>NW_026622874.1:37243972-40008297 GCF_023065955.2 Ursus arctos
TGCTCAGCGGTTAGCCTGCTTCTCCCTCTCCCGTTGCCCCTCCCTACTGCTTATGCTCTCTCTCTCTCTCTCCTGCTCTCTCTCAAATAAATAAAATCTTAAGAAAATAGAATATTCTCAATTTTCTAAAGAAAATTGGTATGCGGGTGTGTGTCAAACACAGGAAACATGGTCTCTGGGCTCACTGAACTTAAGGTCCATAGGAAAAGAGAGAAATTAGGCAAATAATTACAATAAAGTGATGTGTCACGAAAGCAGAGCATGCTCTGCTGGAGAGGAAACTTGACCTGGCCCAAGGAGTTGGGAGGGCCTCCTGGAACAACGACATTAAAGGATGCACAGGAGTTAGCCAAATGGGGAGGCAGGCTTGGGAAGGAGGGAACAGTGGTTCAGAAACACCTCCAGGATGTGGGAAGACCCGGTGATAAGAGTATGGCGCATGCAAGGACCGAGCAAGGTTCAGAAGGACTGCGGTCTATGATGGGGGAGAGGAGCAAGGGGGGAAGCTGGGGGGTGTGCAGGCTCCAGCCTGAGGCTGACCCTGGATGCCAATTAAGGAAGCTTGGATTTATCCTGAGAATATCCTGGGAAGGATTCTAAACAAGGAAATGATCTAGGTAAATAAACACTCAAGTAAACACTTGCTACACAGTGTGAGAAGTAGGACACCCGTGAAGTGTAGTGGCAACACGAATGGAGGGAATGACTCTATCTTCACTCGCCCTTTCTGGGGCCTCTTTTCCCCCAGCCTATAAAACCACTCAGATCTCCGCCTGGAGTGTCACTGGCTGTCTAGCTGTTACTCGTTCTTCCTAACTGCTACTGGAAAAAGCAGCCTACTTCCAGAATGCCATTCATCGACAGTTTTCTAAACTCCAACTCCAGCCCTTATTGTATGGAGAAGCTCCTCGAGCTGTGACCCGGATCTGGATCTAGGGGATCCTTTGAAGTCTTTTTCCTAACGGAACTCTAATACTGTTGGCCGTTCAAAGAAAAATACTACTTGTTGAAAAGATCGTTAAACCAAAATGTACTCCATCTGTCGTCATCTAAATGTTTCAAACATATTTTTCCCCATGAATTCCTACAAGAAAAACACAGAAATATGACTGATAACAGGGAGAGGAAATATCAACTCCCAATAGGACTGATAATAGGAAGAAGAAATATCAATTGTCAAAGCTAACAGGTTTTTGTACTTAGGAATGAAAGGGAAGGGTATATTATTACAGTAAGTCTAAACTAGGAATCCTATTCTTCTAACACTATCACAGTTAAACAATGTTTAAACTCAAGTAAAATGCTTGTCACATTCCTTTCAAAGAATGTTTACTTAACCTCTGGGGAAATTTTACTTTTAACTGTCCACAGGACGTTTCAAAATTTATAGGCAGCCAAACCAGTCTAGTTCATCGCAGAGCGGCTAGGGCGTGTCGTTGCCCGGTAGCGGTTCCATAATTAAGAATCTGTCAGTGTTTCCATTACCTGCAGGCATTCTTAGAGTTTGCAATTCTGTCATAAACATTCTTACAAGGCTGAAACTTCATATACAATGTCTCTGACCAAGAGCAATTCATTTAAAAAATATCTATATACTTTCAAATTATAGAAGTTCTCAAAAAAAAAACTCTACCAAATGAAAACACCTAATTTTAACATACTAAAAAATATCAAAAGGAGTTTTAATTTCTTGGTAATAATTTAAACTTCTGTTCGTTCCCTAGTTATTAACCTAGAAGTTAGCAGAAAATAAGATGTAAATCACCAACTTTTAATAAGCTAACATTTTTATGCTCATTATTTATTTATTTTTAATTAATTTTTAAAATCCAAGTATAATTAACATATAGTGTGTTATATTAGTTTCAGGTGTACAATATAGTGACTTAACAATTCTATATATTGCTCAGTGCTCATCACGATAAGTATACTCTTAATCCCCTTCATGAGTGAAATAACTCATCCCATCACTCACTAATGTTCATTAATTATTAATGCTAATACTGTGACCCATAATTCTAAGTACACCAAGTTTGTATCTGTTTATAATAAAATATAATAAGAAACCAGTATTATAAAATCTAAAGGGATTTATAAATCACCCTCTGATGAATTTGCAGTTCTGGTCTGAATTTTTGGGAGGCTTATGTTACTCCAGGTTAGCTTAAGTACCCCAAACCCTTCTGTCCAATTTCCCCCGAGGGCCATCTTTAACTCATTTTGGAGAACCCAACACTGTTTTGAAGTCCTCAAGAAAAATCACCTGAAGATATCACTATCTGTTAATTGGTATTAAATCGGAAATATTATTATCTCTATATTCCAAGATTTAATCTTACTTAGTATATAGAAGCACCCAATAATACGAGTTGCCATTTATTCAACACCTATCCACTGTAGTGGGAGTTCTACATACTTTTTTTTTTTTTTAAAGATTTATTTATTTGACAGAGATAGAGACAGCCAGCTAGAGAGGGAACACAAGCAGGGGGAGTGGGAGAGGAAGAAGCAGGCTCATAGCGGAGGAGCCTGATGTGGGGCTCGATCCCATAACGCCGGGATCACGCCCTGAGCCGTAGGCAGACACTTAACAACTGCGCCACCCAGGCGCCCCTGGAGTTCTACATACTTGATCTCTAATCTTTACAATTACTTCACAACATCATCATCATCCCATGGTGGTCATAGTAGAAGTAGCAGGAGAAGCAATTGTTTTTATATATGACCTCCCTTAAACTTAGCAACAGGGTCTTTAGAATAGGTATGTATTACTGTCTCCATCTTATAGAAAACTGAAGCCTAAAGATGTGATGTCACTTGCCCATGGCTACACTCGGCATAACTCACTCAATTATACATTGGAAACTAATGCAATACTGTATGGTAACTGTACTGGAATTAAAATAAAAAACTTAATAAAAAAAGTTAGAACCCAGGACTCTGACATGAGCCTGTGACTTTTTTATTACAGTACATTGTAGGGGATACAGATATGTATCCTATGCTCAAGGAACTCAGAATTTGTTTAAAGGACATGTTTTGTATTTCTTTCAGCTTGAAATACCCAGCTGTTATGTATATAACATATAAGATAACATGTATTGGTTATTAGTTCTTGGCTGTTTCTTACTGTAGCTTAGTTACCATGTAGCAAATAGAACAGAAGTAATAGGAGGGAGAAGTCTCTTTAAAGTAGTTCCATCTCTTTGAAATTTTATAAATGAGTTTAAAATAAGCATGTTCAAAATCAAGAAGGGCCTGAAAAGGTCTGGAAACCCAAATGGATTCTGAGCTGCAGCTGAAGATGATAAAGTGGAAAAAAAAATGATTTAACCAGGAAGATTCTGTTCTTTCATATGCAACAGAGAGGCAATATGGCACAGCGGTCAAGAAAATCAGGACCTTTAGAGTCACTCAAACCTGGATTTGAGTGCCAGCTCTTCCTTTATCAGCTCTGTGAGTTTGGACAACTTAACCTCTTTAAATCCCCAGCCTCTTCATCTGTAAAAGGTGGGTAACGACAGCACTAACCTCATTGTTCTGTAAGAACTACATGAAATAATACTTAGCATGCACTCGGTCAGTGTTCTTGACAATGATGATGGTTCTGTTGGATGGACGAATGCCACCGACTCTTACATCCTGAAAATTCCCAAATCCCTCCTCCCAAGTTCTAGACGTGAACATATACACTTGGATGCTCCCTGGGTATCTCAAACTCATCATGTTCAAAAATAAACTCATCTGACCCTCCGCCTCAGGGAACACCACCTTCCTTCAGCCACTCACCCTTGTTAGACTGGGATTCACCCCCCCCCCCAAGTCCTTTATCACCCTCAACCCCACAGCTAACCAAGTCCTTATTGATTCTTCTTCTTGAATATGTATAAAACCGGACTTCCCTCTCCAGTCCTTCTGCCTGACCCAATTTTGGGTCTCTATCAACTGTTCTTCTAGTTTCTTCAATTCCTGGTATTTGAGGACAGAGAGTATTTTTTATTCATCTTTGTATCCTCAAGACATAGCAGACAGTAGTCTTGTTTCAAAACCAAATGAAGAAGTATTTATTTAAAAAGAAGTCTTTGTTTAAAAACCAAACTAAGCAGCTAAATTGGTTCCAAGACCAAGGCCTTTCTATTATACCATTCTGCCCCTCTGTTATCTAAGCATCTGACGTCTAAACAGAACTAGTCTTTCCTTGAAAAGCATCTATTCACCGTGGAAGTCTTTTCTGCTTTTAGTTAATAAGCAGCATTATATACAGAAGTTCTCAATCACCCTGATTTATTCTTCTGTGGTGCTCAAACTAACTTGACAGCATTTAAAGTTCTATAACTTGCAATAAAATATCATAGAATATGCCAAGTTCTTGAAAAAGGTAATTTAAAAGTAATAAACACTATTCATTTTTATAGGAAATTAAATTTATGCTATTCTAAGTCGCTCTTAAGACTTATCTGGTGAGATGCTGACCATTTTTGTTCCTATTCTAACTGACTGATAAACAATTTAATGCCCCAAGTGCTGTAATTTAATCAGTAACATACTATTTCTCTTTTATTACTGGGTTCCCTGCACAGACATATCCATTATGACAATAGATAGTTCTTTTAAAATAAGGAAATGATACATATACATACACCCATAACAAAAAAAAACAATAACAAAATGTCTTTACCTCCTTCTAGAAAAGGAAGAAACTGGTGCATTTGTAATGTCAGGTTCCCATTCATCTTCAGGATCACAAAAGACATCTTCACTCTTGTTACTGTTATTGCTCTAAGAAAAATAAAATATATGGTTTCTATTAATTTGGGTTAAAAAATGTTTAGCAACTGGGGTGCCTGGGTGGTTCAGTCGGTTAGGCGTCCAACTCTTCATTTCAGGTCAGGTCATGATCTCAGGGGCCTGGGATTGAGCCCTGCACTGGGCTCTGTGTTCAGCAGGGAGTCTGCTTGAGGATTCTCTCTCTCCTTCTCCCTGTGCCCCTCCCCCCACTTGCACGCTAATAAATAAATCTTAAAAATACTGCATTCCTGACAAAACAAAAAATCAAGCACATGATGCTAGAAATTGTATTGAAAGAGCTCTACTAATGGAAGCACAGAAATCATTAAATGATTCAAAAACATAAACTTGGGATTTAGAAGACAGTAAAAACCAAAAGGATAAATCCTGGGGTGCCTGGGTGGCTTAGTCATTAAGTATCTGCCTTCAGCTCAGGGCCTGATCCCAGGGTCCTGAGATAGAGCCCCGCATTGGGCTCTCTGCTCCACTGGGAGCCTGCTTCTTCCACTCCCACTCCCCCTGCTTGTGTTCCCTCTCTCGCTAGCTGTCTCTCTCTCTGTCGAATAAATAAATAAAATCTTTAAAAAAAAAAAAAAGATAAATCCTCAGTAGAAAAATAAAAGAATAATCTGACAACATTAAGATTCAATCATTCCCTGGTTGAATATATTAATCATGATAATAATCTGAATTTTTAAGTATTTAAAGTAATATTAATTAAAGTTCAAGCAAAATACTATATATAGAGAGAGCTTGATCCAGAAATAGTATAATTATATAGAAAAATAATCAAAGACTATTTCATCAACAGTTGAAATATACATTTTAATGTATATGACAAGGCAAGAATGATCAAATGACTTCAATACAGTTTTTTTGTGCTCTAATTACAAAAGCAATCCACATTCATTGTAGGAAATTTGGAAATTATTAATATGTATAAACATACAAAAATGTAATCACTGACAAACCCATCGTTTAGAGATAAACAATGTGAGTTCCTTTCAGTCTTTTGGATTTCCTGTTATGAATAATATACCTTGCATTCTTGGAATTAACCCTACTTGATCATGGTATAAGTATTCTTTGAGTATACCTTTGGGTTTGATTTACTAACTTTTTTTTTTAAAGATTTATGTATTTATTGGTGAGAGAGAGAGAAAGAGAGAGAGAGAGAGAGAGAGAGAGAGAACATGCAGGGGGGAGGGGCAAAGAGAGAGGGAGAGAGAATCCTAAGCAGACTCTGCTGAGAGCAGAGCTTGATCTCACAACCTTGAGATCAGGAGCTGAGCCAAAACAGAGAGTTGGATGCTTCACCAACTGTACCACCCAGGCACCCCGATTTACTGACATTTTTTTCAGGATTTTTATAGCTATGTTCATATGAAGGTTATTAGTTTGTAATTTTCTTCTGAATCATCTTTTCAGTTTTTGTGGGTTTTGTTTGGTTTAATTTTAATCGGTTATTCTAGCATCATAACTATGACACTTTCTATCCTTTGCTATGTGCCAGAAGAGTTGAAACACAATCATATTTATCTGTTCTTTTTTATTTATTTATTTATTTTAAGTAAGTTCTACACCCAAAATGGGGCTTGAACTCGACCCTGAGATCAATCGTCTCATGCTCTACCGACTGAGCCAGCCAGGCACCTCTGTTCTTTGGTGGTTTAAAAAAGTTTCCCCATAAAACTGATTAGGACCAGGCACCTTTCCTTTACAGTTTTTTTTTTTTCTTGTTAAGACCAATTTGTTGACAAACTTTTCAATTTATCGCATGGTTATTCACCCATTAGGTTAACTTTCATAATTGATCTTTTTCTAGAAAGTCTTTTTTCTCTAGAAAATTATCAAATTTATTAGTGTAAAGTTTTACATGTAAAATAATTTTTAAATGCTCTTGTTATCTTTGTATAAATGCCATTGCCCATTCTGAAAATCATATGTTTCATCTTTTTAAAGAACCAGAGCTTGAGTTTAATTTCTAATTTATTAATTATTGCTTTAATTTGTAATCATTCCTTCATTTGCTTTCCTTTGTTTTATTTTGTTATTTTCTAGATTAACGATTTAGTTTTTTTTCATTTTTCCATTACACGAATCAAACATTATGGATATAATTTGGCAGCATCCTGTAAGTTTTTACATATAATATCTCCATTACTGTTATTATCTAAGTAGTACAGAATATAATTCCATATAGAGTCACATTATTTAAAGGTGAGATATTTAACAAATGGTAGCAACAATTTAATACCTATTGCACCTATTTATTAAATGCTTTAGGGATACTAAGATAATCATATGGAGGAAAAATTACCTTTACATCCATACCTCTCACAATATACTATAACAAATGTTTACAAAAAATTAAAAGTAAACAGAGAAACGGACAATATTTCAGTAGCAGCATCTCCAGATTAATAGATAGATTCAAATACACCAGATTTAAAATGTCTATATAACAAAATAAAACCAAGAAAAAAGTCAATGTAATTGGGAAAAAAATTATTATAAATATAAAATAAAGGTTTACTATCAAGATATGTTAGAACTTTTATAGACATATTAGTTCATTACCCATATTTCAAATGTGTGAGTAAAATTCAAAGAACATGAGCACATACTTTACCTATAAGGAAACAAAGAGTCAAATCCTCAGATTCACTAAGTATTAATAACATAAATTAAAACAAACTGGTAGCATTGGTAAATGGCAATATTTCCGACAAGTGATTGTTATTGAGCATCAAAATGTAATTAAAAAATTATATTTTGGGGTACCATTTTAGAAAAGAGAAAACAAGGAAATTAGATATTAAAAACCAATATGTGCAGGGATATTTTTAGTTCTATTAAAATAGAAAACAATTGGTAACACCAAAAAGCACAGCTTTTTGGGAAATGTAATTAGGTAAAAATGTACAGTATAGGTATTGAAGATAATTACAAATGATGTAAAGTGCTTTATGTCTATCAAATTTCTTCTTCTCTTAAGCTTAAATGTAAAATTTTGAAAACACACAATTATAACTGGGAACAGATTTAGCACTAAGTTTCTCTATTACACGTATAACTATATTAAAATAAATTGATAAAACCCCATCTACAGGCAAAAGTAAAGTAAACATACATAATTGTTAATATTGGTTGGTTTGGATAATATAAATCGCCTTTTCCTTTATTTGCCAAATTTTCTTTACTAAGAACACATCACTTGCACATTTTTTTATTTCAAAAATTTATAGATTTTAATAATATTCCAAACCTCGTAAAGTTCTTTCATTGCTGCAAGCTTAGATTCAAACTTTTCCAGACTCCAGAAAGTTGAGATCCCTAGTTGTAGGTTACGAACCCGAACAGAAGTGTCAGAACCACTTCCTTTATCTGATACATCATGTCTGAAAGAAAAACCAAAGAAAAATGCTTATCCTAAAACACACATACCCATTTATAAGAGTTTTCTGAATTAAAATAACTTTCATAAAAATTCGGTCCACTAATTCTTTCCAATGTTAAGCATTTTTATTACAGTAAAAAATCATGTCTAATATATACTATATAAAAATAGCTTCTTATATAAAATTTTAAAAATCAAATTCTAATTAGGTATATTTCTTTCCGAACATGTAATACTAGTAAGTTTGCAACTCAAAAGATTAGTAAATTCCTAAAACACCTAAAATTATTCTGCTTATAAAATAAGTACATTTTATAAACATCCTTAATATAGTTAGTATGGTATGTTAATTGTTGAAAGTCTTTTACTCCAGAGTGAGCTGTGAAAGGGGAGTCCAAATGTGACACTGGGAATTCTGATACTATTCTCTCCTAGACAGGCGATATAGATACTATGTCTTTGCAGAAACTAAATTTAGAAAGTAATCATATGAAGGTCAGTTAGTTTAAAACAAAGAATTACTTTATAATTAGGCTAAAAAATTGCTCACCTGCCAAAAACATAACATTTTTTAAATTTGCTGCTGATGGCATTGGCTTCTTGAATCATCATTGAGAGCTTCATGGAGCTCCAATTGGTCTGAACTAGTAGAAAACACACAGAGAAGATTCAAAAAACATATATGAGCCCTGACTTATATCACTAGGCAGAACAACTCCTGAAAAAAAAAATACTGATTTTAAATAAATGGTTTTAACTATTGCAGAAAATAAGGGCAATATTTGAGTAACTTTTCCTCAAGCCTGAAATAAAATATTCTTCATAGAAAATGATGTCTTTCACCTGTGGAGACACAGCAAAAGACTGAAAATGATATAGAAAGTTGATAAAGGATTTTGTAAGAGAGGAAATGCCAAAGAAAATGCTTTGTCTTCTAAAATCTTTAAAGTCTTTTTCTGATTTATTTTTTCTTAATTTAATTTAATTTTTCCTAATTTAATTTAATTTTTAAAAATTTTTTAATTTTTCTTAATATCTAATTTGTTTAAAGTATTGGGTAAAGCATACTACAGCCTTACTTATATAGAACCACAATCCTTTTTTATTTTGCCTGAAAAACCAAACAAACAAACAAACATATATTTCAGAATATCAAAACAAAAAAGGGAAATAATTTAGGCCATAATTCCATTTTCCTAATTTAAAATTAAGATTTTATTATTTTATCATAAATATTTTCTATATCAAACTTATCACCAATCATCCATTAGAACACTTTTTTGAAAGGGAAAAATTCATTATACACACGGTAAAAAAATCAAGTATTCATTGTTTGGTCCCCTTTTTAGGCTCTAAGAAGAATAAAAAGATGTATTAATAAATGTATTTATTTACCTCTTATAACAGATATAACAAGCATTAATAGTTTCAGATTTATTTGAAAAGAGAAGTTATAGAAAGTATACAATGCAACTACCAAGTATCCTTGCTAAAAAATTGAATCTGAATCTGACAGGCCTGAAGAAATGGCTGCCATCTTGGGGGAATATAGGGGCCGAGGAATCTGTTGAGCAACACCATGGAGATACAAAAGCAAGATCCAGAATTTGGGAAACCACAGGATAAATAATCTGATTTCTTTAATAAGCATATTACAAGAGGAAAGAGAGAGAAAAGAAAAGCAAATTTACAGATTAAGAGACTTAAAAAGAGGCACCTGGGTGGCTCAGTCCATTAAGGATCCCACTCTTGGTTTTGCCTCAGGTTGTGATCTCATGGGTCATGGGATCTGTGCTTTGGGCTCTGCTCTCAGCAGGGAGTCAGCCTGGGCATTTTCTCCCCCTGCCCCTCCCCCCACCCACGTGTGCTCTTGCTCTAAAATCAATCAATCAATCAATCAATCTTTTATTTTTTTTAAATGGGGGCACCTTGCTGTCTCAGTAGGTAGAGCATGTGACTCTCAATCTCAGGGTTGTGAGTTCAAGCCCCACATTGGACATGCAGTCTACTTAATAAAAATGAAAAATAAATATAAATAAAAGAGACTTAGGGGCCCCTGGGTGACTCAGTCAATTGAGCATGTCTGACTCTTGATTTCAACTCAGGTTGTGATCTCAGGGTCCTGAGATCTAGTCATAGGTCAGGCTCTGTGTTCAGCTCGGAGTCTGCTTGAGATTCTCTTTCTCCGTCTACCCCACCCCCTGCCCCCACTCACACAGGCACTCTCTCTCCCTCTCTCTCTAAAAAAAATAAATAAATCTTTAAAAATAATAATAATTAAAATAAAATAAGACTTAACAAGGCATATCTACCAAACACAATGTGCGAATCATGTTGTTACCCTGATTCAAACAAATAAGATAGAAAAAAAATTTGACACAATTCAGGAAATATGAATGTAGACTAAAAATCTGATGAGTGTAAGAAATTATTATT
Source organism: Ursus arctos (assembly GCF_023065955.2). Classification (NCBI taxonomy): domain Eukaryota; kingdom Metazoa; phylum Chordata; class Mammalia; order Carnivora; family Ursidae; genus Ursus; species Ursus arctos. The sequence continues at coordinate 37,254,597 of NW_026622874.1, forward strand.
AATATTTTTAGGTTTGATAACAATATCATGGTTATGCTTAAAGAGTGGCAGAGAGAGAAATAGAGAGTCCTTATCTAATACAGAGATACATAGTGAAGTATTTACAGATCAAATGATACGATGTCTCGGAGTTACTTCACAGCAGTCCAGGGAGGCAAGGGGGCTGAGTACAGCCAGAACAAGACGGAACATGCGTTAGAAATGGCTGAAGTTGGATGATAAGTATATAAGAGTCTGTTGTACTAATCTCTCTACTTTTATAGTTTATTTGAAATTTTCCATAAGAAAAAGTCATTAAAAACATGTCATGTTCTAGGGGTGACTGGGTGGCTCAGTCGTTAAGCGTCTGCCTTCGAATCAAGTGTGATCCCAGGGTCCTGGGATCGAGCCCCACATGGGGTTCCCTGCTCTGCCGGGAGCCTGCTTCTTCCTCTCCCGCTGTCCCTGCTTGTGTTCCCTCTCTCGCTGGCTGTCTCTCTCTCTGTCAAATAAATTAATAAAATCTATAAATAAATAAATAAATACATGTCATGTTCTATACAGCAATGTAGAAAATAGCATCCAAGAGAAAAAGAAGATGAAGTACCTAATGACTTAGTCCAACCTAGACGTAAGACCTAAAAAAATGAGCATAAGATTGCATTTTATTTTTTTTTTATTTTTATTTTTTTTAAAGATTTTATTTATTTGACAGAGATAGAGACAGCCAGTGAGAGAGGGAACACAAGCAGGGGGAGTGGGAGAGGAAGAAGCAGGCTCATAGCAGAAGAGCCTGATGTGGGGCTCGATCCCAGATCGCCGGGATCATGCCCTGAGCCGAAGGCAGGCGCTTAACCGCTGTGCCACCCAGGCGCCCCATAAGATTGCATTTTAAAAAACATGTTACACATTAAAGCAACACTTGAAATTTTACTATTTGCTTATGTAACTAAAATATTCTAAAAACTGAATATTCTGAAACAATCATGCATACAAATTTATTTAGATGCAAAAAGGTCAGCAACATCCAGAATAAACCATTTTTAATATACAAAGGCAACCAACTCTAACATTTTAGTAATTGTATCATATGAAATAACATATATAACTTTAGCAAATTTCTGCTAAAATCATCATATACTCACTTAAAAAAGTTTTATCTCTATTATTTTGATTTTGCTGCAGTATTTGTACTTCTTTAGCTATTTTCTGCTTCTCAGTTTCTAAAGCTTCTAGAATTCTTGCATGGCGGATGCTGTGGTCTTCTAAAGCCTAATTGATATTCATTCACAGAGACCCATACATGAAAATATACAAAGAGAGAAATTATAATTGATAATGGTAACACAGTATAATTAAACCTCATTTCATAGTATGCATTTTATTAAGCATACAAATTTTACATGTTTCACTAAGTATAAAAAGCCTTTCTTTAAAAATCAATTTATAAAATATCTTTATTAAATTTGATCCCATAACAAAGTCATCAGGAATTTTTAATGACATAAATCAATCTTATTCTTCCCCTTGATAGGAAGTAAAAAAAAAAAAAAAAAGACCTTTATGAAAAAAAAAAGGAGAGAGAAAAAACTGCTCAAAAGAGCCCACATTCAAGAACATTTGTTGACCAAATAAAGTTTAAAAGATACCACAAAAACCTTATTTGCCACAAATAGACCTTATAACAACCCAGTAATTACTACTGTTTTCAAGATTTAAACAGCTCTGTTTTTTCTTCTAAAACTCCCTCAGGTGGTCCACTAGCTACTTTGTGTCCTAGAATTGACTAGCTACATATTATGACCATATTATAGTATCAGAACTTTGGGGTTACTAGAGGAATTTTCTTCTACCCACACTCTTACTATAAAACTTGGAAAAAAGAAAAATGAAATTGTTACTCGAGGATAAAACTTTGAGGTTAAGATACAAGGAATCAAAGAGGAGATGAAAACAGTGCTGCTCAAACTTTAGTATTTATCAAAATCCCATGCAAGACTTGTTAAATAGATCTGGGCCCTACTTCCAGAGTTTCTGATTTAGGAGTTCTGGGGCCTAAAACCGCACTTCTGACAGTAATGCTGATGTTGCTGGACTAAAGACCATACTTTAACGACCGCTAATATAAGGAGAATGAATACCCAAAAATGTTGATAAAAAGGTAACTGAAGATATTAAAATACTGACAGTTCAGTCTTTGGAACTTGATTAATGTGAGTCAGATCCTGAAAGATGTCTCTGCCCTTACTGAGATGACAAAAGTTTCAGGGCCTGAGCTCATATGACTGGGGTAATGAACGCCCTATTTTAAGTTCTCTTAGGAGTCACTCAGGCAAGTAGCCTGCTGGCCACACTTTCTATGAATGGATAATGCTTCATTCTGACATGAGGATGAGACCCAGTACGAGAGCTGTGCCTTTCTTCCTTCTACAATTATGCTCTAGCATGATTTCATTCATTTACATTATTTGGCCTGAAGGATCACAGGACAGTTGTGGAGGCATAAAAAGGGAAAACTGTAATGGAGCCAGCTCAAAATAAGAGCTCTGTCCCTTTCAAAATGTTTGTGTGATGATGTCCGAGTAGAGCTGTGAGCATTACCAGGTTGTAGGCTTTCAGGCAAGAAGAGCCCTTCTCATTAAAAAAAAAAAAAAAAATCAAATCAAATCAAATGATCTCAACCCACCCAAAAGAAGAAAAAAAAACAAAACAAAACAAGAAGAAGTAGGGCCCTTCTCATCAGGAGACCCAGATTCAGCCAGCTTTCTCCTCGTAAGTTCTTACAAAAAAAAAAGAAAGAAAGAAAAAGAAAAATCCAGCTGTTGCTCAGAATAGAGCCAACTATTTACAAAATGAAATTACCTGTTTTGTAGCCAAAGTCTCCATTTCTAATCGCTTTTTGTTGACATAGATTTCCTGTTCAAGTCGCTGTTTTGCCTTTTCTAATTCCTCAATTTTGTCATTAGCCTTTTGGTTATTTATTTCCTGCATTTTCTTCCTTTGAGCTTCTTCTTTCTTTAAAGAACAATAATAAAAAATAACGGGTAAAAACGCACAATGTTTTTTCAAAAACAATATTAAAAATGTACAAGAGTTCATTTCTTTCATCAATGTATAAGAAATAGACTCATCAATAGAAAAGTTGCCCTGTAGTTTTTTTACCTCATTAAGCTTGACTAATCTAACTCAAAATAAGCATCACTAGTCACACCTTCTAGAGCACTCTCCTCTAAAATGGGTTGTGGGAATGCAAGATGACCAGGAAACCACAGACAGAGCCAAGGGCTCAAGTAGGTGGATGACAGAAGCTTCTCTATTTTTCTTCTTCTTCCAACAGCTATTTGTCTACAACTCACTTGCTTTCTAAAGTGAAATTAAAGGAGGCCAAGACTCACTTGGCTTTGACTCTCTGATCTTTGATATTCCCCCAGTTTCCTTCTAGGGATATACTCAGTTTTACAGGCAATACATTACTTAGGGTGCACGAGCAGGGAAGGAAAAAAAACAATTCTGCCTTTTACCAGTTCTGCTTCTAGTGCTTTTATTTTGCTTTCATACGCAGCTTTTTGAGAAGACAGCTCTTGCTGAGCCATTTCTTTTGCAATTTGGATTCCTTGCATCATTTCTTCCTTTGCTTTCAATTGTGCCTCTTTTATTTCTGCTTCAAGTCTACAAAGTAGCAAAATATTTACAGGATACATTGTCAAGAATCCTTTATATACTATAGTAGTTCTTAATCACATTAATATGTTTTCATTAAACAAAAATTTAAAACTCAACATTTAATTTCTGACACTCTGTCAACAGTGTTCTTAAATTTTTATTGCTTTTAGCATGGTTTACGCAAAATATAAAAGGATGAAAATTTGCTTATTTCTTAGTTACTATAGCAGATACCTGATATTTAAGTAAATGTATTTTTCTAATCTTTTTTTTTTTTAAGATTGTATCTATTTATTTGAGATAGAGCAAAGAAAGAGGCAAGCAGGGCAGAGGGGCAGAGAGAGGGAGAAGCAGGCTCCCCTCAGAGCAGGAAGACCAATGGGAGGCCCAATCCTAGGACCATGAAATCCTGACCTGAACGAAAGGCAGATGCTCAACCAACTGAGCCATCCAGGCGCCCCTGTATTTTCTAATCTTAAAGAAAATAAGTTATATAAAATCACGATGTCATAGTGAACACTGCAGTAAACATTACCGTTAACATTACAGAAAACACAAAGCATACAGATGCCCGCACATGTGTGTGCACATGCAGGCACACAGGTAGGGGCTGAGGGAGAGGGTGAGAGAATGTCAGGTAGACTCCAACTGAGCCAGAGCCTAACGCGGGGCTCAATCTTATAACCCTGAGGTCATGACCTGAGCTGAAATCAAGAGTTGGACGCTTAACCAATTAAGCCACCCAATACCCACCAAAATAAGGGTATTTTATGTTTAACAATGGTTAGAACCAAAATTGTATTTCATGTATCAGTAACTTTTAATTCATGTTTAGGTCATAGGTTAGGGAAAATATTGAAATAACTCTAAAAATGTAATGAGAGCTGATAAAATAGATTGTATATTTTCAACCACCTATAATAATTTGACATTTTGTTAAGTCAAAACATTAAATTAGCTTTGTCATCTTTCAATATATAAGGGAAAAGCATCAAGGAGTATAAAAAACTAAAAGCTTCTTTCTTCTCAATAAAATCAATGCTCTAGGGATGCCTGGGTGGCTTAGTCAGTTAAGCATCTGCTTCTGCTCAGGTCATGATCCCCGGGTCCTGGGATCGAGCCCCATGTCAGGCTCCCTGCTTGGTGGTGAGTCTGCTTCTCCCTCTCCCTCTGTGATCCCTTTCCTTCCTGCTTGTGCTCTCTCTTGCTATCTCTATCACTGTCTCTGTCTTTCCCTCTCTCAATAAAATCTTTAATAAAAATAAAAACAAAATCAATGCTTTAGCAACTACACTATATAGAAATCTCCATCCCTAATTTCACTGAAAAAAGAATATCAAAAGAAAGAAGGCTAGTGTTGATGGGGGGGGGGGAGGACAACAAGAAGAGGTAGAATGGGGAGTCACAGTTTAATGGGGACAGAGTTTCAATTTGGGATGATGAAAAAAGTTCTGGAGATGAATAGTTTGATGGTTGTACACACTGTCAATACACTCAATGCCATTGAAATGTATATTTTAAAATGGTTAAAATGGTGAATTTATATTACATACATTGTACCACAATTTTTTAAAAAAGAGCAAAAGCAAGTTCAGACTTTTTAAAAGATAAAGTAGGATTAGCCCAATCCATAGTCATTCTGATTCCTCCTCCCTTCCTCCTTTTTGGTCGTCAAACATGGTTGATTCTTTCTCCTTAAAACTCTCTCCAACCCAACCACACTGTACTTCTCTTACTTCAACATCTCTGAGTGGCATTTGCAAGCTATGCTTGCTCTGCCTCTAGTCCATTCTCCAGACTTGGGTCAGGGTGAGCTTTAAAGCTGTGGTTCTGTCAGGTCTATCTCTTGTCCGCCTAAAATTTTTAATGATTCCATATCCTTTAAGATAAAGTCCTAACTCTCTAGTATTTTATTTATGTATACTTTATCAGTTAGTTTACAAAGATATTGCTTAAATCAGAAATCCTACGATATGGCATGAGCTAAAAATGGGGCAAAGAAAACAAAAAGGTTACACTCCCCTGTTTCACTGGCTAACTTCTAATGGCCTCTTGGGACTCCATTCCAAGGGATGTCTTCTCGTCCTCTAGAAAACTTTGCTGATTCCTGGTCAGGACTAGGAGTCACCCCTCACTCCATAAACGGCACACAGTGCAGAACTCTGTCATGGCACTCTGTCGCAACCATGTGTCAGCCCCATGAGATGATAAATTCCTCTGGTATAGTAGCTAAATTTCAGTTATTCTTTGTATTTCTAGTAGAGTGACAGATACATAATATCTGCTCAATAAATGTCTGCTAAATGAATGAATGTACCAAGAGAAAAGATCAGGTCACTAGAAACTAGCACCCAAAGAATTAACTGCCAGAGACTAGCACAATATGATTAACTCTCTCTTGCAGACCTCTCTCATACTCTTACTATTTATATCAACAAGAATACTTACTGTGACCTCTGTGCCATGAGCAACTCATTTTTTGCAAATTCAAAGTCTTTTGGACCCTCACTTGTAAGGGTATCTCTACCAGATGGTCTTTTTCCTTTCTGGACTTCTACCGGATGATTAAATCTAAAATAATGATCTCCACCTAGAATCACCCGATCACCCTAAAACACACAAAAAATTTACTACTTGAGGTGAGTCTAACCAAAAACTTACATAGGACAAATAATTAAGCTCAGCAATTCAATATAGTCTAAGATTAGTAATAATAAACATAAAAATCATAGCAACTAACATTTATTAAATACTTTCTATATGCCAATCACTGTGTTAAACAATTTACATATACGTGATCTCACAACAACCCAGTGAGATAATACTATTGTCTCAACTTGAGGAACAAGAAAGTTAAAGAGCACAGAGTTTAATAAAAACAATAAGCATTCACTGAGCTTACAATTTGCAGACATTGTGTTAAGAACTATAGATGAATTATTTCACTTAACCCTCCCCTGCCCCTGAAAGGTAGGATATATATGAAGTGACCAACTGTCTCGGTTTGCCTGCAACAGACTGGTTTATGCTTATTCTCCCAATGTAATTTTTTTTTAAGTTTTATTTATTTAAGTAAACTCTACACCCAACGTGGGGCTCAAACTCAGGACCCCAAGATCAAGAGTGGTATGCTTCGCATGCTCTTCCAACTGAGCCACCCAGGTGCCTGTCTCCCAACATAATTATTAAAAATGCTCTCGGGCACCTGGGTGGCTCAGTTGGTTAAGTGACTGCCTTCAGCTCAGGTCATGATCCTGGAGTCCCAGGATTGAGTCCTGCATTGGGCTCCCTGCCTTCCCCCCTCTCATGCTCGCTCTTTAATAAATAAATAAATAAATAAATAAATAAATAAATAAGTAAATAAAATCTTTAAAAATAAATAAATAAAAATAAAAATGCTCTCAACAGTGTCCCGACTTTGGTGATATACAATCACCCTAATTAAATAACTTTTTCCAAAAGTCACATAGCAAATAACCAGGGCTTACTTCCAAAGCCCAGCTCTTTACTGGACACATAATGGTGCTGTCAGTGGGGAGCTCTTCAGGTACTGGTTTAGAGTGATATAACTTTTATCTTTGCACAAATGAAGGCAATTAATGAATTAATAGAAAAGTGAATTTTAGAACTGGAAAGTCCTCAATCTAGTTCACAACCTTATCTTAGGAGAAAACTGGGACTCACATAAATTAAACAACTTGCCCAAAGTCAAACCACTTATTAGATTTTAGTACTGACTGACTTACATGATGTAGTATTGTGGATTCCAAAATGTGCTTTCCATTTATATATGTTTTTGCTTCTCCAACTGGGATGATACTCACTATCCCATCAAAATTTTTTATCGTACTGTTAAGATAAGAAGTATATTGTTATAATTACAGGATAGAGGAAAAACAAAAAGGCAATACAAGATAATCCTGCCTGGGTTATTCCTTTGGTGTTAAGATTCATATCAATTTGTGACAAAAATAATGTAAAATTCTTTTATTTTCCTCCAACTACATTTTGAAGTTTTGGCAAAAAAAAACCTGAGCAATTCCATCCATCAGTAGTGGGAAGAATTTTCATCGTATGTATTTTAACTATAACTACTTAAAAAAAATACCAACCCTCTCCCCAAAAATAAAATGAAATAAATTCAAGGAAAAAACATTAGAATACTGACAATGGTTACATATGAATGAAACACTATGAAGTGTTTTATTTTTTAGTTTCTGGTTTTATGTATGAGTTTTAATGATGAAGAGAATAACAAACATTTTCCTGTCATGAAAAGTAGGGTAATACAGAAGGAAAAGCATGGAGATAAAAACACACTCCTTAGTCATCTAACTAACTAGACCCTGACACTATGGAAAATCAGCTATAAATGCTACATATTCCTTTGAGTCTTTTTATTTAGAGAATAGGAAAGACACTCCAAAGTCCAATTCATCTTTAGATTAACTTGACAGAGAGGGAAAACCTGCAGCAAAAGCTGAGTCCCAACCCAAAACTTCTAACTGTTGATTAGGCTCCAAGATCTATAATTAAAGAGTAACAGTTTAGTTATAGCACCTAGAGAAAAGAATCTGGAAGGAATAGCTACCCCTCGGCAGTATGTCCCTCCCACCAGTCTAGTGTCTTAACCAGGTAAAGGTTTCAACAAGATCGACTTGTTCTGATTCCTTCTCTCTCCTAGGTCTGTCAACATTCCTTGGCCTGTCATTCTGAAACCTCCACAATCTGGCTTCACCACCAACATTCTTTATCCACCACTATCTCCCCATAAGAACCACATCTTACTCTTAATCACCTACATCAATACCCTGAGTTTGCCTTGACATCAGCTTCTCTCTTTTGAGTCATTTCTCCAAAATAGGAAGGATGTTATCTTTCTCATCCTTCAAGGCCCAACTTAAATGCTAGAAGCTTATCTTTTGGGCTCAAGCTAGAAGTGGATTTTACTTCTAAGTATTAAGAATGCAAGTCCCATGTAACATTAATATACACTGATATGTACCGGAGCTCTTTTATTCATTAAGCCCCTGTGTGCTAGACAGGTCTTGTCAATGAAGACAGACATGAAATCAATGCTCACGAAGTTCATGGTATAGTGAGTAAGGCAACAGTGATGAGTGTACTAAAACAGGAAATAGAGTGCCAGGCAAGCAGGGGACTTCCTAATCCCCTACTGGACTCCTAACACTTTGGGATTATGTTATGTATCTTTGCCACTGGTGTAAATAATACTACACTTATTTGTTATAGAAAACAGTTAACTAATAGAATAACAAAAGGACCTGAAGAAAAGGAGATGAGCATACCAGATATAAAGACATTATAAAGCTCAAATAATTAAGACTATGGAGTATTAGTGAGAAGAAAAAGACTTTGCTTTTGGAAATTTTTTATATGAACACTTCAGATCACAAAAGAAGCAATATACTATTTAATATATGATACTGGCAGAATTGGTTATTCACATGAGAAATAAACGAATTCAGACCTCTACTTTGCACCAAACAAAAAATTCGAGACAACTTAAGGGCTTAAAGGTGAAAACAAAACTTCAAAACATCTAGAAGAAAAGTTAGAAGAACACCTCTATGACCTCAATGCGGAAAGGATTTCTTAAACAAGACCACAATTGTTGTAAGGGAAAAAGATTGATACAACAACAATAAAACAAAGAGCTTTGATCCATCATAAGGCACCAAAAGAGAGTGAAAAGATAAGCCACACACTGGAAAAAAGATACCTGCAACACATAAAACATAGGGTTGGCAATCAGAATACATAAAGAATTCTTATAAATTACTAAGAAAAAACAATCCACTGAAACATGGACAAAACACCTGAACAGGAAGTCATAGAAGAGCAAACTAAATAACCAATAAATACATGAAGAGATTATTAGTCAGAGAAATGCAAAATGAATCCACAATGAGATACCATATCATGTCCACTAGATGGGCATAAATTGAAGTCTGCCAGTACCAAGTGTTGACAAGGATGTGGCGTAATATATACTCTCAATGCCAGTGGAAGTAAAAATTCATAACCATTTTGGAAAACTGCGAAATTACCAAGTTGAATAAGAACATACCCTACAATCTAATATCTCAAGTATTTTTAGATATAATTTAAGAGTGTTTCCCAAACTTTAAAAATTATTATTATAGCATAATTAGAAAATCACAATATATACAGAGCAGATTGTGGTAAATAGAAAGTTAGACATGACTAGTCTGGTAGGTTAGGCCTCTCAATTTCCTACTGGCTTGCCCTTCAGAGCTCATATCTCAGTTTATCATCTGGGAAATTCACTCTAGAGAAACTCTTCACATTTGTACCAAGAGATATATATAAGAATATGCATAGCAATATTGTGATAGCAAAAAATGAGAAACAGCCTAAATGTCTATCAACAAAAGAGAGAGATTATTATAATAGTAAAGGTAGATAAATGCACACAGTAAGATACTTCACAGCAGTAAAAATAAAAGAACATCAAAATGAATGAATCTTGAAAACACAACATGGAGCCAAAGCGGTTTGCATATACAACCATCCCGACAATATGTATACAATCATTCAATTCATATGAACAAAGTTCACGTGAAACAAAAAATTTTAAATTTGACCATCCAACCAAAAATCCTGCCATATAAGATGGATAGAAGTTTAATTTCATGCCAATGATTATAATTCCAAGAAACGAAATGATCCCTCAACCAACAGATCACATACACCAAAACAGAAATAGAGAGCTTACCCTGTACCTCATACCGACAGTAATTAACCTAACTTCCTTACAAAACACTCAAAATGTCTCTTTTTCCTGGATAAAGAATGCATTTGAAGAATTATACCAAAGAAACCGTATACATGAATGCCTCATGTGAAGGAAACCACACAGATCAAGATACGGAAGACTACTAAAAAAATGACCAGGAGCCTTTTTATTTTTAGAAGGATAACATACCAATGATCATCAGCAATCAGCACCCCAGATAATTGAATATCGTGGCTGGAGTTTGGTTTATACTTTCCGACTGTCGTCGTTCCCTCTTTTATCATATATAACAGCATCTCTGATAGCTGAGGATCTTCATTGAGATTGACGAGGTTTGGCAAATGGTTGTCCATTTGAAATGTAATTCCTGCTTTCTAGTGGAAGTCAGAAAATAAATGAACCTTAACAAAGAGCAGCAAATTATTAAATCCACCTAAAATAAATGGTCAATGTTAAACATTAAAATCACTGCATGTGAAGTCTCAATAAAGGTTTCTTAGAATATTTCTTTCATGATTTCCCCGGGACTGTTACCATCACACTTAGACTTTTAGAGTTATGTTGGCCTTTCTTTGACCTTCACCAACCTGAGCCCCCTCATGCATCCATCCGTCACCTCAAACTGTGCCCTTTCTTAGTGACTGATTGTCTTCAGAATGGATCAACTCCTTTTGTTGCATCTTTACTGCCCTTACCTTAGTTCAGACCCTTATTACCTCATACTTGAACCACTGCGGCAGCCGCCTGATTGCCTTGCCAACAATTTCTCCTGTTTTCAGTTCATCTTACATCCTATACCAAATCAATTCTCCTGAAAGGGTATTCCCAAAATGTCAACTCCCCGGTCAAACATTCTCAATCACTTCCCACTTCCTACAAGATAAAACTCAAATTACTTAGCCTGAAAATCAATAAACTAACCATAACATATCCTGCCCACTGCGTCTCCTTATGACCATGTACAAATGCTGCTCCAAAATCACTGATCCACACACCTTCTTCTGAGGACACCTTACGCTTTTGCACCTTTGCTCTCATACAATTTTCCTTTCCTAGAATGCACTCTTCCTTTTTTCTACCTATCCAAATTTTACCCAGGCTCTAAATCTTCAAAACTCAAATCTCACCTCTTCTATGAGGCTGGACTCACCACTCCCAAGGAATATTCCCCCCTCCTCTCAATTCTTCTAGTACTTTGCCTACCAGTCATTTGAAATATTTCCTTTACTGCCAATACCTTTGCCCTTGACCCACGCTCTCCAATCTCTTTCAGAACCTCCTTCCATTAAGGAGTTTGATTCCTATAAGAAAGTTTAAGTGTCTTCCATCCTTTAAAGAAACAAAACCAAAATGAAAGAAACAAAACTTCCCCACGATCTCACAGCCCCTTTCTCTGACTTTTCACTCAAGGTTTTCAGAGTTTACATGTATGGCCCTATTTCCTTAGTCACTCCTCAACCCACTGTCATCTGACTTCTTTCACCACCATGATGACTTCATAATTTCACAATGCAATGCACACATTTCAGAAACCTGGGCATCATTCTTGACTTTTCCATTTCTCTCAATATCCTCACATATCCAAAAACACCCTCTGAGCCTATCAGTTTTACCTCCTTTCTATCTCTTGAATCCAACTCCTCCACTAGCCATCCCCACTGCCACTGCCTTACTCCAGCTCTCACCACCTCTTGCCTTCACCATGGCAACAGCCTCCTAGATGAGTAACCTTCCCAGCCAGCATCAGTCTTTCCTCCCTCAAGTCCACCATTACCGGAAGAATCTATTTAAAACCCAAGTCTGTCCGTGTCACTTCCTTTACATTTCAAAGGTTCAGTGGCTCCCAGTCACCTAAATTCAAGTTCCTCACCATGTCATGATCTGAATCCTGCATCTCTCTCCAGTCCAATCTCTGTCACCACCATTAATATACAAGTTCTGAATTCTGTGGACATCCAAGCTGTGTTGTCCCTCCATGCTTCTGAACATGGGATTCATTGCTTAGAAGTCTTGACTTTGGTAGCCTAACAAAATCTTGCTTAGTTGTCCCTTTCTCTTAGGAGTCCTCCTTAATAACCATCCTCATCAAAGTTAATTACTCCCTCCTATCTTCTGCTTCTCTTCCTTTTACATGCTTTTCATTGCCTTAGGTTGAACCATACGACACTCCCAGTGTTCAACCATTTCTTACCTAAAAAATGGCAGCATCATATGGTTCAACCTAGTCAAGTCACACTGCATTTCAGTCATCTATTTACAGTATAAACCTCCCTTTACATAAACCTCCCTCTTGGAGGGCCAAAACTACATTTTATTCGTCTTGGCACCCCCCCCCCATGCCTGGCACAGAAAAAACATTTAATATTTATTGAACCAAAGTGAATGGAATTAGATGGTTTATTTATATTTTAACTTTCTAACATAGCTATGAGCTCTAAGTATATCAGAATCTTTTTTTTTAAAGATTTTATTTATTTATTTGACAGAGATAGAGACAGCTAGTGTGAGAGGGAACACAAGCAGGGGGAGTGGGAGAGGAAGAAGCAGGCTTCCAACAGAGGAGCCTGATGTGGGGCTCGATCCCAGAACTCCAGGATCACGCCCTGAGCCGAAGGCAGATGCTTAACAACTGAGCCACCCAGGAGCCCCTAAGTATATCAGAATCTTTTTTTTTTTTTTTAAAGATTTTATTTATTTATTCAACAGAGATAGAGACAGCCAGCGAGAGAGGGAACACAAGCAGGGGGAGTGGGAGAGGAAGAAGCAGGCTCATAGCAGAGGAGCCTGATGTGGGGCTCGATCCCATAATGCCAGGATCATGCCCTGAGCCGAAGGCAGACACTTAACCACTGTGCCACCCAGGCGCCCCAGTATATCAGAATCTTGATCTTGACACTTCTTTGTACTATTTCTCTTTATGGCATTGCTTGGTATAGAGTCAGTATGCAATGAGTATTTGAGAAATTAGATTTACATATGTACTGTCATCTTTATTTAATTTTCAAATTAGTTTAGAGAGTTGAAATGATACCTGTAACTCCTTTGTTTCTTGAAGTTTTCTTCTTTCAGCTTGTTCAAATTTTTCTTTCCACACTCTTTCCAAAGACAAACAAAATAATAGAGTTAAAAATATCCAGATGCATAAGATTAAGAATTAAAGACCATCAATAAAGATTAGGAAACCACTTAGGAATATTTATAATATGATAGTCTGGGAATGGACTGTTCTATTCATACAGAAAGTACAAAAACAGAGCCACAGATCCCTCCTAAACTCCTCCCTCTCCACCAATCCCAGCCCCAACAGTCTAATGATTCCAGGCAACACACTGACATCTAAAATATTGACTATATTCCACCTTTGCATTTCTGCCATGTCTCTCTCCTGTTGATGCAGTTTCATTCTTAAGGATGTTATTTCTTGCCGGCACAGCCTATATCGTTCAGGGTCAATATTTCGACTGTTTCTTTGAGCAGCTTTTAGCTTTTCAATCTCTGCTTTCAATTCTAAATATTCATTTTAAAAAATGCACAATTAATAACATTTGATATATAATAATTACCACAGTAGGCACAGTCCTCCAATCTTATTTCGAGTTTTAAATATTACTAAAGATTATTTACAGAAATCAATTTTACTTTACTTACATTACTTATACATTTCTACTTCACCTTAACCTGAAAAAGTGCTCCCATCTTAATGAATTTCCCCCCTCATAAGTAATATGGTCATATAATGTATTGTCCAAAGTAGGACACTTTTGAGAAGCGCTGTTAATCACGTTGATGCAGCAGACATAAGCCAGAACTGTCCCAAGGCAAACCTTACTCATAAAGACATGTTGGATAAAAAATCAAAGATTTTTCAAGCTGGAGTTCAGAGTACTTCTTTTTAATGAAAATAGCCCTATTTGTGAAAGAGAGGGGAATCCAAAAGGGAGAAGATGGACTGTAATACAGCAAATTCATTCTTCTCTGGCCTGCTTCTCTGAAGTAAACATTTACCCTCTGCTGCTCACAGGGCCAGAGGACAAAGGACCATGAAACGATGGTAGTTCCACATAAGCAAAGCGAAAACTGCACAAATCAAGGTTCCTTACAGGTACTCAAGTCCATCCTAAGCAAGTGATCCCCAAGAAATACACAGAAAGTAGTACTGAGCATAAATGAAGTTAGGCCTATGCTAGAAACTCAAGCCTTCAGATCACTATCCTTTACATCAACGAACTAAGCCAGAATAGAGCTGATAAACAGAATGACAATGGAGGAAAGATCATAAGAGGAAAAGTAATAAATCACAGTATTGCTATTCTGCTGCACACATCTGACTCAGTCTATAAGATTATTTTTCTATGCTTGCCATTTCCCCTTTACCCACTCTCTATTTTCTGTCTTTTTCTGCTTGTTTTCCCCTTACTAATTCTCTTTCCCATCATCCTTCCATCTCTCTTCCCGCATCATTGTAGAATGATGACTAGTATCTATTATAAGTAGGTATGAAAGAAAAATCTTTAATTTTCTTAAGTTGCGTATTTTCATGACTGAGATTAATATTTGAGATTTAACTGTTACAAAATAATTAAATGTTTAGAAAAATCTTCACCTCTAATCAACTTAGCATTCATATCTTCATTTACTTTGGCGATATTGACTATCATTCGGGCTTGGCTGGCATATCTCAGTGTGCTTAATGTTTCTTCAATGTTGTTGGCAGCGGGACTGATGGTAGCAATCATTGCAGTTTTTGAATTTCCACCCAGACTTTCTTTTAACAGCCTTCAAGGAAAATAAGTTATAATTAGACTATGTTTCTACAACAACCTAATAGCAGTAATTATGTAGAAAGCACAAAACAAACTAATAGGGTATATGATACAGGATTATACTGTTCACTCACATACCATTCAGGACTTTTTACTTTTATTTTTTTTAAGTAAGCTCTACACCCAATGTGGGGCTTGAACTCATGATCCTGAGATCAGGAGTCACATGCTCTATGGACTGAGCCGGCCATGAGCAACACCATTCAGAACTTTTATGGTATTTGTAGTTATTTTTAGATCTCATGAACATTTTGTTTTATCTTATACTTTTTATATTGTTTCATGAAACAGTAACTGGTACAAAGATTTAAAATATGGTTAACCATCAAATATTTAGTAAGATACCACTCCCCATGCCCCAGACTAGACTGTGAGCCACTTCAGGAAAGAAACTACGTGGGTTGGTCATCTCTGTATTCCCAGTGCTACCACAACCTTTAGGAACAGGTGCTCAATAAATATTGAAAATGATGAATGGGCATATAAACAAAAATTTTGTTTTCCACTATATGCAAAAGCCCCCTTTTAGAGGAGAAAAGATAATATGAGACTAAAACACCTTTGTTAATGCAGAATGAATTTCACTATTCTTAGCTTTCAAAAAGAACCAAAAAAATCAGATTTTCCCTTAAATGTTTTCAGGTGACAACTACATTCTTATAAACCAATTATAAAGACACACAGTGGTCGGGAGGGCCTGGGTGGCTCAGTCAGCTAACCGTCAACTCTTGATTTTGGCTCAGGTCATGATCTCAGGGTCCTGAGACCGAGCCTCGCATCGGGGCTGTCAAGGAGAGATGCAGCCCTTATCAAAATTATATTAATGTTTATCACAACTGGATGTTAAATCTATACAGATGTAATTTGAATGTAATGTATCTGATTAATGAAAAATTTTCATTAACAAAAACTCTTACTGAACACTTAAATGCTAGTCAGTGGGTGCCACACAAAACAATTTCACTTTACACACATGGCAACATGTCTGGAGGTATCATATATGCTCAAACATTAAGCACTAGAAATAGTAAGTATAGTACTAGTTGTTTATACTAGTACAGCACATACTATGCATTAAGAGTTTCATAGCAGTTATTTAATCTTCACTATAACCCTAAAAGGTAGGTATTGTTATTTTCCTCATTTTACAGACGAAGAAACAGATTAGAACATGAAGTGATTTGCCCGAAGTCACAGAGCTTATAGGATGCAGAGCCAAGGTTCAGATCCACGTAGTCTGGCTCTAGAATTCACGCTGCTAAGCACTTCTTCTCTGTTCCAAGGCTATATGAAGTCAGTTCTCTTCCCCATAATATTCATTATATTTTATAGAGTTCTTTGTACTTCAAAAGATACTTGCCATGTAAGAACAGATTCACGGTAAGGAATAAAAACTCTCTTTCGGTTTGCTTGTTCAGAAAGTGCAGATATAACCTTTCCCAATGTGAGCAAGGACTTGTTAATACTCACACCTTCCTGTATACAAGATAAAAACATCTAATTTAAAATAACTGCTCAGCAATACATTTATTTCACAAATACATTCCTTCCCTCATATAATTACCAAGTAAATATTTTCTTCCATAAACTACCAACTTTCTTATAACTCAAAATTACTAATTTTCTTTGAAAATTAATCATAACCCAAAGTAAAGATCTCTCTTTAAACCACAGCAGTGCAGTCTATAAACTACAGATAAAGATAGTTTTTGTTTTTGTTTGTTGTTGTTGTTAAATATATTTAGTTTGCAATCTCCTAAAAATAATGCCCTGGGGAATAAGTTTTATTAAAATGAGAAAAGCCTCATTTTTTTTTTTTAAGATTTTATTTCTTTTAAGTAAACTCTATACCCAGCATGGTTTCGAACTCACAACCTCGAGATCAAGAGTCACATGCTCCACTGACTGAGGCAGCCAGGCGCCCCAGAAAACCTCATATATACCTTCAGTCGATCTCCGCTGGTTTGAGCTGTGGAACAGCGCTCACTGCCTGCCAGATCTATCAGGTTTATCCGACTCGTTATTCTGTGATCATGTTCTTCCCCTTCCACAGATTCTGTCTATAGCAAAGGACGTTAAAATAATATGTCATAAATTCTTCCATGACTTGCTATCAATGTAAGTCTTGAAAGGGAAAGTTATACAAGATTACAAACCACTCATTTATTCTTTAAATTACCTTTTCACAAATGTGCAATCATTTATAATTTATAATAAACATTCAAGAATACGTGGAGCAATGCTTGCATTATGCCAAAATAAAGGAAATGACATTAAAGAGATAAAAAACTCACAACTACCCAATTATATTAAGGAAACAACCATAAATAGAGCAAAGGCTTAATGTACAAAGGTATTATTTATCCCAGCATGAAAGGAGCAAGGTATTTATTTATTTGATTTATTTAAGTAATCTCTATACCCATCACGTGGCTCAAACTCACAACCCCAAGATCAAGAGTCACATGCTCTTCTGACTGAACCAGCCAGGTGCCCCAAAGGAACAAGATATTTAAAAGCAACATAAATGTCCAAAAGTAGAGGAACTGGAATAGTCACTGGAATATTATACAGCTATGAAAAATATTTGGCGAAGACTTTTAATGGCCTAAAATTATTGCACATTTTGTAAATTTGTTTAAGTGTGATTGTAAAACAACTAAAATACTATATACCAAAATGTTTAGAGGGGCTTTATTTGAGCAGTGGAACCTATGGCTGAGTTTTTGAAAATCTTTGACTTTCTGATATGTTTTTCCAAATACTGTACAATTACCATGTATGGAAAACATATTATCATACCCTAATATTATTATCATACTAATATCAATGATATCATAAATTAATAATCCTATATTATTGATTTTCAAACAGTAAAAAAAATACTGCCATATATACAAAAGTCATTCAGTTACTGTGTATACTAAAATCCAAATATATTATACATTTATATTACCAGACTCTTACTTTTGATTTAAAGAATAAAATAATCAGCAAAAAGAATACCTTGGTCTGAGTCATCACCAGGGTGAAAACCGAATGAGAGCGAGAGCTTTTATCGTTCATACCAGTAGCAGCAGTTGCTCTTTGTTTATTTCCCAATTCTAGCCAACTCTTACAAGAAAGAAGAGAGGGAGGTCAGAACTGCAAACTAAAATTGATTGGAACAAATTAAGAAACAACAAAGTTAAGTAAGCATGTTTGGCAACATATACGCACTTTATAATCTGTTTATAAAATGAAATTAATAAATGTTTGTCATTTAATAATTTGTATTCCCACTGTCAATTTTGCTTCCATCACAGATATCTGAATCAGGAAATGACACCTTTAAAAGACTATTTCAATAATGCTAAGCTGCTACGATAGTCAACTTTTATTTTTACCTCAGAAGAGTAATTCCTTTGATTGAAGTTTAACAAACAAAATCAGCTCATAATGAATTAACAAGATTAACCTTTTACGTATGCAAGTAGCAATTAAGGAGAAATATTCTTATGAATACTTATGAGTATGATCTTTCTATCTAGTGGAAAGAAGATAAAATACAAGCAATCTTACCTGGATATCAGAGTAAGAACTGACAACATTCCTATTTTTAAAAAGGAAAAAGAAAATTGTTTTTACTGATAATTACACTCTTATTCTCATAAAACAATAATAATCTTTCAATTACATAATTACTCTCTAAAGACCACAGTTGAATAATTCATAGATATTATTATACTGACTCTCACAGAATCTTTCACTATCTCCATTCTTAAAGGGTAGAAAATGTTTTAATTTTACCGAAAAGTATGGTTTTTATTAATGAAGCAGTTTAGCTCTTAACACTATAATAGTCAAGTCTAAATCATGAGACCAAAACATATACTTGACATATATGTGGGGGTGGGTATGGTAGTATGTATGGGTCTCAACATAATCCCAGATTTATTGAATGGAGCTGAATTCATACCTAATCACTTCCCCTTTCCTTTAAAGAAAGCATTTGGAGTGTTCAAAGGTGAAATAAATGACCCTTAGCATGTTTCACACTCTCAACACTAAACTCATCTTAGCACCTTCTCCTCTCTTCAGCTTAAAGTAATAGATATAAAAAGCAGCTCAAAAGGGAAGGCTTCACTGAATGGGGAAAGGGGATAACAGGGAGAAAAACCAAGTATCTCACACACAGTATAACTAACACTCTACACGCCAGGCACTTTACAGGTGCTGTGAAAGTTATAAACAAATACAAAAACAAACAGTTAACACTCTAGTTGGAAAGAGAGGAAAAATTAATTGAACAACATCAGGGTAGAAGGATAAATAGTTATTCAGGGTTTCAAAGTTGGGGAAGCAAATGAAAACAACATTCAGTCTATTCATTACTTCTCTCCTCCTTGCTTTTGCTGTGCCAAACACTTACATTGACAGAGCTTCAACATACGGTCCAGAGACAGGATGCTCCCTTACTCTCAGCTAATAGAAACAAACAGTAGCATTATTAAGGGCATAACAAGTATTTCATATTCATATAAAACATATTCATATGGTATATTTCACATAAAACACAATTTTAAATGATCTTTTCTTCTATATTTGGAGTTTAAGGCAAAGAGATTTGCCTTTACTTGACCAAGAGAAAATATAAAGGTTCTCACAAACACAAATCTGTAAGGCATAAGACACTGCTTCAGTATCACCAACTTTTCACAGTATGCCATAGTTCGCTGTAGCACCAAAAGTTTACTAGCTCTTTATTCTTAAGACCTGCAGTAGCTATTATCTCTATACTTTTAAATATCTCTCTAAAATATGTTCAGTAAATTTCAGTTAAAATTTTTTCCAGTTTTACATTATATGTTTTAAACTTTGTAACCAGAAATTTAAAACACATGTAAGTCAAAGAAGAGAATGTCAAGTTTAAGATTCTTGATGTTACCAACAATAAGCTATATGACTTTGAATAAGTCAAGTGATCTCTTTAGATTTTAGTTTCTTGCTCTCCAAGGTCTTTTTCAAAATTAAAAATTTTATATCCTTTTAAAGGAAAGACTATTTATTTGAGAGCGAGAGCATGCAGGGGGGTGGGTGCAAAGGGAGAGAGAGAATCTCCAGCAGACTCTCTGCTGTGCTGAGCGCAGAGCCCGATGAAGGGCTCAGTCCCACGACCGTGAGATCATGACCTGAATCAAAATCAAGAGTTGGAGGCTTAAGCAACTGAGCCACCCATGTACCCCCCAAATTTCACATTTTGATAGTTTTTTTAAAAGATTATGTATTTGTGGAACTTCCTATTTCAGAGAAAATATTATGTACGAGATACCAATTTACTAAATAATCAAATAAGATACATATTCTATAATAACAATACAATTCTTAAACTTCTACTGCTTTTTGGCTTTAGGGATTTGGTGTTTGATTTACGTGGTCCAACTAAATCTTGAAACAAAAATTTAATCTTTAATTTTGATACAACATTTGCTTTAAAAGAGGCTAAATTTAATAACTAACTTAATTTCCACTAACAATGATGTTCAGTTTATTTACTATTTATTTGCTCATTTAGACTAGATCCCAAGCATTTGCTATCATACAATAGCGATTTTAGTGAAAATGCAAGCTATCTAGGTCATCTTGAGAACTAGTATAACTATATGCATTTATAAAAACAAATTAAAAACAAATCATAAATAGTTTCAATCTTACTGGTTGCTTTCTCTGCCCGTTTTCGCCTTTACAAACCAGAAGATCATGAATTTTTTCATTATATACTTCAAAAAAGCTCATTTCAAGGTGGTAGCTGACCTAGTAGGAGGAATAGAAACACAGCATGCAACTTATTTTAAAAACCCTTGCATTTTTTGCAAATCATATATCTGATAAGGTTCTAGTATCTGGTATATATAAAGGACTGTTACGACTCAACAGCAAAAAGACAAACAACCCAATTTAAAAACGGGCAAAGGACTTGAATAGACATTTCTCCAAAGAAGTTCTACTTACTAAGATCTCTCTAATATTCAACCTTACAGTCACAACCTTAGTCTAGCCCTGCTATGTTTCCTTCAAGAATAAGCTGTTATCCCTCATCTAAGAAAACCTTTAATCTTATATATTCTCACAGCACACTGTTCTTACTCTATCATAGTATTTACTTTAATTTATTTATCATTAAGTTGCCTGTACTTGGCTATTTACTGGTACATTTCTCCATTATACTCTCTTAACTACAGGGACTGGGTCTTTAAACTTCATATTCCCAAATCTTGCACAGTATTTCTCCTAATTTCCCTTATCATAAGAATCACTAGTGGGAAGTAGGAAAACTGTAAATTCCCAGCTGTAGCCCAGATGAACTAAACCAGAATCTCCAGAAGAGATTTTTTTTGCAAGTGTACACATACATACACAAACACACATACACACAGTCAAACACACACACAAAAACCTGCCCCTGACACGTTCCTGGTAATTCTAATGATCAAGCAAATCTGGAAAAAATTGATCTAATAGACTGCTTGGCAAACAGCTGATGCCCAGTAAATACTGGCTGCATGTACGAATGAATAAGAGAAAGGGGAAGCCAGTACAGATTTTTCAGGTGTAGTGCAGTGTAAAGAGCATGGCTTTCGAAGTTGAATCTGGGTTCAAACTCCAGCATCACTACTCTCTGCTTCATGTTGTTCTAAAGTTTATGCCTACTGTCCTGAGTGAAGTCTGTGTGCCTGCCTGACTGCAAACATAACGGCCACATTATAAGCCACGACACATACACAAAAGTAATAAAGTCGGAAAAGCTAGAGAGGACAGAAGAGATGATCCTTCTGTCATTACCCATCAAGGGGAATTTATTCTGAAATTTTGAATCTCCAACTTCTCTCCTCCATACCACTGTTCCAAAGGAGAACGATCTAGAACTTAAAATTACATCTCCCATTATTTCCTTAGGGATGATGACTCTGATTTTATTTTTATTTTTTAAGATTTTATTTATTTATTTGAGAGACAGAGAGGGTGATAGAGAGCATGAGAGTGGAGTGAGGGGCAGAAGGAGAAGCAGACTCCCCACTGAGCAGAGATTCCAATGTCAGGCTTGATCCCAGCACTCCGGGATCATGACCTGATCCAAAGGCAGACACTTAGCTGACTGAGCCACCCAGGCATCCCATGACTCTGATTTTAATTTGATTTGACTGTTTTCTAGTCTAATATGAAGGCCTACAGATGAGAACATACCTCTTGGGTTTGTTTTTTGGCTACTTGAGCAAAAAGATCTTCACAAAACCTTGGAATTATTCCTGGTTCTTCACTAAGTCCCATCATCCTGGAAAATACATAATGAATGGCAGGGGTGGAGAGGGATAAAACGAATTAGTGTTCTTTTAATTCTTTTTGGGGAAATGGGTTGGGGAGTGAATGGGAAGCAAGCTAATTAAACCACATTATTAATATCTAATAACCTAGGCTCTGAAGTCAGATCTTCCTGAATTCAAATCTTGATCTCACCACTTATTAGCTCTGTGATCTTAAACAAGATACTTAACCCCAGTAAATTTCAACTTCCTCTTCTAATGGGAATAAATAAGAGCTATCTAATTCAGAGAGCTGTGAAAAAATACAAGCAGAACCTTTAATACCATTTATTAGATAATTACTTTTAATTCTCACAATAATATTTACAAAATAACCTCTCTGGGCTTGGGTTTACACAAGACGTATTATGCACAGAAAAATGGGCCAATGACACTTACAAAGTAAACAGTATCTCCTGCACAAGCTAAAGCCCAGGGGTTAAGTAACATGCCCAAGTTTGCAGAACCAGTATATACAATGGATGAGATCTGAGCCCGGATCTGTGTGGTTTCAAAACTACATTCTCTCTATCAAACCATGCCGTTTCTCACCAAAGATTAAAACATTCGCAATAACTGTACCTGGAATAACACTTACGTATATGATTTTCCAGAGCCGGTCTGACCATAAGCGAAGAGACAGGTATTGTAGCCTTCGAAGGCACGTTCTAGGAGCGGTACTGCTAGCGTCTCATAAACAGTTGTCTGGCTAGCATAGTTGGGATGGCATTCATCAAAAGACCAGAACGCAACATCATAAAGAAAATTATAAACTTGTTTCATGTCAGGATGTTCCACAGCTATTTCTTCCCCGTTCATGAAGACTACCTGGGATGCTTTTTCGACCTTCTCTCTTTACAAAGAAGCACAAAGAAAAATAATAAGTTACTGTAATTATTTGGAGTATTATTCCATAGACTATAATAAGAACCTCAAAACTAGTTAAATACATTCCTCCAGAATAAAATAATCCTTTAGTTTTATGTGGAAAATGTAGACCAGCTAATATAGTGGGTTCCCAAATATATGTTTCCTACAGCTCCAGCGCCACTGCTTAAAGGGAAAATGGAGTCCCAGATCTGTTGTCTGAAAAATCACCCTACTTTTACAGGATTTTCCATCTTTTTCCTTTTTCTCTCGAGCTCTCTCTTCGCCCATCCCACCCACTATAATCTAACTATACCCTTCAGTCCAAATCTGGAGACTTTTTAATATACTATAAAGATGTTTCAGATGTGCAGATCTATATAAACCTGACCTGAAATGCAAATATAATTTCAACAAGCTCAGTTAAATGTAAGTCTCAATCATAAATCTCTTTGGGCTACTGCCTATTGTTACTGTTAATCCAAAGGTCCCTCCCTCTGTTAGATTATCTCCCTTAAAATCATGGATTTTCATGTGCATCCTTCTTTCATCTGAGACTTAGGTGGAAATCTTTCACTTACTCTATATCTGCAGAAAAATATTATCAGTCTTTGTCTGGTCCCAGATAGCCTTTTTTGCCCCAACTCTGCTTTAGATCAGAATTTATCCTGGAAACTACTTGCTTCTTCAATGTGACAAGTGCCCCATCACCCTTGCTATCAGCCCAGTTTACATGGCTTATCTGATGAGACTCAAGTACTCGGTTCGTTACTAGTTCTCTTCAGGTTAGTCATCCATTGTGGGGTTTATTCCTACCAGCTCTTGTTTTTTCTGTTGCCTCTCATCCTATCATGATCCTTGAGGCCTGTCTTTGAGGTTTCCCCATTCTCTCCAGCCAACTCACCCTCAGTTCTCTCACTTACCACTAACCCCACACCTTCACTAACAGGCTTTAAAGCACTTGTACAACTTGCCTTTAATCACTGACCCTTTTGGTTCAAACTAGGGGTTCCTTCCCCCACGGCAGCAGTCACCATATCCTTTCACATCTTGCTTACATATACAACAGAGTTAACAACTACTACTCTGAAGTTTTTTGCAGTCACCCCACAAAACATTCAAAAATAATTAGATGCCACATTCACATTTTGTCATGTCCATCTTTCTCAGCCCTACCTGTAATCTGTGACTATCTCATCCACAATCACTTTGGAGAGAGATTTTTTTTACCATCAACATCAGATCTCATAAATCACTGCATTTCTAACTACTACATATCAGAGATGATGATGGGGATGATACTACGCCAGATGGGGTTTTGGAAGGACCTCTTTGGGGAATAAGCAACCTAACAAGTGCTCTTTTTAAGGGAAACACAGAAGAGCCCGCCACATATGGCAGATTTGAAAGCAGACTGCATTAGAGACTTGTCATTCTGATGTTTTCAAAGCAGTAAATCTAAAGAAATTTACATTTGCAAAATATGGTGATTTCAATGTTTTAATTTTGCACCCAATCATCAAAAATATTGAGGGTTTCTACAACTAAACCTAAAAGTTCTCTCTACCTAGAAATGCCACCACCAAGCTTGAAGATGCATGAATGAATGCACTCATTTTCCAAAGTCATAGAGGAATCAGACACATTACATGTCACTAGTTTGGCCTTAGATTTTAAAAAGTGTAACATACCTCTTGCTGAAAGGCCTCACACGTACTGCCACTGTCACTTGACTGTTCTCTACTTTTAAGGGGTCTGTTTCTATAGACGTGTTCCGACCTGCCATTTCCTCTTCAAGAGGGAGTGTATTTTCTTGTGACCTTTCCCTTTCATTTGTTAGAAGAGAACTTCTTGGCTTTTGTTTAACTTGGAGGCCTGGCACCCTATTTTTCAGCGTCGATGCAGCTGGGCTCGTAAGCTGTGACGTGCCACACTTCGGTGTCCATTTGTGTCCTACGATGTACTTCGCAGGTGTTCTTTTCTCTAAGCTTTCAAATTTATTTGAATTTTTTGCCGTATCCTTCCCAATACTTCTATGATGTAAGTTTGCTGTTCCTGGCACTTTGAAGTTCACCTTGCTCTGAAGAGGCTTTGTTGCCAAGTGTCCAGAGGAAACAACTTTAGTCTGACTCTGGGGATCAGTGGGTGCTCTATTACTTAAGTATTTAAGTGCAACGTGTTCATTTGCCCCAGGGAGGGCAGAAAATGTTTCCTTGTGTTTTGCATCAGCCATCATTTCAATGTCTTTTGGGTCTTCGGCTAAAGGTACAAAAGATGCAGCGAAAGAGTCTTTATCATTATTTATAATTGTTACCTTTCTCCTCGCTTCCAGGGAAGCACAATCATTTTCTGTTGGGCTTCCCACATTCTGTGTTATTTTCCACTTTTTGACACAATCTGTTTGAGCTGTTTTCCACTTTTCCACAGAATCTGTTTGAGCTGTTTTCCACTTTTCCACAGATTCTGTTTTAGCACGACGTTGTAATGTAAGACGTGTCTCTGCAGTTTTTTCAGTTGAGGCTCCCAGCTCACTGCCGCACAAGGATGATTCTTTGTTCCTTGTCACTCTTCTCTGAAGTGCCAATCTACCTACGGGGTCAGGGGTAAGAGGTACCTCTCCTGTTTTTTTACAGGCAGAAATCACATAAGTACTATTTATGTCTCTGATTTTACTTGCAGATCTCAATAATGGATCATCATTTTCACATTCTGACATATCCGAATTCAAATGCAGCTTACGTCTGCTACTATGGGTGAGGACATTCAGTGATGAACTCTTTGGGGAAGAAGGTATACCAAGGACATCCCTGTTATTTCTATTATGTGCAGTGTATACTGACATTGTGGCAGCAAGTTGTTTTAAAAAAGAATGTTGGTGAAGAACCGAAGCTCTCCTTTAGATGTTCATTTGACTTCCAGCCATATTTTCTGTATCAGTTTCCAGTTACCTGCTAAACTGTTAACAAAAAAAAAATTAGATTGTAAGAGTATAAACAGGCATTAGAAAATATGAGAACCTTCCATTGTAAAAGTAACTTCCCAGAGGAATATGTTAGAATAAATCACAATCTCCTCCTCAGATACTGTTCCCAAGTAGCTTCAGACAAATCTCTGCCTTCAAAGAGCTTATAATCATTATGCAACAAATATTTACTGAGTCCCTATTATGTGCCAGGCCCTCTGATAGATACTATGGATTTCAAAAACAAGACCCTGCTCCTATTTACCTGGTTTAGAAGAAATACACAGATTTCCCTTACATCAGGACACAGGTGCCAAGTGACTTAAAAAGATGCAAATAGTGCGTGTCAAAGAAGATATTCGAATGGCCAGTAAGCACATAAGAAGATGCTCAACATCACTAACCATTAGGGAAATGCAAATCGAAACTACAATGAGATACGACATCGCACCCTTTAGGATGGCTACTAACAGAAAAGCAAGCGTTGGCAAGGATGTGGAGAAATTGGTACCCTTGCGCACTACTGGCGGAAATGTAAAATGGCACAGCCACTGTGGAAAATAGTACTGAAGTTCCTAAAAAAACTAAAAATAGAATTACCATATGACCTAGAAATTCTACTTCTGGATATCTAACCAAAAGAATTAAAAGCAGGGTCTTGAAGAGACATTTGTACACCCATGTTCACAGCAGCATTATTCGCGATAGCTAAAATATAGAAGCAACCCAAGCGTCCGTGGACAGATGAATGGCTTACCAAAATGTGGTATATGCATACAGTGAAATATTGTACAGCCTTAAAAAGAAATGCTGCAATATGCTACGACATGGATGAACCTTGAAGACCTAATGCTAAGTGAAATAAGCCAGTCACAAAAAGACAAATGTTGTATGCTTCCACTCACATGAGGTACTTGGAGTAGTTAAAATCATAAAGACAGAAAGTATAATGGGGCCAGGGGAAAATGAGGAGTTATTGTTTAGTAGGTATAGAGTTTCAGATTTACAAGATGACAAAGGTTTATGGGGATGGATGGTAGTGATGGCTACACAGCAATCTGAATGTATTTAAGGATATACACTTAAAAATGTATACGTAAAAGCAGATGAGAGGATGCATGCTATGTGCATTTTAACACAATAAGAAAAAAAGAGGGAGGAGGATGGGGGGAGGAATGTGCAGGTCAGCAAAGATTTTTATTTAAGTACTCCCTGTTTGCAGAGTAGGAGAGGGACTACCAGAAACCCTGGCACCTAAATCAAAGACTGAACAAAGCATTTTGAGAATACCTGTTGAATGTATGTTAAATACAGGAATATCTCATGGAGATTAATTTGAGAGGGGTCACAAAACAGTATTCCCAAATAAATACCATAGACAATAACTACGGTAAGTAAATTAATTGCTTCTGTTGAGAAAAATTATGCAAGATTAGATAAGTAGACAGCTTGCCCTCTAGCAGTTAGACAACAAGCCAGACAGGTGTGTATGTAAATATGTCAACAATATCTATCCAGCATTAATGGTTTAAAAGAAAAAGAACAGCAGTGACAGCTAAAAGGCCTGGCCTCTAGTCAACTCTGCACCAAACCGGTAATATTGATGTAAACAAGTCTTTAAATTTGCATGCCTGGTTCTAACTTGTAAAATGACACTTGCTCAAATAGATACTGCTATGCAGGAATAAAATAATAGAAGTTAACCTTTAAGTAAGTCTTTTAAAGTTCTAAATAATAATCATTACCACCACCACCCCACCAAAAAAGGGGGAAAAAATCGTCAGGATATAAGCACCTTCCTTCAACCTTTTAACTAAAAGTATAGAATGTCCTATTACGGAAATACATTTAAAGGCAAGAAAAGATTCTGGAAATTCTACCGCAGCTAAAAACTATTTGCTACTTACACAAATAGATAGGGCTTTTTGTTTGTTTGGGAATTTTCGCCACCGGAGTTTAAAGAGGAGTGGAATGAAAAGAAATAGGGAAACTTAAGTCACAACCTGAACCAAAAGATCCCCGTGGATGGGTTCTCAGCTAGTTACTCCGAGGGCTGGGGCAGCGAGTGTACCTCTTAATGCCAACCGACTGGGCGAGGCTTCAGTGGGTGAGGCTGCTGGCCGAGGGGCCCTCAAGTCCGGCTTCCCGGTCCCCACAGAGGCGCCGCCCTCACGCGTCCTTCGGGGACCCCTTCTCCGCCGACCGGGATTCCGGGGTCGGTAGGGGACCCCGCGCTAAGGCCTCCACTCGCACCTCAGGGGTCGCCGGTAGAGAAGGCGACCGCACGCCCCCACAGCACGGATACTTCGCCCCTCTGCAGGGTTCCCCACTCTCAAAGACCTCCTCGAGGAAGTCCACACCACTCACAACCCTCACCGCGGGCTCCCTCTGCGGCCGCAATTTGAATGGGCGCCCTGCTTTCTGATTGGCTGCTGGACGTCGCGTCGGGCGCCGCGCCCTCGCCTCCTCCCGCCCCCAGGAAGTGCCGGTCGTTGGGTTGCTAAGATTCTAAACAGCAGACCCGCCCCCCCATCTCCTAGGCAACGGGGCCCGCCCCTCCCCGGGCCCAGCTGAGGCGTGGAGTTTAGGCACCTTTAAATCCGACTCTCCAAAGGGGCTGAATTCTGAGTCGCATCTGGCAGCCCGCTAAGATGAATTTTAAGTAAGAAGAGTGGCAGTGACAATTTGGTCGATCCTCAGTATAAAAAAATCATGGTCTATCCACCTTATAATGAAGTTGTAAAAATGGCTATTTGTCCTCAAGCTAAGCATAATAATTAACACGATTCTATTATTTCCTATGCAAAGCCTGGAGATAGAAAGTGTACAAAATGTCTCACATGGAATTGTTTCATTTAATCCTAAAAATTTTATGAGGCAAATATTAATATTATCCCCAGTTTCCCGATGAAATTTAGAGTTAAACTTATGAACAAGCAACCAGCAGGTGGTATAATTAGAATTCCGAAGCCACTGTCATTTAAGATTTATCGGTTTCAATATATATTCCAATAAGATTTTGAAACGCAAAAATGCATTCTGAAATATAACGAGATCAATAAGAAACTCTAGTCAAACAGATGTTATAAGGCAACAGTATTTTTATTTTTTTATTTTTGTTTAACTTTTTTACTTTTTTAATTTTTTTTGAGCAACAGCATTTTTTTAAAAGGCAAAAGTGCAGGTAATGGAAATGTATTCAATGGGATACGAAGGGAAACCAGGAGTGGCTCCAACTATATAGAAAAACTGAATGGATGATAAAGTACTTATTCTAAAACTCACTCTAAAAATCATTCTAAAATTAAGTTGTAGAGAAACCATCAGAAAAAAGAATAAAATATTTATCAGATCTATGGGAAAATAGTCATTCAGTTTATAAGCAAAAGATATGGTAAAGGAAAAGACTGACAATCTCAGATACATAAAAATTTTAAGCATGTGTAATTGGAAGTAATAATGAAATGATAAAATATAAGCTAACAAGAAAAATATATTTAATATGACAGATGTAAACATTTCTCTCAATTGTACAAGGAAAATTAGTTTATCAGTAGAATAAGAAAATAAATAATATAAAAATGGACTATGGTATTTCACACAAAAAGAATCAACCTACACACAAAAATAATTCATATAAAAATAGAACGCAAATACCCAATCATTTAATGAAAGTTAAAAAAAATAAACAAGTAGAATAAAAATTTTTTGACATTTCGGTGCTGGTGATTTTGCAACAAAATTAAATGTATAGGGGTATCTGGCTGGCAAAGTTGGTAGAGCATGCAACTCGCATCTTGGGGTCATGAGTTTGAGCCCCACCTTGGCTAGTTGGGTATAGAGACTACTTTAAAAAATAATAAAATCTAGGGGCGCCTGGGAGGCTGACTCACTTAAGCGTCTGTCTTTGGCTCAGGTCATGATCCCAGGGTCCTGGGATGGAGCCCCAGGGCAGGCTCTCTGCTCAGCGGGGAGTCTGCTTCTCCTTCTGCCCCTGCCCCTGCCTCTGCTTGTGCTCTCTCTTGTCTCTCTCAAATAAATGAAATCTTAAAAAAAAAATAATAAAAACCTTATTTAAAAAAACTTTTGGCGGTGGGGAGAGGCAGTTGGAGAGAAAGAATGTTTAGCATGCCCAGCACAGAACCCAACTTGGGGCTCGATCTCACAACCCTCCATCTCACAATCATGACCTGAGTCAAAAATCATGAGTCAAACGCTTAACCAACTGAGACACCCAGACACCCCAAAAATAAAATCTTAAAAAAAAAAATTAGAAGTTAATATTTCTAGTGACAGAAATTGGTATGCTTCTTGAAGGCAGGACCCATATCTGTTCACATTGTATCCCTAATGCTTAATAATAAAGCTTGTATATAGTAGATGCTTAATAAATATTTATTATGCAAATCACAAATCCTTCTAGAAAGCAACATGATCATGTGTTGGCAGAACCATAAAGATATTCAGACTCTTTAACCTAGTAACTATACTACAAAAATTTATTCTAAGAAAATATTTCAGTAGAAACCAGAAAATATGCAGGAAAATTGTCTATCCATATTGGCCCCAAGCTGGAAAAATTCTCAATGCCCAACCCTGAGAGAATGCTTTAAGTGGTTAAAAATGATGGGGCGCCTGGGTGGCTCAGTTGTTAAGCATCTGCCTTCGGCTCAGGGTGTGATCCCGGAGTCCTGAAATCAATCCCCACATCAGGCTCCTCCACTGGGAGCCTGCTTCTTCCTCTCCCACTCCCTCTGCTTGTGTTCCCTCTCTCGCTGGCTGTCTCTCTCTGTCAAATAAATTAATAAAATCTTAAAAAAAAAATAAATAAGTGGTTAAAAACGAGAAATAAATAAATCATATTAAAACTATTAAGTGCCATGGTGCCTGGGTGGCTCAGTCAGTCAAGCATCCGAATCTTGATTTCGGCTTAGGTCACCATCTCAGGGATATGAGATGGAGCCTGGTTGGGCCCTCTGCTCAGCAGGGCATCTGCTTTTCTCCCGCCCTCTCCCTTTCCCTCTGCCCCTTCTCCCACTCATGCTCTCTCTCTAAAATAAATAAATAAATCTAAAACAAAACCATACCACTATTAAGTGTCCGTTAAGGTTAAAGTTATGAGTTAAGTAGGACCAGACAATGCATAGCCTATAAACCAAACCATAATCCGCCCCCCAAGATGGTGAGCCCAAAATGGAGCAGGACCTCGTCTGTCTCACTTTTGCCTCCCCAAATGCCCAGCCCTAAACTGTCAGAGGACCTTCATCTAACATTAAGCACATTTCCCTCTTATTGCTTTTAGAAATTCCCAATTTAATTCCAACCACAGGAATGATACTCCACAGAATCGAGGGCCACCTGTGAGCCATCTCCAGGTTACACAAGAGGAATTTGGATCTTTTATTTAGTACACTGAGATAGACTTCTCCAAATCCTGTCCACGACTGACCAGAAAAGAAAGTCACTTAACTTCTGGTTGCCTCGGGTCCCTCATATGGAAATTGCAGATGAGAACCTACCTACCCTAAAGCGTTCTAGTGAGGATTAAATTAGATAATGTATGCAAAGTGCTTAGCATAGAGCCTGGCAGAGCTTTAATTCTCAATAAATGTAAGCTACTGTATTGCATAGTCTAATATAACTCTCCAAACTATACACTGAAAAGCCCTATTCAAGGCTGGTGATGAGAAACTGAAATCATGCATTTTAGAAGCTCTCTGTTATAATAATGACACATCTTATTTTATGAAGGATGAGGATTATGAATTAATCCCTAGAAATAACCACAAGATGAAATAGTGAGTCGTTTTGTAATGGACTCACTGTGCTCGTAAAAATCAAAAGAGCAATGAAAACCTATCTCCAAGGGGGAGCAGTAGTAATCTCAATTCTGCTCCAGTTTGATTAGTTTCTTTTAGAGCTGCAGATTTTGTAGGCTTTTTGAAAGAAGATGAAAAAAGGGAAGCTAGGGGCACCTACCTGGCTCAGTCAGAGGAGCATGTGACCCTTGGCCTCAGGTTGTGAGTTTGAGGCCCACATTGGATATAGAGATTACTTAAAGATAAAATCTAAAAGAAAGAAAGAAAGAAAGAAAGAAAGAAAGAAAGAAAGAAAGAAAGAAAGAGGGAGGGAGGAAGGAAAGAAGGAAGGGAGAGAGGGAGGGAGGGAGGGAGGAAGAGGAAAGAGAAAGAAAGAAAGAAAGAAAGAAAGAAAGAAAGAAAGAAAGAAAGAAAGAAAGAAAGAAAGAAAGAAAGAAAGAGGAATCTAGAAAATGCAGATTTGGCCAGCGTAAGGTTCATAGGGTGAGCAACATGAATGAACCTCATTCCACTTCAAGACTCAGTTTTCTGGGTCAGTGGCCAGCATCTGCCTGACTTAGGGCATAAGGCACTTTCTAACACCCGAAAGCATCTGCCCGTGTCAGAGCCCTGTTCTCCAGTTCAGGCAGAATGTTTTGTCACTGCCAAAACAGCAGCCCTTAAAAATGCCTTATGTTTTCAAACCTGTTTTCAAATTTGACTCACTAAAATAATAGTTCTTTTGGGAGACTAAAGTCATAAAACCAGCTGTCACTCAAATTATTTTACCTCTGTTTGAACTTTGGCTTCTTTACGTATAAAATGAGGAGATATATATCAACGATTGCTGGAAAATCAAATTAGGTAATGCATGTGAAACAATTTGATAAACGTGACACATTACTGTATATAAATTTAAATTGGTATGTTTCAACTATATGCAGTTAATTGTCAAATATTTAGGAGAACTAAAATAGACCATGTATATGAAAGTTGCAAGCACATTGCATGGAACATAGGTTCTGCACAACTGTGAACTAAATCAGAACCAATTACATCTTTAGTCATCCAAGATAATTCTATGGATAATATTTTTTCTTTTTTTTTTTTTTAAGATTTTATTTATTTATTTGACAGAGAGAGAGACAGCCAGCGAGAGATGGAACACAAGCAGGGGGAGTGGGAGAGGAAGACGCAGGCTCCCAGAGAAGCAGGGAGCCCGATGTGGGGCTTGATCCCAGGACCCTGGGATCACACCCCAGCCGAAGGCAGACACCTAACAACTGACCCACCCAAGCGCCCCAGGATATTATTTTTTCTAAGTTTCCGATCTCATTCGTTGCCTGTTGCAAGCTTTCCTTCCTTTGGGCCCTTGCTTAGCTCTGACTTCGGAGAACTTGGTGTCCTTCCTGCCCCATACCTGGACCCTGGATTCATTTTCTCCACCACCAGGGGCCTCTTTACATCAAATATCCCGTCTTCCTTCCATCTTCAACACCTCTCTGATCTGGAAAGAAAGAAAGAAAGAAAGAAAGAAAGAAAGAAAGAAAGAAAGAAAGAAAAAGAAAAGATAAGAAGCCCCACCTCCACACCTCTTCTTGTCCTCTGGCTCTTTTTCTACCTTTCCATCCCTCTTCATGTCAATGTTCCCTTAGGAAGGGGCATAGCAGACGTAGAGGGGTATGAAGCACGTCGAATTCATGTGGAAGGGACTGTGTCAGTCAGGGCCGTTGGACAGGGCAGCTGGAAGGGGTAGAAGCGAGAAAGAGAACACAAGATGGTATCCTAAAGAAAATACTGAGAAGTTAAGACTCATTAAAACCAAGAAAGAAGGAGAGGCTGTTAACGCCCCCAAATAATCAGGTTTCCAGTAAACACAGGAATAGTGCTAAAGGTCTGTCCCCCACTGAATGTGGAACCTGCTTCAGATTCTCTCTCTCTCTGCCCCCCTTTCCTTCCCTCTTGCTCACTAGTGATCTCTCCCCCTACTCCAAAAAAAGAAAGAAAGAAAGAAAGAAAGAAAGAAAGAAAGAAAGAAAAAGAAAGAAAGAAAGAAAAAGAAAGAAAGAAAATGAAAGAAAGAGCAAGTGAGCTGCGGACATCATAGCTGTGTCCACGGAAAAGTCCCAGACTCCCTCACTCTCTTTGGACCGCTGTTCTTAACCTTCAGCACAATCCAGTAGTTACTCTGAAAATAAAAGCAAGTATTTTTTTTAAGATCCACCAGAGGGAGACAAACTGAAAGAAAACATGTAGAAAGAATTCAGAAATAAAGCAAGCATATTTGAAACCTCCTAGATTAAGATTTCAAGAAAAATGATGGACTCGTACTAATGAATGGTCTCTTGGGATACAAATCTATTACAATTTAGTCAATTTCATAACTTTTTAATCATTAAAATGTGGGCTGTATTTTCCTGCTTTGTAGGTGTTTGCATTTAGTTGCATTTGGGGTCCGTAACAAAGAAGGGCAAAAAGACTATAAAAATTATTTTATTTTTTTAAAGATTTTATTTATTTATTTGAGAGAGAAAGAGAGAGAGAGAGAGAGTGAGCGGTAGGGAGGGGCAGAGGGAGAAGTGGGGCTTGATCCCAGGACCCGGAGATCATGACCTGAGCCGAAGGCACGCTTAACTGACTGAGCCATCCAGGAGCCCCAAAATTAATAATTTCAAAGTCCAGAGGACAAAGTGGATGTTGAAGAAAGTGGAAAGAGGACAGCCCTTGAATTCCAGCTGTGGCTCCGTCACAAGTTCATGATAGAACCAGACAAGTCTCTTTGCTGCAGTTTTCTCACCTGTGAAACACAATGACTGCATTAAATAATCATAGCTAGCGATTACTGAGTCCCTTCTTTGGGCAAGATACATACATTATCTCATTTCATCTCCATAACCCTATAAGGTAGGTACTATTACTGTGACTATCACTATTTTATAGATAAGGGGAAACTGAGTTTGCAGGAGGTTAAATCCCATGTCTGATATTATACACTTGTTAAGTCCCAAGCCAGGTTCGGGACTCAGGAAATCGGGCACCATTGCCTGTATGCCACACCACTACTCTGTACTGCTGTCTTTACAAAGATTCTTTCTGGTTCTCAAATTTCTATGACTTTATGATAAGCATGAAGAGTTAAACATAAAGATAGTTTAAAATGTCATATTTTGTATTTTCTTTCTAAATTCTAATACACGTTAGACCAAGAGCCTCGGAAGTAGGAACTATATATATAATATGCTTGTACTTTTTGATATGGTCTGTTGATGAAATCTGTATGAATCCAGCTGCGATCATTCAGTGACACATTCTAAATACATTTAGCAATACTACCAGTAATTTAAAAAGAAACAATTACATTAAGCTAGTAATCCTTTTTTAATATAAAAAGAAAAGAACTCAGGGATTAGCAAATGTTCCAGCCTCTCTTTTCTCTTTGAATCATGCTGGTTTCATTCCAGAGAAGATTAGTAAGATTTAAAAACCATTGACAGCCCAAAGCCTACCGGGTAACCAATTTTTATATAAAGGAAGCCCTAGGGTTCACTTAGGAGGAACAATATTTTTTAAAAGGCCATTTTTGGGGCCCCTGGGTGACTCAGTCGGTTAAGCGTCTGCCTTTGGCTCAGGTCATGATCCCAGGGTTCTGGGATCGAGCCCTGTGTCCGGCTCCCTGCTCAGTGGGGAGTCTGCTTCTCCCTCTCCCTCTCCCTCTGCTGCTACCCCTGCTTGAGCTCTTTCTCTCTGTCAAATAAATAAATAAATAAATGTCTCTAAAAAAAATTTTTTTTTAATAAAAAAAGGCCAATTTTGATCTTTGGTCCAGTGTCTTCTTCCCATGGTGCTTTGCCAACACGGCCCAAGGTCATTGTTTACACTGTGTTGAAAATGTTGCTGATTCTTCCAAGTAGAATTTGAAGGGGTTCAAGATAAACCTCCCAGAATGTCCCACTTTGGCATGCGGATTTTTTTTTTTAAAGATTTATGTATTTATTTGAGGGGGGAGGGGCAGAGGGAAAGGAAGAGGATAGAGAATTTCAAGCAGAGTCCCTGCCAGGGGTTGGGGGAAGGCTTGATCTCAAGGCCCCAAGATCATGACCTGAGTGGAAATCAAAAGTCAGAAGCTTAACCAACTGAGCCACCCAGGCCCCCCTACATGAGGATTATTTTGAGTTGAAGGCGATCAAGACCTTGCTGGTTCAATAGAAACTTTTGCCCTTCCCTTAACTACACAGAAAAATCTAAATGAGGGGGGAGGGGAAGGTCTTTCCAGAATGAGGGTTATTACCAGAGATAAATCTTGTCTGAGTAACCCATCATATGGCAGGGCAAACATCTAATTACCAAACCTAGGCTCTTCTCCTTATTACCCTGTGAATTGCATTCCTTTCTTTCTTTCTTCCTTTCTTTTTTTTTTTTTAAGATTTTATTTATTTATTTGAGAGAGGGAGAGAGCATGGGGGGGGGGAGAGGAGAGTGAGAGGAGGAAGGAAGGAAACTACCTGCTGAGCAGAGAGCCTGATGCGATGTGGGCTTGATCCCAGGACCCTGAGATCATGACCTGAGCCAAAGGCAGCCACTTAACCAACTGAGTCACCCAGGTGACCCACATTCCTTTCCTTTGAAACCACAGACCCTTAGCCCCTTTTCCTTGACTCAAGGTGACATTCATTTAGCTTGATTGCCCTTGGAATTTCCATGGCGATGTAGATTCTCCGTAGTATGCTATTAAATTCAATTTTCTCCTGTTAATCTGTCTCATATCAATTTGTTTCTTAGTCCAGCTAAAAAGAACATGAGAGGGACAAGAATTCTTGCTTCCCAAACAGGGGACAGGACATTCTTGCTCCCCCAAAACTGTAGCTGCTTTCCCAAAGGGAATGAAAAACAAGACTAACTTAGCTTTCAACAAGTATAAGAAGAGATTCGATGGTCTCAGTAAGGGTATTGAATGTGTAGAAATCATTCAGCTGTCCATATTAACCCCAAAATATTGGTTTAATTTCTTTTATTGGTTAAATTTCAATGCTAGTGCTGTCCGGAATGCCTAGAATGGTCTAGAATGATATGCATTCAATTGTTTTTATAATCACTCTCCAGTTTGTGTGTTCATATAAATCAGTTTTCTCATTTAAAAAAAAAAGCATAAAAAAAGATTGTGTGAAGTGATTGCTTCTCACGGTTGCAGTTTTAAAGGAGCACCTGCCAAGTAAGCAGCCCCTGGTTTACAAGAACCGTATACATCCTCAGCCTTTCCAGAGGGGAGGAAAGGGAGTGTCTCTCCAGCTTCGTAGCTTCATGAATAATTCCACACCCATCCACATGCCTTTACCCGTTTGCATAAGGCTTATTTTTTTTTAATTTTTAATTTTTTTTTAGTATAGACCACAGTCTGTTCTCTGACTCACTCAGGGAAAAAAGAAATCCACCAACAGAAAGAGTTCTACATGGGTGGTTTTTTTTTCCCCCCGACACAACGATCTGGGGCACAACAGAGAGGTTAGTGTTCTACTTGGATTAACATTTTCTCAGTTTCCTCTAGCGTACGAAGATGCGTAAATGATGACATTTTGCTGTCTTCTATGAGGAACAGTGTTTCACAGGCCATGGTGAAGGTTTTAGATGGACTTTATGAGTTTAATTCACATGAAATTATACCCAAATAATTAGTCTTATTCACTGTGTCCTTTATTTCTCCCCAGCTGCATTTCTTAAATATTATTAATTAAATTTCTGTACCATGAGGCTTTCATTGGCCCCAAACATCCACTCTAACTGATAAGTTTGGCCTGAGCACTTTGAGATTATATTCCGGAGAAAAGAAGATGAAAACAGACTCCTCATTTATTAGCTTGGTCCCCCCCTCCAGAAATCTAAACAGGGGAATGCAAACAGCTACCCTAGAAATCCGTGGCACTATTTGAAAATCTAAAGCAGGCTGTCCAATATAATATAAGCTACATGTGAATTTTAAATTCTCTAGTAGCCATATTAAGAAAGTAAAAAGGGTAATTCATTTTAATAATATATTTTATTTAACCCAACATATCAGAAATATCACTCAAATACACAATCCACATAAAAATTATTAACAAAATTAAGTCCTTTTCTGACATCCAGTGTGTATTTCCCACTTATAGGACCAGCCACATGTAAGTGCCCAACAGCCGCCATATTGGACAGGGCACTTCTAAGTGACCTCTCTTTCTCTCATTGCATATAGTAATGAGAGAGCAGGGCTTTAGGATGTGGATTCAAATTTTATTTATTCAATCGTTAGACAATTGCATTCTAACCAGATGAAAAGGGACAGGATGCCATGGCTCCCCATCTCTCTGGCCACATGCTTCATGGCCTCTCTCTTTTTATCTACCTGGGACGTCGTCGACCCCTGCTGACGACAGGTCTGTGGTTAGAGGCTCTTTCTGGTTTCACGAAGTTGCAGCCCACTCTGCACTCATGTGTTCTTGACTGTGCTCAAATCATGCTCACTTCAAAATTATTCCATTTCCTTTTTCTCAGCTCAAAACCCCTGCTCTCTCCCTGCAATAAATTTAGAATCCTTATCTCAGAAATACACTGCAAAGTACCAAGTCAGCAAAAGAGTGAGGACAAAGCATGAAAAGAATTGTGGGGATGCCCATCCAAAACTCCAGACATCTGGGTCAAAGTTTATTTTCTTATTTTTATTTTTTTATTGGGTAAACTCTATGCCCAACGTGGGACTCGAACTCACGATCTGAGATCAAGAGTTGCATGTTCTACCAGCTGAGCCGGCCAGGCACCCCCTAAGCCCTGAGCCAAAGTTTAAAGATTCTTTTTGCACTCAGTTCAGGAAAGGGGTGAAACATTCCTTTTAAAAATATTCTGGCACATTCCTGAGCTCCACATCAACCTTTCCCGTTGTTTCCCTTGCCCCCTCAACGCGGCCTTTTTTCCTTTTTTTTTCTTTTTAACACAACATTCAATTTTGGCACAGCTACAAGCCCAGGATTGCACCCAGGATTCTAAATGAGATATGAGAAATTCATTTACATAGAGGAACCATTGCTTCCTCTGCTCTATGAGGAAATCCCCTGTTTATAAGTAGACTCTTGATGATCTTATTATCCAGCCCTAGGACTCTTTTATTGTCAGCAATTCTACCCATTAAGGCTTCATTTAAATATATTATGCATTCTACTTTAATGCATGATCTTCCAGCTTTGCGAGACTGAATTTCATTAGCCTCGTTTCTGCCCATTTCCCTAAGCTGTTTGAATCTTTAGTAATCTGGTCCATTCCTGGAATGTAGCAACTGATACTCCTTCATCACAAGTCCATCTGTAAATTTACCTTCTTACCTGAGCACGCGATGCACTCAGTTCTCCCTTTGTGTTAAAAGGGACCTAGCACGGGGTAATTAGAATGCCACACTGCCAGCAGAGGCCCTGCTTTTCTAGGGGAGAGGGTGATATGGTCTGAATGTGGGGTACCTGGTCCTGGACCGTCTGAGCTCTGCTCCCTACCTCTCCCCACTCTGCACCTTGGAGTTGTAAAGAGGGAGGGGGTCCACTTTTCACCTTTGGCAGAGTTTTCTCTTAATTCCGGTCTCCCTGCCCTGCTATAACCCTCAGCGCTGGCCACACTTTCATTTCTCCTTCCATCTCTAGGGAGGGGAGAGGTTTTCATTGAGAAATTAAATAGAGACAGTGGGTGTGGGGCTTCCCTCTCTCTTCACTGTCCCTCCCAGCTCCTCCACAGCCCTCCCTCTTCCCCCACTCCTGAATGCACTCAGAGGGAGGGCAGAAATGCCAGCTTTAATGCTGGCTAGTTATGCCTCGGGGGTTGGAATTTGCCATTGACCCGGGCGCTCTGGGCTGATGCTTTGCTCCACTCAGTTTCCGGGGCTGAGCTGTCACTTGGGCCCGGTCTCACCGCCCCCCTCCCCCGTTTTGTGTTCAACCACAATGGCTGAGTCTGTTTGGTGACAGAATAGCAAACCTGGAATTTGAATCCAGGGCTTTGTGCCCCAGGCTTGTGTCGAGATCAGAACCAGGCTTCGAGGAAGATGAGCAGACAAGCGTGTGTGACTGTGAGCTGCGGACAGGAGCCGGGTGGGCGGCTGAGGCAGGTGGGCCAGGTAAGGTCACCGTGTCATTCAAGTGTGAGATCATGAGGAGCCAGGTTGACACGGGGGCAGAAACCAGGCTATCGATGTGCCACACACCTTGAGGTTGAGGATCAAGCAATTTGGGAATGGGTTATATGAAGAAAGGTGGGAAAGAGGAGGTGAATGGCTGACACCTTCAGATCACTGAACAGGTTGTCGGGAGATGCCAGGAGGCCCAACCAAATCTGTTAAACCTGTTGGATTCTGTTTCCTCGTTGGTAAATTGATGGGGTTTGACAACCTGGCTCTCAGTTACCGGCTAGAGCTACAGCTCCTTGCCTTTATTAGAGGTCTGTATGTCTGTGCTGTCCTCAACAAGGACTAAGCATTAAGCAGCATCCATCACGTAAGCTTTGTTCTCAAGAAACTGGCCAGTC
Organism: Ursus arctos; assembly: GCF_023065955.2. Classification (NCBI taxonomy): domain Eukaryota; kingdom Metazoa; phylum Chordata; class Mammalia; order Carnivora; family Ursidae; genus Ursus; species Ursus arctos. The sequence continues at coordinate 37,295,339 of NW_026622874.1, forward strand.
TTCAGAATGGTGTAAGCATCATCTAAGGGATATGGTCCATGGGCTACCATGAAGCACTCGCACTAGAGGTATCTCTTACCTTTCTTTCTTTTTCTTCCTTCCATCCTTCCTTCCTTCCTTTCTGATTAAAGATTTATTTATTTGAGAGAGAGAGAGAGCACATGCAAGCGGGAGGAAGGGCAGAGAGAGAGAGAATCTCAAGCAGACTCCCCACTGAGCACAGAGCCGCACTGGTGGCTCAATCCCATGACCCTGAGATCATGACCTGAGCCCAAACTAAGAGTCGGACGCTTAACCGGCTGAGCCACCCAAGTGCCCCTTGCTTCTTTCATAGTACATGTTGGGAGTGAAGTTCAAAAGTTGCTTAGATCTGGGCACCATAATTAACTCCTATGTGCCTCAGTTTTTTCATGTGTAAAATGGACGTGATAATAATAGGGACGCCCATAGTGGGTTGTTGTAAGGATCGAATGAGTAAATACGTTTCCCTGGCACATAGCATTCAATACAGATACTGTCTTTGCATGTTTCTCGGTCGCTGAGATCCCATTATTTACTGTTTATCCAAATATGTTTAATTGTTCCTTCGGGGGGAAAAAAACAGGAAAAAAAATTAAAGTAAGCCATTTTCCTGAAATCACAGTATGAATTAACTCATTAGAGTCCTGATGGGAGCTAGAGCAACTTTTAACCACAAGGAAGCCGGAATGATGGGCACAGGTGCTGATGAGCAAGGGGCTTGGGGGTTGGGCAGTCAGGCAACAGCAGGAAAGCAGGAGCCTCTGCAGGCAGAGGGAGGTCCGAAGTGGCACTGCAAGGTGACCTTTGCTTCCCATGTACCAGCCAGGGTATAAGACGGTGTGTGGGGAAATGGTCACAGCTCTTGGAAAGCCAGGGTCCCTGCCGCCTGGCGTCCTCTCCTTCTGTTACTCTCACCGGAGGACTGGGCAGTGGAGAGTGTAACCGGGCGTCTTTCTCTCACTGGCTGTAAAGAGAATGAGAAGGGTGACAGCTAAGGGAAAATAAAATAAAGGGCCCATGCGGCCAGCATCTCTGATAAGCTATGGCTTCCACCTGCCTTCCACTTCTCCACCAAAAATAAACAGGAACAGGGGCGCCTGGGTGGCTCAGTCGGTGAAGCGTCTGCTTTTGACTCAGGTCATGATCCCAGGGTCCTGGGATCGAGTTCCTGCATCGGGCTTCTTGTTCGGCCTGTGCTCTCTCTCCTTTCTGTCTCTCTCTGACAAATAAATAAACAAATAAACAGGAAGAGACTGAAGAACAACACAATAACCACAGCCCACTTCCAGGCTTCCCAATAAAGTTGCTTGTCTTTTTGGGGCAGGAACTACAGGTCATAGACTTTGTCAACCACGGCATCCAGAGGCGTCAATGCTGGAACAGGCTCTGGCCCAAGATCTCTCTGGATGAATTACAAAAATAAACAACTTTCAAGACAATTATGTACAGTTTGTCACAGTAGTTATAGAATAAATCTTTAGCTTCACATTTTAGAAGCTTGGAAACAATCCTTCCAGATGTTTGGTTTTTAATAACATCCATGAACAAACATTTTATCTCCTCAGATGCCGCTGCTGCTGTCTGAATTCTAGCTTGTTCCACTATGTCATGAGCCATTTTTAAAATTCTTGTTCTGAGCCTGCAATTTTAAAAACCATGGAATAGGGGAGCCTGGGTGGCTCAGTCGGGCGGCTGCCTTGGGCTCAGGTCATAATCTCAGGGTCCTGGGATCGAGCTCCAGGTCAGGCTCCCTGCTTGGTGGTGAGTCTGCTTCTCCCTCTCCCTCTGTGATCTCTCTCGCGCTCTCACTCTCTCAAACAAATAAATAAAACCTTAAAAACAACAACAACATGTAATAACATGTGAGGCAGTAGTGAACAAAGGGCACAGGTTTCATAATCATCTAGAGCTGGGCTTCAATCCATGCTTTACTATATACTAGCTGTGTGATCGTGGAGAAGTTCCTTAACCCCTTTCTGCTCCGTTTCCTCATCTATAAAATGGGATAATAATAGTTCCCACCAGGTGGAGTTGTTGTAAGAAGTGCATGGTCAGTCAGGGTGCCTGGGTCCGACTCTTGGTTTCAGTGTTGGGGGATCCAGCCCCGTGTCCGGCTCCCCGCTCAGCTCGGAACCTCCTTAGGGCTCTCTCCCCATCTCCGTCTGCCCCTCCTACTGCGCATGCTCTTTCGCCCAAATAAATAAATCTTTAAAAAAAAATAATCACACGGTCCGTGAATATGAAACAGTTGGCAGATAAGTAGGTCGTTAGTAAATGGGACCTCCTTTTTCTACCACCATAAAGGTTTCCACAGATTTCAGGTTTTTATGGCAATAATGTGGCATAACGAACACCTCCAAAATTTCAGGGGCTTAAAAAACTCTTCGTCTTCCTGCTCACAGATCTGTATGCTGTTGGGGTGGCTCTACCTCAGGCTACTGGTGAGACTCAGGTCTAGTCTTTGTGCCTCTCTTTCTGGGAACAGGTGGAAGGGGCAGTGGCTAGCTGGGGTGTCTCTCATGGTCAAGGGCAGGATCACAAGAGGGCAAGCCAAAATCCAGCAAGCTCATTTAAAACCTCTGTTCTTGTCCAGTCTGTTCTCGTTCCATTGATAAAGCAAGTCACAGAGCCAAGCCTAGAGCGGGTAGGGCAGAAAGGCATATCCCCCACCCTGCGAGACGGAGGGGGAGGGAAATGGCTATTTGCTGAAGAGCAATCTAATCTACGACAACAGAGAATTTAATTTTCATAAGTTTCTGAATTATATACCAACAAGTAAAGAGAACTAGGGAACCCAGATGAAGTTTCCACTACTATTCTTTTCCTGATATTTTAGGAGGAAAAAAAAATCAACCCAGAATATACATTAAAATATAATACAGGCATCTGGGTTGTGCAGTCAGTTAAGCATCCAACTCTAAATTTCAGTTCAGGTCATGATCTCAGGGTCATGAGATTGAGCCCCAAGTTGGCTCCGCACTGGGCATGGAGCCTGCTTAAGATTCTCTCTCTCTCTCCCTCTCCCCCTGCCCCTCCTTCACCCCTCTCTCCCTAAAAAAAAAAAAAAAATATATATATATATATAATACAAAAAATACAATTTGTTTTAAATTAATAAGCATTAACATATAAGGAAGAGTTTTGAAACTGTAAAGCACAGTATGAATATTAAAGTATTATTTTTCTATTTCATGACAGTTATTCAATTTTATATATGCTCTCTATAAATTGCCAAATATTATAGATAGAATTCAGCTTTCCTTTTAAGATCCATAATTTTTTAAAAAGGAGTGGAAATACTATACATTATTTATAGTGTTTTTATTGAGTTATTTTATGTTTTAATAATATATTAATAGATTTTATATGTTTTATTTTAAGCCATAGGCTATATACATACTGGTCTGGGCATTCACTGAGAATATAGCTCAGCACTGTTCTAGGGCCTCTGGGGACTAATTAAGCCTGCAAAATGATGTCATGGAAGAAATCAAAAGGCTTGGACTCTAGTCCCAGTCCTCCAACAGGCCATGGATATTCACAATTTCCCTTTCTGGGGGAACTGGGAGGGAAACAAGAAGCTGTCAACGAGGTGGTCTCTTTGTCTCCAAATGCTTCTTTTCTAAATAGAGGTTATGGTCCCTGCTTTGAGAAGAAATGGGAATACTCAGGGCATAGAGGAGGAATTTGGCTGTCATTCTATCTGTACCGAAACTCAGCACAGGGGGGCCTGGGTGGCTCAGTCGGTTAAGTGGCTGCCTTTGGCTCAGGTCATGATCCCAGGGTGCTGGGATCAAGTCATATATTGGGCTCCTTGCTCATCAGGAAGCCTGCTTCTCCCCTGCCTGCCATTCCCCCTGCTTGTGCTCTCTCTCTCTGTCTCTCTGTCTCTCTCACTCTGTGTCAAATAAATAAATAAAATCTTTAAAAACAAAACAAAACAACTCAGCACAGGGGTGTTGGTTCTACACAGAAATGCTGGATCCTGCCTGTCTGGGCTTGAGTCCTGGCTCCCCCACTTACCTTGGGCATTTTAGGTAACCCCTCTGAACATCTTAATATGTTGATTTAAAAAATAGTACTGGGGTGCCTCAGTGGCTCAGTCGATTAAGTATCCAACTCTTGCTCTGGGCTCTGGTCTTGATCTCATGGTTGTGAGTTCGAGCCCTGCACTGGACTCCATGCTGGGCATGGAGCCTATTAAAAAAAAAAAAAAAAGTGGGCACCTGGGTGGCTCAGTCGGTTGGGCGTCTGCCTTCAGCTCAGGTCGTGATCCCAGGGTCCTGGGATCGAGCTCCATGCTGGGCTCCCTGCTCAGGGAGGAGGCTGCTTCTCCCTCTCCCTCTGCCCATCCTCCCTGCTCCTACTTTCTCTCTCTCTCTCTCAAATAAGTAAAACCTTTTTTTTTTTTTTTTTAAGTACTTACTTCATCGGGCACTTATGAGGATTGAATGAGCTAATCATCAAAAGTAGTTAGAATACTGCCTGATACCCAAGAAATGCTAGAGTAGCATTAGTTATTCATTGTCTCTGTTAAACAGTTTAAAAGTTTGTGTGGTTACTTTGTTCCTTAAAGGATCACTAAATAACTTTACAATAGTTCCACTTTATTCCTCAGAGAAACCGTGCCTGCTGATCTAGTTAGAAACGAATTCTATTACCTTAGAAGTAACTTCATCATTAGCACGTTCAGTAGCTCTACGTTGTGGACGAGGACCAGAGTCTATTTAAGAGAGTAATACCCCCTCAGTCTCCTGCAGTCCACAGCTCCATCTAGGTTGTATGTTTGTTTTTCCCTCCCTACTAGTGTTAGTAAGAAAAACCAATCAGAAAGAATATCAATAATGCTTTTTTGTTTCTTACCTGCCTTGACCTTTATGTCTTGACTCACTCACCTCTGCTTTCACTGACTACAGCATTCAAAAAGTAATTGTATCCTTGGTTTCATTTCCTCTTTTTAAAAGCTTAGAAACTGGCCACCTAAATACTTAAAATTGATGATTATTGGTCACTATTAACTATTTTATTAAATTCACAGATCCATTTTCGTAATTATCATTTTTCTTTTTAGTGTGTTTAGTTTATTTATTTTTATTTAATTATTTTTAAAGGTTTACTTATTTACTTGAGAGAGAGCGCATGGAGGGGTGCCAGAGGCACAGAGGGAAAGAACCCCAACCAGACTCCCCGCTGACTGCAGAGCCCCATGTGGGGCTCAACCCCACAACCCTGAGATCACCACCCAAGCAGAAATCAAGAGTCAGACGCTCAACTGACTGAGTCACCCAGGTGCCCCTACCATGTTTATTTTAAATGCAATAGGGTGGGAAATAGTGTTTCTCCATCATAGCATAAAATTTGACAGTGGCTACTATCTTGCTCTTTCAACCAAGAAAACACTGTCTTCGTATTTACTTTTGGGGATTTTGCTCTCTCTCATGACATAGAAACATAACGAGTCCAGGGGCGCCTGGGTAGCTCAGTCATTAAGCATCTGCCTTCAGCTCAGGTCATGATCTCAGGGTCCTGGGATCGAGCCCCCCATCAGGTTCCCTGCTCAGCAGGGAGCCTGCTTCTTTCTCTCCCTCTACTGTTCCCCCTGTTCCCCCTGCTTGTGCTTTCTCACTCTCTCTGTCAAATAAATAAATAAAAATCTTTAAAAAGAAAAAAAGAAAGAAAGAAAGAAAGAAAGAAAGAAAGAAAGAAAGAAAGGAAGGAAGGAAGGAAGGAAGAAAGAAAGAAAGAAAGAAAGAAAGAAAGAAAGAAAGAAAGAAAGAAAGAAAGAAAGAAAGACAATGAGTCCAAAGCCAAGCCCTGATGCTCATAAAATCATGCATGATAAACTTGTTCTCCTAATGTCTGCCCTTCCATACACACCCACACCCACCACCAACTGCGGGGAATCACCAGTGTTCTGTGCTGTGTTCAGCATGCCAGGATGCACTGTGAATACTAAATGGTAAGCTTATACAGCACTGTAACCAAGGAGCTCAGAGAAGCCATGAGGAGGCAAAATTACAGCTGCCCCAGCTTCTAGCCAGGGCATTGCTGCCGAACATGCCAAACGATGAGGGGTTAACTGCTCACCCAGCATTCACTTCACCAGTTGTCCTAAACACTCTAGAACTCACATCCCCCTCCTTGCACAACTCAAGGGGGCACCATTCATGTAGTTACGCTGCCCAGCAGCCTTATGAATTTGCTTTTATTTGTCCGTCCTGGTTGGTTTTTGTAAAGACTAAAAAAGAGAATGGAAAAGAAAAGGAATTCAATCAGTTAAAATCCTCTAGTTACCAACATTTTCTTAAGATTAGAAAAACGGATAATAAGGCTCACACAAATCTCAGAGACAAGGTCTCTGCTTTCAAAGCTGTGGGCCTGAAGCTTTCAGATCTTTAAAGAAGCTTGACTCTTTGTAAAAGACCTGAGCATATGTGCATATGTTAATCCTCGGCATGAAGGGTGGTAAGGTCTAGAATATCATAAAATGTCACCATCGTAGTCTATTAACAGGGTGCTATGCAGCAATAATATGGCTTGAATTTCTGGCAATTTAGTAAATGTGTAAGTAATATGATTGATTTTAAACCTGTGCAAGACTGACCATATAAATGCATTTACACATTAGGGAAAAAAATCTTCTATAAGATTGTGTCCATATTTTGGTATTGGAAAAAATGGTTATCATAAGCAGGTATCTGATTTTGTGTTTGCATTTTTTTAAAAACATAAATCGATTGAGTTCATTAGTCTCACAAAGGCTGCCTAGGCCTTCAGTTTTTTAATAAAACTGGAAAAAGCAGTAGTTTTGCAAAACAGAAAGAAGATTAATAACTTATTTGAGAATAAATACTATGTATACAAGAATGAAACCACAATCAAAAATTAATCAAGAAAAGCTACAGAAGCTTCAATCACATATAAAAAAATTGAAATCCTGAGAATCCCATTCTACAGATTTTTTAAAAAGTAAATATACAAAGCAATCAGATCCCACTATCATCCCCAGTACACACTGAACTCAAGAGAAGATGGTAGAAAAAGTCAAGTTATCTCTCCTTTCCCTTTGGTCTGGATGGATCCCTCAGTTCCTGGACTGATGTGCCCAGGATACCTTTAGTCTGGGTGTTTCTTTAAAGCTAATATAAATTTTCCTTGAATCGTTTACAATGATCTCTTACCTTTAAGAAAAAGTCCAAAATGCATCCCCACTCAATAACACTTCTCCATCTCCAACAGCACTAAGCTAAATTATTTAATTGGCTAGCAGTTTGAAAGGAATTCTAATTTTATATGTACGACTTCATATCTATTACTGAGAGTTTAAGTACACGAACTATTTAATTTCTTAAACACAATGATATCTTTCCTCATAAAATAAAACTGAAATGTATTATTTACAAAACACATACACACAAAGTCCACACTTCCCTATCAGCCCCAAATCCAAAAGAATTTAAAGGAAGTTGAATAGTCATTTACTTATAAATAAATATGAAATCTGCAGTCTATTTTAAAAAAATTTTTTTAAAAAGATTTTTATTTATTTATTTGACTGAGAGAGAGAGAGAGAGCACAAGTAGGCAGAGCAGCAGGCAGAGGGAGAGGGAGAAGCAGGCTCCCTGCTGAGCAGGGAGCGGGACTGGATCCCAGGACCCTGTATCAGGACCGGAGCCGAAGGCAGACGCCTAACTGACTGAGCCACTCAGGGGCCCCTGCATTCTACTTTTTTTTTTTTTTTTTTTAAGATTTTATTCATCCCTTTGACAGAAAGAGAGACAGCCAGTGAGAGAGGGAACACAAGCAGGGGGAGTGGGAGAGGGAGAAGCAGGCTCCCAGTGAGGTGGGGAGCCCCGATGTGGGGCTCGATCCTAGGACCCGGGATCACGCCCTGGGCTGAGGGCAGAAGTTTAACGACTGAGCCCCCCAGGCGCCCCCTCTGCACTCTATTTTAAAAAGATATAGTCCCCGCTCTCTCCTCCTGGTGGGCTGCCACATCTGCTTTCCTACCATTGTTCCGAAGATACTTCCAGTGCCTGTGTACATTCTACATAAAATGCTATCTTTGATTAGGAATTTTCTGTCATATTTTTGCACTCATAGAAGTCATAAACTGTTCTGTGTGAAATGCCTTAAAAATCATAACAATTGTTTAAAAACGTCCTGGGGGCGTCTGGGTGGCTCTGTCGGTTAAGCATCCGACTTGGTTTTGGCTCAGGTCATGATCTCAGGGTCTTGGGATGGAGCCCCACATGGGGGGACACTTAGCAGGGAGTCTACTTCGGATTCCCTCTGCCCCTTCCCCCTGTTGCATGCGCGCGCACTCTCTCTCTCTTTCAAATAAATAAGTCTTTTAAAATAAATAAGTCCTAATTTCCTTTCTCTAAAGCATGACATTTAATGAAATGCACCCAGTCGTCTAACTCCTATATCAGAGCAGCTGTCAGTTCTAAAATGCTGCCCTAGGACCACCTGGGTGGCTCAGTTGGTTGTGTCTGCCTTGGCTCAGGTCATGATCCCAGGGTCCTGGCGTCAAGTCCCGCATCGGGCCCTCTGCCCAGTGGGGAGTCAGCTTCTCCCTCTGCCTGCTGCTCCCCTTGCTTGTGCCTGCTCTTTCTCTCTCTCTCTGACAAATAAATAGATAAAATCTTAAAAAAAAATAAAAAAATAAAATGCTGCCCTAATTTCACAATTCAGTTTACTATTATTACCTGATTCCAAGCACTTAAAGTTCTCTGGAATTCCAATGAAAATATCACCAGGATTCAAAATAGAGGAAAAAACACGACATTTCCTCCCTAATTAAAAAGGTCCGTCTGTTAGCAGATGCTTTGCTTCCCTTGAGCTGTCCTGGGTGATTGAGAGCTCAAGGGGTGACATCACAGTTCAGGCTGCCAGCCGCTCACTGTCATACTGTGAACGTGTTCGAGAGGTTCTGAGGAACTGCTTAACCTGTCAGCAGCGGGTTCGGTACTGTTCTAGTGCGCAGAGAAGGCCGCAGCAGATGGTCCGGGCTTGGGAACAGCAGGAAGAAAGCTGTCGAGTGGACTCAGATGAAGGAGGGATTCGGACACCTGCCAGAAGAGCTCAGATTTGAGGCTGCCGTCAACAGGAAACTGCCGGAGGTTTCTGAAATTCTACTCTAAAAATATGCTCGTGTTCTGGATTGGGGGAACGCTGGGTGGCGGGGGGCCTGGAATTAGAATGGCCAATGCAGAGGCGCTAGGAAAATTTAGATTTTGGGTGAAGGAGCCCTGGCTTTCTGTGGCAGCACAAACGTGCGCAATTTTGAAAGAAAAACAGGTAGGACTTGGTGACTAAGCAGATACAGAGACTGGGGAGCGAGGTGAGTCAATGATGACACCACGATTCTGAGCATGACTTGGACACGGTAGCACCACAGGCAGCGGGGAAGTCGGGAGGGAATCTGACTTTTTTGTCAGGAAGCTGATGAATTTGGCTCTAGACAGGCCGAATTTGAGCCAAGGTTGGGTGGAAAGTTGAAGCTATGCAACTAGGGCACAAGTCAAAGGATAGGATTAGAATTTTATATGAATACAAGATCTGTATATATTTGTATGTGTATATATGTATGTGCTTTAATTATAGAATATTTCCAACACATCAAACATAGGCCAACAGTAATGAACTCCCACGTACCCATCATCGCCTGGCTTCAATAATGATCAGCTCTCAGCCAACTTTGTTTCATCCAGAGTCCCCACCCTGTATTATTCTGAAGCTTATTCCAGACATGGAGAGAGAGATTGATGTACATTAGATTTAAGGATGAAGTACAGGGGCATCTGGCTGGCTCGGTCGGTGAAGCATGCGACTCTTGATCTCGGGGTTGTGGGTTCAAGCCCCACATCGGGTGTGGAGATTATTTAATAAAAAAGAAAAGTTGGTTGAACGTCTGCCTTTGGCTCAGGTCATGATCCCGGGGTCCTGGGATGGAGTCTCGCATCAGGCTCCTTGTTCAGCTGGGGAGCCTGCTTCTCCCTCTGCTCCTCCCTCTGCTTATGCTCTCTGACAAATAAATAAATAAAAGCTTTAAAAAAAATAAAAGTCTGAAGCACAGAAAATATAGATTTTAGAAGGCCTCAGAGAAGTTTAAAGCAAACCCTCTCATCTTACAAATGAGCAAAGCTAAAGATTAGAGATAGTAATGAATTTCCCGTAATTAAAAAAAAAAAAACAGCTGTGGAGCTGTAACTAGAACCGAGTTACCTGCAAACAGTTTTAAGTTTTCATCTTTATGAGATGAAATGAGAAAAGTAAGGATGACATGTAAATTCTTCAAAGCTGAAATTTAAATTTTTTAAAAATTATTGTTTGTAAACGTTTTATGAATTAGTATTTGTAAACACCTTTAAAAAGTAAACATTTGTCTTATATTCACCTTATGTGCAATCCTGTCAAATTAACATCATCTTCACACTAACTTCGCAGAACAAGGGAACTGTGTTTACTTAATATCATTGGTTGGTTTTCATACTGTGGCCCTACAGCCTCTGGGGTCACTCTAAGTGTGCCTGGGAGACAACAAAGGAGTCCTATCTGTCCGGAGTCGGTTTACTTTTGGCTGCCAGGAAAGTCACCTTGAATGACACGTCACCTCTCGCATCAGGCCTGCCTACATTTATGGAGCAGGCTTTGTGTAGACTGTAGTGAGCAGAAAATGTAACGTGGCAATAAGAGGTGTGTTGATATTAATTCCATAGAAGGGGGCAAGCTGAGTAACATTCAGCCTGCCAAAAAAAAAAGTATAGTTTTATCGGGAAATATGACAGCTCATCGATCCAACTTCGATTTATAAAAGTAAATTAATCAGTGTGAGTCAGAGTTTAAATACATGGCAATGTTCTTTGTGAAGATGTGAGGAAGCCAAAAAAAAAAAAACTTTGGCTTTTTAAAAAAAATTCTGATTTAACCCTCATGATGAGCTTGTGCGTTTGCGGCTCGCTCCCCCACCACTGTCTCATTCACCTGCTGCCTTAAGGAAGAGAGAATTTCAGAGGGTGGTCAGTGATGGCCAAGGCAATAGCAAAGTTCAAAATGAGAGCGGGCAGAACTTCGGGTTGTAAGAAGGCAAATGAAGGACGCGAGTCGTGGTGGGAACAGAAGCCAGCCAGCCAGCAAATTAAGCCGACCAGTGCGGTTACATTATAGCCCAATACTATTTATTTTTGATTAAAGATAGTCTTTTAGGGCGCCTGGCTGGCTCAGTTGGTAGAGCACACAACTCTTGATCTTGGGGTTGTGAGGTCAAGCCCCATGTTTGGCATGGAGGTTACTTAAAACAAATGGTAGTGCCCATTGGTGATGGTTTAAAAAGTTCAATAAAGGGGCACCTGGGTGGCTCAGTCAGTTAAGCGGCTGCCTTTGGCTCAGGTCATGATACCAGGGTCCTGGGATCGAGTCCCGCATCAGGATCCTTGCTCAGTGGGGAGCCTGCTTCTCCCTCTGCCTGCCATTCCCCCTGCTTGACAAATAAATAAAATCTTTCAAAAAAAATTCAGTAAAGATTTTTAAAAATACGCAGTCTTCTAAATACGTTGAATTGCAAATCTCTCATAATTATACTGCTTTTATTTATACACAGTTTGAGTCTAATGGAAAAGTGCCCTTTCTCTAGTGAGTATTACGAACACTTTTAAGGTCTCTTTTATATGTTGAGCATCGTGCTAACGCTTTGATTTCAACTCTCAATGTACCTCTGCTACAACACTCTGGACCTTCATAGCTGCCTTTCATCCTTGAAACTGGACATACTTATCACTTGACAGCAAACTTAGAAACAGGGTGGAGAGAGCCAGAGTCTCGAGGGTTCATATTCTTTGGGGAACTTCTGACCCCATGCTTTCCTTTGGGTGGAGACAACATTAAAAAACTATCTACACATGGGGTGCCTGGATGGCTCAGATGGTTAAGCATCTGCCTTTGGCTCAGGTCATGATCTCCAGGTCGTGGGATGGAGCCCCATGTTGGGCTCCCAGCTCAGTGGGGAGTCTGCTTCTCCCTCTCCCTCTGCCTCTCCCCCTGCTTATGTGCCACTACCCCTCAAACGAATAAGTAAAATCTTAAAAAAAAAAAAAAGAAAGAAAGAAAGAAAGAAAGAAAGAAACTACCTACACAGACTCCAGTTAGTTATATGAATCTCTGTCACACCCTTTTGGGGAGGATGTTTTGGATATAAAGCTTAAGTGTCAATGTTTATGTAACATACTATCTAAATCCTGCAAGCAAACAGACACCAGCGGTTTTTAAAGAAATGAAAGTATTGATGCATCAAAGCAAAACATCCATTGTTTTCTTCTAGTATTTATCAGTTGAATTAGCAAACTGAAATTAACATAAAACTCTAAGTAGCAACATTAACATGACTTGACATTATTTTGATAAGACCATATTAAATATAACATAAACTTCTATTTACCAAGCTGAAGGGAAAACAACTAAGAATAAAAGAGATATTTCATATTTATCTTTTAAAAGAAGTACCGACCATTTCTTCCAGCTTCCATCATTTACTTTCTTCCTAACATTCATTTATTCAACAATAATCCAAGCACCGCTGGGCTTGCAGCACTGCGGGGACACTCAACAAAAGCACCACCATTCTGAGTCCGACTCCTTGCTGTGCAGGTTCCTGGTTCTCACAGCAGCTCCAAGGATATTTATTGAGGAAAAATTGAGGCTTTGTCTAGACAGAAAAAAATCTTATTTTATTTAGCAATTCATTTTCTGATTTTTTTTAATTTATGAGAATTAAAAGGGAAATAAATACAATACTGTGGTATAAATTTGAGATTCAATTTAAAAAATTTAAATTATGTTAAATTTTTTTGTTTCACGTACATGTCGCATTTACTCAAACCATATGGTTATACAGAAATTTCACTCATAATACACAATAAAAAATTGTTCCGTGGTATCACAAGTCATTTTTGAGAAGTACTTTTATCATGTTTTCTAATGATGTCCATAAGATTAGCTCCTGTAACCAGATCATTCTGTGTCTGTTTATCTTTCTGTTGTTCCTTTCTTTTCTGGTCATGAAGATAGGGGGAATTTAGTAACTGCGGGGGCAGAATGGATCCTGTGGGCTTCACTCTTTTTGCAATATCCCAGAAGAGTCTTTTTGAATTGTTATTGATGAAAGTAATCGCTGTTCCATGTTGGCCTAATCTCCCCACTCTTCCAACCTGAAATGAAATGCAAAGGACATTTTCAAAATGTTCATATAAAACCTTAATGTCTCTTGAAAGAAAATGTAGATTAGCATTTAAAGAGGCTTTGCTAAGATTAACATTCATTCACAAAGCATGTTTTTGAACTGGACATCTCAATGTACTTTGTGAAATCAATTTAGTAGACTGCCACCGGCATATTTTTAGTGAAATAGCTCAAACAGAAAATATCACAGTGACCACATATAATACAAGTATTGTTTGTGAAACTTGTGTTCCAGTTATGTATTGTGTGTGTGGGGGTGGGTGTATGTAGGGGTGGTAATGACATGAAGATGCTTCTTACTGTGGGTAGGTTAAGGTAAAATTTTTCAAAAGTTACTGCTTTTAGAGCAAGAGGACTATTTGCTTTAGAGTACCTCGGTGCCTTTGAAACGTGAGATTTAAGCAAGTTCATTTTTGCGTATTTATTTCGCATTTTGATAAAATTAAATGGACACAAATTGGTGATGGAAACACATGATAAGAAACAAAATTAACTTGTTTCCAAATATACTGAGAAACTCTTCAGAAGAAGGGGGTAAATATACAGTCATGGGCAATTTCTGCTCCTTAACTGAAATGTAGAATGTAAAGTCTAGATTCAGAGTATTTAAATTAGTTGCTGCCAATATATAGGACATTTTTAATGTAGTAAAAAAAAAAACAAAACAAAACATGGCCCTCTAGGGAATGAGACTGGGAACAAGTAAGGGAAGAAATGTTGTTTTATTTAATTATGTTACTGAATTTTTCCAATAAGACTAAAAATTAATACAAAGTATAGCTGTACTCACATACTGGGAAGAAAATATTTGCAAACCATGTATCTGGTAAAGGTTTTCTAAGAATATATAAATAACTTTTACAAGTCAACAATAAAAGGACAACCCAATTTAAAAATGGGCAAATAATTTAAACAAACACTTCTCCAAGGAAGATACACAAATGGCCTGTATGTACATGAAATGATGTTCATTAGTCATTAGGGAAAATGCAAATCACAACACAAAGGGGGGGGCCTGGGTGGCTCAGTCAGTTAAGCATCAGACTCTTGATTTCGGCTCAGGTCATGATCTCAGGGTCGTGAGATAGAGCCCTGCGTTGGGCTCAGCACCCAGCACAGAGTCGGCTTGTCCCTCTCCCTTCCCCTCTACCTACCCCCTGCATGCTCTCTCTAAAATAAATAAAAATAAAATCTTAAAAAAAAAAAACACAAGGAGATACCTCTTCACACGCATTAGGGTGGCTATAATTAGAAAGATAAATAGGGGGGCGCCTGGGTGGCACAGTGGTTAAGCGTCTGCCTTCGGCTCAGGGCGTGATCCCAGTGTTATGGGATCGAGCCCCACATCAGGCTCCTCCGCTATGAGCCTGCTTCTTCCTCTCCCACTCCCCCTGCTTGTGTTCCCTCTCTTGCTGGCTGTCTCTGTCTCTGTCGAATAAATAAATAAAATCTTAAAAAAAAAAAAAAGAAAGATAAATAGGTGTTGATAAAGATTTGGAGAAACTGGAACCCTCATATATCACTGGTGAGAATGTAAAATCGTGAAGCCACATTGGAAAAGAGTCTATCAGTTCCTCAAAATGTTATACACAGAATTATGACCCAGCAATTCCATTCCTAGGTGTATGCCCAACAGAAATGAAAATGAACAAATGTTGGCAAGGATGTACAGAAAAAGGAACCCTTGTGCTCTGTTAGTTGGAATGGTACAGCCTCTGTGGAAAACAGCATGGAGTTTCCTCAAAAAATTAAAAATGGAATTACCATATGATCTAGTAATTCCACTACTGGGTATTTACTCAAAAGAACAGAAAACACTAATTTGAAAAGATATATGCACTCCTATGTTTACTGCAGCATTATTTACAATAGCCAAATTATGAGTGTCCATCCATAGATGAATGGATAAAGAAGACGTGGTGTGTGTGTGTGTGTGTGTGTGTGTGTGTGTATAGGAGTATTAGTCATAAAAAAGAATGGAATCTTGCCGTTCATAACAACATGGATGACTCTAGACAGTATAATGCAAACTGAAATAAGTCAGTCAGAGAAAGACAAATACCATATGATTCCACTCATATGTGGAATTAAAAACAAAACAAATGAACAAATTAAAAAAGAGACAAACCAAAAAAGAGACTTTTAACTATAGAGAACAAACGTTATGGGGGGGGGGGTGAAATACGTGAAGGGAATTAAGAGTACATTTGTCATGATGAGCACTGAGTAATGCACTGAATTGCTGAATCACTATATTGCACACCTGACACTAATACAACACTATGTTAACTATACCAGAATTAAAAAAAAAAAGAAATGAAAACCTATGTCCACACACAAAAAATTGTACATGAATGCTCACAGCGGCATTATTCACAGTAAACAAAAAGTAGAAACATGCTAAATGTCTAGCAACTAATGAACAAAGAAAGGTGGTATATCTTTTCAATGCACTATTATGTAGCGATACAAAACGTACTGATACATGCTACCACATGAGTGAAACCTGAAAACACTGTGATCGGTGAAAAAAGCCAGAGAAGACTACACACCATATGATTCCATTTATATGAAATTTCTAGAAGAGATAAATCTATAAAGACAGAAAGTAAGAGTAGTGGGGTGTGTGTGTGTGTGTGTGTGTGTATGTGTGTGCGAGTGTGTGTGAGAGAGAGATGAAGAATGGGGAGTGATTGCTGATGCAATGGGTATGGGGTTTTCTTTCTGTGATAAAAATGTTCTAAAATTGACTGTAGTAATAGCTGCACAACTATATGAATATACTAAAAACCACTGAATTGTACACTTTCAAGTGATGAATTATATCAATTGAGACATAATTTATTCTGAGGTATTTTATATGGCGACGTAAGCTTTTTAAAAAAATAACTGCAATAGTCTACAAACTCTAAAAGATTTAACAAATTCAAAATTATTTCGCAGAGACTCCCTGCCCCTAAATTAAAAGCAGACACATGGGGCACCTGGGCGCCTATGTCAGTGAAGAGTCCAACTCGTGATCTCAGGGCTGAGATTAAGCCCCGCATCATCGAGCTCCATGCTCAGTGGGGAGTCTGCTCTCTCCCTCTCCTTCCGCCTCTCCCCCCACTCATGCATGCACCCTCTCTTTAAAATAAATAAATAAATCTTTAAAAGCAGACACATAAGAATACCTACTATAATTTAAAATACACATATCCTAGGTGCCTGGGTGGCTCAGTCAATTGAGCATCTGACTCTTGGTTTCAGCTCAGATCATGATCTCATGGGTCCTGAGAGTGAGCCCCCAGTAGGGCTCTGCACTCAGCGGGGAGTCTGCTTGTCTGTCTCCCTCTGCTCCTCCCCCCACTCATGCTCTCCCTTTCTCTCTCTCTCTCAAATAAACAAAATCTAAAATAAACAAATCAATAAATCTTAAAAAAATAAAATACATGTATCCTAAAAAAACCAAATATAAATAAAATAAAATAATAAAATACACATATCCTTTGACCTAGCAGGTCTCCTACACATTTCTCTTACAAATATACTGCATGAAAGGCATAACTATATAGGGGGATGTTCAGTGCAGCATTATTATTATTTTTCTAAATAGGCTCCATGCCCAGCATGGAGCTCAACATGGGGCTTGAACTCATGACCCTGAGATCAAGACCTGAGCTGAGATCAAGAGTCAGACGCTTAACTGACTGAGCCACCCAGGTGCCCCATGCAGCATTATTTAATAACAGAATATTGGAAACATTTGATTTCCATCAAACTATAAAGGATTTATTCAATACATTATGATAATCCATACAATAGATTACCATGCAGCAATGAAAAAAAATCAAGCCCAATTAAACAAGTAAAAACATTTAAAGAGTTTAAAACAGTGCCTGGCTATATATATGGTAAGCATTTCATATACATTAATATTTTTAAAATGGTACCTATTATGTATGCTAATAAGGAAAGATGCCTAATAAATATTTAATAAAGAAAGCAAGGCATAGACAGTTGGTGTAATACGGTCCCATTTATGTAGTAAGTGTAACAGGGTATGCACGTACAGGTGTATTTGTGCATAAATAGGCATTTATATTTTCTGCACCATTAACTGTCATGACTACTCAAAGGTAGGAGGGCTATCTTACAAAGACCTATTTCTCATTTTGGGGTGCCTCGGTGGCTCAGTCAGTTGGGCATCCAACTCAGTTTTGGCTCAGGCCATGATCTCAGGGTCGTGAGATCGAGCCCCATGTCGGCTCCGCTCAGCAGGGAATCTGTTATAGATTCTCTCTCCCCCTCTGCTCCTCCCCCTGCACGCACATGCGCATGTGTTCTCTCTCCCTAGAATACATAAACCTTAAAAAAAAAACCCATAAAATGAAGACTTATTTTTCATTTTATATCTTTTGTTATTTGCATTATTTCTCATTGTGTATATTCATACTTTAATTACTGAAGCAAGCAAGCAAACAATACCCTGGCTACAGAACTAGAAAAGCAGGATATGGGGCCATTCTGAGTAGAAACTCTACAAACTTTAACATCCCCTGAGGCCATTGCTCAGGGTACATTGTGAGTAACTGAGAGCCACAGGGCTGACCTTGGGATAGAAAGAAAAAGTTAAATAATTATAATCAGCATATTCTATTTAAGAAGCAAAGAAACTTCTTAAGTATCTTAATATTTTACATAACATAATAAAAAGTTATTATAAAAAAGTATCTTAATATTTTAGGAAGATTACCATCCAAAATCACTAAAAGTTTGAAAGAAAGTAAACTTCAGTGATTTGAGCAATCCCCTCCTGAGTGATAATCAACTCCCTGATGCACAGGTCCGTGGAGTGCACCAAGCAAGAGAGGCACTGCTAGATTGCTAAGTACAAATACAACCGACAATGCATTCAAGGCACTAAAAGCGATTCCGCGGGTGATCCAACTAAATGTGGCATTCAGAGGTAATTCTAAGAACATGACAGAAACCCTTTACTTGAAGAGTCTGTAAGTGATGCCGGAGAAGGAAGACGGGTAGCAGTCAGAAAGATAAGGTGACGCTAAGAGAAAGCTCTATTTCTGCTGGAAAGAAGAGCTGCTGTTATCTCTGGCAGCAAAATAAAGAAACAAAACTTTAATAGGTGAAAGTCTAGAACAAAGAAGGATATGAAGAAGAGATGAAGACAAGATTCCTAAAAAAAACCCAAATACTTTGGCGGATCAATTTTATTTTGGCTAGATATATTAACTTAAAACAAAGCCTTTTTTTTTTCCTGATTATAAAAGCCATTTAATATGCTTACTGAATAAGAAATACAAAGGAAGTAAAAATAAACGAAGAAACTACTTAAAAATTTTTTAAACTAACATTTTAGGTTATTATTTCTAATAATTTTTAACCCATTTTAGGCATATAGTTTTTTAAAACAAAATTTAGTTTATATCCATATATACATATTTTTAAAGATTTTATTTTTAAGTAATCTCTGCTCCCAACAGGGGGTTCGAACCCATAACCCTGAGATCAAGAGTCACGTGCTCTACCAAATGAGCCAGTTGGGCGCCCCATACATACATGTTTTAAAAACAAAATGATGTAAGAGCTTTTTTTATGTCTATGATAAAACTTTTTTTTTCCTTTTTAGTTACCGTTCTATTGACAATGCCTTGCCCAAGAAAACTCACGGTGGAAACATATAAAATCTCTTTACCTGATGCACGTACTCATCCATACTTGAAGGCATATCGAAATTGACAACCAGCTTGACGCTGATCAAGTCTAGGCCTCGTCCCAGGACTCCTGTGCTCACCACAACTTCATAGTCTCCTTCAAGTAATCCCTTCCCCACAAAGCAACACAATTCATTATTCAGAATTTATCTTATGTGGTTTTATATAATTCAGATATCTTTTCTTTTTTCAAATCTTTCTTCAATATTGTTGTTGCCGTTATCTTTTCAATATGCAACGGTCTTAGTATACCTGAGAAACGTATGTAGTTTAAGTTCTGCCTGGCCCCTCCCCATCCCCTGCATCAATTTTTTTCTATTAATATACTCTGGCAACCTTTTCCAAGGGTGAATTCCTGTTCTGCCCCAGTCTAAACTGACCCAATTTCAGAAATGGTGGATTCTGAATTAGGAATCTATTTAGTAGATTAATCCCGTAGGGAACAGGCTTATTGCTCCCTGAGCAAGACGAACAACCAGCTCACAAGTCACTGCCTGCCTGAAGTTCTTGCAGTCAGTAAGACAATGTCTGCTTTAGAAACCAGCTAGTAATATGGGGTCCCTGGAAAGGAGAATGCTGAGTGTCGAACCTTCAATATGTTTTTCCTTTCTGTTTGTGATTTCTCCGAATGTATAGATACGCTTTTTAGACCTGTGATTTTCTGCACTGCCTCGCTCAAGAGATCTGCTCCCAGCTTGCAGTCCACAAATACTAACACTGGAGGCTTGAAGAGTTTCTTATCCTGAAAAATGAAAAACATGTATTTAAAATTATTCATAGAACATAAATTACGATGAGAAGTTTTTCTGAAAGCATTAGTATAAGCTAGTTATCAATAGGTTTGTAGAGGAAAAATGAGTGTTAAAATGAGTGTTTTCTTTAAAATATGCAGGAACAGAAGCATAAAAGTCTACTGCCCTTACATTTCTCTATCATTTCACTATTACTGCAAAAATAATTTTAAAGCTTTGAGTGCAATTTTAAATTTTAAATACTGTTCATAAGTAAATACAAACTGTATTTAACTTAATACTTCATTTTTTTAATTAATTTTTTTAAGAGAGAGAGACCACATGCACGAGCTGGGGGAGAGGGAGAGGAAGAGAGAGAATCTTAAGCAGGCTTCACGCTGAGCGAGAGAGGAGCCCAACATGGGGCTCCATCTCAAAACCCTGAGATCATAACCTGATCTGAAATCGAGTCAAATGCTTAACTGACTGAGCCACCCAGGCTTTATACTTTATTTTTAAGTAACTGTGCTGACACATTATCACCCACTTAATAAATCTGTGTTTAAACAAATTACTGCTGGGACACCTGGGTGGCTCAGTCGGTTAAGCATCTGTCCTCGGCTCAGGTCATGATTCTAGTGTCCTGGGATCGAGCCCCACATCGGGCTCATTGCTCAGCAGGGAGCCTGCTTCTCCCTTTGTCTACCATTCCCCCTGCTTGTGCTCTCTCTCTCTGACAAATAAATAAATAAAATCTTACAGAAAATAAACAAGTTACTGCTAAAAAATTCTATTTCTCAAGGACAGAATGGCCAAGAAAGAACCTGTCTTTATCTGATACATAAAACTACTAAAAATTTTTGAAACAAAGAAATGTTATTTCGGAATAATCTTGATATTTCAATGTCTTTCCATGATACAGAAAATAAAGAGCAACCCTGCATCCACACAGCATTTATTTGATCCCCAAAGAATCCCAAAGGAAAGCAATTTATTATTAAATATCTATAGTAAATTCCCCAAAAGCTGCATCTAAAAATCACTGTCTTAAGAACCTTGAAAGAAAGATGCAAACACAATCTACAAAACAGGGTTGACTGCTTTCCTACTCACATTTAAGATTTCAAATAATTTCTTCTTTTTGGCTGGTTCTTCCACCCACAAAATAATCTGGCGCACGCTGGGACAGGGCAGGTTCTTCTCCCCAGTGACGATTCTCACGGGATTATGCAGAAGCTGGCTCGCTAGGTGCTCTATGCTAGCTGGAATTGTAGCTGAAACTAAAATGGTCTGACAGTCATTAGGAACGTTCTCCAAAATGTCAAGCACTTGTTGTTGAAAGCCCATCTTTAACATGGTATCAGCCTAAAATGAAATCATTTTAAAGTTAGTCCTACTTGACATAAAAACCCTGAGCCACTCAAGGAAAAAACAGATATGATTAAGAACCTAAAAAATCAAAAACTTTTACACAGAATATACCACACGATGTCCAAAGATAAAGAATAGGGAAAATATGTATTTATATAAAATTATATATTGTATAATTATATGTCTTTAGTGATATACAAAGATTTTTATGGCATTATTAATAGTGGCAACAAATATATAAACCCTAAATATCCATCAATAGGGGATTTGGTAAATACAATATGGTAGATCCATCCACATAATGCAACCCTATGCTATCATTAATTATGAGCGGAAAGTCCTTTATTAAGTGATAAGGAGTCATTACTAGAAGGAAAAAAGCAAAGTACAGAACACTGTGTATAATGTGATACCATTTGTATATACACTCAAGAAACTTAATTGCTAACTCTGGGGAAAAGGCTTGCAGGCTGTGGGAGGGAATGCAATTTAATTTTTCATTTTACAGCTTTTTGCAAAGCTTGGGGCTTTTTTTTCTACCATGGACATATATTTATAATAAAATATTAAATTAAAAAAATTTAATATTGAGGGCTTTCGCTTCTGTATATACTTCTGCACTGCTAGTTTTTAAAAACAATTTATGTATTACTAAGCAAACAGAAGAAAAAATTTTAAGTTAGTGTTGCTTTAAAAAAATGAAAGATAAAGGCTATCTTGATTTTTTAAATACAATCCAGGTGTCTATAATTTTGAAAACTAAGAGCATTTAGACTAAAGCATTGTATTTTTGTTGTTTTTTTTGTTTGTTTTTTGTTTAAGTAGGCTCCATGCCCAATGCGGGGCTTGAACTCATGGCTCTGAGATCCAGAGTCCGAAGCTCTACTGACAGAGCCAGCCAGGCACCCCTAAAGCATTGTATTTTTAAGTGTCCACTAACATGGAAGATTGAACACTAGTTTTAATATTATTCATTCCATGACATTTAAAAAATCTAGTCATGATGACCTAGGTTTGATCCTGGCTCTACCTATGACCTTAAATTAAGCATGCTAATGAATGGCTGTACGCCTCAGTTTTTCCTTTTACAAATGAGAATGATAATAGGAACTACCCCATAGGGCTGTCATGAGGATTAATGAGATGAAATACATAAAACACTAGGGAACATGCCCACAGCATGTAAGTCTCAATGTTTCAATTTACCTGAGACACAGAGCATGTGCGCATGCACACGGTAGTCTGTCTTGCAAACACCCCTGCTTTTTCCTCAATAATCCCACTAAAGCCCCCCTCATCTCAGGAGATGGCCTTGCTTCTCCTGGTTCAGAAAACAGGCCATCAGAAATAAATCTGCCCAGTTTCTCTTCTCACCCAAGCTTCCCTGCATCTAAAATGTTTACACTAAAATGCCCCAAATCCAGCTGCTTCTCTCCAGCTCACAGTTGAGACTCCTCTCATCCTGTCACCCCCACACCAGAAGCCATCTACCCCAAGCATCCCGAATCTTCTAGAACATAAAACATCTCTGTTACTCCTCTGCTTAACCCTTCCAGTAATTTCCCATCACACATAGAATAAAACCCAACTGGGGCGCCTGGGTGGCACAGCGGTTAAGTGTCTGCCTTCGGCTCAGGGCATGATCCCGGCATTATGGGATCGAGCCCCACATCAGGCTCCTCCGCTATGAGCCTGCTTCTTCCTCTCCCACTCCCCCTGCTTGTGTTCCCTCTCTCGCTGGCTGTCTCTCTCTCTCTGTCAAATCAATAAATAAAATCTTTAAAAAAAAAAAAAAACCCAACTGCTAAGCACAGCCCGAAGTCCTACGGTTTTCATCATCGCCTACCACTCCTCCATGTCAGGCCCCACCTGCTACACCAGCCTTCTTTCTGTCCCCAGCTACCCAACGCTCGCTCCCACATTAGCTCTTGCACATCGGCTCTTCTGTCTGAAGCAGTCTGTCCTCCAGATGGATCTTCGCTTGGCTGGCTCCTTCTTGTTCAGGTCTCAGCAGAAACGACACTCAGCGAGCTCTCCTCTGATACGAACCTAACTCCTCAGTTGTCTCTGTCACACGACCTGTGTACCAACATCTGTCATGGCTTATCTCACTTTCTCTTGTATCCTCAAAACCAAGGACAGTGTCTAGCACATAAAAAGCCCTAAAAATGCATCTGATGAACGAACAAGCATTCATTAATTCTAAGCACTGAGAAAGCACTATCTGTCAGGCAGCTTGCTAATCAGTGGGTCCCAAATCTCCCTAAAGACAAGAATCACCTAGAAGGAGTTTTTAAATATTCCTGGACTCCAACTCAGGCCTACTGAATCGGAATACCCAAGTAAGAGATCTGGTCTTCTACTGCATTCACTCAGCACACTGGGTGATTCTTACCATCAGGGAAACCTAGACCAACACTGTGCTGGACTGTGGGGATATAGCAGGGAACATAATACAAGAGAAAGGATACAGTCTCCACACAGGTCAACAGAGCAGAGAGGAAAGAAGGGCTGAAGTCTATCTGGGGGGCTGATGGAAGGTTTCAGAGCCATGGACACATAAAGAAGGAAAAGCACGTAGATGGGATGGGAGAAAAGTCTAGGCTAACGGACAGATATGCGGAAGACACAGAAGAGTGACAGAGCAGATTTTTCTAATCCTAAAGGAATTACCTTAGTCTCCATGACTGACCATTCTGGTATCTTCACCCTCCTCTCGAAACAGTGGTCTCTCTTTTCAGGGGTATTACTTGTTCTCTGTTCCTTCCTGGTCTCTCAGACTACTTCTCTGTTTACAGACTCATCTTCAAACTCCACAAGCAGACATTTAGCCCCGGTCCCTGTCCCTCTCTAACTTTCCTCCCTTGGAGAAACCAGTGTGGCTCATGGATGTTAATGCCCATTTCTCGTATCCATACAATATCTCCCCTTCATCCACCATTCACAAGAAATCCGACATTTCTAAAACCAAACTTAAATATTATTGTCAAGCCCCAACCCATACCCACTTGTCCTTTACTTAATATCAAAGGCACAACCAGAATCTATGAAGCCCCCTCAACCACCTTCTTCTTCATCTTCTCTCATACTCAGTCATCAGAAGATTCATGAATGATTTACGGCGATTCTCAGATGTACTCATGCCTCCCACTGCCTCCGCCCTGTCCCTGACCCTGCTCACCTCTTGCCTGGGTTGCCAGCCATTCTGTCCCACAGCTTCTTTCATCTTTAAATTCTCGTGCATGGAGCAACAGAATAACCTTGCTAAACCACCACTTTCCACATGTGACACCCCAACTCAATAATTTAGAAAGCCTCATTGTTTCCCACATCAAGTCCAAAATCCTCTGCCTTCCTTCCAAGGCCTCTATAATTTGACCCCACCCTAACTACCCAACTGCACTTCCTACCACTTCTCAGGAAGAATGTTTCAAGCTGGCTGGTCTCTCTGGGCTTGTGCTTGGCCTTTCTGGCTCTGCTTGTTAGCTTCTTCACCTGGAATACTTGATACGTTTTCTAGTTTTCTAAATCCTTTTCCATCTGTGGATGACCAGGTCACATCCCATTACAGCGGAGAAGCCATTTTTTACGGTGCCAATTCACGCATTCTCTCATTTCTCCTTCTTACCTTAATTGTCCCGAACAATTAGCGTATCATACACAGTCCCATTACTTTACTAACAGCTTATATCAGGAGTCAGCAGACTAAGGCTCTTGGGACAAACGCAGACCTTCACGTGTTTTTGTAAACAGAGCTTCATGGGAAAGCAGTCACACCCAATTATTTAACTACTATCTATGGTCGTACTGAGCAGTTGCAACAGAGACCATGTGGTCCCCAAAGCCTCAAATATTTACTATGTGGTCCTTCACAGAAAGAGTTTGCCACTCCCTGGCCTGCATCACACCTTTCAGTACTGTTGTATTTCAGTATAGATAATAATGTTCTTGCCTTTATTTCAAGTGTTATGTCTTTTTCCCCAGTAAGATTTCAGCACTTTGTAGGCTGGAATAATATTTAAAATTTCTTTGTGATGCCACCCCAACTGACCCAGGGTTGGTCAATCTGTACAGCACTTCTGTGCCAACGTCAGTTTCAGTACATGACCAATTATGTTGTTTAGCAGCTCATTTCCTTAAATGCTGAGGAGCTGGGACAGCGGCTGCACAGAGCAAGTACTCAGAACAGGTTTGCTGAATGAATACTCCTTCTGTATTCTGAGCACAGCACTGAGGTGCCCTGTGAAAGTTCGTTCATTGGCCAAAGTGAGAATGTTGTGGAGAGGAGCAAGCAGGAAGGGAACGTAACTTTAAAATCTGTATGAGGGTCATTTTTCAGGCTCACGGCATGGTGAGAACTTCGGAACACATGGGCTTATCAACAACGGGAAGCCCACCCGTACTTGCAGGATGGAAGTAAAGTCTGATGATAATCAGATGCAAAATCAGCTGAAACAAAAGGCACGCCAGGAAAATGCTGACTTGGCAGTCCTTTGTAAAGGACTGAAAAATAGTTCACAATAGCCAAGGTATGGGAACAACCCAAGTGTCCATCAGCAGATGAACAGATAAAGAAAATGAGGTGTATAAATATTCAGACTTAGAATTCCTTCATTTTTAGTAAGGTGGATGGACCTGGAAGACATTATACTCCAGTGAAGTAAGCTAGACAGAAAAAGACAAATACTATATGGTATCGCTTGTACGTGGAATCTAAAAAAGTTAAAAATAAGAAAATAAAAGTCAAATTCATAGAAATTAGGAGAAAAATTACTGCCAGGGGCTGCAGAGTGGGTAAAAGAGGAAGAGGTCTGGGGTTAAAGGGTAAAAACTTTCAGTTACAGAATAGATAAGGTCTGAAATCATAACACGGTTACCATAGTTGACACCACTGTATTGTAGAACTGAAATTTGCTAATGGAGTAGAATTTAAATGCTCTCTCTCACACACACACAAAGTAAATACATAAGAAAAAAAAACAAAAAACTGATAAAGGACTGAATAACATTACATTTATATAGGACCGTTCAGTCTATGAGGCACGTTCACAATCATTACTTCATCCTCGCCACAACTCTGGAAGATGAAATGACTTGCCCAGCGTCCCACAGTGGGCGGAGTAAAGGCTCAAATCCTAGTCTCACGGATCTTACTTGTGTGTCCTTTCCACATCCTCTGGTACCCACAGAAGGCGGGCCGCATTGCCATCACTGGTCAGCCCCTGGACCCCACATTTCTGATCACTGCTGAGCCCCTGCTCTGTCACGGCTGGTGGTGTATGTGTGAACATGGGCGTGCGATGCACGGCAGGCAGAACCGGCCTGCGCCTAGTCTGGGCGGACACGCGGCTTTCTGTCCTCATGCCTGTTCACATGGTGGCATATCATCAGATAATAACGCACTTATTCCACCTTACTAAGCAAACCGCAACTATAAAAATGCCTATATGCTCTATGTCACACTGAAAATCACAACCACGGACACCTATGTCCACATAGAAAAAAATACAGGTCATCCAACTAAGCATTAGCTACTTCCAAAATCCCTCTTAACAGTTACTTGCCACGGATACATTTATTTTTGTAGACAAATGATAGCCAGTGTCAAATGTTTAAAAAACTTATCACTGAGAATATAACAGGTGTTGGATTTGTGTTTTCTGTCACTTAGGAAAAGACAGCTGATTGTATTTATTAACGTGGTTTAATTAGTCGCACTATAGGTTAGCTGCAGTGCCACACAGAAAGCAGCTTAAGAATGACTACTGCAATTAAAAAAAAAAAAAAAAAATTTCCCTCAATTTTTTTCTTTTGGGAGAGAAAAATGCCTGAACACACGGTGAGATTATATAACTATAATATACTTTTCATAAATTATATAAAATTATGTGACTTACGTTCTAACCCACACCACTTACCTCATCTACTACTACAATGTTCATACCACGGAGCTCTACAGAGCTCTGTTTTATTATATCCAGAAGTCGCCCAGGAGTTGCTATGATAACCTGAAGAACAGAGAAAAAGAAAAAAAAATTAGATAATACTCCTTTCTTCTTTCTATCTATACTTACTGAGTGGCTAATATGTGCCAACCCCTGGGTTGAGTACTCAGAATTCAATGATGATTAAGTCATGCATAGTCTCAGCTCTCATGAATCTCATAACACAAAGAAAGGAATAGATAAATAAATGTTCATGAGGTCAGGATAGTATGCAATGAATGGAGGCATCTATCCAGTCCCAGCTAATATATAAGCTAAAATCTAAAGAAGCAGTGGGAGCTGGTGAGGAGAGGATGGAGGGAAAACATCCTAGAACCTTCTGAAGCTGGCAGGCCACTGAGGCTTCCACAGGGTGAAGAGGGGCGGGAAAGCCTTGGATGAGGCCTGAAACTAGGCAGAGGCCAGACCAGGATGGGCCTTGCAGGCAGGCCGGCCGCTATTTGGCTCTGTCAACAACTGCAAATCCCTCAACCTCTTTGGGCCTCTGCTGTTTTGCTTTTAAATTGAAAGGTTGGACTCAATGATTTCTAAAGTTGCTTAAGGCTCTTAACACTTCCATAATATATTAGTTGAAGCAGTGGTTAAAAGCAGGGCCTGTTTAGTCAAACTTCAGTAGGGATCTTAGCTCTAGCACTTAATCATGGTGTGAGTCTCTGTTCTCACATTCATAAAATGGAAATGATAATAATTACTGTGAGGATTAAATGAGACAGCGCCTGGTGTAAAGTATAGTAGAGTTACAAATGATCTAATAAATTCAATTGTATTCCACTTTCCAAGGACACACCAACACAATGGTGAGATCGCGGAGAATGATAAAATTTCAGGGTTGTGAGGATTTTTATCTACAGAAATACAGAGTTCCGCTTAGTTTCTTCATAAATACTGTAAACATTTAAATCTGTTTTAATAATTGTGAACTGAGTTCATCCCTTCTGTTCCTATTCCATTTTCCCCCCTCTGCTGGTTTGGAAATTATGAACGTTTTCCCCCATTCTTTTAGTATGGGAATTCCCTTGAATTTTAATCAACATGTATAAACTTAATAAAGTCTAAAGTAAGTAGACATACTTATCTTTTTTTTGAACAATCAAGGGCAAACAATTTAACACCAATCACAACAACTTACCCGCACTTACATGCTACAGTTGGCCAGTATTTTACTTCTATTTTTTTTAAACCCACAGATTTTTCATCATCACTTTTATTTAGTTAATGTTTGTTTACATTTACCCACACGCTTACTATTTTCTTTGTTCTCCATTCTTTCTTTGATACCACACCTTCCTTTCCAGAATCATCTTTTTTTTTTTTAAAGATTTTATTTATTTGACAGAGTGACAGCCAGCAAGAGAGGGAACACAGCAGGGGGAGGGGGAGAGGGAGAAGCAGGCTTCCCACTGAGCAGGGAGCCCGATGTGGGGCTCGATCCCAGAACGCTGGGACCATGACCTGAGCCAAAGGCAGACGCTTAATGACTGAGCCACCCAGGCGTCCCAGAATCATCTTCTCTATATGCTGAATACTTTAGTTTAGTGTGCTTTTAGATAAATCTACTGGTAATAAGCTCTCTCAGTTTTGTTTATCTGAAAAGGTCTCTATTTTGCCCTGGCTATTGAAAGATCACTTTGTTGGACAGATTTTTCAGTTATTTTTTTCTCAGAGGGTGTCTGTGAAAGACACGGCCTGGCATGGGGAACGGGAGAGGCAGCAGGCTGACAAGGGGGCCTCCGGAGAAAGGTGACACTGCACAGTAGGTTGCAGTCTAAGGGGGTAAAGAGGGTGCAGGGTGGAGTCTAGGAAGGAAGGCATCACTGTGGGGAAGGGAACAGAGATGAGGATGGGCAAATGGTTACATATAAGATGGTTGATCGAGTGAATAAATACATAACAGATAAGAGGTAGCAGGTATAAAATGCCAAAATGAATCTTGCTGTGTTGAATTAGAGTTGGAAGTATCAACATGAACTCATGGTCTACGATAAATGTAGATGTGGAAATACACACTTATGGAATATTCTCTCCTTCTATTACTCAGAGGTTCTAGAAGCAATGATAACAGCAGAGAGCAACAGCAATGAGCCCAACCAAGAGCCCAGATCTTGGTTTCTAAGTACCATCCTCTACCAAAAGGAATTATGGGCTCATGATTCCAGGGTTGAGCCAAGGAAAGAACAATGTAAGCATGAATGTCTTCCTCAGATAGAAAGAAACAAAGTGTTTCAAGAATGATGGGGATATAAAAAAGGACACAGAAACCAGTTTCACAGTGCTTCCACTGCTCAAACTGGAGACAACTAGAGAACAAAAACAAGTAACAGTGATAACAGATTATAATCCTTTAAATATAATACTTAATCATGAGTCATACTGATATATAGATATATATATATAGATATATATAGATATATATATATCTATATATATATAAAAGAATACATTGGAAATTTGGTAAAGCACAAGAAATCTACAGTATGAAACTACTCAAAATACTTAACTAAATACAAAGGGAAAAAATAAACTTTACAGTTACTTTACAGATATATCAACAGTAAAAGAACAAACAAAATGCATATCACCTAAAAGGATGCAATGAAAAGAACAAAACATCCCTTCCATGATATTCCTTTCAAAGATACGTAACTTGAATCTAACCAATTGAGGGACCTTCTTCAAAGTAAGCAGTTTATAATCCTTAAAGTATCAAGATCATGGGAAAAAAGGCAAAGACTGAAGAACTGTTCTAAGCTGAAGGAGATGAAAGAGACAGGACAGCTACATGTAAAATGTGGTTCTGAACTGGATTCTTGTGCTATTAAAAAGAAAAGTTGACGGGACGATTAGTAAAACATGAATGGGCTCTGAGGAGTCAATGACAGCCATGTGAACTCCTGAAGCATTCCAGCGTATCCATGTTAATTTCCTGATCCTGTAACTGTATTGTGGTTACGTGGGATAATGTTCTCATTTGTAGGAATCACACTGTAAAGTATATTAGCTATGGATCCTTAGATAAATGCCATCTTTCTGAGATTCAACTTCTCAACTGTGAAAGATGGGATATGCCCACCCACCCTCAAGAGCAAATGTGATGATTAATAGAGATAATGCACATTGAGAACATCCAACAGTACTTGGCATATGACAGGCACTCAATAAACTGTGTTCCTTTCCGATATAAAACAACCTTTAAAAAAATTATGACTTACTTGGCAAGAATTTAAAGGTCAACCTATAAAAACAAAAACAAAATTAAATAAAGGCTAACCTAAAATCACTCGTCCATGTCCCTTAAGGGCAAAAACAAAACACCACCACCAAAAACCCCAGCTCCCATACTGCTTATAATACTTTTCAAAGGCATTTTATCAAATTGGTGCTTACCTTCACATGTTGTCGCAAACGATAAAGCTGTGGGGGTAAGGGTAAGCCCCCTACCAGAAGCACGGTTTTCATGCGTGGCAGACCACTCATCAATTCTTTAGCTTGGCTCTCTATCTGAATGGCTAACTCTCTTGTTGGTGTAAGGATGAGGGCAGATGGAGTTTTGCTCTGCAAAGATGTGAAAAACAAGTCTAAAAATGCCAGCAATTAATTCCTGCAGATGTGGACTAAATCTTCAAAGTGATTCTGGGAGTGTTTCCATCAGCCCAACTGAATGTGAACCCTCCTGCCTGCTGCTCACTGCAGATTTTCTCTCCAAAACCACCATAAATTGAACCCTTCCTTATATAACAGATATACAGTGAAAGGTCAAAACTGGGGCCAGGGAAAAGCACCCGCAATAACCAGGGTGGGAAAACTGAAGGTCAAATGGACCCTGCAATCTCTAACCACGCTCCTCTGAAGAGAAAACCGTGAAGATCTGGTTAAAGCCTGGTATTCCACCCTTGATAACGCCCACCCCCCACCTCTCCTGTAGATTCACTTCTTTGTCCAAAGAACTTACTGTTATAAAAGTCCTATTTCCTGCCCTATCACTCTATTTTGGACATCCAGTGAGTTTTACTTATATTTTGAACATCTGATGCTTTCTTTTTTTCCTCACATTATCCTCTACAGTTCTTTAGTTTTCCAAATTTTCCTCCTTTACCTCTCGTCTCTTTGCCTACGTTTGGCACTGGTTTCCCTTCCTGCCCTACTTCAGACCTCAGAGACTCACTAGTACTTAGCAAATATGTCAGTGAAATTAATTATGTGTGGGGGTGCTTTGCACACTATACACTAACAAGTGAAGTAAGGTAGCATTATCTTAAGATGAACCATGAATCACACTTAAGTGTGTATTTTAAATTTTTAAATAACATTCCAACTTTGGTATAAATCAGTTTTTTAAACACGAAATCCAAGGAGGCTAAATTGACACAAAAATTGCAGGTCGTCCAGTCAGCAGGATTTTTTTTTCCCCCCAAAGCAAAAGTTTATTTCTCGAATAGAAAATTTGTTGAAAGAAAATATTTTGTAAGGAAAGCGATTTTTAAGACCTTCAATGAAAATATCTTTGGTTCAATCCGATGAAAGAAAAATTCCCTAAAATTCTTTTTCATACAAACTACTATCAGAAGCAAAATCACCAGGAGCGCTAATGACTGAAGTTATAGTTTCAGTTTGTGGTTTTAAGATAGTTAAGGATGAAACGTGGTATATGCCTGACTTGTTTCTGAGAGTAACGCGTGCGAACTCTTACCTCACATAAAGCTCGGGTGATAACAGGAAGAAGAAAAGCAGCTGTTTTTCCAGAGCCAGTATCAGCACTGGCCAGAATGTCTCTTCCCAGAAGTCCCACAGGGATCATCTGCATTTGGATGGGGGTTGGAACTTCATAGCCTGATTTCTTCAAGTTGTGATTCAAGGCCTCAGGGAAACCACAGTGCTCAAAGTCAATAATGGGCCTGGTGACATCTTGCCCTTGAACTACAATTCCTAGCTGCCGTTTAAGATTTTCAATCTGGTCTTCCTGAAGGTTCAAAATAAAGGGGTGCTCTTTATAGACATAAAAAGCATCAAGTGGAGGCTCTGGCCCTGAATCCACTTTCTGCGGATCACTGAGTTTTAATCTTTCTTCCTTTTCCTTTACTTGCAGAAGATGTTTTGCTTTACATTCCAAACTACACACATCTTCATCCGTCTTATCACAGATGTACTCTCCGTAACGACCACAAACAACACAGACAGGTTCCCCAGGTTCTGCCCAGCGCTGTGTTTTGGAAAATGACTTAACAGGCTCTTCAGAAAGATCGCTATCCTTTGCATCCTGCTCAGGTCCAACCAAACCAACCTCAGCCAACTGGCCAGCTGTACCGGGGAAAGGGCATGGTTCCGCGCTGTGCCTGTCTGATCGCGCGGCTTCTTTTGTAACTAACGCATTGGCCGCATCACCTCTGCCTTCATCCAGCTGCGGGTCTTCTGCATCTGGTTTAATTTTCTTAGCTGCACAACTTTTGCCATCATCATTAGCATTCCTCTTGATTTTTAGAGATCTTGGAACAAACATCCTCCAGTATTCTGTTGAGGAAATTATATAATGAGATTTATTTCGCCCTCAATAAAGTTCACATAGGAAGCACCATATGGTTATCCGGCAGTCAGCCTGGTGTCCCTGGGCTTTGCCTGAAAGGAATCGAAGAAGGCATCATGACACTACTTATAGCAAGCTTTTCTTTCATTCACAAATTTCCTCTGGTGGAAAAAAAAAGAGTCCTTTTCCTTGTACATGGGAGTGGTGAAACTGCGCACACCACTTCATGTAGCTTTGTGCATACAGCCTGCTTCTGTTTACTGACTACCTGCACTTTGAAATACCAAATATTATAGAAATTCTGGAGTAAATCCTCTTATTACATTTTCACAAAAGAAAGCAGGAGGTATCGATACTTCACAACTGGGATCTTCAAAATCAAAACCAGAAAGCATAGAGAAAAATGCTATTTTGATGTCATGAGTAACACTTATGTATTGCTATGTTCCAAGCACAGGGCTTAGTGCTTCACACGTGAACCTTATCTTCACAAGCTTGTATATAGTACCACCCCCGCAAAGGCATACATATACGTTATGCTGTATTACGTATCATGATTTTTCACATGAGGAACCTTGGGCAGCTAGATTAAGTGGCTTGTCCAAACTCACACCATTACTGTATTAGAACTCGGGCACTCTTGGGCTCTAGAGCGCAAACTCTCTACCACTGCTATGCCTATTTCCACCAAAAATGTTTTTGCAAAATGACTGTGGATTGTGAAAGGCTTTTTGGGGGACTATTAAATATACTAATAAGCATTTTTCTCAAAAAGAATTCAATTTTTCCAGAAAAATTCCAACAAGAAATGCAACCGAAGATCTAGAATTACGATCCTAATACTCTCCGGGATTACTCAGGGAACATCAAGGAGGTTGGGGGAGGGACGGCTCTATGTCAGCAGGAAGAGCCTGGAACTCAAGGTCCTCAAATGGCGAAACGGAACCGGCTCCTGCTGGGCGACCAGCCACTTCTCCCGCCGCGCGCTCCCGGACCCTCCCCTCGGGCGTTGCCCCTCACCCCCGCCCCGCGGCCCCCCACCCAGAGGCGCGTGCACGTCACGGCGCTGCTAGGAAACGGGGCGGGCGGGGCACCGGGTTCCGCCGGGAGGCCCCGGAGGGGGCGACTGCAAGGGTGGGAGGGGAACTGCCTACGGGGCGGGGGGTGGGAGGGGGTGTATCCTACCGCCGCGGCCTAGCGCCCCGCGTCCCAGAGGAGAGGGAGCACGACGGAAGGAGGCCCAAGCTGCTGGGCCCCGCGGCCCGCTCACTGGCGCAGACCTGGGGCCGCGTCCGCTCCCGCTGGGGGCCGGCTTCGCCCTCCAGGTGCTGGGCCGAGCTTCCTGCCGACAGGCCTGGACTCGCTTGGTCACACTACGGTTCGGAGGGGCCGTGCGGAGCGCAGAATCCACTTCGGGTTTTGGGAAAAGATCGCGGCGCGCCTTAGCGCGACGGGGAAGGCGGGGTACCGCGGGAGGCGGAGCTTGGCTGGGAGCTGGCGGGGGCGGGAAGCGAACGAGGGGGGCGGGGCCTGGGAAGTTCCGCGCCTTTCCACGCCCTCTTCCCGGCTCCTGGCAGCTGGTAAGTTTCGGAGCCTGGTTGGAGCTGGCCAGGTTCTGCAGGGCGGGGTAGGTTTGGGGATCCTCTTGGAAGAATTTACGTAATCGAGTGGGCCGGGACTGGTGAAAAACAGTCTGACGCCCGGAAAGACTGAAGCTGGTGCCGCGGGAGCCTGGTACATTTAGAAAGTGGGAAGTCTGAGTGTAAAAGGGAGGGGCAGAAGCCCCAGAGGCCTGAAAACCCATTAAGCTTTTAGCTCGCAGAAAAACTCTGAAATTAAACGGAATAAATTTAATCCGGTGCATTTGATATACCGAATAATATTTCCATACTACCACACCCCACCCAACACCAAAAAGAAGATAACACAAAGTCACGACTCTTGGTCCCTATGGATTTACATTTCTCTGTTTTGCTAGACTCTGGAGCCACGTGCCCCAAGCAGCTGATAGTTGAGAAGGGATTCGTTTCTTTGATTCATCCAAGTTAAGTGTAAGCAAGCTGTAGAACATTTATTTTTACTGCTATAATACTGTGTGTTGGTAAGACTGTTTTTGTATAGTTATTTATCCATTTTCCTGTGGACACTTGAGTTGTCTCCAGTATTTTGTACTTATTAGAGGCAAATTTACCATGAAGCTAATGAAACTTGAGCTTCAGAGCCCCTCAGTCCCATGGCTCCCTTCCATAGCCCTAAAAGAGGAGCCTTGTCAACATGTTCACATGGTCATATGTTTTTGTAAAATCTTCGAAAGAAGGATATTTAAGCCACAATGGATTAGGACCACTTTCTCTTTACACTCCAGCTTCCCCTCCTTCAACACTTCACAAGTTGGGTGGGTGATAGATAGCAGCAGGCATTTGGGGATTGAGCCAAACTGGGTTGAGTTGCAGATACATTTACTTGAGTTCAGTGGGAAGTCCTTTATGGGTTTGCAGTCTGTTATTATTAGCTATTGCTTTCCATCCTAGAGTAGGAAGATGTAGGGACAAATGTCATATCAGGATCTGAATGTGTCCTATAGCATCCAAAGCCAGAAGTATACACATGTTGGGAGAGACACATAGTTTGAAATGTAGGAAGCTAGAAGCTGGTCTGTAAAAATGTATTAGATCTCTAAAACTGTAAGCAGAGGATCGAGTTCTGACCAATGCTTAGTCAAATGAAGTTCTCTCCCATTAGGAATGTATCCATGATTATATGATTATAAATGCGCTTTACATTTTTTCTTTATTGATGGGAATTATACAAAGTGAAACTTAACCAGAATCCCTAAGTTTGTAGGTCAAAAACCTAGAACAGAACTACAGTGATTCTGTCCAGACTTTTTTTTTTTCACATCCCAAAGATTAATAATTTTAAAAAGCTGAATAAACCATGCTAAAAGAAAGACTTTGTTTTTTTACTCTGTCTATATAAACATTACAGAAATCGTTGTCCTATGAAGAGGGGATCAAAGAATACGCAGGAAAAAAAAAGGAAAAAGTCTCGAAGTGTGTAAACCAATTTAAAACATAGTATGTTACTTCCCTGGGTTTTGGCACGTTTGTAATTTGTTCTGATTTTTCTCCAATTATATAATCTCATGCCCCACAAAAAACAAATCTGCCCTGATAATTACAAGGCTGGTAGGAACATTCTGTGCACACCTCCTAGGGATGAGTTCATTTGAACTCAGGAGCGGCACTACTAGGTGAGAGAGTATGGAGTGTTCAGCTTTCAAAGATAACGCTGGGGGCACCAGAGTGGCTCAGTCGGTTAAGCATCTGACTCTCAATTTCATCTCAGGTTGTGATCTCAGGAGTCTGCTGGCGATTCTCTCTCTCCCTCTGCCCCTCCTTGCCATGCTCACGGTGCTCTCTCTCTCAAATAAATAAATAAATCTTTTAAAAACCTTTTTTAAAAAATGAAAGCTAATGCTGTAATGTTTTCAAAGTGATGGTACCAGCCTGTGCTGCCAGCAGCATTCATCAGCCCTTTCCTGTTACTCCACATTCTTTCCAAACCTTGTTCTTGTCAGATTTCTTAATTTTTGCTAGTCTACTAAAAATAAATCTCAGTGCCCTCAGGTTGAGCAAATTTCATATGCTGATTATCCATTCCTGTTTCTCTTCTTCTTCTAAGGGGTTTTCTTAGAAATACATTATTGATACCAATCTTTTGTCAGTTGTACGTGTTGCAAATATTTTCTCCCTGTTTATAGCATGTGTTTTTTCAAGTATTAAAATTTTTTTACTCTCTTTTGGAAAAAAAATCAAACTGACAGAAAAGCTTCAGGACTAATACAGTGAATTCCTGTATACATACCCTTCATATCAGTTCACAGTTTCCTGTATTTGTGTATAAAACAGACAATATATGCATCATTTTTGCTCATCTCTTTGAGAATAAGTTGCAGTATCTACCCCTGAAAACAAAAATATCCTTTTAGGTACCATTTTCAAATTTAGGTAGTTTAACCTTGATATAATACTTATATCTAATATGTAGTCCATATTGAAATTTGGCCAGTTGTTCCAATAACGTTCTTTAGAGCAATTTTTCCCCCAATCCAGGATCCAGTCCCAGAGCTTTTCACTTTCTTTATGGAGCCTTTCATGAATAAAAGTTCATAAGTTTAATGTCGTTGAATGTGTCAATCATTTCTTCTGTCGTTTGCAACTTTGGCATCTAAAAAAATCCTCGCCCTGCCAGGGGAGTGCGGGGGCAGGTGGGAGGGGAGGGATGAATATGTGAAGCATAGATGAATTTTCAGGCAGTGAAAGCATTCTGTACGATACTATAATGATGGATACATGTCATTATACATTTGTCCAAACCCATAGAATGTACACCACCAGGAGGGAACCCTAAATAACTATTGACTTTGGGTGAAAATGATGTACCAATGGAGATCCATCAGTAGTAGCAAGCATACCACTCCGGTGGGGGATGTGGATGATAGGAAAGGCTATGGATGAACGGGCAAGCCGGTTTATGGAAAACCTCTGTAGTGTCCTCTCAATTTTGCTGTGAACTTCAAACTGCTCTTAAAAAAAAAAAAAAAAAAAAAAAAAAAAAAAGCTTAGAAAAAATCTTTGTCTACCCTAAAGTCAGAAAGGTATTTCCTAGAATTGGGGGGGAAACTATAAGTTTTGGCTTTCACATTTAAGTCATTAGCCCATACAGAATTCGTTTTTGTTTGGTACGAAATAGGAATCCATTTCTTTATTTTCCAAATGGCCAGCCAATGTCCCAAATACCATGTATTGACTAGAATCCTTTCTCCAGTGATCTGCATTTCTGATCATATATCAAGTTTCCATGACATACAAGTCTGTTTCCAGACTCACTATTCTCTTCCAAGCTGTCTATCCCTGTGCTACCATTCTGTTTTACTTAATTACTTTGACTTCATAAGTTTTGCTATCCTTTTGAGCAAGTTTTTTTCCGGAGTGTGTTGGCTATTTTTGGTCCTCTGTTCTTCCATATACATTTTAGAATCAACTTCTCAGTTTCCACAAAGTTCTGATGTGATTGTGATTGGAAATGCATTTTGTATAGATCAACTTGAGGGGAGAATTGACATTTTTACAATATATCTCCCTAGGTCTCTCTAGTTAGTTAAGTTTTCCTTAATGATTTCCATAGAAATTTCTAATCTTCTCCAAAGATGCTTGCCTGTCTTTTGTCAGATACATTCCTGAATTTATTACTTTCTATTATTATTGTGAATGGTCTCCTTTTAGAAACATGTTTTTGAGGGCACCTAGGTGGTTCAGTTGGCTAAGTGTCTGACTCTTTTTTTTTTTTTTTAAGATTTCATTTATTCATTTGACAGAGAGAGAGAGACAGCCAGCTAAAGAGGGAACACAAGCAGGGAGAGTTAGAGAGGAAGAAGCAGGCTCCCAACAGAGCAGGGAGTCCGATGTGGGGCTTGATCCCAGGACCCGGGGATCACACCCTGAGCCCAAGGCAGACGCTTAATGACTGAGCCACCCAGGTGCCCCAAAGCGTCTGACTCTTGATCTCAGCTCAGGTCTTGAGCTCAGGTATTGAGCTCAGGGTTGTGAGTTCAAGCCCTGCATTGGGCTCTACGTTGGGTGTGGAACCTCTTTAAATCAATCAACCAATGACTAGATATCTAGATAGATAGATAAACAAATAGGGACCCCTGGGTGGTTCAGTTGGCTAAGCGTCTGACTCTTGATTTCTGCTCAGGTCATGATCTCAGTCAGGGTCATGAGATCTGAGCCCCATGTTAGGCTCTGTGCTCAGCATGCAGTATGCTTGAGAATTTTCTCTCTCCCTCCCTCTTTGCCCCTCCCCCTACTCCCACGCACTCTCTCTCTATAAAACAAATAAATAAAATCTTTAAAAAAATAACATGTTCTTGAATTGTTTGTTGGTTTATAAAATGAAATTTATATATTTTTAATGAATTTATATAATTACATTTTTACAAATTTTATAAGTCACCTTGCTAAATGCCCTTCACGTTCTAATAATTTTTAGTTTCGCTTTCTAAAAATAAGTAATTTTAAGTAATGATAGTTTTGTTTTTCTTTTCCTTTCTTTCTCTTACCTTACTGTGCCGGCTAGAACTCCATTACGGTTGAATAAATGTGATGTTAATGGACATTGGTATCTAGTTCCTGAAGTCACAAGCCTTTAAAAATAAGTAAACAGGGGCGCCTGGGTGGCACAGTGGTTAAGCGTCTGCCTTCGGCTCAGGGCGTGATCCTGGCGTTCTGGGATCGAGCCCCACATCAGGCTCCTCCGCTATGAGCCTGCTTCTTCCTCTCCCACTCCCCCTGCCTGTGTTCCCTCTCTCGCTGGCTGTCTCTATCTCTGTCGAATAAATAAAATCTTTAAATAAATAAATAAATAAACAAATGCCTTTAATTCACATGACTCCTCATTAAGAATGATGTGGGTTGAAGGTATCTCAAGTACACTTTAAGAGTTTTTCTTCTTCCCTGATCTATCAGTATGAAAAATCATAGGTTTTTCAAATTTTAACATCTTTGCATTCCTGAGATAAACCTCATTCGGCTATGACACATTATCTTTTATATACCTGACATTTTGTGTTAACATTTTGTTTAGGATTTTAAAATTTATGCTTATCGGTGAAATTGACCTATAATTTTTCGTTGTCCTACTTTCCATGGATACACAGTCATCAAACACTCATCTGGGGAATATTTACTCCCCCCTCCATTCTCTGGAATCTTTTATATAAGACTGAAATATTCAGGGGCTTCTGGCTGGCTCACTCAGTAGAACACCCGACTCTTGGTCTCTGGGTCATGAGTTGGAACCCCATGTTTGGTAATAAAACAAAAAAGGTTTTTTTTAAAGACTGAAATAATCTGCTGCAAGTTTGACAGAACTCCCTATAAATTATCTGGGCCTGGAGTTTATTTTGTGTATATGGAAAGATTGTTACCTTTAGATTTATTGTCTTTAGCAGTCATAGGACCAGACAGCATTTCTCAGGGGGTTCTTTAATCAGTTTTGTTAAGTTATATTTTTTAATGCCCCTTTCAACTGTTTTTATAGTTACTTTCACAAAGTTTCTCATTTTATTTTATCTTTTAAAAATATGAGTTTAGTATGTAATTATGCCTCTCTTTCATTCCTTTGACCTTACATTTTTTTAAAATTTTTTTAAAAGCTTTTATTTATTTACTTGAGAGAGAGAAAGAGAGAAAGCACAGAGGGAGAGGGAGAAGCAGACCTCCACTGAACAGGGAGGTGGAAGTGGGGCTCGATCCCAGGACCCTGGGATCATGACCTGAGCCAAAGGCAGATGCTTAACCAACTAAGCCACCCAGGCACCCCTCTCTCATTTTTTTCTTAATCAATTTCACCAGAAAGATCATCTTACTGTATAGTGTTTTTTTAAGAATCAACTTTTGACCTTGTTGGTCATCCTCTCTATTGTTTGTTTTTGTTTTACTGATATCTGTTCTTTTCTCTCTTTCCCTCCCACCTCCCTCTCTTTTCTCTCCTCCTCAGATTATTCTGTTGTTCTTTTAATAATCTCTCTCAATTAATGAGTTTAGTATATTTTTAACCTTTCTATTTTTGTAATATAGAAATTAAGGCTATAAGTTTTCCTCGAATTACTACTTTTTCTGCATCCCACAGTTTTGATCTATAGTATTTTTATCGAGTTCTGGTATTTTAAATTTTCTTTTCTTTTTTTTTTTTTTTTAAAGATTTTATTTATTTATTTGAGAGAGTAAGAGCCAGACCAGGGTGAAGGGCAGTGGGAGAAGCAGGCTCCCCACTGAGCAGGGAATCTGACGTGGGGCTTGATCCCGGGACTCCAGGATCATGACTTGAACCGAAGGCAGACACTTAACTGACTGAGCCACCCAGATGCTCCAATATTTTAAATTTTCAATTATTATTTCTTCTTTAAATTATGAGTTAGAGTATTTTCAATTCAAAATATAATTATATGTATATTTTTTAAATATATGTTTATTGGATTGTGGCCAGAGAATAAATATGACATCAGTTCTTCAAAGTAACTTGAGACTTGCTATGTGCTATGTGTCCATGGTCAATGTTTACAAATGTTCTAAGACAGAGAAGAATGTTTATTTCTAATAAATAGATAGGTGCAGTGATATATATCAAATAAATCAAGCTTAGGTGTTGTTCCGATTTTCTACATCTTTACTAAAGTTCATGTTCACATTTGTCAATCAGTAGGCCTCTCATCCATTCATAGATAAAAGAGATCAGTCGGTCTTCCATTACACTGGTGGATCTGTCTATTTTCCCCTGTAGCTTCTGCAATTTTAGCTGTGTGTATTTTGGGGCTGTTTTGTTTTAGAGTCAATATTTGTAAAGCAACTTCAGCACTAACATGTCATAGAATCTTAAATTTGAATGCATTCACCAGAGTACAACCACCACCCCTGACACTCTCCATGCCCAGACAGGAGGAATGGCTTCATAGCACCCTGCTACGCAACCACCTGACTTATTGAATACACTTATTTGTTTTTTAAAAAGATTTATTTATTTATTTATTTGAGAAAGAGAAAGGGAGAGAGCATGTAGCAGGGAGGGGCAGAGGGAGAGAGAGATTGTCTTAGGCAGACCCCGCACTCACTGCAGAGTCCAATGCAGCACTCCATCTCATAACCCCAAGATCACAACCTGAGCCGAAACCTAGAGTCGGTCACCTAACCGACTGTGCCACCCAGGTGCCCCTCATTGAATACTTTAAAAGGCAGTCAGCTTCCTACTAATAGGCAGCCCAGTTCTTCATTGGAAATGTGTGCTTGATTATAGTTACCATTTAATTAGACTCTAAGACCAGGCATTATGTAAAGCATTTTACAAACATTATCATGTTTAATTCTCAGGACAATCTTAAAAAGTAGGTACTTTATCCCCATTGTACTAATGAGGAAATAGAGGAATTAAGCAACTTGCTCAAGGTCACACAAGTAGTGGAACAGCAGGAATTTAAGCCTAGGTTTGTCAACTAAATCCACTAGACTACACTCCCAAGTTTGTTTTTTTAAAGTAATCTCTACACCCAACATGGGGCTCAAATTCAAGACCCTGAGATCAAGAGTCGAATGCTTTACTAACTGAGCCGGTCAGGTGCCCCTACACTCCTAAGTTTGTTTGTTTGTTTTGTTTTAAAGATTTTTTCACCTATATTTTAGGAGGGTGGTACAGAGAGCAAGGGATAATCTCAAGCAGACTCCCCATCGAGTGTGGAGCCCTCCACAGGGCTGAGATCATGACCTGAGCTGAAATCAAGAGTCAAACACTTAACCGACTGAGCCACCCAGGTGCCCTTATACTCCCAAGTTTTTAATGTTAGGTCTAAAATCATGTCACTCTAACCACCATTTCTAATGTTTCCAGCACTTCCCAATTCCTTGGAAATCTCAGAAGTAATTCCAGCTAATATGTGTTCCATAACCCTGCCCATCTTTCATCAGTTTCTCATAGAAGCTTTGGCCCTTTGCCATGTGCCTTTGTGTATTCTTATTGCTACTTTCAGAAAACCAGTCAATCTTTACATGTGGAATGCTTCATTCTTCATGCACAGTCTAGTAAGTTACAACTCATTTCTGCATGTGAGTTAGGCCTGCTGGATGAAGCCTAATATTTAACATCAAGTCC
Source organism: Ursus arctos (assembly GCF_023065955.2). Taxonomy (NCBI): domain Eukaryota; kingdom Metazoa; phylum Chordata; class Mammalia; order Carnivora; family Ursidae; genus Ursus; species Ursus arctos. The sequence continues at coordinate 37,337,643 of NW_026622874.1, forward strand.
TTTGTCTTTCAGGGTCTATAAGTCAAACCTCAGAACCACGCAGGTCTCATATGTCTATTCTTTAATAAAGAGCTCAGATTCAGATTTCCTCTTAGGTCTCCTGGCGCACGGTCTGATTAATCTAAACTGCTGGTTCTGTTTTTTTCACAAAAAGTCTTCACCGACATGGTTTTATGATGGTCTTTTCATTGTGGGGCCGCAGAAAACCTTCCCTATAGTAGTTCACCTGGAAATCACAGATGGCATTACTAACACATTCCTGTTATGCATTATGCTTTATGGCAGGGAGGGACAGGAAAATATCCAGGGTGACTCAATTAGACAAGAGTTGTGGAATGCATACATCCTGCATAACCATTCTGAGAGTTTGCCTTAAGCTGCGTCTTAGAACAGGAAATGCTGCAAAAATGTGATCTGACCTGTATGTTATTCTCAAGGTGCTGTTGAGACACGTATAGAAACAATAATGCCTACCATTCTTTCATCCCAGGAATCTTTAGTCTCACACCTATTAGTTTATAGCTACTCCTTACTCTTTTAATATGTGAGGCTTGGAAAACCTGCCCAAGCTTAGGTCAAGGTGAGGAGAGTCGAGCACACGTCCATCACGCCTGGTTGCCACTGATCTTTTTTTCACTCGTAGCATCACCGTGGATCAGACCACGGACCCTACCACTTTCTGCCTTTGGTATCTGTTCCTGATAAGTCATGTGACGACACCTTCGATTCTAAAAATTGGATTATTTAATCATTCAACACATTTGTGGCATCTACCATGTGGCGGGCCTGGCAATATCATGATGAGCAAGAAAGACATAGTCTCTGTTCTCACCCAAGCTTACAGTAGGGAAGGGGAGACAATCTCAAGGTAGTAGGGGCTATGACAGGGAAAGTACAGGATGTCCTAGGAAGGTACAGGAATGGGATGGGGACATAACACGGACTTGGAGGACCAGGGGAAACTTCCCAGAAGAAATCTCTCCTCGAGTGAGATCTGAAGGCTGAAGAGGAAGTGGAACAATTAAAACAGGAAAGGGAAGAGAAGCAAAAGGCCCAAAGTGAGAGTATGGTCCATCCCAGGAATGAAAAGGAGTCCGGCGTCACTCTGATTAGGTTAGATTATGCTGCAGTATCAAATGACCCCAACTCAGTGGCATAACTACAAAGGTTTGTTTCTCATTTATGCTGCAATGTGGAGAAAAGATTGTAGGGGATGCTACGATATGGAGAAAAAAGTGTAGGAGGGTAAGGCTGAGATCAGAAGGCTAAGGCAGTAATTCAAGCTAGAAAAGATGGTAGGCTGAGCTAAGGGAGTGGCAGTGGAGATGCAGAGAAGTGGATAGAATCAAGAGATTTGTAGAAAGTAGAGTTAATAGCTCTTCCTGGTTGATTGGACATGGACGGCGAGAGAGAAGTCATAGTTGACACTCAAGTTCAATACATACTATGTAGCTTTATACTAATCACAAAACATATCTTGAAGATAAAAGCTTTTGTAGATGAACTTAATACAATAGCATGATATTTTATTACTGATAATTTTAGAAATATCTTCCTACTAATCTCAAACCCGTCATGGAGTTTACGGCCTCAGTGATCAACACTATTCTTTCTGCCAAGCTCCTGGTACACATACGTTCACAGAAGTACAGAATTCTTGACAGTGAAGCTTGCGGGATGCCAACTTAGGAGTTGCCTTGCTAAGAGTAGGTCTATTTTGCAATTCTACGTTCATCCTAGAACTTAAACTCACAACGATGTCATTGGGTGGTTAAGAAAAATAGACGGGTCTATAAAGTCTACTTTTGTAAACCTTAGCAAAGGGAAGTACATACAGGTTTTCCTAGGTTCAACACTGTAATGGCATCACACTCTGAAGACGCCATCTGAGAAGTACGACCAGCAGAATGATTAGAAACCTGCTGCCAATATGCATTGATTTTCCATAGGGGAAAAAATGTACTGGATTCTCCTTTTCAAGACTAGGCACGTTGCTGGGTCACTAAATTCTCAAAGAGAAGGAGAAGAGCATCTTAAGTTTTTCCAAGGCAACTCTACATTTCTCAGCAGTGGACAAATTGAGAGCACCGATTCAGATACAGACATTTTAAAATCTGGCAACAACCTCCTTTCCTTTCAGCTTCACTTGTCCAGCTTCTCCCACCCTGACCATTTCTCAAGCACACAGGGACCGATAGTCTGTTAATTTCTCTATTTTCTCCCAACATTTCTGCCATCTCTGTCTTCTATTTCCATCTTATCCAATTTAGATTCTGTATCATAAGGGTTAATTTCAGCATGCCTACGATAAGCCTGAGCTGCTTCACTGAGATCAGAAATGTACCGGAATTACACACACTCCTGTCAAGGCATGAAATGTGCTGATTAATAGTGTTGCTTTATAACCAAGAGTCTGAGAAGTTGGCTCCCTAGCATCCTCCAAAGATGACTTTATGAAGGTTTTTTTTTAAATCTCTCGGAACTCAAAGATTTTAACATATTTGACACATTTCAATTCATGTCACTAATTTTTCTTTCTGAGGCTGAAATTGTGCTGTCTTTGACATGAGAACCTCTTCAAACTGGCTTCTGGTCCTTCAGACACAATCAGTCCCAGTAGTCTTTGTTTCCTTGCTTTCTGGTATGACAGAGCCTAGTCCAGGCTCATCTTGGATATTTTTGCCCCAGAGCAGGAAGCTATTTCTGCCAGAAGTCTGGTTCCCTGGGTTCTCTTTAATGGAAAATGGTATTTAAAGGCCACAATCTAGGGGCACCTGGGTGGCTCAGTTGGTTAAATGTTGGATTCTTGACTCTGGCTCAGGTCATGATCTCAGGGTGGTGGGATGGAGCCCCACATCGAGCTCTGAGCTCGGCATGGAGTCTGCTTGTCCTTCTTCTGTCCTCCCCCCGCCCCCGTCCTGTTTTCTCTATCTTTAAAATAAATAAATAAAATCTTTAAAAAATAAAAATAAATAAAGGTCACAGTCTAGGCATTAGGAATGCTACTTGCTACTAACTTGATTATTGTCTTCTAAACCTTTTTAGTGGACAGAACTAAGTCTTTCTTTCTTTCTTTCTTTCTTTCTTTCTTTCTTTCTTTCTTTCTCTTTAGGAGAAAAAGATCATGAGTTCATTCAATTCAAATTTAGAATTACAAGATTTTTATTTACTTCTTTGATTTTATACTGGTACTGTTTTTATACTGAAAATCTTGGTTTCTAAGAATATTAAGGTAATTATTTATTTGTTCCATATAAAATAGTTTCAGAATAACAACCAAAATTATTACTGACCATACGACTACTGAAAACAGTTTAAAATGTCTTTCAAGTTTTAAAAAAATTTCACATCTATTCCACTAGGTATGTATAATCAAATTATTGTGTTTTAAAGCCGTGTGAAATAATTCCTTTCTGTATGGTTAAGACATGAAATCAGTGAACAGGTGGGCTCATTTGTTTCATTTTGCTTTTGGTTTTTAGGATTTGCTTTTCTCTTCCATTTTGATTCAGTACTGTTTTGTACTTATATAATACATTTACATGGTTTGAAATCAAATCTAAAAAATAGTGGATATTCTGAAAAGGTTAGCTTTTATCTTGGGTTCTTCTGCCCTATTCCTGCCTCCCTCACAGGTTACTTTTTAAAATTAATCAATTAATTAATTAATTACAGGTTACTTTTAAAATTAAAAAAATGTTGTCTACTTTACAGTTTTGAAAATATAAGCAAATATTTTATATATGTGCACAAATACATGCATCTGCCTTTTAGATAAAGAGAAGCTACAAATAGACACTTTTCTCTACTTTTTTTTGCTTAACAACATATCCTGGAGATCACTTCATAGCAGTACATAGAAATATTCTTTATTTTTTTCCCTTATTCCATTGGGCGCTTGCTTGATAGCTCTAGTTTCCTGTTGATAAATATTTGGGTTGTTTCCAGTTCTCTGCTATTTTAGCAATTTTAATAGTGGAGAACTGGATGCAATGTATAGCCTTCCAGACACTTTATTAAGCATTTACAAGTCTGATCATATTTCACTGAATCTGGAACTCCATTGATTATAAGAGGCACCATTATTTTATGTAATACTGAGAAAGAAAAACATCCTGTTGATTACTCATAAAATCTATCTCAGTTTCAGAGATTTAAAATGTGTGTGGGGGGGGAGTGTACATCTTAAAATTGATAAAATTAGAATCTCATGTAATCCTTACAGCAACCTTAAAGGAAGGTACAGCTCTCATGAGCTCCATGATGGAAGAGGCTTTTTCTTGCCTTTTGCTCTATTCCTAACCCCAAGAACTATGGGTGACACATAGCAGACAATACATATTTATTGAATGAATGAATGAATGAATGAATTACCATTTTATGAATAAGGAAACTTTGAGGTACAAAGTTGATCTAACTTGCCTGAGATCAAACAACTATTTACTGGCAGAACCTATATATGGCCAAAGAAAGTCACAGCTCCTCCCTGCAGCACTCCACCCTATGAATTTATGGTCACCAGCTACAACGGGGCCCTCGAGAAGTCTATTGATTTTCTCTCTTCCACTCATAGCAACAATTACTTTATTTTTTAAAAGATTTTATTTTGAAGTCATCTCTACACCCAACATGAGGCTCGAACCTACAAACCCAAGATCAAGAGTTGCTCCACCGACTGAGCCTGCCACGTGCCCTGCCAACAATTATTTTAAACCATCCCTCCCTCTAGGCCTCAAGGGTCGCCCAACTTCCGTTGTCTCGTTCCCTCCCTGTGAGTAGAGAACCTTCTCTTCTATTTCATAGATAACATGAAGACACCACATTAAAAACTGCTTCAGATTCATTTTTTAAAAAGATTTATTTATTTATTTGAGAGAGAGAAAGAGTACAGTGGGGAGGGGTGGAGGAAGAGAGAAAGAGAGTATCTGAGAATCTCAAGGAAACTCCCTGCCAAGTGGGGAGCCCAGCAGGCGGCTGGATCCCACAACCGCAAGATCATGACCTGAGGCAAAATCAAGAGTCAGTTGCCCAACTGACTGAGCCACCCAGACACCCCAGGAACTGCTGCAGATTCTTATCAAACACATAGCCTTCCTGTATCTACACTGATTCTTAACTCCTTTACTCTGTGCCAAAAGATGATGTAGCCCTCCTCCTACCAAAGGTTGATTCCTCCTCTGGGACTTTGGATCCCCGCCTTCCTGCCTTCCCCGAACCCTAAAATTAGTAGTTACCCCTATTCTGCCCTATAAATTCAGTCAAAATCAAACTTGGCTGCTTATAAAGAAGACCCTAATTAATTGTGACTTAAACAAGAGAGAAATTAATTTCTCTGTCATGTCTTTATTCAAATTTTTATTTGTCTGAATATGTAATAGTCATTATATAAAAGTTAAAGGTACAAATTGGAGTACAGTAGAAAGACAATATTCCTCCCCTTCCCTAGCTTTCTAGTTCCTCCTCTTGCAAGATTATAAATGAAGTTTAAAGCCACAGGACTGGAAATGGTCACTAGGGAGCATGTGTATGTTGAGAGAAGGACCCTAGGACAGAGACCTCTGGCACTCCACCATTTAAAAGCTGAGCAGGAAAATACCCTGCAAAAGGTTTGAGGATAAACTTCATTGAGAAAAAGAAAATGCAGAGATTGTTTTGACCTAGAAGCCAAAAGAAGAAAACATTTCACAAAAAAGAGAGTGTGTCCATAATGCTCGGAAATTCAAGACAAGAACAGAGAAGTGACCATTATGTCAGGCAACAGGAAAGTTGTTACTGACCTGGACAAGAGAAGCCTTGAGGGGAAATGGACTATGGAGAAAACACGAAGAAACAAGTTAAGTCAGTTATTAAGATTAGTTAGCTCATGACGTTTTGTTAAGAAGAGGACCAGAGAAACTGGACTAAGAATGAAGAGACAGATGGGGTCAAGATAATTTTTTTCTCTTGTAGGAGGTATTATGGCATATTGAGTTTGTGTGGAAATAAACCATTAGAAAGGGGGCAATTGATGATATATGTGAGAGAGGGAATGACTGCCAGAGCGAAGTCCTTGAAGATGGAAAAACGACACGGGATCCAGAACAGAAGGAGAAGGACACACACAAGGACACTGGATCCGCAGAATTAGGAGGTAACTCACATGGGCACATACGAAGGTAGGCTGTAGTCAGGGTGCTTATGATTGTAGTTTGAGTTGCCTGCTTTATTTTCTAATTTTTTATGACCATAATTTAGGAGATTTCAAAAGGCAGAAGGTGTGACATAGTCTTTCTAAAGAGTGGGAAAGAAAACATCCCAAGAAATACGCTAGCATTGTCAAGCAAGACGAAGCACCCAATTGAGATCTGGGGCCATGAATTTAAGGAAGTCTAGTGGACAGGGCAAGTAAGACCAGCTGAGTTGTAGTCTACCAATTCCCATTCCAGGTTTTTTGTTTTAAAGTAATTACTGATACAAATGTAAGTGTATTTGGGATGTGTTTATTACATTATTTGAAAATAATATTATTCTGGCCTCAATCTAAATAGTCAACAAAAAAGAATTCATTCGACTAACTGTGGTGCATGTATGCAATGGAAAATAATGCAACCACTGAAAATCATGTTGAATATTCAGTGACATGGGAGGATAGTAACGATCCCTTAAGGAAAAAAAAAAACAGGTTAAAAGTTATTTACTTGGTATGATCTGATTGTTTTGAAAAAGACAACATATGAATAAATATACAGAGAGGGAAAAAAGATGAGGAAGGATTCATGGTAAATATTAATAACAGTTGCATAAAGATAGACATACAAATCAGTGGAAAAGAATTGAAAGTCGAGAAAGAGATCCTTACATTTATGGTCGGTTGATTTTCAAGAAGGGTGCAAAGACAGTTCAATAGGGGAAAGAATAGTCGTTTCTAACAAATGGTGCTGAGACAACCAGATATCTACACGCAAAAGAATGAAATTGGATCCCTACTTCACACCATACACAGAATTAACTCAAAATGGATAGACACAAATGTAAAAGCTAGAAATTTACAACTCTTCGAAGAAAACATAGGAGTAATCTTTGTGGCACTGAGTTAGGCAAAACCTTCTTGGATATGACACAAAACCACAAGAGACAAAAGAAAAAAATAGATAAATTTAAAACTTTGTGCTAGAAATGATGCCATCAAGAAAGTGAAAAGACAGCCCACAGGATGGAAGAAATGATTTGTAATGCATATATCTAATAAGACATTTACATCCAGAATATATAAAGAAGCCTTAAAACTCAACAATAAAAAGATTTTAAAAAGGCGAAGGATTTGAATAGACATTTCTCCATAGAAGATATACAAATAGCCAATAAACACATGAAAAGATGTTCAACATCATTAATTATTAGGGAAATGCAAATCAAAGCTTCAATGAGATACCACTTCACACTATTTGGGATGGCTATTAAGAAAAAAAAAACAGACAATAACAAGTGTTGGCAAGGACGCAGAGAAATTGGAACCTTCATGCATTGCTGATGGGACTGTAGGTGGTGCACAGTCACTTTGGAAAACAGCCTGGCTGTTCCTGAAAATGTTAAACACAGAGTTACCATATGATCCAGAAATTCCACTCCAGATTCCAAGATAATTGAAAACAGGTGTTCAAACAAAAACTTGTTTGATATGATATTCATAGCAGCATTATTCATGACAAAGTGGAAACGACCCAATGTCCCTTATACACGGATAAACAAAGTATGGTATATCCATACAATGGAATATTATTTGGCAATAAGTAATTCAAGTATTGATATATGCTACAACTTGGATCTTGAAAACAGTAAGCTAAGACAAAAAGGTCAGTCACAAAATGCAATTCCATTTATATGAAATGTTCAGAATAAGCAAATCTAGAGAGACGGGAAAGCAGATTAACGGCTGCCTAGGGCTGAGTAGGGGGGATGTGTGGTAAAGAAAATGAGAAGTGACTGCTAATGAGGTTCTTCGGAGTGAAGAAATGTTCTAAAATTATATTGTGATGGTTCTTTTTTTTTTTTTTTAAGTAGGCTTCACGCCCAACATGGGGCTTAAACTCACGATCCTGAGATTAAGAGTCCCATGCTCTACCGACTGAGCCAGCCAGGTGCCCCCTTAAAATTCTATTGTCGTGATGGTTGGAAAACTCAGTGAGTATACTAAAAGACATTGAATTGTGCACTTGACATGGGTGAATCGCATGGTATGTGAGTCGCAATAAAGCTTTTAAAAGTGTTAATAGTATCTATTTCTGGATGGAGGGTTTATGCTTTGTTCATCTATATCCTCTGCAATGAACAAGGGTTTCTGGTTGTATTGGTTTAAATGGTTTAAATCTCAACATGGTAATTTCTTAGAATTAGGTATAGAGGTTCATGGGTTAAAGACCATCCATTCTTAAGTTAAGTAACTGTCCCTAGAAGAAAACTGCTCCATTCTCCCATGCCATTTCCCTCATCTTTTTACTGTTCTCCACTGTAAAATAGAGGAAGTAAGTTTTTTTTTTCCCCTTCAAATAATGGAATCTGTGGGTGTTTCTATTTTTCTCACTTTGTGTGGTGATTCATTTCAGGCTGGATGCCTTTCCATTTTTGACTTTTCATTGTTTGCTGCATTGCAAGAACCTTCTGCACTTTAAAGTCTTAATTTGGACAGTAATACATTCAATGTGATTTTGCAAATTGAGTTTAATACTTTAAGCCACTTTAGCAGATTGCATTCTTGTTCTTTCCTTCACCCCATGACCAGTTATCATTCGGTTATAATCCCTTAACAGTGAAAAATATCAACAACAATGAATGAATGTGGCAAATTTGTTAAAAACTTCAATTTGGTAGTATAATAATATACTGTGAGAATTAAATAGGTGTGTTTAAATAGATTATAAACAGTCTGAGAGATTGTATAAAAGTATTTTGAAAGTATTAGGGGTTTTCTCTCTATGAGAGCATATGTTAATAGGTTGATTAATTACTTTGTTGCAAGCAGCTGGATCGATCCGTATTTGACGATAACTGGGCTTAAGGAAAATAACTGTCAATTCATACTTGCTGAGAAGATATCTACTCAGCTGAAGGGCAATACTGCTTAAGCAGAAAAAAAGAATATATTATAATATCAAATGGCTCTCAGACATAGACCATGAAATTAGAAGTGACTACATTAAAACTGGAGAGGACACAGACCACAAAATCTGAGGCAATTCATTGAAAAGTCTTTCCAAAAGTGAAAAGCATTATAAAATACAAGACATTATTATTACTATTATTATTATTATTACATGAAGCAAGATGATGTATGTTCTTGAAGAGCATGAACATAAGCCCCTTGCAAAAAATTCCAAGTTTAAGATTTTTGCTTACGTCTTGGTTATGTTGCAGTCAATGTTCTTAAAAAAAAAAAAAAACAGCAGGAGTTCTACAGAGGTGTCTGGAAATTGGGAATGGGGGTGGCAGCCTTTATTTTTATACCAAGGGTCGATTTCATTTAAACACAGGGTCTGGAGCTAAAGAAAGAAATATTAAAAAAAAAAAAGAAAAAAGAAATTGGAAACCAATGCTGGTTTTCAGTGACCACATACACAAGTGTTTAAATCTTTTCAATATTAATTGACCAATTGAGACTTAACCTGAATTCCAAGGCGGAAAGGTGAAAGGCCTTTTTTGGCAAGCCATTCCCATAACTGCACTGGAAACGCTGTCAGAGTATGAGCTTCGGCCAGGCTTACATGATGTCAAGAGCCAAGGATGTCATTGTGTTTGCATCCCTTGGAGACAAGGCTTAAGCAGAGGAAAAGACAAGCGAGTAGAGAAGGTGTCGGGGATATGTTAATACAGCCGAATGCAAGATATACCTCTCCACTCAGGGTTATCATGTAATAATTATTTTGGAGGAAAAAGAATCACACTCAGGCCTTATCAGGGCTCCTTAGGAAGACTGTCTCCCTGTGTCCTGTCTGCCTCACCACTCTACTGTAATTTCTTGAGGGCAGAGACCCCAGATTTCTACTTTGGCATCACCAGAACCTTTGTAGTACTTGGCACATCAAAAATACGTGTTTGAATGACTTAACGAGGACTTAATCCTCTCGCAAGTTATCAGCTGGATGATTGAAATTTATTTTCCAGCTCAAGATAACTGCTGGCTTTCCGAGTAGCGAAAGCTGCTAGCAGGTGCCGTTTGCAGATTTGGGGGAGGGTAAGAGAACAACCAAAGGGAATGCCTGGCTCCTGATAGTCTTCATCTTAGTCATTTTTTGTCCCTGCACCTAGAGTTTCTATACTTTTTCTGAGGTTGACTCATACAAAAGCTTGCACTGCAAGCCTGGATAGCCTATTTCTCTGGAAGGTAATAGATTTAGATAAGTAGTACGTTTGGATTATTCTGAATATACAAACATGTCTGAATTAGGATTAGATTTTGAGAAATGTGAAGATGCTACATTTCTTGAGTCAGATAAAATTTTACTAAAAAAAGGGTTTTGTTTTTTTTTTTACTATGAATAGGGCTGGGGCATCTTTACCTCACTTGCTTTCTAAGTAGGCAGCTTTCAATTTGTAGATCTATAATTTCTTAATTTTAATTTTTCATCTCATTGTTTTAAAAAATCAGTATTTAGCTTACCTTTCAATTACTTAAAAAAAACACATTCATATGCCACGATCTGCATGTCTGTGTCCTCTTAAAATTCACGTGTTGACAACCTAATACGCAGTGTGATAGTATTAGGACGTGAGGGCTTTACAAGATGCTTGGGGCATGAGGGTAAAGTCCTCATGAGTGGGATTAACGTTCTTATAAAAGAGACTCTACCGAGATCCCTTGCCCCTTTCAGCATATAAGAATACAGCGAGAGGGCACAACCTATGAAGGAGACCCTCACCAGACCCTGAATCTGCTGGCGTGAGGATAACCTTGGACTTCTAGTCCCCAGAACTGTAAGAAATAGATTTCTGTTGTTCATAGTCTACCCAGGCTGTGGTATCATGTCATAGCAGCCGGATTGGACTAAGACACCATATCTTAACTGTGTTACCCAAGAGGATGTGGAATTGATTTCCTTTTACAATGTAAAAGTTGAAAAAAACACGATGTATTAATAATAATTTCACCTAGCCTTACTTATGTTCATCTTATTGGTAGATAGATTTCATGATGATAGGGAAAAAAAGAAAAGACAAGAAAAAAAACCAAACCCCTGTGAGTCACCTTTGGAAGATGCTAGGGAACTGTGATATAATAAGAAATATGTATTTGGGGGCACCTGGAGGGCTCAGTTGGTTAAGTGTCTGACTTTGGCTCAGGTCATGATCTCAGGGTCCTGGGATCGAGCCCCTCGTGGGCCTCCCTGCTTAGTGGGGAGTCTGCTTGTCTCTCTCCCTCTGCACCCCCCCTGCTTGTGCACGTGCTCTCTCTCTTTCATAAATAAATAAAATCTTAAAAAAAAAAAAAAAAAGAAATATGTATTTGGTCTCTGCACCAGGTTCCTGGCACAGAGCTCCTAAAATCCTAGAAATTTCCTGAGCAATAGGAGCAAGAGAAGTATCTTTTGCTATTTATAACAAGCCCATTTCAACCACACCTAAATTGATGTTCATGACGTGGCTTTGACAAACCCCTACCTATGGGATTTAGGAGGACTGGTTGTCAGGGGAACCAACCACTTGATTAGAGGGTCGGAACTTTCAGCACCACCTCCGGCCTCTGGGGATGAGAGAGAGGCAGGAGATGGACTTAATCATCAGTGGCCATTTAATCAAGTCTGCTCGCAGAAGGAAGCCGCCATTAAAAACCTAAACAACAAGGTTCAGAGCGCTCCTGGGTTGGTGAACACACCAGAATGCCGGGAAGGTGGTCCACCTCCCTCCCCACCCCTTGCCGTAGCTATGCACCTCTTCCCCTTAGCTGTTCCTCAGTTGTACCCTTTATAATAAAACAGTAACGGTGAAGGCTTCCCCGAGGTCTGGGAGCCATGATGGCAAACTATCAAACCTAAGGGGAGGCTGTGGGAACCCCTGATTTGCAGCCACTTGGTCAGAAACACAGGTACTGTAACCAAAGGAATGTGAGTTCGCTCCTTGGCGAGTCACAGATGGCAACGACACCTGGTGAGTTGTCGTGCAAAGGAAACTGCAGCAAAGAAGGAGATCACAGGGAATAACTTCCAAAGCTGTGACTCTCCAAACAGAGATAGAGGGCTTCCTTTTATCCGGGGTTAGGCTGAATATTTAAATAGGGGAGCCTTGTCATCGGATGTAGACGCAGGCATAAGCTTACACCTGAGCCCCAAGGAAACGTGCCTATTACGTACATTGGATGTTATGTAAATGAGGGTTGTGCTCTTCCTTGGGCGGAGATTTTAATACTATAATAAGTTAAAGGAAATTGTGGGTCATTCCAGAGGTCACTCCATGGTCCATCTGCACAGCACGAGTTGGGGGTTAGATCAAACTAGTCTGGGAGGTCTGGGCCACTAGAGCCCTTCCTCCTGGCTGTCGTTACTGCTTGAGAGAGAGTTTCGGTTTCGGTAATTGGATGTTATGCCCATAGGGTCCTTTGCCTGAGTAAAGAGATAAGGGCGAAAGAAGAGCTTTAAGGAAAAATGTGGGCCAAGGGTTGGTAGGTACATGCAAGTGAGTGATGAAGTTGAGTCTTGGGGTTTAGCTGGTGGTGGGACCTGAAATTTGAAACTAGCATGTGAGGTTGGGGGCAGTCTTGTGGGGCTGAGCTCCTAACCTTTCTGTGCTAACTCTGGGTAGTTAGTGACAGAATTTCCCCCCCCACATTTGGCCTTGTTGAGAGTAGAAAGAAATAGTATTTTTCTTTTAGGAACCAACTTACAATTCTAAAACGCAAAGCATCAAACAATTGTCTGTCTGTCCTGTTCAAACCATACGTGAATGCAACCATTAGTTGTTGAAGTTTCCCTTTATAGAGATATTCTAGTTAACATATGAAGCAGGCATAAAAGAATTAGCATATCACCGTGTGGGGACCTCTAACTGAAATAATGGACGTAAGCAAAGATCATCAATGGCTCTTAAAAAGCATTAGGTGAAAAACTGACAGAGAACTTGATATGCATGATTTCCTGGCTTTGCCTGAATCCATTGATCAATCTTAGCATCAAAGAAAGAGACAATCAAATATTTTGTGCCTCCTGATGAAACTATAAAACCACTCACAAAGTACTCAAGCCAACAAGTGGAACCTAAATCTGATTGAGCCTCAAGATGTTTCAATTTACAGAAAATATAAGAGACAGGAGTCTTTTAAACAACATTGCTGAGACGCAATTAGCAAAATTCAGATGTTGGAAAAACAGAAAAATGACAAGGAAAAGAAAGGGAGAGCAACAGAAACAGAGGAGGAACCCATAGTTTACAAGAGAAATATAAGTGGGGCGCCTGGGTGGCTCAGTCAGTTAAGCATCTGACTCTTGATCTCAGCTCAGGTCTTGATCTCAGGGTCGTGAGTTCAAGCCCCACATTGGGTACTTAAAAAAAGAGACATATAAGCTAATTGTAATATGCAACCCTTATTTGGTTCTTGATTTAAACAAACTGATTGTAAAAAACAAACAAACAAAAAAGCAAGATCTGCCAAGATGGCCGTCCCTACTAAAGGCAAAAACAAGATCACAATCCCACCCACTCTCATTAACTTGTTGGTATAAATCCTATCATTAAAGAGATGTACCTTTTATTTTGTTTGTTTATTTATTTATTTTTAAAGATTTTATTTATTTATTTGACAGAGAGAGAGACAGCCAATGAGAGAGGGGACACAAGTGGGGGAGTGGGAGAGGAAGAGGCAGGCTCCCAGGGGAGGAGCCTGAACTGGGGCTTGATCCCAGAACGCCGGGATCACGCCCTGAGCCGAAGGCAGGCGCTTAACGACTGCGCCACCCAGGCGCCCCTATTTTGTTTATTTTGAGAAGTTTTTTGGAAGGTGTACCTTTTAGTTAAACCTTCTTGTCTTGAGTACAATACTCCTAAAGGTCAGCATATAAAACCTTATCAGTCAGTGATTCTCAAACTTAACTGAGTTCATGAGCTCATTTTCCCAAGGACAGGCAGCAGTGAAAGACTGAAATCTTAAAGATGATGATTTTTTTTAAGTGCCCAGAAAAGGGGAAATAATGCAAAGAAACGGAAACTCCAAAATCCAATATCACGTCCTTCACAAATTCGCTGACTTCCTGGCCTCTAGACATTTAATTTTTTATACAGTCAATTCCAGATCATAGGCTAGTAGAGGTGGACAGCAGCGCGGCTTGGATTGAGATGGTGACATTTGGTTTTTTGTTTGTCTTGTCCTTGGGATTTTTTTTTCCCCAGTACGTTTTAATATGAATGACTGAGAGTTTCAAAAACCAAATATTTCAAATCAAACAGTGAAGCCATTTTGTACAGTTTTGACTCCGAAGTAACAAGAGAGCCTTCTGGCCTCCCAGCTTCATATGCCCCAGGATCACTTTTCAAATGAATGTGAATCTTGAAATCCAAATTAGAGGTGGAAAGGTATCAGTCCCTTCGACAGCGTCTCTAATAAATAATCATCCACTGTCTCTTTAAACACCTCCAAAAATAGGAAATCTCAGCCATATTCTGTATTTGATGAGGTTTGTGGTGAAGGGTTTTTTTTTTTAGTTTGTTTTTGTTAAGTTTTATTATTGTTGCAGAACAACAAGTCTGCCCATGTCCTGTGACAGCACTAGAATTCTTAAAGATCAGCTTTATCATCCCGCTAAGTCAGTGACTCTTACCTGGAATCTAGCGTATGTGAAAGCGGAATGAGGAGAATCCCCACCTCTTGGGCAACATCAGCACCTTAGAGCAGGAGAAGCTAGTAGTTTGGCAAAGCGTTAAATACTGTGATGCCCCATTGCGGTTAAAAATTTACTTCAGTGGTTAAAAAGAGAGAATACATACTCAAATTGTTTAAAAATGGCTATAGAGCCATTGTCTGAAGTCTTCCCCTGTGTAAACATTTCTTGCTCTTTGAAATGTTGGTTATGTGTATTAAAATATATTTAATATAATATATACTAAAGTATCTCATTTAAAAATATATAATAAATAAAATATAGCATATATATTATTAATATAAATATCCATGTGTGCAATAAGTATATATTGATATAAAAGAGTAGCCCAGCCCACTTTCCCTTTTAGGATTTGACATGGAAATTGTATACATCACTTCTACTCACATTTCATTGGTTAGAGCTTTGTCACATGGCTACGCATAGCGTAAGGGAGTTGGGAAACGTAGTGTTTATTCTGGGTAATGATGTACTTGGATAAAAACTCCCTTTCTCCGGAAGAAGGGGAGGATGTATGGTAGGACACTATTGACAGTCTATGTTCCCATAACTCTGAATAGAAGCTATCACCATATATCACGATGATAATGTGTCCTAAACTAAGAGTTTTAGTGAAATACCCAAATACAAGTAATATATATGTGATGGACATTTGTTCTTGGCTGCCTAACATCCATTCCCTCTACTTCCAATAATACTTCCAATTTTATTTGGGCTTCCATTCTTCCTCTCAGTCCATGTGGTTCTGTGGGTGTGCCTCCATTCTTGAATCCAGGGGTGACTTGTGACCTAACTAGCTTAGCTAGATGGAATATCACATTCCTTAGACAACAATGACTGGTTCAGGGATGGGCACATGATTTCATTTCAGCCACTTGAAGGGTAGACTCTCTTTTAATTCTGCAGCCATCTTGCTACATGAAGTGTGACAGTAAAACCATTCTTTTTTTTTTTTTTAAGCCCAGGACCCAGCCATGTTTGGAGTCTCCTCTACCCCGGGGCTTCTAAGCTACAAGATCCAGTAAACTCTCGTCTCCATTTTTGTTTTGCTTTATTTTTATCCTTACACTAGTTTGTAGTGAGTTTTCTGTAACTTGCAATAAAAACAATCCTAACTGATATATTTGAGATTATTTCTAAGTCTCCAAAATGTAAAATTATACAACGAAGAATTAAAATAATTTTGAAAAACCAAAGAAGATATCTGACTAGTTCATATATTTAAATGAATGAGCTATTATCATATAACAAAGATAGACACAAAGCATCATTGTTCTACACTGTAGTTCCAGAATTTGAAGCACTAGCTTGATTACAGGCTTCAAGAATTCTTTCTCATACATTATTAAATTCTAATATTACTGTGGACTCAAGAGCTTAAAAATTTGGTGATTATCTAGAAAGCAGCCTTAAATCTTTCTGGAATGAGGTGAAAGTATAAATAAGTTATAAATTGTATCAAGCACTTTCTTTCTCTTTCTAGTAGCTTCTCTTCTAGGCAATTAACTCTCCTTTTACACAGACTTCACATTCTTATCTTGTGGCTCTTAAAAAATGCCAACAATACTTCTTACCACTTAGAGTAAATAAATAATTCAGAACAAGATAATACCAAATGTGACCTAGAACTAATCACATCTCTTTCAAATCCCTTAAGAAATATCTTCAAAGGAAAATATTGAAGGGCAATTTTGTGGATTCCTGTATCATTTCTAATAATGTCAAAATAATAAGCATCACTCACGCTTCATTTTGTCTCTTTGGAAAAGTCCCATTTGATCAACAGGGTGGTGCTGGTGTTCAGTCACGTTACATGTTGCATGGCGGCTCCCGCAGGAGGCCAGATGAAAGAAGACAGGCTGAAAGTCTTCCAGCGCATCTCCTCTAAGGAGTGATTACATCAGAATTAGCCTAGAAATAAGGGATTTTATCTCATCTTAAAGATTGGCAGAGGAGGGAATTCCATTCCTTTTCAGTAACCCATGTCAGTACATAACAAGCTTCACAAGAAATTAATCAACTATGTTTTATCCAAATCCTTTGGGCTGAAATTCTTCTGTTCTGGAAACAAAAAGCTGCTGATGACTGTCATCAGTGTGCGAGCCCTTCATATATTTGGACACTGTAATTAAAAGCTCTTCTTTACGCTGACTACTTTAACTCCTTTAACCCAGTCATTTTCAACAGGGTGGGGAGGTGATTTTACCCCTAGGGGACGTTTGGCAATGTTTGCAGACTTTTTTGGTTGTCACAACTGGAGGGGAAGTGCTACCTACTGGTATGTAATGGGTAGAAACCAGGCATGCTGCTACACATCCTGCAATGCACAGGACGCTTCCGCACGCACGCACGCACACGCACGTACACAAACACACTACACTCCAATTATTGCGCAATGTTAATAATATCAAGATTGATAAACTTAACCTTTCTTTTTTTTTTAAGGGTCATTTATTTATTTAGGGGGGAGGGGCCGAGGGAGAGGGAGAAAGGTGTTTTGTTGGTTTTTTTTTAAAGATTATTTATTTATTTATTTATTTATTTGGGAGAGAGAGCGAGCATGAGCAGAAGAGAGGAGCAGAGGGAGAGGGAGAAGCAGACTCCCCGCTAAGCTGGGAGCCCGAAGCGGAGCTCCATCCCAGAACCCTGAGATCATGACCTGAGCCAAACGCAGACGCTTAATGGACTGCACCACCCAGGAGTCCCTCTACCTTTCTTGACACAGTCCTATTTTCCAGACCTTTAAATAATCATTTCAATTTTTTTCCAACCTCTACTCAAACTTACATGATCCCACTCAGATTTGAAGCTGTGAATTACAGGTGGGTCTGACTACTCCTGAGCGGTAAGGACAAATGGCTTCATAGTTCCTTCAGTCTGTGGTACTTGTTAGGAATAACCTGAAGGCACACGTCCTGTGTGAAGACTATAAACACGGAACTTCACTGGGGATATAAATGCCCACTTCGAATGTCTGTAGGCTTGTGATGAACTACAAGGGCCCACGCGAAGTTCTACTCAAATAAGATTATGGAAACATCCCAGCCTGGTGGAAACCGAGAGGGGCTGAGGGTGTGGGCAGGGGAAGGAAGATCTTCCTGAGCTGTGGCCAAAGCAATAACAGAGTGATGTAAAATGGAAGAAGGAGGTCCCTGGGGCTTGCTCTTGCAACTCTCAATGTAGGCAACCAGAGAGAGAGGCTGAGTAAGGCCTCCTAGCCACAGATACGTTTTACTGTGGCCTAGGGACACGTATTTAAGATAACTTTTGGTAAATTCTTAAACTTCTGTAACTTTTCCATTGTTTGTTTATTTGTAACCCCCTGTTTCTCAGTGTGGAGCAGTGAAAACCCTTAAAATGAAAAGGCTTGTGTGCTTGCTTCAAAAGTAACTGGAGTAGCCCCCTCTGAGGCCAACCTTGGGGGAAAAAAAGACTTCTGGAAGAAAAATTAGACTGGTCATGGCTAAGAAGAGAAGCAATCTGGGGGAAGTCCTGAGGTCTGCAAGAAGAAATTTGGGATCTATGAAGGACTAATGCTGGGGTTGGAAAAAGTGCTTCAAGTGTTCAAAGATGGACGCTGAGTTCTGTTTTACATAGAGCCTCACTCACGTAATACATGGTTTTCTGATTTTGATTAACATTTTGCTCCTAACTACTGCTCTTAAATTCAAATTATAGCTTTCCAGAGGATACAAAAACAAGAAGAAGAAATATGCTGAGGTTTGCATAGAGATCAAATAACCATTCCATTCTAAAACCATAGATTCTGCCATTTGTTGAGATTTCATGCCAGGTTTGACATTTCTCATGCTTGATGTCTACATACACATTTTCACATCGGAGAGCCTAAACAAAAATCAGTTGGTAGGCTTGAGTTCTGTAAGAATATATAAAATGTTCCCTGAGATTTTAGTTCCAACTACGTTTTTATGTTTACAGGACTCACAAAGACTTTATTTGCACACTATTCATTGAGCGTGAAAGATGATCTGGATAAATATGAAAAAGTAATTAATTTCAAATTTATGCAAGGGGAAGACGGCACTTAATGTCTCTCACATTCCCTCTACTTCCAACTCTAAGGAGATTCCAACTCTATCTGCCAGCCCGCTCAGGAGGCAGGAGGGACCTGGGCAATGGGAGTCAGAGGCCTGAGATGATGCTTTCTCAACTGTGGGCAGGACAGAAGCTGGGGGTCAAAGTAGGGTAGTCCTGATGCAAAGACCTGAGAATGGTGGTTCCTAGTACTTGGACCTCTTGATGGTGTCGTGATATAGTTGGCCTACCAGCAGGTTGATTTCTGCCCTGTGTAAATATGCATAGTCTCCATGACCCCAAGGAACTGGGTAGGAACCAAACTGAGGCCAGGAGAAGTTGAAGAGATCAGGAAGCAGAAGGGCTTCCTTTCTTCTTGAGGACGTGTCTGCCACTGTACCATCATCATACCATCAGAGACCACTTCCCTTCTACTCTCTGAGGGCCACTGATACTTAAGCTACAATGAGAACGAGAGAGCACAAATCACACAATCAGACTGAGTTCCCTTATGAACTAGAGCTGCTGGCAGAGACAGATAGCAATTGCACACCAAGAAAAAATTAATAAGGACCCAAAGGAGGTCTCTGTGCAACATAAAAGAGACACTCTGAAGATAAATTAAACCAAACCATGATTTTCATACTAAAAATTTAATAAAATGAAGGTCATTTTTGAGACTCAAGTTAATGGAAAATTCAGCAGAAGAAAGATCTCAGATGACAGGGCAAAAATACAAAAAGAAATCATAATAAACAGACAATCAAAAAAGATAGCAGATTTGGAATATAGACCCTAAAGGATTGGTTCTAGGTGGAGGAAAAGGAGCAGATGGAGGAGAAGTAATAGAAGAAAATATTTTGTGAAAATATTTTGAAAAATTTTTGTGTTAAAGAAATTCAAGAGGCTTTCTAAGTTCCAGGCATAATCAATGAGAAACATAGTCAGGCATATACTGGTAACAGTCTTCAACTTCAAGAGAAAGGGAAAATCTTGAGGTTCCGGGGGGAAAATGGATAAATTATAAAGAAAAGGAATCAGACAGGGAGGTGATTTATCTTCAACTTTGGAGGCAAAAAGACAGTGCAGAAAACTACAAAGTACTGAGAAAAAAGTATAGAAATCCAAGAATTCTAGACCCAGGCAAGTTATCACTTCCCTCTTAGTGTGGGAACACATTTGTAACTACACAAGGATTCAGACAGGATATCATAGACATACCACCAATTGAGGAAAAGACTTGAGAAAGAGCATTAAATAACAAATTAATCTGAGTAGAGCTAATATACACGGCATTAGCTATCTACGACTGTGTAACAAATTACCCTGAAACTTAGTGGCTTGAAACAACGTTAAGCATTTATTATCTCTCACGGTGTTTGTGGGTCAAGAGTGACTTAGCCAGGAGGCTGTGGCCTGAAGTCTCTTGAAGATGACGTAGGGCAGGGCTGCAGTTATCCGAAGGCTGAACTGGGGCTGCAGGATCTGCATCCAAACTGGGTCACTCACCTGGCCAGCAAGTTGCTTGGTATTGGTCAGAAGCATCAGTTCCTTTGCTCAGCTCCACTAGGACTGTGGAGTGTCCTCATGATATTGTGGCTGGCTTCCCCCAGAGCTATATATCCTCAAGAGAGAGCCAGGAGGAGCCTCAGAGGTCACATAGCATCATTCTGTTAATTAGAAACAAGTAACTAAATCCAGTCCACATTCAAAAATAGGGGAATTAGAAGTGTCAAAAAATCTGTGACTATATTTTAAAGGTACCACCTAGATGAAATAAAAACTAAGGGACATGCAAGGGAAACCTCATAAAAATTCAATTATGTTGAGAAATTTTAACATCCCCTTTTCAGAATTAGACAAAATAAACAAAAATATGTAAGGAAATTAGAGGAAATAAATCAATGCACTAGATTTAATAAACATACATAGACCATTATATTCCTCAAAAAAAAAGGACATATATCCTTTAATCCATGAAATAATGTTTTTAAAAAAGTGACTCAGGGTAAATTTTTTTTTTGGTAATAAAACTTTAAAGAAGGTAGAATTGCAAAAGAACTGACTACATAACAAAGACTATCCCAAACTAGCAAATATTATTGTAAACTGTTAAATACTAAAACCATGTTGATTACAATTAGAATGCAGCAGGGATGTTCACAATTCCAAGTATCATTCAGTGTTTTCTTTGAGGTGCTATTCAATGAGAAAAATAACATAAACATTGGAAAAGACAAGGTAAAGTTTTGCTATTGACTTGATTTGCATGCATGCACTCTCTCAAATAAATAAATAAAATCTTAAAAAAAAAATAATCAGTAGCTTTGCTCAATATTACCAATAAGTGCCAGAAAATGGAAATAGGAAAAAATGTCTTCCACAATAACAACTACATAAAATAACCAGTAATAAACTTAAAAGAAGGACACTCTCCCTCTCAACCACTGAAAGAAGTACTAGACAAAAAAGCAGCAAGGATATTGGAGATCTGAAAAACATAGTCGATCAACCAATGGAGCTAATTGAATACATAGAATATTTCACCCAATAATAGCAGAATGTACATTTTGTTTTCAAGTACCCATGGAACACTCACCAAGATAGACCGTATCTTGGGTCGTAAAACAAACCTTAGCCAACTTTAAATAACTGAAACCATATTAGAATCAGATTGAAGTCAGCAGCAGAAAAACAACAGGAAAACATGGGGAAATAGGGCAACATAATTCTAAACCCACCGGTCAAAGAAGAAGTCACAACCGAAATTTTAAAAAATACAAATAATAGAAAGAAAGTAAAAATATGTCCCACGTATATCAAAATATGTGGGATGCAGGTAAAGCAGTGCTGAGAGGAAAATTTATAGCACTAAAAAACACTTAACAGTAGAAGCAAATAAAGGTCTTAAATCAGTCATTTAAGTTCCTACCTCAAGAAACTTAAAAAAAAGAAGAGCAAAATAAATTTTCAACCAAGTAGACAGTAAGCTAAAAAACAAAACCAACAAGGGTGTCTGACTGGCTCAGTCAGTAGAGCATGTGACTCTTGATCTTGGGGTTGTAGAGTTCAAGCCCTACATTGGGCATAGAGCTTACTTTAAAAAAGGTTAATGAAATTGAAAATCAGAAAACAGAGAAAAATCAGTGAAAAAAATCTGATTCTTCAAAAAAAAAAATCAGTAATATTGATAATCTTTAGCAAGACTGACAAAGACTAAAAAAAGATGACATAAACCAGAGTAGCAAGGATGATACTACAAATCCTACAGGGAGTACCATAAATAGCTTTGTATCCATAAATTGGACAATTTAAAAGAAACGGACCAATTTCTTAAAAAATCATCAAATTCCAAAACCAATCAAGATGGAAGAGACAAAATAAATCATTCTATAGCCATTTAAAAATTGAAGTTTTAATTTAAAATTTCCCCCCAAAGAAATCCTCAGGCCCGGATGGCTCCACTGAAGACTTTTATCAAATATTTAAGGAATTAACCAGTTTTAGACAATTTCAGAAGGAATACCTCCCAACTCATGTCATGAGGCCAGTATTAGAGATAAAAATTTGAACAAAATATTAGCAAATTGAATCCAAGATGTTATTTAAAAAATTATATACCATAACCAAGTGGGATTTATTTTAGGTATGCAAGGTTGGTTCAACATTTGAGAATTAATACATGTAATCCATTGTATCAACAGGCTAAAGAAGAAAAATCATATTATCATTATGATCACATCATTTAATAAAGAAAAGACATTTGACCAAGTCCAATACCCATTCATGATGAAAAATAAAATAAAACCAATTCTCAGCAAGATAGAAATAGAGGAGAATTGTCTCAGCTTAATAAGGAACATCTGCCAAATCCTATAATTAAAATGATACTTAATGGTGAAAGACCAAATGCTTTCTCCTTAAGACTGGGAATAGGAAGGATGTCTACTTTCACCGCTATTATTCAACATAGTACTGGCAAATCTAGTCACTGCTAGAGGACAAGAAAAAAATTAAAAAACATACAAACTAGAAAGGAAGAAATAAAACTATCCCTGTTTGCAGATAACATGATTGTCTATACAGAAAATCCCAAGAAATCTCCAAAAACAAACAAAGAAATAAAAAACCTCCTACAACAGAGTTCAGCAGGATCGTATGATACGAGGTCAATACACTAAAACCAATCTCATTTCTACGTGCTAACAATGAACATGAAAATGAAGTTTGAAACACAGTACCATTTGCAATCACTCCGAAGAAAATGAGATCATTAGATATATATTTAGCAAAATATGCACATGGTCTGTATTTTGAAAATTATAAAATGCTGATAATATAAATCAAATGAAGCGGCATACTGTGTTCATGGACAGGGAGACTAAACACAGTAAAGATGTTGCTTCTCCCCAGATTGATGTATAACTTTAATGCAATTCCTTTTTTAAAAAATATTTTATTTCTTTATTTGAGAGAGAGAGAGTGAGAGAGAAAGAGAGAGCACAAGCGGGGGGAGGGGCAGAGGGAGAAGCAGGCTCTCTGCTGAGCAGGGAGCTGATGTAGAGCTTGTTCCCCGGACTCCGGTCACGACCTGAGCCGAAGGCAGATGCCCAATCTTGAGCCACCCTGGCGCCCATTTAATGCAATTCTTATCAAAATCCCAGCAAGTGTTTTGCAACCATAGACAAGCTTATTCTAATATTTCTATAGAAAGGAACAGGTCCTAGAATAGCGGAATCACTCTGCCTGATAGTAAGGCTTGTAATAGAGCTACAGTAACTACGAGAGTATGGTATTGGAGGGAAAGACACAGAGTTCAATGGTCCAAAATAAAGAGCCCAGAAATGGACTCACGCAAATATGCTCAAGTGAGTCTTGACAAAGATGCAAAATAAATTCAATGGAGGAAGAAT
This sequence comes from Ursus arctos, assembly GCF_023065955.2. Lineage (NCBI taxonomy): Eukaryota > Metazoa > Chordata > Mammalia > Carnivora > Ursidae > Ursus > Ursus arctos. The sequence continues at coordinate 37,361,428 of NW_026622874.1, forward strand.
AGCCTTTTCAATAAATGATGCCGGAACAGACAGACACACAACGGGAAAAAATAATCTGGACCTAAATATCACACGTGATGCAAAAGTTACCTTAAGATAGATTTCAAACTCGCATGTAAATTTTAAAACTAAAAAACTTTTTGAAAAATATTGGGAAAAGTCTTTGGGATTTAGGGGTGACCAGGTTCTTATGCTTAACACCAAAAACATGAGCCATAAAAGGAAAAGTGAATGAAATGGACCTCATCAGAATTTTAAAAACTTTTGCTCTCAGTGCGCCTGGGTGGCTCAGTCGGTCAGGCAACTGACTCTTGATTTTGGCTCAGGTCATGATCTCAGGATCGTGGGATTGAGCTCAGCATCGGGCTCCGTGCTCAGCCCAGTCTGCTTGAGATTCTCCCTCTGCCCCTCTCACTTGTGCTTGCTCTCTCTCTTTCTAAAATACTGCTCAGCAATAAATAGGAATGAACTATTGATTCATGCAAACAACCTGGGTAAAACTCTAGGGAATTATGCTGAGGGGAAAAGAGCCAATTCCAAAAGGTTACATACTGTATAATTCCATGTATATTTCATTTTTGAAACGACAAAATTACAGAAATAGAGAACAGCTTAGTGGTTGCCGGAGGTTAGGGAAAAGGGAGTAGATGGGTATCTGTGGTTATAAAAGTGAAATATGAAGGCTCTTTGTTGCGATAGAATTGTTCAGTATCTCCCCCCCCCAGTTTTATTGAGTATCTGGACTATGATAGTAGATATGTGAACTTAACATATATAATAACATTATATATGACAAAACACACACACACACACACACACAAATAAGTAAATACAGGTAAAACTGGGGAAATCCGAATACAGTTGGTGGATTGTACAACATCAATGCCCTGGTTCTGATACTGCACTATAGTTCTGCACTATGTTACAGGGAATCTGGGTAAAAGGCACACAAGATCTCTCTGTATTATTTCTTATAATTGCATGCGAACCCATAACTATCTCAATTAAAATTTCAATGTAAAATAACTTCTGAATTTTTTTCAGTATCTCAAACAGCACTAAACATGAGAGGAAGTAAGTACCATTTGTTATTGGAGATATGTAGCTATTTGTTTTTTCAAAAGACGTAGGGCCTGAATGAAGAAAAATAAAAGTCTTATTGAAGGACTTAAAACAAGATCTGAACAAAAGGAAAGATTTACCACATTCTTGGAATGGGAAGACATTTTTAAAATGGCCACCCTCTCAAAAGTAAGATACAAGTTCAGTGCAATTCCAATTTGAATTCAACTGGATTTTTTAAATGGGTGTGAGAGAATGTTAGATCAAAATATCTTAGAGCTCGTATGGAAGAATAAAGCTCAAGAACAAAAAAATAAACATATAAAAACAAAGAAGAGTGACAGAGAACATGCTTCATGAGCTATCAGAATGCGAACATAAGGCCACTGCCATCAAATTTCTGTGGCATTGGTGTGGGACCAGACAATCAAGTCAGCAGAACATCAGAGTCCAGAAATAGACCTCAGGGCATGTGTGAATTTAATGCAAGACAAAGGCGGCATTTCCATTTGGAGAAAGAGAATAGTTTATTACCATCTGGTGCTGGTGTGACTGGTTATCCATCTGGAAAAAAAATACAGGCATACCCTGTGTCATACTATACAAATTATAAATCAATGAAAATTGTGGGAAAATAGCCAGGCAACAACATATGAACTTAGAGTAAAAGATCTTCTCAACTAAGATTGGAGATCAAATTCTGGTTTTCAAAAAGACACGTTTGGTAATATAAAAAATAAAAACCTTTTGAACGGCAAACTATGGCAAATATAAACCCAACAAGTAAATAAATGATGGAGTACGAAAATACAGTGTTTACGACTAGAACAGGGCTCGTGTCTATAATATGTAAAGAACTATAACAAATTGAGAAGGAGCCCCCCCAACACACACACGCACACACACATACACACACACCCTAAATGGGCAGAGTGTGTTCATAGAAGAGCAAATACAAAATGCCAAAAAACATATGCGAAGATGCTCACACTCACTAGGAGTCAGAGAAATGCAAATTAAAGTAACAATAAAATGCTCTCTTCATTCAATAGATTGTCAAAAGTTAAAAGGAGTGATAGTAACTATTTCTGGTTGGGACTGGGAGAAAGAATTACTCTCATACACTTCTGGTGGAAATGTAGTCTTTTGGAACGGAATCTGGCAATATTGATTAAAATTAAAACTACATACATGTCTTCAACCCCATAATCCTTTTGGAAATCTATTTCCTGGAAATAAAAGTCCCCAGGGTATATGTACCATGATGTTCACTGCAGCAGCGTCCATAGTGACAAATACTGAAACAAAGTCAATGTCCATTGAGAGAGGACTGGGCAGGTATATAACATGCGTTCACACTGTGAAATACTATGCGGCCATAAAGACGAACACATTAGCATTCTGCCATTCAACAGAAAGAGATTTTGGTAAGGATTGCAGGAGAAAATTAAGATAGGAAAGCAGCATATATATAATATACTCTCATTTTTGTAAAGCAAAAAGTGATTTTTAAATCTATGTATCTGTGTATAGTTATATGAGTCTGGAGAAAAACACAAAAAAATATGTATCGTATTGTTCCCTGGAGGAGAAAGGGGGTTGGGCAGAGGAATAGGGGAGTAGGGGAAGAGACAGAGAGAATGTAAATAAATAAATAGATAAGATAGAAAGTCTAAACAAAATGAGCATACCTTCGTATATATGGAGTAAAGTCTGCCATGTAAAATAGTGTGTGTGTGTGTGTGTGTGTGTGTGTGTGTGAGAGCGAGTATGCATAAGTTAGAAAATATTGTTGTAGATAAATATCCGCGAACTTGCAGAGAAATCTATGTTACGCTGTCAAATGAAAAAAGTAAGTTGGAATACACAGACTGAGGGTCCTTAAAAAAATTTCGATGCAGTATTAAAACTCTAAAATCTCTAACTGTATGGAGTTTGGTTATATCTCTATGATAACAGATGAAGAAATCCCAGTGTATCTGAATATATTGTTGTATGTGTGTTAACAAAATATTAAAGTTGGTTACCCCAGGGGAGCGGCAGTGAATAAATAGTAGTGGGAGCAGAGGTGGAAACAGAGGGGATAATTAGCTTTACTGGGGGTTTTTTTGTTGTTAAGATTTTATTTTTTTAAGTAATCTCTACACCCAACATAGGGATCGAATTTACACCCCGAGATCAAGAGTCGTATGCTCTACAGAATGAGCCACCCAGGCACCCCAGCTTTATCTTTTATATATGTTTCTTCTATGTTATTTCATTTGTTATTAGAACTATAGGCTACCGCTGTAATGTTCAAAAAAATCAAATAAAGAATTAAAAAAAAAAGTAAACCCCAAGTTTTCCCACATGGCATCTCAAGTGTATGCTACAATCCACGTAGAGAGCGCATAGCAAAGAGGAATACACTAAATGTTCATTTTGGAGACAGTAGACAGGCATTATTTGCTTAAAATGGATTTGCTGTACGGAACACGACTTTAAAGAGAAAACAACACCCAAATTTAGGCGCATGAATAGTTATCTAAGCTCATTTTGGAAGATTATTAGATAGTAACTGACAGGAAATGAAGCATCACAATGATCCCTAATGCAGAGCAGGAAAGATGTAGATTGACTCCATGGGGCTGGAAATATGCTACCAATGGTGCAAAGAGATAAAACTGCAATCATTAACTGCTACAAGCACTAGCTAGAGTTAAGTTCGGGCAGCCACTGCTCAAACAAGCCAACAAGCCAAAGTTAGTATTTAAAGTAGTTTGCTGAGGCTCATAAGCAGGCCAGGAGAGTCCTAGACAAACTGTAATGCTGAAATTGTAACTGTGTTCTCTTTCCTCACGCCTTCCTCTTCCTTGGATGCCCATCGCCCATCTCACGGGGTCTGGAATGAGATTTTGTCTCAAAATTTCAACCAAAGCCTCAAAGCTGTGGACAATGGGTGATGAGTGTACCTATATTTAAGAGACATACTAGACACATCTGTGCAGGACTAATAGGCAACCAATCTGATCTGTAATAATCAATACCATCCCCCTATTTCCAACCTTGATAGAAGAAGAGATTCATTAATGAGACTCTTAGTAGTAAGAGAATCCATGTGACTAGAGAGTTTTTAACATGCTTCCCCTCCTACCTCCAAACCAAAAGAAGGGATCCCAATGGACCCCTTCCCTACAAGAGGGAAGATTGGTATCTGATTTTCCAGTTGCAAGTTTTGCTACCATAATGGAACATAGCATTTTTGGGAGAAAACGTCTCTAGGAAGTTGGGTCATACAAGATGAAAGTAGTGACTGGTGCCTAAATCTCCCCTGGAAAAGTCGTAGAGTGGAGAGCCTAGCTAGAGGTGCCCATGGAGTCAGGACAAAGAGAAAAGGCAGCAGTGACAGCGTTCTGCTGTTCTGGGGAATGGTCATTCATTCTAGAGTAAGGATTTGCAATGCTTCCTATGGACCAAGTGGATACTATGACAAGTATTTGGGGAAGGATTTCCTTGAAAGAATCTCATCTAAGAGAACTGTCTGCCTGGGTCAGAAGATCCCACCAGAGAAGCTGTGGGTGATATACCAGAGGATGGAGCTGATACAGGCTGGGCCACAGTGCTGGGTCAGGATATCCAGGGGGAGTTCCAAAGACCCCACTAATGTGCTCTGTGAAAGGGCCAGCATTGGATGCCTGCCATGCATAAAATAGCCAAAACAGAATTTCAAACATTAGATGTGAGAAACAGCCTTTGCTTCTTTTCCTCTAATCCCTTCTGCCCCACTGTCTCCGATCCTACAGAAGCCAAGAGCAGTGGTGGGGAGGAGGTAAAAAAGAACAGACCAGTCCTTCACCCACTGGTGGTTCCCAAACCATGGGTCTGGCCTGAGCTGAGAGCAAGAGAGGAACCCCTAACTTGGACGAGGGATTGGAATATTTACTTAGATTTAGCAAAAGCCTTAAATTTGCCCTGAACACTATGGACCCTGCTCAGGCTAACAACAGTCAGAGCTAATACAAGAGCTCCTCATTTTTCCTGTGCCCCTACGAGTATCTTCTTGCTTTCAGAATCAATACTTTATTCTCCGTTCTCTAATACTTATGTCTAACATGATCTTTCTGGAAGCAACATCTGATTCCATTCCTCTTTTGTTTAAATATGTTCTGTGGCCCCTGTGACCCACAGGCCCACCTCAGTGGCCACTCTTCCAAATGGTGTTGTGTTTCAGTTAAGCCAAGATTTCCCAAGTGCATGCAGAAGACATTAGGTTATTTTAATTATCTGTCATATGGATGAATTATTTCATTTTAATGATCACGTGCTAGGATGAATGATGTGTGCTATAGGAAAATAACACTAGCACATCAAAACCATGACTTCGTGGATATCACTGCTTACAAGGAGGCTAAAGCAGACAGCACCATGGTAACCTGCCTATCACAGATATCAGAAATTACGGACCTGGTGTTCAGGTGCCAAGTATCAAAGCTTTTACACCAGAGGAAAACAAATGAGTGTTCTCACTGTTTTATACACATATATGCATTTACCAGCATATACATGACAACCTAGGAGAAGTACGTAAAGAAACTGTTCAAATTGTCTATAACTTTAGGAGATAATGGCTGACAACGGTCACTACCAAATACTGAAAGACATGAATCTTCAGATTTGGACATCACAAAGGAGTACTAAGAAGGTAAATAAAAATCCATAGAGACACACAATAGTGTAATTGCAGCATACCCTATCATAGAAAAGTAATCAAAGGAAAAAGGAAATTATACAGAAGAATGACAATTAGACTAACAGCAAACATCTCACCAGCAGTAGAAACCTTCATGCAGGGGAACAGGATTTTCAAGCTGCTGCAAAGAACAATGAACCGGAAATTCTCTTTCCAGGTAACTACTGTCGGAGTGTAAGGATGAAATCAAGAATTTCTTTTCCAAGCAAAAATAGATGGAATTTATCAATCCAAGAGCTTCACTGAAAAATCTATTATTAAGCGATGTCCTTCCGACCAAAGGCAAATAATCCCAGAAAGAGGACCTACAATGCACAAAAAGGAATGGTGAGCAAAGACATTGGTAAACAGTGGTTAAGTCTACACAGATACTATTTTGTAATCAACAGCAATAATAAGAATAATAACTAATTTGGGAGAATAAAACAGTGTGCAAATGAAGTCTTGGACAACATTAACTTGGCGAATGGAAAAGAACAATCATGGCTAATAGATTCTAAGGTGCCTACGTTCAGGAGGATGGTAAAACACGGGTAACCCTTAGACTTTGTTATGTAAGGTATGTATGTTGAAATTTTAACCCTAACCACTAAAATAAAAGAAAGAGATATAGGTCTCAAAACAGGAGAGAGGGGGAAAGGAAATTGTATAACCTCAACCAATTCAAAATAAAACATAAAAGGAGGAGGAAAAGACATAGATAAAGCAGAGTAAATAGGAGGCACAAAATAAGACGGTAGAAATTAATCTAAATGGAAATGGAAACAAACCGCTCAATTAGAAGATACAGATTGTCAAATGAGACTTCAGAAATCAACTGGATACGGCTTATAAGTGTTGGGCAAGGTGACGTGGAGACATACATCATGCTGTAAACCAAATGGTGTGTCCCTCCAAAATTCACACGTTGAAGTCCAGCCTCCAGTAGAAAGAATAAGGTTAGATGAAGTTATAAAGGTGGGGCCCTGATGTGATAGGATTAGTATCCTTATAAGATATATCCTTATAAGATATAGTATAAGAAGAGACACCAGAGAGCTTTTTCTCTCTCTCTCTTTGTACGTGTTTGTGTGTTTGTATGCACACACCAGGGAAGGGCCATGTGACAGGACAGCAAGAAAGCTGCTGTCTGCAAGCCAGGGAGGGGGTTCTCATGAGACACTGAACCAACTGGAGTTTTTTTGATCATGGAATTCTAGCCTCCAAATCTGTGAAAAAAAATATTTTTGTTGTTTAGACCGGTCAATAGTGTTTTATTATGGCAGCCAGAGCAGACTAATTATACCACTAGCAGCTGCACGTGATGAAAAATTAAAGCACTGTTCGTTGCGGAGACTTAGAGGCGGAGAATGGTGGATGGTGCATGATCTTCCTGTCCTTCATTATCCCACAGGGAGTTGTGCTAAGTGGGGACATTGTAAAAGTGTCCCTTAAAAAAATCCAAAGAGAGGGACTCCCTCTTTATCATTCTACATGTTTCCAGGGAAGCTGGAAGGAGAGACAAGGAACAGCTGGTGGACTATATAACTATGGGAACTTCTTTTTTATTAAAAAAAAATTTTTTTTAAGTAATCTCTGTATCCAACGTGGGGCTCAAACTCAATCCCCAGATCAAGAGTCGCATGTTCTACTGACTGAGCCAGCCAGGCATCCTGGGAAAGTTTTAAAAAGATTTTATTCATTTGAGAGAGAGAGAGAGAATGGGGCGGGGAAGGGCAGAGGGAGAGGGAGAAGCAGAGTCCCCGCTGAATGCGGAGCTTGACACCGGCTCTATCCCAGGACTCCGAGATCACGACCTGAGCCAAAGGCAGACACCCAACCTATTGAGCCACCCAGGCGCCCCCTGGGAGCTTCTGGAAGAAATGGCTGTATTAGGAAGGTATTCCTGAGATGCTGGTATCAGCCTGTCCTTCCACTGAGCTGTTTCACTGAGCTATCTTCACATTAAGCTACCAAATATGCGGAGGGAATGAGCCTCAAGGATAACCTATTTGTCTCTTATCAATAAGCAAGAAACTTAAAATATAAGGACACCAAAAGTTTGAAAAGGTAAGATGGGAAAAGATATGCCAGGTAAATGCTAACAAAGAGAAAGTTCCACAATCAAGCCAAAAAGCATTATTAAGGACAAGGAGGATAATTATCCAACGATAAAAAGTAACAATTTCCAGAAAGCTATAATAACTCTAAGCTTGTGTGCACCTAATATCATCATCTCAGATTATACAAAGCACAATTATCCAAACTACAAGGAGAAACTGAGAAATCAACAAACGGGGGAAATTTTAATATTCCTCTCTCCCTAATTGGTATTTAAACAGAGAAAATTTAGAGAAAATACCGATATTTGAAAAACACACGTAACAAACTTAATGATTAATCAAATGGACGTATAAATAACCTTGCAACAAATAATTGTGGGGCATCGCAATCAGGTGGAGGCTGTAATGTGGATGGTGAAAGAATTCACCCAAGGCAGGACAAAAGCGATAGAAGTTTATTGAATAGATCGCTATAGGCAGGACAGCAAAGGAGAGAGTGTCTGCGACGAGGGGGTGGTGAGGGATCACAGCTATAGGGCGGAGTGAGGGAGTACGGGGACGTGTGGAATTTTCTCTTTCTCGGTCATCTTAGGAACTGTGCCTGGTTGTAACTGGTCAGTTAGGGCCTATGGTTATTCCGAGGTGAGTTGCTTACGGAGCCGGTTTGCATTCAGCTTGGTGGTCCCTGTGGGCCCTCCTGCCTGATCAAGTTTCCATTGCTTGAGCCTGTTGCCTAAAGGTGGTCTCTCCAATAACTAGATAAATTTCATTCTTTGCAAGTATACATGGAGTGTATATAAACTACATCGCATAGGAGGCCACAATAAAAATCTGAACAAATATCAAATAATCAACATCATACATAGGACGTGCTCTCTGAACATAATGCAGTTAAGTACATATCATTAACAAAACTAACAAAAAAGGACAGTAGAAATCTCAGACATTTGGAAATTTAAAAACACACACCTACAAATCGGGCAGAATTTTTGATAGATTTTGGGTGTCATTGTTCGTTGCATGTTTAAAATGTTTCTTAATAAAAACACACTCTTAAATAATTCCAGTGTCAATTGACAGACAATTCTTATAACTGGAAAGCAATGAATTTTTACACATAAGAATTGGTGGGCCAACGACCGAGGGGTTTTTAGAAGAAAGTTTATGGCCTTAAATGTCACATTAAAAAAGAAGAAAGAAGGGTGCCTGGGTGGCTCAGTCCATTAGGCGTCTGCCTTTGGCCCAGGTCATGATCCCAGGGTCGCATCAGGCTTCTCCCTTTCCCTCTGCCCCTCCCCCCTGCTCCCTCTTTCTCTCTCTCTCTCTCTCTCTCTCGAATAAATAAATAAAATCTTCTTAAAAATTACTAAAATAAAAATTAAAAAAAGAGAAAAGTGCAAGTTAGTGAGCTGGAATCAATAAATGAAGAGAACAGTGTAAACCCAAAGAAAGTAGAAAGAAGGAAATAAAGCACAAGGATTAACAACATAAAAGACAGAGAATAGATTAATAAAAACAGAAGTTGGTTTTTAAAAAAGATTAACCAGATAGTCATTCTTCTGGCAAAACTGATTAGGTAAATAAGAGAAAAAGAACAAAGAAGTGTATTGGGAACAAGAAAAGGAGACATAACTGCAAATAAAGCAGAGATTGAAATAATGAGAAAATGCTATGAGGAAGTATATACAAATTTGAAAACACACATGAAATGGAAAATTTTCCCAGAAAAATTTTACTCATCAAAACTGTCTTGAGAGAAATAGAGAGTCTGACTAGATTTTAACCTTTAACTACATTGATTCAAAGGTTAAAGTTCTTCTTATAAAACCACTGTCAGAGGACACCTGGGTAGTTTCGTCAGTTAAGCGTCCGCCTTCAGCTCGGGTCATGATCGCAGGGTCCTGGGATAAGCCCTGGGTCGGGCTCCCTGCTCAGTGCGGAGTCTGCTTTTCCCTTTCCCTCTACCCATCCCCCAGGCTCATGTGCTCTCTCTCTCAAATAAATATATAAAATCTTTATTTATTTTTTTTATTATGTTCAATTAGCCAACATATAGCACATCATTCGTTTTTGATGTAGTGTTCAGTGATTCATTAGTCGAGTATAAATATAATCTCAAAAAAAAAAAAAAACCCAGCAACATCGTCGGGGCACCTGGGTGGTGCAGGTGGTTACGCACCCGACTCTTGGTATCAGCTCAGGTCTCGATCTCAGGGTCATGAGATGGTGCCCCACGTGGGGCTCCCCGCTCAGCATGGAATCTGCTTGAGATTCTCTTTCTCCCTTTCCCTCTGTCCCTCCTACTCATGTGCACGTGCTCTCTCACGCTCTCTCTCAAGTAAATACATCATTAAAAAAATAAAATAACATAAAATCAAGCAGTGCTTTCTGAAGTTGCTTCACTAGGGTAAAAGTGAAGACAGAGCAGTATTTAATGAAAACGAGGGAATGATGGAGGAAATTCAAACAGGCTGGGGTGGAGAATGGGGATAGAGAGAAAGGACTCTGCTGAGGGAACAGGAGGAGGTAGGAATCAGAGGCAAAAGGAAAAGAATTTAGAAGAATTATGCCCAGGACCAACAATAAAGAGAGTAAGTTGAAAAGTAATAGAGCGGATAATTCTTTCTGTAATTCTAGAAACTACTTTGAAAGGCAGATTAAGATGCCAGATGTGATTTAATTTCCCTCAGGCCGTGGAATTATACAGTTACTAATGTCTTCTTCTACACCCTTATTTCAAAACGGGGAAACTGAGTCCCAGTTAAGTAAGTTGGCCTGTGGTTCAGTGCAGAGCTGGAAGTAGAACCCATCCCCTGAGGACACCTTGATGTGGTGTCCCATACCCTTTGTGGGTGGTCAGGTCACCATCTCCGGATCCTGGGATGGAGCCCTGCATCCTGGAGATGCTCTCCCACTTCACTGCATGGCCTCATATCACCTGGGGCCGCAGGTGGCTGGAACCCAGGGGTGGGTGGCAGTGCGGGGTGTGAGAGAGCCCCACAGGGATGTCACCCGGGGAAGGAACACAAAAAATGATGGCAACCAAGTGACATAAACAGTTAACTTGTTATGCCTCTAAGATCTTCCTCTTGGGTTTAAAACCTTTTAAAATGGGGGCATGCTGCTTCTGCTTCCGGTATTTTAATAGACAGGTGATATGGGGAATATAAAAACAGGGAGTGGAGAACTGTTGTATGAATCCATTCTTACACTATTTTTATGTCTGCTTTTCCAGCAGAACGTTCTCTGTAACACATTCCTTAAAATCACGTAGAGAAAGTATCGAAGAAGAATCTTCTCTAATTAGGCCCTAAAATAAGATTGCAGCCCACAAAGGAAGAACCGGCCTACACACAGCTCCGCTGCAATTACTGTGATTTCCTTTCTTTTCTTTTTTTTAAATTTAAAGTGAATTATATCAAATTTAAATAGTAAACTGTGGGGGGTTTGCGGGGTAGATTTTACTTATTTATTTATTTGAGAGAGAGAGAATGAGCAGTGGTGAAGGGCAGGTGGGGGGTTGTGGAGAGGGAGAAGCAGACTCCCTCTTGAGCATCTCCAGGATGCAGGGCTCTATCCCAGGACCCGGAGATCATGACCTGAGCCGAAAGGCAGACGGTTAACCGACTGAGCCACCCAGGTGCCCCATAAACTGTGGTTTTTAATGGTTGGTTGACTTTTCTAGGCAGGAGGTAGTTAGAGAAAACCAACAAGCAAAAATCAAATTGGTTGTGTGATACATTAAGTTTGAAGTTTCTTAGTTTTGTTGAACTGTCAATGCACATATTACCTAATGAGATATATGGGCTGGAGAGACCTCACTAACAGCTCTAGGAACCTTGTGTTTAGCTGGTGACAGACTGGAGCATTAAGTGACTGACGAGACTCATAAATGCTTCTTTGTTCACAGAGTCGTGCTGCAGTGAGGGCGCTGTCCCGCCTGGCACTTGTCATTTAAACCTCTCTTGGCTGAGATTTATAACTTGGCTGTAGCACTTTATTCATCATACAACTTTGTGTCAAGGGATTAGGGTGTTTGGTTGGTTGGTTTTGTTTGTTTTTTACAAATTCTGAAAACAACACATGCCAAGTAAAACAAACCACACAGGTTATGGAGAAACCGATTTTCTTCCTTCATGAATTATGTTCTCACCTTTTAAGATGTTTGGGATGCATGCAATGAGAAGAATGGGTGTTTCAGTAAGATCTTTGATCAAAAACCAGTCATACTCTTTGGCAAGTATTTGTTACATGGTGTAGTTTTAGTTCTAGAATTTGGACTCTAGAAAGAGCTAAGGCATTCGCTTGGAAAAAGTGTGGTAATGTGTTTCCTTTTAGAGAATGTTCTCTAAGAAAAAGGATCTGGAATCCTCCTGAATCAGTTAAAAAACACCTTGTAGTGAAAGCCGCATAATGTTTTCTAAAATTAATGTATTTTTTAAAAAAGGTGACAGCAAAATAATTTTTTGTGTGTTATATGAAACTGTGCCTAGCCACAGAAGTGTCACAGAACTCAAAGATTGAACAAAGCCTCAGAGATCACTTGGCCCATCTTTCTTCCAGGCAGGACTGTCCCTTTCATTGTTTTACTCAGCACTTTCTCTAGTCCCTTTGGAATGTCTAAAGCAACACAGTACAGTCCTTTGAATTACAGTTGTTATTTTAACATTTCTTCAACCGGAGCAACACTGAGTAGAAATGGTTTTTCTAAACTGAATGTTGCTTCTAATCTTCTTTAGATTTAAATTTAAGGCAGTGGCACTCTTTTATAATATTGGAATTCTGGGGGCGCTTGGGTGGCACAGCGGTTAAGCGTCTGCCTTCGGCTCAGGGCGTGATCCCGGCGTTACGGGATCGAGCCCCACATCAGGCTCCTCTGCTATGAGCCTGCTTCTTCCTCTCCCACTCCCCCTGCCTGTGTTCCCTCTCTCGCTGGCTGTCTCTATCTCTGTCGAATAAATAAATAAAATCTTTAAAAAAAAAATATTGGAATTCCGTTTGGGGGTGGGTGTTAACCTGCTATGCAATTTATAGACTAAGCATTAGTTCAAACATTTTCTGTGATTAGTTTATTACGTTTCAGAGGAGATAGTTCTGTGTAGAGTCATGTTATCATGAGGTCATTATATTTTGAGTTTTTATTGCTTTATCACATACAATTATGCCACAAAATAATATACTATCCATTTAGATGTTCAGTTGGAAGTGTCTGGTAGAAAACAGTTTATTAAAAGAAAGAAATCAAGACACAAAACATATTATAGCTGATGGATCCCAGAGAGTATTTGCCAAGAGAGTTACTTAAAAAAAAAGAGGTGCCCTTTTTTAGGCAGGGACTCAAACTGAGACTCTCCCCCTCAAATTTCAGCCCCTGTTCTCAAATTTGTGTAAAAAAGTGGGCATAATTATAACAGCAAATGAAGTAACCCAAATGTCTCTCAAGATGGTGACACTAATTCTGTGGAATATTAGGTAGTGGATAAAAGGAGTGTGTTGAGCTGGGGACGTCTCCAACAAGCATATCAAAGAACAATACATACATCATGATTCCAGTTACTAAAAGAAACAAACCTCCACCTCTACCTCCACTCCCCCCACAAAAAGTAAGAGGCAATTAAAATGCTTTATTTGTGTGAGTGACAGGAACAAATAAACAAATTGAAAATCTGATTATTACTTAAACTATAAACTACATCCTGTCTTTTATAATTATTGCTCTTTCTTGGAGAGAGAATCCTCCAGGTGAATTCCGCTGCCACGTTGTGAGGACACTCAAGCAACCCATGGAGAGACCCACTTAGTGAGGAACTGAGGCCAAAAGAGTTCTAAGTAGAATGGACAATTCTACTTTGGTAAGAAATTTTACCAAAATCTCAAAATGCAAACTTTCTGAAAAGTGAGGCAAATAGCCTTTACTTCTGTGTTTTCAGCTGTTCAACCTGTCTCTGTCAGCAAATTTGCTTCTTGGCAAAAGACATTTAGAACTGTGGATCCATTCTCTTGGTTCTGTTTACTAATAAAAAAAACCAAGTATCTATTAGACTATTTAGAATCACTGTTTTTATATTGTAGTTGATTTTAAATATTCCCTAAGCTATAAAGAAAATAGCTACTTCCTGAACAGTTCACTTGAAATCCCGTGGTTCCCCGCCACAATGGGCACAAAATGAGTATACGTTTTAGGGGATGGGAGTATCTGTTTATCACATATAAGTCTGCACCATGGAAATGAATATTTCTTAGAGGGGGTAATATGTAACCATCAAAGCTGGGTTTTTCTTTTTTTTTTTAATTTTATTTATTTATTTTACAGAGATAGAGACAGCCAGCGAGAGAGGGAACACAAGCAGGGGGAGTGGGAGAGGAAGAAGCAGGCTCCCAGAGGAGGAGCCGGATGTGGGGCTCGATCCCGTAACGCCGGGATCACGCCCTGAGCTGAAGGCAGACGCTTAACCGCTGTGCCACCCAGGCGCCCCAAAGCTGTTTTTTTCTTACCAAAGATCCAGAGTGGTTTATACAACCCTTCCCATTACTCTCTGATTGGAAAGAGAGAAGTAGAGAGAGAGAGAGAGAGAAGGAGAGAGAGTGAGAGGATAGGGAGGGGAAGAGGATAAGGACAGGAGGGTAGAGATGTGAGGTTGAAAGGAGAAAGTGTGTTGAGGGGGTTGGAGAAGCAATGCAGAAAGGAACATTTGCTATAATGTCATTGGGGAGAGCAAATCACTGCCCAGTTACCATCTCCAGGAAGTCTTTTGTGACCATTCCCTCAATGCATTGTCATATCCTCTTTACTACTGCTGCGTAATGAATTAACCCAAAACTAACTCACACGGGCTTCTAAGGGTCAGGAGTCTAAGAGAGGTCTAGGAGTCACTATGAATCAGCCTCCCAGGAAGCTATTGGCTTCTTCTGATGGCCTGCCAGGGACTGGAGGATCAGCTTCCAAAATGGCTCACTCACATGACTGCTAGCAGGCAGCCTCCGTTGTTCCCCAAGTGGACCTTTTCCTAAGCTGCTTGAGTGTCCTTACAACATGGCGGCAGGATTTCCCCAGAAGTAGAGATCTAAGAGAGAATAAGCAGAAAGTCGCAATGCCTTTTATGAACTTGTCTCCAGTGACTAGGTTATAGACCTGTCCTTTGCGCTTTTTTTCTTATTCTTTAGAATTGAGTCCCTTTTCCCAAGGGAAGGGGAATCAAGCTCTATCTTTTGGATGGAAACTCAAAGAATTTGTAAACATAGTTTAAACAACCATATCACCTACTCTCTCTGGGCTGCAAAGGGGTCCTACTCTCTGCTCTCTTGTGTGGTATGGTAGCCACTGTATTTACAGCACTTGTGACTCTGTCATTCTTTCATTTGATTCATAGTAAAAATTACTAGTAGAAATAACACACACACACAGAGACAATGAGCTGGACTGTATACAGTCAAAGCTGTAATAAACAAAAAGCTGCTTGGAGAATCACATCTTTTTAACAAAACTGGAAATATAAAAATGTGACTCAGGGAAATCGAACCTGTTAAAAATAATGGCCACAAAAGAAAACTTACAGTAGCAGGTTGCTGTTAGAACTTGATATGAGCAAAAGAGTCATAAAAAAAATTAAATGTTGGTTGTAAATTTACATGGAAGAGAACCAATTCCAGTGAAAATAATCTCAGTCGAACAGCAAAAGAAAATGAAAAAGCAAAACAAAGCAAAACCAGGAATAGTTTAACTACAGAGTAGAGAAAGTTGATCAAAGAATGAAATTAGCGTAATGACACTCTCTCCGGAAACACTGTCTTCACAATCAACATTGTTGGTATAATTCTGATTAAAATGCTTGTGTTAGTACATACAGTAAAAATGTTCTTGAGATCAAAACAGTGGAAGGTCAGTATCTCTGCAGACAAAATGCCCGTGACAGGGGCGCCTGGCTGGCTCAGTCCACGGAGCATCTGACTTTTGATCTCAGGGTCATGGGTTTGAGCCCTATGTTGGGTGTAGAGCTGATTTAAAACAACAACAACAACATCATGCCTGTGCCAATTTGTGTGTTACCTCATGTATACATTAAATAACCTGTCGGTCGAGTGGTCTTGGAGGAATAGCTTTTTAAAGTTTAACATCTAAGGCGGAACCTAGAAAAGAAAAGATTGACAGAATTCAGTAGGGAAAAAACAAGTACATTCAAAAAACGCTATAATTAACATTAAAAGAAAAATGATAGCTTGGAAAAATGACTGTGTTGGATACATAAAGAATTCATATATTTAGTGTGTATCTCTCACAAATCAATGAGAAGATGAACAGCCTAAAAATAAATGGGAAATTCGTCTCATAAGAGAAAAACAAGCACATAAAATTATGACAGAAAGTTTAACATCATTAGTCATTAGAGAAATAAAAAGTAAACAACAATGTATACTCCAGCATTGCTAGTATGAATGAAAATGGGTACAACTTTTCTGAAGGGCAGTGTCACATATATACAAAAAGACTGACAAAAATGACTTGGCAATTCACAGGTATTTACCCAGCTCTGGGGCACCTGGGTGGTGCAGGTTAAGCATCGGACTCTTGATATCAGCTTAGGTCACGATCTCAGGATCCTGAGGTGGAGCCCTAAGTCGGGCTCTGTGCTGAGTGAGGAACCTGTTAGGATTCTCTCTCTCGGGCGCCTGTGTGGCTCAGCCGTTAAGCGTCTGCCTTCGGCTCAGGTCATGATTCCAGCCTTCTGGGATCGAGCCCCGCATCAGGCTCCCTGTTCGGCGGGAAGCCTGCCTCTCCCTCTCCCACTCCCCTTGCTTATATTCCCTCTCTCGCTGTCTCTCTCTGTCAAATAAATAAATAAAATCTTAAAAAAAAATCCTCTCTCTCTCCCTCTGCCCCTCCCTCCACTTGTGCTCTCTCTTTCTCTCCCTCACTAAAAAAAAAAAAAAGAATTTATCCATATCTAAGCATAATCAGTAAAGTAGGCAAAGATATATGTTTTGACAGCAGTATTAATAAAAATAAAAAATATAGAAATAGCAAAAATATTCTATAATAGGGGGGCTTGGTTAAAATTAAAAAAACACATCCATATGATGAAATTCTATGATGCGTTAAGTTGATGTTTTAGATGAATATTTATTAATATCAAGGGATATTAATAATAGTATTATGTAAAACAAGTTATAAATGGGGTGTACAATATAAGCTCCTTTTGGTACAAAATGAATGAAAGGATATACAAAGCATATCTCTGGGTGGTGAAATTATAGGTGTTTATTATTTTTTTTTTAAGATTTTATTTATTTGAGAGAGGAGGAGAGCAAAGCAAGAGAGAGAAAGCACGGACGGGGGTGGGGTGGGGGGAGGGGATGGAGGGAGAGGGAGAAGCAGGCTCCCCACTGAGCAGCACCCTGGGATCATGACCTGATCTGAAAGTAGACCCTTAACCAATTGAGCGACCCAGGTGCCCCGGTGTTTATTTTTTCATTTGCTTTTTTGTATTTTTTAAAGTAATGAATGTGGATTAGTTTTATCACAAGAAAAAAAATTGTGAGTTTTAAGTATAAAAAATGCACTCAATTGCAATTAGAAGAATGTTTTCTAATTTTTTTTAAAAAAGGTTTTATTTGAGAGGGAGAGGGGGCATGAGCAGGGGGAAGGGGCAGAGGGAGAAGGAGTAACAGACTCTCCATTGAGCAGGGCGCCCCATCCTCGGCAGGACCCTGGGATCATGACCTGAGCAGAAGGCAAATGCTTAACGACTGAGCCACCCAGGCGCCCCGCTTTTTTGTTTTGATGTAGGTTTCCTTAAGTTATCTATAGTATTTTCCTGCTTTTTAATGAAAAAAAATAACATACTTAAAAAAAAAGTGCAAGCCAGGATTTGGGAACAGGCTGTGGTTACTACCACGTCCTTCCGATCCCCGCCCCCACATCTTTGCTCCCATTTCCCACTCCCACTCTAAAAAGTTAACCGAACTAACTAAGTGGCCCATGGAAGATAAATAATAAAATTTATATCCAGTGAAATAAAAATTTAAATGGTGTACTTGCTTGAACCCTTCTATGTGATTACTAACATAAACCTCACGAGACTTGATGGGGAGGTAATCGTTTCTATTTGCACACGTCCAGGTGGTTCCTAGCATTTCCAGTTTTGGTTACAAAAAATAAAATATCCTGTTTTATTTGAATTCTGAATTGTGTCTACTAATGTAATATAACAAAAAATGTTTTAAAATACAGTAAGAAATAGGTTTAAGCAGATTTTAAGTGGATTAGTAAAAGAGCCAGAGTATTGTTTCTATTTTTAAAGAAACCTCTTTTATTTTGGAATCGTGGAGGACTATCTCAGCACATTTTTCACTCACTAGACCATTTGTTGCTTTTCTTTCCTTTCCAATTCCAGCTTTCATTTTGAGTCACCTAAAAGTAAAGTGTTTCTTATGGCAAAAATAATGTTCTGATGTATCTAAGTTCCATAAAGAATATCATTTTGGATGCCACAAGCTTTTGCCTTTTCTAATTTCCAATGTCAAGCTGTAATTTTTCCTCTTCGAGTTTTATCCAGAACCTTTAAATTAACAACATAAGAAACTAAACAGGAAGTTACATTTCCCTGATCTAGAAAGTTAGGAGGAAGATGGGGAACAGATGAGAAAACTAATCAGGAGAAGAAAGCCACCATATTTTGTTTCCATTAATCAAAATTATATATTCAAAATTCTGCTAGTATCCTGACTGAAAAGATCAAACATCAGAAACGAGTAGTGTGTTTTTTCCAGCTGTTTGTAGGTCATAATGAAAGGAATGATCGTTTCCTATGTATACTGATTATTCCAAATCTATTTAGAAAGAGATTCACAAAAGTTTAAGCATAGCTCCTAACTAGAGCTTTAAAGGAAGATTTGATTTATATATTTAGTGACCAAAAAAAAAAAAAAAAAACCAAACCCAAAAAACCAAACAAACCCCAACAACTTAGCCCATATGCCATGACTTTTCAAATACCAACATATTTGAAATTACAATAATAACTGTTTCCATAGCAAATGTGATACACAAAAACAACAGATTTTGGCTTTTTCTGAATGCTATTTGGAGCCAGTTTTGTTTAAGAAGCTAATCTAGACTAACTTACTTAGTTCAGTTGATTAGAGCAGTGGCCTCCAGACTTTGGGATTTCACAAAGCAACCAAGTTTCCCAAATGAACGCATAAATAAATAAACTGGAGAGTAAAGAACATAGGGTTATCAACTTTTTATTTTACCAATGAGGATACATAAAAGCTCAACCATCACCAATGATAACTATTATTTCACAAGAGAAAGGACATTTTAACAGAAAAAAAAGCAAGAAGGCAATAACCTTATAACAAAAAATAATCCTTAAGAGAAAAAAAATTGGTTTTATGAAAAAATCACTACATTTTCTATGTATAATTTCTAATAAACCGTAATAGACTAGTAGTATTCAGGAACCACTGGGAATCACTATAGTATTAAGAAGATCAACACTTCATTTTTAATTGCCATATAAGCTAGTTAAATTCTATTGATCTGTTTCAAGGCCCTAGAATGTGTTTTAATATGGTTTTTTTTTTTTTTTTGGTTATTGTTGCCAGTTAATTCACTGATTCTTTCAACTGTTCAACAAATACTTTATGTGGTCTATTATATATTAGGCACTGAAGGCGATTATAAAGCAAAATAAGATTGCCTCTTCTCTTATGGTGCACAGAAAAAACTATAATTCAAGACAAAACATACCATATAAGGGCACAAATAGATCAGGGAAACCTGGAGGAAGGGGGCAGTGGGGAGGCATAGGTGGCATCTGAGGTTTATTGTAAGGTGACATTTCAATGGTTTATGCTGGTCTCGTGGAGGGCATTATGGAGGACAGTTAATAAAATTACCCAAACCAATAAGTCTCGTGAAGGATTAAATATGTTGACAATCTTGAGTCATTTGGCTTGATGTGAATAGGAGAGTACTGGGGAAATATAAATAGGCCATTTTGCAGAAGACCTTCAAAGTCAAGGCAAATGTTTAGACTATATCTAAAAGGCAAGGCATCACCACTAAGCAGGTGAGTGGGGATGGAAAAACTCTTGAACTTGAAATGAAGAGCCATGAGTTTGAGTGTCAACTCTATTCTTCCCATGAAAGCTTGAGAAATTCTCTTAATCCCTCTGAGCTTCCTTTCTCCATCCGTAAAATGAGATTAATTCCTATGTTACATGCTACTTTATAATTAAATAAGATCCAGTATGTAAAAAGTCTAGCACAGTCTTGGACGTACAGTCTGAAATCATTAAAGTTTGTTGACTGTGACTATTGTTGAAGCATCAAAATTCAGGTTTAGGAAGATTATTGTGTTAGTCTGTGGGTTCAAAAAGAGAAGCTAGAGAACAAACCAATGGTTGCCAGGGGGGAGGGGGATGGGGGGATGGACAAAATGGGAGAAGGGGAGTGGGAGGTACAGGCTTCCAGTCAAGGAATGAATAAGTCACAAGGATGAAAGGTACAGTATAGGGAATCTAGTCAATGTTATTGTAATAGCGACCTATGGTGACAGCGGTAGCTATACGATAGTAAGCATAGCATAACTAATAGACTTATTGAATCACTATGTGATATACCTGAAACTAATGTAACATTGTGTGTCAACTGTGCTTCAATTAAAAAAAAAACCAAAAAACTAAAGAGAGAAACAGAAACCGAGTGGGAGGGAAAGAGAGGAAACGAGAAATTCATGGGACTAGAAACGAGTAAACGGAAGTGAGAGATATGAGCGCTCCAGGATGACACATTTAAGCATGGAATTGTGTCATTTGTAGAATTTGGGAGACTGTGACTAGAAGCCCAGTGAGAGGACAGTGTGAGGAGTTTGGTTTTGATTACTGAATGTGAGGTCCTAGGGCTGTATCTGGGTGGAAATGGCCAGCAGGAGAGGAGTCAGAGTCAGGAGTCAGAAGCTGAGATATAGATGAGGGAATCACCTGGATAGGGGTGAGATTGAACCCATGAAGACACTGTTGTAATGCCAGGAGCTGGAGTATTGAGGTAGCAGGGGACCAGGGACTGAGTTTTGAGTAGCTCCTCTACTGGGTGGGTGAACAAACAAAGGAGATTGAAGGGCATCAAAGAGGGGATTCAAAAAGTGAGAAAGACCAGATGTTTCCAGGAGGGCCATGGAAACCGAGAGAGAAAAGGTAGTTTTAGAACAAAGGGGCACTCATAAGTGCCACATGCTCCAGAGGCCAAAGACACAAGAGCGGAAGAGTCAAAACAAGGAGCTCATTAAGGACTTTTTTTTTTTTTAAGATTTTATTTATTTATTCGACAGAGATAGAGACAGCCAGCGAGAGAGGGAACACAAGCAGGGGGAGTGGGAGAAGAAGAAGCAGGCTCCCAGCAGAGGAGCCTGATGTGGGACTCGATCCCAGAACGCCGGGATCACGCCCTGAGCCGAAGGCAACCGCTTAACGACTGAGCCACCCAGGCGCCCCCCAGGACTTTTGTGAGAACAGTTTCAGGAGTGCGGCAGGTGCAGAAATCACACTGCCGAAAGGAGTGAAGAAGTTAGTTAAAGTATATATATTAATTTATATTTTGAATAAGTAAAGATGCTTATGAATCAAAAGCTACCAAATGCGTAAAAGGAGAAAATTAGGTCTCTTGACTGCTCCTCCAATTTCTTGTGCATCTTTCGAGGAATATCTAGGGATATGCCATAAATATAATGATTCTTAAACACCATACTAAAACATACTGCTCTGCATCTTTCTCTTTTTCCCTTGACCACATGACGTCTTTGAGATCCTCCCCTCGATGCCTATGTGATCCTTCTGTGAAGCATAATTTGTTGGATCGGTCCTTTCCTCTGCTGATAGACATCAGGTTTTTTCCATCAAGAAGTTGATAAAAAGAACAAAGTTTTCCTGGTTGATTAGGTGACACTCTAAAACTCTACATCTGGATGACTTAAGTGGCAGGACTCCTATACTTACCAACAAAAAATGACATCCATCCCCTTCTTTCATCCCAGTTTTGATTTGGTTCCTGCCTTCACGGGAGGATTCCATTTCCTGCGCTGTAACCTCCCCTAGCCTTTCCACACAATCCCATCATAAGGTTTTCCGGAAATAAAAAAGTAACTCCTGCTCAAAAGATTTAAATCCTGAACACTAGGCATCTGACTGATTTAGCCTTTAGTTACAATCGCATAAAAAGTATACAGATGGCAGCCTCCCGTTGAAGACTGTTGGTGTTGGAAGTATCTTAGAAGTTGCCCAATTCCACCCCTTTGTTTTATAGCAGTGGAAACCAGAGAGCAGTGACATATGTTCCCTCAAATCATGTGGCAAAACAGTAATGGAACCCAGGGTCTTTACTCCCAAACCAGGGTTTGACCTCAGACCAGACCTTGGATTGAGTAGGGAATAAATAAAGGAAATGTCTTTGGGATCTGGGAAAATATAATGCTGTACCTGGGAACATGAGAGCCAGGTTTCACTTTTCAGGTTAGACTGATTCACAGTATGACTTTGGGAATCATGTGTCCTCCCTGTGTTTTAATTGCTCCAGCTACATTTTTGGCCTCCTACCACACAGGCCTTGCAGAAATTATTGTGAAGGTTGAAGAGGTAATCCTTATAAAATTCTGTTAGCTATTCAGATGAAAGCCGCACCTGTGTCTAGAGCTGATATTTTGTCGGACATGTAGCCCAGACTCTTCTATATCGTATTGATTTATCAGATGCTGTGAAACTTCAGCCAACCAAACATCTTATTGTCACCAGCTAAGCCCCCCCCCCCCCCCTTGGTCATCCTTAACCTGGTTGATTCAAAGTTTACTTATTCTAGTTCCTTGAGTTTCAAAATAACACAAGGTCTTCACCATTTACTGAAATCCTCTGTTTCACCATTTACTGAAATGCCTCAGTTTCTCCATTTGCCAAATGAAGATACGGGGTTGAGGAGTTGCGGTAAGGATTGAATACATGTAAAACAGGGCCTGATACATACAAAGTGCTCAGTAAGAGTTCGCTACTATTAGTGTAACCTTTGAAAGTGGATGATAGTATATGTAAACATGCATTCAATTAAAAAAATAACTGCAGCGCTCAATGGTTTCTTTGTTTCTCTGTTTTTGAGGGGACACACTGAAGATTTCTATAGGTGAAATAACAAGGCTTCTAGCCTACGGAGAGAGAGACATGACAACGAAGAGCTAGGCCGGTCAGGCCCTCGGATCCCTAAGTTCTCTCATTAAAAATTTGCTTCCTCAGCTGTCTTGTTCAACGTTGCATCCTCAGCACCCAGGTGCTCAATCAATATTAGCTAATGAATGAATGAATATATTTATGAATCTATCCAAAGACAGAGAAACAGAGGACACCCACAAAGAAGGAAGTCTGGTTTACATTGTAGATTTTCCAGGAGAAAGGAAATATGGAGAAGGAGAACTATATATGTAGGAATTGTGTAACTGTTGCCTGATGGATAGTGAGTCTCTGCCTGGAGATAAAAAAAATAGAGAAATAGCTGTGTAGTTGGATAAGCTGGCCCAGAGAATCACTGGATTTTGTTTTTGTTTTTAGTGAAGTCAGATATCTTAAGAAGGTAGTGGAGAGCGTTTCTTTTGCCAGTGGTATTCTACAGACAATCATTTTAAAAAGAGATCATTCTGAAGGTGTCACAAAGAACACCCTATTAGAGTGTCTGTCTCCCTGAAAATGAATACTTCTTCTTTGTACTCAGGGTGTTTCTCTGTTAATAATAGCCTCCTACTATGACCCCAAGTTTCACAGCCTCCCTGAAAGTAAAAGCTGCTCTTTGTGTAGGCATTTTTTTTCCCCATTCCTAAACACACGCCTCCCCAACTGGGGTCATTGTAATGCCATTGCTACTAAATGCATCACTACTGAATCAGAGGACAAGTCAGAGCAACTGTCTTTGTTTTCTTCTCTTCCTCATCATGTTTATTTAGGTTGAAATGGTTTTCAATAAAATTCAACACGCATTTACCCAGCATCCATTGGGGACAAAGCACTCTGCTAGGTCACACATGCAACATAAAGTCAGTTAGGCATGGTTTCTGGCCTTGAGAATCTTGTATTGGCTTGCAGATTATTTTAACGATGGGCGAAATGTTTCAGTATCTCTCTTCAACCTTCCAGGCTATAGGTTTCTCTTAATTTGACACTTTGCTCTAGAACTCAGTTGAAGGTGAATTTGAGTACATCGGGTTTAACAGAAGTCCTGAAAAAATCTTCCTGATCCCTCCACCTAGATGTTTTCCCCGCACTTTTTAACTCTTATAGCACTTACCTCTTTTACATTGTATTGGATTTATTTATGAACATGACGGCCTCCATAATCTAGGGAAGGAATGGGCACAGGGAAAGCTGCCTGAGGAGTGGAGCCAGAAGACTTGTCCTTGTTTGTGAAGGCAGACCTCGATATTAACCAACCATGAAATCTTGGCCATGCATCTTAATTTCTATGACCCTCAGTCCTGCATCAAGAATTGCTAGATAATAATGCCTATTTCACAGAATGGATATGAAAATTAGGTAGTCATATGAATGTGCTTTGTAAACTATTATTCATATGTTAATTTTATTACTCCCTATGACCTAGCAAAGGGCCTTGCCTCTGAGGAATACTTTCTTAATATTCATTAAATTATTGAAAAATGACATTAACCACCTTGTGGTGTATTCTCACTCACATTCTTTTCCTAGCCCACACTGTTAGCAAGACTTACATCTGTAGTGCCCTGGTAGGTTCAGGGTAGGGTAATTGCAGGGATTCAACAGGATCAAAAGGGCCTGCTTGCTGGCGGAGCTAGGGTCCAATGCCCTTCCCCTCACACTTCATATGTCTTGCTTCTGTCTTAAGGGCAGGTAATATCAGGGAGGCCCATGTAGTACAAACATGGGCTTTGAAGTGAGACCATCCTAGGTTCAAATCTTGGATCTGCCAGTTTACTAGTTGTGTGATATAAGGTAATTTAAATTTTTTTCTGAGCTTTTGTTTTCTCATCTGAAAAATGAAGATAACACACGATTTTTCAATAATTAAAATTAGACGCTTTAAATGAGAAATTGTGAGGAATTAGTAGGTACATCACCTTAAGTGTTAACTACAATGACACCCATGCTTGGTCCCTAAAAGTTAATTGAGCATCTACTATAGGCTGAGCAGTAAACAGGTGCTGGGGATAGACCTTGTCACCAGTAGGAAAGACAGATGATTAACTGATGATACAGTGTGGCAAATGCTATGCCAGAAGTAAGAACAGGGTGCTCTGGGAACAGTAGAGGAACCTATGCTACAGCACTGACTGGGGTGTGTCAGGAGCTGTCTGGGAAGGCTTCTTGGAGGAAGTGATTACTATAAAGTAGGAGTAAGCCAGGTGGACATGGGTACCATACTTAGGAAGAACGCAGAGATCTTGTAGAAAACATGCCCTTTCGGGAAAATGGAGAGCGGCTGTGATAAAATAAAGCCATACAGGTTTGTAGATACCAGATCATGGTAAGTGGCAGTTTGCTGTGTGAAAGAATTTACGTTTTATTTGGAGGAAACGGGGAGGCATTGGTGGATGCGCTCCCTCACTTAGTGAGAACGCTTAAATGGAGAGCATTGAGTCAAGAAAAGTATCTTGATGTAATGAAATTAATAACAGGTTTGGGGCTTCGCAGGTTCTCAGTCCTGGTTAAGCCCCCGTGTGTGTGACTCAATCAACTCCATCAACTCAATTCATGTACTTTCGTGGTCAATCAACGATAACACCTAACCCGTGAGCTACTTCGAGTTCTAAATAGGCTTTATGCACATCAGCCTCGCAGCGAAGTGTGTGTCCCACAGCAAGCATTTTAATAAATATCAGTTCTCTCTGCTTAACCGCTGTGTAGCTGAAATACGAGAGCTATTGCTAGGCCCTTCTCTCCCCTCCCTCCCTTCCCTTTCCTCTTTCAGCAGTGTAAGCAGCAGCAGCCAAACGCCAGGAACGAGGAGGATGTCCACTTAGCCGAGCACTCCCAAGTGATGATTAAAAAACAGCCGCACCGGAGCCCGGTCGCGGGCGGGGAGCGAGGCTGGGCATGCTCAGAGGGCCGGGCGGGCGGCCGCGATTTCGGCGGCCGGAGGGAAGCGGGGCGGGGGCGCAGGCCGGAGCGGCGCCGGGGCGCATGCTCAGTGCCCGCATCTGCTCACTCCATCCAGTGCGGCAGCCGGAAAACCGCAGCGGCGGCGGCGGCTGACGGGGAGCGACCGAGCCGCGCGGCAGAAGGGGGGAAAAATACAAGGGCAGACCTGATAAGGGCAGGACTGAGAGCGTGGGATTTACGGCCTCTCGCGGGCCGCCGCCTTCGCCGTCCGCAGGGAGGAAGGCCCGAGAGGCGGCGGCAGCGACGGCGGCCGGAGAAGGAGGAGACGGCGACGGGAGGGGAGCGCAGAGGAGGGGCCGGGCCGCCGGCGGCCTGGGAGCCGCAGTGATTTTGACGTTTTCCTCCGCTCCGTCTCCGGCGGCCCCCGACCGGGCTGCGCTGGGGGGCGGGGGGCGTCCCCGTCCCGCGCGCCCGGCTCGTCCCTTCACCCGTCGGGGCCTGTGGGGGTCTCCCCGCTCCGAGGGAAGGGAAGCGGGAGGCGGGGGCGTGCGGGCACCGCGATGGCGGGGACATTTTCCACAACGTGATTGTTAAAGCCTCCCCCCCCTTAAAATTCCGGGCCCTTCTAGCCTCCCCCCTCCCCCCAAGCCCGTGTGACTAAACGGAGACAAAGGGGAGGCGGCCTCGCTCACACGCGCGCTCGCGGGGCGGGTGGCTCGGCGGGGCGCCGGCGCGGGGCGGACGGACGGACGGACGGACGCTGCGCCGTCACATTCCTATGCCCGGGAGGAGCGGCGGCGGCTCCCGCGGGAGGCGGCAGGCTCGCGGCGCGGACAGCTGAGCTTCTCCTCCCTCGTCGCCGCCCGGGCGGGCCTCGCCCCGGCCCCGATGGTTTGAGCTCTTCCCTCCTCCCCTCCCGACCCCCGCGGCGGCGAGGCCACACCATGTGAAGGTTAGAGCCCGGACATCCCGAGGAGCCGCCGTGAAAGATGGGGGATGCTGCAGACCCCAGGGAGATGAGAAAGACGTTCATTGTTCCAGCCATCAAGCCCTTTGACCACTATGATTTCTCCAGGGCCAAAATCGCCTGCAATCTGGCCTGGCTGGTGGCCAAAGCCTTTGGAACAGGTAAGTGGTGTCTTCCCTTCTCTCTTCCTCCTTAGGATGTACACATGCCGGTTTTTTGTTTGCGATCATAGGATCCCCCTCGGTGAGTGTCTTCTCGCACAGGTTTAGGGAGATGATGGGGGACTGGGAAGACAAGAAAGAAAGGAGAAATAAAGCAGCTTTGGTCTTAAATCAGGTGCCCTCGGTCAGGTGGGATTTACCCAGATTTCTTTTATTGGATAGCAAACGTTTTCAGTAAGCTATTTTATCATGTTTTTACATAGGGTGGTTTTATTTTGTGGTATTTTCCTCGTTGTGTTGCATACATTTCCCCCTCAGTCATAATTGTGACTACACCACCAAGAAATTTGAGTTGGTTTCTTTATTATTGGCAGAAGGTGGATGGCACATAGTAGTATAAAGATTTTTGACAATTGTAATGATGGCTGCTGTTCAGGCTCCCTAGAATGTAAGGTGGCCTGTGTCGAAGTACAGTGTTAATTTTTGTTGTCATTCTTAAAGCCTGTATCATCCTTCCATACACATTCCAGGCTCTATTAAGGCAGTTATTTAAAACCAATATTTAGCTTGCTGATTGTGGGATGCCATTTTCATTTCCTGTTATCAGTGAGACGTATTCCTTTTGCGAAACGTATTTTGGCTTCATAAATTAAGAGAAATAGTGCCTACTATGGGATTTTTTTTTAAATAGTTTTTTTGAGGGCATGTGCTGTTGACACAGATTGTACAGTGCAGTAGCAATTAAACATTCTCTCCGTTACCCAGTCTTTGCAAAATAACAGGAAAAGGGCCTCCTGTTGTAATTCCTTAGCTGTTGCTTTAGGAGCCCATGTTGTAGAGCTCTGAAAAAAATTAGAGAGCTTTTCATAGGAAGATGCTGGGGTAAGGAAATCTTGTTTGATAACTTTAAGAATCATTTTGTAAGATTTCTGTGCCCTAGTTAATAAGTTTTAGGTGTGTAAAATATTTTTATAAAAGTTTCTTAGTACTTGCAGACTTTTCTCCACATGTTAAATGTAAGGGTTTTGTTTGTTTGTTTTTGTGGGAGGAGAATGGCTTATTTCCACTTTAAAGACTGAAAATGTGGGAGTTAATGGTTTAATTCATTCTTCTTAAACATCATCCAGTAGCTGAATATTGTCAGAGCTGCGCATGTTAGTTAACTAGCAAATGCATCTCAGGTTTGGAAAATTATTTGAGTTAGTTTGAGGAAAATTTTAACATGATTTTGTGTTTATGACAACTTTTGTTTTATTTAAATTCTCGTATTTTGATATTGAAGTAGAAAGATGTTAAGGTTTTAAAACTAGCATCA
The DNA here is from genome assembly GCF_023065955.2 of Ursus arctos. Classification (NCBI taxonomy): domain Eukaryota; kingdom Metazoa; phylum Chordata; class Mammalia; order Carnivora; family Ursidae; genus Ursus; species Ursus arctos. The sequence goes on from NW_026622874.1 coordinate 37,389,812, forward strand.
GGAGTAAGGATAATTAAAAGTCATTTTGAAATAATTTACATTTTAAAGATTTATTTGGAACGAAATGTGTGGAGTGACACAGGAGGAAACACAAAGTGTCAGTGTATTTTTATTTTCTGGCACCACTGATATCAGCAGTGAGAGTAATAGATGTATTTTGGTTTTAACATAAGCAGCATACTGAAGCTAATATCCATTTGGAGGAGAAATGAAAGCTATTTAAGTATTTTGAAAAGATAGAGGGAAATTTACGTAATGACCTATGTGGAAAAGCGATGCGTACAAAATGGAAGGAAGAGGGAACAACACAAATATTTTCTTCTGAACCTGAGAGGATGCTTATAGTACAAGATGTCAAAATGTTGCCCTTGATTCACAAAGGCTACTCACCAGAAAATGGCCTACTTTCTGGATATGTGTGAGGCAAGTTTGCTAGATTCTGGACCACTTGAGGAACACATATTGAACACACTTGAAGAAAGAAAGTGAAAGGAATCTAGTATCAGTGGAATCTGTTGTGTGCCGGGCACTGTGCTAGATGCATTGCATTAAATTGTAGATTAGGAATTCACAGCAACGTTGTGATGTAGGTAGTTTGTTCCCCATTTCCCCCAGTGCACAGAGAGGTTAAATAACTACGATCACACTTTTAGTAAGGGCGGAGGTAAGTGTTTTCATTTGACTGACTCCCAAGGGTATGGCATCGGTGGAGGCAAGGCATACCTGTTATAAACTCAGTACTTTATTTTTTTTTTTTAAAGATTTTATTTATTTATTTGACAGAGAAAGAGACAGCCAGCGAGAGAGGGAACACAAGCAGGGGGAGTGGGAGAGGAAGAAGCAGGCTCACAGCAGAAGAGCCTGATGTTGGGGCTCGATCCCATAACGCCGGGATCACGCCCTGAGCCGAAGGCAGACGCTTAACCGCTGTGCCACCCAGGCGCCCCTAAACTCAGTATTTTAAATACGTTGCTTCATTTATTCCTACGGCAACCCTCGAGGTAGATACTGTTCTCACTTTGCAGGTGAGGGAACAGGTTCAGAGCTTTTAATTTGTTTAAGATGAAACATCTGACAAGTGGTGGATTCTGCATGCCAGCTCAGGTCTTTATGACTCTGAAGACTGCTCTTTGCGCCAGTCTGCAGAGTGTGAAAAATGTGCACATAGTACATGTTAGAAGTCTTATTTATTTATTTTCTTTGAAGAGTGGGCAGATCTTGACACACTCTCAGATGGTTTAGATGAATATTGTTGGTACTTGGTTACATTCGCCTTGGCAACAGTTGGAATGAATAAAAAGATCATATTCAAAATGCAGTGAGAACCAAACTTAGAAGACCTTAAGAGGGTAACTTAGTAACAGAACTTAATATGTTATTGAGAATGTTATGTTTGTACATTTTATTATTTAATCAACAACCTTTCAAAGGTTCTTTTCACTCCACATTTATATGGAGTGAATAGAGAAAAAGTTTCATTTCTTTTGATGTAAATGTTCTTAATTTGCTGCGGACACTTAAGCAGCAAATGTTAATAGACAACGTATTTCAAAGGTATTACCTAATTCAGTTAATCATTCAAAAAATTAACCCAACTTTAAGTTGTGATTTACGAAAATCACCTTATAAAAAAATAAAGATTTATTTATGTATTTGAGAGAATCAGAGCGCCTGCAATGGGGGGAGGGGCAGAGGGAGAGGAGAGAGAGTCCCAAGCAGACTCCCTGCTGAGTGCAGAGTTTCATGAAGGGCTGGATCCCAGGACCCTGAGATCATGACCTGAACTGAAATCAGGAGCTGGAAGCCCAATCGACTGAGCCTCCAGGTGCCCCATCTCTCTATCATTTTAAATGAATTTTTCAATACATACAATTGTAAAATTTACTACTTCTTAATATATCAGGAGTTAGAAAGTTTCTCAGAGAAAAACTAAATCAGTACCTGAAGACCCTATGTATGATCGTTAAAGGAATGATTTTAGTGGGGGCACCTGGGTGGCTCATTTGGTTGGGCTTCTGATTCCTGATTTCAGCTCAGGTCATGATCTCAGGGTTCTGAGATCAAGCCCTGCACCTCGAGCTCCCTGCTCAGCAGGCAGTCTGCTTGTCTCCCTTGCCCTCTGTTCCTCCCCCTGCTTGCGGTGCGTTCGCTCTTTCTCTTTCTCTTAAATAAATAAATCTTAAAATAAGTAAAATGATAGCTAGAAATCAATGATGGGCGTAGAATGAAGTTATTGAACCATACAAAATAAATCACTAGTATTGCAATACCTAGAAAGCAGATGGAGTATTTACTTTATTCAAAGTCTTACATCGGAAGCTTTGAGTCTTGTTCTTCTCATTACACTAAAAATATTCCAAATAGCCCAAATCTTAATAGTTGATTTTGTAGAAGAATGCAGATACAGTTTTGATCAAACGAAGAATAAGTTTGTTTAGATGAATTTTAATAAACAGATGCTCACTACTTTAAGCAAATCGCAAAAGAGGAAGTTGAGCTATGCTGTCTCTACTGTATTTGAACAGCTTAACCCATTTAAGCAATGATATTGCTGAGTTTGCTTTCAGTGTTCTCCTTTAAATCTTTTAGGGAAAATGGTGGGTACAAAACGTCTTTATGAAATTCTTGAATTCGGAGTTCTTAACATGGAATTTAAGGCCCACTTCCTAGTGTTAATATATCACTTCAGCTTTATCGACTATTATTCTCTTTTTAAAAAATCCTTCTCCTCTTCATACCATTTAGTTTAGTAATATAAAATCATTTACTATTATAAATACACCTTGTTACATTTCTTTGTATGTCTGAACACATTTTGCTGTCAAAATCCTACGTTACCTCTGACTTAGGCATGTGGGAAGGTTGTGATGACAATGGGTAGCATTGTGGGTGAGAAAGACTAATAGAGAGGCGAGTTTGGGAAGTTATTGCCGGAGTTCAGGCAAGAAAGATATCAAGAAAGCTTATTGTAGAGTGGAAATGATAATAAAGCTGCTTATATTTATTAAGTCCTTGCTGTGTATCAAGCACTTTGCGTGTCATATCATTTTAATTCTCATGGCAGCCTTAAGAGGTGGAAACTATTAATCATTCCAATTTTACTGATGAGGAAAATGAAGCTCAGAGGTTTAGGAACTCATCCAAAGCCACTCAGTTTATGGAGCTGGGATGTGAACTTGTGAAATCTGACTTCAGTCTATTCTCTTAACCACTGTACTATATGGGTAGAAGTGAAATTAATGGAAAAGAGGCAAAAGATAGAAAAAATGTTGCAGAGTTATAATCCCTAGTATTTCTAAATGACTGAATTTGGGGTACATGGGAAATGGTTGAAATAAAAAGGTAATATATAAAAGGATGAGGTCATCTGAGGTTTTAAGGAGGATGAGGTTACCTGAGCTTTTGAGATTTAGTTACTGAGAGGATGAATTACTATGCCATTGGCAGAGGTAGAGAAAGCAGCACGTTGTAATGGGAAGTCAGCTTTGTTTTGGAAGCCTTGGACATGATGTATTGGCCAAATATCTAATCTGAGAAGTTCAATGAAGTTGATAGGTAAAAATGTAGGTGTGGAGTATGATTGGGAAGTTGAGGCTAGAAATAATAATTTCAGGGTCTTCTGTACATAAAATGCAACTGAAATTGGAGTAGATGTGAGGGTGACAGAATTTAGGGTTATGAACACTTACAGTGTTTTGGGGGAAGCGCTGGGGGAAGGAGACAATTAAAGCAGTTAGAGACTTAGGAAGGGAATTAAGAAAGTGTAATAATACTGAGGCCCTGGAAGGAAAAATTTCGAGAGGGTGTTCTTATTCACAGTGTCAAATGCTGTGGGTTTTTATTTTATTTTTATTTTCTCAAAGAGTTTATTTTTTTAAAGGAATCTCTATAGCCAACATGGGGTCAGACTCTCAATCCCAGGATCAAGAGTTACATGTTCTACAGACTGAGCTAGCCAGGCACCCCTACGGGTTTTTAAACGATGCCATTCTTTTAAAGGAGTTCATGCTCTAGTAAGGGAGATGTGATACATGTATGACTATAGTAAAGTTCAGGAAATCTATAAGGGCCGTGTAACTGGAACAGTGACATGCAGAGGGAGGGAGCAGTAGCAGGGGGGCGGAGAGAGGACACTCTCAGCCTCAGTGAACTGTGAAGGAAGACCTCTGAAGTGGAGGTGGTCAATGACCACGAAGGGAGTCAGGCTGAATGGAAAGTAGGCATTGTGGGGGGGGAGATAGTTTGTGTGCAGGCATGGAGTTCTGAAACCGAGGTAGCGTTAGTGGAACAACACAGACCAATAAGGTTAGAGGAGGTTTATGTGATGAAGTAGGGGGAGATCCAGCTTGAAAGGTAAATTGTTCCAAGAGCCGGTTAAGGCGTTTGGCATTTATTTTGTAGATAAATTATTCTAAGCACATTGGATTAAAAAAAAAAACGCTATGACAAATTTATTGAACACATACTTTTGCTAAGTAGAGTTTTGAATATTTTATATTATTTTTTTAATTCCAAGAACAATCCATTTTATTTCTTCCATTATAACTCTAAATCAAGGTTTCCCAGCCACAGAACTATTGTCTGGCTAATTCTTTCTTGTGGAGGGCCATCCTGTGCATTGTAGAATTTTAGCAGCATCCCTGGCCTCCACTCACTAGTTGACGGTAGTATTCTCCACCCTCACTTCCACTCCAACTGTGACAACCAAAAATGTCTCCAGACCTTGCCTATGTCTCCTGGGGAGCAAAATGAGAACCATTGCTATAAAGATTATAAGATACACCTGCAATTTAGAAAGGGGTTTTGTACATTAAAGTCCAAGTTAATTGTAAGACATCCTGATTTCAAAAGTATTCAAATGGAAGATAAGAATTTAGGAAATTAGGTGGTTTGCCCTTTTTGTTAATGAGGAAACAAAGGGGTTAAATAACTTTCCTTTGTCATCCAGCTTCTAAGTGGTAGAACCCCAATTGGAGTCTACTCCTTTATGATACTAAAATTTAACCTTTGTATTATATGCTTTCTGTAGTTCATTGCAATTTTATGGTATAGTATTGGAAGTGAAGACATAAAGAACGCATGAAAACCTTTCAAATATAAGTCTTAAATTTATTTTTGCAGAATTTAAAAGTATGCTTTATTTTTCTTATATTTGATAAATTAGTACAGGGATAGAAAATATATTTAGCACTGGTGTGTCATTTCAGAGTCTCCTCCCACCCCCAGTGAATCTAGTTTTCCATGTAGACTAGGTTATGGACCTTTTCTATAGGTAAATTACAAATAATAATACTTAAATATTACACATTTATTAGTAGTGACAAGCTTAGTGCTTTAGCTGAGATAACAGTTGTTTTCATTTATGACATTTAGCACTTTGCCTCCTAAGCCTTGCATAGTTTTTCCTTTTCTTCTTAAACATTGACTCTTCATCAACGTAATATTTTAAAGGCCTGCCCAGTAGTATCTTTCCAGGTCTTCTACTACTTGCTCCTTTTTTTTTCTGGGGCATTTTCCTGAAGTACTCTTTGTTCCCCTACTTGCTGAATAGTCATGAAAATAAACATTTGTGCACTGCTTTGAGTTCTTTAGAAGAAAAATAAATTGCAAAGTGTTAGAATTTATCAGTCTCACACTTAGGCTACCTTTAGATATTCTGTTTCCCATTGTAGAATGGGATTATATTTCTTATAATTTCAAAGACTTCTTTTTATTAAAAATATTTTTCACTACAAACTAGACAAAATAAAACAGAGACTAGGCATATAGCAATAGAGAGGCCACGGAGCTCTTTCTGTAACCCTTAAGCTGTACTCTGCTGTGTTATGCCTAGTAAGGTTTATGAGGTATCTCTGTCCTATTTTCTTGAGATAAAGAGATGGAATTTCAGTAAATGGAAATATGCATTCATCTCCCCGCTCCATATTTCACAAACATAGGCTCCTGGGAATGTATGTGTGTGATCTTAAAAAGTTATTTTGAATGTGCTCTCTCCTTCACACCATTTTCTGTCTCTAAAATAGGAATTGCATGCAGATTCTAAGTACTTTAGGCTCTTGGAATAAAAGGCATTTGATGAAACTTTTGAAATATTTTAAAAGACATTTGTCCTCAGCAAATGTAAGTTTCAAAGTACAGTTGAACCTTGAACAACATGGATTTGAACTGCATGGATCCATGTATACATGTATTTTGTTTTTCAAGAATTATATTGGAAAATTTTTGTGAGGTTTGTGATCATTTGAAAAAACTTGTAGATGAACTGTGTAACCTGGAAATACTAAAAAAAGAATTAAGAAAAGTTAGATATTGTGAGAATACAGTATATAATAAATATAACATGCAAAATGTGTTATCAGCTGTGTTATTAGTAAGGCTTCTGGTTGACAGGCTATTAGTAGTCAGGTTTTTGGGGAGTCAGAAGTTATATGCAGATTTTTTGACTGCATGGGGGCTGGAGTTGGCACTCCTAACCACCTGGTTTGTTTGACAGTCAACAGTAGATGGTTTCATTTTTTTCTGCTGGCATTTTCTACTGCTCTCAAGATTCTCTTTTTTAGCTGTCTTCTTGTCTTCCCTTCTCTTTTTTGATGACATTCAAATAAAGGGGTTGCTGACCTTGTTAATTTTTCTCTAATTCATAGTTTTGTAGAACTTTATGTAATGTAACATTTTAAAAGAGCAGAAATATTCTTTTTTTTTTTTTTAGCCTCCTCCATTTTTTTTTACATAGGTGCTAGAAGTTGTGATTATAAGATCTTGAAAATTTACTTTTTGACACAAAAATATTTTTTGAATAGGTGAGACAGGCACAGATTGAAAACTCAAAATATATATAATGATAAATCTAGTGAAAAGTCTCCTTCCCATCTGGACCTAGAGCTACTCAGTTTGTTTTAAGCTAGGTGACATCATTGGAAGTCTGTTTTTTAAAAGATCTCTTGGAGTACGTTAAAAATGGTTACAAGAAGGGGGGGCTGGGTGGCTCAGTTGGTTAAGCTTCCTACTCTTGGTTTCGGCTCAGGGTCATGAGATTAAGCCTAAGATTCTCTCTCTCCCTCTTCCTCTGCTTTCCTATCCCCACTCTCTCTCTCTCACTCTTAACGTAAAATTAATCTTTTTAATTTTTTTTATGTGTATTTTACCACATTAAAGAAAAAGGATCTCTTGGAAGTAGAAAATGTATTGGAGGGAGACCAAGGGTTACAAAGAGGGAAATAATTAGGATGCCATAGTCCGGGTGAGAGATGATGACACCTTGAATTTGGATGGTAGCAGTGGATATGAAAAGAAGTGGATGAATGTGAAAGGTAAGACTTGGTGATTGATTGGACAAGTAGAAGCAAAGATGAGATTGTGGGGAGTGTTGATTGCTTCTGTTTGCTGAGAAAGGGAACAATGGAAGAGAGGTTGTGTGTGTATGTGTGAGAGAACAGCGTTGGATTTGAGGAATATCTAAAATGGTGGTGTGTGCATCAGGCCCTTGAAAATTCATATGTGGAATTTAGAAGACCTCTGGGATGTGACACAAATGGCTATAAAAAAAAGTGAGTAACTGCCAGTCACTTTAAAGGAAAGTATGGAAGAGAGAAGGGGACCCAAGACAGGAGAGCTAGCGAAGGAGCTGGATGGAGAGTAGACAGAGAGGACGAAAGAGGGCAGACGAGTGTGGAATCTCAAGCATAGGGAAGAGAACATGAGATGGAGGAGAATAAGGTACAGCTAAGACAGATTAAGCAGGAAGTCTCATAATATTCTATCGGATTTAGCAATGATGAAATTATTTGACTTGGCTGAGAACGTGTTGAGGGGAATGTAGAGGCAGAACCATGACCAGAGTAGGTTGAAAGTTAATGGGAGATCATGTCAGAGTATCTTCACTTGTAGTAGCAGAAAATTCATCTCAAATTGGCTTACAGAGAATTTATTGGCTTATATAACTGAAAAAGTTCTGAGGTAAGATGAGCTTTTGATCTGATTTGATCAAGGATCCAGTTCCATTTCTTTGTGATTCTCTTAGCTATGCCCTTCTTCATGTGTGAGTTTCATTCTCCCACTGTCTTCTGTCATGGAAACAAATGGCTGTAGTAGTTCCAGGCCTCATATCCACGTATCACAGTATTCGGAGCTCTTTCCTAATCACTGAATGAAGTTCTGTACTCTTCTCTTTTTTCTTTCTCTTTAAACAAACAAAGCCATTTGACTTTAGAAAATACCAAATACATGCAGTGACAATAAACTTTCATGTACTCTTCACCCAACCTCATGACCATCAACTCATAGCCAATCTTGATTTATCAGTTACACTGATTTTTTTTTTTTCTGGCCACACTGATCATATGAAGCAAATCCCAGACATTGTATCATTTCATTTATAAACATATTAGTATATATCTCCAAAAGTCAGGAATTCTCTTTTTAAACATAACCATGGTACTGCCATCATCACGACACTGTCACAGCACTCTGTATTACCAGTATTAGGATTTCTCTGTCTCATTAATCTTTGCTTTTATTTATTTTTGTGTTTTACAGTTCATTTGTTCCAGTCAGTATCCAAATAAGGGTCATATTTTGTAATTGATATGTCTAAGTTTTTTTTAAATATATAGGCTCCTCCTCCATGTCATTTTGTCTTGCTTGCATTTATTTACTGGAGGAACCAGAGTATTTGTCCTTTAAAATCCTTCAAAATTTCCTGCAGTCTGGATCTCTGTGGTATCGTTTAACAGGTTTCTTATAAACTGGCAGTGAGATCTAGAGTATTATGTAGGTGAATGTTTGTTTGTTTACTTGTTTATTGGCATACTTCACAGGTGGTGCGTATTTCTACCAGCAGGCCCTTAATGTCTAGTTAGCTCTCTGTCATGATTTCATTTATTAGCTGGAAAGCTCCTTTAAAAAGAAACTTCTCTTTGTTAAGTATATGGTTACCTTATGTGGGAAATTACCTTAATGAATGGTAGCCTCCAAGTATACTACCAGGCGAACTACTCCAGAGGTCACAGAAAAGAACGGCTCACAGACCAAATTAAAGTGCTTAAATCTTATGGTTTGTTAAATCAATTTACAGTGAGAAGCAAAGAGAAAGAGATGAGGTAAGTTAAAACACTGAAGATAGGAGCGCAAGTAGGGGGAAAGAACCATGCTCCCTGAATCCTGCAGTGGACAGAGTTTGTATGTCCGTCTCTTTCTGCTGCATCAGCCTTCCCTAATGATGATGGTGTGGTCACAAGGACCAGAGTTGAAGTTTGAACAAGGAGGCCCATAGTGACACATAGGCCAGTGATATACACTTGCTCTATCAGAGAGACACAGGGAATAAGAATGCCTGCCACGGCTGTAGCTTACCAATAAGCCTGATGAATAGCCATGGGTTTTGTGTTACTTGGTCAGAGGACAAATAGGCTGGAATGGGTATCACCAGTGGGTGGCCAAATTAAGGACTCAGGGATATTAAGTATTCATGTATATTTACTCTTCATTGCCTCTTTTTTTGTTTAGTCTCATGCATATTCAATATATCATGAATATTTAGTGTCATATATATTTCATGATTATATCATGAATATTAAGTGCCTAGATACCTCATGAATATTAGGTATCTTTTGGGGTGTTTTTCATCCCTTTAAATTTAGCGTACACATTACTAACCCCTTACCTTTATTTAACACATTCTTTGGATTCTGTATTTAACAAACTTCTTGTTTACTAGTACTTATCTGTACTTTCACCTATGTTTTACAAACCAAAACTTATTCTTTTATAATTGAATAGACTAGAAAGTAAAAAATATTGCACTGAGGTACAGGGAAAGAAGGCCAAATGCTATGTTGTTCCCTTCATTGGGGAGGGGAATTGTACCAAACTGAGTGGATCACTGGCCCCCAAGAAACTGAAAGGGTAAAGAATGGTGAGAAAGAACATTCTGAATAGTGACCAGAATATACAAGGGCAAAGGTTCTGTATTGGAGGGGTGTGTGATTGTCAGGAACCGAATGTGACTAGCAGGGATGTCTAATACAAGGTGGTGGGTAGGGACAGGATCTTTTTTTTTTTTTTTTTTTTTTTAAAGATATTTATTTATTAGAGAGCACAAGCAGAAGGAGGGGAGGAGAGAGAGGGAGAAGCAGACTCCCTGTTGAGCAGGGAGCCCAATATGGAGCTTGATCCCCGGACCCCGGGATCATGACCTGAGACAAGGCAGATGCTTCACCAACTGAGCCACCCAGGCGCCCTGAGGGTTTTAATCCTTAACGGTGCTGAAAGTCATTGAAAACCCTAGGGTTTCATGGTGATGTGTGACATGATCAAATCTGATTATGGGAAATAAGCAAATTCTGGCTGTAGTAGAGAATGGTTTGAAACAGGGAAAGGAGTGGTTGTGTGAAGATGATTGGGAGTAAATGAAGTAATTCCAGTGAGAAGCACTGATAGGCTGGACCTGGGAGATGTGAGTTGAGACTGTGAGAAGGGGATGGATTTTATCTGGGTGTTGAGGGAGAGGGAGGCATTAAGGATGACTCCTAGGTTTCTGGCTTGTGCAACTAGATGGATGGTGGTGTCATTCATCGATGTGGGGAATACTGGAAGATGATCAGGTTTGGGGGAAAAGACTGATTTGGAGCATTTTTAGGTTTCATAACTTTTTCAATATAACTTCAAACATGTAAGAATGGTACAAAGAACTCCCCAGTACCCTTTAGCCAGATTTACCAGTTTTTAACATTTCGTCCCATTTATCATTTTCCCTCTTTCCCACCCTCCCACATAAACGCGTATGTATGCATACATATATACATATTTTCTGAACTATTTGAGAATGCATGAGAGACCTTGTGTTCCCTATGCCTAAATAGTTCAGTCTGTCCCCTAAAATGAAGGATCAGTTTCTTATATATAATCTCAGTAAAATTATAAAAATCAGGAAACTTAACTTTGATACGATATTATCTAATCCACAGTCCAGATTCAAATTTGCTGATTGTCTTAATGTCATTATTGATTTTTTTTTTTTTTTTTCTTCCCTCCATTCCAAGATCCAGTCCAGGATCAATGCATTGCAGCTAGTTGACTTATCTCTTTACTCTCCTTTAACCTGGAATAGTTCTTTGGTCTGTCTTTGTCTTTCATGATACTGACACTTTTAAAGATTGAGCACCCTGAGCTGCGAGCTGAGCTGGGCCTCTGGCTCCTTCCCTGGGCATTGCTTTAGCCCTTGCCAAACTTCCTTTACCCTGTGGTACAAGCAGCCAGTTTTCTGCAGGAGCTGACTGGGCTGCTTCCCCTCTTGTGTTAATACCCAGCTCTGGAGTGTGGGCCCTTATATAGCAGCTGCCCCCTCTGCTTTTGGTCTGAATGAGTGGGATGATGAGGAGATCCTGGCATGGGTGCTGGCGCTGGCAGCGTCCCAACAAGAATACCCAGACACTATGAAGTGAAACAAAGTGCACAGAGACCTACCTGCTCCCACACAAGGACTGATGGAGATCTAGACACTGGAGACCATTTCCCAACCCACTCCTCCTCTTGCTCTTTTCTTTGGCTTTCTTTTTTCTTGTCCTTTTCCGTTCTCTCACTTCCCTTCCTTGGCTGACCCACCTTGCACCCCTTCACGTCACTGCTACCATCGCCACCTGTCTTTCCATCAACAGATACACCCTGTTGCCCCCTTATACAGCTCCATCCCTGCATTGTACAGGGGAGGTGGGCAAGAGTGCCTGGGAAGCACCCAGAGACGAACCAGTGACATCTAGGCAGCCCCAGAGGAGAGCTGTTTAGCCAGAGGGAATTTCCTTACCCTCTGTTCTTCCTAATATTGAACAACTTGACATCCTCCCTAATATATAATGATGCTAGGGAGTGGCTGGGGCAGAGGGAGAGGAAAAAAGTAGAGATTCCTCTTCTCAGTACCCCATAAGGTATGAGCCTGCAGTGTTGATTTTTTCTTTTATTAAAATTTTTGTCTTATAAATACAGTAGACCAGGTATTTTATAGAATGTCAATTTGGATTTGTCTAAAGTATCTTCATGATTAAAGTTATGCAAATCTGGCAGAACTACCACAGAAGAGATGCTGTATCCTCAGTAAATCATATCAGGAGACACATAAAGTTTGTTTTGGTATTGGTGATATTAACTTTGATCCCTTGGTTAAAGTGGTATCTGCCACGTTTCTGCACCATAAAATTATTATTCCATTTTTAATTAATAATTTATGGGGAGATAAATTGAAATATCCTGTTTATCAAACTTCTATCCACCATTTTAACATACAATAATGATTCTTGCCTAAGTCAGTTATTACTATTGATTATTACTATTATTTTTTCCCATTTATTAGTTGGTGTTCTACAACAAGAAAGAGGTTTTTCTTCTCTTTTGCTTATTTTTTCATTTATATCAGGATGGACTCATTGATTCTTGTTTTATTCAATGGTTTATAATCCTTTATTATCATATATTTTGATGTTCATATTGTCCCAGATTTGGCCAGTGGTATCTCCTTTCATCTGGATCCTGTATCTTTCTAACGTGGCCCCATTATTTGTTGGCATTTTCTTTCTTTTTGGCACACATGCACACCGGCCCCTCTCCCCCGCCAAAAACATACAAATACACTCTTCGCTCATATTGTACTTTGTCTTTTCCAGCTCTGGAAACCACCTTTTCTTTCCTTTTAGTGAGAAATCAAGATATAGATGCCAGGCTAAATACTACTGGGGGTTTGCAGTCAGAGCTAGGAAACACGTGCATACATAACATAAAGTACATCTATTTCTTTCTCTGTATATAGACAGATATAAAACACCATGTGTTCATACTGACAATTTGCATTTTAGTCCAACACCACGGAGTTCATTCTAGTCTTTCTAGTTCATTTCTAGTCCCTTCCTGTATTTGTAACTCCCCTTGTCATGAGAAACTTGGCACCCATTTTGAATTTGGGGTTTCTTTGTGACATCCAAGTGAAGAGTTGAGTAGGCTAGCTGGCTTATAAGGATCTGGGACTCAGAAGAGGGGCTTTAGTCTCACAGGGTAGTGGGAGGAGTGGAGGAGGTAATTTAAGCTCAGGAATGCCGAACAGCACTTAACACATCATTTGGTAAGTGAAAGGGTAGAGGGAGTTGACTTTTTTTTAAAGATTTTATTTATTTATATGACAGAGAGAAAGAGCACAGGCAGGGGGAGCGGCAGGCAGAGGGAGAGGGAGAAGCAGGGGCTGGATCGCAGGACCCTGGGATCATGACCTGAGCCAAAGGCAGATGTCCAACCAACCAACTGAGCCACCCAGGCACCCCAGGGAGTTCATTTTTAATTGGCATCTCATTTGAAGGCAAAGCTGCTCTGTGTTTAGGTACTTAACGTTGTTTTAGTAAACATTTTGAGTGCCTGCTGTGTTCCAGGCACCGTTTTAGGTGCTAGTGACACAGGACAGAGAAGTATCCTGCTCTCCTTGAGGTTACATTGTAGTGGGAAGAGGCAGAAATAAACATACATATTATAGGATAGTAGTAACTGTTATATAGAGGATTAAAATAGGATGACTATTTTAATAGTCAGGGAAGGTATATCTGAGGAGGTGACATTTAGCTGAGATCTGAATGGAATGAGCTATCCATGTGAAGGTTAGAGGGGGAGCTTTAGAAGCAGAAGGAAGAGTTAGTGCACAGGCCAAAAGGCACAAACTAGGCATGCTGTAGCAGCAGAAAGACTTGGATGTCTGGAACATAGTGGGCCACTGGAGGAGGGGAGAGGGGGAGGAGAAGGAGGAGGAAGAGGAGGCTGAGGCACATCTGCAGGCTATGGAGAAACTTGAACTCAGAGAAATTAATTACTGCACACAAAATCCCGTAGCAAGTAACTGGTAAAATTCAGACGACTCTTTTTAAATCCAAAGCCCGTACTTTGAAAAAGCCCTAATTTTTCCCACTATGTCATGCTGCCTCCTAATGGTAGTGAATGTAGGTTAACTGAAAAGAGGTTTGGTTTTGAAGGTTTTACTACTTTGCATAAGTAAAGAGTGGCCTGGGGAGATAACTCTAAAGTTTTTAAAGACAGGTACAAGGAGTAAATTATGACTAGCGCAGAATCTGGGAGTTGAGGGAAGGTTTACTAGTGTCCTTTCAGGACAAGGCTAATGACTAGTATATTTTTTAAATAACATTTTCATTCATTGATCAGATATGTATTGAGTGCTTACCATGTACTAGGCATTAAGTTAGGAGCTGGGGATTTATATCCTCTTGAATAAGACAGGCATGGGCCTTGCCCTTTAGTCATGTGTAAGGGTACATCTTTGTCAACAGTGGGCTTTTAAAATTTTTTCCATTTTTGTAGGTAAAAAATGACTCATTATAACTTTTTCTGATACTGGTACTGTTGGTTTTTTTTGTGTGTGTTATTGACTATTTTCAGGTCTTTGTTAATTTCAAGTTCTATGTCTTATTTTCAGTTGGAGTTTTTGAAACTCACTAGTTCTCTCTCAGTAATTGTTTTTGGAGAAAATTTTTTAGGTTTGGAAAATAAGGTAATGTTCCCATGACTGAGTATGGTGTTATTTCTGAAATGCATTCCCCTCTTACCTCTCTACCCTTTATTGTTTTAAAGAAATCTGTATCATTTGCTGGTATATGTATGCAACTAGTAACTAACCCATCTTTATAGAAAATTGCCTTGAGCAATTCACTGTCTACTCCCTTTACTTGTACTTCAAGCATTTCAGGTGATTATTAACTTCAAAACTTAGATCTAGTCAGGATTTATAATAACGTGATTAAGGTAGGTTCTGCTTAAGTCCTGGTACACAAGAAAAACTTGTCTCTTATCCTTTGCAATTCTAGGAGTGGTGTTCCACTCATCCATTCCTTACGTATTAATTTCTTAACTTTTGTATTCTGGAGGTGAGGGAGAGGGTGAAACCTCTTATCTTTGATTTTGTCTGTTTTCTAAAATGCTGTTTCAGTTCATTTGTTTCACAGCGTGATACGATTTCAAACTTAAAGTAGTTTTGGATAGTTGGCAAAATGAAGCGTGGTTAGTGCTTAAGACTTGTTTTTGCAAGTGCCCTACTTTATAATACTCAATATGCAGTTTTGCATTCTTTTAGGGGGTGGGAAAATCTGTTTTAGGCTTTTTTTTTTTTTTGGTCATATTTGTGAAACGTTCTTTGGCTTGTTATGGATCCTTTCCCTTTTCCTTGCTTTAGGATCTTTTTAAAACTTGCACTTTCCTAACTTAGGTTTGTGGGTATACCATAAGAAAACAGAAATAGTCCCTCAGCTGCAGGTCTTCCACCTTCTAGCCTGTGATCTTGGCAAACCATTGTTACTTTTTAAGCTATTTAGCTAGGTGTTTTGGAGCTAGGCCTCTGCATTTATCAGCTATGTGCCCTTGGCAAGATAACCTTTCTTGGGTTCCTTTCTTTAAGATGGGGACAAGAGAATTGTTAATATTGAATGACAGAAGGCATGTTTAGGACAGTGTCTTGGCACATAAAGGTCCTTAGTACGTATTAGTATATTCCTAATATATATTCGCGTTTTATCTGATTTGCCACTTTCACCTAGTTGTTACAAAGATCAGTGTGAGAATGGATATAAAAGCAGTAAACGAATGTTAGGTGGATGTACAGGTATGGAGAGAAGTTTGTAATCCTGATAATTAGCAGTCACTTTTCCTTGCATAGCTAATGTTCGGATACCAAGTCACCTATATTAGTCATTTTTTTATTATTACATAGAATAAAAATCCATTAGGCCTTCATTTTACAATAATCTTAAAATCAAATAATTTCTCTTTTGAGTTGTTGTACTAAATAACTTCTATATAGTTCCTATGATACTAAATTTGATTTACCGATACCATATTCTGTAGTTTATACCTGTGCTTATATATCATGCTGAGGCAGCTGTTAAGTTTAAGCCTGGCTCACTACTGGTTAAGGTAGCTATGAAGGAAGAAAAGTGTTTTCAATTATTAAATGAGAATGATATTTTTAGATGTCACCAGAATCCCAAATTGATATATCCACTCTTGACCTCTTTCCAGAGTCCTATATCCCCAGCTGCTTTTTGGATATTTTTGCTGTCATTTCAAATCAGCATATCTAAAACTGAGTTTATGATCTTGCTTCCAGAATTAATGTTTCCTCTGATTTTCTTTTTTCTATTAATGTTACCAGTGTTTCCCAGGTAACCCAGGCCTAATGGTCTTTGCCATCTTCACCTCCTCCCTCCTGGTCCTTTTGTGTTTGTATCTTCTTGGTTTTCACTACTGTTTTCCAATTTCATTTCCTTATCTTTATAATCTGTGTCTGATTTTTACCACTGTCAGTACTGAAGACCATATTAATTGTCCCCAAACATCATTTTTTTTTTAAGATTTTATTTATTAGAGAGAGTGAGTGTATGAGCAGGGGGAGGAGCATAGGGACAAGCAGACTCCCCACTGAGCAGGGAGCCTGACGTGGGGGCTCCATCCCAGGACCCTGAGGTCATGACCTGAGCCGAAGTCAGGTGCTTAACCAACTGAGCCACCCAGGTGTCCCCCCCTCCCCCCAACATCATTCTTAATGTGTTACTCTTCTTCTTTTAAACAGTAAGCAATTCCTTGCTAGTTATTGTATAAAGCCTTCATATTTAAAAGAGATACTACTTTTGTCTTATCCCCAACCTCCCATTCCAGCTTTCCTGCTCACTCTTATCCTACATGAACCCTTTTCTCCACCCAAATTGTTCAGTTTGGTGTCTCTTCACATCTTCTCTTCCTCTCTTTTTCTCCCTGGCTCTCCACTTCTGTTTAGATACTCTTTTTTTTTTTTTTTAGCTAAATAAATTCTGCCTATTAAAGAGGAAGTCATCTCAGCCTACTATGATGCTTCTTGCTTTGACCTTTAAGCACGTAATTGTTCATTTCGCACTTAATTTCTTTCGTTTCGTGCCCAATTATTCGTTGTTTCTGAATTGCTTAATTTTATTTCTCTGTCTAGTCTTTTTGTAGATTATTGGCTCCTTGAAGATAGGGATTATTTCTAATTCTCTGAATTTCTCCAGAACCATGATGGTATATAAAATGAACATGCAATCATTACTATAATATTGTTTGATGAAAAAATATTTCTTTAAAGATTTATTTATTTTAGAGAGAGAAAGAGAGAGGGCGCGTGTATGCACATGTGTGGAAGGAGGGGCAGAGGGAGAGACTCTTCCAGCAGACTCCCCACTGAGTGTGGGGCTCAGTCTCATGACGCATGAGATCATTACCTGAGCCGAAACCAAGAGTCAGATACTTATAACCCACTGAGCCATCCAAGCACCCCTGATGAAAATATTTTTCTAAATAATAAAAGCTCTTCAAAAACTTTAGGGTGGAAGTTGCTAAGGAGTATATTAATATTTTGTGAATACATTTTAAAATGCTCACTTTGATTAGTACTGTGGCTTATTTTGAGCTTATATTACAGCTGCCTATTCAGAAGCCTCCTAAAATCAGTGGCTGGGGATGTCTGGCTGTGAAACCTCACTTTTAAAGAGAAGGCAGGCAAGGGCCTGGCTAGGTGTCAGGCCCGAGCTATCAGGTTCTATGATTATAGCTCCATGTTACTTCTAATTTAGATGCCTGCCTTTCCTTTTGGAAGAAAAACCTCTTTCTTATCTTGGCTTTGATTAAGAGCGCAGACCCCAGGTAAAGAGAAGGGAGGAAGAGGAAGAGATACAAGGTAGAAAAGACAAGAAAACTTGTAAAACAGAAGTTTTTTGTTTGTTGTGCTTTTTGGGTAATCTGGCTGCCATCCGATACAAAAGCAGCTCCTAAGATTGATTTAGAAGTGAACATTGGGAGAATGAAGCTTGCGTTCTTCAAGGGAAATGGCTAGCAGAAAAGAAACTGAGAAGAATTTGGTTTCTTTCTCATGTCCCATTTGTAAACCCTCCTTTCTGTGTCTTCATGCAGTGTGTCAGGTGGGTGTCCAGGAGGGCTTCTTGATGTAGGATGGTGAGTGGTAAGGCGGAGGTAACAGTGATTTACGAGGTTAAGGGATTTTTAACAGTAGTCCTCCCCTAAACTGTAGCTGTAACTGCCCCTAAATAGCTTCAGCAGGCTAAGCAAGAGGGGCGAGAGACCGGGGACCCTGAGACAGAGGACAGAAGAGTTAAGCAGTTTCTGTTTTGCAAGTGCTTCGCTGTACAGCTTTGGGCAGATGATTTTATGCTGTCAGTTGGCAGTGGCTCGCATTCCCCTGCAGTAGCTGTTACAGTGCATTTCCTGGTTGGCTGCTTGAATGTGAGGGGATTCACTGAAATTAGTTTTTAGGAATCTTTTAGCACATTCTGTGGATTTGAGTATGTATGTGGGAATACTTTCCCGAGAGTCACTGGACTTAGAAAACTTTTCTCTGTTTGCTTTGTAGTCCCTTCTTAGAATATACTTGGGACAGTATCTTCTGTAAAGGAAATTTCTATCTCCTTTATTCCACATTATCTGCCAAGCTCTAATAAATTACCTTTTTAGCTAAAGGGTTATTATTTTTAAAAGGGCTCTTCTGTGACATAATAATTATTAAATAAATTGTGTTTCTTTTATAAACATATTCTAAGGATTTTTTTCCCCTTAATCTTTTTAGAAAATGTGCCAGAGGAACTTCGAGAACCATTTTACACTGATCAGTATGATCAGGAACACATCAAACCACCTGTTGTTAATTTGCTTCTGTCGGCTGAACTATACTGTCGTGCTGGGAGTCTCATTCTCAAGAGTGATGCTGCGAAACCCCTTTTGGGCCATGATGCTGTAATTCAGGCTTTAGCACAGAAAGGTCTTTATGTTACCGACCAAGAAAAACTGGTAACTGAACGAGATCTCCACAAGAAACCCATACAGATGGTGAGTCTTTATTTATCCAAGATTACTTTGTTTGAAGTGCATACCTTTGAGTGTGAATTGTATTATAAAATGGAGTGAAATATGTTTTGAAATTGGATTGTCATCTCTGCCTAGAGTTTAAAGACTATCATTTTCTTCTAAACCTCATTTCCACACGAAGGAAGATTTTAATAAACTATTTTGGAATGTTTGGTGCCATTCTAATACCCAGGAGAAACATTTACATTGTTTCTAGCTACTTTAAAGTGATTTTTATTTAATTTAAAAACTTATTTTTTCTATCATAGAGACTATCTAGAAGAGAAAGTGTATCCTTGATTTTATTCTCATGAGGAAAGAGATGAGATTTTTAAGTGTTCATTTACATGCTTGACTGACCTCTTGGTAAATTTCGGCATATCATATATTTTAGTTTATTTAATAACTATAAATTATTCTGTGAATGAAGGGCTCTGAGCTGGCCTGTGACAAGCATGCAGGAGCTTTGTCATGCTAGTCTCTGGAGACAGATCCAAAGTTTAGGTTCATTGTATGCTGCTTCAGTCTGGTGTACTACTTTAGCTTAAGGTCACAAAATGCTGAGCATCATCAAGAATGGTATTAGAAGGAAAAACAGATTTGTACATTTGATTAAATCATGCTCTTACATCAGACTAGTTGGAGAAGGGGAGAGATATATGTAGAAGAATATATTTAGAAATATATGAAATTATGAAGTTGAAGAAGGATGAACAAAAATTAGTTTACCAAATCTAGTACTAAATGATGTGATGACCTACTTTCTGCCTGTTTTCCTTCTTTAAAAAAAAAAAAAAACACAACTATTTTGTTATGAGAAATAGAGAATAATATCTCAAGAAAAATTTAATGCATTTATAGATTTATAATAGAATTATTAAGGATAACTAAGAATGTTTATTATCAGATATGAGATTTTCAGCTTTCATTGATGGCTTTAAATTCACCTTATGATTACCCTCTGATTTTTGTATGTCTGTGTTGGAAACATATCATATATTGCGAACACTTTGCCAGCACCAGGGGTGAGCAGAATTCTACTTAGGTGTCCTAGCAGTATCTCACGTTCAACCTCTCTCCAATCACTGCACTTGATTGGATGCTCCTGCTATGATTATTTCCACTTCCATTACTTCAAGGCCAAGTAGATCCTTATAAAGCACATCAATGACTTTGTGAATCTATGTTTGCTTAGTAGCTGCTCTTTCAGATACAGTTAGATCTGTTGGGTAACCTATTACCTATTTTAGGTCCTCTTTAATAAGAAAAAAACAACATTTTCTGGATTATTTTCCTAGTGCAGTTTAGTGCATGTAAAGATAAAACATGAAGATACTTGTAGAATTAATTTAAAAATGAGGGGTTTGGAAGACTGCTAGTTACATTACTATAGAGTTTCTTTCACACTGTATTTGATCCTGGTGATAGCGGTGAACACATTTAAATTCGATTGTAGGAAATGGTATTTGAAGACTGTGATTTAGGTGATACAGAATTGCTCTTTGTCTGGTTCTGACTTCTTTGGGTTTTTAGAACACTTCATGTTTGACTACATCATCTTGACCCTTTGCAGTGTCACATTTATTGACCTGTGTTTTAAGTGTATACTTTCAGCTTTTGTCACAATTTGATTTAAAGCTTCTCAATTGCTGTGAAATTTTGATTGGTGACATTGTAATATTATATTACAATTTTTCTAAACCTATGTGAGAAAATT
Source organism: Ursus arctos (assembly GCF_023065955.2). Classification (NCBI taxonomy): domain Eukaryota; kingdom Metazoa; phylum Chordata; class Mammalia; order Carnivora; family Ursidae; genus Ursus; species Ursus arctos. The sequence continues at coordinate 37,410,429 of NW_026622874.1, forward strand.
TATCAGAGTCCTTAAAAACTTTGTTCCTTAAACTGTTTTGTTTGGTTTTAGAGTTAATAAGAGTAGTAAGCTTCACTTTTCTTTTTCGTCTTTTTGGGAAGTAAAATGAAAAATAGTGTGTTTAGTTGCACTGAATATATTGATTTCCAGTCCTACCCCCTGCTTTTATCTCTAAATTGTCTTAGTACTTTTGGGGTCTTTATTCCTTTTGGGAAAGTCACATGGTGATAACAAAAGTATCAACATAAGTATAAGCCAGGTTTGACTAAGCAGATTTTATTAATTTTGGGGTGGGTGGGGATTGGGAGGAATGCCTGTTTTTTGTTTGTTTTTTTAAATTGAGAACACATGTTGGAGAACATATGCTTTTTTATCATAGTGCTTTTACAGGCATGTTTTGAGAGTATAGCCTTTAAAATATTTTCTTCTGTATTTATATCAATGGGAAAATATTTTAGACACTGTGCTTTAAAGACAATTAGTAATTATAATGTATTAAGGTTCATTAAGTACATTATCTGTAGGATTGTGAGAAGGGATTGTAGTTATGGTCTGCCTATTTAATATTACAAATATGTGAGTAAAAGATAAATGCAGGTAATACACAGTTATGGTGCTGAAATGCATACTGTTCCGAGAACTAAGCTTAATGTGTGCTTCAGTCAGCATTAAGTGTATGACTGAGTAGTTACCAGAGGAAGTGTTGTATACGTTAAAATCACAGGGGAACATCTTTCAACTGAAAGTATGCTGTAGCCCAGATCACGTTATCTATCAAATTATTTGTGAAAATAGTACTGGTATCTAGGATGATGTGAAAATTAAGGGACTTGTAGCAAATGGAGTCAGATACTGAAAAAAATAGCTTAAGTGTACAGAGAAGATTTCGAACTTTGTTCCATAGCGAAATGAATTTGCATGCGTATTACATTCAGTATCACCAGGATAGGCTGGGAGATTTGATCAGTGTCATAAAATCTTAAATTCATAGAATTTTATAGCCAGAAAGAACTTTAGAAATCAGAAACCAGTATGTATAAAACTTTCCAGTGTTGAGGAACTTGGGGGAACATGAGTACCTGGGAACTTTGAATAGATTCTCCAGTCCTCTTGTCAGAACTATGACATTAGTACCTTTAGAAGAGGAGTTTGGATATGTATTTTTCAACAGGTGTTCTGGGTGATTTTTATGATCAAGAATGTATGGGAAATTTGATCTGATCCAGAGTCATTTTATGTATGTGATAATTATTTAGAAAGGTTAAGTGATTTGCCAAAGGTAGAAGTGTTACACACTAGCAAAACTAAAATTAGAATCTGAATGCGCTAGAATTGTTGCTTTCTAATTTACAGTGCTATTATCTGAAGCAAATTTATGCACTTAAATATGCAAAGTCATGTTTACTTAGCTGTCTAAACTGTAGTCTAGTTACGAATTAAACTCTTGGTTGTGAATCAGCTTTCCATCCATGTTTGCATATATGGGAAATAAGAGTTGATATTTGTAAAAGTCAGTTATTTAAGTAAAGTGTGTGTCTGTAGTATGTGTGGTTTGAAATAGATTGATTTTCATATGATTGCAAAATAACATTTTTAAATCAAATCTTGTTTTGGGACGATCATTATTATATAAACAAAAAATTTATTTTGATGTGCTTTCTTTTAATGACTACCAAAAAAAGATTGAATATCCTGTTTGTTTAATGGAAATTAAAGTGGGCTGTTAGGTCATTTGATAACTAAGGCATAAAATGTTCTCTCATGAAGTGTCAGTATTGCTTATGGATGTTCTCGGATATTCAGAAAATATAAGCGAAAAAGTTGTACATTTGTGCTACTGGCCAGTAAACTGCTTTGTTATAATGGAGGGCCAGTAAAGCTGTGGTTAAAACATAGATGATGGAAATGTTTTTTTACTCTCAAGAAGGATGTTCCTACATGTAAAGAAGTGTTACTTCATTTTATCACATTTGATCTCAGGGTTGTAAGTTTGAGAGCCCCATGTTGGGTGTAGAGATTACTTAAAAATAAAATCTTTAAAAAAAAAAAAATCCCATGTTCCTTAACCACCACATTGTATTTTTTTTTTTTTTTTTTTTTGTCTTTGAGTAATAGGAAGGTAATTGGAATAGGATAACAGGAATAGGTAATAGGAAAATGGGAAGTGGAGAGGTAGAAGGAAGAGAAATGGCATGCTACCAGGAAATCTGCCTGGTGGTTTGAAATCTTGGTAATTTGTCCGCACTTCTTTTCGGAGCAATTTACCCATAGTTCCTGTCTTGAAGGTTCTGTTAATTTCGTGTGCTACGAGTAACGGTAGCCTTTGACTTGTTTGTTAATAGATGATGAGCGGAGTTATGACAGAGTCTGTCTGGGTGGATATGAGTTTCTTGATTTTAAGAATGTACAAGGTAATTCCCTTGTTTCCCTTATTTTTGCTGGATATATGAAAGGTGTTGACAACAGAGAAGCTGATCTCAAGAACATTGTGCTGTTCCTTTTTTCTTTGTCTTCCTTGCTGACCTTCTCCAATATATTGGTCTTGTTTGGCCGCTATTCTTAGGGATTTCCACGGTGCCATCATCTTACTTAAAAAATTTCCCCCCTATTTAAGAAGATTAAAAATTGCATGTTAGAGGAAGAGAATTATATAAATGTAAGCATTGCAGTAGTAGTTGAGATATTAATTTCTGGTCACCCTTGTATAATAATGCCTTGCAGAGTTACAAGCAGCACTTGTCTGTAGAGGGTTTTTACCCATGGTGCTGGATCTCAATTTTCTCTATCCTATTAATCATGTACCTAATTTGGATTCCATTATTTCTAGGTAACATATACACCTTAGTTATCAATTCATGTTATCTTTTGATATTTTACAACCATGTTTATTATATTTGTAATAATTTATTTAGAACTCCAGGCTTACTTTCTCATAGGAATATAACTTGATGACTGGTGTTTATTTTGCCAGATGATCTCACAGAAACCTTTTTATATTTATAATAAAACTGAACTCAGGCCTTTTTTTTTTTTTTTTTTTTTTTTTTTTTACTTATTTAGTTTATAGAACTTCTGTGTACTGTGTATTTTCTGCTGTGATTAAAGAGTTTCTACCCTTCAGGGTCTTGCTTTCTACTGGGGATTATAGAAAAATAACCAAATTATAATGCATGTCTTTTAGGTGTACAGAGGCACCAAACTTAGTCCTACTCTTATGCTGAGTTTTGAAGGAATATACCAGGGAGGCAAAGACGGACATGTTATAAGGTAGTGTATATGAAAGTATAACAGGATGTTAAAAGGGAGTGTGAGAGCATTGTGATGTGCGTAGGGAAAAACAAGGAGTTTGGTTGTAGCTTTAGAATTAAGTATGTGTTAGGGAGCAATGAGAAATGAGACCAGAGAGTTAGATGGGAACAGGGCATGAATGACCTTTTATGTCATGCCAAGTGTGTACTTTATCCTGAAATGATAGAGAGCCACCTGTATAGGGTTTTAAACTAGAGGGGATACCATCAGGTTTGTGTTACAGAAAGTCAGTTGGGTGGTATTGTGAAAGAGATAGCACTTAGGAGGCTGTTAAAATAGCCAGGGACCTGAAGCAGAGGCCGTTGACATGCAGAAGAGAGTTCGTTTGGGAGAAGCATTTTTGAGATAGAGTTGAGGTGATTTTTGACTCATCAGAGCTGGGAAATGAAGCTAGAATAGGACTGGCAAAAAGATTTTATCCCTTATGCCAACTCTGATTAATAGGTGGTTAACTACTAGAAGCTGGGGAAAAAAATAGCTTCTTGGTTTCACTCTGTTCTTCTGGGAGACTCGGGGTCTAGATGTTAGCTTCCCCATTCTCTGTTGCTCCTGGTGCTTGTGAACCCTGATATTTTTATTTAATAATGATAAAAAACTAAAACCCCAAATAAGTAAAGGGTCAGCTTTATAGTTTAAAAATCTTGAACTGTGGGGCGCCTGGGTGGCACAGCGGTTAAGCGTCTGCCTTCGGCTCAGGGCGTGATCCCGGCGTTATGGGATCGAGCCCCACATCAGGCTCCTCTGCTATGAGCCTGCTTCTTCCTCTCTCACTCCCCCTACTTGTGTTCCCTCTCTCGCTGGCTGTCTCTATCTCTGTCAAATAAATAAATAAAATCTTTTAAAAAAAATAAAAATAAAAATCTTGAACTGATATTCTTAAATCTCTTTTTTTTAAATGTTTTTTTATTATATTATGTTAGTCACCATACAGTACATCCCTGGTTTCAGATGTAAAGCTCGATGCTTCGTTAGTTGCGTATAACACCCAGTGCACCATGCAATACGTGCCCTCCTCACTACCCATCACCAGTCCATCCCATTCCCCCACCCCCCTCCCCTCTGAAGCCCTCAGTTTGTTTCTCAGAGTCCATAGTCTCTCATGCTTCATAAATCTCTTATTTTTGATGAGAAAGATAAAGTTGACTCTGTCTTATCCTAAGTTTCTCTTTTCTTCTTAGTTCCTTTTGGAAAAAAAGAGTTGTATATAAGTGAAAGTGGGTCTCTGTGTAGAGAAATGAAATACTCATTTTGTTAGAATGTCCTGTTTTTTAGTTTGTTATTCTTATATTTATCACAAAGATGGATGGGAATTCCTTGATATAATAAACTTAGTTCTACTTTGTACACTAGGTGAGGCATTGATGATGAAGTAGATGATCTTTGCCCTGAAGATGCTCTTGGAGGACGTTAGGGGTTATATGGGATCAAAGAGTTGCAGTGTGGAGACTTGTCTAGACTTGTGGGGATGAAATGAGGTATGAGCAGAATTAAGCATACTTGACAAATGTTAGTTTTTAATGCAATATAGGAGAGAGGTCGTAGTGTTCCTGTTGTATATAGGTGAGGAAACTGACATCCCCAAAAGGTGCATCAATTTGCCCAAGGCCAAACAGGTGATGAAACATGATGCTAGGATTTAAACTTGTATCTGCTGCCTCCAAAGCCATGCTTAGCCCATTTACACCAGATGGTTTTTCAAAAAATCTAGCTAAGCAAACAAATAGGAAAAAAAGTGAGATTGTATGTGGAATCTAAAAACAAACAAAAAAACCCAACAACAACAAAAAAACCAAGCATATAAAGATACAGAGGACAGATTGGTGGTTGCCGGAGGCAGCAGGTAGGTGTGGGCCAAAGGGTTGAAGAGGATCAGAAGGCACAAACTTAGAGTTATAAGTAAGTCATGGGGATGTAATGTAAAACATGGTGACTACAGTTAATAATACTACAATGCATATTTGAAACTTGCTGAGATAGTAAATCTTAAAAGTTCTCCTCACAAGAAAAAAATTCTGTAACTGTGTATTGTAACAGGTGTTAACTAAACTTACTGTGACCATTTCACAATATATTGTCATTATGTTATGCACCTGAAACTAATATGTCAATTATACCTCAGTTAAGAAAATAATATTTCTATGGTGCTTAATCGTTTATGATGCATTTACACTTTTTTTTTTTTTAACACCCAGAAAAGATAAATAGGGTAGTTGTTATCATCTCCTTTTGACAAGTGAGGAAACCTTATGGATAGATTTATTTAATAAGATACTTATTTAGTTTCTTCTGACGGGTATAGAAAGAGGCAGTGAATAGATCATGATTAAATAGCTAGTTAGTGACAGAGCAGAGGTGGTTCCCAGATCTTCCTGACTCCTAACCCAGTGCTTATTCTACAGATACATTGCGCTGCCATCCTTTTTCCTGTCCTTGTGGGTTATGATCTGCATTGATTCTTGGGGAGACCCACAGAGAATGTCAGCATGAAGTAGGATGTCACATGGAGAGTGTGCAGCAATGAAGGGGAATCCCAAGAATAAGAATAGTAGGGAGAAGAGGGAATTGTTTTGGTCACCGACTGAGGGTCCTGTCTTAGACTGTTCAGGTAACAAAATACCGCAGATTGAGTAATTTATAAATAAATTTATTTTTCAGTTTTGGAAGCTAGAAAGTCCAAGATCAAGGATCAGCATGGTTGGGTTCTGGTGAAGGCCTCCTTCTGGGTTGTAGACTACCAGTTTCTCATTGTGTCCTCACATGGTGGAAAGGGCAGGGATTTCTCTGGAGCCTCTTTTATAAGGGCATTAATCCCATTCATGAGGGTATAGCCCTCACGACCTAATCATCTGCCAGAGGCCCTGTCTCCTGATACCATCACCTTGGGCATTAGAATTCTAACATACGAATTCTGGGGGAGCACAAACATCCAGACCATCGCAGGTGCTCTTTTCTCGGGTAAGGGATGCAGCTCATTTAGTGACCACTAACATATAAAGTTACAGATTTAAAGAAATAGAGTGATTCACTTTGCAAAATAGTGTTTTAATTTAAAAAATATTTTCGGTTTCATTTTCACAATTTCCCTGGTTTAAAATAAATCCTGGTTTAAAAAAATAGGACTTATAATAACTAAGTTTTTAAGAATACATGTGAAATGAAAAATGTTTATTATAATGTTCAGTGTATGTTTGTTTTTGTTCTTACATAAAATCTAGGTTCTCCTGTATCTGTTGAAAACATATTTTATATTTCTTTTTTCTAGCTTTATTGCCAAAAATTGCATATATTTATGGTGTACAGTGTAATGTTTTAGTGTACATATTCATTGTATATATTTATCATATTGAACCAAGTATTGTGTCTTGTACAGTAAGGGCTCAGTAAATGAAGTGTTAATTTCTGGCCAGAAAAATGAGCTATTTTAGACAAATTGAGGTGGTGGACAGTTTCTTATTTCCCCAGAGACCATTTGTATGCATCTTACCGTGCTGCTGGCCATTGCTGATTTATCCAAAGGTTGAGATACCTGATGCATGGTGGGCTAATTGGACTGTTTACTGAGAATCTGAAAACCCAACGGAGAGTGAATCACAGCACAGTGATAGTAGGTGATTGGAGCCACCCTGTCTTACCAAGGTGGTACCCTAGGTGGAAGTCTGTGAACTCCGAGGCTGAGGGAGCTGGCGCTGCTCAGTTTCTGTCCTTCCTAAGCTTAGTGGTTCAGCTCTTCCATAGATGCTGTAAACCACTCTAGTGCCCTCCCAATAAGCCCCAATTTTTGTTTAAGTTAGCATAGCTAATTCAGCATTTATATTCTGTTGCTTGCTATTAAAAGAACTGTAGCTAAACATTAAATAAAGAAAAAGCCGTCCATTAATTCCCCCCCCCCCTCGCCGAGGACACATTTTAGCTGTAAAGTTTAACAGCTGAAAGACCCTGGCAATCATTTGGTCTGGAGTTCTGAAATTCTTTTGACTGTGACTCATGGAAGTACATACTGCAAATGTATTTACCACACCTGGTTTACTTAGTACACATATATTATAGAAATGAAAGTATTTATCATTTTAACTTGATTTTTGTTCTATTCTAGTTGGAAAAAATATTAGTTATGACTGAATTGACTTCATATATGACCCATGAGTGGGTTATAAGCCCACATTAAAAACCAATTTAGTTAAATTGCTTTATTTTCTAGAGAAGAGCAGTAAATGATGGTGTTGGTATTGAAAACTAAGTACACACCCATGTTTTTCTTAAAAATGTATTTTAATATGCAATTACCAGTAGCTTCTATCTGTTTTAATGAAAAGAACTGTGGGAATAGAGTTTGTATGTGGACTTGCCTCCTTAAGATTTATTTTATCTAAAATTTCTGTGGTATACTGCTGTCAGATGAATTTTCCTGAAATGACACTTTGATAGCTGTCTTATTTCCCAATTCAAAAAATTTTAATCATTTTATTTGACTTGAATACACTACAGTTTCATGTGCAATTCCTTTTTTTTTTGGTTTGGCTTTTCAGAGTTCACCTCTAATGATGATGGAAAAAGTTGCTTCAAACTTTGTCTATAAAATAGATAACTTTTTCAAATGTTTTTTTGTTTTTTTTATGAGGTATAATTGACATATTACATAATGGTTTGTGTTTGTGTGTATTGTGAAATAACCACAGTAAGTCTAGTTAACACGCGTCACCATACGTATTTACATACTTTTCTTTTTCTTGTGATGAGGGCTTTTAAGATTTACTCTTAGAACTTTTAAATTTACAGTGCAGTACTATTAACTCTAGTCACCATGCTGCGTATTACATCCCCATGACTTATTTAAGTCATGTAAGTTTATACCTTTTGAACCCCTTCACCCATTTCACCTACTCCCCACCCTCCACCTCTGGCAACTACCTACTTGTTATCTGTATCTGTGAGCTTGTTTTTTTGTTATTGTTTAGGTGTCACATATGAGTGAGATTGTATGATATTCGTCCTTCTCTGACTGATTTCACTTAGCATATGCCCTCAGAGTTCATCCACGTTGTCAGAGTTGGCAAGATTTCATTCTTTTTTTATGGTTGAATAATATTCTGAGTGTGTGTCTGTGTGTGTTTTCACATTTCACACTTTCTTTATCCATTGATGGACACTTAGGTTGTCTCCATATTTTGGTTATTGTAATATTTACAATATTGATGCTGTAATGAACATGGGAGGGCATATATCTTTTCCAGTTAATGTTTTGATAACTCACTTTGGAATAATGAAAGTTTTATATTCTTTTTGTTTGTAATCTTCATAACTCATTCAACGTAGCAAAAGCTAAGATACTTAAGAAGTTGTCTGATATTACAGACCTGCCAGCAGTAATTTTTGTTGTTTACTGAAGATGAATTAAACATCTATTAACTAGGGCTTTTCATCTTTTTTAAAACAACAAAAAAAGATAACCATTCATTGTAGATTACTAAACTTCTTCAGTAGGTGGTACAGTAGAAGGTGGTTTATATTTATATAGGATACATAATTATTGCTATATAATTATATATACACACATATATAATTAGAGCACAAAGATTGAGATGTTTTGGTAGGTTTGATACAGAAATGTAAATTTTTCTAATTTGCACAGTTACAGTCCATTGCTGTGGAGCAGTGGGTGGTCACAGCAGTTGTCTGTAGCCATCTATACCCCCAGTCTGTGTTGAACAGATTGATCTCCCACCTCAACCCTATGATACCAACCCATTTTTGCAGCTTGGTAGATGATAGCAGTTTAATAAATTGTTTTTAACTCACGTCAGTGATATGATTTAAAGAAAGAAAATAGATGGTCATTAAAACAAAAGACTTTAGAAAGTGTTCCATTTGGACACTTGCTTGTGTTCATACACCTGGATAAATGAGCTTCTATAACAAAAAAAAAATCTTTGTTAGTCGGATTCCTTGTGAACCTGTAGTGTTCTGTGGTTGGAAAGGGGGTTACAGTGAGCTGTTACAGAGTGAGATATGTTACAGAGCTGTCCCAGGGGTCCATCTTTCTTTTCAGGAAGTTCTTTTAATAAACTTGCTGGGATGTAAGAATGCCGATTATTGTTTTCCTGAATTTATACATTTTACTTTGTTGGTAAGCAAACAAGTAAACAAATTTTAAAAAGGTAACTTTAGAGAATGGTAAGGACTATGAAGAAAGTAAAAGCAGGATAATGGGATCGAGTGATCCGAGGCGATCGTGTGCTATTCTCTTTAGTTAGAATGGTTAGGGGCATCCTTACACGGAGTGTATTTGAGCAGAGATGTACATGAGGAGGAGCCAGTCAGGCAAAAATAAAGGGGTAAGAGCATAGCTGACAGAACAAACTCAAGGCCCTGAATTGGTGGGTCATCCACAAAATAAATAAACTTCATGTCTGGATGATAAGATTCCTAACAAGAATTTCCTGGAGGGAACATTTTCAGGAATTAAAGTTTCAGGGTTACATTTATTTACCAAAAATTATATAATTTGTACAATATGAAATGCTGATTTCTTTCAGTAAATATTTGTTGAAAATTTTTTTGGGCCTGGGGAATGGGATGCAGTAATGAGAAGATAGACCAAGCCTTTGCTTTCATAGAAGTAATATTTTAGTAGTAAAGACAAACAGTAAAAAGCTAAACAGATCATGACAATTTCAGACAGTGGCAAATGCTGTGAAGAAGATAAATCAGAAAGAAGGGGCTAGAGGGAGTGGAACGTGCTATTTTCATAGGATGTGGTTAGGGAAGTCCTGTCTAGAGAGCTGACATTTGAACTGAGACCCAAACACTAGAAGGACAAGCATGTGAAATCTGGGAAAAGAACATTCCAGGCAAAAGGAACAGTAAGGTTAGCGGCCTTGATGTAGGAGTGAGTTTGGTACGTTTCAGGAACTGAAGGCCACTGAGGTTAGCCATGAACAAGATTGATAGGGAGAGTAGATAGAGATAAAGATTGTAGCCAAAGCAGATAGAGCCCTGTAGACCATGATAAGAAGTTTGAATTTTATTCTGTGCATGGAAATCACTGGAGGATTTTAAGTAGGGCAAGGAGTTTGATTTGGTTTACTTTTTAAAAAGTAAGTGCTTTCAGGTTGCTTTGTAGATAGCGGATGTAGAAGGTGAGGTGGGGGGAAGTGGGGTGGGGTGAGGCAGCTGAAGAATCAGGAATTATATTTTAGACCTGTTGGGTTATCAATGTCTTCTGGCTGTCAAGTAGTTGAATATATGAGTGTGAAGTTCAGAAGTCCTGTGTAGAGACTTAAATTTGAGCGTCATCAGCGTTTGAAGTCCATGGGCCTGAATGAAAGCACTTAGGAAAAGAAGGTGGGTAGATAATCATTAAAAGCCATTATAGTAATTATAGTGTAGCAGAGAAGCTTCCCTTCTTAGGGTGTCAGTGTTTTAGTATAGTAACGTCATAGTAAGACAAAATAATTTGAGAAAAGACTGGACAACATATGTGTGATAACTTCAGTAAGTACAAAGTGCTATATATTAATATAAGATCAGTATTTCTTGCGTGGTGAAACAGTAAATTATTAGGTAAGGACATTCAAAAGCTTCTTCCTAATATCAAAAAGTTCTACCAAACTTTTTTGAAAAAATTAGTTGTTTTGGGTGTTAAAAATACAAGAAGTTGGGTGCTCTTATCACAGTGTTTGGTCAGGGAGCTCAGAAATGATTGTCTTGTTCTTTGACTAAGACCTCAGGTTGGTTTATGAGAAATACTTGAAAGAAAAGGCAGAAAAAAGCAAAGCAAGGCAAATCATTTTAGCGTCAGCTCAGGTTTGGTTCTTAGCCCCCAGTGCAGAATTTTGGTAAGCTACGCTGAACCAAGTAAAAGGGCTCTTTTTGTCCTCCATTACATTGGCCTAGAACCAAGTAGTAAGAAGATGTCCTTTATGTTCCTGTAACAGCCAGATGTGGGACTTAACTATTCCAGTAGGGTCAATGGCTATCCTGCCTGTTTCAGAGGAAAAAAAAAAACTTGAGAGTAGAAGGGAGAAGCCTGGGTGAGCATGCAGGGAGGGCAGGAGAAAATAGAGAACTGGTCAGTGGTGGGAAGAGTGAGAGAAGTTGGGTTAGAAGCAGAAGGAGGGACAGGCAGTGAAAACTAAAGGTGGGGAAAGGAGGAGCTGGAGTGAGGAGAAGACCAGGTCCAGGTAGGTGCTGCTCTATAGCCCTGTTACTTGGAAAACCTTTAAAGGAGAGAGAAAGAACTTGCATTTCTCATAGATCCTCTTAGTATCTTACTGGTCATAGGAAAGAGAGAACAAGAGAAGGGTGACTGGCCTTTTCTCTTGAGGGAGCAGGTCCTGGGCTCATGAACACTGCAGCCACATGGACAGATGACAGACAAGAGGCCACGCATGACTTGGTGCTGACCTTAATATTTAAATACACCATCCCTGCAAAACGTGGGGGCCCAGTCAGTGTTTTGGAGTCTGTTTCTTACCACTATTTCTTTCTCGGGTATGTAGTAAGGGGAAGGATGGGGTTGCTCAGAAGAGAGTATTTCCTTTTCCTTAAGCCAAAACTTTGTGATTAAAAGGATTCAGATTTTCAATTTTGTCTATATGATGAAGCCTCTTCAAAAACACACTTAAAGTTAGTTGGAAGACACATGGTGAGACATCTTATATAATATAATATCTCCACTTTTTAAAAAAATTTTATTTTTATATTTTGAGAGAGAGACAGAAAAGGAGAGAGCATGAGGAGGGAGAGAAGCAGACTCCCCTCTGAACAGGGAGCCCAACGTGGGGCTTGATCCCAGGACTTCGAGATCATGACCTGAGCTGAAGGCAAACGCTTAACTGACTGAGCCACCCAGGTGCCCCAGTCTCCACTTTTTCTTTTAGTGTTTTATTTTTATTGAGATATAACTGATACACACACACACACACACACACACACACATTTTAGGTGTACATCATAATGATTTGATGTATGTATATATTGTGAAGTGATTACCATGTTCAGTTTTATCTCCATTATTGAGACTTTTGTTTCTCTGATAAGTGAAGAAAGATGGTGCTGATATACTACAAGTACCAAACAGCTTTACCTGTTAGAGCCTGTTTTTGGAAACTTCATTTTTTGGAAAAGGTGGATTATACATTTTAGTGTGTGTGTGTGTGTGTGTGTGTGTGTGTGTTGGAGTCAAGGTAAATGTCCTCAAATCAAATTCTTAATAGGGAAAAAACGTCAACTACTTTATAGTTGTTCCTCCTAAGCAAGGCTAATGGAAAGTGTGCTTTTTATTACAGAATCAGTTTCACAAAGACAGGGCCACGATGATCATGTTTGTCGTATTTCCAGCATCTGGCCCAGAGAAGATTCTGAATCGGTGAAGGATTAAGAGATGTTAGTGAATATTTAAATTGAGAATTAAGTGTATTTTGAAAGGGAAGTCATTTATAATTACAAGAGAGTAGCGAATATTTGGTTTTGATTTTTGTTTTCCTACAGATTTGAGTAGAGTGAGCTGTCATTATTCCTAAAGTACATACTTATTAAGCTTCCAGTAGTAGCTGTTCTGGAGGAGGCTCCTGAACTCATGGAATTTATAATAGAATCTGATTAAGTGGTTAAGTTGTTAGCTTTCTACTTTTTCATTTTAACATAATAAGTGTCTCTGCTTTCAAATAATCATGGGGAATAGAGTATGTAGACTTTTGGTTTCTGTTAGCTCACTTGCTGACTCCCCTTTGCTTTTTATGTTCAACTGTGGTGTTAAAATGTAACAATTATAGGTATGTCTAATCACCTTGATGTACACTTAAATTTCTTATACTTTTATGTCAATTATACTTCAGTAAAGCTGAAATTTAAAAAAAATAAAATTTAATAATTTTGTTTCATATTTACACCTGTATTTTTATCAGTTTTCTTGAAGTGAAACATGCTTATTAATACTAAGGATGTATTTTAGAAACTAAATCCAATAGATTTTAGATTTTTGCTCATATTCTTTAATTATGTAATTGCATTGAATTGACCTAGAAATATTTCAGTTATAAAAGTTGATTCAGAGTTTTATTGCATTTGGCCAGAGCCATTTTTTGTCAGAGTAGATAAAATTTAGAGAGTAGCAAATGATCTATGGCTTCCGCTCAGGTGCCCTGCACAAAATGATGAACGATGCCAGCCAGCTTCTTTACCTCAGAAGTCTGAGCAAATCATGGGAGGAATTTACTTGCTAGCAAGTTTGGAAATAAAGCAGAATCCTGAGGTAGAGCTAGGGCTGGAGGAGCCATGGCAAACTATGTTGCTAGCTCTTAAGGCTTCATAACCATCTTTCCATACTAATAAATACAGATACATACAGTCATTTCTGAAGGCTTCGCAATACCCCGAGGCAAGAAAATACCACAATTTATTTGCCTAATCCTTCGTTGATGGATGTTTTGGAACTTTTTGCACCAAAGGGTTTTTTTTTTTTTTTTTAAGATTGTATTTATTTATTCAACAGAGATAGAGACAGCCAGCGAGAGAGGGAACACAAGCAGGGGGAGTGGGAGAGGAAGAAGCAGGCTCATAGAGGAAGAGCCTGATGTGGGGCTCGATCCCATAACGACGGGATCACGCCCTGAGGCGAAGGCAGACGCTTAACCCCTGTGCCACCCAGGCACCCCCACCAAAGGGTTTTTTTTTTTTTTTTAAAAGATTTTATTTATTTATTTGACAGAGATAGAGACAGCCAGCGAGAGAGGGAACACAAGCAGGGGGAGTGGGAGAGGAAGAAGCAGGCTCATAACGGAGGAGCCTGATGTGGGGCTCGATCCCACAATGTCAGGACCACGCCCTGAGCCGAAGGCAGACGCTTAACCGCTGTGCCACCCAGGCGCCCCCCCCACCAAAGGGTTTTTAAGCAAAACAATGACATGATCAGAGTTACATTTTAAAAATATAGAAATAATGAGGCTACATTACCTAGACTAAGCAAGCTGAGTATATATTGTAGTGACCTTTATGAGATAGGGAAAAGAGGAGAGGAGGGAATTGAAGTGCGGGAAATGGCCATGGTAGAGTGAGTAGGTAATTTAGTTGGGGACAGCTTTAAGTTTCAGATGCCTTACCACCATCCACTAAGAAGAGATGCCCAATGAAGTGTGGGCTGAAGATAGAGATTTGGGAATCACCTGAGTAGTAATGGTAGTTGAAGCCATGGGATTGAGATGCCATGGGGGGGATGTTTTAGAATAAAAAGAGAAGGCCATGAATAGCAGCACAAATATTTTAGTAATGCGTAGGAAATACTGTGGAGAACAGTCAGAAGTGTAGGATAAAGAATTGAACAACTCTGAGTAGTACCAGAGTCTTTTTGATCTATATGATATCTATTTTCTTCTGAATTTTTCTGCCAGTTTGCTAGTTAATAATTTTTTGGTCTTGTATCTCAGGGAAAATATCTTAAGAGTCTGTTTAATAAATACAGAACATCATGATATATTTAGGGGGCTCCCATAGATTTTTCTAAAGTAGTTTTAAAATAAAAACTAAAAGCACCTTTTAATATAAAATTTTGAGGTATACAGGTTTAGAAATTCTTTGGATATTGTGACATTTTAATTAATTGTAATACCGTGCCTTGGTACCACTTGTCTAAAATAAGCTTTTCCTTGGGCGCCTGGGTGGCTCAGTAGGTTAAGTGTCCAACTCTTGATTTCTGCTCAGGTATGATCTCAGGGTTGTGAAATCGAGCCCTGCATTGGGCTCTGCACTGAGAGTGGAGCCGGCTTAACATTGTCTCTCTCCCTCTCCCTCTGTCCCCCCAACCCTGGCTCATGCGCCTACACACACACACTCTCTCTCTCTCTCAAAAATTTCAAAAAATAAATAAGTAAAATAAGCTTTTTCTTTCCATCTTTAATAGAGTTTATGCCATAGCAGTAGCTTCCATGTAATTATAATATTACTGGAAAAGGCCTGAAAATGCAAGGAATACTAATTTTTTTCAGTCTTTCTTTTGTTAAATAGCATTTTAATTAATAGCATCATTTAATGAATTTTTAGTGATCTAAATTAGAATTTAGGTTTAATAATGCCAATAGTTAATGATTCATTAGTGAATTAATGTTTTAATGGATTTATATATATCATGGTCTACCAAAATTATAGAGGTGCCATTTTATGTGGCAGTACTTGTCTGTTTGAAAAAGTCAATGCTAGTAAGGTGTTGCCAGCCGAGGGGATAAAAAAATTTGACAGTCCTGATGTCTTTACATTTTTTTTCACCTTAGAGTTCACAGAGTGAATCTTTGACAGTTTATTGTAGGTAGGAGCATTTCTTGAGAATTATGTCAACAGGTTATTTTGGGGGGCAAGGAAAACAATTGCTTCATTGCTGATGAGCATCCATTTAAAGCACACAGGTTCATAAATTTGAACTTTTTTCAAGTGTGCATACATTTCCCTGCCAGTTAGCTGGTGAGGTACCTCCTAGATCTTCAGCTCTTTATTTTTTCTGATAGCTGCAGCTTTGTGGGCTCTGGTCAGTGTCTATGTGTAGAGGCCATGCAGCCGGCTTAGGGAAAGTGTGATCTTTTAGTTCCACACTGTGGCGTGTTAATCTGGGCACTGCTTGCCAACAGGCATTTGTCTAGAAGGAAGTGGGTCCCTTCAGATACTTGGTCGGTTGGAGAAAAGGTATTCCTACTTCTTACTGTGCTGTTTGAGTTTCTGCCATAGCTGTGTTCAAATGTTGTGAAACTCCCTGTTGTTATTCAGTTTTAAATTGGCTTGTATATTCTACAAACCTAGGATGAGTAGCTACTTTTAAGGGAGGCATCATGACCCTCCTTTTTCTCTTTCTCATAGATAGTGTTGGGAAATGAAGCCCGACTGGGTGGTAGAGCCAAATTAGAGAACAGCTATGATTGTGTCGCAACCTTATGTTTCTTTTTTTTCTGGTAAAGTGAGTACTGTCAGGAGCATTTTTCATACACACCCAGCTGAAAGAAATCTGCTGACAAACTTCCTTTCAGGCAATTTTTTCATTGTTAAGGGGAGCCTTTACTGATGCTTATTTTTATATGATAAAGCATATTTCAGTGTATTTTACGTAGCTTGTTTTAGATTTTGAGATTTGAAGCAATTTTTGACTCAGCATCACATATGCTTGGGAAACTTTCAAATCTGGAAAGCTGTAACGTACAAACATACTTTGAAGTACCCCATATGTGACTGGTTAAAATACACTAGGGATGTCATATTGGTTAGCAAATGAAAGAACATAGCTGTCATTTTACATTGTTGGCATAAAGTAGCAGCAATTATGTTGAGTGGTGGTGGACAAGCCTGAGCTGCCATATATAAACTATCATAAAAATAAATCTTGCCCAGGTCACTATGGTTAGGACATTTGGAAAATATATATGTCTATACTTAAATCTTGATTTGTTGGATATAATAGTCTATTTTATTTTTTTCCATAAAAACCTGGTTTTATTTTCTTGGTGGTTATTGTTTTTTTCCTGCATACATGTCTTTGATGGCTCATTGGCAACTCCTTTCTTAATGGACCAGGCACATGAAGGTGATACTATAGAAATCTCCTGATTATTGTTCCTTAAAGTATTAATTGATACAACATTTGTTTGGGAAAGCATAAAAATAAATGATGACAATGAAGTTTGAAGATTATCTTTAAACAATAGACAATTCTGTAGGTTAATCCCATTGTCATACACTGTATAATACCTTAAGTATAAAAACACTGTAAACCTTTATATCAGTAGAACTTTTTAGAATACTTTGATGTACACCTTATGCGATGGTTGCCTTGTGAGGTGAGAAATAGGTAAGGTATTATCCACATTTAACAGAGGAGGATGAAACTCAGTGAAGTCTGAATGACTTCCTAAGGCCAGATCTTTCTTTTTAAAAATCAACTTTGTTGAGGCATAATTTAAAGATAATAAAATATATGTATTTGAAGTAAATAGTTTTGAGTTTTGACAAAGGTATGTATTCATGTAAGTACTAGTCCAGTTAAGATATAAAATGTTTTTATCACCCCCCAAAATTCCCTTGTATCTCTTTGCTGTCAGCCCCTCACCCCACTCTAGGCATCCATTAATCTCCTTTCTGTCACTATAGATTAGTTTTGCCTGTGCTAGAATTTTATGTAGATGAAAGCATAATGCATGAACTCTTTTTATTATTTTTTTGAGAGAGAGAGAGGGAGAGCACATGTGCTCCAAGTGGAGGGGGGAGGGGCAGAGGCAGAGGGAGAGAGAGAATCTTAAGCAGGTTCTACACCCAGCGTGGAGCCTGATACGGGGCTTGATCCCAGGACCTTGAGATCATGACCTGAGCCAAAACCAAGAGTTGGATGCTTAAGCAACTAAGCCACCCAGGTGCCCTACATGAACTCTTTTTGAATTGGATTCCTTTGCTCATATTTTTGAGATTCATGCATATTGTTATGTATAGTTTTTCCCTTTTTATTGTTTTGTATTATTCCATTGTATGAATACCACAATGTGTTTATTCATTCACCTGTTGTTGTTGGACATTGATGTTTCCAGGTTTTGGCCTATTATAAATAAAGCAACTATGAATGAACATTTGTGTACATTTTTGTGAGGACATACATTTTCATTTCTCTTGGGTAAATACCTGGAAGTTGAATTGGAGGGCCGTATTTGTGTAAGTGTATTTAACTTTTAAGTAGCTGTCAAGCAGTTTCCCAAAGTGATGGTTGTACTTTTTATTTTGCCACCAGCAATGTCTGAAAGTTCTGATTGCTCCATATCCTTGCCAACAGTTTTGGTATCATCAATCTTTTTAATTTTAGCCATTCTAGTGTGAATTAATATCTCCTTGTGATTTTAATTTGTATTTCCCTGATAATGTAACTTAGTGTTTTTCTCCTATACTTATTGATGTCATTATCAGTGATCACTGATGTATGTCATTCATACATCTTTGGTGAAGTGTCTGTTTAAGTCTTTTTCTCATGTTCTTATTGGGTTTTTTATTTTATTACTGTAAGAGTTCTTTGTATATTCTGACTACAAGGCCTTTGTCAAATACATATATTGCAAATATTTTCTCCTAGTCTGTGGTTTCCCTTTTCATTTTCTTAATGGTGTCTTTCAAGCGATTTTAAATTTTGATGGAGGCCAATTAATTTTTTTCTTTGATAGTTAGTACTTCTTATGTACTAAAAAATCTTTACCTACATTGTGGTTGTGAAGAATTTGTTCTCTTTTTTTTCTCCTAAATGTTCATAGTTTAAGCTTTTACATTTAGGTCTATGATTCATTTTGTATTTACTTTTATTTATTTTTGTATAATGAGAGGGAAGAGTTAAGGCTTATTATTATTATTATTATTATTTTAAACAAGGATATCTAGTGGGTGAAGGCTATTCTTTCTCTACTGACTTATTTTGATATGTGTGTCTGTGCCATTGATTTATATGTTTTTTTAAATGTTTTTTTATTATATTATGTTAGTCACCATACAGTACATCCCTGGTTTCTGATGTAAAGTTCAATGATTCATTAGTTGCGTTTAACACCCAGTGCATCATGCAATACGTGCCCTCCTTACTACCCATCACCAGTCTATCCCATTCCCCCACCCCCCTCCCCTCTGAAGCCCACAGTTTGTTTCTCAGAGTCCTTAGTCTCTCATGCTTCATTCCCCCTTCTGATTACCCCCCCTTCTTTATCCCTTTCTTCCCCTACCAATCTTCCTAGTTCTTATGTTCCATAGATGAGAGAAATTATATGATAATTGTCTTTCTTTGTGATTTATGTTTATTAGACCAGTACCACAAAGTACTACTTCGTATTGTAGTTTCATAATAAGTCTTAAAATTTGGTAGTGTAAGTCATCCAAATTTGTTGTTCTTTATCAAAATTGTTTTAGGCATTTTAGGTTCTTTGTGTTTACATATACATTTTAGAATCACTTGTCAGTTTCTACAAAACTTGCTGGGATTGAGATTGGAATTGTGTTGAATCTAGATCATTTTGGGAAGAATTGATATTTTAGCGAAATCGGGTTTTCCAGTGTAAACATGGTATCTGTTCCCATTTACTCAGCTTTTCTTTAATTTATTTCAATAGTGTTTTAGTTTTTAGTATATGAGTCTCATACATATTTTATTAAATTTTACTCTGTTTCGTATTTTTTATTTTGATTTTAAATGGAATTGGTTTTAAATTTCCAGTTCATTGCTCATATGGAGAAATGCAATTGAATTTTGAACATTGATTTTTGTATCTTGTAACCTTGCTAAATGCATATTCCTTAGTAGGTTTTTTGTGGATATGTCCAGATCTCTACATACACAATCATGTTGCTTGTGAATAAACAGTTTTACTTTTTCCTTTCTAGTACGTATGTCTTTTCTCCCCTTCCGTTATTGCACTAAGACTTCCAAAAATGTTAAACAAATGTGGTGAGATCAAACATCCTCGCCTGTTTCTGATCTTATGGGGAACAGATTTGGTTCTCATTGAGTATGATGTTATCTGTAGGATTTTGAAGATTCCCTTTATGAAGTTTAGAAGTTCCCTTTTATTCCTAGTTTGCTAAGAATTGTATGAATGTATATGTTTCAAATCATGAGTAGGTGTTGTATATTGTCACATGCTTTTTTGGGGGGGTCTTTTGAGATGATCATATGGCTTTCCTTACTTGTTCATATATGAATTACATTGATTGATTTTCAAATATTAAACTCATCTTGAATTACTGGAATTAAACTCATTTGGCCATGATGTATTATTTTATGTATTGGTGGATTTATCTTGCTAATATTTTCTCGAGGATATTTGCAGCCACATTCATGAAAGATGTTTTTCCTTTCCTTCTAATTTCTTTGATTTCAGTATGAAGGTAATACTGACTTTATATAATGAGTTACAAAGTGTTCCTTCCTTTTCTATTTTCTGAAAACTTTGTCTAAGTTTGGTATCATTTCTTCCTTAAATGTTGGATATAGAACTCACCAGTGAAGCCATCAGGGTTACATGCTTTCTTTGTTTTTTAATTACAGATTTGTTTTTAAAAATTGATTTACAGCTATAAAGATGTTTTGTTTCTTGTGTTAATTTAGGTTGTTTTGTAGTCTTTCAAGGAATTTGTTTATTTCATCTAAATTTGTCAAGTTTGAGGCACTTGGGTGGCTCAGTCAGTTAAGCTTCTGTCTTTGGCTCAGGTCATGATCCCAGGGTCCTGGGGTAGAGCCCCACATCGGGCTTCCTACTCACTGGGGAGCCCATTTCTCCCTCTCCTGCTCCCCGTGCTTGTGCTCTGTCTGTGTCAAATAAATAAATAAAATCTTTAAAAATAAATAAATAAATAAATAAATAAATTTGTCAGATTTATTGGCACTAGGTTGTTCATAATGTTCCCTAATTATCCTTTTAATATCTGTAAAACATGAAGTGATGTCCCCTTGTTCTTTCCTGACATTATTATTTGGGTGGAGGTTTATCAATTCTGTTAACTCTTTTCCAAGTACCAGCTTCTCATTTTATTTTTTAGTATTGTTTTGGTTGTTTTCTATATTGCTGATTTTTGCTCTTACCTTTATTTCCTTCCTTCCTTCTTTTTTTTTCTTACCTTCTTATTTTGATTTAATTTGCTCCTTTTTCTAACTTCTTAAGAATGGCATCTTATGTAATTGATTTTTAAACTATCCTTCTTTTCTAATATAAACACTTAAAGTCATGAATTGCCCTCTCAGTTCTGCAGATTTTGACGTGGTGCTGAACGCAAGTGACTGGTGTTTCATTACTGTTCAGTTCAAAATACTTTCTAAATTCTCTTGTGATTTCTTCTTTACTCATTGATTATTTAGAAGTATCTTCTTTAATTTCCAGATATCTGGATATTTTGTAGATATCTTTTTTTGTTATTGATTTCTAATTTATGTTTCTTGTGGTTAGAGAGCATACTTTGTATGATTTCAGCCCTTTCAAATTTCCTGAGACTGTTTTTGGCCCAGCAATTTGATCTATCTGGATGAGCATTCATGTGCACTTGAAAGGTATGTGTATTGTGCTCTTCTTGGCTGTAGTGTCCTATAAATAAATATCAGGTCATTTTGCTTAATAGTAATGCTTTTCAGGTCTTCTCTATCCCTTCTGACTTTTTGTTCCCTTGCTCTCATAATTCTTGAAAAAGGAGTATTGAAAGCTCCAAATAATTGTGGACTTCTCTATTTCTCTTTTTAATTCAGTCCATTTTTCTTTTTGCATTTTTTACCTTAAGATTTTCTTTCTCTCTTTTCAGAAATTTGACTATGAGATGCCTATGTGTGGTTTTCTTTATATATTTTTTTTCTTTATATATATATTTTTTCTTTATATATATATACGTATATATATATACATATATATATATACATATATATGTATATATATATACGTATACATATATACGTATATATATATACGTATATATATATATTTTCTGCCAAGGGTTCACTGAAACGTTTGGTTTTGTGGGTTGGTATCTTTCATTAATTTTAGAAAAATCTTTTTTTGGCTACTGTCTTTTAAAATATTTCTTCTACTGTACTTTTCTGTTTCTTCTTTTTCTGGTACTTGTGTTAGTTTAGACTTAGACCAGTAGTGTGCAGCAGAAATATAATGTGAGCCACACATGTAATTTTAAGCTGCCTAGTAGCTGCAGTAAAAAAAAAAAAATAATAATAATAAAAACAAGGGAAATTGATTTTAAGACTATATTTTGTTTAACCCAACATATGAAAATGTTATTTGAACAGTTCTTCTATTTAAAAATTATTAATGAGTATTTTTTATTCTTATTTTTGTATTAAGTCTTCAAAACCCAGTGCGTATTTTATACTTATCAGTTCATGGGTATTGTAAACATCACCATTATTTCTCCCTTTTGTCCTTTGTACTTGAACATGTTTTATATACCCCAGAATCTTTTTTTTTTTTTTTGAAAGAGTTTTAAAAAACGAGAGAAGCAAAGTCTTTCATATTTGTACATATATAAACTTTTTTGGTGCTCTTCATTTCTTTGATGAGATTTTAGTTTCTGTTTCGTATTCTCTTCCTTCACCTTGAAGAACTTCCTTTAACATTTTTTGTAGTATCTATCTGCTGATGTCAGCTTTTCTCAGTGTTTCCTTATTTATCTAAAGATGTCTTTATTCTTCCTCCATTTTTGAAGGATATGTTAGCTAGTTATAGAATTTTGGGTTGACAGCTTTTTCTTTCAGAACAGTAAAGATAGCATTCTGTCTCCTGGTTCACCTTGTTTCTCGAGAAGTCAGATGTTATTCTTACTAGTGTTCCTCTGTATGTACTGTGTCATTATCATTAGTTACTTTTAAGATTTCTTTCTTCATTATTGTACAGTCTGGTTATGATGTGCCTTAGTGAGCTTTTCTGTTTGGGATTTTTTTGAACTACTTGAATTTGTGAGTTTGTAGCTTTTACCAAAATTGGAAGAATTTCAGCCCTTATTTCTTTGAATATATCTACCTGTCCCCTGACCACCTTTTTTGGACTACATTTACATAATTGCTTGCTGTTGTCCCATAGGTCGCTAAGGCTCTGTTCTTTTTTGTTGTTGTTTTATGCTTTTTTTTCTTTTGGTGCTTTAGTTTGGATAGTTTCTCTTGGCTGTGTCTTCAAGCTTACTTCAGTGCTTCTGTTGCTGTTAAGTTCATCCAATGAATCTCTAATTTCTCATACATTTTTAAGCTATAAAGATTCCATTTGTTTTTTTATAACTTACATTTCTTTCCTCTATATGTTCATGTTCTATGATATTCTAAAGTCTTTGGCAATTCTGTTATCTTTGTCATGTCTGTCTGACTCTGAATTATGAGATGATTACTGGTATGTCTAGTAGTTTTTCTTATTTAATGGTAGACATTGTAATTATCACATTTATGAGTGTCTGATTTCCCCCCTCCTTTATAGTTTTGAATTTTGGTAAGCTTCTTGTGAACCTATAATTATTTTAAGATAAAAAAAATTTAAACTTTGTTTTTCTAGGCAGTTAAGTTACTTGCAAATCAGCATGGATGCTTTTGAGACTTGTTTTGGAGCTTTGTTAGTGCGGGTGTAGAGTAGCCTCATTCTAGGGCTGTTTTAAACCTACTACTCAAATGTTACCATCTAGGGTCCCTTATGAAACCCTGGATATTCAGTGTGGTCTCTCCATTCTTGCTGGTTGCAATTTGGATGATTCCAAGCCCAAGTGAACTGTGGGAATTATTCTACTTATATCTCCTTTGTAGTTGTTTTTTCCCTGGTAGATGATTTTTGTCTAGCCTCGTAGAATCTTACCTTGCTCATGTGCAGGTCAGTATTCAACCAAATGGGACCCCATACAGATTTCTCTGTGTAGCTTCCTCCTCTCTGGTACTCTTCCCCATAAGTTTTAGCAGCCTGACCCCTCTGTCTCCCAAACTGCAGTCTTGTCTCTTCAACTCAGTGAGACCACCATGGGGAGGGTGGATTTCCTTTTTCTGTTCAGTGTTTCAGAAAGTGCTTTCAGGCATAAAGGTGAAATGATTGTAGAGCTCTCATTATTTCCTTTCACTCAGGGATCACAGCCCTTTGTTGTCTGTAGTCTAGTGTCTGAGAATAGTTGTTTTATATATAGATTGTCCAGTTTTTGAGTTGTTTGTGGCAGGGGGGCAAGTCTGGTACCATTTACTCCTTCATAGTCAGAAGTAATTGTATTTTAGAGAACGAGAGATAATATTTGTACATTATTAGGTATAGATACTGCTCTGTGCCCTTTATATTAATCCATTTTAACTCTAACAATTCTTTTGAGGTTGGTAGTGTTATTATCTCCTATTTTGTAAATGAAGAAAATGGAGCTCAGAGGTGTTAAGTGCACTATTCTGAGTCACAGAGTTGGTGGAGTGAAGGTTTTCCCCAGGCAGCTTGACTCCAGAGCCTACACACTTAATCAGTGCTTTGTGTTTCCTCCATGCTCTGGGGCGCTAGACCTGGAGGATCCATCTTGGAATAGAGTTCTGGGAGCTAACTGAATCAGGTGGGTTGTCTAAAGGAAACTAGTCAGAAGAGACATGATCCAGGAGGTGAATATGAGTTGTCATTGAGGAAGGGAACCAAATGTTAGAGTAATATTAAATACAAGGCTTGAGAAGATAAGGATAAAGCTATTAGTGGGAGACAAAGCAAGATCAAGGATCAGTGCCAGGTACAAGCAGGATGAGACAGAATGGTTCAGAACAAGATACAGGTTTCTTTGGGGTTGAAAATGTAGTCCTTCATTCAACACTGTTGTGTGTTAGGCCCTTTGTAAACTAGACAAGGCACCTGTTTACATCAAGTATGCATTCTGGAGTAGCAGAGGTAGGAGAAGCAGAGGGTAGGAGGGAGAGTAGGAGAAGCAGAAATATGAGTGAATTAGATAACATCAGGTAGTGCTAACTGCCATGAAGAAAATAAAGCAGGATGATTTGATAATAATTTAATTGGGAGGCAGGCAGAATCTTTAGGGAAGATCTCTTTGAGGAGATGATATTTTGGCTGGAACCAGAAGAAAAAAGAAACAAACGAATTAGTCATGAAAAGATTAGATGGCAGAGCCATGTAGTCCAGAAGAGCCAGTAAGTGCAGAATTCCTAGGCCAGAATAGGCTTGTCAGAAAAAAACATCATGGCTCTAATAAATGAGATCTGAGAGGTAGTCAGGAAGCAATTGTGTTGGATCTAATGAATTGTGATCAGATTTTTATTCCACGTGCTGTGGGAAATCATTGAAAGTTTCTTTATTTTTTATTTTTTTTTTACAAGATTTTATTTATTTGAGAGAAAGAGCACAAACGGGGGAGGGGCAAGAGGGAGAGAGAAGCAGACTCCCCACTGAGCAGGGAGCCCAACTTGGGGCCTCCATCCCTGGACCCTGGAACCGTGACCCAAGCCCAAGGTAGACGCTTAACCAACTGAGCCACCTAGGTGCTCCGGAAGGTTCTTTAAAATATAGAGGTGATGTGATCTGATTTGTGTTTTAAAAAGATCACTCACACTGCTCTGAAGAGGATGTGGTGATTACTACACTATTATTTATTTTAATTTTTCTTTTTTTTTTTTTTAAAGATTTTATTTATTTATTTGACAGAGGCAGCCAGTAAGGGAAGGAACACAAGCAGGGGGAGTGGGAGAGGAAGAAGCAGGCTCCCAGAGGAGCCTGATGTGGGACTCGATCCCAGGACTCTGGGATCACGCCCTGGGCCGAAGGCAGATGTTTTAATGACTGAGCCACCCAGCTGCCCCTATTTATTTTAATTTTTAAGTAGGCTCCATGCCTAACGTGGGGCTTGAACTCATGAACCTGAGATCAGGGAAGTTGCACATTCTAGTGACTGAGCCAGCCAGGCACCCCACTGTTTTTTTATTTTAACAGTGCCATATAATCCGGTTTCTTCTTTTTAAGAGTGAGAACTTTAATTTAGTTAGAACTTCAAATATTCATAAGAAAGGTAAATTGGGAAAATTCAGCCACCCATTACATTAAATAATTTAGTACTTCAGTTTAATATATTTTAGCAGTCTTCTACAAGTATAAGGGAGATAGTTTGTGTTACATGTTTAACATGTAGGTCAAGCGGATGTATTTACATTTATAATGTATTTACATTATCATAATCAGTGTTTTAAGAGGTTTATTGAAATACTACTCAGCAGTAAAAAAGTAACAAAACTATTGCTACATACAACAGTTTACCTGAATCTCCATAGATCTATGCCGAGTTTAAAAAGTCACCCAGAAAGTTTCATACTGTATGATTCCATTTGTGTAACATTCTTTAAATGACAAAATTATAGAAATGGAGAGCAGATTGGTGGTTGCCAGGGTTTAAAGAGAGGGAAGGGCAGGAGGGAAATATATGTGGCTAGCAAAGGGCAGTGGAGAGAGATTCTAGTGATGATAAGTTCTATAGTTTCATTGTATCAGTGTCAGTATCCTGACTCTGATACTGTGCTATGGGTTTGCAAGATGTTACCATTGGGGGAAACTGGGTAAAGGATATATGGAATCTCTGTGTTTCTTACAATTGCTTGTGAACCTATGGTTATCTCAAAATAAAAAGTTTAATTACAGAAATGTTTAAAGAGTCGATGTTCGAGATTAAAAGGGAATGCTACAGTTTGGAGCAGAAATGATTTCAGTGTCTTTTGGTGAACGCTTCACTGCCAATGAGGCAGAATTGTAGTGATTGAGTTACTTTGTAGAGTAGGACAGATGGGGTTTGCAACAATTAGCTGTTTGTCGTTGGACTAGTTCTGAAACTCTAAGCTACAGTTTCTTATTGGTAGTAAGGAATGAAAATATTGTCCACCTTCTATGATTGTGAGGATTAAATAGAATAGTGCTTGTGAAGCATCTAATGTAGTACTTGACCTATAATAAGAGATCAGTAAACTTTAGTAATTATGATGGGTTTATATTGCCCGACTTGTATTCCTAGGGGTTTTTAAGAGTTATTAGTATATAAATTATTAAAAATAATATATTTAACTATGTATTATATAAAAAATGGTTACTTAAAAGTCCAGGATGAGATGGCTTTACAGGTGAATTCTATCAAACATTTAAAGAAGAGTGAATGCCTATTCTTCTCAAACTATTCCAAAAAAATGGAAGTGAAAGAAATGTTTCCAAATTCATTTTATGAGGCCAGCATACTCTAGTACCAAAATCAGACAAACACCCTGCTAAAAAAGGAGAATTACAGACCAGTATCCCTGATTAAACATAGATGTTAAAATTCTCAACCAAATGTTGGCAAAATGACTTAAAAAATACATTAAAAGGATCATTCACCATGACCAAGTGGGATTTATTCCAGGGAAGCACGGATGGCTCAGTAAATGCAAATCAACCAATGTGATACATCACATTAACAAAATGAAGGATAAAAATCATGATTATTTCAATAGATACAGAAAAAGCATTTGAGAAAATTAAACATCCATTCATGTTTAAAACTCTCAACAAAGTGGACATAGAAGGAACATACCTCAACATAATAGAGGCCATATGACTTGTAGCTAACATACTAATGTAATATTATATGTCAACTATACTTTAAAAAATTGTGTTATATATTTGAAGGTTGTTGAGAGAGAAAATCTTAGAAGTTCTCACAAAAAAATTGTTACTTGTATATGATAAAGCAAAATGATAACAAAGGAATATGATTTCTCTTCACTTGATCCTAAAATTTCTTTCTTCCTATCTGTCTGTCTGTCTATCAGAGGGAGAGAGAGCATGCATAAGCAGGGGGAGTGGCAGGCAGAGGGAGAAGCAGGCTCCCTGCTGAGCAAGGAGCCTCTGTGGGACTCTGATCCCAGGACCCTGGGATCCTGACCTACCTGAAGGCAGACACTTAACAGACTGAGCCACCCAGGCGTCCCCATCCTAAAATTTCTTAAGAAATACTTGGAAGGGTTGCTGCATTTGGATGTTACTGATGCCAGGACAGTATTCTGACTTAAAAACACTTGTGTCTTGCTTTCCATGTTTATGGTATCAGTAAAGTGGCTTATATTTGCTTTGAAACCCTAATTGAAGGCATTTCATTCTTAAAGGTTTTTTTCTTATCCTTTTTTTTTTTTTTTTTTTTTTTTTTTTTTTGCTTTTTGGTTTATTGAAACTTTCTCAGGTGCTGTATCTGATTGTAGCAACAGGACTGGCAAGTGTTGCTTAATTAGAACTATATTAAGGCTGTGTATTTTTCAGTAGCCATCTAATGACTTCTTTACTGAACAAATAAACATTCGAAGTACACTCCTTATGAGGTAGGGCTTGGGAAGAAAGCCACCAACAACATAGGACTCAAAAAGGTAAACAGAAACAACTTATTCTATGGATGTATTAGCAGCTCCAGTTTGAGCCAGCCATCCCTCAGAGTTTGCTCTGTAACGTAATTTTGGGATAGGAATATCAATACAAGATCTGTAAATTCATCTCTAGACCTTAGCTGACTTAGGTATAGCATATATAAGAATGTTGTAGAAAATGTACTTACCGATTTCTGTGGAAAATAAATATGAGCTTTGTTTCTAAATTATTATTCTGAAGTTTTTCTGCTAAAAAGTTAAAAAATATTTGACACTAACATTCTGCCATATTTGCTTTTATTTTCTCTCCTCCCTTTCCCTGCCTCCCCCCCCCCCCACCCCATTCTCTTTGCTGGCGCACACACGCGCGCACACACACACAATCACTTCAGAATCTTATGAAAACAAGAACATTTTTCTGCGTAATTACAGTACCATGATCACACCAAGAAATTAAATGTTGTTACAATAATATTATCTAACATGTAGTCCATATTTATATTTCTGCAATTATTGTACCTAAAATGTTCTTTATAGTTTTTTTCTTTTCCTTTCTCAAACCAGGAAACAATCAAAGATCATTTACTACTTTTTGTTAACCAATGTGTTTTTGTTGTCTTTAAGTCTAGAACAGTTGCCTCTCCCTACCTTAGTTCATTATTATTTCATGACATTGACATTTCTGAAGAATGCAAACAACTTAGCTTGTAGACTATACCCTAACCCCCTCTTGTCTGGTTGATTCCTCCTAATTAGATTCAGATTAAAAATTTTTGCCACAAATGCTGCATAGGTGATGTTGTATACTTTCCATTGAATTTCATCAGGAGGCATATCATGGCAGATGGTTCCATTATTGGTGATACTAAGTTTGACCATATTTTCCTTTGTAATTAGGAAGCCTTGTGTGGAGTGATACTTTGACATTGTTTGCATATTGTTTCCCATTAATGCTCCACCTAGTGGTTTCAGCATCTGTTGATGATCTGTGCTGAATTAATTACAGCATTGGTGGTTGGAATATGGTGATTTTTAAAGTGCTCTCATTCCTTCTACATTTCTTACTTGGCATTGTTCTATAAAGAAAAGCTTTCTCTTTCTTTCCCCTGTAATGACTATCACCATGGACTTATGGATTCTTTTTGTTTTTAATTCCTTGTAATATAACTCATTATTGTCATTAATCTTTTTTATATTCAGTTGGGCCCATATTTGGCCAGAGGGAGCCCCATGCACACTGGCTTCTATAACGTTTTGACATCTCTCCATCAGTCTTTTTTTTTTTTTTTTAAGTTTTTATTTATTTATTTGACAGACAGCCAGCGAGAGAGGGAACACAAGCAGGGGGAGTAGGAGAAGAAGAAGCAGGCTCCCAGCAGAGCAGGGAGCCAGATGCGGGGCTCAATCCTAGGACCCTGGGATCACGCCCTGAGCTGAAGGTAGACCCTTAACGACTGAGACACCCAGGCGCCCCGCTCCATCAGTCTTTGAATACTTTTTTTCTTTCTGACACAACTGTATATTCCAGGCTCACTTTATACTTTTTCTGTCTCTGACTTGGATTCAGCCATTTTCTAAAGAGCCTTGGTTTTATTTTAATGGAGGAAATGTTATTTAGATACCAAGATCTGGGCACAGATGTATTTATTGCTACTTTAGTAGTTATTGCTTCTAGGCCCTTTTGTCAAGTTAGGGCTAGGAAAAATACATGTATATAATCATGAGTTCTTACTGATTACCTGTAATTCAAAACTGGAATCATAGAGTTTTTCCATATTTGAATCTTAAAATAAGCGTCTGCCCCCAGGACTCCTTCCCAGAGAGGTGCGTCCCCATCCTAATGCAGCTCTTGGCTAGGGACAGTTGCACTGCCTCCTGTGCCCATCTTAATATGGCTCTGCTGGCTGAGATCCACCTCCATCAGCAGTATCTCAGCAGTATCTCAGCATCCTATTCTGGACAAAAACCATGTTATTTTTAGAGCACAAAATGCTTTGTACTATTATTGTCATCCCATTTTACAGATAAGAATATTGAAGCACAGAGAAATTGAGGACTTTGCTCAAAACCACATAGTAGATGGCATAGTCAAGGTTGAACCTAGGTTCTCCACTTAAATAGTCCTTGCTCTTAATCTACACTACTAGACCATAGGGTTTAAATAAGAAGTAGTGGAAGATGTGACCTGAAAGAGTGATTATTTTAAGATCATGAAGAACTTCATTAATCAAATAATTTTGGACTTGTTTGGTAGGCCCTGGGAAGTCACGGAAGGTTTTTGCTTGTAGAATGTTGTGATTAGAGATGTGCTGTAGAAGGTTAATTTCTTGTGGCTGTGGGGACTATTGGAGGTAAGATTCCTGTTAGGATGCTATTCTTGGGCCTCTCTCTGGGGATCTAAAGAATCACCATCTCTAAGGTTTGGGGCTAGGGATTTTGTTATTTTTATGATCAGCTAGATTTAGAACCACTGTGATAGACTATTTTCTTTGTTTACCATATGTATTTGGTTACTGTTATGCAGTTCCTATATGTGTCTACCCAGTAGATCCTCATTTCAATACACTTGTCATTAGAGTTTGGACATATTTCAGATGAAGTTGGTAGAATTGCTCAGGAGACATAGTATCTTTCATTGGTCAGGAACTCTTAATAGACATTTGAGCTGTACTATTTTTTGTATATATTCCTTTTGCAATAAAGCTTAGTATCAGTTTGATTCAACATTATCTTGAAAATAGTTCTCCATTGGGTAGTATGATTGTCAGATTTACCAGATGTAAATGACAGGATATAAACCAGATGCCCATGCAACCCTTATAGAAACAGATTTAAGAGAACTCTCAACTGTTTTGTGGTGTGTTTTATTTGTTAAATTTAGGCAGAATTAATATTGAAACTCAGGAGAGGGATGTTTTGAATCCCATGGCCATCACCTCCCTTGTCGGTATTGCCATTTTCACATTATCTGGTGATAGCAGAGCAACAGTGATGCTCTTTGGTCCTCTGTTTAATACAGGTTGGGTACAACATCAGTAGGTCATGAACAGCGGGCCGTAATTCTCCTGTGGGTTACAACTAAAATCTTTGTTGGTCAATGTATACTCCTGACTTTGTTTCTAAGGCCAACCCACTTTTAATAGGCTGGATTTTTGCTGTGCTGAGATTT
Organism: Ursus arctos; assembly: GCF_023065955.2. NCBI lineage: Eukaryota > Metazoa > Chordata > Mammalia > Carnivora > Ursidae > Ursus > Ursus arctos. Next base: position 37,441,763 of record NW_026622874.1, read on the forward strand.
CCTTACACCAGAAGACAGAGATGATTAGAAGTGTCTATTTTTTCTGGAAAATTTCTATTTTCATACCAACTATAGAAATCTCTAAGATTCTAGCTACTTCAGGGAGAAGGGTGATTTACTTTTCTAGACAGTGGGTATTTTAGATATTGTTGAAAATAAATTAACACTTATTTCCATAAGTTTGCATTCTGCATACCTTTAAGCAGGAGATACCTATATATTGATGGTAGAAAGAAAAATAAGTATGCTAAATTTTGTTTTCCTTTCACAGATTTTTATTTCCAATTTCTTATGGCTTCCAACTAATCTGGATAAAAAATAGTTTATTTTTAAAGATCATTTATGATCTTTCTTAGATATTACTTAAAATACCCCACTATCTAGAAAAAGAAATCACCCTTCACCTTGAAGTATTTATAAAGATACTTCACAAACATATAGGTAATGGCTTATTTAGAACCAGAAATGGTGATATATGAGGTATTTATACTGGAAAAGTGGGAGGAGAGCATCACAAATTAATCTGATTTTTTTGAGTAACAGCTTGCGATATAGTTGACATACCATATAATTCACCCATTTGAAGTGTACAATGTAATGGTTTTTAGTATATTCAGAATTGTACAGACATCTCCACTACCAATTTTAGAAAATTTTTATCACACTGAAAAGAGACCCTACACCCTTTACCATCACCATCCTATCTCCCTATCTCCCACCCCCAACCCTAAGCAACTGCTTTTGTACTTTCAATCTGTTTATATTGCCCATTTTGGACATTTCATATAAATGGAATAATATGTGTTTTTGTGTGTGTGTGGGATTGGCATCCTTACTTAGCATATTGTTTTCAAGGTTCTTCTGTGTTGTATATATCACTCTTTATTGCTGAATTGTATTCCATTGTATGGATTATCTATATTTTGTTCATTCATCAGTTGATGGACATTTGGGTTGTTTCTACCTTTTTGGCTATTATGAATATTTGTGTACAGATTTTGTGTGGATATATGGTTTTATTTCTCTTGAATATATATACCTAAAAGTAGAATTGTAGGACCAAATGGTAACTGTTTCATTTTTTGCGGAACTGCCAAACTGTTCCGCACAGCAGCTGCATCATTTTACATTTTCACTAGCAGGGTATAAGGGTTCTGATTTCTCCACATTCTTGCCAACAGTTGTTATTATGTGACTTTTTAATTATAGCCTTTCTAATGGGTGTGTAGTGGTATTTCAGTGAGTTTAGTGCTATTTTACTTTTATCTCCATGTAAACTAAAGATAAAGTAAACATACAGTAAACCTGTTTTGAAAATAAATAATATGCAAGGTATACTTTTCTGAATTGGAATTTGACAGACCACAGTCTGATATGTACATGCTGTGCATATCATTTTAGCAGAATAATTCAAATTCTTCATGATTGATTTGTTAAGTCTTAGATCCCTCCTGTATCCCTCTAGGACTGCTTGGATGTGGTAGGTGCTAGAGCCGCTGTACCACAGTAGGCCAGGAAGGACCTGGGTTCTTTTTAGGAATATTTTTTTAGTTCTGTGTCTAAATCTGATACAAGAGTAATAAGAGGCATACAATACTAGAACTTCTGTCTTACTGATTTATGAGGCTTAATTAAACACTTCTTTATGTCATAGCTTTAACTTTATTTCTAATGCATAAATGTAACTTATTTTATCTAGACTCCACTGATTGGAAGTAACAAAAAGATAACTTTTGTAACACAGATATAGAACCTACTATTTATTGGCCTTTGTATGATACTTTAAGCTCTGTTAAGTAAGTTCATTAGGATTCTGTATCCTTTCCTTTTTAATTGGAACTGCTTTTTATTCTGTAAGCAGTCTTTATACTGCTGCTCTTAGATGGCCCATTCTGCTCTGCCCCCTGGCGGTCTCGATGTACAACTGTTGCTTCTGCCGCTGCTGCCTTGCCTCCTCCTACCATATGCAGACTCAAAAGAGTGGGGTATTTGCAGCAACATGACCGGGACTGGAGGAGATTATGCTAAGTGAAATAAGACAAGCAGAGAAAGTCAATTTTCATATGGTTTCACTCATTTATGGAACATAAGAAATAGCAGGAAGATCACTAGGAGAAGGAAGGGAAGAATGAAGGGGAGGTAAACAGAAGGGGGAATGAACCATGAGAGACTATGGACTCTGGGAAACAAACTGAGGGCGTCAGAGGGGAGAGGGGGTGGGGGACTGGGATAGGCCGGTGATGGGTATTGAGGGCACGTGTTGCATGGTGCACTGGGTGTTATATGCAAATAATGAATCATGGAACTTTACATCAAAAACTAAGGATATAATGTATGGTGACTAACATAACAGAATAAAAAATTATTAAAAAATAAAAAATAAAATTTAAAAAGGAAAAAAAAAGAGTGGGGTATCGGGATGAGTCTGCAGTATTCGTGTTAGGTGGTATGGGCTCTAGAGCCAAACTTCTAGGTTTGAATCCCAACATCACTACCTCCTTGCTGAGTAACCTTGAACAGGTTACACAGCTTTCTCATCTGTAAAATAAGTATAATAATAGTCCCTTTCATAGGTTTTATTAAATGAGGGTAATACAAATGCTGAAAACATTATATGGCACATAGTACTCTGTATTAGCTGTTATCGTTATTCTGATCTCATGTTTTACGTAAGAAATTACATATGTATATTTTATTTAGAGATATAAATTATACTGATTGTAGCTTAGAGGGTTTTTTTAACTATTGATCTTTTCTAGATTCATTGTGTATATACTTTTCTATTTGTAGCTTTAAATGCAGCTTTATTTACATTATGTATTAAGTTTTTTATTTGTAGCTTTTCCCTTTCTTTGTTTCACATAATTTTTTTTTTTTTTTTAGATTTTATTTATTTATTTGACAGAGAGAGACAGCCAGCGAGAGAGGGAATACAAGCAGGGGGAGTGGGAGAGGAAGAAGCAGGCTCCCAGCGTAGGAGCCTGATGTGGGGCTCGATCCCGGAATGCTGGGATCATGCCCTGAGCCAAAGGCAGACGGTTAACGACTGACCCACCCAGGCGCCCCTGTTTCACATAATTTTTAATTTACCTCTATCTCATATTGTAAAGTTAAAGAGTAAAAAAAAAAATACTAAAATTTGAAAGTCTTTATTTACTTATATATTTTGAAAGTTTTTAGTTTAAAAGTGGCTGAATATCATATAGAAATAACTGTAAGGACAGGAGTGGAATTTTTTAAAATTTGTTTTTGAATTTGTAGAAGTGATCAGTGAATTGAGAATGTTTTTGTTTTGAAAATGTATTACTAATTAGTTATACTTAGTGTTTACTATCTTAATTTTTGAAGTAAATGATAGATTTTATATGCATTTTTTTGCATACTATAACAAGGTAGTTTCTAAGTTTTTTTTTTGCAGCTTTTCCTGTTTTATATATGTTCTATGTGTATATCCATACATGTATGTGTATACATATATGTATGCATATATATGGGTATGTGTCTTGAACATTATTGTGTGCAGTGTTGTTTTTTCCACTCAGTATTGTATTGTGCATATTTTCTCCTACTGTTAAATAGTTTAAGGTACCATAAATTACTCATTATGTTTGTAACATTGTTTCCTTCCTTTTTGTTATATATAATGTTATAATGGTCACTTTCATTCACATAGTTATTATTTCCTCTCAAATTATATCTGTAGAATAAATTGCCGAGAGGAAGAATCTTGATAAAGAGTGCATGAATGGTTTTATAGCTCTTGAAATGTTTTCCCACATTTTTATTCAAGAGTTAGGCTAAAATTTTTTAATTCTCTTAAATACTGATTTCTTTTTTTTTTTTTTTTTTTTTTTTAAGATTTTACTTATTTATTTGACAGAGATAGAGACAGCCAGCGAGAGAGGGAACACAAGCAGGGGGAGTGGGAGAGGAAGAAGCAGGCTCATAGCGGAGGAGCCTGATGTGGGGCTCGATCCCGTAACGCCGGGATCACGCCCTGAGCCGAAGGCAGATGCTTAACCACTGTGCCACCCAGGCGCCCCTAAATACTGATTTCTAAGAGCTTTCCTCCTTAAAACATTGTGCTAGGAACTAAGATAAAAAAGATGGGATCTCTGCTCTCTAGGACCAGTGTTTATTAATAGAGAGGACACAAACAGATAAATGACTTGAGTGAAAGGAAATGCTAGAATTGATACGGTGTGCCACTTCGAGTCTGAAGGAGTAACTGGGCTATCTGGGGAATAGCAGTCTGGAAAAGACTTCTCAGATAAGGTAGAATATGAAAATATGACCTGAATTTGAAACAGTTATTGATGTTTATTTTTCTTTCTTGTATATGATGTTTATTTATCATTTCTAAAACATATTTCTTGCCTAACTAAATGACTTGATTTCTGCCAACTGCTTGATACAGTAGAAAGAGCACATTAGGTTTGGACAAACTATTTGTCTGAGCTTCAGCTTCCTCACATATAAATGTAAATGATACTTCCTTTAGAGAGTTGTGAGGGTTATAGTAAGTGTATATTATCTCCAGCTTTATTTCAGAAAAGATTTGAAAATTTATTAACGAAGTACTCAGCATGGTATCTGGCACATAAGTTAGACTTAATAAGTAGGAGTCACCATTGGTTTTATGATTATCGTTATTAAGATAAAGTATCTGCCTTTCTATAAATAGTGCTGACTTTTTGATAGGCTAGTCTATCACCTCCTAGTCAAAACTCTCTTTCTTAAGCTTCAGTGTAAAGTTAGCTCTTCATTCCTTATGGTGACCCACAGACTAGCTTCTTTCTTTCTTTCTTTTTTTAATTTTTAATTTTTTTGGAGCTTGTGTGAGCAGGGAGGGCAGAGGGAGAAGGAGAGAGAATCTTAAGCACGCTCCAGTCTCATGACCCTGAGATCATGATCTGAGCCAAAATCAAGAGTCGAATGGTTAACCAACTGAGCCACCCAGACACCCTGCTTCTTTCCTTCTTTCCAGTTCTTGCTAGTTGCCAGGTACCATGTTAGGTATAGGAAGTACGAAGATAACTAAGATCATGTCCTTGCCCTCGAGTCGTTCTGTCTCACTAGGGAAATAGTGTTGTGTACAGGTGACTGTACTATGGTGAAATAAGTCAGTGATGCTCAATCCTGGTTTCTGGGGAGCTTTTTAAAAATACCAGTGCCCAATGCCCTACTTCACATAAGTCAGAATTTAATGCAAGTACAAACACTATTTTGTAGGAACCTGTACTCATTCTGTAGGAAAAATGAGGCATTTTGATTGGAAAATGACTTGGAAAAAACCTTTACAATGAAGGTGACAATCAGGCCAATGTCGGGACTTAGTCTATATTGTAAGGAAGATGACAACAGCAAGGGCATGGAAACCTGAAAATTGGTGACAGGTTTGAGGAACAGCAGTCTTCTGTGGCTGTTTTGAAAGAAGTGTGGTTGGGGGAAAGAAATGGTAAGTTATTAGGCTAAACTGATAGGGACCAACTGTTAAAGAACTTCACCTCTCTTAAGGAGTTTAGACTTTTATAAAGTAAATGAGGTAGACTTCATGAGAGAATGATATTATGAAATCTCTGATTTGGAAAAATGACTAGTCCCTAGTTTATAATGTCTTCAAAAACAAATTCTAGATAGATTTAAAGTAATAGAAAAAAATAGATGACAATATTTCCATGTTCTTGGGGTGGGAAAGCCTTTTGTAAACATGGGGCAAATTCTGAAGGAGAACGCTGAGATTGACAGATATTACCAAGAATATGTTTAGCATGTCCCTATAGCTTACCGTACTCTAAACAAAGTTTAAAATTCAAAGGCAAACTAGGAAAGTGTATTTGCTATCAGAATGACACAGAGCTAATGTTCCTAATATAGTAAAAGCTCTAACAAATCAAGAAATAAAGAAAGATGAACATCCCAAAGAGAAAAGTAGGCAAAAGATATCAGTAGGCAGTTTTCCAAGGAAAAAATACAAATTCCTTGTTTAACATGTAAAAAGATGGTCATTCTCATTCAGAAAAATGCAAAGTCAAACGAGTGGGGGTTTTTTGTAACCTTTCAGACAGATACATATGATAAAAGTGAAAGATATCAAATGCTGGCAAAAAATGTGGGGAGACAGGCACAGTGATAACATTCTTGGCAGGAGATAAAGGTTGCCACAAACTTTCTAGGAAGCAGATTAATGGTTATTTATGGAAACTTAAAATGTGGCTGTTCTTGGGCCCAGTACCCCCACAGTAAAGAATTATTTCTGGAGAAATATAATGTTGTAGCATTGTTTGTAATGCCAGAGAATAGTAAACAATGTGAATGTTTACTGTTTGGTGTGCATTAAATTATTTTGTAAGAATACATATCAGACTGTACCCATTGCTAGGGAAGGAGGACTAGGAGAGAGGTAGTTTCTACTTTATGTACTTTGTAATGTTTGGAACTTTTAAGAATCACCATAGAACAAGCAAACTTTTGTGTTTAAAAACAAGCAAACATGTGAAACATCAACCAACAAAAAAGGCAAAGGAACGATTGGAAGTCTTGGGCTGCTGGGTGAACGGGATGAGGAAGCTGAAGCCAGGAGAATCAGTTAGTTCTTTGTCTCCTTCAAGTGTGAGAAATGTGGCAATCAGTAGATTTGAGAGGTATTTTAGAAGTAGAATCCATAAACTTCTACGTGGATGTGAAGCCTTAGGCAAGAGCATAGTCAAAGATCAGAAATTGACTAGTACCATTAATAATCAGCGCACCAGACATAGCATTTTGAAGTTTGTAAATTGTATTGCTGAGTAAATGATTACAACATTATTAAAAATATGAAAAACAGGAAAAGGAACATTCTCTGAGTAGAAAATAATGAGTATCTTAAAGATCCTCAATAATTATTTCAACAATAAATTAGTTTGGTTCAGTTAGCTCATCTCTCATTTGTGCTTTCTTATTAAGGCTTGTCTTCTGTACTCTTTAGTTCTGTTACTCTTTGTTAGGAGTTATTAATATTTTAAAATATATAAACAGCAGTTTTTAAGTGTAATTTTTAAACTCTGTGTTCTTGTTTTCTATTTGCAGAGTGCTCATTTGGCCATGATAGATACCCTAATGATGGCTTACACCGTAGAAATGGTCAGTATAGAGAAAGTAATTGCGTGTGCTCAACAGTATTCAGCTTTTTTTCAAGCCACGGATCTGCCCTATGATATTGAGGATGCTGTCATGTACTGGATTAATAAGGTAGGAATATACTCACTTGAGTAAAAATGAGTCTTATAACCAGAAAAAGTGAAGTCCTCTATTATGCATGGCTACTCCGCTACAGATTGCAGGTTTTCTCTGCCCAAAATCCTTATGTCGAAATCTTAACCCCCCGATGTGATGATATTAGGAAGTGAGGCTTCTGGGAGGTGATTAGGTTATAATGGGATTAATGCCCTTATAAAAGAGGCCCCAGAGAGCTCCCTTGCTCCTTCTGCCATGTGATGTCACAGCAGGGAGATGGCCAGGAAGCAGGCCCTCACCAGACACCAAATCTGCTGGTCCCTTGGTCTTGGAATGTCCTGCATCCAGAACTATGAGAAATAAATTTCTGGATGGAACTAGAGGATATTATGCTAAACAAAATAAGTCAGAGAAAGAGAATTATCATATGATTTCATTCATATGTGGAATTTAAGAAACAAAATAGATGAACATAGGGAAAGGGAAGGAAAAATAAGATAAAAACAGAAGGAGACAAACCGTAAGAGACTCTTGACTATGGGAAACCAACTGAGGGTTGCGGGAGGGGAGTTGGGTGGGGGGATGGGGTAACTGGGTGAGGGACATTAAGGTGCTCATTTGATGTAATGAGCACTGGGTGTTATATGCAATGGATGAATCACTCAATTCTATCCCTGAAACTAATAATACACTATATTAACTAAATTGAATTTAAATAAAAAAAGAAAAAAGAAATTTCTGTTGTTTATAAGCCACCTATTCTGTGGTTATTGCTGTTACGGGAGCCTGAACAGACTAAGGCACACTCCGTTACTGTTTTTGTTTTAAATCAAAATGAAAGCTAAAGTTGTTTAAGTTACTTAAAATTTCCCATTACCTTTTGACTAAGAAAAAAATTCTGTTAAAATGATTAAAATAGATTTCTATATAGTCTGCAATATCTGTAATGACATTTAATAATGATTTAGTTCATAATAGATAATTATAAAATTCCCAGCATTCGGAGTAGGATATTATACACTGTGAGTGTTGAGTAAATATTTTTTGAATCCAAGAACAAAGTAATTTTGTCCTGTTTCCTATTATGAGTCTTAGATTTGCTTGACTAAGTTGCATAAGATTGTATCAATTGCAGATTCCTCTTGGAAATTTTTATGGAACTGTGATTAGTTATTTGTGCTCTGAAGATGCTTAAATTGCAATTTATCACTCCCTTTGGCAGACTGAGTAGTTAATTCTTCTTGATTTGCATTCATTTGCAACTATTACTCCAGAAAAAGTGAAACATTATCCATGAGCAAGACCTGAACAGATCTAACAAAGTTATATCTTCAGGTATCCTTTCTTGAATGCTTGCCTAACAAGAAGCTATAAATGTAAAAACTTCATTTATCATCATTATCAATATCAACGTAGAAGGCCCATTTAATACTCTGCCCCTGGAGTTCCTTTTTTTTTTTCTTCATCTTTAGCCATCTTTTTCTGCACTCCTCCTTAGCTATGGAGAATTATGGTCACATCCTAGACCTGTTCATCATGAGGATATAACCTTCATATCCTCTTGCAGGCATCTCATTCTTAAATAATCCCTTCACTTACTCTAATACCCCCTACTCTTAACAGTGTTCAGCTTCATCATGAGTTCCAAACCATTGAGCCTGTTCATTCCTATAGGCTCAGTTGATGTTTTCTTTTTTGAACTAGATTCTTGCAAGTACTGTCGGTTATTCTGCCTCCTATCCCTCCCTGTGATATATCCAATAAAACCCTGGTTGAGCACAGTTACCCACCTTCTCTCTAGGGTGAACCTATGGAGATAAATATTGCTAGAGAAATTTGCACAAGGAAGCCAGTTTCATTTTAAATTTATAAGTACAAACTTCAAGTGGACCTTCAGTGCTTTGCCAGGCCAAGAAGTGTGTCCCTAAGAAGTTCACTTTCCCACGTTTCAAGACGATTTCATCCTTTCTTCTCTAGTCCTCAGACTTTCCATAACCCATCCCTTGTTACTGTCAGTTGAGGACCTTGCTTCATCCTTTTTTGAGACCAGAGATGGGGAGCCATCAGGTGGGAATTTTCTCTTCTTGCCACCAAATCTGTAAACCTTTCAGTGCTCCTTAGCTTGCTTTCTTTCCTGCTGTTAAGGTGGAGAAAGTCTCCCCCTCCCACATCCTATCAAAGGGCAGTTTCTCTTTACTTACTGCTCTGGAACTCTTTCTTCCTTTGTCGTGGTCGTTGATCCTCTGTTTCAGTTCTTATCAAGCTTTCATGTGTGAATGAGTCACCTGGGAACGTGTTAAAATGAAGGATCTGACTTGATGGGTCTGGGGTGTGGGTGGAGAGCCTGCATTTCTAAGGAGCGTCAGGTGGTGCTAGTGCTGCTGGTGTGTGGACCCCTCGGTGTTTTTCCCTCACTCTCCTGCATCATCCAGTTCTCCCTCCCTGCTGGCTCATTCTCACAAGAATACAGACTTACTGTAGTATTTCCCATCCTGATAAACAACATTTCCCCATCCAGGTACAATCCCACTCCTCCATACACAGAACCTCTGGCTTCCATTTTGACAAGTCCAGTAATACTTCTCTATACTCATCCTAAATTCAGTCTTTACTTGTAAATCATGTGTGACCCTTCTGAAGTTTCAGCGGAGAACCGGCGGTGTTGGTAGGACTCAAGCGCCACACCGTGTCCTCTGCAGCAGGCGGCTTCTTCAGTGCGCTGGCACTTGTTCCCCTCTGTGCTCCTTGGAGTCTTTCCCGCGCTGCATAGCTCAGGGCTCAGCCAAGGGTTTGAGTGCAGTTTATACATGGAGCTGGGGTCTCCCTCGTAGTGATTCCTTCTTTCCCAGGGTACTCTTCCTCAAAGTCTAGCCATTCTCACAGTCTCAGATTTCTCCCTCAGTTCCTCATTCCAACAAGACTCGTTTTCTGCTTGAGTTCAGGCCACCGTGCATTGTGTGGATTGAGGAGAAAGCCATAGAGACATAGATCGCCCTCAGCATGTTCCTTTCTTTCAAAGGTCATGTCCTTTCCCATTTCTGCCTGCTTTTGGTTGTTCTCCAGTACCTTCAACAATTGCTTTTTATATTTTGTCCGATTTATAATTGCGGTTCTGGCAAGCTTACTGTAATATATGCTATTCCACTATTACCAGAACCAGAACTCTGTAAGAGTATCTTCTTACATTGTAACTTGCATCATGTCATTCCTTTGTTAAAAACTCATAGGGGCTTCAGTTTACACTTAAAATGCAGAATGTGCCATGGCCTACAGAGTACCATCTAATCTGGCCCTGTGTACTTCTCCATCCTCGGCTCATGGCCCCTGCTCTCCTTTCTCACTGCTCTCACTTCATTCCAGCTGTATGCCTCACCCCGGGCCTCTGATCTTGATGTCCCCTGTTCCTGGGCAGCTCATCTCTCAAGGTTTTGTGTGGCTTCCATTCCATCATTTCTCAGTTTACATCGTACTTTTTCCTCACAACCTTATTTGAAGTGGGCACCTGTCATGTCTTATTTTCTGCTATAACATTTCATTTCTTTACATCATAGCCTTTTGAGAGTTTGTAATTACTTAATCACTTAAACAAACTATAATAATCTATGTGAGGACAGGTCAGTGCCCATCTTTTTTTAGTCTTGGTGCCTAGACTAGTGCAGTGCTTGGCAAAGAGAGGATGTTTAATAAATCAAAGAGGTAGGTAAAGTTGCAGAATTAAGCTAGGCCTGTTAGAACTTTTGGATTCTCTAGAAGGATAAAGAAATCACTTAAATGGGAATGCTTAGCACCATTATGCAGTCATATCCACCCTATTCAGTTTTTAGATAAAGGTTGAAACCATTTGATTCAACCTGAACCTCCCAGTGTATTTTTTTCTTGCTCCAGTCTACCAATACCAGCTTCATTATTTATTCTCTCATCGTGACTTCACTTCGCTCTTGCCTCTCAGATTTAGTATGTATTTGCTCCTTTTGGCTCTTATTTTGGTTCACCCTAACCTAAGTTGCCATTTTTTCTGGATAATAAACCCATAGGTATAAAAAACCTATCATAGAAAAATGGGAATAACATGGCTAACTTCAGTATAATTGGCTAAAAATGAATTTGAACTTAAAAACAAGCAAAACCACAGAAGACAAGATTGTACTAAATGACTAAATCATGCAGGGGTACACAGACGTTATGAACATATGAACCTTACATTATTTGGCCCTACCTCTCTTTCCAGTTTCATCTTGTAACGCCTCCTTTGAGTTCAACATGTTTCAGCCATACTGTTTTTTCATTTCCTCAAACATACTGAATTTTCCCTGACCACAGGGCCTTTGCTTATATTGTTTATTCTTGTCTGGAATGCTGTTTTTTCTATTTTTATCATGGCCAGCTTTTTATCCTTAGATCACAGCTTAAGTTACGTCTCTGATATATCCAGCCTTCCTAAAATAGGTCCCCCTGTCCCTGTTCTATTCTTCTCACATCTTTATTTACAGCTCTTTTAATGAATTGCATTTTTTTTTTTTTTTTTTTTTTTTTGTCTTTTGCCCCTGTTTTTGGTTCTGTGAGTATAGGGACCATTCTGGATTTATGTATCATTGTATCTCTAGTCTCCTGATACAATGTTTGGCATATAACTAGCATTCAGTAAGTAGCTGTTTGAATGTGTGAATAAATAAATGAATGAATAGTGGTTTAAAATGTTGATATGTGACCAGTCTGCTTTTTGAACAGAATTAGATAAAAACTTTTTAAAACATCATGAAGATATTTCCAAACTGATAGATTAATTACAACTACATGATAATGAATTAGAGAGTATTTCTTTTTAATTAATTTTTTTTAAATTAAAAAAATTTTTTTTAAGATTTTATTTACTTATTTGTCAGAGAGAGAACAGGCAGGGGGAGCAGCAGGCAGAGGGAGAAGCAAGCTCCACACTGAGCAAGGACCCCGATGTGGGACTCAATCCCAGGACCCTGGAATCATGACCTGAGCTGAAGGCAGACACTTAACCGACTAAGCAACCCAGGTGTCCCTGAAAGTATTTCTTTTTTTAACTTAAAAAAAAAAAAAAAGGAAAGAAAGAAAGAAGAGAAAGAAAAGAAAGAAAACACACACACAAACCCCCAAAGCAACAGAATAAGATAAATGTTCCCAGTTAGAAAACTGGCTTTAGGGGCGCCTGGGTGGCACAGCGGTTAAGCGTCTGCCTTAGGCTAAGGGCGTGATCCTGGCGTTATGGGATCGAGCCCCACATCAGGCTCTTCCGCTATGAGCCTGTTTCTTCTTCTCCCACTCCCCCTGCTTGTGTTCCCTCTCTCGCTGGCTGTCTCTATCTCTGTCGAATAAATAAAATCTTTAAAAAAAAAAAAGAAAAGAAAACTGGTTTTAGTCCTGTCCCCCCTCTGTGCCTCACCCTCCCCCCACACAATTGTAAATTGACCAAAATGCTTCAAGATGCACATAAGTTATAAAACTGCCTTATAACATATATATCACCAAGACAGAAAATATTTGTGATTTTGGCAACATGTCGGATTAAGACTAAGCTCTCCTGGTTATAAACACCTAGACATGTTTGATAAAATGTAATTAGAAAAGTTTATATTACACAGCTGTGTTTTAAAGACAAGGATGTTCTCAGGTGCAGAAACAAAGTGGGGACTGAAAGTTTTGCTGGCCTTCTCAGTGGGCTACCAAGCCTAGACTGGAGTTTTAAAGTCACTTGGACACAAGATAACGTTAGCCTTAGTTTTGCCTGCTGTGGGGAGTTGGAACTGGAACCTGTTTAGACCAACCAAGCTAAGACACATGAAAAGTTGTACCCTCAGTAAAAGGGAGGCGTCAGCTGTGCTTTTAAGTGCCAGAAGACCCAACTATAAGTAGCTTAAAGGATTTATTATCTCACATAGCAGCATGTCTGGAGGTAGGGCATATCCAAGGTTAGTTAATTTAGGGGCTCAACAGTGTCAACAAGAATGCAGGAGCTTTCCATCTTTTCTCTTCTGTTATTCTTAACTGTATATGATATTTCCATTCATGGTTGTATAATGGCAGCAGTGTATAATGATTCCAGGGATCATATGTAATTATAATAATGTCTAGCAAAGATGAGAGGGTCTTCTGGACTCTTCTGTTCACAAGGAAAACTTTCCTTCAGCTGGTCCTCCCACCAGGAGGTCCCATTGACGAAGATTGGTTCTCATGCCTGTACCTAAACCACCTTCTAGCAGGAAGAATGAGGCTCTCGTGATTATTAGGCTGATTGTGAGTCTCTGTCTAGGTCTGGGAAAGAGGCCTCCTGGACTGACCACGTAGGAGCATGAGCACCCAACTGATGAGCAAGGAAAAAAGGGAGAAAGCAACACATTAACAGAATACTAGTACCAGGCCAGTGATCTCTTTCTGACACCTGTCAGAGAAGCAAATTTAAAAATACTCTGAAAGTTCACTTCCATATCCAAAGCCATGAGTCTTTCAGGCGGTGGGAGAGGGAGAACCTTCGCTGCAGATGCGGAAGTGCTGACAATCAAAAATTATGAAACACGTGAAGAAGTGGGCTAGCACGTATAAGAGTTAGTAAACTAACAAATGAGAACTTGAGAAAGTAGAACGGTCTGAAAAAGACTACAAAAATAAATGTTTAAATGACCAAAAATATAACATGGAATAACATTTGTAGGAAAGAATAAGGCACTGTGGGAGGGAAGAGGTGGGGGATGGACTAGATAGGTGATGAGTATTGAAGAGGGCACCTGTTGTGATGAGCACTGGGTGTTGTATGTGAGTGATGAATCACTGAATTCTACTCCTGAAACCAATATTGCACTGTATGTTAACTAAAATTAAAAAACAAACAAAAAAAAAACCACCATGGAGGGCATAATGGAAAAAAAACCAGATGTAACTTTAGGAATGCAAAATTTTAGTCATTGAAAATCACAAAAGTCTAAAATGGAAGATTTGACCTAGTTAAAGAGGGAATTAGTTAACAGAGGAAATTACCCAGAATGAAGCCCTGAGAGGTGAGATGGAATATATGAAATCAAGCTTCATAGATAGGTCTGCAGGCCTAATCGGAATTCCAAAAAGAGATTTTTAGAGAGAAGTGGGGGAGAGAGAGTATGTTTGAAGAGATACAAAATTTTTTCTTTTTCTTTTTTTTTTTTTTTTTTAAGATTTTATTTATTTGTTAGAGAAAGAGAGCAAGAGCAGGGGGAGGGGAGGGGCAGAGAGAGAGGGAGAAGCAGATGCGGGGCTCCATCTCAGGACCCTGAGATCATGACCCGAGCCAAAGGCAGATGCTTAACTAACTGAGCCACCCAGATGCCCCAAGATATAAAATTTTCTACAGCAAAGATAAAAACTTTCAAATTCAGGAAGCACAGTGAGTTCCAACCAGGATAAATTAAAATAAATCCACACTGACACATGTATAGTAATAAATCTGCAGAACTCCAAAAATAAAAGACAGAGTCTCTTAAAAGAATGGCAGTTAGACTACAGTAGACTTTTTAACAGTAATGTTCGCAACCAGAAGACAGTGCAGCAAAATCTACAAAGTGTTGAAGAAAAATAACAATGAACCTAGGGTTCTAGACCTTTTATTCAAGATTAAAGGTGAAATCAAGATTTGTTCAAAGAAAGGCAGTACATCACTTCCGTTGCAGAAAGAACTAAAAAGGTGGTACTGCAGTAAGAAGGAAATTGAACCTTAAAGAGGTGGGATATAGGAAGGAATGATGAAAAGCAAAATCAGACATGTGAGTAAGTGTAAATAAGTATTACAAAAAATCATAGTGTCTAATTTTGAGACCCGTAAGAAGAAAGAACTATAATTCTAGGTGAAATAACATGGAGATGGAAGAAAGCTATTTGATTTAAAGCGTTTGTAAGGTTTTTGTATTGTTCAAGAGGAAAGTAAAATATTGACTAACTTTAAACTTACATTAAAGCAAGGACACACATTACTATTTTGTATTTTAATTTATTTCTAATTAATTTATTATTTTTTTTAAGTAATCTTGTACACCCGGCCTGGGGCTGGAACTCACAACCCTGAGATCAAGAGTCATGTGCTCTACCGACTGAGCCCACTAGGAGCCCTACTATTTTATATTTAAAAAAAAAAAAAAAGCTAGTGTATATTTTTAAATTAGTATTTTAAATTTAATACATCATTTTAGCAAATTTATTTTTACCTAATTCATATTGCTAAATCTAATTATTTGTTATATTCTCTAGCTCACTCATCCTCAACACTGGTTCAGGTGGTGATCTACCTCGAAGTCATCATGAGCTCTGTGTACCTTCCTTTAACTTTCATCCTTGAGTTGCACAAAAAATACCGTGATTCAGCTTCAGCGGTAGAACTTAGTAGCCAGCATTTGGGAACTGGTTTGAGAGTCACTAAGCTAATTACTTCATTTCTCTGTGTTGGGTACCCAAGTAGGTTAATAGCATAGCATGTCTTGTCACGTCTACAACATGTCACGAAGTTTTCTCTTATTCTCCCTATTAGGATAGTTTATGAATTATCAACATGTAAAATTTTCTTATAATCATGATTTTGGTATTTAGGATGGTTGGTACCATTACGTCAACTTACAGTATTTTATTAGGGTTTGTTAAAGCGCTTCCAGACATTCAGCCATCTGGTGTTGCTTTGGGGATATATTGTTTATAAGCAAAGACTGTAGTTCTGTCTATGGTGTATGTGCTGTGTATCATGTACTTTACTTGGTACCTTTTATACATTATCTCTTTTATTCTCTGTATTATCTCAGCTACTTATTTAATTGCTTATCTATTATTATTTCAGTATTAGCCAGTTTCTGTGGGTTATAAAACCAGGCACTGCTTAGCTACATCGTCTATCTCAGAGTCCGTGACAAGGCTGCAGACAAGGTGTTGGCCAGGCCTGCTGTGTTATCTGGAAGTGTAACTACAGGAGGATCCACTTCCAAGTTCATGTGGTTGTTGGCAGGTTCAGTGCAGGCAGTTGGACTGAGGGCCTCAGTTTCTTACTGTCTCTGGGATGGGGACAAGGCTGGCAGTTCCCTGCTGTGTGGGCCTCTCAGTAGGGCAGCTCACAGCTTGCTTCATCAAGCAAGAGGGAAATTAGAATGTTATGTAACATGATCATTGACGTGATATCCCATCACCTTAGTTGTATTCTGTTGGTTAGAAGCAAATTAGGTCCTGCCCACACTCAAGGGGATCAATGGGGACCATTTTAGAGCCATAATACCCCAAACCTCCTTATGAAGTAGCTTTTATTCAAACTAGCATCTGAGGCTGAGAGGCATCAAAAAATTATTAAGGTCATAGCTTGTAAGTGCAGGTTTTGATTCAGACCCAGGTCTTTTCTAATTCTGCTGTCTCTTAGAGTATATTATACAACCAAATTGATGATCTAAGAGATTAACTAGGAAATCTTAGAGTGCTTCAGATTCACATACCAAAATAAATCTGTTGATTAAATCCCTTATAACCCGTTAGAAATATCATGAATAGAGAAGACTCTTAGTGATTATTGTTAATTAAATTTATCATAAATTGGGTGCCTGGGTGGCTCAGTCAGTTAAGCGTCTGCCGTCAGCTTAGGTCATGATCCCAGGGTCCTGGGATAGATCAGGGAGCCTGCTTCTCCCTCTGCCTCTCTCTCTGTCTCTCATGAATAAATGAATTAAATCTTTTAAAAAATTTATAAATTAAAAGTCTCCATTTGTTTTTAGCCACTAAACTGAATTTTAGGCAATAGAAGAGTTCAGAAAATTATGGGTTTAATTTAGGGTTATGGTGGTTGATAATGGCTTAATGTTTTCCAGAGTGCTATAATTAAACAATCTGAACATTTATTTTTCATTACCAGAGTGACCTTAAAATCATTAGCTCAAAATCCAGAATTTTTTTAACTATTCTTAAGAAATATTTTATGTACTATGTAGACTGTTTCTTAACCTTTTTGGATTATGGGTGTTTTGAATAATCTAATAGGAGATAAATTAGACCTTCTTCTAAAAAAGTTCTCATAGGGAGAATTTTTTCATCTATTTTAGCTGTGGCCTTATGACCACGATAAAACCCACTCATGATTCAGGGGCATGTCTATGATTAAGAACTTGATTTAAAGTGTTTTCTATTATATGGTGTACACACACACACACACACACAGAGGAATATTATTTAGCCATTAAAAAAGGAAATCTTGCCCTTTGCAACAGCATGGATAGATCTAAAGAGGATAATGCTAAGTGAAATAAGTCAGAGAAAGACAAATACTGTATGATTTCACTTATGTGGGATTTAAGAAACAGAATAAACAAAGGAAAAAAGGACACAAACCAAAAAACAGACTTTTAACTATAGAGAACAAACATGATTATCAGAGGGGAGAAGGTTTGGGGGGATAGTTGAAATAGGTGAAGGGGATGAAGCGAGTATCTTGATGAGCACTGATCTTACACAGAATTGTTAAATCACTATATTGGGCGCCTGAAACTAACACAGCATTGTATGTTAGCTATACTGGAATTGAAATAATAAAATAAAAAATGCTTCACGCCATTAAGAAAAAACACCTAAAGTGGGGGCACCTGGGTGGCTCAGTCGTTAAGCATCTGCCTTTGGCTCAGGGTGTGATCCCAGAATCCTGGAATCGAGCCCCGCATCAGGCTCCCTCCTCCGCTGGGAGCCTGCTTCTTCCTTTCCCACTCCTCCTGCTTGTGTTCCCTCTCTCACTGGCTGTCACTCCCTCTGTCAAATAAATAAAATCTTAAAAAAAAAAAAACAAAAAAACGGAAGTGTTTTCTATTGATAATGAAAACATTAATTTTAAGGAAAATAATTTCTATTTACAAGTCCTAAAATAGATAATAAAATTTTTATTAAAAGTTTGTTGGGGTGCCTGGGTGGCTCAGTCGGTTAAGCATCTGCCTTCGGATTAGGTCATGATCTGAGGGTCCTGGGATCAAGCCCTGCATCCGCCTTCCTGCTCAGCGGGGATCCTGCTTCTCCCTCTCCTTCTGTTGCTCACCCTGCTTGTGCTCTCTCACATTCTCTCTCTCTCTCTCTCTCAAATAAATAAAATTTAAAAAAAATTAAAAATTAAAATAGTTTGTTTCCTAAGTATTAAAATTGGAAATTATTGAGTACCTTTTTTCTCTAGAACTCTAACCAGCTCCTGACATACTATAGTAAGTATTCAAGAAATTTTTAAATTAACTTTAGAATATCAAATAAAACACCTGTAAAATACATTTTTTCTGGTCGGGAAAGTGAAATTTTCTCATTTGAGTGGTACTGATATTTGACATCAAAGATCTGACCACAGGCATTTTATGGTGCATGTTATTTTATTGTCATATTTGAATATAAATTCAAATTAATGTTTTTATATTTTAAGGTAAATGAACATTTGAAAGACATTATGGAACAAGAACAGAAATTGAAAGAACATCACACAGTTGAAGCTCCAGGAGGTCAAAAGGTATATATTTCAAAGAAAAAAAGTGCCTTTATGAATAGACTATGTAGGTTCATATATATGTATTGTTTGGGAAATACATACATTAATTAATAGATATATTCATTAAACTATTTTTTGGTGGTGGTAACTGTGTCCTAGAAAGCATGTCATAGGTGCCAAGTAAGTAGAAGTACAAAATGAAGGTTAATTGGATGAAGGTGTTTAGGAAAAACTGTTGATGATTAGAACTCAATTTCTAGAATACTTTTGGCGAAAATAATGGCTTTGCCTTTGGTAAAATGTATGAAACAACAAGCAAACGTTTTCAGTGTATCAGCCTTATAATGACTTGTAGTGAGACCAGCCTTTAAAATATATTCCGGGAATTGTAAGTTGTACATATGGTTATTCTATGAAGAAGGAAGAAACATTAATATAGATTCATTCTTTAAAAATTCTTGTGGCTTTTCGAGTTTTCTTCTTTGAAAATTTGTGTTTTTGTTATATACTAAGACCAGAAGTGTATTTCCTGCGCTATAGTATATCACGTTTTTAAAAATGTATCCTAGTGCAAGCTCTTTAAACATGTTCTATAGCATTTGAATTGAGGTGAAAGAAATGGTAAGTATTGAGAGATCTTATTTTCCAGTTGGGTTAAAGTTTCTTTATTATTATACAGTTTTTCTATTCATTTTGGTCACCTGGTCACCGATACCTCTATAAGAAGAGAAAGAGAAAAAAGGAAGGAAAGGGAAAGGGGTTTTGTGTATTATTAACTTCAATAGAAAACTTGTGGGAGACCACCTGAAATTTTGTCTTAATTTGTTATTTTGGGATCACAGTGATTTCCCTCATTAGCT
The DNA here is from genome assembly GCF_023065955.2 of Ursus arctos. Lineage (NCBI taxonomy): Eukaryota > Metazoa > Chordata > Mammalia > Carnivora > Ursidae > Ursus > Ursus arctos. The sequence continues at coordinate 37,461,305 of NW_026622874.1, forward strand.
TACTGACCAGCTGCTGAAAATACTGTCCATACTTGATTCTTTATCCTAACTTTGTTGACATCTTTCCCCTAAATTAGGTACATCAGAGTGGAAATCTTTTTTTTTTCCCATCACCCCAGATCACATGTTCCATTTCCCTGACTTCCACCAGCTTCTGTCCCTGTCTCTTCCCTCCTTCCCCCAGTCCTTTCCTATTAATTTCCCTTCTTTTCTCTTTCTCATCCTGTAGGAGTTGAAACCTTTGCTCCCACTTTTGCTCCTGGCTCTAATCAGGAATAAGCTAAAACGGTATCATCCTAAGTTATAACACTGATGGCCTTTTTCCATAGAAATCTTGTTTATTAAATATAATGATTAAATTCTGTAGTATTGCATACATATCATGAACTAAATGTGGATTTTATTTGGTGACAATAAACATAATTTTATGGAATAAAAAATGCCATTTATATTCCAAACAGAGTAAGTGACCTTTATGAAAAGCTACATATATAGAATCTGGACACTATTTGTATTATATACCACTTCAATGTTTAAATAGCACTTAGTCTCATGCAGTTGCACATATTAACTCACAACCAATATTTGTTGCGTGAATCATTGACTAAAGGAAGAAATGAATGTGACTCATTTTTAAATATTTGGATTAATACATATTTTTATTTTCAAATGAATTTTCTTTTTTCCAATTGTTAGAATCTTTGTGAAAATTTCATAGACTATGCTAATTTTACATAGTCTTGCTGCAAAGTGCAGGTGTCATCATTATGAAGAACCACTCTGTGACAGCGTAAACTAGGGAAAGAAATCTATTCCCTAACAATGAGATTTTTGGCATTCGAACTGGTTGGTTTGGCTGGAAATTTAATCACTTCATTCTTGATTTTTATTCCCAATAAAGCAAAATTCTTGATCCTTTTCTCCTTTTAGGGATGAGAGGTAGAATGACTTGTTCTTTCTTATTACTATGTAAATGGCAAGAAGTTGCCACGCCTCCCACCTGCTCAAGCTTGCTGGCTTAGTGACCCAGATGCTAGCCTTGTTGTCTGTGATTTATCCCCCTATAGACAGAGCCCATGATTTGGATGATACCTTTTGTACTGGCCCACCTATTCTCAACTTAGATGTCCAGTAAAATCTGTTTAATGAAACTTTTTACAGCCATCTTCTTGGTGTAAAATATATGCATATGTTGAGGGATACTTGCACTGTATTTCTTTTTTTTTTTTTTTTTTTTTTACCACCTCTTCAGACTTTAGTTTAGTGAGCTAACATTTCCTCATTACCAAAAATACTGCATAATTGTCCATGTAATTTCTCCTTCTTTTTTTTTTTTTTTTGGTCTGCAGGTTTATTCCTGTTCATTTTTTTAAAACATATATTTGTTTCAGGGGTACAGGACTGTGATTCATCAGTCTTACACAATGCCCAGCGCTCACCACAACACATACTTTCCCCAGTGTCCATCACCCAGTCACCCCATCCCCCACCCCCTCTTCTCCAGCAAACCTCAGTTTGTTTCCTATGATTGAGAGTCTCTTATGGTTTTTCTCCCTCTCTGGTTTCATCTTGTTTCATTTTTTCCTCTCCTCCCCTATGATCCTCTGTCTTGTTTCTTAAATTCCGCATATCAGTAAGATCATATGATAATTGTCTTTCTCTGATTGACTATTTCACTTAGCATGATACCCTCTAGTTCCATCCACATCGTTGCAAATGATAAGATTTTGATTTTTGATGGCTGCATAATATTTCATTGTATATATATACACCACATCTTCTTTCCATTCATCTGTCAATGGACATCTGGGCTCTTTCCACAGTATGGCTGTTGTGGACATTGCTGCTATAAACATTGGGGTGCAGGTGCCCCTTCAGATCACTACATTTCTGTCTTTGGGGTAAATACCCAGCAGTGTAATTTCTGGGTCATAGGGTAGCTCTATTTTCAACTTTTTGAGGAACCTCCATACTGTTTTCCAGAGTGGCTGTACCAGCTTGCATTCCCACTGACAGTGTGGGAGGGTTTCCCTTTCTCCGCATCCTCGCCAACATCTGTCATTTCCTGACTTGTTAATTTTAGCCATTCTGACTGGTGTGAGGTGGTATCTCATTGTGGTTTTGAGTTCTATTTCCCTGCTGCTGAGTGATGTTGAGCGCTTTTTCATGTGTCTGTTGGCCATTTGTATGTCTTCTTTGGAGAAATGTCTGTTCATGTCTTCTGCCCATTTCTTGATTGGATTATTTGTTTTTTGGATGTTGAGTTTTATAAGTTCTTTATAGGTTTTGGATACTAGCCCTTTATCTGATAGGTCATTACTTGCACTGTATATTGTTAGTGCTGGACCAAAATTAGAATTCCAAAGGTATTTCTTTAGATTTATTAGATCTGATGATGTATTTCTGTTTGTTGAATTGATTGGTGTCCTAAAAGGAAGACATTTTAAGTAGTACCATGTCCTAGGAAAATGTTTTGATTAAGCAGTTTACTAATGTTATTTTCTCAGGATTTTTTTTCAAGTTGCTCTTTTTGCTTCTAATATTCCTTTTTATTCTAAAGTAGGATGCCCAGTTAAATGTGAATTTCAGAGAAACCCCAAAAATTTTTGGTGTAAGTTGCATGAGCATCTCATATTTTTATTTGCTAAATCTGGCAACCCTACTTAAAAGATCTCTAAAATTATAGCCAATGACATTGAGTCCAACATTCATTCTTTCAAGGAATTTGTAGAAAGTGCTATGGTAAAATGAATGTGGACTTAAAGTCAGAATAGTTCTGCCACTAACTAGCTTCATAACCTTTACCAAGGCACTTGACCTCTCTGGGCCTCATTTTCTTTATGTGTAAAAATTTAAAAGTTGAATTAAATGGCTTCTAAATTCTATGACTAAAATGATTCTCAAATTTTCCTTTCTTAATATATTGGTAAAAGTAAGGGATTCAAAGCAAAAAGTTAGTGAAAATAGTAAGTAGTTGGTTATTATAAACTTTCATGTGTGTAAATATATAATATATATTATACATAATGTGTATATATACATGTGTGTATATATAAACTATATAAACTATAAACTAACAAAAAGTTAGTGAAAATAGTAAGTAGTTGGTTATTATAAACTTTCATGTGTGTAAATATATAATATATATTATACATAATGTGTATATATACATGTGTGTATATACACACACATATATATGTATATATACATATATATGTGTGTATATATATGTATATATATCTTGAAGATTTATGATAACCGTGGGAGTGAAATATCTACGAAGGTTTTCTAGACGATGTGGAACTTGAGCAGGGCCTTAGTAGGTTTTATGGTATTTGCAAAGTAGGGCACTAGGTCATAGGGGATAGCATGAGTGGAGACATGAAGTTACAAGTAAAAGACATATTTGGGCATTAGTAAGTAGATAGTTTTGAAATAACTGCAAATTCATGGGTAGGTATTCTTAAGTTTGCAGTAGTAACTATATAGAGTAAAGTTTGTTTCTTACGATATTAAAGATAAATGTCTATTCAGTGTAATATTTGCCACTTTTAAAATAGAAATACTGGTGAGATATTTTACAGAGGGTTGGGAATTGGATGAAGGAATTACCTTTGGAGAAAGGATATTAACTGAGCTCTAATTGCTTTTCATTTAAAGGTATAGTCTCAAAACAGACTACACTTTTCCCAGTGAGACAGTAGGTGAATGCTTATACATCTTAGCTTGATAACCTCAGCGAATTTCCATTTTTGCCAAAGTTCCTTAGCAATTAAAAACTACGACCAACTTTCTGTTTTAAATTCTGTTTCTTCAAACAGTATCTGAGATGCTATTTGAAAGATTCTTTTTTTAATAACATCAATTTTTTAAAAGTGTTTATTGAATCCAGTTTTGTTTATTTTTAAGTAAGCTCTGTGCCCAGTGTGGGACTTGAACTCATGACCCCGAGATCAAGAGTTGCATGCTCTACCAACTGAGCCAACTAGGTGTCCCAAAAGAAAGATTCTGAAGTCAAATACATTCGGGAAATGCTGCTTTGTTTGTGCCCCTTTAAAAATGTTACAGCGCATTTTAGCACTCTGAAGGCCCAGCTAAGAAACCTGTCTAGCTGTTTCTCAAACATATTTAATCTTTGACCTCTTTTGTGAATGACATGTACTAACATCCTGTAGAATGAGTGTTATTTGGAACATGCTTTGAGAAACATTGATTTGTAACTTATAATTTTGTAATTGTCGGTTTCATATATATGTGAGAAACATTTAATGTTCTAATACAGGACATCATTTTCAGATACATCATTTGCATTGACTCTTAGATTTACCTGGTTTCTTTTTCATACCATTATTTCAAATAATTGTGAAGACTTGACCTGCCTAGATTAGATCATTTTAAAAGAATTCTACCCCTAAGATTCTGTTCTGTAATTACAGTTTATTCTTCTGTGGACTTTTGTGGTCAGTGCAGATTCATTTCTTTCTTTATACCTATTGCCAATATACCTTTTCTCTTCCGTAGTCATTTACTCACCCTTACTGGTAAAGTAACTTCCCAATCCAGAATATGCCCCTTTTGTATTATCAACTCATTTAGTATGAGGAACTTGGCATTTTAAACATTTTTAAAGTTCAGAGATGGTGCCATGATTTTTTTTTCTCCAAGCAATATTTTATAAAGATGACTTGCCCTGGAGAGACTTAAATATTAGATGTCCTAGTACTGTGATTTTCATCTTTGCTTAAGAGGGCTGTAAAAATTAGATTTCGTTAACAGCTCTATAGATCTTATGCATTTGGACACAGACTCTACAAGGATTTGGATTGGTATAGACTTAATAAGGCTTTTTAAGAATATTTATTTTGAAATACTTTAGACTTATAAAAAAATTTCAAGATAGAAAAAGAGCCCTATATACTTCTTACCCAGATTCATCAGTTTAACATTTTGCCACATTTACTTTCTGTTTGTGTGTGTGTGTGTGTGTGTGTGTGTGTGTGTGTGTATGTACACAGATATATATATCACACACAAACACATATGTATGTAAATGTTTCTGAAACATTTGAAAGAGGGTTGCATATACCATATCCCTTTACCCCTTAACTTAAATGTGTATTTCCTAAGAACAAAGCTGTTTATTTGTATAACCAAAGTACAGGTGACTTAATGTCAGCATAATTCTTTGATCAGTCTTATAGCCTGTATTTCAGTTTTGTCACTTGTCCCAGTTGTACTCAATTGTACGTTGTAATATTTTTTTTCAGTACAAGATCCAATCCAAGATCATGTGATATATTTAGTTTCATATCTCTAGTCTTCTTTAAACTGGAATAGTTCCTTAGCTTTTCTTTTTTGCTCATGACCTTGACATTTTAAAAGAATACAGGTCATTTTAATCCCTTAATTTGTTTTTTTCTGGTATTTACTTACAATTAAATTAAGGTTGTGCTTTTTAGACTAGAATTGTGTCCTTCTCACAGTATATATCCGGAGGCACATGATATCCATTTGCCCCAACTAGGTGATGTTAATTTTGATCAGTTGGTTAAGATATTGTTTGGTTTCTTAACTTCATGGTTATTATTTTTACTTTTATAATAAGTAATTTGAGAGGACACTGATATTTACAGTTGACCCTTGAACAATGTGGTGATTAGGGTGCTAACCACCCATGCAGCTGGAAATCTGGTTATAACTTTCGACTCCCCAGAAACTTAACTACTAATAACTTACTGTTGACTGGAAGCCTTACCAATAACATAAATAGTTAATTAACATGTATTTTGTATGTTATATGTATTTTATACTGTATTCTTACAGTAAAGCTAGAGAAAATGGTATTAAGAAAGTCATAAGGAAGAGAAAATATGTTTCCAAGACTATAAAAAAAAAACCCTATATTTATCTGTATTTATATTAAAAAAAAAACAAAAACCCTACGTGTAAATGACCTGCGCGGTTCAAGCCTGTATTGTTCAGGGGTTGTAACTGTACTTATTTGCCCAATCCTACAATACTATAAGATAGTTTCAGAGTTGCTATGTGTATACCAATATGAAAAAGAAACCTACTAAGGAGTTTAAGATTTGTTTGCAGTCCTTTTTAATTTTTTTTGTTTTACCTTTTTAATGCTTTTATGTTCTAGTTTTATTGAGATATAGTTGACATACAGAACCGAATAAGTTTAAGGTGTACAACATAATTATTTGACTTAACACATACCGTGAAATGATTACCACCATAAGTTTAGTTAACGTCCATCATCTCATATAGATATAATATAATTCCTTTTTCTTCAGGTTGATAATATATGGTCAAAATGCTGTGTTCTAAAATTACTTGGGTCCCCCACCACCATTTCATTGTAGTTCTCTTATTCCTTTGAAATGTATTTGATTTTATTGGTTTCTGTTTTCATTTAGTTTTTGTGGGCTTTTTTGCTCCATCCTTGTTGATTTAATTTCATCTTTTGAATATGTAAAACATTAATATAATTCCAAAAGTCAAAACTACGCAAAAGTTATACTCAGAGAGGAATCAGTCCCTCCCCTTATCTCTTCTACCTCTTTCCTGTCCTTCACTCCCCGCCAACCCTTGTAGGTAACTTGTTGGTTTATCCTTCTTGTTTTTGTTTTTATAGAAGTAAACAAACACTCACGTTTGTTTTTTCTCCTTTAACAAAATATAGTTAATCTTTCACAGTTTTTGTTTTTGTATATCCTGGAAATAACTCCACATAGTCCCTAGATATCGTCCTCATTCTTTTTCGTAGCGCATAGTACTCTGTTGTGTATATACCATAGTTTCTTCAACCACTTTCCTGTGGGCATTTAAGTAATTTCCACTATCTTGCAATTACAAATAATGCTACAAAGAATAATATCCTTTTGTATTCTTGAATTTTCAGGGTAAATTCCATAGAAATTGGATTGCTAGATTGGAGGGTAAATGCCTATATAGTTTCAGTAGCTAGTGCCAAAATCTTCTTCAAAGGAGTTTGTACCATTTTACATTCCTATCAGCAATTCAGGACCTACAGCAGTTAAGAGATTCTTAAGTCTAATGGGTTATGAAGTGACAGGTCACACTATGATTAACTCCTTAAAGAATTCTAACTTCGTGAGGTCTCCAGTAAACACCAGGTCAAACCAGCATCCTCCCAGAGTGTCTTGAGAGCACCTAGAAGAAGTTCAGGAATTATCCCAAATCCCAGAGTGATTGTGGATACCCAGAGGAAGACATAGAACTGTTCGGGGAGTATTAATGGCAAGACCTAAAACAACTAACCAAAATTTAGGATGAGTCAGACATGTGTGATGAAGACAGTAGAAAGCAATACTAGAAATTAGAATTATTCCAGAAAATCTGAACTGCCCAGGGTGGTCTTTGTCATCAGTAAGGACTTAATAAAAAAATTTCCGCCAGTCATCTGTGGCCTTGTAAAAACATTTTGGTCTCATAATTACATCTTAAAACAGGATTTGAGGTTGCAGTTTGCCTAGTTGTTCTCTGAAACTTTAAAGGAGAGGGGAGTTGCTGTTCTCTTCAGAAATACAGGTATCCTTCAGCACGGAGCTTTTGCTATATATTTGAGCTTATGGAAGCATGAGTTTATAAGCATGAATAGCATAGATATGTATTTGTTCTTTTAGTATATTTACTTTTTTTAGTCCTATTTCCTTCAACTAGGCAATCTATATCATTTTCCTTTTTCGTCAAATAGGATTGCTATCACTAAAATAGGTCAGCGGAGAGGTGGGAGGAGGGCCAGAGCATCTGAATTAGTAAAAAGTCCTATTGAATATTTTCCAAGATACATAGAGGTATAGATATAGAGAACCATAAGAGACTCCTTTGCATATCTCCTGTTTTAATAGTTCACAATAAATTTCTTGTTATCAGTTTGTGTATAATGAATTTTTCTAGTCTCAAAAACAAGAAAACCCCTGTTTTTGAAATTTCTATTATACATTGGGATCCTGACACATTCTCAGTGGCTTCCCTTGCTCCTGTTTTTGTACTTTCTATGGTTATCATAACTGCAGCTGCCCAAAACTTCTGGTTAAATGAGAAATTAAAATACAACAAAATTATGAAGGTTATTCTTCCTGATGCAATAAGGAAAACTTATTGGACATGTTATCTCTTTATGGAAAGTTGGTATTTTTCTGATTCTTGAAGTTCTTGGAAATACCTTATTTATATTATTTTCCAAATAATCTTATTTTTAGTTAATTTTGTGTAAGAAAAACTTTTTTAAGAAAGATTTTAAAGTAATCTCTACACCCAACCTGGGGCTTGAACTCACAACCCCAAGATCAAGAGTTACACAGTCTACTTACTGAGCCAGCCAGGCACCCCTATAGAATAAACTTTCTACATAAAAGTTGAGTATGAATTTTAACTCAGACCGCATTTAGTTTGGTTCGTTCATTCGGGGCTGTTACAAATAGTGCTAGGAAATACAAAGATAATCACAAATTATTCATATTAACTGAAATTATGAGTTTATTCATCATTTTAAAGAAGTAAAGTTATTGTCTTTGGGATACCTCTAGATAGTAGTATTAATAGCACTTATATTCTCTTTATGTAAGTAGCTACATGCTTTAGAGACTCGGTAAAAATCTTAGTAAGAATTACCAAATACCCCATTAAGTAAAAGAAATTCTTCATATAGTTGAAAGAAATGATTATCTTGTTCAAATCTACAATGCTGTTTGCTTTATTCGTACGCTTATTGATACAGTCTTTCTTTTCTCTTTGGAAAGAAACACTGCCATATCAGACTTGGTTTACTAATGTCTAAGCATTATAATGACTGCAAATCCAGCCCTGGAATCTTTCTACTTCCCTTTTGTGATACAGATTTATTTTTTAATATGATGTGTGATTCTAGAACTTGGAAATAAAATTCTTCACTGCCAAAGTATACAGAATATCCTGAGTATCTGCAAAAAATTGAATTGTTGTGTTGGGAGAGGAGATGAGGGGAGGAGAAGGTGGAGGTCTTTATCATTAGGATCCTATATATTTGAAAATATTAATTAACATTAAAAAATACTATGAGAACTATAAACTTGGAACTCCGCTATCAAGAGCTTTACTGTCACTTGTTAATCGCAAATCATTCTGATGAATTTTCCCTTTACCTTTTGCTTTCCCTTTTTTCCCCGCTGCTTCCTCTGAAGTCTCCTTCCAAATGGTTTTGGAAACTGGTTCCAGTAAGTTTGCCCAGCTACTTCAATTTGCTCTCCAGAATTGTAATTGTAGAATGGTATTTATGTTTTGCTGGTATAGTCATTTCATATAATTCTGTTAGTTGCTGCATTGAGATTGAGTTTTAAGGTATTTGATCATAATATAAAATAAAAAGATAAAAATAATGTAGCCAAAATTTGGATTAGAAGCTTTAAAAATAGTTTAAAGCATAAGCATTCTTTTGTTGGTCCTGTTGATATTTACAGACTGTCAGTAACTAGGTTAAAAACAGGTATGGATAGAGATTCTTATTAGTTTTAATAACTTTAGGAAAAGTACATATGAATTGCATATGTAAATTACTTGTATTTTTAAATCTTTTTTAAGGAATCATTTCCTGAGTTGTAGGGTATACTTTTTGTGTGATAAAAAAGTGACATTTTCTTAGTGGCCATCCTGGTATTGGACCTAACCTATATTTGGTTCTGATTTGACCTGAAGGGTTGTTCTTTAAGGATTAAATCTGGGTAGTTAGACCACTTAAGAAGTATTTTATACACTCAGAAATAAATATATAATTTAGAAATACACCATAGTTTTGGAAGATAGAAAATATGATGCCCCTTTTAAATACCAGATTTCTCAGTTTGTAGAAAGAACAGGGAATGTTTCCATACAGCAAGTTTATAAAACCATATAATAAGATCAAGTATAAAAGGTGACAACTTTCATGAACTGCAAATGGGAGTTGTACATGACTTCAGGATTAAAAGTTGATTTACCTGATACATCTTTTAGGATATAATCTTCAGGAAAATGTTTTAGCATGCCGCTCATTAATCCCCGATAGTCTATTCTAAACCATCTACATTTATTGCTAAAGCCTCATAAGGGTCTGTGTGTGTGTATGTATGTGTGTGTGTGTGTGCGCGCGCGCGCACGCCTTGTATAGAAGTGCTACTGGGCAGAGAGCAGTAGGACAAATCACAGTTCAGTTCTTTGTGCCATGACGCTGGGCACTCAGATCAGTCCAGTTCAGATTATAGGCTGAGAACAGGCTATTCCTAGAGATCTGGGAAGGTCGGGAATGAGCCCAGCCAGCCAATGTAGAGGATTTCTAAGAGGGAGACTATTTTGTTTTTAGCTGGCCAGAGAAAGAAGTGTAAGGATCTAGAACTATGGCTTACCAAATGGGAGAAGGGTAACTTAAGGCTAGAAGATGCTACTGGTTGATTTCTTCTTTCTCACCCTTCCCTTCACCTCTTCTCTGCTCTTTTTTCATGGTTGAATTTTAAACTCTACTAGCAGCAAAGTAAGGAGGGCTTCTAAGGATATTAAAATCAGTAATCAATTAAAGAATTTATATAGTGCATGAACGTAATTTTTTCTGAATATAGGTACTCTTGAGTTTGGAACATATCATTAAATACAGATGTCTAATGTGCACTGATTAAAAAGAACAAGCTGAATATCTTCAAGAGGAAAAAATGTTCCATGAATCTTGTTCCTGGGTAGCCAGAGAGAAATAGGAATAAATATTTCCTTCTTCATTAATGCATATACTTTTCTGAGGGATATCATTTAAAGGAAGTTTAATTTCACCACCACATAGTAAATGTTCTCTTTCATTAAATTATTTTTCTGTTTTTATTCCCACAGAAGTATTTTATTTCATAATTACATTTTAATTATAAAATATAGATAACCAGTTCAGATGGAGTTAGAAGAAAAATTAGTTTTGATTACTTTAAAAAATCTAAATATCAGTAACCAATATAATCACAAATTTTTTAATAAAATACTTCAGTACGCATTTTCATTACGTCTTCAGCATTATTTTCTTGGCTTTAGGAGAGCTAACAGCTAATAACAGACCAACCTTTAGTTATTGCTTGCTGTGTGCCCAGCAGCGTGCTTAGCACTTTATGGGCGTCGCCTTACTTAATCCTTCAGTGGTCCTATCAAGTAGGTACTATTATTACCCCCATTTTACAGATGGGGAAACTGAGAAACGAGAGTTTAAGTTATTTGTCCAAGATCACAGAGCTAGTAAGTGGCAGAACCAGGATTTGAGCCCAGGTAATCTGACTTAAGAGCATGTCTCATTTTTAGAGAACTGTCTTATAAATTTGTATCTGGTCACACCAAGCAGACTTTAAAAAACAAAGATTTCTTTTGTTTTTCTGAGGGGGAGCAGAAATCCTTATATTTGCTCTGTTATTAGTGGAGGAAACCTCAGTTGGGTTGGTTTTTTCAATTTCACTAAGTTGTGACATTGTATTTACGTTATTTTAACATGCAAATGGTTTGGTGATATTCTAGTTCCTCAAAGAGATATTTCTTATTGCCAAATTTCCTGTAAGAATAGTATTCTTATACCTGCTCCCCAATTTTGAGAACTCATAATTCTTTATGCTCAAGTAGTACTCTTGCTCTTCACATGAGAACTTGTGGTCTAAATTAAGTCCAACATTAAAATAAATGAATTCTTTATCAGCAAAAGAACAGAACTGATGCTTTGGATACAAAATGTTCAGAAGCCATTTGTGATGCTTTTATATTTAAATATTTAGCCTAAATGTCATTTCATGTAAATTGGCAATATAATTTTATATTAAGTACTTTGAAACGATAATGCTGTTGCTCTGTATTTTACTTTGGTAAAGTAATGTCTAGTATTATTTAGAAAAGAAGGATGTTGCTGAATAGTTCTCATTTCTCTTGGCATATATTACTGGTACATTAGAATCTACAGTGCTGGTTTTTCCCTGTATGTTGTTTAGTATTTATTTTCATCTTGCTCTCTTTTTTTTTTTTTTGTAGGCTCGTTACAGGAAGGAGCAAACATTGCTCAAGCAACTGCCTTGCATTCCATTGGTAGAAAATTTGTTGAAAGATGGCACAGATGGCTGTGCTTTAGCTGCTCTTATTCATTTTTACTGTCCTGGTGTTGTCAGATTAGAGGGTAAGTGTTCAGTGACAAGTATACTTGGTGACAAGTATTGACACAACAGTACTTAATAAGTAATGAAGGCTTAAAAAAAAATTTTTTTTATGTATAATCCTGAGGAAGATAGTTGAGTAAAGTAGTGCTAAGTCTTTCTGTGTAGCAGCTCCTATATTTGTATTTGTGTGTAAAACAGAGTCCATGTAATTGTGTATTTGTACTAAGCCACTAATTATAAAATGCATGCGAAATGTATATTATCAAATTAACCTAGTTATCACCTTGCTCTTTTCCTGTTTGAAGATATTTGTTTGAAAGAAACCATGTCTTTGGCTGATAGCCTGTATAATCTGCAGCTGATTCAAGAATTTTGCCAAGAATATTTGAACCAGTGTTGCCACTTCACCCTGGAAGATATGCTGTATGCTGCTTCATCCATAAAGGTAAATTAAATAATTCTTGGTGTTTTCGTTTTGTTTTGTTTTGCTTTCAGTTTTTTGAAAAAAAAATAAAGCTAGATATATAAATGGCATAGTCACTGTAAGCTTACAAATTAACTGTAATGTCAGTCAAAAGAGCATTTGAAAAAAGTTTTATTTTTCTGCATATTTTAGGTTTTAATACACTGTTAGCTACAGGTTTCTTTTACAATACAAAGCTAAATTTAAAAGTTGTGGTACAAAACTGACGTGTTATCCTAAAATTAGCAAAATAGAGGATAAGCCACTACATGTTTCTGAATCTTAGATGTTATGATAATATGCTGGGAAAATAAAGGAAGATCTGATCACTTCCAGCATTCAGCAGGACCCTGGAATATGGGAAGAAGGAATCTTAAGGTCCCAGGACTTGAGACAAAACCTAGGGAAAGAAAGGGGGAAGGAAAATGTTAAAATAGTCTGGAAATGAACCTTTTAAAAAGGAATTCAATTTCATGAATTTGTCCCCTTGCTTCAGAGTATCACACACTGCCTGTGAGCTGTCGGCCACTGCTTGCTGCATTCTTTCAAGAAGTAGTTATTGAGCATCTAGTCGTGTTCGGGGTGGTTGGGATAACTAAGTGAACAAAACCAAGCTCCTGCTTTGGTGGATCTTACCTTGTAGTGGTGAAGAGAGACATGTCACGAGTAACTGCTTCTGAGCTGCAAGTTAAAAAGCAGCCGCTTGTTCCCGAATTTTGTGATGTGACCTCATACCTCGGTATTCCCAGCAGCTCATAGCTACAAAGTTCCTTTATATCTCTTACAGACCTGCCTAAAGTTTACCAGTTCTGCTGTAGGGTTTTAAGAATAGGTAATCTTATAATAGATTTTTTTTTTAAGTCTGGCTGAGAGGAACAACTTTGTATCATTCTACTCACAGTTCCAGTGTCAACTTTAATAGAAACTGCTAATGGACCCTTCTTACCATGATACTAGTGCCTTGTGGTTCTCGACATTTTTACTCTCTGATCTCTTTTTCCTTCACTCATTTCTGGATCACCACAGGTAGAAGACAGAGCCAAAGGTAAAGGCCTTTCCAAAATAAGCCGCTATTCCTATTGACCCAAAATGGACCCACTCCCCACTATGTGACACATCAGAAGAAAAACACTGATGTATTTTGAAGGCTTCTACCTTGCCATTTTTATCAAAATGGAAGATAGGAAATAACTATTTCCATATATATCTTGTTCATGCCTTTTTTGGCACTTGCCTGTTAAAAAACTTAAATACTACCTCTGTCATCTCAAGGAATTCATTTCATTAAATGCGTTGAGACATAAGATCGAGTACATTTATTTAAGTTGCTTACCTTGGAATTGCAATAAACATTATATAGCCCTAATGTTTAAATCTACTTAGTCTGGGCATGATCTAGATATAAAGACATTTTCTTAAATCAGGCATATTTAAAATAGATAACTGACAGATACATCTGTCAAAATGGCTAGAATCAAAAAGAAAAATAACAAATGTTGGTGAGGATGTGGCGAAAAAAGGAACCCTCTTGCACTGTTGGTGGAAATGCAAACTGGTGCAGCAGCCACTGTGGAAAACAGTATAGAGGGTCCTCAAAAAAATTAAAAATAGAATTCAGTAATTCCACTACTGGGTATTTACCCAAAGAAAATGAAAACACTAATTCGAAAAGATACATGCACCCCTATGTTTATTGTAGTATTATTTACAATAGCCGAGATATGGAAGCAAGCCAAGTGTCCATCCACAGATGAATGGATAAAGATGTGGGGTGTGTGTGTACACACACACACACACACACACACACACACAAATATTACTCAGCCATAAAAAAGAATGAGATCTTGCCATTTGTAACAACATGGATAGACCTAGAGGGTATAGTGCTAAGTGAAATCAGTCAGAGAAAGACAAATACCATATGATTTCACTCATATGTGGAATTTAAGAAACAAAACAAATCGAACGAACAAAGAGACCAAAAAAACAAAAAAACCCAGGCTCTTAAATACAGAGAACAAACTAGTAGGTTGTCAGAGGGGAGGTGGGTAGAAAGATAGGTGAGGTAAAGGGAATTAAAAAAAAACCAGGTGTCTACAGAAAAGGCTTTGGTCACTTTCTGTATTATTTACTAAATTACTAGAACCACGACTTTGACTTCCACTGAATATTTTAAGACTAATAGTTGGAAACAATTCATCTCAGGAGGGACACAATAGAAATGTTTTGTAATATAGTAGAGCTGTTTAAAAGAAGAAGGTGTAGGTATTTTTTTACTGATCCGGAAAGCTCTCCAAGATGTTATTAAGTGAAGAAAGTAGGTAGCAAACATTATAGCATGATGTAATTTATATATTAAAAACAGTTTTTTTCTATTTGTATGCAAATCTGTGCATAGAAAAAGGTTGATTAGAAGGATAAACACAAAACTTGTTAACAGTGGTTTCTTCTGAGTGTTAGGTATTAGGATTTGGGGGAGAGTAGTTAAAGCATACTTTATATTCCATGTTCTGTATATCTGTATTCTTCTGTATTGTTTATATTGTTTAAGAATGTTAATATATAGTTGCATGACTGTCTTAACTAAAAGGAAAGAAAGCTTTTAAATGAAATTTATTTGATATCATGCCTGGAATGTAGTAACAGATTTATTGCTGTTTCATCATCATAAATCCAGAAAGAAATGATCTTTGTAAGCTTTGGTTACTTGGGAAAACTCTCTCTTACTATGCTGACATCTTGTGGCCAAACATAGTATCTTACCAAAGTATTTTTTTCCAGCTTTATTGGATATAATTGACATCCAACATTGTATAAGTTTAAAGTGTGCAAAATGATTCCCACCAGGGATTAGCTGACACCTCTACCATATCACATATTTACCATTTCTTTTTTGTGGTGATCTCTTTCAGCAACTTTTGAGTATACAATACAGTATTTTGTTAACTATAATCATTAGATTCCCAGTTATTTACTTATAACTGGAAGTTTTTACCCCTTGACCAAAATCTCCCCATTTCCTCAGCCTCTCAGTCCCTGGTAAATACCACTCTATCCTCTGTTTCTGTGAGTTCAGCTTTTTTAGATTCCACACATAAGTGAAATCATACAGAATTTGTCTTTCTCTGACTTATTTTACTTAGCATAATGCCCTCAGGGTCCATTAGTGTTGTTGCAAATGGCAGGATTTCCTTCTTTCTCCTGGCTGAATAATATTCCACTGTATATATGCACCACATCTTGTCTGTCCATTCATCTATTGACAGATACTTGGGCTGTTTCCATATGTATCTTGGCTATTGTGAATAATGCGGCAGTGAACACAGGAATGCAGATTTCTCTTCAATCCTGTTTTTAGTTTCTTCATATAAATATTCAAAAGTGGAATTGCTAGATCCATGTGGTAATTCTGTTTTTAATTTTTTGAGGAATTGCATACTATTTTCCATAGTGGCTGTACCAGTTTATATTCCCACCAACAACGTACAAGGGTCCTCTTTTCTCCACATCCTCGCCAACACTTGTTTCTCTTATTTTTGATGATAGCCATTCTAACAGGTGTGAGGTGATATCTCATTGTGGTTGTGATTTGCATTTCTCTGATGTTTACTGATATCAAACAACAGGGTCCTTAAAATATTAATGTATCAATTGATAATTTAGTTGAGCCCTTTAGTTGAGTGTTACTGTTTTTCCAAAAGATATAGACAGCTTTCAGTTAACTATACTAGTAGAGTGGAACATAGGACCAATACTTTAAATAAAATTTTATACTTTGGCTTTTGAAAATATCTTATGGAGAGAAGTATAAAGAAAAATTATAAATCATGATGATCGTATTACCAGAAACATTCCCTGCCCCGTCAGCAGTTTGGTATTTTGCCAACTGATCTTTTTTGTTACACATTTTTTCATTCATTTATACATTCATTCAATAAGTATGTATTGGCCATCTATTATGTACCAGGCACTGTTTTAAAAACTGAAGATATATGGATATGACGCCTGGGTGGCTCAGTCAGTTAAGTGTCTGCCTTTGGCTCAGGTCACGATCCCAGGGTCCTGGGATTGAGTCCTGCATTGGGCTTCTTGCTCAGTGGGCAGCTTGCTTCTCCCTCTGCCTGTTACTGCCCCTGCTTGTGTGCTCTCTCTAATAAATAAAATATTAATAATTTAAAAAAACCTGAAGATATAATGATGAGCACCAGCTTTGTCCTTCTAGACTTAATAGTCTGATGGGTAAAATGAGGAACTCTGGAGAATGTGGTATTGAATGAACTGGAGAAATTAAAAAGGGACACAATCATGTACCCTCTACGCTCTTGTAGCCCATAGTCAGT
The DNA here is from genome assembly GCF_023065955.2 of Ursus arctos. Lineage (NCBI taxonomy): Eukaryota > Metazoa > Chordata > Mammalia > Carnivora > Ursidae > Ursus > Ursus arctos. The sequence goes on from NW_026622874.1 coordinate 37,478,257, forward strand.
TTCCCAAAAGCAGTGGAAGTGGGGGGAGGGGTGTTGCATTTTGAAAAGTTTGTTTGGCCTATACTAGTCAAATAAAAAGCTATTGTGTTCTAAACAAGAAATGGAAACAGTTTCAATCAGAGTAATTATAAAAGATGGAAAGAAGTGGGTGGATTCCAGAAATACTTAGGATGCAGAATTTGCAGGCTTTGGTGATGAACTGGATAGGTTTCCGGTGTGCACACTGTGGATAGTGATGCCTGCCATTCAGTGATGTAAAACTGGAATAAGGTCGGATTTGTGGGGAAGATCACTAGTTCAATTTCGGACATTTGAGGTGCCTTTGAAATATCCAAGAGAAAACTCTCTCTAGGCCACTGCATATGTAAGTACAGTCAATACATTTGGTAGCTGATGGGCATGGACGGCAGTTTTCAATGAGGGGAGACATCAGGAGTATCAAATGCTGCTGAGAGCTCAAGTAAGATGAAGACTGAAAAATCTGTTTGATTTAGCAATAAATGTAAGTCCTTGGTGACTTGAGCAAGTGCTGAATTGGAGGAATGATGTGCCTGGATGCCAGACTGGAGTGGATTAGGGAGCCAGAAGACTGAGAGGAGATTGTTAGCATAGGCCTACCTTAGGGAAGTTTATGAAGAGGTAAGAAGATGGGAGTGGGAAGAAACTGGAGAATGGTGAATTACTGAGTGAAGGTTTCATTCTGTTTTTGTTTTTTTTTTTTAAGATTTTTTTATTTATTTATTCGACAGAGATAGAGACAGCTAGCAAGAGAGGAACACAAGCAGGGGGAGTGGGAGAGGAAGAAGCAGGCTCATAGCAGAGGAGCCTGATGTGGGGCTCGATCCCATAACGCCGGGATCATGCCCTGAGCCGAAGGCAGACGCTTAACCGCTGTGCCACCCAGGCGCCCCTCGTTCTGTTTTTCATATGGGAGATTTGAGCAGTTTAAAAGCTAAGTAGGGGGCACCTGGGTGGCTCAGTGGTTAAGCGTCTGCCTTCGGCTCAGGATGTGATCCCAGAGTCCTGGGATCGAGCCCCACATTAGGCTCCTCCACTGGGAGCCTGCTTCTTCCTCTCCCACTCCCCCTGCTTGTGTTCCCTCTCTCGCTGGCTGTCTCTCTCTGTCAAATAAATAAATAAATGAAATCTTTAATAAGTAAATAAATAAATAAAAGCTAAGTAGGAAGGATTCAGTTGAAGGGAAGAGTATATAGGAGAAAGAAACATAATTAAGAATATAAAGTTTCTGAGGGTAAGCAGGGGTAGGATCCAACACACAGCCTTTGGGATTGTGAGCATTCTCATTTCCTTTCTAAAAAAAAAAATCACAAATTATAACGACTGCTTAAAATATATGTATTGTCTATAAACGTTGGACTATTCTGGGAGTTTACAGTTAAAAGCAAATGCTGAAAGTAGGAAACCTACCAAATTCTGTTCACCATTATGCCTTATCTTCTATAACATTCCAGACTCCTACATTCAAACACCTACCTGACAAGTCCACTTAAATGTCTAATGAATATCTCAAAGCTTAACTCAGGATTTCTTCCACTGCCTATTTATCCCAGTCTTTTCCATTTCATTAAATGGTACTGTCAGTTGCTAAAGACAAAACCCTGAGTTACTCTTGATTTTTCTCTTTCACTTTCTACATACACAATAGCCTTCTGGAACTATCCGGTAAAAGATGAATATTTGAAAGTCACCAGCTTAAATATGAGAAAACAGAGTAGATGAACTCTGAGAGTATATAAAGCTTTGAGGATTATTCATAATTAACAGGTAGGAGTGGGGCGCCTGGGTGGCTCCGTCGTTTTAGCATCCAGCTCTTGATTTTGTCTCAGGTCATGATCTCAGGGTTGTGAGATGGAGCCGCTGGACAGGCTCCTCGCTCAGCAGGGAGTCTGCTTGAGGTTCTTTCCCTCTGCCCTTCCCCTACTCATGGCTTGCTCTAAAATAAATAAATAAATCTTAAAAAAAACAAAACAGGAGGAAGGCATGGCATTGGAAAACACCCATATTTCCAATGATAATTTTGAAACCTAAAATTTAATATGAAATAAGACCTTGCTCATTGAATATTAATTTGATAATAATTTTATTAGATGCCAAATTCAAAGGCGTATTATTTTAAGTAATTATAAAACATTTTGTATAGTGCTAATTTTTAAACTTACCAGATGCCTGCAGTTAAAGTAATTCTTCATGTTTATAGCTTTTATGATGTATGCATCCTAAAATATAAGCTTATAGTAGAAATGTGCTTTTGAGGACCCTCAGTCTTTTCTTATAATTTTAAGCTGTTTTAAAATTTATTCACATTTTCAAATATAAATCATAAAAGACAAATGACATTGTTAACCTATAACTTTTCAAAGGTTGATATAATAAATTATATAATGTTTCTGTATGTACATTTCAAAATTATTAGTAATTAGCCATAACAGTGTAGTCTTTTTGTTATTTAGTGCCTGGATTACTGTTGAGTTTAGCATCATCAAGCACATAGATACCTGATTAAGTTTTGGAGAAATTTCTAGGGATCTGGAAAGACTTTTTTTTTTTTTTTTTTTTTTTTTTTTTTTAAATAACAGCCACTCTTCAGAGTGTCAAAGGCTGTTTAAGTTGTTTGTATCGACTTTGGACAAAGAGTGCCTTATATATTATCTCAGAGTTCTACAGTTAGAGGTACCCACGCCTGTCACATAAATTGGACTACCATTCTGGAAATACAGAGAAAAGCAGCACAGAGGTCTTGAATAGCTGTTATAAATGTTACCGAGAAGCATTAATATTCTATCCCAGATTTAATAGCCTAGAGTAGATACACTCCAGTGATGAAGGAATATGACTTAAACCTCTATTTAATAGGTAAAACAGTAAAATTGTATTTATCATTACTTTCTGGTCAAGTCTTACCTGATTTTTCTCCTTTCCTTAACTCTCTTACACAGAGTAATTATTTGGTGTTCATGGCAGAGCTCTTCTGGTGGTTCGAAGTTGTGAAGCCCTCGTTCGTGCAGCCTCGTGTTGTTCGTCCACAAGGAGGTAGTAGGTGTTCCTGGAAACAAAATGGAGAGTTTATCGAACCTCCCCTGGTTATTATGTTCAAGGGAATCCTATTATTGTTATAAAACAGCTATTAGCCTTGATAAATTCTGAATATTTTAATATTTAAAGCTGCTAAATTCTCTGTGAGACATGATGTAGGAGAGAACAGCTCTGAATTTGAAGCCTTATGTTGTGGAATTTCTAGCTTCAACTCTTAGCCTACTTTCTTCTCTTTGCATCTTTTACCCCCATCTCTAGCTTTTATTCCCTGTTAGATGCTGAGTTTTTATTACTGTTACCCAGAATCCACTTAAATGATGGCTTGGCTTTAATCTACAACTTGAATTTACCACTAAACCAACCATAAGAAGGTTTATATACATATTTTTAAGCCCCATATGTTTTATGATTATTACATATCATGTTCTATTGATTGCACATAAGAAAACTAATACAAAATAAAGGGGTTACTGTAAAGACCCCTAGAAATAAAGAACAAAAAATCTTCCTGCATTTTCTCTAAAACAAATTTTCCTTTGGCTTCCATTATGAAACCAGAGGTTTATTTCTATTGGGGGAAAAAGGATTCTAAATTGTAAGTTTAGCTCCACTAAAGAACTTCTCTTCCAGCATAACTACGGGACCAGTTCCTTCTACTGCCAGTGGCTGTCTTGCCAAACACAAAACACGATTATTGTGCATCCCAGCTACTTAGCTGCTTTCCTTGGCTCCACATTTTGGTATTTTTCTCACCATTACCCTTATTTCTTCTCTATCTCCTCCCTCTCAGAAAAATTTAAAAGATCAGGAAGGAGGAAAAAATGTGTAGTCAAGGGAAAGGCATGTCACTGTAGTGAGTAGAATGAGCTTGCTTCCAGTGTGCCCACTGCATCTGAGGCAAAGTTCTGGGAACTGTGCAATAAAGAGTATTTCATCTGTTCCATCTCGAAGCTGCTTAGGGCAGATTCTGATTACTGAACATAATGTATCAAAGAATACCTACAAAGAAGTTAAGATCCTTCCGTAAGGCCCTGTAATAAAGTCAGGTGTCTTCAGTAATTATCATAACCAATATTTGTACAGTTTTTTACAATTAATATAGAATTTTCACTTACATTGTGTTCTGTGATTTTTTTTTTTTGCCCACTATTCAAAATATTCAACAGCTATTACATTAGATCTCAAAGGCAAAACGTACATGGAGTCTTCCCCAGAGTTATTTACAAAAATATAAATTCTGGGGTGGGGGGTTAATTATTGACCAGTGAAATTCTGTCTTAATTGATTACCAAAATACCAACTATTTCATAAAGAAACAAAAATTACCATATGTAACTGAAGTTCTGTGAAAGCTTTAGTAAAATTAGACACTTGGATTTCTTTTTAAATATCTGTATTTATTTTATGTTAGGCCTTCTCCCTTCTTTCCCCCCAGTTAGCCTTAATCAAGTGAATTTTTTAAGCCAGAACTTCAAGAAGGGTTTTAAATTTTACCCTTGAAAATTATTTAAGAAGAAAATTTTCATTATGCTACAATAAAGGAAAATGGAAATTCTTGAAATAGTGGTGGAAATATGCTAAATACATAATTTTGAGGCTTTTATCTTTTATTGTAGCTGAACCTGTGAACGATATGCCTTCAATTTCTGTGTTGAATGCGGCCAAAACAAACATCTTGGACAGTTCGTGTAGTTCTGACTTCACTTCAAGGTAGAGTCCAGAATGACCTCATTTTCACTGTTTCCATTTCCATTTGCTAATGAAATCAAAATAAAATTCTGTTAGTTTTTAAAATTTCTGTTGGACTTTGAACTAAATAAGTTTTAACTAGCTTATGGTATGTATTACACAGCTTGTTTTAACTTAACTGTAATAGAATTTACACAGAAAGGAATGTTTCATAAACAGGCTTTAATGAATCACACTCAGAAGTGGGAGAATACATTCTGAGCTTAAAACCAAACTTTTGCTGTAGAACTTGTTTGTCATTGAGAATTGCTAAGTGATAGGCCTCGAGGTGGGGGGAATTTTAAGTTCCTGTTTAGGTTTTTTAATTTTTTTTTTTCTTTAATCTTTGAGGTAGTTTCCCCTGCTGTTTGTTTGTTGGTTAGTGTAACTAACCAAAGATCACAATAGAATGTTTCTTGTAATACTGAATCTTTATGTCTGATGCTTTAGTTCTTAATATCAGGAACTGAATTGAAAGCAAAGAAAAATTTAATATTGGGATAATCCTGACTTCTGCCCAAACATATGATAGACACATTAGTTTGTTTAAAAATGTTTTTCAGCAGATCCTGTATTTTTTTAGGTATATTTATTAGAACCTAAAATTTATATTGACTATGGACTCCCTCATTTATGTTTTTTTTTTTAAGTTTAAAATTGTATTTTGCGGTGTTTTAGAAATCCAAGCAGATCCATTAAAATTTTTAAAAATGATGAACAAGCAATTGAAAGTACTTTATGAATTCTTGGCTTAACATAAAACTATGAACTTGTACTGAGCTGTCACCCACTTCACACATTTAAGAAGTTTTCTCTCTCAAGTGGGTGCTAATGGGTGTGAAACTGGAACCTTGACAGAGCCCTTATAGTACTCTTACTGCCTTCATAGGGCTTCTTACCTCTGAACTGGCTGATGTCTGTAAAATACTTCCTACAGATTAAGAAAGCATTTTCCTTCCCTTACCCTCTGGTTTACTGTTACGGATTGTCTTACTACACCCATTCAGTTTTCTATTCTGTAATATGCCTGAGATTTTACAAAAAGAGGTTCAGTTAGGATATGGCTGATCTAGGAGCTTCTCTATATTTTTTCCCACGGGAAACTTTTTTCTACGTATTAATTTTCTTGGTGTTTTCCTGGGTTGATTACATAGTGACATTTCGTTCCTTGAAAATTCAGAAAACATTCAGTATTCTAGGTTATGACTCTTGTACTATTAAATCTTTAAAATCTCTGAAACTTTCTGCCTCAATGCTAGATTATCCCACAACTATTAATTCTAGGAACCTTATTTGGAGACTGTTCACATTTCTGACCCTGGAAAATGTCTTAAGGCCCTCTGGAAGACTCCTCTGTGTTTCTCAGATATCTCAGTGGCTGCCCTTACTCATTTTCCCTAGCAGATGGATGTCTAAATTATTTTCCTTGAAGAGACACTGTATAGCTGTCATTCTAGGATCCTACTAATCCTCTCATTTCTGTAAGTCTCCAGGTGGTCCACTGGAGTTCTCTCATTGTAGAACATTTCAGGAAGGAGTCAAAAGTTTCCACTCTTCCTGAGAAAAATGCAGTCACATGTACAAATGTGAGTGCCCCTAAATAATGAAGTTATGAGGGGAAAACAAAGGAAGAAGACAGGCCGAGCAAAAAACATTTGTAGCAGCTAATCCACACACTTGACTACTAACCTGCTGAGCAGTTAGACCAGATCAAAATTTTCTATGCAAATGTGAAAGTGAGGCAATTAATAGGAATTTAAAATACTTTAGCCATTATCTGGAGAAGAAGAGAGTGAATATATTTTAATTTCTAACTTATGTATCTTCAGGATTAGCCTCCTATCATAGATGTAAGGGAGAATACAAACAGGGGCAGTGATTTTAGAGGGAGGGATAACAGAAACAAACATGACGGGGCAGGTGAGTATTCCCTGATAGTCCTCTGAGAGAGAATGTGATGGGCAGTTTAGGGGTAAAGGCAAACGGAAGCAGATAAGCATTTGCTTTGGAGACAACAAGGTCATACAAGTTCTTCAAGTATTGTTGCTTTTAGAAGAGCTCACTGATGAAGCTTTCATTAAATAGTAAGAATACAATATTGTTTCATTTGAATTTTTTGATCGACTTGTTCATGTTCTCAGTTTATAATAGCCAAAAGATAATGTGATTTGAAGGGGGACTACAGAAGTCATTACATACATCCTGTTCCCCAGTTGATTCTCAGCTGATTGGGGGTGGGGACGTGTAACATTGGCACTTGACTATAAGGTAGGCTACAACAGACTTGAAACTTGAAGAAAAATTAAATTTGGCCCAAATGGCATGATAATTTGAGAAATAGACTACCTAATCCCCTGCATTAATTCGAATGAGGTGGAATTAAGAAATAGGAAAGTTTCATATCTTTATAGGCATTGAGGTCTTCAAGGTGCAGCTCAATATATTAATATTAGGGGCGCCTGGGTGGCACAGCGGTTAAGCGTCTGCCTTCGGCTCAGGGTGTGATCCCGGCGTTATGGGATCGAGCCCCACATCAGGCTCCTCTGCTATGAGCCTGCTTCTTCCTCTCCCACTCCCCCTGCTTGTGTTCCCTCTCTCGCTGGCTGTCTCTATCTCTGTCAAATAAATAAAGTAAAATCTTTAAAAATATATATATATATATTAATATTAATTTTGATGTAACTGTTAGAGATGTATAGACACAGGTCTGTGAACAGGGAGGCGGCCAGGATCTTTTACAAGGGTTTATTATACCTGTAGTTTCTAGAGATTAAATATTTCCAGCTGATGACTTTAACTTACCTATTTCTCAGTATTTCTGTTTGTAAAATGAAAATATGCCATATCTTATCTCACAAGGATGTTGAGGTGTGTATGAAAATATTTCTCTTTGACTAAAAGACATAAAATACATAGACATACATATACTTAACAGCCATTTTTGGTTTAAACAATATATTGTGTTTCCTTTTTTTTTTGTTTGTTTAATTTAGGGTGGAGAGTCAGAGGTGGTAATGTTTCTAATTTCAGCCATTCTGTGTAAAGTTTATATTAAAGAACTAAAACATAATAAAACATTTTACATTTATTTTACCTTGCAGTGGGGAAGGAGCTGCATTTACACACACTCATCATTTGCCTTCTAGATATTCACGCCCCCAAGCTCATTCTTCAGCTTCAGGTAATATTTTTGAAAAAACCTAGGTTAACTGGGAAATGATTGAGAATAAATGTATATAAAAATGGCCAGGTTTTTTTTTTTTTTTTTGGAAAAGTGTTATATATACACTAAAATGTTGATCTGTTTCTCTGTGCTTGCTTTTCTTAATAAAATGATCTTTATTTCTCCATATATACCTACTTACTTTTTAGTGCTCTTAATGAATCCTGAAATATTTGAAATCTGTTAAGCTGTAAGTTAAAATTTTTTACATACTTTCAATGACTTTTTCTTTTTCACATTTGAAGGAGGAATTAGAAGGTCTTCATCTATGTCCTATGTTGATGGTTTCATAGGGACATGGCCCAAAGAGAAAAGGTAAACAAAGGGAATTATTTTTAGTATATTCACATTATAAATGTGAGAATAAATGCTATTTATTGAATTGCTATATTGTACAGCTGCAACTAATATAACATGGTCACCTATACTTTAGTAATTAAAAAAAAGAGAAAGAAATGCTGATTCTCTATTTTGTTGGTAGCCAAATTGCAGTTAGTACCTCACTTTGAAAAGGGCAATGTAGGCAGATGACTGAGAGTTCAAAGGGGCTAAAGTTAAAGGTAGTCCAGTAGCCCTACGCTTACCTTGAGCACAACAGGATTATGAGAAATGGGAAAAGAAGGGAAGTATAATTTTAAATAATTGTTAAAGGGTATCAAATCATTTCTTTTCTGGGCATGTTTAAGGTTTTTCATTTTCTCTAAATGTTTTTTAGATCATCAGTGCATGGAGTTTCGTTTGATATTTCTTTTGATAAAGAAAATACTGTACACAGATCCACTCCAAACCGAGGAATCACTCGTTCTATTAGTAATGAAGGACTTACTCTGAACAATAATCGTGTATCTAAAAATATTAGGAAAAATTTGTCCTTTAAGCCAGTAAATGGAGAAGAGGAAGCAGAAAGCATTGAAGAAGAACTTAATATAGACTCTCACAGTGGCCTCAAATCTTACACTCCCCTTAATACAAATGAACTAAATTCCAACGAGAATATTCATTATAAGCTTCCAAATGGAGCTCTACAAAATAGAGTACTTCTAGATGAGTTTGGCAATCAGATCGAGACACCAAGCATCGAGGAAGCGTTACAAATAATTCATGACACTGAAAAATCTCCCCATACCTCTCAGCCAGACCACATTGCTAACGGCTTCTTTCTTCATAACCAGGAAATGAGTATCCTAAATTCAAACATCAAGCTGAATCAGTCTAGTCCTGATAACATAAATGATACAAAAGGTGCCTTGAGTCCCATAACTGATAATACTGAAGTAGACACTGGAATTCATGTTCCTTCAGAAGATATCCCTGAAACTATGGATGAAGATTCTTCTTTGAGAGATTATACTGTAAGCCTAGACTCTGACATGGACGATGCATCGAAATTTCTTCAGGATTATGATAATCGAACCAGCAACCCCAGAGAAGCTTTGAGCCCTTGTCCGAGTACTGTAAGTACCAAGTCTCAACCAGGCAGCAGTGCGTCTTCTAGTTCTGGGGTGAAAATGACCAGCTTTGCCGAACAGAAATTCAGGAAACTGAATCATACCGATGGGAAAAGTAGCGGGAGCAGTTCTCAGAAAACTACCCCAGAGGGCTCTGAACTTAATATTCCGCACGTGGTTGCTTGGGGACAAATCCCAGAAGAAGCAGGCCTTCCACAAGGCCGGGACACTACCCAGCTGTTGGCCTCTGAAATGGTGCATCTTAGGATGAAACTGGAAGAAAAGAGGCGCGCTATAGAAGCCCAGAAGAAGAAGATGGAGGCCGCTTTCACTAAGCAGAGGCAGAAGATGGGAAGGACAGCATTTCTTACTGTGGTGAAAAAGAGAGGGGATGGCATTTCCCCTCTTCGAGAGGAAGCAGCCGGTGCAGAAGATGAGAAAGTGTATACTGATCGAGCAAAAGAAAAGGATTCACAAAAGGCTAACGGACAGAGGAGTAAGTCTCTGGCGGATCTGAAGGAAGGCATGGAGAATCCTCAGGCCAAATGGCTGAAGTCTCCAACCACACCCGTTGACCCAGAGAAGCAGTGGAACCTGGCGAGCCCCTCGGAGGAGACTTTAAATGAGGGAGAGATCTTAGAATATACAAAGTCCATTGAAAAGTTAAATTCCTCTCTCCATTTTCTACAACAAGAAATGCAGCGCTTGTCACTTCAGCAGGAGATGTTAATGCAGATGAGGGAGCAACAGTCCTGGGTGATCTCACCTCCGCAGCCCTCTCCACAAAAACAGATCCGCGACTTTAAACCTTCCAGGCAGGCAGGCCTGTCGTCAGCCATTGCACCCTTTTCGTCAGATGCCCCCCGTCCTACCCATCCGTCCCCGCAGTCTTCCAACAGGAAGAGCACATCTGTTTCTGTTAAAAATCAAAGGACTCCTAGGCCAAATGAATTAAAAATAACGCCTCTGACTCGAACGCTGACGCCCCCTCGGTCTGTGGATAGTCTTCCTCGGTTACGGAGGTTTTCACCAAGTCAAGTTCCTATTCAGACTAGGTCATTTGTGTGTTTTGGGGATGATGGAGAGCCTCAGTTAAAGGAATCCAAACCTAAGGAAGAAATTAAAAAGGAGGAACTGGAAGCCAAAGGGCAGCATGTACATAACCCGGAAGAAAAGGAGATCAAGCCTCTTGAGTCAACAGTTTCTGAGGTCCTGTCCCAGCCCATCACAGAGACCATCCGACTGACACCAAGTGAGGACCAGCTGAACCCGCCCGCAGAGCCTCCTCCTAAACCTGTTTTTCCACCCGCTGCTCCTAAAAATGTTAATCTGATTGAAGTTTCGCTCTCAGATCTGAAACCACCTGAAAAGGCTGATGTAGCTGTTGAAAAATACGATGGAGAAAGTGATAAGGAACAATTTGATGATGACCAGAAAGTGTGCTGTGGATTCTTTTTTAAGGTAATACCAGTCTTCGTCATTTTGGGCATCATCAGTAGATGGGTTTGGTTTTAGTTAATGTGCACGCCTTTCAGTAGTAGTCCCTTTTGTTATGAGCCTGCCGCTAACCCTGAAATACATTTCGGGGCTCCCCTTGGTGGACTGCAGTAACATCCAAGCACACTGAACAAATCTTTCCTTCACCAAGGTCACGGTACATGTTTAGATGCGCTGTTTTGCTCCTCTGCCTCTCTTGCTTGCTTTCATAAAAGCCTTTTAAAAAACGTTGAGCTGTTTGGATCTCTTCAAAGAGTTGACTGTCAGTTTGTAAAAAGCACATAATTTGGCATCGTGTGTAAGTATATTTTAGATTTTTTTAAATTTTCAACATCTTTCCTTAATGTTTTGTTAAAAAATTTTTTAAGGGACGCCTGAGTGGCTCAGTTGGTTAAGTGTCTGCTTTCGGCTCAGGTCATGATTTCAGGGTCCTGGGATTAAGTCCCGCATCGGGCTCCCTGCTCAGCACGGAGCCTCCTTCTCCCTCTGCCTCTGCCTCCCCCTGCTTATGCTCTCTCTCTGACAAATAAATAAAAGTCTTAAAAAAAACTTTCAAAAAATTGACCAGACATAATCTTGCAAGGTGAAACATTTAAAAATAACATACAGATAGCTCCTTTAAAAGCACTGGATAAAGGTCTAACATATGATTCCTAATCTCAGTCTTGATATTAGATATAACGTACTATAGCCAGCCAACATAAATATTGAACAATATCACCTCTTGATGGTCAAGATCTTAAAATTTATCATAGATATTAGAAAAACAAGAAAAGCTTAATTAAAAATTTTTCTAATTATCCATTTTATTCATCTTTATGTTTTCCTGTATTTTCCAAATTACCTTTAGGAAAGAATATTTTTTTAATAATCAGAAACATGTGGGTGTGTTACTCATATTTCTTTTTTGAATTAAGGAACTAAAGTAAGATCATCTCTAATCCTGTCTAGCTCCACAATTTGGAACACAGAGGAAAAAGACAGTACTCAACAGCATCAGTTTATAATTTAAGATTTTAAATTGAAACCACAGTTCTACTGGAATAAAAACCCAGGAATATCAAAGTGATTACAGTCGATAGTTTTACTTTTTGTCATTTAATACTGGAAATTTGTAATTTATTTTAAAGTTGATCTCAGGGTGATTGTCCTTTAGCCCCTTTTAAAGTTTAGAAATTTGAATGTGAGTCATGTTTTGTCTCTTAACCATGTAAAATGACTAATTTTTAATAGAATGCTACTGTAGACATGAATAGATACAGTTTACTAATTTTAGAGACCCCAGCTACCTCTGTTTCTTGCAAAGAAAGGAGAACGGAAGGGAGAGAATGCTTCAGGGCGAAACAGGCGGCACATCTACGCCCTCGTGTCCACTCTGTCATGCAGCAGTGGTTTCGTTTATGGGATATAACCATGTAGCTAATTTTTGGGTACTTTTACTTGAGTTTTCTTTATTGAGCATGTATTTTAAATACAATTTTAATGAATTTTAAAAAATAAGTAATCTCCACACCCAGCGTGGGGCTCAAACTCATGACACTAACATCAAGAGTCACGTGCTCTTCTGACTGAGCCAGCCAGATGCCCTAGTGTGAATGCAATTTTTTAAAATTGAGGGAAAACTCCTTACTTTTAAGCTATTTATTAAGGTCCAAAAAACCTCCGCCCTTCTTTTTTCCTTTTTATGGTTGTTCTTTCCTAGGTTTTGAAAACATATTAAGTTTAAGTGCCCTTTGGCAGTTGATAGAACTGTTACCACTTTAATTCACTTTTTTAAAAAAAAGATTTGAGAGAGAGCACAAGAGGGGGGAGGGTCAGAGGGAACAGCAGACTCCCTGCTGAGTGACCTGAGCTGAAGGCAGACAGACGCTTAACCAATGGAGCCATGCAGGCCTAGGCGTCCCTGATTCATTTCTTCCTTCATAATTTCTGGAACAAAATGGAATAAGGATGACTAGATAGTTCGTATTTTCAGTTATAAATGTGACCACAATTGAAAATGAGAGTATTGGTGCCCACAACATTTCACGTTTTTCAATGAAATCCATGCTTAGGATGATCAAAAAGCAGAAAATGATATGGCAATGAAACGGGCAGCTTTGCTGGAGAAGCGACTGCGGAGGGAGAAGGAGACTCAGCTTCGGAAACAGCAGCTGGAAGCAGAGATGGAACATAAGAAAGAGGAAACAAGGTAAAGGCTACAGCTGGGCCGGCCCTGGATCTGAGCGCCGAGGGTGCGCTGCCGGGCTGTGATTTCTCAGGGGTGCTTAACAGCCTGTTCAGACGTTTGCAGCGTATGGAGACAACTGAATTAATGCTGATTTCTGGTGCTTTCTACAAGTTAACTTTCCCAAAGTATTGGTCGCTTGTACATTTTAAAGGCATTTTAAAGTAACGTTCTCTAGAAACATTAATCTTAAATCTTCACTGGTTTTTACACACGTATTTTTTAAAAGCAGTCAAACCATTTTTTCCCAAGGTACTGAAATGTAATAATTCTCTCTTCTTGTATCAAAGCCATACTCCCCAGTGTCTGGTTTCTTTAGTGTGCAGAATAAGAAATGCAACCATTTGGTTTCTTAGGCGTAAAACTGAGGAAGAGCGTCAGAAGAAGGAAGATGAGAGAGCACGCAGAGAATTTATCAGACAGGAGTATATGAGGCGAAAACAACTGAAACTAATGGAAGACATGGATACAGTAATTAAACCCCGTCCTCAAATAGCAAAACAAAAAAAACAGCGCCCAAAATCTATTCACAGAGATCATATCGAGTCTCCCAAAACACCAATAAAAGGTCCTCCAGGTAACACAGCTTATTATGAAGAGTCTGTTCATAAAAACACCAGCCTGGTTTGTCATACTAACTCAACTGCGCTTTGGTATGCTAAATTGGGTACACGATTTGAGATGATGCATGCTCCTAATTTGGAAAACCAAAATGAGCAAATTTTTTTTTTTTTTGACTTAAGTGTGTTATGTGTGCATGCATATATTCAGTAGAGCCGTGTGAGGGCTAACGCAGCCAGTATAAATACTAACCTAGCAGGGAGCTCTGCCCTCAGATGTAATCGCTCTGAATTGTTCATACCCTTTCCATACTTGTCCATTTAAGGGTAAACATTGTGTGCATGGAAATACATAAACATAATAGTCAAATAAGGAATACAAAAGCAAGAGTTCATGAGTCCCTCCTTTAAGACAAGAAATGGTCAAATGTCCAGATCTATAATTTTTGGAGTTGAGAGAATGTATCCTAAAACTCACACATACTCACTTTTTTAAAAAATATAAATTTTATTAAAACTAAACCCCATGGAAAATTTTAGAAAATTCCTATAGTTACTCCAAAATTGAGGAAAAATAACAACATAACATTGACTGTTTAAAGAGAACTCTGCCTTTTCTAGACAACAAAATTTTTTGATACCTAGTACTGGCTAAATTAATTAGTAAATTAATTTCCCACATAGGAATCAGATATTCCTAAATATATTTTATTCTTTTTGTTAATTTTAGTTAACTTTTTTCTTACAGTTACAATATCAATGTCTCATATTATCACTTTCCTTTTGGAATAAATCCTAACAGCAATTAGTTTTATTATTTCTTAAAAGTAGGTATACTGCTAATTTTAAATTGTGCATATATGCATGCAAGCATATTATGTGTTTAGATTAAAAAAGAAAAACTACGGAAGCTCAGTTTTCATATGCTGGTGTTATCTAATGAACAGACTCTTTTCTAGTTGCTCCTTTTAAATTTCTAATTTTGTTTTCATTCAGGATCACGAATTTATCGTGTTTTTTCAGTCTCTAGCCTTTCTTTGGCATCACTGAACACAGGTGATAACGAGAGTGTGCACTCAGGCAAGAGGACACCAAGGTAAGTCCGTAAGGTGAACATTTTTCACGGAAAAGAATGTTTCCAACAATTATGTTGTATTTTATAATAAATGAATCATAACACAGATTTTTATAGTTTAGCTAACTGGGACTGTTTGTGTTTCTGTTAAAAGAAATTTACGTATAAAGAGGCTATTCATATTTGGTTTTTTATCTTTTAGGATTTTAGGGTTCCTGACATTGATAAGATACTTTTCATAAACTATAAGACATTAACAGGAATTGCTGATACAGTTGTGGTAAAATCATAGTGTGCAGAAGTAGCACATTGTCTATATAAGTGCCAGCCTCTCTACTTTTTTTCCCCTAGAATAATTCCCAAGTAGGCTAACTTGGGAAAGATCCCTTTTGTACTGTCTCTGTGTAGATTAGAAACTGAAAGTCCTATTTCATTACATCACACTATAATACCCATATAGAAAGAGAATGTTTGTAGTGACAGGCATGAGTTTTGAGTTCTGATCTTTGTATCACCATCCTTTTGTAGTAATTGCCAGTTTTCATGTGGAAAAACATTCATCCTCTCAGTGAGCAAGGATGTATGGAGTGCCTGTTGCGTCCAGGCACCTGGATATTTAACTTGAATAAGGCAGTTACACCATCTTCTGATTTTTAAGCTTCTAGCTCTGTTTTGGTTGGCACTTTCACATGTACCCCTTCTACCCCCAAATATTCTTCTGTTTGAGACATAAAAAATGTTTTATTTACCATTTAGATCCGAGTCTGTAGAAGGCTTCTTGTCTCCAAGTCGTTGTGGCAGTCGAAACGGGGAGAAGGACTGGGAAAATGCATCAACAACTTCTTCGGTGGCTTCTGGAACAGAATACACAGGTCAGGGTCTGTATTTTTAGAGAGACGTTTTAATTTAACACAGTCATGAGAACAAATACAGGCTATCCTAACGAAAGTTTCATGGGCTCTTCTCTCAGTCTAGACATGGGGGAGGTCTGATCAAGAACACGGAGTGCAGATGGTCCCTTTCAGGGAGGGCAGTTCCAGTGATACGGTTGCACCTAGGGAGGTAGTTGACTTGTCCCAGATGAATTGAGATCAATTTCTTAACAAAAGTAGCAGTACCACTTAACACCTCATCCCTCTGCTACTTTAAGATGCTGACCATATCTGTGTTGTGGTTTGGGTCTGAAGAAGTTTTAGAGAGGTTCTGTCAGGAATACATAGGTCCTGAGTACCGAGAAAAGGCTAGAATCCACAAAGGCCCCTCTAACATTGGGATTTCAGGTATCTAGAGTTGTGCTTCTTTAAAATGTATTAAGCTGGGCGGAGGGGGGGGGGCACCTGGCAGGCTCTATTAGTGGAACGTGCAACTCAATCTAGGGGTGGTTTGACCCCCATGGTGGGCACAGAGCCTACTAAAAAAACAACAACAACAAAGTGTTAAGGGGCTCTAAAAGATAAGAGGACTGCATTGGATCTGGGAAGGCATCCAGCCTCACATCAGATCCTCTTCCAGCCTTTGTCTGGGTGGGCATTACTGAAATAAAAGCAAATTGCAGAATAGAATGTAAGACACTTGTAAAGAAATGAAGCAGGAGAGAAAATGAGAAGGGATGTGAGCAGCCACTGGGATCTAAAGTGGGGGGCACAGGAGAGCATGTAGGCGGGAGCAGGGGGCAGTGGAGACTGCCTCCGACCTCATGTGACCTACGGAGGCCTGAGGAGGTTAGAACTTGCTAAATTCCCATGTGTACTTTACTCCGCCTGTAGCCAGTTGGATAGCCGTTAGTGCTGGGGATTGGATGGTATTTCCTTGTTTTTCCCTCTGCTTCTCTATATAAGTTCACCTAACAAGCATCTGTGCCAGGCACTGTCTCAAACCTAGAGCTCCAGAGTCGCAGCGGTGTGCTAGACTAGCTCCTACCCTAGGCCTCTTGAAACTGTTAAACTTCCAGGAATTGTGCAAGCTGCAGAGCCATTGGTACCTGGATACTAGCCACGGTGGGAGTGATTTAGATCACAGAAGGAGGTAAATGCTGCCAATCAGGGCCAATTTTCCCCCAGAAAACTGGTTTCTCAGCTCACTATGGAGGGTAAGGACAGTCCTTGCCTTCCAGGACGGCGTTCGGTTAGTACGAAGTAGAGTCTGCACTGTCCTGCCTTCCCAGTAGGAGTGTTCCAGGAAAATGGCAGAAGGTGCTTCTGTTGCTTTGCAGACCGAGGAGCAGAACTGGTTAAAGGAAACAAATGGTTAAAAAACTCAGATATGTGGATGAAGAAAAAGATGAAGCTTTTTCTTGTCTTTTTAAAAGCTAGAATTACTCATGGGCCCATTCTGCTTTAAGTTCACCAGTAACCTTAGCAGACTTGAGAAAGAAGGTGAAGCAGACAGTGTGGCAATTATGACACCGTCTGATTTCCAGCACTACTGTCTCGGAGCATCCGTGGGAACACCCTGAAGATGTATCCCTGTGTGGATAAAACAATGTTCTGATTGGAGTATAGCCACTCAGAGGCTTTCAGGCACAGATTTTGACTTTTTCCTCAATATAGGAACAATTATATCATTTAAACATAGTAGTATTTCTGACTTAGGAATGGTATTTTTATTTTGCTGCTAAATTCTTACCACAGGACCAAAGCTCTACAAAGAACCCAGTGCAAAATCCAATAAGCACATAATACAAAATGCTTTAGCTCATTGCTGTTTGGCTGGAAAAGTAAATGAAGGTCAGAAGAAAAAGATACTGGAGGTAAGCATGTTTGCATGAGGATTAAATCTGACAGCATTCTAAAATTGTAGGGGTCTTCTCTGCTACCAATTCAAGAGAAAATACCCTGCATCTCCTCCTAGGATTTCAACAATATATAAACTTTCAAATAGAGTTTTAGAAGACTACGGACTTAATTAAGACTAAGATAGACTTAGATAATAATATAAAATTATAGGTTCTTTTCTTGCCCAGAGCTAATTGTTTATAACGTAATTTTCCTTTTTTAAAATGAGGCTGTATCACAAAGTTGAAAATCAGTGCCTGGTTTGTTAATGGTTGGTTGACTAACATCCAGATTTAGCAGATATTTCATCCTGCACGATGATAATATCCACACAGAGCCAACAAAACCTCAGAAGTGAAGTGTTCGCATACATTAATTAAAGCGTCCTTTCATAATACACATTTTATTCTGGTTCTTCAGAATTTATATTTGAAATCATGTCATAATATTTGACCAAGATTGGTTTATATCTGTTATGTAAATTTTATACAGTGAAATGTTTAAGAGTTTTTATTGTTTTTTGTTTTTTATTCTGAAGGAAATGGAGAAGTCAGATGCCAACAACTTTTTAATCTTGTTCCGGGATTCAGGCTGCCAATTCAGGTCTTTGTATACTTACTGCCCAGAAACTGAAGAAATTAATAAATTGACTGGGATAGGCCCTAAATCTATCACTAAAAAAATGATTGAGGGACTTTACAAATATAATTCTGACAGGAAACAGTTTAGCCACATACCTGCTAAAACTTTATCTGCCAGTGTCGATGCGATTACCATTCATAGTCATTTATGGCAGACCAAGAGACCAGTAACACCCAAAAAACTTCTACCCACTAAAGCATAGGAGTTGGGAAATACTTGCTTCAGAACATTCGTGGTAAATTTGCACTTCATCTTTCCTGCCTATAGAAGATCTTTCTAATTGCCAACAAGACTTTTATTAATTGAAACTGAACATTAAGCTCTGTTGTCATGAACAACTGGAATGTAAGCCACAGTATTTTGGAGTGCAGAAGATTCTCACCTAGGTGGTAAGTCCAAGTGATGAAGGAAACATTCGGATTTGCAAACGGAGATGTTCGTGGTCGGGTTCACCTGCTTGACCTTAGACACATTGAAGCACTGAATTCTCATGGACACTAGTTGGACTTATGGTTGAAATACAGCTGAGATTACAAATTAGGTGTTTTATTTGTTCCTTTTTTTTTAACTTTTTAATGTACATGCTTGTCTTCAGATGGTTTATTTTGCTGTTTTTCTCTCCTGGGGGGTTATTCTGAGATACCTTTGTATTTTGTTTCATGTGAAGACCACGAGTGTAGGAAATGCGCCTTCAGAGGTAACTTGCACCTTTCTTATGATGCTAAGAGAAACACTAGTGTTTAGTTTTACAATAACCCTCATGTTTTAATGGTGTTAGAGCATTTGCAAGAATTATTCTAAGTATTTACAATTCTGTATTTATTATTCACTCAAGTATTAACATTTCTCTATTAAATAAGAGGAGGTATTGTAAAGAGCTGCTAGTAGGTTCGCTTTAAACCACATGAGCTTAACCAAGAATATGTTATAAGAAGTTGCTGATTAAATCAGTGCTGTTTTTACACCACTTCTGGCCAACTCAGAATAATTTAGATTGTTCTTTTAACACAAAAGGCTTTCTATCTCTTTTAAAGTAAGTCACTTTATAAGCTGGCAGGAGTGAAGGACACTTTGAGAGTAGTCTTTCAGTCTGAAGATGTAAGACTTCCTGCCACATGGTCTCAAGAGGTCTTTACATTATATTTATAACTGATATAAAAGTTATATTTAGAATTTTTAAACATGTACAAAGGGCTACATTTTAATTTTAAAATAGCTTCACATTATTTTACTTATATTGAGTTTTTCTTTTTTTATCCTTTTCAAGTGGAACAGCTTAAAGTACACACTTGAAATCTTCTCTACATGATCTTTATTCCTTTAACAATGTATATCAGAGGGTTAGTTGGGGAAAAACTTCATTCTCAGGAAAAGACTTGAATGATTATGTGACCCTGTTATGTTTCAGTGTTGTGACAACTGTGTAAACGTAGAGGGGAGAGACAGTATTGTTTCATAAATGAGATGCGGGGTTGGTTTTCTTTTGTGGGAAGTAGAGACTAAAATATATACATTTCTCTGAGTTGTTTAGAGAAATAACTAATATCTCATATGATGTATTTACTTATTTTAAAAGAGAATAGGAATGAGATGTCCCTGAACTGTACTTTTCTATTATTATAAGGCCTTTAGGCATCAGTGCACCTGGGTTATCAACATTTTCTCAAATGCTGTCAATATTTTACTGTAATTTATGTTCTTATATTTATGTATATTTGTTAAAACTGTAAAAAAAAATTTCACAGATTTTTTTCCAATACCTGTGCAAGATATACGTGTAGCTCAAAACTATTTGTGATCTGCTGTTTGCATGTAAGAGACCAGGATATGTAACTCTTATATTTTAAGTGTATACATACTGTGTATATAATATATGACTATTAAGAATGGGGACTTGCACATTTTACCTTTCAGACAACAGTTTCTATCACAGAAGGAGATGACTGTCAGATACATGTTTAGATTAAGCCTAGTTTAAAAAAAATAGTAAATCTAATCAAAATATGGTAAATAGTCAAAAGGAGAATTAAGAAGCACTTTACATTACTAAATTTGTTCTTTTCAATCAAATTTCCCTTATCGAATCAGCCTTCTTTGTGATATTACTTGGCCATTAAATTTTTTTAAATTGGATGCAAGACAATGGAGGAACTATTTAAAGCTAAGACCACCCTTTCTTAAATTTATGTGTGTCCAACAATGGATGTCCATAATGTCTAAAGGTAGAATGTGAACATTGCCACAAAAGTTCATTCCTCTCAGTATATTTTACTTTATCAATATAGAAGGAATATGGATATATTTCTTTAAGTCTGCAGATTTTTTTTATTATGGTGCAGCTTTTTAAAAAAAAATTATGTTTTAAAAATTCTACAAATGAAAATTATGGCATTTCATAAAGTCTGGAGATCTCCATCAACCTTATTGAAACACACTGGTGCTTTCATCGTTAGAGGTCAAATTATGATGATGATTCAGTTAAGTTTGCCAAACACTTGTCGTGGTTTCCAGTGCAGCCTGTCAAATTCTGTTTGACGCAGCTTTGGAAAGCTTTTAATTCCTCTTGACTTTTCAGTTTTGTTTTAGAATGACTGTTACAGTTTTTATTTGGCTGTTTAAAGCCAAATTCAGCTTTTTAATTATGGTTTCATGGACACTGTTGGGCAATGTCCAGTGTATGATGTGCTTACCTGTCCACTCTAGAGCATTGCTTACAGGTTTTTAAAGATGCTGTGCTGTAAAATACTGTCATATTTGCTATTTCCTGGTACAGTGTAGTTTTTCCCCTTTCATTTGAATAAAAGCATGGCACCAAATGACTCCTTTTCTGTTTCTTGAATTGTGTTTTTTCCCTAATACTTGAACTTGGGTGAACTCATCATATAGTTTTCCTACCTCTTAACATGTGTTTAAATGTAACAAACAGTTTGAATATTCACAAGAGGAAACTTTTGATAGTAGTAGACATCATCTGAATACTGACTTAGACTTCTTAACATTGCCTTAACTTTCTGTGCTTAGCTCAGACTATCTACATAGTGGTGTATAAGTGTTTGTGCTCATGATACATTCATTCTGTCCATGTTAAATCCCTTTTGGTGAATGATTGATTAAAAGGTGCCAGAATTAACACTTTATACCTTTGAAATTGAATGGCGAATGAACTTACTGATCTACAGTAGCCAAAACAGTTCTTGATTTACTGTTTCACTTTGATTTTGCAGATTATATTCATTCAGTCCAGAGCAATTAAGATCTAATAACAAAACAGCACAATCTTCATACACAATCACATGCCTGAAGCAGTATCTGCTGTTGCCAAATACAAGTGGGGTTCTCTCCCTTTAGATCCTCTGATGGGGTGCCCCAGCTTCAAACAGAGCTGTACTTCCACGGTATTTTATAGTGCTGTAATTTTCAGAAATATATTTAACTGTAAGACTCATGCAGCATTAGAGAAGTCTACACAAACCACGGTACCCTAGAACCCACTCATAATTCGACAGTGTGTTCCCTGATCCGGCTGCTTGATAGTTCTCAAGTAAGCAGGGGGAGGGATGCTTTCTGGGCAGCTCGGTCAGTTACGGGTCTGCCTTTGGCTCGGGTCATGGTCCCGGGGTCCTGCGATCAAGTCCTGCATCAACTCCTTATCAGGGAGCCTGCTTCTCCCCCTGCTTGTGCTGTGTTGCTCTGACAAATAAGATCTTAAACAAAAAACAAAAACTAGGCAGAGGAAAATGTTCTGTAGTGAATAGGAACATTTTTATTTTGTAACCTTGCACACGGAGAAATAATAAAGAATAACATCCAGCGAAAGAAAGGTAATACTCTGACCTAGGAATCAGGCATTGGAAAAACACATCTATAAACTGAGTGTGAAGTTCGCTTATCCCTCAGAAGTATATCGATGCTTAAAATATAGATCTTATCTAGGGCACCTGGGTGGCTCAATCGGTTAAACATCCGACTCTTGGTTTCGAGTCAGGTCCTGATCTCAGGGTCGTGAGACTGAGCCTGGTGTCAGGCTCTGCACTCAGCGTGGAGTCTGCTTGTCCCTCTGCCACTCCCCCTGCTCACGAGCTCACTCTCTCTAAATAAAATCTTTAAGAAATATATAGAGATCTGTATCTCCTTAAATGGCAGTTTTGCTTTTAAAAGAAACAATTCTGTATCATTTGTCTGGGTTGGTACTTCCCAACCACTCTTCACATAAGGCTATCTAGAATCTAGTTTCGGGCGTCTGCTTTTGGCATCTGGGGTACAGGCCTTCTAGCACCTCGGTATTCCAAGTCCAGGTGCGCAGACAGTGAGAAGTAGTTTGTGCACGTGTTTAATGTCACTGTGGTGTCTAACTCAAGTTACCTCTATCCACAGTGGCTTCTAGTTAGGTCAGAAAAAGAAAAAAAAAACGAGTTCTTTCACTTTCCATTGAAGAAGATAAAAGCAAACAAGTTAAAAAAAAAAAAAAAAGTTTTAAGACCCGCTCAGGCTTTTGTTCTTTTAACATGGTAGGCACAGCCACTGTGGTACTTAAAATACGGATGTCTCCTGCTCAACCTCAGTCTGTTGTCCTAGGCGGCCGACCTGTTCCTTCAGTAGCACCTGTCGGCGTTAGAAGCACGCCAGGGCAAGAAGACGCGCAGGACAGCGCGTGTGGGCAGCGCCGCTAGGTCACAATTCAGCTGCCGTGATTCCCGGCCCCACCCGGTCAGTCATACTTCACGGTTTGCACGTCTATGTGAGAAAGCAACTGTGGCTGTCAACCCTCAAGCAGTAGAAACCCTTCACTTTAATAAACTGCTTTATGCCCGTCTGCGAAGAGATACGGAGCCCTCCGTTTCACAGGTGGGGATGATCAAGCCTCACGGGGCAGCCGCGGCCGGGGCACGGCGCTAGGACGCGGCAGCATCGCGGCCAGAGTCGAGACCCGACTCCACGCCCCTTCGCTGTGCTTCACAGTGCACGTCTTCCACTGCTGTGGCTGTTGTGGAATAAAACTGCCTGAAGTCTGATCATTGTGCTGGTTAGTAACACATTCACCATCGATGGACAACTGAGAACTTGTCGTTAAAGTGGATTTTGTTCTCTTGCCTAACAACTGTAACCAGCATCAACACAACAATGGCTAAGGTCAGACTCGTGGGTCCCCATCCTCGTAAACATCTAGAGTCCTAAGAGAAGAGGGATCTCCATCCAGTACAGATGTGGTAGAAAGAAATGAATTCTGCTAACGGGTTGATCAAATTTACCCAGGAAACAGTAATCAGGTGCAAGAGACTAGGTCACAAAGACTCGGGGGCTCTTTTATCAAGGAGCCGCCCGTCTTGAGGCCAATGCGGTTAGACCTTTACAAGCATCTGATAAACTCTACTCTCCAACAGAGGTGTGGGCCCGAAGCACGGGGCACATGAGCCCCTGATGAACAGCTAAGAGGTTCTTGTTAAGCGTGCTCACGCTTACCCAAACTGACTTTATAAAGAACGTAAGACTGTGTTGCATCGTCAGCCGATAAAGGGTCCATCCTAGTTTTCTTCAGACTTGAGTTTGGAATTGCAGAGACA
The DNA here is from genome assembly GCF_023065955.2 of Ursus arctos. NCBI lineage: Eukaryota > Metazoa > Chordata > Mammalia > Carnivora > Ursidae > Ursus > Ursus arctos. Next base: position 37,502,046 of record NW_026622874.1, read on the forward strand.
TCGTTCTGGTGATAGAGCATTGAAGGCCTACTTTATAGGATTGTCGACATCTGACAAAGCTAGCTGACTGTACGCTGTGTCCTCTTCCCTTTCGTAGCCAGAGACAGCTGCATTGCCCTGTGTTTGCTGCTCTGCTGTCCCCTCCTACCACGTAGAGAAAAGCCAAGTTTGCAGTCTCATCAGAGGGCTGCCGTGGAACACGTGGGAGGACCACGGATACATCTGTGCACATTAGGCAGGTCATGCTTGGATTCTTTCTCCTGACATTCGGGACCTAAGTACAGTAGGTATTCAAAAATGATCTGTCAAATGAATAAGTGTAAGGAGGACTGCTTAGTCCAGATTCGAAGTCACACCCAAAACTTCATGTTCTGCTAGGCCACCACTGATTCCTACTGTAGATATTTTTGCCCTAAGAATACAAGCCCCACATTGAGTTACCTGGTCTGACTCCCTGTGCTTTACACAGACCATCCCCCCGGGACCCAGGTGCAGCTTGAAAATTCAGACCATCGGTGACCGTGGTGCAGTGGTGGTCCGATTCCCCCACCTTCTCTTCTAGCTCCTCGTGGGCCCCCCACCCCCAAATCCTGGGCCAATCCCAAGGCTCAGTTCTTCATGCCCTGCTCAACCTCTACCTCCCTTCTAAGGCAGCCTTCAATACCAGCTCCGAGCGGGACCTCTGCGCAGAGCCTCCATCTCCAGCCCGAAAGCCCCCTGCGGCCCCCACTCCCGCGCCTGACTGCCGTCTCGGCCTCTCACCTGGAAGGTCCACTGTCCCCAACGCAACCTGTTTTTTTCTTTTTTTTAAAGATTTTTATTTATTTGACAGAGAGCATAAGCAGGGGGAGCAGCAGACAGAGGGAGAGGGAGAAGCAGACTCCCTGCTGAGCAAGGAGCCCGACTCCATCCCAGGACCCTGGGATCATGACCTGAGCTGAACGCAGACACTTAACTGACTGAGCCGCCCAGGCATCCCTCTTTCTTTTCTTTTCTTTTTTTTTTAAGATTTTCCCCAACTCAACCGGTTTAAAAACCAAGTGTCGACCTCCTAGTAAAACCAACTCCTTCCTGGTATAAACCTAGCTACCACGGCTGGAACCTTGACGGTCTTCTCTTATCCTTCCTCTGTCCAACACGGAGGGCACCTCCTTCTACCTGCACGACCACCAGATCCTGTCCGTGTTCACGCTTTCCAGCCGTCCCTCATCCTTACTGCCACCAGCCTCGTGCCCAGGCGCCACAAGCCCCTGCTCAAACTGCCAGAGCTTCCAACTCGTCCTTCCCTAATTCCACTTCTCCCCCACAAACAGCGCTGCCCATTGGTACTTGATTTTCCTAAAGCACTGCATTCGCCCTGTCCCCCCACTAGTCAAAAACTCCCCGGGGCCTTATCACGGCCGTGGAAAACTCAGACCCCTGAGCTCAGCATTTAAAGCGCTCACAGGCTTGCCGCAACTTGGCTTTCAGCAACATCGGAACATCTGATAGCCGAACATCCAGCAGGCATACCAAAGCTCAGGAAAATTTGACGTTTCAAAATAACTCATCGCAGTAATCATGAAAAAAATCAAACTGTAAGGACTTTCTTATATTTATCTTACAGTTCCTTGTTTTTGTTTTCGGTTGCAGAGAGGATGGGGCTGCGGTGTTGTGGTGATTTGTGACCTTCTGGTGCTTGGGACCGCTTACTCCTGTCCTTCACGTCCCTCCTTCCTGTAACACAGACCTCTTCAGAGGGGCTGGCCTGCTTTGACCTTGCTAGAACGCAGGATAGCACAATCGGCCTCACGTCAGATATTTGTACATCACAGCTCATTCTCTCCAATAATGTGTGAGCTGCTTGAGAGGAAGCGCTGTGTCCATAATGTTGCCCCAGCGAGGGCTTGCCCCGTGGTAGCAAGGGGCTGTTGGCACAGTCAGTCTGAATTGAAGGTGACCTTAGAAACTGGTTTCACTGATCCGTGTCAGAATCGCGGCAGCGTGTGGGGGAGTCCCCATCAACCCACAGGGAACACTGCCGAATTCCTGCTGCAAATTACGGAAAATTCGCACTAACTTTCCCATAAGCAACTTTCTGTAAGATCACTGAAAAGTAATTGCAAGTCCTAGTTTAGAAGCTTCTGTGGGCAGAATAATTACAAAGAGAAAAATGCTACTTCCTTTCCAAACAAATTCTGGGGCCATTTTTATATCGAGGGACTTCCCTACTGCCTTTTAAGTTTCTGATGGGTTTGTTCTGGCCTCGAAAAGAACCTCTGAGCTGTGCAAACCTGCAATGGAGGACAGATGGGAGCCTTACTTTCCTTGAAAGCCACACTCTTGCCCTCACCCTCCACTTCCATCCTAACTCCTCCCCCAGGCCTCCTAAAGGCCAACAACCAAGTCTGGGGTACATCCCAAGACAATCACACAGCTGCGGGCCATGGGCTTTCGCACTGACTCAGCCCTCAGCAGTGTGGGCTGAAGCCCAAAGGCTCGTGGCTAACTCAGGTGCTGTCTTTTCCCAGCCACCCCATATTTAGCACCCGAAAGTTTCGGAAATGATCGAACATCTGAAACATTCTGCGAGGCCTCTGGCATCCAGGGTGGGGCCCCTTCCCTTGTGTGTGCCCTCCCCTAGGTGGTGAGGCTGCAGGGCAGGGGGCAAGAACTGTCGTTGCCTTCCTTAGTCTACGGCTCCCTGCCTACTGACCCACCCACCCACACAGAGGGTCCCCTCTGGGGCTCAGGGGTTGTGGTCTACAGGAAACCTCATCTTGGCAACCAGTCAGTAATAGTGAATAAAACAGAAGACTCCCCATTCCCAATTCAGTACTTATCAAGAAGGGGTGTGGACACACAAGGACACATGGTTCTGTGAGGTTTTCCTCCCACTCAGGTCGCCATTACTGCTAACCTCCCCGTCGACCGCAACTGAACTGGCGGAATGCCACCTGTGTGCTTGTCAGCAGTTTGTCTGCAGCCTTGTCGCCCTGTGAAATTCACTATCTGTGACACCAGGTCCAGTGAACTCAGGTTGTCCAAGACTTGAAAAGCCCCCAGATGGGGATAATCTCTTTCTGGATTCCGAGTGCAATTCCAAAACCATTTACTGCTCACCCACTATGTGCAGAGAAAGCCTCATATCCTGGAGGGGAGGAGGGGCGGCGCAAGCAGGGGAGTCCGGCGGCAAGACAGGTGGAAAGGAGCAGTCCTCCATGATGCAGCCCTGGCCAGGAGCGCTGGGGGTGCAGGTGCAGAGCCCGTAGAGAAGGGACGGCGTCTACTGGATGCCTGCTCCCCCCCACTCGGGGACAGGGCCTTCACTGCATTGGGGCTAACAGGATCTCCACAACACCCAATCAGGTAGATGCAGTCACACCCATTTTAAGAGGTGGGCACTGGAGCCCAAGATCACACCGCTGTCAAGCTATAAAGCTGAATCAGAAGCCAGACTCCTGTCATTAATAATCTGACTAAAATTCTGTTCATTCACTGACCACAAGCAGACACAATCACATACAAGATACGTATTTAATAAACTCGGCATCTGTACAGGGAGAATGGGGTTTTTAAAATATATATATTTTTAACCTAATAGTGTTGGGAAAGTTGGATAGAAATCTAAAAAAAAAAAAAATTACTACACTTTGGGTGGATTAAAAAAGACACTAAAAAATTATTATTATTTTTTAAAGATTTTATTTATTTATTTGACAGAGATAGAGACAGTCAGCGAGAGAGGGAACACAAGCAGGGGGAGTGGGAGAGGAAGAAGCAGGCTCATGGCGGAGGAGCCTGATGTGGGGCTCGATCCCAGAACGCCGGGATCACGCCCTGAGCCGAAGGCAGACGCTTAACGACTGCGCTACCCAGGCGCCCCTAAAAAATTATTTTTTAACAAGAATACAGTTAAATGTTTTTAGACCATTAAAGAAAAAGTAACACTCTAAACTCTGGAATTGCTAAGACCGATAAACTTGACTATATGAAAATATGAAACCAAAAATAAAGGGAAAGAACCAAGAAGAAAGTCTGGAAGAATATTTGAATTATATGGGACATATAAAAAATACAGCAGATAAATGTATGAAGGACATGATGAGACATTCACATAAGAATTAAGTACGAAGACTTTCAATCTTATACTCAAAAAAATGTACATTAAAATGAGGAACCATTTGACCTCATTACCTATTAAAGTGGAAAAAATATATCTTACTGATGAATATTTCTGACAAGATTGCATTGAACCCAAAAACTCTCATGATGCCGGACACTAGTCATTATAAGCATCCGTATGGAGCCACTTTCATAGCCCTTGACCTTCACAAGGGCATTTATAAGAAGAGCGTGAAAGAAAAAGTTCGTAAGTGCAGTTATTTGTTACAAATTTCTATGACGGCAAAAAAAAATACTGGAGAAATCCGAAATGTTCAAAATCAAATTATTAGAAACATTAGAAATATAAGTATTAGGCAACATAGAAAAATGTGGATTTATATGGCATTAATTGAGACAGACTATGAAATAGCACATTCTAATTACTAAAGACTCTGAAACTGTTGTGTTAAAAAAAATATGTAGAGAACCTCTGAAATGGAATGTGAAAAAAAATAGAAAATCCAAGAATAATGGGAGTACAAATAGATTCTGTCCTCTGGTTGGAAAGAAATTCACCGAAATGCTACATATGGCCGTGCCGCCGCGCCGGGACTGGGTGGACATACCCTATTCTACAGTCTACAATCTGCTTATATGGCCTTTATGATGAAAAAACCAAATATAATGTTCACAATGTTTCCTAAAAGGTTAAGATCATGTGTACAGAAAAATTAAAACTGGGGGAAGAAGCTGTAAGAACTTACATATATAGCTCATAAAGGGACAGAAATAAAATAAACCCATTCCTAAATATTAGATATTTATTAAGTGTCTCCTCTGTTCTCAGGCTTGTGCCAGTCGTGGTGAGGGACAGAGAGAAGCTCTATGGGCAGGGCAAGGCTGACCCACATAACAAAGTCGGTCCAGAGAGAGGATCTCGGGGTCAGAGAAGGCTCCTGGGGGCGAGATGGGGAAAGCGGGAAGACCACCTCTGCTCTGCTCTGTTGGCACCTGTCAGAGGGTGCCAAGATTCTCGGGGAGCAGGATGAGTGTTCTAGTAGTTGACGTGGTTCTAATCCTGGGGGGAAGAGGAGAGAGAGCAGAATCGTAGAGTGGACCTTCCTTGGTCACTGAAAGTTGGATAGAATCTATCCAGCTCTGGCCTCTGAGGCTTCCTCCCATCCAGACAGGTTCACAAAGGCCCACAGGGCTCGGCTGTGGCACAGAGAATCCACCATGTGCTCTGGGCCACACGCTTCCCTTGGTATGAGACCACAGCCCCAGGAAGCAAGAATCTCTGTGTTTTTAATAAACAACCTACTTCTCTTTCCCCTTCAACCCCCTCCCTAGGCTTCCCTCTCAGTCCCTTGCCCCATTCTTCTTTTTCACCTGGCGGTTTCCTGGCTGTTCACCTCTAGCTTTCACAATCACTCATGCGCTCCGTGCCCCAGACTGACGTGTGCCCGAGGGGAAGTGAAGTCCAGAGGCACCGGGCCTGTCCCCGATCGCCCCCAGGCTCTGGCAAGCAAGCACTGCCCCTGCTAGCCTTCTAGGGAAGGAGGCTGCAACCCCCTACCCCCCACCCCAGGATTGTGTGTCACTCATCAGACATGAGAAAAACTGCTCTGAATCTCCAGCAGCCCCTACAGGTTCCCACCGTCCGGCTGGGTCTTCAGAGGAAACTCAAGCCTGAGGGCTGGGATGCCCATGGACGGACGGGCCAGAAACCATTCATTACCCGGCCTCTCCTCTGGCGTGCCTGTCCGCCTCTTGTAACTGGCCGGGGGGAAACAATCTTGACAAGAATGGCCTGGACATGGGCATGCCCAACTCTCCTTAAGCTTTCCCACTCCCTGGGGATGCCCATGGACCACAAGGACCTCAAGCTAGAGTGACCTTATGACGCAGTTTGCCCAGAACAGTCCTGGTTTATGGCCCAAGCTAATTACCATAGACCCTCTTGCTCTCAGAAGTACCCGGTTTGGATCATACATTATTTCATCACTCGACCTCGAACCAACAGGAAACAGAGCACCTACATGCACAGGCCTGTCTGTGCTCGCTGAGCCCAGTGAATGGGACGGCATTCACAGAGTTCCCAAACACAGCCACCCTAGGCCCATCACCGACTCCTCCCTGCTGAGACCCACAATGTCACAATGATCTCTTGATCCTCACCCTTCTGTCCCCACTGCCAGGAATCTATTTCAGATGCTCCCGATCCCCCCACAAATAATTACAACAGCCTACTCTGGGTCTCCTTGGCCTGACCCTCTACCCTGCCCAAGCCACAGTTCTGCCGGCGACCTTTTCAAAACAGATAGAGGTCACGCCCTCCGACAAATGTTCAGTGGCTCTCCACCAGCTCCAGAATGAAATCAAGATCGTGCTGGGACCTGCTCCCTGCTACCTTTCCTGCTTCCTCTCCTGCCACCCGCTTCCCACCCTGGGCTCTGGTCACACTGGGCCCACGTCCTGCTGCTCTAATTCAGCCTCCAGCTCCTCCCTGGACCTGCACTCAACGGTCATCTCCTGGAAGGTCTTCTCTGATGTACTCTTCCCATCAGAAGTAACTGCTCTTTCCTCTAACCTCCAGAGGACTTTCGCCTTCATCAGTTTGACTTCTGGCACGCTGGCCGTCGTGTATGCTGCATCTGTGTCTGTCCCCCTGCCCCAAAAGCGAGCCTCTAGGGTCAAGAATGGCCTCTCTCTCACAATGCTGGAAACACTGCCTGCCCCACGAAGGAGCTCATTGTTAAGGGAACTCAATCAAAATTGGTAACCCACCTCAAGTTCTCAACACCAGAGTGCCCACCAGGGTCAGTCACTCATTCCCGGTGACGGCGTGGTGGGCTCTGGGCGGGCACACACACAGAAACGTTGGTCCCAACACAGTATCTCCTGGGAGGGATGTCTGCTAAGAATTCGGACCCAGAACAAAAGCAAAAATTAACCATCAGAACCACACCAAAATAAAGAGCTTTGCACAGCAAAGGAAACCATCAACAAAATGAAACGGCGACCTACTGAACGGCGGAAGATATTTGCAAATGACGTATCCCATAAGGAGTTAATATCCAAAATACACAAAGAACTTAGACAGCTCAACACCAAAAAACCACAAATAATCCAATTTAGAGAATGGGCAGAGAACCTGAGCAGACATTTTTCCAAAGAAGACATCCAGACGGCCAACAGACACATTACAAGATGCTCAACGTCACTCATCATCAAGGAATTGCAAAATTAAAACCACCACGAGGGATCACCTCACACCAGTGAGAACGGCTAGTATCAAACAGACAAGAAATAACAAGTGTTGGCGAGGATGTGGTGGGAAGGGAACCTCTGTGCATTGTTAGCGGGAAGAGAAACAGGTGCAACCATTGTGGAAAACAGCATGGAGGTTCCTCAATAAAAACAGAAATACCATACATTTGGGTATCTACCCAAAGAAAATGAAAACATTAATTCAAAAAAAAAAAAAACTGCACCCGTGTGTTCATTACAGCATTGTTTACAATAGCCAAGATATGGAAGCAACCTATGCTCACTGATAGATAAACAGACAAAGGAAATGTGCATATATGTGCTCTCTATTCTATATATGCCCTAATTATATATATTATATCCATATAATATATATAATGGAATATTAATCAGCCATAAAAAAGGACCAAGATCCTGCCAAGCGAAATTTTCAGAGAAAAGCAAATGTCATTTGATTTCACTCATATATATAATCTAAAAACACCAAAATGAATAAGCAACAAAAATAGACTCATAAATACAGAGAACTGGTGGTTGCCAGAGAGGAGGAGAGTTGGAGGGTGGGGAAAACAGGTGTAGGGGATTAAGAGGTACAAACTTCTAGTTATAAAACAATTCCCAGAAATGAAAAGTACAGCCTAGGGAGTATAGTCAATACTGTAACCATGTTGCATGGTACCATGCAGACATTAACTATACTTATGGTGGTAAGCACTATGTAATATATAGAATTATCAAATCCCTATGTTATACACCTGAAACTAATATAATATTGTATGTCGATACTTCAATATATAAAATTAAAAAAAAAAAGGATCTGGACCTAACTGGAGTCGCCCAGAGTCCTTGCTGTAGAAACAGCGCACCAAAATAAAAGGCTTTTGCACAGCAAAGGAAACCATCAACAAAATGAAAAGGCAACCTACCGAATACCAGAAGAAAGGGTACCTTCTGGAGGAAGGGCAAGCTTTCTTTCACCCATCCTCTCAGGGGCCACGACCCCCTGCAAGGTCAGGCGTCGTTCCCATCCTTTCACGAATCCTCCCCTGACTCGGTCAGTAAGGGATCTCACCCTCCACTAAACTTCTGACTCCTCATTAAAAACTAAACTGCTGCTAAATGAGGTACCATCTTGAGTCATCTTCTGCCCTGAGTTTACATCTGTGTTTGACTTAATAGGTAGATTGGACCAGATGAGGGCAGATAGAGAAGAGCTGGGATTAAATCCCAGGCCCCTCTCCTTTTCTGTCTGGATACGTCTTTCTCTCTAGCTTAAAACCTTCCCGTGTGGCTCCAAGAGGACCTGATTTGGTCAGAAAAGCCACTCTTTGAGTTAGGACATTTAGCCTGGCGCTTCCGGAAGCTAACAACAGCTGGAGAGCTCTGTTGGCCAATTCCTGATTAGGAGGTAGGCCCCCAAGTGCGGGCTCCCCCATTCACCCCGACCCCGTTGTGCACCCCACAGCAGAAACCCTTTTTCCTAGAGAACAGGTGAACCCGCTGCAGGCTGAGACAACCCTACCCGCCCCCCCAACAAAACCCTCAGCCGGGGTTCTAGCCCCTCACCTCTAATAAAACTAGAGAAAACAACCGCGCAGAGCCTGGGCAGGAGCCCAGTGAGGGATGCAAACAGACAGGGGCTCTCGGGCACCCGCCACCTCTTGCAACCTGACGTCAGACGGCTCCCAGTGGGAGGCAGGGCAGGTCTCCCAGCCGCAAGGACCTTTCCTCAAAGAACCCTCGAAGCCTCCTCGGCCGGCTCGGGTCCCGGCCCTTCCCCGGGACCAGCCCCAAAACGTAGGCCTCTACCCCAGGAGCCTGCCCCTCCCACACCACCCCCTCCTCCCTCACCTTCCTGCCCACCCATTTGCCTCGGTCTGGGTGGCAGGAAGGGAGGTGCTGGGCACCGGCCGTGAAGAGCAACCCCCCCACCCCTTGCTCAGAGCTCTCGCCGCCCGCACCCAGGCAGCGTCCCGCACAGGCCTCGCGGCCCCGGCCATGCGTCCCCCCACCGAGCCCTGGATCCCCAGCCCGCGGACGGCGTCCTGGGACTACTCGGGGTCCGGCGACCTGGAGGAGCTGGAGCCGTGCCCGGTCCGGGACCTGCCCTACGGCTACGCCTACGTGCCCGTGCTGTACCTGGCGGCCTTCGTGGTGGGCCTGCTGGGCAACTCCTTCGTGGTGTGGCTGCTGGCGGGGCGGCGCGGCCCGCGGCGGCTCGTGGACACCTTCGTGCTGCACCTGGCCGCCGCCGACCTGGGCCTCGTGCTCACGCTGCCGCTCTGGGCGGTGGCGGCGGCGCGCGGCGGCCGCTGGCCCTTCGGCGAGGGCCTCTGCAAGCTCAGCGGCTTCGCGCTGGCCGGCACGCGCTGCGCAGGCGCGCTGCTGCTGGCGGGCCTGAGCGTGGACCGCTACCTGGCCGTGGTGAAGCTGCTCGAGGCGCGGCCGCTGCGCACCCCGCGCTGCGCGCTGGCCGCCTGCTGCGGCGTGTGGGCGGCGGCGCTCCTGGCCGGCCTGCCCTCCCTGGCCTACCGGCGGCTGCAGCCCCTCCCCGGCGGCCGGGGCAGCCAGTGCGGCGAGGAGCCCTCCGACGCCTTCCAGGTGCTGAGCCTGCTGCTGCTGCTGCTCACCTGCGTGCTGCCCCTGGGCGTCAGCCTGGTCTGCTACTGCCTCATCTCGCGCCGCCTGCGCCGGCCGCCGCACCCGGGCCGGGCCCGGAGGAACTCGCTGCGCATCATCTTCGCCGTCGAGGGCGCGTTCGTGGGCTCCTGGCTGCCCTTCGGCGTCCTGCGGGCCGTCTTCCATCTGGCGCGTCTGGGGGCGCTGCCGCTGCCCTGCGGCCTGCTGCTGGCGCTGCGCTGGGGCCTCAGCATCGCCACCTGCCTGGCCTTCGTCAACAGCTGCGCCAACCCGCTCATCTACCTGCTGCTGGACCGCTCGTTCCGCGCCCGCGCCTGGCGCGGGGTCTGCGGGCGCGCTGATCGCCCCGGGCGCAGGGGCAGCTCGGCGTCCTCGCTCTCCAGGGACGACAGCTCCGTGTTCCGGAGCCCGCCGGGCAGCTCGGAGCGAGCCCGAACGGCGAACGCTGGCCCGGCCCTGCCGTAGCTGTCCCCGGGCCCGGCGGAGGTGGCGGCCCCCGAGCCCGCGGGGGAGGGAGGCCCGGGGGGCGGCGTGGGGGAGACTCCCCAGACGTGCCTTCTCTGCTGCCCGCAGCCTGCTTGGCCGGCACTGCCTGGACTCCCTCCTTCATTAGCTTTCTCAGAACCTCAGCGCTTTTGGAACTCCCGCCCCCAAACCAGCCTGCTGAGAACAGCTGTTCACTCAGCCCAGTGGGCAGGGGGGCTAATTTTCTCCAGTGCAATAAAGGTCGTATGAGATGGAGCAGACAGCAGTCTGGACACCCACAGTTTCGCCAAGTAGAAGAAAGGGAAGTGGTTTCCTTCTCTGCCCCATTGGGAATAGCGCTGGCCCGAATACCAAACTCAGGCCCCCCCAAAAGCTACTGTTGTCTCCGGCTGTGCTTTCTCTGAACCCCTACAGTAGCCACTGTCTTCTGAGAAATACCTTCTCGAAGTCAGACCCTCTGCCCTCTCACTCTCCAAAAAATTCTATAGAATATGGGAATTGACAGCCCTTTTATATTAGTGATCTTTGTAGCTGTCTATGCTGTATCATTAGTCACTATCAGCTCAGATTTGCATTTTCAAAGCTCACCAAAGCCATAGGAACCAGCCCCAGGGTGCGCTGCCCTGTTTATTCCCTCTGATAATTTCCCCGAAAGTGCTAGGCCTACCCTACTTTGTATCTTCTCCCCATTCCCATGAAGTGGACGGACTCACCCTGGAAATTATATTGGCCCTTTCCTCTGGACAGAAGATTCTGAAATCTTTCACCAGGCGTTCGGATTCTCTATCACTCAGGGACACCAGAATCATCTGTCAGTTCACCTTTCTCAATAAAAACTGTTGCTAGCCTGAGCTTGACAATCATGTCTTTCTTTACTTGATCAGTGGGAGTGAAATGAGTGTCAGGAGGAAAATCCAATACTGGGTCAGACAAAATTCAACCCAGTAGTTGAGGTTAACCTCAGTGATCAGGATTTAGTGTGATGTCAGGGACCTAGACAGTTAGCTACACCATTGCAGGTGCAGTGATCCTACAGAAAGGCAGCAAATCCTTTGCTTTTATTATTTTTAAGAACGTTTCACATTTTGAAGGTTACAGAGAAAAAAGATGTAAGGGCACCTGCCAGTCAGGTGTCACTTCAAAGAGGAAATGAGTCACTGTGATTTTTTGAATATGTACTGGGCATTTTTTCCTATCCTTTTTGAGACCATCTATCCATTTTCTGACTCTGTGACTTACCCTTTGAGGTTTCTGGAGGGTTTGGGAATTCGGTGTTTATACTTTTGATTTAAGAGGATTTGGCTTAAAGGAATGTCAGTCCTTGCAGGGAAAGGAATGTAATTCTCCTTGAGAACCACCTCCCAGCCAGATCTCCACCAGGCCCATCATAAAGTTGCAGGCTTTGGTGGTAGCAACCACTGAGATCAGCACTTCAGTGCTAGGTTGGGTCTGAATCCTGGGCATTCGTTCTCAAGCTGCGTAACCCCCTACCTAACACCACTGCGTTTGTCTCTAGCATTTGGGGCTGCTGGATTCGAGTGGACTGAATGTCCCAGCCCACCGTGACCCCACCTGTCAGCTGCCCCTTGTAGGTGAGGCTGTTAAGAAAGGTTAAGCACATTCCTCCCACCCATAGAGGCAAGACTTGCAGCCTGTGGGGTCCCTGGTTCCAGTAGGACAAATTTCAGACACGCTTATGATTTAAGAGCTCAAGTCTATTATGGCTCTTCTACCCTCACCATTGCTCTCGGAGGCAAGAAATGCTTCACTGGGGTGCCTGGCTGGCTCAGTCAAGGAGCATGTGACTCTTGTTCTTGGGGTCGTGGGTTCGAGCCCCATGTTGGGTGAAGAGATGACTTAATAAATAAATCTTGAAAAAAAATTATTCTGTGTCGTATGGCGGGCATGCAGGATAGGGAAGCTAGCTCTCACGTGGGTTGGGATGTGGAGAAACCTCAGCTTACAGACTGGGCACTTCTGACTGAGGCTTCCCCTCTACTCCCACCAATTTACTTCTCCTGACTTACTGACTAATGGAGCTCCCTGAAGACAGAGCGGAAGAAGGCTTCTCCGTGCCCGGGTGGGCTTTCATAGCCCTCCTGGAGTACTTACTGAAACTCAGCATTTCCCGCCCGCTGCAGAACTCCGGCTGATGTGATGACGTGATGGAAACTTCCCTCCCTTTGTTTGAGTAGGTCACTCAATTAGTCTCCCTTGTGTCCCTTGGAAATTTTCTTTTATACTCACCCAAGAGTGAACGAGGACCAGTAAACTTCCAGGTGTGTTCAACTGAGAAAGACGAGGCACAGGTTCCGGAAATCTCTGGTTAAAGAGCACTCCCGCATATCTTGCTGGCAGGAGTGTTAAAGGGCAGAATCTTTTAGAAAGCAATTTGTCAATCCATACCTAGAGCCTTAAAAAATATTCATATCCCATCCCTCCAACAGGTTCATTCCCTGTGACCCCATGTCTGCCACTCTCTTCTAAGACAATAATACTAAATAAGAAAAATTTGATGTCTAAAGTTCTAAAACTGTAAAGACTTAGCCTGAAAGGGAACAACTTGAATGTCTGGTGGTGTAATGCCCTCATTAATATAATGGGCTGTTGTTATGCAAATTTTAAGACAATGCTTAAAGGAGAGATTGGAAAATGTCCATGATAAAAGAAAAGAAGGTAACAAAATTGCACGTGTTAAACACCCACTCACTTCAAGCTCAATAATTGTTAGATGGGTTTTGGTAAAGCAAAACATTCCATGCCACGACATCCTATGGATAAAAACCATCTCGTGCTCTTTTCTTTCTCCAGCACAAGTGTGAAGCATCATAGGTATGGTTCTTCTCTCTTGATGCTAACGAGGGAAATGCCATCTGTCTTACTTCTTTGTTCATTGTTCGTCTCTCCCATCAGATATGGGCTCCATAGGTGAAGGGTTTGTCTGCTTTATTCAGTGCCCGGGACCCTGCCTGGCGTGCAGCAGGCACTCATGAACTACCTGTCAAAGGAAAGATCATCATAATATGATATATTGTGAAGAGCAGGAGGAAGGATATGACATTTTGTGTATGTTTGATAAAAGGGCACAGAAGAGAGTCTAGAGGAAATTCAATAAATGTGAGCAGTGATTGTGTTAGAGTAAGGGAATTATAAATCCCATCCCCCCTCCATCTCTTTATTCTCGGAATTTGTGTAATTTTTTTTTAAGGGCAGTTATCAAAGGGCTGTGAAACTGCCGAAGCGCTGGGGCTACCGGGCCTGGGTCCTGCCTCCCGCAGCCACCACTAGCTGCCCGTCCTGGGGTGTCTCTCTGTTGCGTGAGCCTTGCTTTCTTCATCTGAAGGATGGAGATGATTAGGTCTGCTTGAGCTGCCTGGTAGATCAAAAGAAATCATGTTCTTGAAAGTACTTTGTAAGCCGAGGTGTTTTAGACAAACAAACCACAGGAGCCCCGCCTTGGGATTATCTCGGTCCAGGCCAGGCTGCCCCGTACCCATCCCCCTCGACACCCCCTCTCCTGCCCTCACCCTCGCCCTCACTGTGGAGGCGAGAAGGGTGGGGCTCCTCTGGGTTTTTTAAAAGGTCAGCACCGCTATACTCACATTAAAAAAACAGATTAGAAAAAAAAAAGATCAGCATCTGGTCAAACGCTGGGCACATTTGCCATGTGTGATTCTGACTTTATTCTTGTGACTAATTCTGTGCTTTTTTTCCTCACCTCCCTTGACCCCCAGGGTTCTTTCTCAGGGCACAGTGTGGGAACCCAGCGCCCCCCCCGGGTGATGAGTGATCTGAGGAGTTCAGAAGAATGGCAGAGCTGGCAAAGCTACACTTGGTGATATGACTCAGCCCCCGTGTCACTCCGGGGGTAAAGTGAGGACTCTGGACACTTGTGAGGGCTTCTCACGTGGTCGACCTTATCAAGTCTAAATCCCTCCCTTACCGGGGCTGAGTGACCCGCAGGAAGCTTCTTACCACCCCCTGCCCTGCACCGAGCCCCCCAGCCTCAGGCAAATGCGGCAAATGATAGGAAGACCCATAGCCCCCAGACCGGGGAATGCTTGGAAAGTGAGAGGAAAAGAGGAAGCAGAGATGTGCAATCGCTCTTCCTCTTCATTCTCACCAAGGTCAAGCATGGGCGCTGGGTGTGGAATGACATCTTCCGTGAAAGTAGACACTGTCTGAGATTCACACTACATCACAGAGCTTCAGAGCTAGAAACCATGTGTCCGTTCTAAGAAGAGGACACTGAGGATCAGAGATGGGAAGTCACTTGTTTAAGGTAATAATGACACCACTTATGTCTGTGTCACACGCCACAAATGTTTAAAAAGCACACACCCATGATTTCATCAATTCTCATGACCCCACAGCAAGCGGAATGATTAGCTTCATTTTACTGACGCTGAAACTGACAAGTATCAAGGTCACAGAGAAGCAAACGTTGCCACGCAAACCTTTGTCGAAGCCTCCTGATCTCTCTTCTCCTCCTACCCCTTCCCGTGTGACATCCAAATATGGTGTCTCATAGGCACCACAGGCCAAACAGGCACTCTCTCCATTCTGAGCCCAGCTCACGCTAGGCGACTCCCTGGCCCAGGCCCGCTCTTGAAAATTTTAAGAATTTCCAAGACACCTACCATAAAATCTCACTTATATGTGGAATCTAAAAAAATAAGATAAATGCATAAACAGACAAAAAGCAGACTCAGACTCGAAATACCGAGAACAAACTGGTGGTTGCCTGAGGGAAAGGGGGATGGGCAAAATGGGTGCAGGGGAGTGGGCGATCCAGGCTTCCGGTTAGGGAACGAATAAGCGAATAAGTCACGTGAATAAAACGTACAGCACCTGGAAGCTAGTCGATGATATTGCACTTGTGTTGTGTGGTGACAGATGGCAGCTACGCTTGTGGTGGGCACAGCGTAACGTAGTTGTTAAATCACTATGTTGTACACCTGAAACGAATGTCCCATTAGTGTGTCAACTCTACTCAAAAAAAAATTAAAAACGTTTTTGAGAGTTTTCTTCTTGTTATTAAAGTAACATCAGTTCTTTGTTAATATAAAGTGGAAATTACCGGAAAATACAAAGGAAACGATGAAAAACACCTATCATTCCACCATGAAACGATATCTTAGAATATTTTTCTATGTATGTAATAGTACACACGAGTACATTTTCTTTCAACTAAGTTGGGGATAATCTACACGAGACCATAGACTGAGTCTGTTGTGTTCCCAAGTGTATAACCAGTGCCCGGCACAAAATTGGTCCTCAGTAACTGTATGTTGAATGTATACGGTATACATTATTTTGGCACTCGCTTTTTTTTTTTTTTTTTAATTAAGTAGGCTCTACACTCAGCATGGGGCTTGAACTCATGACCCAAGATCAGGAGTCGCATGCTCTATCAACTGAGCCGCCAGGCGCCCCATATACGTTATTTTGTAGCCTGCTTTCTTCACTTAGCAATATGCCATATTTTATCACATCATTAGATATTTTTCTAAAACATGTTTTTAAGGTTACATTATATCATTATACGAAATACAATTTCATTTAGGTAACCAAGCCCTTAATCTTTTTTTTTAAGCTTATTTATTTTTTAAAGTAATCTCTACACCCAACATGGGATGTGAACTCATGGCCCTGAGATCAAGAATTGCACACTCTTCCAACTGAGCCAGCCAGGCAGCCCCAAGTCCCTAATCTTGTTTCAATTTTTCACCCTTATAAATAATTCTATGATGAACATCCTTGTACAAAGATTTTTGTAGCCATTTCTAATTCATTTTTTAGGACAAATTCCTAGAAGTGAAAAGTATTCATCAAAGATTATAAACAGTTTAAGACTTTGGGTACATTGTGCCAAATGGTTGGAGAACACCCTTAACAAACACCACCAGGAATTATTATTTTTAAAAATATTCGTCAATTTGGTATCTGCCCAACTTTAAAAGAACACAAGATTTCCATCTTATTATATTATTTCAAAGACTTTTTAGATATAATAGGTGATTACAACATCCCTCTGAAGTAGATGTTAAAATGATAGCTAATATTTATTGAGCACAGACTATATGAGAGGCACGGAGCTAAAGGTTTTATACGTATTATCTTATTAATCCTCAACAACAATTTTATGGGGTATAGAATTTATTGTCCCTGTTCTAGAGATTTAAGAGTTGAGTCTTGGAGAGTTTATGTAACTTGTGCAAATATCTTCCCTAAAGAACTTGTATTATTATCCCCATTTTACAGATGAAGGAGCTGAAATACCACGAGCTCTGTTGCCTTGCCAGGCTCACACACACATGGCAGAATTTAAATCCCATGCACCCTGGCCCACAGCTCAAGTCATCTTCCATCTTCCACTGCTTTACTAGCACCTGCCTTACCTCGTTTATCACTCATCAGGACTAAACCAAATGGCACACTGAGGTCAAGACCACCATTACTGCATAGAATTACCCTGCTTCTGTTTTCAAAAGATCAATGGTTAAATGATGGCTAATTTTATGTGTCAACTTGACTGGGGGTCACAAAGTGCCCAGACATTTGGTCAAATGTTATTCTGAGTATGTCGATAGGCATGCCTGAGATTAATATGTGAACCAATAGACTGAGTAAAGAAGATTGCACTCCCAAATGTGGCTGGTGGGGGGAGGGGGAGGTGCAAGGCAGGGGGCTCCATCCATCAAAGGCCTGAACACAACAAAAAGGCTGTGTAAGAGGGAATCCACTCTCTGCCTGAGTGTCTGAGTTGTGACATCAGTCTTCTTCCTTTGGACTCAGACTGGGATTGGAATTTACATCATCGACTCTCTCCTGAGTCTCCAGCTTGCCAACTGCCGATCTTGGGACTTTTCAGCCTCTGTAATGGTGTGGGCTAATTTCTTATAATAAATATCTTCAGATAGAGAGATGGATGGATTTAGATATGTGTATACACACACATATTATAATCCATATAATAATCTATATAATCTATCTCTCTATCTATATAATAGATATATTTCTTTCTTCTATTGGTTCTGTTTCTTTGGAGAACCCGGACTAACATAATCAGGGTCCCCTCACTAAGGAGAGCTTGGGCATCAGAATGAGAGGATGAATGGGGCTCTTTGCAGGTGTGTTGAGGTAGGGGATCAAAATGGGGAGAAACAGCACCCCCCCCCCACATTGCTGGGTAGTCCTAACTGGCAAGTTAGGCAGTGAAAGCAGAGGGGCTTGGCTTCGGTGGGTAGCAAAGCCTGAAGTACAGATCTGAGACAACGGCTGCTGGTGTCTGGGGGGAGGCTGTGGTTTGCCCCAGGGAGATGTGCTAGACACAGGGTGATTAATCTCGCGCACCCTGCTCTGAAAATGACTGTCTTCACATGTGCCTGCTTTCATCTCCTCTCCAATCCAATATGTCTCTTCGCCTCAGCTCCCAACCACCCTAAAACAAGCCTTGTGCTGTCCCCACACTGGATCCTATGCACACAAAGTCACAGCACAGTAGAGGACACAGGGCTTGCTGAATTCTGTCTTTTTAAGCAAAGTCTTGGGTGTTATCTTTTTTTTTTTTAAGATTTTTTTTATTTATTTGACAGAGATAGAGACAGCCAGCGAGAGAGGGAACACAAGCAGGGGGAGTGGGAGAGGAAGAAGCAGGCTCATAGCGGAGGAGCCTGATGTGGGGCTCAATCCCAGAACACCGGGATCACGCCCTGAGTCGAAGGCAGACGCTTAACCGCTGTGCCACCCAGGCGCCCCGGGTGTTATCTTTCTTTAAAAAAAAATAACCTATTGTTCCAAATCTTCTTGGGTTTCATTTTTAAATTCTAATTCCATAAAGAGAGAAAAATGTCATATTAAGAGTTAAATAACTCCAGACCCTCCACCCTTATTGCAGTAATTTTCACGTTGGCACATTCTCTTTCCAACATTTCTCTATCGCGGTCATATTTTACATGGCTGGTCATGACATGTTCTGTTCTTTTTTCCCTCAGAATATACTATACCATTTTTCTGTGCCACTATATAGATGTCATAATGGTCACTTTTGAAGGTTTCCCTCTCCCTGTGGATAAACCGTGGCGTAGCTGACCGGTCCTCCCTATTAGACTTTCACGTTGTTCAGGAGCTTTTGCTTTGATAAATACACTGCAGCGAGCATCCTTCCCATCTCGCTCAGGACTGGTTTTGAATGTTCCGAACCGAACAAAACTCCCTGCCACCTGCTCCCCCTCCCGTAGGCTCTTCTTCTCCGCTGCCCTGCATGATTCTATCACCTCCGATGGTCTGTCCCCCCCCCCCCCCCACCTCAAGCGCAAGAGCTGTGGACACATAAGCCATGTGTTCTGGAAGCCCTTCGAAAAGCAGCACAGCACGCGAATGTAATGACATGCACATCAGTAATTATTTATTATTATTTTAGACCCTAACGGACCAACTGTGAGAAACAGCCTAACACAGGACCTTAATGCCTAAGCTGGGGCCACAGCCTGGGTTCAAGTCCCAGCTCTGCATCTCACTTCTTTGTTACCCAGGTAAGGTATTCAGCCTTTTCCGCTTCAAAATCCTTATTTGTAAAATGGGAAGAATGCTTCTGATCTCAGTGGGCCCGTGAAACAATTAAACGTGCTACTATATGAAGGGGTTAGGACTATGTGACACAGATGAAGCATTCGATGTTTGCTATCATCATTGGGAGTAAAATAAATGATACTAACTATTTGTTAGGTGGAATTGAATTATACCACGGCTTTGGATTTCTCTTCTCAAATTCATTGATTCAACACATTTCTATTTTGCATTTGCTATGTGTCGGTTAGTCAACAAGGCTGTGGAGCTACAGAAATTAAAAAGATTCCCGGTTCCCCTGAAGAACCACTGCTGACGACTTAAGTCTCCATCCCACACACACAAAAGAAGGAAAGTGTGGGCTTACGGGCGTAAAAGAAATAAAAGTCGTGCAGACCTTTAATTTTGGGTAAAGTGAGATTTTTCTTCTCCTCTTTCTTAAAACTCAAAATTATACAAAGAACTCTGTACTATGTGAATACATCACTTTTGTATATCATTGATTTCCAGAGACTTGGTGGATCACAGGGTCCCTTGCGTGAAAGTCTGTGAGTAGACCCTGGTCGTTTGGTCTTTCAGGGCGGGGACTGGCCTGCAGAGCCCGGGGCATTCCCTGGCATGAGTGGGACCGGCAGCCTTCCACGCAGCAGCAGCTCTGCTGACGTGCCGTGTCCGGCAGGGGGCGGTCAGGCTGCTGCAGACAAGGGCCCAGCCCTGGGTGGGGGTGCGATGAGGGAACCGCTCTGGTCCACAGTCCCATGAGTACACGCCCAGCCTGTTCTCCAGAGACAGATCACATGTATTGCTTTAAAAAATATTTTAAGGGGCGCCTGGGTGGCTCAGTCGTTAAGCGTCTGCCTTCGGCTCAGGGCATGATCCCGGTGGTCTGGGATCGAGCCCCACATCAGGCTCCTCTGCTGGGAGGCTGCTTCTTCCTCTCCCACTCCCCCTGCTTGTGTTCCCTCTCTCGCTGTCTCTCTCTCTCTCTGTTAAATAAATAAATAAAATCTTAAATATTTAAAAAAAGGCACCCACCAAAAGGCTGGAAGCATATATCCATCAATTAAAAGTCAAACAATCATGGCAAAACAAGCCTCACACACACCAAGGCAACAACTCAACCGTGCCTCCATTACCGCAAACGAGGCAAGACAAACACGTAACATCAAGTCAGAAAGTAAAACTCATTCCTCGGCGCACTTAATAAATGCTTTTTGAGGGACGCCTGGGTGGCACAGCGGTTAAGCATCTGCCTTTGGCTCAGGGCGTGATCCCGGCGTTCTGGGATCGAGCCCCACATCAGGCTCCTCCGCTATGAGCCTGCTTCTTCCTCTCCCACTCCCCCTGCTTGTGTTCCCTCTCTCGCTGGCTGTCTCTATCTCTGTCGAATAAATAAATAAAATCTTAAAAAAAAAATAAAATAAAAAAATAAATGCTTTTTGACACTTAAGAACCTGCTTCTCTGTGGTCCAGTCCCAAGAGAGACCCACACGTACAGGGTCTGGGTACTCTCAGAGGTCAAAGTCTTGAACAACTCCTGAGCAGAGCCTGCCCCCGCCCCCGGCAGGCTGCATGCACAGGGATGTTATTTTAAAATATAATAAATCAACAGGGACATCTTTGGGGGGTTTTCCTATATGATAACCTGGATTTGGAAGGTAGGTCCATAAGAAGGCG
The DNA here is from genome assembly GCF_023065955.2 of Ursus arctos. NCBI lineage: Eukaryota > Metazoa > Chordata > Mammalia > Carnivora > Ursidae > Ursus > Ursus arctos. Next base: position 37,522,776 of record NW_026622874.1, read on the forward strand.
AATGCCCACACCATATGAACTTTACTGCTTTTTAAGAAGAAATTATTTTAAACAGAAACAGAAAATCACTTTTTGCAACCTCGAAGACAATAACTGATTCAGGCAACGATCACTGGTGGATGCCGAAGCCACGAGGCGAGAGCTGGGCCACTAAAGATGCTCACAGAGCATCCCCAGGGACTGGTTCCCAGTGAGAGGGGAGAAAACACAACGTGACAAACATGGCGGTCAGGAGCAAGTTAGCGACAACACGAGGAGGCAAGCAGATAAAACAGAATGTAGGTCATTTCATGAGACAACTGACCTGATTTCAACAAGTCACTGACATGATTAAAAAAAATCAGGGTGAGGGGAGGGGACCCACACAAGAAAAAAGAGCCAAATTCCATGTGTAGACCTTACTTGAATCCAGATAAACACAGACCAACTTTAAAAGACAGTGTTGGGACAATTGGGGAACTTTGACCGTGACTTGGTATTAGGTGATATTAAAGGGCTATTGTGGGGGCGCCTGGGTGGCGCAGTCCTTAAGGAACTGCCTTTGGCTCAGGGCGTGATCCCAGAGTTCTGGGATTGAGCCCCACATCAGGCTCCTCCGCTAGGAGGCTGCTTCTTCCTCTCCCACTCCCCCTGCTTGTGTTCCCTCTCTCACTGGCTGTTTCTCTCTCTGTGTCAAATAAATAAATAAAATCTTTTTAAAAAAGATAAATAAAGGGCTATTGTGATAATGATCATATGATTCTGTAAAAAAAGTGTCCAGTGTTTTTTTCAGAGATGCTTTCTGAAACATTTAGAAGTTGTGTGCCGCCATGTCTGGGACTTCTTTAAAATATTTTGCTAAAGAAAAGATAAACTAAGGAAATATAGGGAAATGTTGATAAATTACTAAGTCTAGGTGATGGATAAATGAGAGTTCATTATACTAGACTCTCTCCTTTTATTTATGTTGGAAAACATTCATAATACAAAGTTTTAAACTATTAATTTAAACTATTAATTTTAAATTGCAGAAATTACATAGCAATAAAGAATATATTTTCACAGCAAAAAGTCCACACAGAAATGATAAAGTTCAACTCCTCTTCGTCCCCCAGTCCCTAGGCCAGCCCCCTTCCCAGAAGTAATCACAGTTGGTATTTGGGTGTATAGAGATTGCTTTTCAATTTCTTGGCTGTGCCTGCTGGAATCCCAGCTCTTAGCAGTGGGCAAGGATAGAAAGTAAACATCACCCACTTTTCAGCATCCAAGACATATTTGAAGTTTCTTGGGCAATCTGAGTGGCTTCTCCTCCCTGGTTTCTTAGGGGGTTTTTGCCCATCACGAACACCCAGCTAAACTTTGTCTCAAGATCCGCCATCAGACCTTGCATGGTGTCTTTCAGCCATTCCACAGAACCAACTCCAACCACTAAGCCCCCTCTCTCTGCCCCCCCCCCACAGAGCTATCAAAGCACCTAGAACACTTTAGCGCATGAATTTATGAACAAGTGGATGGAAAAGCACTGACCAGTCACAGAGGGGTTGGGACAAGAGCTTTGGGGTGGGAGGTGTGAAGAGGTCACACAGAGCTGGGTTTATGGACCATTTCAATTGATTTCAAAGAGCATTGTACCTCAAGGTAAACCATTCTCCTTTCTCTTCCTTTCTCATCACATTGAGTATTTTAAGAGGAGACAGAAGTGTGAGGTATGAATTTGTTTCTAGTTAATCCATGCCAAGGCCCCAGACCCAGGGCTGGTCACAGGAGGAGGGTGGCCTTTTGAAGCCTCGAGCTGCTAAACCACAGGAAGTGAAACTTGGTCACCAGTAAACAGGTTTGGGCTACTGAAGATGAAATTATCATGCAGAAGTTTCTCTCTTTCTTTCTTTCTTTCTTTCTTTCTTTCTTTCTTTCTTTCTTTCTTCCTTTTTCTCCTGAGAGTTGGGTGTGAGGAAGATGAACTTATTTTTCTTTTAAGACTAGGAATATGGAAAAAAAACATCTTTAAAAAAAAGTCACTACCAGGATGCCTGGGTGGCTCAGTCAGTTAAGCATCTGCCTCCAGCTCAGGTCATGAATCCAAGGTCCTGGGATCAAGCCCCGCATCGGGCTCCCTGCTCGGTGGAAAGCCTACTTCTCTCTCTGCCTGCTGCTCCCCCTGTTTGTGCTCTCTCTCTCTTCTGTCAAATAAATAAATAAAATCTTTAAAAATAAATAAATAAAATTCAAAAAATTAAAAAATCACTACCTTTTCCCAGGTGCCTGGCTGGCTTAGCCCATGGAGCATGTGACTCTTGATCTCGAGGTCATGAGCTGCAACCCCGCTTTGGGTGGAGAGATTACTCGATAATTACATAATGCTAAAAACTGTCTTACCTACATGATTTCACGATCCTCCCCACAGCCAACCAGTGGGTCCACCATCCCCATTTTACAGATGAAGAAACCGAGGCTAATTTGAGTCCAAAACACATACTTTTTACGTCTCTCCTAAATTATGTCCCTGAGCTGGTCAATAACCACCTATCAGGTAAAATGAGGAAAAGGCCCCAAGGAGGTCAGATGCTACTTTGGGGGGCACCTCTATCTCCAGGCCTTTGAGAAAAGCAACCGGTTATGGGATTTCTAAGAATCTAGCCCTGATCAGAGCAGCAGACACCCCCACCCTCACCCTCCACCTTTCCCTCTACCTCCCCTGCCAGCTGCTCAAACTCATGACCTGAGGTGTTTCTCAGACAGGGACCTGGGGGCCAGGGGTCTGCTCCCAGGGGCCTGGGACTTCTCCACCACACATAACCCTGCCAGGGAAGAAATGCGGCGGAAACCAGGCTGACAAAGTCTTAAGACGCGCCATCTGACTTCAAGCAGATATGGGCTTCGTGGGCACTGGAAGGGGGGGTGAAGAGAGCTGGGAGCAGAGGTCCTATCTGTCCTATCTGTCGGGGTGCTGGTCTCTGCCATATTTGAAAGCCCCCCCAAAATCACTGCTTTCTCTGCTCTGGTATTTAGCTTTTTATCTTTGCAGTTTTATTGTTTTTAACATAATTCACTCTTTTCTTAAATTTTCAAATTCTCAGGGCACCTGGGTGGTTCAGTCGGTTAAGCGTCTGCCTTCAGCTCAGGCCACGATCCCAGGGTCCTGGGATCAAGCCTGGTGTTGGGCTCTCTCCCTGGAAGGGTGTCTGCTTCTCCCTCTCCCTCTGTCCCTAACCCCCCTCTCCTGCTTGCTCTCTCGTTCTCTCTCTCAACTAAGTAAATAAATAAATACACTTAAAAAAAAATTTTTTTAAAGTTTCAAATTCTCTGGGTCTCTAGAAACAGAAGAGAGAATGGCTGGAGACCAGAGCCTGAGGGTATGCTGGGCAGTGATCCCAGAGCCAGGGAAGGTAGACTGGCGGCTTGGGGCTTGCAGGGAAGGAGGGGGCAGTTCAGCCCTCGGGGGAGGAGAGGTCCACGGCTTCCACCAGCTGGGCTATAGGAAGCAAGGAAGTCTCAGGCTAGATTAGAGCCTAGGACAACTCCACTCCACCCTCCGTCACTTTCACTCTCAGGACTTTTTTCCCTCCGGGGCACAGGGAAGAAGGACCAGAACATCAGATCCAAGAGCGATCAACTCTCGCCCCCTGGTGGTCCCACTAGGGAGAGCAAGCTACAACTAAGGCTTGAGCAGTAGGGGAAGAGGGGAGGATGGCGTCTCAGAGGCCAATGCTCTGTACTGGAGGTGCTCAGACACATGTGGCCTGTGGAATCCTATGGGAACCCTGGTGGCTAGGATGGAGAAGGTGGAGAGGAAGGGGCAGGAAGAACGAGAGAAGGCAAAGGAAAAATTAAAGGGAAGACAGAGAAGGTGGGGAGGGTAAGGGGCAGCACTCTAAACAAGGTGGAGAGGATCTGGTGGCATTCAGAAACCAGCTGAGAATTGCTGGCCTGCAGGATGCTGGTGTGTCCTGGGGCAGTGGGCTCCTTTTCCATCTCCTGCAACTCAGGAGTCTGAGCCCCGATGATGGGTCCGCCCTGCATTCCAAGCAGCTCTCGAAACTCAGTGTCCTGGCCCCATGTGCTCTTCCCTTGAGGCAGCTGAGTGAAACCCCCTGGCCTGACCCCCTAAGGTGGTCGTATGGATTTCCCATAGCTACTCACCTGCCTGCAGCCAGCCTGCGCCCAGTCCAGAGGGTTCTGGCCCACACAGGCAGATGCCAACAGGCAGTGCCCCTCCTGTCCCTGCCCCCATCTGTGAGCTGCAGGATGCGGTCAGGAGAGGAAACAGGGCCTCGGGCTCCGAGTCATTCTGGGGTTTCCAAAAAGCTTCTTGCTGAGGGCATCGACAGGGCACTGTCTGGGCCACTGAGAATCCACTCTTTCTCTTCACCCAGCCCACAGAGGAAGGGGGGAGGGGAGGGAGGACAAGGTGAGCGAGCCTCATCTCTGCTAGGCCCAAGAGCCTGAGGACACCTGAGTCAGCAGGACCAGGGCAGCTCCCATGGGCAGGGAGGGTTTTGGGGCACCCCCCCCCTGCAGTATGTGGGGGAGGGCTGTTCCCAGCATAGACCTGCAGCTGCCTAGCCACCACGAGGCTTTCAGAAGCTAAGCTATGGGGTTCCCAGCTTATTCCCCCTTCTCCTCTCCAGCAAGAACTCAGAATGTTTTTCCCAAGACCCCTCCACCACTTCCCAAGACTAACCATCTGATGGAGAAGAACTGTGGCCCCCTCCCACCGAAGTGAGAAGGACAGAAACCTGTTGGGTGCTTGGTGGCCTCTCCCAGTGAGCACCCCTCCCCCTCCTTCCATAGTCTGAGCTAGTTGGTTCCCGTGAGGGCTCTGGTTTCTGCTTCCAGAACACCTGCTTCCCCAGCCCTGGCTTCTTTAGACCCTGCTCAAACCAGTCCCAGGCTCTGTGCTCAGAGCCATGTGGCAGCAACTCAAGCTACAGCCTAAGGAGTGCAGATACATTTTGCTCCTTTTGAATTTTTTAATAAAAGAATCAAATGTGTACAAAGCAGAAGATTTCATATAAATATTTGGAGTTCTAGCTTTTGTTTTAAAAATAGAAGCCCTTTTCTTGTGACCTTTGCAGTGATGGCTGCCCTGAGATAGAGCCTCAGTGTTGGAATTTGCCATAGTCTCCACCATGCCCTTTTGTCCACCACACACACACGCCAAGGCCGGGTCCACAAATCAATCTGATTCTGTTCTGGGCCTGCTGGAATGGCCAAAACTGCTATTTTCTCAAGCAGAATCCTGAAGGTTCAGGGGAGCTCCAGGGAGCAGGGCATCCAGCTGCTCTAGGCCGCAGGGGTCTCACGTAGCCTGGGCTCCTGCTTCCTGGCCATGGGTGGTATGCGGTTACGTCGAGGCTAGAAACTTGGGCCTGAGCATCCCCCCTCGCAGCCCTGCTGAGGTCTCACTACCGCTCCAGAGCACTGCATGAATAGTGTTCAGGGTCCTGGCTGCTCAGGACGCGCACTAATTTCCTTCACATTCCCAGGTCATCACACCTCTTTTTCCTGGCCTCCAAAAGCCACACCTCTGCCCTTGAACCTCAGGACCCCGGCATTGTCTCAGGAGGCTTAGGGCTAAGACCTTCAGGAAGCTTCTGCTTTCCTTCCAGAGAAGAGGGAGGGGTGAATGGGAAGGGAGAAAGAATACAAATCAATGTTTCAACAAACTGTCCCGTTTCATGAGTAATATAATAATGCTTACCTGCAAAGGCACTTTACCTTCTGTCTACCCCTTAAATGTTCCCAGAATTCCACGCCCCCCCCCACTCCCTGTCCTTTTCTCATTTGACACACCCTTCCTGGGTGATTTCACCCACTCCCAGAGCAGCAGCTCTGTAGCGGCTCCCAAGCCCCTTTCTCCAACCTCCCTTGTGCTTTAGAGCCCTCTCCCCATCCCCCACCAGGCTGCTCACTGGACATCACTTCAATGTCCTCAGGTGAACACATCTTATGCTGAAGCTGGGAACCCCTTGACTCATCCCCCTTCCTACCTGCCATGTCTTTAGTCAGTCAGCTGTGAAGTCAAGCAAGGTCCATCTCCAAACAGCTCTGTTTCTAAACTCTCCCCACTCCATTTGCTCATTCCTCAAAGTGACCTAAAAGTGAGTCAGCCTAGGTTCTGGACTGACAGTTTTCAGTAGTGTGATGGATAATTTTATGTGTCAACATGGCTAGGCCTGTGGTACTCATATATTTGGACAAACATTATTCTAGATGTTTCTTCGAAGGTATTTTTATTTTAAAGATTTTATTTTTAAGCAGTCTCTCCACTCAACATGGAGCTCAAACCCATAAGCCCGAGATCAAAAGTCACACACTCTACCAACGGAGCCAGCCTGGCACCCCTCTGTGAAGGTATTTTTAAATGAGATTAACATTTAAAGGAACAGTAGACTCAGAGTAAAATGGGTGAGCCTCACCCAAACAGTTGAAGGTCTTAATAGGAAAAAAGACTGACCTCCTCTGATGAAGGAATTCTGTAAGCAGAGTGCCTTTGGACTCGAACCGTAATCTTCTCTGGGTCTTCAGCATGTCAGGCCACCCTGCAGATTTTGGACTTGTCAGCATTTCCAATAGTGTGAAACAATTCCTTAAAATAAATCTTTCTTTTTCCATCTCTCTCTCTCTCCTTCTCATACACACACACGCACACACACACACACAAACACACACACACACGTATATCCTATTGATTCTGCTTCTCTGGAGAACCTTGACTAATACAAGTAGCCTCTCTTCAGTTTCAGGATAAAAGTCTTAAATCTTAGCTAGCCCACACAGCTCTTCAGTCAACTTAGCTCATACAGTACCTTTGTATAAATGAGAGAAAGTCACTGCCTCTAGGCATGACCAAGGCATACAATTTGGTGGGCAGAACACGGGTGAGTCCTCCCTCTTAGTATGGTACACAACCTGGACAACCGTACAAAGCTACTCTGCTTCCTGAGGAGCCTCTGCCCACCACTTTAGCCGTGGCTTTCTTTGTTTTCATTCTTTTCCCTCTTCCTCATCCTACACCCTAAGTTCCTTGCAGCTCCCAGAACCTACTGCGCTTCTTTGCCATTATGCTTTTGTATATCGCGTCATCGCTGCCTCAAGATCCTCCTTACATCTCCCAAATGCCCTTGGCACTGCCTTCTCCCGCTTTGCGACCCTCCGTCTGGCCCAGCCTCCTCTCCTCTTCTCTCTCTCTGTCTCTGTCTCTCGGCCCTGGGTTCCAGCCCTTACTTCATCGATACTATTGCTACTTGATTACTCGCCTCAACTGGGGAAGCATCCGGGGAAGAATGTGAACTGTGATCCACCGTGCTGAGCACTAGTAGGTGCTCATTAAGTTCCCTGCACAGCCGAAAGCGGGAAGAGTTGAGTGAATGAATGGATGGCTGGAGGCGCACGAGGCTAGCGCTAACAGTAGGAGGCGCTCACCAGGAGCGGGCTCCTCTCCTTGCCGGGCCTGAGTTCCACCAGCCGGCGCCCAGGAGGAGGACTGGGCTGGGGCCGGAGGAGGGGGAGGCAATGCCGGCTGCGCCAGCGCGCTGCTGCGGTGCACAGCGAGGGAGAAGGAGGGGAAGGGGCCTGCGAGGGAGGGGCGCGGCGCCCTCTTGCCGGCTTCTCTCATTCTTTCACCCCGGGGTCTCCAGGAATGGAAACGGCCCCCGGCCAGGCGGGAGCGCGCGGATGAAAGGCGGCCCTCGGCCGGAGAGCGGAGCCTCCTCCCGCCCGGGCGGCGGAAACTGGCAGCGCCGGGGGTGTCCCGCCACGCCCGCGTCCCAAAGCGGGAGAAGGGGGCAGCTCGCCCCCTCGGACGGGGGTCCCCCAAGGATACTCATTCCTGCTGGCATCTTACCACCCCGACACGGGGCCCCGCCCCGACTCCTGGCTCGGAATCTCGAATCCCTTCTTGAGTCTTTCCCCTCTTTCCTCTGGACCTTGGTATGCCCCAGGGGACAGATGTCTTGGGATCTTTAACATTTGGGATGCTGCAAATGCCGAAGTTAAATGAAATACCTCCCGGGAGGGAAGGCCGGGGGGAGACTCGGGGAGAGAGGAGATGGCCTGGACAAACAGGTCCTGAAGCTGCGAGGCAGGAACGGGGGGCGCGGGGACAGGCGGGCGGCGCCAGAGCTCCATGGGACAGGTAAGGGGGAAAACTTAGGGGGACGCAGCGCGGGTGAACTGGGGGGTTCAAGCTCCTGAACCCATGGTCTTCGGCCTTAGCGGAGCTGGCCCTACAAGGAATGGAGTAATTTACAAAAGGGGTGGGAATTTCAAGTTCCTACCCAAAGTGCACATTTCCGACTCCTCAGCCCCTCTCCTTCGACCTTCCCCATGCCTGTGGATCCCCTGGCCAGGTTCCGGGAAGCCAGAAAGCAGCCAAACAAAAGGAGCAAAGTCTGGGGCCGCCTGGATGCGGAGGGCGCGGTGGGGGAGGGGAGCAGGGTGGACCGGACAAAGGGGCTTTTTTAAGGAGAGCCTAGAGGTCTGACTTCAGGGCGCATTCCAGGCTCGAGTGGAGTTCTTCTGTCTAGCCCACTCCACCAGCGCCTGCTGGAGGCGAACACCTTTCCCAGTGGGAAGAGAGAAGAGCGGAGAAAGGAAACAGTTCAGGAGCCCTCTCCCACCCGCCTTCGCCTGGAAGGTCCCGGGCTACTAGGCTTCTTTCTGCTCTGTTGACTCCCGCGGCTGACCATTCCTTTGTTAATTCATTAAGTGGGATTTTAGGAGTGCCTGAGACCGGACTCGGCTGGGTGCTGGTGGCAATGTCAGGACGGTAGGATGGGGCCCTTGCTTTAAACAACTTCCAATATCATGTATTAGAAGAAACTTAAGGAATGGACTTTTAAAAAATGTTGAAGTGGATGGCTACAGAGTGTGGAAGTTTCCTGATTGGGGGTTTGTCCTTGGGAAGTGAAAACCCGAAAGAGATAGAGTTTTTCTCCTTTCAACAATCAGATTCCAAGTACTCTCTGTTCAAGGAAACCACTTCCTCACCACCAAGTCGTGGTCTTGGTGTTGATGCTTCTGGGGTTTGGGGCAGGGCATTCATCAGTCCCCCAGCTCCCTAGGCCGGCTGGGAGGGAGGCACTGAACCCCAAAGTTCCCAGCCAGTTTCTGGGGTTCCCACCTCCCTTTTGGTATTTTGAGTTGACAGGCATGGCAGACAGTGAGATCTGTCCCATTGGAGCTGCGGTTCTTGGGAGAGTTGGTTTGCTATTCCCATCCCAAACCTCATCTTCTGCTGGTCAGGAAATGCTGCATGTGAATTTGAGGGAATGAGGGGGTTTTGAGAATTCCAGGGACTCAATGCAGTGAGTGGATTATCTGTGTTTCTCTCCTCTGAGCTCAGAAATGGGGGGGTTACCTGATGGCGGGGTTCTTAACTGGGTCCTGAGCACCAAAGCATCTATGGATAGAATTCAGAGGATTTGTGAACTTAGATGGGAAAAAAAATATTTCTATTTCACACCAACCTTTAACAAAAATTTAGCATTGCCTTCAGTTACAAAGGCAAGAAACCATAGGCAGTACCTGTGACTTTGCCCTTAATAAAATTCACAGTGTTACATCACATTGCAGTCGTCATAACTGTGTTGAAGTATTGTTCACATTCATCACTTCTATGAAATTACCCACTGCTGGATCCTGTTTAATGTTAATAAAGAGGCATATATATTACCATGTTTTTCTGTTTTTAGAACTGTATTTCAATATAATTGGTTCTCGTAATGATTCTCTTAATTTCATTTTGTGCATTAAAATACATGCTGTCAGCTGGTTCTAGAAACTTCCATCAACCCCCACCTGGAGCTGGGGGATGGGCAAGGTGGAGGAAGGGGACCAGTTACACTGAGTCAATCTCTCTGTGCTTGTCATTGAAAGAATGTGACAAGGCTATTGGGGGATGGGGAGGACTAGGGGGAGGGAAGGGCTGCAGGCTCTTTGGGAGACCAGACTGAAAGCTGGCTCCACATCACAGGAGGGGTCGCCCCCTGTTGGGGCCCCTCAGTCTCAGCTTGGGGAGAGAAGGAGGTGGTCAGCCCGGAAGGCTAGCGCTGTTTGGAAAGAGGGTGTGCACAGGAATGTAAAGGTGAGCGGGGTCTGTGTAGGGGCTGGGATGGGACATCAGTGACGCAGCTCAGCCCCACAGGAGATGTTTGGTGGAGCAGACTTCTTCCACCATCCCAGCCCTGGGGAATGGGGAAGGGGATGGGGTTTGGAGGTATGGGGCTGGAGGAGGGAAGCAATCCAGAGAGATGTGGAGGTGCCGAAACCCCAGGGTTAAGGGGCACAGTGGGAGTAGCAGAGAGTGGGAGAAAGGGAGGTGGTGGGTTGAAATGTTGAGGGGTGTCGTCCTTAATCTTCAGTATGTCTCTGTGTTGTCTGTGGCGTAACAACAGGTGGCCTTAGCCCTTGCCTCTCCCAATGAAATGCGCCAAGTTCTGAACTGTTTTTGGTTTGCTTGAGGATCAATGTGGTGGGAGACCTGGAGGCTTGCCCCTCATGTTTGGGGAGTGGGCTTAGATGCTGGGGTCACAGTGGCTCTCCTGTGGAGCAGGGTCCAGGACTGGGGTTCAGCATAGTCCTCCAGGGACCCTATTGAGGGATGGATGTAAGTAATAGGTAGGCCTTGGTGATCCTGGGGCGAAATGTCTAGGATGGAAAGAGAACACCACCCTTGCTTTCTTTAGGACCCTAGAGCCTTCCCATAGGGAGTTCCCTAATTACTGCCTTGCCTGAAGCTTTCTTAAGCCTGATTTGGGAGAGACAAAACTCAGGCCTTGGTTTCCATTTCAGTGTGTGGAAAGAGCAATGACCTATTCTTGTCACTTTGTCAATTTCCTGCTGGTATCCCCATGGACAGCGGACTTTCACCCTACTTCTGGGGTCTTGCAAGCCTTGATTTCTGGAAAGGGAAACTGAGGGTCAGGAGGGCAATTGTGCACCTAACAGCTCACCACATTGCATTATTGTCCCTCGAGGCCATGAAGATGTGACCCCTGTTGCCTTCTTCTGGGGTTCCTCCATGGGGAGCCCCTTTCTCCCTACTCACCACACACACACACACACACACACACACGCCCCCCCGCCCCCCCGGAAGTGCAGAGGCCCAGGAGCTGCCTGCTGGCAACAGCCACAGCAGGATTAGTTCAGGGAAGGACTTGCTCACCTGCTCCTCCCCTCTGACTCAAGTCATAACAAGTACCTGGTTCCCCTGGCCCGGCAGGCAGCCTAGGAGGAAAGGCAGGCAGGCAGGCAGGCGGGACCAGAGGGAGGGGCGGCCGTCGGCAGCAGGCAGCGAGTGGAGAGCTGGAGCTAGGTCAGAGAGAGCACAGGGGGGCTGGCCACTGGCCTGGGACACCCTGAGGCGGCATGCGAAACCCCTCAGCCCCCTGACCTGGGAACCGGGGGTGTTTCTGGAATCCTGGACTAAACCCCAGAAGCAGGTGAGGGCAGGGCAGGGTGGAGCAGGTCTTTGGGGCTGAGGGGCAGGCTGGCGGTGGGGGGGGGGGGGGCGGCCTGCAGTAGCCGTCACCAACACTCCCTTCCTCCTTGTGTCTCGGGCACAGGATGATCGGGGGTGCTGGTGGGCCCAGATGAGGAGCCCCTTGCCGTAGTTTTGCTGTAGTTCCCAGGCCTTAGTCTCTACTGGAGAAAGGGAGAGGCCCAGGAGTGGCTTTGGGGGCACACTGTGATGGGGGAGGGTCCTCAGTGGCTCAGCCTGAAGGACGCTGCGCTGGTGTTTCCCTTCCTCCCTCTTCGCTCCTTCTTTTCTCCTCTGCCTTTTTCCCAGGGACCTTGTTCAGTCAGGTGGACTGCTTCCTAGGACCCAGGACTGGGGCTTGCCGCAGGGGGCTAGAGGGCAGGGAGGGATTCCTGCGTTGGGAAGGGGTTGGGCATGGGCCCCGGAACTGCCTTTATCTGAAAGCAATGCCTGATACATCAGGCTCCAGAGACTTCTGTCCTGCTGGTGGAGGTGGGAGCTGCGCAGGGTCCCCACGGTGAGGAGGGCGACGGCTACACGACCGTGTGGAGTTCCTGCCCAGCCCGACATTGTCCACAGGGGTCCAGAGCAGGGAGCCGGAAAGGGCTTTCCCTAGACACTGTCTAGTCTTTGTGCCTATGAGGGAAGAAGGCCCAGCCAGGCCGGAACTAAGACTTGACCCTCCCAACTTTAGGTCCTGTGCTCTTTGCTCTACTTGGAGCCTTGAGTTAGCCCGGAGTGTGCCCAGCATGAGATTGGGGCCACTGTGAATGCCAGGGCCAACCCCTTGACCCTGGCAGTGAACGCTGGAGGAGAGGGGGTGTGTCAGGGGGCTCTCCTCTCACACCCACCCCTCTGTTCCAGTGACCCCATGCCCGGCAACAGTCAAGGAGGGAAGCAGGGCTGAGTTATCACAACTTCTCAAGGGAACGCCTTCGTGGTTAATAATTAATTAGCAAGTGTGACTAATTAATGGCTTCACTCCCACATTACCTCCTTCCTTATCCAAAGCAAAATGCGTTCACGGTGCTAGCTGAGAGGGCCTTGCTTCCTAGCTCTGGCAGGGCCCTGCCCCTAGCTGCTGGGGAGGGTTAGAGGGTACCTGTGGCGGGTGGGGGCTGGGTGAACTGCCTGCCCCTCGGGCCAGCTCTCATCTCTGGAGGGATGAGGGTTCGGGAGCGATGGGCCATGCACTGGTAGCTCTCCCACTAAGTGCCCTGTTCTGGTTTCCAGAACATGGGCCAGTCTCTCTCTTCAGCATGTTTGCAAAGGCCCCACATAAACTTTTCTTCTTTCTTTCTTTTTTTAAATCCTATCATCCATTCTCTAGACTTTCCTGGAGATTTGGAATTCCAAAGTGCAGGTCCATATTGTTTCCAGGGCTATGTTTTTAGTGCTGCTCATGGTACTTCGGTGGGCTCTGTGGTTTACGGAGGTCTGTAAACGTGCTCCATCATTCCGGCTCTTCCAGTCTCAAGAGGCAGAGGTCCTCCTGGGGACCGGGCTGTCAGCAGTCCTCTCTCCCTCTCCTTGCCTTGCTTTCCCAAGGCCTGCCTTCCTCGCCGTTGGCTGAGGGTGGAGGGGCGGCGCCCACCGCCTCCACCCTGTGGCCCTGTGCCGTGGGGAGGCAGGATAAGCTCCAGACAGAAACTCAGAAGGACTTTTGGACTGTTGCTCAATGGGCTGACTCAGTGAGGAGGTGGCTGGGCTCTCCTTCCAGACCGCCTGCCTCGGCTCCACCCGCCCCTCCCCACCCCTGCTCCAGCCCACAGCTGCCAGGCCCTGGCCAGCCAGGACCCTGAGCAGAGGTGTGGGTTCGGCGAGGAACGAGAGGGCGAGCATCAGGTGTTGTTTTGGCCACTGGTGCCCAGCCGGGCCGATACACACTGTGATTGAACTTGTGCCACCCGAGTGCTCTCAAGCCCCAGGGAGCCAGAGGAGTGGGTGGTCTCAGCTCCTCCTTGTCCTCGGGCAGCTTCCGCTCTAGTCACAAGTCCCACCCTGCCCGTGACCCTCACACACACACACACACACACACACACACACACACACTGGGTCTCCTAGACATAGTGGCTTGGGAAATATTTCAGGGCTCTGGGACAGCTCTCTGGCACCTGCCTTTGGATGAATACCCTGGTCCAGAAGGCAGGGCAGCACGGGCTTTGAGGACCCTGGAGCAGGGGCTTGGCTGAATACCCAGTCCCCGCCCACTTCTTGAAGTGCTGTCTGTCACCCACTGGGGCAGCAGGACAGGCTTCATGCCTCCTGGGTTCTCGAGCTGAGGATAGCCCCATGGGGACAGTTGTGCCCCAAGAAGACATCTCCCCCTCTGCTTTCCTTTCCTCCTTGCTTTGTCCTCCCACCCATTTTTCTTATCATTTTCCTTTTTTTTTTCCTTTTCCTCCTCTTTCTTGCTCTTTTCCTCACCCTTCTCCGCAGTCTCAGTGGTCCCTGTGGCCACTCGGAAGGAGGCAGCAGGAGGCTAGGGTGGGCCCAGAGACCCCACCCCCCCACGAGAACAGGTTTGCTGGTGAGGCCCACCGAGTCTTCTCTGCAGCACCCCCAGCACTGAGAACCTCCCCCACCCCAGACTATCCCAGAAACCTGGCCCTCACTTCTCCCCCTGCCCTCAAACATCGGATCCTAACTTAAGCTCTGTGTGGAAACAAGGGGTTTCACCTACAGCTGGTTTTATTGTTCTCTCAAAAGCTGGGGAACCTGCAGGCCACCGCCACATCCCGGCTCAGGTTGGGAACGGTGTTACCCCTTCCTACGCTGCTCCCCCTCCTCCCAGAAATCCACCATGGAGAGTAAGGATGAGGTCAGCGACACCGACAGTGGCATCATCCTGCAGTCTGGTGAGTGGTTTGGGAAATCCCGCCCTGTGGGCCCCTAGCCCTGACTCTCCGAGGCCCCAGGCCCCAGGGCTGGCCAGGCTGAGTGGCTAGAAGATGAGTCGGGGGAGGTGGGAGGGGTGGGAGAGGCCTCTGCTGGGGGCTAGATACCCGAGGGGCTGCAGTTTTCCTGGATCGTCTGGCCTGGAGGTCTGATCCTATCTGGATCAGGTCTCTGCAACTCTGGCCCCTGTGATTACTAAGAAGTAGAAAAATTTTATCTGGCTACTAGAAAGGTCCTATCTCTCTGGTTGGCCTGAGTCTGTGGGCCTAGTCTGGTCTCATCTGACAGACGAGAAGAAAGAAGCAGCACATATGTGAGTAAGAGAGAGAAAGAGAGAGAGGGAGAGAGGAGGAGGAGGAGAAGGAGGAAGAAGTAGTAGAGGCAGAAGTGAATTGTACAGGTGGGGGGTGGGAAGGGAAGAACAACTCCGACCAGCAGCCCTCCCATCACCGCACATCGCCCAGGGCAGGGGTGGGGGTGCAGCCCTTCCCTGCGAGCTGCCTTGTTGCCACCTCGGACAGCCAGGAGATGTGTTTGTGGTTATGACACAGGCCGCAGCAGCTGACCTGTAATCTGTGGGCAGGGACGAGGCTATGTGTGTACACGCGTGTGTGTGTGTGTGTGTTTGCGCACATGTGAGCACATTCCCCCCCACAACCCCGGGGATAGTTAATAAGTGTCTGGGAGGGTCTTCCCCACCTCAGCTTCCCTGAGCCATGCCCTGCCGCCCCCTAGGCCCCGACAGCCCTGTCTCCCCCATGAAGGAGCTGACCCACGCGGTGCGCAAACAGCAGAGGGCCCTGGAAGAGCGGCTCGAGGCGCGTCTGGAGGAGCTGAAGAGACTCTGCCTCCGGGAGGCGGTGAGAGCCTCAGCCGGCCCCCCAGCCCCCCTGCAAACTTGCGGTTAACCTGAGGAGCCCTAGAGCCACATGTTGGGATGTTGGAGCTGAGGGAAGGGGACCCCATTTGCGAGAGAATTCTGGAAACCAGATGGGGGTGTGGTGCCTGGAGTCCCTGTGTGTGCAGCATTTGACCTGGACATGGGACGCCTCAGGGACAGAAGGAATCAGCCCAGTGGGGCCCCGGGCACAGGGAGTGAAGGACAGAGGGGCTGGAGAGGGAGTAGACAGGTGCGTGTGGGACTGTAACCAGGGCCAGAGTAGATCTCTGAAGCAGGTGAGATCTGAAGTTTGAAGGAAGAGAGGAGGGAAGGTAGGGGGTGCCCTGAAGAGGCCGGGGAGAGCGCCCGGGGGGATGGGGTGGGGTGGGGAGTGGGCAGGGGCCTCGGGGGAAGGGCAGACACAGGCAGTGCAGAGCCCGGGGGCTTGGCCGTTTCTGCTTGGCCAAGGGCTGGGCAGGTGGAGAGGGGCCTGGCTGACTTTGTTTCCACCGCAGGAGCTGACGGGTATCTTGCCAGCCGAGTATCCCCTCAAACCAGGGGAAAAGGCCCCTAAGGTCCGCCGCAGGATTGGAGCAGCTTACAAACTGGACGAGCGGGCTTTGCACAGAGAGGTGAGGGACTTGAGCAGGCCGTGTCTCCCCCTTCAAGTGTTGATCACCGAGCCAGGGCCTCACCAACTGGTGGGGCAGCTCCTGAGCACCGTGCCCTCTCCCGGGCCGTGGCGGTCTCCACTCCACCCCGTCACACCCAGTCAGGGTGCTTGGCTCCATGGTGATGAGGGGCTCCCACTAACCTGTAGCCCAAATGGCCGTGGGGAAGGTGCCACCCCAGGAACCGGGAGAGCTGGGAACTCGAGAGGACACTGGGTTTGGTCGCCAGTAGGCAGATCAGTTAAGAGCTCAGCCACCAGCCCAGAGAGGCAATGGCCTGTTTCAACAGCTTATTCTGGCTCCTAGGGTTGTCCTTCTCATCATGGCAGGCAGGCAGGCAGGCAGGCAGGCAGGCAGGCAGTGGGGGTGGCTTGGGCCCTAGGATGCCTTCCCCATGGTGTGAAAGGTGGCAAGTTTCCCCTGGGCTTGCCTGACCAACCCCTGGGGTCAGGAGGGAAAGTGTCCCCCTTTGGTTCCCACTCTGCCTGGCTCAGGGGGCAGGCTGGTGGGTGGATCCCCCTGCCTGCTTCTCAGGCCGACAAGGTTGCTCTCGGGCACCTCCCACCACCCCACCCTCTGGCCCATGGCCACGGTCACAGCTGTCTTCTTCCCGGGCTTAGGTTCAGGATCCAGGGCGTGGGTTCGGGACCCTTCTCCGTGTCCCCTAGTGAGCCCCCTACCTCTCCCCCCTCCTCAGGACCCCCTGAGCAGCCTGGAGCGGGAGCTGGCCCTGCAGCTGCAGATAGCGGAGGCAGCCCGACGCCTGTGCCGGGAGGAGAACCTCAGCAGACAGGCCCGGCGGCAGCGCAAGCATGCCATGCTGCAGGAGGAGAAGAAGCTGAGGGAGCTGGAGCGCTGCCTGGGTGAGCAGCGGCGCACCAGTGGGCCCCCTTCTGCCGCTGCCCTGCCCCTGGGCCGAGGTGAGCCAGCTGCGCCGAGAGTCCTGCCCTGGGCCATGCGCGAGCTTATGTGGAATGATGGCAGGTGGCGTGGCTCGGGGCTGCTGCATCTGCCTTTGTGCCCAGCACTGTGTTTAATGTTCCAAATTAAGCTTTAGCTAGGACACCTGCCTCTTCGGTCCGCCTCTACCCCATCCTGGCCCTCTGCAGCCCCCACACGCCCTGGCAAAGGGCTCCTCCATCCCCTGAGAGCCTTGCCCCCGTCTCCTTAGAAAGCATCCCATTTCTTCCTCATCCTCCGCAAAATCCACTGCCCTCAAGAAGGCCTCCTGGGCAGAAAGGTGCTCCCCAGGCTGACTCGGACCTTATTCCTAGGGTCTGCTCAGCGGCAGTAGCCAGGGCTGCCCTCCTGCCCTCCAGGCCCCAGGGGCTGGCGGATGTGGTCAGGAAGCGTGAGGCCTCTGTGAGCCTTGGGCTCTGAGCTGAAGTGCTGCCCCGGGGCCTGTGTCAGGCTGCTCAGAGGCCTGCTGCTGCTACTACGGCTGCTCTCCGAATCACTTCAGGGGCGCATAGCTGCTTGTGGGGTGTTTAGGGTGAAATCCAGCACCATGAATGCCACATGCCACCATCGCTTCAGTATCTAGAACCACCCTGGTCACCAGGAGTCCTCCACTTCTGTTCTCCACTCTTATTGGGCCTCTGGTCTAGTCCCTGAGCCCCATGGCCCAGAGACTTGGGCCTGTGGGGTACCTGGGAAGGTGTCCCCATTATTGGACATCCGTGTATCTAGTTCCAATTACCTTCCAACAAGTGGTTCCGAGCCCTTCGATGTGGCTCTTGTTCTCCCCGGACCCAAACCCAGCTTGTTAGGTCGACTTACAGCCCTCCCTGCCAGTTCCCAGGGCATCATGCCCACGGCTTGCCCCGACCCCAGGCCTCTCGTGGGGCCCAGACCCCCCCTGCTGCAGGGGAGTGAACTGGGGTGGGGTGGGGAGCAGTGGCCTGGGGCAGAACTGGATGCCAAGGCCTTGATCTGGGCTTGGAGAACTGTTTACTCCTCCCACCGTCAGGCTCCTACCCCTGCACTGTGGGTTGGTTTTTCCCTGAGGCTGCTCTCCTCCCCTGGTTGGGGACGCTTGTGTTTAGAGTCTCCCAGGCCCAGTGGCCCATGCCTTGGACAAGGGGACGCTCTCAACACAGATTGCGGGAGCCCCACTGCCACACGCTGTCTCTAACGTAGGGGGGAAGGGCATAACCAGATCACCTCCAGCAGAAGCAGAGAATGAGGGAGGAGAGGCCTCCATGTGACAGCTGACCCAGTAAACACAGGACATGGTGCACCTGACCCAGGCTCAGATGGCCAGACTTCTCTGGGTTGCCCGGCTCTGGCCTGGCTTGGAAGCAAGACAGTACTCCTGGTCTGCAAGACTGAGATGGAAAAGATGTTCTCCATCCTCCCTCCACGCTGACAGGCTCGCCACGACTTGACAGTTCCCCCCCCCCCCCCCCGGCACTGCCCCCTTGGAAGGAAGCTATGGGCTTGGGCATGAAAGTCGCTGAGGGCTCACTTGCTCTGTGCTGGTGGAGAGCCGGCAGGAGAGGGAGAAGTGCCCCTGACCCGGTTTGTCTCAGCGCCACCCCCCCCGTGCCCCCTCCAGCTGGTACTGCTCAGCAGCCTCTCTGCTCACCAGCCTGCAGATGTTGGGGTGGCGGGGCAGGGGAGTGTCACTCTGCTGCTGCCACTGCTACCAGTGACGCTTCTTGTGGGGGCTGTGAGTAGGTCAGGACCTGCCTGGGGCTTTGGTTAACCCTCCGTGGGAGACAGGAGGCTCTGAAAACTTCTCGGCGCCCTCAGCTCAGGGGAAGACAGAGCTGTAGAGAAGAAACGGGGCAGAGCAGCTGCCTTTCACCCTCCAGACCAGAGACAGTCCCCACGCTCTCCCCCTTCAAACCCTACCTTGACCGTGGGCCTGAGGTTCTGGGCTCTGATGTCCTCCCTTGGGCGCACAGGAGGCCGTGGCTCCAGCCCGTAATTCCTGCTCTGTGGCTCCCCACCCAGCCGTGCTCTCTCCGGAAGGAGGAAGTAGAAAGGGATTAATAACTAGTAGCTGAAAGGTGTTTTGAATTAAAAAGAAAAAGCAAACGAATAAACAACAACAAAAAGAGAAAGAAAGAAAAAGAAAAGGAAAGGAAAGAAGGAAAGGAAAGGAAAGGAAAGAAAAGGAAAGAAAAGAAAAGAAAAAAAAAGAAAGAGGAAGAAAGAAAGAAAAGAAAAGAAAAAGCCCCCCCCCCCCCCGCCCCCTGGGTCTCCACACAAGGCTTATTTGATTTAGGATAATTACTAATTATGCCAGGTGGGAGTAATTAGCTATACCCTGCAGGTGGCGGGGAGCGGTCAGGTGTTACACTAATTTACCATAGTGAACTTGAGGAGAAATTCCCCGCACCACGCACCTCTAATTGTAGTAGGTGCTCAGAGTGCGTTTGTTGACTGACCACACGTGCCTTAAGCAATGCTGTCTACTAGAATTTCATGTTCTGTATCTGTCCAATATGGTAGCCGCTAGAGGGGCTCCTGAGCATTTGAAATGTGCCTGGTGCGATCGAGGACCTGAATTTTTAATTTTATTTCGTTTTAATTAACATAACCCCAGGTAGCTAGCGGCGACCTGCTGAACAGTGCAGCCTTTGAGAATGCTCAGTTTGTGGGTATGATCTCTACAGTTACCTCCCCACCTGGGGAATCCCGTGGCCACTGCTAGACCCAGGGCAGGGCAAGGTTGATCCAGGGCTGGGTCGGAGCAGTGTGGCTGCGACAGGGAGCAGCCCTCAGGAGCGGCTCGTGTTTGGTGGCAGACAGACGTGCCCCACCCGTGCCTTACCTCTCCAAAGGCAGTGGGTCTCCAGATTACCCTCTTTGCAGTGCACTTTTTTTGGCCAATGATCTGCTTGTTTTTGTGAAGATTAGGGATGATCGGACACGATGTCTTTCTTCCCAGACCACATAGTCAAACCGAAGCACATGACTCTAACCCCAGCCGCGTCACTGGGCCATGATAGTACCAGTCCCACAATTTCTTCAACTTGACATCTGTGAAAAACAAAACTCTCTATTCTCCAGGGTTTTGTAAAAGATCAGAGGCAGAGAACCAGGATTCAATGAAAGGGTGTCTCCTCATTTGAACCCCAAAGCGAAGGCTAGTAGGAGCCAAGCACAGCGTGAAAGAGCTCGCCACTTGGAGTGGGCCCAGCTCCTTGGGCAGTATGCCCTACAGGGTTTAAGAACCACTCTGGGTAGAGTTTTTATTTCATTTAAGTTGTGGAGCAAAGGCTGACAAACTTCTGTAAAGGCTCGGAGAGTAAATATTGTACGGGCTTCATGGGCTATACAGTCTCTGTCACAGCCACCCAACTCTGCCCTTGTGGCTCGAAAGCAGCCAGACATTACGTAAACCAATCTGTAGCTGTGTTTCAGTAAAACTTTATTTATAAAAACAGTTCACTGGATTTGGCCCAAGGACCCCCAGTTTGCTAATCCCGGTTATAACGGATTTCAAGATGGCTGGAATTGTTTACTTTTCTTAGAACTTTCTGGATAATGACTTATGCATTAGATGCCACTAATAGGAGGGCCGATAAATGGTAGTGGTGATGAGCCAGACTTGGTCCGACTGTCTGGGCATGAATTCTGACTCGGTCATGTTTTGGTAGATTGACCTAAACCATGTTCCTCAATTCCTTCTAGCTTCGGTTTTTTTTAGCTGTTACATGATGATCATAGTATTTACCTTCCATGGTGGTTGTGACCATCACCTGAATTAATATATATGAAGAACTCAGAAAAGTATTGGCACAATAGAAATTCTAGCTATTATTAATGTCCCCTCATCATCATTATCAAACATAGTTGAAAACACTTTGTGAATTCCATCCAGGTCTCTTTAGGAGGATTCTCAAGGTCTGAAGTTTCAGTTTGTTCAAGGGCAGTGGGAAATAGAAGTTCCTTCGGATTTCTTGGGTCACAGCTGCTGCTAGGCCATGCAGAAATGTCATACTCTCATTTCCTTCAAGTGACCTGCCATATCACCAATTGAGGAACCTTCCATATCCAGCCAGACCAATGTGAATTGATCCCACAGCTCAGATTCCCGCTTTGCACTGCTCTTGGGGCTGGTAATGCAGGATTTCTCAGATTTGGGGTCCTTGAATTGTATTTATGATCTCAGAAGACTGGAAAAGTTAGGAAAATAATTTTCATCCCAAGGGCCTTCCAAAATGACACTTTGCCTTTCCCTTCCACCGCCAGGAAACCCTGCCAGTGGAAGCCCTGGCTTTTTTGACAGATGGGGAAACTGAGGCCCAGAGCATTGAAATTGCTTATTCAAGGTTGCATAGCTAATGGCAGAGCCAGGATTAAAATCAGGTCTCCTGTCTTCTCGCTCCTAACTCCTGATTTTTTTTTCTACTTCCAAGTCATAAACTCATATCCAATGTAGTATTTAGTACACAGTTGGTATTTCCTGATAAGGGATGTTATCAGGAAGGGGTGGGGTCAATGCTGCTGGCTAACCCAGATCTGTAGGTTGATTTCCTCACCTCCTTCTCTCCCCTTTGACTTTCCCAGAGCTCAGTGCCTCAGATGACAGCTCCCTATCAGATGGGCTGCTCTTGGAAGAAGGTGAGAGGGGTAGTTTAGGAACTTTTGTCAGGGCTGGGCTTCTGGAAGACGGGGGGCTTTGGCAGAGTTCACTAGTGAGGACTTCAGTGGAAAGTGGAGACTTAGTGAACTAGTGAAGGCAGGGGTGCCGGGCTGGGCTCAGGGTCTCCACTCCTGCTTGATGCTAATTTCTATGTGCCCCTGCACATGTTCTTTTGAGGGTGGGGATGCGCTGACCCTTTCCCATTCTAGAAGTTCAATCATTTTGACAGGGAAGGAAAAAAAGTGAATTCTAGCAGAGCCTGTAAGATCTGGGATGTCCATGTCTTTGCCCTGGGACATTATTTCAACATGCAGCTGTCAGACCCTAAGAGCCATCTGGCCACAATCATTGCCCTTTTTGACTAGAGGGTAGCACTAGGGAAGGAAACACAGTCAATAGATTAAAAAACCCTGTTTATAAACCCTAAGGATGCTGGGGGTCAAGGTGGACCAAGAGGATAGCGCAGTCCTGCCTAGGGGAGTGCCCAGGTCAATAAGGGAATAGCACACATGGGCACGGCATGAACAAGAAAAATCAGTAAGCAGGAAGTTAGCTGCAGACACGGTAGTAAGAGCAAAGGTTAGAAGGTGGAATAATGTGAGCTAAGGAGAGTCAATCTGGGGAGGCTTCTTGGAAGAGGCAGGTGTGAAACAGCTGTGAGAGAGAAGTCCCAAAGGAGAAGAAAACATCTTCGAGTGTCTGGGCCTGGAGCCACAGCCTGGAGCAGCCAGACAAGCAGCCGCGGGAGGGAGAGCAAGGCACGGGCCACGGAGGTTCTTGGGCCAGTTTTCCAGCCCCCGCCTTCACCAGGTTCTTTTGCCCCTGCAGAGGAATCCCAAGTGTCAAAACCTCCCCCGGAGTCCCCAGCTCCACCTTCCCGGCCTCTCCCACCCCAGAGCCTCGAGGGCTTGCAGCCAGCAGGACCTGAGACTGCGGGCCTGGAGCGGGCCCCAATCCAGAACAGCCCCTGGAAGGAGACCAGCCTGGACCACCCCTACGAGAAGCCCAGAAAGTCTTCTGAGCCCAATAGCGAGTCCAGGTCAGGATGGGGAGAAAGGCAGGTGGGGAGTAGGCGGGAGCTGTGCTTGGGTGGGGCAGGAGTACAACAGGGTAAGGCACGGGAGACTGCCTCTCTCCTTAACTGTGATGGTGGGAGGTATGAGTTTTGGGGTCCCCTTCCACTATGCCCCCTTCCTCTGCACAACTCGAGCCCCTCAATGGAGGCATTCTTGCCCCTGACCCGTCTCTAATCCTTTTGCAGCAGCCCAGCCACCACGCCACAGGATGGGCCCAGTACGTCCAGCCTGTGGCTGCTGGAGCCTGCCTCCTACCACGTGGCTCCCGTCCGCAGTATTGCTGGCCAGTGGCACGGCCGCACCAGCGCCCCCGCGACCCCCGAGATACAGGGGAGGAGGGGCCCGTCGCAGTCTCTGAGGTAAGAGGTCACCCCGTAGATGCAGGGGGAGGTGGCACCCACTAGGGACAGCTTGCATTTGGAGGGTGGTGGCTTCTAGGATATAGGTGGGACTGTGGGTGATACGTGGCTGGTGCTGTGGCTTCTCCATGGGATCCCTTCTTGGGGCAGCTCTCAGTAGAGGCCGTGCCACCCACAGTCAGCAAAACCAGAGGCACGTCATTCGTGAAGCAAGCTGTTTTCTGCACAACACAATTCATGTTTTCTCCCCTTAGCCATATTCTCTGATGGCAAGAGAATATGGAACTTGGTAGATACTTCGGCAATTGCCTACGATTGTTTTGTTATCGGTCACTGGCAATGGGTGGTTCACTTTCTCAATTGATGTGCAGTCGATTCTCACTATTTGCGGTAGTTTTATGTCCCATAAAGTCACTGCAAACACTAAATTAGCAATACTGAACCATTGCTCCCTGGGAAAATATTGGGTTAGGCTCCTGAGAGCTTCGGGGCACAACACTTTTGTCAACTGATCAATACATATCCTTGTTTAATGTGTGTTTCTGTTTAAAGACACCTCATTTAATATACATTATTGACTCATTAACACTGAATTCCTGGCCGATAGCACTCTAGGTCATGCTGGAATAAAGCTCATCTCGTATGTATATTCCGCAGAAGGCACACCCATAGCCTTTCTCCACTTAAGCACACCAGACTGCAGCACTATGCTTTGGGGCCGTTTTAAACAGGGATGTCACCAAGAGAAAGCACAAAAATACGAAACACGGGACACTAAATCGACCGTGGAGAGGATACTCGTTTATTGTATGAAAGTCGAAACGAGAAGTCAGAGCACTGCCTTGTTCTGTCTCAGTTGAGAACGTGCCTGGTGGGCTTCTCACAGTTTTCACCATTCTGTGCACGTCCGCAAATGACCACAAGTGTTGTGAGTGTTGATTTGAGGTTACAAATACATTTTCGCTGTGGGAGATTTTGCAAAGACAGAATCCGCAAATAATGAGAATCAATTGCGTGTTGTTTTCCAAGTGTTTTCCCAATTTTCTTGGTGATAGTCTCAGTGACAGAGCTAGGCCAGGCAGTGTTGGCTGCACCACACGAAAGCCCTGGGCACGATTGCTGGGTTCTTCTGTCCCTTTACATGTGCTTGTCAGGCAGCGCTGGACGGGCCGGGGGCGGGGGGGGGAGGGGGTGCGCAGCTTGGGACAACTGCTCTCCAGTCAAGCAATGAATCTTATATTTTATGTACTTCCAGGGCTAGGTGACAAACAGTGCCTTTGTGCAGATCTGTAAAAGGCGCCCCCCTCTGGGCAGACACAGCCCCACCACAGGGCATATTAACCCTCGAGGGCTGGATTTCAGCCCCTGTGAGTCCTGGGCGGCTGCCCTTCTGAAGGGCCAACCTACAGGCAGCTCCCCTGTATTAGTTTGGTGGTGCAAAATACCCCAGAGTGGGTGGCTTAAATGACAGAATTTCACTGTCCCACAGTTCTGGAGGCTGGAAGTCCAAGATCAGGGTAGGGTTGGTTTCTTCTAAGGCGTCTCTCCTTGGCTTGTGGATGACCGGCCATCTACTTCCCTGACACGGTGTGCGCCACACACAGCTTTACAGGTGCAGCTTAGATACCCGACCATGGCTCCCCGAACAGATTCTGCCGCTGTCATGCCGCGGGACGCAGGGTCCCTCACGTGGCTGAAGATAGGGGACATCGCAGGGGCATCCTTGCCACAAACCGCAGAAGTGTGAATGCAGCAGGAGGGATATGGTGCATGGCGCATGAGGGCCGGGAGGGTGTCTGGGTGTTTATTTGGGGGGAGGTCTGACCCAAGACCCAGGCCTGTGAGCCATGCCTCCTCTGCCGAGACAAAGCGAGCGGCGGCCTCACGGGTTTATCTTCACCCCCCAACCTCCACCCCCACCCCAGGCCCAAGGGAAGAGCCTTGGCCTCCTGGACTCCCAGCCTCAGGGAGCCCCCCCACACTCAGTGCGTCTCCCCTTCCTCCCCCAGGACGGATTCCTTCCGGGCGGGTCCCGAGGGCCGAGGTCGCAGCGCCTTCCCCCGCCGCCGCCCCACTCACTACACGGTGACGGTGCCCGACTCCTGCTTCCCCCCGACCAAGCCCCCGCTGCCGCACCCCGCCTACCACTCCTGCTCGGAGGACAGCGGCTCCGACGTCTCCAGCATCTCGCACCCCACGTCGCCGGGCAGCAGCAGCCCCGACATCTCCTTCCTGCGGCCGCTGGCCCCGCCCGAGCCGCCTCGCCACCGCGGGGCCTGGGGCCCGGCCGGCTCGCTCTACCCCAAGCTGCTGCTGCCTCCCGGCCACCCGGCGGCCGGGCGCTACGTGCTGCTGGCCGAGAGCCCCCTGCCGCCGCCGGCCGAGTGGGAGCTGGGCCGCGCAGCCCTGGGCCGCGCCTACGAGGACGACGCCGCGCTGCTGCGCTGGCAGCGCCTGGTGGCGGCCCGCGGCCGCGTGGTGCGCACGCCGTCGCTGAAGGACAGCCCCGCGGGCCGCGCGCTCAGCAAGGCGGCGGTGTCCGAGGAGCTCAAGTCGTGGCACGAGCGCGCGCGCCTCCGGAGCGGCCGCCCGCACTCGCTGGACCGCCAGGGCGCCTTCCGCGTCCGCAGCCTGCCGCCCGGGAGAGAGGGCTTTGGGCGAGCCCCGGGGGCCCGGACACAGGTACGGGAGCGGCTCCGGGGTCCCGGGCCGTCAGCGGGGACGGGCTGCAATTCTAGCGCGCCCCGGAGCAGAGGCGCGGTATGCCGACAGGGTGGTGGCTGCCGCCATCCCCAGCTCGGGAGGACCCACGGCAGAACCACTCCCCCGGGGCCTTTGGAAGGCCCTCGGGACTCCCCTGGGGCCCCTCCTAATGTTGCCTCTGGCTCAAGAGCACATACCCACGTACCGGGTGGAGGTGATCCTGGCAGAGAGCGGAGACTTTTTTCCTTAGGGCTCCATAGATGATCCGCAAAGCAGATAAGCCTCTATTCATAATCGGAAATCCCATCCGAATTAACCCCCCAGATTTCCTGACCTGAAGGCTCAGGACAAAGGGAGTCTGAAAACGTGTTTGCGAAAGCCAGGACCTGTGAGTGCCTGTGGTTAACTTCCTCTGGACAGCCCTCCACACCTCTGGGCTGAGAAGCAGGGTGGCTGATGGTTAAGGGCACAGACTCCGAAGTTAGGCTAGGGGGTTCAAATCTCAGCCCTGCTACTCGGAAGTGATAATGATTGGCCAGCTGTCTATCTCGGCGGGCCATGACCTTTAAGGGAGTTATTACGTGTGAAATGATCAGAATCGTGTATAGTAAGTGCTAGTAAGTGGTATTACTCTCTGTCAGGGACCAGATTGGTAAGATAGAGCACTCTGACGTGAGGTAAGGGTGTCCACTCTGGATTCAATGGCCCAGTTTCTTCATTCCGGAAGTGGGGGTAACACAGGAGTCCTGTCTTCTTTCTCCCTGGTACGGAGGGCTCTGCAGGGGGTGTGCTGCAGAAGCTACCAACAGGCTGCTTCTCTGAGACCCATGATTCCTAGTAGGCCCAGCTGCACGTCCCTCCCCCACCCACCAGGTCTCTGGGCTGCAGCTGGCATCCCGGCTGGGCAGCAGCCTGGCCCTGGTCCCAGGCCGCACCCTCCAGCTGCCGTGCTTTTGCTTTTCCCTTCCTGCCAGCTTGGACCTGTCCTCAGCCCAGGCCCAGCCCATCCCAACCTGCCCGACAGGGAGGGTGACAAGAAGGGAGCCCAGGAAAGGCGGGGAGGAGGAGGTCAGGGTGCCTGTCACACCCCAAAGAAAGCTGGAGTGGAAAATAGATAAGGGTGGCCCCTGGGGGACATAGAGCCTGCTGGGACGGGGGCCGGGGTGGAGTGGCTGGGCCCATGTCGCTGCCAGTCAGCGTCCTTAAGGGACGGGGATGGTGTGCCTGCATTTGCTGTCTGGACATTTCTACCTGGTTTGCTCACAGATCTCTCCTTGCTTCCTGACCCTGGCAGGTGGCCACAGTGTATGTGCCCCGGAGATCACCCGAAGGGGCCCCCGTGCAAGTCTTTGTGCCTGAGAATGGCGAGATCATCAGCCAGGTGTAACCAAGGCCAGGTGTCACCGCGTGGCTCAAATGCCTCGGCCCAGCTGCCAGAAAATGCCAGAAAAGACTGTTGGACAGCAGGGCTGGAGCCAAGCCCTTCCACCCTTGAGTGCCTTCTTCAGCTCCTTTACCCCCATCGCAGGTCGATGAGCCGGGGCTGAGCCTTTTTTTTTTTTAATGTTTTTTTTTTTTTTTTCCAGAAACCGTGGCCTTAGGATTTATATTTGTGATTTGTCCTCAAGATCCCTATAATATGATGATGCTTTATTCCCCAGAGCTTGGTTTATTGGACTTGAGGCCTTGCCTGTCTGACTGACAGGATTTGTCTCCTTCTGCAAGCGGCGTGACGCATGAGGCAGAGGGGGCCGCGCTGGGATTCCTCACAGACTCTACCCTCTGGCTCCGAGAATGTCCCCAGAGAACAGCGCCTGTCTCACTGCAGCTGGAGGCATACTAGTGTGCCTCTCCGGCCCCGCAATTTCCCAGCTCTCTGGGTACTGTAGGGGTGTCTGGGCAGGGGGAGAATCTTCTTCCCCTTTATAACGTGCTCTGTGATGCACACATGAGGTGGTAAAGATCATACGTCCTGATGGAGTATTGTCTTCCTGGATGGACCCCTCTCTTTTCCTCACCCCATAACACCCCCCCGAGGGGCCCTAGTCACTCACCATATGCTCTCTGTGCCCCTGTGGGCTCCCACATCTCCTCAGACCTCTGAGCCTTGAATTGGAGGCTTTGCCAGCTTGTAGCATTAGGAAGACCGGGCTGGCGGCTGGCCTGTGGTGGTGTTTGGTGGAGGCCGGCTCATACTTTGACCACCTTCTCTGGGCATCGTGACGACTTGCAACCCCACCCTTCCTTCTATCCCTTTTTCATTATAGTCCTAAAAAGCAATGCCTTCCAGATATTTTTGGAAAGGTACCATGTTTGTGGCATGTTCTCATAAGAGGGGGTAGTGGTCACTGCCCCGCCGCTCCTCACCCAGCTGTTCTTCTGCCCTGACACTGGGTTTCCTTGAAAGAGGGCACATCCTTATTTTTACAAATATGGGAATACTCACTCTTAAGGGTGTTCATTAATTGTCCCATGTGCTAAGACTCAAGTAGGCCTGAAAATGGCCTGTGCGAAGACCATCCCACAGTCCCTGGGTTCTCATCTTTGGGCTTCTTTGCCCTCAGAGCTCCTACTTTGAGGAGAAAACACAGAATGGAGGCGAGGTGGGGCTAGGGAGAGCGGAGTTCTGATTCTGCCCATGCAGAGCCCTTTCCCCTCTGAGTGCCCTGGAGTGGACAGAAACTACAAATATAGCTTACACCTCCAAGAACTTTGATGTCTGACCCCAAAGAACACAGTTCTCCCTACTGGACAGAAGGCAGTGTGGCCGACTGCACAAGGTTGCCGAGGGAGAAACTTAGGTGGCCCCTCAGAGGAATCTGGGGGAGGAGAGGAGAGCCTGAGGGCAAGCATTTCTGTCACTATGCTCTGACCCCATCCTGCAGCTCCCCCACTTCTTGGGTGGACGCTGGTCCCCTTACGTTCGAATGTCCTACTTTGAATTCTGTTCTCTTTCATTTTGTCTCGAAGCCCCTTTCACTGGTGTACAGCCATCTCCCCTCCCCGTGTCCTCCCAGGAGCCCAGAGCTCCTTTGGCTGAGCCCGGAGACATCCAAGCACCCCCCCAACATGAGCGTCCTTTATGTTAACTTATTGGTCCTGTATGATGCCTGGTACTTGGCGGCGGGGCTGGAAGTGTGTGGGTTTTAGTGCCAAATATGTCAATAAAGTCCGTTCTTTGTGATTGGTCCAGCTGACAACGAAGGTTCTTTTGTGGCAAGTTTCTGAGCAGAGGTTTTGCCCCGGATTCCTGCCTGGAGTGGCAGAGTTTCCTGGTCCCCAGCTGGTCCAGCCAGGTTCCTGGGGAGCAGTGGGAGGGCTGGGGTGGTAGAGGGAGGCTCTCGGGTTCTTTGCCTCCCTGACAGGATGAAATGAGGACCAATCCCCGCCAAAGCTCCCTAGGTCTCCAGGGCTTGAGGGGACAGGCTCTGGGAGTCACCTTCTCAATGGCAGGGGACTTTGTGGCAGCTTCAGGAGGTCTGAAGGCTTCCTGCGAGCCAGCCTGGGCCGTGGTCAGGGATGTGGGGGGCGAAGAGTCTCCTTGAAGCTGTTCTTGGAGCTCTGGACTGCCTAGAGTGGAGGTTCCCATGAGAAGCAACCCCTTCAAAGCTGGACAACTGGGGAGCTTCCTGGCGTTCCCTACAAGGTCTCGTCCCCCATATCTGGGCAGGATTGCCAATGGCCCCTCCTTCCACCTGAGGACCAGGGGGTGGAGAGGGGTGGAGGAAAGCTCCAGCTTGGACCACCTCCACCCCTGCCCTGCAGGGGCCGCTACAGGACCTGGGAGCGCAGCGCCCCCTGGAGCCACAAAGCCCAGGAGCAGCGTGAGCCCCGGATCTGAGGTGCCTGGTGTGTCAGGTAAAATGGTCCCTGCCTGCCTGTCCCCCTCCACAGCAGACAAAAGGCAGGTGGCTGCGGGTAGGGGCGACTCCAGGCTGGCCCTGGGTGCTGAGCCCTGGGGACAGTGGGAATCTGTGGGCTTTAGGGGCTTGGCTTTCTTAGGCCTGATGGGGGGTGCTCCATTCCAGGTGGAGGTGGGTGGGGGAAGGGAAGGTGACTCCAGGGGTCTCTGGAAGACAGAGCACCCTGATGGTGGACCTGAGCGTCTTCAACTGCACTGAACTGCTGATAATGGGGTGCTTGATCCTGTATCATAAACAGCTGGATGCCTTAGGCCCAGGGAAGCTGACCGGGTGCTGGGAGTGCCGAGGGGACCGCCTGTCAGAGGAAGAAACTCCCGGCAACAGGACTGGCGGGGACCAGCTAACACACGGGGAAACAAAAGAAAGCAGGGGGCAGGGCCTTCTGATGAGGCTCGTCTCAGAACAGCCAGCAATGGGATACGCGAGTTTGGGGACCCATACGCAAAGTGCCAGGCAGTGGTCTCCTGGTCCACAAGCAGGTGTCCCTGGGCAGTGTCTGGGAGGGGCAGACATTTAGGGGCTCTTAGCTCCCCTACCGCAGGGCAGAATGGGATTAGGAATTGGAGAACGGGGACAGAAGCCTCTGGTACAAGGGAGCTTTAGGATTTTAGCAGCAAGACTCCCAGAGGCAATTCGGCCCAGAGGCAGAGGGAGGGACACGGCTGGTGCCTGAGTCTGTATTTTAGACAGTAGTCATGAGGCTTCTGGGAGACCACCCCCGAATATGAAATTTGTCCATACAGGGAGAGGCCTGAATGGAAGAGTTGTAGGCAAGTCAGGATGAATCAGGGCCCTTCCGAGGGTCCCCTTTCTTCCCAGGGGGAGGGAAAGGGAAGCCGATGGTGGGGCCAGGCACTGGCATCGCTCAGCCAATTCCTTTTCTCATAAATGGCCTGCCTCCTGCAGCTTCACCTCTCGGTGGAGAAGCTGCCTCCCCGGGAAGGAGCATCTGACACGCGCCCTGCCTCCCGTCCGCATCACCAGCGGCAGGCGGCTGCCCCACGTCTGCAGATGAATCTATCTCCTAACAAGCAAAAATCCAACAGAGTAACTTTCTCGCAATCGACTGGCCAAGTCTCTTGGAATCCTAACTTAATGGGTGAGCAGCTGGCCCTGGCCCGGGCTGTGTTTCAACTCACTGCAGGCTCAGAGGGGGTGGTGATTGCCCAGCCCTGGCTTGAGATGGCACCTCGTGGACACGAGTCGGCCCCCTTCTGGCTGCCCCCTTCACGGCTCTAGGCTCTGCATACTTGTCCATTTGCAGACCTGCCTCCATGAGCGGCCTGGAGCTGGGCAGGGAAGAGGACACTGGGGCTTTGAATTAAACCTCACCCCGCTCATAGTGGTTCAGGGTAGCCAACTCCCCTACCCCCTGCCACATTCCATTTCCATACCTATCTATTCTCAGCTGAACAGCCAGAGTAATCTTGTTAAACAAAAGTCAGACTATGCCATTCTTTTACTCGAAGCCTACTCGCCGCCCCCCCCGCCCCCACCCCGCGTTCAAAGCAAAAGCTGGAATCCTTACAGTAGTCCTTGCCATGGGCCTTGCGAGGCCCTCATGACCCATCCCATTACTGCTCTGCTTTGTCTCCGCCATTCTCTCTGCTCCTCCCACTCCAGGCCCACACTCCTTGCTGTTCCATGACCGTGCCGGCATGATCCTGCCTCTGGGCCTTTGCATTTGCTGTTCCTTTGGCCTAGAATGCTCTTTCCCTCGATATCTGTATGGTTTGGTCCTCACTTGAAGGAGTGGCCCTTGAAGACTACTCAAATTTGAGGAACAAGATTTTCTTTGATCTCCTGTGTATATACACAAACCTATATGAGCAAATGCAAAAAGAATACCTTGAGAACCACAGTAACAGTAGTTTCTGTGAAGGAACCGCTTGGTACGGAAGCTCTACGTCTGTAAGCTCGGCTTAGCAGAGAGCCTTTTACATAAACGGTGCTCAATTAAATGTATGCCTGAGAATGAATTTACTGACCTCCTGCTCTGTGCCAGGGATTATCCTAATTTTTACATGAATGAATGAATTCAAGCCTCATTACAATCATACATACTGTGATTATCATCGCCACGTTAAGATGACAGAACTGAAGCTGGGGGACATTTAATCTGCTCAAGATTGCTCCTGACATGCCTTCCTTCATTGAATTATCACAACAATAATAAATACGATCACCTTTGCCATTGTATAGATGAGGAGGCAAGAGTTGAGAGAGTTTACTTGGCTAAAGCCCACAAGGCCAATAAACTAGAAGAGCCGAGCTTTGAACTCAGGCAGACGGGTGTTTCATTGCCGTGCCCCATCCCCAGAGTGGCCTGAGCGCAGGTCTGGTTGCTTCTGGCCCCTGCATTGCTACCGTCTCCAACCTCTTGATTCATCCCCTCTTGACACTCCTTGGGGTGGACAGGCTCTGTTCTTAGCATTACTCCCCAGCCTCTGCGTCTGCACCTGGGTCCCGACTCGGGGAGGCTTCCCCAGAGGCCTCTACCAGCCCCATTGACAAGGAAGCTTCCAGGGCTGATGTGAGCTTTCAAGTTCATTCACATTCAGGATTTCAAAGCCTGTCTAGGACAGCTCCAATAATGTGTGGCCACTGGTGGTGACTTCAAGATCTCTCTCTTTACAATTGCCTTTCCATCCCTGGCCATGCATGATGCAAAAGAACTCTTACCTGAGAACCCCCCCACTCCCCATGATTGCCTCTCTCAGTCTTAAGCTTCAGAGATCCACACTAGGTCATTGGCCTGGAGAGGTTGGTTCTTGGAGCTGGGACACCCACCCAGTATCTGATGGTTTCTGAGCCTACTTGGCAGAGCGTAGGGATAGAATGGCCCTGCTTTCCTAGTCCATCTGACAGAATCAGCCCAACTCCTCCCAACTACATCCGTTTGCAGGATTGCGCCAGTCAGAAAGAGATGCCTGTGAGTTCATTTTGGAATTTCTAGAACAAGGACAAGAGGTAAGGAAATCCTCTGAACCGTTTTGAGAGCTGAGGAGGAAAGCAGAAAAAAATGAGGACTCGTGCTTCCTTGGGATTTGAATACTAGGCCTGGCTTGGAAGTTACCTGAAATTCAGTCTTTTTTTTTTTTTTTCTTTTTGAGAGGGAGGGAGAGAAAGAAGGTGGCGAAGGGCAGAGGAAGAGGAAGAGAGAGAATCTTAAGCAGGCTCCATGCCCAGCGCGGAGCCCCACATAGGGCTCTATCTCAGAACCCTGAGATCTAAGCTGAAATCAAGAGTCAGACGCTTAGCTGACTGAGCCACCTAGGCGCCCCAAAATTCAGCCCATTTTTGCCTTCTGACCTGGGAAATCTTTGGTTGAGTCAGCAGACAGGCTCTGTGCAAAAGAATCTTCCTTATGGACCCTTAGCTTCCCTGTCCCCAGAGGGTTCTGAGGGGGCCAGAACAGAAGATGGGGGAACTGTGTTAAGGAAATCAAGCGAGCTATATCTATCCTGGCTAACTCTAACCCTAACCTTAACCCTAACCCATCCCAGCTGCTCTGAGGTCTGGCCTGACCGTGGCGGGCGGGGTCTGGGGGTACAGGCTGCCGGTCCCTCCTGTAGGAGGAGTTAAGGGCTGAGGCCTGGCTCACAGGCGGGGAGTTTCTGTGTTCTTTCCTAGTCTCAGTCGGACAAGCTGAAGTTCCTGAGGGCTGTGGACACTTTGTGCAGTGCTGTTCACGCCCAGGCAAATGGCAATATGAATGATTACTTTCCCAAAACCATTCTGGCCAAGAAAATTGAGGTGAGAAAGACCCCCAAGCTCTTCTGGGAGTTGGTCATCCAGGGATGAGGATGACCAAGTCCCAGAGCCAAGAGCCGGCACCTCTCTCTGAGGGAAATTCTTGTTTCTTCCTGGCCCTTCTAGATATTAATCCTTGAAGAATCCACCGAGGTCTTGGTCAGCAATGTGTGGCAGCAAGCCATGCTCTGCATCGTGGCCCTGAGGTTCCTTCCTTGCTGTTACCTCCTCTGAGCCCTTGGGTCTCTGATGCGGAGAACATTTGGGTTGGGAGGAAGGGCAAGGTTTGGGGACTAGAGTTTTGGGCTGTGGGTGGCAGGGCCCCATGATTGCCACCTCATCTACCAGCATCCAGGGGTGGTGGAGGTACCCCCAGTTTCATTATTAGAAGCCTGTTAGGACATCTGGGATAGGGAAGGCTTCCCAAGAAGCCAGGGACCTCCTTCCCTGGCAAGGAGGCCATTGAAGAGTGTTTGGGGGCTCAGGTCCGCACTCAGAAAAGACAGCCGAGGTTTTACCCTAGGGTCCTAGAAGCCTAACCCAGCTTGTCACTAATATCCTCCAAAGCTCTCTTGTCATTCCTCCCTTCTCACCCCAGCCAGGTGAATCCACCCTTCCACATATCCCAGAAACTGGACTTGGTAAATGCCTGCATCTCTAGCACATTCTCTCTGCCACTCATCATGCCCAGTCCAGACCGGAAGGAAAGTGCTAGTCTCTACCTCCAGGTAATCCCCCCCATCGCCTCCTGGTGGAGGTCTCCATGGGAGAGGATTTGTCTTCAGAGGCTTCCTCTGTCCTCTTAGCTCCTGGGCCCCCCTACCCACCTCTCTGACCCCTCCTTCAGGAGCTCAGAGCCCCAGGGTCATCATGCTTCCCAGGAGTAACCTCTCTGCCCATCCTCACCTGTCTCCCACACTAGGTCCTCTCTCACAAAGGCTCTCGTTTCTCCAATTCCGTGGCAGACTCAGTCTTAAGATGAGACAATATGATGATAAAACCCATAGATTTTATGGAATAACTGACCAGTGGGCTGCCAAATCTCAAGAACTTTCAGTTTTAAAAAATAGAACTTTCCTTAATCTAACAGAATGAATCCCTAATGGTGAGAATCTCATGGGGACTGTATTTGTTGGCAAGAACCGCCCGATGCCTACATTTTACTATTTGGCCTACAATTTGGGGTGGCCCTGGTCCAGTCTTCAGTGAAATCAAGAAAGGTCAGCACTTGGGAAGATCAGAGTGTGGCGGCGGAGCTGAACTGGCCCCCGGGTTACTTCCTCCTGAGGAACATGGGGCACGTGGGGGAGTGCCCCAGGGAGCCAAGCTGACACGGTGGCTGTCGGTCCTCCTACACTCCACGCTTCCTCCCTTGTCAGACGATGCAAGCCTTAGATGACATGTTACAAGCTCTTGTAATGGAGGACATGGACCCCAACATGCCCACCCTGCAGAAGTTCCTGGAGGTAAGTGGCTGTAGAAATCAGTCACACTGGAGCCCTCTATTAAATCTGGTCTTTTGGGAGGAAAGACAGGGAATATTAAGATGGTCTGAGGGTGTTTCTAGCCCAGAGGCCATCGGTTCTCAAACCTCTGTGAGCGTCACAATGACTTGGAGACCACTTCCTGCATCGCCCTCTCTCTGTCTTTAGAGCCTTTCAAATATTCTTAGTTATGATACATTGTCTTCTCTTTGGGGTGAATTTGAATAGGGGCAATAGCCGAGTCACTTGAAACCAACTTTCATCAACAAGTTGGTAATGAATCAGGATAAGACAATTTTGGATAAAACATTATGTGTGATTACCAATATGGAGACAGGATCAATTGGATATCTTAAAAAAATTTTTGATGAGGGCCATATCTAGAGAGGAAACATAGCCATATTGGGATTAGTGACATGGTTTTTATGGACGGTATCATTTCTGGTATGTTTGTTGAGAAGCATTTCTGTGCCTTAGAGGCACCTTCCCTGTAAATGGACTAGTAAACGCACTATTATAATTTGAGTTTATGGGGAACAGACTCAGAGCTTTGGTTCTCCATCAGGGTGGAGTCCTCAGGAAATCCACTACTGGGGTCCTTGTTATCCAAAAGTAAGTGGTGCTCCCCAAGGGCACACTTGATATTGTTTCCAAAATTTCATCTATCGATTTATCTTGATAAATGAAATTAAAATGATAAAAATAAGATTTTTATATGCAACAGCATTTACATTATATTTGCTACTTTGAGGTAATTCTGAAACAAAAAAAAATCACGTGTGGCTATTTTAGACATAATTTTTCCTGCAAAAATTATATGATCGCATAATACATCATTTATTTCATATTTGACTTTGCACAGCGGGATCAGAAGGAGGGTTAATTTTGAAAAAATATTTAAGGTCGATTTAGTTTTGCTGAGGGCCCCTCTCTCTCTTTTTCTTGCCTTTGTTTTTTTCATATTTTTATTAAGGCATGATTTACATACATTATAATGCGCCCTTCCTAGTGCCTAGTTCTGCTGTTTTTGACAAATGCAGTCCTATCTACACGACTACAGTCAAGCTACAGAGCAGTTCTACCAGCCCCTCGAGTCCCCGCATGACTCTGTAGCCCACCCCTCTGCCCACCCAATCCCCTGACAGTGATGATCTTTTTTTCTTTTTGGCATATGAGCTGCCGAAGCGAGCACCTGTTCGTCTTTTCGGCAGCTGGGGAGGTAGATTCAAAGCAAGGAGGGATGAGGGCAGTGTTCCCGCAGAAGGCATGGGTGGTGTCCCTATGCTGCCTTTCCAGATCATCTTGCCTTGGTTAACACTGGCGGAGAAAGTGCACGAACAGACCCGGGCCTTGGGCACCGTTGCCCGGATGCTGAGGTTTATTTGCAATTTCCCTGAGCTGTCGGTGAGTGCCTGGGGTGGGAGGGAAGGCTGACCCATGGGCCTTGCCTCTCCGAACACCGGGCACCTGACTGAGCCTGAGGCTCACCCAGAACTCCTTATTTATTTGTTTGCTTGTTTAGCATGAGTACCTTTTCTGCTTCTATGGGATATTGCCCTTAGCTAGTAAACTCTAATTGTCTGGACACCTCTCAGTCTTGGCGGGAGACCTTGGCCTGGAGAGCTGGGATGGGCCCGTAGCTTTCCACTGGCTAACATATCAGACGCGTCTGGCTGCCCCATTTTCCTGGGTGTCGATTGGGAAGGTTCCCCAACTCCAGGACAGAGTGTGGAGTTGGTGGGGTGAGGGGCCGCACACCAGCACATAACTTAGTGATGTGGGAAGAAAGGGGAGGCTGGAGGGGGACGATGGTCACGGCAGGGAGAAGCTTCTTCCGGGATGGTGGAGAGGTAACAGTTTCCCCTCCCGGCAGCACATGATGGAGTTCTCGCTGAGCGGGAAGCTTATTGGCATCTTGGGCCTGCTCTGCATGAACGCCAGCTATGAGATCAGCACAGGGGCCTCGGAGGCATTGCATTACCTGTTCAAAATCCTTGTGCTTCATCGAAGTAAGTGACACGAGCCTGGGCTGTCGCGTGGCTGCAGCTGTGGGGACCCACTGAGTGGCAGGCGCAAACCAGCTCCGGTCCCTGAGTGCCTGCCTTGTGTCGGGCGCACCGGAGGGCGGGGCACGGGGGTAAACGGGCTTCATCTAAATGAACTTCAGACCCATTGCTGAGGCGATGCCCTGTTTTAAAGATTCTAGAAGATCCTTGGAAAAACGGGGGAGCGGGGTTCGCAGCCACCTGTGAGATCCCATCGCTACTCCTGGGTATATGACTGAGAAAATGAGCGTCCTTTCTCAGGGAACAGACCAGGGAATCTTGGGTCTAGACCTTCTCCGCCCCAGAGAAAACAGAGATACAGACAGCCATGCACACTTACAGAGAGGTGCTGGAGGAGTTTGCAAGTATGCCCTCATGGGAGTTTCAGAAGCCTTGGCTTTTTATGATCCAATAAAATGTACTTCCTGTTTTGCTCAGCTGTAGGGGTGAGGGGTGGGGACAGTCCACACGGTGGCTTGGGTACAGGAACAGCAGGACCAGTGGACCAGACCACCTCCCCAACTACAGTCCCCCTCCACCCATCAGCCTGGCACTACGGAACCCTCCCCCATTTGGCTGGGCAAACATTACTGCACCTGTTGAACCCTGTTGATCTCTGAGGTTTGGAGGGGAAGTGAGGGAGGGTGTGTTCCTTTCTCCCTGGTAAGGCCCTGCCCCTTAATTGTTGTTTTTGGATTGGAGGTATGAAACAGAAGACAGAGGTCATCCTGAAGGACTTGCAGAAGCATTTCCGGGGAGGATGGTTTGCCAACATACAGAGCCTCACAATGGTAACCCTTGCCCTCCACCGTGTGTGGGGTGCCCAGACGGGGAGTGTCCTCAGGGGAGAAAGACGGCTGAGTATCGATTACAGAGGGCCTGGCTGGGGCCACAGAGGAATACTCCCCCACCCAGGGAACTGCCCTCAAAGTTCAAGGTCTCATGGATAGCATGCCAGAAGGATAAGGCCCACTCCCCTAGTTTCACTTGAGTTGACTGAAGTTGGAGGTCATTGAGAGAGTTTGTAAAATAAGGACCCAGTCAACCCTATCCCCCACCCCCAGATTGTGCTCCTGTACCTTTACCTGTGGCCTAGCTTTAATTCTGTTCGTTCAGCAATATGTATTGCTGATCTCAGCAATGGCGTCCCCAAGCTTAGTCTACTTCAGCCATTCCAGCCAGATAGCCAAGAATCATTCTTCCATCTTTCCTCCCCCTCGCTTTCCACATCCAGTTCAGTCCCAGGTCTGTCCATTCTCATCCTGAATGGGATGAGAGTCCATCCACTCTGCCCCGGCCCCACCATAGCTATGCTGCTAGGTCCACCATCAATCTCTTGCCCGCGTTATTGCAGCAGCCACCTGCCGATCGCCCTGTTCCTGACCGTGCTCTCATCACACCATTTTCTGCACTGTCGTCAGAGAATTATTTCTTAAATGCACATACTATCATATTATTCCTTTTCAGCCTTTGCACTGACTCTCCATTGTTCTTATCCTAAAGGCCAGATTTCACACAGCCAGTGAGGCCCGGCCCGATGTGGCTCCTGCCTAACTCCCTCGCCTCATCTTGTCTAGATTCCCCTTCCCCACACAGTCCAGGTCCCTTTCAGGACACAGTGGTTGGACTGAACTCCTGTCTCTCCAGACCTTTGCACAGTCTGTTCCCTGCCTGGAATTCTTTCCCCCCATTTTCACCAAAGTATGGACTTCAGAGGTACTTCTTCCAGGAAGCCTTGTCTAATCTTGCAAGTCTAGCTTCGGTGTCCCCACTGTGTCCCTTACTGGCATTTCTCATATGGCCTCATGACTGCCTATTTGCCTGCCCTGACTCGACGGTAAGTTCCCTGAGGGCAAAGGCAGGGGGTGTCTTGTGTGCGGGCTTCCCCAGCTCCCAGCATAGCACCAGGCACAGAGTTGGGACTCTCTTTCTTGTGTGAGTTAATGAGCTTCGCTGGGGTGTGTAGATCCAGAGACATGAGGCATACCTGGTTTAGACCATAGCAGTCACTCCTTGGTTTGGACTGCTGTCAACTCACTACACATCAGAACTCATTTCCAAATGGGATCACCTAATTACATTCCAAATTCAAAATAGAAATGCCTTTTGCATTGTTCTCTGTACCGTATTGTCTGGACCCTTGTTCTTACCTGGGGGACTTCAGAGCTGGTGACCCTCTGGAGCCTGGCCTCACACCATGGAAGAAGCAGATGCTGGCCAGGGGCTGCCTCCACTGGACCTAGGTTGACTGGTCTCTTTGGAGTCTGGAGGTCTTGTGCGGTCGCAGGGTGGGGTGCTGACATTGCAGAGACAGCTGGTGCTCTTCTTTCTTCAGTTCTTCAGGAAATACCTGACCCCTGAAGAGAGAGCAGATGTGATAATGGTGTCAATGGAGGCCATGACCAGCGCCAACAGGCATGACGTCTGTGCAGCTTCCAAGATGCTAAAGATGACCCTGAAGTACTCTATGCCAGAAATTGGGAAGGTACTAGCTCTGAGGGCTTAGTGGTTCAAGGTCAATTTAAGGATTCTTCCTCACTGTTTTGGATCTTGTTCTGTTTTCTTTCCTACTGGTTGGGGTTTAAGGAATTGAAATCCTTTAACTCAGAGGAGGAGAAGTTAAATGAGGAGTTGTTTGCAATTGTGCAAAAGGCCCTTCTGTGGGAAAGGGTGACCTGCTGGCCTCCACGTCCACCAGAAATGTAAGAATAGGGCCAAAGCTATAGCAGGAGACTACTGTGGGGTCCTAGGACCGAGAGAGAACTGTTTTCCCTTCTGCTTCCAAACAGTACGTTAGGTCTGTGGATGCCTTCTTCATTCAGGTGGGAGAATGCACAGTCAAGACAGAGATTAGTCTATCAATCTCATATATCAATATTTCATATATACATATGAATTTATGAGACGTTGACATGAATCAGATGGAATACAGAGACTCTTGTCAGAGTCTGGTTCTCAGTCAAATTAAGATAGCATAATTTATCTTTGTCCCTTAATATCCCATATTTAAGGGTCTCATGGATTGATAGATTGATAGATTCACTCTCATCTCAATGGCCTAACCTACTCCTCTATCTTGCTCTATCTACAGTAGGTCCAGTTATTGTCCTGAGTCTTACCCTTGCCACACTCTCTGGCCTGGAGAGCCATCTGAATGCCTCAGAACAGACGGGGAATGAGCTCTTAGAGCTGAAGGCCAGCCCAGAGGTCAACCACTGCAACCTCCCACTCAATGCCTGTAACCCCTTCTGGAGCATTCCTGACCCTTGAGCAGCCAGACCTCTTGAAACCACTTCCGGGAAGCTCACTACCTTAAACCCATAGCTCATTCGAATGTGTGGATCACTTTCATTATTAGAAAGTTCTACCTTCCTGTGAACTGAAATCTTCGTCCCCACAGTTTCTAGTCTGTGGCCCAAGTTTGCTTTTTGGAGTTAGGCAGAAATCAATTAATATTCAGGTTTTGCTTAAACTAGGTGCCACGCACTCAGCTAGCCTTGTTCACATGTTATTTTACTGAATTCTTACAACAGGTCTGCGACAGGTTTTCTTTTCTTTTCTTTTTTTTTTTTAAAGATTTTATTTTATTTATTCGACAGAGATAGAGACAGCCAGTGAGAGAGGGAACACAAGCAGGGGAAGTGGGAGAGGAAGAAGCAGGCTCATAGCAGAAGAGCCTGATGTGGGGCTCGATCCCATAACGCCGGGATCACGCCCTGAGCCGAAGGCAGACGCTTAACCGCTGTGCCACCCAGGAGCCCCTGCGACAGGTTTTCTTTTTAGAAACGGGGAAAAGGCTCCAGGAGGCTAAGAGCCTTAGTAACTGAAGTTTCTTGAGCACTTATTATGTGACAGACACTGTTCCAACCAATGAGGATGTATTAGCTCAGAGCCATTGAGGTGGGTAAAGTTGTTTTCATTTTCTATATGAGGAAGTAATGCATAGAGAGGATGAAAAACTTGCCCAAGGTCACACAACTGGTAAGCAAGGAAGTGAGGTTCAAATTCAGGCAGTGTGACTCCAGGGCTCGTGCTATTCACCACTAGGCACACTGCTGAGTCCACACGGCTAGCAAACTGGGACACCTACCCTCCCCCCATAATAGCTTTATGTCTCCTGTTCCCACATCTCCAAGCTACTCAACCCCAGACACTTGCTTCATTCCTCATGACATGGTTTCCAGGCATGACTCAAGTCACCCTTCCCTGCTGCTCTTCATTTTGTCCCTCTAAAAATACGGGGGACAGGACAGCCCCCAGCCACACAGGTGTGGCCCGAACAGAGTGGGACAGTGACTGCTGGGGACAGGCTCACATCGGTGTGTGCCCACACACTTTATATGGGTGCCTAGTTACGTGCCTTCTGATGAGCTGGTGCTCTGTCCAGAATGAACCTTGCTCCTCCTTCCCCCACTTCAGGTGCCAGAAATCATCCAGTACATTTGCCACAATATGAACAGCATCACTGAAACCACAGCGCAAGGGACCATAAAGAGGATTCTTTACCTGCTGGCTCAGACCTACACCAATGAAGTGATTCTGACGCTATTTGAGATGGAAGATCAGTCACAAAGGTAGGTGACTATCAATTCCACCGACCAGCCCCCAACAGTCTTCTGATTTGCTTATTCTTCAAATGTACCCAATTTTCAATACAAGTAAGTTCCTTACTTATCTGGGGGAAGGGTGACTGTCGAAGTAATATGGGCTTATTGCAGCATATTTGAAAGCATGCAAAATTTTGAAAAAGCAAAAAAAAAAAATTTAAATTGGTTATCACCAACTATAATTTATAATTTGTCTACCTTTTATTTTCATTTTTTGAAAAGATTTATTTATTTGAGAAAGAGAGAGAGAGACAGAAAGCATGCATGAGTGGGGGAAGGGGCAGAAGAAGAGGGAAAGAGACAATCTCAAGCAGATTCCCCACTGAGTGCAAAGCCTGATGCGGGGCTTGATCCCATGATCCTGAGATTATGACCTGAGCCGAAATTGAGTCAGATGCTCAACCAACTGAACTACCCAGGCATCCCTAATTTGTCTACTTCTTAAAAATGGTTTTTAAAGATGTATTATCAAGGGGCGCCTGGGTGGCACAGCGGTTAAGTGTCTGCCTTCGGCTCAGGGCGTGATCCTGGCGTTATGGGATCGAGCCCCACATCAGGCTCCTCCGCTATGAGCCTGCTTCTTCCTCTCCCACTCCCCCTGCTTGTGTTCCCTCTCTCGCTGGCTGTCTCTATCTCTGTCAAATAAATAAATAAAATCTTTTAAAAAATGTATTATCAAGCTCATACTGTACATACCAATTTGCATATTTTTTCATTTAACATTTTATCATAGCATTTTCCTAAGTTAAAACCTTTTTGTAAACATATTTTTAATGGCTGCCTGATATTATATATTATATAATACAGTATTATATTCTATGAATCCACTACACTATAATTTCCTTTTTTGAACTTAAAAGATTTTTTAATTTACATGCAGTAAACGTCACCCTTTTGCTGTATAGTTCTGTAAGTTTTCTCAAACGTATAGTCAAAATCATCACCCCCATTATCAAGATACAGAGCATTTCCATCACCCTCCAAAATTCCCTTGTACTACTCTTCTGGAGTCAACTCCCTTCTCCACACCCAACCCCGGGAAACACTGATCTGTTCTTTATCTCTATCATTGTGCCTTTCCCAGAATAGGGTAAATAGAGTCATACAGCACAAATCATACAGTACAAAATAGAAACATGCTTTTGAGCCTGGCTCCTTTCACCCTGCATAAGGCATTTGGGATTCATCCAGGTTGTTGTATGTATCAAAAGCTGAGCAGTCCATTGTATGGATATCCCACAGGGTTTTTGTTTTTTTTTTTAAATCCGTTTACCTTTTGGGTGGTTTCCAGTTTTTGGTAATTATAATAATGCTGCTATAAATATTTGTATACAGGTTTTTGTGTGAACATCAGCTTTCATTTTTCTGGGATAAATTCCTAGGGACTGCATTGCTGGGCAATATGGGAAGTATATATTTAACTTTAAAAGAAACAGCCAGACTATTTCTCATGTGTAGCTTTCTTTCCCATTCCCACCAGCAACATAGGAAAGTTCTGGTTGCTCCCATCCTTGTTCACAATTGGTATTTTCATTGGAAAAAAAAAATTAGTCATTCTACCAAGTGTGTAGTGGCACCTCATTGTCGTTTTCATCTACATTGTCCTAATTTAATTGCAGCAAATGATGTCGAGCATGATTTCATGTGTTTCTCTGCCATCCGTAGAACTTCTTTGTTCAAGTAGCCACATCTTATACTCATTTCTTAATTGAGATGTTTGTTTTCTTTTCTTTTTTTTTTTTTAAAGATTTTATTTATTTATTTGACAGAGAGAGAGACAGCCAGCGAGAGAGGGAACACAAGCAGGGGGAGTGGGAGAGGAAGAAGCAGGCTCCCAGCGGAGGAGCCTGATGTGGGGCTCGATCCCATAACGCCGGGATCACGCCCTGAGCCGAAGGCAGATGCTTAACCGCTGTGCCACCCAGGCGCCCCGAGATGTTTGTTTTCTTATCCTTGATTTGGAGAGTTCTTTCTATAACCGGGACACAAGCCTGTCATATATATGAT
Source organism: Ursus arctos (assembly GCF_023065955.2). Taxonomy (NCBI): domain Eukaryota; kingdom Metazoa; phylum Chordata; class Mammalia; order Carnivora; family Ursidae; genus Ursus; species Ursus arctos. The sequence goes on from NW_026622874.1 coordinate 37,566,242, forward strand.
TTTCAAATATTTCCCTCATTTTGTGGATTATTTTTCATTTTTTTAAGTGTCTTTATGTATTGTGTTTAAGGTTGCAGATTTTTTCCCTTGTTTTCTTCTAGGAGTTTTCGTGTGTTATATTTAAGTGTATGATTCATTTTTGGTTAATTTAGGTGTGAGGGACTGAGTCTAGGGTCAGCTTGTTGCATATAAATATCTGCATCTAGAGTTTTATTTGTTGAGAGTTTTTAAACTATAGATTCAATTCATTCAGCAGTTATAGAGCCATTCAGATTATCTATGTCCTCTTCAGTGAGTATTCATGTATTTCAAGGAATTGGCCCATTTCATCTAAGTTACCTTATTTATGATCAAGGGGTAGGTCATAGTATTCTTTTATTATCTCTGAATGTCCATAATGAATTTCCCTCTTTCATTACTGGTATTGGCAATTTGTGTCTTCTCTTTGTTTTTGTTTCAGTCTGACTAGCAGTTTGTTACTATTATTTCTGACATTCAGCTTTTATTGATTTCCCCCTATGTTTCTGCTTCCATTTTTATTTATTTCTGCTCTTATTTCCTTTGTTCTATTTGTTTTGAGTTTAATTTGCTCATCTTTTTATAGTTTAAGGTGGAAATATAGATTACTGATTTGAGAACTTTTTTTTAAACAAACATTTTAATACTATGAATTTCCCTCTAAGCATAGCTTTAGCTGCATCCAACAATTTTTGATATATTTTCATTCAGTTCAAAAATCTTTTCTCAGATTCTACTTAGAAGTGTTTAATTTGCAAATACTTGATAATTTTCCAGATATCTTTCTGTTATTGATCTCTAGTGTAAGTCCATATGGGCAGAAAACATACTTTGTATGATTTCTATTCTTTAAGATTTGTTAAGGTTATTTTTATAGCTCATAACGACCACATATATTTTGCTCTGAAAGAATATGTATTCTGTTGCTGTTGGGTGGAGTGTTCTATAAATTAGGTGAAGTTTGTTGATAGTGTTGTTCAAGACTTTTATATCCTTGCTGATTTTGTCTATTTAGTCTATCAGTTATGGAGAAAGGAGTGTTGAAATCTCTAAGTATAATTATGGATTTGTCTGTTTGTTCCTTCGCTCCTACCACTTCCTGCTTCATATATTTTTTTAGGTGTATACACATTTAGGATTGCTACATCTTGATGAACTGACTCTCTTATCATTAATGTCCCTGTTCCTACCTAGTAATATTCATTGTCCTGAACTTTATTTTGTTTAATAGTCATATGACCAGTTTTTCTTTCCTTTGATTTACCTTTTCATGGTACATCTTTTTTCATTCTTTTATTATTATATCTATAATGGGTTTTTTGTATACAGCATATAGTTGGGTCTTGTATTTTTATCTGATTTAACTATCTCTACCTTTCAGTTGGTATGTTTAGACATTACATTTAATACACTTAATGATGTGGTTAGATTTTTTCAGTTTTATTGAGATATAATTGACATACATCATTGTAGAAATTTAAGGTGTACAACATAACAGTTTGATGTACATATATTGTGAAATGATTACTGCAATAAGTTTGGTTAGCCTCCATCACCTCGTACAGATCAAATAAAAAGAGAAAGCAAAAAAATATTTTTTTCTTTGTGATAACTCAGGATTTACACTTTTAATGACTTTCACATATATTATACAGCAGTGTTAGCTATAGTCATCATGCTATACATTATTACATCCCTAGTATTTATTTATCTTGTCACTGGAAGTTTATATCTTTTGGCTACCTTTTTCCAATCCCACCTCAGCCTCACCACCTCTGCTAACCATAAAACTGATCTTTTTTTCTATGAGCTCTTTGTTGTTTTGTTTCTTTTTTTTAAAGACTCCACATACAAGTGAGATCATATGATATTTGTCTTTGACTTATTTCATTTAGCATAATGCCCTCAAGGTCCACTCTGTTGTCACAAATGACAGGATTTTCTCATTTTTTATGGCAAAGTATATTCTATTGTGTGTGTATATTTACATATTTAATATATATATATGTCTATATTAAGTCTACCACTTTATGATTTGTTTTCTGTTTGTCTCCTCTGTTTTTGGTTCCAATGTTTTAGGATTTTAGTGGGTCTTAGGATCCTTAACATACCTAAATTTTTATAGTCTATGTAAAGTTGATATTTTACAACTTCAAGAAAATGTAGAAGCTTTAAGCATATAGGTTCCCTTTCCTTCCCTACTTTATCTTATAGTTGTGATATGTATTACATCTAGCACACCAAAAAATGTTATCATTTTTGCTTTCAATAATCATACCTATATTTAAACTTGAGAGAAAAATAGTCTGTTACATTCACCCAAATATTTACCATTCTTGTTGCTCTTCCTTCATTATTGAAAAACATCCTGTAGCATGTCATTCAGAACAGGTCTGCAGGTGACAAATTCCCTTAGTCTTTTTCATCTGGGAGTGTCTATTTCACCTTAATTTCTAAAGAATATTTTCACTGAATATAGAATTCTAGATTGATGGCTTTTTTCCCCCTTATCACTTTAAATGGGTCATTCCATTGTCTTCTGGACTGTATAGTCTCTGCTGAGAACTCTGCGATAATTCAAGCAATTTTTCCTGTATGGAATGTGTTTTTTTTTTCCTGGCTGCTTTCAAGATTTTTTAAAAAATCTTACTTTTGATAAGTTTGATTATGTTGTGTCTGAGCATGGTTTGTTTGAGTTTATGCTATTTGAGATTCACTGAACTTCTCGAGTTTGTCTTATACCAAATTTGGGGGGAGTTTTGGCCATTATTTCTTCAGATACAATTTCTGCACCATATCTTTCTTCTAAGATTCTAATGACATGAATGTTAGACTTTTTGATGTTGTCTCAAAAGGCCCTGTTAATTTTTTTCTAATTTGTTTTTCAGATTGTGTAATTTTTGTTAATGTAGCTGCAAGTTCACAAACTCTTTTCTCTATTATTTCCAGTTTCCTAGGTCCCAGTTAATTTTCGTTTCAGGTATTTTATTTTTCAATTCTAAAATTTCTTTTTGGCTTTTTTCCCCCCAATAGCTTTTATTTCTTTTCTGAGAACATCTATCTTTTCATTCATCTCAACAGTGTTCATCTTTACCTCATGGAGCATATATAAAATGTCTCAAGTCTTTATCTGGAAAAAAAAATATCTTCAACTGCTCCTTTCAACACCTCAGGATTGGCATCTGTTGATTTTTTTTTTCCTTGAGAATTGATCGCATTATCCTTTTCTTTGTATGTCAAGTAATTTTGGATTATAGTCTGGACATTTTTAATATGATGTTGTAAGGCTCTTGGTCTTATTAAATTCTCCTGAAGAATATTGATTTTTTTTTTAAAAGCAATCAACCCAGTGTACGGTTTAGACTGCAAGTTCTGCCTCACCTTCTGTTGGATGTAATTTCAGTGTCTGTTAAGTTTTTAAAGTCTTTGCTCTGCTGCTTTGTGTCTGTATTACAGGTGAGCTTCTCAAGGGTCATTTGGGTCTACCCAGTGCATGTGCAGCTCAGGAGTGATCCCAGAACTTATATGTTGGCTCATTTACAGAATTAGGAATTCCTCTCTCTCTCTCTCTCTCTCTCTCTCTCTCTCTCTCTCTCTCCTACTTTCTGGCTTCCAGGAACACTTTTTCCAAGTCCTTTATCTAGACAGCTGGGTTTTCTCTCACAATTTTACTGCTTGTGCCAATACAATTGCACAACTGGGACCATGTTTAGGGCAGTAAAATGAGAAACGAGAAAATGGGGTTTCTCCCTTCCACATGCACATACTCTCTGGGTCATAAGTCCTTGGTGTTATTACAGTTGCCACCTGCACTCCCACTACACAGCGGGCTTCTGGCGCCATCCTCAGGACAGTGTTGGGAGAGAAAAGAGACAAAGAAGGATCCCACCCATACTCTCATAAAGCCACAAGTCCTGGGGTCCTGTTTTCCCAGGACTTCTGGCAGAATGACAGAGTTTTACTGAGAGATTTTGTTTCATGTTCCTGCTGCATAGTTTAACACTGGAGCTAGCTTTGGGTCAAAGTTGGGAGATAAAAGAGAAAAAAAATCTGGGAAACTCATCCAGTAAGTGTTGTTTTTCAGATTGTTGCGTTCTTCCCCCAATCCACCTGCTATTAATAATTTTCAAAATCTTCAAATAGTTGCTTTCATACTTGATCAGTGTTTTTAGCATCAATCAGGGGAAGTGATTGAAGGGAATGTGCTTGCTCTGTCCTGGGCAACACAGCACCAAAAGGAAAGAATTTCTTTGTAAAGAAATTAAGAAAATTAAGAGAACCTTAATCTTAGGGAAATGAAGATTGCTTGTTAATGACTAATAAGTATGGGGTAGGTAATGAGAGCTTGGACAAGGCGATAGAGAGGACACCACAGGAGGCTCTCCTGACTGATCTGCAACTTTGAAGTGTAGCTAGAGATATTTTCTCATATCAGGCTCACAGGCCAAGTGAACATCTTTGGATTTACCTATGTGTGAGATGATAGAGAACACAGAGGTCTGGAGGTGAGGACAAAGTGAAAGGAGTGAAAGGAGAAAAAGAGAAGGACTAGAACACTGGGCAATGGAGCCTGGAGTCCCTTTCCCTGGAAGCCCTGTGGAATCTATGGAGGGTGACCACGTCGGTGGGTTTCTGCCTCTACAGAGGGGTTCACAAGCCCTGGGAAATCCTGGCATCATTCCCCAAAGGCTATGAAGTGATCATGGAATTTCTGCTGCAGAAAATGACTCCACACCAGAAACCAAAGGGCCAGGAGCCCAGCCACGGGATAGAGATCTCTCCGTTGATTGTATGGAGGGGCCCATGGAGGGGAGTGGGTGCTGGGGGAGGGGGGCTTCCTGGGGCCCTGTCCCATGCTGTCCTGAGCTCTTGGAGCCTCTCCCTTTTTCATATTCATGTTTGGTTGAACATTCTAATGGCAGAATCTTGTGGTTGGAGGGAGGGTTTTCTAGTTGTCTCTGCCTTGTAGGGAGACAGAAGAACTAGCTTCTCCTTCTCCCTGGGTGAGCTTAGGTAAGACAAACACCCCAGCACCCCCTTAACTCTGAAGGTCTATGAGAGAATAAAATAACCACGACTATGATGAGAGCATTTAAAAATAATAACATTCTAGAAATTGCCCTTCATTTTCTTGGCTCACACTAATTTAGTTTTGATTTGCCCTGGCAGCATGGGCTTTTCTGGGCCAGCCCATCATCCTGATAGGTTATGGGCAGAGATTTCATGGTGACAGGACCTGAGAGTTGGAATAGAAAGATGACAATGCCCCCGCTCTCCTCCCCACCCTCAGGCCACCAGGGCCATCCATGAGCTCCTGCTGGAACCGAGTCGGCGGATGGAGGTGCAGACCTTCTTTTCCTCCCTGTTTATGGCCCTGCTGTTCCGGATCTCCTTCCTCGTGCTTGAAGGGGACACGGAAAACCAGGATCAGCAGCGTGTAACCGAATGGGTAGACCCTGTCAGGTACCTTTGGCCTCTGGGCCAGAGTTCCAGTGCTTGTGGCTCCAGGGCCCATCCAGCAGCCATGCCTAGTCATTCCCCTGCCACTTGCCTGCCCTAGTCCCAGCCTGCTGGTTCTAGACACCCTTCTCACATCTCCCATGTAGGGCACAGAGTGTGTTCAGCATACATCATTTCAACAAGTCTTACTGGACTATTTAAGAAAGAGTATTTCTGACTTACTGGGCTGATGCCAAGATTCAGTACCAAAGTGAAATCAGTAGAATGGATAAGACCGTGCACCCGAGCTCCACTCCCTACCCTTCTGCTGGCTCCCTGCACCACCTCAGGGACCCCATAGCTCTCTTAGCCCTGGTGTCTCATTTGTAAAATGTTAGCCAGGGTCTAAAGGCTGTCCCACTACCAACAGTTCATGATTTGTGTAGACAGGCAGGCTGCAGGTGAGGGAGAGGAGCACAGATGGTGGGATGACTTCCTGTCTGCTTTCTGCCTTCTCTCCAGTTCCAGCATGGAGGCCCTGAAGACCCTGATGCGAAGTACTGGGTATGGGGACTATGTGTCTTATGTTCAGAAACTTGGGGGCTGGGAGCTGCTCACCAGTCCTGAAAGACACTATGAGGGGGTCACCCTGCTGGCCAGGTAGGCCTTGCCCCCGTCCCTGGCCAGATGACCTCCCATCTTGTTGGCTCTCTCCTGGGGCCCACGCCTGATCCTGAGCATTCTGCTGTCATCGGCAGGACAATGGTCATCAAGAATTGTTGGCACAACCGCCCCATCTTCAGCCTCATCATCAGGATGCTCCAAGAACAGGATTACACAAATCACTTACCGGCCTTCGTGTTCATGACTGAAGTGAGTGGTTCTTGGTGGGAGGAGGGAGGGTAAGTGTGGTTCCTCTGGAAGGCAGCTGTACCCAAGGGACACCTCCAGGGGTGGCTGGTGGAGGAAGGGGTGGCCAAATTTACTGTGGCTCCCTGCCTTACAGAAGGGTCGGGGGACACTATTAGTGACAATTAGGTTACCTTGAGTCACAGGCTTGGAATGTATCTGGTGTAATTCCTCTTGAATCTTAAGGCAGCTCAACTCTGTCCTGACTATATGGGAAGACATAGCTCTTTCCTTCAGCCACCTTGACCTTCACCAGCCTTTTAAAAGGAATCTTTGCTCAGTACCACTGATTGACTCAATGTATTTCAGCCTTTCGACAGAAAAAAAAATGTAGAAAATTTAGAACATATGAAAAAGAACTTTAAAAGTTATAAAACCATTAATAGTCACAATACCCAGGGGAAACCACTTTTAGGTTTTGGCCTGAATGGGTGTGTGTGTCTGTCTTTATCATATTCTAATATGATGTCATTCTCTAATACTCTGTATCCTGCTCTCTTCAAGCATCTTCAAACATAAATTTTAATGGTGATGTAATAATTCATCACAAAGATGTTCTATAATTTATTGGACATTTTGTTTCCAATTTTACACTATTACAAATATCACTGTAGCGGACACCTCTGTGCAAAAGACTGCCTGTATTTCAGGTTATTTCTTTAAATATTATTTCTTTAAATATTGAATATATTCAAAAATTATGAATGTCTTCTATAGTTTTTTACATTAATGCCAAATTACTTTCCAGTAAAGTTGTACCAAATTATACTTCCACCAGCAGTGTCTGGGGAAGTTTTGGGATTTCTGGCTCACCGTAGCTTTAAATAGGCTCCCTTTAAAATTCAAGGCACCTGATTATTATTATTATTTTTAAACGGAGGATTACTTTGACCATCTCAGAGAATAAAGCAGTGCTAATACTGGAATCTAAGCAGATATTCCCCTAGCGTGTCATAATGTGTCCTGACGCGGGTTGTACGGCATCGTCTTGCTGGAAGGTACCCACGGCCGTGAGCGAGTATGTGCGTGTTGGTAGGGGGTGCTGGTATATGCATTCGAGGATGTAGGCTGTGTTGGCAGAACGCCTGGTAGGGATGTGCGGATGTGGGAATGTCGGTGCAGGGTGCACAGCTCTGCATGGAGGAGGGTGGCTTAGCTCAGTGGGTGTCTAGCATTAGTGGACCTCATGTCACTAGGGAAGCTGTTTAAATGCCGATTCCCGGGCCCCATCCCCAGAGTCGTGGATTCAGTGGCTCCGGAGTAAGGTCCAGAAGTCTCTGTTTTCCGTAAACACCCCCGAGGTGTTTGTAGTACAGGTAGTCCTCGGACCCAGTTTTGAGAAACAGTACAGGGTGCAAGCTGCCGGCGGCTGGGGGGCGGGGAGCCCCACAAGACAGGACACTCTCTGTAGGGCAGTAGGTCTGATCTCTGGCTGCCCATTAGAATCCTCCCAGGAGCTTTAAAATACACTAATGCCAAACCACAACTTCACTCCCTCTCCCGACTCCCTGCCTTGAAATTCTATTTGAATTGGTCTGGGATGAAGTCCAGGCATCGGTTTATTTTAGAAGTTCCCACGTTTAAAGCTGTATTCCAGAAATACAGCTAGGATTGAGACCCACTCTAGAAGCTTCCCCAAACACCATAATGCCCAACTGAAACAAACGGTCATGTGAATGGCAATTACTCATCGGCCACCCTTACCGGATTTTCGGGTCCAGAAGAGTGGAGGGAGGTGTCAGCAGGCTGGGGAGGAGGCTGGGACTGCACCGGAGTGAGGAGCCGGGGGAAACCCCACTCTCAGACCTTCACCAGAGAGCCGCTTTTAAAGTGGAGAACCAACGGGGTTTTATGTACCAGCTAAGACAGCTGAGCACAATGTATAAACAAGAGACCGCAGCTGGGAAAGCTTTCTAGGATGTCACAGCCCTTTGCAACTTCCCTGTTTCGTTACCCTCGGCCGTTCCCCTGTGATGATCCCAGGTAGAAACGTTGAACACAGACAGGGCCGTGCACTTTTCTTCGGGGCGCTCAAGGACCAGGGGAGCTCAGTGACTCTGATTTTCACTGCAATTCTCTGAAAAAGGCGTTACTGTCTCTGTTTTGTAGAGGGTGAAACTGAAGCTCAGAGAGTTTGAGAAACTTGCTCGGCTAGCACGAAAATTAGGTGGGTCCCCTGGGGCTGCCAATCAAAGACAAGTGGAAAGGGCTGCTCCATCCTCGGAAACGTGTTTGCCAGTGGGATCGCACACGCAAATGCAGACGTATGTTTGTACGTGCATGTGCGTACACACAAAAGCAAGCGCCTCTGGTTTACCTGTATCTGATCAGCTTTTGTCTTTTACAATTTGATTTCAAATGACATATAGACCCATACAAATTTGACATGAACGTACAAATGAAATCACATGTGCTTTTTTTTTTTTTTTTTTTTTTTTTTACTGTATCAGTTCTACCTGCCACCTCCTCCTCTCCCAGAGATTTCAGAGGCAAGCAACCAAATATGTATCCTTCCAGATTTTTCTCCATGGTCAAATAATCTGTACACAGCTATCTGTAAATAGCTGGGTGCACTTCTTTAATCTTCCACAGCTCCCCTCATCAAAGATGCCTGAGGATCACCTGCAGTATGAGTGAATGACTTCCGGAATGATAGAGTGTGAAGTTACCTTTCAACTAAGCTTTGGCCTCTTTACCTGTCCTTCCAAATCCTTAAGAACGTTTCTTTATAAATAAATCGGAACCTAGATTCGAAGTCACTGGGGGGTTTTGTTCTCCTTGTCAGTCATTTCAGTTTTCTCGGTCTCTCTTTGCCAGCTGCTCCGCTGCTCGGGGGTGGCGGCCGTAGTGGATGAAGGCGCCATCCGCATTCTGGCAGACTGGTTCCAGTACGAGGAGCCCGCCACGGTGAAGCTCTTGCTGCAGGTCGTAGGGATCTTTGCAAAGCACGGGAACATGGTAAGGGGCGGGGCAGGGGGGGGGGACGGTATGCTCTTAAGAGATCTTGTCACCCAGGGAAGCAACTGAAAAGCCCAGAGGTCCAGTGTGTCATTACAGATGGGGTGGACCACACTCTTGGGATCGGACCCAGGGAACCCTCATGAAGCCAGGCCACTGGCTACGGGGGTCAAGGACCTGAGCCATTCATGCGCCAAAGAGAAGGTTTTTCATGGGTCATTTCAGAGTAAAGTCCAAGCCAATTCCAAGAACTCAGGCCATCCAGGTGTCCTAGAGATTGGCATCATCCCCAGGATGCTCAGGGCCGTGGAGCTGAGAACTTCTGGGTGTAGTGGGAGGACGGCTCTCCTCTGCCTTCTCCTCTTTTCCTGTGAGGACAGAAGGTCGTCCAGGGCAGCTCCCTCTGACTGCCGCCCATTTACGGGCCGGTCCCAGTCCCAGGATGAAAAGAGGGAGGTCAAGCGTGGCAGCGCTGGCTCATGTTCGTGGATCCGCTTGAATCTCAGTGCGAGTCCCTTGTCGCATGAGTAGTTCCCCGGAAGCCTCCTTTCCTGAGTAGTGGTCCCTCTGCAGGTGCGACAGCTCCACATGCTCCAGCCCTACGTGCTGAACTGCTGCTACTCCCTGGACAGCGACATTGTGATGGAGACGTTCACGGTGCTCAAGTGTCTCGCCGAGCACCTCAGCTGGCAGCACTCCTCCTCCTTCTTTGTTCAGCTCACCTTCACGCTCGGGCCCTTCTTTGAGAAGGTGAAGCCCTCTGCGGGGTCATTTCCCTTCTCTGGGTGTCCAAGGGAGTGGGCAGAATTATCCAGAAAGGCCCCTGAAGCCTGAAAGTGAGGCCATTCTGTAGAGGTCTGCTTGGGTATGCCCTCTTGGGTCATGGCTGTAAAAGGCGTGAGATGTATTGAGAGCAGGCGGCAGTGACAAGGGAGAATGGGGGTGCTGTGCGATCACAACAGATCACTGGGGGGAAGGGAGTGTGCGTAGGAGCGCGTGGTGGGAGCGGGGAGCTCGGGGGCTACCCGTCCCTCCTGGGTGGACGGAAGTGGAGGTGTCTTCCCCATGTGTGTGTGTCTCTTCTCCCGCAGGAGTCAGAACACCTGCGCTTGGCAGCCTTCGAGACCTACAGGGCTCTGTTGGCCAAGGTCAAGAGGAGAATGCTTGTCTTCCCCTTGAGGCACCAGGTCCTCAACTTGATAGTCCTCCTTGTGGCCCACCTGGAGGATGTGAATGTCAGCGTGGCTCAGGTGAGAGGCCAGGCCCTGGAGCCTGGTCTTCTGTCGCCGGTTGTCACGGGAGGTAAATGCTAACAGGTGTTGAGCGCCAAGGAGGGGGCTGTCGTGAGATTGGAAGATGCTGGGGGAGTTGCTTTGTCTCTGACGTTGGAGAGTTGTAGGGAGGGGCCAGATGGGACCAGATGCTTGCACCAGGGTTTTCTCTCCGTCCTGGCTCTCTCCAGCTGGCCACCAGCACATAGTGGAATGCCCTGGGTGGGAAGACTCCCAGGAGGAAAACCCTAGCATCTGGCACAGTGCCTCTCTCTGGTTCTCTGCCCTTGGCATCATGGCCTTCCTTCCAGGTTGCTCCCTGCAGGCTCCTTTGCACTGAATTGAGAACATCCCCCCCCCACCCCCCACCAGCAGCAGAGAGGTTCCCATGAGGCAGTGTCATGACAGGACAGAGAGAGCCCGGGGTTGGTCCATGTTGTGGGGGGCCAGGGATGTGAACGGCAGCTGGGGAAAGTTGAAAAGTGGCTGATGCAGTTTGTCACAGGACGCTGGGTTTCCAGACGAGGTTACTTTGCTATGGCAAGGCCTCTGATGGGCACAGGTGGCGAAGTTGCTGGAAGTCTGTGGGGAAATCGGTTTCAGAGAGACTGTTTTCGGGGATGGGAAGCCATGTGGTGGGTGCATGAGGCTAGGAGATGGATAGTTTCATTTCATTCAGTGCCGTACCACAGCACCTGGGAACATCATTACAACCAGGCATCTTGCTCATTAGCGGGAAACAGGTGTAGGCACAGCCAAGCTGCCTCGAGGACCCTGCCTCTCTCCTCGCCCCTGGGTCCCACTGGGTTCACCGGAGCCTTCCCTCCCTTCAGGACTGGACTCATTGCCATTTGTCTCCCTTCCTTGTGCCCTTCTGCGTGTTCTCCCAGCCCCCTCCCCATAACTCCTCATGCCGCGTCTTCCTGTCTCTCCAGATCTGCCGGCCTGCCCTCTGCCACACGGCCGCCATCCTGGGCTGGTCAAGGCTCAAAGTGATATTTGCCGAGAAAGATGTATGGACTATCCTCAGAGCCCTGGTAAGGTGGCAGCTTACTGACCATTCTGCTCCTATGCAGGGAGGGTGGGGGGGCCAGCAGTCTGCTTCCTGAAGCATCTGGGCTTTGCTGCAGTTCAATAATGAGGAGCTCAGTGAGCAGCCACTTTGTGCCCAGTACCTCGACCTGGTTCCTGCCCTCCCACTGCTCCCTGTCTAAGCTGCCGAGCTAGAAACACAACCAGACAAATTTAGAATACTGTGGTGAGGACTAAAAGAGAGGAATGTACTTCATAGCACAAAGGAAGGGTGCCCAGCCCAGTCTGGGAGTTGAAGGAAGGCTTTCTGGAGGAAGTGCCATCTGGGAAGAGGGGAAATGGAAAGCAAGGTGTCACTTAGGCCAAGAGAAGGGATCAGGGGTGCAGGCCGAGGTGCTGCCATACACGGGATGTGGTGCAGAGCACTCACTCTGTTCCAGGGACTTTGCCTATGTCATCTTATATAATTTGATCCTGAGAAATAAGGGCAGAAGAGCCCGGTGTGGGGGGAGCTGTCAGTGGCTTGGAATGATGTGAGCAGGGGCAGGGAACTCAAATGCCTACAAGGCCACAAAGGGAACGTTAAAGAGAGAAGCAGACGGGGTGGCCCTGGAGGGGAATCGAAGATCCCGGGGTCCCGTGAAGGCAGTGCCTCTCAGCGTGGTCAGGACCCTACACAGCCTTGTTCTGTTCTCAGCAGGGTCTGATACTGCATAACCTTGTTCTGGTACATTCTCAGTAACACCGCCTTCATCCTGAAAGGAAATTCACAGATGATAGCCTCCACCTGTACAGATTTCCAAAGTAAATATAATCCCCAACTCCAAAGGAGAAATGAAAGTAATTTTAAATAAAATAGCATGTAAATATGTCTGTAGTGCAATATAACATACATGACATGGCTACATGACGTGACATGATATAACATTACGTAATGTAACAGAACATAACGTAAATAGTAGATGTGAGTATGTGGCGCCCGTTCCTCTGGAAGACAAGGTGAAGTAGTTGACTCCTTGACCGTCTCTGTGGAATCTCTGTGACTTGACCTATTACAAATGCAGAATGGTACCAGACTGCTGTGTTGGGGACTCAAACACCACGAGAAGTGTGGCCCTTGGCGCTATGACGTTCAGAGTAATGGACAATATTTGGTGAAGGTCTACGTGAAATGAAGTACAGTCTTTCTTTGCTTCATATTGTAGATGGATCCCTAGGAAACCCCAGTGTGTATTTGAACTGTGAAAAAATAAATTCTGTGTCTATATAAAAGACAGGGTCAGGTTCTGAGCACAGATAATTAGAAATAGATTTTGATACAAATATGCAGGGGGCCTTCGAAATTAGTGTACTCCCTCTCATCACTTTGACAACCAAAAACATCCCCCCCCGGTTCGATAACTCCCCTGGGACTGTACAGTCCCCAGCGGAAAGGGTTGAGAACCAAGTGAGTCTATGAGATACAGTGGGCTCAGTAATGCTCGATTTTCCACTTTGTTAAGACAAGCAGGAAATCCTGATTTTAGGTGAAATTTACCAGATTTTTCTTGGCAAATCATTTACGGTGTTTAAAGCTTTGTGTGGAGCAAATGAAAAAAAATCTGCAGGTTGGTTTTGGCTCATGAACAGGAGGTGTGCAGTCCTGGCACGGGAAGCAGGAAGCATCAGTTCCAAGTTTCCCATGAAGGAAAATAGGAAGGGAAACCAGGCCAAGAAATAGAATGGGAACAAGAGGAGAGGAGGATGGTGGTCACTTAGGAAAGAGATAGTTTCAGGAAGCGATGAGCGGTCAGCAGTGCATGGTGACCGTCGTGTGAGTCCAGGGAGATAAAGACTGGATGTGCATGTTGGGTTTGGACCCTGGGAGCCAGATCTGATTCAGCGGCATGGTGCAAGGAGACCAGGGTACAAGTAATCCAGGGGTTTCTCAGGGTAACTTCAAACCTGGGGGAGGTGAGCAGTGGGTGGGGCTCCGTCTCACAGACCCTTCAAACGGAGCAGTCAGGCTTCTGTTGGTTTGGAATGTTAGGTTTCCAGTTAGGATTTTTATTTGAAGAAAAGATGTTCTACCAAAAAAGTCTGACAAATCACAGACGTAGCCTCCTCATTTAAGAACTTGGGCTGCAGTGTAAAGGGGGAGTAGGAGAGTCCCTGGGAAGGACACTCAGGGAATGGGGTTAGGTTTTTTGCAAAAGCAGGACACGTCATCCCCCAGAACCTTCAAGGCAGGCAATCTGGATGGACGCAGAAGTGGGTGCGTGCCGAGGCAGGGAAAGGAAGGTATTAAAACACTTAATTACATGTGGCCCTGCTAGGCTCTGTTTAAATAGAAGGGTGTAGACATGATTGGTTCTATTGTAGCCTAGAGCAGATGACCTTGAGATTGAAGATTTTAAGCCAAGATGTACTAAACAGTATTGAAACAACTGGGTTCACTCCTCTATGGTTGGGAGTAGGAGGAATGTGTGAGCAAAAGATTGGGGGTAAATCTATTCAGGTTTTGTGCGTTCCACAGGGAAATTGATCCCCCTGTCAATCCAGGAAGGCTTCATGGAGGAAACAAGACTACAGGAGCTGGGGTGGGAGGGGATGGAAATGTAGAATTTTTAAAAAATAATTAATTTTTTAAGTAATCTCTATACTCAACGGGGGGCTGAAACTCATGACCCCAAGATCAAGAGTCACATGCTCCATCAGTGAGCCAGCGAGGTGCCCCTAGAATGTTTTGACGGGGCTTCGCACTGAGATGATGTCTCTGGACTGGCTGAGGGGGGCAGAAGAACTGGCAGTGGGCACCTTACCCAATCTGGCTCCTCTTCTCACAGCTGGAGCAGGAGGCAGAGAAGGCCCCGTGGTTCCTGAAGCAGTGTATGCCCCTCCTTAAGAGCCCACAGGCCCCTATCCGCCAGACAGCAGTACGGTTTGCAGGTACCACTGTCCCTCTTCTTGGAGCCACTGTGTCCTTGTCCTAGCATCCTTCAAACAGCCCGGGGACCGGGGACACGAGGATATAAGAGCCCGAGGTAACATTGGAGGGTGAAGGGGCTCCTTGCCCAGGACTGTTCCCACCGTAGTCTGTGTAGTCTCCACCCATCCCTCGGTCTCCACCTGTTCCCCCCACCCTCCCCGCCCCGCAGCAGGCTCCGGGTTGGGTCGGGTGACCTTTCCTACAGCGGAATGGGCCAAGTCCTGGTGGGCCAGGCCAGCAAAACTCCCGACGGGCGGGGTGTCAGCGTGTCGGTGCTGCTCTGACGCTCGGAGGCTGGGGAGGACTGCTTCAGGTCGCCCCAAGGAACAGTGTCTTTAGAACAGAGGGATCCCCTCCCTCTCCCCCAGCCCAATTTGCCGATGACCCTCAGGAACAGGGGAAGCAACTTCTACGTGTGGGAAAAGTCTAGACAAGGCCAGGTAGGGGGAGCGAAAGATGGAAAGAAGGACGTGTGTATTTGGGGAGGAGACACGAGAGCAGGGGCAGCCAGGGCCCTGTGGTCCCTTGTGGGGCCCCTGAGGTGCTCTGTGCGCTCCCGTAGGCCAGATCATCCAAACCTTAGATGCAGAAGAGGCCAGTGATATCGAGGAAGTATATACAGGTGAGTGGCAACCCAGTCGCACCTCCTTGCAGCTTCTAAGGGTACTGGTGTCAGCGGGGAAGTCGCAGAAATGAGGGGAAATGGGCACGCGGCTCACGAAAATGATCCCTGGAAAGAACGAAGTGGGGCGTTGGCCAGAGCCCTCCCGCTCCTCCTGTTCCCTCACTGACCCTCACCCCTGGTGAGCTCCAGGCCGGTCAGCAGCCAGGACAGTTCCTGGAACTCTTGAGAGAGAGTCTCACCTGGGGGACACAGGGGTTCCCAGCCCCTTCTCGTGAAGCCGCTAGTACTGCTCCTGCGATAGACCGTGTGTTCTCCGCCATCCCCAACCCCCGCCGCGCCCCCCAACGCCATGCTCTTCCCTTTTCCTCCGTCTTGTCTCAAGCACCCTATTCCCGCCTCTGCCGCGTCCCCTGCTGCTGCCCGAACCCCTGGCTGCAGCTCTCTGGGAAGTCCGAGGACGTCACTCACAGCTATTCCCTGCAGAAGAGGAGGGCAGAGGCGGGCAGGAGGGGGGTGGCGGAGGGGGCCGGGAAGGTTGGTTGTGGAGGCAGTTGAAGAAGCGGCCGGGCTCACGTCTCGCTGAGCCCGGGGCCAGTGTGTCCTCCTGCTCGTGACTGAGCAGGGCGGCCTCCCAGCAGGAGTTCTGGCTCGTTTTTTAAAAGCCGCCAGTCCCCATCCCGCTGCGCCGCCCGTCTGCCAGCCGTCCCGCTGGGCCCGCCGGTGGGGCCCAGAGCCGGCGCCCAGCCCAGCAGCCTCGCTCTGTTCCGAGCAGCTTAGTGGTCCCCGTGTTGCAGCCCTCAGGTCCCTGCAGGAAGACCCCGACCCCACGGTCAGCTGCCTCGCCACTCAGACCTTCTACATCCTGGAAGCCAAGGACAAGCTGCCGGTCGGCACCCCTACGTCCTGCTTCTGCGGCAGGAGGCCTCGAAAGATCTCCTGAGCCTGTGTCCTTGGGGCCTGGCCAGGGCGGATGTGACTGTGACAACAGCGACGGGCTCCTGCGCCTGGCCCTAGAAGTGGATGTGTGCCCTGCAGACCGTTCGTAATAAAAGGGAGAAGCGTGAACTTGTTGTGGATTTGGAGTTTCCTGGCCTTTCCACTTTGTTCTGCGGGGCAGAGCCGTTCACCGTGGGCTGCCTCCTCCGGGCGAGCCTCTGGCCTCTCCCAGCCCCGCAGCCACCCCACCCCCCCGTGCCCTTCCCCCACGTAGCCAGGTGATCTGAGGCCCGAGCGTGAGACTCTGAGCATCAGCTTGAACTACAGACTGGCACGAAGGGGGACGCGGGGACACGTGAGGTGTTCTCGACTCCAGCTGTTCTGGGCAGGCTTCCGGGTGGTGAGCGAGAGTCCCCCCCAGCAGGTGCACGCGGGGCGGCGATTTACTGAAGGGCGTTTGTCAGCTCATGAAACATTCCGGGAGACAAGAGAGTTTGGATACCGCCTGTCAGGCACAGGGTGGCTCTGTAAAAACACCGGTGTGGCTGTCCCTTGGCGCAGCCCAAACCGCAGCCCAGGTGCCAACACTCAGGCCTGGACCGCAGAAGCCCGGCCACCGTGTGTCCAGAGAGCCGGACGTCTCCTCCTCCCGCGCCCACGGTCGCGCTGGCAGAGGACTATCTCCCGGGGCCCCTGCTGGAGTCCGTCTAGCCCAGGGCCGTCCGACAGTCCCTCAAGTTTTTCCTCAGGTCTACGCGGGGTCATATGCTACTGTCACCCCCCCACCCCCACCGGCCTCTTAGTCAGCCAGGCCCCAAAACTCTGGGGACAGGGACAGTAACCAATGTCCTAAAACGTAGCCCCCCCCCTCCCCCCGCCATGGTCAAACCTGCTCTGACCTGGACGGAGCTCGGGCCACGGTGACGCAGACACTCGGGCTTGGTCGGGCTCCTGTCCTGTGGTGCCCAGCCTCTGTCGCCTGCATGCAAGCCCCCAGGAACACGTGGAGGTCTCCCCTCAGTCGCCCTCTGCACCCCCGCACGCCTCGTTTCCTGTGTTGGCCGCGCTCCTGTCAGCACCAGCCCCACCTGGGTGCGGCAGCTGGCGTCGCTTGGTCACAAACACACCTCAGAGGCAGGCGTTGGCCAGAGGGCTCTTCTCACGCGCTCTCCTTGGCCTGGTCTCGGGCCGCTCATCAGCGGCTGGTGGCCTTATCAGCTGCTCCTTTCGTAGACGGAGTGAGTGGGGGATAGCACGAGACAACGGTGCACGCGTGTTCCCTTCCCTGGCCTCCGAGGCACAATCAGGCCAAGTATGTCGGCATAGGACCCACTTCAGGCATTCTGGTGCCCCCCCACAGATCACCCCCCCACATTGGTCAAGCCAAGTGTAAGAGGCATGATGGGAAGAGACCACAGGGGGGAAGGAATCTCTGTCTTGGAAGGATCATGTCCAACTCTCTTGGCTCCTCTGGGCCTCAGTTCCTCTCATCTATAAACTGAGAGGGTTGGAAAAAACCATCTTTGATGATGCCACCCAGGTTGACAATGACTGACCCCCATCAAATTCCAAGAGGTGCTATTACAACCTAAACAGTATTTCTCTCCACACGGGTTTGTTTCCGAATTTCCTATAATGAGCAGATATTACTGTTATAATTTGGGGGGAAACCAAATCCCACAAAAGAACAAAAGAACAAGGTCCTTTAACTCAGTGTTCCTGCCTCTCTACCCCTCAGGGCTTTGGCATCTTCAGGGTGCCATGTTCTGTGGCAAACCCTTTGCAGGGCAAGGGGAGGGACACAGTCGCAAAGTAGAAGCAGTTGGCGGGAGTCGGTTGCAGGGCCCTGCTCCTCACAAGGTCAAAGGCACCTGGGCCTCTATTTTCTGGTTTTACCCACAAATCCCACAGGCCTGCAGCTGGCCACGCCCAACTGTCACTTCTCACGGTCAACAGTGGGCTCTGTCTCGTTGGGTGGGATCCTATGTAAAAGAAGGGCCTGTGGGGAGCCAGGGTGGGACCAGACCAGGCAGGAGGGTGGGGCAGGGAGAGCGGCCTGGGTAAGGCTCAGTCAGCCAGCCAAGAACAACCGCCCTCAGAAGCCACCCCTGCTTCCCCGGGCAGGGAGGCTCCAGCACCTGCTGGAGGGCCTTGGGGGGATTAGGGCAACTCCGCCCACCTGTGTCCCCCTCTGCAGCTCAGGGTCCCCTTTCACTTGCTAAGACCCTTCTGTGTGAGGACCGGGAGCCTCCTGGGTGGAACCTCCCTCGGGGAGCCTCCCACCTGCAACCCACCGTGAGGTCTGCCTCTGACAGCCCCAGAGAACTCGCCGGCTGGGTCACCTGTCAGCAGCCAACAGCCGTAGGTCTAGCTGAGCAGAAAGGACTGTGTAGGCTGCCAGAGCACCTTGGTTTCATATTTGGAAAACACAGCAGAGAGAGACCCTGTTGTCTTCACATTACAAAGATCAGAAAGTAAAGCTTTCAAGATGGTCTTGGCTGGTGACGAAGATGCAGATGGTCACCCAGAGGTCATGATGTCCAGGGATGGGCTGGAATGTCTGGGAGTTGGGGGGTGTGAGCTGTGGTTATCCAAGGGGAAGGTGACAGCTCCATACAGGAAAGCTTCGTTATTTAATGACATTTCATCACTCACGACCCGCAAACATGCCTATTCTTCCCTTACTTCCTTCACTCACTCATGCACCCAGAGTCTGTTCAGCATGGAGGGAATAGGGAAATAACCAGAATAAAATCATTAGCCTAAGAAAGAAAAGAGGGTGGGTTTTATGGTATGGGAATTATATCTCAATAAAACTTTTATTAAACATGTTTTCTTTCTTTTTTTTTTAAGATTTTATTTATTTATTTATTTATTTATTTGACAGAGGTAGAGACAGCCAGCAAGAGAGGGAACACAAGCAGGGGGAGTGGGAGAGGAAGCAGCAGGCTCCCAGCCGAGGAGCCCAATGTGGGACTCGATCCCAGAACACCGGGATCACGCCCTGAGCCGAAGGCAGACGCTTCATGACTGAGCCACCCAGGCGCCCCTAAAAATGTTTTCTTGAGAGCGAAACCTGACAAACTGGATACTTGCCCACAGAGCTAACATTGGGCCACTGGCACCACAAGACCTCGGAGACACGGTGAATTCTGAATGAAGCACAATCTAAAATTGTATGGGAGCCATGGGTTCCTGAGAAACAGTGGTAACAGGTCAAGTACACTGAGTTATAGCCTGAGAGTAGCTCAGTGGTCCAGGAACAATCCCGTGTCTTCCGGGGAAGAGCACACTGTAGGTTTGCTTGGCACCCTCTTAGACCTATTTTTATGTTGAAAATAATGAGACTAGTAGGCGGAGACAGAGCATTTTCAGGGCCTTAGGGAAAAAAAAGGAATAGGAGTTTTTAAAGACTGAAAAGCACTGATCTAGAAACAAAAATCAAGACCACTGTGGAGCTGTTTCCTTCTATGAACTTTTCATATTTCTGTCTTCTCTTCCTAAGTGGCAAGGGAAGGAAATATGTCTGGTATGCATCACGCACGGGGTCTTCCAGCCTCTGGAGAAGGCAGTTGGTATGTTCGTGAAAGGAAATGGGTGCTGTGGTTGGGCAGGTCTGGGTTCCAGTCCTGGCTCTGTCCTCACCAGCGCTGATCCTGGACACGTCATTCCCTGAGACTTTTCCCATTTCAGAAAATGAAAACACTACCTATCACACAGGGGGAGGGAAGATCCGAGGAAAAATGCCTGAAATAGTGCCTGGAATACAGTGGGTGCTCATTAAGTGCTGGTGCCCTCCTCCAGCTAATGTACCTGTCCCAGGAGACAACAGGGAGCGTCCGCAAGGAACGAACACTCTCCATGCTGCTTTCTCATTGAGCAAGCCCCAGACTCACAGCCCAGGCAATTCTCACCAGGCTGCACCCAGCCCCAGAGGCCCACCCCACCTGCCACAGCACCAACTCCCACCCCAGAGAAAGGCCACCAGCCAAATGCTGGCAGCTCTCAGGGGCCACACCACGACAGATACATTAGATCATTCGGGTTTTATTTATGACAACTTCTCAGAACACACAGATCCAGTCTAGGAACAGAAATGTACAGCATGAGGCTTAAATAACTTTCATACACTATGTACAGTCATCGGCAGAGGTACAAAACATATATACAACTTGTGCTAGAGCCGCGTAGCGAGGAGCGCGTAAGCCAGGCGAGACCCCGCAGTCTGGGCAGGGGGTGATCCCTAGAAAAGAGCTGGTGGGCAAGGCGGGGCCCTGATTCACTTCAGGGGTCTTCTCTGACCCTTGGCTCTTCTTGGAGTAGTTCCCACTTCCCTGCAAAGCCCTCGGGACAAGGGTTCAAAAAACTGGACGGGGGTATGCTAAGGGTGGGGGGCTCATCGGAGTGCTGGGGCTGGGCAGGGGGTGGGGGCTAGAACGAAGATGCAGAACTTTCCTTGTAGATTCTGTCCTTGCACGTAAGAGGGTGGTGAGGGACCCTGGGGGCCAGGAGAGTAAGGCCAGGCCCCGGCTCCCGAGGCTGGGCCAGGACGCTGGGCTAAGCTAAGAGAGCAGTAAGCAGCTTCCTGCTTGGGATGGCAGACAGACGCCACGCGTTTGGGCCTCTGGGTGGGAAGAAACTCACGGCTCTTGCAGGGCAGGCCCCGTCTACACAAACACGATGTTGAAGACGCTGGGCTCAGGCAGGTGCTGAGCAGCCGAGGGCCGTGCCTGTGCCCAGCCCAGACTGCATCAGAGGATGGCCCCCGAGAGCTGGGATAGTCTACGTGAGGGGAGAGAGCAGGGCATTTCTAACTTCACAGCTGCGGCCTGCCCATGGCTCCACCACACTGGCTGGCAGGAGAAGGTCCCAGAGACAATCTTCCCTACAGTGGTTTTGTGCTTTAAATTGCCCTCTGCCCAGGCGACACCACCCCAGGCGGGCAGCAGGGCCAGACAAGCGAGGGTTGGCCTGGGTTGGAGCTGTAGTGATGGTGGGGGGGAAGGGAGACCATTCCCGGATCCACAAATGTCCCCTCCCAGACCCACAGATGCACCCTGACCACCTCAAAGACTTGGGTGTGCCTTTGCTCTTCCTTGGCAATCTCCGAAGGCAACTCCAGGTGCTACCTTGGAGAATTCTGTCATGGAAGGATCAGCTACTCAAGCGAAAGCAAACACTGAGCTGATTAATACTGAGAACAGAGTCTGGCCCAGGACTGTGCCGAGCAGGCCCACAGGCAGTCAGCTTCAAAAGCATTCGAACAGGGGCTCAGCCTTGGGGACAGAGAATGTGGCTCTGGGCTCCTTAGGCTCAATAGGGCTGTGACCCAGCCTGGGCTCAGGCATTTAAAGACTTGGGGTGTGGGGCTGAGAGAGGGACACGTCTTCTGATGTGGCCGGGCTGGCGTTGGCCCCGACTCAAGTCTGCCGACGGACAAAGGAAAGTAAGTAGTTTGACGAGCCCCCCAGAATCAGGACAAGCCATCAGGACAGGCTGAGCCCTGGTCCGAGCGAGGAAACACCTGCCCAGACCAGGACATACTCAGTCTAACTGTAGGCAGAACCAAGCTGGGATGAGCCCCCTGGACCCAGGTCTGCCCAGGCCACCTGCCACAAGCCTTGCCATTTGTGCTCAAATCACAACCATTTTGTGCTTCCAACCTTTAGGATGCTGGGGGCCTGCCCCCTAACTATGTACCTTGGACATCCCTGAAGGAGTAGGCGGAGACGCCAACGCTCTTGGAGCACAGCTTTTGGAAGGGCTCAGGGCTCCCGAGGGACTTCAAGTTTAGAGTCAATGATACTCGCCAGGACAGCAGAGCCGGCCTGCCATGAGGTAGCTGACCCATCAGAAACAGCAGGAAGTGGGCAATGATGCTGAGTACCTCTTGCAGGCCGGAAGGTCACATCTCGCGCAAGAACGGGCCTTGCAGCTACAGTACCATTCCCGGGCTGGGGCAGCCCCGGCCCGTGGGGGCAGCGCAGTCTTTTGTGTTTCTACCATTTGTAAACAGTCATGCAGACGGAGTCTTTCTTACAGGTTGCAAAGTTCAAGATTTCTGATCAGGTGGGGAGGATGGGGAGGAGAAGAGGCGCTTGCTTCCATGTGGCTGAGGGAGTGGCCCCCCTGTTCTGCCTGGAGGAGGAGGGATTTTCGGCCATGGCAGACAGACTGTCGCAGGCTCCAGGAGGCCAGTATTCCAGGGTGCGTGCTTCCTGCACACATCGGCTTACCCGGACTCTGCCACCAGGGCTGGCAGGCGCCACTCGGAACAGGGGGAAGCAGGGCTGGGGACTCCGGCCCCAGCAGGTGTTTTTGCCTTTCGCCCACTAGGACAGCCTCCTCTGCCCTGTGTGCCACACGGGGGTCACACAGAGGGGGTTCCGATCCCCTGGCCAAATAGGCAGAGGCACAGAGGACAAATTCAGGGCTACCTCTGGAAGGTCTAAAAGTCACTGCATATCTCAGAACAGAGTTGGGGCTCCTGGCTCCCAGACCAAGGACAGGAAGCACAAGCCCAGTTAAGCATTGGAAAAACACTGTGGATAGGTTGGGGCGGAGGGATGTCCCGGGACTCCTCCCAAGGCCCGGTCCTGTAAATTCAGAAATGCCCCAACAGGGGGCACTGGAACACGGATTTAACCACATCCCCAGAGCCATGAGTCCACAGCCCCAAGGCAAAAAGAAACTCAATGAATTCCTTCTTCACCACTCATCTAAAAGGGGAGGGCCTCTCGCCCCATGCCAGCTTTAAGGCTTGAAAATGTGTCTCCTGAATAACCAGAGGGAAAGAGGCCGGAAGGACTCCCTGCCCTGTCGGGGTGAAAATACAGGTGAGCTGGGGAGGGCCTGGGCCATCCTCACCATCCAAGCCACCTCCTGGCAGACACGATCCTCTGAGCTGCTTCCTACGTGGCCCACACAGGACTCTGGGAATGGGGGCCCCTAGCCCCGGGCTGTGGGGTGGAGCTCCCCTGCCTTCTGGGGGCAGCGGGCATGGGATCCCGCGAGTGCAAAGACACGTGTGGTGCCGCGGGCATGGCTGGTGTAAGGCTGCCCAGCACGGGTGCCAGGCCCCGGGGTGGAGGAAGGCACTGAAGCATCAGGCGGCCTAGAGGTCAGGGGCGCGCTAGAATGGTCCCTGGGGGCAATGCTGGGGACAGGCCCGAGCTGCAAAGCGAACGGAAGAGGTGGCCCTGGAGAGCTGGTCGGGCGGATTCCCTTTGGGATTCCTGGCCCCCGAGTGCTGAGGGAAAGTACATCTGGGGAGAAACTTCAAGTCAGTTTCCAGGAGGCAACAGCAAAAAATAAAAATAAAAATAAAATAAATTAAATAGCTGAAGTATTTCTGACCATCTCCCCAAAGGAATTTTTCTAGCAGCTCTACCTTGGCCCCATCAGAACAGGACCCCAAGGGGTGGCTGGGGTCAACTGGGAATGGCTGTTGGTGGCCAAGGGGCTAAGGGTCAGCTGCAGGGCCCAGCTGCCAACACCTGGTTTCCATGGTTACCTGAGGACTATCATTTTGGGCTCAGAGGCAGGTGGCTCCGGAGGCTGGATGAGGGGATAGAAGGGGAGGCCTTTCCATCGGAGGGGCACGGCAGGGGCTGGGGCTGCTTCACCTCCCCTATAGGTCCCCACGACTGGGCCAGAGGCTTAAGGAAGGGCATGGCCAGCTCAGCAGGAGAAAATGTGGCCAGAGGAAGGGCAAGGGGAGCCCGAGGGGCTGCAGGGAGAGAAATGAGAGGGGAAAATGCCCTTTGGCTTCACAGCTTAAATTCCTCCCCAACCTCTCTCTCTCCCCCAAGAGGCGGGGGAATAGTATCCCATAGGAAGGTCAAGGGAGAGGCAGGAGAGCAGGAGAAGGGCCACTCCCGAGGCCCACACCCTCCGTCCCCAGGGCAGTTGGCCCCGACAGGCCACAGCTTCCCTTCTGTGCTGTCCAGGCTGCTGGGGGCCGAGGGTCTGGGGGCCATCGTCTGAAAGACAGCCAGGGTGAGGAATGCTGTGTGCTCCTAGGGTGGGCCGCCGGGTAACCGCCGCACACTCCAGAACTTCACTGTCAGGTCACTGGGGTGGACGACAGAGAGGGACTGGTCAGCTCTGGAAGTGGGCCCGGCTGGCTACCCCCAAAGTAAAGGATGGGCCAGATTCTCCAAACTCCCCAGATGTGGCTGGGGCCCAGGGGCAAGCACGGCTGAGGAGAAGGGCAGACTGCAGGGGGGAGGGGTGGCGGCTGGGCAGAGGGAGAGGGCCTGTGGTCTCAAAGTCCCCAACAGAATTCTCGTCATGGGTTTTCGTTGGTGTTGTTTCGTTTTGTCCAGGCCTGGATGCTCCCCCTTTGCCTTCTACCACCTGGCACCCCTCTGCTGGGGGTCTGTCCCGCTAGTCATGCTCGGAAGAGGGGGGTGGGAGGGAGAGCGGCAGGCGGGGCATTCACTCCGGGCCAGGCGGGGCGTGAAGGGAGAGCAGGGAGGAGGAGTAAAATAATCTCATACCGTTGAGAAGCAGCTCAGACCGAAGTGGAGAAAGAGAGGGAAGAGGAAAGAGGGGAGAATGACAGAGGAGGTGGGAGGGGAGGGTCAGGGCAGGGTGGTGGCTCGGCCCTTTATGGCCAGGACTCGACGAGGAAGGCAGGGGGTGAGTCCGGGGACGTAATTCCACACCTTTACCCGGCAGTCGCTGTTGGGGGAGAGAGGCAGAGAGGAAGAGAGGAGAGGCAGGAGGAGATGGGGAGGGAAAGAGGGGAGAGAAGGGACACGGTCGGACGTGAAGGAAAAAGAAGAGACCCCTCTGAGGAGCTCCCCTATGGGACAGAGGCCTGGGCATCCCCTGGATGGGGGTAAAGACAGCCAGGGTGGGGGCCGCTGTGGGAGGGGCAGGAAAGGCTTGCAGACAAGTGGGTGAGTCCTGACCTGGGGCCCAGCACCTTCCTGCTCCCCTGCCCCTGGAGGGCACTCCTGGAGGGCTAGCACAGGCTAGCGGGCGCCGTGGGGTCCGCTCCGTGAACCGAGCCTGTTGGGACAACCGCAGGGGCCCCGAGGCCCCCTAGCCTGCCCTGCCCACACCAGGGAGAGGGGCAGGGAACACACGCAGACCTCTCCACCTGGCACCCACCTGGAAGCAGTGAAGATGTGCTTGGCGTTGGTGCAGATGGCATTGATGGGGCTGTCATGGCCCCTGATCTCGCCAATGGGCGTGAAGTTATCCACGTTCCAGACCTTGATGACGCCCGCACGGCAGGCGCTCAGCAGCATGGGGCGGCCCGGGACAAAGGCCAGGGCACACACCCAGTCCTTGTGTGCATTGGGGATTTGCTGCGGGAGGGGCAGAGCCAGTGAGGCCTGGGGGCAGTGCTGAGGGGGGAAAGCCAGCAGAGGGGGGAGAAGCTGGCAGGGGACACTGTGCACGTGAAGGACAGCTACCGGGCTCCCCGGGCAGGCAGACTGGCAGCACTGTCCAGGAGGCGGGTGGGGCGGGCCCATGCTGGGGACTGCAAGGGCCCAGAGACCCATCCTTTGGCCCCGCCACTCTGAGGCAAACCTAAGATTGTGCACTGGTGGCGAACCCTTCAGGCCTCCCAGGCGGAAACGCTTGGGGAAAGGGAAGAGTGAGCAGCTGAACTTTCGAGTCAAACCTAGGGGCTAAGAGCAGTCTCTTTCCTGAAAGCAGCTGCACAGGGGAGAGTACAGGGGAGGCCACAGGGGAGGGGAGTGGACACAAAGGGGAAGAGGGTGGAGAATAGGCAGGCCGGGGGAGCTCTGGCCCAAGATCTGAGGTCCCCAAGGCCCTGCCTGGACTGGGGAATGGCCTCACCCTAGCCCACCCCTCCCCTTCCGCCCACGGCACCTGGATGAGCTCCTGCTGCTCCAGGTCCCACTTCTTGATGCCATTATCCCGGGAGCCGCTGAACAGGACATCTCCCTGGATGGCGAGACACTCGATGCCATCATAGTGTGGGGGTTCAAAGTTGTGGGTGGGGCCAATGGTGCCCGTCACACACTCACCCAACTCGAACATCTGTGGGAGGAAAGACTGGTAGGGAGAGCCCGAGGGAGAAGGAGGGAGCTCCAGGGCCACCCACCCACTCTCACACAGCACTGTGGTCCCCGGGAGCCGACAGACCTGGTGGCCTGACCCGGGGTGGTAGCCACGGCCCTGGGGGAGAGGAGATTCCCCAGCAGGAGAGGGCTCCCGGAGGGGCACTGCTCCTTCCAGGGACAGAGGACTCTGAAGGCTTGGGTCCTGACCCTTCCTAAGGGGACTGGGGCAGACTGGCTTTAGAAGTTAACGCAGGGGGTGACCCCACAGCTGGACATGCAGCTCTTACGGAGAAAGGTGGGTTTGGGAAGCGAATCTCCTTTTCAGTTTCTTTTATTTTAAAATAAATATAATATTACTTGTACTTGAAATAAAAATATTATCACACCAACCACCCTCTGTTTCTCTACTTCCCAGTTTCTGACTGTGTACACGTGGTTTGCAATGACATAATCCGGGAGCAAACAAAATTCGTGTCGTTTGCTACCCTTTGTGCTCTGCTCGCACGTTCGCAGTTCAGTAGACGCTGAGCCCGTTCAGTGGGTTTGACGTGACTAACTGACGTGACCGCTATTCCAGCCTTAGACATTTAGGTCATTTTCATTTCTGCACCATTGACAAAATTCCACTGCAACCTACTTTCTGCACACACCTCCTTGCCTCTCCGGGATGATTTCTTCTGCATAAGTCCCTAGAAGTCTCAGCATTTCTCATGAGGGCTCCCAAGGCCCCAGAGGGAAGGGGTGGGGAGGGCAGGAGGAATGCAGAGAATGCCCCGCACCCCCCACCCCCTGCCCCAGGCCCGAGAGGGAGGCCTTCTCAGGTACCTTAACGTAGTGGTCTTTGGAGCCGGTCACCACCAGGTCGTGCTGGCTGGCGGTCTGGGTGACTGTCAGGCACATCACAGGGCCGATGTGGCCAGTCAGCTTGCCAACCGGCTGGAACCTGTGGTGGGGAGAGGCCCGGCCGGTGGGGGGACATGGATCAGGGGGAACCCTGGCTTGTGAGGGCCGGTGGGGGAGGTCTGCCCTGGAATGAATGGGTCCGGCCGGGGCACTCTCCCTCCCTCAACACAAGACCAAGAACCTAGACATCAGCGGCCCGGTGTCCCAGGGGCCTCAGAGGACAAGGGTCCAGGCTCTGGGGTATGGGACCCAAGCCCAACAGCAGGCGGAAACGGGGCAGCACGGGGTTCTGCCAGCCCCGATGGGCGGCGCCCACAGCGGAGACCCGCAGACCCCCCCCCGCAGCCCTTCGCGGCGCCCCACGCATCCCCTACCTGCTGAGCTCCCAGATGCGGACGGCGTTGCCCGAGGCGGCGTAGAGCATGGTGCCTGAAGGGCTGAGGGCGATCTGGTTGATCTGGTGCTCCCCCTGAGCACTGGTGATAGCGCGGGTGGACGCCGCGGCGCAGGCGTCCCCGGAGGTCACCTGGCCCGAGGACCTGCCGCAAGCAAGGCAGACAAGGTCAGAGGTCAAAGGGGTCCATCCACACAGGCCAGGAGAGCAATCAAACCTCACTCAGACCAGGCCTGATACCCCGGTTCTTCCAGGAAGCCTTCCCTGACTGATGATCAGAGGGGAGCAAAGCTCCTCCTGGAAGTTTCTGGTCTGCTGAGGGAGAGACCAAGGGTGACAGCGCCAGCCCACGGCCAGCAGAAAAGTTCCTGACCCTGAGCTGGGCTTGTGGAAACCAGTTAGTCTCTCTGAGTCCCATTTTCCTCCTCTGTAGACAGAGGCGGTAATACCCATTTGGTTTACTCTCCTTCTTTTGTTTTTTAAAAATTGAAGACTAGTTTTTAGAGCGGTTGCAGGGTCACAGCAAAACTGGGGACGGTTTCCCCTATGGCCCCGCCCCACGCACGCACAGCCTCCCCCACCGTCACCATCCCCACCACAGGGGGCGTTTGGCACAGCTGGCGAGCCCACCCGGTCGCAGCGTCATCACCGTGGGCTCACCCGTGCCATACACTCCGTCGGTGTGGACAAACGCATAGTTACAGGCTCTTAGGGGTTTCACTGCCCTCGAAATCCCCTGTGTTTACTCTTGCTTAAGGATCATGTTAAGGAACAGATGATGGCTTATAATGGACACATCAGGACGAAGCATAGCTTCTGCTAGGAAACGGTTTCATTCTGCAGCGGCCCTTGTCCCGCTTCTGTCTCCCACATGTCCGTCTGCCTGAGACCATCAGGGATGAGAACCGGCTCGGGTGGCCCATTTACGCAGAGTCTGCCGTCACCTGCTGGCCCCACGCTGGTTCCCAGCTCCCCTTTCGGACTCATGGAGGATACCCAGCACAGCCCAAGGCCTGGGAGGCTGAGATGACGCAGGGGGGCCAAGCAGGCCAAAGGCTCGCCCAAGCTGCTGCCCCGGACGCTGTCCCTCAGCCCAGAGATCCCACCTTGTCCGTCAGAATCAGGTTGAGTCCCATAAGGGCCTCTGTGCCTGTGTAGCCGGACCGGGGTGTACTGAGTGCGTGACCTGGGTTGGGCATTGGTAGCCAGCCCACCACCATGAGCCAGCTTGGGGAGTACGTACGTGAGGGTCCGAATGCACTTGGCCGAGTCGCGGATGTCCCACACCTTGATGTAGGAGGTAGACACGGAGAACACAAGCCCGGAGTGGCTACAGTATTTGATGGACACCACGTTGTTGGGGTGGCCCTTCAGCGCTGCGATCTCCTGGCCCGTGACCAGGTTCCACATCTTGCAGCTGCGGTCTGCGAGGGACAGGGCGAGAACCACGGGGAGGGCGGATGATGGTTAGCGGGGACCAGGTAACGCACGCTCCCCCTACACAGAGGCTGTGGCGGTTGGGGGAGATGGTCCAGAGACATCCAGGGGGAGGGGCCCTGGGTCTGAGGGAGAGAAAGATGTGCTCGACCGTGCTCACGTGGCGTGGGTGTGCACAGAGATCTCAAGAGAGGAGTCGGTCAGAACTCGGGACCAGGCTTTCTCAAGCAAACTCTGCAGACACCACAGTCCCATGTGTGTTGCCAAGGTGCCCTGAGCTAAAATGAAATTCTTCAGCTTTTGGTGTCTGTTCCTACCATTGCTAAGAGCTGACAAAAGTAGTGAACAAATGGCAGGCCCATCTTATGGGGAAAACTTGGAATCAATCAATCACACCCAGACTGACAACTCGGCCTCCTCCCTCCAGGCAAATAAAGGTATTAATTGTCTTTCTAGCATGTCTACTCTCTGCATGTCTACTGCAGAGCTGTCCTTTCCGCTGGGAAAATTTTTCTGATTTTGTTGCTGAGATTAAATAATCATGACTTTGTGGGGTCCTGCTGCCAAGATCATAGGGATTTCTCAGATGGAAGGGCTGGGGTAGATGTCAGGGGGGGAGTAGTCGTGTTGGGGGACTGGGATGAGCAGACAAGGTGGGGCACCTGAGAAGCTTCCTGGAGTTTCTGAGAGAGGTTTGGAAGGAAGTGCTGGATGGAGCCACCAGGGTCAGCTATGAGGGAAGACTTGGTCGGGGGCACCCAAGATGGGGAGTCTTGGGCCAAGGCAAGAAACATGAGACAAGGGAGTGGGCAAGGCGACCCCACATCCTCAACTCGTGGGGGCTCTGTGTTTTCGTCTTCACAGCCCACTCTGGCATGAAGCAGGGATGGGTGAGACCCTACCCTTACCTGGCCAGTCTGGGTTCTACCCACCTTTAGATCCTGTAAACAGCAGCTCGTCTGTGGCGTCCAGGCAAAGGATGGGCTTGGTGTGGCCCTCGGCCATGGAGACGCACTGCAGCGGGGCCGTCCTCGCACCCTTGGCTCCTCCAACGGGGGTGATGACGCCCCTTCCCAGGAGAGAGGGAGAAAGGGAGCACCTGTCAGCCAGGGAGCCTGAGGCCAGGTTGAGTGAGGTACACAGGTAAGAGGGGGACAGAACCGACAGGGGACTAAGGCCTAACGAAGGAGACTCCGGAGACTCCAGTCAAATGCCATCAATGTCTGAGAGCTGGGAATAGACTGTGCAGGTGGGGAGGGCCTGTCTGTACAAGGACCTGTCAGTCACCACTCTGAGCATGCGTGAGGGAGCAAGCCACGGGCTGGGCACCGCAGGAAGGAGGAGACAGGGGCCCTGCCCTGGGGAGGGGGGAGTTCCCATCTGATGGCTGCCTGACCCGGATCCTGAGACCTAAAAGCACCCAGGCCCCAGCCAGGCAGGGCAGAGGCCTGAGGGCTGGCCAGGCTCCTGCAGCTCCCAGGGTTCCTCCACGCTGCTGCGGTTAGCCCGGGGTGAGGCGAGGGGGGCACCGGGGACGATGCTCAGGCTGTCAGCCTCCCAGCACCTCAGTGCCATTACATCCATCTGGCGGTGACTTCTTCTGGGGCTGGCCCCTCCCAAGCAGAGACACACACACACTCCCACCCACCCATGAGCCCCTTTTGGGCCTGCACGGTCAGACCTGTGACTGTCCCTTACAAAGGCCCAAATCCCTTTAGGGGTACCCAGCACAGCTCTGAGTTCGGGATGTCCAGGGTCCCTGGGGAAGCACCTCCTCACTTCCCATGAACCCTCTGGGAGGGAGAATGAGGCTTGTCCTCAGCGAGCAGGACGATTTTGTTACGCCGGCCTCCTGGAGGTTCTGGGGAATGATCTTTTCTCAGTGAGGGTCTCTTGGAATGAGGCCCTGGCTGAATTATGTGCAGGCCTGAAAATATGTTCTAGTTCTTTCCCAAAGAGAATGCTGTTCCTGACAAGGATGCTGTGGCCTACGGTCTGCTGAAATGACCAGTGTCCTACCCACAGTGCCTCTCACGGCCCCCCACAGACGCAGCCAGGCCCCCCTGCAAGGACAGCAGTCAGACAGGGCCAGCTGCCAGCTAGATGTCACACACAAGTGACCTGCCCCCAAGCTGCCCCAGCTCCCGGCTTCCGACACGGGTTTGGGCCCAGCTATGTGGCTGCAGAAAGAGCCCAGACTGCTCTGGAAAGCGTATCACCAGGATAACCCTCCCACTGAAAAAGGCTGGGAGGCTGGCGAGCTTCTGGTAGTGGCAAAGCCTTGCTCCCCGCAGGCAGGTTTGCAAGAACGTCAGGAGCCAGGCCAGGAGGCGCAGCGAGCAGTGGGCACTCTGGGCGAGCTGGGGGGAGCTCTGAGCCCAGTGCTGACCATTTGCCCGTCAGGAGCTCAGGCCCACCAGGTCCCGGGACATGCGTCACCCTGTGGGGTGCTGTGCTGGGGTGGCTGGGGAAACTGTCCTCTGGTCATCCCAAAAGCTGGGAAGGTAGGAGGTCTCCTGGCACTCCTGGACCACGGGCCGGGAGATGCGGCAGCAGGACCTGCCCCCTCAGTGCTCCTCTCAGAGGAGCTGGAAAGCACACCTCATCCCTCCCTGGCAAAAGCTGAGCAAGTCACAAGGAGGCTGGGGCCAGCCACCAACACCCTGGGCCAGCTGGGCCCCACAGGCCACCGGGCTATCCGCACCCCTGCCCTTCCCCCCAACCCCTCAGCAGAGCTCAGTCCCAGCCCCAGCACCCCCCCCCCCAGACTCTCATGCTCTTCCCCTCCCTGCCCAGGTGACAAGAAGAGAACAGCGCCTGTGGCAAGCCACTGTGCCCCCCTCCCCAAGCCCCCAGCTCCAGCCGGGCCTGGCCAGGGTGAGGCCACGCAGCAGCCCTGAGAGGGAGGAACCACGGGGGTGGGGGTGGGGGTGGGGGGCAGGCCAGGGAGGAGGGCTGCATGCTGAGGACTGGGTGTGCAGGCAGGAGGGGCGGTGCAGCAAGAGGCAGAGAGGGGAGAGTAGAGAGTGAGAGCTGGGGAGCCAACACGGGAGACATTCTGTGTGTACCTCAGGACCTCCGACAAAGAGGAGTCGCTGTCATCAGACCTGGGGAGGGCAGAAAATTAGCTGGATTAGGGGAGAGAGGAACACACACAAAGGGATGGCGGAGGCAGCAGCAGCGCGGGAGGTCAGAGGGCAGGTTATTCTCTTCAAGGGCAGCGGGGAGAGGCAGAGGGTCAGGGCGCTAAGGGACAGCAGGAGAGGAGGCAGGGAGGGGCAGGCCGCCAGGGGTCCCTCGGCTACCAGGGTAGGCGTGAGGGGAGGACAATGGGAGATGTGGGAGTGCCAGCCCCACACTCCGGAGAGATGTCTCAGTTGGTAGGCCATTTGCTGGTTCCAAGCCCCTGGCTGCCCCATCGTATGAGCTGGGGGCACCCTGCCCTGCCCCAGCAATGCTCCTACGTGCCTGAGGCCAAAGGAAGCCATGCCTGCTCCCGCCCCTCCCTGGGAGCTGGCTTCTTCCAGCAATTCCTCAGGGACTTACTTACTGACAAAGCCAACTGTCCCCAGCAAGCCCACTGGGCTATACCTAGAAGGTGAGCCTGTACCACACATAGACCCCAAGACCTGGCCCATGGATAGGATCAAGGTCTGTAAGACCACCAGGCTGGAAGGGCCAGGGTCCCACCTCAATGCTTCTGGAAAAGAGACCTATTGATTGCAAAGGTATGGTGGGCAGGCGGCACCCTGGTTGGCGTGGTCCAGGTTTGGTCCACGCCTGCCGAAATGGGAACTGAGCCAAGGTGGGTCTGGGGAAGGAGCAGTATTTTGACCCAGCAGTATTTGACCCGGATGTCAGGGGCCAGGTGCAAGAACTAGCACTTTCTAGCCTGGGCTCCCCGGAACAACAGCACTGCACCCCCCTCTGCCAGGGTAGAGAAGCTTTTAGGGAGCCAAGAGAAGAGCCCTCTCAGAGACTGCAGAGAGTAGGGAGAGGGCCAGAGCGGGGTCCAGAGTGTAGGGAGCACGGAGAGGCGCACACGGAGGCTAGGATCTCCCTTCTCCCAAGGCCGAGTCCCACTGTTAGGAGCATGTCAGAAGCCCCGGGTTCTGGGCCCCAGTCCTCCGCTTTCTAGGTGAATGTCCTTGGGCCTCTTTAAGCCTCATTTCCTCTTCTGTAAAATAGGGAAGAGAGTTCTCATGGCTGATATGCCGCCCACACGAATCACACACAGGAAAGCGGATGCACAGCGAAGTGCCATCTGGACGCACGGGACTGCCCCGAAGCCCTGCCGTGCTCTCCGGAGTCACAGCGGCCCACGGGAGCTGTACTTACAGCGGGGATGAACCTGCCGCGTGAAGGCAATAGGGGTCCCCTTCTGCGGGGACGGAAGGGCCACTGGGGCCTCGTCTGAGCCTGCGCGGCAGGGAGGGAGTGGCTGCAGTTCAAGGAAGGGGCCTCAGAGGAGAACCCAAGAGTCAAAGCAGCAGCAGAGAAGATTCAAGGCGCAGCTGTGGGGGGTCCCTGTGGGGGCCTGACCTGCACGCACATCCCCACCTGCCTGCTCGCCATCCCCGTGGCTTGCTTCTTGCCCTCTCCTGAGGCCCCAGCAGGCTGGGGGTAAAGGAAGGGTCCGAGGTTGGAACAGAAAGGGCAGAGATGCCCAAAGAGGAGCTGCGGAGCCTCATGTCTCGGAGGGGCTGGGACAGCGTGGTTAGGGGCCGCCCAGCTGCCCAGGCCCCGCCTGCGGCAAGGATCAGCCCCGCTCATCCGCGCCCTCCCCGGCCCACCCTGGCTCTTACTTGTCCAGTGCTGAGCCTTGGCTCTGATTACTGGTAAGACGAGAGAAGACGTTCCGGTCGTTGCGGGGCCGAGTAGGAGGGGATGAGGGGGGCGTGAATCCCACATCCGTGGACCTGGCGAGTGGGGACAGAGCAGCACCGGTCAGCGAGCACACCCCCGGCGCACAGTCTCACACCGCGCAGTGCTTCCAGCAGCTCCTCTGTCTGGGTGGGGAGACCCGCGGGGCAGGGCCCAGATTCAGCACCCGGCTGCTCTTCAGAGGCAGCCCGCCATCATTATTCACGGATGCCATAGCTGGAATTCACCTGCTCATTACAGTGTATTAGCAATCGCAAGTTAACTCTCACAGGGCTTTGGGGGCCATTCCCAGAGCAGCGAAAAATTCAAGTCCCCAAACGCACACGTTCCCAGCGGAGGTCAAATGAGGGCACCCTTTGCCTGCCTGCTTTCATGCTGTCACCAAGAGGCCTTCCTGTGAGCTATTCAGGGCCATGTTTTTTGCATTTTTGTGCTTTTCATTGGTGATTCACTGTTTAAAACGCCCCCAAAGCATAGTGCCGAAGGGCTGTCTGGCACGTGTCTAAGCACATGAAGGCTGTGCTGTGTCTCATGGAGAAAATACGTGTGTTAGAGAAGCTTCATTCAGGGGTGAGTTACAATGCTGCTGGATACAAGTTCAATGTTAATGAATCAACAATATATACTGACTAAGGTGCCTTTAAACAGAACACACATAAAGCAAAGTTCCGTATTGATTGGCTGATAAAATATTGTGACCAGAAGCCCTCAAGAACCCAACCCCGGATATCCCCAGGAGCAGTGGTTCCGTATCCGCTAATTCAGTGTTCACGGTGACTTGACAGAACGTTAAGTACTGTGAATACTGAGGACTGACTGTAACATCAGGGAAGAGTCGAGGAGGCTTCATCGCACCACCCCATTCCAATAGCGCAACAATCCTCTCTTGGAAAGTTGTCAGGTTTGGCCTAAATCCTCCCTTCCTTTGAAGGGTCTTCACGAGTTCGACCTAAGTCCCTCAGACTGCTGCTGAAGTGTGTTCTCTCAGTTCATGGGCGAAGTGACGGTCTGCAAGGCCCCAAGTGTACAGATATCCACGCAACTCCTCCCACCAAAGGCCCCCACCGCCAGCCACCAGCAGGGGCATGTGCCCAGGCTTTGGATAGGAGGGAAGGCTGGGAGCCTGAGCAAGTCCTCCCGCCTCCTGTCAGGTGG
Organism: Ursus arctos; assembly: GCF_023065955.2. NCBI lineage: Eukaryota > Metazoa > Chordata > Mammalia > Carnivora > Ursidae > Ursus > Ursus arctos. The sequence goes on from NW_026622874.1 coordinate 37,601,217, forward strand.
GAAGAGGTCACCCTGACCCCTGCTCTTCTACTACTTAGCTGTATGGCTGGAGAAAGCCATCGAACCTCTCTGAAAATTAAGTGCATGGACCAGATGACCGTACAAGGCATCTGGCGATCTGGCGATCTGCAGAATCTCTGTGGGTCCCGGTCCTATGTGTAGCTGACCAATTAGAGACTTGTCCACCATTCTGCAATCAGCTCCTGGTTTTTCTTTAAACGTCTACACTCCTCTCACATGATAAGAACTTAGAAAGGGCCGAGGCCTCGCAAGGACCCCTGGTCATGAACTGAAGCACATCAGTACAAAGACTACGAAGCCACCAACGCTGAGCCTGCACCAGCCAACAGTTTGGCAGCGGGCTGAGCCATCCCGTTCAAGGTGCTTATGGAGATTATGTTTCCGAAGCCCATGCCTGACGGGATGGGAAGGGACCACTGTGGGAAGCGGAATGACGTAGTGAGACTGGCCCAGATTATAGTAGGCACGGTGACCTCCAGAGCAGAACATCACGGCGACTCACACACCCCAGGCCGGCCGCGACTCTGGTGCAGGTTCTGAAACACGCTCTCACCTAATGGGCTGCCCTCGGTCATACGACTTCCTTCGGGTCAGAGGGGATGTCTCCGTGGCTCGAGACTGCCGGGGGCTAGAACAGAAGGGTCCCGTGAGGTCCAGACCAAACTCCCTGCCCACCCTGACCCATACCCGCGGCTCCCCTCCTTACAAAGTGCTTCCTCTGGTGGGCAGGCTGATGGTGCGCGAGACCTTGTCCCGGTGGTAGGGGTCTCGGACGGAGAAGCCCACTCCGTCCTCTTTGATCTCAACAAGGGAGGCCAGGGACTTGGTGATGTTCTTGGTGGAGATATCCAGTGGGGGACCCAGGCACTCGGCGGACACGGCCTTCATTTGGGCAGACAGCTTGGGCTCACCCTGGGAATGGAAGGACTGGGGTGAACCAACTTGCCCCAACATAAAGGGGGGCCAGGAGAGTTCTAATGAAGGAAATAATGCCTCTTGGCCTACGGTAGAACTACTGATGGAAGATCCAGGTGAAGAGCACCCCAGGACCCTCTCTCAGGGCTTGGAGAGAAGCCAAAGCAACCACAAGGGTTTTACTGCCCTTATTCAGACTCTGCACACGCAGAACGCCCACAGTGACCTCTTTGCTGGTCACCACCTAATCAGTTTATCCCAAAACCATGCACAATTCACTGTTCCCAGTATGCAGTCCACCCGCACCCTTCTCTGTTGTATAAATCCTGCTTCTCAGTTCAAACTAATAACTGACCCCTCGTTGGCAGGTGAACTACCCCACTTGACTCCCATACTGCTGAATCAGTAATCTGCATGCAGCATAACTAGAGGTCTAGCCTTAGTCTTTGACTCGAGCATGAGCCAGAGTCTTAGGTGGGAAATGGGGAGATTTCTGAAAGCAGGGCCTCTGGCTCCGCTGACATCGCTAGGCAGGGACTCGAGCCATTTCTCCCACCTTCTACCCACCTCAAAAAGAATGGGTTGTAACTGGTTATATATCTGGGCACCTCCCAATTTCCAACCAGGGCACCTCCATCCCAGCTGGAGGCCATACTGGGTCAGGGCCGGGGGCTGAGGTGGAGACCAGGCTGTAGGGAGACCGCCCTGCTGCAGTCTACTGTCTGCCTTCCCGTGGCGCTCACCTTGAACTTGAAGTCATCATGGCTGGTGGAACCTTTCATAGTAAACGACTGGGAGAAGCTAAGGAAGAAGCAGAGGGAGTTCAGGATCCTGTGAACCTATGCTCTGGCTCTCGGAGCCTTAGACTCGTGGGTCCCAAAGAGCCCCCAAATCTAGGCTTAGCCCCGGGACCCTTTGGCAACCCACCACCCCCAGCCCCAGGTTCATGCTGTGAGCCGACCTCTCACTCTCGACTTGGAAACTCACCTCCCCTCAGAGAACTCTGAGACCTCCTCATCCGTGCTGGCATAGCCATTCTCTGTGGGAGGAGGAGAGAGGAGGGTTGAGAGGCCCCAACAGACAGAGGGGAGAGGGCTTGGCCTCCCTCCCACATCTCATCCACTGGCATCAGACTGGGGCTCTTGAGGGAGTACCGGGGAGGTGAGGGTCCCCCCAGGGGCTGGAGCTAGGGAGCGCTGGGAGAATCTCGAGACCTTTGCCCACGGCCACCATACCCTGCTGCACATTATAGATGAGGGCCTGCAGCTCGGGGTGTGCCTCCGCCTTCTCTCGCAGGGCGTCCAGCAGCAGGTGGTTCTGAGAGGAGCCTGCTATGTCTGTCTGCCTCAGCCGTCCCTCCAGCAGCCGGATCTGGGCCTCCTTCTGCGCCACTTGCAGCCCCTGCGGGCAGGGAGCCAGGCGTGTGGTTACGCTCCCCAGCCTGGGATTGCGGGCACCCTCCTCACCATCCCCATACCACCTGCTCCCGAGACACCCTGGGGGGTGCCCCTCCCCATTCCCCTCGGACCCGCCCCAGAGCTGGGCTGACTCCCCGACATCCCCCTCGGACCCGCCCCAGAGCCGGGCTGACTCCCCGACATTCCCCTCGCAGCTGCCCCAAACCAGAGATGCATCCCTCCACCCTCTTTAACTTTCCTCGTGTCCACACGGTAGTGGAGATTGCCTTAGGCTACACTTCCTTGTTATGGGCTGGACTGTGTCCCTGCCCTCCCAAATTCCTATGCTGACACTCTAACCCCCAGTACCTCAGAACATGACTGTATTTGGAGATAGGGTCTTGAAAGAGGTAATTATGTTAAAATGGGGTTTTTAGGGTGGGCCCTAATCCAATACCCCTGGTGGCCTTAGAGGAAGTTAGGACACAGGCACACACGGAGGGAACACAGCACGAAGCAAGAAGGCAGTCCCTTACAAACCAAGGAGAAAGGCCTCGGAAGCCACCGATCCTGCCGACACCCCTAATCTTGGACTTCTAGCTCCAGAACTGAGAAAATCAATCTCTGCTGTTTAGACCCCTGGTCTGTGGGGCTTTGTCACTCAGCGCTAGCAGACTAACAGTCCCCCATACCACGGAGCAGAGCCGGAGCTTCCTGCGGACAGGGTGAGCTCCCCACCCCCTTGCCAGTTACGCTGCGTGCGTACTATGGGGTGCCTGTCCCCAAAAGCCACAGGCCCCGGGGGAAGGAGGCACGTCCTCTGGCCAGCTCTCTGGCAGGGAGAGAGGACAGGAGCACAGTACCTACCTGGGACATCTGATGTTCCAGTATAAACCCCTCAGGAATGAGGGGAATATGGTCTGTCTGTTTCCCGCTGCCCCAGCCCCAACATACACACTTCTGCCAACAGACTCGAGCCCTGCCGTGGACAGGCCTGGACCAGACATGCTGGGTCACTTCTAATGGAGGCCCTGCTATGTGACAGGCATCGTGCCAAGCCCCTGGCACGCATCATCTTGTGAAAACCACGCAGCAAGCAAGGAGCTTGGTATTGTCATCGCCCCCGCTTCAGAGCTTCGGAATCAGAGGCCCGCAGGTAAAGCAGCTTGCTCTAGCCTGTAAGTGATGCCGGTCAGGAGCCAGGCCTGTGTGCTTCCCCAGGAGGGGAGATTACCGAGGTGCCTGTGACTGCAGGGCCCACTCCCGCCCAGGAGGTGAGCTGCTAGCCCACCTTGTCGATGGATGCCTTGAGGAAGTTGTCCAGCAGGAGGCGGGCTTCGGCCAGGGAGCAGGAGCTGATGACCACTGATGTGTCCGTGGAGTCCAGCTCCTCCTAGGATGGAGAGGCAGAGACCCCTTGTCACTGAGGCTGCCCCCAACCCCCCTGCATCCCTCCTGCCACCGCCTAGCCTGGGCCAGGCCCCGTGGGCACCTTGGTCTCCTCCAGCTGCACGATGGTGGCCTGGCAGTCGGTGATGCTGTCGTTGATATAGTCAATGTTGGCCGCCAGCACCTCGATCTCCTCGGCCAGCTCCTGCAGCCCCTTCTCCTCCTCCGGGCTCTCAGCCTGCAGGCGCTCCCGCTTCCTCCTCAGCGCCTCCTGCAGGAGGAACAGCTCCTCCCTTTTCTGCAGGGAGGGTGAGGGAGAAGCCTCAGGCTGCTGTCCAGCCCTGCCCACCGTGCCCCTCAGTCCGGGCCCCTGGGTCCCCCTGCACCTCTGGATTCCAGAGCAGGCACAAGGAGCAGGGGGAAAGGGGCTGAGGAGGTCTGATGAGGCAGAGATGTCAGAAGTGCAGAGGACAGGCAGAGGGGAGATGGGAAGGAAGCAGAGGCAGGAGCCCCGGGCTCCTTGTGTCCCGGCCCACCTTGATGAGCCGTTCCATGTCGGCCTCTAGGTTGACAATGGTCATCCTCTGCATGACGATGTCAATGATCCTCCGTTCCAGGGACTGCCACTTGAGCCTCGCAGCCTTACTGAAGCTCTGGCTGGCCCCCTTCTTCTGGAACTTCTTTCTGGGAGACAGATGCAAAGGGAATTGGTTGGGAACACTCCCTTTTTTAAACTTTTTTTCTCAGGTTTTCTGTATTTGGTCACTAAACACTGTTAATAATATGTTCTTTTGAGGAAAAATGCATTTTAAAATCATTTTGTTGTATTTTATTTTTTTCAGCATAATGAGTGTACTCTTTAATCCCCGTTCCCTATTTCCCCATCCCCCCACCCACCTGGGTAGAAGCACTCTCAACCTCTGGAACTCCATCGACACCCCCAGAGCCCCCAACCCCAGAGCTGACAGCCACGGGGACCCATCACAGGACCCCACTTCCCCTGGGCTCGCCTCTCCCTGGTCCTGCCCCCAGACTTGCACCCCCTCTGCCCACACCGGCCAGGGGACCACCCGTCCGCCTCACCTGGCAGGGCGGGTGCCATTGACAGCAGGCGCTGGGTGGTCCCCCAAAAAGTGGTTGATTTTGCGGTTCCACTGGCGCACGATGCTGGAGACAGAGCGGGCCCCCGATTCAGCCTCCGAGGACGTGGTGCTGGCTGACACCTCAGCCCCTGAGTCCAGCATAGGTGGCTTCAGTCCTGCACGCCCTGCCACCCGCTCAGACATGGGCTTGGCCAGGCGCCTCAGTGCGGACACCTGGGGCCGAGAAAAGAGGACCCAGTGAGCAGGGGGCCCTGGAACCTGTGAAAAGGCCCAAATTGGGGGGTGCCAGATGGGGCAAACACAGGGGCTGCTCCAGTTTCTATTCATTTATTTTTTTTTTAATTTAAAAAAAGCTTTTATTTATTTAAGTATGAGAGAGCAAGCGAGAGAGGGCACAAGCAGGGGGAGCAAAGCAGAGGGAGAAGCAGACTCCCTGCTGAGCAAGGAGCCCCATGTGGGGCTTAGTCCAAGGACCCTGGGACCATGACCTGAGCCGAAGGCAGACGCTTAACTGACTGAGTCACCCAGGCATCCCGAGACTTCTATCTTTTTAATTAAGGTCTCGGGCGCTGGGACCAGAGCCTGCAGCCCTGCCTTCAAGCCTCGGCCCTCTTGTCGAGAAAGGCCCTTGTGACGGGCCTCACGCAGGCTCTGCTCCACTGTGTGTGCTGAGTGACAGGGACAGCCAGAGCCACCGGTGGGACGTGGTCCCTCCCAACTCTGGAAGAACTCAGGAGAAGGGGAGCAGAGTCTTGTTCACCTCCTGGGTTTTCCTCCTCAGGACCATCTCCTGCTGCCGCTTCTGGGACTCCAGCGCTCGGATCTGAAACTGTGGGTGAGAGAAGGGGGTTGGGGTCCGCACTTAGGCCCCACAGCCTGGTCTGCCCAGCACTGTCGGCGGAAGCCTGGCTTTTGGGCAGATTCTCAAGCAGCCCAAACTTATTGATAAGATGGGACCCCAAGTTTGGCTCCTCTTCCCAGAGGTCACAGTGCAGACCACTCTCTTGGTGCAGGGAATCCCCTCCGCCTCTCGTCTACACGACGGTGGGGAACCCGGGGACAGCGGGCTCAGGGCGGCAGCTGCACAGTCCCAGCTCTGACTTGCTGGGGACCCTGGGCAAGGGCCTGCCCTCTCTGGGGCTCGAGTCACCCCCCCCCCCAGCACTAGAGGGGGTAGACCAGAAGCCCGCGTGTTTGTGCTCTCCCATGCCAGGCTGCGCCCTGCTGCAAGTGTGACTGTTACTGCTTAGGGTCATGGGAGCCGAGGGGCAGCCAGGCACACAGGGCAGCTGGAGGTCCCCAAGGCCTGCCCCTCACCTCCTGTCGCCGCTGCTCCTTCTTGAGCTGGGCAATCTCCCGGTTCCTCTTAGTCTCCACCAGCCGCCGCCGCTGCTGCTCCTCACGCATCTGTTTCATCAGGGCCACCTGGACAGGCAGGGGTGGTGGGGGCGAGGCTGGGCAGTGGGCCCCCCGCCCCGGGAGGGCCTGGCTCTGAGGATGCTGAGCAGGGGTGGTGGCCTGCCAGGCAGCACTGGCTTGGGGCTCAGGGGTCTGGAGCGAGGGGTCTGCTCCTACTCCTCCGTGGGAGTTGAAGCCCCCACCATCTGGGCAACCTGCCAGAAGGAGGGGCCTTACTGCCAGCCCAGCTGTGCGGTGTAACCACTCTGCAACGTTTAACCCTGCTCCCCACTTTCGGATGTCACAGCCCCTGGCGGCCCCTTCCCCAAGCCACCATCCTGGGTCTGGCCATTCGAGGACCAGCCCAGGGTTGCTGGAGGCGGGTTACCCCCCCTGGGTGGAGTGCTTTCCTCTCGCCCATGGACAGCTGAGCAGGAGACAGGGCTGAGATGAGGGTCCAAGCCGCATTCCAGGGCCAGGCTCACACTGACAACCGTAAGAGCCAGCACCACGTATCGAGAACACGCTATAACCAAGCACTGCTGTTGTGACAGCCACAGGAGAGAGGTGTTACCATTCTCGTTTCATAAACAAGGAAATGAACCTCAGAGAGACAAACGACTTAGAGTCATAAAGCTGGGCACGAACGGTCAGACTTTTGGCCCAGGTCATTTTGCACCCCCCCAAATCTAGCTTTTACCATAGCCCCAGGGATGACAGCATGCCAGTTCAGAGCAAAGCAAGTGGTCAGGCATAGAAAGCCTGGAACCTGGAGTTGTCAGAGCTGTGGCAAGGGCACAGAGAGTACCCTCGGTGTGGCCGGAGATGACCCAACCTGATAGAGAGCCATGTACCTGGGGCCCTGCGGCATCCGCCCCCTCCCGCCGCGTCCTGGTGCCCAAAGCATGACAGTGCAATGTACGCAGGGCTTTAGACACTTTCCAAGTGACAGGGAATAATAGTCACGTGGAGGTTGATCCTTCCTCCACCACGGAGGCCTCAGACATGACCAGAAACATCACTAGCCTGCACTGCCCTGAGGACAGTCTTGAGAGGAAATGGCCTGGGAGGGAGGGAGGCGAGGCTCTAAAGGGGCTGGCGGCTGGTGGGGTTGGCTTCCGTCTCAGACGGCAGGCTCTGCAAGGGTGAATCTACAGAGGAAGGCTCGCTGCTGCCGGGTCTTCGGGGTCCAGAATGAGGGTTCTCCCCAAAGACTGGCACTGAGCAGAGCAGCCCAGGCCTGACCTGAGAACTGCGGCATGCTAGAAGTTGTGTGCAAACCTGAGCTGGCAGTCTCTGCTGGGGTCAGGGGTCAGAGGCTTCCTAGGGAAGAGCTGTGTTCCCCTAGACAGAGGGCGATCCGCCCAAAGTTGCACACCTCACTTTCCCATGCACAAAACACGATTAATAACAGGACCTCCTTCACGAGCTTCTCCTCAGGACTTTAGTATGCTCGTGCATGTTAGGCAACTAGCCTAGAGCCTGGCCACAGCAAGCGTTCAATTGATGGTATGATAATTATCATTACCATAGGCAAAGGCTGCCCCCACGAGAGGCCTCAGCGGTACTCGCGTAGCCCAGCCACAAGTGTGGTGCTGGTGCAGTTTCCTACCAGAGGGGGCAGTGTTGAGCAGCACCCCGCGGAGCTCCTGGCCTGCCCCTCTACTAGGAGAGGTGGCTCCCCCTGGAGGAGGACCCTGGCTCAGAGGACAGTGCGCAGGACGAGGACGGGTGCTGTGTCTGAAGAAGACTGTCCATGCTCATAGCGATGATTATTATTAACATCGTAAGTGGGTTTTAAGAAGACACCCCATGGCCACCCCCCTGACCCCTACCTTGGCCTTCTTCATCTCAGCCACCTCGGCCTGCAGCTTCTTCAGCTCCCTCTCGTAGCGGGACTGGTTTTTGAGCAGCCGTGCGTGCTCCTTCTGCGCGGCCTGCAGCTTCTGCAGGTCCCGGTTCATCTCCCGCAGCCGCTTCTCGTAGTCAGCCTTGATCTTGTTGGCCTTCTCCTCCGTGTAGCACTCCATGGTGCCTGAGAGCGGTAAGAGGTGGCTGTCAGTGCCCTGCATCCCCGAGGGTTCTATCAGCTTCGGGCTCACAGAGGGTGGGGGGGGCGGGCAGGAGCCTGGGTTCTAGACTCACCCCAGGACTGTGAGCAGGTCACACCCCTCTGTGTGCCTGTTTCTTAGTTACACAAGGAGGGGATCAGGCTGTAAGAGGCCAACTCCCCTTCCTGCTCCATCATTCTATGGGACCTTGAGGGGGTGTTTTCATCTCAAGATCTCTGAGCCTCTGGTCCCCAGTTTCCTGTGAGGGTCCTGTGGGCCACCCCTGCTGGCTCGGTTTGGAGCCATGACTGGAGGAAAGGGTCGGGCCAGTGGGAAGGAAAGAGCTAGTAAGAAGACAGTGGTGTGGGCCAGAGCAGAAGGAGAAGCAGATTCTCTATCCTTGACCTTTGCTACCTGAAATGCCAACAGGCGTCTCCATGGAGACGTGTGGCAGACATCTCCAACTTAACAGGCACAAACAGACTCCCAATCTCTGTTTCCCTCACCCCAGAAGGCTTCCCCTCTCCGTAGATGTCATCACCACCCTTCCAGAAGCTTGAAGCCTGGAGACGTCCTTGGCTCCCCTTACATCCTCCAACCAGTTAATCAACAAAACGTTTTGTCTCTACCTTTGAAATGTATCCAGAACGGGACCACTCCTCACCACCTCCTGCCTAAATCCTCTTTCACTAGGTTCTTTGGTTTTCTTTTTTAAAAATTTTTTCCCCAAGGATTCACCAGGATCTTTGTTAACGGTTTTCTAACTGGCCTCAAGCCACCACTTTCATTCCCCTACCCAGCAGCCAGTGATCACACCAACATGCTTTTAAAACCTACATCACATTCCTCTCTCAAAACTCCACACCTTCCCATCTCTCTCAGAGAACAAAGCAATGTCCTTATAATGACGGGTGTGACCTGGTCCCGTAGTTAGTTCTTGCATTATCCCATCTCTTGTCACTGTCCCCTTTCACTGTGTTCCCGAGGTCCGTCCCTTGTTATTCCACCAACATGCCAGGCATACTCCCACCTCCGGGGCTCGGCATCTTCTGTTCTCTGCCTGGAGTGCTCAGCCCGTGCTCACTCTCCGCGAGACTTCTCTCACCTCCTTCGGGTCTGCTCACATGTCACCTTCTCCGAGATGCCTTCCATGACTGCCCTTTATAAAACTCCACTCCACTCCTTGCCATGCCCTGTCCTCCTTCCCTGCTCTGTTTTTTTCATGGTACTGACCACCACCGGGCACGTTACACACTCTGCTTATTTATCTTATTTACGTCTGTCCCTCCCCGCCAGACCGTACGCTTCACGAAGCTGGAATTCTGCTCACCCCAATACCTCTAGCGCCTAGAGTAATATCAGCTCTGTAAGATGGAGTCAACAAATGTTTGCTGAGTAAGCGAATGAATGAGAAACAGTGATTGAATGAATGTGCTAAGAGCAAGTGTAAAGAAGCTAGAATGTGACAAGTTGGTTTGTAAATGGGTTTAAAGGAAAATATTCGAGGAACTGAATGCAGAAAAAAAGGTGAGGAGTGCCATGCCCATGTGCCTAGGGAAATAAAGGATTCTAATACTTAAGATGCTAATAAAAAATAACAATAATAAATGTAAAATGTGGCAGAGAATTAGGGTTAGTTAGGTGGGTCAGAGGGCCACAGCGCAAATCGGGCAAAATTGGGACCGGGCAAATCCCAAAGGTGCCAGGGGCCGGGGGGCCGGGCGGGCTAGTGCGGGCCTCACTGAGGTTCTGCAGCACGCGGTCACGCTCCAGCTGTGTGTCTCGGATCTTGTTCTGAAGCAGAATCAGCTTCTCCTCGTACTGGTGTTTGAGTGTCTGCAGTCGTCGCTGGCTGTTCTCCAGCTCGTCGATCAGCTTCTGCTTGATCTCGATCTCACATGTCAGGTCGGCCAGGTCGGCTTGGAAGTTCACCTCTGCGGGGCAGAGACAGGCTCCATCCAGTGCCAGGGGCTTAGGGCGGGAGGGGGGTGCTGGGGGCTTTCCTCTAGTCAGCCACGAGCAGTCGGTGACCAGAGGCTGGAGGCAAGGATAAATGCCATGGTGGGTAAGGGCTGCCAGGCGGGGCGACACATTTGAAGACCAGCCTCAGAGACTGGAGGCTGGCCCAGGAGCCTGGTTGGGGGCAGGGAGCATCTAGGCATCCCACCACACCAGCTGTGCCCAGAGGCCAAGGTCTACCTGTCGTAGATGGCATGGGACCCAGCCTGGAGGAGGAGGGCTGTGGGTCAGAAATGACGGCAGGGTAGAGCTGACAGGGCAAGTGCCCCCACTTAGAGGAGTGGGTTTCAACACCATTCAAGGCCCAGCTCTGCACCTACCATGCTGGGGAAAGTCACTAGACTTCTCTGAACTTGGGGGGCTCCAAACACCTATGCACAGGGTTGTAGTGAGAACTGAAAACCTCAGGCCATGTGGAGGGTTGGGTGCTGCCATCCTTATCACTGCTGTTGGTGGTGGTGGTGGTGGTGGCAGCGGTGGTGGTATCATGTCTGGGAGTTCCGGGACCCACGTGTCCACATTCTTTGAGAACTCAAGTAAGGCCTGACCCCAGCCAAGGGGGCATCTGGCTGAGGGTCTTGTAACTGGAGGGTCTGAGCAGTTTCTCTGGGCCCAGTGCTGACTGACAGCCGGCCCCGGGCACCTGCCATTTGGCATGTCGCCTCCCCCTGCCCCAGCCTGGGCATACACACCCTTCTCGTCAGGGTCTGAGTCCGAGTCCACCAGGCTCTCCTCACTGCCCGAGTCCTCGTCTTCATCCTCGCGCCCCTCCTCCTCCTCACAGCCACTCTCGTCTCGCTCTTCCTCCTCCTGGGCACCGAGCACCATTAGGGGTGGCCAGTGGGCTCTCCTTACTCAGGCTGGGCCTGGCCTCAGGGAGGAGAGCCCAGAAGCAGAGGGAGTCTGGACAAGGCCTCAGGTGTGTCAAGAGGGTGGGGAACGGGGCAGACCACGGTCAGGGCCCCTTGTGCCCACCCCCAGTGCCGAAAGAGTACCACCTGACTCCCCCAACAGCCTGGGCACAGCTGCTCTAGGAAAGCCTCCCTGCCCAGCCTCACCCACTGGGAATGAGGTGGGGGGGAACTGAGGGATGGAGATCACCATGGCAACCAGTCAGCCATACAAGGAAGTTCAGGGACCAACTCAACTGGAGGCAGACCTAAGCCTCTCCCCCACCCTGCCAAGGTGGTCGTGGGGGTCCCTCCACTCGGCAGGGACATGGGGGTGGGGGGGGAAGCATGGAGAGGGGAGGGGACGGGGCAGTCCCTCACCTCCTCAGCCTCATTCTCATCGGTCTCCTCACTGTTTTCCTGTTGGAGTTTTGCCCTCTTTTTGAAGGCCTCCTTCTCTGGGCTGCCCAGGAGTGAAGGGTAGGCCAGGTTAGCTTTGAGCATGTGGCAGGGGGTGGCAGGGGGTGGCAGGGGAGGGATAGGAATGTCTGGTCTGAAGGGCAGGAGGATGGGGCCGGTTCCCGTTCTGTGGAGAATCTGGCTGCTCCTCTTCACCCCCCCCCCACCCCCGTCTAGAATTAACCCTGGGTAATCTCCACCCTCCCCTCGGGGGAAGGTGCAGCATTAGAGAAAGGGTGAGGGGCTTCTGCCCAAAAGGCTGAGCAAATGTGCTCGGTGAGCTCCCAAGTAGCCCTGGGGCAGCGCCGGCTACACGCAGGGGGGCAGCAGTGCTCCTGGAGAGCCCGCAAAGCTGGGGCGCATTCGCCTCACCTCTTTCTCCGCTGCCTGACCTCCTTCTTCTTGAGCCGCTCCAGGTCCTGCTTGGCCCGGCGGATCACCTCCGAGGCGTCCTCCATGGAGCTGGCCGGGCTGCCCCCGAAGGCCGCAGCGCCTGGAGACGCGCCCAGGGAGTAGGGGCTCCGAGCCGAGACCCGGGAGAGGCTGCGGCGCAGGGACTCGTTCATGGCCTCACTCTCCAGGAGCTTCGTCCTGCGTGGGGAGAGCCAGCGGGTGAGCCGACACTGCCCCGGGCTCTGGCCCGGCCCAGGCCCTCCTCCACGGCTCCCAGACGCGCTGGGACGCACTCACCGCAGCTCCTCAATCTCCCGGATGTAGTTCTGGATCAGCGCACCAATGGCCTCATTGCCATCACCTGGAGAGGGAAGGCGGCGGGGAGAGGGCAACACAGAGGGTAAGGAACGGCAAGGACCTGCGGCCCGGAACTGGTGGTCTTGTACCCGGGCCTCCAATAGGGTACCACACATGGGCCTTTCCCCAGAAGGAATCTACATTGAAGAAACACCTGTCCATGCGATGGGTATATGCAAGCACGGCGGGAGACAGCAGGAATCAGAAACAACCAAGCTCCATCCGGAGAGGAATGCTATCAGACAGTGTTCACTATCCTCACATAGGGAACACTGTGCCGTTTACAAGAATCAAGTAGGTTCATATGTTTTAACATGGGAAGATCTCCAAAGCATAATGCTAAGTGAAAGTGGGAAGTCAAAGGACAATACACATGGTCTCCTACACAGAAAAAGAAAGGGCAGTATATATTCGCACACACACCTATGTGCATACGTACATACGAATATACATTCACGCTTGGAGCAAAGGTACGGACAAAGGTGTGGGCAAATGTGCACGGGCTACTTCTAAGTAGAGAGGACGTGGAGTGGAGAGTCTAATGAGGGGGGATTTTTAACCTTTACTTTATACACCCATGTTAAGCAAGGACGGTGTATTCATGTATTGCTGATGGTCATAAAAAAGGTTTTAAATCAATTGGGGGGTGCCTGGGTGGCTCAGTTAGCTAAGCATCTAACTCCTGATTTCGGCTCAGGTCATGATCTCAGGGTTGTGAGATCGAGCCCCATGTGGGCTCTGTGCTCAGTGGGGAGTCTGCTTGAGATTCTCTCTCTTCCTCTCCCTCTGCCACTGCCCCCTCACCCTGCCTCTCTCTCTCTCTCAAATAAATAAATCTTTTTAAAAAATCAATTGGAAAAAATTCATAAATGCACTGATCTGTGAATTGATTTGCTGGCCCAGCTTGCCTAATATCCTAGGGTCAGTATGGGGACAGGGGGTCCCGGCCGTTGGGTGTCTGAGCTAGCCTGGTGCACCCCGACTTACCAGCCTTGGCCAGGAGCAGATTAGCCTCCTGGCTCATGAGTTGAGTGACGCGGTTGTTGATGGCATCGATGGCCTCCTGCATGGCCTTCACCCGCAGACGCAGTGCCCCATTCTCCTTCTGCAGCATGGCATTCTCCCGGAACAGGTCACTGTAGCCCTCGGCACCATCCTCCCCGATCACCCTCTTGCCCTGGGACGAGGGGCGGGCAGGGAGCAGTCAGGTGCCAGAGCTCGCAGGGCGGGAAAGGGCTGGTGACGTACCTAGCAGCACCGCCAGTCTCTCCCACCCCACGTTTCCTAAAACACAGTTCCTATCTCCCAGGGCTCTCATTGACAACCAGAAAGTCCAAATTCTACAACCAGCCATTCCAGCCTCCCCCAATCTTGCCTTGACTTACCTACCTTTCCACTGCCTATCTTCCTATCACCATAAGTGCTAACCCAAGGGCCAAAACCCTAAGGGGCCCAGGCAGTTGGCATAAGTGAGTCTGAGTACAAGACAACAGGGAGTGGTGCAGACTGCAGTTAACAGAGTCACAGACCTAGTCTAAAAGGGTCAGCAACTAGGCCACTCCAGCCAATGTAGTGCTATATGTTGTTAGGTCTTCACCTTTTTTGGGAAAAACTGAAATTCCCTGATTTTCAGAAAGGCAACAAAGTTGCATTCTTTTAAAACAAAGGGCAAGCCAAACCCAAACCCAAATTTGTGTACCGGATTCACACGATGGGCTACCAGCAGCGATTGACCTTTGCCTTAGTCATATGGAATTAGACGCTTCCCGGCAGAAGCACCCATTTCCCCATCTCTGTGCCTGCGAGCGCGGCTTGTTTGCATCCTGGAATCCTGCTCCACTTGCTTCTGATGATATCTCTTTCTTTTTTTAAAATCGATATAACAGGCCCCCTCCTTCTTGAGGCCTTCCCTGACTGTGCACCTGAGTGAGGAGGGCCAGCTCTCTCTCCTCTGCCCTGCCCCAGGCACACTGGACTCATGTGGTCCCATCAATTATTCTTAGTCTGTACCACAGGCTAGGAGTCTCATCTGCTCCCACGCAGCACAGTCAGCGGGCATGAAACATGAGCCTCGGTCCTGGGCATCAGAGCTATGCAGCGGGACAGCTGAGTTCCCGCCTTTCTCTCCGGGTGCTAAAACCCCAGCGGCTCCGACCGTGCTCGATTCGCCCCCGGGAGCCCCTTAGTCATGGCTGGCACACAGCCAATACTCAGGAAGCGGAGGGGAGTGGCCGGGGAGGCAAGGGACGGGGGGAGGGAGGCCGAAGAACTAGAGCCCACCGTGCGCAGACTGTGCTCACCGCCTTGTACTCCATCAGCTCCATCTGCAGCCGAGCGATCTCGGCCCGCAGGGCGCTGATCTGCTGGCTTGTCTTGTCCTGGTTCACCACCACCTTGTTCTTGATGTTGCGGGCCCGATTGGCATATTTGAGTGTGTTGAGCGTCTCCATGAAGTCCCGGTCTGAGGGACTCACACAGGCAATCATGATGGTCTGGCTGGGGGGGTGCAGTAGGAGAGTGAGGTTCGAGGGGTCCCCAAAGGAGGACCGAGCCAAGTGAGGTTCGAGCCAAGTTCCTGGAAGCATTGCTCCAGGGCAGAGCTCCCGCTCCCAACCTATTCCCCTACTGCCTTAATGCCCTAAGGACCTGGCATTCACCAGAGCAGCACCTGGGACCTGGGGCTCTGGAACACCTAGCCACGGGGTTCCTTCCAACAGTAGCAACCCACAGTGAAGGCGGTTGGCCATGGGACATGTCACTGCCGGTCACAGATCTGTATTTCCTTAGTGGTTTCCATCCATTACCCTATTTGGGCTTTATCACTTCAAGACTATCTCTCCCTGCTGTGCAGACAAGGAAACTAAGTCTGACCATACTGGCTAAAGGTCATGCGCCATCTCAAGGCTCCTGTCTCCCAAGCCCACAGCCAGCAGTAGGAAGGCCTTCTCATCCACAAGGCCCTCGTGAATCAAACCCTCACATCAGGATTCTCCAGGAGGTTCCCGTCTCCCCTGCCCCTTCCCTGGATGTTGGCTGTAGGGTACCTGTTGCCCCCCAGCGAGTCCTGGAGGAGCCGAGTGAGCTTCGAGTCCCTGTAGGGCACGTGTACCACCTTCTTGCTCTGGTCCCCCAAGGCGCTGATCACGTTGCCCAAGGCCAGCTGTGGGAGACAGACCCTGGCACTTGAGAGGCACTCAGGGAGAGGGGGAGTGGGAACAAGACAGCCCCTGAGCCATCTGTACCTGCCTCGATGACCCAGCAGCCCTCAAGCTTCCTGAGAGGGTTTAGGTGCAGATATGATCATTTGGTGAAGTCAAGAAGTTGGGGGCAAGGGAGAGGGCAAAGGACCAAAGGCGTAACAGTAGTGATATATGGGTGCCCTGGCCAGCAGCCAGCAAGAGGCACAAGGAGGACGGGGCAGCCGTGGGCCTGGAGGGTCTGGAAAGGGTCTGAGACTGAGCTGTGCTGGCCCCTGGGGCTGGTGACCCGCCGAGTGCCTACCAGGCCGCAGTTGATGGAGATGCCCTCCTTGGCCCGCTCGCCGGTGGCCCCGGTCCGCTTCAGCCGCTCTGAGCCGGCCAGGTCCACGAAGTGAAACTTAGCAGTGAGTGTCTCATACTCACTGGTGGGAGCCGTGCCCTCAGGAAGCCCCGTCACCGCCTCATTCACCTGCAGCAGAAGTTAGCAGCTGACGCACCCGGGCCTGCCCCACCTCGTGGCTCCTCTGCTCTTGGCCCTCACCCTCAGGAATGCTGCCTGGGGGGGGGATTGGGGGCTGAGAGGCAGGGCAGGCTGCACCGCCCTCTCCCCTTGCACGTGAGAGAATCTGCCGATGTACACAGTACTGGCACACGCGATGCTCGTGCAAGCCTCACAACGATAGGGGTTGGGGTACCCCATTACAGGTGGGGGACTGAGGCTTAAGAAAAAAGAACAAGAAAAACCAACAAGTGGCCAAGGCAAGCCCCAACCCCCGATTTGCTAGCTTCAGCTCCATGGCTCCTTCCTCTTCTTGCCCTCCTGAGAAGCCCCTCCCACTGCACCAGCTCCTGGGCCTCCGTGGGTTCCTTACTGGGTCGGGCTGGGGACACACTCGCATCTGGCACACGTGGATGGTGAAGATGGCGTGTGAGCGGGAGCTCTGCACATTCATCTGTGTGCTGGCCGTGGTGCGGGACAGGGCGCCCTGCTTCAGGCACTGGATCAGCTGCGGGGGGAGGCGCAAGTCAGGGCAGGAGACGGGCCGTGGAGCCGGCCCCCGCCTGCCCCGGACCTCCGGTGGGTGCTCACCTCCTCCTGGGAGGTGATGAGGCGGGAAGTGACGCCTGTGGTGTAGATGCCACCATTCCCATCCTCATGGATCTTGATGTTGGACCTGCGGTGGCGGGCGTCAGGGTCACGGGTGCTATCAAACAGGTCGAGGATCTCCTCGTTGTAGAGCTGTGCAGGGGCAGAAAGAGCTGCTGGGTGCACGTGGCACGTGGTCTGGGGCCCCGAGGGGCTTTCCCATGTTTATAAACCAGCTCTGTTTTGCAGATGTGGAAACTGAGGCTCTGGGAGGTGAACTTGCCAACCCTGGTCCACTCTGGGTTCTGGATTCCAGGATCTTTCTTCTAAACAGGAGTGGGGGGCAGCTGGGTCCTGGGCAGAACTATACTGAGGTTGTGCTTCCACTCCCCCAAGGAACCAGCATTCAGCAGCTTTCAGTCTTGTCAGGGGACTAAGGACCTAAAGGGGACAAGGGGACTCGGGTCTCAGAGGCAGATGAAGAAGTTAGGACCATAAATCAGGCAGATCCTATTATGTTTGTTGCTAGGCTGGGAAAGGGGGTGGGGATGTGGTTTCGGATGAGGGAGGGGACAGGCAGAGCTCAGTAGAGACCGTGCCTTGACCCCGATGGTTCCTGGGGGCTGAGGTGAGGACAGCCTCCCAGTGGGGCAGTAATGTGGGCATGGAGAGCATGCCGCTGGGGCCCTGCATCCTGGGGAGAGCCTGGAGAGACCGCTTGGGGAGGGAGGTGGCCTGACCAGGTCTCAGCCTTGGAGATTCCTGTGTTTGGAATCGCTGGCAGGGTAAGCTTCACCTGCTGCGATATTCCCCAGGCAGGGAGCCGGAGCTGGGGCGTGGGGAAAAGGGACCGGGCAGCTTGGTCAGTGGCCAGCAGAATCCTGTGGGGGAGGGGCGGGCTGCAGCCCTCCGACATCCGAGGCTTTGATGCCTCAAAGGGACAGAAATACTCCACAGGAAGGGGAAGGGGAAACGGAAGGGACTGGTGCAATGTGGGTGCCATGGTGTCTGTCTGTCTGTTGGGACAGGCACACCGGCATCATTTAACCCCTTGTGGTTCGCCCTTTGGCATGAGTTTTCTAGGAACTGCCCTACTCTTTGGGGATCCCCATGGAAACAGAATAGGGAAAAGAAGAAAACAAAGAGATGGAAAAGCTTATAGCGATACACAGCAGAACGCACACACACACACACACACACACACACACACACACACAGGCAGTCACTTTATCAGAAGCAAAGTCCAGGAGGACAATGAAAAACTCTCAAGCCTAAAATACAGGGTCCCCTAAGGGGAAAGCAGCCACTCTGAGGGCCCAGGAGGGAGTCATAACGGTGCAGTGGGCAGGGTGGGCCATGGAAGCCCTAGAGAGGGCTGGAGCCTCACCCCTCCCTCAGAGGACAACCTGGGTACAGTCAGAGCCCAGGACAGCCCCCTACCCAGCAAATGCCCCAGAGCCAGGGGGGTCAATGGGATGGGGTTTCACAAGTGGAGAACTGAAGCCACCTGGTTCAAGCTCCCAAAGAAGGACACTGTTCGAGTCAGGCACTCATGAGAAGCATCCAGAAACACCTGCTTTCTTAGACACCCTTCTGAGAGGCCCTTTGATAGGCCAAAGATTCCTTCCTCTACCTGCAAAGTTCCCAGATGCCCAAAGCCTGGTCTTGGCACACAGACATTCTCCCAGAAAGAGGCAGGACCAGTTACAAAGAAAAACTCCTTCTGGAGGACCTCCCCGCCCTGAGGTCAGAGAAGACTCAGAGGGAGGGTCCGTAAGGACCTCGGCCAGAGGGGATAGGGCAGGCTTCTCTGAGGCTGGGGAGCAACCTGCCGAGGCAAGAAGAATGGGCGGGAACCAGAGTTCTCATATGTGCCAGACACGTGTTTCCATGCCATTCTCCACAGCTCCCCTAGGCTCATTCCACTGTCCTGGGGGTAAGCCCAACCTCATGGTCTTGCTGTTCCCCAAATCTCCCTTCCACCCGCACTACGAGGCCACAGTACCTCCAGGAACTGAGCGCTGACTTTGAACTCAGGCCCAGCCACACCCTGCTCCTGCGCCCGCCGCTTGCGCTCAGCAATGCCCCCGAAGAGGTGTGCGATGGCCCTGGGAATGATGCCCTGCTCCTGCTCCGACGTCGCCGTGTCAAAGCCAGTGCCCATCGTGTATGTCTTCCCGGCCCCTGTCTGCATCAGCAAGGATGGAAGGACGGTGTGAGCACCCTCGGGGGGCCACCGGCAAGCCCGGGGCCTCAGACCCTTACTATGTACCTCCCAGCCCGGGTCACCCACCCCTCCTGGTTCCAAAGCCACACCCTGGGGGAGTCTCCTCAGAGTGACAGCCTCTCTGGAATAACTAGCAGTGAAACAGCATGCTGGGACAATAGACAAAACCGCAGCGCCATCTCAACGGGTCTGAAGGGGGAGGGGACGCTCTCTTCCAGCAGCTGCAGAGACTAGGGTTGGAGGGGCCAGCGGTGGGAGGGGAGGCGGCTTACCTGCCCATAGGCCAGCACTGTGGCATTGTAGCCCTCGAAGCAGCCCTCGATGAGCTGGCTCACACAGGTCGAATAGATTTGTTCCTGCCAGGTGTCCAGGTCGAAGACAAAATCATAGGTGAAGGCCTTGTCCTTCCCCAGAAGGACCTGGGGCTCCCCAGGGGTAACAGAGGTGCAGATGTGACAGCCCTCAATCTTCTCCTTTGATAGCTGGGGCCGAATCCTGCCCAGAAAGGGGATAGCCCTGGGTCAGACCCGGCCGGCAGGGGACTGCCATGGCCCTCCTCGCTCATGCTGCCTGCCAAGCTTCCACTTCCCCAGGCCCCCTCCAGCCCCCACCAGCTTGAAGAGAAGGAAGGAAGCTTAGGAGCCTCCCCAGAGGACGAAGGCAACTTTTGTAACAATACAATAATAATAATAATAGT
Organism: Ursus arctos; assembly: GCF_023065955.2. NCBI lineage: Eukaryota > Metazoa > Chordata > Mammalia > Carnivora > Ursidae > Ursus > Ursus arctos. The sequence continues at coordinate 37,620,820 of NW_026622874.1, forward strand.
AAGAACAATATCTACTCCACCCAAACATTTATTGAGCAGTTGCTAACATTTACCAAGCACTCTATGCACGGGATCTGGGTTAAAAGTATTTTACATAAATGAATTCATGTATTCTTCACTATAAATCTATAAGGTACATATTATTTGCCTAATTTTACAGATGAGAAAATGGAAGCTGACAGAGTTTAAGTGACTTGCCCAAGATTGTACCGTGGGGCACGACAGAACCAACCCCAGGTCTGACGTCAAAGCTCACACTCCTGGTTGAACGGAGAGCCCTAGAAATCAGTGTCCCACAGATCAGGAAGAGAAGACAGCTTGCCCCCTCTGGGAGGTAAGGCTCAGCACCAGGGTGGTGACAGGAGGGACAGGCCTGGCTGCCCCTCCCCCCCCCCCAAAAAAAACTGAATTAAAGAACAGACAACAGCTTCTGCCAAGGCCTGCAGGGGCTGCCAGTCCTCCAGCTGCAGAGCCCCCTCTCAGATGCCAGAGCCTGGAGGAACATTCTCAGGCACCAGTTCTGGTTCCTCTCCAGGAGCCAAGGGGGCCAGACCAAGCACATCCCCGCCAGACCAGGCCAAGCCAAAAGTCAGCTGAGAAAATGACCCTCTACAAGGGATCCCAGGCCGGCCACAGGAGGGGCCCCATCCCAACTCCTGCTGGGCTCCCTGACAAGAGGAAGAAAAGTGGCACCAGGGCTGAATGGGAGCCAACCATAGATAGGGCTATCACCATCCAGCCACCTCTTCTCCCTCTTCTAAGCAGCCATTGCCATGACGAGGTCCCCATGGCAACCAAGTGTGAGTCAGTGAGCATGCGCTGTAGGGACAGGCAGAAAAGCGCTTCCCAAATGCCTAAAGTAAAAGGGCGGTGGGGGTGGGTTAGGCGCTAATGCTCATGGGCTCACACAAGCCAGCCCTATCAGCCAGGCACTCACAATGAGCTGCTTGTCAGGCTCCCTTTCCCAAAGCCAACATTTACCAAGAGAAGAAAAGAGTGAGAGGGCCAGGCCAGCATGCATCCAGAGCTGAGGGAGACCTAGCCACAGAGCCAGGGCCACCAAGTCGCCATCCTGTCCCTATCTGGAGCTGCCCCAGCTCCCAAGGCCCACTCAGAGCTTCAGGCCAGGGGAGGTACTCCCCGCAGCCTGTTGCCTGCACTTTGCTGCAAGAGGGCCCAAGGGGGGTAAGTCCCAGGGGAGCATATGGGGGGCGGTTAGCTGCACCAGGCCAAGTTCACACCATAGATGGTAGCCTGGGTTTTCTTCAGAAGTGTTTTCCCTTCAGTGTCAACGGGTCCTCACAGGTTAGTGGCTCTCCCCTCACTGAGGCTGACAGGAATGGAGGCTTACCACCTTCATCCACGCTATCCAGCTGTTCCAGTTCCAGTTGAAACTAGAACCCAGCCTCTCGGTGTCCCCCCTGAACTGGTTTCTGACTGGGAAGGGAGCAGCTGATTCTTGCTCATCCTCTCTAGAACCTGCAGACCGGAAACTTGACCCACCAGTGAGAGGTCTGGGCCAGCAGTTCTCCTACCTCGACCACTAATAGTGGCAACTGACACAAATTCGCACTCACTGCACCCGGGAGTGTCTAAGCACCGACGTATACCAACTCGTGATCCTGAAGAGAACACCTGCGGTGATACTACCCTGGTTTGTAGAGGAGGAAATGAGATGGTGCCCAGTCGGTCACAGATAGTAAGGGGCAGAGCGGCGCTGGAACAGTGTGCGTGTGCAGTGTGTGTGGGCTGCCTCCACTATTTCTACGCGGCCGTGTCAGTAAGGGCAGGGCTCAGGCGGCCTGGGGGACAGAACGGCTCATACACACAGGGAGACAGCAGGCCCAGCTCCAGAAGAGGGGCGTGGCACTGCACGCAAGGCGCACTCTGGCCCTCAGAGCTGCCTCTGCCCCTGGGCCTGTGGGACCCAGGACCAAATACTTACTGCCCAGGGTGTCCAGGTGCCTCCCAGGTGAACCGAGGGTCTGGTCTGGGAAGCGTCCAGCTTTGCTGGCTAGCACCAACTCCGGAAGACACCCTCCCTACCATGTGGGCTGCTTGTGATAGGATTCCTGGATCCAATTCAAATACCATTTAATTACCCCAGGCAGATGGCAGTGCTGGTGATTGGAGGAAATCAAATCAGGATCCCTGGAGACAGTGGGAGCAGGGGAGGGGGAGCAGCAGCCCTGCCTGGCAGAGCCCATCAGTGCGAGGGACTGCTTCTCCTTCAATAACCAGCCCCAAGAACACGGCAGAGCACACCTGCCAGGTACAAGAGAACTGGCAGAAAAGCAGTCTGGGAAAGAGGTTGGAGAAGAGGGGCTCCAGAGTTTTAGGGTCTAAGAATTGTGAAGTCAGTCAGGCATTCACCCTGGGGCCCTTATCCTGGGATGTGAGGCCCAGCATATCTTGACGTGGGGGTCCTCTGTGGTCAGAGAGAGCCAGCCAGCCCCGGGCTGGCCCATCTGAAGCACCGGGGTGCTTTGCAGGGTACAGATGGGTGAGCAATGTTACCCAGAGCAAAAGGTACCAGCTGGGAGACAAAGGACATGGGCTCAGGAGTCACTAATTCCCAAAGCAACTGACCTGGACGAGGGAGAGTGTTAGTCCCAGGAATGGGACTTGATTGAGTAACTGGAGGTAGAGAATTAAGAAAAAGAAAATTAACATTTTATGTGTGTTTTCCATCTGCTAGCTGGGCCAGGCACCTGCCATGGACTACCTCACTTAAGTGATGCAATGAGCTTGCAATGGGATTTCAATGCCCATTTTCCAGAGAGGAAAGTTGAGGCTTGAAGTGGCTAAAGCACATACAAACAGTAAATACAGTGAAGGCGCTCTTCTGCTTCTCCAGCTACCTCCTGTCTGGGAAATTCTCCATCTGCAAATCGACACATAAGCTTTCTCCCACAGCACCACCATCAGAGCCACGGAGGCACTCTGGAAGGAATCCTGCTCTATCTGTTCATGTGTGCCCCAGACCCAGCACCAGGCTGGCCCTGCCTCAGGGTTTGCCATCCAGCAGGGGCAGACGTTATGTCCCAGATGTCCTGGGGCTCACTCCTCACCACACCCTGCCCAGCAGAGGATTCAAACCCGCACCCCACAGGTGGGAGACCAGAGGGCTGGGAGATAAAGTCCAGGGTCCTGGACAAGCCTCTGCCTGCGCCCCCTTCTTGTTCAGGAGCTGCTGCTTCCTCCCATGTCCTCAAGATGTTCCGTTCCCAGTGCTAACTTTCTAAGAACTCCAACACCTTCCCCTCCAGCAGCCTCCTCTCCTGGCCCCACCCTGGGTGAGGTCACTTCTGTGCACTGCCGTCAAAGCAGCAGTGGCCCTCAGCCAGCCCCGCCCCGCCCCAGATAAGGGGAAGGCTGAGGCTTCCCGTTACAGCAAGGTGGCGGGGATGGAAGCCGCTCCCAGCGCTGGTCCTTCGTGGGGACATGGGAGAGGGGTGAGGGATGGAAACCAGTTTCTAGGGTCTTGCAAGTAAACCACAGACCCCAGGAGCTGTAGACCAGATCCAGGACTAGGACGAGGTGAGGTATTTGCCGTAAGTGCAAAACTTAACCGGGTATGAAAAAAACTCAGTAATCAAGATAAATTATAATTTAATGCAATATTTGAAAAGCTCCAATCAGCAAACTATGGCCCCGCGGGCCAGCTGCGTTTTATCGGTAGCTTTGTGAGCCACACGTCCACTACCATTTCTGTCCAGGGACCTCCTGCATCTCTACCAAGCCCCACGCCTGCAAAGCTGCCCTCCACCCCTTCTCAAGGTCCGGGCGGGGAGGGAAGGGGGCGGGCCGGACAGCCCCGCGCAGAAAGGCTCCCGGAATCTCCCTGAACAGAGCCCGGTCTATTTGCCACTTGGCAACCCGCAGCCCGAGCGGCGGTGGGAGCAGGCGCGAGAGCGAGGAGAAAGGGCCCGGAGCTTTTCAGAGGCAGGATCTGGCACGGGCGCGTGGCCGCTGAGCTTCCTCTGCTCACAATTGAGCAGGAGCTGGTGTGATGTGGGGAGTTATTTTCAGAGCCCTCCCCCACCGCCGGAGAAGCGGGCACCCGGGCCGAAGGACGCGCAGGCGGCTCGGGCCCGGGCCCCCACCCGTCGGTGCCCCCGGCGGCGGCGGCGGTGGCGGGACAAAGGCCGCGAACCCGAGCCCGGCGCTGCGGGAAGAGCTGAGCTCAGCGCTTCCACAGCTCTTTGGGAAGCCGGGAGGACAGGGCGGAAGGGGAGGACAGAGGAGACGGGGAGGGGGCAGGCCCAGGGGGATGCTGAAGGACTGCCAGGGAGAACAAGTCCCTCTGCGAAGGGTAACGTGCCCAGAGCCCCACACCCTACCCGCGCCTGGGGGGGGGGGGGGGGCGGGGTGCGAGGATGGGGCGAGCTTCGCTCACCCCGCCCGTTCCTCAGTGACATCACACAAAGCCAGCCAATCACTGCCCCCCAGGGGCTCCGCCCAGTGACCTTGGGCTCCCAAGGGTTGGCTCAGCCTCCTCAGGTGAAATGATCGCACCCAATCAGCCGGCTAGGGCCGCTCCCTGGGCTCTTAACTTGAGTTGCCCCGCAATTAGGAGCTCCTGGAGCTCTTAAGGTACAGCCCCAGGCTCTTCGTATTTGAAGAGTTTTGTCGCTGAGAGGTAACAAGCGGTGATATTAAAATAACTAACGGAGAACCATTCCAAAGTCCTAGAAAAGTCTTTACAACTATGATGTATGGTCTGTGATTCCTGACGCCTTCCTTTGCCAGCACCTCTTACATCTCTGCTTGCTCAACTTCCCCAGTTAGTAACTTCCCACACTTACCCAACAAGACAGCCTTTTTGCTAGACTCTGTACCTACGAGGCTTTGCACGCTAGATCATTACACAAATCATTTCATTCTAAGGTGGTGTTTTTGCTCTAATTTACAAACGAGAGTTCAGAGGAAATTAACGGGGCTCAAGGTCACATAGGTAATAGATAACAAGGTCTTCTAGGAAGACTACCTTCATAAGCCATCAGCCCCAAAGATTCAATCCAGGAGAGCTGGAGAGAGCTAGCATGCCTAGCTGACCACTTGTGAGTAATTTGCACTTTGGGGACTTCCAGGCTGGGAGACACCCTCTCACCAGGCTCTCCCTCAAAGGCTTTTCGAAGAACCAGGGACTTGGGCTGGAACCACCCCTCCGACAGCCAAAATAACCACCATGACCAGCCTTTGGAAGAAGCCCCAGGGGCTATAAGCCTATCTGCTCTTTTCTTCTACAGGACCCTTTTTTTTTTTTTTTAAAGATTTTATTTATTTATTTGACAGAGATAGAGACAGCCAGCGAGAGAGGGAACACAAGCAGGGGGAGTGGGAGAGGAAGAAGCAGGCTCATAGCTGAAGAGCCTGATGTGGGGCTCGATCCCATAACGCCGAGATCACGCCCTGAGCCGAAGGCAGGCGCTTAACCGCTGTGCCACCCAGGCGCCCCTCTTCTACAGGACCCTTAACGTCTTTCTGGAATCTTGAAGAGGAGCCCCCAGAGGCTAGTGGAACAGCCCCAAGGAGAAACAGAGAAATGAGGAAGTTCATTCCCTGGTCTCTAGGTGCACTGCCCGCTGCCCGCAAGCCTGAGGTTGGCCAGATTTCATGACCTCCCTTCTGCCCAGCCCCAAGCGGTTTGCCGGGCTCCAACCAAGGGGCAGCAGGAGTGAACTAGAGCTGAGCTGTTGTGTGGAAGTTGGGGGGGGGGGGGGCAGGGGCCACAGAGAGGAGCGCCATGACCTCTAGTCTGCCTGGCACACTGAGTCACTTAGCCATGCTGTGACCTGCCAGGGACCAGCTTTTCCTCATCAGTGACAGATCAGAGAGGAACTCAGCGACAGCAGGAGGGATTTAGATAAGCTAGCAAAAAGAACTTCCTGCCTGCAAGGATTGCTAAACTTGCTAAACCCCTAGAAAAGGGGAGTTTGGGATTCTTTGGAATCTTTTTCCTCAGAAATCATGGTCACTGATACCACTCTGGCTTCTTCTGTACATTCTCCACACCAGTGCCTTGTCTGATCAGGAAAATACCTAACACGTTTTGAGAACCTATGTGTTGAGCTCATTTACATACACGAACACATGTAATGGGTTATGACAGCCCTGGGGAGCAAGGGGCATTTGCCCCCTCTTACCGAGGCTTGGAAAGGTGAAATTTCACCAGCCGGAAGTCACACAATTTGTAATGGTGGCAGTGAAATGCAAGCCAAGCCCGCCCCCGCCCAATCCCGCTGCACCCACTGAGCAGCCCTGCACCAGGGCAGGAGAGGGGTTGGACTGGAGAAAAATGATCCCCTCAGAGAATCCTTGGACTGATCCTACCAGCAGCTGCCAGCAGCGCCACGAGCGCTCTGTTGGGAAAGCATTCTGCCCGTTTTGTAGAGTTAAGAGAGCCGAGGCCTAGAGCATGGAGAAGTAGGGAGCCAAGAACCCAGGAGGCTGCTTCCCTGCCAGAGGAAGGCAGCTCTCCCCGGCAGCAGAGAGAGGGCGTCTACACCCCCACTCTAATGAGCATCCTCTCCTCCTCCTCCCCGTGGCAGCCTGCCAGCTCTGGGGAAGGCGCTGGAAGCAAAATCCCTGCTCTCTCAGGGGAGTCTGGCTCCCAGACACCCGGGGCCTTTTAGCTGACTTAGCCCAGAGAAGGCATCTTCCCAGAGGGGCTGCTCCTCTCCAAAATAGAGTGGGGAGACCCAATTTGGGGTGCTGGCTCTTAGCTGCAGGGATACAGAGTGGGGAGCCACTAGAGCCCTGTGATAGCAAGAGGGTCTTGTCGCCCTGTCACTGGACCTTGTCCTGGCCTCTCGGACCCTCCCCCCAGCACAGTCCTCCTGACACTGCCCTCAGGGAAGAGACCCAGGCTGGCTCAGGACCCCCAAACAAGGAGGCTTTGTACTGTGGGGTCAAAAAGCATGGGTTTATGAGGCCCTAGCAGATCTGGTGAAATGGGTCTGTCAGCCCTCTGCGCTTGACTTCTGCCCCCAAACATGTTCCCAGGTGCACAAGGTGAGGGTGCAGACACTCGAAGACAACCTACAGGAAGCCTTCGGGTGTCGATTCAGGGCACCTGGGTTCAGCACCCACTCCTTCCTCAGATGTCGTTGACCTTTCTCTTTCAGTGTATCCAAGTCGTGGCCACTAGCTTCTGAGTCACAACCAGGGACAAGCAGTCTGACAGGGGAGGGAACCGGGGGACAGTCTTGTTCGTGGCCCCTAGGGCATCCGGATGTCAGCTGTGCCCCGGGACACCCCCCTGAGAGGCTGAAACCGGGCACAGGAGGCAGCGGGCCTGGCAGAGTGGGGCGAGGGGTCAGCGGCTGGGGAGCTGAGATGCTAGGAGAAGCTGAGGGAGGGGGCCATCTAAGCTGAACAGATGCGCAGGCCTGGCTGTGAGCAGTAGCCAGGAGCTTCCTGATCCACCGCTCTGCCTCCTGTGGGCCTCACCCCTGTGCAGCAGGGGCCTGGGAAGAGGGGCGAGCCGGGCTCCAGGAAGCTCCGTTCAGCTGCACTCCAGAGTGGCTCTCCCGTCCCACTCCCTTCTCAGGGCATCTGGCAGGGGTTTCCCATGACCTCCCAGGAGACAGGGACTCTGCGGAGTGGGGGCTGAGCAGGGAGCGCCCAGAGCCCCGCGCGCTGTGGCGGCATGTGCATCATGTGGACGACAGCTCAGTGGGAACTGGGCCCTGGGGACGCTCCCCTGCTGAGGAATGCAGAGCAACAGGCGGCTGGCCTCCAAGCAGCTGGCTGTGGAGCGCAGGAGCCTCTCCCCCAGCACACTGGCCCTGGTCCTCGGTGGTCGGGCCTCAGTCCCCACTGCCAGGCTCTCCTCAATGCACTTAACTCCAGGGTCAGGCAGGACCGGCCAGCCTAGAGAAAGGACAAGTGGCCTCCACCGCTGCTCTGATGGTGGGCCTCCACCCCGCAAGGCAGAGGGATAGGGACTCAGGTATCTGGGGACAGGGGACCATGGCACTGCCTTCCTTCCACACCCCAGAGCAGCCAGAAATGAAAGAGGGAGTATTCCAGGGGTCAGAACACTGCCACCCACAGGCCCGCCCCCTGCCATGGGCTTCACAGCCCTTCCCACAGAGCTCCACCACCCCCAGCCCGTAGGGACAGAGGGGTAGCTCTCTGAGGCCAAGGCCGACAAGCCCCAGCCTGGCTCCCCTCCCAGGGCAGAGAAGCATTCTCTCCTCCCCAGCCCAGCGAGCTCTCGATACCCTCTCTAGCTTTCCTCAACAGGCTGCTATTTCTAGAGGGCAACATGAGAGGCGAGGAGACCCAGACACCCAGGGCTCTGCCCTGTGACTGCTGTGGGGACATGTAGGGGTAGCAAGAGGAGACTAGGCTGTCCCCAGAATTTCCTTTCCCGGAGAGTGGCAAGATGGAACTCAGGCAGGAAAATAAATTCCAGGGACGGTTACATGGGTCTAAGGATAGAGAGAAAGGGCAGGCTTCTCCCCAGTGGGAAGGGAAAAGCTCCCCAAACACAAGAGCAAACAGCATGGCTAAGGAGCTAGGACCATGGAGGGGCCAGGCAGCTCCATGCTAAGCAACCAGAAAAGGAAATTCAGACCCGTCCCCCCTCTGCATAGCACCGAACACCTTCCTAAGTACTTTTCCCACATTGCCATTACGGCAACCGGTGCGGTATGGCATATGGAGAAACTGAGGCATAGAGACTCACAGCAAAGAGCTAATTAGAGCTGCACTGGGAGGCGGCTGAGAGCAGTCTGAGGAGCATGTGCTTGGAGGGAGAGTACCCTGGGTTCAGATCCAAACTCCTCCGTTTACTGGCTGTGAGCGTTTGCTCATCCATACAATGAGAATAACATCAGTGAGCCGGTGGGGCTCTGGTGGGGTAGAGTGGGACAGTGTAGACGCGCTGCCTGGCGTGGGGCAAGTGTTCAAGGAGTCATAGTGCTTAGCCACCTCCCAGTTCACTCTTCTTTCCATCCTGGCATGCTTTCTGCTATAAATAAGTGGAAAGAAGGAAGGAAGGAAGGAAGGAAGGAAGGAAGGAAGGAAGGAAGTTAGTTAGTTAGTTGGAGGTGAGCTCTTCCGTGTACCTAACACTCACTGTGGCTCAAACCAGAGACACGCCTCTTAGGGACACTTTAAGTCCGGGCTTACTTTGAAAACATCTCACTCACATCAACTCCTCAGGAGCCAACCCTTTACGGGCTGTATCTACCGTATCCAAACCACTGCTCTTCACAAATGAATAACGGAGAACAAACCAGCTGTTCCCATTCTCCAGCGGGGAACAGCCGAGGCCCAGCAGGACAAACAGAAAGGAAGCCCCGTGACCCATCCAATGCGTGAACTGCATTGGCCCAAGCCCCGCCCTTTGCCCCCAGAGCTGTAGGAGTAAGGTGCCAGGCTCGTGTCACCTCCGCCACTTCCTCAGCCCCTGCCCCACCCCATCTCCACTCTGAGGGTTTCAAAAGTGGAGATCCAATCAGCTTCAGGCTAGACGGGCAGGCGGGCTGGGTGGTGGAGGGGGGACGGTTTCCGGGGCCTGTGGTTACTACACTCCACTTCCTTGTGATGACATAAGCCCTATTTCTGCAGCAGGAGGCCACCGCTAAGATTCTCAGATCTCCAGACACAGGAGGTCCTGCCTGGGCCTCAGTTTCCCAGATCTATAAACGGGCAGCATGGGGCACCATTGGCATTGATCGGCCCTGGCTGGCCTTGGGCTGCCGGAGCAGAGGATGGGACTCTAAAGGCACCCCCTATCCCACCCGCACGCAGTTTTTTCTGTCTTCTCCGGTCTCTTTGTCCAAGCCACCATTTGATTCAACATTTAGACAGACATGGACCAAAACTTCAGAGTAGCCAGAAGCTCTGGAAGTAACTACAGCTAGGGAACCCAAATGAGCGAGGGCAGGGGTGCGATCTAACCCTGCCCCTTGGGTCCCTGGCCGGTGCCCTCCATCCCCTTCCAGCCCCTGCTCAAGCCTGGGGTGTCCGCAGATGGATGCAGGACCTGTACAGGGGCCTGCCCACCCCAGCTGACAAAAGGAAGGGAGCTTAAGGAAACCAGGCGAAGATAATGGGGGAGGGGGTTAGGCCCCACGGAGGGCTCCCCTCATGGTGGGGGCTCAGAACTGGGGGCTTGCAAGGGTCTTCAAGCAACGTACCACGTGTCTTGGCCTCCCTCCCCAATTTCAACTTTGCCAACTTGCATTTCTCATCAGCTAACCCTTCCCCTTCTCCCCCATTAGCTGGGCCTGTGTGCTAGCCTGCGGCAGGGCACAGCTCAGCCCCACCTCTCTCAGGCGTCCTTCCCCCACCCCCCAGCCATCCCCAGGTAGAGAGAGGCTGGTTCTAGGCCAGCCTTGGGCCCAGGGAGCTGAGCCCCATCTACAGGGATTAACGGATAAAGGGATCACAGGGCAGGCCGGAGTGGGGCTGGCCTGGGAATCTTGGTGCAAAGGTGACTAGCAGACTAGCCAGGGTTCAGGGGCAGACGGGCCAGACTTCAGGGAGGCCTGGGGTAGGGCTTTTAGGGTCTGCTCATACCTAGACCTTCTCCCTTTATCCCACAGCCCCAGGTTCTGAAAGTTTCCTCCCCTGGCTCTCCCCCAGCCCCGGCCTGCCCTGTGGAGATTTGCAGACAGCCAGCTTTGATCCTCTTCCCAAGGAGATTATAGGGCCAAGAGCCCTGGGCCTGGCACTTCTCACCTAGTCTAACAGTCCCCGCCAGGACCTCCCCCCTTACACAGGCATGCATGTGCACGTGGACATGCACATGTGCACACACACACATACACACACACCCCAAACCAAGTCTGTCTCATTCCTGGCCTCCCTCTCCCAAGAGTTGGACCCAGGGCTCGCCATGTTATTCTCATGGAAACTCAGACAGCACTGCAGTCAGATACGAGAAAGGACTTCCAGGAAGTCAGACAGTTGAACCTGACACCAGATTGGGCCTTTGGCAATTCCAAAGCTTGGGCCTTTCCCAGCAATGCCCTATTCCAATACCCTACTCCAGCCCGCCACCCAGTCCTTGAGGTGGGACAAGTAACTTCTGGAGGTGGGGATGAGGGGGTGGATGGGGATCCAAAAGCATGGGGGACTCTCCCCTACGGCTCCTCAGTGGCACCATCTGCTCCCTGTCCTAGCCCCAGCCCTAGTCTGGTCCTATCCTCAGCTCTTTGATTAGAAACTGGGTTCTGTCCAGGCATTGTCTGCCTTGCACGGCCGGCTGCCCATTGAGGTCTGGCGTGTGCCAGGCTGGGCGCTCATGCTGGAATGGGAGGGGATGAGTGGGCTGGGCCCTCACCTTCCAGAATCCCCCTAAAGCTGGGCTCTTCTGCTGTTCAAGTCTGCCCACCCCTCCATCTGAGATCAGCAACTCAAGGCAAGGAGCGGGGGCATGTGGACACTACTAGAGCAATCTGAGTGGGAAGCAGAGATGGTACCCATTGCCCCCAAAGAACTGGGTGCGGTGGGGCAGGCACAATCCCTTCTCTGGAAAAGGTCTCAGAAACCTTCTGTTGATGGTGCTGAGAAGGCCACACCAGCCTTTCCTCACTGCTCTGCACAAAGTGCCAATCCCATGGGGCTTTCCCACACTTTACCATGCCCCAGTCTAGCCTGGGGAGGCTGACCGTGTGTGGTGGTAGTAGAGGGGGCTTTGTTTGGCTCTCTCCTATAAGATGGAGTCTAAAGGAAAGCCCCCATGGGAGGAGCAAGCACCCTAAGTCCCTTCCTTCCCAGCCCTGGTTCACAGTGAGTGGGGCCAGGGCTTCATTTCCCTTTTATGATGCAGTTGGACTCTCCCAGTCTGCTGCAGATGTCATATTTACATTTCTCACTCCCACCCCCCACCCTTGTACCTCCCTCCCTCGACCTCCACAGGATCCTGCTGCAATGTCAGCCCAGGCAGCAGCCCGGCCCCGCCCCCGCCAGCCCACCAGGCACCTGCAGGGCTCCTCTTTGTCTCTCAGGCTGCTCAGGGCCAGCAAGGCTGTGTTCAAGTGATGCTGAGGCCGCCTGATGCATGGGCGGGGGGGCACCTCAATCTCCCTTCCTTGCCCCCAGAGCTGTGATCGGCCGTCCCCTCTTCCTCTCTGGGTTGCAGAGGACCAGCCAGATGCCTGGGGCGGGGGCAGGGGGGGCATCTGCCCTGGGGCAGGAGGGGGAAGCTTTGCCATAGACATCTCTGGCCCTGTCTAGAGTGACTTCCATGGATTCTTGGAATCTGGGTCACCTACAACCCAGGGAATCTAGAGACCTGTCTCAGAGACCCACCCTAGCCCTGGACCCAATACCCCCACCCCCATCATATAGGGCTGGGGCAGAGATGGATGTATTTCTCCACTATACCGGCCTTGGTGACCAGTCTCAGATTGGCACTCTCCCATCAACAGACCCCTCTCAAAGAGAAAACCCAAAACAAAAACAAGGAGAGGTGGTGTGGTATAAAGCGTCTCCACCCAACACAAAGGACACATATGGCTCAACTTTGCATGATTTCCTGCTTTGCCAATAGAAGCCCCCCAGCCATGTCCTCTCCCCACCTCAATTCTGTCAGGATGTCACTGCAAGTCCCAGATAAGTCCATGCACCACCCTACCTCCATTTTATCTGAGAGCCCGAAGATGGGGTATCAGCGTCCCACCCTCCTGCAGTCTCAGAGGTAGAACCTCAGATACACCGCTTCCTCCCTGCCCTAGCCCCATCTCCTCTTGGGACAGGGCCAGCAGGGTTCTCTCCAAAAGCGCTTGACTCCCTAGGGAAGGCCAAGGCACCATCCCAGCCCTTCCATTCGTCCCTGCACTCAATCGATCTTTGTCCGCGGTACCCTTTCCCAGGGCCGGGTGTGCTGCCTTCCTAGCTGGACCAAGAGCGCAGAATTAGCCGACTGGGGTGGATGAAGGGAAAATTTTCCCCCTCCGATATCCCAGTATGAGACAGCAGCCCCAAGGGGAGGCCAAGAGGAAACACACAGACGCTCCGGCCTGGGCCAGGGCTGGGTGTGAAATACCGGATTTCCTTGTTTATTCGATTTTCTGATCATTAAGGGTTCCCAAGAGGGGCCCGAAATTACCACCCAAACAAAGCCACCTTCCAGCAGCCCGCGAGCCCCCGCTCTCCTGCGGCAGCCAGTCCAGCGCACGGCGCCCTCCTGCCCGGCCCATGCCGGCCCCTCCTCCGGGGGTGCGGGCGCCGGAGTGCGCCCCCCGGCCCCACGCCCACGCGAGACAAAGCCAGAGCCTCTCCGCGCACGCCCCCCGCCCCGCCGCAGGTCCCTACCTGACGGCCACCTTGACGCAGCAGTCCCCCTGGCCGGCCATGGTCCTCTGGCTCTAGGGTCTGGGCGTGGATCAGGAGCTGGGGTCCGGGGGCCGATGCCCCAGGCAGCGGCAGCGGCAGCGGCAGCGGCAGCGGCAGCGGCTGCGGCTGCGGCTGCGGGAGGCGGGGGTGCGGGCACTGCTGGCGAAGTCTGCCGCGGTGGCTGGAGGTGACATGCTCGCGGGCGGCAAGCCGAGGGGCTCACCCGCGGCCGGGGGAGGCCCCACGGAGCTGGGCCCGCGCGCCTCCTCGCGCCATCGGGCGGCGGCGCGCAGCTAGCTGACAGCCCGCGGCGCGACCCGCCGCTCCCCACGGCGCGGCACACGCGCGCACACACCTCCCACCCTCGCAGCCACCTCCCGCCGCAGCGCGAACAAAGGGGGCGGGGGCCGGCCCGGCCCAGGACCCGCCCCCCAGCCCCGCCGGGCGGGCGCCGGGCCCCGCCCCGCGCCGCATTCACCAATCGAAGGTCCGAGGCAGCAGCAGGGGCGGGACTTGAGCCTTTAAAGGGACCTCTTGGCTCGCGTCCACCCGCTCGCTGGGGGGCCGGCGGGATTGGAGGATCTGGGAGAAGGAGGGCCCAGAAGTTGACCACGCCGGAGCCTCTGCCCCCCGGAGCCGCAGAATCTCAGCCTCGATGGGACCTCCGTTTCATAAATGAGGACACTGGGACGCAGAGCGGGGAACTACCCAAGGTCACACAGATTTGGTGGCTAAGCAAGGGGTAAGAACCCAGATCTCCCGGGCAGAGTCTTCACTTCAAAGCATCGCACAGTGATTAGCGGTTTATATTTTGAAAGCGCCCTGAAAGCTTCCATCCTGATTTATAACAGTGAATTTGTCAACCTTTATTGAAGGAGATTCTTGGGGGTGACTAACTAAAATTCCCTCTACCTCCACCCTGCAGCATTTTAAAGTTCATCTTTTGGTTGATTCCTGGCTAGGCTCCTCACCCAGGTGGGCCCCCTCCCTCTGCTACACCAAGGCGGTTCCACTGACCTTTATGACCCACAGATGACCCTTCTGGGCCTAGCTCACACTCTGTCGTGGCCGTGGGGGCAGAGGGTCAGTGTTGGAGGCCTGAGCTGCTCGGGGAGCCCAGGGAACAAAGGGGCCACTCAACTCCAGGCACCTGGGTAGAGGCTGGAGGGGAGAGGTGGGTGGGGAAGGGGACAGAGCAGTGCAGCTGCCTTTACATGGCTATAAAGGACAAGGGGGGCCCTGAAGCCTTTAAACACAGGGCAGAGATGGAGAAGAGCAGTGCTCTGAGAAGTCACAATTCCCTTTCCACTCCACCTACCCTCCCTCTGAGCCCAGACACCTTCTCCCTACCCCCCCCCCAACTCCCAACATTGGGGCCATTCATAGGGCCCTCACCAGCTGCCCTCCCTTCCCACAGTTCAACCAGCTCCCTCCCCTGGAAAGAGCCCAAGGGGAGGACCCAGCTGCAGTTCCAGATGTGGATGATGCTCTCTGGGGGGGAGGGGGGGAGAGGGGAGTCAGACTCCAAGCCTCTTGCATCACCCTCCAGTGATGATGAAACTATATCAGAGATTTTGGCAAGGGCGTGGGTTAGGGTCTGAGGATGTATCTGTTGGTGGCGTCCTCCTCCCTTCCCTCCCCTACTCACCCGCGTAGATAACTGCTCCATCCAGTAGTCCAGAGCACTGTTAAAGTCAAACCTAAACAGTGATAACTTCAAGGGCAAATTTCAAGGGCAAATCAACACCCCTCCCCCCAACCTGATGGAAAACAGGGCACCACCAGCACTGCCCCAAGGGTGGCAGAGGAGAGGGAGGAGGCGCTGGTGGAATCCAGGATTTGAACCTAGAGGAAGCTCTCTCTGGGGCCAGTAGGTCACCCCGCCCAGAGCAGCAGGCCTGCAGAGTGTTGAGTCAGATCCTGGACATTCTCTCCCCATCTTCCAACCAAAATAAGGGGTGGGGGAGGTAGCTAACATTTATGGACCATCTATGAGAACCAGGTACTTTATATGCATATTCTCATTTCATGCTCCTAACCTTGTGAGCTGGGCTTTATTATTATTTTTCAGTTTTGCAGATGGGAGGATGAGTCTCACCCAGCACCGACGTAACAGACCCAGGATTTGAACTCCCGCGGCCTGTCCCAGACTTCCCACATCACCTCCAGGCAACTGCCCAGGGGGAAGGAAGCTGGGCTGACCTAGGCTTTTGCTCCAGGTTTAGCCCCCCTGGATGATAGTGCTGCATTTTGCAAAGCTACTCTCCCAGACCCTGGACTTCTCTGGGGCTCATCTCTGGTTTCCTGCCTCTAGGAGTTCTCCTCTGACTTCCGAGAGTAGGTGACCCTTCTGACTCACAGCTTCACTGCTGGGAAATGGCGCCAGAGCTGCGGCACCAACCACCCCTCCCCCGCCCCCATCCTTCCAGGCTAAAGGATTTCAAGCCTGAAGAAGCAGGGAGGCACATGGGGCTGGAGACTCAGGCCACCTCAGCAGCTCCTTCCTGGACCTCCAGGGAGTAGCAGGGCAGCTAGATGTCCAGACCCGGACTCCTGGGCGCTGCTGCCCGGAGGTGAGGAGGGAAACTGGGCACAGAGGTCAGAGGGGGATCCAAGTGGCAGGAGGCGGCTTACACTGTAACTCCGGGAGATTTAGGTTAGATGGGTCACAGGAGGCCGGGGACAATCCCTGCCCTCTTCAGTCTCCCTGCAGCTTCAGCTCAGCCTCTGCTTCCTCTCTCTGGTTTGTTCCCACCCCCACCCTTTCCCACCGCTTCACCCTCCTCCCAGCTGCTCTTCTTTCCTTCCCTAACCCTGAAGTTTCTCAAGGAGCTGCCTATGTGCATATCTCCCCCAACCCCCACCCCTTTCCTCTCTGCCTGACAGAAACAGGCAAACACACATACACACTCTCCCGGGTTTGGCCCCCAGTTCCCTATTTGGACTGTGGTGTGAGCCCCAGTTCTTGTCCCGAGCTGAGGCCTTTCCCCACCAGGCGTCTAAGGGCCTCCATCATTTCTCTTGACAGGAGCTGTGGGCGTCTGGGCAGATGGGAACGTGGGGGAGCTGAGAGGACCCTCTCCGAGGCAGGAAGCTCCCACTCCTGTAGTGAAAATACTCCAGCAGCAACTTGGGGAAGCCATCTGGCCCAGATCTCTCAGGCACAGCCGAGCTCTCAACAGCAACCCCACAGTAACAAACCAGTATACCTAAGAGATACCCTTAGGCTCTAGAAATGTCTCCAGAGGGGGCCTGAACTTGAGTCCTGATCCCTTCCATCTTCTTTAGGGTGAGCACCAGGCGTTGGCATTTGCAGAAATTAGCTGAGCATTGTCCTGAGGTTCTGGGAGTGGAGAGTATAGAGTTCTGGACCTCCAGTCCTAACTGCTCGCCCCACCCCAACAGCCGTGCTTGGTTCCATGGGAAAACGGGCCTTAGCCCATCCTGTCAGTCCAGCCACACCCTCCAGCGCCCACCTGGAGTTGGAGCCCAGCTCCGTCTGCCAACAGGAGCTCAGAACCCCAGGAGGGTCTGCTGGGGTGCAGATTCAGAGGTCTTAGCTCAGGCGCGGGCTCAGCCTGACTTCCTCTGTTACAGAAGGAGACAGACTTAGCCTTAGAGGAAACCAGAATTTGTTATAAATAGAAAGGAGAGAGAACTGCTGTGGATTATAAACACCCTGTCAGTCCTAAAAATCCCAACTATTTTTCGTTTCAAATGTTAATGACAGTTTAATTAATACTCCATACAGCCTCAGACATGGGCTCTTCATCCACTCTCTACTTTGCCATGCTGCCCAGGAAGGCGAAAGCAGGAGGAGCAGGTGGGGGAAATTCTCAATGTCACAGAACCTTCGAGTTGGGAAGAACCCTGAGATCATCTAGTTTTATGGCTTCGTTTTCAGGTGAAGAAACCAAGGCCCAGACAGGTAAAGAGACTTGTCCACAAGTCGTACAATAAGCTAGTGAGCAGGGACCATGGGACTAAAAGCCTGGTCCCCATAGTCCTAGAGCAGGGCACCCCCCACAACAGCATGGAAGGACCCAGGGGCTAACCATCCAAGATGGGGTCGCATGTGAGTTTACGGTTTGGATAAAAGCTAAGATGGTACAAAATACAAGAGACAGCTTGGAAGCCCAAGCGTGGTGCTCCGAGTCAGAGATCTGGGTTCAGATTCCAGCTCTGCCACTCGCTAGCTATGTAACCCTCAGCAAGTCCCGGAACTACTGCAAACATCCATTCCCTCACCTCCAAATGAGGATAATCGCACTCCCCTCATCGCAGGACTATGCGAGGTTGAGATAAGGTAACCTGGATCGAGCACCCAGTACGAAGCCCAGCACAAAACAGAGAGTCCTTTCCTTCACGTTGCCCATGGATTCTCTGCCCCGTCTTCAGTGGGCCTCTGTCCTCGAAGCGGACATAAAGAAGTCTCTTGCAGGACAGGGAGTCTCCAAGATGAGTGTGGATGAGGCTGGTGTGGATAAGGTGAGGAGGTTTGGCTGGCCCGGCTGCTCCTTGGTGATCCAGGGAGTTGGGAGACTTACTCAGCCTCTGCAGGCCACTGAGTAGGGGGCCCCGGGGAGGGGGGCCAGGGTAAGTGTTTGCAGAACGCAGGGAAGAGCCTGGCATGCCGGACCCCTTCTGTACACAAACACTTCTGGTCTCAGCCTCACTGGGGGTTACCCGGAGGGCATCTCAGCTTCATTTTGTTCACCCCACGTGCCACACTGTGCCAAGGATGTTACATAAGATTTCTCATTTAATCCTCACAGCAATCTCCGAGGTAAATACTGTTATTGTCCCCATTTTGCAGAAGAGGAAATGGGCTCAGAGGTCACTTGGCTAGTGCACTAGTCATTAGTGCTGTGCACCAAATATTTCCGGCCCTCTGCCTTCTGTCACAAGGCAGGACTGCGTGTCCTCTGGTGTTAGCTGTGGCCATGTGACTGACTTTGACCAGTGACTGTGGGCCAAACGGACGCATACCCCTTCTAGGTGGAAGCCTCAGGAGCTCCCCGTGCCTTCACGCCACTTTGTGTTGTCTATGGAGCTTAAGTGAGAAATGAACTTTTATAGTGTTAAGCCCCCGAAGTTACGGGCTTATATGTTCCCTTGGCACACAGCCTAGCCTACTCTACCGTAGTTGATAAAGTCAGTAAAGGGGCAGAGCCGGAATTCAGAGCCCTGGTCCATAAAGATCCCAAAGGGCCCAAGTACCTTCCAGGACTCTACCTGCCAGTCTAGGACCCACAGAAGCCTCTTTTGGGTTCTGATCTGGACTACTTGGGGGCAGCAGAAAGGAGCAGGCAGCCTCTCTGCCTCCACTTACCTCTACTCCCTATGATTTAACTAAGCTTTTGCCATGTTTCCAGATAGCTGGGTCCCGAACGAGCACGGTTCCACCTTCACCGCATGGGGGCTTGGGGGTCTCCTGGCAGCTGTGCTGAGCTATCCTTTGGGGGTCAAGAGCCACTCTGAGAAGTAATTAGAAAATATCCAAGGGACTTCCAGGGCTGCCGCCCATCGCTGGCCTGGGAAACTGTTCCCAAGTTGGGTATCAGAATGCACCTGTGTGAACCCCAGCTCCGAGCTCCTGGACAAAGCCGATCGCGGACTGGAGAGATGCTCTCGGGGCACACACCGAGTCATGACAGCTCCCATTTCTGAACGTGGTACCGGGCTTTTGTTTTTAAATGCTTCATGTAGGGCTCACAACAACCCTAGGAGGTAGGAACAGTCATCATCCCCAAATTAACAGAGGACACCAAGAGTTACCCAAGGTCACATCACAAGTGACAGAGCAGGGGTCGAATCCACCCAAGCAAGCCGATCTCCTGTTTCATCCTGTGGCAGATTACAGTAAAGAATAAGGACGGCTCTAGGCCTTGGAAGCTGCCGAGCTGAAGATGCAGGCGGAGGACCCTGAGACATCACCTACGTCCGCACGATGACTGCAGGCAAGCGTTCGTAGAGGCCTTACTCGTCATACCCCCAGCCTGGAAACAACCCAGATGGCCCTCAGCAGATGAATGGATAAACTGGCATAGGTCAGATAACAGGATACTATCAACAATAAGAAGGAGAACTCTCCACGGTACAGCACGGATGAACCCCAAAATAATTACACTGAGTGAAAGAAGCCAGCCCTGGGCCGGGGGGGCGGTGAGGGTGCAGAGAGGAGGGAGGCAGGGGCAGTGATCAGAGCTGGGAGGGGCAGAGGGGGGATTACTCATGAGCACCAGGAAATTTGGAGGGGGGGTGGATAGATCTATTGTCTTGATGGTGATGTTGGTTCCACGGCTGTGTATACATCTTTCAGAAATAATCAAATTGGGCCCATAGACTATGTGCAGTTTATTATATATTAATTATAACTCAACAAACTTTTTTTAAAAGGTGACTTGCTCCAACAGGGGTGCAGAGCAGCTGGTAACTTTTCCTGGGTCCTGGGGACAATGAACTGCCGGCCTGGCCACCTGAAGGGCAGCTGAGCCCTCTGCCCTGCCACAGGTGGCCTGTGGGCTCACTGAGGGTCCCCTCTCCCCCGGAAGGGACAGGGCTGGGGAATCAGCACAGAGAGGGGAAGCAGATGCAAAAGGAGCAAGCAGGGAGCCAAGCATAAAGCCAAGGAGAGGGGGGAGAAAGAGACGATGCCAAGGAAGGAGGAAGGTAGGGGCCAGAACCCCCCTGTCCCAAACCTGGTGGCGAGAGGGGGGCCACCGAGGCAGTCCTAGCCAGGACCCCAGAGAAGCCACGTCCCCTTGCTTCAGATGCCACCGTGGTAAGCCCCTTCCCTCTGATTGAGTTGACAAATAAGCCCCACCCTGCCTAGGAGCTAGAGATTTCCAGTCCCCAAGGATGCATCATTGCCTTGGATTTTAATAGATATTTGCTTCAGCCAGACCCTGCAGAGCAAATTGCCAGCAAACAAACATTTAACACTTTAAAAATAGGAGGAGTTGGGGGGAGGGTGTTGGAGACTTGGAGGAAGGTGGTGGGGGAGATCACACAAGATTAACCTCTGAAGTACACTTTCACAAAAATATACCAGGTCGCGTATTTTATGGGACAGTAATGACTGCCAGCACCCCAGGCTGTGTGTGTGTGTGTGTGTGTGTGTGTGTGTGTGTGTGTGCGCGCGCGCGCGCGCACACACGCGTGCTCAATCTCATGGGTTAATTTTAGGAGAATTTCAAAGGCCTTTTGACCATGACAGCCTGCATTGGCCTGAGGTGACATAATCTCTTGAAAAATTAATCTATGTCCCCCACCCCTGTGCTTCCTGACACTTGTCCAGCTGACAGAGAAGACATTTGGCCTTGAGGAGAATTAGCCGGGACTGGGAGGATGCAAAGAGCATGAAAAGAACTTTTTCTTCCTCTGAACTTCCAAACAAGGTTGGAAGTCATAACCCAAATTAGAATGAACTCAGAGGGAGAGGCCATAATCTGTTTCCCCTGCCCCCAGCCTTCCCCACCCCAGACTGACAAGCGGCCCTAGGGCTGGCCAAGGAGAGCAAGGAGAGCGAGGAGGAGATGGGAGGCCCAGGCCTGGGAGGAGGTCAAACTCCAAGACCAGAAGACCAGACGTGGGGGCACCTGGAGAGATAGTGAACCTCTGATAGTGGCGGGCGCTAGGGCCACGGGGCCCCCACCTGCAGACCACTCCTTGTGGTTGCTGTGGTGAACCCTCACCTCCCCCCCCCAGAGGGGACATCTCAGAGATAACAAGTGCTGAAAGCCCCCCCCCCCCATCAACCTCGGTCTGCATGCTTCCTGAGAACAGTCCCGCCAGGACGCCCACCTCAGTGAGCCCTCATCCAGACTGATTCGTATAAACTGCCCCAAAGCAAAAGGTGAGGGCTCTGCGACCCCGCCGAGAGGCACGGGTGGTATTTGGGTGCCGCAGGACAGTGGGGCACCCACCCTTATTATAGTAGGTTAGACATTATAAAATTGCAGTTTTATAGACAAACGGTCTAGAATGTCAGCAATTTCGAAAAGTTCAATCTAATGCACATTGTTCTTCAGTTGACATGGTGTGCTGCCGTGCACTCACCCTCGCTCCCCTTCTCATCTCTCCCTCCCTCCCCTCCTTCCTTCCTCCCTTCCTTCCTTTGCTCTTTGCTGGGGATACAAACTTGATAAAGAAACTGTCCTTGAGGAACTCTCAGTAGAAAAAACAAACTTTAAGCTCCTAATTACACTGCGGGGTAATAAAGACCACAACAAAAGTTATCACACAATGCAAGAGCACTAAGGAAGAGGCGACAGACAGCGTGTACCCAGGCCTTTGGGAAGGTTGAGCACGGAGGCATTTGCTGGGGGCAGAAAGGCACAGCAAGTGGGGCCTGGGCGTGGAGGGGCTGCGTTGAGGGTGGCAGCCCGCTTGGCAGGGTGCGGGAAGGGTCTTGGGCCAGGTAAGCCGGGGACGAGGTGGGGACTGGGGGCTGGGGCCATTGTCAGGGGATCCTTACAGCGATGTGAGAAGTCAGCAGCTCAAGAGTAGTGTCCAGGCTCCTATCTGGCCCCTGGCGTCACTACTTCTTGGCCAAGTGACTCTGGGTAATTCACTTAGTCTTTCCAAAGCTGTTTCCATCACAGAACAGGATTCACAAGGACACCTGGTTTACAGACATTGCCGCAAAGACTGAATGAGATGTTGCCGGCCGGGGAACTTGGTGAACTGGGCTCGCTGAATGCCAGCTCTTATTGTCCTACGGATGAGGAAGCCAACATTTCTCTGGCCTTTCTGAAGTTTAGGGGAGCCGAGGTCTCCTCCTGGCTCCTCCCACTGACTTGGAAAATTGGGTGTCTATGGCTCTTTCCTTCTCTGGGTCTTGATTTTCTTTCTCTGGAGAGAGTCACCCGGCTCCATAAGCTGTCAGCCCCATGGCAGGAGTGACATGTTATTGGGATCAGATGCCAGAAAAATGGGGGTCAAGGTCAGCTCTCGGGTGGCAGCGCCTTGCATAGTGGCTTCTCCGGAGGCGGAGCTGGCCTCTCTGTCCACGGGCTGTCCCAGTTGCTGGCAGGGCTGTGGGGCATGCGGTCCGATACAGTGATACTTGGGCTGACAGTCACATTGCCCAGCTTTCCCTAAGAGGCCCGGGACGCCCCTGAGCTCAGGGCCCTCCCAACTTAAAGGTCTGGCTCACTCACCAGCCAGCACCGGACAGAATCGAAGCAACAGCTTCTTACCAAGGCCTGGGTCTTTACACGGTCACGGTCATACCTTTCAGCACCCTGGAAGGTGGAATTAGTCCCCCATTTTACGGAAGGAGGAGCAGAAGCTAAAGAGGATTGTGTGAACTGCCTGACATCACAGCATGGAGGTAGGTGAATGGGATTCAGGTCCAAATGGCTCTGGCTTCCAAGACTATGCTCTGAGACACGTTTCAGAGAGTAGCCATATGTTTCCTTTAAGAACCACTCAGCCCCACCGAGATCAGGGCCTACACACGCACGGAGACCAGAGCCAGGGAGCTCCTCCTTGCTCTGAAGATGGACTGGACCTGCGCCCACCCTCGCTGGTTTTCCAGAGACCGTCCATCTGAACTTCACACCTCCCGGATGGGAGGGCTCTACTAGTCGCCACGGCTGGCAGGAAGCTTTGTGCCCATCCCCTCCCACCAGCTGCACCCCCGCCCCTTTTGGCAGACCCTGCACCCAGCAGCTGGGCCCCAAGTCTGCAGGAAATCAGCAAGGAGAAGATAGGGGTCCAGCAGACACTACCTCCAGCCTGTGCCCCCCCCCCCCACGACAGAAGTGGCCCCACCAGCCCCTCCGGGTACATTGTCTCTGTCTGACAGTCCTGCTGAGCAGAGGAGCCTGTCTCCCCCACGCCAGCCTGCTCCCCTGTGCTCCCCCCTCAGCCCTCCTCCTTCCACACTGTTCCTTTTAGGCTTTATCTGAACAGCCTGGCAGCTCCGTAGCGCTGTGTAGGGCTGCGGTGAAGTCCAGCTTGTTGCCCCTGGAGGCAGAGCACCTCCTGCCTGCCCTCCTGGGCCCGGACAGACTGCCAAGGTGGCGGAGGCTGCAGAACCCAGGCGGGTGACACGGGGTAGGGAGCCGGTGGAGGGAAGGGTCCGCCCTTCCTACCCTTGTCCTGCATTTATCAACAGGGAGCCACTGGTCTGGGTTGAAAAGTGCTCAGCTTTGGGGGGATAACATCGAACAAAGGGGACCTGCTCCTGATTTCGTGAAGCTAGCCTCTGGCTAGGGTCACAAGAAACAAGCAATAGTGATCCCCGCTGTACTGGGGTGTGGGGGGGGAGGAGAAGGCACGCCATGTTTCTGGGCCAGGCTTCAGAGGGTTGTTCAGGGAAAGCTTTCTGCAGGAAGCAATAGCAAAGCTGAGAGTTGAAAGATGACTAGGGAGGGATCCAGGGGGCTGAGGGTTCCTGCAGTTTTCCAGGGACAGCGGCGCAGTGGAACTCAGAGATGAGGGCAGCTCCCCCTGGCGGGGCTGGCCTGGGAGCAGGAGGCCAGCTAGGGGCCCTGCATGAGGGCCAGACCCAGGGGCGCTGAGCAGAGGCAAGGTTTTGCCCGATATTCTGAGGATTTGGGGGTGCCTTTAAGGCTTGTAAGCAAGGGAATAAGATAATAGGCTTCTCCTTTTAGAAAGATCAGAGACAGACTGGGAGGAAGGGAAGAGAGGAGGCCAGGAGGGCAGTCCAGAGGCTCTTGGAATAGAAGAGGTGTGAAACGGGGCTGCCTGGGTGGCTCAGTTGGTTAAGCGTCTGCCTTCGGCTCAGGTCATGATCTCAGGGTCGTGGGATCGAGACCCGCATCGGGCTCCCTGCTCAGCGGGGAGCCTGCTTCTCCCTCTCCCTCTCCCCTCTGCCCCTTTCCTTCTGCCCCACCACCACTGTGCTCTCTCTCAAATAAATCCATAAAAATCTTAAAGAAAAAAGAAGAGGCATGAAACATTGATTGAACGTATCAGGAAAGTCACCGTGGGCACGGAGACAGGCTTGGGAACTACTTAGGAGGACGAGTCTGTGGGGACAAGCTGGGGGCCCAGGACAACACCCAGACTTCTGGTTTGAACAGGGGCCGGGTTTCCTTGAGATGAGCAACACCGGAGTAGCAGCAGCCTATGGGGAAAGGACAGTGAGGCTGAATTTGGACATGATGCACTCTGGGCACAGGCAGGACATACGTGACATCGTTGTCAGGGAGAAGGATATAGAGATGTGGAGGTTTGCGCTAGCCATATGCAATTGGGAATTATCAACACAGATGCAGCTGAGATGTGAGTGGCTGAGAGCATCTGGGGACACTTCCCAAGTGGAAAGAGGGTCAAGGACACAGAACCCCGAGGAATCAATCCCCCACCTGAGAGGTAACTGGGCCAGGCGAGAGCTCCCAGGGAAGCGTGGGGGTGGAGCACTCGAAAGGCCGGAGGAAATTCAGGAGGGCCGGGGTGCAGGCAAGTCAGGAAGGAGGGAGAGGTACGTTGTTCCTAATGCTGCCTAGAAATCAAGGAAGGTAAGGACTTGGGGTCCCCTGGATCGGCCACAAGGTTGTGGGAGATACTGGTGAACAACGGCCAGAAGGCAGACTGCAGGGGGATGAGAAATGGGAACTAGGAATGAAAATGTGGACAAGGAGACAACCCAGGGAAGAAGTTTGGTCTTCAGGAATGCACTAGACAGACAGACAGACAGACAGAGCTCGGGTAGATAGCCAAAATGGCGGCAAGGACATGTTAAGATGGAAACACCTCGAATGTGACCTACAGACAGAGGGGGGAGGGGCGAGAGGGAGACAGGAACCTGGCTGGGGAAGAATCCAGGAGCTGCCTGGGGGAGTTGCCAGGCTTCCCTGGGGTCAGGAGCTAGGCAGGAGAGCAAGAGACAAAGGCCAGCAAGTTCGTCAGTTTGGTAAGAGTTGCTGAGGGAGGGACCCTGGGGTGGCCTCTGCTTCTCTGCGGGGGAGGACACCAGGCTGTTGAGGGGAGGTGTGGGGGAAGCCTGTGCCGGGACCGCAGCCCTGCAGCCAGTGGGAGTCTCCCTGCCCTGCACACTCGCAGTCGGGGGCTGGCCCGAGGAGCCCAGGGGGTTGTGGGGCGGCCCAGCAGTCACCTCGGCCATGGCCAGTGCTGGGCCACCTCACCTGCTTCTGGCACGCTGGCTGTGTGAGCAGAGGGGCACCACGCCACCTCCCTGGGCCTCCACCGCCACATCCTTAAAACCCTTTAACTACTTAAAAAAGACCAGCCTCACGAGGCTTTAAAGAAGGTTGGCCTTGGCGTGACGTGGGATGTGGGGCCGTGGCTTGTAAGGCCACCAGTCCTTCCTGGGGCTACAGGGCCCCAGTCAGTGGAACTGGCCACAGACTTCCAGGAGAATCCACATTCTCCACGATGGGCCCCTCTTTGCCGCATGCGGGAACGCAATCCAGATGGCCCCTCTGTCCTCCCAGGCCCAGACTCCCAAGCCCATGAGCGGGGCTCCTGGGAAATGGAATGGGGAAGGGGGAAGAGTGAGGAGAAGAGTAGGAAAGGTTTCCAAAAAAGGAGACAAGCGGGGGCCAGGTGCCAATGTCACAGGCCTGGAGACTTTAATGTCCTGCTGGTGGGAGTGGCCTTCTGCCAGCCAACACTGGCACGGATGGGGCCTAGTTGAATGACGTTAGAGGTTCCATCCAACCGTGCCTCTTGCTGGTAGAAGAAAGGCCTGTCAATCTACTTCTTCCTGACTTTTTTTCAGTGGTTCCCGACCACCCCTACTCAGCCAGTCCATTGAACTGCGGAGAGAGAGAGGGGCTGCCGTGCTGGGCTGACCCTTCTCTGCCCCAGCAGCCCCTCCCTCACCATGGGGCACGCTAGCTCTAAGCCCATGCTGCTGCTGTGCGGGCCTTCACGGCCTGGGCGGGATCAGGGTCTCCCTGGAGCCCTGATGCTGGTCCAGGCTGCCCAGAGAGGACCTGAGGCTCCAGCGTCCCAGGGCACTGGCCAGGCCCTCTGGGGACTCTTGTCTTTTCAGCAGCTCTGTGGCTGCCACCTCCACTTCCTCTGGTGCCATCTGGCAGGCATCTGCCAGGGCCTGGCCGGTCACCATGACAAAGTTAGCGTCAGCCGCCAAGGTGTCCAGGCCTCCTCGAACCAGAGCCTGCGGGGAGGACAGAAGGCTGGGTGGGCTCTCCTGAGGAGCCGCCTCAGGGCTCTGCCTCTATTGGCCAGCCCAGGCCAGCCCAGGGCCATCCCTGAATGCCGCCCACTGCTCTGTCGCCGCCCCCACCTCACCTCTTGAATCAGCTGTGCTGTTGCCGGAGTCTGGCACAGGGAACCACTCTCCTTGGTCCTACTGCTGTGGGATGCTTCCTCAGGCAGAGCGCCCGGGGTAGGGCTCCTCCTCGCCTCAGGCAGGGGAGGCTCGGCCCTGGCATGCTGTTCCAAATGCACGAAAGCAAAGACCCCAACAGGGATGCTGGAGCCCCCTGGGATCCGGTGAAACTCCAGCTCCTCAGAGGAAGCCTCAGCCAAGACCCACAGAGAGGGGAGGACCCAGGGGTCCGGCCCTTTCTGTTATTAATGGGCAAATTATGGTGGCCCCCCTCCTCTGTATAGAGTTTCTTCCCAGGCCTCTGCCCCATTACCTGGCAGGGGGCAGGAGATGCCTGGGAGCTGGAAATTTCTCTCTGGGTCAGCTGTCCTTTTAGCTCTTCCACACAGGATTTGCTGTGGGGTCCTGGGCAAGACAGGGCAAGGGCAAGAGGGGCTGCTGAGTCCTGCCACAGCCCTGGAGTCAGCAGAGCTCCACTTGGCCGGGCAGCCAGACCCTCAGAGCTCGCTGAGAGCCTTGGGGCTGTGGCAGGTGTTGTTGGCGCCAACCAAGTCCAGGCCGGGCAGGACCCTGCGTTGTCCCCTTGCCCCTGTACTTGCCCTAGTCTCTGTCCTTGTGGGCTTGGAGGGGGGATCGGGGCCAAAGTTTGACCAGACCTTCAAGCTCTTCTCCAGTGTGTCCCTGTGTGCTTGCATGCAGAAGTGTGAGTGTGCGTGCGTGTGTGTGTGTGTGTGTGTGTACGTGCTCTGGGGAGCAGGGCAATTGCCCTCATCTCCATTGAACTTGGGCATCGTCAGGGCTTCTGCTGTCACACACAGCAGTCTAGGACCTGCTGGGAGATTGCTAGACCATCCGCTGCAGGTCCCCAGGGCCAAGGGGTCATGCAGCCATGGGCTGTCCCTCGGAGGGGTGGGGTAGGGGGGTGTGAGTTTCCTGGCACGCCCCCTTCCCACCACTCAGTTACCTAGACGGCACCCTTCTCCTCCTCCTGGATGAGGAGCTGGCCCTGACAACTCTTCCATCCCAGGCCCAGCTGGCTCCCATTGCGACAGGCTCCCAAGCCAGATTCCCCAAGTGTAAGGAGAGAGCCAGGCTCCCCAGGCCTGTCTGGGGGGAAGGCTCAGCTTCTAGGGTGCACAGAAAAGACTGACCCAGGACCCTTCGGAGTTGGCCAAAGGCTCCTCTGGCAGCAGGCGTCTCTGTCTCTCCAGGGAACTCCCTTTCATAGTGGACGCTGAAACGGAAACAAGGCTGGTGAGCCCGAGCAGGCTGCTGGTTCTCCTGCCATCATGCCCCTCTGTGGCCCCTCAGGGTCTGGACCCCTCATTGGTGTTGTCCTGACTGTAGGGCTGGTGCTCGCACTGCTCTCTGCCCAGCCAGTCCTTGCCCTCTAAGAGAAAGAAGCCACATACATCCCCTCCTCTTCTCTTTTGCTCAATGGATGCCCTTCCTGCTACCCTTTCCGCATTCTGTTCATCTTCCGAGGCCCAGCCCCAGTCTCACACCCTCGAGGACACTGGTTCTCAACCTAGGTGGCACACTGGATCACCTGGGGAGCTTCCAAAACCAGTAGTGGCTCTCCCATCCCCAGAGTCTGCGGTGAGACCCCAGGCACTGCAATTTGGGGAGGCTGAGAAACATGGGTGGAGAGGAGGCTGGCATGTGGAGGCTCAGTGGAGGCTGAGAAACATTGCTTAGTTCCATTCTAGGCCTTTTCAGCCCCTGGCAATCAGGACACCTGCATTCTCAGGGCACCTGCCCTTTGTGATTATTTGGTCACAGTCATGTCCCAGGACACGTGTCCCAAGAAGACTACAGTCCTTTCAGGGCAGATCCCAGGTCTGGCGCGTCTGTATCCCCAGAACACCTGGCACCCTGCTGACCCGGGCACAGGCGCCCTTCCGGCCCTGTGGGGCTCTGAATGGAAGGGGGTGTAGGCAGCCCTGGCCGGGGGAGTAACTGCTCACGGGGTATCTGCCCTGCCTGCCCATTTCGGACGGTGTGTGACAGCCTTTCCAGGTCCTCCTATCTAGAACGGAAGCTCTGCTTGGACCTCAGCCCACAGGTGATGATTTCTGAGAAGCTCTCCCCCTCATCCTGCTGTTTTTCGTGATACTTTCGTAATCACAGATTATATTTAGTCTACAGCTCAGGGTGGGAGAGAGAGGACCCGCTCAGCAGTGAAATCTCCCCGGAACCCAAATCCAACAGTTAAACTTTAATTTTCCACAGTTTTTTGTAGTAACTCTTCTTGTGGTAACTCTCTCTTCCAAACCTGCTATGTTCCATGGGTCCCAGCTCCTAGACCTGCTGTGGAGGAGGGAGTAAAGGAACCACAGGGCATTTGTGCCAATGCTGCCCTCTACTGGCCAACAGAGTCTCTGCAGTCCAGGCCTGCCTATTGCCTTAAGGTGGAGGATGGATCCCAAAGGACACAAAGGCAAGCAAAGGACAATCTATACATTTCAGATGGGCCCTTCCCAAAGAGCCTGGAACCCACGAACCAGGTCTTCCCAGCCCTACCCCAGGATCCCTACATCCAAAGCTGGCAGTTGCTGCCACTGCCTGGAAAACACCTGCCTGTTGCTATGGTTGCTGTTGTCATAGGCAATGTTGGCGTTGGCATTGTTGGTATTGGCACGAGCAAGAGGGTTGGTGCTCGGATCTTGAGGGAAATCCTCCAAGAAGACAGGTGATTCCAGCTCTTCCATCTCTATCTCAGCAAACTGGAGCGGTCTCTGGTTGGCCATGACAGGGGGCAGGGAGTTGGTCCTTTCCAGGAAGTTGTCCACCTGGCCAAAGAGGCCTCCAGTCCTCTAGGGGCAAGGAGGAGAGTGTAAGGGCTGAGAGCAGTGACTGGGGATGGGAGCTGAGAGTGCATGGGGCTGCCATCCTGGCATGACGTACTGGGAACAAGTGATGGTATGAGAAGACAAACCCTATAAGGCCAGAGGAGAATGGACTGGGCTATAAGGTCAGAAAAGGGATCACGATCTCCCTCTTCAGAGAGTTCTCAATTAAATGGGGTAGACAGGACACAACTAAGGAACTACACAGGAGACACAGACTCCAGATAGGGAAACACGTTGTCACGTAAGGAGCACTGGCATTGGGAGTCTGGAGAACTGGTTCTAGTCCCACGTCTAAAACTAACTTGCTAAGTGATATTGGATATCTCATATCATCTCTTTGGGTTACCATTTCCTCAGGGATAACACAAAAAGTTTTAACTAGGTGGTCATTAAGGACCTTTTAGTTGTATAGTGTCATAAAAAAAACACTAGACAGAGCAAAGGATTGAAGACCAGTGTAACTGGAAGCAGGCGGAGCATTTGGTAAGGAAGGGATTCTAAGAGATGAATGTCAACTAGGGCTTTAGGGGAGATGAGGATGACAGTGAGGCTTGGTAGAGGAAGAGAAGAGAGTATATGTTATATTTGACAATGCCAGTAGGTTGCGTCATTGATTCTGAATCCCAAGAGATGTGGGCTGTGGGTGTTTTCGGTTTCCAAATTCCCCTCCTGTATGGCTGGGCTCCTGGCCCTTATTTCTATGGGATGTTGCTGCTCCCTGTGCCCAGAACACATGGGGTGGTCTCAGCCTTCACTCACCCGGAATATCCCTTCCTCCATCGCAGCCTCTACCATGGCTCTCTCCAGCTCCTCTTCAGCTGTCAGGTCTCCTGAGATGGTGCGGCGGATCTCTGGGGCTGCCTCTTCCTCAATGGTCCGCAATCCGGCCTGGCGATGGAAGCTCAATGACTCCTCCAGTCCAGTGAGGGAGACCAGACTGCTTCCCACAGCCTCACTCATTTCTAGCCCCAGCTCCAGCCCCACTCTCTCTGGACCTTCGATGTCCCAGGGCTCCATGAGGCCCTGATCTGACCTCTGGGATGGTCCAAACCCTAATGGCTCCCAAGGAGTCTTCTCTCAACCTCATGGGTGATTTCACACCCTCCCAGGCCTCCAGGTGGAAAAATCTTTTTACTCAATACAGTCTTCTAGACAAACGATCTCTTTTGATTGAACACGTCATTCATGTAATTTTTTGAGTTGATCAAAGAAATGGGACAAATCACGATCAGTATCATCTGACAGCTTGCAATGAGAACACAGCAACATTTCTGTGACATTCCTGTCCAAGATGTGTGGCCTAAATCTATCATGAAGAAATAGCACATGAACTCAGACTGAAGGATATCCTGGCAATCTTCAAAAGTGTCAAGGTCACATCAAGGAAAGACGGGCAACTGTTCTGGATGGAAGAGTCTACGAAGATATAAAAACTAAATGCTATGTGTGATTCTGGATTGGATCTTTTTACTATAAAGGACATTATTGGGACAACTGGTGAAACTGGCATGAGGCCCGAGGATTTGATGGTAGTAAAGTCTCAATGTTAATTTCCTAATTCTGGTGGTTGCATTGTGATTTTGTAAGAGAATTATGGAAGAGAATGCCCTTGTTGCATATGAAAATGTTCCGGATTGATGGAACATCATGTTGGGAATTACTCTCAGAAGGTTCAGAAAAAAAGGTGTTTGTATTATACATGCAACTTTTAAAATTGTGAGATTGTTTTAAAGTGAAAATTGCAATTGAAATAAGTTTTTGAGCACGCAGCCCACATGCATGTGTATTTTTGAATTTGTACATTGTGTGCATTATAATTAACACCAAAAAATAGAAATAAAAAACAGAAGAGATGAAACAAAATTTTAAATTTCTTTGCATAACAGTGGATCATTTTAAGCACTCAAATCTCTCTTTTGAACAAATCCCATTTCTTTTGGTCCTATCATCCAGAGATGGAGGAGCTCCTGGCCCTTCTCCTCACTCACATGGCTCCCTCATTCCCTCTCTGCTTCCATCACTGGCCTTCAAAGACAGGAAGAGGGAGCTGGAACCTGGAGACCTGGCTCAGTGGAGTGCTGGAGCTCAGGCTGGGCTTACCTGGATCTGTATGGTGTCCTTCTTGGGCCGATACCCATAATACTCTTCCTGACGCTTCATGAACTTCCGGAAGTGCTCCTGGATGAGAAACGTGGCGTAGAACTTCCCTACAGTCACCTCATCATCTGCAGAGGAGCCAACAAGGGATGTCCTGAAGGTGGGTAAGAATCTGAACTGGGTTCAGAGTGGGAGCCAGGGGTAGCCAGGATCGGGCAACTCAGGACCCTCCTCTCCTTGCCGACTTGGACAGTGGGCAGTTTCTGTCCTAAGGCTGATAACCTGCCCTAATGGCCACCAAGGGTTCTATCCAAGGTATTTACAAAGGGTCTGGGCCATTCTCAGATTCCCACAGGGCTTCCTGGAGAAGTCCTTTGCCTCCTTTCCTCAGTGGCTTCTGGACTCTGGTCTCCCAAAGCAGCACCCACCTCCAATTGGAGGAATGACCTGGTCCAGGAGCTTCATGCTGGTTCTCTTCCAGATCTTCTTGATGATGGCCCTCAGCTCCTCATTGGCCTGCTCAAAGTTACCTGGGGGCAAGGGACAGACAGAGGCAGCCCTAAACTCACCTAGCTCAAGGCCACGGCACTTGACAAAGCCACCTAGGATTCTTGGAACACCTCACTCAACAAATGTTGGCTGAGGTTTTGTTTGATTGGTTGGTTGGCTGATTGGTTTTGGCAGCTACTGGGCTGAGCACTGGCTATGGGGGAGGGCATCACCATCCCCATGGGGCAGCCCAACCCTTGGGTCATGTATTCACTCCCCATAAGCCTTGGCTTCTAGTGCTCAGTATGGCTGCCTTTGAAGGCTGTCTGTCATCTCCTGCTCTTCTCCCTTTCCCCTCAAAAGCCCTCAAATCCCCATGTCCTCTGGTCTGTTCCAAGGACCCGCAGGCAGCCTTCCTGCTGCCCTAACTTAGTTTCTCCAGTTCTTGACTCTTGGCCTTCCTCTCCTTGCCCTCCCAAGAAAACCTTCCCTGGGGCTGTCTCAGACACTGGCAGAGGTCCTGATGGCCTTCGGGATGGCTCTGATAGAGCCGAGCCCTAAGTGAGGGCTCAGGAACAATACCAAGCCCCCACCCTGACTCCTTTCCCTGCTCCCACCATGTCTGCCCTCCTGGCAGCGGGGGACTTGCAGGGTTAATGGAGCGGAGTGTGGACTGCCGGCCCAGTGCAACTTGAGGAACTCCTCTGCTCCCACCCAGAGCCAAACCTCTGGTGGCCCTCACCTCTACGCTAACACTGCCACTTCTCTGGCCCCGTTCAGACATAGCTGTGTGGAAACAGATCCTTAGCGATCTTTGCCCTGTAGAGAATTTTTCAGTTCTCTCTAAGCCCTGAAAGGCATGAGAGTGTTGTGGTCATGGTCTGGGGTCCTCCTTCTACTTTTCCCCATGGCTCTTGGTTCCAACCTTTAACTCCGAGAATCTGGCAGAATCTGTACGGGAAAACTCATCCTCTGAGAAAAGGGAGGGGGCCGCCCACCAGAAAGCCCTCACCTTCTGTCTTGATCTTGAGTGCCGTACGGACCAGGGCGAAGAGAGTGGCGTTGAAGGTGACCGTGCCATCGCTGTTCAAGGGCATGTTCATGCCCACCAGGCGCTGCGAGGGAAGGGCAGTGACTGGCTGCGGAGCTGGGACCAGGCCAGGCTTGGCAGGTCATCCCAGCCTGGTCCGTGGACTGGGAGGGGATGGGACATGAAGGCTGGGGTTGTGGGTGATTCAGGATGCCCTTCATGAGGGAATGGAAAGATGAGTTGGGGGGACAATGCTGAGACTTGAGGTCCTCAGGGAGGGACTTGGGGACCCAGGAGATGACTGCTCTAAAATGACTCATCCAATCAAGCCCTCCCTCACCAGCTTCCCTGTCCCAAGGTACCTGAGCCTCTTCCTCTCCCGGAGCCCACCCCTCCCCGGCAGCGCTGGTTACCTTACATGCCACCCGGTGGGGGCAGAACTTCCCAAAGCCCAGAGGGGGCTGGATCCGTCTCAGCAGGGTCACCACATCCAAGTGTTTGATTCTGCCCCTGCAGGAGGACACACAGACTTGTATCCCTGCAGCCCATCCCCCCAAGACCCTTCCTCCCTGCTTACCCTTCCTCCCTGCTTAGAGAATGGGCCAAGGGGAAGAGAGCCAGGCCACAGGGGCACACTTCCTATTTTCCAAGGAAGTAGAAGCTGAGCTCCCCCTTTAAAGAAGAAACAATGTTTGGGTTCACTATTGCCCATCGCCAGGAATGGGCTGTCCTTTTGGGGGCAGATGTCTTTTTGAGAGCAGAATTCCTCAGATGTGGGATCTCCATCCTGGTGTGGAATCTGGACTTCATTTTCCCCATGGCAGAGCCTTCCGTGGGTTCTGTTTGAGCTGACTGGGGGGGCTCTTGGGTTTTATTAATAGAAGTAGAGGGTGTGGATCATTGGAGGCGGAAGCTCACTTCCAGAGACGGGTAGAGAGCTGGAGAGCTGTGTCATAGGTTGTTGTAAGGATTAAATGAGATAATGTATGCAGTGGTTAGCACAGTGCCTGATGCCTGGGAAACATTCATCAAATATGAGCTTATTACCTTTTTTAGAAAGAATGTAAAGCAGTAGTACTTCCCAAGGTTTAACATGAATACGCAAGCCCTGAGGTCAATAAGCAATGCAGATTCTAATTCAGTCAGTCTGGGGTGGGGGGTGGGGGCTCTGCATTTTCATCAAGCTAGGACACTGCTGGTCCACGGACTACAACTCGACTAGCCAGGGCCCGCTGAGGTACTGAGTTCCCTGCTCCTGGATGTGGCCAAGCAAAAGCTGGGTGACCATCTCCCAACAGAGTCAAGGGGTTTTCTGCCCTGCGCGGCTGTGGGGTCCCTTCCAACCCTAAGAAACTCCTATTTTCTGATCTGGGACCTCAGATAATGAAGGGAGAAGAAGCCCACTCATTCTTATGAAACTGGAGAGTGACTCCCTATAGGGGACTCCAGGACAGGGTCTAGGATGGAAGGGGGGACAGTTGAGGGACGCACAGATCTTATAGACTGGACTCACTTAGCCTCCGGGTCATACTCTGCCCAAATGGCCTTGAACTCATCCAGATGATGAGGGCCCAGGATGGACCAGTCCCGCGTGAGGTAGTCAAAGTTGTCCATGATGACAGCTACAAAGAGGTTAATGATCTGCAAGAAGAGAACCGAGGGCTCCCAGCATGGAAAAGCCGGCGATAATGGGGATCGGGTCGGGGGCCGGGAGACGTCCACGGGGTAAGGGGGCCAGAGCTCCTTCCTCCCTGGGCCCTTGCTTGCAGCCCTTCTGAATGACCTCCCTCCCACACAAAAGCCACCTGTGTCACACCCTTGGCTCCCGCGCTGGCAGCGTCCTCCGATGGGGATCTTGGCGCTCATCCTTGAAAACTCAGCTCAAGCACCTCCAATCTCAGCCTCTTGCCCCCACCCCAGAGAGATGATCCCCCTCAGTGTCCTCACTGGGCCATGGCCCCATTACTGCTCTGGCCTTGTCGGTGCATAGGGGGTGTCCCTTTGAACGGCAAGATGTGCTTACACCTGGATTCCCCGGGGCCCCAGTGAGCTTCTTCAGGGCCGGGCTGGGTCTCAGCATGTTTCTACCCTCTGCACTGAGCCCAGGGGCACACGGATGCTCACACAACAGTTTTGACCAAATACAGGAAAGAAGAAAGAGTGAAGGAACGACAGTCCCTTGGATGCCGCTGGCCCTTGGCCTTCCACAAGAACGGACAGCAGCCCTGGAGTCTGAGAACAATCCACGCTCTGTTCCTAACCCCGTCAGGGACCTCCTCCAGGACCCTGTTTCCCCTCACAGGGGGGGCAACTTTCTCTTCAGAGGAATAGGGAGGGACAGGTGGCTTTATTGGGAGCCCCTATCTGTTTAGGACAGAGCCCCATTAAATTCTGCTGGTTACTAATGGCTAACCCAAACAGGTAAAACTTGTCGGCAACCCCCCCGGAGCATGAGGAAGCTCTCAGAAAATCAAGTCACCCCCAGGATGGCCATCTAACCAGAGTCTCCTGTGTCCTGGGTCCCCGAGGCCAGTCCCCGAGGGACAGAAGCTGACCGAAGGGGGCGGGCTCGTGCGCGGGCGTCTCACCAGGAAGGCGCAGAGCATGTAGAAGCTGATGAAGTAGTAGTAGGCGAAGCTGGTGCCGCACGTGTACTCCTCCCCCGGGGCGTAGTCGGACCCGGGCTCACACCGCTTGCCGTAGCTGCAGGCCAGGAGGATCTCCTGCCATGCCTCACCTGTCGCGCACCTGGAAGAGGCGGGATCCTGCCGGCCCGTCCCCTCGCGTCGCCCCTCAGGAGGCCAGCAGCCTGGCAGGTGCAGGGTGTGGACAGGTGGGCAGACGGGGGCTGCCCCCTCCAACCCCCTGCCCCCCCACCACAAGAGGCAGTTCAGACCCCTAGGTTCACCAAGGAGCTCAGTGTGAGGCGGGCCTCAGTTTCCCCTCTGTGCTGCAGCTCCCCTGCTCCCTATGCGGCACTACGCGCGGGAGCTAAACTAAAGAAAAGGGGTCTCTTGGCTGCAGGGGCACAATCAACCCATGATTCAAGTCACTGGTGGGGGACCGCAAGGGAGAAGGCCGTGCTGAGCGAGCTGCGGCGAGGTCACAGGCCACTGAGGCCCCACGGCTCCCGTGGAGGGACGACCTCTGGCCTCTGTCTCCTGCTTCAGCAGGATGAGATCAGGGGGACAGGCCATTCTCCACTCAGGACCGGCTACGTCATTTTCGGGGCCCAGTGCAAAATGGGGCCACTCGTTAAAACTGATTTAAAAAATGGATGGCATTGGTTGTGCAATGGGGAGCATAGCTGACTTCTTAGAGCGATTAAACATTTCAAGACGGGGACAGCAGAGCCTCGGCTCATGGAGCACGGGGCACTGTGTAGCTCCATGGGCCCCAGGGCCAGGAAGCCGGGGCCCTGCCTCTGGGCAGAGTAGAGCAAAGCAAAGGCGGAGGGGGGCGGGAGCGCGGGCAGCGGGAGCCTCGCACCTGAAGAGCAGCAGCACCGCCTGTGGGAAGGTCTGGAAGTTGTTGTTGCGGTTTATTTGGGTCCCGTCCACCATGGCGATCTTACCGAACATCTGCAAATCACAAAAGGCTCCCGCCTTGGGACCGAGATCGCAGCCGCCCCTCAGCCCAGGCCCACCATCCTCTCCCACCTCACCTACTCCCCTCCTTCACCCCTACCCCCTCCAAATCCCCTTCACCACAGGCCACGGCAGACCCGAAGCCAAGTTAATTGGATTATTTTCAAGGTTGGGTGAAGCTCTTCCCATCAAGCCAAAGGGAAGCAGGACGGCGGGCCGGTTTTCCCAGCACAAGCCAACTTAGGGACTCCATGCGGGGAATGGGGGGAGAGGGCTCGCCGGAGGGTAGACTGAGACCACCCGAGGCCTTTATCGGTGGCCCCTGCTGTCCGCCCGCCTGCCGAGGTTCCTCCCTGATGGCTCCCAGCCGACCCGTTCTGCAGTCACTGGGGACAAGGTGCCCAGGGTCCTTCCTCAGTCCTGCATCTGACACCTTGGTGGCCAGGATGGAAGAGGCAGGGAGGGTGGAGGGTCCAGCCTCCATGCCGATTAGGCCTCTCTCTAGGGTCCACAGATGCCCCCCTCTCACGCAGCCAAGACCCCCGACCTGGGCCTGCCTGCCGCTCACCTGCATGCCGATGACGGCGTAGATGAAGAAGAGCATGACGATGAGCAGGGCCACATACGGCAGGGCCTGGGGGCGAGGGCGGGTCAGCGCGCTCGCTGCTCTGCAGCCCTTACCCGCCCCGAGCTCCCTGCGCACCCCGCGGCCACCCCGGGGCTCTGCCCTGGGCGAGAAGGACATCGCACACAGCCTCTCCAGGTCCCCAGTGGTCCGGTGGGCGGGGCAGGCCCACCTGGAAGGACTTGATGAAGGTCCACAGGAGCGTGCGTACTCCCTCCGCCCGGCTCAGCAGCTTGATCAGCCTCATGACCCGGAACAGGCGAAAGAAGGCGCTGGAGATGCGGGCACTCTCGTCGGGGTCCTGCGGGCCAGCAGCCCCAGAGGTCAGTCTGGAGGTGGCACCTCAGAGGGGTAAGGAGCAGGCGGGGCGGGAGGGGCGATGTGTGTGTGCCGGGGAGATGTCCATGGTGGAGAGGAGTCCCAGCCCCGCCTCATGGCCCCTGCTAGGCACTAGCGCCCCATCCTCCTCAGGCTCAGGGCTCTGGGCTTGCTGAGCCAAAAGGAGGGGGGTGTGCGGAGAGTGCGCTAAGCCCATTCTCCGGAGAGGCAGCAGGGACTCCACCCTGGGCCCCCGTGCGGCTGCAGCCAGGCCCACAGCCTTCCTTCTGGGCCCTCCTGCCTCATCTCACCTTCTCCTCAATCTGCCACTGAGCGGAGGACACTTTCAGTGCCATTTCCCTAGAGCGTGACTGCTCTGTCCCCATCAATTCAACATGGCCACTCCACCACCCCACCCGGCACATGGCTGTCCTAAGCCAGGCAAGCCTAGCCTTAGACACCCGGATAACTCTGGAAGGGGAGAGCCCTGCCAGGCTTCCTGTGTCCCCAAAGACCTTGTGCCAGCGAACTGTCACTAAGGTCCTGCACCAGCTAGCAGTCACTGTCCTCTCTGGATGCTCCCATCTGAACAGAGGGGGCCAGAGAGACCCCTCACCCCGTTTCCCAGGGCTCTGAGAAAGCCATTGCGTCCATGCACATTCTGCCACAGAGCCCCAGCTCCCGGCCTCCCCCGAACCCTCCAGGGCACCTGCTCTAGGGAAGGAAGCCCTGCCGGGTCCACCCCATGCAAAGCCATGGCCAGGCCTGAGCATGCAAGCCGCAGGGCGGAGAGCTGGCGGGCGTGCTGGGCAGGCTCATGCAGCCCGGAATTACAACGTTCCCGCAGCCTCCACCCAGGCAATACAGTCCTCCGCTGGAGGCCAGGAATGTCTGTGGAGAGAAGAGACCAGGGGAGGGGCAGGGGAGGAGAGAGAGGAGGAGGGACATGGGGGAGGGGGCAGGTGAGGAGAGGCGTCAGAAAGAACACACAGAAGAGTTAAAGAGAGAAAAAGAGCGGCAGGGCATGAAGACCCCAAGTGGCTGCCAATCAGGGGTGGGGGTGGGTGGGGGTGAGGACGAAGCTGTGGGGACAGGGAGGCAACAGGCTGGGGACAAGGGAGCAAGGAGGGAAGACCAGACGGGGACAGGTCCTGTCCCGTCCCCGGGATGTGCCTACAGCTGACAAGAGGCCCAAGTTCTTCCCATGTGTCTGGGTTATGAGATGCTGGGGACATCCCTGAGGGGACACACGGCAGTGCCCACCCATCACTCTGAGTGGACTCACACCCCTGTCCAGGGAGGCTACTAGCTCGCTTGTGCCACCGAGGCCCTTAGGGAAGTCCCATCCTCCAGGGGCAAAGGCCCTCTGTGGGAGTCCGAGCACCTCCCCCGCCGCCCCAGCTGACGTCTGTCCGCCCCTGGCCCGTGACAACGGCCAAGGCTGCCATCCCAGCGGCCGGGTTCTTAAGAGCAGGTGCTGCATGTCTGAGAACAGCAGTCTTTCCTATGTACCCAGGTTCTCTCTTAGGCCACCTTTCAGGAGAAACCCTTGTCCTACAGTCACAGGACAGGGGAAACCATTATTTTATCTTCCCATTATCTGTGGGTGAACTGGTTCCCAGTACACCGGGTTTCCCAGCCAAGCAACATCCCCCCCTGCCCGCCCCCCGGGCCACTGGTTCTCAAGCCTGCGGGCCCTCTGGGAATCACAAGGAGAATGTAATAGATTCCTTCCTGGGCTCCCCACCCAGGCCAATTAAGTCAGCTTCTAGGGGATGGGCCCGGCTTCAGACGTTTCAATGCATCCCAGGGATTTTAATAGGCAGCCAAGGACGACCACCAGTGTTCTGGACCTGCGTGACCCATGTGGTAGCTTCCAGGCACAGGAGACTGAGTTACAGTGAAAATTAAATCTAATGAGAAATTCATTTCCTCATTTGCACCAGCCACATTTCAAGTGACCGCTGGACACGAATGCCTAGCGGCTACCGTACTGGATGGGGCAGAAGATTTCTATCAGTGCGGAAGTTCGGACAGACAGTGTTGCCCTAGTCTGCTCTCTGGTTTGTATGTCAGGAATAGGAATCAATATTTAAATTTGAAGCCTTAACATGACTTCAAGGAAACGTTACTGGTACTTCTGCTCCTAAAAATCAAATAATGACCGACACCCTCTGGGTCCTCCGACACCAAAGAATTGTTTTGATTCATCCAGGCTTCCTCTACACAGACTCCGAACTTCAAAAAGTAATTACCTTTCATTTGGGCTGTTTATTTTGGCTGTTTAGAGTTTTCTCTTCTAACTTTGCTTTCAAACCCTGGGGCCTTTGGGACGCTATTCCCCAGTGGAAATGAAACATAGGTGGAAATACGCAATACCCACACACCCACGCACGCACACGTGCACGCTGGTGTTGCCTGGGACCCACCCTGCCCTTCGTCTGCCCCACCCTCTTGGGATCTGAGCAGACAGAGTTCTGCCATTGTCTTTCTGTACATGGGGGCGCACAGGATTCCCAGGCCAAGCCCTCCCCCAGACAGTCAATGAGGCAGCCAAGTGCCCAGAAGGTTCTGCTCCTGCCAGGGCTCAGCCTAAAGGAATCTCAGGCTGAGGGCTTCTTCCTCACAGGCTCCAGGCTTTTCCTCAACTGTCCACCCCATCTCAGGGGTCTCTAGTGCCAATCCTCTCCTCCACCTCTCCACTCACCACAGGGTTCACCCCTAGGCTGGCCGAGTCTAAAGTGCTCATAATTAGGCCGCGGGACATTCAGAAGGAAGCCCTACCCATTGGGGAGGCCTCTGGCTTTGGGGCTAGTCCCCCAGCCACCCCTGAACAGAAGCCCATCACGGCCAGGGTTAGGGTGGCTCAGAAGGCTGAGTGCTCTTCTCCACGCCCCTCCTACGATACAGCTCAGCAGGCACTCTGTGCCCAGAGGGCAGCCAGCTTTGGATTTCAGCCTTGGCTTCTTGGATCTCTTCTTCCCTGTTCCCTGCTCCCCTCTTTCACCCTGCAGTGACTGCCGGCTTCAAATCTGCAGGGAGGCCAGCCTGGAGAGCTTGACTTGGAAGAGCTCAAACAGGGACCTCTCTGGCTGGGACCTCCTGCCTGCCCCCAGTGCTGTTTCTCACTCCACTCGCAGGGCCTCATCCCCTCCACCCCACTTCTCTTGGTCCAGCACCTGAGGCCATATGCCTCCCTGCTCAGCCTGGACCCTTGTCTTGCCATTTCGACAACGGCCGTGCTTACATCGAGACGTTCCATCCAATGTGCCGACTCTCCAGACCACACCTGGTGTCTGGTCCCTTTCCCCAAGCTCCCGGGCCACCGAGCAGAGCATGACTCCAGGGAGAAACCGAGCTCACGAGGCCCACCCCAGCCCCATCATTCTTCCTGCAGATGGAGTCATCACTTCGGCTATGCCTCAAGAATCAATTCCCACCCTCATGCCCACTGTCCTGTCCTCCCTTCCAGTGGAAGATTCTGCCTGCTGCCTCGGACACTCACATGTTGCCCAAGATGAACGCCCTCTTCCCTCCTCCCCATGTCCCTGCTCCCTTGCACCCTTCACAATTCTTACACCCTCTGCTTACACTCTTCCTCTTCCAGTGGTCTGACTTGTGTCCTTTGCTGTCACCCCCCAGAATAATCCATTCCTCAACAATCTTTTCTCATGCTGTGAATTTCTCCCCTGCCCTGGCTCTGCCTGTAGTCTCCCTTTCCCTAAATGAATCAACACCCACCGCTTTCTAGCAACTACCCACTGAACTCCTTGCAAAAGCTGTTTCCTGTACACATGGCCATTTGTTCTCACTCTCTGGTCACTGTTCTATCTTTATCATTGGCTTCAACCCCACAGTCTATCCTGCTCAACGGATGGCTTCCTAATGGCAAACCGAGTGGCTTTGCTGGCTTGAGCTCTGTGGGATCTCAACTCCGTCGCAGCTGGCTAGTCCCACCCGAGGCTTCGACCGTCGCCTCCGTGCATCAGGGGCCAGCCCGGTTCATGGAACCGCTGCTCTGCTGTTTGCAGAGTGACGTTCGGCTCCTCTCCTGCATTTCCAACAACTTGCTACCCATTTCCACTTGTGTACCCAGCACCCAAACCCACAGCACCAGAACAGAATCATGGTGAGTGTGTCCCCCCAAGTCTTTCTTTTTGGGGGGTGCTGAGTCACCCCAGACTCCTTCTTCCTGTGGCCCCAGGCCACCAAATCCTGTTGCCTCAGAGCTTTTCTGTTCCTCTCCTGACATCTGAGCCCTGACTCTCATTGCTTTATGCCCATTTGCTTTATGTCCCCTCTTGCTACCGTGGATGCTTCCTTTCCTAAATCCAGCTTCTCGCCTGGCACACAGGGTCTTAACCCCTTCCATTTATTCAAAGGCTTTGCTCCTATAGTTACATCCTCACTACCAGGTATTTCCAGAGCCTGAGGATATGCTGTCATTTCTCCCATTTTCAAGGAAACCCTCCTTGGCTCCACATTCTCCCCCAGCCTCTTTCCTATTTCTCTCTGTAGCAAAACACTCCAAAGGAATTGCCCCTCCTTGCATTCTATGCTCTCCCTCCCCGGTCCACTGTAACCAGGCATTCTTTCCCATAATTCCAATGAAACTGCTCCTGCCAAGGTCCCCGCTGATCTCCCCATTGCCAAAGTCAAGTCAATGCTCAGCTCTCATCTTCCTTGACTTTTCTGTTCTCCTTGATCTCAGGACACCACTCTCTTTTCATTTCCCTGCCTCAGTGGCCAATGCTTCCCCAGTCTGTTTGCTGGTTCCTCCTTGTCTCTCCAATCACTGAACATGGGAGCATTCCAGGGCTCAGCCTTCAGACCCTTTCTCTCTAGATACCTCCTCCCTTCTCAGCAGACGTCACCCCCTCCCCACGACTTTAAATACCATCTTCATATTTAGACACCCCCAACCTGCCCTAACCTCTGAGCTCCAGACTCATCAATCCCAGCCTGCTCGGTGTCTCCATCTGGATGCCTCATAAGCATCCTACATTACCATGTCTAAAACAGAAATCTTGGTTTCTGCCCCACGCCTGCTTTTCTAGTACTTTCCATATCTCAGTAAAAGGAAGCTCAATTCCTTGGACAAAAATCCTTATAGTCACCTTCAGTTTTTTTTTTTCTTTCTCACTCTAAATCAGGGCCATGTGCAAATTCCGTCAGCTCAACCTTCCAAACAGATCGGATGTGTCCAATTCTTGCTACGTCCACAGCTAACCCCCTAGCCTCCATCACCTCTCATGGGTAATCGCAACAGCCTCCTGACTGCCCTCGCTGGGCCAGGCCTGTGTCCCCCACGGTTTGCTCTCAACACAGCAGCCAGGGGGATCCTTTTAGAACTAAAGCGAGACCAGGTTCAAGCCCTCCGAATGGCTCTCATCTCTCTCAGAATAAAACGCGAGATTGTAACCATGGCCTCCAAGGGCCTGCGTGATCTGGTCCCTGGCCTTCTGTATCTGACCTTCATCACCACCACTCTCCACTCCAGCCACGAGGGCCTCCTGCCACTCCTCAGACTCAGGGCTTTGCACTCACTCACTTTTCTCCCCTACAACACTGTCCCAACGCCTGCAAGTCTCACTCCCCTGCTTTATTCAGGTCGTCGCTCAAATACCCTAACATCAACCCTTCATTCCCTTCCCTTCTAAGCTCTTCTCCTGCTTGGTTTTACTTTGTAATACACACCGAGCAGACCTGCCATGTTCGAGATTTTTTTTAATTGTCTGTTTGCCCCCATGCTCTTGCTCGTTGCTGTATCTCTAGCACGGGTGGGAGGTACTCGACAATATCCCGTAATAAGGAAATAAATGACCTGCTCCCTAACTGGGCGCTCTCATTTTAGTCATTCTTACCTCTTGCCCCTTGCCTCCAGCTGACCTTTTTAGAAGAACACCTTTAATCCTTGTACAGCTCTGTTCAAAAACCTATGACTTCCCATGGCCTGCGGGTAAGATTCAAGGCCTCCGCTCCAGCCGCACCTCCCCCTTCCCTCCTCCGCATGTTCACGTGCTTCTGCCAAACCGGACGCGCAGTGCCCTGAATCTTCTATCATTCATTTCCGACTCGGCCCTGCCTGCCCAAGCCCTGCTTGCTCTTCCCTCTGCCTCTGATCACCAGCATCCCTTCTCTGAGGACCCACTCCAGTGTGTACCACCTCCGTGAAGCCTTCCCTGATCACACCACCCAGAGAAGACCTTTCCCTTCCCCAACAGCTCTAGCCTTGGGCAGCCTGGCACATGGATTATGTCCGCCTGCAATCTGAGTTATCCGTCCGCTCTGTAGGCTCGTGGCTCCTGGCGTTTCCAACTTTGTAAATCCCCAGGGTGCCGTGCTGCACACACAGTGGGTACCCCACCCATTTCTGTGGACCGAGCAAGTGCTTGCTCCCCCCCCCCCCCCCGTGATGGCTCTGTTGGCCTGATACTCACGTCGATTTCACTGAGGATGACGTCGATGATGCTGCCGATGACAATCAAGAAGT
This sequence comes from Ursus arctos, assembly GCF_023065955.2. Taxonomy (NCBI): domain Eukaryota; kingdom Metazoa; phylum Chordata; class Mammalia; order Carnivora; family Ursidae; genus Ursus; species Ursus arctos. The sequence goes on from NW_026622874.1 coordinate 37,664,907, forward strand.
CAAACACGTTCCAGGGGTCCCCAAAATAGCCCTGGGAAGGACAGCGATGGGAGAATCGGGGTGAGCTCTGGGGGGAAGGAGTTTGGGTGGCCAGCAGGTGGTGGGCCCCGGCTGAGGTAAAGCAGAATGGCCAAGCCAGGCCAGGGTGGGGTTCGCGTGGCTCTACTCTCCACTAGGGCTCCCGTGTGCCCACACACCCTGCTACCCCTCTCCCTTTGGCTCTGTATTTTTCTTCCTCCAGAGCATGGTGTGGTCAGAGGGGAGGGAGAGAATGGTTGAGAACTCAGGATCTGGGGTCCTGGTGCAGACGGAGAACTCTTTCATCCTCCCCATCTCGAAGCCCTGTCTGGGGCTCGATAGTGCGGACCTGCCAGGGGGTGGCCAGGCCGGGCTGGACGCAGTGGGAGTGGACTGGGGAACCAAAGACACAGCAAAATACTCCCCCAGCCCTGGGCCTCTTCTTCAGAAGCTTAAGGGGAGGCAGGGAAGTCAAGCTCAGAAAGGGCACCGGGAGGAGGCAGCCAACACCTATTGTCATTGCCAGCTCTGGCAGGCTGAATACCTCGTATGCCCGCGTCTGAAGGTGGAAACGGGCCAAGGAGTGAGCAGGGTGGGAGCAGAAGTGCTGGACAAAGGGGCCTTTGGTAGAACAAGACTGGGTTGGGGGTGCTGCACGAGAAGGCCCCCATCCCACCAGGCTCCCCTGCTCCTCTTGTCCTGTATCCCAGCGCTCACCCTGGCCTTGAACGCCATGAGCTTGAGGACCATCTCCAGGGTGAAGATGATGGTGAAGGCCACATTGAGGATGTCTGAGATGTGGTTCATCTCCTCGGACTGGTTGTAGTGCTGCGGAGAGGCACAGGACAAGGGGCTGAAAGGGCCCGGCTGCCCCGCCCTGTGGGCTGTGTCCCACAGCTCCATGCTCTTCCCACGCTGCCCCCAGTCCTCTTCCTCGGGCTTCCTGCCCATTTTCTTTGAAATCGCAGAACACTAGCTGCCTGCTTTAGCCACCCCTGAACTCCACTGAGTCTGATGGATCCCTCTCCCCCTCTAAGAGATGGTGAGAGGAGGACGCGAGGGTCGCGCTGAGCAGGCTGGTCTGCACGTGGGCTATGAGGCTGGAGCTCACCTCCAGATCTGACCAGGAGGGGAGGGCCCCCAGCAGTGCTCTGGGGACAGATTCCATCTAGTCATTTGAGCACAGGGCCAGGCGAGAAGACCACTGCTTCCAGAGCTGGTGTCAGCAGTGGCTGCAGGTGTACTGGTGGGCCACTGAGCTCACCAGGTATGGGCACACTACCCCCCACCCCCTGCCCCATGAAGGCGAGGCAGTCGAAGCCAGACGCTTAGCCCCCGGGCCCCACCACTGCAATCCTCCTTTATTGATTTCCTTGTAACATTTGCCGGGAATCTCTAACCCTTTCTGGAAAGTTGACGAAATCCCACTTTTCCCACAAAATCTTCCCAGCTCGTTCAGAAGGACCTGATGGCTGCCCCCAGCCTACCCTGTGTCTTGGCAGGACTGCCTAAGTCTGTGCCTAGTTCAGACCCAAACTCGAGCCACTGCTCACGATCCTCTGTAGGACCCGGGCCTGCTGGCTCCGTGATCCCTTTTCCATGTCCTCATCACCTGGCAAAGCGGAGTCCTGCGCTGGGCGTGTCTCGGGGAGCCGAGCGGCGCCGTGCTATTTCTACAGGCCTGACGGGAGCTGATGCTTAATTAAGGTTTGCTAACGATGCTGCTGATTATGATACTGTCTATGAAGTATGCTCAACTCCTAAGAGACACCTGTTCTGTGACTATTAAATCCATTTTTCTTGAGACCGGAGCCAAAATTCCCACCAACTCCATCACCCGCACTTGGAAGAGCAGAGCATAAACTGAGAAGGCACTTTCTCCTTCCTACGCTGCCTCGCATTCTGCTTAGCCATCTCCTGTTCACAGAACCGTGCAGTGATTCGTATGTGTGAATCCCTTCTTAATAAACGGGCGGGTGCCTGGCGACAAGGCCTGGGCCCCGGGCGCTTCTCCGTCCCCCATCGCCCCTCACCGCACAGTGTCCGGGACCTAGCAGGCGCCAGGGAAAGTATCTTGGGGGGCAGCTGGCGGAACCCTGCCCTCGCCGCCTGCCCTGCCCGGCGCCGCCCGCCAGCCCCGGTCCCAGGGGCCTTACCTGCATGCCCAGGCAGACGGTGTTGAGCATGATGAGGGCGAACATCAGGTACTCGAAGTAGGACGAGGTGACCACATACCACACCTGGTACTGGTACGGGTTTTTGGGGATATAGCACCTCAGTGGGCGGGCCTTCAGGGCGTACTGCACGCACTGGCGCTGAGACAACACACGGCGGTCAGCGCGGAGGGCCCCTGCCCCGCTCTCACACTCACTGCATGGCCTTGAGGGCACCTGCGTCCTGGTCAGCCAGCAGCAGCTGTGGCCAGGAGCTCGTGGCTGATGGGCTCTGCCGGCCCATTTAGGGGAAGAGTCCCAGTGGGCCCGTGGGCTCCCCCTGCGTTCCCCCAGCCTATTTCCAACATGGCTCTAGCCCCAGCCAGGGCTCTGAAGGGCCTCCTCTGGGCAGGGTGAGGGCTCCGGGAGCGGACTCCCACACCACCAACTTGTGTTGCTTCCTATTGGGGTGGGTCGGACACGGGGGAGGGTGTGTGGAGGCTGGGTCTGGGCCAGAAATGTAATTCTGGGGTCATCCTTTGCCCTGGGGCTCTCACTGGCTAAAGCCCAGGGCTCAGGTTGGCAGAAGGCCTGCTGGGCCTCCACCTTGCCCCTCAGCCCGGGCACCTGGTTCTTGTTCAGCTCGCAGTTCTTGTACTCGGTCTCCCCCTGCTCCTGGAAGGTGACGATGACAAAGCCCACGAAGATGTTCATCATGAAGAAGGCGATGAGGATGATGTAGGTGATGAAGAAGATGGCCATCTCCACGCGGTGGTTGTGGACGGGGCCCACGTCCTCCTTGTACGAGTCGATGGCCTGGTAGAGTAGCCTTGGGATGGGCAGAGGAGAGGCTGGGCTGGACTGGGGTGATGAGGCAGAGCACCAGGCCCGGAAGGGTGGGTGTTACCCCACAGGCCATGGGGAGCCAAGGGAGTTTTCTGCACCATCAAGTGACAGGAGGGAAGTCAGGACTCTGCCAGGAAAGGCTGGAACTGGTCCTGGGAAGGGCCCGCTTTTCCATGGGATGCCCCATCTACCCTAATTGATCAGTAGGGCTCCCCAGAGAGCCCTACACGTGTTGGGGGACAAGGGACATTTTGTCAGCACCCCCAGGTCACGATGTCTTTGGAGTGGCCAGTCAACATTCTCGTCCTCCAAGCCCCCCAAGCTGGTGGGTCTGTTGAGCGCTTACCACCAGCCTGGCAGAGTGCAGCGAGGGCTGCAGAAGGGAGAGACGGCTCCCCGACACTGCCCCCCGCCACCGTGCCCATGTGGGACCCAGGCCCCAGCCCTCACTCACTGAGGCCATCCCTCAAAAGTGGAGACCGTGAAGAGTGACATCATGGCCGAGAGCACGTTGTCAAAGTGGAAATCACTGTGTATCCACTGGCGCGGACGCAGCTCCATCTGCGTGGGGTCCCCATCCTTGTACACATAGTAATAGCCCCTGAGGTGGGGAGGCTCAGTCACACCACTGTGCGTGGCCAGGCCACCTCCTCCCCACCCACATCCTCCGGGCCCTGGGCAGTGAGCGTGCAGGAGAGATGAAGGTCCAGACCGGGGACCAGAGGAGACACTGCTGGGTACTCCCACAGTCACCCACGGAAAGGCACTTTAGAACATCCCTCCTGAGCCTAGGGACTCAGGTTCCCCAGGTCCCCCCCACCACAAGGTCCGCCATCCAGTGGCCATCCCACCATGTGCCCTCAGCCAGCAGCGCTCAGCCCACCTGCACTCCTTCTCTGTCATCTTGGATAAGTCATTGCAGCTGAAGAACTTCCCCTGTGTCCCGGAGAAAGAGGGAGGGAGGGAGGGAGGGAGGGAGAAACACACATTGTTACGGAAACAGCATTCAATGAGCTACGGAGGTGAATAGTGGAAGCATGTGGAAGGAGGATCCTGTCTGCTCCTTTCAGAGGGGGCAGGGCCCCGGAATAGTCTTTTTTCTTTCCCGTCATCCATTCCCGCAGCTGCCCTGTGGGCTCTGCCAGCGGGCCTGAGGCTGCCAAGGCTGAGAAGCCAGTTCCTTAGCAGGAGCCTGTGCTGTGAGCCCCAGGCCAGGCGCGAGGGGTGGGAGATATGAATGCAGCTTGGCCCTGCTCTTCCCGCAGGCAGCACCCCGCCCCCCACCGCTATAGGACGCCCCCTTGGGATCTCCCCATTACAGACCAAGAGGAAGGGTTGCCCCACCTCCCACCTTCCCTCGCCTGCCAGAGGGGTGGCCGCAGGGCTGCCGTGGGAATGAGAGCTCCAGGGATGCAGCCCAACGGGGCGTGATGGTGCAGATTGTCTCCCAGCACACCGCTGCCCGAGGGCCTGCACAGGTCCAGCACTGCTCCCCCTACACTGATTTCAGGCAGGGCAGTTTCTTTTTTTTATCTACATCACAGACTGGGCACCCACGGAAGAGTTTGAAGAAAAGGAGTTGACTACTAGGTCTTCATGTGGCTAAATTAAGTTTGGAATCCTTGGAATCTAGTCGGGTTCCCCCAAAGGCCCCCAGAGGGAAGTGTTTCAGTCAAGGATATGGGACTTGTTGAAGGCACAGGTGTCCTACCCGCTGCAGGTGGCTGCCGTTCCGGCCACATGCCCCCTGCCAATCACCAGAGCAGAGGGGCGCCAGGGAGGCTGGTGACATTGAGGGGGAAGCAGGGAGGGCACACAGATGCCACTGGGCAGGTTTTTGGGGACTTGAATCTAGAAAGCAAACTCTTGTGTAATATGGAATGTATGCGACAAGTCTCCACGGGGTAAAACGGGAGGTAAGATGCCCCTTGTAACGGATGTCTGACCATTATCGGAATGGGTCGTCTTTTGATAAGAGACTAAAGCACAGGGTGTTTGGGGGTCACGGGGCAGCTGCTCTTGCTTGGAAGGGACACAGGAGCCAAAGGAAGGGGTTGCTTATTCATTCTTGCAAGGAGCGTGTCCTGTGGGCCAACTACACGCCAGCCCCAGGCTGGGTGCCAGGGTCAGGGATGAGTCAGACACAGACTCTGCCCTCAGGAGGACCCAGGGCCCCTGGCCTGGCAGCAGAGGGGGCAGGGGGCGAGGGAAGGGGGCAGCCCGCTCCTGGAGCTAGGAGAAGGTCCCATGCAGATCCCAGTAAGCACTGTTTTGAGGCTAAGCTATCTCAATCTCGATGCAGTTTCCTAGGTAACCCCCCACCCCTCCAGAACAGTAATCAACAGGGCCCATCTCCCTTCAGGTCATCTGGGAACCCCACCCTGACTGCTCTCCCCAAAGCCTGCTCCCTGCCCACAGGGAGAGACTTGTGAGTTTTGCTTCATGACACCTTTTCAGCCTTAGCAGAGGCCCTGGCCCAGAGAAAAGGCTCCATAAATGTTGTTGAAAGAGGGAATGATTTTAAGATGATGCCATTGTCTAGGTCTGACTGAGGTGACTTCATCACGATTCTCATGCCCCGGGGGCAGGAGCAGATGGCATCTGAGAGCAGTGTCAAGGGTGTTGGGGAGGTACTGGGATGCCAATTTCTGTGTGAAAGGCAGAGGCATCCAGAAATCGGCTGGGTGGGAGGGGACACCCTTGCAGGGCTGATTCCTAGAGAGGAACTACAGAGCCACGTCCTCCCAGGAGGGTGAGAACAGAATGAGGCAGTTCCCAGATGAGAGTGATGGTCTGGTCCTGGTAGATATGAATGATGCCAGACATAGCAGCAGGGGGCATGGGGTGCAGTAGCCTGGCTGACTGAAGAAAGTGGAGTGGATGGGGCTGGAGTGGGGAGCATGTTTAGACAGCCCTGGCAGGATGGGGGGGCAGGGGTGCTCACAGTGCCCGGCAGGTGGGGGAAGGGGCTCCATCCCCAAGGAGAAGCCACGGAGAGCCAGGAAGACAGCAGGTGCAATGGCCATGGCAGCCAGCAGAGCCACGGGGGCCAGGGAGGGGCATCACCTGGGAAACCACATCCAGACTCCATGTGGCTTAGCCTCACACCCCTGTGCGCTCAAGGACAACTGTTGGCACAGTTTGGGGCTCCCTTTGCTTAGAGGCAGGGAACGGACCGGCTCTGGCCTCGGCCTGACAGCTGGCCCCAGAGCTGGGGAAGGGAGGCTGGCTGCCCGGGCGGGCGGGGCTCACCTTGAAGAGCTGGACGCCGATGCAGGCGAACATGAACTGCAGGAGGGTGGTGACCAGGACGATGTTCCCGATTGTGCGGACAGCCACAAACACGCATTGCACCACATGCTGGGGAGCGAGACCGGGTGGGCTGCCTCCCACCCTTGCTGTCTCCTGCTGCCTCCCAGGTGGGGGAAGGCAGAGAGACGTTTGGGGGGGGGGACGCAGGGCTACCCAGCCTCCCCCTTCCTCCCACCGTTTGGCAAAGCGGATGGAACACACGCCCTTGCAATGGTCGGGCTGAGGTTTCTAGAGTGGGCCCTTGCAGCCCCTCCTTCCTGCTCCCGGGGTCCTGCCCACGCCCTCTCACCTTCAGCCCTTTGGCTCTGTTGATGGCCCGGAGGGGTCGGAGCACCCTCAGCACCCTCAGGATTTTCACCACGGAGATGGCGCTGGACCTGGGGGAAGGCAGTCGAGGGGTGGGGGCTGAGGGCAGCCTGCTCCAGCCTCGCCGGCCTCCTGCCGCTAGCCCTCCACATCTGCGTTTGTCCGTCTGAAAACCCTGCCATCGGTCCCCACCCTCCTGCCTGCGTGTTCCATTCCAGGGTAAGGCCACCTCCTGCTACCCGGTGGCGGGCCGTGTGGCACAGTAAGGGCTTCCCCCACCGCTGGCCACGGGCTGTTTCTCCCATCAGACTGGGGGCCACCCAAAGGTAGGGGCTGTTGTACCCGAAGCGTAGCTGGACGACTGCCTTCTCCTCTCCGCATCCCCGCCTACTTTTCATGACTCCGCTCTGCCCACTTAGCATTGTCCCTTCAGTCCAGTTGGTGACACCCCGGGGGACCCCGGACCCCCATCCACAGCCCCAGGAATCCCTCCCCTTGCAGCTTGGTGCCCACCAACACATAGTGGGTGGGGCTCCACTCTGAGGAGGGGACCACGGCCCGGGCTGGCCCCTGCCACTGCTCACTCAAGTCCCATGGAGATAAGGGACACGGCCACCACCACCAGGTCCAGGATGTTGAAGTAGTTGCGGCAGAAGGAGCCCTTGTGCAGGAAGGCACCGTAGGTCGTCATCTGGGGGGGGAGGCAGCATCCTGGGTGGTGGAGGGCTTGGGAACAGGCCTGTCCCCACAGAGCAGGGCCTCTCGAAGGAAGAGCCACCTGTCTGCTCAGAAGACACTCGCTGAGGCAGAGAGCTGCCAGAGGCTCTATCCTTCACTCCACTCCTTGCTGTGTCCCCGGTGCCTTTCCTCCCATTCTCTGCTCCCAGTTCTGGAAACAGGACTCCTCACAGGCAGCTATGCCACACTTTGCTCTCTGAGCTCATCTCACACAGAGTGGGGAAGCCCCAGCCCTCCTCTCCCCTGGGGCCACAGAGTGGGGAAGCCCCAGCCCTACTCTCCCCTGCAGAACATGATAAAAGTCCTCTTCCTCCTCCCCGGAAGGCTTCTTCAGAAGTCGCCTCTGCCCTGAGGATTGCTGAGTCGGGCTGAACAAGTGTTCGAGGACAAGAAGACCTTCACCAGGCCCCTGACCCCTCCCGTCCCCATGGCCCCACCTTCTCGCTGGTCTCTCAGCTTCTTTCCTGTGCTCTGTGATAATCTCCCAGGCCCTTTGCACAAACACACTATGCCCTTGAAGTCTGATGAGCTTGAAGCTTTTCCTGGCATTCAAGGTGATTTCATCTCAACTCGCCTTCCCGGCCTCTGAAGCCAGGCCTCCCGTGTGTTCTGTGCTATGTCCCAGCCCAAAGGGACCACTTTCTCCTCTCTGAGCACGTCCCAAACCCCTTCTCACAATGCATGTGCTATTGTTCTGTCCTCCTGGACTGATCCTGTTATCTCTCCCTAATGAAGTCCTGTCCAACCTCAAGATCTAACTCTAATGCCACCACCTCCAGGGAGCCCTCTGGGACCTCAGGGAAGGTCCCCCCTCTGCTCAACATCTTTAGTAGTCAAGGGCCCTGATGTAAGGAACTGTTCTGAATTCATATTGCAGCCTGCTCTGGGCTATTCCTCCTGCAAAGCTCCCCTCTGTCCGCCTCATTTGTGAAGGTGAAGGCTGGGGCTACTACGTCTCAGTCACAGATAGGCCCTCCCTCTGCCTCCCAGGCCCTCCATGGTGATGGTGTGAACTCTGTGTGTCCGCCTGAGAATGGGAGAGCAGTGATGTGCTGTGGGTAAGGAGAGGGAGGGTCATGATAGCACAGAGGGGCCAGAAACCCACCCAGGGCAAAGGTCACTTCTCGGCGACTCTTGGAGAGAGCCCTCTCCCTCATGTGGCACAAAGATCTAGGAACAAATCACAGCTCCCTGGGTCCTTTCTTAGGCTAACCGTGCCTCCCTCGGGAGGGAATGCCCAAGGCTGCATAGAGAAGGATGTGCTCACTGAGAGGTGCTGAGAGGTGCACAGGCGGCAGGTTGGCTGTACTTCATGTCCCCACCTGGCCACCTGCTCACCTGCTTGCCAAGCTTACGAGCAGCAACCCCATCTGCTCTCCTGGGTGTGGTAAGTCCTTCCTTGATGTTCTCTGCTTTCCTCTGCCTTTTTCCTCATCCCCGCAACCCAGCCTCTGAGTAAGTGCAGCATGTGTAAGCTGGGGCTGCGTCAGGTCTGGTTTCCTGGCCTGTAGACGCTGCTCACTCAGGCTGTCCTGCAGCCTTCACTCACCTTGAGGACGATCTCCACGGTGAAGACAGAGGTGAACGCGATGTCAAAATACCCAAGGATCTGGTGACAGGGTAGCAGGACAGAAGTCAGTGAGAGGAAGGGCTGAACAATGATATCATTATTATCTTCAACACCATCACCACCACCGCCGCCATTATCACTATCACCATCATCACCATCATCATCATCACCATCACCACCACAACTGCTATCCTTGCCATTACCATCACCACCATCACCACCACCACCATCATCACCACCACCATTACCACCACCACCATCATCACCACCACCACCATCGCCACCACTACCATCATTGCCATTACCATCACCACCATTACCACCATCATCATCACTATCACCATCACCACCACCATCATCACTATCCCCATCATCATCACCACTGCCATCACCACCATCACCACCACCACCACCACCATCATCATCACTATCACCATCATCACCATCACTACCACCACCACCACCATCATCACTATCACCATCATCATCACCACCATCATCGCCACCACTACCATCATTGCCATTGCCATCACTGCCATTACCACCATCATCATCACTATCACCATCACCACCACCATCATCACTATCCCTATCATCATCACCACTGCCATCACCACCATCACCACCACCACCACCACCATCATCATCACTATCACCATCATCACCATCACCACCACCATCATCACTATCACCATCATCATCACCACCATCATCGCCACCACTACCATCATTGCCATTGCCATCACTGCCATTACCACCATCATCATCACTATCACCATCACCACCACCACCACCACCATCATCAACACCACCACCACCATCACCACCACCACCACCACCATCATCAACACCCCTGCTATCACCACCATCACCACCACCACCACCACCATCATCATCACTATCACCATCATCATCACCACCACCATCGCCACCACTACCATCATTGCCATTACTATCACCACCATTACCACCACCACCATCACTACCATCATTGCCATTACTATCACCACCATTACCACCACCACCATCACTATCACCACCACCACCACCATCATCATCACTGTCACCATCATCATCACCACTGCCATCACCACCATCACCACCACCACCATCATCATCACTATCACCATCATCATCACCACCATCATCACCACCACTACCATCATTGCCATTACCATCACTGCCATTACCACCATCATCATCACTATCACCATCACCACCACCACCACCATCATCACCACCACAACCATCATCATCACCACCATCATCACCACCACAACCACAATCATCATCACCACCACTACCATCATTGCCATCACCATCACCACCATCACCACAACCATCATCACTATCACCATCATCATTACCACCGCCACCACCACCACCATCATTACCGTCATCATCACTATCACCACTACCACCACAACGACCACCATCACCGTCATCATTACAACTAGGCAGCCAGAGCCTGGCTGTGCTGCAGGCTGTGACAACACTATTCAGAAGGAGTGGCTTGGGCAGTCTTGGCCCTCCAGGGACTTAAACTCTAAAAGACTCTGATGAGTACGGCCACAGAGAGCATACATCGAACTCTGAGCACCAGAGTGAGGTGTGCAGGTGGCTGAGGCCTGGGGTGGGGAGGGGTGCTGTGCTGGCAGAGAGCAGGGACCTGCCATCACCTGATTCCTCACAGACTCGGCCCGGATGGGGTCCTCGGCAGCCAGCGCGGCGCTGCTGAGCAGGATGAAGAGCAGGATGAAGTTGGTGAACCAGGTGGCGTTGACAATGCGATGACACAGGACACGGATCCTGTGGGGCAACGGCGAGGGGGCAGGAGAGCTGTGAGCTCTCAGGCACCCGGGCCTCTCCAGCCTCTGTCTGGCAGAAAGACCCTAGAACCCTCCCTCCTGGATCAGCAGAGGAGGAGAGCCTGCATGTGAACGGTCCTCTGGCTGGATGTGCAGGGCCCTGCCCTGCATTCTGTTCCTGCAGCCGTCATCCCCTCTCCCAGCCAAACCGCTCCCAACACCCGCCCCCATCCTCCTCCACCACCCTGTGGTTTCCAGCCTAACCAACGGGGCAGGCTGATCTCCATCCATGATGCAGATGAAACTCCATGAGGATTAGAGTCTGTGTATATTTGAAAGGTGTAAAACTGCAAAGCCAGTAAGAACTACAGCTTCACCTGGTTCTCATCCCCTTGTCCTGGCTAAATTTGCCCTCAGAAAGGAACCAAAATATACAAACCCTCTTAGATGTAAGTAAGCTAAGGTTTGAAGCACTACTTCTCCCAAAGATACTCGCATTTTAAACAGGGTGCAAGATCTTAAGTTAAGGGAGTCAGTTTCTCGCAGTGCAATTGTAGGCCCAGACAATCAGGAGAAGGGGGTCTTTTTAGAGCAGAAAACAGCCCTTTTCAAGAACCCCACCAATCACTCTGCACCGCAGCCAAAGGGCCACCCACTTGTTGGTGGGGCTGAAGATGAAGAAGGAGCTGGCTTCTGGAATGGGTACTGCCTTCTCTTTCAGCTGCAGCTCGGCCAGGGGGCGTGGCCGGGGGCTCACGGGGATCTCAGGCTCGTCTTCTTCATCATCGCCTGGGGGGAAGGGAGAGAGAGAAATGGGGGGCATCTTTACATACTTTACTGCTCCCCAGGCTTCTGTGCTCTGAATGCAACCATGAACCCCTGGCAGCTAGCAGGTGAAGGTAGTAGCCGGCCGATGCGGGACACGAGGATGCCAGCAGAGTCCTACCTGGCATCTCCCTCTCCCCTCCGGGAGTAGGTTTTGAAATGTCAGGGAAAACTGTCAGTCTCAGAACCCTCCAGAAGTGGGGCCAGGAGCAAAGACAAGGAGCGTTGCCGCTTCATCTTCTGTCTCAGGGCTAGACTCACACCATCTCAGTTGCTCGCAGCTGGGAAGTAGAGGGGGGGCCCCTGACTCGGATGAGACCTGAGCTGTGGTCCAGGCTCTGTCCCTAACTTGCTGTGCCGAGGAGGCATGTCGCTGTCCTTCCTGGGCTTTAGCTTCTCAATTTGTGAAATTGATTAGGGGCAGGAGGCTTGTTGAAATAAATAGACTCTGAGTGCCTTTCCTGGGCTAGGATTCTAAAAATAATCGTTTCAGAGAGAAACTGCCAGCATGAAAAAAAATCAATATTCCTTGAGCTTCAGCCAGTCTCCACTACTGAGGCAGATACCAGGGTGGGAGGGGTAGAGGAGGAAGAGATGGACCCTCTAGGTTCACTGGCTAGGTCTCATGGCCTCATGAGAGAGCTGACTACCCGAGCTCCTCAGCTGGGGCAAGCGGGGAGGCAAGGATCCAGTGATCAGATTAGACGGCACTGTCAAAAGTCGGGGTGCCCCTCATTGTGCAGGTCTTGCCCAGTCTCCTGTTGCCTCACCCCATAGCCACCGCATCCCTACCCCTACTGGCCGCTTGGCAGAGCCCTTTGAGGAAGCCCAGAAAGAGCCACTGGATTCTGCTCTCTGCACAGGCTTCAGCTTCACCCCCTTTCTCCTTCCTCACAATAAGTGTTCTAATGTGACACTTCCCATCTTTCCCTGGCTGTCAAGGACCCCGAAACACATCTTATGCTTAATGGAAGAGACTGTTAATTCTTAGAGTTAGTATATTTCCTTGTCCATGCCCATTTTGTTAATTTCATTGTATATATCTTTTGTTCTAAGCCATTCCAAATTGTCTTTGGAAAGAAGCAGGATAAACATATTCAACCTCCTTGGTAAGAGCTCTCTTCCAGCTGCCCACCCCACATCCCCTCTACCCTCCCCCCTTCTTTCCAACCCTTTTCCCTTTTCTTAACCTCCAATTTCCTGGGTCAGCCACCTTCCCTGGCACACTAGCCATGCTCATCTGCTAGGTCACGGTCATTAGATGAAACAGCTCGAGATGAATTATTTTAAAACCTAAATATTCATTTCTGGCAGACATTTGAAGAAATATTATTAGTCCTGTCTCTATTGGCTCTATGCTCCCCACACACCACTTTGCAAAGTCTTTTCACGTGTTCATTCATTCTACTTATTGAGTGCCTTCGCTGTGCCATTTGGAGCACAAAACGTCCCCCTGGAGCTGAAGAGTCACTGGGGCAAACAGATGCTAATCAGTCGATTCCACAAATAGCCGTGAAATTGCACCCGTGACCTGGTGCTCCGAGGACCCATGAGTGAGCTGAGAGCTCTGGGGCTCCAGGCCTCTTCCAGGAGGCTCTTTCACATGAACCAGCCTGGTTCTGCTCTTCCCAAGGTGTTCTCTCCTTGGCACAAATGAATGGCTTTCTGTGGCAGCCACTGGTTATTTGCATTTGCGAGATGTTTATAGTTTCTCTGTGGCTGTGTATTACCCTCCCGCACACTCTACCCTTGTCTCCTTCATTTCGATTTTCCCACAGTGTAAATCAAGGCTCTATTTATCCCTGTGTCAGTCCAGCCCCCAGCCCTGCCGAACACTGGATGGTGAGTAACCTGTCCAACTCCTACACCACATAGATAGACACGTCCTCGTCTGTGGTCTACTCTGCGTGGCCAGAATGGAAAACTTGGAAATGGAGTCCTCAGCACTGAAAAACGTAATGGGCACTCAATAAATACTAGCTGAATTAAATGAACATAGAACATGTGGTTTTTCTTTCATGCATATTGTAGAGAGAGGCAGGCTGGCAGATGGCATATATCTGTAACTAGGTCAGAAGGGAGGTCTCTGTGTCATGATCCCGTCATGGAAGGGTCCAGGTAGGGGACATGCAAGAGATTGTCCCTGGGGAGAAATCAACCCCAGCATACACCCCAGACAGTCCCAGGACCCTCACCTGGGAAGTCAGCCGAGGGGTAGGGATCCTTTACTTCATTGACATTAGATTCAAATTCATCGATTTTCAGCTGTAGGAAGGAATACAATGAAGATAATGAAAGCAAAAGCTGCAGTTTCCGCTTACTGAGCACTTCCGGGAGGGTTAGTGCGGGCGTTAGCTCAATCCGCCCCACAGCCTGGGGACAGGTAATATCAGGATCATTCCCGTTTTACAAATGAGAAGCCAGGCCCAGAAAGGTCAGACGAGTTGCCAAGACCTCAGCCTGTCTGAGCCTGTGCATGGCACCCCCGGCTTGGTTCTCTGGGGCCCAGCTCCCCAACCCTTTGACTTCTGCTTCCTCAGCTTCCAGAAGGGTTGAGCAGAGCCAGGCTGGAATAAGCAGGAAGTGGTGGGAATCCAGTCTGGGCCTCGCAATGGAGCAGGGGGTGTTAAGGGGGCAGGAGACACTTTGACTGGGGTGGGAAGCTGGGGCTCTGAGGAAGTCTGGTTCCCAGACTGGGGCAACTGAGCCTCTCAGTACCAAGGATTCCTTGTGGGAGAGTAGCCTTTCTCTTTCTCTCCAGTAAAGTAGAGACAGAGGCCCTCACCTGGCTGATAACCAGGCAGATAGCCCTTCTTCACCTCCCTACCCACCCACCAGCACCCTAAGGCATGGGGGTGACCCAGAGGACTTGCAGACTCCCTCCCCATCCTGTCTCTGAAAATACCCCACTTGACATGCTCACCTTGGCGGTGGTAGGGATGCCCTCACCCTTGGGTTTCTGTTCCAGCTTCTTGGCTATAACTGACTTCTCCTCCTCTGACTTGTCTGGGAGACCCCTGAGTTAAAAAACCAAGGAAGCCCACAGTGGAAGCCCAGCTAGAAAGTTCTCAGGGATCTGCTTAGTCTGATGGCATCCTCAGAGGGAACCAGCACCAAGGGCTCTGGGGTGGGGGGAGCTGGGAACAGTGTAGGCTGCCAAAAGGGAAGGGCTATATGCCCAGGCAACTCCTTTCTCTGTGACGAGAGGGCATGCCCAGCTTGGGCCCGTGGCTAAACATGGCTCACTGGTCAGCCACACTCAGTGTTCATTGATGGGTACATAGGTGGAAAGTGGCTTTGCACCTGCTTCATAAAGAATTCACAGTGTGGGAACAAGGTTTGGTCTAAGCTGGGGCTCAACTCTTTGGAGGTATCTGGATTTCATTGTTGGTCTTTCTCTCTTTCTCATCCCATCCTGCCTCTACCAGGAATGGGCATACCATTCCTGCAGGCGTGGGCATTGGAGGAAGCAGGCCTTTGTCTACAGCCACTCAGGAAGGCTCTCCAGCCAGCAGCCTCGGGCACCCGGGAGCTTGTTAGAAATGCAGAACACCAGCCCCACCCCAGACTTCCAGAATCAGAGTCAGTATTTTAACAAGGTCCCCAGGTGATTCATTTGCGGTTAGAATTTAAGAAACACTGTCTGGCAGACCAGTCCTGCTGCTACTCTTAGAGGAGGGTCTCAGGCTAAGGAAAGTTACACAACAAACTCAAAGACAGAACTGTTACAGACGCGAGAAGCCAACCACCACTTCACACGTGACATGCCCAAGGCTCAGCAGAGGGAAATGACTCCCTTCGAGAAGCACAGTGACTCAGTGGCAGGGCTGGTTGAATTCCTAGAATCGCCACCGGGGTCCCCTGGTCCAACCTGCTTGGCTCTGCCATCGCATTTCCAGAGGCCACCTCCAATTCTGCACCCAGGGACACCTCACAGGCTGTCAGCCCTCCCTAGACATGCTGGTTGCAGAAGCCTGCCCACTGGGGCAGGTGTCACTGGGGCCCAGCCCCTGCTCATCAGGCTCCAAGGAGCCACCTGTCCAGAGCTGGGAGGCCTCTGCCAAGCACGCCAGGTCCCTCCCTGCTGGGGATGCAGCACTCACTTGGACATCTTCCTGCGCTTCTTCTCTTCCGCCTTGGCCTTCTGGGCAGAGGTCAGGCTCTCTGCTTCGGCCAGGTTGTCCACGGCGATGGCCAGGAAGACGTTGAGCAGGATATCTGAGGGCATCCAGCTAAGGAGGCTTGGGTTGAGGATGAAAGGGAACCCTCTGGGGCCGGAGTCCCACCCTGCCCATGGGCTGGCAGGACTTAACCCCACTCCCTTGGTGGGCTTGTCAGAGAGCCCCTTGCCAGAGTTACTGCATGGGATGGCATGGGCCCGAGGGCATGGACGAGCCTGGTTGCACAGGGGTGCCCATGATGGGCCTTGAGCACCCCCCCCCCCATTTCCCATCCAGGACTGATCCCAGCTCCCTCCCAGCGCTGTGAGGGGAGCCAGTGAGGCAGTCAGTGAGAGTCATGCTCAGCACACATGAGCTCAAGGAAAACCAGTTCCCTCCCCATCCGCTCTACTCATAATACCAAATTCCATGTGCAGACATCAAAACCCCCTGGCTCTTTCTGCCCCATCCACCCCACCCTCCCATCTGCTTATCTCATTCTCGCTCTGCCTCCTCCCTTGTTCCTCCTTGCCTGCCTCCCAAACCTTTGGACCAGGCCATCCACCATCCTCATGGCCCCACCGCCAAACCTTGTCCTTCCTCCTGCCTGGTCCAGGCTCACCAGCCTCTCTGGGATGAAATCCTCCCACCTATGCCCAGTCACCTCGGTGGTCCTTGAGCTTTCCCGGTGGAAGGAATTATCCTACAGTTTCACCTGCATTTGCTATCTGCTCTGTCCTAGCCCCCCACCCTGCACCAGGAGTCTGGGGGCTCCCTGCCAACTGGAGGGCCTGCTGCCTGGCATGCTTGACCCCCCATTTTCAGACCCTCTCCCATCCCCTCCCTCAGCTCTTTTCTGTACCCTGCTCCCGAAGGGATACAGTTGCCACAGACGAAAAGGATGATGAAATAAGCACACACGAGCACCCCGGGGTAGGACGGCCCGCCGTAGGCCATGATCCCGTTGTACATCATGGAGTTCCAGTCTTCCCCTGTCAGGACCTAGGGGGAGAGGGAGCATGGTGGGGGGGAGCAGAGGGACTCGAGAGTCTTCTGTTGGGAGTGCATGGCCCCAAAGTCCCCTAGACCTTTCCTCTCTTCATCCACGGCCAGGATGAAAGGTCCCTGCTCTCTTCCTGGAACCTCTTCCTTCCAGGAGGTTCAGAAATCTTACTGTTGCCTCTGCAGGGCCAAGGAGTTTGACTGTGGGGTCACCACTTCCCTGTGCTCTGTTCCTAACGCCCAAGCTTAACTGTATGGCACCCACCCGGGCCTCCTGGCAGCCCAGCCTTCGAAACTAGTGTGAAATGTCAAGTGCCTTGTCAGACATGATGCCTGACCAGTCATGGGGTGAACGGAAGAGATGGTGAAGTCGTCTGTAAGACCAGCTGATGGCCACACACTGCCCTTCTCACTAGTGCCAACACGGTGATGTTGCTCGTGACTGCTGGCTTCGACACAGAGAAGCTTCTCGAGAAGGCCACGGCTCTGAAGGCCTCGGGTAAGTCACAGCCGCGCTCCTTTGGAAGGCTCCTGGTGAGCATTGGCTGAGCCATGTCTTCACAGTGAGAAATGGTTGGCATTTCTCTGGGGCTCTTCAGTCTTGTTCGGGGAGAGCTCACTGACTCTGTGCTCAGAGACATGAGCAGAGCATGGGAGAGAAAGCAGGCCCCTGGACTCCATTCATTCAGTATCAGTGATCCCGCTATGGGCCAGCATTCTGCTAGTACCAGGGACAAAGACAAATAGGGCAAATTGGGCACAGCTCCTAGCCTCCGGAGGGTGGGGGAGACAAACAGCAACTATTACAATGGACAGAAGCACAGGGGAAGAGGGGGGCCTGGAGAGGGACCCTGAACTCAAGCCAGCAGATCAGAGAAGCCTTCCTGGAGGAGGGGAAGCCCACCCTGATCTTGAAGGACAAGAAGTGGGATTCAGCCTCCGCAGCACCGCCTACCTGGAAGACGCTGATGAGGGCCTGCGGGAAGTTGTCGAAGTTGCTGCGTCGCACCTCCGTGTCCTCGAAGTCATACCTGCCCCCGAAGAGCTGCATGCCCAGCAGGGCGAAGATGATGATGAAGAGGAAGAGCAGCAGCAGCAGGGAGGCGATAGAGCGGATGGAGTTGAGCAGGGACGCCACCAGGTTGCTCAGAGACGTCCAGTACCTGAGGGCACAGGGTCACAGGTGGGGAGGAGCAGGGCTCCTGCCAGCGCCCCCTCCACGGAGTCCCTGGGGTCTGGCCAGGCTCGGGCAAAGGCTCAGGCCTGAAGGACGCAGAGGAGAAGGGGCGGCCTCCAGGCGGGAGGCCCCCAGATTGATGCTGCCCACCGACTCGTTCTGTCGTTCCAAGCACTTCTCGTGTTTTATCATTTCCTATTCCTTAGTACGACTGCCGGTTAGCTTCCGGTCACGCCACCAGACTGTAGACCCCATGAGGGTAAGGACACTTCTCTGCCATGCACCCGTGCCCCCCCTGTGCCTAGCACAGTCCCCAGCTCGGGCAGGTGCTCAATAAACCCGGGAAACCGATGAGCGCGTCTCTGCTCCCTCACCGTGCTCCCTCCCTCCTTTTTCTTTTTTCTCCCTCCTCATTTCCATCCCCTTTCCCTGCTTCTCCTTTCCTCTCATCTTCTTCTCCTGCCACCCTCTCCCATGCTCTTCTTGCCCTCTTTCCTCCCTCCTCTCCATGCCCCCCCTACATCCCTGCCCTGCCACGAGAGGGTAACAGGGAAGGGGGTGGAATAAAGGAATGAGGTCGAAAGGGGAAAGTCATTTTTTTCTAGGAGGGAGGGAAGTCCTGGGCAAGGGGCCACACGTGAACTCACCCAGACCCCAGACCATGGGAATGAGGCCTTGCGCACCAGACCAGGCGCGCTGTCCGCTTGCTCCCCTCCATCCCGAGCCGCCCCTGCCCGGTGCTCACTTGGTGATCTGCCCCCCCCTCCCCCCGCCCCGCGCTCACTTGGTGATCTGCCCCCCCGCCCCGCGCTCACTTGGTGATCTGCCCCCCCCCGCCCCGCGCTCACTTGGTGATCTTGCCCCCCGCCTTGCCCCCCAGCCACACCCAGCGGCCGCTCACTTGGTGATCTTGAAGAGCCTAAGGAGGCGGATGCAGCGCAGCACGGAGATGCCCAGTGGGCTCATGGCGCCCGACTCCACGAGCAGGAGCTCCAGCACGCCGCTGCACACCACGAAGCAGTCGAAGCGGTTGAAGATGGACATGAAGTACTGGCGCAGCCCCAGCCCGTACATCTTCATCAGCATCTCGATGGTGAAGAGCGCCAGCAGCACCCGGTTGGCCACGTCTGCGGGTGGGCGGCCCAGCCTCAGCATCGCGCTCGCTCGCTCTCTCTCTCACTTTCTCTCTCTCTCCCAGCCCTGCCTCCGGGCCTCTGCCTTGGCCGAGCCCTCCTCCCCCAACACCCACGCTGTGTTTCCAGAACCTCACCCCTTTTCCACTCTCCGAACCCGCACAACCTGGCCACCGTCTGCCCGTGGAGGGAACGCTGATGTGAATTTCTCAAAGGCTAAGCCCTACCATGTGTAACACAAGACTTTAATTCCTTTTAATTTCACTTAAGTTAAGTAAGCGCTGCCCCACTCTCATTACTGTACACGTCCTTCTCTCCTGTTGGAGGAGGGGGCCCTCCACCTATCAAAGCCAACCTGTCCACCTATGCTTTGCCTCCCCCGCCCCGACCCCCACCTCACGGAATCCACTGTCAATGATCCCTTTTCTTGCCTGTGTTTAACTGCTCCTTTCAACTGGATTCTTCCATCACCATTTTTAAATGCCCAAGTCTCTCGAATTTTCCCCATAGCTCCTGCCCCAGCTCTCCCCTCCCTATCACAGCCAAACTTCCCAGAGGATCATCTACTTGGATCCCTTCACCCCTTCCCACCCTGCCCTGCCCCACTGGCTCTCTAACTCATACCTAACTGGGTCCACCCAATCACTCCACCAACAAACTCTCTCAGGGTCACCAATGACTTCCAGGTCACTGAATCCAATGAGCATTTTAACCCTCTTTTTCCCTGACCTCCCAGGAGCACTGGACGCTACGGACCAGCCTTGCTTTTTCAAATAGCCCCTTTTCTTAGCTTCTGTGACGCCATATCCTTCTGGATTTCTTCTACTTCTCCTGTTTTTCCCAAGCTTCCTTTGCAGCTGCAGTTTTTACCTAACCATTGGACGCTGACCTTGAGCTGCGCCTTTAGTATACAGTACCCTCCGGTGACCTGGGGATGTCTTCTAAGACTACAGCCTCAATGGCCATCCCTGCCAGTGACTCCCAGATCTCAATTGTTCAACGCAGACCTCCCCACTGAGTTCCAGACCTGTTCTTCCATCTGCCTCTTTGATGTTTCCACTGGGATATCTCAAAGGTACTTCAAGTTCAATGCCCAAGACTAAGTGGGTGAGTACTGCCCATCCTCCCCCACCCCCAAATATACCCAGGCACTGACTGCCTTCCCCATCTCAGAAAGTGGCACTACCATCCATTTATCTGCATAGCCCAGGAACCTCAAATCTCTGACTCCTTTTGGTGGGCAACATTCATGTCTTGTCCACATTCGGGCATTGACGCTGCATTGGCAATGCTTGGCACAGGCAAGGGGCTCTCAAGAAGATTGGGGCAATGAATGCACGCACGTACCCACTCTGTTGCATTTTTCCTATCTCTTTCCCATAGAAAAAGACAGCCTTCTTTTCTAGTTATATTCCTTCCTTTATCTTTGTCAACATTTATACGTAGTGTCTTTTGTACTGTTCTGCTGTCCCAAGCTCCTGGGGCTGATAACTCCTGTTGCTTGTGCTTGAGAACTCTTCCCCAGGGTGGCCCTCTTCCTTACTGGGGGTGCGATTGTTTTGTTGTGAGCTCTTCTTTGGGAAACACTTTTCCCTGCAGGAATTCTGTATGCCTTGGGTTGAGAAGTATCCCTAAAGGGTGGCTCATGTTTACTTCTGCTGGGCCCTGCAGGGGTTTCACTTGCCTGTGACTAGTTTTTTATGTTACTGTGCGAGCTTAGGATCCCTACACCATGTGGAACAGAGCAAATTGGACCCCATACTTACATAGGGCACAGATTGGATTTCAGTTTTTCACCTGAGACGTTTTTCCTTATTCCTAAAGCCTCCAGCAGGGATAAACTTCCACCTTCTTTCCCTGACCCAATGCAGTGAGATTTTTGCTTCCCTCACGTAGGGGCAGCCCTAGGCTCTGCTCTATGCAGGGGGTCAGTGCTGTTCCTCACCTCACCCAGGCTGAGGGCCCTGTCTTCTGTCCCTGCATGGGTATTAAGAACCCAACTGCCACCTTTTAGGGTTTAGCTCTAGGTCTAGAATGTTCCTGGAAATCAATTCATGAGCTCACTGCTCTGGCTTTCAGTGGTTTCTTCATTTCTGCCATCTAGAGACTTCCTTGCCTATCTTTGGAATATTGTTATTATGACTTAGGCAGCATGGCAATGTGTCTGTCGTGGGGAGGGCACTTAGTTTGGTCCACCGCGTTGGGACTGGACTCCCTGTTCTCTTAGCCTCTGCCTTTTCGCAGCTCAGAGCTCCACATGCAGAAGAACATCTACCGCGGGGATGAGGCTGACTTGACTTCCACCAAAGCGAATCTTCCAGAAACTCAGGTCTGATCCTGTTATATTCCTGCTGACAACTTCTCATTAGCTTCCCATCACCTGAAGTTTAAAGTCCCCACATTTTACTCAAGAGTTTAAGGGCCTCTATGCATGAACACCCCTCCTGCTGCTCTCAGCCACACAGGAAGTTCTTCCAGCTCCCTGAGTTCACCATACTGTTCTCTATCTTCACGTCTTGGCACATGCTCTTCCTTCCGTGGGAATCCTCCCCCCCTTGAGTGCTGGGGGGCTCATCTACTTATTCTTTAAGATCTAGGGAGCTCGACAGTCCTTCCCTGTAATCCCTCTCTTGCTACCTCGTATTTGCCTCTATTGTTGCCATCCCTAAATGGACTTGACTTTATTCATGAGCGGCTACTTACCCTCTGGCTAAGTACGCTCCTGGAGGGCGAGAGCAGCATATTCATTCTCTCTGCATCTGAGTTCTTTTTCTATGCCTTACATACAGTATGCATGCAATAACCAGTTGGTGAAAGCTGTTTTGGGAGAATTTGAACTTGGACGCTTGGAGTTCTTGATTGCTGGTAATCCTTATGTTTGGTATCCGAAATGTAATCATTTACCTAGACACCTGGGCTTCCCCATGAGTTGCTGTTATTGCCTCTGGTGATGCCATGAGGGAAAAAAGTACTACCAGCCTACAATTTCTAGAAAACAATGTCAATATCCACCTGAAGTCTTCTGCCAAGCCCGAGGAGCTACTGGCTGGCTTTGGCCATTGGCCACATCTATCCTCCTCCCGGCTTCACTCTGCTTTGTCTCACCTTGCAAGTGGGTCAGCCACAGAGGCTGGTTGTGGTGCTCTGAGGCGATAGACAGGGTGTTGAGGGCCACGACCAGGATCACCAGCCAATAGAAGACTTTGGACTTGATCACATCATGGCACTTCCAGCGAAAGATGCGGTTCCACTGCCTCCAGTGGCGGCTGGGAGAGGAGACACGGGAGGATGGAGGCAAAGAGCTGCTTTCCTCTGAGCTCCCACCTTTCTGGGATTGCTTTCAGACAGACTCCAGCCATACTTCGTCTGATCACCCACTCTCTCCTCCGGCCACACGGGAGACGCTAAGGGCATCAGCTGCGGGGCCAGACTGATTTAAAATCTTGCCTCTTACTAAGCGAAGTTCTTCCTTTTTCAAAGGAGAATAATAACAATGCCAGCCTCAGAGGGAATTAGAGATAATGCTAACACAATGTTTAGCACAGTGCCCGCCATATGACGGGGGCTCCCCACACTGTAATTTTAATTAAAGCACACTGGAGGCCCCATTTCACTCATTATAAAAGCCATTCTGTAATGGATTAATCGTATCTGGTGTTGGTGAGGGTGTGTGGAAAGGGCACTGTCACAGTCACGGCAGTCTTTTTGGAGAACCATTGGGCAGCATTGACCACGGTTTAAAATTATATTCGCTTTGACCCAGCAATTCCATTTCTAGGAATCTGCCTGGTGGAAATGTTCCTATTTATCCACAATGGTTTCTACAGCCCTGTTTGTGTTGCCAAAACCTGCAACGATTAATATTTTATGGCATATTCAGACCGTGGAATACTTTACACCCAAAGATATACCAAAAAAGGTGTGTGAGCCATCCAGCCACGGAAAAGGCATGGAGGAAACTTAAAGATCTATCAGTAAGTGAAAGAAGCCAGTCTGAAAAGGCCATACACTATATGATTCCAAATATACGACGTTCTGGAAAAGGCAAAACTATGGAAACGATAACAGGATCCGTCGTTAGTTGCTGGGTCGGGGGAGGAGGGAGGAGTAGGCGGAGCACAGAAGATTTTTAGGGCAGTGAAAATACTCTGAATGATGTTAGAAGGATGAATCCATGTCATTGTACATTTGCCCAAACTCGCAGAGTGGGCGGCACCAAAAGTGAGCCCCAACGTAAACCACAGCGTTCTGGTGGGAGACGTTGGTTAATGGGTTGTGCACGTGTGGTGGCCGGAGGATATGAGAAATCTCTGTACCTTCTGTTCAATTTTGCCATGAACTTAAAACTGCTCTAAAAAAAATTAAAGTCTTAAAAAAAAGATATGTGTGTATGTATAAAATTGCCCTAAATAGATCATTTTAAGTTGAAAATAAGTTACTAGATACTATGTATATTATATTCATTTATTCATCCAGTATTTGGCAATACCTCCTGTAGGCTGGGTACTGTTCTAGGCTCTGTAGTGACAGCAGTTAACATAAAGAACCCTATCATGTAAAAAGCCAAACAAAACAAAAAACCTGGTGTGTGTGTGTGTGTGTGTGTGTGTGTGTGTGTAAGAGAGATAAAAGCATAGCAAAGGTCTTGGAGGGATACACATCTGTTACCATGGTTACCTCTTTGAAGGGTAGTGGGGACCTTCATCTTTTCTTTGATGTATTTCTCTATTGTTTGACCTTTCAAAATCACAAGGATGTATGAACTTGTAAGAGGAAGCAGCCAACCAAACGCACACATCTTCCTCTTGAGACAAAGGCACTCGAGCCTGGAGCCTCCCCTTGTCTGCAGACTCCTGGGGCGGCCAGCCTCCTTCCTGCAAAGCTCTCAGTGCTACCTCTTTGCAGCTCACACCGTCCCTTTTCCCAAGCAGAGCTTTCCAGGACTAATTACCCCACTCTGATCAGAGGGTAGCAGCCAAATTCTCTCCTTGCCTCCTGGCAGGCTCCCACTTTCTTCCCGAGGTAGCATCTAATTAGGTCATCTGCCGAGTGCCCTGTGGTTGCACTAAGGGACAGGAACATGACTCTAAAGCCCAGTAAATGGGTAGCAGTAAATGGGTTCTAACTCCCTATCTCTGGGAGTTCTGATGCTAGGAAGACTGAGGAGAAGGGGGGAAACTCACACGAACTGGATGATTTTGTTCAGGCCCTCGATTTCATACAGGCTTTCTGTGTCGGAGCCTCCCTCATCCAAAGACAGCTTCCCTGGGAACAGGAGAGAAAGAGTGGACCAGTCTTTCCGGGCCCCTCTGGGCTGGACACACCTAGGCTGGGCACACCTGGGGAAGCGGCCATTGACTGGAGACACCTGTGGCATCTAGGCGGGCCTGGGTCCCTGTGTGCTCCCGGCCCAAGAAAGAGCCCACACCTGCAGGGGGGTGGTTATGGACGGGCGGCATGTACTTCGCACTCCGGGAAGCGCCCTGGGCACACCTGGCTGCCATCATTTCCAGGTGTAAGGCTTTAGGCAAGTCGCTCACCCTCTAAGGGCCTGAGTTCTCTTACCTGCAAGATGGCAACGTTACACCTGCTCCAGGGGCCTCCCACGCAGCAGGAGGTTACCTGACTCAGTGCTCCCAACGGAGGCTGACCGCGAGGGGCAGCTCAGGGGTGGGGAGGGCCTGCCGACCATGCCTTTGGGCCCGAACCTTCTCTCAAGTCCTCAACGTCCATGACCTCGCCCTGCGTGATCCAGCTCATGTAGCCTCGGAGGTCCTCCTCCAGCTGCTGCTTCTCCCGGAGCTTTTGGAAGGTTCCCCTGGACTTGGCCTTCTCCCGCTCCTTAGTGAATTCGCTGCCGTGGAACAGGGGAGACGGGGGAGGGAGGAGAAAAAAGAAAGGGTGTGGGGGAGGATTGAGCTTCCCCAGGACAGAGAGAGCACATTCTGTGGCGGGGTCCGCCCCTGCCTTCTGGCCCAGGTGCCCTTCCAGGTGACGGAGGGGCAGCTCCTCTCACACCCCCTCGCCGTCCCCACCCATGTGGTCCGCCTTTCTCATTGCTCTCTGCTCCTCCCATCTGATATTTCATCCTACCTCGTCTTGGGGTTACCTTGGTTATTAGGGGTTAACGACACGACAGCCCATTGCCCTCACAGAATCAGCCACGGATTCTCACAGTTTCCGCGCTGCCCTGACCTGGAAGCTATCGTAGAAATGTAGCTGTGCTTACAGACCTAAGGCCTGGAGGGAACTCTCCTGAGAGTTCCAGGTGGCAGCACTGGAGGGAAGGGACCTGAGGGCCAGCGAGGGGTCTTCAGACCAGCAGAGGCAGCCCTCGGCCACTCAGCAGGGTGAAGGGGGGGAGCACAGTCATGGGCTTGTGACGTGAGCGCCTCAGCTCTCAGTACCGGCTCCTGGGGTGGGGGGCAGGGCCCCTGTAGCTTTTCGTGCTGTGGATCCTTGCATAGTCCCATGAAACCTATGGGTCCCTCCTCAGAATCATGTCGTAAAATACACAAAATAAGACCATCTCATCACAAAGGAATCGATTATATTAAAATACAGTTACTGAAATATAAAGAAATTGTGATAAAGTACCACATATGTTTTTAACTCATTAAGTAGCAAGGTCTAGTTGCCGACCTAACAACTATTATAGTTTCAAAGTAGTCATGAGTGTAGGCACTGTTTGCAACAATTGTAATGGGACCTGTGGTTTCTACTGGGACAAGTCATAGAGCTAATACCACTACCGTGGCGTGGTGTCTCCACACCTGAAGAAAGGAAACACGAAACTTCAATTAGAGTTGATAAAAAAGAAAGATAAATTTTTCTTATTAAAGTTCATGGACCCCCTGAATTCTGTCTACACAATGCCTGGAGGGAAGCTTCTGGGGTGGGGTGATGGCAACGGGGAAGGGAGCGGACGGTCACTTCTAGGCTGTCCACTGTGGCTCCGGTGGAGCCGTCACAGAGAGAACCTCTCTCATTAACCAACGTGACTGTTGGTACTTAGCGCTCCAAATGTGCTGGATTCCGTTCTAAGTACTTTATATGTATTAACTCATTTAATCTCCCAATGACACTATGAATTTATTCCCATTTGACAGATGTGGACCTGGAGGCACAGAGAGGTTACGTAATTAGGCAAAGGTCACACAGCCACCAAGCAGCAGTGCAAGGACTTAAGCTTGGGCGGTCTAGCTCCAGAGTCTGTGTGCCTCACCTGAAGGCTACACTGACTCCTAACACCAAGCATCAGCTCGTGCACATCCGGGGGCAGGAGGCTGGGATCTCGGGGGCTTCACTCAGAGGGAGTGTGGACGCAGAGGGACAGAGGAAGGAAGGATGGGAGAAGGCTTGAGGAGAAGGGAGAAAAATTAAAAATTAAGGGGCTCCTACCTTTATCTTCTATATCTCCCTTGCTAACCGGGAGCGTGCTTTGGCAACGGGGAGAAGCAAAGGTTCTAATCCACGTCTCCCTGCCTTGTTCCTCCTCCTCGTCTTGTTCCTCTTCCTTCTCTACCCCTACTCTCCTTCTCCCTCTGGCTCTTTTCCTTCTTCTCTCCTCTCCTCCCCCTCCTCCCACCCCAGCTGCCCCTTTTCCCTCTCACCCTCCATCCCTCTTTTCCTCTCCCCCCCTTTTTTTTTAAGATTTTATTCATTTATTCGACAGAGATAGAGACAGCCAGCGAGAGAGGAAACACAAGCAGGGGGAGTGGGAGAGGAAGAAGCAGGCTCATAGTGGAGGAGCCTGATGTGGGGCTCGATCCCGTAACGCCGGGATCACGCCCTGAGCTGAAGGCAGACGCTTAACCACTGTGCCACCCAGGCGCCCCTTCCTCTCCCCTTCTTCCCTCTTCTCCCAGCTGCCTGTGAGCTTCCTTACCCGCTCAGGACACCCAGCACCAGGTTGAGAATGAAGAAGGATCCCAGCAGAATGAGGGTGACAAAATAGATCCAGGGCCACTCGTTCCCGATGGCATCATTGACCTGGTCCAGACAGAAGTGTGAGTCCCATCCACTGACCTGAGGGCTTAGGTCCCCTTCTGGACTCAGGGCACTCATGCTCTACTTGACCCTGGGGGAGAAGGAGAGAGGCCATCTGGGCCCAGTGAGGGGACCTTCTCTCCCCTCCTCCAAAGACCCAGGACCTGGAGTTAGAAGGACTTCTCAAAAGGAGCCTTGCTGATGTCCATTTGGCCCAGACACGACTGAACCATTTCCCGCTCCAGCCATCCACCTCCCTGGCGGGAGTCTCTCAGACACTCTCTCTCCAGTTGGTTTCTTTACAGCTAAGATTTTTCAAAGTAGAAGAGACACTAAGAAGTCTCGGACTGAGCTTGGCCAGCTCCTTCATGAACAAGCTCTGTGACCCTAGACAAGTCACCTAACATCTCTGAGCATTATCCCATCTGTCCACGGGGATGATGATACGCGCTTGCCCCTCATAGACTTGTAGTAGAGGTGAAATAACACATGTGACAGGCCTTTGAAATGTTTGATAATTTGCTCCCATAATAAGAGCTTACAAGAACTATTCGTACTAATCCTTTCTATTTGCAAAGCATCTGACAGTTTGACAACCTTTCCTTCGACAGGCAGGGTCACGTTGTGGTTAAGAGTTCTGGGATCGGAGCCAGATGGATGAGAGTTCAATTCTTGGATCTATTGCTCACCGGCTCCATAACTGCGGGCAAGTTACTGAATCTCTCTGAGCCTCAGTTTACTCATCTGTAAAGTGGGAAAAATGCCTTCCATGGTTGGAGGATTAAATAAGAAATGCAACCTAGCTCCGGATAATAGCAAACAAATATATTCCAACAAGAAAACTAAAATGGCATTGACCATGTTGCTGGCACTGCTGTAATTCAGTTTATCTGCCTAGTAACCATCATAACTACCCTATGATGTAGGTAGTATTTTTATTTTCTAGACGAGGAAACTGATACCTACTAATATTGATATCGGAAAATAGCCTTGCCCAGGGGCAAAAAGAGACTCAAGGGCCTTCATCCCTCGGGAAATCTGACATCCTAGGTCATCAGGAAAGAGGCACTCGTGGGCAGGCTTTGGTAAAAGTTGGAGATCGAGACCAGAACCCATGGATTCCTGGTTTCCGTTCCTCAGCCCCTTCTTAGGTCCTGCACAGACAGGTTGTACCTCGGGGACTGCTGCTGAGACACACACACAGCTAGGGACAAGAAGGGGGCCATGCCCCCTGTGTAGGCTTCCCAGGGAGGGGTGAGAAGGACTAGAGGACACCATCAGGCCCCACCTCCTCCCCTGGTGAGCCTGTGGATGAAGGGCGGGGGCTCTGCCTCCGTGGGGCCGACCCACCCAGTAGAGGACATCGGTCCACCCCTCCATGGTGATGCACTGGTACACGGTGAGCATGGAGAAGCCGAAGTTGTCAAAGTGGGTGATGCCATGGTTGGGCCCCGGCCAGCCACCCCGACACTCGCTGCCATTGATGGTGCATGGACGCCCAGAGCCCGTCCTGGCGCAGGGCGAGGGCTTCTCGTTCTCCACGGTGGCCACGATATCTGATGGCAGAAGGCAGTGTGAGCATCAGATAAGAGGCGTAGGTGGACAAGAATGAGAGAAGAGTAGTCTGCAATCACTGAGGAATACGTCTAGAACACACTCAGCTGGAAGCGCGAAGGAGTGCTCCCCGGGGAGCATATGGCGCTGGAGGAGGAGGACTGCTTGGGGCCACGGGCCTGCAGCGGGTATCTACATGCCTGTAGATACCAGCAGGGACGGTATCTCAGGCCCCAGGGGCTCATTGGAGGCTTGGCTTCGAGGATTGCTTTCCTAGGAAGTGCCACCTATTACGTTCGCAGGCGTAACGTGAACGTCATGTCTACCCACAGAGCTTTAAAAAAGGAGGCAGCTGTGTGGCTGGGGTGGAGGTGTGGGGTGGGGCCACCATGTTCTGACTTGAGTTCTTTCTGGGAGCTGACATGGAGATGTCCCAGCGGGACTGAGATGAGCTGCACGAGACGTGAAGCTCTAGGGGTGGGGGTTGGCTCTTAGCAGCCGTTCCCAACAGGCTGCAGTCCCCTCCGTGTCCCTGGATGGTGCTCTTCTTGTCTCTAAAATCCTTCAGTTTGGATGACATCCTGGATCCCCTTTTATCTCAGGATGTTTTAGTCTCCTATTGTGATCAGAGATTCAATTAGCTCATCAGAGCTGGAATGCCTGACCTTACCCATATTGACCATGTTGGCTCAGTCTTCTGGAGATGGGAGAGGAGAACACTGATGAGTTCTGAGCTCTGAGTGGGTCCCTGACCCCTCAAGTCAGGCAGCTCCCATCCCAGAAAGGTTCTTGAGCACTGCTGGCCAACACTGGTCAAGAACTCATGAGAACACCAGATGAGACCTCCAAGTTTGGTTTGAAGGTTGTAATAGAAAGCCTCCTCCTCTCTGCCTGGATAATGCTCATTATAGGACATTGATTTTTACAGGAATAGGAAGAGGCCGAACCGGGAGGGGACTAGGAATGGAACCACCAAAAGCTCTATCAGAGTTCACCATCTTGACTTGCATTTGGACCTTGTGTTGCCTGTCTCTTTGTCAGTGGGCCTGGGGAAGTGAGGAGTCTCCTGAGACACTGTAGATCTTGGCAGTCTTGTCCATCCTGGACTATTCTGGTGAGTTAGATTCTGGGCTTTTGGTGGGAGGGATTGTCCTAATAGAAGTCATCTCTTTCTTGTGCCGCGTCCAGTTCCTGTGGACCCTGGTAGAAGCTAGGCTCCGACCGAGACAGACGGACACTGCCAGCACCGAGTCTTGGAGAGTGGAACCCACACCGTTTCAGGGACAGGGAGCCTGATGCAGGACTCAATCCCAGGACCCTGGGATCATGACCTGAGCCTAAGGCAGACGCTTAACTGACTGAGCCACCCAGGTGCCCCAGGTCAAAATTATTCTTGTAAGAATGCCAAGACATTATTTCATCTCCCTATCTTTCAACGAATGCAGAGTGGAGTTTTCTCTACATGACGTGTGATTTCACAACAGACTGAACACAAAAGTAGCTGTGAGAATCCAGGAGATTCTTTCAGGCCAAGGCATTAAAGAGTTTTAGACAAGATGTAAGACAGGACCTTTCTTCTCACTAAATGTTCTTGGTTTGGGAAAATATAGTTATTTTTCATAAGATATATATGTTCATAAGTAATGGGCTTATCACTGTTCTTTTAAAATGATTACTGAATTAATATTACGACATTTTCCTCATTTTCTTATCGATGAATATCAATGAATATCAATGCATAAAATCTGTATCAACAACAGCTCTTTGGGGTCCTTAATAATTTTTAAGAGCATAAAGAGTCCTGGGGCAAACAGTTTGGGAACAGCTGGTTTGGAAGCCTTGGCTCAAGTTCATTCGGGCCTCAAGATATGTTATCTCTGATGACCCTACAAATGGCCCTTCGGCTCTCGGGTGCTTTCTTGAGATCCCCTGCAAACACGGCTCTGCGGGCCCCTGCTCTGAGGGGCTGCTCAGATTAAAGCTAAAACAATGGCTGCAAAGAAAAGTACAAATAGAAATTCAGGCTTGTCCTGAGGCTGCATCTCAATCCATAGCTGGCCCAGAAAGCCCAAAGCTACCACACTGATCTGGGGTGGGAGTGCGTTGGAGCGCGCTGTGGCCCAGGCCTCGGCCCACTTGCCCTGATCACTGACCCTGTCCTTCCTCCAATTTCCCTTGTCCATTCCTCAGGGTAACAGGTGTGGGAAGCAATAACCGAGTTCCGGGGGTTCTTCACGGCTGAGGTGGCTGTCCCTTCTGAGTTGCACTAGGGCCACTCCCACCTCCCCAGTCCCCTGGGAGCTCACCTGTCCCAATGAAGTAGCAGGTCTTATGCATCTTGCCCTTGAAGAGCTCCAGCCCGATGATGGCATAGATGATGACCATGAAGAGGACGAGCAGGGCGATGTGGAACAGGGGCAGCATGGCCTTGAAGATGGAATTGAGGACCACCTGCAGGCCTGCAGAGGGTGAGAAGGGAGGAGAAAAGGGGGGTCATCTCCCCTCTTGGGCTCCTGGCCCTCCCTCTCTCTATATCCTGGGAAGCCTCTGGGACACCAAGGTAGGGGGGGACCCAGAGCCGGGCAGGGGAACGGGTTGGGAGAGGAGGAAGGGTGTCCGCAGGGGCACTGGCACCCACTCGGCACCCCTGACACCAGCCGGAGGGGTCTGAGCACGCGGAAGGCTCTCAGGGCCTTGACGTCCAGACCAGCCCCTTTGCTGCTCATCGGGGCTGTGTTGCTTTGGATGACATTAACCTGTTCCAGAATCACGGTGAAAACCCTAGAATGGAGAAGAGGGAGAGAAGAGGGTCCTGTGGTCAGATAAGCCCCTGTTCCATGGCTCTGGGACCCCGTATCCCATCTGTGCTCAGGGGATCTGCGGAAAGGCCTAAGGGAGAGGTGACAACACCCATCAACCGCTAACCGGGATCTGGGGATGCCTGTCTGGAAAATTTTATTAGAAAACATTCTGAGGGGGCACCTGGGTGGCACAGCGGTTAAGAGTCTGCCTTCGGCTCAGGGCGTGATCCCGGCGTTATGGGATCGAGCCCCACATCAGGCTCTTCTGCTATGAGCCTGCTTCTTTCTCTCCCACTCCCCCTGCTTGTGTTCCCTCTCTCGCTGGCTGTCTCTATCTCTGTCGAATAAATAAATAAAATCTTTAAAAAAAAAAAAAGAAAACATTCTGAGGCCAGGAAAAGAGTACAGGATCCATCTGAGATGCCTACTTGGGCGCCGAAGGGGGTTGAGGTCCATGGGCCACAGGCACTCATGGTCCCCAGCCTGGGAGCTGAGTGCACCCCACGGTGGGCTAAAGGTCAGCAGCAGCGGTGCCCTCCGTGGGGACCCAGAGGAGAAAGCCGGAAGCTAGGTCTCCCCGGGAGCGTTCCCCACGCTGCACTTCCCGACAATGCCCTTTGATTTTCTTCCCTGCTCGTCTGTTCCTCCTCTCGATTTACTCAAAATCTTGTTATCCTTTGAAGTCCATCTCCAACCCTTCTTTATGAATCCTCCCTTTGACAACGAACCCCTGGGACACTCTGCCGTGTCGAACAATGGCGCACTGTGTGGTATTGTTTTCCGACACTCTATTATTCCGTGGACGTCCGTCTTGGCCTCCCACCAAGGCAGCCCAATTAAGAGTAGAGGCTGATGCACGGAATTCTGTGTCCCCAGGGTGCCTAACGCAGCACAGCGTAATTAGTAAATAGTCAACATCACGTTTATTGAATTGAAAGGCAGCGTTGTGGTTAAATAATAGCCTCTGGAGCCAAGATCGTCTTGGTTTGCATCCTGGCACTGCCGCTGGCCAGCTCTGTGACCGAGGGCCGGTTGCTTGACCTCTCTGAGCCTTAGCCTCCTTAAATGGGAAACCTGAGATGCTCGAAGACCCTAAATGAGATGTTACACGTCAAACACATAGTAAGGGCTTGATAAATGCTCCTGTTACAATGGGGGTTGTTACGTATGGACTGAATGGTGTGCCCCCTTAATTCGTATATTGAAGCCCTAACCTTCAGTACCTCAGAATGCGGCTTTATTTGGAGACAGGGCCTTTTTAAAGAGTTAAGTTAAATGAGTCTATGAGGGTCGACCCCAATGTAGTCTCACTGGTGTTGTTGGAAGAAGAGGAAATCTGGACACGTAAAGAGGCCCCCGGGGGAGCGCGCACAGAGAGGAAAGACCACGTGCTCCCAGGGAGGAGGGGGCCATCCACAGTCCCAGGCCACAGGAGAAACCAAACCCGGTAACACCTTCATCTCCGACCTCCAGCCTCCAGAACTGTGAGAAAACAAATCGCTGTTGCGTGACCCCCCCACCCCCGTCTGTGGGACTTCGTCACGGCCGCCCTAGCCGACGCGTACAGGTTCCTAAATGTCCATCTTTGGAACCCAAATAACAGGTACTTAGTATAGGAGCATGGAAGAAATGAATAGATGATAAAGGTTGAGAAATTATAAATATCCAGAAACTGCTGACACCACGTACGCCATTTCCAGTTGTGCGTGATGCGAGAAGAATAAAGGAACGTAGAGTGCCTAGCTGGGGAAGGGGTGTGAGCTGGCGGGGCCATGCTTCACCCTCCCCCAACACTGGCCGCATCTCTGCTCGGGCTGGGCTTCCAGAGGCTGCCCCATGGCACAGTGCTGGGGTTCCATCCTGCCTCTGGGATGCTGGTGGTGGTGGTGGGCACAGTGGCCTCAGAGAGCCCCCCGACCTCAAACCCCAACCCCCCACACTGGGGCCTCACCCCAGGAAGACAATGATGAAGTCTAGCACATTCCAGCCGCTGCGCAGATAGGCATCCTGGTGGAATAGGAAGCCGTAGGCAATGATCTTCATGGCGGCTTCAATCGAGAAAACAATGAGGAAGAAATACTCCAGTTTCTCCTGTGGAAGCAAACAGAGTCACAACACTCTTCTGTGCATCCTGAATGCGCCCTTGAGCCACCCTGACTCTTCCCCTCCAAGGATACTGTTCCTCAGATGCCCCGGCCTCAGGACATTTGCCTCTGCCTGGAATTCCTCGACCCCCATCCCCCACATCACCACCATACATCCTCACACTGCCAGCTCCCTCCCTTCCTACAGGTCTTTACTCAAAAGTCATCCCTCACCCTGGCCTTTCCTGGACAACAAGTACCTCTGACATTTTCTGTTCCTCTTGTCTTTTTTAGTTTGTCTTCTTAGCACTTTTTCCTAGCTAAAAATACCCTCTATATTTTTATCTTGTTCATTTCCTATCTCACCCACTTCAATACAAACTCCATAAAGTGTGAGGATTTTTGTTCATTTCTTTCATTACACTTCTTCCCGGGCCTAGAATTGGAGGAATAAATGGATGGTCTGGACAGCCCTTAAAGGGAAGGCCTCCAGGCAGTTTCTGGTTTGGGCATCTTTCTTCTCGCACCATCCTGAGGACCGATGGTGGGCGCGGCGGCGGTGGGGGGGTGGGGAGCGTTTCTCAGGACCCCAGATGGCCCTCTCTGGCGGATCCTACCAGGGTCTGATTTTTCTGTAACCTCCCCTGCGTGTCCTGCCGCCCCACACCAGCTGTCTGTGGGCGGCCACTTAAAGGGCACCCCCGCTGTCACTCAGGGTGAGGGGAACGAGCACACTGGGTAGGAAGGAGGCCCTGCGGGTAAGAGGTGGAGGTCTGAGTTCAGCGCCGCCCTCCAGAAGGCCTTGCTGACCCCTCCGGTTTCTGCTCCTGGAGCCTGATCCTCTGATCCTCTCAGTGACCCCATCCTGGGCCCGGGCACCCATCCCCCTCCTCGGGGCCCAGGAGAGCTATTTCTAAACGAGAAGGCAGAGTCGCTTCTGCCAAGACTCTGGGCTGAAGCTGCTCTCCTTGCAGCCGTCCAAACCCTGGTCTGGGGGCTTCCAAGAGCCCTGTGCCCCACCCCTCCGGGGCTCCCCAGATAAGCACAGTCTCCCGAGGGGGTGTCCACCCAGCCCACCGCTGGTGGGACTGGCAGCACAGCATGGCCCCGGGAGGCATGTAGAGAGAAGCTGGCTGGCCCTCTGGAGCTGACCAATGAGGGGGGCTGTGCCTCACCCCAAGCCTGCTCTTACCATTAGTCACCAACACCCACCCCCAGGAAAGCACTCCCCCCACCAGAGCTTCTCCATCAGCACACTATGGAGGCATAACTCATACTATGAATTCAAAGTTCCTTCCTTCTGGATGGAGCCAGGTCAGGAGACGAGCCACCCTATTAATGATTTGGAAGAGAATTTATTTTTACTTCCAAGTGGTAAGTGTGGGAAGCAAGGGAAGAGGTTGCCGAATGGCCCGTTGGTATGGATATGGTCCTAGGGGCCTCCCACCTTGTCATTCAGAGATTTTTCCTGAGAGTGTAATTTCCCCTTCTATAGAGAGAGAAAAACTGAGGCACAAAGGGACTGAGCCTACTTTCCTTAACCTCACCCCTAATTCCTCCCACCAGTTTGTAATCCCAAAGCTTCCTTCTCTTTCCAGAGAATGTATGTTTAAATGCAAACCATCCTACTAGCGGCCCTGTTTTGCTTTGCTTGTTTGTTTTAAGATTTATTTATTTATTTGTGAGAGAGAGAGAAAGTGAGCATGAGCAGGGCGAGGGGCAGAGGGAGAGGGAGAGAATCCTCAAGCCAACTCCCCGCTGAGTGAGGAGCCTGCCTGCCATGGGGCTCAATCGCAAGACCTGGGGTCAGGATCATGACCTGAGCCAAAGCCAAGAGTCGGACGCTTGAACGACTGAGCCGCCCAGGCGCCCCAGTGGGCTCTTCATAGGAATTGTGTTTAACTGAACATGAGGTGGGAATCATGGGCCACCTCTCTCCCTGAAGAGCAGCAAAGGGCAGTCTGGCCAGCTCCCTGCTGAGGTGGAGTGGGGGGCGAGCATGCGGGGGCTCCTTGGAATGGGCTGGGTCCTTCCGTTCCTGTGCCGGGCAGGCTTCCTGGGAGTCAGGCACGCTGGCGAGGGAAGGGTGTAGGGAGGAGGGTGAAGTCAAGTCAGCATTTACATTTTTAAGTGGCTGCAACCCCAGGGGCAAGACAGTTGAAGTGGGGTTGAGGGGAGGGAAAACAGGGCCCAAAATAGGCAAAGTGCTCACAGGCTGGGCGGCCAGCCACGTCCACCGGAGAGCTGCCCGCACCTGCCACTGCCTGTCCAGCCGCCGCCAGACCCTGAGGCTGCTGGTCGAGGGCCGCGGGCCTCACACGGGGTCACTCGGCTTCCACAGCCTGTTGGCTCCGAGGCGCAGCTCTCCCTACGGCAGCCCCGGCCCGGTCCTGGAGCACCTGGGCCTCTAATGTGCTTCCACAGGAGCCCCGTGTGTGCACGTAACCGGGGCCTCAGCCAGGAGGAGACGCAGGCAGGATATGTCCCTTCTTGAGTTTTGGGACAGTGCTATCCGTGTCACACTGGGTTGCCCCGTGGCCCCGCCAGCCGGGGCTCAGTCTCACAGAGGAGTGACGCACATTCCAGCCACCGATATTTATTCAATGCCGGCCGGGAGGCAGCAGGCAAGGCCCGGCTCGCTTTCCCTAAGATCAAAGTCATCGACCTTCCCTAAACCCCCCAGGCCCCTTCAGCACCCCCTTGAGAGGCCGCCAACGCAGGGGGGGAGGCAGCAGGATGCGGCATATAGTTTCCCATCAGCCCCGTTCCTGTGGACAAGCTCCCAACCTCTGTGAATCTCGGCTTCCTCACTTGTAAAACTGAGATGAGCCCACTACCCGGGAGGGTCACTGTGAGGGATAAACGGCATCCTGCAGGGAAGGGCCTACAATGGCCTCGCAAGTTCCAAACACTCAGCAAATCACAGCTATTCTGATGAGAGACCTGGGCCCCTCGTGGATGTCTGTTCTCTGCGTCCGCCCTGTTCTCGCGGTTTCCGCAGAACTGTTGTCTGAGGTCATGTCTGCGGGTGGCTCACCCAGTCTTGGCTCTGTCCCACCTTGAATTCAACATGCTTAAAGCTGAGCTCCTCGTGCCCCTGAACTTGCTCTCCCTCCTTTGTCCCTGTCTCAGTCAATGGCACCGAGATGCCCAAGCCGGGAACCCAGGGTCCTTCTGGGCCCTTCCCATCACGCTTCCCTGGATCCCAACACCCACCAAGTCCAGACCTTTTATTTCCTGACGGTTCTGGATCCATCTCCTCCCTGCTCCTGCACAGCTCTGGTCTTGCTTGCTCTCCCAGCTTGCCCAGCCTGCTGCCCTCTGCCACCCTGGTCCCCTCTCTACAGAGATCTGACCAGCCGCCGGCCTGCATTCTCCAACGGCCCCAGACTGCTTCCCAGAAAAAATGCAAATGAATTCCCGTGGCATGCAAGGCCCTCCATGACACGAGCCCTGCTGACCCCCTGGCTCACCCGTGGCCTGCTCGCTCCCCACTAGTCACGTGGAATGACATTCAGGTCCCCTAGCTCTCCTCAGCTTCCGTGGGTTTGCTTACGGCAGCCCCTCACCTGCGAC
The DNA here is from genome assembly GCF_023065955.2 of Ursus arctos. Classification (NCBI taxonomy): domain Eukaryota; kingdom Metazoa; phylum Chordata; class Mammalia; order Carnivora; family Ursidae; genus Ursus; species Ursus arctos. The sequence continues at coordinate 37,701,959 of NW_026622874.1, forward strand.
CTGTCACCCAAGCAAGGCCTGTGATCTAAGAAGGTCCTTCTGACCCCGCACAAGGAGAGTAAGTCCTGAGTGTCCTCACCTCCCCTGTAACACTATGCTGTTCTTCACTGCCTTTCACCAGACCGCAGCCCTCTTGAGACTGTGTGTTCTCCACTGTGGATTCTCCAAGGTTTTTCTGCCGCGTAGACCGGAGAGATGTCCTTTCCCCCCTCAGGAGTGGTATTCAGGTATAGGGGCAAGGATCTCCCCGCGCAGAAGGGAGTCTCTGGTGGTGGTGGGTGGGGGAGGTTTTGGGGTTGGACCCCCACCCCCACCAGGGTTTCTGATTCCCTGCCTCTACAAGTATGTGCTCCCCCCTACCCAGATGAAAATGTGCTGAGCTCAGGGCTTTACCCCTGCTGTTCCCTGCCCGAAATGTTCTTCCCAGATAACCTCTTGACTTTCTGCCTCTTTCTTTTGGATCCTAATTCGAATGCCGCCGTATCACCGAGGTGCACCTGATGCCCCTCGCCCCCCGCCCCTCTCTATCTCCTTATCCTGCTCTGTTTTCCTTTTTAGCAAGGATCATCACATAGTGCACCATATAACTCTTTCTCTCTTTTAACTCTTTCCCTCGGCCTGAATAGACGTTCCATGAGAGCGGGGCCTTGGCTTTGGCCACTGCTGGGCCACCTGCATCTAGAACAGTACCCGTCACACCAATCTTTGTGATCACAGGAATGAGCCAGTGTCCTTAGTGCACTGTTTCTCCAGGTCCAGGCTGGAGACTGGGGCTGTCCACAAACGGCTGGTATTGCGGAGAAAAGTCCAGCCGCGGAGAACAAGCACTTGGAAATCGTTACAGCCCTTCGCCCCAGCCTCCCAGCACGTGGGCGGACTACAGGCTCAGTCTGGACTGGGGGAGTCTCACAGGGCACGCGGTGAGGTGGTCCCACGAAGCAGGACCCCCTGCCAGTCCACAGCGGACGGCAAATCGGAAGCAACAAACGGGTCTTTCCCCACAAATCATCTGAGAATCTCTGCTCTAGAGCAAACCGTGCTGCCTGGCACAGAGCAAGTGCTCAAGAAATGTTTGTTGAATGAATGAAAAAAAACAATAAAAAATCACCCTTTCTCCTGCAGCATAATTTAAAGGGAGGTGCTGATATTGCATTTATAAGGAGAAATACATGTTTGGTCTTCATCCCTGCTAATGGCACAGAGCTTCTAAAGCACTTGGGATTTCCTAAGTGATGAGAATGACAAAGGGGTCTTTTGTTATGTTAATGAGTGATGGCCTGTGGAACCCACCTAAGGTTGGGGACTGGTCACCAGAGGAGTCAACCATGTAATTAGAAGGTTGGAACTTTCAGTCCCACCCCCTTCACCTCCAGGGAGGGGAAAGGGGCTAAAGGTTGAATCCATCACCAATGGGCAATGATTTAATCCATCGTGCCTACATCATAAAGTCTCCACGAAAACCCCGAAGGACAGGGTTCAGAGTTTCTGGGTTGGTGAACGATGGAGATGCAGGGAGAGTGGAGCCCTCAGGAAGCATGGAAGCTTCGTGCCCTTTTCCCCCATACCTTGAGGGCAAGGTATACATCTCTTCCATCTGCCTGTTCCTGAGTTACATCCTTTTATAATGAGCCAGTGATCTGGCAGGTAAAATGTTGCTCTGTGTTCTGTGAGCCACTCTAGCAAACCAATCAAACCGAAGGAGAGGGTCATCGGAACCTCCCAGCCACAGCCTGTCAGTCAGAGCACAGAAAACAACCTGGACTTGCTGTTGGCTTCTGAAGTTGGGGGTGGCAGTGTCTGTCTTGTAGGATGAGCCCTTAACCTGTGAGATCTGACGTTCCATCCAGGGAGACAGCAACAGAATTTATTCGAATTGTCGGACACCCAGCTGGCGTGAGAGCGTTGCTTGGTGGTGTGGGGAAACCCCCCATATATGCATTGGGATTGGGTATAGAATCAAGACAGGTGTAGCTTTGGGGTCTCTGTTCCTAAGAAGGGACACTACATGCCAGGCTCTGAAACGGGGAGTTACCTCTGATCCCCTGACCCTCCCGACCCCCTGGCAGGACTGTGAGCCAGTCTGACTTCATGAGATGAGCTTTCTTACCAGCTTCCTTCAAGGGCCTTCACTGCCACATGTCCCTTTCAGGGAGTTCTTGTCTCTCCACAGACAGACCTCTAACCGGGGCTTCCAGGGGCCCCTCTTGGCCGGAGGTAGGGCTGGCGTATGGCTCTGACCCACGGGCCTCGCACCTGCTCCTGGGGGTGTTAGAGCTGAAAAAGGCAGAGCTCAGACTGCACCCCCCTCACCCTCCCACTGCCTCTATTTTCAGGCTGTCTTGCAGCCGTAAGGGTCAGCCAGTCATGCCGCAGGGACTACTCCTCCCCCTGGCATGTCCTGGGCGTTGAGGGAAGATGGCGGGAGCTGGCTGGTCCCTGTCTGGGACCACAGAGGCAGCTGTTACCACACCCTCTTCCTCCTCATCCCCACCCCAACACTGGGGCTGCAGGAAGACCGGACTGGGCTCCAGTCTCCCAGGCTCCCGGCGGCCCCCTCGGAGGGCTCAGAAAGAACCATAACAGCCTACAGCAGAGCTGATAGAGAAGCCAGAATGGCCCAGCCAAAGGGCTCCCTGGGAAGGAGGCCTGCCACAGCTTTGCCCTCCCCGTCACCTGGGCCTGAGTCTCCTTCCTTCGGGTCAACCCTTGTGACCAGCTGGGATTTGAATCCTCCTGGCGGGAGGGCACTCCTTCATATTGGTTGTTAAGTCTTTAAGGCACATCTGCTTCAAGGAGCCAAAGTGAGTTTGGCTGGGCGAGAGGGCGCCCAGGGTGCTTGGAGAGGGCTCAGGCTCATGGGGCCGGGCTCCGTACGGGCATCCCCACACAGCCCGTCACGCTTACGGGCCTCACAGCCAGTGTTCGAAGCAGGCTGCTTGGGTGCTGCTACTGTCAGATACTTTCATAACATTAATGATTGTTTTCCTCCTGGACTCGCTTGCTGCCTTAAGCAGACAGCAGTGCTGGGTCTCCTGCCTCAGGAGAGGTTTGTGCCAGCGCCCCAGGCCTTTGCTTTCTAAAGCCTGAACCCACCATGCGGAAAAAGGTTGAGGAGACAGGGCTGTCTCACAGGCAAAACAGATTCCCCTAGGGTTGAGAAGGCTCTAGGGTAGATCTGGTCTGGGGTCTGCTTCCTCATTGAGCCCTAAAGACGTAGCAGGGTCTGGGAGGAGGCCCCGGCGCCCCCCAAGAAAGCAGGGCCCCCCTTGCCAAGGATTCCTGCCCCTTCAACTTCAAATGGAGACAGTGGAGGGTGGGCCTGAGGGGACCATGGGACTGGAACACTATGGCCTCATCCGGGCTGGACAGAGCCCCTGGGACCCGGGACCCTTAGCACAGCCGGAGACGAAGGGTCTGGCCCAAGCCCAGGGCAGGCAGGGTAACTGAGAGTGCCGAGAATAACTGAGGTTGAGGCTCTCCCCATCCAGAGGGACGCAGGCTCAGAATCAAGAGAACGTTGATTTCTAGGATAAAGGATGACATTTCCTGAGCACCTCAAATGTAGAGGAAGGTTCAGCCTTGCTACGCTGTTTTTCCTACTTTCCAGATGAGGAGAGTGGGGCTTAGAGAGGGAAGCAGGGTGCCCGAGGTCAAGAGGGCTTGTCCCACCTGCCGTGACTGAGTCAACGATTTTTCTACTAAGCCAGCCTGGTGTCCGGTCGCTGCACGATTCACGGGGTGACCAGGGTCTTGGCGTCTATCTCCATGACCACCTCAGCCTCCAGGTTTGGAAAATGACCCGATGAGGAGTGAGGAATGTGGCTATATTTAGCCTGATGGACTGTGACCCAAGTAGATGTGATCTGAGTGGGTCTCTCCTGCCATCCTACTTCCCCTTCCCTTCCCACGCGGGAGAACAGGCTCGCCCAGGTCTTGCTGGGTCAGACATGCCAGGGCTTTCTACCCAAGCAAGACCATGGAGCCCAGAGTCGCAGGAGGAGTCTGCATACTTGTGGTGGTGGTGACAGGTGGGATGAGGGGAAAGCAGGGTGCCCAAGCTGGGAGGGGGTGGGAGACCAGTACTGTCTTAGGTAATCATAATGATAGCTAAGACTTATTAAGCACTCACTTATGTACCGGGCTTTATTCTAGCCACATACATACATTTAATCCTCATAGAACCGTACAAGGGAGGTACTCCTACCCTCATCTTACAGATGAGGAAACTGAAGCACAGAGGGGTTAAGTGACTTCTCGGGGATCACACAGCTACTATGTGACAGAACCATAATGTGAAGCCAGACAGTTTGATTCCAGGGTCAGTGGGCTCAGCCAGTAGGCCATGCTGGGGAGGGAGAGAAACAGCATGCCTGGGACATCTGGAGGGGTTTAACAGGTCCTGACCGACCCCTTACCCCACCCTGCCCAGGTCTGCCATGGCCCCCTGGCTGTGGTCTGGGAGCGCTGGTCGGGCAGAGAAGGAAAAGAATGAAAACTGTGCAACCCCTGTGTGCTGGGTGGGACATGATGTCATTGTCCTCATCGATGTAAGAGTTCTGCAAGGTCACTAAGTGGTCCCCTGTGAGGTGACTGAGGCTCCGAGAATTTAGGGAGCTGCCAGAAGTCCAGGTAGGAGGCAGGTTTGTCTGACGTGAAAGCCCCTTTCTCCCCCGACTCCCCCACAGTCTGCATAACTTGGACAGGGCGCCCAGGGTTTCCTCCAGGCGCCCACTGTTCACTACCTCCCCATCTGCAGCCCTGCCCTGTGCAAGGGGCGCAGATTAGGGGTGCAGAATGCTAAGCCCCCAGAAGGGGAGCTGAGTCCCTGCAGTGGGAGAGGGCAGGCTCTGGGGGAAGGCTGGAAGGCGGGCTTTCATTTTACTTGGCTGCACCCTGTATGGTGACGCAGGCCCGATCACCTGGGCCCAGCAGGTCCCAGGTTTCCGAAGAGCAAGACCAGAGCTGGGATCCATCTGAGGCCAGAGCCTCCCCAGACGGCGAGGTGGAGTGGTCTGCTGGCCGCAGGAGTTGGCGGGCACATTCCAGACCCTATAAAAAGACAAGTGCCCTGGATGCCAGAGGCTTAGGCTGCTGCCTTGTGCACAGGAACCTGAACCCCAGGAATGTACTGGGGCCTGGCCGAGTCTGCTGACACGGGAGGACTGGCAGGGGTGGGCCCACTGCTCTCCGAGGGCCGGGGATGGGGAGGCCAGGGATGCGGAGGCTGGGGACGAGCTGAAAGGCTGAATCCCTCCAGACTGGTCCTGCCCTGGGCACCACCAAGGCCTACCTGACCAGTGTGCCAAAAATCATCCAGAACTTAGAAATTAGGCAAAGGGAGGTCGCCATGTCCTTGAAATGTCATGTTGGAGCATTTTATAACAGGCCTGGCCAAGGACTATTTCATGATCTAGGACAAAGTTTATCAGCCCCAGCCTTATTCACATTTCAAGGACAATCCTTTCTTGGTGGGAGGGGGCCGTCCTGGGCATCGGGGATGTTTGGCAGCATCCCTGGCCTCTACCTGCTAGATGCCTGTAATGTGGGGACGGTCCCCACCAGTTTCCCAGCATTGCCAAATGTCTCTTCCCTCCCTGCCCTTGAAAACCACTGAGCTGGGGGAAGGTGCCTGTTCAACTCTCACAGTTCTGTCCTGTGGAGATACAAATGGTTTCTGCCAATAGAAAAGATAACACGAACAGGTTCCTATTTCATTGCCCCGTGGGACATCAGTCGGCTTAGGATCTAACCTGGTAATCTTATTCCGTTATTTCTTTCTCCAATATTATATACTTCTGTTCCTCGAATTCTCTTTGAATCAGCTTTAACCTCCTGCCTGCTCTCTTCTCGGTTGAATTAATCTTTGACACGTGTTCCTTCTTTATTTTAATCCGAGGCACGTTTGCACTGTTTGAAACGCATGCTTGGACACAGGATTGCTCTGAGGATGAAGTAAAATAATGTAGCAAAAGCAATCAATTCCCAGTCTGTGCCCAATAATTAGTAACTCTGATCCTTGGTGCTTGCCCACATGGGTGCCCTCAGGCTGGTCAAGGCTGGAGTGGTGACCCTTCCAAAGTCCCCTTTCACCCAGTCAGGGGTACCCCCTAGGAGCAGCATTCCTCAGACCTCAGGGAGCAAGTGGGGCTTCAAGGAGCAGAGCTGGCTTGAGAGGGTCTTGGTCTGGCTTGGCCCTGAGGTCTGGTCTTGGCTTTCAACTACCCTTGGAAATCCCACTGCCCTTCTACTGGCCCCCGTGGTGACTCGGTGTCTAGTCCATCCTCCTGCTTCTCTGACAAATGGTGCCCCTTTGTGATCTGCATCCCCAGCCTTCACTCTCCTGGGAGAACTCTGGGACAGGGCTGGGTTAGACACAGGCTTCCCAAGCCTAAGGTAGGCTTCTCTCTTGGGCAAGTGGAGTCCAGCCCAGGTAGAGGCTGGGGCCGGATGCTCTGAGCGTCCATTCTGGCCTGGGCAGGCAGCAGCTGCACAATCAGGAGAAAGCAGGGTTACGGTGGGGGGCTGGGGTCTGCTCTCGTGGGACTCCTCCTGTGCCACTCACCAGGGAAGCAGGGATGGTCATCCTCTCCTGATATCAAGAATGCCACATCAAGATGCCCAACACAAGGGACAGGCTTGCCCACACAGCCAGCTGGGCATGTGCGGTGATCTAACCTCTCCGTGCCTCAGTTTACTCTTCTGTAAAAATGAGAAAAATAGTACTACCTTCCTGTGGGTCTGTTGTGGACAATAAATGAGATAATGCATACAGAGCATTAGAATAGATCCTGCACAATTGTGAGTGCCCGACAGCTACTGGGTGTTGTTAAGCTGGTGATCGTGAGGAGGAGGAGAATTTGCTGGAGGACTGGATTGGGGTGGCCAGGAAACCCATTCAGATAAGTTGGATGTTTCAAGGAGTGAAAATGAAAAATCTAAGAGAAATCAGGGACAGATAGCGGGTGAGGTGAAGAGGAAATTTTTTTTTTTAAAATCCTTTGGTCATACCCTTTGAATCTAGAACAACCCAAGGGTCTCTGTGAGCGGGGCTTTGTCACTGGGGATCCCACTCTGAGGCACTGTGGTACCTGTGTAGGAAAATTCCTTATGTCGATAAAAGGGGCACCGCAACACACCAGGTCTTGACTCATCCAGTAACTTCTCTCAAGTGTATGATGTTACCCCCATCTTACAAACGAGGGGACTGAGGGCACGAAGTTATATAACATGTCCAAAATCACGCAGCTAGTATATGAATGGTCCTGGACTCAAAAGCATACTCGGGTAGCTCCAGAACCCACTCTTCCCCAACCTGGCTGATCTCAGAGCCCCTTCCCCCTCCGCCATGATGCTACACGGCCGGCCAGGACATCAGCACCCCCCGTCCTCTTCTTGCCATCCTCTGAGCCCCTGTGTCTCTCCAGAACTGCCCTGGCCTCTCTGAGCCTCCGTGTCCTCCCGTTCAGGGAAGACCCGGGTTTCTCCACTGACACAGAACAGGCAGAGTTGGGGGGTACCTCAACTCCAGTCCATCACCGGCAGCAAAAGCTGGGGTGGGGGGAGGAGATGGAGAGCACGAGAAAGCTCCTGGGGGGGCACCAGACCTTGCTGGGGAGCAGGTCCACTTTCCCACAATCAAGGGCGCCAGCTGCCTCCTGACTCTGTTCTCACACAGGCAACTGTGTGACAAGGCTTCCTTGTCCCCTGACCAGCCCTGCCCCCTAGCTCGCACCCGTCTAACGCTCAGACCCGCAAAGCCCATCGCCTGGTGAACCGCGGTGCCTGTATCTCAACAGGACCGAGACCAAAATCCCTGTGTCCCTCCTCCCATCTCCGCCTGCTCCTCCCCGGGTGCCGCCTGTCTTGGTAAAGTGATACCGCCATCTGCTTGTCACCTACTCTGAAACCCGAGCGTCATCCTTGCCTCTTCTTCCCCTCCCCCATGCCTCCGTCCCCACATCCAGCAGGCACCAAGTCCTGCTGAGCCATCTCCTCACTATCTCTCTCCGTCATCCTCGTACCCATCATGCCTCAGTTCCAGTCTCCCCCCCTGCCTGCCCGCACAACTTCTCCTCCTTCTCCCTCCTCTCCCTGCTTCCCTTCTCCTCCCACCCCAGTCCACCCTCTTCATGGTGGCCCGAGAGATTTCTCAACCTCTTGCCTCCAGCACTCCGCTCAGGGGGCTCCCTGCTGAGGCTTCTACCGCCTCTCCCCTGGTGCCCCAACCCCTCCTCCAGGACCAGCTACATAATCGATGGGCCAGTATAAAATGAAAAATGAAAAATTGTTCAGAAAGTAGGAAATAAATGCCATTAAAGGTGTTAGGATATAAAGCTTTTTTCTTCCTCCCATGGTTTCCTTTTCGACCTGTCATGGTGTTTTTTATTGCCCATTTACTGTTGTGGGGGAAAAGTACAGACCCCCACCGGCACTCCTTGTCCTCCTCCATGACCCACTGCATGCTCAGTCCACTACCATGCAGCGGCCAGACGTCCTGCCCCTGGGCTAGAGGTGGGGAAGTGGAAGCAGGCATCTCCCTTCCCGTGGGCTTGCTGCCTCCACCCAACGTGGGCAGCCAGCACACAAGGGTATGGCCGCCTCTGCTCCAGGAGACACTAAGTATCTGGTTGGGGGATAAGCCATAAGCTCCCCCAGGCGATCATTCACTGAATGGGCTGTGGTCCTGTCAGCCCAGGGTGGGGACAGCCACTGCCATGCCCTGTCCTGAGACACCCAAGACCCACGTGTACCCAGCCCTGACCCTGGCCCAGGACGCCAGCGGGGAGAGACTGAGCAGTATCTGTCCGTTCAGGTGGGAAGCTGGAAGGAGGTGGCAGGGGGGGAACTGTGAGTGGGGCCCCGGCTCTAAATACTAGTGCAGATACCATTGTTCCATTGGTCTTCACTCACAGAATAAGGATTCAAAGATGAAATCGTTTAAATTTGCAGCACTATAACCACAGATCATTAAACCCCAAGCATGGCGACCTTCTAAGTGCAGGCCCCAGAGCGACTGTATAGGTCACAGGCTCATGAAGTTGGCCCTGTTCTCATCCTTCACATCTCAGGGTAAACATCACGTCCTCTGGGAAGGACCAGGTCCTTCTCCAGTAAAATATCATGGTGTCCCAAATCTTACACATTTTCCATCTCATTTTAACTACTTGTGTAATAATTATAATTATGCTTAATTGATTTGATTAGTTAATCCCTGTGAAGACTGGAACTATGTCTACTTGGTTCCCAATTATATCCCTAGCATGTGCCAGGGGTATAATAGGCACTAAATAAATATTTATTAAATGAATGGGAAAGTTAATGAATTGATCTGTGGGCCTCCCTTCTTATAAACTAAGGGTTATTTTGGATGACCTGAAAGTCCCTAACCTTTCTGATACCTACAAAGCAGCCGGTAGGTAAGAGAGAGATGAATATCTGATGTCCCTTCCTTCTGGTCTAACTCCTCTCATTTCTCTCCTGCTGGATCACATGGAGATGAACGTATAATTGACAAATGGAATGAAGAGTCCACAGCTAGAAGCTGGCTCTGTGACTCTCTCACCTACCCTCTCTGGGCTTCACCCCAAAGCGATCAGATTAGGATCCCTCACCGACTGTTAATAGTCCAACTTTGACATGTGAAGTGATATTCACTGCTTTGGAAAGCTTTCTGGTCAGGTTTTCCTCTTCCAGGAAACTCATCATCTTGTGTCTGTGAGCTCTAGCTAGACCTTACCCAAGGCTTTGTAACTCCAGCCCACACGCTAAAGGAAAGCACACAGGACCATGAGAAATTTTTAAGGCAGCCATGTTTCAAGATGGAAGATGACAGACCCAGTAAGGTGTAATTTAACCCCATCCAGAGGGCAATTTCTTTTGAAAGTAGCAAACTTCTTAAGAAGTTGAAATAGAAAGAAGGCACCAAATATAAAATCCTGAAGAGTGGGGTGGACCCACAGCCCTCCTGGGTTAAGGGACACTAAATACGAAGTCTGTCTTGTGGAAGGTTCAGCGCCCCTTCCCAGCCTTTGTTGTATGGGCCCTGCCCACAGTTCACCTCACTCTCCTTCCACACTCGGAACCAGAGTTTTTTCTGTTTATAGCCAAGCACACGCTTAAAATCCCAGCTTCTCACCAGCTCAAGATAGATTCCCATGGAAACCAGCATAAAGGAGAAGCAAAGATAAATACCTTTCTTTCAGGCCCTGGATGCATGTTAATTGGCCTCCCCCCTCCCTCCCCCCGTGATATAAATGCAGGAAAAACCTGTTGAGATGGTGGATCCATTGTTCTGTCTCCTCGGGGGCCTAGACAGTAAATGCCTGAGAGCACTGTTTCTACAAGGGCTTCCCCTAGAAGTCCTCAAGCTGTCACCATGTGGGCAACACAGCGGTCACCAGAGCAGGTCCTAAAGTCAGAGAGGCCTGACTTTGAGACCCTATGACAGGACTTGCATGTGGGGTGACCTTGGGCAAGGTACCCAAACTCTCTGAGTCTCAGTTTCCTTGTCTTTTACATGGATTTAATGGTGTTGCCTCACGGGGGGCAGTTAAGAGAATTAAGTAAGACAGTAAACTATTTAGCACAGAACCTGGCATCCAATAAGCTCATGGTAAATGGTAACCGTGTTTACTGTTATCTAGCTGCTGGGTCAGGTCAGCCCTTCACCTCTGTAGGGCTCTGTTTTCTCACCCGTAAACCAGCCAGGAGGGGAGGAGATAGGACAACAGGATGCTGGAAAATCCCTTCCAGATCTGGCATTTTATGGCTCTGTGTCCATGTTATTGGTGAAGGGGCAAGGGGAACATGGTATAGAGCCCTAAACTATGTGCTCTCTTGGAATTCCTAGATCCCACTCTCCCGGGAGGCAAGTTCCTTCTGGATGAGATCCAGGAAAGGGAACGTAGCACTCGGCCTCCGTTGCTCGGTCGCTGACCTTACTGAGCCTCAGTTCCTGCGTCTGTCAGACAGCATCACTTCATGGGGCTATCGTGAGGATTTTCTGAGCTTCCTCGCATCCGGTGCTTAGCACAGTGCCTAGGCACGGTAAGTACTCGCTCAGTGCTGGATGGTAACCTTACGGAATCCAGAATTAGCAGGTTTACCCTGCAAAGCTGTGGAGTCGCCCGTCAGCCCTGCAGGTGGCTGGGAGGGTGGGGTCTGTGCCCTCAGGGGATGGGAGCTCCAGCACCACCCACCAGCATGCCGTCCACCAGCCGGCCTCCCCCAGCCTGGGGCTGCAGGAGGGGGGTAGGAGGACCTCTCTTACCAGGCCAAGGTTCAGAGTGTTGTTGTCGTCTTCCGGCATGGGCAGGTACACAGCCAGGGCCACACAGTTGGCAAAGATGGTGAGCAAGATGATGGTCTCGAAGGGTCTGGTGTTAGGGTTAAGGAGCGCCCTTGAGTGAGGCGTGGGACTGGTACCCGTAAGGGGAGTGGTACAATGCAGGCCTTTGGGCCCCTGCGGCTCCTTCCCTGCTCTCCTGTAGGTTATAGAAATGGCCAGGTTCTCCTCGGGAGCAGGTAACTTCCACTTAGATGGGATAGGAACTTGGCTGAGGGCTACTCAGCTTTAAGGGCTAGGAAGACGTAATGCTTCTTGGCAAACACCTGCCCATCCCCCAACTAGCTGCCCCCCCCACCCCCGGGGAGCCATGATTTTCTAAGATTCTCGCCAGACAACTTGGGGGGCTCACTCAGAGAACTGGTGAGGGATGCTGGGGTTGGGTATCCACAGGACAGGACCAGGAAAGGGGAGGCTGCAGAAGTGGTACCCAAATCCCCCCCAACCTGAGGAAGGAATGGATAGGCCGACTGAGTCAGCAGCCTACCCGGCCCCCTCCCCAGCCAAGCTCACGTGCCGGTGTGCGCGTCCCACACCCACTCACGCCTCCCTCCCAGGCGCACCCACCCCCTTCACAGTCATTTCCCAAGGGGCACCCCCAGGCCCATTCCTTTGTGGGCGAGCAGCCCAACCCAACCCATAGGCTGAGCCACTGTAAAGCGGGTGGTGGAGGTGGGGACGGGCCGCAGGGTGGCAGGCACACTATGCAGAAGGTCTGGACTGACTACCTGCTTCTCTTCCTGCCAGGGTCTGAGAAAAGGTGGGCCACAGGGGCACAGAGGCGCAGAGGATGGAGGAGAGAGAACCCACCGGGGGAAACCCGACCCCCCCGGAGACAGGCCAGGAGGGAGAGGCAGTGGGAGTTCCATGTCACCAGGTGGAGCTGAGGGCAGCAGGGCCCACTCTGACCCCAGCCATTCCAATTGGGCCCACGTTTTCCTTATCCTTCCAATTAGCCCTTATTCCCCTTTCTTCTGGGGAACAGCTGGTGGGAGTCCAGTGTTCCAGAACCCTACAGAAATATTTCAAATATTCCTGACCGCTCTGTGAGAAGGCACTTGACACAGCCCCTCCCCCCAATCTCCTTCCTCCCTTCCCCAAATAACCCAGATATTTTCATCATTCTTCCTCTCAGAGCTAATGCAAACAGAGAAAGGGATTGCAAGTCCCTGTCCCCAGAGTGTTATGTCTGAGTGAAAACCGCCAAGGCATCACCCTGCGCCCGGAGCGCCTCACAGCAGCCCTTTGTTCAAGGCCGTTTCTCCTTTGACCCCATCCTCCGCTGGACGCCCCTCGCTCGGCAATCTCTCTGCCTTCACACCCTCCCACCAAGGGGGAGAATCTGCTTTTTTCTCTCCCATCCTGTATCAAAATGAGACCATTGCCTCAAACCCCTCAGTGGAGCCCCATGATCATGGGGTTTGGGCACACCTGTGATCTGCCCCCGTGAGACATCCGGGTCCCTTCCACAGATGGTTGTCACCAGGCCTTGGGCCCAGCACTCAGGCGGCGGCCCCACCAGTTCCTCCTGCTGCTCCCCTCCCCCTCAGCAGAAGCCTTCCTTCCCTAAGGCTCCTTACACCCCTTCTGTGGCAGTTCACCCCATCTCCAAGTCCCCAGTCCCCCTACCCCCAAAGTCTGTGATCTGTGACCATGCCCTGCCTCCCTCTCCCACATCACACAGGCTCTCCCTGACACCCTGCGGGTCCCAAAGGATACTTCCATTCCACGATGTTGATGCAGGCCTTCCTCACGGGGTTCTGGAGGGTCAAGCAGAACAGGGCCCGGGGGGGCCTTGGCAGAATCTCAGGAACGGGCTTCTTGGGTTGTTTCTTCCTCAGGCCCTCATCGTGGGGTGAGGACGGCTCCATGGCTTCCCTGGTGGCCTCGCTGTCTCCTGTTCCCCCACCCCGCTGCCCTCTCCGCCCTGCGTCCCCAGTGCCCCCGCCTTGGGGACTGGACCGGCTGAGCCTGCTGGGCCCAGCATGCCCGGCGGAGCCAGCCAGGGGGCGGGGGCAGGAGGATTACTCTCCCTGCTCCCAGCAAGTAAAATTAGCCTCCACTGGCTCCCTGCTGCCTGGCCTGAGCTCCTGAGGCCAGGCAGCTGTCATTCCTTCCCAGCCCAGCCAGTGACATCCCAATATGTCCCTAAGGAGGCTGGTAGGGGGGTGGCAGAAGGAACTTTCACATGGGCCTAGGAATGGGGGCAGTGGGAGACAGGATGGAAAGCTTCAAGGCTGGGGCAATAGAGAGTTCAGGAAGGGGGTAACCTATGATATGGAGCCTCAAACTGCAGATGCTCCCGTGTGCCAAGATGAGCTTCCCCCGCTCCCTCGCCCCACGGCACCCTCCCAAACACCATCTCAGGACCTGCAGCTAGCTGTCACGCCAGACCTCGCCACCCCGGGCACACCCCGTCAGGAAAGCTAACTCGTCCACACCGGGGCGAAAGTCTCCCTCAGAAGAACGTTGAGCGTGCACACTTCGGGCACAATGGGTAGTGACTGTGTGCTTTGCACCCTCCTCCCGCAACCCCTCCAGCCCCTCACTGTGCTCCGGCCCCTCCCTGACACTGTGCCTGGGACACACTAAGCTCTCTGTAAACGTTAGCTGGATGCAGAGCTGACCGAATGCCCCACACCACCCGCAGTAAGTGCTCCGAGTTGTGGGTGGGGGTGACAAAGGGGCACCAGGGAAGTGAGGTAGACTGATCTGGAATCACAAAACTCAACAAATCTTTTATTTAGCCTCTTGGTACAAACACAGCGCCATATGGTCCCATTGCCCACAGAGGGATACAGTCTGAGGGGAAAATTAACGCAGTCCTCAAGCAACCTGGGGGGAAAAAGGATGAAAAGGCTACACTGGGGGTCAGGGGTGGGGGTGGGTAATCGCCCTCCATCAGGGAAGCCAGAGTGCTTCACCAAGGCATGCACTTGGCCTCTTCCCAAGTCTGATCTGGGAGAAGTGCAAGCAGCAGTCTGGCCTCCTGTCTGGGCGTCTGGGTTCCTCTGGGGTGGGGGGGAGCCGGGGGTGGCAAGCAAGCTCCCAAAGTGGACGCTAGGATTTGAGGCCATCTCGTGGACAGCAAGGGCACGGCTCATCCCATCCAAAGACCAGCCGGCCTCCTGGGGAGTCGCAGACACAGGGCTGCACCCGTGGCGACAAAGGTCGAGGTCGAAGAGGCCACCACAGCGGGTGGTGCACAAGCTGGAGCTGAGCTCCGACCTTCCGCAGCGCGGGGCTGGGGCAGAGCGGGAGGCCCACCCAGGGACGGCCGTCCTGGGTTGCCCCCTGCCGCCTGGAGCGGGCACGGCGCGCACCCGGAACTTCCCCGGGGCTCCTCCCCTCTCTGTGGTGCCCCTCTATCCCCATCCCTGCACCTCTACCCCAAGCTGTAAGGAATGGGGTCGGTGGTGGCGGTGGCGGAGGGACGGTGTCGCAGACACCGCAACGCCGCGGACCCGCAAACGCCAGGGGCCTGCGCCGCACCGCGGGTGACCCGACAGTCCCCGGGCTGCTCTCGGGAGTGGGACGGCCCTGGCGGATCCCCCCACCCAGCCCCGGTCCCCGCTCAGTGGCTGGATTCCTCCGACTCAAAGAACGGCGAGGAGGAGAAGCAGGAGGACTCGCACGACTCGGGCACCAGGGAGCCGGGCGCCCGGGCCTCGCGGTCGCCGGGGCAGTCGGGCGGGGAGGCGGAGGGCGGCGCGCCGTCGGGGGCGGCGCTCAGCAGCTCCTGCAGGTACTTGATGTAGCGGATGGCGGCGCGCAGGGTCTCCACCTTGCTGAGCCGCTTCTCCGCCAGCGCGCCCGGCAGGTGGCCGCGGAGGCGCGCGTAGCCCTCGTTGACGCACTTGACCCGCTGCCGCTCGCGCTCGTTGCGCTTCTGGATGAAGGCGGGCTCGAAGGGGTAGTCGTACACCCCGAAGGCACCGGGGAAGGGCACGTAGGGGAACACGCCCGCGTAGGCATCGTAGTACTGCGGCTCGGCCGGGCCCGGGTACAGCAGCAGGGGCACGTTGCCCAGGGGCTCGGCGGGAGGCAAGGGCGCCCGGCGCGGAGGGGGCACGACGCCCAGCTGCATGCAGCTGGGGGGCGCCAGGGGCCGCCGGTCCGCCAGGGCCCGGCAGAAGTTATTGTTCATGGTGCCGCGTGGAGCTGGACCCAGAGTGAGACCCTCCCCGAGACGCCCCTGCCTGGGGTCTGCGTGGGCCCGACCACAGGGACGAGTCACATCGCCAGCAGCAGCCCTGGGGTACCAGGATGGGTTAGGGCTCCTCTTCGCCCTTTGGGATGGCCTCCGAGATCGCCCTGCCAGGAGTCATCGCCGTGGCCTAGTGTGGCTCCTGGCAGAGGCTCAGCGGCACCCTCTCCGATCCCGCCGCGGCGCCGCACAACTCCGGGGACCCCTGCCTTCTTCCGTGGCACCCATGGGCAGGGCAGCAGGCCTCGGCGCCCCGCCTCCTCCTGAGCCCAGCATGGGCACCTCCCACGGGCACTAACCCTGGGACTTCATACTTGGGGCCACGGGCACCGGGTTCTTGTTCCTTACCATCTGGGGAATCCCCCCGCTGCCCGGGCCACAAACCGTCGGCTGCTGTGAGGAGTGTGCCGGCTCAGCTCGGGGAAATGTTTCTAGAGAAGAGGGGAGTGAACATATCAATTAGGAATTGTATTATGTGCTCTTCTGAGTCACCCCACCCCCACCCTCCAAGGGGCTCGTGAGCATCCTGAGGGGACCCGGTGTGGCTGCTGAGACCGCTAAGGGCAGAGCAGGGTTCAAACCTGTGTTCACCCTTTCATGGCTGGGGGACCTCTCTGCGGCCTGCTTTCCACACATGGAGATAACTCAACATCCCTCACAGGAGATTAAGAGTAATATGTGAGAATCAAATGAGAAAAAGTAACCAAAAAACACCTCCTGGGCCGGCTTATAAAAAGTGCCCAGTGACCCTACGATTTAACAATCACACTACTAGATATTTACCTAAAAATACAAAAATACTAATTCCAAGGGATACATGCACCCTGAAGTTTACAGCAGCATTCTCTACAATAGCCAAATTATAGAAACTGCCCAAGTGTCTGTCCACGGATAGCCGATGCATAAAGAAGAGGTGCTACATATATACAATCGAATACTACTCAGCTGTAAAAAAGAATGAAATCTTGCCATTTGCAACAACATGCATGGAGCTAGAGTATAATGCCAAGAGAAATAAGTCAATCAGAGAAAGACAAATACTATATGATTTCACTCATGGAGAATTTAAGAAACAAAACAAATGAGCAAAGGGGAAAAAAAAAAGAGAGAGGCAAACCAAGAAAGAGCCTCTTAATTCCAGAGGACAAACTGCTGGTTTGCAGCCGGGAAGGGGCACGGGGATGGGGGAACAGGTGGTGGGGATTAAGGAGCGCACTTGTGATGAGCACCTTGCATTATATGAAGTGCTGAATCGCTGTATTGTACTCCTGAAACTAGTATTACCCTGTATGTTAACTAACTGGAATTTAAATTAAAACTTAAAAAAAAAAAAGGGCCTGATGATGTCATTTCCTTTGAGAGTGGGGATCAGATCTTATGATGGATACCTTCTAAGGCCTTCCATCTAAGGGGCTCAAAGACTGTTTATTGAACTAGCACAGTGGCCACCACAAGCCTACCAAGGGGGTAACTCTTTCCTGAGGAAATGAATCCGATTCCAAGGGACTTAGGTGTTGCTGGGACTTCCAGGGCAAGCACCAAAGCCTTCTGTGCCCCAGGGCCTGCGGATCCAGGCTGCACCCTCCCACCCCGTCCTGGGCTTCTCCTTCTCGGCACTGACCGGAAGTGTCTATTCTCTCACTTCCGTGTGCGCAGAGCCTGGCCCGGCTCCTGGCCTGCTGCAGACGCGGCACAATGGCTTGTTGAATAACTGGCCGGGGGTCTAGGCAGCAAGCTGGGCTTGTCAGGGCAGGGCTCAGTTACACCGGCCTCTCCCAGGCTCCAGGAAGCTGCTATCTCAGAAATAAGTGCTCTGCATTGAATTTAAACGCCACCCGACCCTCATCACATGTAGTTAGCGGATTCAGCCTGAGTATAATTTCCTCCAGGAATTCTCTCAGGCCCTGTTCTCCCCACTTGTGTGTGTCCTCACTGTCCTACAAATGCTGTCTAAGCACCTGTCACACTACTCTATCATTGTCCTCCTCCTCATGGAAGATGGAATGAGCAAGAGCTGTACCCACACAGGGAGTGATGGGGCAGCGGGAGGCCTTGGACACCGGGCAAGGCCTTTCGATGAGACAGAAAGGGGCTAGCTCTCTCCCTGACAGGGGGAGGTTGGTGACTCAGATTCCTGAGGGAGTCTCCTTCTGCATTTTCTCATCTTTGTCCTTAATTGGGTCCCAATTCTGTCCCCAGCTGGCTCTGCCCTCTATGCTGAATGAAAACCAGGAAGAATCAACAGCGATTCTAAACGTCATGGAGATTTGCATCTGCTCTCAAGAGTGGAAGCAAATGCGCCAGACATCAGGACAAATTCACATATCCCTCCCCTGCTCAGCAGCCTTTCAGGGCTCCCCGCTGCTTTTGAGGGAAGGTTCTAGAAAATCTCTTTCCAACAGACTCTCAGCTCCGTCAGGACCAGTCTCCTCCTGTCACTCTCTGCTCATTCCTGAGCTCTCTCCTTGGCTTCTACTGACAGGCCTTGGGACCTGTTTCATAGCTTCCTTGATTTTCCCCATTCCTGCCAACCTTTGAGGGAGCTCCGCCCATGCTGACTGCCTGAGCTCAGCACCTCCCAGCATGGACTTTCGGGATTATGCCTTCATTATAAGCCCTTCATTGTAAGCCCTTCATTCCTAGGTAATGCCCTCTGCCCCTTGCCCAGTGCTGGGTACATAACACTGCTGAAAATTATTGCTAGCAGTGCCCTGTTTTGGTAAAAACATGGAATCCAGACTGTACGTTCCCACGTGACCCCCGTCTACTTAAATTTGATTTAATTATTCAAATTTAATTTGATAGAGGGTCAGAAGTTTATTTATATCTCGTGACAATTTTACAAATATAACTTAATATGTATTTGTATTGACTCAATATTCAATACTTATTTACATTTCAGACAAACTGTTTCCGTTCTTTTCATAAAACCATTCAGAAAAGTCACACACAAGAAACCTCACAGCTTGAGGGCTCTTGGGCCACTTCTCTCTTTACTGTCAGGAGAGAGCTAATAACCTGGCAGGGAGCCCAGATGAGGACACACCCCCAGCTGCACTGTGTTCTTCTTCTTCTGCCATCGGATCCCCCACCCCAGACCAGACACCGAGGACACAGTGCGGTAGGCTATCACCCAGAGGCAAGAGAACCGTTCACTCCGCACTTACTTGCTGGGGCCCTTTGTACACGAGGGGTCGCTCTGGGCCCTGGGATAGAGCAGTGAACAAAACACTGTAGTGAAATAACAGTAATGATAATTCTAGCTGTTATTTATTATTTATGATGCACGAGCCACCGTGCTACGTGCTTTCCATGGACCATCCCATTTAACTCCTACACCGTTCTCGTGAGGTCAGTGCTAAGATCACCCAGTTTTACAGATGAGGAACCCGAGGCTTATAAAGGTTAAGGTCCTGTCCGAGTTTCCACAGTTAGTAATTTCGTAAACTAACAAATCTAAACGACCATACCCTTCTTCACCCCTTCCCTCAGGATGTCTCCCCGCGGCTTCACATTTGAACCAGAAGATCAGAGGGGCTTGTTCTGACCTAACACAAGTATTTTATTAACTTATGATTCCTGTTGGAGGGGATGTTCCCCTACAGATTCGAATAATTGTGCTGCGATTGAGCGTCCCTGCTGGTGGCGGAGGTTTCGCAGGTCACCTTGGTCAACCTTGGGAAGGGAACGCCCCCTTGAGGATATTCTCAGGAGGGTGGCCGTGGAGCTCTGCTGGTGGGAAGGCAAGTACTGGGATGTAATCAGACGGGGTCAAACACCAGGAGCCGTACCCCGGGGAAGAGCCCCTTGCCTGAGC
The DNA here is from genome assembly GCF_023065955.2 of Ursus arctos. NCBI lineage: Eukaryota > Metazoa > Chordata > Mammalia > Carnivora > Ursidae > Ursus > Ursus arctos. The sequence goes on from NW_026622874.1 coordinate 37,721,327, forward strand.
TTAGACACCCTGAATAGTGGGATGGTCCTCACTCAAAGATCGGCAGCCTGGACAGGATCTGATCTGCAGCCCCGTGCTACTAACCCTTCCGCTCAGGTCACCGGACGGGGCAGAACCATTTGCTAACAGTGCCACCGTGTGGCGATGAGAAGCAATGGCAGTAGCTGATGGATGAAATTCCAGGTGGGGACCTCATGACTGTGAAGTTTTAACCAACTTCCAGGTGTAACTCCCCTTGGGAACTGTGTTTCCAGATCTTTTGGAAATCTGGGGGGAAAGGAAGACCCTCCCCAACGAAGAGTCACTCGGTTTTCTGTTAACATGCACTGACTCTCTTAGTTGAGTCTGTGGATCAATTCACATCCCCTAAACTTTCATTATATACAGATACATGGAGTACGTATAATCAAGCATATTTTGTTATTTGTTTTGAACAAGAAATAGCACGTTGTGTCAGAATTAGGCAACTCACTAGAGAGAAATGTGGTTCGGAAGTTGGTATAGGAAGTCCCCCGATCCCCACTCCCCTGCCCCCCGCATACATTAGCAGTGGTGGTTGATTATGGACTGGGTCAAGTTCAACCAACCCATAGAGTGCTTTAAGCAGCCACAAAATAGCACCGCGGGCAACACTGCCTACTCTTCAAAGGGGCCCTAGCTCCTCTGTGGGACTGAGGGCATCCCTTGCCCGTGGCGTCCCCCCAGCGCCTCACCGTTCTGCCCCGCGCTGGTTTAATTTCTCCCTGGCATGGCAGAGCAGATGTGCCTGGCGAGAGGCACCCGAGATTCTTCCATGAAGCTCACTTCATGATGCAAGACACTGAGCTGCCCCTTTTAGGACCGCGATATGTTCACACCACACCGTGCACAGCTGCTTTGTTAAGGGCCGACTGTCAACAAGGTATTACACCAAGGACTCCACAGCCCTCAATCCGACTTGCGACAGAGAGAGTAAGTTGCCAGTGGGGGTGTCCTGGGCCTCCTTTCCAAAGCCCTGCTGTTCCTAATTGTGCAGCATGTAGCATTTGCCCCGCCAGCATTAGCTCCCTGTTGTCACATGCTGCCAGAGGCTCTAATGTCACAACCCCCCAGGACGGCACATTATTATAACTCCTTGCTGACGGTTTCATGAGCACTGCCTGCTGACCCCTGTCCCAGCGCTCTCCCAAGTGTCCACTGGCTACTCAGCCCGAGCTCCCCACCCCGCCCTCCACTCTACTCTTGGTGGCCAGCAGGCAGCCAGCGGGCGCTCTCCCCAGAGAACCTCCTGACACTGCCTCCCGACCAGGTTGTGAACTGTAAGTGAAAGAAGGCCTGTCTCATACTTCATTTTTAAGACCAAAGTATGTGCTCAGTAAATGTTTGTTGATTGACACTGGGAATCCCCGGGGAGGGCTGAACCATCCTTTATCAAACAAAGGGAGATGTGAACTTCCAACAGGCTTTACCACTTAAGGAGCAGGTAACATAATTTTCTACCTTTGCGGCTTCTCTCACTGTCTTCACTGGGACTGGAGCCAGAGGGGGGAGTCTGAGGTCAGACGCTGGCTGAACACGGAACGCACGGCTTCAGCAGTGACTTTGGGGAAAGTGAGTTCATGGTCCTCTGCTCCTCCCACCACTCGGAGAGATTCCTACAGTTGACAGATCCAAGATGGTGCTTCTCAGCACCTGACTCGAGACTTCTTCCAGAGCCCCGCCACCCCTGCTGCCAAAACCCGGGAGAATTCATAAGGAAACCAAGCACTCAAAATGACAGAGTGGGGGCCCTGCCTGGCTCAGTCGGTGGAGCATGCAACTCTTGATCTCTGGGTAGTGAGTTCGAGCCCCACAGTGGGTGTAGACACGAGTTAATTTAAAAAAATATTTTTAATGACAGAACTCATTGGCTTTGTGCTGTCGTCTTGCACATTCTCCAGCCTCCAGCAAGGCTGTCAATAAAACTTTTCCCAGAAGCTCCATGGTCAAATACTTTGAGAAATGCAGCCCCCTTCATTCCCTTTCTGGGAGATTCACAGGGTTCATTAGCATCCCAGAGAAAGTCCTGCAGTAAAGAAAGCTGTTTTTGGTTAACTCAGAAATTCCCAAATGGACATCAAAACACTTCTTTTTCCCTCAAGCCTGCTAACATCGAATGGAATACATTTCAGGGAATGGTACCTTAAATCTCCAGGATAAATATGTACTTTGTCTTTTTTTTTTTTTTTCAGATTCTATTTATTTATCAGAGAGAGAGAGAAAGCACAAGCAGGAGGAGCAACAGACAGAGGGAGAAGCAGGCTCCCCACTGATCATGACCTGAGCCGAAGGCAGACACTTAACCGACTGAGCCACCCAGGCATCCCTGTACTTTGTCTTTTTTAAGTAAGAAATGTCATAACCTCCCTTGGAAGTGTGTCTTATAGCCTATAACTGTTTCTAGAAGGATAACCTCACCACTCCCACCATATTCATATGCAACACCCCCAAATACCTGTGTAACGTATCATTTCAGCATCTCAATGATATTTCACTGGATCTGACCAAGGAAGGGGCAGCCAGGCCCAGTGACCACACACCCTCATAGTGCTTTTGGAGGGTTGGAAACGGCCTTATCCTCTGGGCAGAAGCGGAGCTTGTGCAGGCTGATCTCAGCCCCTCTGCCCCCCCCCCCCGGTACCGGACAAGGCAGTGCTGCTGTGGCCTAGCCTCACACTGTCCACCACGCCACCATTCCCGCCCCAGGTTTTGGAAAGCTCTGGTTGCTCCCGAGCAACCTGTGTGCACCACTCCCAGCAAGAGAACAGCATGGCAGAGCTTTGGCACGGGCTGACGGAGCCATGGGCTCAAGCATGGCGTCACTCGGCTGGGGATCTCCAAGAAGAGGAAAGGAGTGCAGAAAGGAAGCCTAACGGGGATTAGGCGCCTTCTGATGTCTGATATTTCGCTTGCTGCTCTGCTCTCCCTGTCTTGTGTAACCCTCACCGCCCCCTCACACTTCTATTTCCAGAAGAGGAAACTGAGGCTCAGAGAGGAGAAGAGAGCTGCTCAGTGTCACACAGCTTGGGTGCAATGTACCAGGGTTGGGTGAGGTTGGTACAGCATGTGTCCTACTACCTGTCAATTCACCCCCGAACATCTCCTGAGCTCCTTCCAGGAAGCCTGCTGTCAGGGGGCACTCAGCACAGGACAGCCGCAGCTGCTGTCCCCAGTTTGGCAGAGGAAGGAAGGACTGCATGTCGGTAACAGGGCCCATCACATAACTAGCGCTCTCCCATGTGCCGGACACGGTTCTCAGTGTGCTCTCCCTACAGGCCAGGAAGGCCAGCGCTGACCATATCCTGTGTTACAGGAGAGGACGGGAAGGCTCAGAGAGGTTAAGTAACTTGCCCAAGGTAACACAGCTGGTACAGGACAGAGCTGAGATTCATATCCAGGTGTTTGGGCTCCTGAGTAAGCACCACTCACTACAGTACTTGCAAGGAGAAATCCCACCAGAGAAGTGAAAGCAAAAGGAGTTGAGAGGAGAAGGTAAAGACACCCAGCATGATGTGAAGGAAAACGCACTGTGCTACAACCTCAGCTCTGTTCCTGATTTTTCCCAGAACTGGGACGTGGAAGCAGGAATGTATGCCTGATCTATTTGGTGATCAAATGGCTAAGTTTGTAAAATCACTTTGTGAACGATAAAGTTCCAGACAAATGTAAAAGGATTATCATTATAAAAGGTCATTTTAGAAGAAGCAGCCACCAATTGGATACCATCTCTCTCTACATGTTGGAAGGGCGAGAGTTAAGGGGTTGGGAAGATTTCTCAAATATCCTTGCAATCCTGCTATGAACTTCGGGAAAACCTCATTCTTGCATTTATCAGCAAGGGACTCGCTAGATTTACCTTCAGAAACAGGGACCTGCTGGCTCAGGAGCCGTTGAGAGCTTGGAACTCAGAGCACAGCTGGACCAGAAAACAATAGCTAACTTGTATATAAGATTTCCTCCATGTGTTGGCCACTATTGTAAATGACACGGATACGTGTACTTGTTTACACACACACACACACACACACACACGGCCAGTGATTTAATCCTCACTTCAAGGTAGGTACTCAAATAATCCTTATTTTGCAGGTAGGAAACTGAAGCACAGAGAGGTAAAGTAACTTTCCTAAGGTCACACAGCTGATCAATATTAAACTTGGCACTTAAGAGAAACTGGCATACGCCTTGGGACTGGTGAGGCATCATCATTCTGTCCAGGGGTGAGTCTCTTTTAACAGCCTAAGAGATTGAGTAAAACCAAAATTCAAAAGAGATAAAGAGCATTCCAGTCATTGCTCTTTCTACCTACATTCCCACCCTTGCCCCCTGCTGTCAGTGACACCCAAAATGCAGAAGAAAGACGCTACAGTCTAGAAGCCAGGACATCTGGACTCCTCCGCATCCAAAGCAACTAATAGGTACTAACGTGACTGGTGGGCAAACCTTAGCGTCAGACAAAGCTGCTCCTTGCCCAGCCTTCAGAGAGGGTGTGAGCAGAAATAGCTCGAAGGAGCCCAACGACCTCATGGTGGGGGTGGGGGTGGTGTTCAGGTTGCAGGAGGGCAGCTGGGGAATGAAAGGCAAAGGGAAGGGACCCTGGTCAAAATGTTGATGGGAGCCCAGTATTTAACCTGATTCCCCCGGCTGAAGGAAAACCAGCGGCTTCCAAATGCAAGTTGCTCTGATTCCTGTTCGGACCGTTGCCGGCACCGAGTAGGTGCTCAAGAGCATCTCCGAACTCTTGTGATTAATCAGTGCTCGTTTCCGAGACAAAAACGAGGAAGGAAAATCATCCTAGGGATGCCTTAAAGCACGGGGAGCGTCCACCAGGCAATTCTGCCGGAGAGCTCGGACCGGGAAATTGGAGCTGGGCCTGAGCTTCCCCCGAGGGGGACGAGTCGGCTGCAGGCTGGGGACGCGGGCTGAGGGGGCACCACGGGGGATGCCCCCGAGAGGGCTGCTCTCCCGAACCACCCACTCAGCCATGAGGGTGGCGGTCGCCTCCCTGGGCCGCCTGCCCTCAGCCCAGCACCCACCTCAGGCTGAGACCTGGGCTTCAGGGCCCCTATCACTGCCAACTCAGGGAACAGAGGAAAAAGAGACTCTCGTCCCCTTTGCCACAGAAGAGAGTTGCCCTTGTAGGCGATGGGTATTTCATGGGTAAAAGAAATCCCTTCGGGCCACAGAACAAAAGTCTGAGGTTCCCTGATGCCCCTCCCAGTCAGATTCAGAGAGTTTGTAGGTGGGAAGTGACTTTCCGCCACGGGCTCCAGGAACAGGGTCTGCAGTGAGGGAGGGGACGCAAAGTAATGTCGCTTTGCACCGGCGATGCTCCACGCGTGGGATCTCATTGATGTCGGGATGTCCCTGCGAGGAAGGTGTCTTCCCCCCTCCCCACCCCAGGTCCTTCCCCCTGGTGGCCGAGGTCCCAAAGGCTCCCGGCACGCATGGTCACCAGGGTTCTGGATCTGTCTCTCCACGCACTGAGCCCTGTCTTAGACACAGCTGGTGCTCTCTCTCTGCATCCTGTCAAAACCTGGCGTTCAATCAGGGACTCTGGGGCCAGCCAACTGTGGCTTGGGATCCTGGCTTTGCCACTTCCCAGCTCAAGCAGCCCGAGCCACCCTGTCGTATCTTCTCTTCTGTGGGTGGGGGACAGCGGTGGCTGTCACTAGGGTCACTGGGCGGGTCCGGGACGCCCCGGGGGAGAACGTCGTGGGGTGCTGCCTGCCTGGTCAGTGCCCCGCGACATCTGCTGCCGCCGCTGTGGCTGGGAACTGCTCTCCAGGCTCTAGTCCTGCCCCACGCAAATCCTCCAGGGGCACAGAACCAGTGCCTCCTCAGCGTGACTTCGATCGTGTTGCCCCCATCTAGACAACGTATGGCTCCGACAAGCGTACACTCCCTTGCCCAGCACCGAAGGTCCTCAGCAGTGTGCCGTCCTCCTCTTCTTCCGACCTTCTCTCTCAGCCCATCACCCAATCAGCCCCCACCGCCGGTGTGACCCATGTCTCCACACCAGCCTCTGCCTTCTCCCCACGATGCCCAGGTCACTCCCGCCCCAGAGCATCAGCCCTGCCTTTCCACCCATCCAAACTCAACTCCTCCTCTGGAACCAGCTGGAGTCTGTCCTTGTCCATGCAGACTTTCCTGCCCCTCGCATTCTGTTCTAGTCTTTCTCTTTCTCCCCTGCATCCTGAAGCCTTTACGTGTCGGTCCCTCAGTAGCCATCATTGGTTTGGGGACCAATCTCTCTGCTTGCTGATGACCTTGCCGATGATCTTGCTCCATGTTTGCATCTTGGTCTCTCAAGGAGCAAGGCAGGATGGTGCCTCCTGCACCCCAGCATCCTGCAGGGCCAGTGCTGCTCCTGACACCCGGGAGGTGCCCCAGAAGGAGCCTAATAGTGGAGGGGCGATTCAGTGGCCGAGCGCGTGGTCATCTGTGAACGCCGCCCACGTGATCCACAGAATGCTGCGGGGGCACAGGCGCTCACGGGCCAGTCTAGTTTGTCTCAGGCCTGTGGTGGAGCAGCTATACAGACCTTCCGGGCCTGAAAATACAAAACTTTTCAGTCCAAACTGCTTCCTCTGGCAGCAGGATAAAAAGCATAGGAGCCAAACGGAAGAAAGACAGTGTTTAACAGGGACAGGATCTTGGCTCACTTCACAGGGAAGGGGGCTGCAATTTATTGGGCACCTACCATGTGCTAGCAATGTATTTAATCCCCTCATGCTAACTTTTCTTCCCTGTGTTGCAGACAGGGAAACTGAGGCTTGGAGAGCTTCAGTGAGATCACAGTTCTAGGAAATAGCAGAATTTTTTAAAAAACTAAATACTTCTATAGAACTTACTCTGTGCTAAGCACTGTCTAAGCACTTCTCTCATTTGATTCTCACAGCAGTGCTGTGAGGTAGATATTACTGACCCACTTCAAAGGTGACCGGGCAGAGACCCGGATAAGCAAATGGCCTGTGGCCACACAGCTACTAAGTGATGGATCTGGAATTTGACTCAGGCCATGACTTAGGCCATGCCCCTAACCACTGCCCTGCACCACCTCCAGCCTGCTCCCATGTTCAGACACAGGACCAAGCTCTCCCCTGCCCAGACCCTTCACATTTTAGCTGAGTTCCAGGAGACCTTTCCTCCAGCTGATTCCACCCAGAAAACCCATACTTTAGTCTCTGGGCACTGGCAGGCATCAGGCATTGGGCTAAACCTAGTGGCAGTAGACTCTCCCAAGATCAAGTCCACGGAAAAATTCCCAGTTGGTGGCAAAGCCCTTGGCAGCACAGCTAATCTCGCCTGCTCCCCCAGAGATGGGTGCCGTAACACCAGCCAGCAGGTGGCTTGGCTCTGCTTTCCTTTCCTTTGGGGAGGAAAGCCATCGGGGGTGACTAAGCCCTGAGTAAACTGTTCCCAGCCTCACTCCTCCGGGCCGGGTGGGGCCGGCACTGTTTCGGGACAAAACTCAGACACATCCCTCAGCCCCGACCTTTGCACAGTTACCTCTCTGGGGAGCACTCCGCCAGCACCGCTGCTGCCGCTCACAGAGATCTGTGGCTCGTGGGCCTTCAGGGGGACAGAGGGATCTCCGGTGCTGCCCACCTGCCCTGCGGTGCCTTCGGCAGCCTCTGGCCCGGCTTCCCTGCCACAGCACCAGGAGCCAGGTACACTTTCCTGATTAAGCTTCAAACGGCGACACACCCAGAAGGGGAGGGAGGAGGGCGGTGGAGGTGGGGGGCTCCTCTGATCTGGGATCCACTCCCAAGGAGGAGAGAGGGCCACTCTTGGCCTCCTGTGATTGGCTGCCCTGAGTCCAAGAGAGACAAATGCAGCTCCAGCTGGAGCCAAGGGCGAGTGGAGATGCTGTCCTCTCCGGGTGCTGCCCAGCTGAGGGCCAAGGGGGGGGGGACGGCCCACCTGGCCCCCACTGGCAGGGAGCCTCCGAGAGCCTCTAAAATGGAAATCAGTGCCGCAGGAGGGACTTGAATTAGAGCTTAGGAAATGCCTCCTGAATGTGCAGGGTGCAAAGCCCAGGAAGGCACAGGGAGTCTCTTCTCGTGGGGGCAGCCTTATGCTTAGGGGAAGACACCCCTCTCTCTGGAGTGGTTTGATGACACCAGCTTGGGTGTTGGGAGCTGTTGTGATCACTGAGCACTCCTAGGGATGAATGGGGACTAAGAGGGGTGCAGTGGCCCTCCAGGGACACAGTTCCAGGGCTGGGCAGGCCGCTGACTCGCATTGCCGGACTGGGGGCTGCCGTGTGTCCACTGGGGACTTCAGGGCGGCGAAGGCTATTCCACAAAACTGCCTAATGCCAGAGCCGGAGAGGCCTCTTGGAAGCCACCCAGGCCACAGAAACTGGCACCCAGAGAGGGCAGGGTTTGCCCAAGACACACAGCCAGCTAGCTTAGCCTTCTGCAAAGCAAGTGCCCCGCTCTGGCAAACAAGCCCCTGCCTCGTCACCCCTCACCTCTGCCATGAATCCCATACTGTTTCTCTGCACAAAGTCCCTGGGGAGCCTATGGGACCCCTCTCAGCAGCAGGGGAAGACACTCCATTCCCTCACGTGGTTACAAACACCACTGAGCTCTTATTTCTTGCAGGCTCTGTTCCGCTCACACACGCAACCAAACACTGCCAACACCCGGTGAGATAAGCTGCTGTTCCCACTTCTTGGTTGAAGAAACGAAGACAGATTAATTTGCAGAAGTTCACACAGCTGGCTAGAGCCAGCGCTGGGACTGGGACCCGGGCGGCCTGGCTCCCGCGTCTATGCCTCTGACCACTACGCTATAGTGTCCTTCGGTGGCGGCCAGGTCCAGGGTTTCCGGGCGTGGGTCCCCTTGGTGCCTGCTCTGAGCTCCCCTGGCCCCACTGCACCAGCAGAAGCTGGAGAAGACCCTCCCTCGCTGCTCATTCACCCCCCTCCTGACCCCACCCCGTTCAACCAGTGGGAGACTGAAATCTAGGGAGATTTGGTGGTTTACAGATGTCGGGTCTGAAGGTGCTTGAGACAGCGACCGCTTCAGGGGGCCCAAACCAGCATCATCAGCACCCAGCTTCTTCCAAATTTCTGCCATTTGTACTGAGTGTTTTGCTAATATTTTCTTCATATGCACTCGCTTCCCCCCTTCTCACCTGTCCTTAACACCAATTTCCTTGAACTCACGAAGTTTATGTGCTGATTGCGTGTTTTCCCTAATACTAACTAAAATAATTACAGAACTACTAGAATAAAAAGTATTCTTCGGGGTACCCCTACAATCGCCATGCTCATGTGAACCGTACTTCAGGAAACAATAGGCTGGGTGTCCTCACTCTCCTGGAGACGCTCAGGCTCAGACAGGAGGCCTGCTGTTTGAGGTCACCCAGCAAGGAGCAGCAGCGCCAGGGCGGGACCAGGGCTCCCGACACCCAGCCTGGAGCCTTGCGCTCCGTGTCCGACCCGATGCAGTAATCAGAGGAGCCCGGGGCGCGCAGGGTCGGCCTGCCTCTGGCCTTGACTCCGAGCTCAGCTCAATGCCTAGGGAGCAGAGATGTCACTGGCCGAGGGAGCTACCAAATAATCGCCCCCGGGGAGTTCTGAGCAGAACTTCAAGAGTGGGATTTAGCTGAAGGGGTCAGAGTTCCCTGGAGCCCTAGGAGACCCCATTACACCGAGTAGAAGCTCCCTGCCGAATGTACAGAACCTTGACCGGATGGATGGGTTATGTTGTATGAGTAATGATGGTGAAGTGATTAAGAATAGCCAATACTCACTGGGTGCTTATTTACGTGCGAACTGTTAGATTGTTCTAAGTGTTTTACACGCATTAGCAATTTATTCCTTACAATAACCCAAGGAAGCAGGTAATTAGCCCCATTTCACAGTGAGGAAACAAAGACACATAAGGCTTTAAAACGTGCTCACAGTTGTCTGGCCGGTAGGTGGCACCCAGGCTACCGGCTCAGAGTTCAAGCTTTTAACTGCCCCACTTGCTTGACTAAATGGAGGACTGGTATTAGGGGGAGAGATTGGCCCAGCCCCTCACGACAGCAGCTATCTCCTGAGGAGCACTTACCACGGGCTTCATGCTGGCTCATCATATCTGCTCAGGATCCCACAATCGTTCTGGTCCCTTCTCAGCTGTGTCCCTTGCTTGCTTCCAAGGCCAACTCCCAAGTCTCTGCTCTTCCTGGAAGCCCCATCTGCATGTCACCCCCTCCCATCCCCTTTAGTACGCGTACTGGACTTTGAACTTGGGCAAATCTTGGCAAACTGAAATCCCTACCTCACATTGTTCTCCTGGCCCCCACCTCTCAGGAAGAACCCAGCATGGGGCTCCGCAGGGAGCTTCTCAACACCTGTTTGTCCACACACCCCCTGAGGGCAGAAACTTCAATTCGACCCACCTGGTCCCTAGGTGCACTGTGTCCGCCAGGGTCTTGGAGGCACCCCGCGCTGCACTTGCCAGGGGGGGAGGGGATGGAGGGCCCCCTCATGGCACGCACACTTGCTGCTCCCAAGCAGGTCTGTTTCCCTGGCTGTCCCACCTCTCTGAACAGCCGTGGGTTTTCGTTAGGGAAAACGTATGGATTTTGCAGTGAGCACTTTTTACTCTACTGTAAGATACTGACATCAGGCACCCTGCAGAGTCTAAGTTTCATCTCCCACAAAGATGAAACACAGATCACATCTCAGGATAATTCCCCAGGGCCAGTGGATAGAGCTCGTGATGAGCCGAGCCCCACTGGTCAAGTGAGTGGGACTCCTGGCGAGCCCCGGGCCTCTGCCTGGCCCCCACCGTGGGCCCTGCCACAGCCACCAAGACTGTCTAGGCTCTGCTTCTCTGCCCGGGCCTATTAAGGACCATGTTCTCTGTCCCCTCTCTGGGACACAGCATTTCTCATATCACTTGCAGAACACTCCCAGCTCTCTAGATCTCTTGAAATCCAGAAAGTGAGAGAAATAAGACAATTTAATGATGGCTTCCTTGGTTTACAGACAACGGAAGGACAAACATTTCTCTCCATGCACTGGTACAATGAAATTCAGAGATGAGTGGCAATCCCAGGACAGGAGCTGTGGTATTCAGAGCCACCGCTCAGCCTCCTGGTTGCGTGGTCCCACCAACCGCCTGGCTCAGCACCTGCAGACCTGGGGAGGCAGGGGGATGGCCCAGGCCACCTGAGGTGGGAGTGAGGGGCCGCGGCCACAGGAAGGGAGGCGCAACGGCACTGCCGTGCACTGGTGGAAGAGTGTGTGTGTGGGGGGGACAAGTGTCTGGGTGTGCCCTGAAGACAGTGCAGCTCAGTTGTGTCTGCAGTCCCATCAGAGCCGTCCTGAGGGCTGGGACCAAGCTGAGCTGGGGCTGAGGTATGGGGGTCGGGAGGAAGGCGGCAGAGAAGGAGCACATGCTGACTGCTTTCCTCCCACACACTGAGTTCCTGATGACCCAGCTCCATCTTGCAAAGGGTAAGAACATTCCTAAGATTTGGAGCTGGGGGGGCGGCAGGGGTGAAGTAAGGAGGTACAGCCTGTTCCAATCCCGAGGCCACCTGAAGCGTCTCTGCTCTGTTCTGGCCTGCCCCACCCCCTCCAGCCCAAAGACTGGAGCAGGCAAACCCGAGATCAGGGACCCCACCATTCTGCCCAGATTCAAACAGCTGACTACACCTTTTCTAAAGAGAGGGAGGAGAAGGAAAAAGGCCATGGGCTTCTAAAGAGAAAACCTGGGGAGGGTGGCACCGAGGGGTGGGGAAGGGGCCTGCGGCTCCGTCCAGCCCCAGAAGCTGGCAGCCGCGGCCCACGGTCCTTGGCCCAACCTTGCCAGCCCACCTAGCTGAGCATCTTGTGCCGATCGAAGACCGTCTTCCGCTGCTCCTGCACCTGCAGCTTCCAGCGCTGCTGCGCGCCCTCCACGCGCTCCAGCACGGTGTTCGCTCGGGGGCCCCCCAGAGAGCCAGTGGCGGCTGCCACAGAGCGAGCGTCCTGCAGGGGGAAGGAAAAGGAGAGAAGATTCAGCACTGTGAGCCAGGGTGGGTCTCGGAAACCTGACCCGGAAAAAACACCCTTAGAGCAATCCCAAAGGCTGAGCTCCCCACAGACTGGGAGGCTGGACCTCCTCGACGGCTGGGGGCTGCCTGAGGGCCTGGCCTTGTCGTCCGTAGGGCCTTGCCCAGTGCATCAGGCCAGCTGCAGCCTCGGTGTTTGGAGAACCTGTGGGGCGGGGCCTGGGAAAGGGGGCGCTCTGGGAGGAGTATGATCTGGGGTCGCCGTTACCACACAGCTATACTTCAAGTCGGGTCCCTGGCTCTGCCCCACTGGCTGATTTCTGGCCCTCAGGAGGAATACTGAGTGTTGGCCTCAGGACCTCATGGGTCGGCGCAGATGCCCTGATGCCATCTGTGGCTTGAGGAAAGGCATCAGTGTGTCCCAGGGTGGTTATCAGGCTGCAAATCCCCCCTGCCCTGCCAGCCACAGCCCAGGCACAGCAGGGAGACCCAGGGGCTAGGGCCTGGCTGCCCTGGGCAGGGAGCACACGGGTGCCAGTGGGGAAGATGGGCCCACCGAGAAGTCCGCACAGGAGCTGCTCTGCCAGGGGCTGGGACACCCAGCTGACTGCCCCTAGGAAAGAAGGGATGTCACTCACTCAGGGAGTCTGGCAGGGATGGAAGTTTAGAGTTCAAACCCAGCACTCCCATTCCAGAGCCTGCCCTGGCCCACTCTTCTCTGACAGGTTAGGATAGCTCGGCTCCTTCTCTCTGTGCCCCACCGATCCCCTTCCCCTCTGCTCTCAGAACCGCTTCTGTTGTCAAAGGCAGCAGCTCCCCTAATTACCACCTCTCTACCTCTGAAGCTCCGGAGCCCATGCATTTCCTGCAGGACCCCAACCTGATCTTTGGGGGGAATTAGAGCCGAGGGCCAGGCCCACACCCCCGTGGGGATTTCCTCCCTCGCTCTCCCTGCCTCTTATCTCCTGCCACACATCTCTTAAGGGATTAGCACACCTCTCTAAGCCCAGGCCGCCCAGTAAATGCAACTTTGCTTCTAACGCCCCGCGCTGGCACAGCTTCTGTCGCCTCGCAGCTGCCAGGCTGGGGAGAAGGGAGGGGTGTGTTAGACGAAGGTAGGGGAGGCAGAGAGAGCTGGCAGTTGCAGAGAGGTGGCCGGCTAGGGGTGAGGCTGGGAGGTAGTTCACTGTCGCTGTAGAGGTCTGAGTCACTGTCTCGTGGGGGACACTGCCTCCCCAGGGGCCCGGGTCCAGAACCCTGAGGAAGGCTTCCTTAGCCCACAAGGCTGAGGATCCCAGTGACACCGAGGACGCAGGTGCCGAAAGCGTCAGGAAGGGGGCGCACTGAGCCCAAAGTCAAGACTCCTGGGTTCCAGGCCTGGACTCCCAAGGGCCATCGTCTCCCTGCCTCACATTCCCACCTCCCCCACAGGGCCTACAGTAGGAGCTGGGACAGAGGGACAGCCTTAGCCACCTGGTAGCTTTGGGTCCCTGGCCAAGTGACTATTCCTCCAAGCTTCAATTTAATAAAGCCCGTCTTTTCAGACTTTTTTGACTGTCCTGTCAGCAGGCGTAACATGTACCTGATGGCCCAGTGTGCGTGCACAAACCTATGCATGCGCAATAAACAAGTTTTATAAGACACGTAGTAGGAGGCATTCTGATATTTGCGCTGCTCGCCTTCAGTTTTTAAAATGCGGGTCATGACTCATGACACAGATTTCATGACCTAATGGCTTGTGACCCATACTTTGAAAAACATGGTTTAGGATGAGGAGATGGCTACGCAAGGTTAAATAAAATCATATATATAAAGTTCTTAGTATGCTGGCCGTCACGGAGTAGGAGCTCGAGAAATGTTTCATTTTCTTCTTCCCCGGCAGTTCGGCTCAGGGGTTAAGAACACCGTGGACTCAAACAAACCCGGCTCTGACTCTTGGCTCTGACACCTACCGGAATATGACCCCAGGCAAGTTAGCTCCTGCTCGTAACCTATTTCCCTGTCCGTGAGATGGGGGCTGCTTTGGCGGTGCCTGGCAGCTAGCAAGCGCTCAACTCACAGCAACTATTCCCGTCAGATGCCAGCTCTGGGGTCTCCGAGGCGGGAGAAAGGGGGAGAAAGCTGGCAGACTGCTGCCAGAGGGAGCTGCTTTTGAAAAAGGACCATGGCACAGTACCACTTTCCAATCCCGTCCCTTCCTGGTTCAGCTGCACCAGCTGGGTGCTACCAGGGCCCAAGGGCAAGCCTCCGCGTGGCCGGGTAGGGGAGGTGGGCACTGAAGCCCCACTGGGGAAGCTGTGGGCCCACCGGGATCTGGCTATCCTGGCTTTGGGGGCCCAGGGGGCTTCTCTCCCTCCCCACCTCTCATCTCGCCCCTGCCAGGTCCCATGAGGAGTGCCGGGGTGGGAGCCCGAGGCAGGCTTGGAGGGATGGGCCGGCTTCAGCCCAGCTTCTCCTTGACGGCTCCGCAGCTCAAGAGACCGTCTTGAGGAGGGGAAGCCAGAGGAAGCCAAGAGCAGAGCATTAAGGGAACATGCTGAAATTCACCGCATGACCACAGTATCATTTGTCTCCCCTTCATGTAAAGTCTTAACAAACAGCTCCTAAGTGGGGGAAAGCTGCTGCTGAGAGCCTCCGTGTTTCCATTGCTAATAGTCTGATTAAAAGGTATTAAAGCTTCCACGTCTGTTCTAGAGACGGCCCGGAGTGCGGCCTCATCTGTTGCAGAACGGCAGCTGGAGGCGGGAGAGAAATCACACCATTTCCAGCCCCTTCCCTCTGATGCGGGGTCTCGGGGCGACTCAGGGAGGTGGCAGGGCAGCTTGGACAGGAGGAAGGCGCCTGGGTCCCGACGGGGACCAGAGTACCATGACGATGACAAGGGTCACTGTGTGCCAGGGGCTCTGCTAAGTATTTTACGTGGATTATCCCTAGGCTTGGGGGTCCTGGGTAACATTACTCCTGTCTGCAGACAAGGAAACTGAGGCCATGGGAGAGGAGTCCTCTTGCTGCCCAAGTCACACAGCCCGGCAGGGGCTGCGTGGGGGTGGGAACCCATGTCTGTGTATCTCTTATCCCAGCACTCTGTTGGCTGCTTCTTTGGCTCGTTGCTCCGAAGAGAGAGCCAACATGCAAAAACAAAGAACCAAGCCGGTACCTTTCCACGAGATCGGAGTAAGCACAAAGTGCCTGTAAAGGCACTGGGAATCAGGGACCTCAGGCCAGGCCCTCCTCTCCGGGCCTGGGAGGCCCCAAATCCTGGTGTGCACAGGCCAGAGCTGACAACCACCGTCAACATGGCCCAGAGGAAAAGAATCCCGGTCACACAGCTCGGAAAGGCCCGGGTACAAAGCCCCTCCAAAACGGGGACTACATGGCCTCCCTCAGTTTTCCAGGTTTAACCCAAATCCTTCCTGCTGTAGCCAAACCCCACCGCTTCTCTGCTGTAAAGCTCTCCCAGACTCCCACACGCTGCCAGCCATCTTCCTAGGACATCCCATGACGCCGTGCCCCCACGCAGACACCCCGCCTGCTGCCTCAGCTACCACAGACAGAACACGTGTGGGCACAGCATCAAGGCCGCCAGGCTGGCTGAGGCGCACACGCCCGGTCTCACCTCCCCCGCGCCCCCCAGCCCTGCAGCCACCCTGCTCCACACGCGGCCCCTCACCGCCAGGCCTTTCTTCCTGCTGCCCCAGGCCTTCCCTCCAATAATCACCACGCTGCTGCTGTGTTCAGACCCCACAGAGATGTCTCGTTCTTAAGGACGAACAGACACTCGGCAAGCTGACACACACGTTATCACAATGATGTTGAGGTGAGAACAATTACAGCCATTCCAGATGGAGGAAAAGGACACTCGTCACCCCGGCTCCTTCACGACCCCAGGAGCCCTCATCATCACCACCATTCTTCTGTTCCCTGCATGTCCCTAGAACTCTAGGCCCCCGAGGGCTGACATCTCTGAGGACCCCTCAGAGCTCAGGCGGCCCATGCTGCAAGTAGCAGAGAAACCCAGAGCCTCAAGGAAACCCTTATTTCTCCCTCTTCAAAGAGGGCCAAACCCATACATCTAAAAAGCTCTGTTTGCCATTTCTGTCCCAGCAAACACGCTTGCTTCCTCCTTTCAAAGGGTGTCTGAGCCTGGGGATTAAGCCTAATGCTGCCGGAATCCCAGGGGAGGCAGCGCTCAGCAATCAGGGCCCACTGAGGCCTGCCAGCACTTTCAAAGGGAACACGACAGGCTTTCATCTCCCTCCTTGGCGCTGGGGCTGGGGCTGTGGGGGAGGCCTCCCTTCCTCTTCCAGACCTCTCGCCCCAGGGCATGAGAGCTCTTGGCTACAGGAATTGGGGGAATGGAGCCAAGGGCCCCCAAACCTGGGAAGTGGTCCAATCCCCAGATCTCATCTCTGATTGGATCCCAGACTTGAGGGGTAGGGGGTGGGGCAGGGGCACTGGCGCCTGGACAGTTTCCTCCTCAAGGTCACTGAGTTATATGGGCCTAGGCAAACTTCCAAAGAACCTAAGAGGTCCCGTTCCAACTTTCTTCCTTTGGGAGTGAAAGCTAAATCCCTTACCCCAGGGGAGAGCCCATCCTTCTTGCTTCCTTCTTAAGGGAAACCCTCCCCAGACCACTAATAAACCCAGAGATGCAGCTTCGGCCCTGGCTCTGCCGCTGTTTGGCCAGGTGGCCTTGGGACCTGCTCTCCTTGCACCCCACCCCACGCCCCTTCCCTATGTGCACTGGAAGAGGTGGGGCAGCAGAGCCCCCTCACCATCCAAGGCTAGGGGCACGGGTCTCTGGGGAGATGAGATCTCTGGGCGTTATTGACCCCAGTGTCCCTACAGCACCTGAGCTGTCACTCTCTCACGCATCCTCTGAGCTGGCTCTGAAGACCGCCTCGGCCAAGAAGCCTTCCTTCCCAGACTAACAGGAAGAGGAGAAGTCCCCAGCCCCTGTCTAACAAAGAGCTTCCCAAAGCACCTAACTTGCTCCCTGACTGCCCACCTCCTAACACTGGATCTCGCCCACTGCCTTTATGGTCCTGGCTCATTCACTTGGTTTGGGCTCTGTCTTGGGGCTTCAAGCCCCGAGGGCAGACAGGAGGTCTGTAACTCACGCAGCGCGGCCCGCAGGAAGAAGAGAAGCCCCGTGCACAGGAGAAACACGGAGCTGCTGAACCCCCAGGAGGGACGACCTAGGGACAGCTAGGTTGGAGACACCACACAGAATCACAGGGTGAGGGGATGGGGAGCTGGGCCAGGCGCCAGGACTGGGGGCAGTGCGTGCTAACGGTGCTGAGCGGGTGAGCAGACCCCACCCCCAGCTGCCCCAAGGAGTTCCCTTAACCATCCTCCAGGTGCCCGGGAGCTGCACTCTGCCCCGCCCCCCGTATCTGCGCAGAGACGCTGCACCTCAGGTGAGGGCATCACAGACTGAACACCTTAGACTGCTTTCTGGAATATCGGGGTAGGAGGTGAGGGGGTGTCATCCCTCCCACCTCTCTCTCCCAGGGCAGGAAATCTCGCCTACAGTGTGTAGCGTGGGCTTGCCAGCTTCAGCTTGAGAGCTGCCTGAGGCCCCCACGGCCCCCGCAGGCCCCCAGGATATGGGGCCGGATAGCACTTCCTCACAGGACAATCCTCCTTACATGGCCAAAATCTGCACCCAAGGAATGTACAGCCTTGGATTCGGGATCTACTCTCAGGAACTGGAGGGCCACGTCTAACCCCCCCTCTCCCTTTAAAGCCCCCTCACACAGAGGCAGCTCTGACCTAAGCCTCAAAGTGGGAAGCACCCCAGGTCTCCTCGGGGAGAGGGGCCTGGGCCCAGACCCAGAGACGGCAGGCCGCCCTCCCCTCTGGCACCACATCCAGGACGGCAGGAGACACAACAAGGCCATGCCCAAGAGCCATGCATTCCAGAGAAATCGCAGCACGGGCTGTGTAATCACGGGGCCGCATCTCTCAATTACCCCCCAGCCAGGACTGCAATTACCACATTACCCCTAATCACCGCGTGTTTATTAGCCATGCCCCTCCCCATCAGAGCTGCTATTACTGTACATTAATAACCAGGTAGGCACG
Organism: Ursus arctos; assembly: GCF_023065955.2. NCBI lineage: Eukaryota > Metazoa > Chordata > Mammalia > Carnivora > Ursidae > Ursus > Ursus arctos. The sequence goes on from NW_026622874.1 coordinate 37,739,435, forward strand.
CAAGGTTTCCTCCTGAACACAGACCACCCAACTGCCAGCGCCACCACCTCCCAGGCCCCAGCTCCCAGGGCTCATCCTCTCTGCTCCCCCTCTGGCCAAGCTCATGGCAGCAGGAGACTGCACGCAGACTGGGAACGGTCCAGCCACATACCCAGGAGAAGCAACAGGGCCCATGGATGGCCAGGCCTCCCTCCTTCCCCGGCCTCGTCCTCGTGCTTGTGCTGGCCCAGATCCACGACGCCCAATGGCTGCACACGGAGATCTGAGCCCCGGACCCTCTGGGCGGGGTACCCGCCCTTTTCCACCTCCAATGCAGCACTTGACATATTCTAAATTGTGACCTCCTGGTGGCAGTTTAGCCAATGCCTGGTGATTTCTAGTGACCCCAAACACACTCACTTACGAGGGAGCACACCCAACCCATTATCAACTGTGTCATCTGCAAGAAGACTCCTCAGATCTTGTTCAATCTCCCTCTCTTACTCCCAACTGTGGTCCTTGTACCCCTGGCTTTACCGGGGCTGAGACTAAGTTCTCTCCCACCAACATCGGGAGGTTGCTATCATGTACCCCTTGAGTTTGGTTTGATTTTTTTTTTTCCAAGCTCAACAGCGGTCTACAGAATCACTAAAGAATGAACCTGCTCTCTCCCAGTCCACCACCAGCTTGACACCAGTATCTGAGCAACCAGGATATGAGGCATGTCTACGTGCCTGGCCCTGGTTGGTCCATCTCCCCTCGGCCCAGAGAGGCAGTCCACCAGGACCACATGGCTCCCTCCTGCCCTAATGCCAGACATCAGGCCACCTCCTGCTTCACCTGGAAGTCCAAAGGGTGGTTCCCCACTGAGGAAAACTCTGGAGCCTGGGTGATGTGTAGGACACTGAACAGGGGAAGAGCAAATTGGCGTATGGGGGGTAAGGCACACGGATCCCCACCTAGGCCTCCAGCATGCTCTTCTGGTTCTGCCCTGGGGACTCGCAGGCTGGGAGCCCAGGACCCCCTGTGGGCAGAAGTACCGGCACCCAGAAACCTGCTTACCTCATTTTCCTCCTCATTGTGCAGCTGTTCGGTGTATGCGTCTGGCTTTCGAATGAGAGGGTCCACCAGCATCAGGAAGGCCATGTAGAGCAAGAGGGCCCCCACCACTGACAGGTAGATGACAATGATGACCTGAGGGAGAGAGCCAGCTTGCCCTGTGAACCAACACCCTGGGCCAGGACGGCAGTGGCTACCTCGAGCGCTGCACTGGGGAAGGGCCCGGAGGCTGAGGGCTTGGAGGCAAAGACAGAAGGGACACGGGGGCCCTATTCCACATATTTACCAGCTTTGCCCTAAACTGAGGGGATCCCACAAGGGCAGTGGACATAAAAACAACAGATCATGAAGGAAGGCACCTGGATCCTGACACCCCAAGATGCTCCCTGGGGTGGGGAGTGTGGAAGTGGGTCCTACCTGGCTGTCTCTAAGAAAGGGTGGAAAGCAACGGGACACAAAGTCAGAGCAGGGAAGAACCGGCTGGTGGAGAGGCCTGAGGCCGAGCCCCAGGGAACGAGGGCTCACTCCCCACTGCCAAGTGCAGGACGGACAGGTGGGGAGCGCCAGTCCCGAGAGGGCACGCCGATGGGTGGAGGGGGACAGGCTGGCAAGAAGGTATGCCCGGATGGCTGGAGAACACATCTCCGCCTCCTGTCAGTCACCCTGCATGGAGGTGACAGCCAGTGGCAGAATGACAAACCTCTTACGTACATGGAGAGCCTCATACTGGAGTAACTTCTGTTTTACAGAAAAGACAGAATCAGTGAGGCTAATTCAATGTTTCCCAGTGTGGTACTCTGGGCATTTAGGACAGGACTCTCCAAGACACTCGGCAGCCACAGCCCCTATAATGGTGTCATAATACACCTCTGTTACTGGGACCACAGAAGCACCTTCACTCGAGTCCAAATGCCCGCGGGCCGGCCAGTACTCACCTGACTGAGAACCCTGAGCCTAAACTACTCAGCCTAAGTTCCAAGGTTAGCAAACGGTAGAGATGTAACCTGAACTCAGATTTACTGACTCTGGCTCACATGCTTTTTCTACTTCCACAATGCCTGGCCATCACTGGCTTCTGATCCACAGCCTTGGCCCCAAATGGACTGTGATGAGTAATAAAAGGAAGAGAGAAACCTTGGGATTTTCAAGGCAAAGCTCAGCTCAGCTCAGTCAAGGGTCAAGTTCAACTGGACCAACTTCCTCCCTGACTGGGGCACCAGTGTTCATGCCTCTTTAAACAGGGTGAATGGTCAGCCCTCTTGCCTGTACCAGGGAAGGGCAAGGGGAATGGAGGCTGAGTCTATAATAGGCTGAAGCTGGGGGGTGGGAGAGCCTCCTAGGGAGGAGGACTGGAGGGAAACTTGAGGGATTAGGAAGTATGTCTGATGAGGTCCCCATATCGGGAAGTCCCTTTCTGCCAAACAGGGAGAGGCGACACCTGGCTCAGTATTCAGTCTCAGCCATCTGGTCCCCGGAGGGTGGGGGCCCTGGAGCATGTTCAGAGCAAGAGGAAGACGCTCCAGGAGGGGCTGGCTCAGGCGGGAGGATGAAAGGAGCTGAGTCTGCACAGCTTCATGGGGCGACGACTGAGCGGTAGGGGACAGACAGCTGCTTCCCATCAAAAAGGTGAGAACACGGAGGACCGCAGCACAGGGAAGGAGCTGCCAGCTCCCTGGTCTGGGCAGGACGACAGCAGGGAGCATCGCCTCCCCCTCAGAGCCTCAGAAGGAGAAACGGGATGGACTAGGCAGTGTCGATAAACTCAATTCCTTTCTCGATGCTATTTCTAGACTCTCCATAGGACCAGTGGAAGTAAGCTGAAAACCTGGCCACAAAGAGCTTAAGTTAGAAATCGGTACGCGGGGCCTGGCTCAGAGTTAGAACCCGGACTAGGAAACCCCGGGGGGAGGCTCCGGGTGAACGAGCTCTGCTAGCGTGAGCCATGGTCCTACGGAGCCCACCCAGTGGCAGAAGAACGGACAAGGCCCCTGCCCTCACTCGCTAAGGTGGGCCTTGTTTACTATTTCTCCCGAGTTCACCCAACAGCCTATGAGAATGAGGTTTGGGGCTGAAGCCCCCTGCCCAGGTCCCACCACACAGACAGCTAGCCCTGGTGCACAGCTCTTGGGGGGCTTTTCAGGAGTCTGAGGCCACTCTGGAAGCTCAGTGAGACTGGGTGTTCGGGGAGGGCGGGCTTACTGCTCTATTAGCAGCATCCTGCATGGTGCCCAGACCATAAAAGGCACCTGAAAGAGGCTTACGGAATGAATGGAAGAAAGAAGAAAGGGAAAATTGGAAGGAACAGGAGGAAAAAAGTGACATGAAGCACCTCTCCCAGGTTCCCGGCCCCCCATATAATGGGAGCCACTGGACAGTTGTCAAAGGACAGAGCTGGCTCCAAAACGGTATGGGAAGCAGGCCCGTGTCTGTGACTAGGCCAGCCCAGAAGCCAGTCCCACCGATACTTGGAATGTTCCAGAATATAGCAAAAGACCGCGAGTGCCGGGCAGCCAGGGAGCGGAGTGGGCCCGTGCCCCGAGCCCCAGGCTACCTTGATGGTGGTGGTGCTGCGCTCCTCGTACTTGCACTCACACAGCAGGCAGTAGGCCTCCACGTCGTGGCCGGGCACCGGCATGGGCTCCACCACGTGCAGGCAGTTGCTGCAACAGAGACAGACGGGGCGGTGGGAGCAGGGCCACTGGCAGCTGGCAACCCAGGAGGGGACAGTGGGGCAGAGGTGAGGGGGCTCCCAGGGCGTGGGGAGAAGCCCCCTCCCAACCCACCAGCACCAGCTCTCTGAAGTGCACCTGCGGTGTGGCCACGAAAAATGCCAACACTTCCCAAACAGCTGCCCTCAGCTGCCTTCTTGTCTCGTGCTGTGCTCGCCCCCACCCTGGTCCCATGTGGGCTCACCCAGTCCAAAGATTTCCAAGTCAGCACTGGTGAGGCTTAGACAGGAGTCTTAGGCTAGAATCCCTGTCAGGACCACCCCCCGGCACCCTTCCATCCAGCTGCCCGCTAGTCACCACAGAACAGCCCACAGGGACCACGCATTCCACGGCAACCCTTCTGCCCCAGCTCCCCAGTCCTGGGGCTGTGTCCCCAGAGCACCCCCACTGTCCACTCCACTGACCACGTCCAAACCTGGTAATCACCCTTGACACTCCCTTTTCCTCTCACCTATGAATCCACCAAACGCTGGTGATTTTACCTCCTTAAAACCGTCTAAGACCCACCTTCTCTATTGGCTCCCACTGCCCTGTCTTTTTTTTTTAAAGACTTTATTTATTTATTTGACAGAGAGAGATAGCCAGCGAGAGAGGGAACACAAGCAGGGGGAGTGGGAGGGGAAGAAGCAGGCTCCCAGCGGAGGAGCCTGATGTGGGGCTCGATCCCAGGACTCCGGGATCACGCCCTGAGCCGAAGGCAGAGGCTTAACAACTGAGCCACCCAGGTGCCCCTCCCACTGCCCTGTCTTAGCTCAAGGTCTCAACATTCTGTCCTCGGACCAATGCCCTGGACTCCCCATTGCCCTCGCACCTCTTATCTGGCCCTATGTCTATACTACCTTCACCAGGCAGCCGAGTGGTATCAGCAAAAGTAAACTCCTGTTACGTCACCCCCTGCTTAAAGCCCAAAGCTAGTCAAGACCTCCACAGGGCCTCTAGCATGAGGCCAAATGAGCTGCTCCCCCTGGGGTCCCCACGGCTCCACCTCACTCCAGGCTGCCTCCCTGTCCCGGCCCATCCCCTGCCATGCCTTACCCCACTCCCCATCCTCCAGTTCTGCTGATCTTCTGGACTCTTCTCTGAATGAGTCATGCTCCCCTCCTTGACACATCTGCTTTCTGCCAGGAATACGTGGCTTTGCCACCTCCCCTTCCCACGCTCCGAGCTCTACACATCCTTCGAGATCCAGCCCAAAGATCTGACCTCTGCCCGCGGCAGCCAGCACCCACACTCACCTCTATCACAGCACTGACCACACTACACTGTAATCCCAGCTTTATTTGTATGGTCTCCCCTGGGGGATGCTAAGTTCCTCGAGGACAGAAGTCCTCTCCATCTTCCCAGCACCCAGCGTGGTGCTGGCAGAGCAGGGCTGGGGGGACAAGCTCAGGGAACAAGCTCCTGCCAAATGCATCCCGTTCTAACGGTATGCCCACTTAGCCCACCTTTACCTACGCGGCCGACTAAGGCGAACTAAAGATCAAAGGCGCCACGTATAGGAAGAGGGAAGTGAGCTCAGGAAGGCAAAGTGGCATCGCCACCACGATGAGGTCAGGACCCAAATCCCGATCCTTGGCTCGTCTTTCCATGTGACGCTCCATCTTCGTGGGCCCTGGGCCTGTGCTCAGCTCTTTACTTGGGCCTCTTGACCGGTCCCAGCCTTCTTCGGATCAGCAGGTTTCAACAGGTACAGTTCACAGACCACAATAAGCAAATGACCTCGAGAATGCACCTTTATCATTACCACTGGGGAAAGTCAACCACACTCTCAGAGGTACGCAGAGGCAAACCAGGCATCACACAGCAATGGACATCCAGGTCTGGGGCTCTGGGCCTATGACCTCCTCTCTGGGATACAAGGGTTGTACCAGATGACCTTTAAGGCCCTTCCAGTTCTGACAGGAATCCTGCAAGAGTCAATGGGGAGAACTTGGGAGACAGTTTCATTAAGGGTAGTAGGTGGAAACTGAGGCCGCGCAGGAGTCTAGGATCTAGCGACATCATTGGCAACACCCCTGCAGGGGTGGGGGTGAGGGGCTTGACCTATGGTCAGCAGGTCAAATGTACAGCAGGGTGACTACAGTTAACAACCCGTATTATAGGTCTTTCAGGTCTCTGAAGACAACCAGGCCTATTCTGAGCTATCCCAGGGTCCTTCTAGACTCAGCCTGGGTTTCTGGCAGAAGCATCAAAGATGTGTGATGTGAAGATCAGGTGTTGAAATAAAAATGAGGTGTCCTCTAAAAGCCTCTGGTTCCCTTAAAAATCCAGTATGTAGCATACGCGATTTCCCCTAACCCCTGAGGATTCCAGTTCCACCTCTGGGTAACAACTTCACCACATCATTCCTCACTGCGTGAGTGGGTCATCGTCCACTGTAACTAACTGCACCATTTCCAGACCCCGAACGCTGCCACGTCTGGGAGCAGCTGATGGACAAGGCCAGGTTCACGGACAGCACTGGTCATCACTGCTGGGACCTTCTCTTCTCCAGGAAGTCCCTACAAGCCTCCTGAGGTCCAGATGCCTCCCTTTCTGAGGCACACGGGGTCCTGGTTTCAAAGGCCACTCGAACGCTGTACTGGGATGTGCACACTCCCTGCCAAGGGCAAGCAAGGTGGGGTGGCAGGGGCCGCTGGGAGGAGTGAACCCAGGTTCTTCAAACTGGAATCCTGCCACTCACGGGAATAGGCTGTAAAGGGGTTAGGGGAATAGTAAATGAAAAGCTGAAATCCTTCTGCTGTCTCTGGCCTCTTGAGAGTCAGTAAAACCCTAAACATGATCTTGCTCTAAGGATTTCATTTACCTTTCTGGGGATCAGTGGTATCGAAAGACTCCAAGGACTGGTCAGAGGACATTAAGGGAGAGGTCTACAGAGAAAGATAAGCTGGGTTTAGTTCTCCGCTCCGCCGCGTATTCTGCGATTGTAAGTAATTTATTTATCCCCTCCGGGTCCCCGTTTCCTCATTTATAAACGGAGGCTGAATTCATCAGTGTCTTTCAGGCTGTTTTCTCTTGGGCACCCCAGGAACCACTGGGCAAGAAGGGGGTGGAGGGAGGGGCTGAGGGACCAGTCCCTCTTGGCACCAGGTCTGATTTTGTTTCGCATGCTGTGTTTCCAACACAGATTCTGTCTCTAGAAAGGTTTGATCTCTAGAAGTCGGAAAGACAAAGAACTAACCTACTTGGTTCTTTCCTACTCTGGGACCACCTCTGCAACATATCTCCTCGGCAGACCCACCAACAGAGCATCTTTAGGGTTTCTGCCCTCCCATGGGCATGCGGTTAAGAACCCCTAGCACTATAGACGGCAAACACCAGCCACGCAGGAACATAAAGGCCATGACCTGTGAGTCCCGCAGCTCAGACAGTTCTGGCTTGGCTCTGCAGAACAAAGGGTAAGAGGATTCTCCCATCCACGGACCCAGGTGACAGTAGAGTGGCGACAGTGGCAGAGACCTGAAGACATAACTGGTCTCCTCTGGCCCTCGCCAGGGGGCTGGAAGACCACAGGTCAAGTCCCCCTCCCTACCCCTATAGGGGTGTTCCCAATGTTGTTGCTGGGTCCTAGAATCCTGCCCAGCCTCAGTTTCCACCTACTACCCTTAATGGGACTGTCTCCAAGTTCTCAACTTAAGCTTATTCATTAAACAATCCCCTAATTCTGACTTCTAAGGAGAAGAAGATAAACTATAGCCTGAGAGGTCCAGATGGGACTCCTTTCTCCGCAGGCATCCAAGCTTGGGTTTGCGGCCATCCTATCACCCCCGCCAGAGACAGGGGTACGAAAACCTGCTGTTGCTTGTGGGAAGTAGCCTTATTATCTGCTGCGGGGCTCCGTCTGTCAATTTATTTACTCATGTTATTGGAGCTATAACCGCAAGATACAAGGAGGTCACAGGGGCTCCTCCCAGGACTTCGCATCTTAGGGTTTTGTGAATCCATCAGGACAGGCGAAACCAGAGGGAAACAGTCTCTGCTGTGGGAGGAGCTCCAGTTTTCAGGGGCTGTGCTGTTAAGTCTGACGATGATTATCTATGCGGCCTCTAACAAGGCATGATAATATATAATAATTTTAGCTAACATTTATACAGCACTTACGACATGCCAGGCATTGTCCTAAGTGCCCTACTGACAAGGGCATGTACCAGCACGCACGCGCGTACACACACACACACAAATACTCAAAATACTGCCATCCATCTTACGGATGAGAAAACTGAAGTACACTGGACAAGAAGTCACCTGTCACACAATGAACAGGGGGCCAACCTGGATCTGAAGCCAGGCAGGCCGGATCCCTAGTCTGCACATCTAGCTAGCCTGCCTCTCGGAAAATCACTCAGACTATCTCAGAACTGGAGAAGTTCCAAGTTCCCAAAAGCTGCTCTGAACCAACCGCATCCTAATCACCTAAGGAATGTTAAGGGAATGTTACTCCTGCCCCCCTGCTCCCCAGTATTTACTGAATCCGATTTGTAGGGGGAAGAGATTGAATGTACAGCAGCATGACTATAGTTAACAAAACTATATTATATACTTGAAAATGGTGAAGAGAGTAGAACTTAAATGTTCTTAACACACACACACACACACACACACACACGGTAATTATGTGAGGGACAGAGGTATTAACCTTATTGTGGTAACATTTCACAATACGTATGTGCATCAAGTCATCAGGTTGTACAGCTTAAACTTACACAAAGTGCTATGTCTAACGGATCTCAGAAAAGCTGGGAAGAAAGAAAACATCAAAACCCCAAATCTTGGGAGCAGGTGGTGCTAGGAATCTGTATTTTCTCAAAGCCCACCTGACGATACTGACACACAACCAAGCAGGGACCCTGACCTAGACATCCCCTCCGTGTGATGCGAGTCCCTTCCACAGTGTCTTTAGCAAAGAATCACCCCATCTGTGCTCAGATCCCTCCCAGGATGGGGCTTCCCGGCTCTTAAAACAGCCTGGATTAGAAATGCTTCCTTGGCTCGCACTTGTATCTGTTTCCCTGAAGCTACCCTTGAAGCTGTTTCTACTGGCTCCAATTCTACACCAAAAAACCACATTGAACGTAACTGATTCCCACTCCCATGTGCCCCACCTCCCAGAGCATGCCAGCCCTGCTCCTGGTCTTTGCCAGCCACCAGATGTCCCCAAGCCCTCTCCTCGTCAAGCCTCCCTTAAGCCACTCCTTCTAGGATATGGTGTTGAAACTTCCCTTCACTAAGCTGGTCTCCTTTCTCTGAACAAATCTGTGCTTCTTTTTCTCATTTTTAAAGGGAAACATCCAGAAATGAATTCAGGACTCCAGGAGTATAAATAACTGAAGTCTCTAGAATTCTAAAAAGGGAGCACTACCTATCTCATCTACCTTACAAGGCGTTAATGAGACTGGTACAGAATAACACACGTAACAGAGCTTTGCAAAAGTACACAAAAGGTTCCATCGTATGTGGGCATACTACCTACCTCTCCTAATTTTCTGCTACCATTTTGCATTATTCATAAACACCCAAATCAAAGCAAAATAACAAAATCCACTTCTCTGACCAGGAACCCCTCGGCTAGAGTTCAAGACACCTGGGTCCTGTGCCCAACTGGCTGTGTGACCATGGACCAAAAAGTCCTTTGTAGGCTCTAGTGGGAATGCAGAAGTCAGCTTATCCTCCAGAGGTCCAGGAACCCCAGTAAACACCTGTAAACTTCAACTAGTTGTAGCAGCCTCGAGCCAGCCTGCACAGCGCCTTACCAGTCCTTCTGTGACACATTCTGGTTGTAAATGTGCCCACTGATGTTTCTATATGGTGGGCAGATGCATTTGCAACGGATATCTTCAGAGCTCTGGAAGAGAAAGTACATGGTAGGCAAGTAGGCAGGGCCCCTGGCTTTAGGTTCTAGCAACACCTTCAACTGTGAGTTCCCTGTTCTATATATGAATGCTCTTGACCTCTCCCATCCCCAAGTTCAGCAAGGAATGACTTCTGCAAAATGGATGCTAATATCACAGGACCCTCAAGACAGAAACTGTCCAGGTGGCAAAGGAGACTCACAGAAAGCTGCCCAGGGCTGCCATTCCCCAGTAGGGTGCTTGGGAGCAGGGGTGTGTGTGGCAAGCAAAGTGACAGTGCTCTAGACTCTGGGCCCCACACCTGCTGTGCGCACCTTTGTCCAGCAAAGGTGAGCCCCTTCCCAACCCCATCCCATCTCCAACTACATAGGTTAGGATTAGGGGAAGGTAAAGGGCAGGGGTACACAAAAAGTGGATCATTTCCATGGGAACACCCTTAGAAAGTTCTTCCTCTCTGAAATGGGTTAAGAGACAACACCACAAATACTTTCATTCCAATCAGGAATTCCCCAGAGGGGCTGGAAGCAAACCCTCAGACTCAATCTTACTTAAAGCCTTGGTGACCTTCAGAATTTTAAATTCCATAGAGCTGCCCAAGTGCAGTTCTGGGTCATTTACCCCTAAAGAATGGAAATTTCTCAGGAGTCCCAGCGCTTGGATTGGTCACCCTCCGTGTAACAGAAACTTCCAGCTGTGTAGGACTTCACACTTAAGGAGCATTTCCACAGACTGTATTACTTGATTCTCCTTCAGTAGAGTAGTAGACATTATAACCACCCCGATTTAACCCAGGAGCAAAGGAAGGTATGGGGAACTTAGATAACTCCTCCAAACACAAACTCCCTCGCTGGAATCTCACCTAGGTTTCGTCTGATCCAGAATGTGTGCTCTGCGCTCCACCCCTCTCCCCTCACTCCACCCTTACGCAGGCCTGCAGTCGGGCGCCCGAGAGAATACTCCCCAAACTACTACGGTCCATTGATGAGTGAGGGGCAGGGCTGAAGCAGCAGCCACCTCTGCGGAAGCCCCGTCTGCCGGCAGGGTGGTCGCGCGAGAGGTGCTGCTGGCTCACCCCCCTCACCTTGTTGGCTTGAGCTGGGGGCAACAGCAAGCACCCGACCACGGCCACCAAACACAGGAGCTTCATGCTGATCAGGCTTGGGAGGCCAGCCAGACCGGACACCTGCATAAGAGATAGGAAGTCGGGAAGGGGAAGGTGGCCACACCATAGCCAGCACTCTCGGCCCTTTAGCCCTCCCGCCGCCGGGACGTAGGAATCGGATTAGGGGCTGGGTTCAGCATTCCAGGGCCTCCTAAAACCCTGTGGCCAAATACTGCCTTCCCTCTCCAAGTCTCAGGCTCTCCATCGCCACCTGGAGCGCCCGGAAGAGGGGACCTCCCGGGGACACGGCCGCCGGGGGCCTCGAGTTCCCAGGACCAGGCCCGGCTCCGACCCTCGCGGCGCGTTCCACCGCCCTCCGCCATCTCCGCCTCCGCCCGCCCGGCAGCTCCTCCCCGCTCAAGGCCCGATGAAAACTTTCGGTGCACAGGCTGGGAGCCCTGGTCCGACAGCCAAGGCCAGTGCCCCCCTAATCAGGGGTCTCGGGCCGGCCTGGGACCCCCGGGTGCCCCCGAGACCCCCGTACCCCTCCCCCAACGCCCAGTCCGCTAACCTGTGAGCCCCGCCGCCGCCGCAGACCAGCTGGTCCCGCCCCCTCCCGGTCTCTATTGGCTGCGGGAGCAGCCTCTCCGCCCAACCTCGCTATCGCCAAGGTAACAAGGCCCACCTTCGCCTGGGCTTGGAGGCTCCCGCGCAAGGGAGAGGAAGGCATTTCTCAAACCCGACCAAACAAGAAAAGGGAGCGTCAACCTTCCAGACAGAAACGGGGAAGGGTCTTGCCTGGGTGTGGCCTGTAAAACTCCCACAGCCCTGCTTCGCCCCTCTTCGTATTACAAAACTCGGGGGTCCGGAGAGGGGCTAAGTTTGTTTCATCTTGTTGTTTTATAAAGAGAAAGCACTTTATACACAATAAGCTAGTAACAACAACAATAACCTTAAAAACCCGATAAAGGCCTTTGTCCCCACTCCCAATCTGGAAATGTTAATTAGGGATGCACATCTTTGCGGCACAGGATTTACCAGGCTCCAGCTCTGCTCTCGCCCCCCCCCCCCACCCCGGCCCAGCGCCCCGAGGAGAAGGAAACCAGGGGTGGCAGCGAGGCTGGGCCTGGGAGGGTCCTGCGCAGCCACTGCTTACCTGGTCTCCCCGCCCCACTGCTGTCTGGACCTGGCAGACTGGGGCAAGGTGTGCAAGGCCCGCATGGGGAGTGGGGAGTGGGGAGTGGGAAGCTGGTGGGAGGGAGGGAAGTCTGGGGTGCTGAGGGGCAGATGGGAGCTTTTTGCCAGCTGTGAGGGAAAGAGGAGCCGTCTGAGTCCTGGGTACCAGACCCAGAGTGAGGACACCTAGGCTTTGGCCCTGGCTTTGCCACTAAGCAGCTATGTTACCCTGGAAGAGCCACCTCCCCTTTCTGGGCCTCAGCGTCCTTAATCTGTAAAATTAGCTGATTGGATACTAAAGTCCCTTTCAGCTTTGAAGTGTCCTGGGAGTGGTTTGATGTGGCCCACACTTGCCGTTGGTGGCTGGAACAAGCATAGGGGCTGGGTGCAGGCAGAATGAAACCCCTCTGGGGCACTGTGGACTGTGGTAGGCTCCTTGTGTGGAGGTGGTTGGGTTTATATTTGTTTCTCCTACTCATGCCTTAGGCCTCTTTAACTCCTCACCACCTGGCAGACCACCCTACCCTTGGTGGGTGCTCAGGGAATGTGTGCTAAACCAAACTGGGTAGAATTAAATTAACCTCATTGGACAGCAGGCAGGAGGCACAATGGCATGACAAAGCCACGGCTCAGTGAGCTCAACGACTAGGGCATGAATCCTGGTCCCCCCCTTCCTTCCTGGTTGTGAGGATGTGGGTGGTTGGCTTCTCCTCTAGGGAAGCTTCGGATTCCACATCCATAAAATGGGGCTAATATTACCTACCTTCGGGGCTGTTATGAGGGTATAATGAGTCTATATTGGCAAAGCACCAGGAACGGTGGCAAGCACAAGGTGGGGGAGGGATCTATAAATGGAAATGTTAGCTCATTTTGGGGGTCAGAATGTCTGCTTTGGTGAATAGGCTGGGGCAGAGACAGGATGCCTGCCACATGGGTGCAGAAGGGACAATTCAGGCCCTGGAAAAATACCTTCCTCCTCCCAATCCATATGCTTTATGGAGGTGGGGACCTTCACGGGGACAAAAGCGATGGGGCTCTCATCACCTCCAAGGCACACCCTTCTGATACCCAGCACGCAAAGTGCCCAATGCTGCGTTCACTGTCTTGCTCATCTGATGGAAGCCAGGCCTACTTTTCTCAAGCCCCAGATTGCGGTGTCAAATTATCGTTGACTCCACTATCTCCTATCTCCACTCCAGTCTGTCTAGGTGTCCCCGTGGGGCAGCTACAACCCCCTGCCTACATCCTGCCACAGCCACACTTTGCTCCCTGAAATATACTCCCTTCCTCTGTCCTTCTGCTTCCATCCCATCTTCCTCCAACCCTGTTTTCAGCACAGCGCTCATTGCTCAGCAATCCCTGGTAGCACCCTGTCGCATCAAATCCAAACGGCCCCACCTGGCATCCAAGCCCTGGCTGCCATGTCTGCCCTCCCCCACTCCATCTCCTCTCCGGTTACTCCCCTCCAGCCATCTTTCCCATATTTGACTTTGCTCACACCAGTCTTCCCATAGGATGCCCTCGCCCCCTCAACCCTACCAATCCTTATCCTTCATTTCTTTCCAATCGCTGCCCCAAGCGCTTCTCTTCCAGAAACTTTTCCCAGGGAGCTCTAGTTGACCCAGGGCACCTCATCCTCACACATTCCTCCCTGCGCCCTTTGTTTAAGAACCAGACCATTGAGATGAGTCCGAACCTACGCATTCAATTCAATTCCACAAATATGTGCCGAGCACTGGCAAGATGCCCCAGGAGATACCACAGATAAGCCCCATGTGAACCCTGCTTCCAAGAAGTGTAGTCTCATTGAGGAGAAATCATATGGCCGGGATGTAACTTAAAATAGAAAGTGAGATGTCATAGAAGAGTTTTCCCCCTGAAAATATGGTTGAGCACTGTGTACCAGGCAGTGTCCTAGCTGCCAGGGATACATCAGTAAACAAGATCAACCCTGTCCCTGCTCTCATTGACCTTGAAGTTTATCGCAGGAAAATGACAAATCAACACGTAATTACAATTCCAGGTGATAAGAGCTAGGGTGGGGAAGATCTGCAGAGGCTGGTGGGAAACCTAGACCTAGGGCCAGGGGATCCCAGAATAGTAGCAAGGAGGCTTTGAAGGTAGTGGGGGCTACTTGAGCTGGGCCAGGGTGGAAGGCAGAAGAGTGGCCTTGCCCAAAATATCCACATCTGAATCCCTAGAACCTGTGACTAGCTTACCTCCCACGGCAAAAGGGATTTTGCAGATGTAGTTAAATCAAGTTCCTTGGGATGAGGAGAGTAGCCTGGATTATCCAGATGAGTCAAATCTGGTCAGATGAGTCCTTAGAAGAGGGAAACCTTTTCTGGTTGTGGTCAGAGAAAGAGATGAGACAGTGAATCAGAGAAATCGAAGATGGAAGGGGCCATGAGCCAAGGAATGAGGGTGACATCTAGAAACTGGTAAGGGCAAGGATCAGATTCCCCGCTAGAGCCTCCAGAAGGAACTTCATTTTAATTCAGGGATATCTGTGTGGACTTCTGACCTACAAAACTGTAAGATAATACATTTGTGTTGTTTGAAGCCACTAAATTCATGGTAATTCATTACAGCAGCAATAGAAAACTAATACGGCCAGGAGGGTGGGCAAGATTTGGAACAGAATTTAGGAGCAGGGTGATGATGGGGAAAGACATTCCGAGTAGAGGGGGTGTAGGAAGAGATGGCACTGGGAACATGCAGGAGGAGAAGAACAAATGGTTCAGTCTGGCTCAAAACCAGGGCAAGTAAATAGGAAGCGAGGGCAGAAAGATAAACCAGGGCCAGAACTTCATGACAGCAGAGGGTTGATGTGAGCCAGGAAATGAGCCCAGGCCCCGGCTTGGGGGTCTCGGACGGGGCTAGGACCAGGCAACCTCAGGAATGTGCTCCCTCCAGCACAATGAAGCTGAATGAAGCTCCAAGCTTCCTGTTGCTTCCTCCTGGGACTGTTGGTCTCCATCCTGCACCTGGCTCCCCACTCCCAGATTTGGAGCTTTGGGATTTAGACCATAGCCCAGACCCTTGGTTTCCCTCTCTGGTACCTGCCTTTACCCCAACAACCCTATTATCCGTTGGCCTAAAAAGGCCACATCTTGGCATCTGTGCCAGAGCTGAAGGTCTGGGGTCCTCCTCACTCCCTGTCCCCACTCTTGGTTCTCCTGGGGAGGGACTGGACTGCTGTCATCACCCCCAAACTGTGCCTACTCTCCGTGGCATCAGCTACGTGCCCCTGCTCTTCCTGTACTCCCCAGCAAAGCTAGTCTGTCCAGTGCCTTACAGCCTCCAGCTCCTAGGACAGGATTGACTTCCTAATTGGTGCACCAGCACCCATGCTTTCGTCCCCCCCCCCCCCTCCGGGGAACAGCTTCACTAAAGCATCATTCAACCTAATCAGAGAATAAAGCTCAAGGGCTAGCATTCAGACACTGTAACAGGCTCTAAGGGGCAGTGATTGGTGACGTGGGGTACAGACAAGTCTTTGATCCACCTCTAATGGGAAGTCATCACTCCGCCCCTAGATGGCAGGTCAGGGGCCCAGGGATGTCCTCGAGACGGGGTGGGCACCATCCTCAGATACCCTGAGTATGTCTGCTCTCTCTGACCACAGCAGGAATTCTCAGGCATCGGGGGCACAGAGCTGAGGACAGGGGGTGCCCCGCTGTGTAGCACACTCTCCCAGCTTCATGTCAGCCTGAACATGTGAACTGTCTGGGCCCCCAGAGTTGCCTTTTCACAGATAGGCTGCTCTCCTGAAACCAACCGACTAAGACGACACTTAGTCAAAGAACAATTATATTTAATGGGATGAAATACTGAATGAAAGCATTATTCTATCTAAAGTATAATACATGACATAAACTTTGCCCAGATACACACACACACACACACACACACACACACACGCATTTGTAGGTAGTACACACACACATATTTAAATTTAAAATTTAAATTCTGGACCTACTTTATGGCAATCATTCTACCAGCAGTTATTAATGAAGCACCATTGTGTGTGTGATCTTGCACTAAGTGGTCCCTCTCCCTCTCTTGTATCTTTCTTGGCTCAGCTGCTGCGTCTGTATGTCCTCTTCTGGATACAGCCCCGCAGAAGTACAGAACAATAGTTCACTTTGGGTTTCAATTTTCTTAACCACACCAAGTATCTTGAGTTCTGTTTGATCAGCTCACAAAAGGACATGAGGCAAAATGGGGTTAAATAAGTACCTTGGACCAGAAATCACAAGATCTGGGCTGTAATTTGAACTCGCTCCTGTTCCAGCACTAGCCTGCTAGGGCCTCAGTTTCTCCCAAAAGGGATTTCTTTGGAATAGCAGCTTTAAATCTTTTTGGTCTCATGTCCTGTGACATAATAAGAAATATATATATTGGTCTCTGCCATGGTTCCTGACACAAATTCCTAAAATCTTTTAATTTTCTGAATGCCAGCAACATCTGGCATATACTCCTAAGCCGTCGGGAATTCCTGGCTGATAGGAGCATCTTTTGTTCTATTGAAGTGACTCTTGGTGGGCTCCTGGGTGAGGGCTGATCACTAGGAAGACGAGGCCAGGATTAGAAGCTTGGAACTTTCGGCCTCATCCCCTACCTCCGCAGAGGGAAGAGGGGCTGGAAATGAGTTAGTAATTGATCGTGCTTGCATGATGAAGCCTCCATAAAAATCTCAAAGTATAAGTTTCAGAGAGCTTCCGAGTTCCTACACACATTGAGGTCCTGTGAGCGAGGCGTGCCTGAAACGACAGAAAACTCTGCACCCGGGGGCGCCTGGGTGGCACAGCGGTTAAGCGTGTGCCTTCGGCTCAGGGCGTGATCCCGGCGTTGTGGGATCGAGCCCCACATCAGGCTCCTCTGCTATGAGCCTGCTTCTTCCTCTCCCACTCCCCCTGCTTGTGTTCCCTCTCTCGCTGGCTGTCTCTGTCTCTGTCAAATAAATAAATAAAATCTTTAAAAAAAAAAAGAAAGAAAAGAAAACTCTGCGCCCGTGTTTCCACACCTTGCGCTCTGCATCTCTTCCATCTGGCTGTTCCTCAGTTGTGTCCTTTCCTAATAAACTGGCACTCTAATAATGAAAGTGCTTTCCTGAGTTCTGGGAGCAAGTTATTGAACCTGAGGAAGGGGTCAGGGAACCCCAATTTCCAGCTGGCCAGTCAGAAGCACAGGGGAGAGCAGGCGACTTGCCACTGGCATCTCAAGTAGGGGAAAAGGGACAGTCTTGTGGGACTGAGTCCCCAACCTGTGGGGTCTGCACTAATACCGATCAGGGTCAGGATTGAGTTGAATTGTAGGACGCCCAGCTGATGTCGCAGAATTGCGGGACGTGGGCAAACCCTGCACATCTGGCGTCAGAAATGTTGATGTGTGAGAGTGAGCAGAGAAGGGGAAACGGTTTTCCCCTATTTTCATGTCCCCTTTACACTTAATATTATCGAGGACCCCGAAGAGCTTTATGAGATCATACCCATTGATATTTACAGTATTAAAATTAAAACTGAGAAAATTTTAAAAACAGCTTTTTTTGTTTTAAAATAATGATAATAAACTCATTGGGTGCATAAACATCTTTTGATGAAAAAACCCTGTGTTTTCCAAAAGAAAAAACAGTGAGAAGAGTGGTATTGTTAAAAAAAAAAGAGAGAGAGAGAGAGAGAGAGAGAGGTATTGTTTTACATTTTTTGCTAAGTCTCCTTACTGCCTGGTTTCATAGAAGACAGCTGGATTCTCACATCCACTTCTGCACTCAGGCAATTGTGAATTACGTGTCAGCACATGTCATCTGCCTCCGGAAACAACCCACCCCCGATGCCTGGAAGAAAATGAGAGTGGAAAAGGTGACTAGGAGAATCGTTTGACCTTGTGATTGCCCTGAGTCTTGGGGGCCCACACGGTCCTCAGACCGACTTTGAAAACTGCTGGCTTAGAGACCCTAACATGTTCACCAGAGCTGACATTCTGTAGGTCTTTCTGAGAAGGCTCTGTGGTAGAGTTTTTCAGAATACATTTTGGGGATCACACTCCAAGAACTAATTTCATGGGATGTTACTGTACGTGGGGAACTGTGGTTTCTATGAGTAAGTTAGTCTGAGAAGCCTTATTTAAAGCAAATGATGTGGACGGATTTTACTGCAGGACTTTTTAGATGCTTTGATATGATAATACATGTTATGAATTTCTTTAAAAAATATGACCATGTATAGGGTTTCGCCATGATTTCAGCCAGACACTCTTTCTTTGAGAAGCATCTTTGAAGACTAGTGTAACAGGGAACATAATTTGGGAAATACTGCTCCAGTGATTCCTGGGTACTTGTGCTGAGTATTAACAGATCAAATTCTATCCTTTGGAATCCATTTTTCTCTAAACAAAATTCTGCATGCATACTTTATGGTTCTTTTAATGCAGAGACTTTATGGTACTCATGTCGAGGGCTGAGAGAACCTCAGGTTGCTAAAAATTTGGCCTTTAGATAAGTTGCTGAAAACTAAATAGGAAGAATATTACCAATTATATATACATATATATATAATATATATATATTATATATATATATATTGAGCAAAGGAATAAGTAATATTCCTTGAACATCCACTACATGCCAGCAGCCTTTTTAAAAGCACAGGAGTCAAGACTGTGTGTTCTCAGTGGGGAGATAGACACATAGATCAACAGAACAGAACAGAGAACCCAGGAAGAGACCCACACAAATATCCCCAACTGATTTTTGACAGAAGTTGGAAAGCAATTCAGTGGAAGAAAGTTTGCCTTTTCAACAAGCGATGCTGAAACAATTGAACACCCATAAGCAAAACAATGAATCTTGACTGAAGTCTCACATCTTATTAAAAAATTACTCAAAATGGATCATGGACTGAGTGCCTGGCTGGCTCAGTTGACAGAGCATCTGACTCTTGATCTTGGGGTCATGAGTTTGAGCCCCACTATTGGGTGCAGGGATTACTTTAAAAAAGTGGATCATGGACCTAAATGTAAAACCTTAAACTATAACATTTTTAGGAAGAAAAGTCATAAGAGAGAATTATTAAAATCTAGGGCTAGCAAAAGCATTCTTACACTTGGACAGAAAGCACAGTCCATAAAAGGAAAAAAAATGGTAAGCTGGACTTTGTAAAAATTAAAAACATTTGCTCTGCTAAAGACTCTGTTAAGAGTATGAAGAGAAAATATTTGCAAATCACATATCTGACAAAGGATTAGGATCTAGACTATATAAAAAATTTTCAAAACTCAGTAGTAAGAAATAAAATTAGGAAATGGACAAAAGACATGGAGAGATGCTACCCAGAGCAATCTACACTTTCAATGCTATCCCGATCAAAATACCGAGGACATTTTTCAAAGAACTTGAACAAATAGTCCTTAAATTTGTATGGAACCAGAAAAGGCCCCGAATCGCCAAGGAACTGTTGAAAAGGAAAAACAAAGCTGGGGGCATCACAATGCCGTATTTCGAGCTGTACTACAAAGCTGTGATCACAAAGACAGCATGGTACTGGCACAAAAACAGACACATAGACCAATGGAACAGAATAGAGAACCCAGAAATGGACCCTCGGCTCTTTGGGCAACTAATCTTTGATAAAGCAGGAAAAAAACATCCGGTGGAAAAAAAGACAGTCTCTTCAATAAATGGTGCTGGGGAAATTGGACAGCTACATGCAAAAGAATGAAACTTGACCACTCTCTCACACCATACACAAAAATAAACTCCAAATGGATGAAAGATCTTGATGTGAGACAGGAATCCATAAAAATTCTAGAGGAGAACATAGGCAGCAACCTCTACGACATCGGCCAAAGCAACCTTTTTCATGACACATCTCCAAAGGCAAGAGAAACAAAAGATAAAATGAACTTATGGGACTTCATCAAGATAAAAAGCTTCTGCACAGCCAAGGAAACAATCAAAAAAACTAAGAGGCAGCCCACTGAATGGGAGGATATATTTGCAAATGACACTACAGATAAAAGACTGGTATCCAAGATCTACAAAGAACTTCTCAAACTCAATACACGAGAAACAAACAAATCAAAAAATGGGCAGAAGATATGAACAGACACTTTTCCAATGAAGACATACAAATGGCTAACAGACACATGAAAAAATGTTCAAAATCATTAGCCATCAGGGAAATTCAAATCAAAACCACACTGAGATACCACCTTACGCCAGTTAGAATGGCAAAAATAGACAAGGCAAGAAACAACAATTGTTGGAGAGGATGTGGAGAAAGGGGATCCCTCCTACATTGTTGGTGGGAATGCAAATTGGTACAGCCACTCTGGAAAACAGTGTGGAGGTCCCTTAAAAAGTTAAAAATTGAGGGGCGCCTGGGTGGCACAGTGGTTAAGCGTCTGCCTTCGGCTCAGGGCGTGATCCCGGCGCTATGGGATCGATCCCCACATCAGGCTCTTCCGCTATGAGCCTGCTTCTTCCTCTCCCCCTGCTTGTGTTCCCTCTCTCACTGGCTGTCTCTATCTCTGTCGAATGAATAAATAAAATCTTAAAAAAAAAAGTTAAAAATTGAGCTACCCTATGACCCAGCCATTGCACTGCTGTGTGTTTACCCCAAAGATACAGACGTAGTGAAGAGAAGGGCCATATGCACCCCAATGTTCATAGCAGCATTGTCCACAATAGCTAAATCGTGGAAGGAGCCGAGACGCCCTTCAACAGATGACTGGATTAAGAAGTTGTGGTCCTTATATACAATGGAATATTACTCAGCTATCAGAAAGAACGAGTTCTCAACATTTGCTGCAACATGGACGGCACTGGAGGAGATAATGCTAAGTGAAATAAGTCAAGCAGAGAAAGACAAATATCATATGATTTCTCTCATCTATGGAACATAAGAACTAGGATGATCGGTAGGGGAAGAAAGGGATAAAGAAAGGGGGGTAATCAGAAGGGGGAATGAAACATGAGAGACTATGGACTATGAGAAACAAACTGAGGGCCTCAGAGGGGAGGGGGGTGGGGGAATGGGATAGACCGGTGATGGGTAGTAGGGAGGGCACGTATTGCATGGTGCACTGGGTGTTATACACAACTAATGAATCATCGAGCCTTACATCGGAAACCGGGGATGTACTGTATGGTGACTAACATAATATAATAAAAAATCATTAAAAAAAAAAGACATGGAGAGACATTTCACTAAAGAGAACATATAAAAGGCAAATAAAAACGTAAAAAGAGGGGCGCCTGGGTGGCTCAGTCGTTAAGTGTCTGCCTTCAGCTCAGGGCGTGATCCCGGCACTCTGGGATCGAGCCCCACGTCAGGCTCCTCCGCTATGAGCCTGCTTCTTCCTCTCCCACTCCCCCAGCTTGTGTTCCCTCTCCCGCTGGCTGTCTCTCTCTCTCTGTCAAATAAATAAATAAAAACTGGAAAAAAAAAACGTAAAAAGATATTCAGCCGTTTGGGAAATGCAAATTAAAACCACAATGTGATATCACTATATACCTGTAAGAATGGCTAAATTAAAAAAAAATAGTGACAACCCCAAATGCTAGTGAGGATGTGCAGAAACTGGGTCACTCATACATGGCTGGTGGGAATGTAAAATGGTACGGATCTCTGGAAAAGAGTCTGGCAGTGTCTTTTAGAATTAAATCCAGAGTTCCCATGCAACTCTAGACAACTGTACTGCTGGACATTTAATTTAGAAAAATGAAGACTTATGTTTGCAAAAACCTGTGCATTAATGTTTATAACATTTTTGTTAAAAATAGCCCCAAACCAGGAGCAGCCCAGAGGTTTCTCAATGGGTGAATGGTTAAGCAACTATGGTACCTCCATCCCATGGGATACCACTCAGCAGTAAAAAGGAGTGAACTATTGATACATGCAACAACCTGAATGAATCTCAGGGAATTATGTGGAATTAAAAAAGCCAATTCCAAAAGGTTACATACTTCATGATTCCATTTATATGACATTCTTAAAATGGCAAAATTATAGAAAGGGGGGAAAGAATTAGTGGTTTCCAGGTATAAAGGAGGGGATGTTGGTGGGAGGCAGTTGAATGACTCTTAAAGGGCAACATGAGAGAATTTTGTGGTAACAGAAATGTTCTGTGTCTTAACAGTATCAATGTTAATATCCTGGCTGTCATAGTACACTATTATTTTGTAAGATGCTACCAATGGGGGGAGCTGGGTAATGAGTATAGTGTATTATTTCTTTAATTACCTGTGAATGAATAATTATCTCTAAATGAAAAATTTAATTTTAAAAAAGTACCTGAATTGGTCAAGATGCGAACTCAAATTTACTTAAATTATAGTCTAACCCATGTCACATTGCTAATATTGGACTGATTTTGACTTAAAAAAATGACAATTTCGTATCAGTCAACCTAATACAACAGGAATTTACTAGTTCACGTAAGCATTCAAAAAGGGAGAAAAGAAAACCCCATCCTGCCACATATTTTGGGTTTTCTTTCACTTTCTTTTAATGGAGATATAACAAATCTATAGTGAAGTACATAAAATGTACCACTCGATCAATTTTTACTGTATCAGACTCAGGCCCGGGAGTCAGGAGTCCTGGCCCTGTCTTTTAACAGCTCTGCTGTTAAATCTCTGCATGACTGAAGAGGCCATGTCCCTTCCTCTGAATTTCACTTGCCCCAACTAGAAGGCAACAGTATTAAACCAGATCAGTGTTTCACAAAGTGCGGCGTGTATATGCAAGATGATTCGAGTTATACATGGAAGAACAGTTTTTTTGCTTTGATAGGTATGCAGTTTCTTTTTGAAACTTCCATGTGGAGTTATACCTCACATGCAATAAAATGCACACAATTTTATTGAAGTGTTCCGTGAATTTTCCCCTAGGTATACAACAAATAATGCATATAAGCCATTTCCGGCTCCTCAGAAAGCTCTTTGTGCCCTACCCCAGTCAGCATGCATCCCCTGCTCCCAAAGCAACCAGCACGCTGAGTTCTATCAATATTAACTGGGTTTTGTCTGTTCTTGAACATCATGCAATTAAATCACACACTATCTTCATCTCTGCCTGGCCGCTTTGCTCACCACTATGTCTTATGAAAACCACTCACATCGTTGCATGTGGCTGTAGCTCATTCCTGTGCATTGCCAAACGGTATCCCATCGGATGAATATACCACAACTTACGTATCCCACTGCAGCTGGGCATTTGGATTATTTCTACTTTGGGGCTATTGTGAACAAAGCTGCTATTACTATAAATGTCTTTTGATGGGTATGTGTACTCATCTCTCTTGGGTATGTTCCTAGGAATGAAATTTGCTGAGTAATAGAGTACTCAGATCTTCGACTTTTGTTTTCTGGACGGGATGTACCGATGTTCACTCCATCAGTGTATGAGCGTTTTAGGTAACCGGCATTGTTGCCAACACTCAGTGTTATTACATAATATCTTGTATGAATATAAGGAAGTGCCCTGGTGGTGGGAGGAGGAGGGAATAGAGACGATTTCAAAACTTCTAAGATTTTTGCGGGGATTTTCGGACTCAAAGGGGGGTTTTTAGTGTCCTGGCAGACACACCCCTAGAGGGAGGAATTTAGAGGAGGCACATTTGGGTAAAGAACTTGGATGAAGAAAGAGCACATGCTTAGCAAATTACAGAGACCACAAAGCTGTGTGTATGTGTCCAGGTGGGGTGCGGAAGAAGGCCCAAGAAAAGGCAATATTTTGGAGGATAGAATCAGGGTCCAAAAGATCTCATATCACTGTAAGGAAGGCTGGATCTGTTTCCCGCTTACGTAAATACAGGGTGGGAGAGATATGTAATGTAACCAAGGATACGTTAGTGTTTACACTAATGCATTGTAAAGTGACTGACAAACTCATTTGACTCAGGCTGAATTTGCAGAAGACCTAAGAAGTCCTTTTGATCAGAACAGAGCATTTTATCTTTGCTCTGCACTCTAACCAGAAGCCCACTTCTGGGATGTTCTGTTCCATTTCGGAGAGATACGCTTATGAGGAGCAGAGACACAATGCATTCAGAGCACAGTGGCCGGCACACTGGAGACCTCGAAACCCTGCCACGCGAGGAACAGCTGTAGGAAATAGGACATTGTTCTGGGAAAGAGAAATCTCAGTGGTATGATAACTGTCTTTGGCCATCTGAGGGAATGTCATGTGAAAGAGGAATAGAATTCGTAGGGCATGACTCCAAAGGTCAACACTATCAGAGAAAGCTTTCAGTTTGGTATCAGGAAGAATGTTTACCAAGGTTGGCTGAAAAAGGAATGCATTGCCCAGACAGACTGTTCTGCTATCACCAGGGGTGTTCACGTATCTTTTGGTCAGCTACTTGTTGAAGTTACCTCAGAGGGAATTTAAGAATCTGATGAAAAGTTTGACATATGACTCGAAGTTCCCTTTTAGCTCTGAGATGGCATGAGTCTGGCTGTGTGACTTTGGATTTCCTGGAACCTCTTTATAAAACAGGGATGGGTTAAGGATTCTTCAACACCAAACACATTTCGTTGTGGGCGCCTTCCCACAGGCGCTAGGTGGTAAATTTTGCGCCCTCCCCATCCATCATCAGCTGCGAGTCTGGCAGTTAGGGTGCTTTGGTCGTTAGCAACAGAAACTGATTGACTAACCTAAGGGGAAAAGCTATAGCATCTAAGAGGGAGTTGAAGAATAAGGCATAAAGGGAGCAGAAACAAGTGCATCCTGTCACAGCTTCGCCACAGGGGTGAAATGGCAGCGGATGGTCTCCGCCACCCCCATCCTTAGCCCACTATTTGGTATTCCAAGTCCAGAAGAGGGAGAGTGCCATGGACCTCATTAGGTCTTACACCTGCGCCTTGACAAGAAAGCTCAGGACACATTGATTGTCAGCCCAAGGTCATCTCCCAAGAAGAAATCAGAAGCTATTACCAGAAGGGGCAAACAACAACAGTGTCCCCTGTATACATCACCCCTTTCTCTCCTACTCAGGATAGCACATCAGAGCTCAAGAGAGTGAGTATTTGATACATCATTATGAGAAAAAACAATCTTCGACCTACTCTCCTTTATCTTTCAAAGGGGAAAATGCACCCATCTGGATGCTTACGTTTTTTTCGTAGTAGCACATGTGTCACATGCTTTCACTGTGTGGTGAAAAGCTAGAAGCCTAAGAACCCGGTGCCTGGGGGGGGGGGGGGTTGGAGACAGACAAGCCGATGGGCTTGTGCATCAACAAACAGGTATCGGATGCCCACGATGTGTCAAGCCCTGTACTAGACACCAAGACTCATTAAGCCAGTGCAAAAATGGAAAGGTTAAATATTTGCCCCGTGTAAGCGCAAAGGGGGAGGAGGGCAGTGCGGTGGGGCTAAACAGTGTGGGGCTGGCCAGGGAGGGATTCCTTCCAGGCCTTCGGTCCTGAGGTGGCCCGCGCTAGCCCCGCCCACGAGGGACCTCCCGCTCCAGCTGTCCAATCGCCGGGCACCCCGCCCCGGTCTAGCCGCCCCGGCCTGCAGCCCGCTGGAGGAGGTGACGCCCCCAGAGTGAGGACATCTCGGTCCCGGCCAGCAGCTGTCACCTGAGAAAGATTGAGATCCGCCCACCAGGCGACAACGCTTGTTGTAGCCGAGACGGGCACAGCTCAGATTCCCTCCCTGAGGTAATAAACCCCGGGAAAAAAATGTGACAAATCGCCGGGGCATCCGCCCTCCGGCCGGTCGCTCGCTCGCTCCCTCCAGCCTTTCCCAGACCGGGCCGGAGCCTGGAGGCTTTCGGGGAGTAATCCGGTGGGGGGAGGGGTGCTCCCCGTCCTTTCTCGGGGTGCGGGAGGGAGGACTCCAGATAAACCCCGAAAGGGGGGGGACAGAGCAGGCGGGAGGCTGAGGTCCAAGAAAGTGAGCCTGGACCATAGCGGGGGCGAGCTGGCTCCCGGCTCCGGCGCCAGCCTCGAGGTCACGGCCCTGCGTCCTCGCCCTGGGCGGGAGGGGGGGGGGATGCTGCGTCCTGCGGATCCCGGGAGGCAGGGCAGCACGGGAGACACTAATCCGCAGTTTTTACACATAATCACTTCAGACAGGAAAGATTAAGTACCTGCACCTCAAACTGCACTCACAGCTGGAAGGACTGGTAGTTTCCGAGGCTTTCCGCTCGAGTTCCCATGGCCCTTTGGTCACAGCTTCCCAGCGAGGGACCAGGGGCCCTGACTCTGATCCCCGAGCTGCCACTCACTCTAGATCACATTGGCTCCCTGGACCTCAGTTTTCTCTCCTGTTCAATGGGTTACACTAAACCTGGTGCATCTTACCGCCTCTCAAGGACAAAACAGAGGATCCAAAGAGTGTTTGGAAGTTAAAACATGACAGAAGTCTAGGACCTCTCCTGCGTGCGTGTTTGGTCACCAAAGAACGCTGATTTTTTTTTTTTTAAGTCTCTAATTGACTTGAAGGAAATTAGCCTAATGGCTTGGTCAGATGAGGGTAGGAGGTGGATTGGGGGGAGATGGTGTGGGAGAGGCTGTTTTATTTGCAGGGATTCGCTCAGGGAATGAAGGAACCAAAGGAAAGCCTGGCTTGTGACTTCTGTAAAGATTCCTGTGATCAGAGCTGTTACTGAGTCTGCTGATGAGAGCAAGGAGGCCCCTCATTGAACAGATACAGAAACTGAGGTGCAGACAAGGGGAAGTGACTTGCCCAAGGACACCCAGGTGTTGACCAGAGTTGGCTCTGAAATTTCTTTGCAGCTTCTTAAAACTAGCTTCCCTGACCGGGACCTCAGTCTTGCCTCCCCCTACCTCCAGGTTTTAGGATTTGGGCCTTTCCCCCAAAGGGTTAGTGGGGTTGTTTCATGATTCCAAAGCATCTTAAACCCCTCCCGTAGAGCCGTTTTCTGATCCTGTCTCTCAAACTGGGAGAGGCAGGAGGTGCCAGGGGTTAAATAGTATTCCCTGGTGTGGGATTCAGCGGGGTGAGATGTTCACAAGCGCTCGCTCAGTTTACAACTTGCTGTTAATAGAGGCCATTAATCACAGCCAACTGCAGCTGGCTCCGCCTGGGACAGACACAGCTCACCATCCCCGGGCTGGGCGGGCAGGCAGGAGTACACGGGGAAGGAAGGGCCTCCTTCACTTACCCCTGAGGCCCAGAAATCTGTCCCAGGAAAGAGGCAGTAGATTAAGTGCTCGCACCGTGGTGACACTGGCACATAGCACCGGTGACTTGCTCTTTCCAGCCGAGTTTCCCAAATGCCCAACCTGAGTCAAATGCCTGACCCAGCGTCTGGCACACATGAGGTACCTAACGAGTACTTGGAAAGAGTCTGGTATTTGGGAGGCGTTGCCCCAAAACATCAGGAGAGAGGGAGGGAGAAGTTTGGGTGTTTTAACTGCCATTTGGGCTGCAGAAACCTGCTGATTAGTCTCCAGGGTGCTAGAAGCTGCTTCTGGGTAGGTAGCTGGGGGACAGAGTTTTCCTTGCAAGGGGGCCGTGGGGTGGGGGCACTAGCGAGGTCAGTGGGCTCAAGATGTGAGCTTCACGTCTCAGAGCTTGTTTCTCTTTCTATGGCCTCTGGTGGGGCTCACACTGCTCTGAGTCTTGGACACCCATAACCTCTCCAACTGGAGACTCTGGACCCTCTTGGATTTATTCAGAGTCAAGACCAGAATTCTGGTGGACTAACCTTCTAGCAGGCCACCTAACAGAGTCCTCGGTGCTCAGTGCTGAGGAAGTAGGAAGGCCAGCTATCATGTTCCAGAATGTTCTATCCCAGTTTCAGATTGTGCCCGGGAGCCAAACACTGAATCATCAGGACCCAACATATTGTTAGGCCTCTTGAGGTCTAAATCAGAGAAAGTATCTGTTATCTTTTGCCAACTACTTATTTTAATGCTTGAGCCTAGAACGAGGACAAGTGAACATAAGCAAGGGAAACAATTTAATAACTTGATCGAGTCTAACAGCCACCATGTACGTAGAACTTACCTATGCCTTACATATTATTCAAACATGACGTCACTTAAAACTCCCAACGACCTTGTGAAATAGGTATGGTTTTATTCCCATTTTGCAAGTGTGGAAACAGAAGTGCAGAGAGATTAAATTATTTGACCAAATGTCACAGAGCAAGGAAGTAGCAGAGCTGGGTTTCACACCCACGCTATCAGGCTCCAGAGTCTATGCTCTTAACCACCTAGAAAGGAGGAACCTGGGAAGAACCTTCCAGTGGTGTGGTTGTCAGACCCAGATGTCATGTACTCACAAGATTCCCCCTTCCAGCCCAGCGTGTGCAGCTCTCCCTGGAGAAGGGGGAGAGCGAGATGGCCTCTGGAGGCCCTTTCACACAAACAGGCCTCCAGCTCTCCCTGGAGAATTCCTCCCTCTCGGACTTCACTTGCTTTTCTTTCTGTCCGGTCCAACAGTCTGGTCTGGGTCTCCTGATTGAGTTCAGCTGTCGCTGTGGGACCAGGAGAGCAGTGTGCAAACCCCTGCAGGATTAGGGGTGCCGATGAGGCAGCCACCAGAGAACGGCATCACTTGACAGGTCTCTCTCTCTCAGCAGTCACAAGGGCCGAGCCTGGAGCCCTCTTCCTGCTCCTCTGGCAGCCCTGGCCTCCCTGTGACCCAGCCCTTCTGCTTGCCATCCCCCTTTCTCGCACAGCTGCTGTTTTTGTACTTTTTTGTCAGACCCTCGAAGCGATCCCTCCGTCCTCCGGTCTCAGCTCCCAGAGAAGGCTGGAAGGTTCAGAAGTGCACGTCCTGCTTCTCTGCAGGGTATCTCCTCCTCTGTGTCCACCTGAGAGTTCTTCTCCCAAATCTCCATGGGAGGAAATTCTTCATGTTCTTTGTCAACCTGTCTCAGCATTGACAAAGTTGTGAGGCCAGGGCATTTGGTGAGATGGAATTTCTGGGGCCAGGCTTCCAGGAACTTGTTGGGGATACACACAAAGATTCAAAGTATTCCATTCATCTAGCCCAGGGCTCCGCAAAGGGCCGGGTAGTGAACGCTCTGTGTAGGCCCTCCAAGTTCTGTTGCAGCTACTCGATTTTGCTGTCGTAACACAAAAGCACCTCGAGAGGATAAGTAAATGAATAGGTGTGGCTGTTGCCAATAAAGTTTTATTTACAAACACAGGCTGTGGGCTATAGTTTGCTGATCCCTGACATAAGGCAGCAGTGGGCAGCTTCTGTGTCATCCCTCCTACTGGCTAGGGTACACCCTGGACCAGCACAAGCAGGGACACCTACCTCACCCAGCCCACCAGAGGTCATGAGTAGACAGAGGCCTAGGGGGAGCACTGACCAAGGGTCAGGATTGCTATCTTGGAAGCAGCCTGGAATGGGGTGCTGGGATACTGTCTTAAGAGTGAGGACCCCCCCCCCAGGCCTTCTGACCACTGTGTTCAGTCCTTCTGCCCTGTGCAGACAGCGTTCTTCCTAACAGAGGAGTCCCCACAACCTTATCATTGACGAACACCTCTGACTTCTGCGGCTGGAGCTGCAGTGGCCCAAGGCTCATGTGCTTAGGAGAAAGCCCAAACTGGGCTGTGCATGGCTCGTGAGATGCTTCCTGTCTGGGACCTGGTGCTCAGTAGCCTTTGAGAAGTCCCTGATGGGGACAGGCCTCGGGAATCATCTCAGATGTCACAGAATTATTTCACTGCCTCCCGGGCACCTCTGTCTTTCCCACCTCTGCATCTCTGCACGTGCTGTTCTCTCTACCCGGAACACTCTTCCTCCATCTTCTTTGCTTAGCCTGCTCATCCTGTCACCTTCTCCAGGAAGCCGCCTCGGATTGCTCCTGTTCCCCAAGTCTGGGTTGGGTGCACACCACCTGTGCTCCTGTTAAAGCCCAACAGTCCCCCAGCACAGCCTTTATCATGCTTCATTGTGACCACCGGCTTCCCTGAGTCCTCTGCTAGAATGTAGGTTAGGCTGAGAGCTCTGTGCACGCAGGGACCCCAGCACCTGGCATGAGACCTGCTGCTCAGTCAATATTTATACAGTAGCTGGTCAAGTAAATACTTATCAAAGGAATAATCTCACCCGTGTCAGTGGGCGTAGCTCTCCCTTAACTATTGTGGGAAGACATGTGTCCATCACATTCTTTGTAAACGTCCTGAGAAGTTTGAGGGAGAAGAGGTCCTTTCCTGTGGTCATAGAACCAGTCTTTCCCCTTGAGCTGCTGTTTCTATTAATCAAGTCCGAACACGTGTGCATCGTACATTCCAAGGGTTGTCTGAACAGAGGCAAACATCTTGTTACTTAGTGGGCCTTCGTTTGGGGAGGGAAGTGACAGGAGGAATATTTTCCTGGACTCTGGAAGGGAGACTTCCTGTCTTCCTCTATGCTTGGGTGCCCTATTATTTCTCTATGACTTAGTTTCCCTTTTGTAAACAGGAAGGTGACATGTTTGTGGGGGGGGGGAGTGAGTGCAGGAACCCTTGAAAGAGTGAATGTTAACCTCTAGAGCCGTTTGAGGGGTTTTATTGTGAAAGGGGAGTTTCTGAGCTCATGTTTTCTTCCAAAAACTCCAACTATAATTGGGATTAGGATTTTTACACTGCTGAAAATTAACTGCAACCCCCTCCCCCCCCCACCAGCTGGAGGAACATGGACCAGGCTCGCAGTCTAAGGTTTTGATAATATCCCTTGGGCCCGGCAACTGTCTCCCAAAGAACAAGAAGAACTTCCCAGTTATCACCCTACCAACCTTCCCAATTTCCCCCAAATGAAGGGAAGAGACAGAAATGGGTGTTGTAAAGCCAGGGAAACCAGGACACAGGTTGAGGAAGATCAGGTCAGAAAGCTGGTGAGGATTTGAATCCAAGAATCCAAATAGTGGCGCACCCTCCCTTGCCCACGCCCCCACTCCCGTGGCGGCCGTCGAGGGTGGGCTGGGCTCCAGGCTGGTCAGTGAGCAGCAGACTGACTGGTGCAGGTTCCTGTGGCGGGAGAGGCAGACAGGAATGCTGGGGAGAGGAGGAAGAGAGATGTGTTTCCATCCTAATGGTTTTCTCATGTCCATGCCCATCTCTCCCCAACTTTTTGGAAAACACATTCTGCTCTTCCCCCCCCTTTAGAGGCAGCTGTAAATGGCCATAGCCACAGCCCTTGGGCCGTGCCAGGCCTGTGACTGGGGAGTTGCTAGCTCTCTCGATTTCAGGATTTTGTGCCGTCGAAGGGATAACTTCTGAGGTATTCTTGGGGGCACCTGGAATTGCTTGGCAGCTTAGCCAGGCCTTCGTTACACGTAAGTCATGTTTATGTGATATTAAAAATAGATTGCAAACAAATGTATCATTGTCTTTCGACTCTTGGCCCTTTGCCTCTGCTCTCACACCTCTGGGGGGGGTGCCCTTGAGACTTGATTTACCCAGATTCCCTTAGATTCCCCAAATCCTTGCCATAGGACACCTGCCCTCCCCATTCCAGGTTGTTCTAGGCTCTTCTCACCTTCTGTCCTCACCAGAGAGCGTGTCTCTGGCAGGAAAGCTGACAAAGCAATTAACAGCCCGGGCAGCTCATTAAATGCTAGAGCTGAGAGGTGCTAAATTTTCTCCAGCCTGTCAAGGGCAACCACGTGTAGGTCGTTCAATAGGGAAGATCTCTTTCAAGTGCTGAGATTGGCCTTGCTGAGTGGGGAACTTAACCCCAGCGCCCGCAGTCCTGAACGAGCTGCCCTCTTACCATCCTGCCCCCATCCCCCGGCCCCGCCATGCCTCATGCAGTCGCTCGTGAACATGCGATATACTTAGCCTGCTCAGGTCTCTGCTTTAAGGATCCCATCTCCTGGCAGAACACCCAAGGCTGAGTAATTCCTGGGCAGAACCCAGGATGGGGTGGTACGGGGATAACCAGAGGGAGAAGGAGACGTCGTCCTCTCCTTGGGGAGTTCACAGACATTGTGTACAAATACGCAGAGGGAGAGAAGGGGGCACAAGAAAGACACACAGGCCGAGTCCTTGGCAAACTTGCTTGCGTTTGTGTGATGCTGGGATGGCAGCAGATGGCAGGGGAGGGCAGGAGGCAAAGGAGTCAAGAGGAATTAAGCAGGGAAGGTTTCTGGCAGAGAAGGGCCTTCAACCAGCTTTGAACAATGCTTGACAGAAAGAAAGAGACCCAGATTCAGGGCAGATTAAGTGACCTCAAAACAAGGCTCAGAGGCAGCAGAGGGGGCCTTTGATTGGAAGCACTAAAGTCCTCGGAGGTATAGGGGCTAGGATAAAATTACAGCACCATGAAAGTTTTCCCTCTCTAGATCAGACCGAGGAGAAGAATGAACCAGAAAGGCTTCACATCTCGGGGAAGGACTTCGGATCATAAGACTACCTTGCCTGGTGCATGTTGGCCTGGCTCCTGGGTGTGTGTGTGTGTGTGTGTGTGTGTGCACACGTGTGTACACTCATGCATGCTGACCAATCCAGTGTATGGACGCTTCTGTGGGTGGGACGGAAGCAGCAAGTCAGGTGCACATGTGTGCTGCAGGTGAGCTGTGTGTGAAGAACAAGGGGAGAGCGAGCCCAAGAGCTCATGGGATTGGCCATGGAGGACAATGGCCAGAAGCGATGACCCTAGCACCATGCGGAGGGATCACTAATTTAAAAGAAGACAGTATAGAATCAGGTGGAAGAGGGGTGGTGCTGGACCTCTGGGGCCCCTGCCTGGCAAACCCCTTTTCCGCCTTCTCCTTCAGATTCGCACCACGGCTCCCTCCCTGGTTCTTCTTACACCTCTGCATGCACCTCCCTCCTCCCTCACCTCACCTCCTCCCACATCTCCACCCACCCACATCCCCTTCCACCCTGCCACTGGGCCACCAGGCTATGGAAGGGGCAGACCTTCAACCCTGGCACCCAAGGAGGAGCACAGCCCCAGCTCCATGGCTTGCGGGGTTCCTGCTGTGAAGTCCGTCCCCACCTTGCCCCGATCCCATGTCACTGGTGGGCTGATCTCAGAGAAGCATACATAAAGCCATGCAATTCTACTGGAAAGGTCCGTCTCTCTCCTTCCTCCTGACTCATTCTCCCATCGCCCACTCCTCTTTGGCCTTGTGATTCTTCAGGCTGCTGGCTGAGCGCATCCTTCTCCCCCATTCCTTCCCACAGCCGCCATCATCTCCTCCAGTCCCCTTGGCTGGTGCCCGCAACCCCTCCCTGGCCTCAGAGGATTGCTGAGGGTGGGCAAGAGGTCATCTGCTCAGGGCTACCACAGGCAAAGGCTGTCAAGAAGATGCCCCGGAAGCCTCCATTCCTCCCTCAAATATTGTTGAACCGGGCTCAACACGGGAAATCCATCAATGAAGAAAATACATGTATGATTCGTGCTCCACAGAGCCTTCAGTCTAGTGGAACAATGCTTAAAAATAACTGCTCAGATATATAATGATAAACTGTGACAAGTCAGGAGACCCTGCCATTGCCCCCTGCAGAAGTATCCAGAATCTGCCCACTGCCCACAGCACCCCCCCCCACAAGATGCTCCAAGACATCTTCATCCCACTGGATAATTGTGGGGGCCGCTTGTCTGGTCTCCCTCCTTCTACTCTTGTCTTCCTGAAGTCCGTTTCCAACCCACCAGCCAGAGTGGTCCTTTCAACACATAAGCCAGATCTTGTGATCCTTCTGCTGAGAACACTGCAGCAGCCACCCATCTGAGGGTAAAAGGCAAGTCGTTATCATGGCTGATGGCCCTGTGTGATTGACGACCCCTCGCCTCTCTGATAAAATGTCCTCCCACTTGCCCTCTGCTCAAGCCACTCCAGACTGACAGCCTCCAGACAGCAAAAGTGGTATTTATTTATTTATTTTTTTAAAGAGTTTATTTATTGATTTGACAGAGAGAGAGACAGCCAGGGAGAGAGGGAACACAAGGAGGGGGAGTGGGAGAGGAAGAAGCAGGCTCTCAGTGGAGGAGCCTGACGTGGGGCTCGATCCCAGAGCTCTGGGATCACGCCCTGAGCCAAAGGCAGACGCTTAATGACTGCGCCACCCAGGCAACCCTAAAAGTGGTATTTAAACCTGGGTCTGTCTGATTCAAGGGTCCATGACTCCTCCGCTAATAACATTATCACCCCCTTTTTATAAATGAGGAAACAGATGTTCAATAAGTTTAAGATGAGGCTAGAGTCACATGACTAAGAAATGTGACTATCATTGCAATTGTATCTGTAATTATCTGCATAATTGCAAATCCAGGATAGACCCCCTACCACTTCTTAGTGGGAGATCATAAGTGTCCACCGGTGTAGACCAGGAAATAATACCGTTGGCAATTCAAGTCACTTCCACCATATCAAATTCCCCTCAGTTTTTAGTTCTACTGAGCTGTGGTCTTGGTCCTTTACACCTAAGATTACTTTCAACTGATCTCAGAAAGTCAGCCAGGAAATGGAAAGTTTTCTTCCTTCAAATCCTCACACTACCCACAATGTGGGGATAACTTTTTATCCCCGTAATTTTTGTAAATAAAGCTGCGGCTGGCACCCAGGAAGTCTGAAGATCGTATCTTCTGATCCAGAGCCTCCTTCGGAGAGGTCCTCGGGGCCAGGTGCAGGAGAAGCCAGTGAAACCCTTCACTGTATGGTCCATGGAATTGCTATGGGGGAACAGAAGAAAGCCCATCAGACAAGGTCACCCTGGAGACAACCAAGAGGCTCAGGGCACCATCTCCCACTCATGCGGCTCAGACCACAATCATGCAAAGAGAAGAAATGGGCAAGAGGGTCCCAGAGAGCTTTCTCCAGGATGGAGATGAACACCAGCGTTATTATCTCCAGGATGGACACAAGACTGGACCAAGAAGGGACCTCAGGTCTTCAGGTTCCTGGTTCCATGGAGCGACCATGCTGGTGCTCTGTCAAGTGGTTCCTGATTGAGTTCCTCCAGGGGCACAAGTCAGTCACCAGGCAATAAATCCCTCTTCCGCTTTAGGCATTAATGAGATCCAGCCGGCTCCTGTCAATCTCCCAGGAGCAAACATCTAACAACCTAGGCTGACAGGTGGTCCCCTGGGATACGGTCTATAGCGGAGCCCAGGGACTGCCCGGGGCATTTTCCAGAATTAACTGCCAGGAGGGTGGGAGGCTGGAGAGCTTCAGGAAAAGGAAAGCGTGGACATGCAGGGCGGCATACACTGGGTCCTGAAGTCTCTTGAGGCAGGCTGGGCTTTCAGAAGGAACAGCACCAAAAGGTGTCATTGAGCTAAACAAACCAAGGGGGGTTGTCACCTTTCCTCGTGCCTGGTATCACAGAATTCCTCAGGTGGAATTCCCTTTTCTTTTTTTCTTTTTCTCTCTTCTCTGTCTTCTTCCCTCCCTCCCTCTCTCCTGCCCTTTTTTTCCTTTTGTCTTTTCTGGTTCTCCAGGAGGAAGTTCCGCGGGGGGAATTGGATAGGGATGCAGTCAGGCAGATCTGGATCTTTCTTGTTCTATAAATGGAGAAGCCCAAGTTTTGAGGGGCAAAGAGGCTTGTCTGCCTGGCTCCGTTCCCGGCTGTGCCCCTGTGTCAGTCAAGGCTCACTCGGTGAACTAAACTCACTTCCTCTCTCAATGTCTCATGTCCCCTTTCTGCAAAATGGGGATAAGACAGTTGTGGGATTAAAGGTGCCTATAGGTGGAAGAGCGCAGGGTGGGGTCCAGCACTAAGTCAAGGCTCTTGGTTCCTAGCCTGGTGAAGGTCTTCGCACCCAGCTAATTACTCCATCACTCACTGGACTCTGGCAATGTCTCACACCTCCTGGAACGTTGAATTTGATCTTTGGAAAAGAAATCAAACATGTATCTGGAGCCATGTTTGAGAAATTAAAAGAGTGGGGATCAGTTGTGGGGAAAAACATTTGGAAGAAGTCAAAGATTTGATGTTTATCTAAAACACTAAGATCTCACTCACAGGGTTGGCTTTTCCACCCTGTGTGGGGACAAATGCCTTGTGTAACACCAAACAAACGATTCTTGTAAGCTAAGAAACCTCGTTCTTACATTAGAGTGACTAATGTCCTCCTGTACTCAATGGTTATTTCCTATTGCTGTTCTACTCTTTGAGAATATTTCATTATTTGATGGAGTTTTAACACTTTGCATCTCAAATTCCAGTTGAGTAGCTGAGCCCCCGATTGTTCTTTTTGAACCAAAATCAATAAAGAGAAGTTTGTTTTGACTACTGACTGCAGCTCGTTTGTGTCTTCAAACATTAACCAATTCTCCATCTCTGTCCAAAACTGGGCAGGAGATTAGCGCTGATGACTGTAAGAGTTCGGTAATGATGTGCTTAGGGCTGACAGCAGGACAAGTCACTCTGTTAATCCTTCATCCTGACCCTCAGCTGTCAGCGCCTAACTTTGAGGCTGTGACCTGCCACGTTTCAAACGAGCGGCTCCTGTATCGGTTCTGTCATTCCCAGTGAGTCCCATCCCTGCTTCGAATCTCACCTTTCCCCTTTGGTTAGGGACCTCTCCCTTCCCTATCTTCTGGTTTTATTACACAGAACCATGATAGACATCTTCGTCCTGTCTTTTAATCGGCTCAGTTACCTAGGAGTCTCCAAACACGCCCACTTAAAATCAGGTAGTGGTTGGGGAGTTTCTTGTCTCTCCCCAGCCTTAGGTAAACTATTTGTACATTCTCTGGCAGCACTGGGGGACATCCTTTCAACAAGTGAATGCCAAGCACTGTTCTCAACTCAGTAAACAAAACAAAATCTCTCTCATGGGGTTTCTATTTCCAATCGAGGAGAGAGCCAATAAACAAATACATAGATTGGATCGATTCAGTATTAATAAACGCTAGCTTCTTAGCATTGGCCAATCAGGGAAGAGGTTCGAGCCAGTGAGAAGGAGTCAGCTCGGCAGAAGCAAGACGGCACAAACAGCTCCCTGCAATGCACAGTGGAGACAGGAAAGTCAAGGAGAGAGTTCAGTGACATCATAACACCAAGGGCCTAGCTCAGTCGCTTGCTGTGGAAGCTTCGTGCGTGCTAGTTTCCATCTCTGTCATGGAGAGCTGCTGTCACAACCAACCGCAACGATGACAGACACCATTTATTGGCGACCTAACAGGGGAGACTATGTCTCCCCAATCAGACAAGAGTCTCTGAGCTGGGGCTGTGCCTCTGCCACCATGTGGGGAAGGCAGGGGCTACCTCCCTGTCAGAGGAATGGTCTCCCCTCCAGTCCCCAGGGGAGGGTCCTGTCCTCAGGGTTCCTTAAGCAGGAGGCTGACAGGCACCTTTCCTCCCCATGGCTGCATCTTGCAAGGACTTGAAGTACCCAGCAGGCCCCAGCCTAGCTCCCTGCCCAGCCCTCTGCCAGGCCCCTGCCTGTGGTGCTCTGCTTTGGCATGCGGCCCCAGGGCCAAGCCACTGGTCGGGGATGGGGTTTCATCCTGAACTTTACCACGAGCTGCATGTGGCCAGGCTGCTGGGAACTTGGGAAGCTGATGCCAGAGTAAGGACAGCTGATCTCAGGGAAGGCGCCATACTGCCCTTGGAACCTGAGGCAGGGGGATTGCGTCATAGGATCTCATCCCCATGGTACTGCTCTCAGCTGGCCAGTGGGCGTGGAGGTTCCCGGGGACAAGTCATACTCCATCTGAGCCTCGATTTCCATCTTGGGCAAACCAGTCCACAAGACCGAGCTTTCCCTGGGTGTGTATCCAAGCTTAGGCACAGGGATTGGGAGTCCCTGTCCCTGCCCTTGGAAGCCCCTAGTTTGATGTGGAAGACACAGCCCTACTCTTGGGGAGTGCCAGTCTAATGGGGGAGATAGGGCCTGGCTTCAGATTTTTTTCCACTCTAATCTAACCAATACATAACACCCAAGAGCTCTTTCTAAACCACAAATATATTATTTCTCTGCCGAAAAACCTCTCCTGGCTCCTCATGCACTCCAAAATAAGGACCAAACTCCACTGCAAGGCACAAAAAGCACTTTATCACCTCCCCGGGTATGAAGCCTGCAAGCTGGCTGGGCCTTTTGGTGAAGGGCTCTGTCCTGCCCTGTCAAGGAATTTGACCTGCCTAAAGGCTCCTTCAAGGGTATGCTAAACTCACGTTTAGCCAGAGCTTTCTCCTGCCTAAAGGGAATGTTTCCTTGCACGGTGGGATGGGGACAGCAAAAGGAGAGCTTCTGACCATCTCCCACCCCCTGAGGCTATGGGTTCAGGAGACACTGCCCTGTGATCGAGCTGCCCTGGGAACAGAGCCCTGTCCAGGGGGACAGTGGGTATGCAGAAAGGTGTCATGGGAGGAGAGATACACTCTGGCCTTTGGGAAATTCCAAGGACTTGGAGGGACACAGAATTTGTGTCCCCAGGACAGGCCTGAGACATGAAAGCTGAGGTGAATTCATGTGGTCACATGGACATGTCACTCAATACGGGTATCACAGGAGGGCAGGAAAGTCACCATTCTAGATGGTGTGGGGGGGCGTGGGTGGAGAATGAATTGGAGGACAAGTGCCAGGAGGCTGCATGGGAGAGAACAAGCCAGGAGGTCAGGGGGGAAGGGTGTTGGTTTGTAGAAAGGCCTTGGACGCCATGAGGAGCTTCGCTTTGGCGCAAGCAGGCTCCTTGCATGGCATGGAGGTTCCCCCAGGCCCAGCTCTGACGGAGTCTGCTTCTCATACAAGAGTCTGAGCCGGGCTGTCCTGTGAGGCTTCCAGGGGCAGCTCTAGGGCTTGGGGCTCCCAGCCCGCCTACCCCACTTGGCCTCACGTTCCGGCTCAAGGTGGCTGGTTCCTCCGCCGTGCTGCTGCTTCCCCGGCTCCTCACTTTCTCCTGGACTCAGTTTCTCCACCTGAGAAGAGGGAGTTCAGCTCTGTGTTCTCAGAGTTGCTCCAGGCAGCAATCTGACAGAGAGCTGGGTGGGGATTCCAGGAGCGTGCCCAGATGGGGTCTCCAGTCCTCCCTGTCCCCCCTTCTGCCAGCATAAAGCCTCTTGCTGTGAGGCCCAGGATTGTCAGGGGCACGTGGCGTCGATGCCAGGAGAGCTCTTGGGAAAGATGGTAGGAGGGCGTCTTCTCCCCAGTTGGCTTGCCACCTCTTCCCACAGTGGCCGTAATGGGCTGGGGCTGCCAAGGACACGGAGGTGGGACGCCTTGCTGAAAGCCTAGGGGACCGGTGAAAGGGTGACACAGAGCCCTTTATGAACCCCACAGGTTTCCTCCCCCCTGGTTCCTGCCCCGGGCAGAGCCTATCCCTGGTGGTGGCAGGATGCTTCTTGAAGGGCTCCCACATTATCTCCCAATGAGCTTTCCTCACGGTCATGGGAGAAACACTGATAGGAGTGAGAGGGATGTTCCTTTTATATTTTTTTAAGCAGAAAGAATTAAGCACTAAGAATTAGCCATTTTATCAACCCTACAATAATCCGTGAAGAGCATGATTACGTTGAGGATAAACGGTTTATGGTCAAAAGAATACAGCCAGGAAGGCTGCAAAAAAAAATTAGATTATATCTAATTCTTCAAGTTCTGAATAGCTGGGCCAGGAGGCAGAAGTGTGATGCAGTCAGAGTGCCTGCTTGACCCTCCTACTCAGTCATTTCCTAGCTGTGTACCTGGGAGGCCGGTATTGAACCGTTCTCAGCCTCAGCTTACTTCTCTGTAAAATAGACATAATAAGGGTCTGCTTCATAGCGCTGATACGCAGCTAAACAAAACGGCCCGTGTAATGACGTCACGCAGTATCTCGGGACCCAGTCAGTTTGTGCTGTAATTTGCTGTGATTCGATGAGAGCAGCCGGGCACCTCCGTAAGACAGGCAGCTCTGCGAAAATGCGGCCTTGGAAAGCAGAGCGGGTTCGCCTCCTGGAGCAGGACTTGTTCCTTTACTTGCTCACCGTCTGACTGACACCTCAAGGGAGCAGCTTTCTGGAATGACTTAGTAATTGGGGCTTCTCCCCAATTCACCGCCTTTTGGCACGTTACGTTCCTCTCCATTAACAACTACTAGTCTGTGGATCTGCTCTGCCTCCCTCCCTTGCAGGGACAGGCCCTGGGGCTGAGGGAGGAGCCCATCTCTGGGCCAGAGGGAGGCGGAGTAGATCCGCTGCTGACTCGTCTTTAAGAGGGCAGATGTAAGTTAAGGTATCGAAAGACCTAGGAGAACATCTGACAGTAGCAAGAGCTCTGTAAGAGTCAAGTACTGCTGTTGTCATTGTGTTGTCGGTGTTCAATGCGCTCAAAGATTCTGGCCAGCTCTCACCTTCTGGGAGGTTCCACACTGCCCCAGTAGACTGATGCCCATCATGGCCTAACCCCTCCTGGAAACAGGAGCAGGGACTCCTCCTGCCCTCTGCTCCCTGTGGGTCCAGAGGACCCCCTTCTGTGACCCTCGGGTCAGCCAGGTCTCCCGGTCTCGACCCTTGCAAATGAGAGGCTTAGCTCCTGACACACATTTCTCTGATAATGAAAGCTGGCTTTGCAAGCGTGAAATTGCCCTTGGGGGTCTCTAGGACCTTCAGTTCCGCAGGCCACATTCCCTCCCTGCAGGTGGGTGAGAAAGACAGGAACAAAGGCTGACCTGTGGGCTAGGCTGGAGACAGGGAGGCATACCAGCCAGGCGGGAAGCTGGGCAGGGGGGTGTAGGTGGTTTGAGAGCGGCCAATGGAAGGGCAGCCCTGACGGTGTCCCAGGGAGGCCGGTGGGAAGCACAGGGAAGGAGACTGTCTGCCCCCACCCCACTCTCTCAGTTCCATCTTCCTGGGTAAGGACTGGTGGGAACGGAGTACTGGGCCCTAGCCCTAAGCTCAGAAAGAGGTCTAAATCCTTGAAGCCATCCCCACAGGGCAGTAGGTGGCCTTCTACCTTTCTGGAGAGTCCAGCTCTGTTGGTGACATTGTGTGTGCGTGTGTGTGTGTGTGTGTCTTTGAGTAGAACCATGCCCTCCCAGCCCATCTACCTGGACATCAGCGGGAACAAGAGAGGACATGGTGAGTGTCTTCAGGGGCTTGCCCAGCTGGAGCAGAGCCGTTCTTCACACCAAGACATAGAGACAGTAGCAGCCTACGAATGAAGTCAAATTCTCTCCTGAGTCACATGAAATTACCCTGCTTTCCAAGTCCACAAGGCCTTGCCCATGGAACCCACTCAGCAAGTCAGAGAACTCCAGAAGATTCAAGTTGGCCAGGATCTCAGAGATCATCCCACCCGATCCACGCCATGGGGAGTAAGAGGGCACCCAGAGGAAAGCCTGTATGGGGCCTGAGCCTCTTGGCCTCTGCCACATAATAATGCATTTCCCTCTTGTGGGGACAAGGGGGCAATAATAAATTTTTATCATTTCACTACCCGAAGTCACTGAGCCTTTCCCATAAGACACTGTGAAAGAATGAATATGCATAAATCCTGCCCAGAGCTCTTCCGATATGGATAGTCCCTTAATAATGAAGGCCAAAACTTGTTCCTTTATCTCCCAAAGAAAAAGCCTATCAGGAGGTGTAATAAGATTACGTTATAGAGAGAGGTGGTGTGAAAATTTTAACCACTGGATAAAATGGGCACTGGGAAAGATCACTGGGGAATAGTCAGAACACTCTATCATTGGCTTGAATGGTAGGTAGCCAGAAAATTCCTTAAAGGGGCTGGGCTGTGGGCTGGGCACCCCCATGTCACCCCCTTTGTTACCTACCGCCAATTCCAAGGAGCAATACCAGTGTCTGGCCCGGGATCTTTCATACCATTGAGGATTCTTACCTTCAGGCAGATGGCTGAACATGCCAGGCTTAGCTAAATATTACTGGGCATTCCATCTGATAAAGGATAAAGGATAAAAAACAGAGGACAGAGGTTGGGTGAAAACCATTTGACCCATTTTAGTTGCTTGGAGTCCTGAAATTTCCATCTTACTGCAATGAGAGGGATTCAAGTATGGAACAGTGCAGAGCAAAGAGGCAGGCCTACTGTGGTCTTCCGGCCATCCCCAGGCCTCAGGAAAGAACCTACCAGCTACTTGGGTGCCAACGGAGGCTTGTAAAATGCTGAAGGGCTCTGTATTGGACCATGTTCCCCGCCTGCCTCTTCCCCTCCTGGGACGATGGAGCATTGTGGCTCAGAGGGTCTCCTGCAGCCTAGGGCCCCACTATAAGAGAGAACACCTTGCATTTATCGGACCAGCCTCTTGGGAGCTGGACTCCTGCCTCTCACTTCCACCTTCCTTTGTTCCTTTTCTGCCCTGCACCAGAATGAATTTCTAAAAACACAAACTGGATCCCATCACTCTTCCAGATTAAATAAACCTCAATAGCCCTTAAGACAGAGATCAAAACTCTTCAATGGCTTCTCAGGCCTACTTGTCCAAGCTCAGCTCATGTCGCTCTTGCCCTTGGTCTCTGAGCTCCAGCTCTACCAGCCCCCTGGAGGCTCTAGTTCTTTGGAGCACATGCTGCAGTTTATAACTGGCTCTTTACCATGCATCTGACCCATGAGACTGTAAGCTCCAGGAGGGGAAGGCCCTGTTGTCTGCTTACCTTTGTATTCCCAGTGCCTAACACAGTGCCAGACCCAGGACCTGACACAGGGTAGGTGTTCCACACATATTTATTGACCCAGTGTCAGACCCAGCCTCTGACACCTAGAGTTAGAAAAACACAGGGGGGACACACAAATATACGTGCATGTGTGCACGTGCACACACACACACGCACACCCTGGAGTGGAAGAGGTCAAACCTGTCCCTTCTCAGAGCACACGCAGAGGTAGCTTCTATAGAATTGGCAATGTGCTAATGAGTACGTGTCAACATCCAGTGGCGTCCCTTTGAAGGTGGCTCTTTCAAAGCAGACCAGGTGGCCTTCTCGTCTCGTCTCCTGGACCTTGCTTCCCCTCCACACGCCTTAAGAAAATCTGTTAGCTGCAGCCATCCTATCCCCAATTCCCATCTCCCATCCACACATCCTCAAAGACCCAGCCATTTGCCTGCCACTTTCAGCCCCCAGCCCAACTAGCCAGACCCCCCCCCACCTTCTATCCCAAGAAAGCTCACCTTCTCCCAGAAGGTCTCCTGGCTGAACGACCCCCAGGGTCTCCCCCTGCTCCCCCTGCTCCTCTCAGGGGAGTGCACCCCCACAGCAGAGCCTTTGGGATCACGCCCTTCTGTCTACTTCCCGAAGTTTGTTGCCTGTTTGGTGCCAC
The DNA here is from genome assembly GCF_023065955.2 of Ursus arctos. Classification (NCBI taxonomy): domain Eukaryota; kingdom Metazoa; phylum Chordata; class Mammalia; order Carnivora; family Ursidae; genus Ursus; species Ursus arctos. The sequence continues at coordinate 37,782,461 of NW_026622874.1, forward strand.
TTTGGGTTGTGATTCCCAAGAGGTCAGGGGCTTTATGTATTTGTGTGACTTATGGTGTCAAGGGTCTCAAGGGTTCAGCTTAGCTGCAAAATTAGGGCTTTGGATGATGTACCCCACCCCTGCCAAAAGGGGTTATCTAAATGAGGCAACATGGAACAAACCTAACCAAGCCAATTTAGTCAAGACCTTACAGCTTTGCAAACTGAGGAGCTGGATGAGCTAATATCACAGGACCCTTCTGTCTCTGAGCTCCTCAGAGGCTAGGGCATTAACCCTGGGGCAGGGGCCCTGCCCTGCCAAGCCTGGGCTAGAGCAGGAGGAGGGAGGCGGGGTGAGTGGGAGGGGCAGAGGGAGCCTGGGGAGTCCGCAGTGACCTACATCTGCTCCCAGCACTGCCTGTCCACCAGCAGTCCATTCAGAGTCTCTGGCAGTACGCAGCAGCTGGAAGCAGGGAGGAGGGAGCAGACAGGAGGCTGGAGGTCGGCAGTGTACCCAGGTAAGTAGGCACTGTGCACCTGGCTGCCTACCCAGGGCAGAGCAGGGCAGAAATGGAGATGCTGGAATGCCCTCTAACTTTTCTACTCAGGAAGGGGCAACAGTAGGCATGAGATCAGCCTGGGGAACATTTAGCTGTAAACAGCTGATTACACGATGGGGCGAAAGTACAGTCCCCTCTAAATGACCCCAGGATATTTGGAAGAGAGAATTTCAGTGAGTCCTGTCCGGGTGGTTCTGTCCTGGCTGACCTTCCAGGCACTGTTTGGCTTAGAGTATGAAATGATGACCAGGTTAAAAATCTGACTAGCTGTCTAGAATGAGGACCTCAGGTCTAGGACTTTACATCTTGATTAATAACATGGTCAAAGCAATTGAAACAAACCCCTCATTTGGCTCTTCCTGCCTCAACCCTACCAGTTTGGAAGGTGGGGGCAGCAGCTACCCAGAGGCGCAAGATGACAGCAGGTGGGGGCAGGGGGTGGGGGGCTGTGGGTCCTGGGACCAGAAGACACTGCCCCAGGGGGCCAGGGCGGAGAGTCATGGTGGGGTAGACCGAACTGAGGACACAGCTGTTGTTTGGTGCTGAGAAAAATTAGGACTTCTTCTCAAAAGAGGGAATGAACCATGGGAAGAGTATTCATTTCCTTCCCCATCCCCTCTGATTGAGACCATATCCCTCTAGTCTCCAACCAAGCAGACCTCTTGCCTGTTTGTCACTAACCTTGTCCCAAATCTGACTTCCTGGAGAGAATGGAGGTCTAGAGGGCAAGATGGCTTGACATCAGACCCTAAGTTCCCGGAGGGGTCTGCTTCTCTCTCCCTTCTCAGCTGGGACCCGTAGGCAGGAGGCTGGAGGGAGAGCAACCATGTTAGCATTCCACTTCATGTGTGGTGAACGGCAGAGCAAGTGACTGAGAGCTGGTGGTGAGGCTGATGGGGGTGATGAGGAAGAGGAAGAGGACGACTAAGGTGTCCGTGTTAAATTCAAATTACTCCGGGGCAGGTGCCAGATGATGTACTGGGGAACGGGTGGGACGCAGACCCCTGCAGCTCCCGCCACCCGCAGTCAGCTGCGTTCTCCTCCACGGGCGGCCGCTCTCCATCCTTGCCCTCCCTCCTGACTCCCTGCTGCGCAGCGGCTGTGGCCCTGTGACCGCTCCAGAACGCAGTTGGCGCGCCATGGCATTCCTGCGCACTGGGGGGCAGCCGCTGGGCTGTAGATGGGACACCTTGAGGCCAGAAGTGCCAGTGGGTGGGCAGTTGTGAAATGCAAGTGTCAGTTGGAGGGAGGAATTTGCTCTGTCATGTGTGATTCTATCCTGAACACAAGGCTTTTTGAGCAGGGAACGGCATCTTCAAAATGGAACCCATTGGCCATGGGCCAACCGCACAGGAGGTGGGACTGTTGGAGAACTCTTTCAAGACATCCCCCTTATCCCCCTCCAATTCATGGCTCTCATCAAGGCTCTCATCTCAGCCCAGAGCCAAGTCCCCTCTCTCCCCGCCGTGGCACTCCCCAGCAGCCATGATGGAAGGATGCAACTGTGAGAAAATCAGGGGGAGACAGTGGTGATGATGGTTAGGAGAAGCTGAAGGGCATTTTTGTTCACCTGACGCTATAACTCACTGGCTTCAGAAGGGAGTTGATGGATTTATGAGGATCCTGTCAGCCTGGGTCAAGAAGAACTAAAGAACAGCCAACTCAGGGATTCTCCCCCACAGACCCGGTGATCAGAAGGATTCCAGATTGGTTGAGGGTGGGAAATAGAAGACTGCCGGGCCCTGCTAGAAAATCTCAGAGTTGGGGTTGGAGCCAAGAGTCCCGGAGAATATCCCTGGAAAACTGATATTCCACAGTCAAGAGGGGGTAGGCTGCAAAACCGCTAAAGAAATCCTAGATGCCAGGCGTTGGATTTCCTAAGGTTTGGGGAGGCTGTGTCTCACCCTCAGGCCTGGGGACCCACCCGAAGGCCAGGCCACTAGCCTAGGCTGCAGGCTCAGCCCCATGGGCTCTGTTACCTGGGAAAGGTAAAACCAAGCAGCAACCTACCCTCTCTCCTTGTCTCATGGAAATCGGTTTTGCTGGGGCAGCGACTGGCAGGACACCAATCAGTACCACTAGGTGGGGTTAGACAAGCTCTCAGGGGGCAGCAACTCTACCCAGCTGCCATGCCAGAGACCAGCCAATGAACGGATGGCATGGGGGAGGTGGGGTGAGACGAGTCTACGCCTCTCATAAGCAGTTCTGTCTTCTGTTCTCAGGAGATCAGTTGCACCCGCAGTAACCAAAGAGGCACCCAAACTATGGCAGGTGAGAAAAGAGCTGACCTCCCCTCCCCTCCCCTGTCCTAGTCCTTCATTGGTGCTCCTCATGGGGTGGGGATGAGAGAAGGATAGGGCTCAGAGATCTTTGCAAACTCACCCCGTCTCTTTGTTTTTTCCAGTCTTGGCTTTTAACTTGTTTTCCTGAATAAAGGATGCACAGCGACCCCCCGCCCCGTCCTGCCCTCCCCCCGCCCCCGCAGAGCCCCTTCCCATTCTCCCTTCTCTGGCTTTACCCCAGTGATGCTCCCGGGGTCTTCCCTGGGTGCCCCCTGCCCCACTTCCCAGGGGCTCCATTCACACTGCTGGAGGACGACTGCCCAATTCCACTAGAAAATTCAAAAGCCCTGCTCACAGGCAGGAGCTCAGAGAGTCGATCCCGCCCAATGGTGGGATGGTAAGGAGGGGCTCGTGTTCCTTGGGTGCATGCGTCAGAGCGCCATTGTGTTAAAGGGCCACCCATGAGGAAGAGTAGGGAGGGTTCATCTCTGTTTCTCCCACCTTCTCCAGAGAAGCCCCTCAAGAAGTCCGCCCTTTATGGGGTGAAAATCCTGCAGCTGGTGGAGGAGATCCCCGAAGGCTGCAGCACACCGGACTTCCAGCAGAAGCCTGTCGCCTTGGCTTTGCAGGAAGGTGAGACCTGGGAGGGGAGCTGCTGAGAGTCTGCACAGTGGAGGGGGCTCGGCCCCGTCCTTCCCAGCCTACCTCCCAGCCCCCATGTCCAACACCAGGCTACACCATGTCTCCCTCTACTTGTGGGGTGCCTGCCTGCCTGCCCGGGTCCCCAGAAGGGCCAGGGACCTGAGGGGCAGAATGAGCAAAGGAAGTGAAGACATATTATGGTATGCTGAAACAAGAAATATTTGGGAACAAGGGTGGGGGATGCTTACTGGGGAGAGGGAGAGGAGGTGGTGTTTCCTAGCTCCCCTCCCCTCTCCCGCCTCTGAGCAGCCAATGTAGACACTGTTAAAATGAGGTTAATTTGGGCCACATGAGAAAAGTGCCCAGGAAAGCGATGGGAGCAAAGACTTTTGGGGGAAGGGGTGAGAATTGGTGTTCTTTTCCCAGCGCAAGTTCCTATGATACCTTGCAATTTACATCATTTTGGTATAAGAAAAAGAATGGCACTTTATTTTTCTAAATCTGACTCTAAGTTCTCACTCAAAATACAAGGGTCATGAGCACTTGTCTTTCATCACTGGGGAGGGCCCTTGGGTCTTCACTCTACACTGCTCTCTATGGAGATGTTCCTGGCAGGAGCCCAAGGAATTTCTTGAGGGTAGGCAGCTCCCAGCCTTCCATGCCAAACATGGAGCTTGGGCTCTTTCTGAGGCTGGAACCCTGTGTCTCGGGATCATCCGCCTTAAAAGTGGACATGGAACCCCCAAAAGACTCGTCCCCTTCCCAGTCTTGGGAGAGTCCTTCAGACTCCTCCCTCACCTACTTGCAAAGAAACGCACCCTTCCACCCCAAGCCCTGCTCGCCTCCCCCTCCACCGTGGACGGTCCAGCCGCATGTTTTCCTCAAGGAGCCCACACTCTGTGATACAGAAGGCAGGTGGGGATCTATCTTCTGGATGCCTGGAAACTGCTGCTCTCTGCCTGGCATCATAAGAGTCCTTGAGTCAGGGCACCAAGGCCTGACGCCCTTCTTGGAATGGGCAGTCGAAATACCTAGAGCAGTGAAAATAACAAAGTCTCAATAAAGTATACTCTTAGCCCTCCCCCAGGCTGCCAATCTTTTGACTGCCTTTTCCTGCCACAGGGAAAAATGCCATCTTTCGGGCCCTGGTGTGTGGGGAGCCCAAACCCGAGGTGCATTGGCAGAGCACCAAAGGTAACCTCAGTAACTCCAGCAAGTACCAGATCTCCTCCTTCCCAGGCAGCAAGGAGCATGTGCTACAGGTAAGGTCTGCAGCTCGCCCCCTGACCCAGGTCTATGCATCTCTCCCTGCCCCCTTGAAGGTCTCCTTGGCAGCCTCCAAGCCCCAGAGCAGCAGGAGATGTTCCCAGTTGGAGGTGAGCCTGCTCAGCTCCATCCTGTGGCTCCAGGTGTCCTGAGCCAGGTGTGCACCTGCCAGGCTCACAGGCACCTCTGCTGATAACCTGGCAGGTGGCAGAGGCTGAAGCTTAAGAACTCAAGCTCTGGAGGCCAATGGCCCTGGTTCCAATCCCAGGCCCACCACCTTGGCCTTGGGAAAGTTCCTTACTTCTCTGTACTTCTGTTTCCTCATCTGTGACATGGGGGTAGTAACAGTACTTACTTTATGGTGTTGTCATGAATATGAAAAGTTTATGTAAAGTATCTCGCCAGTGTCTGTCCTCTAGTGAGCATTCTATCCCCACCGGCCAATATTAGTAATAATCAGAGCTACCAGTCACAGAACACCTACTATGCGTGTGCTGGGCCTCGGGCTAAACATTTGACACAGACGGTATCATTTACTCCTGACCATTCACTACTTTTGGAGGCATTATTATCCTCACCTTATACGAAACTGAGGTTCAGAGAGGTTAAGTAATTTCCCCAAGGTCCCACAGACCCTAATACATGACAGAGACGATCCGCAGTCCCAGATCCATCTGACCCAAAGAAGCCAGCTCTTTCTGCAACACCACATCGGCTCTGCTGGCAAAGAGGCCCTCCCCCCACCTGCCCACGGTACATCTGCCCTCCGTCATGATCCCGCTTTCTGTTTTGGGGTCCGACTTCCCTGATGAAGCCTGTGAGCTCTCCGAGGGAAGGGCCGTGTCTTATTTATCTTGATACACCTCTAGCCGCGTCTAGTAAGTGGAGGAAGGGGGTGGGTGCTAGCCCTGTCCCCCTGGCCCGGGCCTCTCTGCAGATCAACAAGCTGACCGGTGAGGACTCGGACCTGTACCGCTGCACGGCGGTGAATGTCTACGGCGAGGCCACCTGCTCCACGAGGCTCCTGGTCATTGAAGGTGGGCTCGTCCCCCTCCCCTCATCCTGTCTCATCAGTGCTTGGGGTGCTGGCCCTGGCTTTCTCCTCAGAGAGCCCTCAGAGGCCTCAGAGGCTGGGCAGCTGGTGGGGTGAAAGGAGAGAGGGACAGCAAGGCTGCTGCTGCATCTGTGCCAGGGCCCTTGGCTTCACCCTCTTACACGCCAACGCCGCGTGTGGCCTAAAAGGTGCACACTCAGCAGATGTCCCGCTGCAGACGCCCTGACTGATATTCTCTCAACCCTGTGGCATGAGGGCAGGACCACGAGGTTGGTTTCTTGTCCTGAACCTTCTGCTCACTCCTTCCATGGGCTTTGTTTTCTTCTCCGGGCCCCAGTTTCTCCACTGTACAAAGGATACTTCATACAGGCGTATGTCAGAGATGGCAAACCAGCAATATGAAGGCTAAATCCTGTCTCGGATGTGTGTGTGTGTGGGTGGGGGGGGTTGTTTATTTTCACTCGCACAGTGCTTCCAAATTTTAAATTAACCATTGACATAAAATAAGGGGGAAGGGACATCTCTCTTGAGAAAGCAGATCTAGTCTTTCCATTGGTTATGCTTTTGCCTACGAGTAACAGAAAACCTTACTACGAATAGCCCAAGAAATAAAGACACTTGATTATGTCACATGATAACAAGTCCTGAGGTTGGAGTCCAAGGCTCAAACCACAACTCAGCGCTGTCACGGGACAGCCAGACACTTCCTGTCTCCCTGAGCTGCCACCCAAAGATGCTGGCATATAGCCTGACGGTCATAAGACGGCTGCTGCCGATCCAAACTGAATCCACGTTCAAGGTGGGAAGAAGGGGAAAGAGGTGGCCCCAGGTACAGCTGGCCCTTTAATCAAGAAAGCAAAAGCTTTCTCCGAAAGTCCTTGGAGACTTCTGTTTACAACTTATTGACCAGAACCGCGTCACACACCACTCCTGGTGGCAAGGGAAGCTGGGAAGGCAAGGATTGAGCTTTTCCAGGCTCCTTCCTCCTAGTGGGAGTAGGTGATGAGGACGAGGACGGGGAATGGCTGCAGGATCAGTCACACAGCAGGGTCGGTCTTTCTGGGCAACACTCAGCCCGTACCCTGAAATGGCAGCTCCCGGGGGGCATGGGAGAGCCGCTCCCCCTGCAGCCAGCCACAGTCGCTGCACGCATTTGTGCCACCCCCCACCCCTGCAGATGCATCAGCAGACCTCCCCTGCATGTGATGATAATCAGGTCAGCTCCACCTCAGTCACGCTAAGGCTCTGGGCATCACAGCTCGTGACGGACAGACCCTCCGCCCTGCTCATTCCTCTTGCCGAGCTGTTGCCTTGCCCTTGTGGACAGTGGGGAGGACAGGGCTGTGGCACTCAGTTCGTTTCCAGAAGCCCATCAATGCGTCTCACTTCTCTCCCTATCTGTCTACATTAATTCCCTCCTCTCCTCCTGATGGTCCAGTCGGCTTTCGGAAGAATCGGAAGAGGCACAAGGAACCCCAGGAGGGTAGGTGGAAGGGTTGCCAGAAATCTTGGGTTTTGGGGAATGGGCTACTCCTTGCCTGGTGCTCCCGACTTGGCCAAGCCCCTACCAACACCTTATGGATCATCACCAGTCCACAGAACAGCACCTTTCAAAAGCTCGGTTGTCAGCCATGGACCACAGGTCCTCAGATTGCCCCCCTCCCCCCCACACCCCTCCCAACTCCTACTGCCACAGAAAAGCCCTGCATTAGCCCCTTGGAATCCCACCCTGGGCTTGGGGCCTCATTCCTGCTCCTTTTCTAGATCTCAGGAAGGAGCTGATGGACTACCGATATCTTCTGAAAAAGAGGTGGGTCTGGGCCTGTCCAGGGGCAGGGCTGAAGTCTCCCCAGCTACCTCCATGAGCAAGCGGGGCTCAGTTCTCCCTGCACTGGCTAGGAAGCTACACTGCAGGTAGCCAATGGGAGGAGGGAAGAGAGTTCGGCTGCCTTGAAGCTCTATGTCCTTGAACGAATCACCTCTCCTCTCTGGGTCCTGACTCACTCGTTTGTGAAATGGGGTGCTCCACTAGAACAAGGATTTTTTTTTTTAAGTGTTACAGTAACAGAATAATCTGCACCCCCCATCCTTCTCAGCAATCCACAACACAAGGTGTTAGGAGCAGAGTTTCTCCCCTGAAAGTTTGCACTTTGGGGGGAAGGCCGCCCCTGCCCATGTCTGGGTCCATCGTGTACCAACAGTGCTCAGTCCCAGAGCCCAGCCTCCCTGTCCCTTTCTTCTAGTGCAGAGAGAGCAGCTCCCCACAGCCTCTCAGGGTGCCAGGCCCAGGGGACCAGCTCCTGGGGCTCCGGCTGGGCTCCCCTGGCCTCTGACCTGCCCGCCCTGCTCCCCAGGGCCCCGCCTCCCAAGAAAAAGGTGGACATGGAGCAGGTGTGGCAGCTGCTGATGACTGCCGACCGCAAGGACTACGAGCGGATCTGCCTGAAGTACGGCATCGTGGACTACCGCGGCATGCTGCGCAAGCTGAAGGAGATGCAGAAGGAGCGCGAGGACAAGATGGCGCAGGTACCCTCGCGGGCCGCGGCCCGGTGCCTCGCGGGCGCCCCCACCTGGAGCTGGGCCTAGTGCAGGGCCGCGGCCCGGTGCCTCGCGGGCGCCCCCACCTGGAGCTGGGCCTAGCACGGGGCGGCCCGCATCCAGCTCCCGGGGCCGTGTGTGGCCAAGGACCCAGGCCTCCAGGCAACGTTTTGGCTTTTAAATCTGGCTCAAATACTAAAATCTGGAGCATTGGGAAAGTTCGGGCCTCCATGTCTTGGGTTCCTTATGTGTAAAATGTGTGTTATAGTTGTACCTGCCCCTTAGGATCAGGGAGAGGATGAACTAGAGAAGGTACTTCAAGCACTTGGCCTAGTTCCTGACGCCTGGCAAGGGCTTCCTGTCCGCTGTCATCCTCCTCAGACCTTGGATACCTGTCTTATTTTTAAAGGCTTCCAGTGGAGGGCATTCCGCCGTTGTCTGCTTATCTCAGTGTCTTATAAACTGTAGAGGAATTTCTTTCCTGGGTCTAACCTAACTATAGCATTAGTCTAGTTTGTCTTCTGGAAATGCAGAACAACTAGTTTTCACCATCCTGAAAATAGTATTTTATCATCTCGACAGTGGCTCATCAAACATCCTGGGACTCAGTTTTCTGTCCTCCAAGCTTTCTCATTGACCTTAACACAGGGCTTTGCCCACAGTAGGTGCTCAACTAATTTTTATTGGCTGGAATAGCAGATGAACCGAAATGCCCTACCATGTTCTCAGAGCACCTGACACCCGGGGTCCCTTCTCACTTTGCTGCCTGACCTGATGTCTCGTCTTGGAAAATTTCTTCCCACCTGTAAAATGGGCAAATGCATGCTCGAGTGGGACATGGTGGGGGGCTGGGGTCCAAGGGTCTGGAGTGCTCCGAAGAGAGAGCTCAGAGAGATCCCCTGGGGCATTTGTCTTCCCTAGTACCTCAACGCCGTCTCCAACTTGAGACACATCAGGGTCAGCAAGGAGGGGGTCGCCACATTTGATCTGGAGCTGGATCTCAAGTATGCCGGGAGCAAGATTTACCTGTATAAGGTGAGGCTGGAGGAGTCATTGAGGAGGGAGGGAGCTGGCAGGGATGCTGCTAGTCCTGGGGATGGAACTATGGGTCCCATGGATGCCCCTCTGGGAGCAAGTCGAGTACGCAGATGGTGAGTCCTGCATGCCCTGGAACTCCTGATTGGAGGGAGGTCAAACTTTGGTGTAGACATTTCAGACTCCTCTTACCTCTCACTGAGCAACCAGGTTCTCCAGCCAGGGCACCAGGGGTAAAAAGAGGATTCTGAGAAAGGGCCCCCCTGCCCCCCTGCATCCATTTCTATGCTCTAGCTGATCCTGCTGCCTGTCACGGTCTTCCCTCGGGATCCACACGGCTATTTCCCTCCCCCGCAGCCGGACGTCCCCTGACCACCCTGTGTGACACTGCTGTGTTCCCCCAGCCACATCCCGCATCCCTGAATCCGTATCCTCCTCTCTCTTTTCTTTTTTCCCTTATTCTATCTCTTTCTAATATACATTATATTATCTTATGGTATGTGTTATTTGTCTGTGTCCTTCCTAGAATTTGAGCTCCGGGGTGGGGGTGGGGGGCAGAAATCTTTGTTTTTTTCACGGATAGGCCCCAAGTACCTAACCCAGTGCCTAGTACACAGTGGGCAGCTGAAGGCGAGCTGTTGTTAATACCTGGCAAGGGGCAAATTTATCTAGGCTTTAGTTAAAGGGGGCGTGTGCATGGATCGCTGGGTGTCGTGGAGCCCTGAAGATACCCGACAGTACTCTCTCATTCCCCTCTGAGAATGACTGTGCTGGGGCCCCTAGGGCCCTCAGTGTTGCCTCCTTGCCCCCTGGCAACTCCGTGGCATTGCTTGGATAGTTGCTCTACTCAGTCTGAGCTGAGGTCTCCCACTCTCAGGTGTCTCTTGTGTGGCACTTGATTATTTACTCCACGGCCAGAGTCAGGGACCCTCCTAGTGTGGTATTCCTTCACCTCACACTCCCTGTTCTCCAGGCCTCCGAGCCCTGCTCTCCACCCCCTCCCCGGCCCCCCTCCCCATCCCCTCGGTGGTTCCTGGAATGTTGTCTGGTGCCTGGGCCAGTGGGAGAAAACTGCCAGAGTGGGGTTGCAGCAGGAGGTGCTGGGGACCCGCTGAGGCCCTGAGCCTCCCTCTTCCTTTCTCGGACTCAGGATGGTGAAATGGTCCCCTACGGCTTTGACAACCAGACCAAGCACTGTCTGCGGCAGCTGGGGAAGCGCTACCAATTCCAGATCCGGGACCTGCAGCCCGAGGACGCCGGCATTTACCAGGTCAAGGTCGAGGATGCAGAGATCTTCTCCACGGAACTGGATGCTAGTGGTGGGTGCTCTTCCCCTGCGGAAGTTGGAGTGGAGGAGATCGGGGGGGGGGTAATAAATGTGATATGCGCCCCCCCCCCCGGCCTTGCAAAGACTGTGAGGGAGAGGAATGCACACCCAGGTGGTTAAACTGAAATGATCTCTGCTTTCCAAAAGTCTTGGTCCGAGCTCTGTGTTCTCTTGATGCTGAGCTGCGCTGTCCTGAGTTCCAGCCGCAGACATGCCATGTCCACACCATGACCCTGCTCACAGACGTTCTGCAGTAGAGGGTCTGTCTCCCGATTAGAGCCAGGCTAATTTCACAGGCTCTCTCCACAGCCTCACTCCTTTCTGCTGCAGACTCTCACCTCCCACACTCGCCAGCAAGAAGGTCCACCCAGGTTAGGCGTCCTTGTGCCCTGTACAGACCTCTTCCTTCTCTGCCTCCCATGCCCCCTCCCCACCTGGGAACTGCCCCTTCCTCTCTCATCAAATTCTGTCCTATCCCCTCAAGTAACTGTGTACGCATCACCACCACCCCCTGCTGGAGCAGATCCGGAGGCCTCCTGGGAGGAGAAGAGGCCTGGAGAAGAAAGCTTTGGGCAGATAGAACATCTAGAACATGGTTCTAAATCAAGGTTGAGGAAGAAAGAGGGCATGAGAGCTCCAGCAGGCCTGGTATGCCCGGACAGGGCTTTGAAAAGCTGAGAAATGGCGTGGCATAGGGGGGAAGGAGCAGGGGCTCTGGCGTCAGCCAGACCTGGGTGTAAATTCTGCCCGGGCTGCCTCTTAGTTGGGTAAGCCTGGGTTTCCTTACTTGTGAAAAGGAAATAATAATACCTATCTGGGCGGTGGTCCTAGGATTTATAAGAGAACATGGCGGTCAGCATATCAGTTTTCTTCACATACCCATCTTACCCCCAGACATAACCTCTGAATTTCGGATTACAGAATTCCAGAGCTGGAAACAGTCCTACTGTTCATAACCTCATTTAAACTCCTCGTTTTATGTTGGCAACTGTCACCTGGGGTAAGGAGGGGACCTGCCCCAGGTGACACAGGGGGTCTGTGGCTGAGCTGGTGTGAACCTGGGCTTCCGAGCTCCTGGCCTGGCTGCGTCAGGTCACGCTGTGTCACGCTGCCACGCTGACGCCCCCACTCCTGCTTCCCCAACAGCCATCCCCGCCCGAGTGGTGGTCCCGCTAGCTGAGGTGCACTGTGAAGAGCAGAGTGATGCTGTCTTCGAGTGTGTTCTCTCCAACCCCTGCCCCAACGCCACCTGGAATTTCCGGCACCGGCCACTCCAGCCCAGCAACAAATATGAGGCGTTTGTGTCCCCTGATGGGCTGACCCACCGGCTGGTGGTAAGGGGGGTCCGTTTCTCAGACATGGGCCCCTACTCACTGGGCACTGGGTTCCACGGCTCTACTGCCTGGCTGGTGGTTGAAGGTGAGTGGCTCATACCTCTATCTTTCCCTGCCTCTACCAAGGCAAGACGGGGGGCTGAGAAGGGCACGAGAAAGGCCAGGAGCGGGGGCTTCCCTTGGTCAGCCATTTGCTCTTGAGTATTCCTTCTTTCTCCAAGAATGAGGAAGGCCCCTGAGATCTATTTCTGACCCACTGCAATGCTGGGCCTTTCCAGCCAGCCCGGTCCTTCTCAGCTGTGTGTGTTCCATGGTCCTCTGGAAGTATCTCTGGGGGCACAGATTCAAGATGGCCTGAGGGTCCTGGCCAGGGCTTGGCTCAGATTCAGTATGGATGAGAACCTGGGTCAGGCCAGAGAATACCCTTAAATTCCCCTATGGATTTGGGTTCAAGGTGATCTCAGGACACTGTCAAGTGGGCATTTGTAAGGCAGATGGTGAGCAAATAGATCTTTTAAAAATCATGCAGCTGTTCATGGCAGTTTGATAAGCAGGGGAGTTTTAGGTTATGTATTTTCTCCAAAACTCCTCATGAACCACATAGCAGGGCAGGGTGGGCTGTGGGTACAGGGCTGGGGGAGGTGGTGATAGGATTCATCTATCAGTGAGCTGGTACACCCTGGCTTCCTTCTGAGATGGTCAACGTTTTCTCTACTGGGGAAACTGAGGGTCAGGCAAAGAAATTGGGGCCCGACAGGTGCCTTGGCCTGACTTAACAGGTCTTTTCTTTTGTCTCTCAATGGGGGCATTGACCTCTCACCAAAGCAGGGAAGGATAAAAGCATTCTGACCACAAGTGCTGACCGTCAGCTGCAAGCCCAAGGAGCCCAGACCTCAAAAGCAGAAGATTCCAGGAGCATCACCGGCAAGGGAGGGGAACCCAGAGAGCAGGGCCCCCTGGAGGGCTCCCTCAATGGGGCCAGGCCTGCTTCCGGGCTACAGCTCATAGCTGGTCTAGAGACAGGTGGCCTTGGTGGTCATGGCTACTCCCTGATAGGGAGTGATGGGGCAGCTGGCTCAGCCTGGGGCCCTGGGCGGGCAGGAAAGGGCTTTCTGGAAGCAGAGGGAGGCATGGTTATTCCCCTTGGGGAAAATCAGCTCCACAGAGAGGGAGGCTGGGTCAGAAGCCTTCCAGGGAGCCCCTATGTACAGGGAGAGGGCCTAGAATCAGGTTTGGGTCTCATGGAAGGTCAACAGCAAGATCATGGCAGAGACAGTGATGCAGACAGATGCGGTAGGATATCAGGAGGCTGGGAGGCTGAATCCAGGTACCCTCAGGCGGGAGGACTGGGGAGCAGTGGGGAAGGAAAGGAGTACAGAGAGGACCATGGGAGTCCCCTGGACAGGGATAGCCAGGAAGAACCCTTCAGTGCTCATTTAGGACCTGGGAGAGGAAAGACAGCCCTGAAGGGATCCCAGTCTGGTCCTGTGGGCTCTTGGTCAGAAGAGGGAGTGATGGAGATGATTTTGCAGGGGGAAAGCCTAGCTGAGATGGAGGGAGAGGGTGATCTGAGCAGGGAAAGACAGAGAGGAGCCACAAGGGCAGTGTGGGGCAGGGGGACTGGCCTGGGGGAAGCTGGAGACAGCAGTGGGGCAGGTGGTCCTGGGGCCCAGGAGTATCCTGGAAAAAGAGGCTCCAAGACAGGCATAGGCCCTGAGTCCTGGGGCTTTCAGGGAGGCAGAGATGCTGATGATGGGGAAGCAGGGGGCTACTGGGGGTCAGAGGAGTCTCGAGGGCAGATATCTATAGGAGAGAACGCCCAGGAACCATCAATACCTGGTAGCAGAAAGTTCCTCCTGGGACGAGGGGGGCCTGAGGCCAAAGCTGAGGGGTCACTACAGACAGCTGATCAAGGCCCAGGGAAGTCTGTGGGTGGGAGAAAGGGCTACAAAACCAGCCCTGCAGGCCCAGGAGTTCCCAGGGGCTGGGAGAGGGGCCTACAGGGGCCCAGGAGAAGGGAGGGCCAGGAGACAGCTGGAGACTTGGGTGAGGCAGGGTATGGCTCTGGAAGCTTCCAGTATTCCCAAGGCTGGCCAGAAGGTCAGTGGGAAGCAGAGGGTGCTGGCAGAGTAGAGTCTGAGAGCACAGGTCCTTGGGATGACACAGGGTCCAGCCTCAGCCAAACCAGGACCCACCACAGGCCTGGAATGTTGGGGTCTGGTGAAGGGGAAGGTGGTGTGGGTGGTACCCAGTGTGCTAGACTGATGGGGTCTGGTCAGGGGGTGGATACCAGAAGCCACAGGCTAACTGGGTCTCCAAGCCTGGGTGCTCAGGAGTCTGGAGGGACACTAGGAGACACTGATGGATTAAGAGGTCCAGGGGCAACAGGTTCTGAACCAGATTTCTGGAGTGGGTCATGGAACTCCAGAGGAAAAGGACCCACAGGTGAGACAGGCTACCAGGATGGCTTAGGAGGTCCAGGGAGAATGGCATCTAGGTATGGCGATGGCGTAGGCTATGCGAGAAGACTAGGTCCTGAGAATGGGGCTGGCTATGGCGACGGCTCAGCAGTGTCAGGAGAAATGGGATCTGGTTATGGCACTGGTGGCAAAGTTGCCTCTGGGGCACCTGGGGGAACAGAGTCTGAGGAAGGGGGTGGTTATAGGCATGGCTCAGGGGTGCCTGGGGGAATGTGGTCTGAAAACAAAGATAGTTATGGTCCTGCAATAAGGGGTTCTGGGAAACTTGCTAATCTCGAGGGTGGCTCAGGTAGCCCTGATAGAGGACCCATGGATGAAGCCAGGGTGCCTCCAGGGGCCAAGGATGCATCCAAAGCCTGGGGAGATACTGGCCCTGGGGGAAGGCATCATTCCAGCGGTGGCCTAGGGCGTCCTGGGACAGTGGGGTCTGTGGGTAGAGGGGGCCTTGGGGCCTCTGAAACCATGGCAGCTGTTGGGGAGGGACATGTAGAAGCAGAACCAGGGGTCTCTGGAAGAATAAGGCCTTGGGATCAGACTGGAGACTATGGGGACTTCAGAGCCTCAGGGGCTCTGGGGGCCTTTGGAGAAGGAGGCCGTGAAGGTGGTTCAGGGGAAGCAGGAACCATGGAGCTGAAGGCAGGAGACAAAGTGAATGATGGGGTTGGCACCAGGGACCTTGGTGTTAGGGCCTCTGGAGCTGGGGCCAGTTCTGAGAGCCAACGGGCTTATGGGTCTGGTGGCATGCCTGGTCATGGGGGAGGATCAGGAATTCAAGGGTCTCAGCAAATTGGAAGCAGAACAGCTTATAGAGGAAGATCAAAGGGTCTTGGGTCTGGGGGGATGGGGCCAGGGGATGAGGCAGGTTATAAGGATGGTGTCAGGGTTTCTGGGGGAATGGGGTCTGTAGATGAGGCAGACTATAGGAAAGGTTTGGGGACTCCTGAGGGAATGGGTTCATTGGGTGAGGCAGATCATAGGGATGATTTAGGGGGTTCTGGGAGAACCAGGTCAGGGGGTGAGGCAGGTTATAAGGATGACTTGGGGGGTTCTGGGAGAATGGGGATGGGGGGTAAGAGAGGTTATGGGGATGGCTTGGGAGAATCTGGGAGAATTGGGTCAAGGGGTGAGATAGGTTATGGGGATGGTTTGGAGGGTTCTGGGAGAATGGAGATGGGGGGTGAGACAGGTTATGGGGATGGTTTGGGAGGTTCCAGGAAAATGGGGTCAGGGCGTGGGGCAGGTTATAGGGATGGCTTAGGAGGTCCTGGGAGAATTGAGTCAGGGGGTGAAGCAGGTTATAAGGATGGTTTGGAGGGTTCTGGGAGAATGGGGATGGGGGGTGAGGAAGGTTATGAGGATGGCTTGGGGGGTTCTGGGAAAATGGGGTCAGGGGCTGAGGCAGGTTATAGGGCTGGCTTAGGAGGTCCTGGGAGAATTGGATCAGGGGGTGGGACAGGTTATAGGGATGGCTTAGGAGGTCCTGGGAGAATTGGGTCAGGGAGTGAGGCAGGTTATAAGGATGGCTTGGGGGATTCTGGGAGAATGAGGATTGGGGGTGAGGCAGGTTATGGGGATGGCTTGGGGGATTCTGGGAGTATTGGTGCAGGGAGTGAAGCAGGTTATAAGGGTGGACTGGGGGGTTCTGGGAAAATGGGGATGGGGTGTGAGACAGGTTATGAAAATGGCTTAGGAGGTTCTGGGAAAATGGAGTCAGGGGGTGGGACAGGTTATGGGGAAGGCTTAGGAGGTCCTGGGAGAATTGGGTCAGGGGGTGAGGGAGGTTATGGGGATGGCTTGGGGAGTTCTGGGAGAACTGGATTAAGGGGTGAGGTAGGTTATAAAGATGGCTTGGGGGGTTCTGGGAGAATGGGGATAGAGGGTGTGGCAGGTTATAGGGATGGCTTAGGAGGCCCTGGGAGAATTGGGTCAGGGGGTGAGGGAGGTTATGGGGATGGCTTAGGGGGTTCTGAGAGAACTGGATTAAGGGGTGAGGTAGGTTATAAAGATGGCTTGGGGGGTTCTGGGAGAATGGGGATAGAGGGTGAGGCAGGTTATGGGGATGGCTTAGGGGATTCTGGGAAAATGGGGTCAGGGGGTGAGGCAGGTTATAGGGATGGCTTAGGAGTTCCTGGGAGAATTGGGTTAGGGGGTGAGGCAGGTTACAAGGATGCTTTGGGGGATTCTGGGAGCATGGGGATGGAGGGTGAAGCAGGTTATGGGGATGGCTTAGGAGGTTCTGGGAAATTAGGGTCAGGGGGTGGGACAGGTTATAGGGATGGCTTAGGAGGTCCTAGGAGAATTGGCTCAGGGGGTGAAGAAGGTTATAAGGAGGAACTGGGGGGTTCTGGAAGAATGGGGATGGGGGGTGAGGCAGTTTATGGAGATGGCTTAGGGGATTCTGGGAAAATGGGGTCAGGGGGTAAGGTAGGTTATAAGGATGGCTTGGGGGTTTCTGGGGGAATAGGGATGGGGGGTGAGACAGGTTATGGGGATGGCTTAGGGGATTCCGGGAAAATGGGGCCAGGTGGCGGGGCAGGTTATAAGGATGGCTTAGGAGGTCCTGGAAGAATTGGGTCAGGGGGCAAAGCAGGTTATAAGGATGGTTTGGGGGGTTCTGGGAGAATGGGGATTGGGGGTGAGGCAGGTTATGGGGTTGACTTAGGGGATTCTGGGAAAATGGGGCTAGGGGGTGGGGCAGGTTATAGGGATGGCTTAGGAGGTCCTGGGAGAATTGGGTCAAGGGGTGAGGCAGGTTATAAGGATGGTTTGGAGGGTTCTGGGAGAATGGGGATTGGGGTTGAAGCAGGTTATGGGGATGGCTTAGGGGATTCTGGGATAATGGGGCCAGGGGGTGGGGAAGGTTATAGGGATGGCTTAGGAGGTCCTGGGAGAATTAGCTCAGGGGGTGAAGCAGATTATAAAGATGGCTTGGAGGGTTCTTGGAGAATGGGGATTGGGGGTGAACCAGGTTATGGGGATGGCTTAGGAGTTTCTGGGAAAATGGGATCAGGGGGTGGGGAAGGTTACAGGGGTGGTTTACGAGGTCCTGGGAGAATTGGGTCAGGGGGTGAGGCAGTTTATAAGGATGGTTTGGGGGGTTCTGGGAGAATGGGGATGGGGGGTGAGTCAGGTTATGGGGATGGCTTAGGGGATTCTGGGAAAATGGGGCCAGGGGGTGGGGAAGGTTATAGGGATGGCTTAGGAGGTCCTGGGAGAATTAGCTCAGGGGGTGAAGCAGGTTATAAAGATGGCTTGGAGGGTTCTGGGAGAATGGGGATGGGGGGTGAAGCAGGTTATGGCGATGGCTTAGGAGTTTCTGGGAAAATGGGGTCAGGGGGTGGGGAAGGTTATAGGGATGGCTTAGGAGGTCCTGGGAGAATTGGGTCAGGGGGTGAGGCAGGTTATAAGGATGGTTTGGGGGGTTCTGGGAGAATGGGGATAGGGGGTGAAGCAGGTTATGGGGATGGCTTAGGGGATTCTGGGAAAATGGGGCCAGGGGGTGGGACAGGTTATAGGGATGGCTTAGGAGGTCCTGGGAGAATTGGGTCAGGGGGTGAAGCAGGTTATAAGGATGGTTTGGAGAGTTCTGGGAGAGTGGGGATTGGGGTTGAAGCAGGTTATGGGGATGGCTTAGGGGATTCTGGGAAAATGGGGCCAGGGGGTGGGACAGGTTATAGGGATGGCTTAGGAGGTCCTGGGAGAATTGGGTCAGGGGGTGAGGCAGGTTATAAGGATGGCTTGGGGGGTTCTGAGGGAATAGGGATCGGGGGTGAGATAGGTTATGGGGATGGTTTAGGAGGTTCTGGGAAAATGGGGACAGGGGGTGGGACAGGTTATAGGGATGGCTTCGGAGGTCCTGGGAGAATTGGGTCAGGGGGTGAAGCAGGTTATAAGGATGGTTTGGAGGGTTCTGGGAGAGTGGGGATTGGGGGTGAAGCAGGTTATGGGGATGGTTTAGGAGGTTCTGGGAAAATGGGGTCAGGGGGTGGGACAGGTTATAGGGATGGCTTCGGAGGTCCTGGGAGAACTGGGTCAGGGGGTGAAGCAGGTTATAAGGATGGTTTGGAGGGTTCTGGGAGAGTGGGGATTGGGGGTGAAGCAGGTTATGGGGATGGTTTAGGAGGTTCTGGGAAAATGGGGCCAGGGGGTGGGACAGGTTATAGGGATGGCTTAGGAGGTCCTGGGAGAATTGGGTCAGGGGGTGAAGCAGGTTATAAGGATGGTTTGGAGGGTTCTGGGAGAGTGGGGATTGGGGGTGAAGCAGGTTATGGGGATGGCTTAGGGGATTCTGGGAAAATGGGGCCAGGGGGTGGGACAGATTATAGGGATGACTTAGGAGGTCCTGGGAGAATTGGGTCAGGGGGTGAAGCAGGTTATAAGGATGGTTTGGAGGGTTCTGGAAGAGTAGGGATTGGGGGTGAAGCAGGTTATGGGGATGGCTTAGGGGATTCTGGGAAAATGGGGCCAGGGAGTGGGACAGGTTATAAGGATGGCTTCGGAGGTCCTGGGAGAATTGGGTCAGGGGGTGAAGCAGGTTATAAGGATGGTTTGGAGGGTTCTGGGAGAGTGGGGATTGGGGGTGAAGCAGGTTATGGGGATGGCTTAGGGGATTCTGGGAAAATGGGGACAGGGGGTGGGACAGGTTATAGGGATGGCTTAGGAGGTCCTGGGAGAATTGGGTCAGGGGGTGAAGCAGGTTATAAGGATGGTTTGGAGGGTTCTGGGAGAGTGGGGATTGGGGGTGAAGCAGGTTATGGGGATGGCTTAGGGGATTCTGGGAAAATGGGGCCAGGGGGTGGGACAGGTTATAGGGATGGCTTAGGAGGTCCTGGGAGAATTGGGTCAGGGGGTGAAGCAGGTTATAAGGATGGTTTGGAGGGTTCTGGAAGAGTAGGGATTGGGGGTGAAGCAAGTTATGGGGATGGCTTAGGGGATTCTGGGAAAATGGGGCCAGGGAGTGGGACAGGTTATAAGGATGGCTTCGGAGGTCCTGGGAGAATTGGGTCAGGGGGTGAAGCAGGTTATAAGGATGGTTTGGAGGGTTCTGGGAGAGTGGGGATTGGGGGTGAAGCAGGTTATGGGGATGGCTTAGGGGATTCTGGGAAAATGGGGCCAGGGGGTGGGACAGGTTATAGGGATGGCTTAGGAGGTCCTGGGAGAATTGGGTCAGGGGGTGAAGCAGGTTATAAGGATGGTTTGGAGGGTTCTGTAAGAATGGGGATGGGGGGTGAGGCAGGTTATGGGGATGGCTTAGGGGATTCTGGGAAAATGGGGCCAGGGAGTGGGACAGGTTATAAGGATGGCTTAGGAGGTCCTGGGAGAATTGGGTCAGGGGGTGAAGCAGGTTATAAGGATGGTTTGGTGGGTTCTGGGAGAGTGGGGATTGGGGGTGAACCAGGTTATGGGGATGGCTTAGGGGATTCTGGGAAAATGGGGACAGGGGGTGGGACAGGTTATAGGGATGGCTTAGGAGGTCCTGGGAGAATTGGGTCAGGGGGTGAAGCAGATTATAAGGATGGTTTGGAGGGTTCTGTAAGAATGGGGATGGGGGGTGAGGCAGGTTATGGGGATGGCTTTGGGGATTCTGGGAGAATTGGGTCAGGGGATAAGGTAGGTTATAAGGATGGCTTGGGGGGTTCTGGGGGAATAGGGATCGGGGGTTCGACAGGTTATGGGGATGGTTTAGGAGGTTCTGGGAAAATGGGGTCAGGGGGTGGGGAAGGTTATAGAGATGGCTTACGAGGTCCTGGGAGAATTGGGTCAGGGGGTGAGGCAGGTTATAAGGATGGTTTGGGGGGTTCTGGGAGAGTGGGGATTGGGGGTGAGGCAGTTTATGGGGATGGCTTGGGGGATCCTGGGAGAATTGGGTCAGGGGGTAAGGTAGGTTATAAGGATGGCTTGAGGGGTCCTAGGGGAATAGGGATGGGGGGTGAGACAGTTTATGGGGATGGCTTAGGGGATTCTGGGAAAATGGAGTCAGGGGATGGGACAGATTATAGGGATGGCTTAGGAAG
Organism: Ursus arctos; assembly: GCF_023065955.2. NCBI lineage: Eukaryota > Metazoa > Chordata > Mammalia > Carnivora > Ursidae > Ursus > Ursus arctos. The sequence continues at coordinate 37,802,971 of NW_026622874.1, forward strand.
TCCTGGGAGAATTAGCTCAGGGGGTGTAGCAGGTTATAAGGATGGCTTAGGGGGTTCTGGGAGAATGGGGGCAGGGGGTGAGGGAGGTTATAAGGATGGTGTGGGAGGTTCTGGGAGAATTGGATCAGAAGGTGAGGCAGTTTGTGGGGATGGCTTGGGGGATTCTGAGAGAATTGGGTCAGGGGGTGAAGCAGGTTATAAGGATGGTTTGGGGGGTTATGGGAGAATGGGGATGGGGGGTGAAGCAGGCTATAAGGATGGTTTGGGGGCTGCTTGGGAACTGGGGACCGGAAGTGAGGCAGATTATAGGGAAGGCTCCGGAGGATCGGGAGAAATAGGGTCAGAAGGTGAAGCAGGCTACAGAGACGGTTCAGGGACGTTCAGAAGATCAGGCACTCAGGCTGGAGCGGGTTTTGGAGGTGGACCCCGCAGCCAGGAAGCCACCGAGCATGGGTCACAATATTGGATGGCATCAGAGGGGTCTGATGGTGGCACAAGCTCCAAGGATGGTTCAGAGAGGGGCAGAGGAAAGGGATCTGTGAAAGGGGCAGGTCCTGGAATGGGCTCTAGGACAGCTGGAATGCCGGGCACTGCAGATGGCACCGTGTGCGGGCATGGCCCCTGGGACCCAGAGAGGCAGGGGATTCAAGGAGGTCCACAGATTCTTTCAGACAGCCAGGGCTCCAAGAATGGTCTCAGGGCCTCTGGAACCTCAGGGGTTCCTGAGGCACTAGGAGCTGTTGGCTCTATGGGAAAATCAGGTGTCAGAGAGTGGCAAGATGCTGCTGGGATCCCAGGATCTTCTGGGGACAGAGAGGCTCCCAGTAGGGAGGGCAGGTCTGTAGGCCAAGCAGGGGGTATGAAGGCTTCTGGGTTTCTTGATGGTCGAGGGACAGTGGAGGGTGAGACCAGGGCAGGGGCAGTTGCTCAGGAGCCTGGACATGAGCAGGACTTCTGGAAAGCAGGGCCTGGGACAGCAGACAGGAGTAGAGCAGCTGGCCTGGGGGGACTGGCACCTCAGGCAGGTGGGGACTCACTGCTCGGAGGCAGAAGGGTGGGAGCGACATGCGGGAGCTCGGTGGGCACAGGCCAGGTTCTGGACAGTGGCGGGATGCCTGGGGAAAGGGGTAAATCAATGTCAGGTTCTGCGGATGGAGGAGGGGTAAGCCACACTGGGGTCCCAGGCAGGGAAGACGAGGGGTTTGGCCAAGGCAGCATAGGTGTTGAGAATCAGTCCCCAGGCTCCAGAACTTCTAGATCTCTGCAAGAGAAAGATGCCACTTTCAGGGGGATCCATGAAGGGCCAGAGGGCTTCAGGGGCAGGAAGGGTGCTCCAGGCCAAGAAGGGGCTGGTGGGTGTCAAGACCCATGGTTCCTGGAGAGCAAAGGTTCAGGTCCTGGATGGGGAAGGTCTACTGGCTCGGGAGACTCAGGCATCCTGGATAAGGGGAATTTCACTGATAGGGAGAATGGCCTTACCCCAAAACCTGGGGATTTAGGGCCTCGGGGAGCCTGGAATCATCTAGATGACACCTTGGGCAGAAAAGACTCTATGGAGAGATCAGGGGGCATCCAGGGCCTGGGCTTTCAGCTAGACAAAGGACAAAGAGGAGAAAGAGGGTCCCTGGGCTATCAGGGGTCCCTGGGGGCTGAGAATGACAAAGCCCAAGGTCCAGGGGCCCTAAAGGAGTATGAGGGATGGGGAGCAGAAGAGTCTGGAGGGTCAGAGAGAAGGCCTGGCCAGCTCAGGAGCAGGTCTCAAAGACAGTCAGGGGTGGAGGCTGGAACAGCAAAGAGAAGGGGAGCAGATGAGGCCAGAGGTTCTGGGCAGCCACTGGGAGGAGAGGACAGAGAGAGCCGAGGGGTGACTCTGCACGAAGACCAGAGCTGGGAGCCCCTGAGTCATCTTGGCAGCAGGAGAGGTGACCTGGAGGGCAGATCGGACATCTATGGCCAGGGGAGAGATGCCTCCCAGAGTCCCAGATCCAGATACAAGCCTGGCACTGGCGGCTTCCCCAGGGAGACCCAAGGTAGGTGTTTCTCAGGGGAATGGCTCCAGTGGGGTAGTGCCTAGGGGGACAGGGATGACTGTGTCGGTCTCAATTCTGCCTCCAGCTCCAGGAGTTTGCCCTGCCAGTTCCCCCCATTTTCAGGGATCTCTTCCCACCCAGAAACCAACCTCTCCTTCCTCGTGCAGGTGGGCTCCAAGCCCTGAGGGTCTCAGAGGTCTCTGGGTCTCTGTCTTAACACCCTATGTCCAAAAAACTAGAGGTGTTGAAATATTCTCTGTGGGTTACTCAGACTTCTCATCTGTGTCACTCAAGGGAGGGGCCTTCAACCACCTTGCACCCCAGGTCCCCTATACTAGCCTAGACCCTGCTGAGAAAATTGGAAGGTTTGGTTTTGCTGGCATGGGCTCAGCCCAGTTGGCAGGACATGGTGCCCTCCCAGAGCTCAGGCCATGGTCTGGGAGGCTGCGCCTTGGGGGAAATCCTTGGGTGACCAGCCCCCAGACTCCTTCTGTGTCTCTCCAGGCCCCAGGGGCCACTTCTCCCAGGGCCTGGCTGACATGGAAGTGCAGCAGGGAGAGGCTGCTGTGTTCTCCTGTACCCTCACACGCGACCTGGGCCCTGTTGCCTGGTTTAAAGATGGAGTCAAGGTACTGCCCCCCATGCTTTACCGACCAGTTTATGGGTGGAGGGAGGGGGGAGGGGTGTGGATGGGGAGTAGTGAAGCAACAAGGAGTAGAGGGTAGGGGCTTTGCAAGAAACATTTTTCATTCTTTTTTTTAAGATTTTACTTATGAGAGAGAGAGAGAGAGAGAGCACGTGCACGCACAAGCCGGGGGGAGGGGTAGAGGGAGAAACAGACTCCCCAGCTGAGCAGGGAGCCCGATGTTGGGCTCGATCCCAGGACTCTGGGATCATGACCTGAGCCGAAGGCAGACACCTAACAGACTGAGCCACCCAGGCGCCCCAAGACTTTTTATTCTTCATTTCACTAGAGCACCTACCCTGGGAGAAGCCTAAAGCCAGCGCACTGGTGTTTTTAAAATAAAACTGGGTTTTTATGTAGATGTGTACTCTCTTCGCTCCCCCCTGGACACACCCCTTCCTCTCCCAAATGCCTCTTCCTCATCCAAAATGCCGGTCCTGTCGCAGCGCCTGTTGAATTCTACTGTCCTTCAAGGCATGGTACAAACGCCACCTCGGCCCAACCAGATGGGCCTTCTCCTGCCTCTGCACAGCCCTTCTGTCCTCCGCCACGCCTGTCCTCTTAGGAGGATGGACATCTCAGTGGTTCAGAGCATGGGCCTTGGCATCAGCTAGACCGGGGCTTCAGATCCCAGCACTGCCACCTACCTCTGGTTTCACACATAAAATGGGCCAATAATAGTACTGACTCCATAAGGTCGTTGCAACATTAAATGAGGTACTAAGTATGGAGAGTACTAGCACACGCCTGGTGCATCACAAGCGTTCCATCGACGTTGCTGTGATTACAGTTCCTACCTTGCATTCGTAGGGGGCCCTGCTTCCCCCCGCCAGGAGGAGCTGGACAGGGGTGGGGATGACGGGCTCCTCCGCGGCCCTTGTTTGCAGCTCAGCGCCCGGGATGGAGTCGTCTTTGAGCAAGATGGCCTCGTGCACAGGCTCCTCATTGACCGTGTGCAGGGGACTCAGGCTGGGAGGTACACCTGCGTAGCCGGCCACCAGCGGAGCGAGGCCACGCTGAGCGTCCACGGTGAGGCTCAGCCCTTCCCTTCCCTGCTCAGCAGTCTCTGTGCGCCAGGTGGTATGTGCCACCTCCAAACACCTGTGTGTGTGGCTAGTCTGCAGCCAGTGCCTAATCTCATCCGCAGTCCGAGAAGGTGATTTTAAAAAGCCAACTGTATCCTCCCTGTTCTTTGTCAGGAAGTCCTTGAGGAGGTCAAGCCCTGTTCCCTCCTGCTGCAGATGAAGCCCCTCCATCCCCTCGGTTGTCCTCACGGGGGGGGGGGTGGTCTTTACTCTCAGCCTACACTTCCTTCTCCAGGTCCTTTTTTCCCCATTCCCCCGGTGCACAGTGCCCTGGCTGCCTTGGACTCTCTGACCCTGTTATATCCCTAGATCGCCCTGTCATCGCTCCTGATGTCGCAGAGAAACTGAGAAAGCCACTGGTGGTCAAGGCTGGGAAGCCGGTGACAGTGAAGATCCCTTTCAAGAGCCACCTCCCAGTCCAGGCTGTCTGGAGAAAGGACGGGGCCGAAGTGGGCAGCAGCAGCCGCCACGGGGTCCAGGTGGCCCTGGGGGATGACTTCACTCGGCTGTGCCTCCCTAGCGCTGGCAGGAAGGACGGTGGCCGGTATAGCGTGACACTGAAGAGCGAGGGAGGCTCTGTGCAGGCCGAGCTCACCCTGCAAGTTATAGGTGCCAGCCCCAGCCTTCCCCCCAGCCAAGGCCTAAGGGTCCCGGGGTTCTGGGTCCTCCCTGCCGGCAGGAGCAGGCCCAGAGTGTGCCCCCCTGCTCCAATCCTCATTTGCATGCTGTTTAAGATCCACACCTGCTTCACTGTGTCCTCTCTCCCCTCCTCAGACTGGTTAGGAAGACAGGGCTGGGCTCCCTCTGGTTGGGCTTCTCTGGGAGCTAAGGCACTGGGCCCAGGGGGATCGCTGGGGTGGGGGGGTGGCCCCCAGCCTTGAACAGTGCCAGCAAGTTAGGACTGCCTGTGGCCAGAGGGCTGAGCAGGTGCCTCTACCGCCCACAGTGGTGCCTTCGAGTCACCTCTGTGGGTGTATGTGTGAGTTGGGGGGTGGAGACCAGGGACACTTCCAGGTAACGCCCAAGGCTCTCTGGGTACTCTACCCCACCGCAGGCTTGTCCGCTGATGAGGGGGGAGGTCTAGCACCGCTCCCCTCCAGCTCCTTTGACCCCCCCTTCTTTTCCTGCTCCTCTCCGTGGGACCGCAGACAAGCCCCAGGCCCCACAAGGTCCCCTGGAGGTACAGAATCGCCAGGGGGCTGGGGTCTGCCTCCGCTGGCGGCCCCCAAAGGACGACGGGGGCCGGGCCGTGGAGCATTACGTGGTGGAGAGGCAGCAAGCTGGCCGGAGCGCGTGGCTGAGGGCGGGCCAGGCCCCTGCAGACAGCACCACCTTCACCGACGCCGACGTGGAGCAGGGCAAGAAATACACGTTCCGAGTGCGGGCTGTGACCTCTGAGGGGGCCGGGGAGGCCTTGGAGTCCACGGAGGTGCTGGTGGCTCCCGAGGGTAAGAGGATGGACGGGGCCCCAGTGTTCCCTGGCTCTCCACCATGCCCAGAGGGTGGGTGGGACTGCCCCAGACTCTGAGCGACTCGGGCGGGTGTTGGGGGGGTCTTGGGGCCCTTGCAGAGCACTGTGGAGACTCCTTACCTCATCTTCATTTGGGATTTGGCAGGCAATCAGGAAACGAGGTTTATGGGGTCTTCTCCCAGCCGTGGCTCTCTGGGAGTAGGGGTGGACAAGCAGAGCCCACTTTCTCAGGAACCTGGTGGGGGGGCAAGCACCATCATCCATCACATGCCCTCCCTCCGGGGACTTGAGGCTGAGGGGCCTCAGGGCTGCGTCTAGGCTCCTAGGCCACAGCCAGAGCTCAGCCCCCCTGACACTCCCTAGGAAAGAACAGAACGTGGCCCACTCCCAGATGCCCCACTCCCTGTCCCCTAGGACCTTACTGTGAGCTGGCACCTTGCCTCGGCCTCTGGCTGACCTGCCCCTTCTCGCTCCTCCAGCTCTCCCCGGGCCCCCTTCAAGCCCAACCATCCAGTCGGCCTCCAGCCAGGGCATCACACTGACGTGGACAGCGCCCCGGGGCCCTGGCAGTGCCCACATCCTGGGCTACCTGATCGAGAAGCGCAAGAAGGGAAGCAACACCTGGATGGCAGTGAATGTCCAGCCCGTGCCTGGTGAGTGGGCCTGAATGGACGATTCACATCACCCTGGCCCCCAAAGCGTCCCTAGATGACCTCCTGGCTCCAGGGTGCAGCGGCACCTTCTTGCCAGATCCCTTCCTACAGTGCGTCTCACTTGGGGTGGTTTCACGCCCAGGGGACAGTTGACAGTTGTCTGGCCATTTTGGGTTGTCATAACTGAAGTGCGGGAAGGTGGGGGTAGCAATCGAGTGTGAAGAGGCCAGAGACGCTGTTAAACAGCCTGCAGTTTACAAGGCCATGCCCCCGTCCTGTCCCCATGTCCTCAAACAAAGAATCAGCTGGCCACAAATGCCAACAGTGCCAAGGTTAGGAAACCCTGGTTTAACAGAAGTCTCAGGATGGAAGCCAGAGATGCAGCTGTTAGCCCTGGCCCCTCTCCTTCTGGCCTTGACCTCAGGCAATGCACTCTTCTCTCTGGATCTTACCTTTCTCATCCATTAGATGAGGAGACGTGGCCCCTGTCCTACTACCTTCCCTACAGTTTCCAGGAAAGTGCTTTCGGAGATCAGAAAGAACTCAGAAACGTCCAAGCCAACATTTGCAGGAGAAAGAACAGGTTCCAAGCCCTCAGCAGGTTGTCAGGAGACCAGGTTTCTAGCCAGGGCTGTGCCACTTAGGACCTCAGGATCCTCATCTCTGGAAAGAGGGTAGTGAACTAAGGTCATTCTCCCAACTTCACTATCTAGTCATTCTGTCAGATCTATAAATCTATATAGATTTATAACAACATTTAGAAGTCCATAAGGCAGAGAGAACCAGAGATGAAGGCACTTGTGCAAAACCACTCAGCAAGTTAGTGGCAGAACCAGACAGGGATTGGGGCCTCTCACACCCTGGGCAGTGCTCTTTGGAGACAGCGAGTCACCCCTAGCTGGCTGGCTGGAGAGGAGGAATGTGTTGGGGCCCTAGGCTTGGTGTTTTCCAGAGCTTGGAGGCACCAGGCCATCGTGTGCCCATCACCTGGTCCTGTCCCGGGGAATGAACGTGGGATGGGCTTTTCACAGAGAGGAGGTGGACCGTGGTGGACGTGCGGCAGGGCTGTCAGTATGAGTTTCGGGTCACTGCTGTGTCTCCCTCTGGCCCCGGAGAGCCTGGGCCCCCATCGGATGCCGTCTTTGCTCGGGACCCCATGAGTAAGTAGAGCACTAACCCAGGCTGGGGGTGGCGGTGGTGATGAGCAGGGGATAGTTCTAGAGCCCATGGGACAGGACATGGGCTGTAGGAAGGTCAGAGCCTGTCCTGAAGGACATGGTCAGGAAGGCTGGAAGACAGGGGTCGAAAGGCCGCTGGGGAAAGGCATATTTTAGGGACCTTGGGGAATTAAGATCAAACAGGCCCAGAGGCCAGGCAGTAGGGATCAGAAGAACCCCTTCCTGGGAACGCTTTCCTCGCTCCTCAGCCTTTGGGCAGGTCAGTCCTCGAGCTGGCCCACCTGCTCCTATCCTATAACCGTCCGCCCACCCCAGTGAGGGCTTGTCATCGCCGTGGGGCAGGTGGGAGGTCGCCGTGGAAGCTCACCACTGACTACCCAGCAGATCCTCGCTCATCACCTCCATCACAATGGCTAACATTGTGCCAGGAACTAGGGAAATAAAGAAGAAGCCTCCACTTCTGGTCTAGAACAGCATTTCCTTATCTGGGATTTCAGACATCAAGCCACAGAGAGATGTCAATAGATATGTTGAGAACAACACAAACAGCCAAAAAGTTCTGTGATCAAAGATGCTTCTAACACCTGGCCTATGATATTTCTAGGCCCTACAGGGAAGGGACCTGTCCTACTTTGAGCCAAATCTCCCAAATTGGAGGAGAGAATACCTTTTCCACAAACCACCCATCAAAAATCTCATTCCAAGCATACGGCTTGGAAAAGGCTCTGTATGTCTCTGAGGAGCCTCTTATCTCGTGAGCCCTGTGAGCCTGCTAATGACAAGCCACAGGGCAGCAGCACGTTTCTGGCACTCGCTGAATTGGCCACATGGTCACCTCGAGAGCACCTTTGTATCCCTACAGGGCCTGGCACACTGTAGGTGTCCGGGCTGTTGGAATCAATCCAGCAAAAATAGAATATGGTACAAGTTTAATGACTCGAGTGGCGTCTAAGTTTTTGTCCTAGAAAGGGCAGAATATGGGATGGGGAGGGGAAAGCAGACACATGCATTTTTTTCCTTGCAAGTGGACCAACCCCATCCTAGTTTATCAATCTCTCTCTCTCTCTCTCATCACTGATAGGGAGTGGAGACCACAAGTAGCATAAGCAGTATCCTTCCTATAGTAGCCGTCCCAATCACGACCGTTCCGAGGCCCTTGCTCCCGAGCATGAGCCTTGGGCCGGCAGCATTACGGGGGCTTGTTAGGAATGCAGAATCTCAGGCCTCACCAGGCCTTCTGTATTAGGATCTGTAGTCTTAACCAAATCCCCCGGTGGTTTATGAACAAATTAAAGTTTGAGAAACACCATCCTCGCCCAGATTTAGAAACACCTGGGCAGCTCTTGAAACTCCTACTGTCCGGGCTGTACCCCAGACCAATGAAATCCACGTCTCTGGGGATGGGATCTAGAAACCAGCGTCTTTAAGGCTCCCCCCCTCACACACATCACACCTTTGTTCCAAAGCCCCTGTGGGTAGGTAGGCCCTGTGTTATTCTCCTTCCCACTTAACAGGAGAAGAATAAATATGGACTGAGTGCCCAAAGGGCAGTCTCGACTAATTCAGAGCTCAGAATCAAAAGATATAGAATTCTAGGCTTCTGGGATCTTGGAGCCCAGGAAGTCATCAGCTGAGATACCAGATTTCAGGAATTACAGAATGGGAGTTAGGGGACGTGGGTGAACAGGTGGGTGAAGAGACTCCCAGCCCCCCACGGGAAAACTAGTGAATATCCCCACTGAGTGGCCTCCCTCCAGAGAGGGTGATGCCATTCCTGACCTTCCCACGGTGCCTGGCCAGGACCCCCTGGGCCCGTGCGGGACCTCCAAGTCATAGACACATCGCACACCAGCATCACCCTGAGCTGGGCCCAGCCGGACGCGCAGGATGGGGATAGAGCCCAGGGATACGTGGTGGAGCTGCGGGGCTCAGACAGTCTGCAGTGGAGCCCCTGCCACGAGGGCACCGTGCCAGTCACCACCTTCACAGCCAAAGGGCTTCGGCCCCAAGAGAGCTACTTCGTGAGAGTGACAGCAGTTAACGACGGGGGCCGTGGCCAGCCCACCGCCCTGGACACGTTAGTGCAAGTCATGCCTGTTGCCGGTGAGTGCCATCGCCTTCCCTTCCTGCTGGCCCTTCCCGAGAGAGACCTCTGAGCAGCAGCCATGTACTTGCTGAGCCAGGATCCCCTTCCCTGGTGTAATGACGTGTCTTTTATCAAGCACCTGTTAGAAGCCAGGCACAGGACTAGGCAGGTCCATTCAGAACTGTTTTCTCATGACAACTCATAAAAATCCTACAGGGTTAATGTTTTTACCCCCAATTTACAGATAAGGAAAAACTGAGGTCAAAGGTGCTTTGCCCTGGGTCACGCCACTGGTATGTGGCAGAGCCAGGATTTAAACCAGGTGACTCTGACTCCAGAGTCCAGGCCCCCTCCGGGATTCTTTGCTGCTTCCCGAGCGTGACCTAAGAAGGTCTAAGTGCTGCTCAACACCCGCGGTTCATGTGCAGAGTAGAAGACCCCAGCTCCCTGTTATCCAAAGGTGGATTGTCTTTTCCCTTGGGTTTAATCGCTGGAAGCAGCGGCCCTGGGCCATCCCAACAGGCCCTAGTTGACACAGTTACAATTAGGGAGACGAGTACAATGAACGGCCCACTGCACCTGGAGTCCAGAATCCTGGAATCTTGTCCTGGCTCTGCCCCCAGCTGGATGTGGGCTCAAGACTGTCACTCCCTGCCTCCCATCAGTGTTTATTTCATCTGCAAAACAAGAGTTAGATGACTTTTTCACTGTCCTCTGTTCTCCTAACCCTACTCCTCTCCCTGATGGCTTTCCTTTCTCAGCTCCCATTCCTTCCTGGCTAGCATCTCCCCACCAGCTCCTGCAGGTCCCTGCCCCGCACCCCCCAGAATTCTCCTCCCAGCTCCCTCTACAGTTCCTTCAGAGCCCCTCTCCCACCCCCTGCATGGATCTCTGCATCCATTAGTCTGGCCCAGACATCCCCCTCCAGCTCTGCCTTGTTGGAGACCTGGGGCTGGGACCCAAGTGTGGAGGGAGGTGACGAGCCATCTCGTGTGTTCCAGTCCGTCCCAAGTTCCTCATGGACTCCAGCACAAGGGACTCGCTGATGGTCAGAGTTGGGGACACCATTCGTGTGCCTGTCTATTTTGAAGTGAGTATATCTCATGGGGAGTGGGGAGGGGAGCCAGACTCAGCCCTGTGGTTCTCTTTCACCCCGCTCCTTTTTGGTCCCCAGCCAGTGGCCCAGGCCTGTGCTGGAAATCAGGCCAGAAGTGAGGAAGGGAGAGGGTCCTCCTTGAAGGCAGGGTCCCCCTTGAAGGCAGGGTCCCCACCTGGCCACTCGGTGGCCATTCTGCGCTTGTCTACAACGCCCTCTAGTGGTAGCTTCTGTTAGTGCACCTCTAAACTGTGAAGCCCACTGCTCTCTGCCTCTCTCCTTGCTTGGTCTGGGAATTCAGTGCAGCTGCAGCGTGGATAGTCCCTTTTGACTTTAGAAAGACCTGAGTATTGAGTTATGAGTATTGCACAAGCACGTGACATCCTGCGTTTGCCTCAGGATGATCTCCACCAACACCACCTGTGCTGTATGGATAGGATAGCTGCCGAGCAGTGTGGGGGCTGGAAGCTCAGACTGCCTGGGGTCAGATTCTAGCATCATTACTCACTAGCTGTTTGACTTCCGATAAATGTCTTAACCTCTCTGTGTTCCAACTTCCTCATCTGTCAAATGAGGATAATAGTAATTTATCTCCAAGGATTTTTCTGAGGATTCAAGGAATTACAACATTGGAAGCACATAAGTAGTGCCTGGCATATGGCAAGCACCCAGTTTGTGTTATCTATTACTAATTGTTGTTGTTAAAATCATCATCATCTGTGTGGGAAGTCACAGGTGGCAGAGCCTGATTCAAGCCCACATATAACTCTGAAATACACGTTCTTAACTATTAGACCATAATAAGGACAATGATGGTGCCAAAAATATTTAACACGCACTGAGTGTTCCTCGGCCCTGTACTCCATGCTTTCCATGTATTATTAACTCCTTCAGTCCTCAGAACGATCCTGTGAGGTAAGTTACTGTCCGCATCCCCACTGGCCTCTGATGCCCAGGGTGACCAGTGCCAGAGGATCTCACGGGGAGTTGGGGGTTTGCCTGACTCCTCCTTTCCTGCTTCCTCCCTATCCCACAGCCTCCCCCACGCCTCCCTGGATCACTCCCTCTCAGCCTCTCCCCGAGTAGGCATGTCCCCCCTCTGTGCTTTTGCACCAATATTTCTCCTCTGGAAGGCTCTTCGCCCCACTTAGATGTTAGGCCCAGCTTCAATGCCATCACCCCCACAAAACATCCCCTCCTTACCTTTCTTTCCTCTTGTTTCCCAGGCTGTCCCCATGCCTGAGGTGACCTGGCTGAAGGACGGCTTGCCCTTGCTGAGAAGCAATGTGACCTCCACCAAGGATGGCCTCACCCAGCTTCTGATTCCTGTGGCCAGCCTCTCCGACAGCGGCCTCTACACCGTCGTGCTGAGGAGTCTGAAGGGCGGGGAAGTTGCCTACCGCTTCTCCCTCAGGGTGGCAGGTGAGGCTGGCCCGGGCAGGGGCTCCTGGCACCGGCTCACCACTCACCAGGCATGGAGCTCTCCATCTGGCCTGGTCACAGGTCTCAGCTGCTGTCCCAAGCCTGGGTGTACGGAGTGACCACACCACCAGCCCTTCCTAAGAGCTGGAAGAAAGGAAGGAGGAAAGACAGAGGGAGAGTCTGGGGTAGGGCGGGGTGTGGGGGGTCCATTGTTCTGCCTCAGGAACTTAGGGACAGTTAAGTCAGAGCCCTTCCCCGGTCTGTGACTGTCAGTGAGCAAAGACAGTCACCGCCATTACCTCACTTGAAAGAGCCTTGGAAGCATTGTCTGTGGTCCTCATACGAGATAAACGTTGCCCTCCCCCACTGGGACTCCCACACAGACCCTGCCCACCCTGCAGGAGCTTCTAGAATACAGAAACGACCAACAGCTAACAATGGGGGCTCTGCAACCTAGTCTTGTGAAAGCCCCTCCACTGTCCATGTCCTGTGTCATTTTACTTACAAGCCAGAGTGTATTCAAATGATTCCTGTAGGAGAGGCTTTCCACGCTCTAGAGATAACCGTAGACAGCTCCAGCTGCCTGCACGGCCAGACTGCATTCCCCAGGACCCCAGAAGACTTGGGGACCTGGAAGAGGGCCATACAGAAGTCCATTCTGGGGTGCCCTACTGGGTCCCCCCAACTCGGCTGCCTTTGCTCTCTCGCGCAGCATGCCCGAAGGCGCCCGGGCCCATCCGCCTGCAGGAGAACGTGCCCGGGACGGTGACGGCTGAGTGGGAGCCTTCTCCGGACGAGGCCGGGGACGTCCCCCTGTACTACGAGGTGCTGACCCGCTCCTCGGCGCACGGGCCCTGGCTCCAGGCGGCCGACCGCGTGCACACCAACCACTTCACTCTCCTGGGCGTGCTCCCCGGCCACGAGTACCACTTCCGGGTGGTGGCCAAGAACGAGCTGGGGGCCAGCCTGCCCTCCGACACCAGCCAGCCCTGGTGCATCTCCCGGCAGCGAGGTGAGCTCTCGGGGATGCGGGCTGCATCAGCGGCAGCTCCGGCAGAGGGGGCCGAGCGCGGCTCAAGGCTCAATGTGTCGCTGGCTCCACCACCAGCGGGAGGCCAGGAGCTGTTGCCCTGCCCACCTCCCCAGCTCCCCAGCTCCCCACCTCCCCAGCTAGCTCAACCCACCTGCATTGCTGTCCTGTGTGCCTGACTCAGGGAGGATCCAGAGAGAGCAGAGGGCTGTTGGTGTCTGCGTGTCCAGGATGCCTTTGGGTGGCCTCTCAAATCAGCCGCAGGCCACAGGGCAAAGAGAGGTTAATGTTTCTCTGAAAACCAAGTGTATTTTACAGTCAAACAGGTGTGGGCCTTCAAAGTAGTCACTAGAAAAAGCAGATTATAAAATCAAATGCGTGATTCCATATTTCTGAAACACAAAAATGTCTGGAAGGTTCCACACCAAATTGCTAGCTCTGGTCATCGATGGGCAGTGAGGTTATGCTTGGGTTTTATTCCTTTGCCTTTTGACTTTCTCACACGTTCTAGTTTGTCCACAGGGAATGGGCGTTAGCTTATAGTAAAAAATAAAAAATAAAATCCAAAATGTATTTTAAGAAAAGGATAAAAAAAAATGAGTCAAGCCACGGGGGCCAAATTGACAGGTAAGATGTGGCAGAAGGACCCAGAAAGTGCGTACGTTCCACCGGAAACTTGCCCCCCCGACTCACGCCTCGGCCATCCCTTCCTCGCTTACTGACCCAACTCTCTCTCGTCCTGGTTTTTGCCACAGACAAGTTCACGGTGAAGGCTCCAAGCTACCGGGAGCCGAACCTGAGCCAGAAGCCCCGGTTCCTGGTGGGTCTGCGGCCCCACCTGTTGCCGCAGGGCTGCGAGTGCTGCATGAGCTGCGCCGTGCAGGGCTGGCCGCGGCCGCATGTCACCTGGTTCAAGGACGAGCAGAGCCTGGCGGGAAACCCTGCAGTGTACAGCACCGACCTGCTGGGCGTGTGCTCACTCATCATCCCCAGCGTCTCCCCCAAGGACAGCGGCCTGTACAAGGCAGTGGCCGAGAACGCGCTGGGCCAGGCTGTCAGCATGGCCAGCCTCATCGTCACAGGTAAACGTGCCGCCCTGGCAGAGGGGGGAAGGGAAGGAGAGTCAGAGGCGCAGCCGCCCGCCTGCCTTCGGGGAGCCCTCCCTGTCCCCTCAGAGAGAGTGGCTGGGTTGGGGGTCAGGGTACCAGGGTCGTCTAACCGCCGTGTCCACAGGAACTCCGTGACTCCAGCTGGCTGTCAGTCGCCCTCCTGGGGCCGTGATTTGCCTGTCTGCACGACGCAGTAATGAACTAGATCATTGAGGACTAGCTCTTGGCTTAGGGGGCCATGCACCCCCGACCTAAGTTTCCCCGTATGGCCTGCGACATGTTTCAAGACAAGAGATAAAGGGCTCCTTCTGCCTTCTGTGTTACACCTTCGTAAACATGCCCAGACACAGCCATTTAGTGCCCAAAAAGCCTTGCTGATTTCCTTACTGGGAGTCTCCTTTTCAGTAAGGAAAATAACCTATGTTAATAAGAAAACGTTTTTCCTTTGTAGCACTTAAACCATCTTCTATTTTGAATAGAAAACAAAGTAACCCCCAAACATTTTAAATTATTCAGAATTGACCTTTGTGCAAAAGCAGCCCTTCCGGCCCTGAACCAGAACACCTTTTCTCTCTGCGGCGTCTGTGCCAAGGCCCTTGGGAAGCCACTCGCAAAGTGCCCCAGGGTGTGCACACGCCTCATCCTGAAAGGGTGTTTTCAAAAGTGTCTGGGAGTGGTTGCCAGGGGAGGAATTTGCCCAAGCTCAGCGAGCACACGGTGTCTCTGGATTTGAGCCCATGGCCCCTGATGGCAGAGCCCCCGGGCCTGACCGTGTCACAGTGTGACCTTCCCCATGGAGCAGGGGCAGGAGGGGCAGGTGCCCCCTCGGGACTGGCGGAATATCCCGGTGCTCTGTGTCTTGCAGAATCTAGCTCCTAGCCCCGCCTCACCCTGGGATGGCCCTGCCTGGCCCCACAGCCATGGGATGATGACAGATCCCTGAAACTTCACTCTTGACATCCACACTGGCCCAGAGAGCTGACCCTAAAGGATGGAGGACACCGGTCGTGCCCGTAGCACCAGGGACTGGAGTGAGGGGCAGGAGGGCATGGAGTCCTCGGGGAAAGAAAAAGAAGAGGGGCGACATTCAGCTTCTCCACGCCAAGCCAAGCCCTGAACGTGACCGTGAGCCTCCTCCACTCTCTCCGTGGGGCTTCTTTCTTCACTTCTTCCGGGAGATCCGGAGAGAACCCATCTGCAAGAGAGAGGCCAAGTCCTTGTTTTCTGGAAGCGGGTTCCTGGAGGGAGAGCAGGAAGAGTGGGGCCTGCTGTGAGCGCAGACGGGAGGAGTGGGGGTCAGAGGACAGGAGTGAGGGCCAGGGCATCCAGGGCATGTGTGGAATGGGTGCTTTCTGTACCTTTCATCATTAAAACATTAGGCTAACACAAGCTTATCATTTGCAAGGTAACTTGGCGTTGGCGTGTTGGAAGAATTCATACCAGGCTGCCGCAGGAAGGATGGGTGGGTTCTGCGCCGCGGCTTCCGAGAGGGCTTGGAGGGTCTGCAGGGTGGAGAGACTTCCCTCACTCCTTTACCTGTGTGTCCCGCACGCCTCTGGCAAAAATCCCGTGAGCAACAGAACGAGAGGCTTTCCTGGGTGTTAGAGTGTGGGGGACACAGAGCCAGGGCTGCCTAGGATCGCTCCCTCCCCGGGGCCAGAAAGAGTCTGGGCTGGGGAAAACCCTACTCAGGATGTGATCCAGGGGCCCCTGTCGGAAGGCGCTGAGAGAGACCATCAAGTGCATGGGGCTTTGGTCTCATCCAGGGTTCTGTGGGCCCCTCTCACCTCCTCCGCAGCCCCTCCTGCCCTGTGTCACACACAGGATGGGATGCCTCCCTTTCCAGAGGAGGACCTCTATGTGACCTCCCATAGAAGCTCTTGTCCTCCTCCATCCTTAAGGCCCCTGAACCTCCCAGGCTCCCAGGAAATACTCCAGAGTTCCTGGGGGTGGGAAGGAAGGAGGGAGCCTCAGGAAGGCTGAGCCCCACTCTGTCCCAGTGTCGGCTCCAAGGCCTAGCAGGTGGCCTGACCCCGGGTGCTCTTCACTCCCTCCCCTGGGATGCAGGCTTCTGCCTTCCCCTGTCTCCTCTCATGCCGGACTGCAGGTCAGACGCAGGAAGGGGGGAGCACAAGCCACCAGGAGGGATGGAGGGTGGATGTCAAAAACACCTTTCTGAGGCATGGAAACATGTAGCCCAGGGAAAGTTTTCTGGATGCCAGAGATAACTGTCCACCCAAAAAGACCAAGAGTGCCCCCAGAGGCAGGGGGATGGACTAGATGAATTTGTACAGGCCACCGTTCACTCCTGCCCCCACCAGGGAAACCTGCAAGAGCTATTTTCTTTGGGTTTTCTCTTGCCATCTCTGCCTTGCTACCGCAGCAGGACAAACTAGGGCCAGGAGCAAAGAAAGAAGTTCTTAGAAACTGTGAGGCAGTAGCCGAACACCTTGGCCTGTATGAACTGTTCTCCTAAGTACTTTTCTTGCTGCAGGGTCCTGCAGGGGGCCGGGAGGGCAGGGCTTTGGCTCAGACTGCAGTGCAATTGGGAGAAGTGGGGCTTTGCACAGAGGGGATGGCCCAGTGCCTGTGGCCTGCCTGGCCCTGATTAGGGACTCACAGAGCAAGGATGAGCAAAGAGTCCTTCCTACATTTCTAGGGGTGGAGTGGGGGCCTGACCTTCCGAGGAGATCCAAGGACAAAAGACCCTCACTCGCGATGGCTTCTCAAGATCCATTCATTCATTCGATGGGCCCTGAGCAGGCGCCGTGCAGGGAGATACAAAGACAACTCAGACATGGGACCTGCCCTCAAGGTGCCCACCTTCTGGAAGGGAGATAAGACTAACAAAAGATCCAAGAAAGTCCTGAGGACCTCAGAGGAGGGGAGACCTGCAAGCTGAGAGCATCAAGGAGGGCTTCCTAAAGGAGGCAGGAGCATCCTTGAGGGATAAGCAGGAAGTGGGCCTGCAGAGAAGAGGAGAACATTATGAGCACAGGCCGGGCGCGGGGGCTGCAGGAGGTTTAGATTGAACAACTCGTCCCAGGACAGTGGAAAGCCGTGGTCTGTTTGGTGGTGGACAGCAGTGTTCACATCCGGGGCAGGTGAAGCCATCTGTCCCTGGGGGGCGGGGCCTGCACACTTGTATGACCAGAGCAGAATGTGAAGGGGAAGGGAGCAGTCATGGGCATTTTCATTCACTTCCACACAGAGCCCAAACCCTTGCCAGTCAAGTACGTCAAATCTGAGTATGAATTTAAGGGTTCGAAGACTAGTTCCGCTACCTAACTGGTTATGAGACCTCAGCGAGTTCCTTATCCTATTCTATGACTGAGTCCTCATTTGTAAATTAAGAAAACTAGCTCCTAACCCAGGGTCCCAAGGGTTTTTCTCCTGTTTTCTTCTTGAAGTATTATGGTTTGAATTCTCACTTTTAGATCTAGCCCTTTTGAGTGAAGTTTTGCATGTGGCGTGAGGTAAGAGTCGAGGCTTTCTTTTCTTCTTTCTTGATTATCCACTTGGCCCAGCACCATTTTCACAAAGAGATTTTCCTTTCCCCACTGAATTACCTTGGAGCCTTCATTGAAAATCAGTCGACCGTATATGTGTGGGTCTGTTTTTGGATTCTGTCTTCCCTACTTCTTTTCTACTTCCTGGAAAAGTTTATATAGGATTGACATAGTATCTTCTTCAAATGTTTGGCAGAATTTACCAATAAAGCCGCTGGGCCTGGAGTTTTCTATGGGAAGGATGTAACCACAAATTTAATTCTTTAACAGGCATATAGGGCTATTCAGGCTATCAATTTCTTCTTGAATGAGCTTTGGTAATTTATGACTTTCAAAGAATTTATTCATTTCATCCAGGTTGTTTAATTTGTCAGCATAAAGTTGTTTATGATATTCCCTTAGTATCTTTTTACTATCTGTAGGATCTCTAGTGATATCTTCTCTTTCATTCTTAATATTGGTGAATTGTGCGTTCTCTCTTTTGTTCTTAATTAGTTTGGCTCCAGGTTCATCCATTTTATTGATCTTTACAAAGAACCAGCTTTTGGTTTCATTGATTTTCTCTGTGCGTTTTCTGTTTTCAATTTCATTGATTTCTGCTCTTATCTTTGCTATTTCCTCTCTTCAGCTTACTTTGGGTTTAACTTGCTCTTTTTTTCCTTCCTGTTAAGGTCAAACCTTAGATCACAGATTTTAGACCTTCGTTCATTTATAACACAAGCATTTAATACTGTGAATTTTCCTTTAAATGCTGTTTTACCTATATGCACGTTTCGATACATGTATTCATTTTCATCCCATTCAAGTTATTTTCTAATTCACTTTATGACTTCTTCATTTAGCCATGGATTATTTAGAAGTGTGTTTTTTAATTTTGAAATAGGTGAGATTTTCCAGGTATCCCTTTTTGACTTCTACTTTAATTCTACTTCAGTTAGATAACACACTTCTATGATTTTACCTTTTTAAAATCTAATGCAACTTGTTTCATGGCCCCAAATATGGTCTGTCTTGTTAAGTATTCTCTGTGCATTTGAAAGGATGTGCATTCTGCTTTCGTTGCGGGGAGTGTCACGCAAATGTCAATTAAGTGAAGTTGGTTGATGGTGTTCTTGGAATCTTCTGTATCCTTACTGATTTTCTTTCCATTTGTTCTCTCAGTTACTGAGAAGGGAGTGTTGACGTAGCCAACAACACTGTGGATTTATCCAGGGTACATAATATATATCTTTAATTTATCACAGTTTACATTCAAATAATACACCTCTTCCTGTACAGAGTAAGAACCTCATCAGGGTACTTGCGTTTCCTCCTCCCGTCCCCTGTGCTATGTTATCATGCTTTTTACTTCTACATAAGTTATAAACCCCAAATACACGATTATTTCTGCTTTAAAAAACTCAACTGTCTTTTAAAGATATTTTTAATGAGGGGAAGAAAGTGTATATTTACCATTTGCCGTGTTTTTCATTCTTTTGTGTAGATCCAGGTTTCCATTTGGTATCATTTTGTTTCTGCTTAAAGAACTTCTTGGAACATTTCTTGTACTGCAGGGCTCTTGACAATGTATTTTCTCAGCTACCATTCATCTGAAGAAGTCTTTATTTCCCCTTCATTTTTTCCAGAGCCTACCAGAGAGATAGTTATTCAATGTTTTATTATATAAACATTCACAGAAAAGCTGAAAGAATTATACAGTGACCCATACGCCCATCACCTGGATTCTACAGTTAACATTGTTTTATCTGTTTCATCAAGTATCTAACCACCTACGCAACTCTCCATTCATCCATGAATCCATCCTATTGTTTTTTATACATTTCAAAGTAAGTTACAAACAAGAGTACACTTCACACCTGAACACCTCAGCATAGCAAGACTTTCGTCAGGTAAAGGATTTGGCCACTAGGGGGCTGCCAAGTGCCGTCAAAAGCATTAGAAGGTACGTGAGTCTAAAGTCTAAAAGTGTCATGTGCTGGGGAAGGTCTGAGGAAAAAGTTTCCTGAACTGTAAGGGCATCATTTAGAAGGAGAGACTCCATCTGCAATCCAGCAAGAAGAATGGAACACCTTTCATCTCCACCCTCAGGACTCCTCTCCTTGTTTTGCAGTTATTTCCATTATAAAAGAGAAAATACATCATTGACCACTCTTTCCTTCAGATGATTTGTGCTATTAAAGACAGAAATTCTTTAGCTCAGAACCTCAGAAAACTTGAAGTCAGGGTGTTATACGTGGGGAAATGAGCTGATAAAATGAATTAAATGTTCAAAAGATGAATTAAATGTCAACTTGTTGATTATTACTCTCCATGAGGGCAGGGACTTAGTTCATTAATTATCCCCAACATGGAGATAGAACTCAGACACACACTAGCGCTCAGTAAATATTTACAGAAGTAATGAGTGAATTCAAGTGCTTAATTCCAAATACAATATTCATATGTGTAAAGTTGTTACTAATAAAAATTAACACAATAGGTCTACTTTTGAAGGAAATAAAAGCTATGTAATATAACGACTATTACATTGCAAAAGGGAAAACAATTCTAAAATGTAACTCTTCCACTTCAGAAATTTTGAGGATTCCACTGAGAAGTTTTCTGGGGGAGTTTTGGGGATACGTGTGTCCGTGTCCGAGTGTGTGTGTGTGTGTCTGTGTTAAAACAATAAGGCTTAATAAAAAAAAATAAGAGTATAGAGTTTGCCCTGGAGATGGGGTGCTACAGAAATAACCCTGTTTTCCACATGTGTCCCAGGACATTCAGCTTAAGGCAACATTGCATTATCCCAGTCCCTAACTTTTGAAAAAAAAAAAAATTGGGAGGGGTATAGAGTCCTAGGTTGACAGTTCTTTGTTTTCATTCCAATTCTCCAAAGATGTCACTCCATTATCTTTTGACTTGTAGCTTTGTTGAGAAGTCTGCTATCATTCTTATCTGTCTTCCTGCACACGTGTGAGTCTGTTTCCTCTCCAAATAGAATATCGATTCTATGGAAGTAGGGACTGGCCGTTATTCATTCTTGGATCCTCCTCTTCTCACTTAGTCCCTGGCATAGAGTGAGCGCAAATATTTATTGATTATTCCTCGAGATGGCAATACCTCTTCCAATTTCTCAAAAGGCCCACATACAGAGATTCAACCACACACATATCTTTTCCTCTCTTGACTCAATGAATAAAAGTGAAAGAAGGGGGATGATGAGGCAAATGAATAGAAATGGACGTAACTGTTTGATTTAAATGCAACCTCCAGTCATACTGGACTGAGGCCATTTACCTAATTCTATGGCAATGGGGAGAAAGACTTTATCTGAACAAATTCAAAAATGAAATATTTACTGTTATTTACAACAGATAATGGCTTTTTTAAAGATTTTATTTATTTGAGAGAAAGAAAGAGAGAGAGTGAGAGCACAGAGGGAGAGTGAGAGGGAGAAGCAGACGCCCTGCTAAGTGGAGGACACCCCCCAATGCAGGGCTCCATCCCAGGACCCCTGGGATCAAGAACTAGACCGAAGGCAGATGCTTAACAGACTGAGCCACCCAGGCGCTCCAGCCTTTTTCAATAAGTAGGGAAATGGGGCTTGGATAATTAATAAACTATTTGAGAAAAAGTAAGTCAAGGCTCCCTTCATACCATATACCAAAATACATTTTAGATGAACTAAAGGACAGTAATAGAGTGAGTGTGCATGTAAAAATAATAGGAAAAATAATGAGTTGTTATTCGTTTCATCTTGGTCCTGGAAAAAAAGACTTGCTAAACCTTTTACATCAAAGATAAAAACTTTGTGTAGAGTTGATTATATAACGAGATAACTTTTGAGTTTTAAAAAGACCAAAAACAAAGTTAAAAGGCAAATGGCAAATTAGTTTTAAATTTTTACAGCACCAAGGCACCTGGGTGGTACAGTTGGTTAAGTGTCTGACTCTTGGTTTCGGCTTAAGTTGTGATCTCAGGGTTATGAGGTCGAGCCCTGCTTCGGGATCCCTGCTCAGCATAGAGTCTACTTGAGATTTTTTTCTCCCTCTCCTTCTGCCCCTCCCTCTCATGCTCTCTCTCAACTAAATAAATAAATCATTTTTAAAAAGAAAATTACAGCATATATGACAGTCAAAAATTTAACTATAAATAGAGTTATCAGTCAATAAGAAAAAGACACTGTAATATGCAATTGCACAAAAAGGAAACATGTAGTTTATCAAAAAAAAGTATGAAGCAGGGTGCCTGGGTAGCTCAGTCGGTTAAGCGTCTGCCTTCAGCTCAGGTCAGGATCCCAGGGACCTGGGATTGTGCCCCACATCAGGCTCCCACCTCAGCGGGGAGTCTGCTCTCCCTCTCCTTCTGCCCCTTCTTCCACTCATGCTCTCTCTTGCGCACTCATTGTCTCTCAAATAAATACATAAAATCTTCAAAAAAATAGGAAGCAAATTTTACAATTATGTGCCCCTTATTACCACTCAATTTAACAAACATTAAAAAGAATCACCTAGGGGAGCCTGGGTGGCTCAGTCAGTTGAGCTTCCAACACTTGGTTTCAGCTCAGGTCGTGATGTCAGAGTCCTGAGATCAAACTCTGCGACAGGCTGCATGCTCAGTGGGGAGTCTGCTTGAGATTCTCTCTCCCTCTCCTTCTGCCCTTCCCCCGTTCGCATGTGCTGTCTCTCTCTCACATGTTCTCTCTCTTTCTCAAATAAATTAATAAATCTTAAAAAAAAAATAAAAAGAATTACCCAATGTGTTAAATATATAAATTTCCATACACTGCTGGTCTATAAGTTGATATAATATCTCTCCAGAAAAATGAATTAACGTGTATCAAAAGCCTTAATATGTATAAGTCTCTCAGTGATACAGTAATTTTACTTTTCTATATTTATTATTATGAGGTCAAAAGAGACTTTTTCAGAAAAACAGAGAATTTACTACCAACAAACTCAGAATAATTTCCATTCTACCCTTCAGATAGAAGAAAAATGATTCTAGAAATAAGTTCTGAGATGTAAGAAAGAATGATCAGCAAAGATATTTTTAAATATTTGGGTAAATAAAAAGCACTGGCTGCAAGTAATAATAATCATAATATTTAATAAGAGACTACAATCCTGGAAAAAATTAGGCGTAATTTGGGAAAGGAGTGATCAGAGATAAAATATAAAAGGATATCTATTATCTTTAAACTTTAAGTGTACCTATTGGGGATAACTAGAGTAATGCCTAAAATAATAGACCCAGAATATATAACTTTCAAACAAAATACAGAAAGAGTAAAATAACTTCAATCAATCCAAAAGAGGACAAGTAAGAGAGGAGGAGGAGGAGAGGAAGAAGAGGAGTGACAGAAGGTGGGGAAAGGTGGAGGAAGACAGAGTAGAAACAGAAATACTGGGACAAATATGAATAAATAATCAGTAATCACAAATAGTTTAAGTCAAGTTATCCAGTTAAAAGACAAAGATCATCAGACTGGATTTTTAAAAACCAGTTATGTCCTCTTTACTAAAGACACAGTTAAACACAGGACTCCAAAAGGTGGAAAGTTGAAGAACAGAAAAAAGATATTCCCAAGTAAATACTAGCCAAAACCAAAAATTAAAACTAAAACAAACAAATAAAAATAACCCTTGATAAAACTTTGTTGGTAACGGATAAAATCTTTAAGAACAACACCATTACTAGAAGTAAGTGGAGTGATTACAAAAGGTTAAAATGCTTATGTTCACTAGGAAAATATAACAATTCTGAGCTGGTATACACCTCAACACAGAGCCCCCAAATATCTTTTAAATATAGCTGCAACATTGTCCACAATAGCTAAATCATGGAAGGAGCTGAGATGCCCTTCAACAGATGACTGGATTAAGAAGTTGTGGTCCATATATACAATGGAATATTACTCAGCTATCAAAAAGAACGATTTCTCAAATTTGCTGCAACATGGACGGGACTGGAGAAGATTATGCTAAGTGAAATAAGTCAAGCAGAGAAAGACAACTATCATATGATTTCTCTCATCTATGGAACATAAGAACTAGGATGATCGGTAGGGGAAGAAAGGGATAAAGAAAGGGAGGGTAATCAGATGGGGGAATGAAGCATGAGAGACTGGACTCTGAGAAACAAACTGAGGGCTTCAGAGGGGAGGGGGGTGGGGGAATGGGATAGACTGGTGATGGGTAGTAAGGAGGGCACGTATTGCATGGTGCACAGGGTGTTATACGCAACTAATGAATCATCGAACTTTACATCAAAAACTAGGGATGTACTGTATGGTGACTAACATAATATAATAAAAAATATTATTATAATAAAAAATAAATAAATATAGCTGCAAAACATCAAAAGCAAGAATTGATAGAATTACAAGAAAAAATAACTAATCGTTGTGATAGTGTACCACTCTTCTTTCAGCAGTTAATATATCAAGCAGGCAAACAAGTAACAAGGATATAGAAGATGTGAACAGCACTATTCACGAGCTTCACATACGGATACACATAGACCATTGCGCCCAACAAATAGGGAATAGCATTCTTTTAAAGCACACATGAAACACTTACGAAAGTCACTATGTACTCGGCCATGAAGCTAGCCTGAACAAACTTTAAATGATCGACATCGTGTAGACCACACTGACCACAATCCAGTTAAGTAGGAACTCAATAATAAAAGATACACAGAAAAAAATCTCATACAATTGGGAATTTAAAAATACTTTTATAAACAATTGATGATTCAAACAACAACCACAAAAAGCATAGTGGAAAAGAGAAATATATTTAGAATTAATGATAATAAATAATATTAAAACTATATATACAAACTTGTAGACGTCAGTGAAAATCAAAGGTAGAAGGAAATTTTTGACTTATGTGCTTATTCTGAAAGAGAAAAAAAGGCTCAAAGTCAATGAGAGGAGGATTGGTGTCAGAGACAATTTATCTACTCTTCCGCGGTTGATATGATCCTGACACTGAGTTCTGGCCAGTGGCGTGTGGGCAGATGTAATGTGAATAGCTTCTGGATCTAACACTTAAAACTTGCTTTGCAAGCATCCACTTTCTAGATGCAAGGAATCCTTTGTAGGACTCCCTGGCTCTAGAGCATGGTGGAGCCAAATGATGAAAGTTGCTCAAGCTCCTGAATGACTTTAGGTAGAGCAAGGTCATGCCTGCCAGTCCACTGAACTGTGCCATATTAGGCTACTGAGGTTTGGAGGTTGTGATGGCAGTTAGCCCATCCTAATACAGCAAATAACCTTTAAAAAACAAAAAACCCAAAAACAACAACAACAACAACAACAAACAAACCAACAACGTTTAAAAACTTAGACGAAAACAACAAAAGATAAAAATAAATGAAATAAAACACATCATAGAGAGGATAATCATATTCAAAGATTATCTCTTTGCAATGGTTAATCATATTGACAAACCTTTGTCATGATTAATCACAGGGAGAAAGAAATGACAAAAATAAACACTAAGAATGAAAAAGGATGCATAACAGACTGAACAGAAACAAAGGATACTGTTTAAAACTACATGTTAATACATTTGAAAATTGTAATGGAATGTGTGAATTCATAGAAAAAGATCATTTACCAAAACAGACTCAAGAAGAGATGGAAAGCCTGAATAGTCCTATATCATTGAAGAAATTCAGTTGGTAGCTAAGCATTTTCCCCACAGAGAAAACATAGTCCAGCAGTTTGATAGGTGAGAAGTTCTTCCAAATGTTTGAGAACATTTACAATCTTTAAAAACTTCTCCAGAAAGTAGAAAAAGGAGTCCTCTCCAACTTGGTAAGTGAGATTAGCCTAACCCTGATGCCAGAACCAAAAGGACAGCACAAAGGAGGAAAACTGTAGGCCAATCTAACTCATTAGCATCGATGCAAAATCCCTAACAAATTATTAGCAAACTGAGTCCAGTACATGACCAAGATAGGTTTCTATCAGACTTGCAGTACTAGATTCATATTAAAAAATGATTCATGTAATTCGCCACACTGATAAAATAAAAGAAAAGTCATACAATCCTTTCAACAGATGTACAAGAAGGCTTCAGTGCAATTCAACATGTAATGACGGGTAGCAGAGTGTGTTACAAACACGGACTCTGGAACCAGGCTGCCTGATTTTGAATGCTGACTGTACCATTAGGACCTTTGTAACCTTCAGCAAGGAATTTCATCTCTCCAAGCTTCCATTTCCTTCTTATCTGTAAAGAAGAAGATAATAATAGTACTTTCCTCATAGGTTTGTTGTGAGGACTAAAATAATTTATAAATGTAAAGCATTTAGAACAATCCTTGCATGTGGTAATACATATTTGCTCTTATAATATTAGTGATTTAAAAAAACTCTTAGCACACTAGGAAAAGAAGTAAACATCCATACTGCCCATAAAGGGCACTGACAAAAAACCTGCAGCAAACATCATAATTACTGTTGAAATTTTGAAAGCGTTCTCTTTAAAATCTGAAGAAAGACATTGTGCCTACTGTCATCATTTATGGTTAACATTGTACTGGGGCTCCTAGCCAGTGCAAGAAAAACAAATAAATCAGAACTGGAAAGAAAGAAACAAAGCTAGCATTACTTATGGACACTAGGATTGCCTATATGCCAAATGCAAAATAATCTACAAATTATACAAATCGAGAAGAGAATTTAACAAAAGTTATGGATAAAATAAATAATATACAAAAATAATTTGTATTTTCATAAACAGCTATACACAATTAGAAAATGTAACTTTAAAAAGATATCATTTAGAATAGCAATAGATCATTTAGATCTATTCCTATGTATTTTTATGAAAATTGAAAAATTTTAAAAGGCATAGGTAGATAGACATACTATGTTCCTGGGTAGGAAGACAATATTACCAAAACATCAGTTCTCCCCAGAGTTATCATTAGATTCAATGCATTTCAATTTAAAAAAATCCCAAAAGGGTTTTTAATACAAATTAATAAAGCAATTCTTAAATTTATGTGGATGATGGGACGCCTGGGTGGCTCAGTCGTTAAGCGTCTGCCTTCGGCTCAGGGAGTGATTCTGGGATCGAGCATTCTGGGATCGAGCGCCACATCAGGCTCCTCCACTGGGAGCCTGCTTCTTCCTCTCCCACGCCCCCTGCTTGTGTTCCCTCTCTCGCTAGCTGTCTCTCTGTCAAATAAATAAATAAAATCTTTAAAAAAAAATAAAATAAATTTTATGTGGATGAACAGAGTCCAAAAAAAAAAAAAAGTCAAAACATTCCTGAAAAAGAATAAAAAAGAAATAAGGAGACTTGTCTTATCAGTTATCAAGATTTATTCTCTCTACAGACATTAAAACAGTGTGATTTGGGTGTACCAACAGACGTACAGAAACAGCAGAACAAGTAGACACGTGTCTATTTGGGAACTTGATTTATGGCACAGTGGGCATTGTAAATCAACAGGAAAGAGTCAACTCTTTACTCTGTTCTAGGACAATCGGTCATCCAGGTGAAGTCAAATCGCTACCTTTACTAATCATAAAAGTGAATTCCAGGTATATTAACAATTTATATGTAAGTGGTGAAACTATACATCTTAGAAGAGACTGTAGGAAAATGTCTATTTTACTTTGATGTCTGGAAGGATTTCTTCAACGAGATGCCAAAGGCAAAGCCATAAAGGAAAAGAGTATAAATTCGACTATATTAAAATTAGGCCTGTGTTTTCATCCAAAGACAACAAAGTGTACAAAAGAATAAGCCAGACGGTGAAAGATTTGCACATACATGTGTCAAAGAGTTATTTTCATAATTAGTGTCTATGACGACCCCTTGAAATAGATGCGAAAAAGATAAACATTTCAAGAGAAAAATGAGCAAAAGACAACCAGAGCTTTCATACAAGAGGTAGTATGAATATGGGTTCATAAATATATGGGAAAGTCTTCAACTTCATTTGCAGCTCTAAACTCTAAGCCCTAACTTGTAACACTTAAACACACAATCAACGTTAAGCACACAGCTATGTAACACTTGACCTCTGCCAGCCTGGCGAACATCAGCTCTCCGTTCAAGCGCGGGTAAGACCGTGAAGCATGGGAACTCTCACCCGCGGCTAGTAGGGGTGTGAATTCAAGAAGTTCCGCCATTCCCTCCTCAAGGTGACCATGACAATCGTATTGGCGAGCGCTCTCCAGAGGAACAGAACTAATGGGATATATAGAGATTTAGACGTACGTAGAGATTTATCATGAGGGATCCTGGAGGCTGATACATCCCACGGTCTGCTGTCTGCAAGCCGGAGGCCCGGGAAAGCCGCTACCGTAGGTCTAGTCCAAACCTGAGCGCCCAGGAACCGACAACTGGGGGAGTCAATGCTGTCAGCCCTGGCCTGAGCCTCAGGAATGTTGGCTGATGGATGCCAAGTTTTAAGCAGAGCGCAAATTTGCCCTTCCCCTGCCGTTCTGTCTTTATTCAGGCCCTCAACGGGTTAGGTGGTGCCCACCTGCACCGGGGAGGAGCGCCCTCTTTCCTCAGCGGACAGAGTCAAATGCTCACCTCTTCTGGAAGCACTCTCATGGACACACCCAGAAACCGTGTTTTGCCAGCTCTCTGGGCATCACTTATCCCAGCCAAGCTGCCACATAAAATTCCCCATTATAGGAATTCCATCTTTTGAGGCAGCAACCCCGCTCCTGGGTATATATAGTCTAGATGAGAAACTTTTGTCTATGTGCCCCGTGGAAAAGGACATTCATTGCCGCATCGTGGCTCCTACCATAGCCGCAGACTGGAAACAACCCAATATCCATCAACAGTAGGATAGATGGAAAAAGAAAATGCAATGTAGTAAAGCTTAGAAAAGAAATGAAGACGTGCTATGCTGGGTTCTAGAGCCACGGCCTGAGGCTTCTGGAGCGAAGAGCTTACCGAGCTTCGGATGGCCCCAGTCAAGCTGCCGCTGAAGTTCCCAGAAGCCGCAGGGGTGGCCGAGCAGGTATGGGCCAGTGTCCCTCCACAGAGACTGGCCCAGGCGCTCTGCGCCCGGGAGAAGTGGCAGGTCAGCTGGTGAGGCTGCAGGAGAGGCTGTCCCACTTGTCCCGAGGCTGCTCCGCCCAGAGCTGGGCTGGGTCCAGGCATCAAGCTCCTGCCTGGAGTGCCTTGTCCAGTCCCGGCCACCAGCCTCTGCAAGACCCTGCTGATACCCCAGTCTCTGCAGAAAGGAGTGTGGGAGGCCCAAGAGGCTGCCTGGAAGCCAGAGCAGAGGCTGGGGTGGGACCCAGGGAACCTCAGAAGCAGAGAGGGCCGTGGGTGGGAGCAGGGGGCCGGCTCTCTCAGGCTCTGCAGCCGCAGCTGGACAGGAACGGGGTGGGGGGCGGCTGGGGAAGGTGAAGGACGGGGTGATAGAGCCGAGGGGTGGCCCCAGGGTGCACCAGCTGGTGGGAGCAGGGTGGGTCAGACAAACTGCACTGAGCATCGCAAGGCTACCACTGCCTCCTGGGGACCTGGGGCGCCTCCCTTAACCACCCCGGGTCTTGGGCTTTCCCCTAGTCGGCTGATACTGCAGTCCTGCCTGCCTCACAAGGCCACGAGGCAGTACGAGCACCCAGTGGTGTTATAACCGGCTCCCCGGTGCGTGGCCTTCATCGCCCTGCCAATGGCAGCTGATGGCAGCAGGCCCTTTGGTGGCAGTACTATTGGGGCAGAGAAGACCTCATGGGCTGGCTCACCCCTTCCCCTGCGGATTCTTTCCTAGCTCCGAAGCCTCAGGGTTCCCCAAGCACTATCTTCATTCATGTATCGATTCCCTCACCTGGTTGTTACTGAGTGCTTATGACGTGCCAGGCCCCAGCTGGGAGCTAAGAGAACAAAACACAGTCTGTTCTCTACGGTAGAGCCCCTGTTCCAGGAGCGCACTGGCCAGTGACCGGGCAGGTGCACTCCTGCTGAGTCAGTGCAAGCTTACAGGGAAGCACGGGGGCCACGGGAAGGCACCTAACCCAGCTGAGGGGAATCAAGGCAGGCTTCCTGGAGACAGTGGCACCTGAACAGAATCCCAAAGACAAATTAGCAATTAGGGTCCTAAGGAGGAGTTTCTAGAGAGAAGTGCCAGCAAACAGTGGGCACATGTGGGAGAAAGAGAAGTAAAGTTTGGGGTTCACAACTGAATCTTCAGGATGGGGCCTCACTGTCAGCTGAGAGGGGCAACGGGGAGGGGAGGCCACACACGAGTGTCTGGTACATCCAGGTGGTGAGGCTGACCAGGAGTCGGGTAGGGGATTGGGACTGGAGATGTCCCTTTGGTTAGGAGAATGTGGGAGTGGGTGTGGTCGCTCTGGGGTAGGATGTCAGAATGGGCCCCAAGGTGGACCGAGGGCTCAGAATTAGCCAAGGGGGTAGGAAGGAAACCAGTAGAGTGTTAAGGAGGAAAGGATCTGGAAGCCTGGAGGCTCCGGAAGGTCAAGGAAGGTCAAACCTGAGAAGGCTCTATTCAGTGTGGCTGGAGTGGAGAGAACCGTCTCTTCCAGAGCAGGCATCTCTATGGGGCCTGTGGGGCAGGAGGGACAAAGGGGCCCCGCGGTGGAGGGGCTGGGGGTCAGGGGGTTCTGGCCTTTCTTCATGGAGCCCCTGTGGGTGAGGGGCCCAGCAGGCACTGTTTGGAGTGGACTGGAGAGGGAGCAGGCCCGGGACCCCAGGTGAGCCCAGCTGGGCTACAGGACTGAAGCTTCCTACGCTGCCAGCCCCACAGGAGGTGAGCATGAAGGCATGAGGACAGCTGCCCCACACCCACCGTGGGGTTTGGCTAAGAGGCTGTGAAGAGCTTGGGGGTCACAGCATTAAGGATGTTGGCAAGAATGGGCCACCATAGTAGGGGCATGGCCAGGAGAGCAACTTGTGCTGGGGGCCTTCATGGAGGAGGTGACATTTCACCTGGAGCTTGATGGATAGGAGGTCAGCGAGGAAGAACATGGACCAACAAGGAAGAGGATGACTCAGCATCCTTGGGGCCCTGGAATGAATCTGGGGTGGCGGCAGGAGGGGAGGCCTTGAGCACACCCTAAGGGATCGGGCATTCATCCTTTGGTCCATTTGTCTTTGGGTAGCAGCTAAATGTTTTCGCCAGGAAGTGACCTGGTTCCTGGTCCAGCTTGGCCACTTGCTCTATGTCCAAATGGGTAAAGCAAGCGCAGCCTGCCCCCTCCTGCTGGACCCTTGCGAGGACTGAATGGGATCATATAAGCAAGAAGGCCAGGAGCTCCAGACCAGGTCGCCGATGGCCATGGGAGATCAGCACTGCCCAGAGGGGGGTCCTCCCCGCACCATTCTCCTCAAGAACCCCCCCCCCAAGGGTCAATGTCGGCCTCTTACAAGAGATATCTGGAGAGGGAGCAGAGAGAAGTCCTGAGAGCTGCCCAGAAGCCTACGGCAACAGCCTGTGCCTGCCTTCCCTCCACCACTTCATGCCTGCAAACCTCCCTTTCCCCACCTGTCAGAGGGCGGTAACAGGCCTGTGTTTGGGGGTCATGAGAATGAAGTGAGGAAATGTGTGCAGAGCGCTTAGCAGGCAGCAGGTGCCCACGATGTGAGAATACATGGTCATGAATAAGGGCAATCATAGGAGGCTTCATTGCCAGGTTGCTCAGGATCTCACTGGCCCAGGGAACAGGGGTTGGCCTGGGAGAATGGAAAGCTGGGGAGGGGGCTCTGCTCCTGTCTCCTCCTCCAAGAGCCCTCCCCACCCCAACAGCGGGTAGTGGGTCAGGGACTCTCTCATTGCCCTGGAGAGCCCTTTCGTAGCACCTGAGAGCACAGCCAGTGGAGAGCCCTGGGCCAGGACACCTGGCCTCTGAGCTCTGAGAGACTTTGGGCAAGCCCCTCCCCTATCTGTGCCCCCAAGGTTCCTTCCTATTTGGTCCGTGTGTCTGATACTCTCTGGCCGTCGTGGGGCTGTGCCTCCATTCCTCCCACACTCCTGAGTACATCTCCCCAGGCGTGTGCACTCCTGCCCAGGGGAGGAAAACACGACTTATATGGCAATGGTGTGACAGTGTTACCGGCACCTTCCCCAGGGTACTTGTGACATGGAGTCCTGGGAGCCAGCAGGTCAGGCTGCAGT
The DNA here is from genome assembly GCF_023065955.2 of Ursus arctos. Lineage (NCBI taxonomy): Eukaryota > Metazoa > Chordata > Mammalia > Carnivora > Ursidae > Ursus > Ursus arctos. Next base: position 37,834,434 of record NW_026622874.1, read on the forward strand.
CGGGATTTGAGGAGACCCCACGGCAGCCTCTCCTCAAGCCCTCTGTGAGGCGGGGAGGCAGAGCTGCTGTCCGGAGATGGATGGGGGGCTCGGGACAGGGGAATGAGTGGAAGCAAATAGGCAGCCAGGTGCTGTTCCTGAGTAAACATGAGTAGGTGGCAACAGTCATGTCAGGCCATGCACGGACGTTCTTAAGGTTTTTAAGTCTGCCGCGGGCCTGGAATACGGTAACAATCAGGTTCCCGCTCCGTGAGGCTTGCTAGAAAGCCTACAGCCAGAGAGTTCCATATTCCATGTGAGGTGCTGGCGGTGTGCGGCCACATGGCCCAGGGACCTTTGCTGGTCTGGGTGAGGACTGGAGGGTGGCATGTTCCAGGCAACGAGGTGAGGGAGAGAATTCTGGGGGGAGAAGAGCCTGTGCATTCTCAGAGGCCAGGAGAAGTGCCTTCCAGTCACCAGAGAAACGCCCACGGTGGCTGGACACCATGGTCTGTGGGAGTAAGAGAGGGGCTCTGAAGGGCACATGATGAGGGGAAGAGACATGCCAGGGTGCTTCCCAGAAGGGGGAGAGCTGGGGCAAGGAAGAAGGTATCACTGAACACTGACCCTATGGCCTTTGAGTCCCGTTTCAAACACCACATGTCAGAACCCCAGGACATCATGCGATGACATTTTGGGTACTCAGTGACCTGGGAGAGCCAGGGTGTGCTGCAGCTGTCCCGGCCCAGCCCTGGGTGAGCAGCCTGGATCCCCAGGCCACAGAGGATGGTCTGATCTGACTCCCTCGGGGGATGCATAAGGCCCAGAGAAGGAACGTGCCCTGCCCAGAGTACCACAGCAAGTTAGTGGCAGAACTGGGAGTAAAATCAAACTCCCAGTTTAGTGTTCTTTCCACTCTCCCCTCCAGGGCTTGAACTTGTCCCAGGGGTGAGGCTGCAGGTCCCGCAGGCTCTCTGCACCGAGCGGGAGCTCTGGCTGAGCCGGAAGTGGGCTTCAATCCCAACGCCATCGCTTACTAGTTGTGGGGTCTGGGGCAAGTTGTTTCATATTTCAGATCCCTGAGCCCAGTTCCTTATATGTACCATGGAGATCATCCTAGAACCTCCCCCAGTGTGCCGTTGTGAGGATCCAACATTACTCCATACCCCGGTGCTGGTATTTCTAAATCTCCTCTCACACCCCAGCTGGAGGTCCAGGAGGCCCAGCTCTCCAACACCACTGAGTGGCTGGAGCGGGCGGAAGGCAGTCAGGGCAGTGGGGCCCACCAGTGGAAAGGCCTGGAGCTCCAGGAGAGCGCAGGTGGTGGGGAGGGGACAACAGAGACCTCTCAGCTCTTCCTCTGAGTCCTGGTTATCACATGTCCTGCCATCCCAGACTTGACCACCAGGTGGTACCACAGGCCTTGCAGGAGCAGGGCTGGAGAAGGAAGCCGCTGGGACAAGGAGAAGGCCCTTTGAGAAATCTGGTAAGGGGGGGCGGGAGGGGGACAGGGAGGAGGCTGGAGCCCAGAGGAGGTGGTGGGCACTAGCAGGTTCTCCCCCCTCCAGGTCTCTCTTGGAGAACTTCATGCTGGACCCAGGACCCCTATACTGAGCCTGGGTGAGGGATATCTCCTTCCCCAGCCCACTCCCCTCATCACCCTCCATGGTCCTCAGCCTGGCCAGACCCTTAGTTTGAGCAGACCCTCAGCCTGAGATCTTCTGGGGGTCAGGCCTAGGGCCCTGGATGGCACTGAGAAGAGCTTCTGAGTGGAGGTCAGGAGGCAGGAACCTTGGAGGTCTGGGTGTCCTGCATGGCCTGTGGGTGAGGACAGTAGGCCTGCCTACAAGTAGGACCCAGCCGGACACCACCCTCCCTCTCCTGCTGCTACATGGACCTGTTTGGCCTTCTCACCTCTCCTCAGGTGTACTTCTCTTTAACACCTTCCCTCCAGGATCCTGGGCAGGATTCCAGACTGCGTCCCCCTCTCCCCCTGCTGGACCCTGGATAGGACAGGGTTAGAACAGAGGCCAGGCCCACAGAGCGGACCCACTTCTCTTCTTCCCGAGTCCAAAGCTGGGGGTCTCCCTGAGGGTCAAAGAGTGGTGCCGGGGGCAAGGCCAGAGTGGAGCTCCCTTGGGGCCCAGGCTCAGATGGCCTGGACAGGACTGTAGGATGTCCCGACAAAGACAGGGTATGGCGACCGCCAAGGAAGAATAGATGGGGCTGATGGCAGAGAAAACTGACACCAGTCCTGGCCAGGGGCTCAGACCCAGGGCTGACACTTGGCTGCCTGGCAACGTGTCCTTCCTGGACAATGAAGTGGGACCCTCCCTCCACCCTCACCCACCTCAGTTGGGGAGCTGCGCAGTGGCCCGGGAGGGAGGCACCCCCAGGGCGCAGCCTTCACTGCTGACAGCTCTGTCGCACTCCTAGGACACGGTGTCCTGGGTGAGGTGACTGGGATGTGGGGCAGGGGCTGGGCACAGGCTCAGGGAGGGTGGGGTCCCCAGGAGGAGAGAGACAGGTGCTTCTCCTCAGCTCTTGGCTGCAGCTGATGCTGGTGGGGTGCTGCCCGCACGGAGCTGTGGGGACGGGCTCCTCCCAGTGCAGAGTGAGCTGCCCGTCGGCCTTGGGTGATGCTACCAGCTCCGACCTCCCTTGGAAGGCAGCCGATCCCTTCCCAGCAAAGCCCCAGACCCTACAGCCAGTACAAAGCCCTTTCTGCCTGCACACCACCCCAGACAGTTCTTTCTGGAGCTCTCCTCCCTGTGTGGACCCCACCCCTGGGAAACCCAGCTCTGTCCCTCTGTCCCCCTCACCTCCTCTCCCCAACCCCATGAACAGTTCCCACCCCCAGGAGCCCATTCTGCAGGCTGGGGGTCTCATGGGCACACTCTGGGCTCCCGGCTGGACCACGGAGGAGATGCGTAAGTGCCTACTAAGGCAGGGGGCCACCCCCGCCTCCAGCTGTGTCCCTGCTCAGAGGGCTGCCTGGAGTCCTGGGAGCTGTTCTCACATCCACAGGACAGCAGGCTTGGCGAGCCTCCCGCCGGCCCTGCATGCCCACCACTGCTCTGCTGTCCTATCCCATCTCCACTGGCAACATCCCCCAGGACAGCCCACTCCCGGGTCCAACAGCTGGAATCTGCGTGTACTTGACCTGGGAGCAGCACGCCCTGGGCAGAGCAGGCCTTGGCAGGATTGGAGAAAGCCAGGGATGCAGCAGGTGGGGCCGCGGGGGGCCACACGAACTTGGCCCCTGGAGGCTCTGGTGCTCCCCTCCCTCAGCCTCTTAGCTTGCTTAGGGGAGAAAAGGCCCAGTTCTGCTGAGCTCACCGTTTTCGAACTCCTTCCTGAGAGGTGTTTTGTTTTTTAACGATTAGGGAGTTGGCCCACGTTGGCTCATCCTGGCAGCATCACGGGCGCTGGCAAGCTCCCTAAGGAGCCCCGGGAGCTGGGGGCTGCCTGGGGCCGCTCTGTGCCTCCTCCGATGGGACACTGCTGGCCTCCACCCCCCTTGAGCTAGGGCAGCCGGGCTTGCTACGTTACCAGATGGCAGGGGCTGGTCAGGCTGAGCATGGCAGTCACAAGAGGTCGGGGGCGGGGGGGCAGGTGATGGGTCTGGCCCGCAAGTGAGGTGGGGGAATTCGCACCTGTTTCAGGGGAGAGAATGTGGCTTTGTTGTTTCCTGGGCCTGCAGCTAGTAGACCCACCCCTCCCCCAGACCCGGCCTTGCCCAGGGAGCTGTCACCCAGGAGCCCACCTACTCCCCAGAGCCAGAAAAGGCTGCCCCTGCCCCACTAGAGGCCAGGCCCAGGTGTAGGCTCTGGCCCCCCTGGTGAAGGGCACTGGGTGCATGGACCGCTCACTGGGGGACTTCCCCCACCCCCAGGTCTGGGGAGGCTGGCCAGGGTGGGGCTGGCCCACCAGCCCCGGTGAAAACCCGCTGTTCCCCTGGCAGCAGCACCTGCCCACCCCCCCCCCACCCCCACCCGCCGCCTGCGTCAGGGGAGCTGTCCGCGCTTGCACCCGGCTTCCCAAGCGATGAGACATGGCTCCCAGCCTGCCTCCCCAAGCTGCTGGCAGCTCACACCCTGTCATCTGGGGAGCCGCAGATCCCGGGAGCGCTCCCAGAGCCCCTCTCCCTGGGCAGTAGACCTGGGACCCTGGCCCTCTGGAGGAGGGAGGCCAGCCATGGACTGTAGGGAAATGAACCTGGATCCCCCTTTGAGAGCTCCAACCAATTCCTCCAACCGAGCCTCGAGGGTGCAGCCGAGGATCAGAAAGGAACCAAGGGTGAGTTCGTGTGGACTGGGCCCCCGAACTGAGCAAGGCCTGAGGAGAGCAGATTCTGGGAAAAAATGTGCACACGGAGATGGGTGTGTCCGGCCCTGCCTTCTGGACAGAGACTCACATCTCCTCCCTCCCAGGGCCCCCGCTGCCACAGGGAGCCACACCCATCGCCCCATGCGGGCCTGTCTCAGGCTACCTTTGTGAAGAGGGCATGTACCTGTCTGCTAGGCCCCCATTCATCATTTCCCTCCTTCTGAATCTGTCTCTCTCAAAAGACTTCGTTTCAGCTATCGAGGGGTGTGTTATACACAGTCAAATGCACAGACCTCCAGGGTACATTTTGATGAGTTTTGATAAATGTATACAAATCAAGCTATAGCATGTCCCCAGCCCCCCTGAGAGTTCCTCCCAGTGAAGACTCACCTGTGGGCAGGGCCTGTGTCACAATCATCTTTGTGTCTCTCCTACACCTGGCACCAGGTACTGGTTTGTGCGTGGAAAGGTTTTCCCACATTGGCTTATCTTCCCTGCACAAAGGAACACTTCACACCTTCTCCCTAGTAAAGGGAGCTCATAGGGTCTAGGCTAAATCCACTCACCACGGTTTCTTTGCTCCCTATCTCTGAACTCTGTCTGCGGCTCAAGGGTCCCCTCACTCCCTGTGTGGTGCTACTTGGGCCCACAGGATCCGGGAGGCTGGGGAGCTGGGGAGCTGAATGCCCTGCCTATTCTGGGGGAACGGACAGCTGAGACTTGAGTTTGAGCACTGCCCGGGGAGGCCAGCCCACTCTGGCCTTGGGAGGCAGTGTGGCTCCAGGATTGGCCGCCACCTGCCCCAGAGCTGGAGTTAGCCCCCTCGTAGCCATAGAAGCTTTGGCTTCGGTGCTAGACCTTGTACCTCGTTCTTGCTAAGACTGGGGCAAGGCCTAATTCCCTAATCTATAAAATGAGGAGGTTATAAAGAAGGGACCTCAACCTTTTCTGGCATCAAAAATATCTTTTCAAATAATGATATTTGAAATCCTAATACATTAAGCAAATAAAAGTGGAGCCACTCAGACTCAGGCATGAGGGGTTCAGAACTCCAGCCACCAAGAAACGCCCTCTCCCCTTCCCACAGAAGCTCCAGGTGGCCCCACCGAGATCCTTGGGTTCCTTTCACACTTTGAAGTCCCTGGTGTTAGAGCCCACTCCAGACGTGGAGACACGTGGATGCCAGGTCATCCTGAGACACCCCCTTCCTGTGAACGGGCAGGTGTGGCAGCCAGGTTCTCCCTTGCAGAGTGATCTACTGGCAGAAAAGAAGGAGAGGAAGTAACCAATTTTTGATTAAGCACTTACTGTGTGCTGTAAGTCTTTATATCCATGATCTCATTTATTTCTCATGACCATCCCACAAAGGGGTTGTTACTACCCCATTTTACAGATGAGAAGTATGCTCAGAAAGTACAGAGGAATCCGCTTGGGATTACACAACTGGTTCCCTCCAGCAATGTCAGGTCATGATGAGGAGTCCAGCAGGGTGGAAGAATCCTGGTCCAGACGGTCATCTCTGTTGTGCTGGGAGATTGACATCACCCAACAGTCACTCAGCAAACATGCCAGGCATGAAGCAGAGACTCGTGTCATGGCAGGAATGGGGGAATTCTTTGCTTAGGGACTGTTGTCACCAGGAAGTTTGTTGTGTTTTCCCATGCTCAGGGCAGCAGAAGGTGGGAATATAGCTTCTTTCAGGGCTTCTGTGACCAGGTAGACCAGATGCCCTAGGCTGGACTGCTTGTGGCCATGGAGGGGAGTGGGGCCTGGTGTCCTGGTGGACTGAGGACATCGAGAGTGGCAAGTAGGAAGCACAGGGCTAGATTCCTGAGCCCAGCTGCTCATTGGGCAAGACAAGCCAGGAGGCAAGGGGCTCTTCAAGCCTCCCTGGAGGTCTGGGTCTCTAGTTCTTTCCAGGCAGGCATGAAGCCTCCTGAGCACCAAGCAAGTCTGCTCCTCTCTGAAGTGGAAGCTGTGTTAGGGCAGAGGCTGCTCCGCCTGCTTCCCACCCTTCCTGAGGCCCATCACTGGGCTGCCCCTTGGAATGTGTTAAATGAAGTTGTGGGGAGAAAATTTGGGGCTGGATCCTGTTGTTCCCAAATCCATCTCAGGGACAGAGATCCAGAGGGGCCTTTTCTTTGTCCCTTCCTCTCCCTTCCTTTCCCTTCCCCCAGGTAGGGAACCTGATGAGAGCCAATGAGATGGCAGGAATGGGACCCACAGTTGGGCTGGATGCTTCACCATTTAGCCTAGAGCTGCTCCTGGGAATGTGGAAGTAGGGCCGGGGAAGATGGGGGGTGGGGAGGAATGTGATAGAATGGCGGATGGGCTTGGAGGCCAGGAGAGAATCACACCAGCCAGGGGCCTCCTGCACAGAACGTGGCAGAGGTCAGGAGGAGGAGCTCATGGTTGTTAAATGAACGAATGGATGAATAAATGCATATTTTATTATTTTCTTGGTCCAGACCAGTCTCTTGGCCTTAATACTCTTTGTGTCTCTAGCTGGAAAATCTGTGCTGTCCAATACCACACCAGGCCATAGAGCGTTGGTCTCAAACACTTCATATGAGAAAAAGAAGGCTAGAATATCTCAATCATTTTTTATATTGGTCACATGTTAAAATAACATTTTGGGTATATTGTGTCAAGTAAAATATATCATTAAAATTAATTTCACCTGTCTCTTTTTACTTTTTTAAATGCAATCACTAGAAGAACTTAAATTACATACATGGTTCGCATTATATTTGTTGGACAGCCATGATCTCATTGTGTCTCTTGGTGGTTCCCTGCGCTGTCTGGGACCCTAGGGCTTTGTGTGGCACACAGCCCTACTCTACCCTCCTGACGGCCAACCTCCGGGCCTGTGAATGAGGTCCAATGGTCAGAGGCCTACTTGTTGTACGAGACAGATAGCCTATCAGTGCTGGCAAAGAAACAGCCCAGGGGGGCCACCTGACGATCTGAGGCCACGGCTGGAATGCAGATCTGAGTAGGGATCAGGAGTGGGAAGGAAATCAGCAAGCACGACATGGAGAAAAGGGGCCAGCAGAAGGGCGACGCGCTCACGGGGCCTCGGCACCTTATTTGTGCCATTCCATTTAATCCTCATGACATTTTATGGGGTAGATAATACTATCTCCATTTTATGTCAGGAAACTGAGGCTCTGACAAGGTTGTTGAAGCCAGTCTAGGTCCCGTGCTTAGTATGTGGCAGAGCCATGATTCCAATAAAATGTATTGGACTTCAAAGCCTGGACTCTTAACCTCTAGCTTGTCCTCTGTGGTGGTTTCAGAGTCCTGGAGGTAGGAGTGGGGTTTGAGAATTCCATCCATGGGAGGGGAAGGGATGAGCTTCAATGGTCAAAGTGATGATGGGGGTAGGACGAATGTTCTCAGAGGACAAATCTGAGTCCCTCTATGAGTCTGAGCTTACTAACAGCCCCTGCCATATATGGGGAAAAGGCTGAATGGCTTCACCACAGTTGTCCAGCAGTGAGTAGTGGGGCTGGACCTAGAGGCCAAGACTCCTGGGCCATGACTGTATCGCGATCCAGGCGATGACCAGTTTCCACTGGGCTGCTGAAGTCCAGATACAGCAAGGGACTGGCTCAAAACAGAGCCCTTGGGTTTCGGATCCCAAGGCCCTGGACTCTGGGGAAGATGAGGAAGCCCGAGACCATTTTATTGCCACTTGCTATGTAATTAATGACTTAATGACCTTTTGGGAGGCAAAGGAGCCATTTATGGCCTCTGAGAGCATGACCCCAGTTGAGAGCTGAGTCTCCATGCCCTGCAGGTTCAGCTGGGTGTAGTCACCACCATGACCTTTGCCAGCTTTGTGGCTTCAGTCTTCCTGGCCCCCTCCTCTCCTGGGCCTGGGGAATCTCCATCGAGGACCTCAGCCTAAACCAGACCTGGCCCACTGCTACTGGAAGCCGGTTCCAGTGCTCGGGACCTTGTTTGTAGTGACACGGGATGGCACAGATCATTGTTCTCTTCCCTGTCCAGTCTCATCACCATTATGCTTTGAGGGCACTTCCTGTTGTGTTCACACACACAGTCACAAGGTCCTTCCTCAGAGCCTTTGATCTTCCTCACTCTGCTCAGGACAGCTCTCCCTCAGAGTTCTGTTCTACCGCTGAAGGCCTGGTCCGAGCATGGCCAACTGGCTTCCTGGCTGCACTTGAGTCCCCAGTCTACTCTGTGCTTTGTGCCTCTGCTTTGTACTCTGTCTACCATGTTCTCCCCTTGCTTTCTCTGTCTGGTCTGTTTCCTCAACCAAAAAATTGGAGATGATACTACCTACCCCACAGATCCAGAAGGGTTAAGTAAGATAATTCATGATGTGTCTGGAAAAACAGATGCTCTCCAAAACTGCTTGTCCTGCAAGGTCCAGCTCAGAGCCGACCTCCTCTAAGAAAGCTTCTCCTGTCTCCTGCCCATCCTGTCATCAGGGAGGTAGACGGAGCTCATGGAAAGAGCCAATGCATCTAACCCACGGCAGCCTGCAGGACCTACCCCTTCTGCGCTAGGACTGATTTTTTGGCTACAATCACTTTCAGCTTTCCTTCAGTGTTCCTAAGTAATGCTTTTGATGATTTTTGCCAAAATGGCACATGCTTGTTATAAAAATTCAAACAGCACAGACATCTGCATAGAAGAAAGTAATCACTCACCCCAGATCCTACCACCCAGAAATAACCAACATAAATATTTGCTGAACATCAGTCCCGACATATCTCTAAGCATAGATACAAATAGAATGGTAGGTAGATGATGGACAAACAGAAATAATTATCTAAGAATGGGATCATATATTACATGCTTTTAAAATATAGAAATGTTAAGTTTAGGTGTACTTACATATAACAGGAAATAAAATGAAAAATAAAACTGAAGGCATTATTGTATCTTGGATAAATGTTCCTTTACCCCAAGAGACATTTGTACCTAAAAATTGCCTCTATGTATAAGAAAATGAATTGTTTTTCGAAATCATTTTCAAAATCATAAAAAAAGGTTGTAGTCATTGATTTTTTTAAAATTATGCTTGCATTGGAGACAGTGTGGCTGATTCTGCTATGAAAGACGAGTGGTAAGCACCCTGCACTTCATCCCTCTGCTTCTCCCATGTCCTGATTTTTGTTGCTTACACAACTTTCATTTTGTTGGGAGTTTTAAATGTTTATATTCTGCAACTTTATTTTTAACTGGATGTAATGCTCACCACCCGCCCTTTCTTTGGCTTCTTTACTTTTGAGTTCTTTAGCTTGAATCATTCATGGCTTTCTGCCTCTTATTGTCAGATCTTCAAGACAGGCTCTCACGTCTGAAGACACCTGTTGCCTTTAGACTTACTTGGTGTAGTGTCTGTGGGTCATGCATTCTGTGCCTCCAGATTTCGTGACCATTACTTCCTGGTCTTCTGGCATTGACTATGGAGAAGTCTGAGGCTAACCTGGGTTTCTCCTCTTGTAATGACTTGGGTTTTTTTCTGCCTGAATGCCTGAACAATTCTTTAATGCTTTGAAATTCAGTAACATAAATAGGATGTGTCTCGGTATTGACCATTCTCCATCTATTTTTTTTCTGGAATGCCACATGCCCTTTCTCTTGGTAAACTCAGTCCTTCCTTTATTTAAAGGAAAACTTTTCTGTACGATAGCCCTAAATAGGTGGCTCAGTTGGTTAAGCATCTGCCTTTGGCTCAGGTCGTGATCCCAGGTCGTGATCCCAGGGTCCTGGGATCAAGTCCTGCATCGAGCTCCTTGCTCAGGGGAAAGCCAACTTCTCTCTCTCCGTCTCTCCCCTCTGCTCACTAGCTCTCTCTCTCTCTCTCTCTGACAAATAATAGATAAAATCTTTTTTTAAAATAGCCCTAAATATCTTTTCTATTTCTTTTGTGTAGTTCTCTACTTCAGGAATATTGATTATTCTTATATTAGCTGATCTTCATTTGTTTCTTTTTTGTCCTCCAAACCTGTTATCTTCTCTCTAATTGTTTTTATCTCTTTTTCTTTGTGTTGATTATGATGGGTTCAAGCCTTTCCTTTATGCCATTCTATTTTTAGCCTTCTGTGTTGTTGTTTCTAAATCATTCATTAGATTAGTAATTGTATTTAGTTTTCACTTTGTTTTGCTAACCCTGCAACCTCTTTTCATCTCATTCAGTTTTATTATTATCTAGCCTTTGAATGTTGCATTAACATGCTCCCCAAACATGAAAGATGAGTGAGAACTTTATTTCTGCTTTTAGTTTAGATTTTCTTCCAGGAGGGATTTTTCACCTATCGTTTTCATGCTGCGTTCCTTCCTTTCTGTCTCCCTGCCCCCATAGTAGATTTTCAGAGTTGCTGTGCTATTTCTTTTTCATATTGCTTATGCTAACATGAGCAGCTCTGTCCACACCCTCTATTAGCTTTGATATAAAACGGATGAATCACATTAGTCTTGTATGGCTCCCTCGATTGCCTCATGCATGTAAATCTTGCCCTCGTGCCTGCGGCATCCCAGAGACAAGAACCATGCTTCATTCTTCTCTGTTCCCTGCTATACTGCTGGACCCGGACACACACAGCCAGGTGTCTGAGCTCTGGCTAGAATGATGAAGGGTTAGAGCTATATTAAGTTCTCAAGTCCTGAAAGAGTTTTTTATACTGACAGAGGATTCTCCATGGTAGTTCTGAAAGTTTACTGGGGACAAAACTAGAAAAAAATGTGTTTAAATTATAGCAAGAGAAATTGAGATTACTCAGAGAACATAGCCTGCTAAGTTCCAAGAATTTTCCTGCTGCTAATTAATTTTATAGGGAGCAAAAATCTTTGGGTTATTTCAGTGTGGGGAGGGATTTGGCTCACCTCATCTTCTCTAGGCACAGAGTTTTCTTTGCAAAGTTCCTCCACCCAGATCCACCCTGTTGGGAAAGGCTTTCTTGAATAATTCCAACAAAAGCCACCATTTATTAAATAACCTACTCCGTGCCAGGCACTTTACACTTATCTTGACACTTAATCCTCTCAAAACTATCCTGCAAGTGAGTTTTCATTAGTTTCCTTTTGTAGATGAGTAAACTAAAGTTCAGAGAAGTTAGGTAAGTAGTCCAAGGATACAACCTGCTGAACTTCTGAGACAGGAGCACAAAGCCACCCGGTCCAGCCTCAAAGACTATGCCCTTCTCCTGCCTCCCAGACTGGCTTTCAACAAGTGTGAGTAGGTTTAGAAGAGGCAAGAGAAATATGATGGGACTTGGAAGACAGAAACCAAACAGGTGTTCTAGAAAATGGAAACTAAAGGGATGAAATGGCAGAGTTAGAGTAAGTGAAAGGTCTGGGTAGAGACCCAAAGGAATTGAAAGCAGGGACTCCAATGGGTATTTACACACCCATGCTCAAAGCGACATTATCCACAATCCACAATCCAAAAGGTGGAAGCAACCCACGTGTCCATGCAGAGATGCACGGATAAACAAAAGGTAGTATATACATACAATGGAATATTATTCAGCCTTAGTAAGGAAGGAAATTCCAACACCTGCTCCAACGTGGATGAACCTAGAAGACATTATGCAAAGTGAAACAAGCCAGTCACTGAAGGATAAATATTGTATGATTCCACTTACAGGACCTAGAATAGTCAAATCAGGAGACACAGGCGGTAGAAGGATGGTTGCAGGGGTGAGGGGAGTGGGGTGGGAAGAGGGAGTTAGTGTTTAATGGGCACAGAGTCTCTGTTTGGGATGATGAAGCGGTTCTGGAGACGGATGATGATGAGGGTTGCACAGCAATCGATGCACTTACTGCCATTGATCTGCACATTTAAAAATGGTTCAAGTGGTAAATTTCATGTTATGTATATTTTATTGGAATTTTTTAAATGCACACAAAATATTAGCGGGACCTGGAGGTCTCTTTAAAATTCAGATTCCTAGGCTTCACCCCAGACTTGGGTGGGTTCCTAAAATGTGCCTTTTAAAAGAAGTACTTTCAGATGAGTCTCAGGCTCTCTAGTTTAAAAACCATTGGCTAAATAGGATCAGAGCAAAGAGACTTGGTTAATGACAAGAAACTGGGCTGAGGAGTCTGTGGAATGACCAGGGTCTTCCCAAGGCCAGGGGGCCGTGTCCAGGAGCCTTGGGAACCCTGCACCACTCCCGTTTCTGCTGGAGCAGGACCGTCTCCTTGGCAGCCTGCTGTCTCCATTAAAAACCCATCTTCCCTGGAGAGACCTGACCCGGCAGCCTCAGCAGTAGAAGCTCCAAGATAGGGTCGGGGAGAGCTACCCCACATCTGCTGTGGCCTGGCACCAACGGCAGAGCTGTTTCTTTAGAATGGGAGGCTCTGGGACGAGAAGGACCTAACACTGCATCACTGTCAGACTCCCCTGTACTCCCCTGTAGCCCCAAGTCTGGATCCCAGGATGATTCATTATTCACAGAGGGTTTTCCCCAGGGAAGTGTCCGCAGGAAGCATCTGGGAGAGGGTGGACACTGGCTGTGAGCCAGAGCGTGTGGCATCATCTGGCAAATGGGGGTGCTGTCATCATTGTTTTTATTCTCCATGGACCAGGCCCTTCCCCTGCTCAAAACAGTCCACTATTGGCTGTCATGAATCCCAACAGGAGGACACTGTAAGATCACCTGAATCAGGGGCTAGGAGTCCGCTGAGACTCTCATCTCTTCCCTCTTCTCTCCTCTGTGTGTCTCTCCGTGCACTGGGGTTCTCTGCTTGTGGGTCAACACAGTGGACACGTGGGTCCCCGCCACCCAGAGAGGCTCACTGTCAGGGCTACTGTGTTTGGAGCAGATGAGGTGAGGCTGAACCAATCAGTGATGGCCTGGGACAGAGCCTCACACCTTATAAGCAGGGTGCCTTGGAGCCCCGCTGCTGCTGCCGCCGCACCCATGTTCATTGGAGAGGGGAGTTGTTCTCAAAACAGGGCCGAAACTCCCATGGTCGCAATACTCTCCTGTGGCTCCTGGGTACCTTTGCATGGCACAGAAGAATTCCCAAGAGCTCTCCCAGCTCCACCCCAACCCCCAGTCTCCTCACACTGCTCCCACATCCCTGACCTTCTGTGCTCTTCCTGCCTACAAAAAGCAGAGTAAGGAAGAAACCGTGCTGGGTCCCAAACCAGTCCTTCTGGCTCCCAGTCTCAGCCCTTCCTCTATCTCTGGTTGCCATGAGTTTGGTGGGTAATGTCGTTGCTGGGTTTCAAATCTCTCATGATGTAATCCAGAATTTTTTTTTTCTTCCTTTCCCTATAGTTCTGTGATTAGGCAAATCCAGAAGGTTTATTGCCCTGGGAGGAATATAGAAAAGGGGAGATGTGAAGAAGCTTCCACCCAACAGGAGGAGAAAGGAGAAAACCCTCTGTGGCCTGGGAGAGGGAGCAGGGCAGGGAGACACGAATGTTCGGGTTCCAGACAGGGAAGGAAGAAACGCAAGTTAGGGCTGGGAACACACAGAGATGTTTGGTGGGGATCCCCGTGCAGGAGTCTTGCTCTTAGCTTCTTAGCATAGAGACCAAGAAAAGGGCAAGCCCATCAGAAAAGCCTAGTGATCCCCTTGGGACCACATCTGAAAAGGGACAGGGCAGCCGATTACAAATGACCAAGGAGGTATCTAGAGAGATGGTCATGTGCTCTTGTCCCCTGGCTCCCCACCACCTTTTCGAGGCATGTGGGACACCCAGAAGGTCCTGCCAAAGGATCTGAGAGTCTGGACTGGCAGACATGCCAAGGAGTCATGGCTGGAGTGGGCAAAGCAGCCAGAAGGCAGCAGGGTGGTGCACCCAGGCTGGGAGGGAGTTTTTGTCATGGCCAGGACTCAGGGCTGGCACAGGATGGGATCTGGCCGGCAGGGAGATGGCCACGCTCCTTGGGAGAAACTCAGGGCTTGGCCTCAGACAGGGCAGAAGGAGCTGGAAACTGAAGGCAGAGGGCAGTGCACACCCTCACTCTCCAGGATCTCAGAGGTGCCTCTGGGGCACCCTTGGAATAGACAGGATCAGCCCTGATGGGGAGTTTTGATTTTGAATGGCTCACTCCCCCAAATAACTATGAATGAATACGAAAGAGCTTATTCTGAATAAACACCCCAGTTACCTTAAATGGGCAGTTTGGTTATGGATTTCCTACCATCATCAAAATCAGAAAGGGAGCCTGGGAGTTCCATAGGATCAGGTATAAACAATAAGCTAATTTACTTTTTCCCCCTTTTTGCACATTTAAGTATATTCTGTACACATTACACATTGGCAAACCTACACCTTCATACCTAGAAACTAAGAACTACCCTCCTCAGGGTCAGAGACCCCCAAAGGCCTGGAGCGCGGTGCAGAGTGGCTCTGGCTTTGTCCAGGACTGGGCTGGGCATCAGGGCCAGTGGGGGAACTTCCGAGGCCCGGGCTCTGGCTCACAGCGGGCTGCTGTTCCATGGCCAGTTGGGGTGAGTAATGCCTCTCCTATTGTCAGACCAATGATGACGGTATAATCAGCACAAACAGCAATTAGGGTAATTGTTCTGTTTAGACATAACCAGACTTCACTGCATGGGTCGGGAGAGAGTCTACACCTGCCAGCCTCTCCGAGGGCTGCACACTGCCGCTTCTGGCTCGTCAGGGTGCCCACCCCGCTAGGGGAGGCGGTGGGATGTCGAGGTGGGGTGAGGGGAGGAAAAGCTGCCGCCCGGGGAAGTCCCATTATCTAGGCCTGGGAGGGTGGGGTGGGAGCTCTGAGCTCACCCCCAGCACCCAGTGGCACTGTGCGTCCCCGCTGCCTGCTTACACCCACAAACCGCATCACCATGGAGACTGACCGCTGCTCCCGCCAAACCCACGCATCTTCAGGCAGCAGGCAGTTTCCCAAGGGAAATGAAATGCAGCTCCCCCGGACCTGAGCCAGCTGGCCTCCCTCCCGCCCCAAGCCCCAAACTCCAGGCCTCACTCAGGTTCCCCAGCAGTTCCAAGTGGAGACACATATGCTCTCTGGGGATCTGGAAGATGAGATGGTCCCACCTCAGGGCAGTAGGGGAGCAGAAGAGGTTGGGTGGAACCTGGGGGGGGGCGGGGAACTCTGGGGACTAACTGGACATTTTATCATGACCTGGCAGGTTGGACTCCAGGATAGGAGGGGAAAGAACAGGTGAGGGCAGAAGCAGCGGACTCGCCTTGATTGCTCCCATTGTGTAAATGGGAGAAGGGTCAAGAGGAGGAAGGATGGCGCAGTGCCTTCTTTGCACGGGCTCTTCTATGCTGTTGGTCCTCTCAACGATCTTCTTTTATTTTATCTTATAACGAGACTGTGAGGTGGATATCCCCCCCCCCCATTTCACAGGCTCAGAGAAACGAAGTGTTCGCCTAAGAGGTCCTTAGCTGTGACAAGTGCTGGTCTCGAGCCGAGTCGAGGGGCTCCAAATATCAAGTCTTAATCATAGTTTTGGTGATCTTTTTAGAAATATTTATTTGTACATCACTTTAGAGCTTGTTAAGTGTTCTTGTACCAAACAGGAGTCTGGTTCTTTAAACAGCACCCTAGGGAAGGCAGTGACAGAGACGGTGGCATTTGACAGATCATGGTTAGGTGACCTGTCCGAAGACTTGTTACTTCAAGTGTGGTCTGAGGCCCCGCAGCATCGGCAGCCCCTGGTTGCTTGCTAGAAATGCAGGTCGTCAGGCCCCACCCCGGACCAGATGAATCCGAAACTGCGTTTTAACAAGATCTCTAGGGGATTCCGTGCACGTTAAGATTTGAGAAGTACGGACTTTGAGCATCTACTCCCAAACCCTCATTTTACAAGCAGGGAACCTGAAACCCAGAGAGGGCAAATGACTTGTCCAAAGTCACACAGCAAGTTGGTGGCCAAGCCAGGCCCAGAACTCTGCTTTGTACCAGGTGGAGTGAGGTCCTGAGGAACGGCAGTACATTCTCCTTCTCCTTCACCACCCATCTTGTCAGGCCCCATTCAGTTCCCACTGCTCACAAAGGGAGACTGGCTGAGCCCCACTTGGACCATCTCAAAGAAGGTACAGTGAATTCTGAGGAATTTTCTGGAAAAAAGAAAAAAGCTAACCTTCTTGTTGAAGCTTGGTAGAAATAACCAAGGAGGGAGGTAGATGGACCTTCAGAAAAACAAGGTCTTGCCCAGTAGCCCTGTGCTGGCTGTCTTCCTCAGCAGGACCTCAGTTTACCCATCTCAAAAGGGAGTATCGGGGGCCTGCCAAGGCTCATAAAACTGCCCGAGCTTTCAGAATGAAAGCCCTGTGGAAAGACAAAGTCCCATTATGTCTTCTTGTGTTTAACTGTGGCTGTGTTGCGTTGACTGCCTGAAGACACCCCATTAAGTGGGAAGTATGAAAATGATGGGCCGCCAGGGCTGAGAGGTTGGCAGTTATTAGAGGCTGGGCCCTCCTGACTTCCTGGCAGAGGCGTAACCGGCTTCATAAATTCCTCCTGGCAGAGAGCTGACGTCGTCCAAGGCCGCTTCTCTGTTCCCAGAGTCGCTGGTGCATCAATCTGTCCTTGGCACGGAGTGAAACCAAACAAAAAGTCGGTGGCAAAGGGGGTGGAGCTGAGGGGTGAGAGGTCGGCTGTCTGGTGCTGAGTGGGAGCCAGCCGGTCCTTGCGTGGTACCATTGCTGAGGGACTGTGTCATTCCGGTGTGCCCCCCCCCCGCCCCGCCCCGTGTGGCTCAGGGCTGGTCCTGGGTCTCACATACCCGCCAAGCCATGCGCTGACCGGGTTTGCTGAGAGAGGCTGACAGCTCATGTCAGGTGACTGACAGAGTTTCAAGTTAGAGTTTCAAGTTAGCATCTGTTTCCTAGGGTGGCCACACAAATCACCACAAACAATAGAAATGCATTCCCCCCCAGTTCTGGAAGCCAGAAATCCAGAATCCAGGTGGTTCCTTCCAGAGGCTCTGAGAGAGAATTCCACACTTACTCCAACTTCTGGTGTTCCTTGGCTATGGCAATGTCGCTCCAGGCTCTGCCTCTGTCTTCACATGGCCCTCTCCTCTGGGTCTCAAATCTCCCCTGCCTGTGCTTAGAAGGACACTTGTCATTGGATTTAGGGTTTCACCTAAATCTCGGATGATCTCATCTCAAGATTCTTTACCTAATGACATCTGCAGGGACCCTTTTTCCAAATAAGGTCAATTCGTGGGTTCTGGGAGTGAGAATATGGACATAGATTTTTGGGGGGAGGCCACCATTCAACCTCCCACAGTGTCCCCCAAAGACTGTACTTTGGCAGCTTTTCTCCACCCCAGAAGGGTCTTGTGGTAGGTGTGGTGTGGCGTGGAGGAAAAGCGCTGGCTTGGAGTTGTAGGAAGGACTTCTGAAACTCAGCTCTGCCACTCACCAGCAGAGGTTCTGGGCAAGTCCTCTATGAGCCTCAGTCTTATCATCCTTACAATGGGGTGACAACTGGGTTGAATACTCCTCTCAAGGAATGGATGGGCAGATCCCAAGAGGCAAAGGACAGAGAACCACTTTGTAGAGAACTGGATAGATGTGAAGCATTATCGTGATTCTACTAGCAAACAGATGAGAGCATATGCAAAACCCAGCCACGCCAGCAAGTAATCAGCAGTATTCACTCTTTCTGAGTCATCACATGATTTCCCTTTGCCGCACTAGGAGCGAAAACTCTTTGTCCTGGACTACAAAGTTGCCTTGCACAGTTCTGTGCTGTCCATTATTGCTTGTTTTCCAGAAGGTCTCCAAATTCTGTCTCTCCTGTCACATTGCCCACTCTCCCCAGGCCCATCCTCATCCCTAGCCCAAGCGCTGGAGCGTAAGTGGGACTGCAGAAGTCACCAGGGGAATCCTGCTCTGACCCCTCTTGCCAACCCAATCCCAGTGATTCCTGCTTGGCTGACCAATTTCCAAGATGGTGAGGGGGTGGGGTGTGGAAGAAAGAATCCTCTGTCATAGAGGCCCCTCGGGGTCTTTCTTGGGCAGGAGGGGCTCGAAAGGCAGCCTGTCAAGGTCAAAGACTGGCAGGCACAGAGCATGTCTACAGGCCCCTTGGAAAGGAGTGAGGGTTGAAGATTCTCCTGGCCTGCCCACCCTGCCCCTTCACTTTCAACAACTGTGGCAGCCAGTGGACAGCTAAGACCAGAGATAGTTGGTGGGTCCAGGTGTCATATGACCAACCCCATAATTCCTCAAGAGTGCTTTGCCAAAATAGGCCCAAGTCCAGGTCCAGCTCCAGCAGGGTCCAAAGTCAAGGCCTCTGGTATGAAAGGACCTAGAAAGAGGGCAGGGATAGGTGGGAGCAGAAAAGTGCCGAAAGGGGTGACTGGTCACAGGGATGTGGTAACAGAGCACACAGATGGAATGTAGACCAACAGGACAAGTGTTTACTGAGCCATTGCAATATCCATTACTGAGCCATTGCAATATCCAGGGCCCTGCAGGAGGCTTGCTGGTGATGCAAAGAGCTTACAGTGTTCCCGGGGGAAAGCAACTTGTGCTAAGTGACACAAGAGAGGTACAAATTATACCAAAAGCTGGGGGAGTGACGGGAGGACTTTCAGCTCAGAACATCTGGGGAGCCAGTGGAGGGAAGGTGGGAACATCTGAGATGGGCTAGGTGGGCAGGGTGGGCAGGACGACAACGGGATTGAATGGGCAGAGGGAGCCAGCATGAGTGACCCGTCGTGGCTCCTAACTCAGATCCAGTTGGTGGCAGCCTGCAGATCTGGAAGCAGCTCTGAGCACAGATCTGGGAGGCGCCTGGCCCACTGCTTGTGATTGGTGCTCCTTATAAGAAGGCAGCTGGGCTGGACTGTTCTCAGGAGGCCTTGGCCATGGCCATGGGGCAATGCAGACAGGAGGCTCTGCCACTCAGCAGGTTCTTAGCCTGGCCCAGGGCCCCGGACGTCATGGCTCCCCATCAGTGCCCATCCACGGCCTGGCAGGCTGCTCACCCAGCAGCTCGGAGCAGAAACACTGTCGGGGTGCCAGCTGCCCTGGGTGTGGCTGCCCTGTCTGCAGGCGCAGGCGGGTGACTCATCAAATTACCATCGAGGCTGTGCGGGGCTGGGGTTAGGGCTGGGCAGGCGACTGTGAGGCAGAGACGGGGAGAGCATGGCTGCCCAGCTCTTTGGGCACACACCCCATGCGGCTGCCAGCTTCATGGCTCCCACAGCCTTTCCCTGGGCTGCTGCCCCGCCTCCCAAATGCTAGTGCTTCTTCTAGCACAGGGCAGCAGGAGGGGCAGCTCCAGGATCCGCCACCACCTGGGCTCCTCTTCTGCCTCGGCTTCCCTTCAAATATTGGGCCTATCACTCAGCCCCTACCTCCATCATCCCCCAAAGGGAGGGGGGAACTGTGCCCCCGTGGTGGGGGAAGCAAGACCCAGACACCCAGGCCTTCACAGAGCCATTTCACTGTGCCTCTTCTGACAAATTAAGGAGCTAGACCAGATGGTCTCCGAGGTCCCCTCCACCTCTGAAGTTCTGACGTTTCC
The DNA here is from genome assembly GCF_023065955.2 of Ursus arctos. Lineage (NCBI taxonomy): Eukaryota > Metazoa > Chordata > Mammalia > Carnivora > Ursidae > Ursus > Ursus arctos. Next base: position 37,854,221 of record NW_026622874.1, read on the forward strand.
GAGGGTAATCATGGCAGAACCACGTTGGAAGCAGCAGTACTGGGCCAGGAGGGGAGGAGAGACAGGGGCGTTAGGAGAGAGGTCGAGCAGAATCTGGAAGGAGGCTGGCCCAGCTCCCAGGAGAGGGAGGGATGTATGAGGCTCTGAGCTTAAGGAGGAGAGGCACACGCTGGGAATCAGATAATATTGTCAAGTGGAAAACAGAAGAGAGGGCAGTCAGATAAAAGACCAGAGGTGCTACAGGAGGAAGGAAGGAAATTCTGCTTATTATTAAGCACCTGCAGTATACCAAACACTGTGTTAGATATTTTATATAGGTTTATGGTCCCAAGAACTCTGGGAAGTCAGTGTGACTAACTTAATGTTACAAATGAAGAGACTGAGGTACAGAGAGAGGTGAAGTGGCTGGTTCAAGGTCACACAGCAGCAGAGGCAATGCTGGGCTGCAAAACTGGCTCTGCTCACTCCAAAGCCCCGTTCTTGTTTTCCCAGGGTGCCTGTCTGGGAAGGCCCTGGGGTCTGTGCTCAGGGGGCTTCTGCTCCTGCAGAGAGCTGAGGGCTTCCCGGGGTCCTGAGGCTGGGGCTCAAGGCCAGAACCTTAGTCCTGCCAAGGGCTTGCAACACAGCACTGCTGGCCTGGCGGGAGAGGACAGATGGAAAGGCAGGGCCCGGGAATGCTCGTATCAGGAGCGCACAACTGGAAATTTGGGTTGGCAGAGGGACGGGACACAGAGCCGATCTAGTGCTGACAGCAGACGGTTGGGACACTGCTGCGTTACTCATCACCTTCTCTCCTGCTCTCGCCGCGGCTCCACCCACCCCGCCCAGAGAGACCAGAATGGCAGCTCTGAGACAGTGAGTTGGGCCCTGTTGGGGAGCCCTCGGTGCACACCCTGGCCTCGCCCCTTAGCTGGCCAGCCCAGCCTGCCTTGGACTCATCCAGGCCCGGCTCTGCCGGCCTCTGCCCCAGACGCCCCTGCTTTCTCATGTCCAGCTGCCAGCCCTTCCTCCTCATCTTCCTCTAGAGCAGAGCAGATCTGCATGAATGGGCACAAGCCACCCCTCTTGTCCAGGCCTTCGAGGATGGGACGACCCAGAGTCACGTGCTCGGATCGTCCAATCAGGCTGCTTGCCAAAGGGCTTGGGGCGTGGCCTCTGCTCTTGCCCACCCTCCATTTTCCCCCTATCCCGGTCCGGGCCTGGGGGCTCTCTGTCCACCCTCTGTACCTTCCAGGCACAATGGTCCTGTGCAACGGACCTGCCGCTGGCACCCACAGCGCGGGTGTCAGCAGGTCCCACCAGGCGTCAGGCGGAGAGCATGGTCCATTCCTGCCCCGGTACCCTGAGGGCAGCCGGGGTCCAGGATTCGGAATGAGCTCCCTGCAGAGTTCGTCCATTCAGACGCTTGGGAAGATGGCTTCCTGGACTGGTTTCTCCCGAGATGACCAGGACAGGGCAAAGGGGTGGACACATTCTTACTTCCTGAAGTAAACGTCCCTTAGGAGGCGAGAAAGGCAGTTCCCGCGGCTCTCACGGTGCTCAGCGTGACAGCTCAGGGGCTGCGTGTGCTTTCCTGAGAGTGTCCCCCCCACCCGCGGAAGATGAGGACAAAGGTCGTAAGAGAAACTGACCTTTAGAAAACAGCAAGCCTTGACCTGGGGGCATGGAGTCTAAATGATCCAGGAGACCCAGGGAAGAGCTTGCTCCGGAGCAAGAAGGGAAATTCAGTCCAACAAAACAGGCATCCACTGAGCACCCACGTGTACCCGCAACGTGGACAGCGGGGCAAGGGAGACGAACAGCACACACATCCCTTCCCTCAGACTGCCCAGAGTCACGCAGGCGGGTGCAAACGGTGGCCCGGGACCAGAGCTTTAGCGCAGGTAGGCCCCAGGGACAACGTGTCCCAGGGGAGGGTATTGAATTTAGTTCGGGAATTCCTCACCGGAAATCAATAGGATGGACCTGTTGACAAGCGGCAGGAAGGCAGGAGGTGGGAGTGTCTTGTCACCTCCTTGGTTAAGGCCTCTCAATGGCCTTGTATCCCTCTCAGAATAAAAGTCAAACCCAGACAGAGGTCTGGAAGCTCCAGCATGATCCCGCGCTGTCCCACACACACAGTGGCTGCTGGTGACGCGTGGCTAGCAAGCATTTGAAACATGGCTGGTGTGTCTAAAGAACTGAATTTCTCGTTTCATTTCATTTGAACGGATTTAAATAGCCTGCATAGACAGAGAACGTTCCCCTCATCCCAGCAAGTTGTAGGGGACAGCACAGCCTGCCTGTCTCTGTGACCCTCTTGTGCGCACCTCCTCTCCCTCCCCTTATTGGCCACACTGGTCTGTCGGATCCGAGAACATGCCAGGCTCATGGCCTTTACACCCACTGTTCCCTCTGCCTGGAGCACCATCCCCCCACTCCTGAGATGGGCAGCTCCTCTCATGCTTCGGGGCTCAACCCAGGTACCCCTCTCTATTCTGCACCAGCCTCTCATTCACGTCCTTCACAACACTTAATATCATCTGTAATCATTTTGCCAGCTCATTTACGAGTTTACTCTTTGTCTGCTCCCTTAGAACCTAAGCCCAGGGAGAGCAGGACCTCGGCTTTTTTCCTGGTTGTGTTCCCAGGGACTGGCATGGTGCGTAGCCCATCTGGGCACTCAGCACCCACATGAGTGATGGGCTGAGAGGGCTCCACGCAAAGGAAGAAGCGTGTGTGCGAAGGCAGAGGCAGACATCTGCACGGGGCGAGTCAGTGGAGGGCTGGCAGGGAAACAAAACGATAGGGGAGACAATTTAAAGACTGGGAAGGTGACAGTGTGGTCCATCAGGGGAGGTTATAAGGTGCCTGAGTTAGGTACCCACTGAGGAGCCTGCCACCTGACCAAAGGAGCTCAGCTCAGAAAGGCTGGACAGCAGGGAGCTGGCCCCTTGGCCACCGTCGCTGTCCGTGATGTCCAAAGGTGCCTGGAACAGGGGTCAGTTACAGAAGAACAGGGCCAGATAAGGTGGCACCATGATGGCAAGCTTAGGGGTCCATAAAGGAAGGTTAACTCTTGCAACTCCCTAGGGGTATCTGCATCAGTTTGGGATAGAGGGGGAAGTGGTCCAGTCACCTGGAGGGGCTGGAAACTGAGCAAGGAGAAGCTTCAACCCAATCACTCAGAAGCAGTAGGAGCCCCAGAGGCCTCCTCTCAGCCTTCACCTGGCCCAGCCAGCCCCTCCTCCTCCCATCTCTAGATTGTAAGATCTATAAAGGCAGGACTTTGTCTTCTTAACCACTGGAGCCCCCATGCCTAGACCAAGGCCTGTCGCATAGTAGATGTTCAATAAACACGTGTTGAGGGGCACCTGGCTGGCTCAGGCGGTTAAGCATCCACCTCTTGGTACCCGCTCAGGTCTGGATCTCACAGTTGTGAGTTCAAGCCAGGCTGGGCCTGGAGCCTACTTTAAAATGCATACAGACATACTTGTTGAATAAATAAATCCATATTCTACTTTTTAATGAATGAAACTTGAGATCACAGGGTGTTTTACTTCCAAGGGCACTGGAAGCCCTGAGTGTCGAAAGAGAAATATGGGTCACAGTTCGTGCTGGAGGGAAGGCAGCAAAAAGAATTAGAACCCCATCTGTGCTCATTCGTTCTAACACCTTTGAGGATGAAAATGTCCTCATCTTGTTTCAGAATCAAATCAAAATTAACTTCTTTCAAGATGTTTTTCCCGGGGCGCCTGGGTGGCACAGCGGTTAAGCGTCTGCCTTCAGCTCAGGGCGTGATCCCGGCGTTCCGGGATCGAGCCCCACATCAGGCTCCTCCGCTATGAGCCTGCTTCTTCCTCTCCCACTCCCCCTGCTTGTGTTCCCTCTCTCGCTGGCTGTCTCTATCTCTGTCAAATAAATAAATAAAATCTTTAAAAAAAAAAAGATGTTTTTCCCAAACCACCCCACACCCTCTAAACTCAAATTAACCCCTACCCCTTGGAATTTTTTAATCATCTAAAAATATGTTCTGAAGGTCACCTGAAAGCATTTCAGAGCTCAGCTCACGTGACACAGTCTCACTGACATCTATCCTTCGCCTTAGGAGTGTTACCCTTGTCTCTGGCCTGGTTCTGAGGCAGGGCCCCACATGGGGGCGGCGGGGGGAGACTCAGGCAGGCAGAAGAGAGAGGTGATGGAAAAAGTTCTGGCCTGCTGGCTCAAAACCATACTTGAGCCCCAAACCAATCTTTCCAGCCTGAATATACCTCATGCATCTTGGGCTGGAATGTGTGACTGACCCTCTCTTCCTTTCCTTCTCCCAGGTGGGAAGTCAGACCTTGGTCCAAAGCAAGCTTCGCCAATGACTTAACCTTTCTGAGTGTGTTTCCACTTCCACAAAATAATACCTCCTCAGGGGTTACCAGGAGGATTACATCAAATAATAAATGAATAATAAATGCCAAGTGGACCTGCTCTCGGCTCTGCAGATATTAGCACTCCCTCTGTCCACTGCCAGGCTTCCCTTCACTCTGAGGTGGGGTGGGAGAGATAAGGAAAACATTGTCCAGAGGAGCTGGTTCGAGATTCTCCTGCCTTACTTAGCCCCATGATCGACATCAGAATCCCAGAGTGTTAGGGCGAGGGCGGATTGGGTGAGCTATCAACCTACCTCCACTCTTGACAGATTTGGTGCCAGGCCAGAGGCAGGGACTTGTTCTGGCATCATGAAGCTAGTTAGTGACACAGCTGGAACCAGTATCCAGGTGGCCTGACTTTCATGCCACGTGATGGAAATAGACCCTGTTAAGATTGATCCATGGAAGGATTTCGAGCCTGCTGCTTGTCACAGGGAAATCACGAGGAGGCAGCCTGGCACTGCCATGGGGTGCCCAGACTCTGGACCCTGGGTGCCTGTGTCTGGCCCTGTCTCTGCTACTTACCAACTTGGTGGCCCCACCGAGCCTCAATTTCCTCACCTGAAAAAGACAGAAGATGGCCCTGATACTGAGACCCTTCCATGTAGGATCACTGTAAGGATTCAGATGGGATGGTCTAGGCAAAGGGCTCAGAACCACGCCTGGTTTATAGGCTTGCTGCTTGTAGGAACACAGCAAATGTTGGCTATTGCTATCAATATATCAAAATAATGTCAACGTCAAAATAATAGAGAAGTATCTAGAAAAAACTGAACTTTATATCTGGAAACAATTTTAAAGGTGATCAGTTTCAACTTCCAGGGAATTAGTATGGCCTTTCATAACAATATAGGCTGTGCCAATCACCTCCTTCAGGGCCCTTCCACATGCCAGAGGTAGCAAAATTATCATTATTTAAAGACATAATTAACATTTATTATAGCTAGCATATTAGGTTTTAGATAGGCCAAATGTGTGATACAATGGAGTTGTATTTTATGTGCTGCCGTGTATACTTTATAGTACATTGGGGCCCTTATATAATCCATGAGCACTGTACTTTAATGCCCATTTTATAGGACTGTTATAAGGGAGGTCAGATAGTGTGGAGGGAAGAGCAGTGGCTCAGAAGTCACCAGGCCTGATTAGAATGAAGGCTTTGCCACATATTAACTGGGTGACCGTGGGCAAGCTACCCCTTCGCTTCATCATTCAGAGGCTGGGTTGGATGATGTCCAAGGAGGATCCATCTAGCCCTGATAGCCTATGGCTGGAAGCAGAATCTTAAAATTTTAAGCAGCGATAGAAGTGTATGGATGTTGAACCTTTGTATCTATGACATATTGTTGGTCACATCTCCGATTTATTTGATGCTAAGTTCTTACGAACACAACTCTCAATTATAAAACTATTTCTATTGGAAACTATGGTCTGCTTTACAATATTCTGCTCTGCACGTGGCTACCCCATGCATTATGGGGAAAAGGAGGGGCTCCCTGCATGTAACACCCACTTCTCAGGAAATGAGCAAGTGACCTTCATGAGATCCCTGAGATGGTCACTCAAGTTTTGCAATCCTTTGTCCTATAATTCCCAACAAGTATAGACTCTGATGGCTCCTTCCTCTGTAGACTAGAAGGGCCGACTAAAAACGAAGTATGAGAGCTATGAGCGGCAAATACAAAGGACAGCTAAAGGGACAGCTATGAGAGTGTATCGCCGCTGGAGGACTCCCCAAAACTAAGGAGCTGAGGGACTGCACTGCTACACTGTTCAGAAATGGTGTTCAGAAGACACATCAAGAAATGCATGAATTCTGGGGCGCCTGGGTGGCACAGCGGTTAAGCGTCTGCCTTCAGCTCAGGGCGTAATCCCGGCGTTCTGGGATCGGGCCCCACATCAGGCTCCTCTGCTATGAGCCTGCTTCTTCCTCTCCCACTCCCCCTGCTTGTGTTCCCTCTCTCGCTGGCTGTCTCTATCTCTGTCAAATAAATAAATAAAATCTTTAAAAAAAAAAAAAGAAATGCATGAATTCTGTGACCATCTTTTGCTTAAGGAGGACAGGTAGGGTGTGGTGTCTTTTAGAAAGAGTTCCATCAACATAGATTTAAAAATTCTCAGCCCCTGGTGTGAGCTACCTTCATGCCTGGGACCACGCTCCATGGACGTCACTATACATGTGTCCCCAGGGATTTGTGTGTCTAGGAGCATGCATGGAGAAGTCCCAGAATAGTAAGTCCGTAGTGGGGTAGTTTTATGGGGCAGGCAGCCTTCCAGGTTTCCAGGAAGGATCTGAGTAGGATACAAGTTAGATTTAATTTCCCTTAAGTTGGCTAGCTTTCATTCATTCATCCATTCAAAAAAAAAATTTTTTTTTATTGAGCCCCTAATATATGCCAGCACCATTTTACAGGCTAAGTCTGGAGTTTCAGAGAAGATCCACTGTTGACACGGCTTTTTCCTCTGGCGTGCCCACACATGACAGGTGTACTATTTTGTGGTTTTGTATCTCAACTTCGGTCCTTGGGACTTCATGACCCCACCCCAGTCCCTTCAGGACTTAGAGTAGAGCGGTCGTCCCCATAGGATTGAGCACTCCCTTTGGACAGGGGCCGTGGCTCAGCCTGCGGCCTGGGAGCCCCCACCCACAGGGCTGGTCTCTGCCATGACCTCAGGACAGACGAAGGTGGATTGCGGGCCCTCCCGGGGGCCTGGTCAAGAAAGAATCCTTTTTCCTCGAGAGAAGTCTCCCTGGGTTCCTGAGTTGAGCACATACTTTCTCCGTGAGCGAGCAGGGACAGGACAGAGGGGCGTCTCCCTGGGGCCTCACCTCCTGCACGTCACGGGGGAGGGAAGAGAGAGGAAGGAGCGGATGGCAGGGAGACGCCGAGGTCCCACACTCGGGACTCGCAGCCCTGCCCCCCCAAGAGCGCTCGCTCCCGCAGCGGCAGCGCCCTGCAGCTCGCACCCGCGGCGGCGCGCGGCCAGTGCAGTGGGTGGTGCAGGGCAGGGGTGGTATATCCAGTCTGACCGAGGGCGGGCCTCGCCAGTGCCAGCAGAGGAACCAGCCGGGCCGGAGGCGCCACGAGCCGCCGCCGGGAGCCTCACAGGGACCACGCACTCTATGGCCCTCGGGAGCCGCTGAGCACAGCAGAGCCGCAGCCGCCCGCCCGCCGCACCCCGCCGCCCCTCACCGCCCCTCTCGGCTCTCGCAGGCCTGGCCCGCGCCCCCCGCCGCCATGAACCACTCGCCGCTCAAGACCGCCTTGGCGTACGAATGCTTCCCGGACCAGGACAACTCAACGCTGGCTTTGCCGTCGGACCAAAAGATGAAGACCGGCACGTCGGGCCGCCAGCGCGTGCAGGAACAGGTGATGATGACCGTCAAGCGGCAGAAGTCCAAGTCGTCCCAGTCGTCCACCCTGAGCCACTCCAACCGAGGTAAAGGTTCGGCGCCCGCGCGACCCGTGCGCTGCGGCCCCGCGCCCCTCCGCCGCGCGGCGGGGACCGAAGGGGGCGCGCCTCCCGGGGGTGCGGGGAGGCGAGGGAGCGCGTAGTCCGCGCGGCCAGTCCGACGCGGTGCGGCGGCGGCGGCGGGCGACCGGCTGGGGCGAGCCCCAGGCTGGGGGCGCGAAGCGGGGCTCGCGCGGCGGGTGGGGGACACGGCCCGGGGCGTCTCTCCAGCGCGCGGAGGCTGAGAATGGCCCGCGGGCCCGGGAACCCGGCCCAGCGCCCGCGAGGCTTTCTTCCCCAAACTGCTCCGGGAACTGCCCCCGCCTCTCTGTCTGCCCCGGCTCCCCAGGGCTCTCCAGGGCTCCCCAAGGGTGTGGGCTCCCCTCACTCCCCTCCCGGTCCTTCGGGCTTCGCGGTCCGCGGCGCCAACGGCAGGTAGCCAGGTAGCCGGCACCCAGGCGGGCAGGTTCCGCGTCCTGGTGGGGCCAGTGCGTGCCCGCCGGGCCGGGCGAGGGGGTCACCGTGACCCGAGGAGGGGCTCAGGAGAGGCGCTGTGGGACGGGCAGGTGCCGCGGGGAACGGGGACCAGCCCTTGGAACGCCGCAGCGCGCTAGCGGGAGCCTCACACCTGGAAGAGGCAAGCTGGTTGGAAGGTCACCCGAGGACCAGTGCGCTCCCTGAGGCTCCCCGAGGCCCGGGAAGGGCGGCTGTTGATGCCCTCTTGGCTCAGCGGCTAATACAGAAGCTTTCCCACCGGATCCTCCCTACCTCACCTGGCTTAAGCAGGAAGGAACAAGCGTCAGGAGGAGGGTAGGAAGTGAGGCTGGTGAGGCTGGAAATCCCAGGAAGCCCCTAGGGCTGAGCCTGACGGTGCGCCCTTGTCCAGTGTAGGTGCTCACCCTGACCAGCCACCAAGGTCCCCCCGCCCACCCCTGGTGCTGAGGTACCCCAAGCAGGGAGGCTTGGAGAAAGGGATAGGACCCCTGAAACTCAAGGAGGAAGGTACAATTTCTGACAGGGAGAATTTTTAGACCACATACGTTAATACAAAGGATTCCCAGTAAGAATTACATGCAAATTTGCAAACCTTCTGTTTGTGTATGTGTTTAGTTAAGTTTGGTAAATGCTAATAGATTCTGCAGACTGCAAACCAGTACAGGCCAACCAAGGCTTATTCATGGAGTCAGGCCTCTAAGACAGAGTGAGGGGAGGAGGGGTAGCAAAGAGGAAGGAGGCAAAGGAGACAGACCCCTGCCCATCTCCCAACACACACACACACACACACACACACACACACACACACACACCAGCTCACATTTCCTACTCCGGCTTGGTCTCTCTCCCTCTCTCTCTCATTCCTGAGTGGCCCCTGTGTAGAGCTGAGGGAGAGAAAATGGCTGGCCGAGGACTTCCCTGCACCCAAAACCTAAAGGTCTTTGCTGCTGTGTGTGCCTTTGCCCTGGCCTGGACTCCACTTCTTCTCCTGCTAGACTTCCACTCAAGGTCATACAGACTCCAGAGCATTTACCTCCTCTTTTATTTAGTGCTTTGGTAGCTGCTTACCAGCCTTTTTTGGAAGTAGGTTTGGGATAATTAAAAAAAAAAAAGTGTCCCCATTTCTGGCCACAGCCCAGTCACAGCTCAAGACAACCTACTCTCTTCTCGGCACAAGACTTAGCTGTCCCTCTCCCACTCCCACGCCATCCCTGGCCTGAGCTCCAGGCTCACAGCTCCAGAAAAATCTCAAAAATCCCGAGTGCCCCCAAACACCCCTTCTCCTTCCCACCTATGGGGATGCGGGCGAGTGTCTGTCATCATGCAGTGCTCTGTTTCTGACCTTGCCCTTGGTGGGTAACATCTATCCGATGGGATCTCCTTCTCTCCATCCCAAGGTCCTCTGGGGGACTTAAGCAGGTGAGGGTTGACTTCTGGCTACTGCATACCTCTCCAGAAACAGGCCTCTCCAAGGACTGACCCTGTAGGTGTGTCCCCTCTGCCCTCAGCTCTGGCGAGGCTCCCACAGGGGCAGTTTCCCCAGAGGCATCCTAGGTGGAAGAAGCGGTTGGGTCACTTGGAGCTGGTGTTTCTGGTTTATCTGGCTTTGTTTTCATCAGATTTCCCCCTTCTCTTCATCAGAACCGCCCAAGCATTCTCTGTTTGCTCAGTGGCCATTCCTACTAACTTTGCTCTTTCTTTTTGTCTTGGTTTATATCCCATGCACCTGCTCTGGTTGCTGGGAAGGGCGAGTTGGCAGTTGTGGAAGGACCATACCCTGGGTCATTGCCTTAACCCCCCTGGACACACTGGAATTCTCCTTCAAGAGAGAAGAGTCGAATTCTCTAGGGTGTTTGGTTCTCTTGGGGCTCCTGAATCCCACCAGGGCTCCTCGGGTTAAGAACATCCACCCCAGAGAAGGCCAGCCACAGCTTACAGGTTGCCTGGCAGGTAGCTACCACTCCTTGTACCCCGTGAAGGACAGTCAGGAATCTGCCACTGGTGATCCCAACAATAGAACCGGCTTTTCTCCAGAGTCCACCCGAAGAGGGATCTCTTCTGTCTTGTCCATAAGAGGGAATTGAGCCACCAAGGGCTGGGAGAGGAGCCCCATGGAAGGAGCCTTACACTAAATACCTATTTCCGCCAGCCCTCCCCAAAAGACTGCAGATGTGAAAGATGCCTTGCCCTGGTCAGGACGTCCCCGGGGAGGGAGGAGGGCGCTCTGGGGTCCGGAGACCCTGCAGAAGGAGGCTGCTCGGAACCCACCTGCCCACCTGGGTCTTTTTCTGAACTGGCCGCTAAGTATTGCTCTCCTGTGCTTCCAGAATGTCCTTGTGTGTGTGCGGCAGGGTGTCTGCTCAGACTGTGTGGGAAGCAGGAGGAAGCCCAGGCGATGGGGCTGCTCAGCCTAAGATCTTTGCTGGGGAAACTTGACCTGCCTGAGGTGGGAAAGTCCCTGCAGGTGCTCGTCGTGAGCCGCTCTGTTGGGGGGTCAAAGGCTAGTGCATCAGCTCGGCAGCCCAAAAGAAATGCTTTTCCACATTCAGGTTCTTTAGACCTTCACCTGGAACCTCGTCCTAAAGCTTAAACTGAATCCTATTTGGTCCAACTTCAGCAACCCCCCCCCCGCCACTCCCCCGCCACTGCGGCTCTGTGAATACACATCCCACACAAAGTCTAATGACACCACCTTGCTTTTTCGTATCACTCCTCGTTCCAGAGAAATCCCAACACTAACAGCGTCATTGTCCTTGTTTATCTCACTACCTGCTTAGACATCTGTGATTTTTTACTTTCAACCTTCTCCTTTCTTCTCAGAACTACCATTTCCTATCTAACATGGCCAAACCTGGATTTCACACTGGTCGGAGATAGGGTTGGGGCCACCTTGGGCTAGGGAAGGTGCCTGTCCCCTACTTCGTCATCCTGCATCTGTCCCTCGCAAGGCAGTGACTACTTGAGGCCGTCCTAGGGGGCAGGCTTGTGCTGGCTTGGTGGCCGTGGCATGCACAGGTGAAGGTCCCCGTCTCAGGACCCCGCCTTTGTTGTCCTTTCTGTATTTATGTTTGGCTGTGTCTCAGCATAACCCTCAGTCTGTGTGAGGTTCTGCTCATTCCGCCCTCTTGGAAGTTGTCCATTTCTGACCACAGACCACGAACAGACATCACTTCTGGGGTGGTTTTCTCGGGACCGAAGCTGGCATAGGGGAGAGTAAAGGGTGTCTGAGCTTTAACTTGTTCCGGCAACGAAACATCCTAATTAAACTTCAAATGAACCAATTCCTGTTTCTTTACAATGTATCTTGGCTTGAAGCTGAGGTTTTACCAGAATTTCCGTTTGCCTGTTACAACACATACAAAAATGCCAAGTATTCCAGAATGTTTCACAGCAAATGCTATTTCCCTGGACCCCGTTCCTTTGCTAAGCTCATTGGCAGAGGTTTAAAAAAAGAAAAAGAAAACAAACAAATGTTTCTCCCTATACACCAAATTGTAAATATCAATAAGCCATCCGTTCCAGGTCTAGAAATCTGGAAACTACTTCTGCCATGGGGTATGAGTCCGAGAAGGTGTGCGATGTTCGGACAAAATAAGATGGAAGAATGTTAGATATCCTCATGTGAAGCTCTTCGTAGGCACGCACTGCACACGCGCACACACGTATACACGTGTACCCACACCCATGCACATACACGCATGTAGGCATGCATGGACACACACCCCACCTTGCAGTCTGCACTAGGGCAGGAGTCCAGCCTGTGTCAGGAGACCTGAGTTCTACCTGGATTGATTGCTGGCTGATGTGGGATCTTGGGCAAGTCACTGCCTCTCTCTGGGTCTCTGCAGCTGTACGAGATCGGATTAGATCATCTCCAAAGTGTGCTGTGATGGTACCCATCTTTGGAAATAGATCACATCACTACTTCTGCAGACCATTCCCCCAAACGGTCTGTAGCTGTCCTACAAAGAGACTCTTCCCCTCCATGAGTATCCCTTACGGTTTCCCTCTTGTGAACATCCTAACATACCAGAAGCCATCCACTCCGCTGCTCGCAAACCTGACTGCACATTGAAATCATCTGGGAATTTTTAAAAATGCAAATGCCTGTGTCCCACCCCCAGAGATTCTTATTTAGTGAGTATGGGGGACAGTGCAGGCTTCAGGACCCTTAAAGTCTCCTAGGCAGTTCTGATGTGCAACTAAGTTAAGGAATCATTGTTCTGGTCCCCATCTTTCACTCACACCTAGACCCGGCCTAAGGATCACCCCCATGAGATGCGTGCACGCACACACACACAAACACATACACACACATGCACACACACATGAAGACGAATAGATATCTAATGTGGTAATTGCTGATGACAATGTTTTAGTCTGGATCTCCAGCCAAGTGGCTGGGTCGTGTTTTGACCTTTGGCCACACGAATCCGCCACCCTGCCCCCGTGCCAACCCTATTCCCACAAGATGCTCCCACCCTCTGCCCAGGCCTTGGGTTTAGTGGGGTCCAGAAACAGACAATCAGAAAGAGAAGCGGGGCTGCGGCAGAGCTGGGCTTGAACGCGGCCCCGCAGAGTTGGGATTGAGAGGAGCGAACACTGGCTGTAGCAGAATCTCTGCTCAGTACATGTGCCCAGGAGAAATGCAAGAACCACGCCAAAGTGCCTGGTGAGGTTGTGCTGAACTCCTTGCCCTCCTCAGGCATGGAAGCTTCCAGATAGGGATGTCCACAGTGCTCCCAGCTGGCCTGGGCAGACGGAAATGGGAGGACGTCTGGCCATTTCCCTCCCTAGGGCACCTTAACGTTCCCACGGGCACCACTCCTGCCCAGTCTTGAACATCTCAGAGGGACATCATACCAGAAGTGTCTTCAGCAGTTCTTCCTAGTGCCTCATTTAAGTTCTCCTTGCTATGGGCTTAGCCTTACTGAGCACCATGGGTGGAAGAGATTTCAGGGGGGTGACATACTGGTATTCTCAGGGCCGAAAGATAATGAGCTTCCTTTCCCAAGTGTTTCGTGCTGAGGAGCAGATGGGCTTTACTTCCGGGTAGAAGCCAGAAGAGATAGGGCTTTATGGGACACAGAACAAGCAACAGACACACATCCAGGGCGGCATGACCTGTGACAAGCCCTCCTGACTAGCAAGGGAGAGGGCTCTGGGGGAAGGAGGCAGTGGAGGAGATGGGTTCCAGATGACCTCTGTCCTTGCGGTCAGCCTGTTGGTCAGGCAGGCGGAAGTCATGAGTGCCTTGTCCAGGTAGACGCTGGACCTGGGGTCAGGAGTAGGGGGCAAGCAGAAGATCCCTTGCTTCAGGGAAATCCTAGCCTCCTTGCTTTCTGGGGAAAGGGCCCATAAGTACATGTGTGTGTGAACACACACACACCCACACACACACACATCGTGTACAGAGGGCACACTCCAAGGAACACACCCACCAGCATGGAGTGAGTAGAGCAGCTGGCCAGAAAGCTGACATGGTTACGCTAGAGGGTTTGGAGTGCCCAGAGCTGGGTGGGGTCACCTCTAGAAGAAGCTGATTTTTGTGCAAGGTTTTGAATGCTGAGAGAGGGTTTGGCTGAGAAGAAGAGAAAGAATGTTTCAGGTGCGGTGGGTGTGACCGATTTGAAAGCTTGGAAGGTAGAAGAGGATGAGTCATTCCGGCAAAGGTTGGCCCGTCCCCATTGAAGAGAGAAGTCCATGTATCCTAACAAAGAAGCTGCCTCCCTTTTCAAAGCTTTGGTAGGCGAGAAAGCTTGCGCTGCCCCTATGACACAAGAGAGAATCAGATCAATGTCTCAGGCAGCAAAGGGAAGCAGCATCCGGGGACGCCGATGATCTGAGCGGTGGATTTTTTGAGATGGCTTTACACCCTGAAACACTGACACGGGTGAGACAAGCTGTGTGAACAGAGCAGCTGGAATTGATTGTACACTGGAGAAAGCAGTACGTTTTCTGAGACGTTTGCTCTTTGACCTCAACGTTCTCTGGGTGGGCAGATGCCTCCTGGGGACAATGCACAAGTTGGGCTGGCAGCCAGCTCCGCTGAGAAGCCGCCACCCTTTGCTTCTGGCATGTGCTCCCTTCTGGAGGAAACATTGGGAATGCAGGTGCTCAACTACAAGAGTGGTTGGGATCACCTCCCCTTATCACGCCTGACACCAAGAATCCTCCTCAAGGAGGTGGCTGTGCCTGCTCTCAAGATGCTCTCAGATGCTGTCTCCCTAGATTACCCCACCTACCAGAGACATCTTTGGGTGGGAGGAGGGCCTGGTCGAGTAGCCTTCAAGGACCCTGGTCCCATGCTGCAATTTGGGGGATGTGGAGCCTCCAGGCACCAGGCACTGAAGCACCTCCACCATGAGGGGTGAACTGGTTGACAAAAAGGACCCACTCAGTCCAGGTTTGGCCCAGCCACAGCCAGAGCCATGCCCTGTGCCCAAGATCCCAGGGAAAGAGGAGACATGATGCTTGCTTCAGTGAGTGCCCAAAGTACATGGTGGTGGACGGTCATGAGATGGGGAACCAACTGCACCTGACTGTGCCCCTGTTCTGAGGAGACAGTCAGCCAGGGGTGATGGGACCAAGTGGAGTTAATCAGGAAAGACTCCCTAGAAATGGGTTGTGAAGAAGTCAGGGGACTAGATGGAGAAAGGAAAGCTGTCAGAGCTATTACCATCACTCTCATTGAGAACCTCCATGTTCTTGCTGTTGAACCTGACTTTCCAAAGGTAATGTGAACCAGCCAGACACCCTGGGGTCAGGAAAGGAGAGCAGCATTCTTATTAATAGAGCTCCCCTCCTACCTGCACATCTTTGGTCATCGGGTACAATGCAAAGTGTGACCTCAAGCAGGTAACTTCTCTGGACTCCTCTACCTCAGAACCATGGCCCCAAGTGCAGCTACCTTTCTGCCAGAGAAGCAGTGCTGGCTGGTGTGATGGCAGCCTCATTCTCACAAGGAAGCCAAGCAAAGCATCTCAAGGTGGGAGTCAGGTGATCTCACCCCCATTTGCAGATGGATCTTAGGAAGTACCTTCAGGAGCCATCTGGAAGGGCCTGGAGGACTTGGCCTCACCAGAAATGAGTGTTATGGCCCACACCTGTCATCACTAAAGTTACCACTGGGGCACAGGGACTGGCTTTTAGAAGGATAGGGCATTCCAAAGGTCTTATTCACCCCTGCCTCCACGGCAGAGAACTCACCTCCCACATGGAGAGGGAGGCAGGCAGGTGCAGGGCATGGACGGAGGAGATGCTTCATCTGATGACCGAGGGAGTGAGTAATGTCACTGCTGACAAGATTCCCTTTTGAGAAGAAGTGGAGGACCCATGGGAGCCTGCCCTCCACTGAGCCTCCTGGGGATGCCTCCCCTAGTCAAAGGCCTCCCTGGGGCTCCATAGAACTCTTTGTCTGTCACCACCCCAGATTTTCCATCTAAAAGCAGCTGGCTGACCCACACCTGCCCCTGGGTGAGACATCGCTGCTCACGGGGCAACAACCAAGTGAACTCTAGCCTGTCAAACCCTGAAAGGGATGATAGAAGTAGGCTGGACGGAGGGCAGTCAGACGAGACCTGGCTGTCAGCTGCCTCAGGGCCTGACCATGCATGCCTAGGGTCCTGGCTGCAGCCCTTTCCCTGGTGTGAGCTGGTCCTGGGTGTCTGAGCCCATGAGATTGCTTCCAGACTCCTCCTGACAAAGGCAGCCTTTCTGGGGACGGGGGGGGGGGGGGCAGCCTGAGAAAGGAAGAGGAACCAGCTGCCTGCACTCAGTACGGGAGCTCGGATTAAGTCAGAGGCTCAGGGAGAGTCCCCTCAGGAGTCAGTCCTGGGCCCGCAGGACAGCTCTGGGAGGACCCCGAGGCAGGCAGCGCAGGGGGTGGTAGTATAGCCTTTGATGTCTCCCCATCTTCCTTGCAAGCTGCTCTGAATGCCATGGGGCATGCATGGGTTACTATAATCACATGGCCATGGAATGCTGGAGCTATGTGGCCTTTGGGGAGTATAGGGGTTAACCCCTTCTTTTTACAGAAGAAGCAGCTGAGGCCCAGAGAGAACAAGTGACTTGTTCAAATATCAGATCCATGACCAATGTCAACAACTCTAGGCTCCCAGGGCAAGTTATCTCTGCCACATCCGATAACCCTAACGGCCTGTTGATCCTCCATGATGGCGAGGGAGGGGATGGGAATCGGGGCAGTGCCCCCTCCTATGTGCAATGGGGTTGCCCTCTGGCTGGCTTTGGAAAGAGGAAATGGTACCGGGCAGAGACACCTGGCCCATTCCGAAGCTGCTCCCCTGCTATTCCTTTCCTCAGCTCAAACACTTCAGTCCCCACCCCACCCCCACTACCCTACAAAGTCTTGGGAATCGGAGTGGCTGTGATGTGGCAGATGGGAAGGAGCTAATTTGGCCAGGTAAGATCACTGTCAAACCCTTCCCCCTAGATAGGGTTTCTGATGCTGGAGTCTGACCATCACTTCAGAGAAAAGAGGCCATCCCCCTTAGGATGCTCTCACGGGATCCCACTTTCCTTTTTTCCCCAGAGGGCTCATCACATAAAAAGAGTGTGGGGCAAGCCTTGCTCTGGACATCCAGGCCATAGAGCCCTGGCTTCCCCCTCCTGCAGATCCCAGTGTAAGGAATGGGACAGCAGGCAGGATGTGACTCAGGGTCCAGACAGCAGGGCAGGATATGTTTAGAGGTAGGAGAGATTGCCCTGGGCACGGCTGGACAGAAGAGGCTTCCCCAAAAGGATGAGATCCCGAGCTTGGCCTTGAAAGACAGGTGAGATGTGAACGTTGTGGCAGAGAAGGGAAGGCAGACTCAGTAAGGGGCTTGATGTGAGCAAAGTCATGGCCATGGCCCGGTCAGCCGTGTTTCAAGGACAGTGAGGCAGCCAACAGACCACCTCTTGCAGAGTTGGGACTGTCCTTTAGGTCCCACCTGCCACCTGGTGAAGGGGAGAAAAGAAGGCAGCCCCACCAGGAACCCAAAACCCAGTTTGGATTTCTGTGATTCAAAGCCGTTTTGCCGCTAATAACCCTAATGACACTCTGTCCTCTTGCGGAGCCTGTCATTTGTGGGTCTCCAAGCACTCTGAAAACATTAATTAATCCTCACTGGGGCCTTTGAGGTTGGCGGCCACCCCCCCCCCTTCACCATCCGGAGCACCTAGGAGACGAAGGAAGGGACAAAAGATTGCGTCGTCACTAGCGGGGGCCAGACTGAGGTTTGAAACCAGAGTCTTGCCCGGAATTGGACTCTCAGCAGCCCTCACTGCTCTGTGGGTCTGACCTCAGGGTTCTGGACCTGGAATGCTGACATCTTGCCAGTCCTCCCCCAGTGGGGAGCTTATCCTTCTGGAATGTGGAGTCGTGATTCCCTGGAACGGAATGGCGGTGCTCCGTGACCCTCCAGGCCAACTCCTGGCTTGTAGGTGTCAACGGACCCCAAACAGCAGGGAGACATTTGGTCAGCCCTGGGAGGGCTCGGCCGAGATTTGCAGAGCTGTCCCTGCAGCAGTCGGTCTGGGCCCTTCCTCGGCGCTGGCTGTGGAGGAGCTAGAGTAGAGAGACAGAGATGGCAACGGATGATGGATTTCCTAGCCTCCTCCTTCAAGAGCTCAGACCTGGTCTCTTCCATGGGGCATGGTGGACCCGGATGCCGTGGGGAGGAGAGGCGAGTGAAGAGCGTGGCCATCCCTGTCCTAATCCCCTGCCTTTGTCCTCAAGGTTCCATGTATGATGGCTTGGCCGACAATTACAACAACTATGGGACCACCAGCCGGAGCAGCTACTATTCCAAGTTCCAGGCGGGGAATGGCTCGTGGGGATATCCGGTAAGGAACTGCTTCCGTTCAGAAAGACCCAGAATATTGGTGGGGATGGTTTAGGGTTTATGGTGGAGCAAACCTGCAGTGGTTGCTGAGAAGAGTGATGCTGGGTGGGAAGGGGCTGAGGTGAGGCCCTGACCAGGTCCATTTGCTTGGCCATTATTTCATGGATGGCCATTAGTGCAGTCTCCTGTTTGGGCTGATTGGATATTTATGATTGTCTCAAATGAGAACGTTTTAGAAAAAGCATAAAGAAACCCTCATGTGTTTTAAGTCCATTTTTTTTAAATGTCTGATATGATCATGGATTTGAGAGGAGTTTGAATTCTTGAGTTCCATTTGTGGATTAACTTAGATGTTTCGAGGAAAATCCTGAAGAGACCTCTCTGCTCAGTATGGGCTGATGACCATGGAGGGTGCTCTGGAAAGTCCCCTGGGGCTGGGAAAGCTTGTCCCCTGCAGTAACTCTTGGATAAGAGGGTACATGCTGGAGTGGAGTGTTGAGTATATAAGTTGGACAGGGGCTCCTGACTGGCTTAGTCGGTAGAGCATGTGACTCTTGATCTCAGGGTTGTGAGTTTGAGCCCCATGTTGGGCTTGGAGAAACTATAAGTGTCTATAAGTTGGACAAACCTGGGTCCAAATTCTAGCTCTGCTACTCACTGAGCACGTGACTCTGGGCAAGATACATCTACCTCTGGGCCTCAGTCTCCTCACATACAAAATCGATATAACAAAGTCTACCTCTTGGGGTTATTGTCAGGATTAAATGAAATCATGTGCATGAAAAAAAACCACTTATGATCATCAGTCTTAAGGTGTTTTTTTTTTTTTAATTAATGTAGGTAGAGATATTCTAGATCCTTTAATCCTGGCCCTGTCACTGTCTTTCTGTGTGATTTCAAACCACCATGCCCATCCATCCATTACTGAACAAATATTTATGTAGCTCTACCCCGGCACCAAGGTCCGTGGTAAATGCTCTGGTTCGACCATACAAACCAGGGTAGGAGTTTTTCTCTACTCAAAAATCAGGGGTGTTGAGCTAAATGACATCCAGGTTTTCTCCCTGTCTCCAAATTCTGTGACTTTCATTTATTTTTGCTAATTCCAACATTAGCCTGTATGGCTCTCGGGAATTCTTTTGCAAGACATTATGCAGACGGAGCGAAAGGCTGCTTTTCCATGGGAATCTGGGGCCCTGTATTCTTGGGGCTCCGGGTTTCAGTGGCATTAGCTTTGAGTCCGCGTTGTTTACAGATGTCACCCCTGAGTTTTGGGGTCCCAGGCAAGGGAGAGCGTGGGTCGTTTAGGAGTCCGATGTTCTTTTTGTTGTCAGTTCGATCCTTCCTCCCTAAGTTCTTGTTGGGGCTAATCGGGGAGTATTTGTCTTTCTTGCACACTACAGGTTAGGGACCAAAGGGAAGAATTAACTGGGTTTCCTGCAAATTTATTCCCCTCCCATTTTCCTGATTTTTGATGTCAATCGATACCCTCAGTGCAACATACAGACAGTGGACTGAGCCCATAAGCTGACAGATCAGGCACAGATGTGGATGAAGTTTTTTGACATCAAGAGTGATGACCAGGCAAAATCCGACTTAGAGAAAATGACTTAGTAATGCAGTAATAAAGGCTTATATGGGACCCCGGGAAGGCAGATCCCTGGACTGGACCAGCTGTCAGATGAATAATCATGCTGACTGTGTGGCTGTTACATGTCTTCATATATATATATTGTTACAAATCAGAGCCTAGAAATCTTAGTTAAGTTCTGGTCTGGGTTCTACCACTCCATGGCTCTGTGACTTTAGATAAACCTCTTAACTTCTCTGGGTATCAGTCTTCTCATCTGTAAAATGGGCATGAGGATATCTGTGTGCGTGCCTCACCCACAGGTTGATGTTACGTTAACAGTGAAGTGTTATCAGTTGGGCAGTGTGGGGTCATTACACGTGGAAATTTGTAACCAAGAACTGCAAAGGAACTCTTTCAGAGGTCTTTCTTTAAAAAAAATCTGCACATGGCCCATGTTGGGCATTTCTTCTGGTTAATCAACTCAGTCTTCAGTAATCTCAGCAGCTCTTGATGCTCCCAAATTGCCCCCACCCCTCCCTGTGCCTGTTTTCTGACAATCCATGAAAATTCCTTCCCTTTCCCGCGCCCGAAGGCCCAACCCTCCTTGCTCCTTCTTCGCTGGCGGGACTTCAGACATGACTCATGTCAGGGTAGCTGCTGAGGCACGTCCTGTCTCCTCTCAGCTCAGGAGGGGCTATGGGAACGGTGAAGAACTGAGCACACATGAGGATTTGGCAGAGGGAGGGGGCGAGGTAGGGAGGAAATGGGAATAATTGATATTGGAGCCAGGCATATAATCAGCCAACCACGGGGCAAAACCAAACAGGGCCAGGACTTAGGGAGAAGGAGAGAGGGACAAAAGGTAATAGAGCTCGGTGACAGTGAGATAACCTATGCCTATGGGATTTTCCCATGGCTGGTTCAACTGGCACAGGACCATTTCCTCTCCTCCCTTCTGGTGAAACCAATATGGCGGCAGAAGGCAGGGAGTGAGGGGAGCAGGATGTGGTTCGTCAGCACAAGACTCATCAGCGGGTTTCAGCAGTTGCTGAAAGCTGCTGAAGGACCGTTTCCTGCAGAGACTTCACGTTCACTCCGTCAGCCAACTTGTATTGAGCAACTCCAGGGCAGGGCACGGAGTGAGGCGCACTGCAGACACCCAGACGGGGAGATTCTGTCTTTGCCCTCAGTGAACTTGCAGTCGAGTTGGGGGAAGCATGGAGGTCAAAGGACAAGTCAAATGCAGGCATTAGTTGCTCTCCTGGACTACTGCACCAGTTCTGCCGTTGCTCAAAACATTTCCAGACCCTCTAAAAAGATTTTTTTAAAACACAGCTCTCAGTGTCATTTTAGGAGCCACATAATTTAAGAAAACCAGCCTCGTTTCTTTACTGTCGTGACCTGTGCTTGACCAAAAACAATATTAGCCACTTTGAGCCCCTCACTCCTCAGATTTGGCTCCAGTTCCAAATATCAAATGAACTTCAAATAACAAAGATCTGTCACCATGAAGTATATATGTTATTTAAGTATGCAAAGGATCTGTAGGCAATTCCAAAAAGAAAACTCTTTTTTTTAAAAGATTTTATTTGTTTATTTGACAGAGAGACAGTGAGAGAGAACATAAGCAGGGGGAGTAGAAGAAGCAGGCTCCCAGCAGAGGAGCCTGATGCGGGGCTCGATCCCAGAACGCCGGGATCACGCCCTGAGCTGAATGCAGATGCCCAACGACTGAGCCACCCAGGCGCCCCCCCAAAAGAAAATTCTAAAAATCTTTAAAAAGCCGTAGTGTTACCTTACCATTTGACTTTATATTCTGTATCAGCAATAGTCTTCTAATTTAAATAGATATATAACTGTACCATTCATAATCTATGATCACTTATACCACAAATTAAGAAAATCAAACAGAGAGAGTCTTATCATAAAATAAAACTTAAAACAGAGTTAGTCTGGCACACAAAAAGCATCAAGGGGCTTAAGGAAAAGGGGAGATTGATCGAAAGAAAGCCATTGGCCCAGTCAACTCTGCTGGCCGCTCCAACCTCCTTCAGAGACAAAGCAGGAGCCACAGGGTGGCACAGACCTCAGAGAGAGGGAGGAACTGTGGGAGGTGGGGCAAAGGATGGGGCAGTTTTTAGCCGCACTGCTCAATTTCTTGAATAAACAGACTCTGCTATTCCGCTCCAGTTCTCAGAACCAGATTAGTGAGATATTAGGGCCCCAGTGAGGCTGACACTTTACAGCTGGGAATATCCAGGTCCTGAGAAGATAAATTACTCAGCAAGGGTCACACAGCTGATGAATAAGACAGCCGACTAGACCCCTGGCCTCCTAACTCCTAGTCTAATGGAGTCTTGCTCTCATTACTCCAGACTTTCCATGGTCCTTTTATGTGGGGTTTTTGTTTTGATTTCGTTTTTCGTTTTGCATCTCAGTATTTTAACACTACAGCCGTGTTTTAGGACCTGCAAGAGACCTACGAGTTTGGATCCCTTAATTTCCTCCTGTCCCCCAACCAAGCCTAGTCTTTCCTTGAGGAGTCAGCCTCACTCAAAAGAAGCAGGAGAGCAGCCATTTTTTTCATCCTAAGTTCAAGCTGGATGCACTCAGCTCTAAGGGTTAATGGGGGTTAGGGTAGGGGTGCCACATAAAATGCAGTAAAATACAATACTTGGGACATATTTACACTAAAATGTTATTTGTTGTTTATCCGAAATTCAGATCTGGTATTTTTATTTGCCAAATCTGAGTACCCTAGGTCAGGGTACCTTCCCACACATTCCCAGTAATAAAAACAGAATTCCCGGGGCGCCTGGGTGGCACAGCGGTTAAGCGTCTGCCTTTGGCTCAGGGCGTGATCCCGGCGTTATGGGATCGAGCCCCACATCAGGCTCCTCTGCTGTGAGCCTGCTTCTTCCTCTCCCACTCCCCCTGCTTGTGTTCCCTCCTCGCTGGCTGTCTCTATCTCTGTCGTATAAATAAATAAAATCTTAAAAAAAAAAAAAAACAGAATTCCCTTAAGTGCTCCTCTCCTAGGTCAGGGATGTGAGCAGAACTACTTCAGGCCATAGCCACTTCTGGTGAGAAAGTGGAAGCTTGTTTGACTTCTGTTAGGGGACCTTGTAATGGGTCCCTTGAATACCTTCCTCTGGGTCAGCTGAGATCAAGATGGAGGGAGTAGAGAGCTCGAGGAGCTAGAAGGCACAGCCCTTCCATTCCAAAGCTAGAAGTGGGCTCCCTCCACAGGGCTTTGTCCTAAGTAAAGCTGAGGCAAGTGGACAATTTTGATATCCAGGGAATGTTTCCTACTTACGAATCGCAAAGCTCTTCTTGAGCATGGTCTTCTGGGAGTCACATCAAGTGAAATGTTCTTTGGTTATGAACTGAACTAGACCCTCCTGCCCAGGAGCTGATTTCCAGGAGAGAGAAGCCACGTGGGCATCGTCAGCCAGGAGGTCTGGGCTAGGGCGCACCTGGGGTGCCGCCATATTGAATCACTCAACCGTGCTCAGTAAAATCCAGCCCCATGCTCCTGGGGGTGAGAATCCCCAGGAGTATAACCAGGGAAAAGTCTGCATTTGTCCTGCTTATTGACCCTGTTTCTCTACTTTAGTCCGGGATTCGCCAGCAAATCTTTCTCCCAAACCCTTCTTAGCTGAACTTGCCTACCTGACATGTCAGTATTTGAAGATCCACCCATGACAGAGTATTGTGGACAACGTGCTAGGGACCGTCACCCTGAGAAGAAGTGATCCTGCCCAGTCCAGACCTGAAGCCACCCAGCTGGCCCACTTTTACAAATGAGAGGGCTGAGGTTTCACGGAGCTTCCGTAAGGGATGGGAAACCCAAGCACAGTGTTCTGCAGTTAGCCATGTGGTTGGAGTGTCCGCAAAGGCCCTGGGCCAGGTACTACAGAGGAGCTGCCAGAAAGAAACATGACAGGATCCTTGTCCTTGAAGCAGAGAAAGACACCATCTTTACCAATCCACAGTTAACAGTCTGTTCCCCAAAAACAACCTGGTGTAGAGGAATAAGCCTTGTACTTTGGCCAGGAAACTTTGGATTCAAATCCTGGCTTTGCCCCTTAACTGGCTACGTGACCTGGGCAAGTTCTTAACCTGACTGAGACTCAGCTTGCCCATCTCTAAAATGGGTGGGAATTCCTATTCCAAAAGGCAGTTAAGGGGTTGTGGCTCTGGCATATCAGATCCAGAGCGGGAGGCCTGGATTCTAGTCTCAGCTGGGCTGCGACAAGCTGAGGGGTCTGGGGTGGTCTTCACCTCTCCAGACCTTGGCTTTCCCATCCAGGGAGCAAGGCAGTTGGATTAGATCCGAGACAAGGACCCATTCAGCTCCAGCTTCTCGGGGCCTGTGTGACTTGAGAGCTGAGTCTGAGTAGCTACAGAGCTCCATAGCCAAAGCCTAGTGGAGGCCTCCCTGGGAGCAGGGGCAGGGGCGGGTCCTCCCACTAAGACCTCCACTTCAGGCCTCCGGAGGGATACTGGCTTCTGCACTTCCTCCCTGCTTTCATCTGAGCATCTCCAAGCACCAGGAAAACAGCAGTTAATTAACCCTTGCAACAGGATGGAAAGGTGGTAGGACCTCATTTACTTTGGCTTTACAGAGAGGGAATAGACACGGCAAATGACTCCAGCTCGTAACCACCCTGACTTAAAACTCAGGCTCCACCTCCTCCCCTGCTCCCATTTCTCAGCTCTGAATGTCACTTCGGCGACCTGGGTTCCTTTGGCAGTGCCTACCGGGCCTCTGTTCTTGAGAAGTCCAGGGGAAGGGAAGAGAGAGTGGACACAAGCTTCTTCTCCCAGGCAGGCATGGCTCCTGCTCCAAGAGGGAGTGATTGATGTGTTTGCCAACTCAGTGTCCTTGCTGCCAGCCCGTGACTCACTCCCACTCAGCCCTGGGAGATAGGAGGGTCCCACAAGGGCCCCAGGCTCTCACCCAACAAGAAGAGACAATGATCCGACTTGCTGAGGGACAGAATGTGCCCGAGAGAATAAGGCGAGGGAGCGAGAGCTGGCAGGGCTGGCTCCCAGGGGCACCCCTCCCTGTGGAAAGCCGTAGCTTGGCTCGTGGTGTGTTTTCACAGACACCTTGCTGAGGCTAGAGACACTCCTATGGAAGAAGCCTGTGGCCAACACCTGTATCTGGGTGTCCCTTAGGGAAGGGCCCTGCTTCATAAGCCGTAGTCCACCAGGCTCTGCTTTCCACGTGAAAAGTTCCCATGCCTTCAAGTTGGAGCCGAAAGGGAGGTCTTCCTTTAGTGCTTGATTTCCCTGAACGGCTGACTTCAGCCTCTCAGGGAGGCCGGAGACCCCTCCTCCTGGCTGAGGTTCGGGTGAGCCAGGGAGGACTCTTCAGAGGCCAGAGATAAGGCGGAGGATAGGAAGATGCACTGGCCTGGCCGTGGACTTCTCAGAACATCACTGCCCTGGGGACCATTGCTGAGACTCCCCTCCCGGCCGGGTCTGATCTTCAGCAGACTCGACAGTGGCTCAGACCATCTCTTTGCAGCTCTGATATCCCAGATTCTGTGGCCTTCCCTGGGGGAGAGGAATCGGGGAATGCCTCCCACATCCACACCATGGTCTTGCAAAGGGATGGGAACATGGTTCCCGCAAGTCCATGCCAGTGGCATCCGAGGGTGGAGAAAGCCAGGCCAGGCTCCTGGAAGAGCTGAATTTGGAACGGAGTGTGAAAGGGGAGGAGGGCTGCCCTTCGCAGAGAGGATGTGGGCAGAGGAGAAACGCTCCTAGGCCTGGGGCTCGGTCTGACAGCCGCGCCTGGGCCCTCTTTCCTGGCCCATCACCCCCAGGGAGGGCAGCTGTTTGCATGTTGCCAGTTCCAGAGGTCTCATAAGCCTCCCTGGCCTCCTGCCACCGGTTCCTGGGGGCGCGGGACCCGTGATGTCCTCTGAGCTGAGTGAGCCTGCTGCCCACCCCTTCCTTCTGCCCCTGAGGAGCACCAGACCCAGGAGAAGGCAGTGAGGACCCTCGCGGGGGACAGGAGGCCAGACAATTTGACCAGAATGTTCAGGGACAGAGGTCAGAGTCAGGGACTCAGTGGGGCAGCGACAGAGCTGGTGGCAGCATCGGGCTGTGCCGCCCTGGACACAGCCAGCAGCCGGCCCTTCTCAGACGGTGCGCCAGAAGGAATTCCGCTCCGCTCAGGGGAGACAGCAGCGCCTGTTTGACATCTTCCTTCAGCTTAATCTCTCAGCAAGTCCCCGCAAAGTCTTGCTCTCAGTTTGCAGAGAGCTTGGAGGTCAGGGCCAGGCTGGGCAGACTAAGGCCGGGTGGGTGTTGTGAGGCGCCGACCCTCTGGCCGCGTGAAATGGAGCTCTGCCTGCTTCCGAGAAGGCAGATGCACGAGTGGGTCACTATTCTCACCTTCCTTCTCACACACATATTCAGAGTAGAGCCTCTGAGACTTGAGAGGGAAGATTGGAAGCATCAAGGAAAATTTCTTTTGCTCCGGAAAACAATTAGTGGAGCTCTGTCTGGGGCCCGGTGTTTTGTGTGTTTGGTTGGTTGGTTGATCGGTTTGGGGGTTTTTTTTTTCTGGTCCTGACAAGAGCTGATCTACCCAACCAACAAGTCTTTAAAGTCCTAACACTATAGTTAAAACCAACTACAGGAGGAAACAACAGCGTCAGAGAGGGTATCATTCAAAGCTAACCAAACCTCCGCAGGCCTCTGCTCTCTTGGCTGTGAGTGGCAGGGTGGGAGGCCTGCTTCCCCAGCTCCAGCCCCAGTCCCCAGAAGGAGCAGGAGGTCTGGGCAGGGCCCCCCCCAGGTTCTGGGGTGAGCAGGCAGGTGGCAGCTCGCCAGGCCACCACAGCCCACCACCTTCGTCTGCCTGTCACAGGGGAAGAACTCCAATCTCCAGCCTCCCTGTCAGTTAATAATCCCTCGAACTGGCGCAGCATTTTGAAGTTACCCAAAGGGCTCATGTTTCTATTTCCCCGCTTGATTCCTCAGTCTTCGTGAGATCGGTAGGTGCTCCTCGCCTTCTGATGTTCTGTGCAGGGAAATCAAGCTGCAGAAAAGTGCAGGGACTTGCCCGGTACCTCACAGGCAGACTTGGCAGAACTGAGTCCAGAGCCCAGTGGGCTGGAGTGAGTCAGGATCTCCTCTCCTGCCAGGTGGGCTGCAAATGCCCCAACACCAGGAAACAGGGGGACGTGAAGGAGGGCCACGAAAACCCAGCCCCGGGTAGATCTCCTGATGCCTCTTTTCTGGTTTGAGAGTTTTCCTTTTGTCACAGAGCTCAGCGGGACAAATGCAGGAGCATTTCCCAAGTGGGTGGAAGAGCCATCCCCACCCTTCGCTAGGGTGAGGCTCCGCATTCTCCCCCGGGGCCCTGGCAAGTCTCTACGGAGGCCTTCCTGCCCCAGGAGCGCACACTCAGCTGAAAAATAAAAATCAGGTGGGGGGTGGGGAGGGGAGGGGTGGAGACACAGCTGGGAAGAGAAGCGGCTCTGGGGCTTTAGACCCCCCAGCCCTCCCCTCCTACTCCCCTGCAGGGTGCTCAAGGGTGTGGCCTGAAGGGGATGAAGGTGGGGTGTGTGGGGTTTGTGGGATTTGTTCAGAAGCACTGAGCTAGGTTGGGAAGGAGGCTGTCTGTGACTTCAGTGGGGACTGAATCATAGATCACCAAAGTCAGAAGAAGCCTTACAGGGCACTCCGTAGCTGGGGAAACAGGACCAGAAAGGTGAGGTGACCGCCCAAGGCTGCATAGCCGGACAAGGAAGAACCAGAACTGGGACCCCGATCTCCCAACTCCTCACCCCCGATCTCCCTGACCCCTTGCCCAGAGCACCCTGTCGCGCCGTTGCCCTGGGCACCCTTGCCACTGTGGGCAACAGTGTTTCCCAAACCTGGGTCACTTGTAGTCTGCTGTCACAATTTTTATAACATCATCGACCAACAATGGTTTATTTCTAATGTACTTACTTCTAAATTTCAAAGGAAATTTTGACAGGAAAATTTATATCACGAACTCAAAAGTGAAAAAATAAAACAGTATTCTTTGCCATAGAGGAAGGCTAGCTGTAACTTATAACCAATAATAATAAATAGAATAAAACAAATCATTATTTAATTCCTGCTAGATAAAGCGCTTTTTTTTTCTTTCTGCTCAGAAAGGGAGGCTGGCAAGTATTTAAGAAACATACGGGCACCAACCTAGACTTTCTCCTTGTGGTGATCAAATGGGAAAAGGAAGAGCTTTCCATGTTCTCCAGCGTGGGTTATTATGGTGCCTTCAGTGTTCTGATGTCACTTCCCAATCCCCAGTGCTGCCTGTCCCACCCTTGGGGAGATTCTGGATCACACATTCACCATGCAGGATAATTTTCCTAAAGCTGGTTCAGTGGGTCACATAGAGCTGAGAGCCAAGGAGAAAAACGACAGAGTGCAGCCCCCTCCCCAAGGTGACCCGCCACATGCCTGACTGAATAGTTTGGGCTTTTTTTTTTTTTAATGGAGCATTCAAAGATGATATATTTTTTTAACCTTTCGACCCCCTTCACCCATTTCTCCACCCCCCCAACCTTCCCACTTCTGATAGCCACCAGTCTGTTCTCTATATCTGTAAGTTTGGTTTTTGTGTATTTGTTCTTAGGTTTTGGGGTTTGAGGAGACGGGTTTTAGATTCTACAGATAAGAGGGGTCATATGATAATAGTCTTTCTCTGGCTGACTTATTTCACTTAACATAATACCCTCAAGGGGCGCCTGGGTGGCTCAGTCGTTAAGCGTCTGCCTTTGGCTCAGGGCGTGATCCCAGGGTCCTGGGATCGAGCCCCACATCCAGCTCCCTGCTCCACTGAGAGCCTGCTTCTTCCTCTCCCACTCCTCCTGCTTGTTTTCCCTCTCTCGCTGGCTGTCTCTCTGTCAAATAAATAAACAAAATCTTTAAAACAAACAAACAAACAAACAAACAAAAAACATAATACCCTCAAGGTCCATCCATGGTGTTGGGAATGACAAGATTTCACTCTTTTAATGGCTTCATAATATTCCATCGTATGTATATATACACAATTTCTTTATCCATTCATCCATCGATGGACACGTAGGTCATTCCCATGTCTTGGCCATTGTAAGGAACGCTTCAGCAAACGCGGGAATGCACGTATCTTTTCAAGTTAAGTGTTTTCATTTTCTTCAATAAATGCCCCAGAGTAGAATTGCTGGATCACACAGCAGTTCTATTTTTAAGTACTTAAGGAAACTCCATCCTGTTTTCCACTGTGGCTACACCAGTTTGCATTCCCACCAAAAGGGCACAAGGGTGTCCTCTCTGCATCCTTGCCAACATCTGTTGTTTCTTGTCTTTCTAGCCATTCTAACAGGTGCGGAGGTGATATCTCGTTGTGGTTTTAATTTGTATTCTAACAACTCATGATGTTAAGCACCTTTTCGTGCACCTGTTGGTCATTTGCATGTTTTCTTTGGAAAAATCTATTCAGATCTGCCCATTTTTAAATCAGATTTTTGTTTGCTTGTTTTTCGTATTGATCTGTATGATTGTATGCCCTGATCAGATACATGATTTGCAAATATTTTCTCCCATTCAGTAGGTTGCCTTTTCATTTTGTCATTGGTTTCCTTTGCTGTGCAGAAGGGCTTAGTATGATGTAATCCCACTTATTTATTTTTGCTTTTGTTTCTTTTGCTTTGGTGTCAGAATCAAAAACGATCACCAAGATCTCTGTCAAGGAGCTTACGATGTTTTCTTCTAGGAGTTTTATGGTTTTAGGTAAAGATTGTGTTTCTTTTTTTTTATTTTTTAAGATTTTATTTACTTGAGAAAGAGAGAGAGAGTGTGTGTGTGAGCACAAGCAGGGAGAGGGGCAGAGGGCGAGAATCCCCGGCAGACTCTGTGCTGAGCGTGGAGCCTGACATGGGGCTTGATCCCAGGACCCTGAGATCATGATCTGAGCTGAAATCAGGAGTTGGACATTTAACCGACTGAGCCATCCAGGGACCCCCAAGATGATGTTTCTGACTGAGCGCCTACAGTTCTCTGAACTAACCGATAGCCTGCTGAGTGCTGAGCTCTGTGGGATTGCTCCCTGGGGCCAAACTGGAGAGGGTCTACAGGAAATCCTGGGCCTCTTCCACATCTGCCTGCAGCCCTAATCGGCTCTTGGAGGCCCCACGGTGCTGGGAGCAGAGTGGGGGTGCTGTGGAAGAAAGCCTGAGAGATTTGGGGAGCTCAGGGCCAGCCAGTGGCCCAGCCCTCCCTTCTCCTCCGTCGTGACTGCTACCGAGGCTTGAAGCAGGGTGGCCTAACTCCCTGAGCATGAAGAAGCTCAGCGAGACTTGGCTAATTCCAGGAACCCCAGGCCCAGCCTCAGTCACGGGTCTTGACATGCCCCCTGCTCTCCCGGCCCCATCTGTGTGTGCTCTGTGGTGCATCTGGAGCAAGGCGTGGCTGAAAGGGTACCAGTCACTTTTGTGCACCTTCACGCTTGTGGTCCTGGCCAAGACAGACCAGTTGTCATGACCACAAGTTCTCCTTGCCCACTGGTGTCCCTTGGAACAGAGGATCTTCCAGCCCAGGCCTTTGGGCAGTAAGGTTGCGTCACAGAGCTGAGGAACTACGCTCTTCCTAAATGTCTCTGAGGATGTCCCACAATAGGCCAAAAGGAGGGGGCAGATACCTTCTATGTCTGTAGCCCCTGGGCAAGGAGCTTCCCAGGAGTCAGGGCCAGCAACTAGCCAGAGATGCAGGTGGCTGTCCTGCAGAGCGCCCCCTAGTGGCAGGGACTCTTGGCCGCTTAGTCTTCATTCATGTCACCAGACTCAGAGTGGCTAGAGGACAAACACCCGGAGGGAGGTTGGAGACCTGAGTCCTGGGTCACAGTCTGCCACATCTTAGCTGAGTGGCCTTAGCCAAGCCTCGAGTTCGATGCGCTTAATAAATGCTCACAGAGAGCACGAGGCTGCGGCCATCTGCCCTGACACTTCGCCGGCAAGGCAGGAGACAGGAGTGCTGTCCCACAGGAGTCTCCAACACGGTGATGAATGGGAAGCTCTTTGCAAACTGTAAAGCGCCATGCCTGCTAAGGTGTTCTGACAATATGTTCAGGAACTTCCAAAGACCTTCCCTACCATGGTCCACCACCAGCAAAGCAATGTGTGTCCCGTGTAGACAGGTGTGCATATGGGAGTGTGTGTGCACACGGGCATACAGGCTCATCATCCAGAGCGGAGATCCATCACCCAAGCCCTGGGGGATCCCCTCGCCTCCTTTCATGGGAAATTCTTGGCTTTCTCACCAGTGGGAGTAGTTTCCTTCCACTAGTGGTGTCTCCAGGGAGCTCTGTTTGGGGCCAAGGAAGCATCTGCCCCTGAGGATGTTCCCACCTTATGGCCTTGGCCCTCTTCTTCTTGTGTCTGGAAGCACCTTCTGGCCTCATGTGTGGGGGTGGTTAAGGGGGCCACTGAGCTTCCCTTAGACATCCCAGCATGGGGTGGGGGGTGCCCGGCTTAGTGGGATCTTCCCGACCCTCGACTATGCTCTTCTAGGAACTGGTGTATTCTCTGAGATTCCAGGAGTTACTTCATGTTGAAATCTTATAAGGCTCCTCCCCGGGGTGAACAGTTACTGGGATGATGGGGTCAGCCTCTGGGTTCAAAAGGCAGAAGCTGTGACACAGAACAGGGGGCTCTTGGAGGGCAGGATAGTCATGCCTCAGACTTGTCTGAGCATGAGCCCATGAAACAGAGGTGGCAGAGTTTCCAGGGTCCTTTTCAAGGGGCCTGTTCTCAGGAGTGGTAAACACCTACTAGGGATTTCCTTTCCCAAATGTAACAGAGATGTGTACACATGAAACTTTAGGTCCTTGCTCCCCAGACCCATCCTGAGAGTTCCAGGAGCTAAGAAAAACCCACTTCTCAGATGTGAAAGGGGAGAGTTTCCAGAGATTTTCAGAAAATCCATGTTTTCCCACAAGTGAGCCATGAAGCAGGGAGTAGGGCGTGGAGACAGAGCTGGGTGCTGGGGCTGCCGCAGTGGTCTGTCCAGATGGCAAATGTCACGGAGCTTTGGCTCTTGGCAAGGTGCTGGGCACCCAAGTATATGTTGGGCCCTGGTGCCCGATAGCACCAGGAGCCGCGGTGGGCCTGACCCTCCCACCAGCCTGGGACTCAGACTCGGAGCCTGGAGCCCATCAAGGCATGATGCCTCATCCACCGGAGTTGTGAGCTCCCTGGAGAAAGCAGCGCCATCTTGAAAGACCCACAAGCCACAGCCTGAAGTTTGAGATTTTTTTGGATCTTTTCTAGTTGGGCTGCAGTTGTCCAGATACTTTAGAAAACTCGTTCTGAATCACCCACATTTCTTCTTACTCCCCTGGTCAATACAGGCTCCCAGTGTCCACCTCTCAGAGGTGACAAGGGACGCTACCATTATTAACCAGATCTCTGATGAACTCTGCACTCCCAGGATAGGCATCAAAACTTTCGTGAGTTTGGGGTTTGTTTTTTTTTTTTACATTTTAAAAATTCAGGTACTAGAAGATCCCCAACACCTGACATGAGGCTGTTTCTGATTCCTGTTGTGCCTCATCTGACTGACCAGACACCCACCAGCCTCTGTCCTTCAGTTCACAAACTGGGGTTCCCTCCTGAGTAGGCACTGCGGGTCTCAGGGTGCTGAGGGTGGGATCAGGGGTAGCTCCTTTCTGCCCTGAAGGACTCCGCAGCAGGGACCCACCCACCACTGCCGCCTCCAAGCAGAACGGGCTTGCTCTTTGCCCAGGTGTCAGGGCTTCGAAGTGCGGGGAGGTTCTGCTCGCCACACGCCACACAAAGCCACGTGCCAGAGAAAGAAAGGAGGACCAGCCCAGGGTGGGACCCCCTGCTCCTGGCCAGAGAGGGAGTGGAGCCCAGGAGGAGACAGGGATCGGCACTCCCCTTGCCGAAGTCCCACCTTTGGTGACTCAGGCCCAGCAGCTCTCTGGCTGTCTCGGTGACTCCAACTGCTGAGTAAGCAGCCGCCCCCCAACCTCCTGTGCAGAGAATCCCCCACGCCCTGGGGCCCTGACTGCCCCCTCCTGGGCAGCTCTTGCTGAGACAGGACCTGTGCTCTCCAGACCCCACCCCCCACGCCGTAAGAAGTGGAGCAGAGCTGCCACACACATCGTGAAGCCCCCTCCCCGCCTCTTTCCCCCCACCCCCGTGACTGACCAGCTGTGCCCAATCCCGACTAAAATCCCAGGAGGATGAAAGAGAGTGAGAGCGTGCCTACCGCACCAGGGCCCGGGATAGGCATGGTGGGGAGTAGTAGGTACAAGGGAAGGAGCAAACGGAATCCGTCCTGGAGGCATTTTCAGTGCAAGTCCTTTCTCAGGAGGGGCTTCACCCGGCCCAGGAGGCACGGGGACCCCGTGAAATTGTGTGTGTGCACGCGCTCTCATGAGAAGGACATTGGAGAGTACATGGCTGAAGGTGGCCCTGCTGGGCACTGCGCTGGGGGTGTGACTCGTAGGGAATAGCAGGGTGTGTCCCGCAGGAGAGCCTGTTTGGCCGGCCCCACCTTGCTGGCAGAAGCTTGGTTTCAAAATGGGCTAATAGCTGGGGACACAGACACTCTTTTCATCTCGGTCTGCCCAGCACATGCCTGGCTCCTTCTGTCTGGTCAGCCAGAGCTGGACTAGAACTCTCTAGGCTCAGCCAACCAGCTAGTAAGGCCCAGGTCAAGGGGTAAAGGGAAGGATCCTGGACCCCCCCCCACACACACACACCTGAAGCCACTCTGTGAGACTGGCTTGCCTCATCTGGAAACCCTCTGCCTTCCTGGCAGCTCATTTCGTTGTCAAGGACTCCCTGTGGCCCGTGGAAGCTATGGGAACCCCCTCCCCCCGTGCCAACCAACAGCCCACATTTCCACCCCCGGCACAAAGTCCCATGGCAAGTCAAGGCACTCCTTCGGGCACTTGCGGTGAGGCCAGCCCTGTTCCAGGCACAGTAAAGGGCATCTTTGCCTTGGAGAACTTGGGGAAAATGACAGAAACCATTAGCAACTAAAGAACACGCAAGGTCACAGCCAAAGAGGGAGTGCAGATGAGGAAGTCCAGCTCTGCACATGATGGAGATCCGGAGAAAGGACCTTGGTTGGGTCAGAGCAGGCTTTGTGCAGAAGACTGGAGAAGAGGCCTTGGAGAAACATAGGATTTGGGAGGAGGGGCAAGCAAAGCTATGCAGGATGGAGAAGAGGCTGGGCAGAAGCAGGATGTGGCCGATGTCACCAGACAGCATAAACGGGTGTGCTGGGGAGGGAAGAGGTGGCCGGACAAGCAAGGGGCCCAGGCTGGTGAGTTCTTCTTGAAAGAAGCAGAGAGACACTGTGGGCTTGTCAGGCAAGGAAAGCTGTGTCTGAGGAAGGTCCAGTGGATGGAACCACCAGGAAGGCACCAGGGCCCCAAGGGCTGGGTTAGAGGCTGGCGGGAGGCACTGGAATTGTTCAGTAGCGAGCTGAGGCTTAGCCGGGCCACAGTCTGGGCAGTGGGGGTGGGAAAGGAGGAGTCAGAAAGGATTCTCCATTGGAGGGAGAGAAGGATGCCATCTCTTCCTGAACGGCTGGTCACTGTCGTGTCTGATGATCTTGGGCCAACAGGAGCTCTTCCAGTTTGGGGGCCTGTTCAGACTGAATGGGACTTTCAAGGGGAAACTGACTATATTCAGTTCTTTGAGGTCCTGGGTCTTGGGCTGTGTTAGTCTAGTCACCCTCCAGGACTCAGTTTCCTTGTCTGCAAAATGAGGGAGTTGGCCTCTGAGCACTTCCTGACATGACGAGGAACAGGAAAGGGGGCTGGGGAGCATTCAGCAGGACAGAAAATGCCGCAGTTTTCCAAGAAGGAAGGGGAGAAAGATGGGTGAATTACAAGACCTCAGTCATTAGCAGAACGGGAAGCAGAGCAGGGCCCGGCTGGGAGAGGCTCCTTGCGCAGGGCAGCTCGCTCTGGCCCACCTGGAAGGTGGTTGCAAGTGTTGACCTCCCGAGAGCCCCACTCGTCTTCCAGGTGGAGAAACATGTCTCTCTGGACACACCCTGGGCCTCCCTTTAGCTATCCAGCCCAGCCTACTCTCTGGTTGAGGGTCATCTCTGCCCCCAGAAAGTCGAGTTTCTAGCTTCTGGAATGTTCTGATGCATGGACCATACCACGCGAAGCCAGAGTTTCCCAAGGAAGCATGAGCTAACCAGACAAGGGGTGTGCGTCTGTGTCTCACTGTCCTTTGTATTCAAAGCAGAGGACGCTCCCAGCAGATCGCTATCGGAGTATGGGGGTGTGCCTGGGAGACCCGGCACTGGCAGTGACGCTCTCCCACCTGCTGTGGGCACCTCCGGCTGCTGCTGCTTGCTCGGACCCAAAAGGGAGGGTTTGGAAATGCGTGGGGGCATCCTTGCTAGTCACAATGACTGCAAGGCGTGCTGGCATTTACCGCCTGGGGGCCAGAGGCAACTAAACATCCTGCCAAGCTTGGGGCAGCCTGCACAATGAAGAATTGTCCTGCGCCAAATGCCGACAGCGCCCACGTAAAGAAACACCGCGTCATTCCATTCCGTCATAAAGCCGAACAGACAGGCCACACTCCTCTGTTTTTCTGAAACCTATTGAGGCCTGTTCTGTGGCCATTGGGTGAGACTAGCATGGGGCTCTGAATACTAGTGTGTACCCCTTTCCTGGACTGGCCCGGCCTCCTGGGTTCGTGTCCCTCAAGTGCCAGCCTGGTGGCTCCTTTAGGTGTGGCTTGGGTGATGTACAACCCTTGGCCAGGTCCTAGAGGCCCCCAGTCTGTCTCCAGTCTGAGCATCGGAGGGACACAGATGTCCCTACTAAACAAACATTTACATCACGCACTGTCCAAAGCACTTTACATTCTTTCACTGAATTCTCCCCACACTGGATACAACTATAATCCCAGTTCTACAAATTAGAAAAAAAAAAAAAAAGGAACTGAGGTGTGTGTGTTTAAGTAAGTTGGCCAAGACCTCCCACAGGGCAGGTGACATGGCCAGGGCTCAGCGTAGGCAGTGAGGCTCCAGAGTCCATGTTCTTGACCACTGAGTCTCCCTGTGCCCAGGGAGCTGGAGGAATGTACCTGGAGTCCCGAGATTTCAGCCTGATGGACAGCAAAGGGGAAAGGTCACAGGGAAGGCTGGTGACAGCCTGCTTTGTCTGAGACTTGAAGGGAAACCAAGACCCCCTGTGATACTAGGACAGGAAAGGGCCTAGCAAAGAGGAAGCTTGGCTCCCAATTGTCAAAGTAACAGCAAAAAGTCATGATGACGCGAGTCACCCATGGCTGTCCTCAGCCACCAGCAGCCATAACCCAAGGAGCAGGGGTGGGGCTCCCGGGAATGGGTGATGCCAGTGGGATGTGGTTGGGGGGGCAGGAAATGCAGTCCCACAGGGTCAGCCCTGCCTTCTCCACCACGCCTGCTCCCCCGCGGGCGCAGCCAGCACCCTTCCCCTAGGCATCCCACCCTCGCCGAGACTTGGCAAGGCTGCCTGTTGCTCCTTTTCCCAGCCCAGGAGAGCAAAGCCCAAAGCCTCTGTCAGGCTTAATCAGCATGATCACATTTTCGCTGGGCTTGGTCCAGGATGAGCGTTTGGACTCCTCATCAGGTGTCTCAGCTGACGTCTGGGAGTGTCATTTACTGAGAACAAGAGAGTTCCTTGTTGCATTTCCATTTAAGGCTTAGCCTGCCACATGGGAGTGCTCAGCCTTCCCTCCGAAGTGCTGTCATCGCCTTCCCCCACCCTGGGAGGACGGAGGGGTGAGGGGTGTGGCCACTGGCCTAGAGCAGGGGAGGCCTAATTGCATACTTTGTGCAAGGTGTACATTCCATGTCAAAAATGCTCAGAAAATTGCCCCACTCCCTTCCCTCCCTTTCCTCTTATTGCTCGTTTATGCCTCCCCAAACACCTGCACACCTGCTCCCTTTGAGGTAGGTTGGTTTGACCCAGTTTGGGGAAGAAAACTGTGCCCACCTGAGTGCCCAGCTGAGCTTGTGGGTAGAGGAGATGAGAGTGCCATTGCCAAGGTTAACAGTTTGTGGCTTCTGACTTTTGGATGCCACTTCAGACTGGGACCTTGACCCACGGTGGTTTCCTGCTAAGACTTTCCCCGCAGAGATGAAAGGCGACTGGCCAGGAGAAGGCCTCTCCCCAGACTCGTGTGGCTAGATCTGGTGTGGAGGAGAATAACCCAGTTGTCCAACTACGTCCCCTACACACACACACACACACACACACACACAAACACACACACACTCATGGGGTGGGGCAGGCAGGCTCTGGGCTGCTAGGCTTGGCCCTGGCTCATCCCAGCAAAGGTGAGATCCAAGTCAGCACCTGCGTGGAGACACTCTCCACAGGCTCGGTGTTACCCTCTAGTCTGAGGACAAGTCAGAACAGGCAGACCCACCACCAGCCTGGGCTCCTGGGAAAGTCCCCCTTCAGCAGATCTCTTCTGAGCTCATTCCCACCAAATGTCCAGCTCTGCAGGCTCTTCCTAGGGAGGCCGCATCCCCAGTTGAGCTCACACAGAGCCCCGGGGGTCTCCTCATTACCATATTCCTATCGGATTGAGCCTCTGCCCAACCTCTCCCTCCTGCAATCCTGACGGCAAAGCCCAGGAAGCTCCCCTTGCACCCCACCCTAAGCCCCTGGGCCTGCTTCCATGTGGGCCAGTGCTCTTACCAAAGAAGGCCCAGGAGCAGAAGTATTTTCTCCCTTTGGCCTGTGAGGGGTTCCCCTGGAGGGCCTGTTACCATTCGTTTCTTGCCCTGGCAGGGGGGAGGCCACATGAGGAGTCCAGCAGGGAAATAACAGTGCAAAACAGTCCTGGCCAGAAAAGGAGTAATTTCTCCCAGGCTGAGTACAAGCTGGCCAAGGAAGGCTGGCCATGTTGGAAGTCGCTGATGTCTGGGAACGGCACGGGATGACAGGGCAAGGACTGGGGGACACGGGCGCAGGCCCAGCGTCGCCCTTCCCTCTTGAGTTGGAAGTCCCCTGTCTTCTCTGGGCCTGCAACTCCCCACCTGGACAGGGCCATCCACGCAGGACTGGATGAGTGGCGACCCCCCCCCAACAGTAAGAAATGCATTCTCCATCGCAGTCCAGCCCACAACACAACACGTGTCTCTACTGCCTGCCTTGCACTCTGAGGGCTTACATTCCAGCATCTACCATGCTGTCCTGTTTTCTTAAATGTCACAAATCAGCTGCATGGATTTCATAACCCATAATAGGTCAACAACCTGCAGTTTGAAAAAATAAGATATCGGATGATGGCCAAGATGCCTTCCGCTCCAACCATTCTCGGATTCCATGAACATTATTATGGAGGCTGGGGGAGGACGGGGTCCCATGGCCAGCTGGATCCAGAGTCCCCGCTCAGGCACCTCCACTGAGCCTTCCTCCCTTTCTCTGACCAGATCTACAACGGGACCCTCAAGCGGGAGAATGACAACAGGCGCTTCAGCTCCTACAGCCAGATGGAGAACTGGGGCCGGCACTACCAGCGGGGCCCCTGTCCCGCGACGGGCGCCGGCAGTGACATCTGCTTCATGCAGAAGATCAAGGCGAGCCGCAGCGAGCCCGACCTCTACTGTGACCCTCGGGGCACCCTGCGCAAGGGCACGCTGAGCAACAGGGGCCAGAAGACCACCCAGAACCGCTATAGCTTCTACAGCACCTGCAGCGGCCAGAAGGCTGTCAAGAAGTGCCCCGTGCGCCCGCCCTCCTGCACCTCCAAGCAGGACCCCGTGTACGTCCCGCCCATGTCCTGCAACAAGGACCTGTCCTTTGGCCACTCGAGGGCCAGCTCCAAGTAAGTGCTGCCGGGCTGGGCGGGGGTCCAGGGTGGGGGCCAGGGTGCGGGCAGACGGTCAGCCTGACTGTACGCTGTGAGGGAGCTGCTGATGATAGAAGGACCACCTCGGTCCCCAGGGGTTCCTTGTCCCGGCCTGGGGGTGTTCCTGGCCTCGTGAAGTTCTCAGTGTGAAGGGGGAGACAGAACCCAGACATTAACACAAACGCATGGGGTAAGGAGGTTCCAAAGGGTCCCAGGTTATGAACAGAGGGAGGCTAATTAGAGAAGGTTAGCTCAGCCGGTGGTTCTCTAAGGGTGTGCCTCCCAACAGCAGTGGCAGCATCACCTGGGAACATTTTCGGGTTGCACCCAGACCTACAGACTTCCCACTCGGGGAGAGGCCGGCGACGTGTGTTTTAACAACCCCTCCAGGGGCTGAGGGTCTGTGATCTTCGGCATGCAAATCTCTGTCCATGTTCTGGAAGAGCAAAGGAGTCTGGCCTGATGTGGATGATGGGCAAGGGGGCCATGTTCCACCGTATAGGACAACAGACAACCAGGACAGACAGACACCAAACCAAGGGCCTGGAGCGAGTGCTGGAGAGCAGGGTGCATCTCCTGTCCCC
Organism: Ursus arctos; assembly: GCF_023065955.2. Classification (NCBI taxonomy): domain Eukaryota; kingdom Metazoa; phylum Chordata; class Mammalia; order Carnivora; family Ursidae; genus Ursus; species Ursus arctos. Next base: position 37,893,470 of record NW_026622874.1, read on the forward strand.
CGACACCGAAGGCCCAGTGAGAACGAAGGAGATGAAGTGGGGTGTCCTACAAAGAGCCACAGGCACAGGCTGGCTTGGGGACGGCCACAGTGTCTCAGGGGACATTGGGCCTGCCCTCCAGGGCTCAGAGCTCCGTAGACCTCCCTACTGTTCCTTATCACCAGCTAATGATCATTTATTCATTGATTTGACAAACATTTACTAGGCATCTACCATTATTACAGAGATTATTCCAGGATGTTCCAGGATGTACGATACATGTAGGGGACACAACCAGAAACAGAACAGCCCAGAGCTACCCCAGGGCTACACAATTAACTGATAAACTGCCCTTCCTAGAGCTCCAGGAGCTTTGCGGTCTTCATTGCTAAACCTCATAGCCCCTTCTAGGCAGGTGCTAGAACTCCTGAGGCGGAAACAAGGCACAGAGAAGTTAACTCACTTGCTCGAGGTCACACAGCTGATGTAGCATCCTGTGTTCTTCCCCACTCTGAACTCCATTGTAAAGCTGGACCTCTCCTAACTACTCAAAGGCCATAAGGTGTGTTTGGGATGATCTGGAGAAGGGCTAAGAAACCCTCTCCCGTGGAGCAGGGACGCGGGCAGCATCTAGCCCTGGCTTATTGCCCTAAGCCAGAGGCCCTGAGAGGACAAGGTCTAGGTAAGACATGGAAGGGGTGTATGACGAGCCATTTAGAGATGATGTTTGACAGGCAAATGTGACATTTTCTCGACGCAGGACAGGAGTGCTACTGTTACAAGCCCAGAGAGCTCTGCCCCTTGGGTGATTGTTTCCCAAAATGGAGTTAGGATGCCACATTAAAACCATGAATATTTGCTGAGCATTTACTATGGCAAGACTGAGGCCAGTGCACTTGAGGAAAAGAAAACGGAGGCCAGTACAAATGCTGAGAAATTCCTAGTCGGGTGGGGCTGGGTGCCACAGAAAGGGCTGCCCCTTCCCTGGGAATTCTCCACCTCTGTTGCCTGTTGACACAGGCAAGTGGAAAGGCAGCCCGAGAGTCAACACCACAGGAGCTGGAGGGGTTCCTAGAAGAGAGGTGTCCTTTCCCTGGAATGTTCAGGGAAGTGACACTTCAACGAGACACATGTGTGGTGAGGGGAAGGGACACCGCCACACCTGAGCCCTGATTGGGGCTCAGTGAAGAAGAGAGTCTTGCTGGAGTGGACCTTGTGAGGGTCTGGAGAGTGTGCGAGAGGGCATAGCGGAGCCAAACGATTAGGTTGAAACATGAAATGTTTCGTTCTGTGGCTCAAAATGGTTGACTATCAGCCATTTCCTATGGTCCAACTTAACATGTGCCCTTGGATAGTAGTCTAAGCATTCTTCACTTGAAGCTGCAGGACGGAGAAGCCCCTGATGGGAACAACACAGTGAACCAGGTTTTAGGACTGCTAGTCTGGTAAAAGGGAGGAAAATTTTGGATAGGGGAGCTTGGAGAAGAGAGCCAATTGTGGGGGTCTCTTGCTGTAGTCCCAGTGTGAGTGATCATGGTCAGAAGGAAGGCAGTGGCCGTGAGGGTGGGAAGAAGGAGCAGATTTGAGAATTTTTATGTAAGAAGAATTAGCTGGACTTGGGAGAGATGAAGGCATTGATGGATGAATAGAGACAGGAGGGAGGGAAGATGCATGGTTGGGTGAGTGGATAGATGGATGAATGGATGAGTGGATGGATGGATGGTTGGATGGATGGATGGATGGATGGATGGATGGATGGATGGACAGCCTGTGGCAGCTTGGGCATACAGGGGGGAGTTCTGAGGCCCTGGCCCCGGGACTCCCAGCCTACCCTGGAGCCCACCCACTGCCCATTGCCCACAGGATCTGCAGTGAGGATATTGAGTGCAGTGGGCTGACCATCCCCAAGGCCGTGCAGTACCTGAGCTCCCAGGATGAGAAGTACCAGGCCATCGGGGCCTATTACATCCAGCACACCTGCTTCCAGGACGAATCGGCCAAACAACAGGTAGCCGGCTGCACACCTTGTCCCCCTGGAGGCCTGGGCAGGGACTGGGCGTGTCAGCCTGACCCCATTTGGAGATGGGTGGGGGCATTTGTACTTGCTCCTTCTCACCCCGCCTGGCTGCCTGGAGGGAGGAATGCGCTTGGCGTTGCCCAAGATCACAGCTGGGCATCTTAACCCTCTAGTTGAGTGGACATTGGTCAGGCGTGTCTCCCCCACTGGTCACATGGAAGAAACCACCATGAGTTCAACAGAAATCCCTTCCCAGATGCTACTAGAGAATATGACTGCTTTCCGCACGTCAGCTCCCTTCCCCACCGTCCATCTGTCTGTCTCCGCCTCTCTGCCTCTCCGTCTCCATCTCTCTCCCCCTCTCCGCAGCTTGATCCTCTTTCTCACCAGGCGTCTGTGATGGAAGACAGGGCTTATTCATGCCTCCTGAGCTTGGCTGGTGGGAAGGACGCCTATAGGGCTCTGCAGCTCAGCCCAGGGGTGGAGCGCCCTAAATGGGTTTTCTAGAGATTCCACCATCCATCCGCATCAAAGTTCCTGCCACAGGAGACTGAGTTCTCCTGGGAAGGTCTCCCTGACGTCTGTCCTGTTTTAGGATTTTGAAGTATATTTATATTGATTTCCTCCTCTGGTCCTCACCACCATATTTCAGAGGAGGAAAGTGGGGCTCAGAGCAGAGGAGCGCCTTCCGGAGGGTCTCCTGGTGAGGGTGTGGGAGCCGGCATCTGAATCGTCTTTGTTCCTGGTCTGGTCGGTTGCTCTGACTCCACACCGCTCATTTATTTTGGTTGGCTTGAATACTTCTGAACCAACAGTAGACTTTTGGGGCTGACAAAAATCGCTCTGAGTCGAGTATTAGATCAGCCTCCCCTCCCTGACTGGGCAAGGCGGCCCCCCTATCCCAACAGGTCTATCAGCTGGGAGGCATCTGCAAGTTGGTGGACCTCCTCCGGAGCCCCAACCAGAACGTCCAGCAGGCTGCGGCTGGGGCCCTGCGTAACCTGGTGTTCCGGAGCGTCACCAACAAGCTGGAGACCCGGAGGCAGAATGGGATCCGAGAGGCTGTCAGCCTCCTGAGGAGAACCGGGAGCAGTGAGATCCAGAAACAACTGACAGGTAGGGAGCCCCAGCCATAGAGAGCTAGGGGTCGGTGGTGGGCAGGACTGCTGGCTGCAGCCCCTCTAGGCTGGGTCAAAGCACAGCTGTGCAGATTTGACCTCAGGCTAATATCTGGGGAGCCCCGTGCTACCGGCCTTGGCCAGATTAGTGGTGTCCAGACAGTGCACACTCACAAGGGGTCAAAGTCTTTTTTTTTTAAGATTTATTTATTTATTTGAGAGAGAAAGAGAATGAGAGGAGAGAGGGGCAGAGGGAGAGCGAGAACCTCAAGCAGACTCCCCACTGAGCAAAGAGCCCAACTCTGGGCTCAATGTGAGGCTTTATCTCAGGAGCCTGAGATCATGACCTGAGTTGAAATCAAGAGTCGGACGCTTAACCGACTGAACCGCCCAGGCGCCCCAGGTCAAGGCCTTTTTGAAAATAGAAGGCAAAGGGTGGAAGGCCGGTGTCCAGGCAGGATCCGTATTCAGCAGAGCCTGGGATCTGTAGGTGAAGGGGAGGAAGGGAAGTTGATGAGAGCAGGGACCAACACGTCTTAAGCACCTTCCTGTGTCCAAACAATACGCTAAGCCCTTGGGCCGGGGCACAAGAGACAGAAGGAACTCTGACACCCTGACTGGGCTGGGAAGACGAGACCATGCACAGACTATGACCAGTATTTCTGGAGTGACTTTCAGGTGGAAAATAGAGAACACTAGAAGACTCTGAGTGCTAACATTTATATTAAAGACCATAGGTCAATCAAATGTTTCTTGACCACCTCCCATATTCATAATTTGACCTAGATAAAGAACTCTTGCTGCTCCCTGCCCTCAAAGAACCTGCAGTCTCGTTGAGACAGTGGGAAGCGGGCTCAGGAAACAATCAGACACAAGATCGAATAAACCAGGCCTACTTGGAAGGTTGTGTTTCAGTAGGGCTCATGTGTCAGAGCAGGCTGGGGGTGGTCCCCCCGTTGCCTGGGGTCTTCTGAGCCTGGCATGTGTTGAGTCGATGGTCCCCAACTTCCAGGGCTGCTCTGGAACCTATCCTCCACTGACGAGCTGAAGGAGGAGCTCATCGCCGATGCCCTGCCGGTGCTGGCTGACCGGGTCATCATTCCCTTCTCCGGCTGGTGCGATGGCAACAGCAGCATGACCCGGGAAATGGTGGACCCCGAAGTCTTCTTCAATGCCACGGGCTGCTTGAGGTGAGAGAGGAGCACGCCCACGGGGTCTTTTTGCCCCAGTCCTGGGCCTTTGCCCAGGCAGCCCCATCTCGGGCTGGACTCAGCCAGGACAGAGAACGTAAAATGTGGTCTGGCTGGCACTGGTCTTCATGGGCAGATGCCAAGAAACGGGGCCCTGGCGTTCCTGACATCCCTGGATCTAGATAAGGATCAGAACTCCATGACCTCCTTTAAGGGACCACTGTGGACTTAGTTAGAAATCTAAGAATGGAAATGCCAGATCTGAATATCCAAACTGGTTCAAACATTTCCTTCTCCTCCATTTCCCAACAATGCATTTCTTGTATTACCTCGAAGAGTGTTCTTTTAGACAAAAGTCTGCTGATTGGCTCCTAATGAGTCACTTCCCAGCTACGGGGCTAACACCAACTGCCATATTCAATGGCATGAGATGGCATGGCTCTCCCCAAAGTCTCCTGAGTCCCACACCAGCATGAAGCAAGGCCCCTGGGAACTGCTGGAGGAGAGACGTGGGTATGCTCATTCCAGGAGAGAGGTTGCAAGCCGGTTGTGGTGCCGGTATGGAGGTGAAGCAGTGGAACAGGTCCCCTTCAGGGTCACACCTTGCCCTGATGGGGTTTGTTTTCCCCAACTCCTGGGAGCCCCAGAATGAGGGGTGAGCTTCTGTGTCTCAGCTTGCGCTCCTTCCTGTCAGCCTCCATCAGTGGCCTCCAGTGAGCAAAGCCGGGGTATTAAGCACTTGATGGGACTGCAGGGCTGTTGGTGGCAACGGTAACCACATTCGGCCTTCTCCAGGCAAATAGGCCCAGGATGCTTCGGAAGGAGCCCACTGCTGGGGCAGAACAAGCTTCCACGGGGAGGGGGCATCTGGCCCCCAGCCGAGCACCCCTCAGCTCTTTTCCCAAATTCTGCCTCTGGCCCCACAGAAAGAAACTGGGCAGGTGAAGCTTCCAGCCCCCGTTCAACAGGTGCCCAGTAGTGGTAGGGAATGTGTCCCGGCCTGCTTGCAGCACTGGAGCCCTTGACAGTCAGGGCTGGGGCCCAGGTGGGCAGAAAGAGGGGGTGGGAAGAGCTGAGTTCAAATGAGAGCCCATCCAACCTCAGCCAGGATGGGGCGGAATTGGCTGAATGGTCTTTCCTTCTTTCTTCCTCATTTCTTCTGCCCTGCTCTCGTCCTACCAAACCTCCAACCTCATCCCCATCCCCTCTGCCCCCTTCCCCCCCGCCGCTCTCTCCCCTGCATGCCCCCCAATCACTGTCTTCACTATTCCCCACTCCTCCCCTGCTTCCTCACCCGCTTTCTGTTCTCTCCTCAGGAACCTGAGCTCTGCCGATGCAGGCCGCCAGACCATGCGAAACTACACGGGGCTCATTGACTCCCTTATGGCCTATGTCCAGAACTGCGTGGCCGCCAGCCGCTGTGATGACAAGGTGAGCGTGCCCAGGTGGCACCCCACCCCGGCCCTGGACCCCAGTCCTCTCTGTCCAGCGCTCCAAGGCCCAGGGCCTCCCCAGAATCAGTGAGGGCAGCTCCTTGGACTCTAGGTCCTGACATTTTTTTCTCCCAGGCTCCACGAGGCAGGTCTGCACTCGAGGGGCCCTGAAGGCATGTTCTAGTGACAGGACAGACGCCCAGAGACCGGCCAGGGAAGGGGACGGCTGGCTGCAGAGTGCTCTGCTCGCTGGGGACAGTGGTTACCGAGGCGGGTCCGCTGTCCCTCACTTAGAGGCTGTGTGAATGCGGACACTTCCATGACGTCTCTGTTCCTCCGTTTGCACTTTGCTCCAACGGAGATGACCATAATCCATCTGCCTGGGTTGGTTTAAGGGCTCAATTAGTTCGTAAGCAAGACACGAAGCGGACCCGGCACTGAGTGAGCTCTCCGTGAGCTGAGTCCCGCCTGCGGCCCCAAGGAGCCACACTGTTGTCCCCGGGGATCCTCCCTGCGCCGAGGCTCCTTCTACCACACCGGCTTCCCACCGCCTCCCAGGGAGGCCACTGGCCAAGCTGCCCTCCCGTCCTCTCTGGGCTTTGGGACACACCAGTACACACAGACAGAAAGTCCCCAGGTGACAGGGGACTGTCTGGGCACCACAGGCACTGGGATCAGCACACAGTTTCCCTGTGGTGAGAGTTTGTCTCTCCCTCCTCCACTGGAAGTGACAACAGGGCCTCAGGAGAGAGACGGTCCCTCGGATGCTCAGCCGGGGCCCAGGGGGCATCGTGCTTTTCCGCTCCGGATGCAGCACCCCCCCCCCACCTATGTAACCCAGACCCCGCAACTCTGAGTCGCTCAAACCCTTTCAGGGCCAGACGTCGTTAGGATGGTCAGTCTCCTGGCCCAAACCCCAGCCTGTCCACGAGGACAAAGGCTAAGGCTGGGAGACGCAGCCGCGGCAAAGTCCCGGGTCGCAGGTGTCACTGCCCATGCGGAGTTGGGCAGCACGTCTGCTGTCAGAAGCCGAGGACTAGCGGCCGTGAGAACGGGGGTCGTAGGGGCGTCGGGTTTCGATGGCTTTGAACCTAAATACACTGAGGCTGCTCCTGAGGGAGACGTGCGGGACAGAGGTGCACCCTTCGAGAGCCCGGTCCCACCACCGGCACCGTGGCTGTCGTAGTAGAAGCAGTGGCCGCTGTCTGTCGTGTCCTGCGTGCGGGGCCCCATGACAGGCACTTCAGGTGTGACCCTCCCAGGAGCCCAAGAAAGTAGGTGACTTCAGTCCCATTTTATGACTGAGAAAACCGGGGCCCAGAACACTTGCAAGCCACTTGAGTTCATGCAGCCAGGAAATGACAGAGCTGGATTCCAATCCAGGCTCCAGAAGGGTGACTGGGAGAGCTTCTCAGACCGTGGCCGTGCCCGTGTCATCTCTCCTGGAGCCGCTGAGGGGCTGCCCTCTCTCACGGGCAAGGGCGGGGAGAGAGCCGGGGATGCCCTCAGGCCAGGGCCCAGGCTCAGGAACCCCGCTTCTGCTTGGCCCCCAGTCCGTGGAGAACTGCATGTGTGTCCTGCACAACCTCTCCTACCGCCTGGACGCGGAGGTGCCCACCCGCTACCGCCAGCTGGAGTACAACGCCCGCAACGCCTACACGGACAAGTCCTCCACCGGCTGCTTCAGCAACAAGAGCGATAAGATGATGGTGAGCACGGACGACGGAGCCAGGGTCTGCTCCCCACCAGGAGCCCCGCTGGGCTCAGCTGCCTGGCCCACCCTTTCCTCTCGGGCCCCCAAACCTGAAACCAGCCCAAGGGGACAAGCCGATGCCAAAGCCTGGGCCTCGGGCTGGTGCCGCACTCTGGGAGCCGAGTACAGGGTGTTCTGTCTTGCATACAGAGGGGATCCGTGTTCTTGAGAGTGTAGGAGCTCAGACCACCCAGAGGTCAAAAGCTCCAGCCCTCCTTTTGCAGAGCTTGTCCTCCCTTACTATGTGATTGATAAACTCGGCCCCATCTTCTCCATTACCCTGGAAGGTTTGGGGGTAGCCAGGACTCTAAGCCCTCTCCGGCCCGGTTCCCACCAGCTCCCAAGCCTCCCAGGTCCCCCAGAAGCAGGAGGGCACTGTGGAGGGAGGGTCAGTCTTCCCCGCTGGGTACAACTGTGGAAGCTGGGCCCCGGACCACACCTGTGGGCCCAGGGTGGGTCAGGCTCGGGGTCTGACTCTGGGAAGGGAGGAAGCATCATGGTGTGAGACCCGAAAGCAGTTGGAAGGTTTGGGCAGAGGCTGGCCTGCCCTACACTTCCCAGGATCCCAAGATTGTTCTCTGCCTCCCTCAGAGACAGCGGGGAGGACCATGGCCCCTGTCCTCACTCAGTTCTGCGGAGCTGCTATAATGAGAAGAAGGGGCACCGGGGCAGGTGCTTGCCAGGTCCCTCCCATCAGGAACCAGGACCCTGGAGTTGGGGGGCACACAGAAGGCTTGGGTTCGGTGCCTTCCCAAGGCTCCCTGCTGACGGGCCCTTTGTCCTCAGAACAACAACTATGACTGCCCCCTTCCGGAGGAGGAGGCCAACCCCAAGGGCAGCAGCTGGCTGTACCATTCGGATGCCATCCGCACCTACCTGAACCTCATGGGCAAGAGCAAGAAAGACGCCACCTTGGAGGCCTGCGCCGGGGCCCTGCAGAATCTGACCGCCAGCAAGGGGCTGGTAGGAGCGGCCCCTCCTCTGCGCCCACCCCCATCACACCCCCATTTCTCTAGCTCGAAGCCAGCGTCTGCTCCCTTCCCTGTTCTCCCACGAGCGTGTCCTCGGTCTGAGTCTTAGCAATCACCTCTGGCCTGCGGAGCTCGGTTCTGCAGACACTAATAGAGGCAATGTCCTATGTGATATGGAGGAGCCACGAGGGAAGAGAACTAGCCCAGCCCTCTGGGAACTTCCAGGCGGCGGCCAGGTGACCCCACTCCTGCTGGATTCTGTCTGTGCCTACAGAGTCCTCTTTGCCTCGTGATTGCCCCATGCTGGCCCTGTCTGGGTGGGGGACAGGGATGAAGGGTGTGTTTGTGGCAGGAGGAGTCTCCTGTGTGTTGAACTGACAGAGGGAAAAACAAAGGGTTTGGAGCATGGGCAGATCTAGAGGAAGATGTGGCAGAATCAATAGAGGTTTTGAGGCCAAGTATAGTTTGGAGGACACGATGGAATGGCACTGAGCCATAGGAGGCCTGTTGCAATCAACAAGCATTTAGATGGGGAGGCAGCCAACAATCCCCCATCTTTACTTGGGACAAAAGAGAATCAGTTGGAAGCAGGACCGGGGTGAACTGAGGTAAGGAAGGAGCTTTCCTGACCATGAGAGGATGGAGCTGGGGGTCTTCAAGAACTCTAGACCAGCCTGGGACCAGATGACAGCGAGGATGTCTTTGTTCTAGAGACGCGGATGAGCTGGCCTATTTCCAGGGGGCCCTGGAGTATATCTCCATGTGGGCACGGACCCTCTCTTACCCGTCTTTGTCCTGGGCAAGTACACGACAAATATGTGTTGAGATCTCCGGAGGTATGGAAGTTGGAATGTGGTCAATGCTTCTCTAATTGACACTAGCACTGACCGTGGGGTTTCACGTGAGCAGACCCTGCCGGGACATGTAAGAAAGGCAGAGCTGAGATCAATAGCTGAGCAGGGGCGTCTGACCGTTTCGTTAGACTGAGAGTCGATTCAGGGCCCCCATGAGCGAGTGGTCTGAGACTTCCCTCTCATCACCCGTCTGGGCTCTGGGCTGATCCAGGAGTAGAGATCAAGGTCAGGAGAGGTAGGGGTGCATTGTCGCCTGGGTGCTCCGTTCATTGCTGGCACAAGAGCAGATTTGTGTCTCTCTTTGTTCGTGCTTCCAGCATGAAAGAGAAAAGGTGCTGGGGTTTCTTTTTTGTGGGATTCCCTGGCCCGCTCCCACCATGGTGCCCGGGAAGCCGCGGGCTAGGTCCTCACTCTGTCCTTCTTTCTCAGATGTCCAGCGGCATGAGCCAGTTGATTGGGCTCAAGGAAAAGGGCTTGCCACAAATTGCTCGCCTCCTGCAATCTGGCAACTCTGATGTGGTGCGGTCCGGGGCCTCCCTCCTGAGCAACATGTCCCGCCACCCTGTGCTGCACAGAGCAATGGGTAAGCGCCCCCCATAGCATCGGACCAGCCCTCTCCCCCAGGCCTCTAGCCAGGACATTCCAGAGCCTGCTGGAAGGTCCCCCTCTAAACTTTCCCTAGGGTGGGCATTCCAAGAGGGGAAGCTGGCCCAAGAGAGGCTTGGAGGGAAGAAGGGACAGGTCCCCTGGAGATGGGGGGGGCAGGTGTGCAGAGGTCCCAATCTGGGTCCCAAGCCCTCAGCTGGAGCTAGAATGGAGCCTGGAGAGGTCACCTTTCTAGGAACCCGGGTGAGGACAGTCCGGGACTATGGCCCCAGAGGGAGCCCCTCAGCCGCTCTCTCCCTCGGTCATGTGACCCTGTGCCCTCCACTCCTTTCTCTCTCAGGGAACCAAGTATTCCCAGAGGTGACCAGGCTCCTCACCAGTCACACCGGGAACACCAGCAACTCAGAGGACATCCTGTCCTCGGCCTGCTACACTGTGAGGAACCTGATGGCCTCCCAGCCGCAGATGGCCAAGCAGTACTTCACCAGCAGCATGGTCAACAACGTCATCAACCTGTGCCGGAGCAGGTGGGCCGGGAGGCGGGTGGTCTCCTCCCCACACCCCCTCACCCCCCCACCCCCTCACCCCTGCCCCATGCAAAGCAGGCCGTCCCGTGACTCCCTGTGAAGTCTCAGAGGCACAGCGGGAGCAGTACCTAGTACAGAGAGGAGAGCCAGGGCAGGGGAGGCTTGAATGCAGAGAAGTTCCAGAAGCCAAGAGCACTGTGGGTCACCGGCGGGCACTGGATCCTTAGGGGGTCGGCAGGAGGAATGGAGCTGCAGACCCTGCTGTGGGGGAACTTTATTCTACTCCATGGGACTTTCTCCTGCCAGGACAAGGGCTGGGGGATCTTCCCCCTCACAGCCCCCAAGGAGAATCCTACGACATTTCTTTTTTTCTTTTCTTAAAGTCTTTTTTTTTTTAATTTTATGTATTTATTTGAGAGAGAGGGGAAGCACGAGCAGGAGGAGAAGCAGAGGGGGAAGCAGGCTCCCTGTTGAACAGCAAGCCCAATGTAGGACTCGATCCCAGGACCCTGGGATCGTGACCTGAGCCAAAGGCAGACACTTAACCGACTGAGCCACCCAGGTGCCCCCTAGGACACTTCTAAGTGGGCAGGGCCATGGGGTCATGCCCACTGCACAGAGTGACCAGCCCAATGGGGCTCTTCTCTCACGCACCCCTGGGGCCTCCACACATCTCTAAGACCTGAAGGTGAGGGGAGGAGGGAGGAGGGTGTCATTCTCATGTCTCCCCAAGTCTCACCCCACAAATGAACTTCCTGCCTGCCCAGTGCCTCCCCCAAGGCTTCAGAAGCTGCCCGCCTCCTCCTGTCTGACATGTGGTCCAGCAAGGAGCTGCAGGGCGTCCTCAGACAGGTAAGGGCCCACACTGTTGACCCCCGCCCATGACGCTCTCCTGCACCTGCCGCCCTCCACACAGAGAGAGTCAGAGCTGAGAGACCAAAGTGCATGACGATGAACGTGGTCACACTCTGAGCAAATCTCTAGGCTAGGATTCTGGGAAGGTGCCGAGTGCATGGAGGGAGGAGGGAATCAAGGAAATGTGTGAGAGGCCTGGGGTGGGCTCCTTTAGGGACAAACTGAAAAGCAAGGTGAACAAAAGGTACAGAATTCATTTGAGGGCGTGATGTGGCCACAGAGGTAGGTTTGGGCTAGATTACCAACCCCTTTAATCTCTGCGAGAGTTTGCCCTTGGCGCCGGGGAGCCATTGCGGATTTGAGGGGGAGAGCGTCATGATTAAAGCAACACTTGGAAGCCTCGCTCGTTGCCAGGGGCAGGGCAGAGGGGACTGAGAGACGCTGGAGCGGCTGTATTTGTCGAGTGGTGACCCTGGCTCCTCTCTGTCCTCAATGCCTCCCAACCTCATCAGACACAAAGTCTTACCCCAGGTCTTAGTTTACCAAACCTCTCCACACTGACCTCTACTGCTCCTGCAGTTGCCATTCTTCGGACAGAGATGTCGGCAGTGGTGAGGCCAGAACAAAGACAGGACGCGGAAGAGACTGGTCAGAGTGACCATGCTCGGGTGCAAGCCTGGAGACACTGTGGCCACATTAGCAGAAATAGATAGTTTGGGGAGAGGCCAAGGAGGCTTTGTGGAGAGAGGGAGAGCAGTCCTGGTGTCAGGAGGTCAAGTCTGAAGGAATTGGATTGGGGTGCGGGTGTGGAACCCGAGGAGAGAGGCCAGGCTGCCACACAGACGGGAGCACTGGGCAGGTGGAAGCCCCGAGAGCAGGCAGGACCATCATGGGGCACAGGTGTGTGGGAGAGTCTCGGAGAGTAAGGGCAGAAGCAGGGAGAAGACCCTCACCTGGGGGCCAAGGAGAGCGAAGGGCCAGGGACCAGGAGGAGCTGTGCCAGCTGTGGCCTGGACGGGCTGAGGCCCATGCGGGAGGAAAAAGCACGGGAGGGGGCAGGCAGTGGTTCCCAGGGCTGCTGAGGCAGCAGGGAGGACGGAAACCAGGGAGGCCGCTGGATGTGGCAATCCGGAAGTCCCAGGCCACCTGTCACTGCTGGCAAAGCAAGGGGAGCCTCTGGGACCCCTGCCATGGGTGAGAAGGGGCGGGGAGGGACAGAGTGGGGCCAAGGGGAGAACCGCGCCCCTCAGTGTGGCCCAGGAAGGAGGGAGACAAAGGCATGGGTAAAAAGACCCCTGTTTAATGACAGAGGGGACCCAAGCATCTCTGTCGTGAGATGCAGAGGTGTGGGCAAAGCGGGGGAAAGTGAAAGGGCAGGAGGAGGAGGAAGACCTCAGAACAGAGGGGACGCAGGGGCTCAGGAGTGGCCTGATCAGGTAGAAGAAGAGATGGGGAGACACCTGCCCTGGGGCTGAAGGCGGAACTGCTCTTCCTGCAGCACAGCAGGGAGACAGGAGGGAGGCCCATGGAACCACAGTGGTCAGAGTCTGCAGGCCACAGCCACTGGTGACCCGTGTCCTCTGTTGGACAATCCAGTGCTCTGTCCCAGCAACACCACAGTGTGGGCAGGCTTGGCCCCATGGCAGCTGCTGGGGAGACTCTGCGGGAACGGGGGTAGGTGAGGAGACTGGGTGAGAACTTCCTCAAGCTTACCCGGAAATACTGACAGCACACCCACCCTAAGGCCCCCAGAGAGTTCCGCCATTCAGTCCCCATTCTCCCTCCAGCCGTACTTGGCAGCAGCTGCCACGTGACGAGGGCCGTGTTTCTGTCCCCAGAGCACCGCACATCCAGCGCCCCCTGGGTCCTGACAGCCACAGTGCGGTGGCCACGGGGCTGTGTCCACCCTGCAGAACAGGGGTTTGCCCCGATGCAGCGAGTCGTGGCAGGAGCGGCTGGGACCCAGGCATGCTCACTCCTGGGCTCTTTCCACAGAATCCAGCCAAGCTCAACAGGGGCGAGCAAGCAAGTCTGCGGTGGAAAATCACACATCATGTGATTCATGCCCAGACCAAGCCGGCCTCGGGCTTTGAACCGCCTGGTGCCTGGCTCCCTCATGTTCCCACAGGCCGGGGAGAGCTGACAGGTTCTTGGAGCTCTTGGCCGGCACCTGGCGCCCCTCCTCAAGGGCCTCTGGGCCCCTTCTGCTGTCCTCACTCACTCCAGAGCATTTATTGAGCACCTGCAGTATGCTGGGAGAAAGAACAGAACCAAGATCCTGTCACTCCTCAGCAGGAGCTCAGGGGCCGGCAGGGCTGCGGGGGGGGGAGAGCAGATGGCTGAGCAGAGCCCTCAGCGTGGCGGCTTCTCACCAGCAGCTCCAGGCGCCTCTCTGGTTGTGAGAAACACCGGACATGTCCTCGCTGCCAAGAGTTCTTGTCAAGATTTGAAAACAAAAAACAAAACAAAAAAAACCCACAGGGACAGTCAGAAGGAGGAAAAACAAACAGCTTTCCTAATCTGATTCTGGTTATTGTTCTGTTTAAAGAGTATTGAGTACGAGCTGAAGTCCTCAGGCCTTAATTCACATTTCTGCAGATCCGCATAGGAAATTCAGAAGTGCTGGTAGAGGCCCAGACACACTCTACTAACCCATGGCTAGCGATGGCCGTCTGTTTGGTTGCACATTTAATCAGGCCACGTTTAGCCCTGACACGCATGTCTGATGACTCCAGAGGGCTCTGGCTCAAGGCCAAGGCCAGTCTGGGAGGGCAGTGTCTGGCCCCGGGGAAGTCCCGCACTCTCGTCCTGGAGCATTTCATGCAGCTGCTGTTTCTGCCCCTGCAGCAAGGCTTGGATAGGAACATGCTGGGAAACTTAGCCGGGCCCAACACCCTCAGGAACTTCACCTCCCGATTCTAAGAAGGGGCTGCCAGAGCAAGGACGGATTGCAGGTAAGAATCAGCTCCCCCAGGGCAGAGGCACCTCCAGGACCCCTGCGGCAGCCTCAGCCGGTCTCAGAGGGAAAGGCCAGGCCTGTGCTTCATGGAGGCACAGAAGTCTCCTTCGATTTAGCAGACAGCCTGGCCGTGGCCAACACAAGGCCTGTGAGGACAGCTGTATAGGCCACTTGGCCAGGGTGTCGTGGGCTGTCCCACCACAGGATATTAGGGATGTGCAATGTCCTGATAGCATCAGTAGACCAGAGGTCTGGGCAGAACTTATAGGTACAGCTGTGTAGGTTACGCACCGCACAACCTAGGTGATGCCGTTCACGTGGACCATGGTGTGAAGGCCCCCCCCCCCCGCAGTGATACAATATGTCATTCTGAGTTTGCACACCTACAGCTCACTTTCTTATCCTTTTTATAATTCACTTTCTAGTCTGTACATGCCTAATGTGGATAAGCTTATTTCCAGCTGATGATTCCAGGGACCAAAAACTCAGAACCCGTATCTATGACAAAGGCCTGCAAGCCTTAGCTTCCAGTAGAATCACCTGGGCTGCTTCTTAAAACACACACCCCTGGCCCCAGCCCCAGCAGTTCTGACTCTGGAGCTCTGGAGTGAAAAGTGCATTATTAAACAAGCATCCAAAGTGTTTCTGAGGCAGGTGACATCATCAGCCTTCCCTAGAGGGTCACCAGAGATGGCCCTGGTGTGGGGCCATCTGCAAAGAGCCAGGGGTGAGGAACAGGGTCTCCTGAGCTGAAGGGGGCTTCTTAGCACCCTGGCTATCTGCCAGCACCCCTGAGGAGAGTCCTGGTGGGGGACAGGGCTGTAACTCTGGTCCAGGTGAAGATAAGTAAGATGTCAGACACCTTCTCCTGGCAGAAAAGCTTCAACACGAGGATGGAAAAAGAAGACAAAAGTCAATAGCTTCTTAATGGGCAAAGTCTAGACCCTCAGGGCTGTGCGGGGCACCGTGCTGGCCGAACAGGGTGGGCATGGCAGTGTAGGGACAAAGCTGACAAGCTTCTGGCTCAGCAAGAGCGACCTACAAATGTGTCAAGGGTGACTCGGAATCCCCTCGCCGGCCAGGGCGCACATCCGTGTGGATGTGGGTAGAAAGGGGTGGCAGTATTGGCTAGACCTGCTGGTGTGGGGGTGTCTCCCTGGAAATGCTAACCAGATGACCTCTCCTTTTCCAGAAATGATACAACCCAGCTGAGAAGACCTCAGGCCTTGCTGGAGGGGTGATTCTGCCCACCATGTGCAGTGTTTGGAAGAGTTCAAATGCAATTGAGAACAACCCTGAAAACTGTGGATGATGGAAATATTTCTAGATTTTTTTTTCCTTGGGGGAACTGGCGGGCAAGGGGGGTTGGGAAGGGTGGGGGGGGACTGTTCTTGAGTTAAAGGGGCTTATGTTTCATGTCAATACTTCTTCTGCTGAGAAATGGTATATATATATGTGTATAATGTGAGTGTGTATGTGTGTGTGTGTGTGTGCGTGCACGTGCCTGCATGCTTGTGCACGAGTGCCTAGAGCATGGCCACAGACTGCAAAGAGCTAAGTCCGCTGTTTCTGCAGCTCACGGGGTGGTGAAAAGCACTCTCATGCTCCCACGTTCCTACACAACCTGTACTTTCTGTTTTAGCTGCCCGCGGTTCCCAAAATGTGTCATGCCAGGGTAGGGAGCAGAAGCCTTGCAAGGGACCCATCTCCGGGACCAGGGGAAGGGGGGGAAGTAACTGGGGCTGGGGCCAACCCTTAAGAGCCAGCTTTGCAGGAAGGGCGGCTGGTGGGGCTGTTGAAGTTCGGTGTATTTCATGGGAAACTTCGGTTGTCTGATAATGCCTCCCTTCCCGCAGGGCCACAGGACCTGGGACTGGACAGGGTGGAGTCTCCAGAGGCTGGGCCAGGACAGTGACGCTTGCTTTGCTATCCTAAGTCTGCTCTGGGGGAGTAGGAGCCAGAAAGATGGGGCTGGCCATTCTCTTGGGCTGTGTACCAGTCAGAGGCTTCAAGGACTTATCTGTCTGTTTCAGGAGGAAGAAGGCAAAATGGTGCTCAAAGCCAAAGAGCTGCTTGGAGAATGGCAGTTCACTCTTTATTTTACCAGTGGTGAGGGGGACAGGCTGGGGCTGGACAGGCACCTGCTCCAGGCTCCAGTGGGACAGTGGCCGTTTGGAAATTAACCAGGAGAATACTTCCCTGCATGCCTGCTAAGACTCAAGAGAGGGAGTGTTCTGGGTCTCCGGAGACTTGGAAGATGGGAATTTGGATAGACCAGGAAAGGGAGCAGTCACTTCAGGGCACGAACAAACCCCAGCCCCAGCCAGAGGCCAATCCCACCTTCTCCTGAACCCCAGCCATCCTGTCTCCGCACTGTCTTGGGAAAAACCACAGAGGATGTGATATAAGAGGCTTGTCAGGGGCACCAGCCACACCCGAGACCCCAGACTCTTGTGCATGTCAGAGGAGAAGTAGTAGAAGGACCTCCTGAGGGCCTCATGCAAAAGCTTGCAGTAAATAGCCCTTAGGAGACACTGCAGGCTAGAGCAGAACATGGGTTCCCAAGGCTTCTGACGTCCGCCTCCACCACCCGTACTAACATTGTGGGCTCAGCTAGGAATTAGCTGCCTGGGCCGTAGCCTTCTCCAGAAGAGTAAAAGGTGCTCCTCACTTTCCATTCCTCGTCATCTGCCTCCCAGGCCCCCTGCCGCCCACCCTGCTCTACCCCCCAGTCCAACCCCGCTTCTTACCCCAGCAGGCAGAACCGAAAAGCACCCTTCTGGACGAAGTACGTGCCTGTTAAGACAGGTGACAGACTGGGGCCAGGCCTGTGATGACGGGCCATTTAATCAGTGTCCCCCGCTGCTGTTGGGTCCGTGATGCCTTCCCCCTTTGTTGCTCATGATGGAAGGCCTCCTCCTGACTTCCCTCTATCTCTCAGGGGCCACATGGGAGTGTGGTCCCACCAGGCTGTCCCGGGCGTAGCTTCCAGGATGACTCCTCTGCCGGTCACCAGGCTCAGAGGAATCCATTTCTTAAAAAAATATGTATGAAGCACCAGGACGTGCCAGGCAATGCTGTAAGCCCTCAGGATACACACGTGAACAAAACAGACCACGGCCCCGTCCTCATGCAGCTTACGTTCTCGGGGAGGAAGGAGGAGACATGGGGTTCTCGGCTTTGGGGATCCCCCCAGTCTGAGAGGATTGTCCGGTCCAGTCAGGGCAAGAGGGAACTAGCCCACTACCCGTGAGTCCGTGGCGGCCCCCAGGGAGGTGCCCCTTCCCTTAGCGCTGCCCTCACTTCCTGCCACTCTGCTGGACTTCTGTCACCAGCCTGGGCGAAGAGCCGGGTGGGCCCAGCCCGCTGCCTTGGGGAACGGTGGGCTAAGATGGACAGTCAGGCCAGGCCTGATTTTGTAACCTCTCTCGTGCTTTCTCAGGCCGGCCAGCTGGGCCCGTCACCTGGGCTTCTGACCTGTGGCCGTCACTTTGGAAGAGGCAACACTGACAGAGTCCCGAGGATGCACTCCCTAAAGACGGGGAGGAAGGGGTTTGCCCAGGCATGGCTCAGTATCTGCAGCCCACACTGGCTTCACGCTACCAGGGCCAACACCCCAAAAAAGACATTCCAATTTGGGGCCCATGAGGAAGGACATAGACCACTCAGTCCCTGCCTGTCCCTGCCCTGACACCAGGATCTCTTGTGCTTCAGACAGATCCGGTCATTGGCCACCAGCAGCCTGTCCAGCGGGGGCCAGACCAGCGTCGCAGACCCCATGCTTCCGCAGTGACGCAGTGAAGGGTTTTCTCCAGACATGTGGAGACAGTGATGTTCTCTCTTGTCCGCCCCAGAGCCTGGCTGAAAGGTGGGATGGTCAGGCTGAAGGAGGCTAGGAGGATGGGATGGGCAGGGGGAGATAAGCAGAGGGAAGCCCAGGGGATGATGCTGGAGGTGCCCTGGAACCCCTCTGGAGCCCAGCCTTCCCTTTCCTCCATGTCGGTATGAGAACCTCGTGCTGGCGAGGCCGTCTCCCTGTGTGCTGTACCATGTATTTGCTTTTGTGGAAATATAGGAAATCAATAAATTGCTGGCATTTCTTTGAATTTTTTTGAGCAGTGGATTATTTGGGGGTGCCATTGAGGAAAGAAGAGCCGCTCCCTCCCTTCCAGGCTCTCCTCTTACTTCGCCTGCGCCAGGCTAGGACCGGGCACGACCTGAGGGCAACGGGCGACGGGCGCCACCACGCAGAAGCACCTGCTCCGTGTCTGCGCATCTGAGCCCCCCGGTGGCTCCAGGACCCCAGCACTGCTACCCTAATCTGACACATGAGTAAAGTGGGGCTTGGGAGGAAGCGAACATGCCCGACGTCACAGAGCTTGCAGAGGGAAAAGGCACCCGGCCCACGAGTGCCCCAGGCAGAACACCCATAGGGAAAGGAACTTCAAGGACATAAGAAGAACCCTAAGAGTTATCCTATCTGTGTCCTGTATGAGGTGCTGGGAGCATTGCAAAAGCAGAGGATGTGCCCCCGCCACAGGAGGGTCATACAGGATAAGACGCACACGGGAACTTTCTAAGACACAGGTGGTACATTCCAGGTGGTGGCCTGGATATAACCCGCATAGGCCATCACCGAGCATCAGGGCCATCTGGATGGAGAAGGGTGAGAAAGCTGAGGGAAAGCGCTGAAGATGAGCCTTTCCCAGCTCGGGAGGGTATGCCTGGCACGGCCTCTCTAGAGAGCCACGGCCCTGACTTTCTGGGTCATCTCTCAGTTCAGTAATGGGAGGAGAGGCCGGGCCCAGCCCAGGGGGAGAAAGGTGGCCTGTCTGTGGCCCAGATTATTAATACACTCAGTCAGGGGCCCCTGGAAAGGTCTTGAGACCTGAAAAACATGTTTTGGCTCCGAAACGTGAGCTCAGATTACAAATTCAAAATCAAGAAATGTCGGACGGTTAAGCTTTCATTGGAACAGCGCATAAAGACAGATAAACACACAACTCCCATGCATGTGGCTCCATGGATCTTTGCAAACTGCACACCCCATGCAACCAGCACCCAGATCAAGAACTAAGTGTTACCAGGGGCGCCTGGGTGGCACAGCGGTTAAGCGCCTGCCTTCGGCTCAGGGCGTGATCTCGGCGTTATGGGATCGAGCCCCACATCAGGCTCTTCAGCTATGAGCCTGCTTCTTCCTCTCCCACTCCCCCTGCTTGTGTTCCCTCTCTCGCTGGCTGTCTCTATCTCTGTCAAATAAATAAATAAAATCTTTAAAAAAAAAAAAAAAGAACTAAGTGTTACCAGCACCCGAAGTCCCCCTCAGGGCCCTGCTTGTAAACGGCTCCGCTCCCCAAGGGTCACTGCTATCTGAACTTGTCACACCATACAGTGATTTCACCTGTTTTGCACTTTATATAAACGGAGTCAGGATGTCGCCTGTTGTGTCCGGCTTCCCTAGCTCATGGGCCTGATGTTCTTCCATTACTATGATATGTCACCTTCACGGCCGTGAACGTGGCAGTCCAACGTGGGACAATGCAAATGCAAAATACGGTCTGACCCCAACACCACCAGCATGGTCGCATCCAGATTTCTAAGCATCTGGAAACAACGTGTGGATTAGCCGTCTCACTTCCCCCAAAGTTCCCACATGCGGTGTGATCACTGGGAAATTAAAACTAACAGCAAAGAAATGTCACTTGATGTGGGTGTGGGTGCATCTAACGTGTAGGGGTGGCAAAGGGCTACAAAGGTCCTCAGTCGGCCATCCCTGGCCAAGAGGGTGACAGGCCTTCCTGGCCCCTCAGACAACTAGCCTAGGAGCATGAGAGGGCCTTGGGGTCCAGGAGCAAAGGGCAGGACCGAACTGGGGGCCGCAGGAGCAGCTGGAAGCCTAGATGGTGCCCGGGGAAAGGGCCCAGGGTCCTAGAGACGGAGTCCCCCAGACCCCCACGGCCAGGCTGCACAAGTCCATCTGTCCCTGAGCCTTGAAGCCATTTCCTCCTGCCCCTTTGCCACTGGCCTGGCCCAGGGCCCGGGTTCCCCCAGGAGTCCAAGCTACTCCAGAGACAAAGCGGTCCTCGGGCCTCACTTCCTAAAATGCAGCGCGTTCTGCTGCCCAGCGTGGTCAGAGAAAGAGTGAACATAAGTTGTTAAGAACAATAGTTGTTTTACTTGAGGGGCCAAAACATAACCCCTTTACCTTGCCAAGCCTTAAGGTATTCATTTTCTGTTTTGAGCTTTACCTCATTCTAGTGAGACAAGCAGAGCTCAGAGTATGAGATTCCAATGTACAGATTAAAGGGGAAACCATCTTTTCCAGACTCACGTTGCAAGTGTGTGGCTGAAGCAAGGCTGAGACTCAAGCATCTTCTGTCCCAGCCGAGCGTACTCTGACGGGCTCCCAGGAGCCTTCCCTGTCAAGGCCTTAGAACATGATAGGACAGCCCTGACACAAAGGCAGTCCTGTGCACAATCAACCCAGTGACTCAGAAGCTCTCGCTACCTTGAGTGAGGCTTGCTAAGATGACACATCTTATGAGCACGGGTTGCTATGCCGATGTGTTGATGAGTAGAAAGTTCTGATTTATGGAATATCGGACACCAGAAGCCACTGTGAAGATCATCTAGTCTGGGGCCACCTGGTTTGTTTGGTCAGGACATGGGGCAAATGAACCCCCAAAATGCCTCAAGGACCCCAGCAGGCATGCCCCGCCTAACTGGTCATCCTTCAGACACCTGCTACAGCTTCAACAGAGCACAAACGTCACCAAGCAGTGTGTCAGGCCTCTCGGGGGAGAGGGTCAAAGCTGATGAGCCCTGCTGATGGCTGATCCGCAGACACATTCCAATATAAGAAAGGACGGTATGCTCCCAATGCCCCAGACCCACTAGTCAGCCATAAAGAAGTTTCATAACTGGTGAATTAATTTAAAAACATTTCCATATTCATCAAGTGGTTCAAATCTCTGGGCCGTAATTCTACTCCCTCTACAGAAAGCCATTAAAATCCTGCTCTCTACACCTCACTCAGAAAGGAAGCTTCAGGCAGGTCTGTATGGTCAATGGGGCCACGTGTGTCATTCCGGATCCTCCCAAGCTCACATTCCTGGTTTCGGGGGCCCAAAGTTTTCCTGGAGGACAGCTGGGGTATGGGCACAGGTGTAGACCCAGAGAGGAGTAACCACATATCTGCATATTAATTACATAATTATGTTTAGTCTTCATATCGATGCCACAAAGCAGGTTTGACCCTTCCCCTTTCACAGACAATGAAACTGTGGTTCAGAGAGGCTGAGTTATTTATTCAGGGTCACACAGCTAGGGATGGACTCAGGATTGGAACCACATCCGAGGCTGAGGCTGCTGCTCTTCCCCCTTAGCTGTAACTGCATTTAGACAGCAGCTGCCAGCAGCTTGGCTGACTTGTCAGCTGCCCTCCGGGGACCACCCTTTGACTGCAGGGCCCCCTCTGAGCCTCTGTAACCTGGGTCGGAGACAAGAGCAAGCACCCATGCCCTGCACACGTGCTGCTCACTTTTTTTTTTTAGTCAAGAAACATCTGGGTAAAAAAAATTCTCATCCTCCAAAGAGGCTCTCGAGATAAAACTAGGAGTCAAACCCCGCCCCCACCCCCCTGCGACCTCACTGGCTCCTCCAAGCTGATGAAAGCCATTTCGCAGACAAGTGGCCTGTTCTGACTCTGAGTCTTTTCATATTTTGTGCAGTTTTAAGCTATTATCTGTAAGAAAGATGATTTGATAGGCTCTACTCCACCAGCACTGAAAATGGAACCTTCTGACCATCGAATGTAGTGACATGAAAGTCATTGGTGCCTGATAAGAGCAATTCTGGTTACATGGTAAAAGCAGAAACTTGACTAGAGTGGGTTCATAAGAAAATGGAAAAAATGAAGTCACAGATAGTAAATATTTACAGTTTCATGAGTAGCTTTGTTGTAAAGGGAAAGAGAAATGAAGTGGTTTCTGGAGGTGGATGTATCAAGAAAGGCCATTTTCTAAGATAAAAACATGTCTTCTATGCTGTGAGAATAATCCATCAGAGAAGGAAAAGTTAGTGATACAGAAAAAGAGGGAAGAATTGCTGGCATGATGTTCTCGAACAGACAAGAGAAGACGGGACATGCATAAGTGAACGTGTTGGCCTTGGATAGACTGTGGACCGTTCGTCTACACTCTCAGAGGCAGGTGGGTGGGTAAAGGCGGTAAGAGCAGGTCAGCTGGAGTTTCTTTGTTTGGCTTCCATGCTCTCAGTGAGATAGGAAGCTCAACTATCATCTGAGTGAGGGTCGAGGAGGATGTGTTAGATATTTGGGAGAGGGGGAGGAGGCGAGACACCTAGGAAAGAAGAAGAACTGAGGAACTAACAAAATATCGTAGGGATGCCGGGCGGCACTAAGAACCCTCTTGAGGTCGGTGTCATGAATTTAAAAGGACTCAGTCTAGGCCTGGATTTCCTCCACCCGCATTTTGCTACCACGCAGGTGCAGGTATAGACCATGTGAGGAGTATTTAACCAGAGATTTTTCCAAGAAGGTACGATGGGGCAAGAGAGGAGTAAAGGAGGTAAGCCTGCGTGCCAAGGAGTGGTTAGAGATGGGCCAAGAACTTCAACCTGGCAAGTAAGGGGAGAACATGAGGGGTGTGAGAGTTGATTAAAATTAAGGCGATAGAAAGAACGGATTATAAGGTCTGAAGAATTAGGAGAGTCAGAGGATTTGAGGGAGTGCGCTGAAAGTGAGGAAGTTGTAGTCACAGAGCATGTTGCTTGAAATGGAAAAGATGCAAAAATTGTCATCATTGGTAAGGTAAGATTAGCCGACTGTGGGAGTGAGTAGCTAAGATAGGATAGAGGAAACATCATCAGTGGATAGGAGATCAAGGAACCAAGAGGCCAGGATATTGGAAGGATCATACTCCTGGACATGGAAATCACCAAGAATTAAAACAACTCATATTGAGAAAGTGATAGAAGACTGCAGCTGAAGTCTTCAGGGGAATGAGGGGAATGGCCTGGGGTCTACATGCCACCGCACCGGTGGTAGTACCGGCACAGGGTGTTAGTGTTTGACCAAACTGAAGTAAAGGGCCAAGGCAGCTCCAGGCTTCCCTCTGTCCTGGGTTCCACCTATATTCATTTCTAGTCAATGCTCAAAGGCAACCCAAGAACAAACCACTGTTTGAGATTACAGTGAGAAGGGATCCACACTTCGCTGCTGGTCTGAGCCCTGTGGGTCCCAGTGCCCGGCTGGCGGTCCCCCTAACTCACAGCAAGGCCGGGGTATGGGTGGGGGCTGGTGCGGGGAGCACAGCAAACGTACTTCATTGTCAGCCTACCAGGTTATCTTGAGAGGCGAGTTTCGAAGTTTGGCAGAGGGGTGGGATGGAGCAAGAGAGGCAGGCGTGGGAGAGGGAGGCAGAGGCCAGGGTCTGGGGCTTTGCTAGAAGCCAGGACATTGTGTCTGCTTCTGCTGCTCCTTCGGAGGAAACTGACGCACCAAGAGGGGAGAGCGCAGATAGCAAACCTCAGACCTCTCTCGTGGCTACCCTGAGAGCCTCTTCCCAGCTTCCCCGCACCTCCCTGGGCCTTCCTTTCTCTACTCAGGTCTCCACCAAGCTTAAAACCAACCTGAGCCACACATGTCTCGGGTTGTTTGCTTTTGAGAAACAAAAGACAAAGGTGGATGAAATCACCACTAGCCAGTCATCCAAGCAAGAAACTCTAGCCTCGTCGTTAATTCTGCCTTTCTCATTCAGGCACGAAGTCCTTGACGGTGCTGAGATGTCATCTCACCTCCATACCCACCAGCACTGTCTTAAACTGGGTCCCCTACCAACTCAAGACACCAGTGCCTCCAGTTGGCCCCTCCACCTCTCGCTCCCCCCACCCGCCTCCCAGCCACCAGACTGCAGCCACTAGCGCGATCACTGAATGCAAAGCTGATGAAATCCTTCCTCTGCATAAAAACGTCTGCCAGCTCCCAATTTTCTGCAGCTAGAATTCTTAGGCTGTCACCCAAAGCTCTTCCCGGCTGGCCCCAGTCCACCCTGTCTGTCTCCGGCTCCTTCCCATCCACTTACTCTCTGCACTCCACCCATGGGAGGCATCTCCCCAAACACGACGTGCCTGTTTAATCCCACTGTCTTGGTGTTGTTTCTTCTGCCCAAGTGTGCCCTCCCCCTAGGTCTGCCCGTCAGAACCCTGTTTATCCTTTGAGGCCCAACTCACATGCCCTTCCCTCTGCGGGACCTGCGTGTTTGCACCTGCGCGGAGGCCCCGATCAGGTCTTGACTTGCACTCGGTTCTATTTTCACCCTCTGTGGAACGTGGAGTTCCTTGTGGGCAGCGACAGCGACTTACTCATTTTTGTGTCCTTACTCAACACCTAGCACGTTGCCCGGCAGAGAGCGTGTGCTCCAGTGTGCGTAGACGCGGAACTGAAGACGACTCTGGGTTCATCTCCTGTTGCACCTATCTTAAAAGCCGCCCAGGCCTCCCTCCCCACTATCTGATCTTGAAGGTCCAGACCTGCCGCCTCCAAGTTGGCCGAGCAGCCTCTGAGCCCCTCCAGGGAAAGACCACTCAAAGCTGTCCTAGCTGTTAGAGGCGCCCCTCCCGTGGCTTCCCCTCACCGGCCCTTGGCTTCCCTCACTGGGGCCATGGAGAACAGATCTCATCTCTCCGCCTCGGGACAGTTCTCTCAGTCTCTGAACACGGCCCCCCTGAGCCTCTGAGTTGGCTCATACCCAGGCCAAACCTTCTCAAAGTTCTTCAGACTTGGTTTATAGGGCACCGTTTAGCATCCCGTCACTGTCTTGGTAACCCTCCCGAATACATCTCAGACTATCATCATCCCTGTTAAGAACTGGGGCTCTGTGGGGGCGCCTGGGTGGCTCAGGGCGTGGTCCTGGCGTTCTAGGATCGAGCCCCACATCAGGCTCCTCCGCTGGGAGCCTGCTTCTTCCTCTCCCACTCCCCCTGCTTGTGTTCCCTCTCTCGCTATCTCTCTCTCTGTCAAATAAATAAATAAAATCTTTAAAAAAAGAACTGGGGCTCTGAATGGGGCCTAGGACACCGGATGTGGCCCAAGTGGTACCAAGGCCAGTGGAACGGGACCTCTCTAATTTGGGGCCTACATGTGTAGTCTGCTCTGTCATCCAGCCCTGCAATCGCTGGGTTCCTGGCCTCTCCGAGCAACCATCCCTTGGAAACTCTTGCCGAGGTCTTTTCTGACTGCAGGGGGCCCAAGCCTGTGGCGGATCCTCCACTGAGTTTCCTCAGAGAGCTGGGTCTCGTCACGAGCAAGGAAACTGGGCATGTGCCTGTCGGTATTTGGAAATGGAGTTCTCCAGTGTGGATGGATCCAGGTTTGGAATGAATTTATTCTCAGGTAATTTAGTTCCAGCTGGGGAAGCAGTCAGAAGCCACAGAAAGCGATGTCCCAATATAATTGTCAGGAAGTCCCAGCTCTGCCACAGAGCCAAGGGATGGCCTTGGGAAAACCTCCTCACCCATTTCCTTTCCGCTAAAATGAGGCATCTAGGGTCCCGTGCAGTTCCGCCTCTCTGATATGACTCTCAGAGCATCAGTGCTCGCCATCGTCCTTTCCCCATGCCCCCCTCCCCTGGTTCCCCAGGGTCCTCACGAACTCCAGACGCTGGCCCCAGCCTGCCCCAGCTCCCTGGCAGGGGCTGGGGAGCCCACACTGGCATTCCTGTATAGATTCCCACACCCAACCCGCCTTGGCCGCCTCAGCCACACTGTGCTGGTGGCAGGAGGCAGGAGGCCGAAGAAGCCGGTGAGTCAGGCTGTCAGAACTGGCCCCGCCAGTCCCACGTTCCATCGAACCACAGTGTCAGCAAAAGCCCAGGCCAGGTTTGGGCTAGAAACCTCTTCCAGCTGCTGCCACGCATTCTCCAGGTGGGCAAGGCATAGAGCTTTCCTGCAGAAGTCCAGGCCAGCTGCTGGATTTGCCAAAGCCCTTCCCTCCCTCCCTCTCCCTCAGGAGGGAGTCACAACCTCTTTTATAATGGCCGTCAGGCCCATGGGAACAGCCTTTTCCCTGCTGGCAGGGACAGGACCCCAGCTCCAGATGAGGCTGGTGGATCTGAGAGACATCAGCATTTGAGACTCGAAACAAAAGTGGGTGAGAACAACTGGCCCCATAGATCTGGGTGAGGTGACACTGCCTCTACCCACTCGGCCACTGCCCAGAAGGGGTGTGGAGAAAGAAGCTCCCCCGGCCCACCAGACTCAGCTTCTCACCTCAGAAAAGGGGGGCAAGGGACCCCTTAGCACCAGAGAGCCTCACATAAAAATTTCAGTGTGTGTGTATGTGTGTGTGTGTGTGTGTGTGTGTGTGTGCGTGTAGAAGGGAATTAGGCTAGCATTTCCCGAAGTCACTCCCACAGGACATTCACAGATGCTAAGTGACAGAAGAAGTCTATATTTTAGAAACTCTGGGCTAAATGAAGTTACACGGTTTTGTTTTACTCATATTTCCCAGAAGCTTTAATGTGCTAATGTGTGTCCCAGCAGAGAGGACAGAGAAAGAGAGAGGAAGTGGGGGTGACAGGAAGCCCCTCCTGAACTCGTTTCATGGAAGAACACTTCTTGACAGACCACCTGGGTTCCAGAGAGCCAGTCTGGGGGAAACTCAGATTGGTTAAGCTTCCTTTCGAAGGCCCTTCTGGAACAGTAAATGGCAAACCAGACGAGCACGGCCTGGGAGAGACCTCTGTCTCAGATGACAAGGGTCAGGGGTAACTCTGGTGTGTCCGGCCTTCAGCCAGCTGGAGAGGCTGGTGGGAAGGTCATTCGAAAAACAGGTATGGGGTTGGAAGAGCAGAGCAGGGCCCATGTCACCATTTACAGAGTGAAATGCTCTCTTCTGTCTCCAGCCAGCTGATGCCTGCTGACGCCGAGTCCCAGAGTCCCCCTCTTCTCCAGGCTTGGAAGAGCAAGGGTAACCTACCTCAGTAACTCTCAAACTGTAATGCACCTGCGGACCCCTGGGGACTGTGTTAAAATGCAGGTTCTGAGATGATGCCGTTGCTGCCAGTCGTCCGTCCACGGACCACACGTTGAGTAGCAAGGCCCTAGCCAGTACAGGAAGACTTTCTGGAAGGGTAGACCTACAAAAGAGGGGAGACTTGAGGAAAGAGTAACCAGAGAGCAGGGCTGGGGCTGCAGATTACTGAGAAAATGGGGAGAGACTGAAGGTGAGACAGGATGGGGGGGGGGGGGGGAAGGGAGGCCAAAGTAGTCCGGGGCTCAGATTTTAAGGTTGGGTATGGGGCAAGAGGCACAGAAGAGGCCTGGAGGATGAACACGAAGCTTGAGCAGCTAGCAAATTCCACCCACCCCACCCCAGCCCCACCCCTGGGGCCACGCAAGTGCAGGGCCTAGGGACCACAGGGTGAGAGAGAATCCTTCAGAAGAGTAGCATGGCCACGTGGGCTCCATGTCTCCCCACTCTACAGAAAGATGTCTGATGTCCTGGCAGGAGATAGGATGTCATCAGCACCTTCCCCTGGCCTCCCTTCACTGGTGGCTGCAGGCGAGGCAGGATGGGCTGACTCACCCAGCCAGGCCCATCTTCCCATGACCAGCGGCTCCCAGGCTCGGCTCAGGGAAGGAGAGGGTGGGAAGGAGGGGCTGGCCAAGGCCTGCCCGAAGGCCCCTAGCCTGGGAGGGACAGGGGACCTAAACTGGGGGAATCTGAGAGGAGGGAGAAGGGGGAGTAGACACCACAGGGAGGGAAAAGGACAAGGGAGACACACTGGGGGAAGGGAAGCCTTTCGACCTCCACAGTATCCCAGAGATAACAGCAAACACTCATGGGCTTGTGCCACGTGCTAAGCACTGTCCTGAGCACTCATATTTATATAAGCTCATTTCATCCTTCAAAATTCAATGAGGCAGTTGCTAATATCATCCCCACTTTACAGATTAAAAAAAAAAAAAAAACCTGAGACAGTAACTTGGCCAAGGTCACTCGGTGAATACACAGTAGAATGGGGATGAAATCCAAGGAGTCTGGCTTCAGAGTTGATGCCCTTAAATACTTTCCAGAAGACAACAGATTTTAGGACACCTAAGACTTCTCTTCCACTCTCCACCACCCCCCACCCCATCGTCTGGCCTAGTAGGATACAGAATGGCTTGTGGTGGCCACACCACCAGTACCACTCCGTCAGGCGTGGCAAGGCAGCCTGACCTCTTTCTCAGGAAAAACTCCTTTCCAGCTAGTGGTTCGCCAGCACCCCCCTCACCGCCGGTCATTCATTCAGGGCACTGCAGCCCTGGCCTCTTCATCACTAGCTGAAAATTCTGTGGATTTTCAGAGTGTCCGTTTCTTCAGTGTCAAATACCCGTGTCAAAGAGCCCCTGCTGTCCAGAGCCCCCAGATCTCTCTGTTCACCTTTCCAAGCAGCAAGATTATCTCTGGACTTTTCAGAACACCATGTAGACGTCAGAACCCATCCAGTGTGACGTCTTGGCTCCTTGGGGGTACACGACCATCCGTCCATTCAGCAGCTACAGAGAGCCCCGAGTTCCAGGCACATTCTTGCGGCTGGGGATTCAGCAGTGAACAAAAACAGACAAACTCTAGGTCTTCTGGAGCTTACAGTAAAGAGACAGACCAAAAACAAGATCATGGAAAGGGACCAGAGTGTGGGGTGGAAGGGAGGGTGCAGCACTGTTTGCTTTATGGGCAGGGATGGCGGGGGCTGAGTAAAGACCTAGAGGAGGGGAGGTTTGATCATGAAATCTCACTGCGCTCTCGATAACTGCTACCACCTGGGCTCTGGAAAAGTCCCTTCCCTGCTAGATGGTGGGTTCCAGTAAAGTTTCCAAAACTTGACAGCCACTTTTGATTCTTTCAACAGCCCCATTGTAGTTCCTAAGACTTCAACCTCATCCACTTCAAATGGCAACCTCACATTTGATTCACAGCTCCCCATCCCCTGCTGCCCGGCTCGGACTAGACTTGGGGAGCGGGGCTGGGCTGAGCTCTCTCATACGCCCCTTTCCCACACGGACCCCTCTCACGCTGGGACGGCGCCAGGGAAAGGGAAGGCAACTGCTCATACTTGGTTCCCACGGGTGTCTCACCCTCCTCCTGTGTGGGTCCAGCTCTTCTGCCTTGTGGTCAATTAACTCAGAGGGGCCCAGGCGGGGCCCAAGAGGCCCCCCTGGGAAGTCTCTCCCAGGCCACACCCACCTGGCTTGCCACGTACCACGTTCCAGAGTGCGTGCTCAAAAAAGATGCGTTGGATTTATTGAATGACTGAACCAAGGAACGAATGAACCCTTAAACAATGGACACATTAGTAATCAAGCAGCCTTGGTGCTAACACTGACATCACATGAGTGAAGTAAACATCGGAGCCTTTTAAGATGAGTTTTTCTTTTTCCAGGTTCCATTGTTCTGTTTTAATTTGCAGCTCTTTGACAAGTATCAAAGACAATACAAGGACAACGCAACTATTTTACCATGTTTTCCCTCTCCGTCAATATTTGACAATCAAATGATCAATTCCTGTACAAGATCTGCTGAATGAGAATGATTTCCTCCTACATTCATCCAACCGGTATGGAGGGGCACTGGGACCTCTGCACAAACAAGCCAGCCCCCGCCGGGTGCCCCCGCCCCCCGCCCCTAGACACGGAGAGCAATTAGGAAATCAGCAATGCAGCTGGATGGGAAGAGGCCCGTGTTCATTAGCAGGTCATTTTATCTGAGCAAAAAACAGCGGTAAGATCGGTAAGATCACACACTCATCATCCCGGGCTGCCCCGGGCAGTGATCAAAAGTCCGCAATAGACAGATGGGAACATTCTTTCACACGAGTTTTCTTATAAGGATCAATGCACACATACTTTGCATTATATCGTCAGAAATTATTCAACTATTTGTTAGCTAAAATACGTGATTTCTTTAAAATACACTTTTCTTTGTTTCCATCAGATACCCAATTTTATTCAGTGGAAAATATACCATGCAAATAAAACATCATAAGCAGAACAGTCGGGATCCTGCCCTGTATGACCTTGGATGAGTCACTTCACTGCTTTGAGCCCCAGCTTCCTCACAGATCAAGTGGAGTTCTTTAGGTCTTTACTGTAATTGGAGAGTGCACGTAAACCGTGTTGCACACAGCAGGTGCTAACAGGTGGACCATTAGTATGATTATGTAGCCAGCTTATAAATTATGTCCAGTCTCTTCCAGTGATGTCCACAGCTCACCACCTCCCCTGGGCCTCAGTAGGTGAGAGATGTGGGGCCAGAGGGGTCTCCATGTCAAGTTCAGAGGGAAGAATTCTGCTTGCCCATTACCCCCCAAGCAGCAGTGAAGTGACCTCCCCCTCCATCCTCACCGACTGCACCCCAAGTGGCTGGCTTCTTTGGGGAATTGGCAAGGGGCGGGTAAGGTAGCTCGTGCTAAACAGGTCTCCGTGACCCACCTTCCGCAAGCCCAGCACAATCTCAGCCCTGGAGCCAGCCCGGGAATCTCCCCACCTTTCCCACCCCGCCCTCCACTTTCCTAAAGAGCAACCCCAGCCCCACTTGCAGACCTGCGTTGCCCAGGCCTGACTTTACCGGGGAAACTGCTTCGGGTGTGCTGAAGGTGTGGCTGGTGTGGCTGGTGTGGCCCGGGCGGCTCTGAGTGCAGGGCCACGGGGCAGGGCGACACCCCCGGGGTACTTTGCACAAGGTGGAAACATTTTTCTCCTGAGTCTTCAGCTGAGAGCAGTTGAAATTCCTGTAGCTGTTGGGGTGGGGGCTGAGAACCGGAGTGAGCAGGTGGGTGGGGCTGAAGTGGCCCCAGGGAGGGAGGGCGGGGCACCCAGACCTGGTTTCCGTGAATCATAAGCCCAGGGTGAACGGGCCTCAGTGTGGGGTTCTCAAGGCAGCTTGGGGGGCATTGCCCGAGGAAGCCATGGGGGCTCAGGTGGAGGCCCCAGACTTCTTGGAGAGCCTGCCGCAGCAGCCAGATCCTGAGAGGTGGGGAAAAGTCGGGTAGGCAGAGAGGGAGCAAGGGCATTCTAGTGGTAAGAAAGAGCATTGCAGAGGAGAGCACGGATATCTGGGGGGGGGTCACAAAACCACAGGCTCGCTGGGCTGGCTGCATAGTAAGATTGCAGGTAGACCAAGGTGGGGGATGGTGTGGGGGCACAGGGGGCGCCGGATGTCCCTGAATCAGGCCTTCCACTCCAACAGCAGCTGGACCAACCCCATTGCTGATGTTTATAGGCCAAGCTCTGTCCACCCTGGGTTCCCTCTCTTTGCAGGGTTGAGGGGTGACCCTTTGGCAAAGCAATGACAGGTGCTTCCATGACCCACAGGTCCCCCTAAGCACCTGTGGACTGCAGCATGGGCTGTCATCACCCCCCAGAAGGAAGAGGCTGCCTGACTGTGCTCTTCCAACTCTGGAACAAGCCTCCCTTCGCCCCCCATGCTGGACAAGGCACCTCTCCTGCGATCAGGCCCCGGGGCTCCCTGTGGGGCAGAACGGAGCTCTGCTCTGTTCACAGAGCAGACAGGCTGCTGTGAGGGGCCGCTGTGTCCCTGGGCGGCCCGGGCAGAGAATGCTGAGCCTCCGCACTCGTGTCCTATGCCCTGGCCCCCGGGCCCAACCCCAGCGGCCCTCAGGAGGCTCAGACTCTGGGAGATCAGGGTGTTCCTCCATTCACAAGGGTCATGTGCTGGGAAGTGTCCTGGCTCTGAAGCCACGAGCTTGGGTTCGGATCCCAGCTTCACCACTTACTAACTGAATGGCCCTTGGCGTGTTGTTCAAACCTTCAAACCTCAGTGAGGACAGGGTGAGGGGATGTTGTGTAGGAGAAGGGGTGGGTTTATCCCCCCCGTTAGCAGCATTGTCGCCCAATTCCCTCTCAGTCTCCCTCCTGGTAGGGCCAACAGGGCAGCCCGGACTTTCAGAGGAGAAGCTAGGCCCAGAATGGTGAAGACCCCCAGCCATCCTGTGGGGACACAGATGCCAGCGCGCTCTGCCCTGCACTTCTGGCCACCCCCGTCCCCAGCTTGGGCTGATCCAAGAGCCTGGCCCTGAGGCTTGAGTCCAGCACAGAAGAGGGCCAGCCCCCAGCTCCAGGGTGGGTGCTGCCCCACCCTTTCCAGAAACCGGGCTGCGGCGTCAGGGGTGGAGCTCCACCCAGGAGCAAGTTCTGCACACCTCCGTCCAGGCCACTGCACAGACTGGGGGCAGCCGAGCGTCACAGCCACTGGAAGGGACCATCACAGCAGCAGGCTCCTGCCACCCCGTGCCCCCCGTGGTCTGGTCAGGGAGAAGTCCTGACCCTGGAACACAGAAGGAAGAGAGGCTTCCAGGCGCTGCGGGAAACCCCACAGACCAGGAGGAGCCAGCTGGGACCCAGCCTGGGGGACTCGGCTTCCCCACACCTTGAGCCCTGGAGAGGGACCGGTGACAAGTTACAACTGAAATGGCAGTGTCGAGGGCTCGTGTGCCCCCCGCTTTCCATGCACCAAGCGTTCCTTCAGTTACCAGACACACCATCTCATTAGCCTTCCCAACGATCCCCATTTTCCACTTCAGGGAGCTCAGGCACAGAGAAGGGAGGCAACTCGCCCGGAGGGAGTCACGGAGCTGGGAAGTGGAGGGGCCAGAATTTGAGGGGCGGGAGTAAGACTCAGCTTCAGAGCCTGGAGTCTCCAGCTGTAAGAGCTAGATCCCCAGGCAAGCAGCCCCCAGGGAATCCATCATCCTCTCTTGGCTTTTCCTCCTCAAAAGTGGGTTTATCACGTGACTGCATTTCATGACCTGAGCTGGTTTGGAGAGAAAATCTGCTGACAGGAGGACGGCGGGGGCCAGGGCTTTCTCCATCTCTCTGACCCAGGGCTGAGCGGAGCTTGGAGGTCATTTCCCTGAGCATACACACGGGGGGCCAAGAGGTCCGCCGGGTGAGAGGTGTGCCCGGAGCAGGGGGAGATGGGAACCGCGTGGAGACAGTGGTGCCTGGGGGCAGGGGACGGTGCAGGGGGGGTCAGGGTGTCTGGTGGCACAGGTCACCCCGCTGCAGCCTCACCCAGCACCTGAGTGGTCAGGAGGCCCAGGCCAGCTCTCGGCCATACTTCCTCCCTCAGGGTTTTGTTTGGCTCCGGCTGCGTGGTGAGCACAAGAGTGACAGAGTCGTAAATGAACTGGGGGGGACATGTGCACACCTCTCTGCACCTCGCCACTCACTCGTGAACCCATCCCAGCGTGCTTCTGTGCACACGTCTGTGGTCCCTCCGTGCCCTAGGAATGTCACGGGGAAAGCACAGGCCGACGGGCCCAGAGCCCATCTCCTTGCCTGTTGGATTTGGAAGGGCTCCTGCCTTGGGCTGATGACCGTGTATGCCCCTGCACCCTGACCCTCATCTGCTTTTCTCCTTGGCAAGTAGGACAAATAGAGACAAATGCCCCAAGCCCCATGCAGACCAGCTATCTGCGGGGCTTCCATCTGGACGCAGCACCCGGGTCACCCCGCAGTGTTCTTGTTCGGGTGACGTACAGAGTCAGAGCATGGGAAGCTTCGTGTGGGGACAGTGTCTGGGGCACTCACAGGGTCTTCCCTAAACACTGGATGACTTCAGGAGAAAAGGGACAAGTGGGACCTGGCCTCAGGGAGTCTCAGAGTAAGTCCACAAGGCTGCCTCCATGTCCCCCTCCGAGTATGGTCATTGAAGGAGAGACCACACCTACTAGGGCAGAAGGATGGTCACGAGGACCCTGGTGGGAAAGGAGGTGCAGGAAGCAGGACCCAGGACCACATCTTCATCACTCCCTCTTGCTGCTCCTAGGAGAGGCTGAGACAAGATGTGCAGCCCCCATGGGGATTTGGCGGTTGGAGAACCCTGGAGTTTCAGTTCTGGATTCCATGCCCCTCTCTCTGGTAGCAGGGAGGGTGGGGCTACAGTAGGTCTCCCAGAGACAGTGGTGGGAGCCCTAAGGCCCTGCTTCCACCTCCTGCCTTTTGGCCACTTCCAGAAGCCCTTGTTGCTCCCCACCAGAAGCTCTTGGATTCTGTGATAACCGGGGCTCTTCAAACACACCGGGCCAGCTCTCACTTCTAGGGCTTTCTATGTGCTATTCCCTCTTCCCATTCCTGGCCCCTGTCCTTGACCTTCTTCTTCTTATCTTCTGAGACTTGATGTAGAAACCTTTTCCTCCAGAAAGCCCTCCTGCTCACCAATGCCAGATGGGGTGCGTCTTGTCTGTGCTTCCCCAGCACCTTCTGCCCTGCCTGCTGTGACACTGAGCTGGAATCTTCTGTTGGCTGCCTCTTTCCCACTGGGCTGTGAGCTCCACAAGGGCGGGGATGGGCCTATTTAAATCTCAGCATCACCTACTCCTGACACAGTGCCTAGCACATATTTGGTGCTCAGGAGACATTTATTGGATGGATGGATGGATGGATGGATGGATGGATGGATGGATGGATGGAAGAATGGGTGGGTGGATGGATGGATGGATGGATGGATAAGGAATGAGGCCAAGACCCCAGGCTAAGCCCCTCCTCATTGCCCAGGGACCATATCCTTTGCATCTCTGTATCCTGGCCATCTATTACTGCGCTTGGCACGTGGCACAGGATAAGTGGGTCTATGTTGTCTCTCGAGAGTCGGAAGGATGATGCCAGCAAGTACAAAGGGAACACAGTGTAGTATTAGAAGCATAACCGTGGAAGCAGTTACGGGAGGGTCCGGGGTGCTCAGAACAAGGAGAGATGAATCGCCCTGTGTGGAAGACCATGGGAAGACTTCCCAGGGACAGTGGGGCTCCCTGTGGTGGATGACGAGTGGAGAATTGAGGGATGGGCTTCCAGGCAGAGGGAGCGGCTGGAGCAGAGGCATGGGGGCGCCACATTCAGGGGTTCCTCTAGGGAGCTGTTGAGTTGGGGGTTCTACCATCCCACATCGTTTCCCTTCTGCCAGCTGGGCTCCATGGTGCCATGCTGTCTTCAACTCAGGGACCCTGTAGTCCCTGGTTTGCGCTCAAGCCCTAGAGGACTTGCAAATGGCGGGAAGGGAGAAAGCTGAAGCACTCCTCCCAGCCCAGGCCTCTCAGCAGCTCATCTTTGCCTGAAAAGCTACCTGATGAAACTGGCCCTCTTTCCTTCCTCAAGGGCTCCCTGTCCCTCAGACGCCTGCTTCCTAGTCCCAGGAAGAGAAAGAGAAAAGGCCTCCATTGTTCCCAAGGAGTGACTCACACAGGAACAGGAACGCATGTCCCCACACTCAGCGCTTCCCCCAGTGGGCCTCACGGTGACTCACAGCAGCTCCCGTCATAAGCCTTTCTGCTGTTGTGAGGCCCAGGGCCCTGAGTAAGCCGGTGCCTTCCCGGGGCCCAGCCGCCTTCTCCCCTCCGGAAGCAGGTGGGAGGGGGCTCCTTTGAGTTTAGCAGTTACCAGGGGCCTGTGTCCCTGAGGGTCTGCTCTCGGCCCTGACTCCCTGTGAGACAGGCTCTCACTTCAGTTTCCCTCCCTCTGAAGGGGAGCTGACAGAAAAGACATGCGATGTGTGTTGGCTTTTATTATTGGCATGCGTGGGCTTGTGGGGATACAGGCACGAAGAGCAGCTCCCAGCCGGGCCAGCTCCTGGTTTCCAGACCGGAGTTTGTCTCCAGTGCCCAGGAGGGCCCCAGAAGCTGGGCACGAGCAGGACAGGGACACAGTGAGGATCTTCAGTGAAGGGGACTGCTGCCCCTACTTCCAGCGCCCAGTGACTTTGGCCTTCCCGCGGGTCTTGGAGCTGCAAAGGAAGCAGGGCCCAGTCAGAAGCGGGACCCAGGCCAGGGCAGCAGGTCTCCACAGGGAGGAGGCCGAGGGGGTGATGCCGAGGGTTGAGAGGGGCAGCCTGGAGCTGCCTCCTGAGGCAGAGTGGGGCAGCAGCCTTGGGCTGGAGGGAGTCGTCTGGAGCCCTGCACTCTATTCCCCACTGAGCAGTGAGCATGGGGGAGCCCAAGGAGGAAGCAGCGTGTGCCCTGAAGGGGAGGCGGGAGGGGTGGGAGCCAGAGCCCTCAGAGGAGCAGTGGGATGGCTGGAACACAGGGAAGGCGGAGGCAAGGCTGGGTGATGGAAGGACATAGAAACTTACACTTTCTGGTTATCATTGATTCTGTTTCGGAGAACATTGATCTGTAAGTGGGAAAGACAGGGTAACTTTGGAGCTCATTGACTCAGGTCCCAGGTGGCTGGGGGTGAGGGAGAAGCCGGCTTTGCATAGTTCTGGAAGAGGAGGGAGGACGGGGAGAAGGAGGGAAAGAGGAGGAAGGGGGAGGGGAAGGGAGAGGCAGCAATGCTGTGAGGGTCAGAAGGGTTAGAGATCCAGAGGGGCCCAGGTCCCTCACGCAGAAGCCAAGGAAAGGTTTCCTGGCCACCCCGGTGGCCTGTCACTGTGGGGTCCCAAAGCTATGGAAGGCTCAGGACAAGGGTGGCATAATGAGGCTTTCTGAGAATCTGTGCAAGGCTGGGCCTCAGGAAGCCCTCCGAACAGCCCCAGCCCAGCCCGATACCCCCCGCCCCAGGCACTCGTGCCCAGGTGCTCAAGAGGGACAGTACGGCCACGTGCCACACCCACAGTTCGCCGCCCTGTAGTTGGGCCAAATCTAAGCCAGACAGGCCAGGTGCAGAGTGAAATGTGGGACCAGAGGGAAAGAGGAGGGCCCAGCCCTGGTGAGGCCCCGAGAGTAGCTAATACCCACCGAGCACTTCGTGGGGAGGCTGCCCGGCGAGCACTTTCCCAAATATTAACCCACAGCATTATTGTGAGGCATAACTTCTACTATTACTGTTATTATTACCATTAGTACACCTGTAAGTCTCACACTAGCCCTGTGAAATAGGGCCCACTGGTATCCTTGTCATTTAGCTGGGAAACGGAAACAAGGGAAAGTAAGTGACTGGCCCAGGGTCACACAGCCGGTAAGGGGCAGAGCTAGCAGCAGAACCCAGGCAGTGAGGCTCCAAAGTCCACGCTCACTGCCACTGCACAAAATTGTCTCTCTGCAGCCACGGGGGCCTGAGCTGCGCTCAGAGGAGGGGCCCGTCGCACGGGAGGCACAGGAAAGCAGGCCCCGAAAGGGAAGCTGGGCTCCTAGAGGCAGAAGGCCTCTGGGGAAGCGTGAGGGAGGGACCAATGCTGGCTGAGCCGACTCTTGCCTGCTGTCTGTACACCTGGGACCCTCCAGGCTGGGAGTCTGACGCTCAGCCGGCTGTGCCCACACGGGGCCTCGGGGTACGCAGGGAGAGGTGAGGCAGCTACGTCTCTGGTGGGGCCTCCTCTCCCCCGGAGGCCTCGCTCTGTGCCTCCTGCTTCTCCCATCTGGCTCAGTGCGTCTGAGCCGCTGCCTCAAGGCCTTCAGGGACAGAAGGGAGGGAGACCCCCAGGGCTGGAACCCCAGAAACGGGTCTTTGCTCAGCCCCAGCCAGTGAACCATCCGACCTCTCCAGCAAGCTGTAGCCCAGTGGTGGACATGGAGCGTTGTCAGAGACAAGACACCCGGGCAGGTGTGTGAGCTGGCGGGGTGATGGGTGACAGGGACCGGGGAAAGGGGCCTGAGGGCAGCCGCAATGTAGGACCTGATCACACCAGGAGGAGCATGGGATGGGGGAGGGGAGCGGGAGCAGGCTCACTTCGTATTTCTGCTGCTTAAACTTCTCCTGCAGGTCGAACTTCTCTGCCTCCAGGTTGTAGATGCTCTGCCACAGCTCCTTGGCCTTCTCCCTGCACCGGCCAGCGTGGGGATGGGGGAGGGGGAGGGAACAATAAGGAAGGGCCTCCAGCTGCCTGTACCTCAAATCTGACCCAGCCCCCAGAGGCCCCAGCCCTCCTTTCCACCTCCAGGCCTGCTAAGGGGACCCCCAGCCCGCCTAGCTCAGCATGGGGCCAGATGGCAGTGCCCAGTGCTTAGAAACAGATATCAGGGGCCGCTAGGGCGGAGTTCCGGGGGAAGAGGGAAAAGCCCTTCTAGCACTCCCCCTTCCCACCCCTTGGGTGCAGGCGGGTAAGGAGAAGCTCAGAGGGGTGAGGTGCCTGCTCAGTTCTCTTTCCCTATTCCCTGGAGGCAAAGCACAGAGATGGCTTGACCAGCTCTGCCTAACTCCGCTCCCACCAAAAGAGACTTTGGGAAAAAATATGTGGTGTGGCAGCGCCTCCTGGTGGTGCATGGTGAGAATGTTCCCTTTGCCCCCCTGCCCTTCCGCGCAGATGTATGCAATGCCCTGAGCACCCCAGCCCCCACCTCAGCTGATCCTCATTCAGGTGGTCGATGGCCAGCACCTTCCTCCTCTCAGCCAGAATCTTCTTCTTCTTCTCCCGCTCTGTCTGCCTCTTCCCACTTTTCCGCTCCGTCTGGAAGGAGTGACAAGCAGGGGAGTTAGCTAGAGAATACCCCTCCTCTCCCCTAACCCTCCCAAAACCCAATAGGGAGTAAGGCAAGGCCTGCAGAAGGATCAGGTCCTTGTCCTCTTCTTCCTGAGACGCCCACACCATCAACTGCCTGGATTTCCCAAAGAAACTGAGGCAGGGGCCAGGAGGGCCATTTCAGTCCTTTATTCCTTTGCCTTTCCAAATTCTTCCCTTTCCCGGCTCCCTCCTCCCACGAACCCACTCTCCACACTCCACCCCTCCAGCCAGGCACCCTCCCCTCCCAGGGAACCCCCAAAACCATGAGGAGGAAGAGGGTTAGAGGTTTTTGTACCCACCTGGGCCTGCAGAGCCAGGACACCATGAGAGAAAGACCCAGAGAGAAAGAACGAGACCCGGACAGAGACACAGAGAGAGAGCAGAGCACAGGGCCGAAGGCAAAGGCAGAGAGGGGAGAAGGAGAAGGTGATTCAGACGCTCATTGTAGGCAACCTTGTTTATTAGGACAGGAGTCTGGGGGTGAAGCAAGGACTGTTTTGAGAGCAGGGCCACGCCAAAAGTCTGGCTGGAGTGGTCACTGTGGGGACGGAAGCAGGCAGGCTGGTCTGCTTCTGAGCTGGGGACTTTAGAAATCTAAGAAAATGTTCTGATCTCTCCACTGCATAGAGAAAATCAATTTTATGTTTCCTCTCCTCCCCTGAGAATGGAGTACCTAGCAGGAGTAGGGCACAAAAATTAGGAGCTGAGGGAGTCTGCAGGAATAAACCATCTCACAGCTGCGTAGGACAGATGCTGGCTGCATTAGCCCACCTGAGTTCGGAGCAGGCCGGGCAGACAACATTAAACCAATTTTACAGATGGGCTAACAGGCTCTGAGGTTGCCCGAGACCACACAGCTGTAAGATCCGGGTCTCCCACCAGAGCTCTGATTCTAGGCACAGGGCCCTTCCAGATGTACCATCCACCTTGGGGGGCTCCGGGCATCGCTGACATGGGGGGTTGGGGGGCCTCTGCCTGGAGCCCCCACCCCAGGGGGCCCCTCTTGGGGAAAGCCACAGTCAGGCAGAGAGCCAGCTCGGAGGGAGGTGGGCAAGAGGCAGCTTCTGTCTCTCACACACAGGTAGGAATTTCTTCCTGGGATCCGACTTGAAGTCTGTGGACACCCCACTCCTCCCCATACACCAGGATGCCCTGAAGACCCCAGCTGCTGCTCCCTGACCTACCTTCTGGATGTAGCCCCCAAAGTGCATCATGTTGGACAAAGCCTTCTTCTTCCGGGCCTCATCCTCGGCCTTCCTCCTGTTCTCCTCCTCCTCTCGTCGGGCCCTCTCCTCCTGGTTTCCGGGAGGGGAGGAAGAGAGCAAATCAGGGGTGGGGACACGAACCCCTGACACTGGGCCGAAGTCTGTAGTCTTTAAGGGTCCACTGAGTGGAGCTTTCTCTCCACCAGGCAAGAAGCCCCCTGAGGGGACCCCCCCACCCCCGGCACAGGGCCTGGCACCGGGAGCTGTGAGCACTTCTGTGGATGAATGAGGGAAGAATGATTCCCAAGGGTGGATCCCTTCATCCCCTCTGGCAGGGAGCCCCCTGAGGAGGCCTGCTGTTCTGGAAGGACCTCCAGCAGCAACACAGGAAGAGGGCCATGGGGCCTTCCGTGCCCCGGGAGCCAGCGCAAGGGCAGGGTGGGGGGCTAGAGGGGACCCACTTGTCTTATGATGGAAGTTTGCACCTTTCAGCCCCTTCCACCCATTTCGGACACCCTCACCCCCTGTCTCTGGCAACCACCAGTCTGTTCTCTGCATCTCCGAGCTTGGTGTTTTGGGTTTGGTTTGTTTCAGATTCCACGTG
The DNA here is from genome assembly GCF_023065955.2 of Ursus arctos. Classification (NCBI taxonomy): domain Eukaryota; kingdom Metazoa; phylum Chordata; class Mammalia; order Carnivora; family Ursidae; genus Ursus; species Ursus arctos. The sequence continues at coordinate 37,933,998 of NW_026622874.1, forward strand.
TAAGTGAAATCGTACGATATTTGTCCTTCACCGTCTGACTTATTTCACTTAGCGTCATACCCTCAAGGTCCGTCCACCCATGTTCTCACAAATGGCAAGATTTCCTTCTTTTTTCATGGCTGAGTAATCATATTCCAGTGTGCGTGTGTGTGTGTGTGTGTGTGTGTGTGTGTGTGTGTATGGGGGGGGGGCATTTTCTTTATCCGTTCCTCGATCGACGGACACATGGCTTGCTTCCATGCCTTTGCCACTGTAAATAAGGCTACACTGAACGGGGACAGATATCTTTCCAAATTCGTGGTTTCATCTTCGGGTAAATACCCAGACGTGGAATTGCTGGATGGAGGGTCTTATCAAATAGTAAGTTCAGGCGGACCCAGACATTTCTGTCTTGTTTACTGTGTATCATCAGAATCCAAACAATGCCCAGCGCTCTCCAAGGGCTCGTGGACTGAATCAGTGTGTATGAAGAGAGAGCGGCCGGGGGGCCTGGAAGGAGCTGGAAGCACAGTGGGGGCGTTCTGCGGGCCTTGGACTAGGGGTCACTCACAGCCAGGCGAGTCTGACGCTCCTTCTCCCGCTCATTCCGGATGCGCTGCTGCTCGGCCCGCTCGGCCCGCCGCTTCTCCTGTGGGGAGAGAGGCCAAGCCTGCCCAGGGCGTGCCCAGGGAGGGGGTGTCATCAGAGGTGCCGGGAGCAACCAGGGAAAGCAGTGGCAAGAGAAGCCACAGGGAATGTTCCCCTCCGAGTCTCAGGGCAGCGCAGGCCCTGCCCGCAAGGGCTTCTGCCCTCAGCCAGCTCCGTGGACCGGACAGAGACGGCCGCTCGACAGGTGGGCCAGCTAAATACAGACAGGCCGCGGCGGGCGTGTGCAGGGGACCGGCACTGAACAGCACTCATCATGGGGTTGTCCTCAACGATGTGAAAAATGTCAGGCAGGTTTCTCCCGTCTGCCCAGAGGGCAACAGCCCTGGCCCCACGCTGGCCCCGGCCCGGCAGCTGCTCCGCGGTCACCGACAGATGGCCAAACCCTCGGCGGCCAGCCGGAGCGGCGCAGCCCTGGGCCGATGCGCAGCCAGTGTGGTGGGGAGAGAAACAAAGGAACAAAATAACCCCCCTCTCTCCAGCAGAGGCCACATCATCCTCCCTGCATTAATAGGGCAAGCTGTGTCCAGTGAGGGAGGCCGGGGCAGAGGTGGGACAACAGACATCTGACTGGTCACCCCACAGCCAGAGCCCAGGGCGCCCAGGGACAATCAGCATCTTCGGCTGCCAAGGACCATCCAGTCTGATGGTGCAGGCAGGCGGGGCTGAGAAGCCACAGTGCAGGGCCTCCGGAGCGGCTCCTGGCCCCGGGGATCCTGAGGGAGAGCCCACTTCCCTCAGGGCCAGGGGCTCCAGGGAAGGCTGCCTGGAGGAGGCGGGGCCTCACATAGAGGGTGGAGGACAGAGCGCGGCCTCTGGGGGCATCTCCATGGCAGACTGGACACCCACAATCCTGTCTTTGAGGGAGATGAGCTCCTCCTCCTCCTTCTTCCTGTTCTCAAAGTGAGCCTCGATCAGCGTCTGGAGCTCATTCAGGTCCTTCTCCATGCGCTTCCGGTGGATGTCCTGCGAACGCACAGCAGGCTCAGCGGCCACCCCCACAGTCCAGAGGAGAGTGGATATGCAGGTGGCACCCTCCGCAAAGCAGAAGGGACAGGCGGGCTGGGGGCCCGACCAGGGAAGGGGCCACAGTGGCCTGAACCCAGGATGATGCCCAGCCAGGCCTGTGCCGAACGCTATCCCACTGCCACGTCACCCCACCCCCGCCGGCCCCCCCAGGTCCCCTCCGGGCCTGAGCAACCACTGCCAGCCCGGGCCCGCTCTCCCCGCAGGCGCACTCACATCAAAGTCTACTCTCTCCCCATCGGGGATCTTGGGGGGCACCAAGTTGGGCATGAATGGTCTGTTGGAGAGAAGAGGAGGGAATCCGTGAACCCAGGGGACTGTGGGTGCCCAGGGTAGGCAGGGCCCTTCTCCTTCCTGCAGGAGCACGGCCGCAACAGTGAAAGCTGTCGAGGACAGCAGCCTCACACGCGGGGCCACCAGGCTCTTTCACACGTGCCCTCTGGCTTCATCCTGCCCCTACACCCACAACGTAGGGACCACCCATCTCGTCGAAGACACCTGAGGCTCAGAGGTAGTGACGTGCTCAAAACCACACAGCTAGGAAGTGGAGAAGCTACGACACGTGTGGCTGACCCCGCAGAATCTTCCATGAGCCCTGGAGTCCTGTGGTTTGGTCCCCACCCCAACGCATGCTTGCTGTGTGACACCAGGTCCAGTGGGCTCTGGTCCTCAGTTTCCCCATTTGCCCTCAGGTCTGGGTAGGGCTGAAATGAGATACTGTGATGTCCATCAAGGGCCTGGAAAGGGAAAGGCACTGGACAAAGGAGCAGAGCTGGGATTGTCTCCGGGGCTGGTTTCAGGAGGTCCCGTGGAAACAGGGAGAAGCCCACCAGTGTGGGCGGAGACGCCATCTGCTGACAGGTTGAGCATTAGCCAAGAGGGATTCTCGCTGCCCCCCAACCCCCGCTACCCCCCCAGCCCCAATACCCACAGCTTCCATGTGCTCTCACATGCGGGGGCACTAAGCCACCCTGCCCCGCCCCTCTGTGACACTGTGAAGCCACCAAGGCTGGCACAGCGTCATTGCTCAGCTCTCCCAGATTTTCTTCCCTCTTCCCTCGGGTCCCAATTCAGCTACAGAGGAAGGTGTTCCAGCCGTGCTATGGGATAGGAGAGGGTATCTGTCCAGGGCCTTAACCAGTCCACCCCTTCCCTCTGGATGAATACAGTGCTGTCCATGACAGGATATGCAATTGGTAATGGAGTGTGGGGTACACTTGAGCCCCCGCTCTCCCTCAAGCCGGCTCTTGTGCAGTGCACAACCTATACAACCGTACATGGTGGCCTGTGTCTGCCGCACCCCCCAGCGCATGCCTACTGTGCCATACGGCACTCCGTCCTGCCCTAATCATCCCTCCTCACTGGCACTCTACTCTCAGGGCTTCACCACAGGTGTGTCCCACTCACCTGGGCTTTGGTTTGGACTCCTCCACTGGGCCATCTGGAGAAGGGAGAAGCACATAGCCACAGGGTCAGGAGGCCCCAGATGTGGTCCCAGCTCTGCCCCTGATGAGCTGGGTACACACATGGCCCTCCATTTCCCCACCTGTACAGTGCATTCCTTCCAGCCCCCGGGGATTCCTGGTTCCAGGAGCATCATGAAGAATTAAAGCATGGGGTCACAGACCCCATGCTGCTTCTCCCATAGCAGCTCCCAGGGGGACATCTCAGGGCACAGCTGGGCCCTCACAGGAAGCACACACTCCCAGAGAGAAACTTCCAAGCCAATTCTCATTCACCAGTTCTGGCAAGGCAGCTTTGCTTCCCAGTGAGGTGGGGTCGCATGGCACTGTCCCAGGGGATTCTGGCCCCAGAGTCCCCTCCCAGGTCTCTGCCTCCTTGGTTGCTCCCTGGACTTCCTGGCCTCCAGGGGGAAACTGATAGGCATGATGCCAAGACCCAGCTGGCTGTCCCTCCCCTCCAGAGATGTGACTGGGACCACTGAACCCTTTCCAAAGCCTGCCACATGACAAGGACCACTGCAGCGACCCACAACATGGCCCATCTATGTCTTGGGATTTCGTCATATAGACACCAAACTTTACAAGTGATTTTGCCTGAGTTCCAGGAGTCTTGTATGTGTAGGTCACGTGACTTCTGGGGGCCCTACTCAAATCGGGGACTGGACTTTGGTCCCCTCTCCCACAGGGCACCACCCAGGCAACTTCTCTGGAATGCGGGGCACAGAGGTTTGAGCCCAACACCCAAAACCTGCATGGTCACCAACTTCTGTCTTACCCTCCCCTGAGCCCCTCCTTGCCCACCTCCCTGGAGGGAGCCTGGTGGGCAGTCTCCCCCAAAGCTGCTTGTATGGGTTCCCTTGACACCCCAACACGTTTCTCCTGATGTCCCACAGTCCTTACCTTCGGCTTCTTTAGCCTCCCCTTCTTGTCCATCTCCTAAACAACATGAGAAATCACTGAGGTTGTTGTTCTAGGCTCAAGTCCCCCTGCCAAGAGGCTTCCCCACACACAGGTCCTAACCAAAGAGCACCCCGCCGGCTCCCGCGGTCAGGGAGTGTCTATTCACACACCTGCCCCTGGGCGCAAGGCTCTGCCTGACACGAAAGCAGCACACAGTCAAGGTCATTGACCGGACCGTTGGCGTCTGGATCCCAGCCCAGAAAGGACGTGCTGCTGCACAGGCTGGAACTCGGTTCCAGGTGGATTTTCTAGCACCATAGGAGTGCCTCTGGGGGCTCCCGCCATGCCCCAAAGCACCGTGACAAAGCGCCTCGCACCCTCACCCCGGACAGAGCCTTACCTTCTGCGTTGGTCTCTTCCGTCTCAGCCTCACCTTCAGCCTCTTCTGCGGCTGCCTCGTCCTGCTCTGGAGAAGTGAGCCAGACACAGTGAACACCCAAGGCCCCTACTTAGGCTAGCAGGCAGAACCCAGATCAGAGAAGGCTGGGGACGGAGGTTAGGATGAATTTGGGGGTCACCGATATGAATAACAAGGGGCTGCAGAGTTCTGGGTTTAAACCAGAAGTTGGCAAACTCTGGCCCAAGGGCCAAATCTGGCCCCCAGATTGTTTCCGTAAATAAAGTCTTATTGGAACACAGCCACATCCAGTCATGTATACACTGCCTACGGCTGTCTTTGCCACAGCACAGCCGAGTTCAGTAGTTGCAACAGGTAGTGTGTGGCCCGCAAAGCCTAAAATATTTACTATCCGCTCCTTTATGGAAAATGTTTGCCGACCCTGGTCAACCATGACAGAAGGGCACGATCAGGCTTGTGAAGAGTCCTTTTGGTCTAAACTTGCCTCTCCTGGAGTTTGGGAGTTGGAAGGGGGCCTTTCTGAGCATGGAGACCTGTGCTCTACCAGAAAGCCACTGGAAGGCCTGGAAGTCTAGGGTAGCATCGTGTTAGGGTGTGGTAGGTGCTGCGGGTACCAGCAGAGAAGGGCTTGCGGGCCTGGCAAGGTGGGAAGGTGGTGGCTAGCTGTTTCCGCCTGACTTAGCACCTTTCCCCAGCAGCCTCCCTGGCAATAGGACTCCACCCCATTCCCCAACCTTCCTCCCCGAACGTTCCCCCCAGGGATCTCACACCATAGGACGTATCCTGCTTAAGGTGCGGTGTTGGGGAACCCCTGCCCTGAACTCAGTATCTCTAGGGACCCTTCATCCGTATGTAAAGGAAACCAGAACGGCAAGACTATGGGTGGGCGGATGAGATGCCCCCCGTGTAGACATCTGTACTGTCCAGAGAGTTGGTAGGATTTTTCTATTTTCATCCCCTTGCTTGGCAGGATATGGTCCCCACCCAAGTCAGGCACTTGGAGCAGACAGATAAGACAGGGTGACGCCAGGCACGGGGCTCTGCCTGTACGAGGTGCTAGGGAACGCTCACTGACGGCTGGGCTGACCTGCAGTGGCCTCCTGGCAGAGGGAGAAGAAAAAGCCTCAGAGCGGGAGAGAGAGGGGCCATGGTGAAAGAAACACCGGCCACCAATCACTCTGCCTGATGCTCTCTGTCCTAGTTTCCTAGGTCTGGACCTGGGGATGTCTCTTCTTTGATCCCCACAGGATCCTTACCTCCAAGAAGATCCTTCCAGAAGGGGTGAGAGTAGAAAGCTGGCCAGCAAGAGTATGGCCAGCTTTGGAGTCCTCTTCAGGCCATCTTGCTAACCCCTCCCCCCACGCCATCTAATGTTTCGGTTCTCTGTAGAATACCCCCCACCCTGATCCAGTGGTCAGGCAACACGCTCACCGAGACGCTCCCAGCCTCCCCAGACCACCCACCGCGTCTTGAGACATCACTATGAGAAAGCTCTTACTAAACTTCAGCCCAAATCTGTCCCCCTTGGCCTAGCCCTTTCCCCAGGGCCCGGGAACAAGTCCAGGCCCCCACCACCCCACAGCTGTGCACATTTGAAGGCTGACGTCACGTCCTTTCTGCTAGGGCTATTTCCAGTTCCCCCAGCTGCTCTTCAGATAACTTTGTCCCCTGGCCCCTCACGCCCTGGCCACCCTGCCTGGGTGCTGTCCAGCTCAGAGGGAGGGCCCAGTATGGGCAGCGGGGGCAGAGAAAGGCCACTCATTCCAAACATTAGTCCCCCTCTGTAGCCACATTCAGAGCAGCTGGGGGACAAGCCAGCCTGGGTCCTTCCCACCACCGAGCCCAGGAGAAAGATCAGGAACCAGGGAAAGGAGCTGGTGGTCTGGCCCCTCTGAGGCTGGGAGGAAGTGACTGATCCACTCCACACCTGTGCCCCCCTCCCCCCGACTCTGCCACAGAACAGGGCCTGGCTACCGCAGCCAGGCTCAGGACAGCAGGGAGCAGAAAGCACAGGAAAGTAAAAGCTGTACTACCGTCTTCGTCCTCTCTCCAGTCCTCCTCTTCTGGGGGTCAGGGAGTGGCCGCAGCGAAGGGGAGAAGCGAGACAGGTTAGTCTGGGAGCAGAAGGACAGGGACGGGAGCAGGGGGACAGCACATGGTTCTGAGCATGGGCTTTGGAGTTGAACTCCGGTCCTAATACCTGATTCACCACTTCTAGCAACTTGGGCGATTCACTTATCAGCAGCTTCCCACGTGCCTTGTCCGTAAAATGGAAATAATCATCCTCACTTCTCCGTCTATGTAGGGATGAAATGATCGACCATGCGCACAGCACCTAGCAGTTACCTGGCCCATGGGAGTCATTCAGTAAATGGGACCTGGCCGTTTCCTGCTCTGCCTCTAGACACAAAGGCAGAGGCCCCAAAGAGCAGAGTGGGAACAATTCACTGCCATCAAACTTCTCCCATGTTCCTACCCTGCGCGAGCCTCTCCAATATCCCACAAAACATCTCCAGTTTCCAGGAGTCACAGTTCTGAAAGCCCCACTGGGGTGCCTGGCACAGGACAGGTGTGCCTGGTCTGGTTGAAGGAGCCCCTGTCTAAGGAAGGCACAGCATTGTCGCACTGAGGGAACAGACCAGCACGCCGGTATGCAAACATCTGCCCAAAGGAAGAGCTTACAGCAATTGGTCCTCCTTCTCTGCTGGAAGAAGAGACACGGCCTTGTCCATTCTGTAGGCTTAGTGGCCATGCCTTTCAACCTCGCTCTTTCTTGGTCATTTATCGCCGGGGACTTAGCTATGTGGGAGGCAGGTGGAGTCCATTCATTGCAAGCAAGGCAGATGCTACGTGGAGCTCAGTCCACCAGCACAGCAGAGAATTATTTTGTTAATTCACAGCCAAATCCTACTGTGTGTTGCAGGCAGATTAGTCCCAAATCCAAAGGTCTGTATCTCAAATACCGCCCCCAGAAACTCACCAGCTGGCAAGTCCTCCAAAGCAAAGGAAAAGCCACTGTACCGAGATTTAGGCAGGGAACACAGCAAAAAGTGGAGCCAGCTAGATTTTTGATTCAAAAAATATTTCAAATAGCTTCTGACGTATTTGGTGTTCCTTGAAAAATAAAGTGACTCCGTGGCCCCTCTCAGTTTCCCCCGTGAGTTTCTCCTGTGTCTACTCCTTGGCCAGGCACCCTGGAAGAGCTCTAAATGTGTGAGAGGCTCCTCGTTTTCCTTGGAAGGTTTCGGGAAGAAGGCACTTCCTACGGAAGCCCCTGGCTCTCTCCCTAGACCTTCCGGAAGCCCCTTCTCCTGATGTCCACACGCCGTGTGCCGAAATGTGACTTCGGAGAATTTGCTGAGCCTCTAAGGGTCAGGATGCAACCCACCTGGGGAGCAGAAGCCTGAGGGGACTGAGGGCTATTCTGGGCCACTTGGGGCGCTGGGCAGGGACTAGAGTGAGGCCTCAATCACTTCCATGTGTCAAGCACTCAGGAAGAGACAAAGGTTAGGGTGTTCTTTCATGGGGATATGAGGCATAAGGCTGAGGAAAGAACTGTGAGAACAGACCAGAGTAGGAATGGGTCTATGGGTCAAAACGGACTTTCCAGAAGATAATGATGTCTTCATGCTTATCTCAAATGTTCCAGCGGGACGCCTGGCTGGAGCAGTCGGTTAAGCGTCCAACTCTAGGTTTCGGCTCAGGTCATGATCTCAAGGACATGGTCTCAGGGTCATGATCTCAGGAATCAAGCCCAGCGTCAGGCTCCACGTTCAGTGGGGAATCTGCTTGTCCCTCCCCCTCTACCTCTCCCCCTCCCCACTCGTGCGCTCTCGCTCTCTCTCTCAAATACATAACTAAAATCTTTTTTTAAATGTTTCAGATAACTGAATGCTTCCATAATCTCATTTGAAAAATTATCAAGTTGAATGTGTTTAGAGGTGATAATGGTGTTATGAGTTATGTTTTTCTTTAAATAGTGCTCATCTTTTAGCAATATCTATTGAACTACTTAAGCACGCGATGATACGATGTCTGGGGATGATTCGGGATGTCTGCTCTAGAATGACTGAGGGCAGATGAAGAATAGATGAGAAAAGATTGGCCATAGTTGAGGATTTTAGAAGCCAGATGCTGGGCGCTTGGGGAAGCAGGGGTGGGGGGGTGTATGTAATTCTATTTTTGCTACTTGCACATGCATTTAAAACTTTCCATGGTAAAAAAAAAATAGAGAAAAAAATAAAAAATAATTAATTGGAAAAAGTGGTGATTCTGTGTGAGCAAAATGACAGACAGTGGAAACAGGTTTAAGCCTTTTGCTGAAGACCTGAGCAACCAAGGCCAGGACTGATTCCCATTTAGAAGCCGTGGTTGTCGGAGGAACTTGGCTCAGCTGGGAGTGGGGGGCAGGGACAGACAACCCGTGTTCCCAGGGCTCCCGGATACTGGATTCCCGGGGTCTCTCTCTTCTGGCCCTCCCTCTGCCCGAGCTCCGTACCTTCCACAGCTTCTTCTGCTCAGGCGAGAAGAGCACGGCCGCAAGAGAGGAGACAAGAGGTGAGTCAGTTTCCACCCGGGCTGCCCTTCGTCCAAACGAGTACACAAGCGTGTGCTTACCTTCCTGCTCCCTGCCGTGCAAAAGGAGACGTTGTCAGTGGCACACCACACACACACACACACACACACTCACACCACACACACACACTGGTCTTTCCTGAAGGTAAGTCTGTTCTTTATTTCCCTCATTGCCTCATGGAGCTCACCCTCCTTGGCCCACCTACAAAGCACCCCTATCGGGCCCAGTCTTCTCATCCAGGGTCCCCAAACCTCTGCTTGGTCTCTCCAGCATCTGCCCGCTTAACCACTCTCTCCCTGCGCTGAGCTTTGCCAGACTAGACCCTAGAACACCTTTCCCTCACCCTTCTCTCCCTATCCAAATCCTGCGCAGGTAAGCCTGACTACCCCAGCCCCCACGGCTCTCCCCCTCCTTAGAGCCCCTGCACTACCCACAGCCCACCTTCCAAGCCCAGCCCCTCTTGGCTGATTACTTCCAACATTTGACATCTTGACAGCCCATAGGAGAGCAAATCCCACGAGGGCAGGAGCTCTGTATCCTGATACCTCTGAGTCCTCCCTGGTGAGCATCACCGTCCAGGAGATCATCGTTAGATTGGCTGCCAGTGTCCCACCCCCAGGCTGTCCCCAGGCGGGGCGGTGGACAGGGCACTTTGGAAGGAGCACGGTTCTCAGACAAGTGCTACCACTGAGCTCTGATTTGGCTTTTATGGAGCACAATCAGCTCTGTGGCTTCGGGACAGTCACTGAACGTTTTCAGGAGACACAGCTTCTAAGCTCTACCTCCTGGTGTCGTAGCCAGGTGGGACCGCAGCTGAGCCTGGGAGCTGAGCCTCTTTATTTCCAAAAGTCTCCCAGCCTGTGGCCAGCCCAGGATCCGCAGCCCAGAGGCACAGAAGCACAGGTCAGATCCCCAAAACGGACACAGCTGCTCCCCTCCCCCCCACAGCAGGCTCCTGGGCCAGGTGAGAGGGGCGGGGTGGGAAGGGGGCCAGCACCCCAGACAGGCTGCTCCAGATACTCACTCCTCGTACTCTTCCGCCACCTCTTCCATGTCAGACATGGTCTCTGTTCTCCCTCCAGAAAGAGAAAAACTGTCAATATGGGCAGAAGGGGAAGCCCGTCCTCATGGGCCCCAGGCTGCCACCCTCTGAGAGGCCTTGGGGGTGGGGGGGCGGGTGGGGAAGCTAGCCCGCCCCTCATCAGCCCTGTGACCTGCAGTGAGGAGCCTGCTTCCTCCTCTGTCGGGGGTGAGGGGGGGATAGTAAGCCCCCCATCACCATAAGAGCAACCAGCCGATGTCCATTTCACTCCTTGCCCCTCAACCAGCCAACCGTTTGGAATGTCCCTGTTCTGGTGCAAATCATTGTAACTCTGAAAACAATGTTTCCATAGCTTCTCAGCCTTTCCAGCCCACAACCTTGCCAGGCATTCAGGGCAGCAAAGCTATGCACTCCCTCTCCATGGAGTCTGCTCGTCACCGCACAAAGTTCCCCCGGGGGGGTGGTTAAAGAGACTGCGGCACAGCCATCATGTGGACTACGTCTCGGCAAAGGAAAGGAATAAACCAGCGAAACACGGGACACCTTGGGTGAATCTCCACAGAGGAGGAAAAGGCTGAGTCACATGATTTCATTTATTTAGCATTCTTGAAATGGCAAAATGATAGAAATGGAGAATAGATCGGTGCTCGTTGAGGGTTGTGCGTGGGGTGGAAGGGGAGGGGAGGTGGTGTGGTGGTAAAAGGCACACAGGAGGGGCACCTGGCTGCCTCACTCGACGGAGCAGGCAACTCTTGAGCTTGGGATCGTGAGTTCAAGCCGCCCCGTGGGTATAGAGAACACTTGGAAATTTTTTTAAAGCACACAGTATGTTTGTGGTTTTAGAACAGTCTGGTGTCTTGAGTGTGCTCAGGAACACGTGAGCCTACACAGGTTAAAGCCCCATAGACTGTCACACACGCCTGGTCCAAGTAGGGCTGGGGAAGTCTGCGTAAGATTATGGCTTGTAGCGATGTCCGTATCCTGGCTGTGATCTGTACCACAGCTGTGCACACGTACCATGGCAGGGGCCTGGGCAAAGTGTCCATGGGACCTATCTCATTTCCTAGGATTGCACAGTAAACTACCTCTGATCAGTACAAATTCCAATTAAAGAATGTTTGCCCAGGGAACTCGTTTTGAGATACTCCCTTCACTGCCATAGGAAAGGACAATTCTAATCCTCTTCCATCAGCTTGCTGAGCGTGTTTGAGCAAGTCTGTTTAATACCTCTGAACCGTGGAGATACAGCAAACACATCCCGGCTGCTCAGGGATCTTTATGAGGAGTAAGTGGACATTAAGGAAAGTGGAAAGCACTAGGCAGTGTTGGATTCTATTGTATTTCCATGCAGTTACAGGCAGAGGCCACAGGGAGAGGTGGGACACACCTCTGTGTGAATCCTGCCTCCATCTCACATTTGCCTGTGACCTTGGAAAGGTCACTTAACCTCCCTCCATCTCAGTTCCCTCTTCTGTGAAATGGCCCCTCCTTTGGGGTGGCTGTGAGGCTCAGAGCTAATAAAGGATCTGGCCCAGAGCAGACCTCTGATTAATACCTATTATAACCCAACCCTCCCAGGTCCACAGCAGTGCATGGCGCCCCCCACAGCTCGGCATATGAAAGCTGTCTATCTGCCTGAGCGAGGAAAAGGATAAGGTGGTGTGAGGGCGGGATCGCAGTGAGGCCGGAGTGGCATCAGAACAATGGACGCAGCCACCTCAGAGGGGCCTCTCCTGTGCCCCTGCCTGCTGTCCCACCAGCACCCAGCACGGCAGCCACCAACTTCAGACTCAAGCCACAGGGGACAGGGGCACAGAGAGAGCACCGCTTACCACCCTCTCCACCTCTCCCTGCACATCCTACTGGAGTGGCGCCCCAGGCAGCCACCTGAGGGCATCCAGGGACCGTCCCTGCTCGGGTGGGGTGGGATGATGTCTGCTGCAAGGCAGCCGCTTCAGGCTGAGGGACTCTGAAGGAGCCTCTGCTCGCGACTGCCCCTCTGAGTGGAGAACGCCCCCAGACCCAGCACCCACAGCCGCCTCACGCTGGCTGCCCATCTGAACCTGCCCCCGAGATGTCCGGTCCTGCTGGGCTCAGGACAAGCAGGGATGCAGCTGGGCAGGGCCCTCCCCAGCTCCCTCTGCCAGAGTAGGGTAGGGGCAGTGAGGGAGGGTTTACACAGAGCTTTGGACAGAAACTTGGAGCCACGGTTTGGCTCCCCTGGGATGGGGTGGGTGGGAAGAGATGGTAGGCGTGTACGGTGTCATGCTGGAGGATGGAGCATCATTCTGCTGAAGAAAGACCCCAACTCCAGAGCATCTCCAAATGGGTCTTCGGATGAGAGTGGCCAAAGAGAATAGCCCCCTATCCCCAGATATGCGCTACCCCAAGGCCCAGGGCAGTAGCCAGGACTAGAACCCTGGGAGGAGTCTGTCACCTCAGGGAGGACCGAGAAGTTTCTCGGGGGAGCTACGCATGCCAGCGTGGGGCATGTGACTTCCAGCTTTCTCGCCTCTCCTGCCCTGCTCTCCCACCAGCTCAGAGTCACAGGGCATGGCTCAGGGGCTCAGAGGAAGAAAGAGCGGCTTGGAGCCCTCTCCCTGCTCCCAGGAGCACCATCCAGCTCCTAAAAATAGTGAGGATGGAGATCAGGGAAGGGCTTGAATTCGCCCAAGAGGACGCAGCCAAGCCAACTGCCCAAAGGCGAGACAGATGAAGGGGCAGGGGACAGGCTGAGGCTGTGGCTCTGGAATGAGACCCGGGCAGGACCCTGGCAGGGCGAGGCATGAGAATGTCCAAAGCAGCTGCGTCCTCACACCCAGACCCTCACCTGCTTCCACAGACTGCTTTCTAGCCAAACTCCCTCACAGCCAAGAGATCAGGGTCACCTTCCTTGCGGAGTAAGTCAAAAACAATACAAGGCAGAAAGAACACTGGCCGTAGGGTCAAAATTTGGATATACGGGCCCCTGGCTGGCTCAGTCCATAGACTAGGAGACTCTTGATCTCAGGGTGGTGAGTTCAAGCCCCGCATTAGGCATAGAGATTACTTTAAAAAAAAAAAAAAGATCTGGGTTTAAAACCCAGTTTTTGCTGTGTGACCTTAGCTAAGTCATTTAATCTCTCTAGGCTTCAATTAGCTTATCCATAAAATAGATGAGCTTCAAGTTCTCGTCTTGCAGAAACAAGTCTTTGAATCTCTGAGGAATGCAGGCCCTGTCCCTCAGCCCTTGTCCCCAGCATCCAGCTGGACTCCTCCCAAGCCTGCAGCTGTCAGCCCACCAGCAAAGCTAGGGGACAGGCTTGAGGGGGGCCAGTGGGTAACCCAAAGCCTCTCAGATTCCTCTTCTGCTGGGAGAGGAGGACCTGCCCTGGGAGACTCGGGTCAGAGGAGGAATTCTGGAGGTCAGGTGGCTTCCCAAATGCACGGGGCCTGGAATGTGCTTTGAAATTCCTTACACTCCAGGCAACGGCTTCCCTAGATATTTGCTCCGCCTGCCCAGGAGAAGCTGAAAATCAAGGGAATATGACCTTTTCTGCCACTCCAGGACACAGAGCAAGGTCTGTCCCTCCAGGGCATGTCAGGATGGGGTGGAGGAAGGGTCACACTCCAGATACCCTGGGGGCAGGGGCCGCTGGACTCTAACCCCTGAAGCTGGGCTCACAGCCCATGAAAGGACCTTGCCGTGAGGTCTCTCCCCCAGCTGCCCCCCAAATGCTGCTTGGCAGTGCTTTCTCTCTGGGGAGGGGGGTGGCGCTGGCTCAGGAAATCAGACAAACGTCTCGTGTCTGCTCGCGGAGCTGCTCCAGCAGTCCCTGCCTGCCTCTGCACGTGTGCTCTTTCTCCATGCTTCCAAGACAGTCGCTGAATTGCTGAAGATGAGAATTTGGCCACCAGGACTCTTGTGACTGATAGGACTGCAGTCTTGCTCTGCTCTGAATCCAGAAGGACCTGCCTGGAAAGGTTCAGGGGGCCCTGGGCCTGGAGGTGAGGGGTGGGACCAAGCGATCTGGCAGAGGAGACCCTGTTGGTTAGAGCTTCATTGTCTTTAGAGCAGGCAGAGACCTGGCAATTATCTCGTCCATTCTACAGATGAGGACATTGACCCCCCAGGGAGAGAAAGGTACTCACCCAAGACCTTCCGGCTACACAGTACCTTTGGTGGCAGATCTGGGACTCAAATCCAAGGCTCTGATTTCTAACAGAGGGCTGCTGCCGCCCTACAGCACTAGTCTTGGAATCCCATCTCTGCAACACCGCCTCTAAAGTGCATCCCTCTTCTCGGAGGGAACGTGGACCACTAGCAACTCGGACATCCACGCAGCGTGGACGGACGCAGGCAGACTCTGGATAAAGGCGCCAGGCTGCGAGACATCTTCCCTCTCCTCTCCGCTCTCCCCATCTCAGGCCGGGCCCGAGTCTTACCTCCAACCAGGAGCTGCCCACAGGTCCCGAGGTATCTGTTCAGCCTCAGCAGGCACTGGGTGAGGGCAGGGGATGGAGAGGGCTTTAAGCGGGCCTGTGGGCTGGGGCCTCATAAGCCAAGCCCTGCGGTGGGAGGGATGTGCAGCAGGAGACGCAGCGGGGGTGCGGGGGGTGTTGGCTGCTATTTTGGCAGGTGCCAGGGACAGGGCTAAAGGAACATGCACCCCACGCCATATAAGCCCATGTGGTTGTCCAGCTGCTCAGATAAGCTATTTAAAACCAGAACAGATATGCAGGGAACAGAGGAGGGAGCAGGCATGTAACATAAACCAGCTGTCCCTCTTAAGAATCCTGATAAAGCAGATGCCAGAGGCCCAGGCCTGGGAAGGCAGTCTGGGAGCAGGGTTGGCGGGCAGATGGCAGCCTCAGAGACACTCCGTGAGTCTCTGGGCCAGGGGTCCGGTGGGCAGAGAGAAGGGCTCATCTGCAGCTACACTGAAAATGCTGCGGTGGGGAAAGATGTCTTCCAGGCTACCGGCTGCTTCTACTGCGCTGAGTGGCCTTGTGGGCAGGCTGGGCAGGCCTCAGTAAGGACATCTGCAAAGTGGGTCTTCTCCATGCCCCCCAAAGCCAAGTCACTGGGAAGGAACCAAAACTGCTTCAGCAGGTCAGATACAAGGTAGAACTTCCAGTCAAGAATGATGGTTCTCGGGGCGCCTGGGTGGCTCAGTCGGTGAAGCATCTGCCTTCGGCTCAGGTCATGATCCTGAGGTCTTGGGACGGAGCCCTCATCGGGCTCCCTGCTCAGCGGGGAGTCTGCTTCTCCCTCTCCTTCTGCCCTCCCACCCACCTGCTCCTACTCATTTGCTCTATCGTGTACTCTCCTCAAATAAATAAAACCTTTAAAAAAATTTTAAAAAAAAGAATGATAGTTCTCCTCAGACAGATAGCTGGGTTGTTTGAGGGGGCCATGAGGACCGCTGAAGTTCATTCCCCCAGGGCTTGAAGATGAAGGAATACAGGACCAAGATTGTAAGATGCATAGGCCAGGGCCCAGGGATTTTGTGGTTGGCTTGCATGTCTGTGTCCACAGCCCCTAGCACAGTGCCCAGGACATCCTGGGGCTCAATACAGGATGGAAATGGAAGGGGAAAGCAAGTCCAAGCTGACTCACCCCTTCAATGTCTCTGAGTCTTCAAGGCCTCTCCCCTACCTCTGAAGAAGGAACACCCCTCCTCTGGGCCAGGCCCTTTCCTCCCGTAAGCCCCTGGGCTCCAAACCGCCCCCGGCCCTTCCAGATCTTGCCCATCAGTGTTGCGCACTCTTGTCTGTTTCTCCGTGGGTAAAGAAAGCCAGTCTCCCCCTTTCCTGGCCTCCTCCTCCGTGTAGCCATGCCTCCCAGTCCTGGACTCTCCTCTCAGCCCTGCTGCCCTGGGAGCTACTCTGCTGTGAGCACAGCCACCATTCTGGAGAGAATGGGGGATTTCCACTTGCTGCTGCCCAACTCTGCTCTCATACTCTTGCCCCATCAACTCAGCTGCCACTGGTCCCCAGTGGCCTCGGACCCCAATGGCCTGATTCCCTACCTCCAGGCTTATCCCCACCTTGGGGTCCTCCACACCGCCGGCAGATCCATGGCAGTGTGAGCTGAGGCCACGTGCCTGCCAGTCAGCGTTCTGGCGGAGCAGGGGAGCAGGACCACAGGCCAGCAGAGAAGAGACAGAGAGGGGCAGGAGGAGGGGGCAGACTGACAGAGGAACGGGGAACAACCAGGCTGTCCCTAAGAGACGGAGGAAAAGCATTATGGTCCCGCTCTCCTGTCTATCCCAACGGGGCCCAGCCTTGCTTTGTGTCCTGGCCTGGAATCTCCTGGAATTTAGGGATTGCTTGTCTTAGACCTTCCCTTCCCTTGAGCCACTTTCAGTGGGTTACTGTTCCTCGTAAGCCCAACAATCCTTCAAACAGGCCATAATTTGTTTGCACAGATGCTTGAAGACACCTGAGCACCTAAGTCACCACAGAGCCCCCCAGAAAAAATCTAGTACGTTCTTGGTGCCCGTGGACGAACCATGTGAGGCTCTTACTGTTCTACAGCAGGGATTTAATTCAGAGAAGCGGGGGGCACGCAGGTAGTGAGAAAGTCAGGCCACTTTCCAGCACCCACACCTTGACACGGCAGGGCTGTTCCCATCCCGTCGCGGGTGCCCGGTCCTTGCAAACAGATAGCGTTGCCTCCTAGAGCTAATGGTAGAAGGGAAGAGGAAACAGAGATGGTGCTTACCCAGAGTTCTACTGGAAGAAACATACACTGCAACACTGCTTGCCACTTTAAGGACCCACAAGAGAGCAGGGCATGTGTGGGGTCCCAAGGACACTAGGGCAGGAGAGTAGACAGTGCAAGGAGTGGTAGGTATACAGGCAGGGGGACCCGCTCTGTCTCCAGAGGGCGCTCAATGTCACCTCCTCCAAGAGCCCTCCCCTGCCCACTTAGCCACCTGGGCACCAGCATGCCGCACTCTGTCCTCACACCTGTCCCCAGCTGAAATCATCTTGTGCGTGCAATTGTCTCCTTGTCCGGTGGCTGTCCGCCTGCCAGGAATGAGGTCAGGCCTTCTTTGGGGGGAGGGTAGGCATGAATGCAAAGGACAGGGAGTCACGGGGTCATGTCCCCCAACACTCTATCCCGCAGCCTGTCCTTGATTGTCACCCGGGGAGCGTGTGCAGGCACGAAGGGTTTCAAGCCCTTGAGGAAGCAGCCGCCAGGACTCCCCAGACACCCAGGCCCAAGCCAGCCCCCTCAGACCCCACCCAGACCTCCACTCTGGAGGAGGGTTTCTGGGAGCCTCTCCCAAGAAAGGTCTATGTGAGGACAGACCATTCACCTGCCAGGGGACTTTCCAAAGGTTAGAACATGAGCATCCAAAAACCCTAGGTCCTTGTTTGAACCCTGAGTTCCCAGCAGGTCCTGTGAGTCTCCGGGCAATGCTCATCACACCCCTCCCCCGCCCCTGGTTTTGTCCTCAAGTTCTGGAGGTGGAGCTCCTGCAAAAGCTCCAGCCCTTTGGGAATCAGTGGGGTATGGGGCGGATCCTCCAGGTCCCACTCCCCCTAGCTCAGTGCAGGCACGGGACCAGCCACGGGAGACCCACCAGCTGCAGAGGGGGGAGCCTGGGGTCACTGGGAGGTCTGCACAGATGGGGCCCTGAGGCCCTTCTGTCCCCCTGAACCAAAGGATCCAAGACAGGAGCCCTCACTCACAATCACAGAGGCTGGGACAAGGCTGCTAGTGCCCGGCTGGCTGCGTCGGCGCCCACGAGCTTGGGGAACTAAGGCCTGGTGACGCCCTTAAGGGCTGTGTTCTGAGAAACCCTGGGGTTTTCCGGGTACGCCTGGGGACAGGGGACAAAATGGAAGCAGGCAGGGCTCTGCATGTATCCCGCACCCCCTCCCCAGCTGGTTCTGGGTCAAATCAGAGCAGTCAGTGAGGAAGAAAAGTTCTAATCAAGTTCAAAGGGCGAAAAGATAGATAGATAGATAGATAGATAGATAGATAGATAGATAGATAGATGATAGATAGATATGTGTGTGTATAGAGCTTATATGTGTAGACATGTGTGTAATATATAAACATGTGTGTGATATACACCCATATACATGTGTGTACACACACATACATATATACTTTTTTTTTTAATTACAGGATTAAGGGGTCTGACAGAGCACCAGACTGACTGAGTTTGGTTTGTCCTAGATTCTCAGAAAGCTCAGCGTTCTCCAAGCTCACAGGGACCACGACATTGGGGGAGGGGAGGACGGGCTGCTGGGAGACCTTGCTGGGGATGCATGGAGGCAGGCGTGGCACTGTACGTGGCGGTTCCACCCCCACCCCACCCCCCCGCCAAGTCACTATGCTAGGACAGGGGGGCAGCCCACGTCAATGTGAGAAAGAGGGGCTGCAAGGAAAACGACACCTGACGCCCCCCCCCATCCAGTCACAACAACCTGCTCACACACGGCAGGGACCCCGCTCAAAAGCAAATCCTCCAGAAAAGAATCCACTTTGAAGGTCTTATTAGTCACGCCTGAGAGTGAATGAGTTTATCAGCTCTTTCCTGAGAACAGCTTTTTCAGAGACAGGGTGAAGGGGTTCCACGAAACGGCACTGAGCTCCCGGCCGGAGCAGCAGGCCAAGGACGTGAGAGGCGAACAAAGCAGGGAGACGGGGCACGCGGAAGACACTGCACAGCTCGCGG
Organism: Ursus arctos; assembly: GCF_023065955.2. Taxonomy (NCBI): domain Eukaryota; kingdom Metazoa; phylum Chordata; class Mammalia; order Carnivora; family Ursidae; genus Ursus; species Ursus arctos. Next base: position 37,952,746 of record NW_026622874.1, read on the forward strand.
ACGATCTGGCCCGAGGGCCACAGCAGGCTGGAGGCGGGCTCCAGGGACTGCGGTGCGAGGATCCAGGCCTCAGTGAGGGACAGACATCATAGGCACATGGAGGCACCGGCTGCGAGCAGATCGCAGAGGGGACCCTGGAGTTCTCCAGAGACAGCACCGCCCTGACCCTGAAGTGAGCAGGACCTGGACGCCACCTCTGGACAGGCCGTGGAGGCCACATGGTGCTGACGAGAGCCAGTGCTGCGCCCTGGGCTGACACTGGGTCCCAGGATCTGCTGTGCCTGCAGTGGGACGAGAAGGTGCCGGGGCACACCCGCCCCCAGATGCTAGACTGGGAAGGAGGTGGCTGAGTTTCCCCGACACCCCTGGCCCCAGGTCCAGAGGCAGAGAGCGAGCAGGGGCGATGAGAGACGGGGGGTGCTGCTGGCGGCAGGGCCTGGCCTGAGGGAGGGCCCCTGAGATGCAGACTTGCTGGTCGGTCCGGGCAGGGCTCATCACACCTGTGGGGCGGAGGTCTGTCAGAAAAGACAAGGAGGCTCCTAGGGCTGGGAGGGAAAAGGGGTCTCTGGACAGGAAGGCATCCCCTGGCCCAGGCCCACACCCACACAGGTCAGAAATCCCAAACCTGCTTGTTGAAGGGCGCTGGGGTTTTGCAGAGCTGCGGGCAAAGAGAAGCCAGCTCAGGGGTTCAACCAGTGTTCTCGAGGTTGGGTCAAACCAGCCTGAGAGCAGAATCGGGACATTCTGGATACCGGGACTATGCAGTTGGAGGGCTGGGCTGGGGGTGGGGGGCGGGGGGGGGCGGGGTCTCCCCAGGGCCAACCCCTCTGTGGCCCTCACCTCGGTGTCCAGGGAGGAGTCTGCTTTCTTTCCCCACTGGGTCCTTTTGGTGGCTGCCAACTCTTTCCGCACCTCCTGGTTGGGGACATCGTGGTGGGAGTGGGGGCGGACTAAGGCAGACTATGGAGGGGCTTGCGATCCCCAAGCCCCCCCCCCTTCCTGAGAGGGAAGACACCAGACCCACTCCTCCTCTCTTCTGCCTCCCGGCGACACGCTTAGCGCTCCCTACTTCCCATGGGCTCCTCTCCCAGAATGTCTCCATTTCCCTCAGGGCTGGCTCACTCCGCCGCCCAAGGCCCACAGCACGAGATCTCAGGGAAGGAGAACGTACCTGGGGGTCCTGATCCCCAGACTCCTGGGTCCTGCTGATCCACAGGTTGAGCCTTGACGTCACAACCCCTGAAAGCCTCAAGTTCTCCTGAAAAGAAAGGCTGGCATCTCAGGGCTTGGAGCCGCTGGCAACAGCACGGCGTCTTCAGAGGCCCTGGCACAAGGACACGATTCTACCTCGCCCCCGGAGCCACTCAGCACGTGCCACATACACCCGGGAAGGCACCCAACCCTCCCCCAGGGGTTGCTGTGAGCAGCTGAGGAGCCGGGCTCAGGAATGGCAACTCGCGTCAACGGCGGGTTCTGCCAAAACGGACCCGTGGAAACACGGAGCTTTCTAGTACGGCCAGGGTCCGGTTCTGCCTAATTGGCCTAAAGACACCCGGCTGGGCCTGAGCCCCTCACCTTCCGGCTGGAGGCTGGTTCTGCTCGGCTCTGGCCTACCAGCTCCTTCTCAAAGAGGTGGCGCTTGCTGGCTACGCCCACGGGAGCCACAAAGAACTCGGTGCGGGAGGCGCCAGGAGACTTGACGGATTCTGATCTCTGGAAACACAGAACACAAACGGGTGACCCACGAAGGTGAGGCGCGCACCCCACACCCAGCAGGCTGGTCAAGTACCAAGGCCCCTCCACAAGAGCGCTGCCCACCTGGATAGCTGTGTGGTATCTCTCCAGCTTCTCCCCTAACTTGACCGTGCCCGCCGGGAGCCTCATGCTGGCACTGCGGGGCCGGAGGACAGGACAGGACAAAGCAGGTGAGACCTCTGCCCTCAGCCTGCCCAGAGCCTGAGTAGTGCCCACCCACCCTCTGGACAAAGAGAAGACGGCCCCCCTCGCTGAATGAGACTCTCATGACTTGGCCAAGGTGGAATCTACTAGAAAAGTCCGGGGACTTTCCTCACCTCCCTAGAAACGTCCCACTCAGCAGGACACCGCCAGAAGCAGAGGTATCTGCCATTCCTCCCCGGCATGTCACTTCCACCTCACAGGTCTCCTGAATCTTCCCCTACCTACCTGCCTTCCCCTACTCCCTCTGCCTGCCACCCCAAGCTCTACCCCTCCTGCCGCCAGAGCACTCCCACCCCAAACAAAGCCGATCCTGTCCTTCCAACTCAAACCTCTCAGGCCACAGGGCAGAGACCAAACTCCCTAGCACAGCATACAATGCTCTCGTGGTCTGTCCCTGCCTCCCCTCCTGACACCAGCGTCCCCCCTGCCCCAACCCCTTTCTCCATGTGCTTATGTGCCAGTTAACCGGATACGTCACGCTTTTCACCCTCTGTGCCTTGACTTGTGCTGGGCCCTCTATTTCGAGGCCCACTCGGAAGTCAACTGCTCTGTGACCTATCCTCTGGCTCCCGCGGGCTGGGCTGTTGCAGCCACTCCAGGGCCCTGCACCTCCCTGCTGGGGGCTGTTGCATGTTTATTGGTCCGATGTGAGGTGCTGGAGAGTAGCAGCCATGTCTCATTCATCTGTGGACCCCCTTGCTGCCACCGTCACCCCAGGCCTAGCGTGGGACAGTGGCCCTCTGCAAATGTTTAGGGGCAGAAGGACACAGCACGAGGGCATGAAATTCCTAATACGTAAGCACAACTGCTTTTCAGACCCCGTTTCAGTTTCTTTTTTTCAAAACACAGTCCTCAAACTACTTGCATCAAAATTACGGGGCATGGGGATGCTTGTGGAACATGCAGATTCCCAGGCCCTGCCCCCTGCATCAGGCCTGCTAAAGCAGACGCTTCCCCTTCCCTGCACTCTTCATAGCCCCCCTCCTGCGAGGCCCTCCTCCCCCTCTCCACCCCAACTTCCTCTACCTTCAGAGCCCCGCCCAAGCCCTGCCTCCTCCAAGAAGCTCTCCCTGATCCCTTCCCTCCCTGTTCCATCTCCTTGGGCCTCTGTCCCTCGTGTCAGTTCCATCTCCCTGCAGGATCTGGAGCCCTGGCCGAGGCCGGCACCTTCCCCTCAGGTACCCTGTGGCCCTGCCTGCGAGTACACGCTGCAGGGCTCAGTGCACACAGGCTGAACGTGACCAGATCAGACCAAGCCAGAGCCTCCAGGCCCCTGACCTGCGGGTTAAGGTTGTCTCTGAGTTGTCTTTCCTGGGGCTCATCTGAAACAAGAAGGAAAGGCTCTGATGAGTGAGAGTCCCAAGGAGGCCAGGGCCCTCCACAAGGGAAGGGCTCAGCTCTCTGAACACTTCCTCCTCCTCCTCTAACCCCCAACCAAACCTCCATTAAAGGCTTTCCTCTCGTCTGGGAGACACCTGCCCCCACCCACCATCACCTCAACCATCTGTTTTCCTGTCTGACTCCCCACTGCCCGTGAGCCCTGCTGGGTGGGGACCACCCCTGATCAACACCAGGCCTCCAGCTTCCTCCCCAGGGCCTGGCACACATCAGGGGCACGAAGCATAGTCCGTCAAAAATGAATGAACCACCCAGCGAACCAAGGAACTGAGAGGAAATATCAGAAGGTAAGATGAGAGTCCCCAGTCCATACACCTTGTACTACTGGAGCAGAGGCAGCGCAGGGAGCTCTAGGAGAGCTCTACCCTTCCCTCCTGCACCAGCCTTCTGGGTGACATCAGGAACTGCTGAAGGCAGGCGTGGGGCCCCTGCCACTCAACCTGCCCAGTGCCCTCTTCCTGCAGCTCTGGCCTTGACCACTAGGTGGGGCTGCTCAGTCTCATCCACACCCACCCCCTGGGTCCTTAACCTGCTCTCCTTCAGTTAATCCAAGTCATCTGCTCTCGGGCACCCTGGGAATTGAAAACCCCTCTCTATCCAAGGGATCCGTTTGACAGCTAACCTAAGGCCCTGATGCTGTAAAAATGCTGATTTCCCCGGCTTGCCCTCCGGTGGACTGGAGACAAAGGTGCTCTCACCCGAAAGGAGATGGTCCTAGAGCTGGAGCGTTTGAGGGAGCTGCTGTAGGTGGCCTGGGTGGGCGAGGATGTGTCCACCTCTTCCTCCTTGCTGGGGATTTTCACCTGGATGGAGTGGGGGAGTGTCACACAGGAGGTCTGGGTGGCCCAAAGCCCATGCCGCCATAGGGACCCCATGTGGCCTGGCTCATCCCAGGAGCTGCAGACGGAAGGCGGGGAAGGAAACAGTCCTGTGTCTCCCTCTGCTGCCTCCCGCCCCTCCACCTCTGCTGTGGGGATGGTGGACACAGTTCTGTGAGGCCAGGCCACCAGACAGAACTTTCTAGCAGAACTCTAGAAGGACCTGAGGCTTCCCAAAAGGCTGCTGGTGTCCTGAAATCCAGGCCCTGGATGAGGACGGGGTGCAGGGTGGCAGGTGCTCTCTGTCACACCACGGATGCCCTTTTCAGCTGCCAGCAGCTTGCCCCTGCTTTAGTGTCTATTCTGACAGTGACGAGGTGACTAGAAGCAGGTAGGGAGAGAGGACACTGCCCAAGTCAGCCTCCATAGTGAGAGGACAAGAAACAGCAAGGGAGCCAGAGGCCACCTGGGGCAGGACAAGAGGGGCACGTGCAGGGCTGGGAGGGGCAGGGGCACTGCCAACCTGGAATGCGATGGGCGGGAGGCGGGAAGCCGCAGCCGGAGGGTCCGGCGCCCCCTGCTCTTCCAGCTCGGCCGGGGATGGCGGGCTCTTCTCAGGGAGGACCTTTCCCCTCTGCCCTGTGGTGGTGGGGGGCTGGCCTCCCCCAGAGGCCAGCTGACCCCCTGCCTGGGGCTGCCCTGGGGCGGCCGCCCTCTTTAGGGCCAGCTTTGTCTCGGTGGCCGGGGTCTTCTCTGACACCAGAGACTTCTCAAAGAGCGATGCTTTCTCAGAAACTACTTTCCTTTCCGAGTCTGATGTCTTCCCTGGGGCTGGGAGCTTCTCCGACACACTTGTTTTTTCTAGAACTGACTTCTCTGAGACGGCTCTTTTCTCTGACACAGACATCTTCTCAGGGCCCAGGGCCTTCTCTGAGTTGGAGCTTTCCTCCGAGACCAGTCTCTTTCCAAGTACTAATGTCTTCCCTGGAACAGGGGGCTTCTCGGAGACTGCGGGCTTCTCTGAGGCCTCGTTCTTCCCGCCTTCGGACTCTCGGCCCATCAAGCTCTCTTCCTCCCTGGCCCAGGGGCCCCGCCGCTCCCGGCTCAGTCTCCGGCGGGGTGGCAGCTCCACCTCCTTCTTGGGCGTGAGGGGCTGCGGCTTGGCCTGCCCTGGGCCAGAGCTGTCCCTTCCTTCCTCTGCCTCCGGCAGGCTGGGGGCCTGGGCAGCCTCCACCACCTGCCGCCTCTGCCTCCGCTCCTGCCGGGTCCTGAGGATGGCCTGGATGTCCTCGTCCTCATCTTTAGAGCCTGAGGTTCGTGGCTTGGGCGCCTCTGCTTCCTCCACGCTCGGCAGTCTAGGCCAGAAGATGGGACATGGGGTGGGAGATAAGAATCAGAGGCTATCAGAGCTGGGAGAGACCCTGGGGTGACCTGAGCCCATGGGGAAGCTTCCAGGGCTGCCAGGGAGAGGGTGAGGAAGTAGAGCCCCCCACCCCCTGCCAACTATCACTTAAACAAGGATCACTTCTATCTGCTTTACATACTGGGTTTCCAGGAAATCATCTGAACAAAGCACACCATGCTTTTAAAAAGCTGATAAACCCCTATAAGGTCCAACTCTACTGTGTTCAGACCCAATCAATAAACACTGAACAATTACTTTATAGGGCCCCGTGCTGGGCGCTGGAGGGCAAAAGGAGTAAATGCGGTCTTCGCCCCTTAGAGCTTAGGTCAAGACCAGAGACGTTCAGGGATTTGTCAAAGGTCACCCAGATAATGAGCAGTGGAACTGGGAGTAGAACCAAAGCTTCTGACGGGCCACCCTGACCTCCTGTTAGTCACGTGGCAGCCACGGGACTGGAGCCCCTGGGGTGCACGCCTGGTTGTCCCTTCCCTCGGGGACCCAAAGGAACAAGAGGAACATGAGAAGACTGTCCAAAACCTACAGCCCTCGGCCTCCAGCCAACGGAGATTCGTTTTCTCCCTCGCCCCCCTGCCTTCCATGTCGTTTGGGGCAAGTTAATTCACTGTCTGAGCCTCAGCTTCCCAATCGGGTAAGCGATCTCAGCAAGTCGCCGATGTACTCTCGGACATGTCTTTGAGATGTTTCTCCATCTGTAAAGCTGGCTAACGATGCCTCTGTCTCAGGGATACCATAAGGACTGAGTTCTATCCATCCCAGGTGCAGCAAAGTATTGGCTCGTGGACAGTAGGAATCCACAGACGTGGTTCTGCTTCCGAGGAGGGCAGAGCCTGGCTGTGTGGAGGACAGCCCAGCCAGCGGAGCTTATCTTTAGGCCCGTCGTCACATTCCCTAAGCAGGCCAACCCTGCTGTACTCGGTCTGTCCGGGGCCGCTAAGCCCGTCCCCGTCCCCTCCCCCTGACCCGAGCACCTCTGGGCAGCCGGTGTGTCTCCGTTCTGGACCAGCTTGGGAGCCTCGTCGTCCGTGGTGGAGCTCAGATTTCGGTGCCGCCGCCGGCGCTCGCGCTCCTGCTCTTCTTCATCCTCCAGAGTCCACTGCCTGGCCAGGCTGGGGGGAGGGGAGAGGGTCAGTGCAGCCCAGGCCGGAGCCCCGGATCCCTGGATCCCCGGAGCCCCAGTCCCTAGCCAGACCCCTGCGGGGCTGGGAGAAGAGAGCAGGCACCGTCTAGGCCTGGGCTGTGTGGGTCAGTGGGGCGGGGGCGGGTCCCCTTCAGCATACTGGAACCCCACCGGAACTGCACTGGAACCGAGACTGGGCTGAACTGGGACGTGCTGTAAGACACACATGTGTTCCCAAGACTTGATATGAAAACCAGACTGTAAAACATCTCATTAATAATTCTACATATTGATTACACGTTTAAATGATAATACTTTGGATATACTGGGAAAATGAGATATATTATTAAAATTGATCACCTGTTTCTTTTTATTTTCTTGGTATGTCGTCTACAGAAAATTGACAATTTTAGAGGCGCCTGGGTGGCTCAATCGGTTAAGCGTCCACCTTCGGCTCAGGTCATGATCCCAGGGTCCTGGGGGGAGCTTGCTTCTCCCTCTCCCTCTGCTCCTCTCCCCCATTTGTGCTTTCTCTCTCGCTCTCCCTCAAATAAATAAATAAAATCTTTTTAAAAATTGACAATTTTAAACGTGGTTCACAGTTGTGGTTCACATTACATGTGTATTAAATTTCAGCTAATGGGACTAAAGGGATTTGGATTGGACCAGGGTTTCTCATCCTGGGCATCACTGACATTTCAGCCAGGTAACTCCATGTGCAGGGGCTGTGCTGAATTATAGGGGCTGAACAACACCCCAGACCTCTACCCACTCGATGCCTTAGCACCGGCTCCCAGTTGTGACAACCAAAAGTGTCTCCTGACTTTACCATGTCTCTCAGGGCGGTCAAAACCACTGCAGATGACAACCACTGGGTTAGACGTGACTCTGGGATCCAGAGTGGGAATGTGGGGCCTCCCTCTCTAGAGGTGACTAGGAACATGAGAGAGTGGGCACGGTTCTGCCTGAAGGAGATGGATACACTTGACAAGTTCCTTTTTCTTTTTGGTCTTGGATTCTCAGATCACATCCATCAATGGACAATCCCAGAGAAACTTTCTCAGACTTTCTCAACAACCCATGGGATTTCTCAGCCATTCAGAGGGGGAGTGCCACAAATAAGACCGATTATACCTAGAAAAGCAGTATCAGCTTCCTTTCTCAGGAGCTCTTTAAGCCTCCCTCACCTTCCAGAACCAGCTTTCACTCATCGGGGAGCAAGGGGACTCCATACACTCGACTTTGGGTTCCTGCCCCCCAGTTACTCTGCATTCACAGAACCAATCAGGCTCTCACAACCAGTCACCCACCCATCCATCTCCTTCCTCACTCACCACCTACCCACCCAGCCGCCTGTCTATCCAAACACCCATCAACTCAGTCACCCCCCATTTCCCTGCCCACCCAGCGATCATCTTTTGTTAAAGATTTATCTATTTGAGAGAGAGAGAGAGCAAGTGAGCAGGCGGAAGACCAGAGGGGGAGGGAGAGGGACAAGCAGAGTCCGCACTGAGTGTGGAGCTCGACTTGCGGCTCAGTCCCGGGACCCTGAGATCGTGACCTGAGCCGAAACCAAGAGTCAGACGCTCAACCGACTGAGCCACCCAGGCGCCCCCCCCATCAATCATCTTTAGTCACCTGCTCTACCAGCCTCCCACCTGCCTCGCTGCCAGCCCACCCCACCTTCCATCCGCCCACCCTTCCACCCCAACCAAAGAGCAAATACATCATTGCTAAGCAACTGCAATGGACCAGCAAGTCAGGAACTAGGGAGTTCACAGGACGAGGCAGGGTCCCTGCCCTAAAGATACCTACTATCTAGTGAAAAAGAGAAGCAATCCACCAATAACCCCCCCAACCGAAGCACAGAAATTGCTCTGCAGGAGAGAGAATGATTACCGTAAGCCAAGATTATCAAGAAAGTCTCACGGATGAGACTGACCCTGGCTGGGGGTCTCGGTGGGTGAACAGAAGTTCAACAGAGGTGACGGGGGCTGGGGAGAACCTGGCAGGCCAGGCAGCAGGGAGGGCTGGGCAGAGGTAGGAGGTCTGTTGGGGCAGGAGGATGTACTCCACCCAGCACCCTGGGAGAAAGTTTGGGCTGCAAATAGTGCAGCATGAGTTAGCAGACTGAGCCCTCTCTGGAGACTTCCTGTGACCTCCCCCCCCCCCCCCCGCCAGGACTATCTGGGGCCCTACAGATAGGAAGAGTCTGGAAAAGGCCTCTTCTTCCCTCCCAGAGTTACTGTAAGGCCTTCCCTCTGCCATTGTCAGGTGTCAAACCTGCTCTCCCAGCCTGTCCTGTGGCCCAGCCCTATTCCTCCTGGGCCTCTTCCCCTCCTGCAGGGTATCGCCATGCAACCAAGCCTCCATTTAAGGAACAGACATGTTTCTGGAAAAAAATAACCATGCAAACCCACAGATCTCACAAACAGAACTGCATATGAAATGCATAGGAGGACATCTACGGAGCCTCCAAGGAAAGACTCCTCCAGGCAGCCTCTGGTAAGGCGCGCTACTCCCCCTGCCCTTGGGTACCTCCCTGTCTTTCCTCTTCACCAGTTTTCCTTCCTAAATGAGCAAGGAGAAGGAGCCACACAAGGGCTCCAATCTGGTTCCCTAAGCCCAACTTCATGCTGATCCAACATTTACCAAACAGATATTTTCTGAGCACCCGCTGCGTGCCAGGCACAGTTCCAGGGACTGGGGGGCGGCCGGCAGGGCCCTTCCCTGCGAGGAGCACACAGTGCAGGGGGCGGGGGGTGCAGTCCGTGAACCAGGAAATGAGTGCATGAACAAAACGGTGTCGGGAAGTGACACGAGGACAACAGAACCAGGTAAGGGGTAATGCGAGAGAAGGTGACCGGGAGGGGAGGCCTCTCCGAGAACTCTGAGAAGGAGTCGGATCTGCTCGCAGGGTGTCCCGGGAGGAGGGCACAGCAGGCGTAAAGCACTGGGTGTGAGAGCTGGGTGTTCAGGGAGAAGGGGATCCGGAGCCACAGCGTGGTCCACAGGGAGCTTGGACAGGGAGGAGAGGCCAGAGAGAAGGGCCTCAGGGACCCAGGAAAGAATCTGGGTTTTATTCAAGTGTCCTGGAGAGCCAGAGGATAGTTTTACATAGAGGGATGACATGATAGAATTGTTACTATTATTATTTAGCCTCTCTGGCCGCTGAAGGAAGAAGAATTGAGGGTGGCAGGGGGAGAAGGCATACAGGGGGCCCCATCAGGAGGCTCCTGCCATCGCCCAGGCGAGAGCTATGCTGGCCTGAACTGTGGTGGTAACAGAGAGAAGGAAAGAGGGATGGACTGGGGACATACTTTGAAGATAGAGCCAAGGGGGATTGCGAATGGGCGGGATGGTGATGAAAGCAGAGACAAAGAGAAAAAAACAAGGAAAATTCCTGGATTTTTGACCTGAGCAATTCCTGGTGCTATTAGTAAGATGGGAAAGATTGGTGTTGGGGGTGGGGGATAGTTTGGGGAAATGTCACCTGGCAGTGGGGGGAGGAAAAGTTCCATTTCTGGCTGTTGAGGGTGAGGAGAAGACACTGGTACAAAGGAGACCAAGGCCCAGAGCCAGGGAGATTGGAGGAAAGCCGGGGTAGAGTGTGAACCTGGGGGGAGGAATGAGCTCTGTCCAAGACCACTTGGGGGGGGAGGGGAGACCAGCACAGAGTCATGAGCACAGAGGTACTGGTCCCCAGGAAAGCAGCTCGAAGCCTGGGGCCAGAGCCAGGCTGGACTAGCAAGAGGAGAACGGGAGCCAGAACGAGGAACCGGTGAGGACCAGACACTCTTTGGAGAAGTTTTCCTCAGAAGAAAAGCAAATAAAATGGGACAGTAGCTAGAGCCGAATGTGGACTCAACGGCTTTGTAACTGAGGTACAATTTATATACAGTAAACACCCATCAAGTTTTGTTTCTTTTTAAAGACAGGCAAATGAAGGAGAGTGCAGAGGGTGTGAGAGGTTTGACAACGAAGTGCGAAGATGTTGTCCTGCAGGGAGAGCAGAGACCACAGGAGAGGGCGTCTCTCGTCTCTCACATCCACCATGGCGCCTGGCACATAAGTGACAACGAATGTGGAAGCAACCAGTGTGACTGTCACCTTTCAGACGTGAGGGCTCTCTTCCTCCCTGGGGAATCGCGCAACCTCTGCCACGACAAGGATGTGCGTGAAGGGGGGACGATCTGCCATCTGTTAGGAGCGCTCCTCACCGCCCCTCAGCTACAGCTGGCCCATAAGAGATCATCGATGACTGTGTGTGGTACATGAGTGAATGAAGGGATGACCCATCTTCAACTACGCAGAGCTCACAGGGGTCATGGGAAGCCCTATGGGAATCACGTTTAAATTCTGTGGTCAAGGCAGTGGGACTCTGACTGGAGCCCTTCTCCATTTCCCAAACTTGGAAATGCCAGCTTCAGCTGGCTTTTATCTGAGCCCACGTTTTCAGCTCTCCTTCTCTGGACTTACTCCCTCCCCTTATGACCAGTTTGGGACCAGCCCTTGCCCTCCAAAGTTGAGGGATCTATCCACTGGGGAAAGGGCCCCCACAAAGCCAGAAGCTCCTCTCCCCTGACCACACCCAGATGGGCTGGGCTGGAGCCTCCAGGATTCCTGGGTCCTGAGCAACCCCGTTCCCACACACACTCCTCTCAGCCCTGGGGGAAGCAGCTTCTTTGTCTATCTTCCAATGGGGCCATATATGGAGTGCGATCTGTCAGAGTCTGGTCTCCTCGGAAATGACTCACCCCCCTCACTCCCCAGGCCAGCCCGAGCCCTAAGGGGTCTTCAAGGCTGGACCTGCAGGAGGTGGGGCCCAGGCGTCCTTCAATGTCCACCGGCTTTATGCCATGACCCCACAGTTCCCCCAAGATGACTCGGTCACTCCCCTGCTGCTCAGGAATCACAGGGCTGCCTCCAACCCCTGGCAGAACGTGAATCACTTCACCCCCACCACCTTTACCACCACCTCACCCTGGGGAAGAAACGTTATTGCCAATAACTCTTCCTTATAAGATGAGGAAATGGATAGAAGGGGGGAGGGGAGGGGCAAGGGTCAGTCTCCAGGAGGGACCTCAGCAGCAGCAGCCTGAAACCCCCATAATAAATATATGATAAGTAAGGGCGTTAGAACGGTGCTTAACATTCAGTAGCACACAAATATTTGAATACGGTAAATAACAGTAAGTCAATAAATAAAGTAATCAAGAAGTGAGGGTACTAACACCCAAGTGCTTACTATAATGCCAGGCACCGTTCTAAGTATTTTACAAATACCATGGACATTAAACCTCACAACAACCCCGTGAGGTAAGATGGTGTTATTCCCATTTCACGGATGAGGAAATGGAAGGTCACCGGGGCTAATAAGTTTCCCAAGATAGCACAACTAATCAAACGAAAAAAAATTAAGATTCCATCCCGGGTCGGCTTCCCGAAAGCCTGTACCCTTAACCACAATACCAGATGCCAGAAAAGGAGGTCCAAGGAGGGCTTCCCCGAAGCCAGAGTGAGGCCCCACCTTCTCGACAGCTGACAGCGTATGTTCAGAGGAAGAAGCAGGGGAGCCTGGAGGGGCCTCTGACTGTGTGCGATTCCCCACCCCAGGGCAGGTCAGAGCTCATGGTGCAGCCTGGGAGAGCAGAGGTTTGGGGAAGCCCAGTGGCCAACACATGGACCAGAGCCAGGCCCAGTATGGAACCTGGGTCCCACCATCTGGGAGTCCCGGCCACTCGCCCCAGCCGAAGCCACAGCCCTAGGCGGCCGCCCCACCACTCCCTCCTTCCCCACAATCATTTCCTCTACCTCCTGGCCTTCACTTGGGGACAACATCCCTCTCTTCGCCTCCACGTCCCGGCTGCTCTCCTCCCCAACACTGCACTCACACGGCTGCTATCAGCTGCTGACCAGGTAGAAGTTAGATCTAAGGAAGATCCTCCCTGCGGGAGACCTCAAAACAAGCTTGAAAAACAGATCAAGGCTCAGCTGCTCTGGTTGAAGTAGGGGAAGGGTGGGAAGTCTGCCCCAGAAACATCTGTAGAACCCTGGGCCTCAAGGAGCAGGATTTGCAACTCTTTGAAGGAAAGAACAGACAGCTGGGAGGCCCAGCTCTGACTGTATGACCTTGGGCCAGTGTTCCACCCCTAGGGGAGACAGGTCTCAGGCTGCCCTTCTGCACGATGAGGGGCCCCCACGGGTAGTCACTGAAGTCCCTTCCAGCCCTGATGGGCTAGGGGGAGGTGTCAGGGCAGGATAGAGAGCCGTGCTGGGAGGTGGGAGGGCTGCTCAAGGCCCACGCAGGGGCAATGATTAACCGCTGGAGGCTCGGTCCCAGGCACCCTCGGACCCACCCCTCACCCCCTGCAGACAGGCCCGGCCCAGCCTCAGCCGTCACCCGGCCAGCCCAGGGAGGAAAGGACAAGGCCACTGACCAGGGCACCCTGCCAGCCAGCTCGCCACCGCCCCCATCCCAGGGCTGGAGCATCTGAATGTCTACTTCAGGCCAAGGACGGGCGGCAGGCTGGCCCTCCGCTCCCCACCTAGACCCTGCCTGGAGCCACCCCGGTCACACCCTCATCACAGTCTTCCCCAGCCTGGGAGACTTGGTTGACAGTGACTCACAGCCGTTCCCTCCTGCCCGCTGAGGCTTGTTCACCCGGGGAGCAGAGCGGGAGCGGTCCTCTGCTCCAGGTGCCTCAACACAGGGACTGTCGGCAGCAGCTGTGTCTGCCCACGGGCTCTGCGAGGGCTGGGGCCGGCAGGGAGGGCAGGCCAGGGGCTCCTGCGGCAGGACAGGTTCCCCAGGGCGTTCCTGGCACTACCCCTGGCCATCCCGTGGGAACCCGGCCCCACCCCGGCAGCCACATGTCCATCTGAGCAGTGGACAAGCTAAGACCAGACCCTGCTCCCATTTTTAAAGTTCTCGTGCTCCAGCCGCCCACCCACCACACACACACCCTGTACATATCCAGGCATGCTCTCAGACACAAAATCACATATATCCCACCAGTCGGTGAGCAACTGATGAAGTAGTGTGTGGTTTGCATTTTTTACCCAATGCACTATACTGAGGTCTCCAATAAACATTCACACCAAACATACTCAGACTCCTACGACCCAGACTCAGCAACCTAAGAACCTACTACCCACACAGATGTCTCCATACTACACAGGCCATAAACATGCTCACCCACTCATACACCTGCACGCGCCATATAAGCACACTTCCAAGGGCACAGATATGCCCACACCTAGAAGCAAAGACACTCCCGCATCAACCCCCATGCACACCGACCCACGTGCAGAGTCCAAGGTCTGGACCCCAAGCTCCACCCTCAGCCCAGACCTTCCCTGTGGTGTGTCCAGCCTCTCGAGCAGCCTAGGTTCCTTTTCCCAGGGCACTGAGTTCCTTCCCTTCTTGGGGCTTACCTTGTCCCCTCTCTAGAGCCCTTTAGCCCCTCCACAGGCTACTGTGCTTCAGAGCAATGTGAGGTCCTGAGGGTCTGAGGAGGTGGCCCCCCAGCCCTGGGGAGGATGAGACTGAGACACCAGAGAAGCTCTAGAGCCCTTCTGGAGGGAGGGGAAGGAGATCCTAGAACACGGGAGAATGCCTGAAAGCCACCTTAATGGGGAAGGCCTAGGGAGGGTGCTGGTCTGCCCCTGCAGAGAGAACCCTGGCCTCAGTATCCAAATGCCCACCTGCGAGGGGCAGAAAGGACAATTTCTACTTGGGTTAACTCTATGGGATCAAAGGAGTAGGAATCCAGCTCCGAACACTACACGGGCCTCAGCTTCTTCAAGGGCAAGATGGGTGTAGATGGGGGGGGCGGTGAAGATGCTAGTGAGAACATCTGAGGGGAGGTGCTGGGGAGCTCCAAGAGGAGTCACCAGGGGTCACCAGCCACATTAAGGGGTGCTGCCTGCCAGACAATCCCCCAACATCCCAGTCTTATCTAACCCTGACAGGATGTCCAGCAGCCAGGGTAAGATACCCAGTGTCCTGACCCTTTAACAGACCAGTCTACAAAAAAAAGACTGAGGCACAGAAGGGGACAGTAACTATCTTGAGGTCACTGAGCCCAGACACCACCCCAAAATGCCACACTCCGAATTTGAGCCTCATTAGTGGGAGGGTGGTCTGTTGCCCAATGGTCTCTATTCACTGATCCCTGTTCTTCTGACCGTCCAAGGAGCGTGCTGTCCCCACCGCTCCTCCCCAAGAAGGGCTGAGGGACACCTCCCCAAGGGGCCCACTCTCCTAGTCTCTACCACAGAAACACGGCAGCGGGGGAGGCTTCTCTCGGGGAAAGGACGCTTGG
Source organism: Ursus arctos (assembly GCF_023065955.2). Classification (NCBI taxonomy): domain Eukaryota; kingdom Metazoa; phylum Chordata; class Mammalia; order Carnivora; family Ursidae; genus Ursus; species Ursus arctos. The sequence continues at coordinate 37,967,791 of NW_026622874.1, forward strand.
CGGAACTCTGGAACACCTCTCCAGTCCCCCCAAATGTTCCCTCCACCCCGCAGGGGGTCCTGTGGGGGGGCCCTCCAGGCCGGCTACCAGCCTCCCCCAAGCACCCTGTGTGCGGCCTCAGTCCCTTGGGGAGGAAAGGAAACGGTAGGGGAGCGAGAACACCCGTCCTGCCCTGTCACCTAAGAGTTCCCCAGTTTGGTCCCAATGGCTGCCACCACCGCCACCCCCCCCCCCCCGCCCGACTTGAGGAGCCGCGGGAGCCGCGGAGCGTGGGGACCCAGGCTCAGAGCCGGCTCCCCCGCGGGAAGGGGGCCGACGCCGCGGGCAAGGGAGAGGGGGCCGGTGCGGCTCCCGGGGCCGGCCGCGGCGCTCACCTGGACAGCGCCGACCAGTCCTTCCTGCCGCCAGCCATGCCGCCGAGCCCGCGGCCGCCGTGTGCGCGGGCAGGGCCGGGCGGCCGCCGCCTCACCTGCGCGCCCCTCCCCCGCCGCCCGGCCCAGGTAAGGTCACATGGCCGCTTATCTCAGCCCGCCCGGCCCGCCGCGCTCGCGGCCCTCGCGCCCGCCGCCCCCAGCGGCCTCCGTGGTCGTGGGCGGCCGGTGCAAAGCCGCATGGATCTCCGCCCCGGCCCGTCCGACCGCGCGCTCGCGAGCGCCGGCGAGCTGTCGGACAGGCCGCCGGACGGACCGACGGACGCCCAGGCCCCGCGCGCGGGGTCGATCGGCCGCCCGCGGCGAGGGCGGGGGACTTCCTGCTCAGAACCAGTCGGACCAGCTCCGCGCTGGGCCGCCTCCTCTCGCAGGGGCCGGGGTGCCGGGGGAGTGGGGCCGGCGGGCGGGGACCCGACGATCGGGGTCGGGCCGAGCTTGCTGCGGGTAAACCGACTTAGCCCGGAGAAAGCCAAGAGCAGAAACCGAGCGGGAGAGTTAGAGCGGGTACCGTAACCTCGGATCCGGGGCGCCGGGCACCTCCCGGGGCTGCCGCACCCACCCCGGTCCTCCGACCCCGAGAGGTCCCAAGAGATGAGCAGGCAGTGCTTTCGCTGTACCGCGTACAGAACTACAAAACGCTCCCCCGTATAAAGCCAGCCTCCCCCCAGATGAGATTCTTGTTCAGCAAACATTTGAGTCCCCACAGTTCTGAAAACACAATGATGTCAAAGGCCTGGTCCTTGCGTTGCTGATACTGGTCTTTGGGCTGGAGTGGCAGCGTGTGTAACAGGGCAGAGGAAGCTCAGCTTTTCCCCTGGAAGGAGTGAACATGGACAACCAGGACTGGAATTTTGAAGGCCTCTCAGGCCCCACCAGCACCACCTGGCTCCCTTAAAGTGTCCAGCTGGGCTGGTGGGTGCCAGTGGCTTTCTATGCAGGAACCAGTCTGGGATCGGCTGAGAGATGGCCAGTCACTGAGCACAGAGGATCTTATCTCCCCTGATGGATCAGAACTGCAAGGTCAGCGGCAGCAGTTCCTGCTCTGAGAGGGGTGAGAGGCAGCCCCAGGCAGCAGGAGGAGAAGAGGGAGGGGAGGCAGAACTGCCAGCCTTGCTCCCCAGTCTGGCCTCCCTTTGGCACTGATCCAGGACTGATGGTCTCCACGGTGCCCTCCAGCTCCGAGATCTCAGTGATGAGCAAGCCAGCTGCTGAGCAAAGGCCTGGAAACACAGATACACAGCTAAGGCATCTCCTTCCCCAAAAGGCCCCCTCCTCCAGAGAGCATTTCTTCTTGGCCTAGGCAGTAAGAAGTGAGGTTTAAGGACAGAGTTCTGGACTGGGAGCCTGGAGATCTGGATTTGAGGGGAGAATCCTTCCTTGCTTCGTCCTGCTTCTGGTGGTTGCTGGTAATCTTTGGAGTTCCTTGGCTTACAGAGGTGTTATTCCAATCTCCAGCCTCTGCAGTCACAAGGAATTCTCCCTGTGTCTCTGTGTCTGTGTCCAAATTTCCCTCTTCTTATAAAGATGTCAGTCATTAGATGAGGGCCCACCTAATGCAGTCATACTGACATACCTCATTTTAACTTGATTACATCTGCAAAGACCCGAGTTGCCAGTAAGTTCATACTCTTGGGTACCGGGGGGTCAGGAATTAAACATATCTTTTTGGGAGCCAGAATTCTACCCACTACAATCAGCCAAGTGGCTTTGACTTCAGGGACAAAAAAATGGTAAGGCCTCGGCTCCTGACGTCCAGACCTTCCCTCTCTAGCCATGGAGACATACACCCAAGCCTCATTCCAGACAGACTGTGATAAAAATTGAAATTATGTCATCAGGAGGGATTAACTCTAATGGAGGGATTGGGAAGTCTTAAAGAGGAAAGAACATCGGGGTTGGGCTTTAAAGGTTAAGTGGAATTCAGCCGTCAGAAACAGCGGCCAGGCATCCAGCTACCGGACACAGTTTCCACAAAGACAGAGGGGCAAAAGTGGAAGGTGTTTGTGCCGCAGAGAGAAGACCCATGTGCCTGAGGCTTAGAGCGCCCTCCAAGGCTGAGGGAAAAGATGGCGAACAGATAGTGAGGAAGGACCCTGTGTGTTGAGTAACCTTTCACCATAGAATATGTGGAACTTGAAGAGAAAGGGATGGTTAATGGCCTCTGAATGGGAAAGTCACAGACCCTGAAAGACAACTCTGGAGGCAGTATGACGAGACTGGAGGTGGGACGCCATGTTACAAGGGTACTGTATACAGTCTGCAAAAGAAATGAAGAGGGCTTGAGCAAGGGCAGCCAGGAAGGGGGAGAGGAGAGGCGTTGGCAAGAACTTTGGAAAGTTGAATTATCAAGATGGAGTTGACCGATTGTGGGCGGCGAAGGAGAACAAACCCCCGTGACTCCCACCTCCCTAGCTTGAGGGGCTGGGTGAGGGCAAGTGCCCTCATGAGACAGGGCTGCAGGAGAAGGAGGTTTCGGGAGGAGGGTGACTTTAGACCTCTAAAGGTTCTTCAACCTCAGCACTATTGACATTGGGACCCGGTCAGTCTTTGTTGTGAGGACTGTCCATGCATGGGTAAGATGGTCAGCCACGTCCCTGGCCTCTACTCATTAGAATTTAAGCTCGCTAAAGAAAGCCGGGTAGAGTTGTCCAACAGATGGCTGGATGTTGGAGTGTGGGAGCTCAGAAGACAGCCTTGCCTATGTTTTCCAGAGCACCCAGCAGTGAACTGCAGAGCAGACAGGAGGCGGGAGGGATTCCTGAGGACAGGCCGGGGAGGGAGGTGTTAATGTTCAAGTTGTCTGTGCCCCTGTGCTGGCTCCCTGAGTGTCTTGTGTGTGTCTTGAGAGGGAAGGCCTTGTTCACCTCGGTATCCCATCCACGCTACGCCTCGTACAGTAGGTTCTCAATAAAGGTTTGGAGAATTGCATGAACTTGCTTTGGGAAGAAGAACAGGAAAACCCAAATCAGCCAGAAACCCTGCTGAGTATGACCTTGGGAGCTGGGTCAGGGAGAAGCTGAGATGGGGTGGAGGGGAGACTCTCAGCCTCCCTTGGCCTCCTGGATATGGCAAAACCAGGATACGGAGCATCAGCGGCTCTCACCGTTGCAGGAATGGGTGCACGTGGTACAACCTAGCAGAGGTGAAGATAGGGTTCTTGACCCCCTAGCTATTGCACTCTTGGGGAGAGAAACTCTTGAGTGGAAGCCGCAGAAGAGAGGCTCCAGAATATTCCAAGCAGCACTGTTTATAGCGGCAAAATTGTGGAAACCACCTCCATGTCTGTCCACAGGAAAAGGGATGAGTAAGTGATGGTATTTTTGTCATGTCACAGCAAATGGATCAAAGGGGTGAATTTTACCACCTTCACCTTGAAGGGGAAAAAGCAGGAAGCATGCGTTTATGTCTGATTTACCCAAAAAATGCAGAAGTAGACAATATCTTGTTTAGGAATTCATAAATACAGAGCAGCGCTATAAAGAGAAGCCAGAGAATAGTAAACACAGAGCTGAGGATTCTGTTTATCTCTGTGGAAAGGAAGGGCCTATCGTAAATGATACCCTCATTCTTGACCCGAGCGGTCGGCCTATGGTTGTTCGTTTCACAGCTCTTCAGTCGTCCACGCAGTAAAAACCACTAGCATGTGCTGCTCACTTCCTCCAAGGAGAATCCACGGAGATAGGGCTTATCACGTGGGGAATTCCCTGGTCAAGGGCAAGGGTTTTCAAGACATCCCAGCCAGCAGTGGGGGAAGGGGGCATCTCTCTCCTTCCAGAACTGACGTCAGGCTCTGGAATCCCCCTCCCCCCAACCCCTATCTACATAGCTCATAGGTCAGCTTCTCCTTCTCCAAAGAGGCCAGAGTGGGGACCCGGGGGGGATCCTGGCCCCAGACTAGCAGGTTTGTAAATCACACCCTGACATTTCAGTTTGCAACTGCCATGCCAGACCACTCTTGGGGAAGGCACAAAACAAATAAATGAGGTCGTCACACTCATACCCTAAAAAACCCAGGGCCGTGGTTCCCGGGCTTTGGGCTTTTACCAACTAATAATATTTTTTAAATATGAATACCCAAATGGTGTTACTACCATTTTATTTTGCAAAGAAAGAATATTAAAGAACAATGACTACCTACCCTCCTCCCACTCTGTAAGTAAAGAATATATTAATACTAAAATCATAACATTAAGGCACGCATACTTTTAGAACAAAGGAGAGCCCTTGTCACTGGGTACATTGAGCTTTATGGAAACTTCCACCACAACGGCCCAGGCTTCCTCATCATGCGGCTCTACCCACATCCAGTTTTCTCAGGAGACTGGGGGTCCAGGGACCTATGTTTTCATCCCAATTATGTCTGTGACCTTGAACAAGTCACTTTCCCTCTCCGGGCCTGCAGACATTGACCATAGTTCTCTGGTGCCTGGCCCCAGGGTTACACTGCTCAGCCTCAGGGGGCCCACAGGCCAGCTTAGGAGTGTGTCTTGGGAGTAAGAAAATACCCTTTTCCTCAGCTCCAGTGAAGGAGCCTGAGCCTGCAAGCTTTGGGGATTTTTGAGGAGAGAGCCCCCGATGCGGTCAGGAGAGGAGCTGCCATCTGCACGGGTCCCAGCAACCTGTCCCAGTTTTCAGTAGCTTGATCACCCACCTGGAACGAAACTGCCCCCCTGGCTGCCCAGCCCAGATCCCTGCGGGGAGTCTGACTCACTTCATGGGGGGCCTCTGGGGCTAATGTTTAACTCAGCTCCCTCCCTCCGCAGGCACTTTAGCCCTAGCAGCCCTGGACACTGGGCCTGCCCTGATTGCCCTGCTGGGGGTGGGCTCCAGACAGACAGGGGGCCCAGCCTCCTGCCCCCCATGGAGACAGGGACCTCGTGGGGAGGGAGAGGCAGCAGCGGGCATCCTGAGGGCTCTGGGGCAGGCAGGGGTGGTAGCAGGTGGCATTCCGCCCTGGCCATTCTTACCAAGGAGAGAGGAGCTCCAGGTCCATCTCCAGCTGCTTAGGAGATACTTACCCAGCTTTGCCACGGGCATCCCCCAAGAAATCCCCTTTCTCCCCCCACTTCCAGTTCTGGACCTGGTGTTGGAGGAAGACCCCACCTTTGCTCAGTTGGGTGGCATTTGCATCTCATTTGAATGTTTTCCCTCTTGGTGTGGATATTGGAATTCCTCAGATGCCTATGCAGGGCTCCTGACCCCCAGCTGTGTCCCTTCTGGAAAGTGGCTGGTTGGGCTCTCTGTGGCAGGTTGGGCCCCAGGAAAGGACAAGCCCAGAGGCAGGTTGACCTGGGTTCCAATGTCTGGTGCGCAGCTGTCAAACCCTACAACTCAGGGTGGATGACTCCAGCTCTCCCAGCCTCCAGGTCCTCATCAGACAAAATCCCAAATAGGAGAACCTACTTCTTGGGGCGCCTGGGTGGCTCAGTAGGTTGAGTGGTTGACACTTGGTTTCAGCTCAGGTTGTGATCTCAGGGTCCTGGGATCAAGCCCCCTTCCCCCCCAGTTGGGCTCTGCACTGAGCGGGGAAGTCTGCCTAGGGATTCTCTCCCTCTCTTTCTCCCTCTCCCTCTGCCCCTGCCTCCCCCACCCCCGCTCTTTCCCTCTCGCTCTCTCTGTCAAATAAATAAGTAAATCTTTTAAAAAAAGAGTATCGGGGTGCCTGGGTGGCTCAGTCGGCTAAGCATCTGCCTTTGGCTCAGGTCATGATCTCAGGGTCCTGGGATCGAGTCCTGCATCGGGCTCCCTGCTCAGTGGGGAAGCTGTTTGCTCTCCCTATGCCTCTCCCCTTGCTCGTGCTCTCTCTCTCAAATAAATACATAAAATCTTTTTTAAAAAACTAAAATTAGATAAAAATTTAAAAAGAATATCTACTTCTTAGCATTTTGTGAGAATGCAATGATATAATTCTGATAAAGCACTGAGCATCGTTTTTATTATTATTAAAATAGTGACTACGCATATGGACTCTAACAGACTCCCTGGATCGAATCCTGGCCCCTCCACTCACTCGCTGTGTGACCACAGGAAGGCGTTAACCTCTCTGTGCCACAGGAATCCCACCTTTCTCAGAGGGGCGTTGTGAGGTGAAATGTGATGTGTAGAGTGGCGCCCGACATATACTCAATGGGCTGCAAGTGGGAGCTGTTTTCAGTGGGAGGCCCAGCTCCCGCCTCATCTCCCCCTGTTTCTGGTCCAGTGTTGGCCCTCCATGGTGAAAGGGAGTAGAATCATGGCTCTCCGGATACAATGCCTCCCACCCAGGCCCTGTTCACGGCTATGACTTTACTGGCAGCCCCCTCCCAAAGGTTGCTCTCCCCTCAAAACAGCCCTGTGACAGAGCCCACCTCCTCCCTCACCCACTCAGTTCCCATGGTCTTCACTCCCAGGAAGCCTTTTGCCCCTTTGCCCTTGGTCCGTGGTCCCCAGAGATGGATTAGGTCTGCAGGGAAGCAGGAGGGACCAGACGATGACCTCCAGAAAGCCTCCACATGGGCCGTGGCCCTTGCCCAGAGGGCCCTCGCCTTGGGTGTGTTGGGTTGGCCCCACGGGCTCTCTGCACCAGGTGTTTGTTTTGAGTCAGGCCTGGGGCTGGTCTCCTGCCTTTGTAGGGCAGGGTGGAGAGCCCAGTCTGCCAGGGCCCCGGGTGAATAGTCAGTCGACTGGCGGAACCAAGGTTTGGCTTTGGACTTGGGGCCAGACTCTCTCAAAGGGCTGGGCAGAGGCATAGCAAGGAGGCCATGCTCTGGACCCAGGCCAGCCAGGAGGAGCTCCGCGAGGCAGGAAAGGGTGGGTTTCTGGGGCTGCCTGGGCTTGGAGCCCAACCCCATTCTCTGTGGTGCAGACTGGCCCCGTCAGGTTCTCCAGTTCGTGCGCGCGCGCGCGCGTGTGTGTGTGTGTGTGTGTGTGTGTGAGAGAGAGAGAGAGAGAGAGAGAGACTGGCTGTGTTCGTGCCTAAGGGTTTCTGTGTGTGGTGGGAGTTGTGCTCTTTGCACACATCCATCTTTCTGCCTACTGAACTTTTTGTGGCAAGAACGCTGGGCAGAGTGCTGCCTCCCCTAACCCGTCCGAAGTTGCTGGTCCCTCAAGGGGCTGGCAGGCTGAGCTGCCCTGGGTGCTAGACCCTGCCCCAGGGAGTAGTTGGCACTGCACTTTGTACTCGGCTTCTGGTATTTATGGCAAATAATACACTGGGAGCAGAGGGCAGAACAGTGCTGGGTGGTTAAGAAGTCAAAGGGCCCCGGGTTTGTAGGCTTAGTTCAGGAGTGGCCATGACACTGCCCTGGAAAGCCAGGCTCTGCTCTTCCCAGAACTTTGGTCTCTGCTCCATAGGAGCCACTCTCCTCCGTATGTGGGAGGGGGAGGGGGAGCCGCTGCCCCTTCTCCCCATTCCACCCCAGCAGGCTCCCACCCTCACCAGGCTTTGGGTCCAGATTATCAGTGGGATGGAGGAAGACCCCGACCTAGAGGACAAATCACGGGCCGGCCCACCTCGAGGACAGTGGATCTGGAGGATATGACCGGTCCAGGAGTGTGAAGAGAAAATGACTGGGAGGAGGGCTCATGAGGCTGGAGGGAGCAGGGGTGGGAAGGACTGGGGAGCCCAGGGGGGCCGCGATGGGGAAATGAGCCACCTAGTGGCCATATGTGGAACTACATGATGTCCCTCCCCTCTGCTGGGCCAGGGTGCGGGGCAACTCCTGCTCTGTGCCTGCCTATAGGACCAGGTGAGGGGCTGAAAGCACCCTGACCTCTCAGTCCAGAATAGTCACGAACATCCAGGAGCTACCAGGGAGAGGTGACCCAGGTTTGCAGAGAAAGGGAACTGTGAAATCAAGCAGGACAAGGGGCTCTGAATGGAGAGGCCCATCTTGGTGGCTGGAGTCGTTAGGAGGGGCTGGGGCTGTTGCTGAGGTTAGGGTTTGGGTAATCAGCATCCTGGGTGGCGAGGGGGTGCTGTGTGATGTCACTGGGACTGAGCAGAAGGGGTCCCAGAGGGACCTTAGCAGGCAGCTGCCAGTTCCTTAGACCTCCATTCCCACCCTGAGCTCTTGCCGGGAGCCCACCACATCCATCCCTCCAGACCCCCGGCCTTCTTTCTCCAGCGCTCACAGCCAGGGCTACAGAAATGACCAGGACCCTGGTTTTTAATGGAGAAGCTGTGATGCCTGGGGGCACTCTACATGTCGCAGACGCAGTGGAGGGATGCAGCAAGGGGCCCGAGGGAAGGGGCTCTCACAGCCCTTCCTCCTCAGCTTGGCTGCACCACCGCAGGCCAGGGGCTCCACCCTGGGAGGGTGAGGTCGTCAGACACCGCTGTTTGTCCTCCCTGGTGTCTGTTTAATCCCAGCTCCAGAGGAGGGCATTCAGGCTGGAGGGGAAGGGTGGGAGCAGGATGGGAGGCTCCCAAAATGCAGGGTGGGATACAGAGAGCTAGGTGAGCCAGGTTGGAGGGAGGAGCAGGAGGAGGAAGCCCAGAGGACAGTGCAGCAAGCCAGCCTGTAAGGACAAAGAGGCAGATGCCATCTTACACATGTCTCCGTAGGACATACAGTTCTGGCACTTCTCACCCCTAGTACTCCCTGGGCTGGACCACCACCCAGAGGGGCTCCTATGAGGCTTCAGCTTCTCAGCCCAGGCCCAGGCTCCCCGCCCCTTTCAGAACCCCTACCACAGCCCCTCCGTGGCTGGCTAAGTCCCACTTTTGTGCTTTCCTTGCACCTCAGCTTTGAAACAGGCCCCTCTCCTGTATCTACTAACACTTGCCCATCACTTCCTCAGAGAGCTGGCGGCTCCGGAAGGCCTCCTGTGCCAGGGCTATCCGGCAGACCTCTGCCCTGTTGCACAGCCCCTCGGCACTCCCGTGGGGCTTTTATGTGGCCTAACTTTGCTGTTTTCTACAGCAGAGGGGGTGGTCTTGCGTTCGTTGAATGGAAGCCCCCTGGGACCAGGGACTCTGAGTCTGGGGTACTTTGCCAGGAGGTACTTTTAAAAGCTTAGACTTTGAGCAAGTCAGAGCTGGAGGGCCCTCAGGGGTCATCCAACCCAGCGGCTCTCAAGGTCTTGCAGGAGAATCACCCAGAGGGCTCGCCCCACCCCAGAGTTGCTGATTCCACGGCTCGAGGGTGGAGCCAGATCCTTTGCTGGCAGTACTGATACTCCCAGACCGGACCGAGGACCACACTTGGAGAACACTGATCTGATACAACCTCCAGTTTTATAGACGAGAAGAATGAAAATTGCCCCAAAGCAGAAATGATGTGCCCAAGGTCTCTGGGGGCTGGAGCCAGGACTGAGCCCACCAGAGCTGACCCCCATCAATGCACCACCCTGGGCCTGACCCACCGGCCATCGTCCTGGAGCCCCTATTATCTAGTAGATTCTGGTGGGCCCCAGAAGAAGGGAGCTGGTTTCTAGGTACCTCTACTGAGAGGTCGGAGACTTGGCGGCGTCGAACATCTTCTTCCGGCCTTCCATCCCAGACATGGCCTCCACGTTCTTCCTCCAGTCACCCACCTCCACGGGCCGCTCCTGGGGGTGGGGGGGAACACACACACACACACACACACACACATGTCAGGGACGGAGCAGGCCAGAGGGCAGCTGGGGGCCCTCCAGGCACAAGAGAAACTAGATGATGGAAAGTCAGCCTCTTTGAAAAGAGGAAATCCCAACACCTCTGCCCAACTGGTGAGGCCCAAGGACACATTCGGGGTAGACACGGGACCAGCTGAGGCTCCACTGGAAGAAGGAAGCCGTGTCTGCTAGAGTTCTGGATGATCGCAGTGGGGCGCCAGGGTCAGGTCCCACCCCCGTGAACCACAGCCCAGCCTTGCCTGCAGACCCACGCCAACCCCCTGGTATGGTGCTCAAGGCCAGCTCAAGGCCACCTCTTCTAAGATGCCTACGTCCTCCTAAACTGGCTTGTTTGCCATTTTGCCAGCATACTCCCTCTCATCTCCCCTCTTTATGAAGCTCCTTGGGCCAGAGACCATGTCTTTCATCCCCGTTCTTTCTAGAGCCCATCCATTCTGAGCACATATATTGGGTTCAATCAGCTTTGAGTGATCTGTTGCTGAATGAGTGACTGAACTCAGTTCTCCAATGTCTGTGCTCGTGTGTCCTATGACCACTATGACCTGCTGTCTTTTTTCCCCAGTAGTGACAGAGGGCACTATCTCCCTGGTCACCCTAACTCCACATTCTCTTCATACTGGGTGCAGTTTCTACTTTATTGCTTGGTCTGGATTCCTCTGGGTCCCAGTTTCCTTCTCAGATTGAGAGCAGTCCGTGAGAAGGGAGCAAGTCTTCTTTCTCCCAAAACAGAATCATAAGACTTCATCACTGATCTCCCAGAGGATTCTAGAATGTTCTAACAGGCTATCTGGCCTCCAACAGGAGCTCCTGCCTAAAGCTATGTGATGGAGTGACAGGTGATAGGGCAGGGGGTGAAAGGTTCTGAGAAGAAGGGTCCTCACTTTCTCTGTGTCTTCCTTCTTCACTGACTTCAGGTTGGCCCGCAGATCCATAGACACCTTGTGCTTGGAGCCCAGCAGGGCCCGGAGCATGGCATCAGCTGAGACCCGGACCCGACGCAGTGGCGGACGCTTGAATTTCCCACGGAGGTCCATCACCTTCAGCTTCAGGTCCTTAATCTGCAGGTGAGAAGGAGCAGGGGTTCACTGGAGAGGGGGCACTCCCAGAGCTACACTTCCTGAGGATCTCAGACTCCTAGGGTTCCAGTCAAAGCAACACCCACTTTCTCCAGCTTCCAGGCCAGACTCTCTGTGACACTCAGACCCACCCATCGCTTTCGGAGTAGCCGTAAGGGGTTTGTTGATAAATGAATGAATTAGTAAATGGACAGATAAAACCCATTAGCCATCTCTGTCATGGTAACCAAAGAAATGGGGCAGCCCCACCAAACTCAGTACAAGTCTGGTTTGGAAGCCCTGCTTGGAGTGTGGGGCCGCTTCCTCCTATTCCTGTGGCCCCATTCCTGCTTCTAACTAGTCCCTCCCAGTGAACCTTCAAAACAGTTCATAGAATGCACAGCCTTGGTCCAGTAGGGTGAATAAACCCCCAGGTCCAGACCTCTAGGGGAAATTTCCAGGGTGCTATCTCTGGAGGGAATTCTGGGGAGATTAGTGATGCCACAAATCATCATTCCTGCTGGGGAGAAATGCGAAGGAACAGCGTGGTCTCTGATCCTGCCCCATCCCCTCCTCTCTGCTTGAACAAGCACCCAGGAGCAGCCCACAAGAGCAGCAGGAGCTCTGCCCTCCCGTATTCTGCCCCACCTACGGGAGCAGGATCCGGACAGAGCTCCCACTCCCACACCTCACGTCGACGGAGCGTTGAGCACCGCAGTGGGGGGCAGCGAACAGCCCTGGTCGCACAACCACCGCTGTGTGACCTGGACCAAATTTCTCAGCCTCTCTGAACCTCAGCGTCTTCCTTTGTAAGGTGCAGATAATAGCACCTCCTTCATCCACAGGCGCATAGGGAGGATCAAAGGATGCAATGTACATGAAAGCTGTTCGCAAAGGGAAGCTGTTATTAACCGGCATGTGATTGTTTGTGTGGGTGAACAAAGACAGCAGCTCCTCTTAGACTGAAGAGCCCCTGTGGCAGGTTGGGAGGAAGTTTGTGCTTTTCATCTGGGTGATTATCCTCTCTCTGCCCATCTCCAGCCCTATGGGGCTGGAGTGGAGGGACCAGAGTTTCCCAAGTGGCCACTTGCCAAACCCTGCAGGAGGGGGACCTAGTCCACAGCAGCAACGTCAATGCCCATGCACCCCCCACCCCTGACATCGCCCCGCCATGCACCCAGCCTGTGCTAGCCATGCCCCTCCCCTCCTGCAAGCTCACCTCCCTGGTGTTGTGGAGACATTTGGCCTCAATGTCATATCTCTCCTCATCCACCACCGCGACCTTGGTGTGCAGGTCCCGGCACAGGTCCTGGGGAAGCAAGGTTCATCAGGCAGGACAGAAAAGAGGGCAGAGGAGTCATCGGGACCCCAGCTTCCCTTTCCTGCCTCCTCGCCCAGTGCCTTTGCAAGACCTGCCTTCTGGAAAGGAACTGATACACCCCTTCCCTCTGAGGTTCCAGGCTGCTGACAGCTCCCTGCGTAAGCCTTTTGTTCTCCTTTCTGAATGTAATTGTTTTCTTAAAAAAGTTTTCTTACAATAAAAATAATATCAATGAATTGTAGAAAATTTGAAAGCTACATATTAAACAAAAAGAATAAACTACAGATAACAAGTGATGCCTCCAGTGGGAGGTGACCTTTGGTGATTTTCTGGTATATTTCCTTTTGGTCTCTTTTGTCTGCAGTTGCTGGCATTTAAACAGTTATCCGTGTTTTTCAAACATTAAAAACCTATTTGTAGGGAAGGACAGGTCCTGAGGCTCCCTCCCTGCACTTGTGAACTGGGATCCACCACTACCACCTCCCATGAGACCCTGTAAGGGAAGAGCCCCTTGTAAATGAATGGAGCCTGGAGCCCCCGGTGTTAGTGCGGGCTCCTGCCACCTGGGCCCCAGGGTCAGCCCCGCAGACTCACCTGCAGGGCACTGAGGGACAGGCCGCGGGTCTGCAGTGAGGGGATGCGCTCGGCCAGGTAGCGGGCCTTCTCCGCCTCCCGCTCCTCGTTCTCCTGCTCCCAGCACTCCTTGGCCTTGGCCAGCATCAGACTCTGGACAGGACAGAGCCTGCTGAGCCAGGGGCCCGGGACCCTCGTGTTCCCCGCCCAGCATCAGGGCATGAGGGGAAGGAGAACCCCAGGCTGGAACCGGCTCTTGCCTCTGGCCCTACAAGCAACATGCCCTCTCGTACTGGTCAGGGCCCCCACCAGGCAGCCCTGGGGGTGTGTGAATGAGACGGGTCCCGAGGCCTGCAGGTGGTCCCGAGGCCTGCGGGTGTGCGCGCTGCCTACAGGCAGGGCCAGGTGAGAACAAACCCTGAGCCACCACACACAGCGTCTCTCGGACCCTGGAGCTGTTTTCCCCACAGTCTTCCTTGTACCCACTTCTGGTCTGTTTTGGCCTACAGAGCTCCAAAGAGAGAAACTCTTGCCAGAATAAAGCAAGGCCCTCTGGCCGCCACTAGTGGATTCCCACCGTGAAGCTGGTCACTGCCTCCCCTCAGGAACCCGGGCAGGAGCCAGGTCTCCCTAGTTTCAGGTTTCCACCCACTGACCACCTGGCTCCAGGCAATGGCCAGCCTCCCACCTCATCATCCTCACTTTGGCCTCCTTCCTCTTCACCCTCCCCCAGCCCTCCACACCCCCACAGAGTCTGCACCTCATCTCCTCTGTCTCCCACTGGATGTCCCCCCAGAGCCTGCACAAAGCCTCACCTTCAACAAGAGTTTGCGGGAGGCCGTAATCTTGGGCTTTCTCTGAAGGTGAGAAAAGAGGCAGGTGGTGAGGCTAGAGGCTGCAGAACAGGAAATCTGGTCTAGGCCAGCATGCGTGCCTGCCAGGTTCACCATGATTCCACAGAATCCTCGCTATAGGGGCCCTTAAAAGGCCCCTCATCTTTGTGATTTAACCCCTCAAATTCAAGGAATGCTGTACTCAGCGACCTTGACCTTGGCCTAGAGGCTGAAGCCCTCACTTTCAATCCTGGTTCTAGTGCTGGTGGGATCCTGTGTGAGTCACATGACCTCTGTGGGCACCTTCTTCCTCATCTGTAAATAAGGATGCTGAGACCCACCTTCCTCAGTTCACAGAGTGATTACAGACAGAATGACGTCATGGACGTGCAAATCCTTTGAAAAGCATGAAACAGGTGCACCTGCTTAGCGCTCTGCTCAGTAATGTACCAAGACCTTGAGGATCCGTCACGTGCAGAAACAAGCTGTGAAATTCATACATCAAGAAGTATGTCTTTTTCGACATCACAACTTTTTGTAATGTCAACATCCTATTAATCTTTCTCAGGTATAAAAACATTGTTTTCTCTTCTTATTAAAAATACTTGATATATTCCTGCCAACTAGACATGTTCCAACAAGGCTTAGCTTGCAGCAGCGCTCCCCCCAGGGGAGGTGACGGCAAGGAGGGCTATTCAACCCCTAACCAATGAGGCTGTGATGCCTTCTGAGCACTTGGACCTCTTCCTGACCGTAGGTTGTCAACCCGGGCTGCTGCCAGAGAGCAGCTATCTCCTGGAACTCCACTGTGTGCCGGAGAGCGGAGCTCCGCTTTGCTATTCTAGTGTGTAAAGCAGAAGAGAGCAGGCTTTAAGGGAGAAAAGGGGGGAAGATGAATGGGCTTCCTATTTTATGCATATGGTATGTGTGACTTCTAATCTGACTGTTCCCAATGGCTTGTTTGTCCTTTCCTCTCCCAAAGCGAGGTTTGGGCTACATTTCAGGTTAGTGTGCTTGTGGGAGAAATGCCCTGTTGCTATCATCATGACCACTCACAGTTTACACCCTGTCGTGTACCCCTGGCAAATGTTTCATTGCAATGTTGTTTCCCCACCATTAGGTGAGCTTATAGGCTACCTCGTTTGACCATCGATCAATGGCGACTCATTTTAATATGAGCCTCAGCAACACTGAGAAATTCATACGGCTACTGAAAAAGGGTGCGCGTGATTCTCCTTGAGAATCTCCATGCCAAATGTCCCCCCATCAGTGCTGCTAAGTCCCACCCTTGCCAGTTCATAGCGCGATCCCTGCAGTTCCCAACCTGCACTGGACACAGGCTGTGTTCTCAGTAGCCTGAATAAATCTGGACTGTTTCAGGGTCAAAGTTATCTAAGACCTGAGGGGAGTGTAAGGACACCTCCTTGCTCCTCTCTCAATGCTCGGTCATTGGGCAGGGGTAGAATAACCCAATGATGATTCCTTGCTACTCTTCAAATATGGCTTTGCACTGGACTGACTCTGCAAAGAACGGGATGGTCCCTCTGGGCTGGACAAGTGAGCAAGAATGGGTGAGATACCCCAAATCTCACTTACCTCGCTTCAGGCATCCATCACAGGAAGGACAGGAGGAGAGAGCAAAAGACAAAATGTGAACAATTCATATGACATATCCAACAGCAGAGCCACGTGGACGAGCTGGAGCAGGGGCGGAGTGGTGACAATTACACCGGAAGGCAATCAGGCATCAGGCAGGGGGAGCAGCTCAAGGGTCCCAACAGAACAGAATAAAAATCCAATGGCCCTTTGGGCTACTGGAATTCTTGCTGGGAGATGCTAGCCATTGTAAGTTGGGGAGGAGTGGGGAGGGGGTGCAGGGAAGCCTCCACATAGGGTTGCGGCATGTGAAAGCTTCCATCCCTGGCCTTGTGGGTGAATTCCCAAAGTTTTGGTCATCTGTTGGGCCAAAGTCAAATCATGGCCCAGCACACGCAGTTCATCTGACCTCTGCAGAGACAAACTCTGCAGGAGGCTGCAAAGGTCTTCCCCAGGCAACCTGGAGCATGAGTACTGTTCAAAGGCCAGGAGGACACAGGGTAACACAGGGGACCTAGGTCCTCAGGGCTGTTCCTGTATTACAGCCTGACCTCCTGGGGAATTGCTTCAGGGCTTGAAGAGATGGTGCCTCCCCTATGGGGCTGAATCTGTAACAAACGGATTTCTTGGAGCCCAAGAAGGGGGTGGGGCTACTTACACTTCAGGCATGGTGGTGGTCGGGGGGCAGCACCTGGGGGGCATAAAGCAATCATCAGTATGGGAAAGCTGTAACTCCCACCTCCCAACCCAGCTGCCCAGCCTGGGAGAGCCGGACAACAGGAAGAAGAAATCAGACAGAATGGATTCCAACAGGTCAGGATGGGATACGTATCTGTCCATTGATTGTTTCTTTTTCTCATCCATTCACTCATTCATTCATTCACTCATTTATTCACTCATTCGCTCACAAGAGAGAGAAATCTTAGAAAAGCAAAAAACAAGATAAGAACCGTACTGGCTCTGTTGGACAGGCATGTAGGGTGGGGATCTGCAAACTACAGCCCCCAGGCCAAATCTGGCCCCCAGCCTTTTGTTGCTTAAAGGGTTGTAAAATAAAGAACAGGTGGCATGACACTATGCTACCTGCAAAGCCTAAAATATTTACTATCAAGCCCTTTCCAGCCAAGTTTGCCAATCCTCATGGGCAACAGAAAGGAGTCCATAGACATCTATTTGAAAAATGAGGTCATGGGCTGCCTGGGTGTCTCGGTTAAGCATCTGCCTTCAGCTCAGGTCACGATCCCGGGGTCCTGGGATAAAGCCCCACATCGGGCTCCTTGCTCACTGGAGAGCCTGCTTCTCCCTCTGCCAGTCGCTCCCCCTGCTTGTGCTCACTCTCTCTTTCTCTGACAAATAAATAAAATCTTTAAAAATTCTTTAAAAATGGAAAAGCGAGGTCCTGGGGCCCCCCACAACTAGCGGAGTTTAGAGCTGTCCTGTGGATGAGGGTGGTCACCGAAGTTCTCAGAGAGGGAGAATCTGAAAGGGGAGTAGCGCAGAGCGAAGATGGAACGTAGGTAACTGCCATATGGCACAACTGCAGGGGGCGCTATTCCCACGCTGGGCCATGTTCTTGTGCCTGGGGGTGCCGTCCCCACAGACGGCAGTGTGACCGGCAGCCCTGGGGTGGGGCGGTGAGGAGGCCCGGCACCAAGGGCCTTAAGGCAGCCGGCCGGGCAAATCCAGCCTTCTACTCTCATCTCTATCCTGACCCTCTCCAGGCCGGTTTTCCTCTCTGCAAAACTCAGGGTCAGATAAATTGTCATCCACTTAAAAAAGCTCTTAAACCCTTTGTTCAAACCAAATTTTACTTGGAAGCAAAACAAATTCAACCAATAAGGGCAAACAGCACAGGCTGAACGGGGTACATAGGAGCCCCGTGGGCCTCTGTGAGGACCCCGGGCTGTGGAGCACAGTTTGAAGCCCTCTAACTGGGTTGTCCTGGGGCTCCCTTTAGTCCCAACAGTTGGGGGACCCAGGCCAAGAAGGGGGTCCTTGAGGTGACACAGGGGAGTACTCCAAAGCCAGACCTGACTCACCATCTTGCCTGGGCCTGAACAAAGAGCATTCTAATAGAGGGTGGGGATTGTGCAAAGCTCAGGGGGAGGAGGACAACTCTGGTGGAAGTACGGGTGTGAGGCAGGACGGGAATCCAGAGCTGGGCTGTGAAGTGAAGGATGGGGAAGACCACTGTGTATGTGCTGCCGGGGGCAGGGGGTCACGGAACGAAGGATCAGGAGTTTGAATTGGGTCTAGGAACCTGGTTTGGTACGGGGGAGGGCAGAATCTAAAGGACTCTTGTAAAGTGGCTACCGGTCCTTTCCTTCCAGAACCACCTCCTGCCTCTGCCTTAACTCTCTCCTTTCCCTGTGTGCCTGTGAAGCCTCCTCCCCAGCCCATGAGTGGGGCTCTGCCACCTGTCCTGAATTTCCCCCCACTGTCAGAAAGCCCTCTGGGCCTCCCACCTCGGCCTCTGCCGCCCGGGGAGGGTGAGGTCTGGGGTGGAGGAGGGGAAAGGGAGTGTGACCCCAGAGTCTCAGCTGTCACCCTGGGGCCCAGAGGCAGAGGTAGGATCCAATCCATAAATTCCCCAGATATTTGGCTGAAATTAGATTTTATCACCAGCTGTTTATTCTGAGGGCTCCACTCCTCTGAAGACTAGCAAGGAAGTCCAAAAAGAAACACTAGCTGGTGAAGAAACACCTCCAGGTCATCATGCCTGATCTGCTGTAATGCCAATCCCCAGGGGGCAGCAGGTCTCAGCTGAGGGGGATGTGCCTTACCCTTGGTGGGCATTTGGCCATGTTCACGCCTCCCTCAGAGAGCCCACTGTCACCAGCATGGGGCCTTACTGGCCCAGGCCAGGCTAGGCCTCCTGCCAAGCTCCAGGGCCTGCCCCCCAGCTTGCCCCCTGACAAATGCCAGGCCCAGGGGTCCCCAGCCTGTGCTCTGATACCCACCAGATGGGACCCCTTGACAGGTCCTATGGAAGACAAGCAGAAACCTGATAAGAAGTCAGGATGCAGATAGCAGCAAATGCGAGGTTGGAGGGCCGGCATTCCATCTCCCCCACAAGTAACAAGTGGGGAGATAATTAGAAAATCCACCACTGGAGGGAGGGAGCGAAGGATGGCCAGGGGTTGACTCAGAGCTGGGCTTTCCCTTCCCTGAGGCCCTGTGGGGTGGACTGGGAATAACAACGAGACTAGAGGACTGAGGCTGAGCGTATGAGCATCTGTGTGTGTGTGTGTGTGTGTGTGTGTGTGTGTGTGTGTGTGTGTGTATCCGTCTGTCTATAGGGACAGAAACTGATCTTTTTGCACACCTGATAATCAGGGACACAGATTTCTGGTTAGGCTCATATTCTTCCCTCTGCTCCCCACCTCCTGACCTTGGACCCCAGTTCAAGGACATCCCAGTCCTCTTTGATCATTAGCAAGCCTTGTGCTCCCACACCCCCATCCTGAGCTCTTAGCAGGAAAGCCTAACCTCAGAACCGCTGTGGGACAGTCTCCCAAACCCAGGGCTGGTGCTGCCTTTAGCCCCCACCCCCACCCCCAGCCATGGCTCCCAATATAGAAGGTGCCCCCCGTTTTGCCTTCACAGACTGTCCTGCCCCATCCCCAAATGCTGTCACCGTCAGCCTTCCCTCTAGAGGTCCCCCACCGACTACTTTCTACTCCTCAGAGCCACGAGCGGTGGACAGCGGGGTTGGCAGTGTGCCCTCGTCTGCTCTTGTCCGGCTCTACACATGGGTGGGTAAGGGGAGCCAAGCACGTCCCTCGAAGACAAAGAACAAAGGGGCAAGATGCTTTCCTCAGTCCTCAGGGGCTGGGGGCCGGTCTTCTAGGCTCCCCCAGAGTCCCCCCCACCAGAGCACCCTCTTTGTCCTCTGCTGCAGGTATCGCCCCGTTTAATTGCTCACCAGGCTCTTCCTGAACTTCCAAATGCAGCTCGGCCGCCCCCTCCCCCGCTTTCTGGTTCCCAATGCCACCCCCTTCCTCTAGAAGCCCTCTCCCTCCGGGACCTGCTGGGCAGTCTGCTGTATAACACAGTCCGCCAGGCTCTACCCCGGGGCCCCTTGAGCCACCTTGTGGGAAATTCCGCTCCTGGCTCTTAGCCTGAAAAGGGGCAG
Source organism: Ursus arctos (assembly GCF_023065955.2). Lineage (NCBI taxonomy): Eukaryota > Metazoa > Chordata > Mammalia > Carnivora > Ursidae > Ursus > Ursus arctos. The sequence continues at coordinate 37,987,332 of NW_026622874.1, forward strand.
GGGGGATTTTTACTTCCAATAACAGTTTTGCAGGAGAGAGGTCATTCCACAGGATAAAGCGCGGGGGGGAGCATTTTAGGACTGTTCCACCAGCAAACCCAAACGTACAGGCCATGCATGGCATAGGTCTTCTTCCATCTCCAAGCCCTGGCTGTCTCCTCTAACTCAAGCCCCAGTTTCCCTCTCTGGGCTCGACCTAGATCCGAAGTCCTGGGCTGCAGGCACTTACCTCGTTCAGTCTCTGTGAGCTGGGCTGGCCTGTGTCTCGCCTGGACCGCAGACTGTGAGGGGCAGGCAGAGGGGAGGCTATGAAAACTATGGGCCGCAGCAACTGGCCAGTAAAAATAGCACAGACCTGCTGCCCCTCCTCCCACCCCCTCCCACCACACACACGCCCCTCACAGAGCAGACACACACTGCAGCACCCCCACAGGCACGCCCTGAGGGCCCCTGTGTACAGGCTCGGGGGGTACAACACGGATCCTGGGCACACAGAGGCCACCGCCCGAGTCCAACCAGCACCCGCCTAGGGGCACGCAAGCCTAAGGGAACGAATGAGCAGCCAGACCAGATGAGACACGGAGCAGCGATGGGCCCAGGGCAGAGCCAGGGGCTCTGGTGGGGGGCACCGGGAGGCCTAGGGGGCCTGGGGGACCCAGCAGGGGCTGGAGGCAGGGCAGCTGCTTGCTGACCTACATCTCTCACAAGGAAATGTGGAAATCAGGCTCCTGAGCCCATGCTCCAGAAGCCTAAGAGGGCTAAAGCCTGGATTTGGGGGCTCTCGTGAGGCTCTGGTACACGTGCCCTACGAGGATGCCTGGGCTTGGGGGTGACGTCAACAGCGCGGCAGGGCGACTCTAGTGCGCGTTCCTGGGGACAAGCTGAGGTGACGCCACCTTTATGCACACAGAATTCTGGGGGCCTGTGGACACTCTGCAACCCCCTCCAAGTGGGTTTCCGGGAATCAAGGCACCCCACATCCCATGCCTGGAACTCAGCGAGATGAACTCACCTTCTCCCCTGCCCTACCCTCTATCTCCAGCAGAATCCAGGGGGCTGGTGCCGCGCAGGCTGCACCTGTTGATGGGTATTTTTAGGACAGTGATGAACACATAATACCACCCTATAGTCAGAGAAAGACAATGCCTGCTATGTTAATCCTGGGGCTATTATCGTCGGTCATCTCCTGGGCCAGGATCCCAGGCGGGGACAGGACAAGCAGGCTACTGACCCCTCTTGGAGGCCAGCCAGAAGCCTCCCAAGCAGCAGGAGGTTAAGGAGCTCTACCACGTTGCCTGTTTGGTAGGAGAGAGAGCTGGTGGGCAGGGGTGTCCTAAGGAGACACACCCACAGCGCCTACAGGGGGGTGAAAGGCCCTGCCCTCTGGAGAGAGCCATTTTGGTGTCCAGCAGAGGCTGCTCCAATTTGGTTCTGCTCAGGTCGATTTGGGAACGCCCCCAGGCTGGAGGACTGCCAGGGAGAAGGAACAGTTGTAGGGCTCGGAGGCATAGGATTCTGGGTGGAGGGGCTAGGACGGACAGCAAGGACAGGCATCCACCAAGGAGCAGCGGGAGGTCAGAGAAGGGCTGCGAAGGCTGGGATGAGTCTATCGGAGTTCACTGCACTGGCTTGTCCTGTTTGTAATTTATACAAGAACTTTCTTACGAGAAGTTAAGATGCACCAAAAAAATGAATTATCTGGATTATTCTGTTTTTTGGAAGGGAGAAGCAAAACAAACATTGACAAACGGAAGAACAAATGAGGGTCAGCGGGGACCACAATGAATCACGGACTCTGAGGGCCTTGGGGTGTTAGCCAAGCTCAGTCCCTGATGGGACGGAGTGGGGCTAGGATCCCTCATCCCAGGCCCCATCAACACCATCCCTCCACACCATGTGGTCCAGCTCTCCACCCTCTCATCCACCCCAACCTGTCAGCCTCTTTCCTGCTGTCTGTTCCCAGGGGCCTTCAAAAATGGGACTGTTACGCCCTGTGGTCCTTGCCCCTGCTCCAGTCTTGCTTCTCGTGTGGACCAGTCCAGAAGAAGAGGTCTCCAGGGTCCGCCTGCAAGGCTGGCGATCCCTGGAGGGAAGCTGCCCACACCCAGCTGAGGGGCCACGGCTGGAGGGCATCGGCCCCGGACCCCACTCTCTGCCCCGGGCCAGTGTGCTTCTGCAGCTTTTCTCCTGCCTCCTCGCTCCCCCTGCTCCGTGCTTAGCTGCCCACCTCCCCTTCTGCCTGTGGAGCAGGAGCTGCTGTCCTGGGAGCTCTGACGCTGTGTCTGCCAGACACCCACCAGGCCAGGGGGGCCCTCCCCAGACATAGAGCCAGAAACAGTCCTCATGGCCCCGTAAGACCCCCCGGCAGAGCTCCCTGTGGTAGGCTGAGTGATGGCCCCCCAAAATGGCCCATGCCCAATGAACGAAATGTGAATATGTTACCTTACGTGGCAAAAAGTACTTCGCAGATCTGATGAAATGAAAGAACTTGAGTTGGAGAATTATCCTGGATTATCCACGTGGGTCTAATCACGTCTAATCACGTGGGTCCTTATCAGACTGAGGCAATAGCATCAGGGTCGGTAGTAGGACGCCTGATAAAGGAAGAAAGATCAAAAGAGGAGAGAAGATGCTATAATGCTGCTGGCTTGGAAGACAGAGGATGTGGCCTTGAGCCAAGGAATGCAGGCAGCCTCTAAAAGCCGGAAAAGTCAAGGAAACGGATTCTCCCCTCAGAGCCTCGAGAGGGGAAACCGGCCTGCCGACACCTTGTCTGCTGGACCAGTGAGACTGATTGTGGACTTCCGCCCTCCAGATCTGTGAGATGATAAACTTGTGTTCTTTTGAATCATTGTGGCAATTTGTTAGAGCAAGACACTAATATACTCTGTAATGTCCTGGACATTCACGAGCCCAGGACTTCATGGTTCAGGCTGTGCTCGGGGCCAGCCAGAAAAATGGTGGGCCTGGGGGCACTCAGTGAGAAGCACCAGCCCAGGTCCCACGTCCCTGGAGCCCGACAGCCCGGAGCAGACCCTCACACATCCCTGGCCAGCATCCAGCCCACCAGGGCCTGGCCTTCCTGGGGCAGCTCTGAACTTGCCCAGAGAATCACAGGCTCTCAGAGCAGGAACACTGTCCAGTGCGGTCACTGTGCCCTTGAGGAAACAGAGGCCCAGAGAGAAAGGGCCGCACGGTGAGTGGACCAGGTCTCCTGATGGCCAGCCCGGCACTCCGTCCCCTTGACTATACCCCAGTTCTCACCTTACCATTTCTCCTTTAACTCTCCTATAGCCCTGGCCCCGCCTTTCAGCCCCTCAGTTAGTCACCAGGGGCCCACAGCTGCCCTCAACGTGCACTGGAAAGCAGCACCCCACGGCTATGTGGCTCCTGTGGCCGGCCTGGCATGCTCCGAGGTCCACGTGAGCAGAATAATCCCCTCGGCTGCACCTGGCCGCCCAAGCCCTAACCTACTAGAACCTTCATCTTCTGGCTCTCTCCTCTTTCGTGTGAGGTTGCACTTGCCCTCTTGTGATCCATTTTGTGAACAGGATCCCAGAGCCCTGGGATCATGACCCGAGCCGAAGGCAGCACTCAACCGACTGAGCCACCCTTAGCCTCTTTTGAAGTTCAGGGAGAGTCTGAGGCAGCCTTGACCTGGGCCCATGTGGTCCATGCCCTCTCAGATCTCCCAAGACTTCCCAGCTCAATGAAAAACAGATGCAACAATTGCTGGAGGAGAAGGAATGAGAACCAGGACTCGCCAGATCCAGGAAGAAAGGGGCCAATCCAGGAAGAGGGAACAATTCAGGGTAGATGAGGTGATGGGAGAAAACCTGGAGAGGTTTCCAACCCCTGGTCCCGTGGCTCCCAATGTCCCAGGGCTTGGGAGGCCACAGGGCAAGGAAGGAAGTGTCCGACCAGAGGAGCTAAGCCTTGTAAGGCCGTGGGTTGTGGAGTCAGGGCCCTGTCCCCTCAGTGGCGACACCTGTCAACCCGACTGCCCTGGCATTGTCTGGGAAGCAGAGGAGCCCAAATTAGCAAGTGACGAGGCTCAGCCTGCCTTCCAGGCAGCCCTGCCCCCACACACCCTCCCCCACACCACTCGGGCCATCACCTCAGTGGCAGCCAGTCCCCTCTCGGCCTCCTCCACCCACCCTATCTCAAGCCCATCCGTTGATCCAGGGCCAGGCTTTCAGGAGCTGAGTTCTGAGAGGAAGCAGAGCTGTGGGCTGAGGAGGCCAGAGCAGAAGGAACAAAGAACCAAAAGTAATCACCCTCCAATTTTCTGCCACAACCTAGCCTCACCACTAAAGCCTGTGGCATGAGAGACATGGCCCAGTCTGGGGAATCGACACACGACTCACTAGTAATACTCACTAGTGTAACCTCAGCAATTTCATCCTTCTGTAAAATGGGATAATAATGGCGCTTACCTCAGAGGGCTGCTGTGAGGCCCAAGTGAGGCAATGTGTCTGGAGGGCTTTGCGAATATCTGGCACAAAGCAAATGCTTGACAGACGTTAGCTCTGAGAATATTCTCATCGAAGCCTCAAGGTAATATTCTGAGATAGGTACTATCATTAACCCCATTTTACCGATGAGGAAATTGGGGGCTCAGAATGATGAAGCAACTCACCCAAGATCCCACAGGAAGGAAGAGTCAGAGGTGAGACCAGCACCCAGGTCTCTGTGCTCCTTAACCAGCCCTGTCCCTGCCATACGGCCCAGAGCAGGTGCTCAGTAAATACGGGGCCCTGCGTATCTTCAGCCAGCATGATGGCTCCTACCAGGAATTTGGAATGGACCAGCCTTGGGGCCCCAAGCCCCATGTACTTCGTTCCAATGTTAAAAACTGTAAGTGAGCTTTGATTAGCTATTCTCTACCTACCTGCCTGTAAGAGGCTCGGCTGTGTAGCCACAGATGGTGTTAGCCAGTGTTGTCAGTGCTGGAGTACCATTAAGGGAGGCCCTTTCCTCCCCTCCAGGGAGGCCTGGCTGGGGCCGATGATGGGAGCACCGTTGGGCAGGCTGGACGCTGGGGAGAGGCATATCGGGGAAAGCCCCAGCAGTCTCCAGCCCTGGGCAGAGAGGGGGCGGACCTCAACAGCAGGCATCTCTCACACCCCTCCTTCAAAGCTCTGCACCCTCCCCACCACCTTCCCACAGCCCTGACTCCCTCCCACACCCTGCCCAAACCTCTTGTGTCCTCCCTTGAGCACCCTTCTCCTCCAGCTCAGCATTACCCACCCTGAGTCCTTCTCGGCCCATCTGCACAGTTCCCCTATCAGCCCGGTGCTATGATGGAGGAGGGGGACCAAAGGCCACCCCACTCCCACCCCAGACTTCCTGTATGCTGCCAGTGGAGCCCTCGCAGCCAAGAGCCTTGACAGGTCCCTGAAAACCAGGCTGCTTCTCCAGAAGTCCCATAATAAGCAGGTGGCGTTTGGGGCCAACTCTGTGGGGTGGGGAGGGGATGCGGGGTACAGAGGTGGAGAGTGAGCTGGCAAACCAGGGGTGGACCCCACGCTAGAAACAAATTCTTTTCAAAGTGGTATGTGAGCCGTAGGCAAGGCTGGAACCAGGAAGCCAGCTCACTGTGTCTCTCCCCCAATTCCACCTCCCCCTCCCCCTCCCCCTCCCCCAGCTCTGTCTCCAGCCAGGCCCCTCCTGCCCAGTTCCCAGCTTTCCTGCCCCTCTGTCCTAGCCACGTGAGTCCACTCCTGCCTCCCACCCAAACTCCCTGACTTTCCCCTTCTGTGTCTTTGAGCTTGCAGTCTTCCAAAGCAGAAACGCTACTGTCTTCTGCGTTCAGTCAGTTGATGGAGTCCCTGCTGGAAGCCACCGCCTCCAGGAGGCCTTCCCAGACTCCACACCCCTCTCCTGCACAGGACTTCCTGTCCACGCAGCTCAGCTGGTTCTAGGCATTGCACCACCTCTCTCCAGGTACGGTTTTCCCTTCCCGCTGAGAGAGCTGTCTGCGGAGCCGGAGTGGGGCAGGAGATGGGGCTCAGGCGCCGGGCAGTGTCACAAGAGCAGGCCTCTGCTAGCCCCGGGGTTTTCAGCCTTTATAGTGAGCGCATCCACATCCCCTGCAGGGCGTGGTGAAGCACAGACTCCGGGCCCCACCCCCAGAGTGTCCATAGAGCCTGGAAGGTGCACGTCTAACAAGTTTTCAGGTGGTGCGAATACCGCCGGTCTAGAGACCTGAGGGACTACTACCGTTATACTGATTAGAAAAGGCGTCCATCGTGGACAGACACAACCCTTTGGGTCAATGGCTTGACTTCAACCAGCGCCACCCCTCAGCACAGCCAGCAACACCCAGCCCAGAACCGCCCTGCCCCCCTCCTGCCGTCCCCCTCCTCCCCCCCAAGCTCCAGACCCAGGGGACTGTGGAGGTCCCCACACAGCTGCCATCCCTTCATCCGGGCATTCATGATGGAGGCGCCCTGGGTCCCAGGCACTGACCCAGGCCCTGGGGATACCACGGTGAGCCTCGGACCCTGCCCCCACCCCCGCCGGGGCCTGGCAGCCAGGGTTGGGCACCTGGACACGGGTTTCCTGTGTCCTGGTCCTGTCGCAATGCTTTCCCTCTATTCCTTCTTCCCAGGCTGCAGAAGATATTATTTTCTTGTCAGTGGGCTGAACTTCGTCTCAGGGCTAAGAGGGGACGGTGAGTCAGTGGGGACAGAATCCCAGCCTGCTGTCCTTCCCTGGTGCCAAATCTGTGTCTTCTGCCGGGGCCACCCCCCAGCATCCGACCGGGGGGCACGGCTGCCTGTTTGTCTTGCATGCTCAGCCATCAGCAAGCCCCTCCTCACTCCTGGGTCCCACCCCAAACCCCACATCTCCTTCTGTTCTACACATCACAGGAAATGGCACAGGCACCATTCCCCTCCTCCCCCGCTCCCCATGATCAGTGGAGCCCCGAGTTCGGTCCTGCTCCCTGCTCGGGGGTCTCCGAACTGCTCTGTCGTCTTGGGCCACCACGTGTGGCCAGCTTAGCTTGCAGCCCCTCCAGGATCCTCCTGCTGCCTGAACCGTCTTCCTAAAATGAGGACACAGTCATGTCACTTTCCCGTTTCTTCCATCAGTGGCCTCAGGATGAAACGCAAACCCCGTAATGAAGTTACACGCCCTTTGGGATCTCACTCTCAAAGCTTCCCTGGCTTCCACACTCCCTTAGCTCCGGCCACACGGAATTGCTCAAAGCTCCTGCAGCAGCAAAGGCTTCTCAGAAGGCCTTTCTCTCTCACCCCACCCCAAGCCTGCACTTACCCTCCTCCAAATCTCAGCAGCACACTGACTCCTCCAGGACGCCTTCCCAGACCACCCCAGACTGCATTAGGAGCCCTCGTCCAGGCTCCACAGCCCCATGTGTCCCTCTTTCCCTGCATTTAACCCACCTACTCTGGACAAACTTGAGTGTTGACACCATGTCTTACTCATTTTTGCATCCTCAGCGCCCAGCACAGTGCTTGGCACATAGTAGGTGCTCAATAAATGCTCATTGAATAAATGAATGGACAAATGGACAACACAGAGAGAACCGTTCTGACCAAAGACAGTGCAGGAAATTGGCCCTCAGGGCTCAGGAGAATCCTTGCTTGTTCCCCGGGGTCCTGAAATAAGGTGGGGTGCTCATGGCTAAGGGTGCAGGGAAGGGGCTGTCTGGGAAGCTATCTTGTTCAAGTTCTTGGCACCCAGAGGTCTGGGCACCCTCCCCCTGGGAGAAGCAGCCACAGGCAGTTACTGACCTTGACATAGGTGATGAACCACTCTCCCCTCCAACAATGGGACACACATAGAAACAACAGCTGGACAGCTGGGCCTTTGTTGATGGTAAACTTAGCCTCTCAGAGGTCACCCTGGACTCTGACCACCTCCCCACCCCATGTCCAGGCTGGGACCAGGAACGCCAGGGGAAGAGACGCCAACACAGACAAAGGGCCCTGCCTTGAAGCCTGGCAAACACCTAGGGCCCGGCCAGCTTCCTTCTCCCCTCTCCATTCACTCTAAACCCCCCTCTGCACACTCCAGCCCTCCTTCTTCACCCTCCCTCACACCTGCCCCCACGCCATGACTGTGTCTCGGGAATCTTGGGGAGGAATCGGCCAGGAAGGGGCCTTCCCGATCAGAGGTTCCAATGAAGTGCCTTTAAGACCCCCACCAGGGAGCGCCTGGGTGGCTCAGTGGGTTAAGACTCTGCCTTCGGCTCAGGTCATGATCCCAGGGTCCTGGAATCGAGCCCCACATCAGGCTCCAGGCTCAGTGGAGAATCTGCTTCTCCTTCTCCCTCTGCCCCTCCCCCCACTCCTGCTCTCTCCCTCTCCCAGATAAATAAAACCTTCAAAAAAAAAAAAAAAAAAAAAAAAAGACCTGAGCCAAGATGAAACAACCTCTCTAAAACCCCAAGGCTGGGTAAACCTCCTTCTGAGGGCGGAGTTTCTGTGCCCCCCCCCCCCGGCCGCTTTTCACATGGGGCAGAGAGGTGGGAAAGCTGCTGTGCCCCTCTCTGTGCAAGGGAGAGGATGCCCCCTTTTGTGTCCTTCCCGGTGCAGGTTCCCAGCCAAATGTCAGGTGGCAACTCCACCCATCTCTCTCCTCGGCAGAGTCACCCACAGGAGGCTTGCTTACCCAGAGCCTGGACCTCCGGTTGCTCGCTGCCGGCCCAGCAGGGGAAACAGCAGGAACACCCAGCTGGAAACCACTGGAGCAGAGGTAGAGATCCCAGCTGGGGGTGGGGCGGGAGTCAGAGTGAAATTTGTTCTCCCAGCCAGAGCAGGAGGCGGAGGTGATGGCGGCCGTACAGGACGGACTACCCCCTCCCCATCGCGGGCTGCCCTGTGCTTGTCGGGGCAGCGCCTCTCTCTGCTGACTCTTGGCCGCGCATCACTTCTCCTAACGGTGCAAAGGCACTGGTGGCAAAAGCTGCTGAGGCCAAAGCAGGAATCAGGCAGTAGCCCCAAACCAGCGGCACCAGTGATCCCTGTGTGCTTCCCCACCCTCTGTTCCCTGGCGGAAAGCCAGCTTTACTTAAGGTGAAACGGGAGAAGGTGTCCATTGTCTCCTATTAGACATGGTTAGCCTACACCGGGCTCGTCAGTATCTTCCAAAGTGGGAGGGAAAGCAGCACTGCTGGCTGCTATGTTCATGGCGTGCCATCTTGACTTGGTAGAACAACTAATTGAAAAACTATGGTTGGGCCGCCTGGGTGGCTAAGTCGGTGAAGCGTCTGCCTTGGGCTCAGGTCATGATCCCAGGGTCCTGGGATCAAGCCGGGCATCAGGCCCCCTGCTCAGCAGGAAGTCCGCTTCTCCCTCTCCCACTCCCTCTGCTTGTGTTCCCTCTCTCGCTGCCTCTCTCTCTGTCAAATAAATAAATAAAATATCTTTTAAAGAATAAAATTAGAATTTAAAAAATTTTTTTAAAAATTTCTTAAACTGCTACATAAAACATTGGATTTCAATGTAACAGACTATGAAAACTTCATTCTGGTTTCAGATTCCACATGGTAGCTAACCTTTAAAAAAAACTCCCTTTTGGTGAGATTCATCTATTTATTTTAGAGAGGGAGGACGCACAGTGGGGAGGGGCAGAGAGAGAGAGAGAAACCCAAGCATATCTGGCGCTGAGCGCAGACCCTGTCTTGGGGTTCGATCCCAGGACCCGGAGACCAGGACTAGAGCCAAAACCAAGAGTCAGACACTTAAGCGACTGCACCACCCAGGCGCCCCTGGTGAGTTTTAATATAGAAGATTCTCCACAATTCTCTGAAAAGGCTATTAAAATACTCCTCTCCTTTCTAACTACACATCTGTGTAAGGGTGGGTATTTTTATGTACTTCAACCAAAACATTATAACAGATTGGCTGAGAAGCAGATATGAGAATGCAACGTCTTCTGTTAAAGCCAAACACTGAAAGGATTTATAAAAAATGCAAAATAATGTCACTCTTATTAGTTATCATAATTTTATTATAAAACATTTATTTAAAACAAGTAATGATAATCCATTTTATTTATATTATTTTTGTTTAAATGATTTATAACATATTTATTAAAATATTTTATTTATATTAACATGTAAGGTGGGTTATTATTATAATTATTAAATGGATTAATCAATATTTTAAAATTTTCTCAGTTTCAATTCCTAAAAAGGTAAATATTGACAGCTATGGCCTACTTAAAAAGTGGGTAGGGTTCTCAATAATGGGTGTAAAGGGGTCTTAAACCCCCCAAATTTGGGAACCACTATTCTATGTTTTTAGTAGATTATTATTGCTATTACCCTGATTCACTTATTTTATCTATAAAATAAAGTTAAAAAAACAAAAATGATCGGGGGCACCTGGGTAGCGCAGTCGTTAAGCGTCTGCCTTTGGCTCAGGGCGTGATCCCGGCGTTCCGGGATCGAGTCCCACATCGGGCTCCTCCGCTGGGAGCCTGCTTCTTCCTCTCCCACTCCCCTGCTGTGTTCCCTCTCTCGCTGGCTGTCTCTGTCACATAAATAAATAAAATCTTTAAAAAAATGATCAAGAAAAAATGAAGTATGATTTTTAATTTTGTCAAATGACAGCCAGTGACAGGAATCAATCAATAAGTTTCATAATATCCAAGTTATTGAAGGCAGGATTGGCCACTGCAGGTAAGCTCTGGGGATTTTGTGGTTTTGTGGTTTAATAAAATGTCCCTAAAATGACAAGTTAGGGAAATTTTCATAAGAAATGCATGAAACAGTTTGTGCAACTGTGATTTTTATTTCTGTCCCCTCTGTGTTTTTGTCTGAGAAAACGGACATTGACCTCCGTGATGAAATTCTAGTTCTTAGGAGCTGGAGATGAAGTTCTCCTCCTGGCCACCAAAGGGAGCTCTCTCACGCGCGCTCTCTCTCTCTCTCTCTCTCTCTGTGCGTGTGCGTGTGTGTGTGTGTCTTTTGTGAGGTACCTACCAACTATGTATATGAGATCGGTTGTGAAAACTTGAGAGGATGTGCAACCCTTTCCATTTTATCTCTTCCCCCACCCCTCCACCTCGATGATAAACAATCGTGTCTCGTCCCCGTCCCTATCCGTCACTGGCAGAACCTTCCCTGCGTGCATCCCTCGTTCACACTTGGTAATCCGGGTCAACTGCAGTAAGAAAGCTTGGAAAGCAACAAATACAGCGTCTCTGACAGAAGTGTTTTCTCTGTGCAATTACTGTAACCCCAATATAGGTGCTTTGACAATGTTTATCTTTCTTAAGGTGAGGTCTCCCTGCAATCTCAAAGTTCCTAGGAGGATCTAAGTGGTTACGTGGTTCTTTACTTTTGGGGGGGCTTAGAGCTTTTTTGAAAACTTTTGAAACCCATAGCAATCGTAAACAACATTTTGAGAGTCATAAGCTTTCACACACACCAATTCCAGGGAACTCAGAAACCCTCTGAAAACCCATTCAAAGACCCACAAGGGACGGAGGAATGCCTGAAGCAGTCGTGTGTGCACAACCGACTCCAAGGCTCATAGAACCTCCTTCCAGGGAGGGGCCCCTCCAGCCCCTGCTCCTCTCTGGGCACCGCCAGGGATGAAGCGGAGGAAATGGGGCTGCAGGACAAGGCAGCCGACACCAGAGGGCAGTATGAGGCAGGGAGTGAATGGACCATTTCTTGATTCCTCAGTAGGCAAAAGAATAAAGGTATGGAAGAATGAAGAATATTCCTACTACTGTTTCTGCTATTTAAGGATATGGAGGTTCTCAGGATGCCTTGTGGAGGCCAGGGAGCCAAGACATTTCACAGCCTGCAACAAACCGATATTTATACTCGCCAACACCTCTACGTTCATGAGCAATCAGCTCACAATAATTAGGGAGTTTCAGCCTGGGGCGAAATACACACTTGCTTAGACTCTCCCTGTTATCCTCCCCCTACCTTGATCAATGCGAATTCTTCATGATTCACACTGAAATGTGCACACAAGATAGCCTTCATCTCCTGCTTTGTTGTCCACACGAATATATTTAAAAACTCCCAAGCATTTGTTATACATACAACAACGGTTTTATTACAGTACTGACAAGGTGTGAAGAATTCTCTCAGAAAGACTCAAGGGGCACCTGGGTGGCTCAGTTGGTGAAGCATCTGACTCTTGATCTCAGCTCAGGTCTTGATCTCAGCGTCATGAGTTTGAGCCCCATACTGGGCTCCGTGCTGGGCACAGAGCCTACTTAAATTTAAGAAAAGGGGGGGGGACTCAAAAGAAGCTTCACCAAGGGGGCAACCCCTGAGCTAGGTTTTTAAAGAAGTACAGGAGTTCATCAGGAAACCAAGGAGAAAGGGCATCACGCCCCGAGGAATGCCACCGTGGCATGAGGTGTGGGGTGGGGGAGCTATGGGCAGCTTGCTCTTGCTAGGGTGTGAAGGAGTAGGCAGGGGACAGCAGGAGGAGATGAAGCTGGGAGTAGATGTGGGATGATGACAAGTCACAAAACCTGATCTGCATGTTAGATGCCAGGGAGCCCGGACTTCATACATTTAATTGAGGTCCATTAAAGGGTTATAAACCAGAGGAACACAGTCGGATGTGAATTTAGAAAGTTCACGGAAGACTGCAGTATAAAAGCTGGATTAGAAAGTGGAAGTATCGGAGGCCTAGGGACCCAGTTCCGAGGTAATAACAATAATAAACAAAGATAATAAAAATTAATACTATAATATAAACAAGAGACAAATACAATCAAATAATGATAATAATAAGGGGTGACTGCTGAGGAGGACCTGAGCGAAGGCAGCAGAGTAGCACGGAGCAGAGGAAGAACAATAGGCCATTAGAAGGACAGTCTTTGGAGGGAAGAGGAGGAGAGGGAAAGGCAGGAGCAGAAAGCTGAGGACGAAGCCTCAAGGGGAATGGACATGGGATGGAGAGGCCGAGGAAGGAACCCAGAGGAGTGGGAAAGATGTGGGTAGAACAAGTTCAGCATAGAAGTCAAGAGAAGACAGAGTCGCAGGCAGGAGGGGTTAATCAACTGTGTCGACATCCTCGAAGCTCCCTCCACCACCTGTGTTCAGCAAGGGGAAGTCTTTGGTTAACTTGGTGGGAGGGTTTCAGTGCAAACACCAAAATGCTAGGGGTCAGGCCTTAGTGGAAAAAGAGAGGGGTTCTCTCCAGAGACACTGGACCAGAGAGTTTTGGGATCTGGGGACAGCAGGCACCGCTGGGAACAGGGACATCATACTAAAAACCAGGGGATGAAGGGAAGTTGACAAATAGACGTGTAGGATACACCCCTCCCTCCTACTTCTGCTCCGGAAGCCGAAGCACTGCCGGCCAAGCTCATACTCCCTGGTGGGAGACTTGAAGATTCTGATCCAGGGAAACTGACCCCCCCCCCCAAGAGCAGGTGTTGACATTTGAGAGGCCTGCAACGAGGCCACAATGTTGGAGCTCGATCACCCTGGGAGTAGAGCCGAGCGAGGCCAGCCCCACCCATACACAGAGCTGCCAGTTATCATTTGAGTGTCTTCAATTCATAGATATAAGCGCACATTTAAGGATCACCAGATTTCGTTTAAAGATGTATTTATTTCAGAGAGAGAGAGAGCAGGGAGAGGGGCAGAGTGAGAGAGAGCGCGAGAATCCTTAAGCAGACTCCCGGCTGAGCCTAGAGCCCGACCTGGGGCTCAACCCCAGGACCCTGAGATCAGGACCTGGCTGAAATTAAGGGTCGGACGGTTAACTGACTGAGCCAGCCAGGCGCCCCAGGATCACCAGATATTTAAGGAAAACATCTAAGTTGAAAGAGAACTAAAACAAGCAGATTAAAAGCCGTCTGGGAAAGACACGCAATGCAAGGAACAGAACAAAACTTCAAAAAACTATGATGAATAGAGAGAGAGAGAGAGAAGTTATTTTGCCCATGAAATGGGAACACGGTGCTGTATAAAAAGGAAAATAAACATTCAGGAAGTGTTTTTTAAACTCTTGGAAATTAGAAATATGATAGCAGCCATCTAACATTCCATAGAAGGGCTGGATGAGAAAGTTGAAGAAATCTTCCCAAAAGTACAGAAAAAAAGATGGAAAACATATCAGGAAGGATAAGAAAATTACAGGATCATCCAGGAGGTCAAATATTTTTCTATTTGAAGTTCCAGAAAGAGAGATCAGAGAATTTAGAAGGAGATGGTTATCAAAGCAATTAAACCTTCACCTCCCAGAACGGAAGGGATGGGGTCACCAAGCACCCAGCTCTATTACAACAAAGACCTAAGGCAGAGGAGACAAAAGATATTTCGAGCTTCCAGGGAGAAAAAGTGGGTCACATACAAAAGACAGAAAAGTTGAATGACGGTAGGTCTCTCCAAGGCCATACTGGCAACTAGAATACAATAGAAAAAAATGCCTTCAAAATTCTAAGGGAAAACAATTTCTAACTAGAATGCTACAGATACCCAGCCAAACTGTCCGTTCACTGTGAAGGCAGGGGAGAGACGTTTTCAAATACGCAAAGTCTCAAAACTCTCTTGCCTCTTTTCCCAGGAAGTTGCTGGAGATGGTGTTTCACCAAAATGAAGGAGCAAACCACAAAAGAGGAAGGCATGGGGTGGTGCGGAAAACTGAGAAGGGGTAAGTAAGAGGCACAGGGAGTTCCCAGGATGATGGGGAGGAAAGCATCCAGATCACTGGGGCTGTGGATGAGGCCCAGTGAGGACCCCCGCCCCCAGATTAGAGCAGGAGGTGGGGGCGGTCAGGCTGCTCAGAAGTTATAAAAGGAAAAAAGAAAGAAAGGCCAGGGGAGGGGAGGGAAAGAACATTCCTAGATTCCCTTGTGGGTCTGGATGTCCTGAGTTTACTCTGCCGTCAGCAAAATAGAGGCTGACAGAGTCACAGACACACCACCGAGCAAATAAAGACAGGGCGCAACTTAACTTCAGAGAACGAGGTTATATGAAAAGGAGAGGTAAATGACAATATACGACATGGCTTGGATATGCAAAATAGGTACATAGTCAAAAAATATGTAAATACGTTTAATTTAACCGAAACTTGGGATAGAACTAAACTGATGGCGAGGGTGTGGGAGGGACGGGTGCGCGGGTGGGCGAGATGGGGGAGGGAGCTTAGGTGTAGCAGTGGTGTACTGAGTGTGTAGGAAGGTAACCATGGTAACAGTGGGGCAGGTGACTCAGAGCCCGCAGGGGCTGCAGGCAAAGGGGAGGGAGGAGAAGTGGGGTGATTTGGGTGAGCGGCAGAGGCGTCACTCAGATATTCATCTCCTGCTTGCTCTCAGCCAATGTCTTTGGGGACCTCAGTGCTCTCATTCACACTAAAACGTCAATAACAAGGGGCGTCTGGGTGGCTCCGTCGGTTAAGCGTCTGCCTTCAGCTCAGGTCATGATCCCAGGGTCCTGGGATCGACCGTGCATCGCACTCCTTGCTCAACGGGCAGCCTGCTTCTCCCTCTGCCTGCTGTTTCCCCTGCTTGTACTCTCTTTCCCTCTCTGACAAATAAATAATATCAAAAAAAAGTTTTTTTTAATGTCAATAACCAGGTCTGGCTCTTCCCTCCCCCAGAGCAACATGTTTTAATAGAGAACAAGCCTGGTGGTGGAAAGCCCATGAATTGAGCAGCTCTCTGACTCTGTCGCTAAATACCAGGGTGACCTTGACCTTGGACGTAGCCTCTCCGAACTTCAGGCTCGCCTATGAAATGGGAACAATGACAGCCATCCCAGTATTGCTGTGAGAAGCACACGAGCTAACGTCCGTGGAAAGTTTTTTGGAGTCATCAAGAGCCGTGCGGACCTTTCAATAACACCAAATGAGTGAAGCGTCACTGTTGGAAGCTCCGGTTCTGAGCCGCAAAGCCTGGCCGGCGATGCTCCTGCGTGTGCACGTTGGAGGGATCCCAGCTCAGGGTGGTCGACCCCACTAGGTTCAGGGGATTCAGGAGACAGACCCACGGACTCACACGTCACAGAGCAAGGATTGTGAGAACTGCAGGGCCACACTGGGCATATTCCAGCCACAGAGCAGAACCTTGAGGGAAGGATGGTTGATTCTCATTACTCAGGGCTCTACCAAGCCACCCAAACACTGAAGGAGCAAATACAGAACCACTGCTCCTGAGGAAATATGCGGGAAGGTTCCTGTGAGCCTCTGGCCACCACATTTTCATCAACCCATCAATACAGAACTTTGTTTTATGTGCATTTCTGTTGAAAGACACCTTATTAATATATACTGCTGATTCATTAACATTGGACTCATGGCCAACAGCACTATAACTCACCCCCACACAAGGCTTTTCCAGAACATGGATTTTTCTCTGTGAGACACATCACAGGCTCCTGGTGCTTGGAACACCAGACGGCGTTTCAGCACAGCGAGCCGTTGTCAACAGTGAAATCGCCCACAAAATTACAAAAACGCAGAACACGTGGCACTAAATAGACTGCAAAGGGGGTACTTGTCTACAGTATGAAAGCCAAAAGGGGAGGGCAGCACTCACCTGGCTCAGCCTCAGCTGGGAATCTGGGCTCTGGACAACTCAAATTTTTCACTGCTCTGCACATGTCTGCAAACAACCGCCAAAGCCCCACAAGTACTGATTTGGGGGTTACAAAGAAGTGGTAGCAAGTAGGCTGATTTGCAGATACGGAATCCACCAATAATGAGGATTGACTATATCACTGTTACCAGTTTACAAAGCGAGAAACAGACACTCGCCAGGGTCCACAGGGGGCACGCAGCCAGCAAGAGGCAGAGCCAGGATTCAGACCCCGTATGTTAGGCGTCCACACTCAGGATTTTAGCGCCTTTGTACACTGTTCTCCGGGCCATGCTTCTCATTTCATAGACGAGGCCCTGAGCCCCAAAGTTGAATCACCGACAGCCACGCAGGGGTGCGGGAAGTTCAGGGGCTGAAGCCTGACGCTGGACCCACGGATTATCCCTCTTAAGAACTGCCTGACCCACCTGTGTTGTGCCTTCTTGCCTCCCAGAATCTTTCTCTCCTGCTCCCCCGAGGGGCCCTGGGAACTGGTTGGGGAGTGGTGAGCGGGGGTGGCCCCGGGGGGGAAGTTTGATGAGGGAGGCTGCCGCGTTGCAAGCGCAGCTCGGGCACCAGCCCGTGTGCGTGCAGACTGGACCACCAGGGGGCGCCCCTGCCTCCCAGCGCCGCGCATTCCCCCGCCCCCAAAGTGCGCACCGAGCGCCTCCGCAGCCCTAGTGGTCCTGGAAAGGGGAAAGGAACAATGGGGTAATTGATGCAAATGCGCCATGAAAGACAAATTGTTCAGATGAAGTGCATTCCGGGCTCCTGCCAAATGCTCAGGGTGTGTGGAATTCAAGGAGAAGTTGAGTACATTTGGGCTGTGGCCGGGACCCTGTGCCTCCCTTCCTGGAATGCTGCAGGCTTGGCCGATGCTCCCAGAGGCCTGCGGGCTGGGGGGAGGACCATGGAAGGGGATGGAAAAGGTGGACTGGTAGAGAACTGGCTAACAGGAGCCTGTCTCCCTCTTCTCAGACGGCCTCTGGTCTCCTGACTCCGCTTAGCCTTGAAAAAACTCTTCACCCCTCACCTCCTCACCCCACTCCCCATGCTGGCAGGAAGCCAGGAGCTTCCTCTTAGGTCTTTACTCCCTGGGTGGCCTCGGGCAAAATTTCCACCTCCTCCAACTTCTATTTGCTCATCTGTAAAATGGGAGAAATCATCCCTTCCATTCACACCCCACAGGGGTATCCTGTGGGTCAAATGAGAAAGGTCTGGAAACCTCAGAATGTCTGTTCTATTCCTCAAGCTCCACCAGAGGCTGCCCTGGGCAGCCCATCCGAAAACCCAGAGTTTGCTACTCAACCCCACCCTGGCTCCCTGGAGACCTCCAGGTGACCCCATCCCCAGCGCCGCCCTTCCTGAGAGCTCCAGCCCTCCTCCCACCCCAGGATCTAAACTTCCGACCACCCCCCGGGGCCAGGGAGGGTGGAGCAGGATCTGGACCAGAGGCCTGCACAAGGGCTCCTTGTCCTGCTGGGCAGGCTGGCACCCGCCTGTCCTGTCCCCCGAGGAGGTGGCTCTCTGGGACTATTGTCTTTCTGTTGAGACTTGGGGGCAGGGCCGATCAGAGCCCATCGGGGCAGGGCCAGAGTGTGCAGGCTCACCCCCCAGCCCACTTCTGGGGTGCCAGGTTTTAATGCCTCCCTCCCAGCACACGGTGGCCTACACATCTGCCAGGATTTGTTCTGAGCGGGCAAGCATACTGTGAATCATGATGCCTCTGCCCCAGGCCCCTTTCTTCTCCTGAAAAACCTCAATTCCCATCCTCTATCTTCACAGCCTCCATCCCATCCTTGTTCCTTTGCTGTCTTTATGACATGAATTATTCATAATTCATACAATGCACCAAGCAGAGTCCTGGCCCACATTTAGCGTTCCATAAAAAGCTATTATTGCCCAGCCACCACCCTCAGTCACCGGGGTAGGATCTAAAACTACCTTTATCCTGGACCTCATATCCCAGTTTTTGTTTGCTGTCTCTCCTGCTGGCCCTGCTTTTCCTCTGGGGCCTGCAAAATCTTCTTGCACCGCCCTGGCCAGTTCTCAGCCCCTGACCTGGGTTCTGGTCCCAGCCCCGACATCACACAATCACTGTGCGATTTTGAACAAATTACTAAACGTCTCTGCATTCTCATTTCTTTATCCACAAGTGAGAAAGACCATCTCTGCTCCAGGCAGTGGGAAAGATTAAATAAGATAGTAGTTATGAAAGTCCCATGAAATTTTATTGCCAGCACACACAGCAGAGAGGTTATTACCATCTTGAACTTGCTAATGGATGGCCTCCCCACCCTCCTGCAGATAAGGGTGTCCGCTTCCAGCTTCTCTGAGACTCTAATAATAATCACCCCTCAGGTGTGTGATTTCCTAACTTTATGAAACATTTTCACACCCTTTGAACCACTGCAACTTTCCCAAATGAATCCAATGCCAGAAGAGGCAGAGAGGGAGATTAATTGTGGACAGCTGGAAGCTTTCAGCATTATTCAGGCCATTTATAAGAATTTATTATCAGCCAAAGATAAACAAAGTTCCTACTCCCTAGACACATACAGTCTGGGGAGGAGAAAACTAAGTAAACAGATTCCAGCAGCCTCGCCCTGGGGCCAATATGGGTATTTCCAGCTGGTCCTGGTTCATCCCAGAGCCCCGGATAGTTCAGTGCCAAACAAAGGCCTTTTGGATGCTAGTGATGACCAAAGACGAGGCTCATGTGCCCCAGGCAACCCCCTTCCTGCTGTGATGGTCACCAGCCACCCCAGGGAGTAAGCAGAGCCTGCCCCTTCCTGGCCCCCGGCAGGATGGGCAGCAACAAGCAATACTGGGGCCATTTGCCAGCATTACACACAGGAGCAGAAGCTCAGGCCCAGGGAGTGGTCAGTAGGCCTGGAAAGGGTTAAGTCTACCGGATATGCCTGGGACCCAGCTGTTTCCCGTGGGTGGGTGGGGGATTTACAGCCTCCCCCACTATGGGGCTACCAAGCCGGAGCTGGGAAAGATGCTGCTCTCAGGAGAGAACAGGAAGAGTCCCCGCTCTGAAGCCAGACTCCCCTGTCACGCAGCCAGGGCCTCCCACGCAGGCGCCAGCAGAGGGGAGGGCCAGGAAAGAGGAACCAAGGGATCCAGGAGAAGGCAGGGCTGGACTCTCGATACCAGGATGGGCAACGGCAGAGCTGGTCCCGTCTGTCCTGGGCCGCCCCTCATTCGGGGGCGGGAGTTAGTGGCAGAGAAGTTGGTCTGGAAGTTCAGACTCCAGCCTTCAGTTTTCAGACGAGAATATGATGTTGGGCTGCTCTCTGCCTCAGTTTCTCTCCTCGGCACACCCTCCAGGGTAGGCTTGGTAATGGCCCCCAGAATGTGCATATTCTAATCCCTGGAAACTGTGAGGGTCGTCTCGTATGGCAAAGACATGGCAAATGTGGTTACGTTAAGGGTCTTAAGATGGGGAGATCATTCAGGACTATCCAGGCAGGCTGTAAACGTTATAAGTGTCTTTATAAAAGAGGGAGGCACATATTGATTACAGACAGAAGAGAGCAGGGCAATGTGACCACAGAAGTGGAGAGCGGAGGGGTGCTGCCATAAGCCAAGCAACACCTGGCGCTCCCAGAAGCTGGGAGAGGCTAGGAACCCGTTCTTACCCGGAGACTCCAGAGCGAGCACGGCCTGCCAATACCCTGGTTCCAGCCTGGTACCGGCCCAATACTGACTTTGGACTTCTGGCCTCTGGAACTGTGCAAGAATGAATTTCTGTGGTTTTAAGCCACCAAGTTTGTGGTAGATCATTACAGCAGGAAGCTACCGGTGGGGCTCTCCCGGCCTGGTGGAATGAGGCGGCCAGGTATCTGGTGGGGCTCCTTGCAAAGTAGCTCTTTTTGACGTTGAATTGGGGAATTTCTTTTCCTAGTTTATTTTCCCTGCCATTGGGATAGCACTTTTAATTGGCCAAAGGACATCATTCCAGCCTGGAAACATTCTAGAATGTTCTGAGGTACGAAGGTAGGCTGTCCTGTGCTCAGTAGGCCAGCTACAGGTGGTACATTGCCGAAGTGGATCCCCACTCTTCCTTACTGCCCGTTCTCAGCTTTCTGGTGATTCGCGTGGCCTCCAAAACCCCTGGGCTGAGCCCTGAGCATCTCTCTGCGCTCACGCAGCACCTCCTACAGCCCGGAGCACTCTAGTGTTGTCTACTGCTCAGTAATCTTGGGGCGACCTGACCCCTTTCCTGAAAAAGCAAACCATCAAATCTGGGGAGAGATGGGGAGGTAAGGAGGGATAGAGATTCTAGAATCTCCATCACTCAGCAAACATTTATTGAACTCTTACCGGGTGCCAGGCACAGGGCCAGGCCCCAGAGATAAAAGGTAAAGAGCATGTGGTCCCTACCTAGAGGGGGGACAGGTAAACCAATGTGATGCCAGTCAGAGTGTGTGCAGGGCCCTGATGAATGTGAGCAGAGGAGGGGCACCTGGCCCTGACTGGGGTATGAGGAGAATCATGGGAAATCTTCCTCAAGAAGACGTCTGTCTTATTTATCCATTTTATGCAACAAATTAGCACAAACGAAGTGGCATAAAACAACACACATTTCTCATCTCATAATTTCTACAGGTCAGGAATCCAGAAATGCCTGGCTGGGCCCCCTGCTTCAGGGCCTGTCAAGGCAGAAATCGGGACGGCAGCCAGGAGTGGGGTCCCATTGGAAGGCTTGGCTGGGAAAGGACCTGCTTCCAAACTCGCACGATTGTTGGTGGGATTCAAGTTCTTTGGGGCTGTTGGCCAGAAGCCACCCTTGGTCCCAAGCACGTGAGCCTTTCCCACGTGGCAGTTTGCTGCAGCCGACGAACAAGGGAGAGGGTCAGAATGCACAGGATGGAGGTCACAATCCTAGGCAGCCTCGTCGCAGAAGGGACACCCTGTCTAATTCTGTTCATTAGGACCAAAGTCATTCGGCCAACCTCCTCTCAAGGGGAGGGGTTTATGCAAGTACATCTGGGAGGTGGAGGCCGCTGGGGGCCTTCTCAGGGTCTGTCTGCCACCAGGACTCCCACACTGGGTCTCAAAGGTACAGCAGGGACGAGCTCAGTCAAGGCAGCAACAGAGGCTCAAGAAGAGTGTGGAGCTCTCTTGGAATGACCAGAGCAGGGCTGCCACGTGACGAGCAGGGCTGCCACGTGACGAGCACGCCTGAGGGAACCCACGAGAGCTACCTGCGAACGGTCCAGGTATTTACATTTCACTGCACGCTCACTGACCTTGTGTTCTTGACCTTATTTTTTCGCTTACATGTTCCTGGATGGACGGAGGCTGGTTGTTTCCATTCGACTTGTATGAACACTGAGAGCCAGGCAGTGAGAGCGTGGCCAGAGGCCAACTGCCCCATGCGGGCTCCCTTCTCCAGGGACTATTCTGATAAGGGTGGGATCGGGGAAAGTAAAATCACAAGACAGCTGCAGTCTGAGGAAGACGCAGGAAATGGAGACCCGAGATGGCCCTTGCTGCCAGATGGCACTTCCCAGGGCTGTGGTCTCTGAGGCCAGGTGGATATATACGAGCTTGCAGGAGGGGTGTGTGTGTGTGTGTGTGTGTGTGTGTGTGTGTGTAACACCATTCAGCAGGTCCTGCTCAATAAACCTCCACCAGGCTCTGGGCCCCCAACCCCAGGGGCCAGGACAGCAGCCCTGGGTTTTCTGCACCGTGAGCTCTTGAGCCTTGAGCATCCTTTCCTCGGCCTGGCGACGCTGGGCTCACCGTGGGTGGGGTGAGGGGCTCACTGAAAATACGGACTCCTGGGCCCCAGCTCTAGAGGGTCAGAGACAGTGGGCTGCAGGGAGGGCCAGGGTGCTGTGCTTTTAACAAGCGCCCAGAAGATTCTGACCATCTGCTGGATTTAGAACCTATCCGCTTACTTCGACTCTTGGTTCTACAAGTGAGGAAAACAAGGCCCACCGCTTGCCCAAGGTCACAGAGCCAGGTATTGGCGCAGTCGGAATGGGGGCCCGGAGCTCTGTCTCCTAGGCCCAGACCATCAGCATTCCTACAGAGAGCCGCTTAGAGGCCCCCTCAGTGCATTCCACCTGACCACACACCTGCCTAATGTCTGACGGGCTCTCTTGATTGCAAGTGTGCCAGGAAATGGCTCTGAGAGGCAGTGAGCCCCCAGCACGGTGGACACAGACGCACACACAGGCACACATACATAACCACTCACGCACAACTTCACATTTGCTCTTTGCACGCTCTTTACCGAGCGCCTGCTATAGGCCAGCCGCTGGCCTGGGGATCCGGTAGTGAGCACAGTAGGAAAATACAGGGCCCGCCCTCCTGCACCTGCCCGTCTAGGACATCAAGCAGCCAGGCTGCGCCCAGGCTCAGACCAAGCTGAGCAAAGGAACAAGTGATTGCCTCGGAGGTGGGGTGCACCTCTTATGAGACCGTGCAGGTGGACCTCGTGGCTGTGGATCTGGGAACTCAGGGGGCACTGGGCAAAGCAAGGTGGACCCGGGTCCCTCTGTATCCTGCCAGGCATCCCTGGTCTTATCATGACCTTCTACATTGCAAGTATCTCAGCCCAGCAGTGGGTGCTGACAGCAAAGAGAACTTGCGGGCTAGCTGAGAGGAGCCCCCAGGCACCCAGTAGAGGCCAAGAAGAAAGAGCTGAGAGACTGTCCCCTCCCTAAGCTCCTAAGTGGCCCAGGTGCATGCATGCCGTAGCCCGCAACAGAAAGACCGGCTAGGAACATCAGCTATCTAATTCCAGACTGGGTGTTCGCTCGGGGACCGTGGCTCCAACTTGCAGAGGATGCTTTACTTCCCAGGGCTTCGATTTACCGTCTTATCTATGAGGAAATATTCCAAGCTCTTCCTGCTGTGATAATATAGGATCACACCCGAAGGTTCCTTGAGAGCCATGGCGCTGGAGAGAAACACAGAGGGCGAAGGAAAACGTTCCAGGATTGACAGGCGAAGATGGTGGGGAGTGGAGCTTCCAGAGACCTTGCTGGGAAAGGGTTAAGCTTTGTCCTGCTGGAGAAATAAACTCTTCTGGGCTGGACCCCCAGGGTGGACCACCCTGATGGCGAGAACCAGCCATTGGGCGTGTGTGTTTTGGAAGTGGGGTAAGCACAGAGTCTCAAGTCTCTCTTGGCACAAAGAGCCAAAAGCTCCAAACTGCAGCGCTGACCACCTTAGTCAAGTGTAATTAGTAGATGCTGTCGGCTCTTCAGAGTCGCGTTCTGAGCACCGTTTGTTTACCTCTGCTGTCTTGGTAAGCATGGAGGCTCCACTCCTTCGCAAGGCGGAGTCAGCCAAGGGCTCCCCAGGGCTGGTCTGAGCCAGACTCCAGTGTCTCCTCCTGGCGTGGTCTGTGGACTCAGACAAGCTGTGCAACTCAACCCTCTCCTTCCTGGCAGGGGAAGGGGCATTTCTGTGTGTGCAGGGCTCTGAGCCACTGGAGCGGAGCCCGGATAGCGGTGCTGCTGAAGATAATGACAGCGCGGCACGGTTGGACGACAAAGGAATCTTTCCGGAGCATCGCCTGCTCTCTCCATCCTCACTTCCAACCAGGAAGTTCCAACACCAGGAGGCAGCGGGATGTCACGAGAACTTCATGGGTCCCAGAGTTGGGAGGCCAGAGTCTACACCATGCAGCTGACTTCTCATGTCTCTGAATGTCCGTTTCACGGACACTTATCGTGAAGGGATGTGAGTCTAGCCCAGTTTAGGCCGTGCTCCGTGAAGGTTAGGGGTTGGTAGCAGGTAAAAGCCCCAGTAAGCATCGCCAGTTCAAGTTGTTAATTACAGGCAGCTTTCTACACGGGCATTAGGCAGAGCAAGGTGGCTGGGAGGATTATCACACTACCGTAATCACACCACTGTAGTAACAAAGCTTACTGGGCATTATCTATGTGCCTTATCTACTTTACAGGCATTCCCTCAATTAATTCTCACCATGATCCTAGGAAGTAGGCTATTATCCTTCCCATTTTAACCGGGTGCCAAAAAACACTGCTAATGAGCAACCCAGCAGGGATTCACACTCAGGCTTGTGGATTAGAGCGTAAGGGTTTCACTGCTACCTGAATGCCTCCACGTGGATGAGAGGAGTTGGGCGTTTACTAACTAGTCACTATCTCCTCATTGGCTCCCGCCTCTCCTTTCCATTCCCACCACGGCTCTTAGGCCTCATTACTTCCTAACTGATTTCCCTGCTCCCAGGGTCTCCCTTCCCCAAGACCACCACCAACACCCATTCTCAAACCCAGGGCTCATCACATCTCCCCAGATCTCCAGGGCAGACCCAGCCATTCCACTTTAAGAAAGCCAATTTGACCTCAAAATAATAATAATAAGGAAGGAAGGAAGGAAGGAAGGAAGGAAGGAAGGAAGGAAGGAAGGAAGGAAGGAAGGAGGGAGGGAGGGAGGGAAGGGAGGGAGGGAGGGAGGGAGGGAGGGAGGGAGGGAGGGAGGAAGGAAAAGAGAGGGAGGAAGGAAGAAAGAAAAAGAAAAGAAACAACCAGAAACACAGAGGTTTAGATATGCAAACGTTTATTACCACCTTGTATATAGAAAAAAATGCAAAGGACATGGGTATTCAAGAATAAGAGATTCATTTGTCAAATAAATAATACTAAATATAGCAGAGTAACATACAGGCATGAAAATGCTTATTTAATGTCATGGCCTCATAACACAATATATTCTACATAAAAAATCAGGATATAATGGAGCCCACATAGTATGACCCCATGTGTGAAAAATAATCACATATCATATGTAATAATTATATATCACATATCTATTTGCATAGAAATAAATGTAGGGGGAAATATACCAAAATGTTAACAAAGATTATCTCTCAGATGAAAACATGAAAGATGATATTTGTTTTCTTCTTCATAATGAGCCGTCCTCTCACATTTTTCTTCAATGAACACATTTTTGTTCATTGTGGCACCTGGGGTGGCTCAGTTGGTTAAGTGTCTGCCTTCGGCTCAGGTCATGATCTCGGGGTCCTGGGATTGAGCCCCGCGTCGGGCTCCCTGCTCAGTGGGGAGTCTGCTTCTTCCTCTGCGCTCCGCCCCCGTGCTCGTGCTCGTGCTCTCGCTCTCAAATAAATAAATAAAATCTTAAAAAAAAAAAAAAGAAAATGAACAGAAGCCTTGTGATGGGCTCGCACTGACGATGAAAGAAGCCCGGGCCCCCCGCCAGTCAGTAGGCTCCGAGTCGGCCCACCTCCTCTGTGCTCAGCTCTTGGACCTCCAGGTTCTGTGCAAACCCACTTGTGTTTCCTGCGTCCCCCCCACGTTGTCCAGCCAGGCACCTGTGCACGGGTCATTTCTGCCCCTGGAAGGCCTTGTCTCCCCTCCTCTCTCCGATGGAATTCTACCCTCCATCCCACAGACCACCTGCATCCCCTGGCCACCCTCACAGTGCTGTCCCCACCTGACAGTCCCCTCCCTTCCCTTGCTGCCCTCTCTGTCTCGATGATCTTGGCAGATTGGTCAGGCTTCTGCACCTGTGCAGCGGAAACTGGGTGCTTAACAAAGGGCCAGGTTGAGTTGAATTGAATTACATGAGGTTGGGGGCCAGTAGAAGCAGAGCCGATTGAAGAGCCCCCGAGGACTCCTGGCTCTCTCCTTCCTGCCTACAGCTAGGGGCCCGGTGTCCCCTCCAAGGACGGCAAAAACCTCCAACTGCTGGTTGAGGCCCGGCTGCCGATGCCCCCGGTGACATCTCACGGCTGCTCTGGGCTTGGGCTCTTCCACAGTCCCACTGGAGGGCAGAGCTGCAGGCAGGGCTGACTGGTGAGCTAAGAGAATGGCAGAGGCAGTGCTTCCCGTCCCTGGGACAGGGCGTAGGGTGACCCCCTGTCCCAGGTTGCCCAGGACTGACGGGTTTCTTGGGACACAGAGCTTCCCTTGCTTAAACTCGGAGAGTTCCAGGCAAATTGGGAGGGTTGGTCACCCTAGCTGGGTGTGAGCCCTCCCTGCGGGCCTCTGGGGCCAGGCCTGCTGCCACCCAGGGTCACACCGACTGAGCCCACTGCCCTGGACTCTGCAGGATGGGTGTCTCCCTTCCCAGCAAGCCCACATCATGAGACAAACAGCATTTTGGGACCGGCACTCAGGACCGGCACTCAGCCTGGAAAACTATTTGTTCCTTCAGAGTTCTCGCTGTACCTTCCCACTCTGGGTCTCTCCATTCTTCCAGACTAGTCCTGCCCCCAGATGCCTCCTCCCAGCCCACAGGACACCTCCCCGTGTCCTTTCCTGTAGTGAGACCCACCACTGTTTCAAGGACTGGCTGCGGTCAGCTCCTCCACGCCCCAGCCCGCAGACGTGCTCCCCACTCCTCTGGGCTTAACTCTCCCGTCTCCCAGCTCCTGAGCAACTTTCTCCTCATGAAACTGTGGGTTCCTTCCTTCATTCACTCATCCGGTGAAAAGTAATCCTCCTGTGTTGGGTTAAGAGCACATGCTAGAGTCTCACTGACCTGGCTAAATCCCGCCTCCCCCACTTAACAGCCACTGTGTGATTCTGAACAAATCATTTACCCTCTCTGGGCCTCAGTTTCTTAATGTAAAACATGGGAGTTATAAGAATTAACAGCAACCTCACAGCGTTGCCAGAGCGTTACATGATTCAATAATTGAACAGTTCTTGCATCAGTGCTTGGCACAGAATAAGTACGATCTACCCTTTGCCATTATTAACATCCTGCTGTATACCAGATACTTTGAGGGAGCAGGAATATACAGATGACAGGTGCTGACGGTCTAGTCAACTGGCAGACAAGGAAGCCAACTGCCATGCGGGGTGACTAATGGAAGAGCTATGGCCACGCAGAGGAGAGAGCAGTTACTCAGCCTGGACTGGAGGCAGAGCAGGGGAGGCTCCTCCGAGGTGGTAAGCCAACAATGCAAAAATGTGCAGGAGGAGGGGGGTGCAAAGGCCCAGGAGTGCAGGGTGGCCTTTGCTGGCCTGGAATGGGGGCGGCGACATGCAGGGGCCCTGTGTGTGCCGACTGTGCCAGCAGGCACGAGAAGAGCCCTGATTGTGGAGAGGGTACGTCCAAGGAGCCTGGACTTCCTCTGTGGCGGTGGGGAAGCCCCCGGAGGTTTGAAGCAGAAGAATGGATTGCATTCTGGACAGAACTCTCTGGGGGACCATGGCGTGCAGACTGGAGCAGAGACTGGAGGAGGCCAAGCCAGGGCTCACCATGCAGACTTGCAGCAGCTTGGCTCACAGCAAAACACAGACTGACCAGGGCCCTTGGGACCCGGGATTGGTAGGACACCTGCGCACGGCACCTATGTATCCCCAGCTTCTGGGAAAGGCCAGATTTCAGAGTTGCACGCCACAAGGCTCTATAGATCTACCCCCACTCCCTCCTGCTGCAGTGCCTGCCTGTGGATTCCAATTGAGTCCTCCCGCTGGCCTTCCTTCTCACCCTTGCAACAGGCTCACTCTTGCCAAGGCCTCAGCCCCAGCCTCAGCTCACCGTGACCTGAGCAAGCCCATCCCTTCTCCCCTGTCTCCCCGCCCCTAGCTTCAGAGGCCTCCCAGTTGCTGGGCTGGGACTTGCCCTTTCTCATTTTCCCATCCATGACTCACGCAGCAGGCGGGGATGAGGCCAGGGCTGCCAGGGCAGGCAGAGAGAAGGCAGCAGCCCCTCCCTGGCCTTACGGCGTCCTCAGGCCCAACTGAGTTTTTCCATTTCATGCATGTCTGCTGGCACTGTCAGGGCCTGTTTGTGCCCCCAAAGAGGCCTTGACCCTACTCTGTGGTCCAGCCAAGCATTCCTAGGGTGAGGGCCTATGCTCCATTTTTAGAATTCGGAGTTGCCAGAGCCGTGAAGACACCCCTGAATTCATGAAGCAGGGTATCTCCCTCCCCAGCAGAGAGACGATGGCTCCCCAGGGGTCACAGATCTTTTAAAAAAAAAAAAAAAGCTAAATTCAGCATGCGAGCCCCCAGTCTCTGTGCTGTGAGTTCTTGGAGGCTTCAGGAAGCTACGGGACTCTTACAAATGGGAGGCAGTGCTCTTCCCCATGGCAACAACCGCCATCTTTATTGTATATTGAGGGCCTACTACATCCTAGGTCTGTGTGAAGGGTTCTACCTGCAGCACACCCTTCAGAGGGGCTGGGACTCTCCTAGCAAGGGGAGAAAGCGAAGCTGGGTTTGGGCAGGAATCAAAGCACAGCTGGAACCGACAGGGCTGTGTTCCAGAAAAGCAGGGAGCACCAGAACCCAGAGTCAGCCTCCTCTTCCACCCTGTGTGCCCCCTACCCTTGATGGCCCATGCTGGCAGCACCCCCACCACCCTTTGCAGCCAAGCTCTCAGAATGATCCTGCAAACTCCACTGAGGCCAACACAGCACTGGGCACAGGAGGCAGAGCCCAGCGTCCCCTGGCTGCTCATGCCAGCTCTAGAGGCACCAGCTGGCATTTTATCTCCGAACCCGACTGTGACCATCTTCTCACTGCCCCCCCGCCCACAGAAGCCTAGCCATTCTCCCCAGTCCATGACAGGCATCACCAATTGACCACAGCATGCTAGGGGAGCCCAGATCTTTCTCAGCACTGATCAGGGTTGGCATGGAAGATGATGCTTCTCTGCCATGCTGGGATAAAGCCTAATGAGGTAATAACTGAGATATTTGTAAAAAATTCCTTTGTAATTTGTAAGTTCTTTTTCAATTGTGAGATGCCATTTATGTAGCAGATGAGAAAGATGTTCCCGAGGACTCAGAGGTACTGGGACATAGGACAAGGAGGTTTTGGTTGGAAATGGGAGAAATCTGATGGGGAACAAAGCAGGTTGGAAGCACAAAGGTTATTAAAGAGACTCAACTTGTTGAAGGGGCCACACAGCCTCCTTGTTCCTTCTGGGATCTCTGGAGTAGGCCACTGCTTTGCACAGGGAAGGCCAGATGCGGTGGACCACGGAGGAAGGGAGGGCAGGCTACACTGCTGGCCACAACATGGAAAGATCTCGAGGGTTACCCAATTAATAGTTTCTGTATAACTCAGGCAGCTATCTCTCTGTACTTTGGGTTCTCCTGTGCTGAAATTATTCCTCCTAAACCACCCCGCGAGGAACACTTACTGCAGAAACGTACAAACGTATAAAGCCTGAGTATATAAATGACAGGGAGACGAGCTCTGCCCAGAATGCTGAACCAGCTCCCAGGATGGCAGGGGGGGCATGGCCTTCTGGAGAAGCCACATCTACAGAGGCCGAGTTGACCGGTATAACATCCCTCAGTCCTTAGGGTCCCTCCTTCTCAGGAACACTGAGGTCACGCCTCCCAGGGTTGCCATGTCTCCCCCTCCCCAGGCTGGAGATTTCAGAATGGGCTGCGGAGTGGAAAAGCAGGGCTGGGAGAGGGATCTTCCAAGCACTGGGTCTTTGTAGGCAAAGAATTCCACTCAGCAGTGTGGTCACTGTCCTTTGTAGGGCATCTTCATTTTGGGACAGGCATGAAATGGTACTGGTCAAACCCCCACCCCACCCCCATCACCTCCAGGCCTAGCACCACAGTGGGAGAAAGATGGGCAGGAGGTAGGGGAAGAAGTGTGCAAAGAGAAGGCCTGGATGGGTGGGGGTCCCAGAAGGACCTAAGCAGCAGTAGACCCCCACGAGTGGGCCTCAGGGCCCATCAGCTTCCCCCCACCAAGGTGAGTCCAGAGGTGATGCCAGGGTGGTCCCCGCTCTGGGTACCAGGCTGGCCTCCCCGAGTCCTGAGGCGCTGGCTGGGCACCCTACAGGGAAATGTCCTCCTCCAGGCATGGCACCAAGCTGGGGACCAACAGCAGTCTGCAGAACGGTTGACAGGGCCGCTGGGGAGAGGATGCTTTGATGCCGGCTCACCATCATGAGATGTAAGTCAGGCCTGTGGCTACAAAGCCCTGAGCTGGGAACGTCCTGAGAGTCTGAGAGTGTCCAGGGGCTGAATCTTCATCTCAGCCCCACGTGGCCTTCTGACCTCCTCCCTGGGCCCTGTCCATTCCTTCCGCTCCAACACCACCTCTGCGTGACCACGGCTTCTGCCTTGACGTAGGGAGCACAGTCACGCCCCATGAGCCGAAAAGGGCAGGAAAGCTGGCAAGAAAGACAGCAGTTAGGGCAGGGGCAGACACTGGGACAGTAAGTATCCACCACGAGCTCTTTTCCACCAGAGCTTCCCAACCCTCTCCCCAGCAGGATAAAGGCAGAAAATAGTATGTGTACAACACACCGTGCTCCAGGGAGGAACCTGCTTCCTCCTAGCCCCCCTGAGGCCCGAGGGATCCATAGGGGCCAGTTCTCAATACAGCACGTCTGCCTTCAGCCCAGCCCCTCAGCTAACCGTCACTACAGTCAACAGGGGGGTCAAAGGGGTAGATGCCACCAGATGGGGCTCCCAGGCTCACGGGACTCTATTTGTTAAGGTGGAGAAGCTGTAGGGCTGGAGGGTGACACAGTGTGGGAGGTGGTAGTGAGGGTCAGGGGGGTATGGGTTTTCACCAGAGAAATGAGAACCCGAGTGGTATAAATCCTTCCCCGGCCATGCTCCTAGTTCCCATGGGGAGGGAGTGGCATCTGGGGAAGAGGGCACAGGGCGGGTGGCCAGAGCTTCTAGGTTCTAATCCTGGTCCCTCCTCTGGGCCTTCCTGACCACAAATCCACCCCTCACCCCCTGCCCTACTGCGCAAGGAGGATTAAGACCTCACAAATAACAAATCATGACCCCATCCTGCACCCGTCCACCCACCCTGCCCCAGTTGCCCACCCCCTTCTCCAGCCCCTCCTCCTCTGGCCCAGCTGGGCATTGGCTGGCACTCAGGGGCAGGTGGACAGGCCCACTCCCCCTTGGCATCGGGGGCCTGGCCTCTGGCCTAGACTGCCCACTCTCCATCACCTTTGAGCTGCTCAGCCCTAGGACCCAAGAGCCCCTGTCAAGAATGGGTAGTGGAGTCCCAGCCTAGTTAGACCCTCTCCCTGAGGCCCCACCTTGGGAGCTGGGTTCTGTGCCCAACCCCTAATGACTCTGCTAACTGAAGGAAGCTATGTTTCTGCCCCAATTCCATGCTCAAACTTTTCTATGTAGACTGTTTATCCTAGCACACGGAGGGGGCAGTTCATCCCACCCCTGGCTCTCCCCAGCTCCCTGAAAGCCATGGTGGGGGAACCCTGCTGGAAAGCCTCAAGAGTATATTCAGGCCAGCCTCCCTCCACCTGAGCCAGGGCAGAAGCAACTTGTAGGGAGGCCCATCGCTCCTATCTTTCTCTCTGCCACCTGGGGCACATAGGACCCTCCTGCCTGGGGCCGGAGGGGAATGTCCAGCTCTTGCTCCCCCCCCCCCCACTTGCTCAGACTCCTAAGCTCCTACTCCTCGTTGGCCCTAGAGTGGTCCAGCTTTGAAGTGGAATGCTGGTGGGAGTCCCTCATTTTCTCCAAAGGGGAAAGAGAAGGGAGAGAGGAGAGATAGAGGGTTCAGTCCCCAGGGGGGCTTACCTGACTTGACCTCTGGACACCACGTGGTGGGGAGGGTGCGCAGCATGAAGGTAAGATGGTAAGCCAGGGGGTTTAGGACACAAGGGTCCCGGCCCCGAGGCTCTGCCTGGCCCGCACTGTCTGGATGGCCTGCTGGTTCTTGAACTTGACCAGGCCCAGGGTGATCTGGGCGTTCCAGCCAGGATCCTCGAGCGGGCAGCGGAAGTCGATCTCGCCGCCGCCCTCGGTCACCAGCGTGAAGTAGATGTGGCGCCCGGTGCTCTCCACGCATTCCACGGCCTTGATGCGGGCGAAGCTGAGCTCCTTGGGCCGGCCGCCCGTGCCCTTGGCCTCGAAGAGCTGCAGCCCGCGCTCGGTGAGCACACAGCGCTTCCGCTTCCACAGCTGCAGCAGCCCGCCGCTGCGCTTCTCCAGCACGCCCTCCTTGAGCACCGTCGCCGCCGCCGTCATGGGCGCCCCGAGATCCCCGGCAGGCTGTAGGCTGCGGTGGGCGCGGCGTCCTTCCCCGCTAGGCAGCGCCGGATTCTGGCGCCCGGAGCCGGCTGGCCGCGCGCCCTGCCACCTGCGCCCCGACTGCCCCGTACGCCCGCCGCGCAGTCCTCCGACCCTCCGCCGCGCAGTCCTTCGGCCCTCCGCCGCCTACTCGGCGCCCGCGGCCCCCGCTCCGGCCCTCCGCCGCCCCTCCGCGCCGCTCAAGCCTCCCCGCCTCGCCACTGCCCGGTGCCCGCCGCGGCTTTCCGGCTCGACAGCCCGGCTGCGCACTGTCTCCGCGCTAGCGCGCTCGCTCCGCTGGGCTCTGCCTGCGCGAGGGATGTGCCCTTACATGTTCCGCCGCTCGCCTTCTGCGTCGCCCGCCGCGCATTCCTGCCCGGGTCGGCCCTCCCCTCCGCGCTGCGCACTCGCCGGGGCAGGGCTCCGGGGGGCAGGGCTCCGGGGGGCGGGGCCGCGGCGGGGGCTCGGTCACGCCTGGAGGCGCTGGGCGCCTGGCGGGGACGGCTGGTACCCGCAGGGGGGCTGCTTACCCAACAGCCCAATCCTCGTGGCCTGCCGTCTGCCGCTTCTTGGAACCACAGCTCCTCCAGGCCTGGGACACAGGGGACGATCGTGGGGGAGGCGGGGGAGAGAGAGCGTCTCCTAGATGAGAGGGTCGCTGCTTGTAAGAAGGGATGGGCTTGCTCTGTGTTCGCGCGGTGCACCAGCTGGGACTTGCAGAGTGGGCGCCAGACATGTGCTGGCTGCTTCCCAGGCCGGGGGAGTCCTGCCGCCTGCCCCCTCTCCTAACTTGGCCAGCTCCCCCTTGGCATTGTGCAAATCAGAAAAAAACGAGGACGATCCTGGGGTGGGGGATGGGGGTAGGATTCAAGGCTGTGATGGGTTCCTTCCCCTTCCCGGCAGGGCAAAAGAGAGGCTGCCCAGCTGTCTCTGCTGGGGCGGCCCATCCCCTCCTATTCCTTACCCGCATCCCCAGCTCCCGGAGATGGGTAGAGAAAAGCCAAGGCCAGGGGCTCCTGGGTGGCGCAGTTGGTTAAGCGTCTGGCTTTGGCTGAGGTCACGGTCTCCAGCTCCCTGCTCAGCGGGGTACCTGCTTCTCCTTCTCTCCTGCAATCCTCCTCCCCTTCTTCCTTGTGCTCTCTGGCTTTCTCTCTCTGTCAAATAAATAAATAAAATCTAAAAGAAAAAAAAAAAGCCAAGGCGAACGGAGCAGAGAGGAACCTTGAGATCACTCAGCCTCCCTATGGAGGCAGAGGGGGGACTCCATTGTGATCTGGAGAGTCCACTTCCTGCTGTTTTCTTCATAGCACACAGTTGGAGGGACGCGTCGCTCAGCCCACCGAGACGGGGGGGGGGGAGGGTGGGGGTGGGGGGGGCGACTGGAGTTAGCTGCAGGAATGCGGGCCCAACCCTGTTTGTCGCAGCCCCCAGGGAGATTCTATCAACCTCCCTCCGTGCCACCTAAGACAACGTCCTTCCCCGGATTCAGAGCTGAAGAGGGATGGGGAGGGAGAAGGCTTCCCTCCCTTTTTTTCGGCCTAAAGGGCTTTGTGTTAAGATGAAAGGCCTGCAGCGTTGGGTTCAAACCCCAGCCCTTCCTGTGGGACCGCGGTGTCCCCGCCCACCTTGGGCAGCTCCATTATCCTTCCATTTCCTCATCTGTCAAATGGAAAGATTAATTCATTCTTAATTCATGGAGCTCTGATGAATAGGTTCGATAACATTTGTGAAAGGCCCAGGTCAGGGCCTGGCAACTCTCAGAGTCTCAATAGATGTCATTCCTCCCCTTCTCCCACTTGTATGGCCTTCAGAAGAGGATGAGGACCCTAAGATTAGGCCAGGCACAGGAAGATGGCTCATCTAGGTCCTGATTCTGCCCCATCTTGGTCAGCTCCACCAGCTCCCCCCGTTTCCTCAGGGCCTCTTCACCGCCATGTTACTAATAGATTATTACGGGAATAATAATAGGTAGTAATGACAGTAATAAGACCTCTTTGTCCCCACGCCCTGTTTCCACCCTCCTGCCCATTGATGTAGAGCCTAACGGGCACAAGGAGGGTCCAGGCTAGAGGGGAGGGGTTCCCCAAGTCAGGATGTGGGGGAAGGCAGCTGTCAGTGTCCCACCACAGCTCTTCAGCCTGTGTTGCGGGAGCACCCCCACCCCAACACACACAGGAAGTGAACTCCCTAACCTACAGAATGCCCCTCCGGGAGAGGGAATGGCCACCACCATGAAGGAAGAGAAGCAGCCAAGAAAGGTGTCTCTCTTGAGGCCCAGACGGCAGCAGTGGAGAAAGCTCAAGGTACCCACGGCCCTGTCTTAGGGACCCCCAACGGCTCAGCCTGTCTTCCAGCCCTGCCCTCCCCTGGCTTCTCTCTCTGCCCCCACAGGATTCCTCCACAGGAATGCCTGAGTGCCCCAGTCTGGCACAGCCCTGCCGTGAGCCATAGCTGTGTCTTGAGGAGACAGGGCCCTAGACCAGGCGGCTAACTCTGCCCCTAACTCTGTTTTCTCTCTATCACTTCAACCTCTCCCCGCACTGAGCCTGGGACTCACCGACTCTCTCTCCAGTTCCAGGTTAATTCACAAAGAAAGTACAGGCATTTAATGGTTATGGAGCCCTCTCGGGTTTTTTATTCTCACAACAGATTGCTATTGTTATTATTATTGTGCTCATTTTCCTGATGAGAAAAGTGAGCTCAGAGAGGTCAAGCAACCCAGATGAGGTCATACAGCTCTGTAAATGGCCAAGCTGGGAAGAGAATGGGTGGTAGCTAAGAAGGCCCAGGATCCTGTGTTGATACTCAGGGTTCTTTTTTTTTTTTTTTTTTAAGATTTTATTTATTTATTTGAGAGACAGTGAGAGAGAGAGAGAGAACACAGTGGGGCAGGGGGGAGGGGAGCAGAGCTGAGCTGAGCAGGGAGCCCAATTTGGGGCTCAATCCCAGGACTCTGGGATCATGACCTGATCTGAAGGCAGACACTTAACCGACTGAGCCACCCAGGGTTTTTTTTTTTTACACAAGACCCAGCCACCCACACTTTCCTCTTCAGCTTACTGGGTAGAGTGGTACCAAGTTTTCGGACACAGGAGAAAGCGCAAAAAAACCCAGGAATATGGGATAGCAAGATTGAGTGTGTAAAGAGGAAGCCATATGAGGGAATTCAGCACGGCATACTCTATTGCTGGAAAGATCTTTAGCAACTAAACATCCAGTTCCCAACACCACCTTCCCCCAGTGTCCCAGTGACCACTAAATTTGGTTTAATGGTCAGATCGTGTCACTCCTTTCCCCAGTGTCCTGCGTAGGTCCTAATGGGAGTCCTGTCCTCCAGTCGCATGACCTCCTGGGATAAGGGGAGGTGACTCACTCTAAATTTTTCCCCAGAGTTGGCATCCTGCCTGGTACCCCAATCTGGGAGAGGCTTGGGCCCAGTAATCCAACTTGATCCATCAGAAGGATCAATAAGCACTCTAGAGCCAGGGGAGCAGGGTAGGGGCTGCTGGGGTTGGTGGGGGGCTGGTGACCTACCCGCACCCCTTTGATGAAGAGTCCTTTGCTTCCTTCCTGCCAGAGTATCCCTACACGGGGGCTGGGGGGGAGCTCTAATTTAGTTTCTCGGGGACACTCAGCTGGGGGCGGTGCTGGGCCCTAGAGATACTCACTCAATTCTCATGGACTTGTTGACTACATGGGATTGCTGGACAGAATGTCCCTGGTTGCAGCCCAAAGCTGGCTCCACCCTCTGCCCAGCCCAAAGGAAAGCTGATCTGCATTGTCAGTGGATCTGAGTCCAGCTGGAACAGGCTAGACTACAAAATGGCCCCAGGGAATAGTGTGCTAGAAATGCTCTCGCTAGGTCTGAGCCATCCCTAAGGGGGAGGAGGGAGCCCTGGATCTACTCGGTGGCTACCCCGGACAGGGGGGAACAGGAGATGGGAATAAGGAGGGATAGAGGCCAGAACGCGACCCAGAGGGGCATAAAAGGTAACCTAACTTCTGTTTTCTACAATATTTACTTAATCTTCTAAATTTGGTTTAGTGGTCATTAATTGTTAGACTCAATCTATATAAAAAGCATCGAAGATCATTTTCTTTGCAGAATAGAATGTCTATTAACACTATAAAAATTGTACACTAGAAGTCAGATCGTGTCACTCCTTTTCCTGCAATCCACCAGAGCCTTCTCGTCTCCATCTGAGTAAAACACATCAGCCAGGCAGCACCCTGCAAGACCTGCCCACTACTTTCGGACCTCAGCCCCTGTGCTTTCTGCCCTCCCTCCGCTGGCTCCCGCCACACTCCTTGCCACCCCTCCACGAACGCCTTCCTCAGGGCCTTTGCTCATGCTGTTCTCTGCCTGGATCTTTCTCCTCCAGATCCTCACGTGGTACATTTCCTCACCTCCCTCAGCTCTTTGTTCCGATATCACCTTCTCAGTGATGTCTTCCCAGACCGCCCTGTTTACCACAGCAACCCCCTCCCCGCAGACACACAGCACATAGACACGCACACACCACACGCTCATACACACGACATCCCCTCTCCTGCTTGATTTCTCTCTAGAGCACATGCCACCATCTAAAATTCTTAATAGTTTTCTTATTTATTATTTATCTCCTCTCCCACAAATGTCAGCTCTGTGCCAGCAAGGAATTTTATCCTGTTTTCTTCACCATCGTGGCTCCAACACGAGAATGTTGTCTGGTGCACGGTAGGGCCTCGATAAATAATTGCTGAATGAGGGAACGGGATGAGGATGGAACCGACGAACAGTGGGAGCTGGAAAAGGGAGAACGGAGTAGTTTCCCCTTCATCATGAACGTACCACACTAATGCAAGATGTTAACAACGGGAAATGTATGGGCGTGGGGAGAGATACATGGGAACTCTGTACTCTCTGATCAATTTTTCTGTAAATGCAAACCTGGTCTAAAAACCAAGTCTGTGGGCACCAGGGTGGCTCAGTCCGTTAAGCAGCTGCCTTCAGGTCAGGTCACGATCCCCGGGTCCTGGGATCGAGTCCCCCAGCGGGCTTCCTGCTCAGCGGGGAGTCTGCTCTTTTCTCTCTCTCTATAGCTCCCCCACCTTGTTCTCTCTCTCACTTTCTCTCTCAAATAAATACATAGAATCTTTAAATAAAATAATAAATAAATAAATTTTAAAAATCAAGTCTGTTGCTTAAAAACAAACAAAAATAGTTAACAGTAGTTCCTCTGGGGAAGGACGAGGAGAGAAGATCAAGACTGTTACTTTTTCGTCGTTCATCATTCTGTACGGCTTGATTTTTATTTACTTATTATTTTCTTACCATCTGCATGTTTTGATTCTCTTAAAAATCCAGTTAAATGCACAGTGCATAAATGTTCATACAGTGGAGCCGTTAACAATAACGAAGCAGGTCTATAGATCTTACTAGAGAGAGATGTCTAACATATATGGTGCTGGGGCACCTGGGCGGCTCAGTCGGTTAAGCATCTGCCTTCAGCTCAGGTCATGATCTCAGGGTCTTGGGATCGAGTCCCACATCGGGCTCCCTGCTCAGCAGGGGGGTCTGCTTCTCCCTCTCCCTCGCCTCCCTGCTTGTGTTTTCTGTCTCTCTCAAATAAATAAATAAAATCTTTAAAAATAAAAATAAAATAAAATATATTGTTTTGTAGGGAAGACATTTCAGGATAGCGAGTATCATAAGGTGTAGATTTTGGTCCCAAATGAGCAAAAGTTTGTGCCTCTCTGTTGTATAGGTTATACCTGGGAAGATTCACACCGCTACGTTACCTGTGGAACCTCCAGGATATGGATCAACAGCGTGAACGTGCTTGTTACAGTATAAGCATGTTTCTACAGGCTTTCCTCCTTTTATTGTACTTCGCAGATATTGAGCTTGTTACAGATGGACGGTCTGTGGCAGCCCTGCATGGAGCAAATCTATCCGCCCCATTTTGCCAACAGGGTTTCCTCACTGTGTGTCTCTATGTCACATTTTGGTAATTCTCACAATATTTCCAACGTTTCCATTGTTATTATTATATGTGTTATGCTGATCTGCCACTGGGGATTACAACTCAAGGGAAAGCTCAGACAATAGGTAGTATTGTCTAGCAATAAAGTATACTTTAATGAAGGTGCACGTACAGTGTCTTTGTAGACGTAATGTTGTTGCACACTTACTAGACTAGAGCACAGTGTATACAAAACTTTTATGTGCACTGGGAAACCAAAAAATTCATTTGACTCGCTTTATTGCAATACTCGCTTTATTGCAGTGGTCTGGAACCGAGCCCACATCTCCAAGGTATGCTTATATATGGTTTGGATGTCACACACATGTATTACACCTACTTTAAAAATAAAATAAACGCATATGTGGTTACATATATGTTTAAAAATTAAACAAAAACCTGGGGCCAACTTGAAAGCAAGGGCCAATTTGGAGACTTAAATGGCAGTCCACTGGCCACAAGATCTCCCCAGGATGGGCAGCGCAGAAACTTCCCGGCGGGGGGGGTGGTGGTGGTGGTGGTGGTGGTGGTGGTGTGCACACAGCACAGCAGAGCAGCCCCTGGGGCTGAGTGTGTAGCCTCTCCTCTATCTGCCGTTCCCTCACCCATTCCCCTCCCTGGAAAACACAGAAACAGGCAGCTTTCCCCAGAGGCCCCTGGGCACCTGTCCCATTGTCGCCCGGCAACTGGAAATGGAAGGCTCATCTAGGCTGCCTGGGTTTGACCCCAGGAAGGAAGAGGTGGTGTGGTGTAGACCAGGGCTTCTCAGATTCTAACAAGATCCCCTGGGGATCTTGTAAATGCAGATTCTGATGCAGTAGGTCTGGGATGGAATCTGAGATTGTGCATTTCTAGAAGCTTCCGTATCACATTGAGGCCGCTAGTCCTCGGACCACACTTGAATATCAAGGGTCTAGAGCAGCGGTTCTCAAAACGGATGATAGCAGCATCAGCATCAACTGGGAACTTGTTAGAAATGCGAATTCTTGGCTCTATTCCAGACCTACTAGAAATTCTGGGTTTGGGACCCAGCAATCTGTGTTTTAATGAGCCTTCCCTGTGATTCTGATGCATCTGAAAGTGTGGGAATGCTGTGTGTGGAGGAAGGAGCAGTCAGCCAGGAGACAGGGCACCTGTGTTATAGCCCCAGCTCGGGGACACCTTGAACAGGTCACTTCTCTCACATCTCGTCCATCTTGTCTAGCTTGTATTGGGTTTGCAAGAAAGCCTGGCTAGTGTGGGGGGGGAGGGATGGGGAGTGGGGACGGGGTAAGGAGCTCTATCAGTTGTCTTTGCTTTAGGTTAAGATCGGAGCATCGCTACTTCGTCCTCAACACCCACAGTCCCCGATTCATGGGGTCAGATGGCGCCTGCTCGCTTAGATGAGACAGGAAAATGGGTTTGCCCACAGCCTGCTGCTCCTCCCCTCCTCCTTCCTGACTTTGGCACACGCCCTCCAGTCCACAGGTTCCTCCCTGCCCTCCTCTCCCTGGGAGACGCCCCCCCCAACAGCTGACCTGTCCCCCAGACTTCTCCTGACCTGCCCGCACCCCTTTGATGTAGAGTCCTTTGTTCTACAGCTTTGGGGTTTCCTCGGATCTCTGTTTCTCTAAAGGGAAACAGAAGAAAAAACTGATCAAGGCTTCAAGCCTGACGATTTGGGTTTTACAGGCACCATTGCAACAGACCTCAGTGGGCCGCAACCCTGCAGCCGACCCGCCCAGGCTTGCTCCTGGGCCTGGCTCTCTCGGTGGAAATCCCCTCCCACGCTCAGCCCTTTAACCACTTTCTAGCCCAATAACTTTCCTGATTCACCAGGGATCCCTTTCGTCTTGAGAGCGCCCACTGCCCCCTCTCTGATGAGGCTGAGTCTGGGCTTGAAGGCATTTGATCCCAGCTTGGGTCTGGCAGAGATTGGACTTGTGGGCCCAGGGATCAGGTTGGGGCCTGCAGAATATTCCCTTTTCCCACGTCGTTCCAGCATCTGGGTGCCCATGTTGGAGGAGCAAAGGGGCTGCCCTGGCATGACCCTCGTCCTCGGGACCAATGGGCCGAAGGGCAAGGACAGCAGAAGAAGACTGGCGGATGCCCAGGGATCTAGTGGCTTTAACCAACCCGCCACTAAGAGCTGGGTGAATCTGCACCCATCAATTGCTTTCTATCCCATAGCTTTCTTTTTCTGTTCTTCTAACACGAACCATGTGTTTCAAGTGCAATTAATAATTGAATGCATTTTTGTTGCAAAAATATTCAAAACAGAGAAAGTATCTTTTCATCACCCTTCCAGTGCCCCCCCACCGCCCCTACCGATGACAGTCCCCCGGTAAGAGTTGTGCCAGACATTTGTCTTGACTTCACACACATTTGCACCCAGAACATTTTAAAGCAGTGTTCTCATCGGTCATGGGAGGAGTAGGCTGGACGATTCATAGGTCCCCTTCCAGCTCTGACATTTCCTGCATTTGTGGGTGGCTCTCCCTTCTCCTCCTAAAGAGCAAGCCTTCGTGGGATCTCACTACAATCAGGCCCAGGGGGCGGGGGGTGGGGGAATGCATAGAAGAAGAAAGGATGGAGGGAAAAATAACAGTGTCAACAATAGTTCCTTCTGGGACAGGGGATTATAGATAACTTTTTTTTTCCTGCTTGCCCTTGATTTTCAAATGTTTCATAATGAGTGATTGTGAATTTTCATAAGTATCACTTTCATAACTGAGAAGTTCCTATATAGTGCCATTGTCAAGATCAGGCAGAGAAGGGCAGTGAGTTGTCCTGCCTGGGACTGGGGTCAAGAAGAAATTAACCAATGGCTCAAGGCAGAGAGGTGTGGAGGGCTGAGTGAGAGGAGGGAAGCTCATGGGATATTCTTGAATGTAACCTACAGGGACATTTGTGGAAAGGAACATCAGAGTAAATCTTATCAGGTGTACATTACGTGTGCTACAAGCCACATCCGGGCTAGGCCCTAGCAACACAATGGTGAATCGGTGGGTCACAGTTCTCTTTTTACTGGAGACTGGCAAAACGGGGAGGTGGAGCTCACATCTTTAGGGAACCCCCTCCTACCTTCCTCTTATTGAAGAGGATCTCGGGAGGTAAGCATCAGTTCGGTGACAGGCCAAAATCCTGACTTTGCAGAAACACGGTCCCCCGGTAATGGACACAGCCTACCTAAGGTGTTATCCCCATGTCACAGCTGATGTGAGTATGTGTATATGTCAGGATGGGCTGGGTTATGCTGCACGAACTAATTCCCCCCAAATCCCAAAGGCCTAACACAGCAAAGCTTATCCCTCCATACCGTGCATCTTCCCAAAGCTGGCCGGGCAGGTTCTCCTCACTGTGGTACTCACAGGTCCAGACTGAGAGAAGCTCTATCTTGATACATTTGATCATCTGCAAATGGGGTTAATGATAGCACCTACCTCTCGAGGTTACTGTGAGGATTAAATGCATGAACACATTAAAGGTCTTCCCATAAGCAATGGCACATGGTAAATACAAGAGAGGGGAAAATGATACTTTCTGTCACAGGGGAAAAGGGATATGATAACATACACAGCAGGTCATAAAGAGTTCTGCCCACAAGTGACACAAATTACTTCTCATCTTAATTTAGAGGCCGGAGCATCTAACTTCAAGAGGGGAGAAATGTAACCCTCCCATGTGCCCAGAAGATGGGGAATATCTGTAAAGGGCAATGTGGCCACCGTGGGACTAGCTGGTGTCCCCAGGAGGCAGGGCCATGAGGTAGGGTGTCCAGGGACATCCCTTCACTCCTTGATTAGAGAGAATCAACCCCCTTGGCCCAGGACCAAGCCCTTGTTGAGGTCAAGTTGAGGTCAACAGAGCGGAAATGTAAAAGGCTTGGGGCAGATACTTCAGAAAAGGCACCAAGGGCTTGTCTGGGCATGAAAAATGCCCACTAAGGGCTTTATTTACCATAAGCTACTTCCTGAATTTTCATGGCCTTTCGGGCGAGTCTTCCTAGGCCCATAAACTCAGAACATCAGAGTTGGGTGGGTCCCCTAGAGCCTGGCCGCTCGAGTGTGGTCCCAGGATAGGCAGCATCAGCACCCCCGTCCCCTGAGAGCTTGTGAGAGAGGCTGGATCTCAGGCCCCACCCCGAACTCCTGAATTATAATCTGCATTTTAACAAGATCCCCAGGAGATTCCTATGCACATTAAAGCCTGAGAAGTACTTCTCTAGAATTAATTTAGGCCAACATCTTCATTTCGTGGAATGAGAGGTTCACACCCAGCGGGGAGGAGGCTGGCTCAAAGTGACACAGCTGGTTCCAATGTCGGCTCCGCCACTCGCCAATGATTTTGTGTAAGTCACTTAAAAATTCACTGCACATCAGTTTCTTCTTCTACGATAAAGGGATTATATAACCACTTCATAGTGCTGATGTAGGGATCACATAAGACAACACCTAGACCAGAGCCAGCACATAGCACATGGTACGTGGTCAGTAAATGCCAGCTACTGCTATGGTCCTAACTCACCGGCCGAACGCCACATCGCATACCTCCTGGCATATGCGGTGTCTTCTAAAGGAAGAAGGAGCATGGAGTGGGGCATGGACTCAGCTGCCTGCGTTTATATCCTGCTCCTGCCAAGGCCATTTGACCTTGAGCCCAGGTCCTAAACTGTTCTTTGGTTCTTGACTTCAGTTCAGCATTCGTAAATGGACATAACGAAGGCATCTACTCACAGGGTTATTACAAGGATTAAATGAATTATTACATTTAAGGTCTCCAAATAGGTGATGGTACATAGTAAATCCTTCCAGAATGTCCCAAGAGGAAGTCTAGATTGGGTGGAGCCAGGCCGCAGGGAGAGTAAGGGTCTTTCTCAGAAGGAGCTGCTTCTGCTTTGGCTGCTTGACCCTACTGCAAGTCCCCGGTCTGCTTCTCCCGCCCCTGGACAGCCCCCAACCCCTGGCTGGGTTTGTCTTTTCCAACTGATGAGATGGTCTCACTGGGCTCCCTGGTGCCTCCATCAGGAATGGTGGAAAGGCAGGAGAATTTTGGTCCTGGAGACCCACGGACGGCGGCGGGTGGGGCAACTGTTTCCCAGTCTCTGAAGTCCTGTCAGGAGGAGAGGAGTTAGACCTGCTCCGGATGACTCGAGGGGACAGAAATTGGAAGCTTCAGGAAGTCCTCTCCAGTCATTACAAATGTTCAGAGGCAGCTTCGGCTACCAGGTGGGGCACGGGGCTCACCTTCGAGGTTATCCGAATACCCATTCCAAATACAGATTCTCAGACCCCACCCAGGCCCGCTGACTCAGAATCTCTAGGGGTGGGGCCAGGAGTCTTGTAAAAGCCTTCAGTACCGATTCTCCTCCTGTGGGTGAGCAGGGCCGAGAGTTAGAGGAGGGGAGGGGAGGGGAGGGAAGGAGTGAGAATCAACCAGTAGATGATCTCAGTGTTCTCTCTTGGTCTTGACCACCTTCCTCCCTTGATCTAGGCCTGGAGAACGTGACCTTCCTGGGTTTCTGTCCCCCCCCCCCCCCAAAGGGTTTCTGTGCCCTTGACTCAGAGATTATTCCCAGCACCTGACAGCTCTAACCCCCTCATCCCTGCACCCCTACTCCATGGCTCCTTCTGGTCCTTCTCCACCCTCAGCCCCTCAGGTGACCCAAACAGGTTGCAACGGCTCACAGAGGAGGCAAGCCTCGGGGCGGGGGGGGGGGGGGGGGGGGGGGCTGGCCTGCCATCGAGTTCCCACATCCCGGCCACTCCCGCAGCCAGGGCATTGCTTCCACCAAAAGCTGTCTCCTGTGGGCTCTCTGGAAGCCAAGCTCAGCGATCACAGAAATGAGGAAAGAAATACACCCGAGGGAACAAAGAGCCTTGTTCCCCCTCTTCCCTTGGGTCAATTCTGCAGTTGGATATACCGCAGGGCCCTATAGGGTGCAAATTCCCCAGCGGGAATCTATTACCCGGGGTTTGGAAGCGAGCGCCCTCTAGCTGCACAAATTGAAGTGCCCGGGGGTCAAGGGGGAAAGGAGTTGGTGTGGGATCCGCGGAAGGGGAACGCCCGCCTTATGCCCCGACCTCACAGCGCCACCTGGTGTCCCGGGTACTGCGCCAGTGCCGCGCCCGCGGATAGAGCCCTCTCCCTGCTGGTGGACTCTCCGTTTCCCAAGGCGCCGTGGCCTGGGGGGGGGGGGGGGCTCCCTTCCCTCGGAGCCCTCCCGCGTCACGCCGTCCTACACTGTCCAGAGGGTGCTTCGGGGCCAGTCACCTCCGCTTACAGCCCTCTGCCTTCACGCCGGTTTCACTCCCAGGGGGTGCGT
The DNA here is from genome assembly GCF_023065955.2 of Ursus arctos. Taxonomy (NCBI): domain Eukaryota; kingdom Metazoa; phylum Chordata; class Mammalia; order Carnivora; family Ursidae; genus Ursus; species Ursus arctos. The sequence goes on from NW_026622874.1 coordinate 38,032,180, forward strand.
CCAGGCTCCTCCCCGCCATGGGGCTGCTCTGGAAGACCCGCTGCCCCAGAGCTTGATAGCTACTGTCGGGGGAGAGGCTAGTTCGGAAGAGGGCCTTGTGCTGGGGTTCCAAGCACCCACCTCCAGCAGCCAGCAGGGGGCAGACTATCTCCAGATTTGGGCCCCACCGGTTCCCATCCTGGCCATGCCCGTAGACCCCTTCCAGAGGCTACCGTGATCCCACTGTTCGTAGAACCTTCCATCCACCCATCCACCCCCATACACAAACCCTTCCCGAGAATTCCCATGGCAACATCCTGCTTCGGAGGGAGAGAATTTATCAAGATGAAGGTGACCTGGCCCCACCCTGGGGAACTCGCAGCCGGTGGCAGCACTCTCTGGCTCTTTTACCTGTCATCTTGCACTTAACCTGGTGTTGTGCACCATTAATTGGTCTTATACATGTTTAGGTCCCACTCCCAGTGTCAAGGCCACTGTTGGATCTGGCCATCTGGTCATTATGCGTACAAGGCCTGTTATTAAAGTCTCCGCCTCTTGGTGTTTTGTTGGGCATCCCTAGGACAAAGGACACTGCAACCCCTCAGATGAACCCTGTATTTACACATAAGGTCAGCCTTCTGTGGGGCAGGCTGTGGGGGCCTGCCACAGACTAAATGTGTGTGTCCCCCTCAAAATTCCTTTTTTTTTTTTTAAAGATCTTATTTATTTGACAGAAAGAGAGAGCACAAGCAGGGGGAGTGGCAGGCAGAGGGAAAGGGAGAGGCAGGCTCCCCTGCAGAGCAGGGACCCGACTTGGGGCTGGATCCCAGGATCCCGGGATCATGACCTGAGCTGAAGGCAGTCGCTTAAGCAACTGAGCCACCCAGCCGCCCCCCCATCCCTATGTTGAAATCCTACCCCCCAAGGTGATAGTGTTAGGAGGCTGAGCCTGTGGGAGGTGGTTGGTTGTGAGGGCGGGGCCTTCATGAATGGGGTTAGTGCCCTTGTCAAAGAAGCCTGAGAGCTCCCCCCTCCTTTCCACTGTGTGAAGACAGGGCCGAAAGAGGGCCAGGAACCAGAAATGGGTTCTCAGCGGACACTGACTCTGCCGGCAACTCCATTTTGGACTTCCCAGCTTCCAGAACTGCAAGAAATAAATTTCTTGTTTATAAGTCCACCTGATTTGTGATGTTTGTTGTAGCGGCCGGAACCGACAAAAACAGAAATTGGCACCAAGAAGCGGAGTGCTTCCGTAACACGTACCTAAATATGTGGAAGTGGCTTCGAAACCAGGCCAGAAGAGTTCTGAAATGTCTGCTAGGTAAACACCTACACTGCTGTGAAGGGACATGTAAAGGACATTCTCGTGAGAGCTCAAAAAGAAAAAACGAGAACTGGAGAAAGCCCCATCTCAGAGAATAATGACTAATAATTTTGAACAGAATGTTGGTAGAAATGAGGATGGTAAAGGCCATCGTGATAACAAATGAGAAACATGTTATTGGAAACTGGACAAAAGACGATCCTCATTATAAAGTGGCAATGAACTTGGCTCCATTGTGTTCATTTTCTAATGTTTTGGGGAAGGTAGAACTTGGGAACAACGAAGTTGGGTATCTAGCCGAGGCGGTCTCTAAGCACAGTGGTGAAGGTGCACTTGGCTCCTTCTGAGTGTTTATAGTAAAGTGCAAGAAGAGAGAAATGACCTAAAGGATGAAACTGTTAGGAAAAAGGAAGCATAACTTAAAGTTTTGGGAAATTCTCAGCCTATCAGTTTTGCAAAAAATGAAAACATTACGGGTGTGGCCAAGGGACTTTTTGATAAGATTAGTTATGGGTGGGCCATGTGAACGGAAGCCAAGTGTTATTCAAGATAATGGAAGAATAACCCAGAAGGTGATTCAGGGATCATTAAGGCTGCCATTTCCATCACAGAACCCCAAGTACAGGGGCTTGGGGGCCATGGCTTCACCCATCTAGGTTGTTTTTTTTTTTTAAAGATTTTATTTATTTATTTGACAGAGATAGAGACAGCCAGCGAGAGAGGGAACACAAGCAGGGGGAGTGGGAGAGGAAGAAGCAGGCTCATAGCAGAAGAGCCTGATGTGGGGCTCGATCCCAGATCGCCTGGATCACACCCTGAGCCGAAGGCAGAAGCTTAACCGCTGTGCCACCCAGGCGCCCCAACCCATCTAGGTTTTAAACAATGGGGCCACCAGGAGCTGTCACAGGGCTAGGGCCCTGGCAGAGTCAGGGCATAGGCAACACCCGGCTGGGCCGTGGGAGTGATGCTGTCACCCCAGTGCATCCAGAAGACAGGGGGTTCTTCTCCAGCTTTAAGGTCTAATGGAATTTGCCTCAGGAGGTTTTGCACTTACTTGAGGCCTATCACTCTTTTCTTCTCTATTTCTCCCTTTTAGGATGGAAATGTCTATCTGAGGCGCCTGGCTGGCACAGTCGGTAGAACGTGTGACTTTTGATCTTGGGGTTATAAGTTTGAGCCCCACATTAAAAAATGTTTAAAAAAAAAAAAGGAACTGTCTATCCTACGTGCATCCCACTAATGAAGGATAGTTGGAAGACAGACAGACAGGGACAAGGGGCTCCCGCCCTAAGAGGAAACCACCCTTAAAAGGATTTGACACCACCCTGGAAGCAGCCCTCCACCCTTTCCCACGTGCTAAGTCGATGACAAAAACCTGATTGGGTGACAGGCGCAGGAAGGGGTAATCAGATGAACACAGCCTGCCAACAAGCCATAAAAACCCCTAGACCTGAAGGCCAAATCGGAAACCCTCTCAGGTCCCCTCCCTCTGTGGGAACTTTGTATTATTGCTCAATAACCTGCACTTGGGGGCCCACCACTCTCCGTCTTTCTGGTCTACCTCTTCATTCTTCGAAGCGGCATGACCAAGACCTGCGGGTCATAAAGGAAAAAAAAATTCCTCTAACACCCCCATTGTATTTCAGAAGCACAGAACATGTTTTTTTCCCAAGTTCATAGCTGGGGAGGAAATTTGCCTGCAACGAATCACACTTGGAGTCTCTCCCATATCTTCTGTAGATGACGTTGAGTGAGGCTTTGGGCTTAGACTTACCGTTGATGCTGGAACAAGGTGAGACTTTTGGGGTGATTGGGAGGCAATGGATGTATTTTGCATGTGAGAAGGACATGAATTAGGGGGTCAGGGGCAGAATGCTATAGACTGAATTTTGTGGCCCCCCCCATTTATCCGTTGAAACCTAATCCCAATGTGATGGTATTACGAGGTGGGGCTTCTGGGTGATTAGGAGGTGATCAGGCCGTAAGGACGGAGACCTTACGAATGGAATTGGCGCCTTTATAAAAGAGGAGGCTCCAGGGAGCTCCCTTGTCTCTTCTGCCTGTAGTGTAAAGACCCAGCAGAAAGATGGCTGGCTACGGACCAGGCCATCACCAGACACCAAATCTGCTGGCGTCTTGATCTGGACTTCGCAGGCTCCAGCACTATGAGAGATACATTTCTGTTGTTTATAAGCCGCCCAGTCTATGGTATTTTGCTGTAGCAGCCAGAATAGACTAAAACAGGGCCCGGACCACGGAGCACACTGAGATAGGCCCCTCCACTCCATCCCTCCTGGGCAGATGTAAACTTCTGGATGTGACATGAAAGTTCCCTGGGCTGAGTCTCCCTCCCACTCTGGGGTTTTCCAAGCTGGAAGACGTTCTGAGCACAGCTTTGGGGCCGTGCTGAGCCCCTCAAATGCCAAAGTCCACACAGTTTTCACACCGAGATGTGGGAGTGGGGGCTGCCAGACAGGGCAAGGCAGCAGGACTGGGCTGGTCGTGTCATTCCAGGCAGTGTGGTTCAGTTCGAACGGATACTAGAAAGTAAGCAGCCCCTAGAAAAACAGGAACAAACCATATTTATTTCCAGCTAACCTCCTGCTAATTTGATGGCTCCGATGAAGTTCCCTCCCAGCCCTGTGGTTAGCTGTACTCTCACAGACACAGGTTCAGGATGCCAGAGTTCTGTTCTAAGAGCTTTATTGACCAGATGAGAAGTCAGCTTGAACATAGCTCGTGCCTGCAGCCCCTTCCAGGTGACTCCTCCGTATAGTGTGGTCCTTTCAGTCACTGGGAGCAGCGAGGCCCAGCCCCTCCCCTTCCTCCTGCTGCTCCCGACCTGGGGCCTAGAAGGGATGGGGGTGATATGGCCTGGAGAAGGGTGGGGTGGCAGGGCTAAGGCCCCGAGTGGGCAGGCAGGTCCTATGGACCGGGCGCACGGGGAAGCGGTGTCCAGATGAAGACTGAGGCTGTGTGCACCTCCCTCCTCATCTGAGGGTCGAACAGGAGTGGTAGGAACAGAGCACTGGGCTGGGCTGGTCTGTGCTGGGACGGGGAGGAGCTGCCACCACAGCCTCGGCCCGGGGTTAGGGGCCGAGCTATCTACCCTCGGATTTGGGCCTCTGATAAATGAAAGTGTGTGGCTGGAGGTGTTTCACCCGGGCCTCTGCCAAACAAGGAACCAGATGCCTGGAGAGGTCAGACCACACCCTGACTTTGGGTCCCAGACCTGAGTGGTTTTCCTCACCCCAAGGGGAGGACACCAGGTCCCCAGAGCCTCAAACACAAGAGGCCCAGAGAAGCAAGTGGCTCCTATAGTCCATGACCCTGTCTGTATGTATGCCCTTCTGCATCCATAGTGATTCCCCGAGCTGGAACTCCCCAGGCCTATTCCGAGGGACACCAAGAAGCCCACCCTCTTACCCAGAGAGGAGAATTTCTGGGAGCCAATGAACCGCCAGCTTCCTCTGCCCCATCTTGGTCCTCCTTCCCTCTCCCCTGGGCCTACTGCTATTCTGGGATCCGAAATGTAGGCTCAGGGAACTTGGCAGGTTGATGACGAACACTCAGCCTAACAGGCTAAGAACAGAGGACTGTGGGGCGGGGTGTGGGGAGAGGGGCCTGGTCCCACCTGCACTAAAACACGGAGGTCTCCTGCTGGTGATGGTGTCAGGTCAGGCAGAGGGAGCCTCATAGAGGAGTGGGATCTCAGGCAGACTCCAAACCAAAGGGAGCCAGACACCCAAGTTCAAGTCATTAGTGATGTGTGGCAGGGCTGAGAGAGGGAGGAGGAATCCTGGAGGTCGCCAAGGCTGCTGGGAAGGGAATGGCAATGAGAAAGCACAGGAGTGGGCAGTGGGCAGTGTGCGGTGGGGGGCGGCAGCCTCACTCAGAGTGGACCAAAGCCCCAGCTCCTTGCCCAAAGCCAAAGCCCTTGGGTCCAAAGTTTTTCGCATAGCATCCTGCAGAGAGAGAGAGAGAGAAGGGGTCAGGCCCGGCTCCTCCTCCCCCAGGCCACACCTCCCAGCCCTCCCACCGAAATCCTCCACCCTGGGCACCCGGCCAGGTCTCCGGAACTGCAAAATCCACCAGCAACCCTCACCTCTGTAGCACCGCGAACCCCAATAGTGATAAGTTCTTGGCTCCACATTATAGCCATTTCCCCTACTGCTGAAATTATAGGAGAAGCACTATCTGCCGTAAGGGATCCGGCTGGGAGTTAGGAACCCAGGTTCTGGCCCCATCCCGCCTGTCCATATCTGCCATATGATTCTGGCCAAGTCACTTTTCCCCTCCAGGCTTGTCTCCTCATCTGTAAAGTGAAGGATCACACTGGCAGCTGTGGAATGGACCCCAAGGCCAGGAATTGGTTTACATTTAGCAAGGGCATAACTAGGGAGCCGCCCACCCCCTCAGACCTCTGGACCCCTGCATAGAAGTGAAAGTACCCACCTTTGCAGTAAATCTCGCCATCCTTGTCAGCCAGGGTGGTGGACTCAAGGCCTTTGCCACACTTGGCGCACCGGAAGCAGGACTTATGCCAGGACTGTGTAGGGAAGGAAAGAGTTACTGCTGCTTCCAGGGATGAGGGTGTCCTTTACCCCGCAGCCCCATTCTCCTTGACATAAGGACAGTGGAAGTGTTCAAGACACGTCCGAAGTCTGCTCAGCTGGTCCTGCAGGGAGGACGGGGCCCATGGGGCCAGGCAATGGAGGAAGCAGGCCCCGGACCGCACACGACCTCACGCCATCTTCGAGGAAGTGTTGCAATGGCTGGATGGTTAATGGCACCAGCTGCACCAGACAAGGACAGACGAGGGGGTGGGATCGCCACCAAGATCACTGTTCCCAGACAGGCAGGCACAAGCCTTCTCTAGACCCATCCTGCCTGTGGATCAGTGGTGGGGGCATGGGCTCCAGGTTCGTCCTGGCACTGCCAGCTACTAGCTGCCCAGCCTGAGCCACTTCCTCCTCCGGGAGACCCCTCTGTGCACCTTGCAGAATGGTCGTGAGACCCGCATATGTACATGCCGGCCATGGCGCAGGCTGTTGTAACTGCGATTCGGTCCAGAACTGGGCTCCTTGTTTGCCCGGAAGCCACTCCCTCTTGGAGAGCAGGCTGGCGCTATCTCCCCATGGCTGGCTGAGAGGATCAGAGTGGTGGATGGTGCCTGGCACGGGCCTGGCCCGGAGGAGGCCCTGAGGCGATCGTACCGAGTATTACTCCAGAAGGAGAAGGGGTCGATGAAGTGCACTGAACTCAACAGGGAAAGGCCTGAGGAGTGCTGCTTCTCCAGAGGCCACAGAAGGCCCTCTGTGGTCCTAAGAGGAGCCTGGGAGCAACACAGGGCTAACAGGCTGCAGGGACGAAGCGGGCCCAGGTTTGCACACAGTGACGGGAGCCAGCACAGACGCGAGGACTTCCCAGCACCCCGCTCCCATTCCCAACAGCGGAGCAGGCTGAGCCGCTGAGGGATAGACAGCCCTGCAAAACCGGGAAAGCCAGGGGCAGGCAGGACGCAGGCAGGACAAAACAAGGCCTTTTAAGGTCAAAGAGACTCCCTGAGCACAGCCTGGGCTGGAGAATGAAAAAGGAAGCTGGATCCCCTCAGATTTCCTGGCTGCCTGACCTATGCATGCTGGCTCCTCCTCCCAGGCCTCGGGGACAGCGGGGTCCAGAGAGCTGAGATGGGAGGGCCCAGATCTCAGTCTCCCTCGGGCCAGCACCCCGTGCACCTCAGCAGCCACCCAGCCTTCGCCTCCTCCTTGGTAGAGCAGGGCTGCTATGCCAGCTCTCCAGGCTGGAGGGGGGCTGAAGTGCGTGTGGACCCCTCACATTGCCTTGCCTGCCCCCCAAATAAGCTGGATCCCTTTGCTCACTCATTCAGCACCCAAATGTACCCCTATTCCTCAGTATTTCTTTCCTGGCCAAGGCCAAAGAGAGGTGGGAGCTTCTCCCGACCTTTTCTGCTTGAACACAAAATTCTCTTATCCACGCCCCCTCAGAAGTTACAGCCTTAACTTAGACCCTGTCTGGGTAAGGGACATATTGATTCTTAGCTATTTCTTTTATAATTTTTTAATCTCCTAGTGAGACATTATGAGCAGAAAAGATACCAACTGCATAATAAGATTAATATCTCCGTTTTCGTATCACTTAATCCATGGCAAGGATCTTCATTTTGACCTCACAACAATCCCCCAAAGTACACAATAACAGTAATAACAGTGCCGATAGTAACAGCAATGGCCACACCCTGGGGCTGCGCTGGGGGCTGCGCTGGGGGCTCATGTGCGGTATCTCCTTAATTCTGCAAAACAACTTTGTTTGATGGGACTGTCGTTTGCTTCACTTTACAGATGCAGATGGAGCCTTAGAAAGGTTAAATGATTTGCCCAAAGTCACACAACTAGTAAGTGGCAGAACTAAGGGTTGTTTAGGGTCCAAGTTCTTTTTTTTTTTTACAGACATTTTGAAGATTTTATGTATTTGAGACAGAGCGTGAGCAGGGAGGGGCAGAAGGAGAGAGACAGAATCCCAAACAGACTCCCTACTGAGCGTGGGGACTGAGGCAGGCTGATCCCAGGATCCCTAAACCATGACCTGAGCCAAAACCAAGAGTCAGGCGCCTGACTGAGCCACCCAGGTGCCCCTAGGGTCCAAGGTCTTAATCATGATGCCAGGATTCATGACAGCTGTGTTAAGAGCACGGGCTTCCGAGTAAGAGGGACCTGGGCTTGACTCCTAGCCCAGCCACTGCATAGCTGGAAGAGCTGGGCAAATTAACTTAATGCCTCCGACACTCAGCTTCTTTACCTATAAAATGGGGATAATAATACCTATCTCCGACCATGACTGTCAAGGTTAAAATGAGAGCCTGCTATGGTCTAGATGATATGGCCTAAGTGTCAATTCCCCGGCAATTGGTCCTGGGCCCCGTCCTCAAGGTGGAAAAGACTTGAGAGCCAAGACCCAAAGCCAGAAGAGCTGCAGACAGACTCTAGGCCCAGGTGTTTCCAGACGCTTGCTATGTGACCTTGGCCAAGTGACTCCTCCATCTGGGCCTCTCTGGCCATATACTGAGGGTGCCTCTTCCGTGATTCTCTGACTGCTAGTCTGGGACTGCCAATTCTGCTGCCTCGTCTCCACTGCAGCCTCTCTGGGAGGCGGGATTGTCTCACTGGTCAGGAGCTCACTACAGTGATTCTTACTGTGCTCTGGGGTTGGGGGTCCGCAGGGAAAAGGCATGCGTGGCAGTCAGAAATAGTTTGCAAAAGCTTCCCAGCAGGCTCTGATTGGCCCTGAACCTTGAAGATCTCTGCCTTGGGGTTACATGGATGGGTTTCCCAGAGTCCAGGTCTTACAATGTAGAATGTATGTGGATTTTCCACGGGCTCCTGACATTTTGGGGCTCACAAATCCTTTCGAAAATCTGAGAAAAACTGTGGCTCTTTTTCCCAGAAAGAGACATGTTCCCACAAAATTTTGCATATACTTTTAGGGGGCTTGTAGCCCCTTTGAAGCCCATCAGATTGATCTTTACAACTCCCTATAAATTGCATGTAAGCATTTATTTTTTTTAAAGATTTTATTTATTTATGTGAGAGAGAGACAGCCAGTGAGAGAGGGAACACAGCAGGGGAGAGGGAGAGGAAGAAGCAGGTTCCTAGCCGAGGAGCCCGATGTGGGACTCGATCCTGGAACGCCGGGATCACGCCCTGAGCCGAAGGCAGACGCTTAACGACTGCACTACCCAGGAGCCCCGCATGTAAGCATTTAATAATCAGTTTCATCAATGGTGAGCCTGTTATCCTCATGAATAAGAATGCTGGCCAAGCCACCTCTCCCCGGAGCCTATGGGTGTCTTCCTCAGTCCTTGCAGACTGGAAGGCACAGGGACAAGCAGCCCACAGGGACGAAGGGTTACTCCTTCCCTAGAAGGGAGGGAGTTAAAGCCTAGTGCTCAGGCTCCCTTGATCAGATCCAGGGTCTGACTTACAAAGTTCGAGAACCCACATTTCAAGAAGGTGTCTCCCCAGCCCGTTTTCCCAGAAGCCACCTTACCTTCCCGGCACCAATCACCTTCTCAGCCGCGTAGACTGCCTGGCTGCATCGGGGGCAGCGCTCGGAGCCACCAATCTTCTGCGCAAACTTGGAGGCATTGGGGTTGGTGGTGGGCCTGTGGCCAGGGGCCCTGTGTGGGCAAGGACGTGAGGTGAGATGACTTTCACGGAGGGGGACAAGTGGGGCTGGCCCCGTGTGGGCATGACCCCGCCTTCATCTCACAGCAGGTAGTGGCGGCTTTCCCAGCCAGGGCCTCGAGGGACCTCTCCCATTTTACAGACCCGGGCTCAGCACAATGCCGTCTTCACCGAAGCATCCTACTGCCCTCTGCCACTGAGTTAAAACGGGCATCAGTGAGCAGCTCATTGGCTAAGAACTGCCCTCCTCTGTTCCCCATTCCTGCAGCCTGCCTATTAGATTCTTCCCGGGAGAAATCTGCTGACAAATCATTCCCTCTGGGGCAACGACCTTGGCTAAAATGTGCTCACCCATCTGTCATTTCTGTCCATTCCCCCCAAGGTCAAGATGCGAGTCAGGCGGACTGCCAACAGCCGCTGTTTCAACAGGTCAGAGGTCAGTGGGTGCCAGTGAAACCCTGCCGCATTTCCAAGGAAGGGAGATGGTTGCCCCTTGGCGCAGGGGTGAGAGATGGCGAGAGAAAGAGGCAGGTGGGGCAGTGCTGCCACTTCTGAGCCCGGCTCTGGCTCAGACCCTGGCCGTGGAACCCCCGGCCAAGCCACTAAACCTGGGCTGGGGTTTCTCTTCTGAGAAAAGAGGACATTGGACCGGGTAATTCTTGGGGTCCCTCTAAGCTCTAACCCCTACGAAAATATAGGCTGCACTCTCCATGCTGGGAGGAGGCTCGCCTGTTTTATTCCCCACGGGAACCTCAGCTCCTCTCATTGGCCTACATCCAATGGGCGCTCTGGGACCACCGTGGAGATCAGTGGCTTTCCGAGCCTTCCACGGCGGAACCAAAAGTGGCTGCAAATGTGTGTAACACGGGGGTGGGAAGAAAGACCTCAAGGAAGGGGGTGGCGAGACTGTACTCACTCCTCGTGCCTGATGCCCAGAGACTCCCCCTTGTCGGTGCTCAGCGTGCCTGCGCCCTGCCCGTAGCCATAGCCTTTGGGCCCGTACTTCTTGCCGTAACAGGACTTGCAGTAGATCTCCTCGCCGTGCACGGCCACCGTGGTGCTGTCCAGATTCTTCTTGCAGACCACTGGGAGGGAAGGGAGGGTGGTGAGCTGGCACTGGGGTGCGCTGCTTGCTCACGGCAAGCCCCCCGCTGCCGCTGAAGCTCTGCGGGCGCTCTGGGAGAGAATAGCCTGATCTTCCAGGAGCAGCGTGGAAACGGGAATCAGGTAGATGGCCAAGGAGCTGGGGGGGGGGAAGGAGGGGATCTGCGTGGCCTCATTCTAGGAATACCAGCCGGCAATCCACCTCTCTCAGGAGCCCACGTGTGCCTTCCTCCGTCCTCTCCACCCTCACACCTCGCACCCCAGCATCATCTGAGGCCACAGCCTCGCTGAGCCCAAGCCACAGGAAACCTGCTGAGGGCCTTCGCTCTGCTCTTGACAACGTATCCCAACAGGAGAGAAGAAAAAAGGAAGGAAGAAGGGCTGGGTTTTCCTGCCTCCAGCAATGGCCTCCCGAAGAAACAATCTATGCGTCCCTGGTTGGAGGCGGGGGGCTGGGGGTCAGGGCCGCAGGTGAAGGGATGCACCCAGAAGAAAAAGAAAAGTTTCATATTTACAAGTACCCAGCAAGGTGGGCCTTGAAGTGAGGTGCAGGTCATGCTAATCACAAGATCTGGAGGTTCAGATCTCAGGAACCAGCTTGCCAGAAGGAAGAACCGAGGTCAGACTCGGAAGAATTCCTGACTCCTGGGGTAGGAGCGACTGGAAGAGGATGAGCTTCAGAAAGCCTGTGAGTCCCATGTACCTTCCTGTGCGTGTCAGGGGGCCTGTGCCCAGCCATCCAGAGGGAAATGGTTGGAGCCTGGGGTCATGTGCAGTCAGACTGCCCAGAATCAAATCTCAACTTTCTTTTTCTTTTTTCTTTTTTTTAAAGATTTTATTTATTTATTTGATAGAGATAGAGACAGCCAGTGAGAGAGGGAACACAAGCAGGGGGAGTGGGAGAGGAAGAAGCAGGCTCCCAGCGGAAGAGCCTGACGTGGGGCTCGATCCCAGAACTCTGGGATCACGCCCTGAGCCGAAGGCAGACGCTTAACGACTGAGCCACCCAGGCACCCCTCAACTCTCTTTCTTTCCAGCTATGTGACTTCTGTGTGATGGGCAAGTTATCTTGCCTTTCTAGCCTCCATGTTTCCATTTGGTTCTTTTTTTGTTTTTAATTTTTTTAAAGTAATCTCTACACCCAATGTGGGGCTTGAACTCACAACCCTGAGATCAAGAGTTGCATGCTTTCCAGCTGAACTCAGCCAGGCACCCCTCGGTGCCTCCATTTGTAAATGCAGACCATAATATCTACCCCAAAAGGTGGTGAGGAGAACTAAATAAGATCTTACATGTAAAGTACTTGGCACAATACCCTGTACACAGTAGGTGCATAATAAATGTTGGCTACTCTTATTAGTAGTATGTGAAGTTAGTATCACAGGGACACAAGGGAGGAGGAAGAACAGGCCCGGGCCTCAGAAGGTCATATGCTCCCAACCCCCACCTACTTCTCTCAAGAGACTCAACCGCACTCTATCTGCTCATGTCTTACCCTATAATCCCAATTTGGTTCTATGATATTCCTTAAATATGGAGATTGGGTGTGCCCAACTGGACCATATCCTCAACATGTCCTTCTGAAGAGGGAGCCCCGGAGAAACCACTAGAGAAGCCACGCCTCTCACCTCCCTCTGAGAAGGCTCTCAGCTCAGCTCCTTGCAACTTGCCATCCTCCTGACTTTAATGCGTCCGGCCCTCTGCCAGCTCCTCTCTCACCCTGGGCCCCAGGTTGCAGACTTGAGACTAAATAAGGACCCTCTAGTCCTGCCCTTGAGATCCTCACCTCATTCCAATGTTCTGGGCAGCCCAAATATGGAACTTCCCACCACCTCCCCTGGGGCTTGGCTCCCGGGAAGGAGGGAGAAGAGAACAACAGACCAAGGGCTCCAACATTCCCTTCTAGGGCGGGAAGTCAGGAGTTGGCCTGGAATTGCTTCCCATAAGGCCCAAGCTGAACTGGGAATTCCAAAACCAGGGGAAGGCAGAAAGCAGAGATAAGAGCAGTTGGGGGAACAGAGGTCTCTTTGGACTAATCTCGCCAGCAGGAGACCCAGGAGCTGAGCCCAGAGGAGACAGCAGGGCCTACGAGTCATTAACCTCCAGGCAGCTCCCTGCAATGCCAACTGAACCCTGACTTCCAGATCCCGTGTCAAGACCACCCTGTCAGTTTCTGCCGTGCTTTTTCTCCCCCAGGCCCTCCTGCCCACCCTGGCCCACCTTCAACACCTTACCCAGGCCCTCCACCCTTCCACCTCCATCCAGGCAATAGAGTCTGGTCATCTGAAGGCTCTACCGAGACTCAACTGAGGGGAATTTTGAATGAAGGCCTAAATAAATTTCTACCAAATAATTTTAAGATAAAAAAAAGACTTAGGTATGGTTAGTTGTGCATGTGTTGGGAAAATGTCCTTCCAGATGCCACAGGCTCAGTGAGGTCTTCTGATGCTATTTTGAAACACAGGCAAGAGGCAGTCCCAGGTGAGAGGTCAGAGCCCCTTACCCCACCCTAAAACAGAGAGGGGTTCTCTCTGGAAGGAAAACCAAGGCCCACAAAGAAGTTCAAGCTCACAGTATTGGTCAGAAGCAGGGCCAGGTCAGAACCAAGCCTGATCTCCAGACTTGGTAGTTTTCTGTCTGCCCAACGTCCCTTTCAGGTAGGCCAAGCCTGTGGGACCAAAAGGGTGAAAACTGACACAAACTTCAGCCTGTGGGTGAGGAGATGCTGATGTCAGAGGGCGCGCAGGGCTTCTCTGAGCTTCCCCTGTGCTCTGGGGTTCTGGAAAACAGCGCAGTTTTATCAGCCAACAACCATTAAGCCAGACCAGGTCTACTTTCCCGCAGGGTGGCTGCTCCACCCTGACCTGCCCAGGAGGGAGCTGGCTGCCTCTCAGAGAAGGGCATGCAGCCTCAGGGTAGGCCCCCAACTGCAGAGCTGAGCTCTCTGGCCTGCTAACAGGTGCTGGCTGCCCCACTGACATCACGGGAGTATACTGTAGGCTCTTTCTGTTCCTGCCTCCAGGTCGAAGGCCAAGCCCAGGGCAGAGGCCATTCTCCCTGACTGTTCCATCATCCTATCTTCCACCTGTCTGTCCCAGGCCCTTAGGAAAGGAAACATAAGTGCCACGCTGTCTAGAAGCCAAAGGACCCAAATGGTCAGAGGCCCAGCCAGCCAAGGGACTATGGCCCTAATGCCACCCAGCCATCCTCTGCGAGCCTTAGGAAGGAAAGAGCCTTCAGGAGAAACTTAGGAAGGAACGCCCTTTGATGCTCAGGGTCATTCTGATCTTGAATTCAAGCTGGACACTTCTCCCGCACTTCTCTGAAAGAGAGAAGCCACGCTCCTCCCATTCGTAAACAAATCATCACAACCCCCAGTGTGCTCCGGGCCCTTCTGGCACCAGGAATAAGCAAGCTGTGGACACACCTGATTGCCGGGACCTCTCTGAGCTCGGATGCCCAGGAACTGTGCTGGCCTGGAGACCCCAGGGAGACTCGAGACTGTGCCCCATGGCTATTACTTTCATAACACCCCCTCCCAGCCCTGCTCCCCAGCCTGACTTCCCACAACTGTTTCTAATCCTCCACACCCCCTCCACCCTGCCCCAGGCCTGCTCCCTTCTTCCTATGCCACCCCCTGAATTCCTGCCTTCCCCCAACGGCGACCAGCAGCGACTCCTCCACAAGCAGGACCGAGGCCTCTCAGCTGGCCCCTTGTAGCGATTAAGCAACATGTGAGAGCAAAGACAGAAGCCCTGTGGACCCCAGCGGCCCAGAGCCTCTTCCTGGCCAACGCTGAGCCCTCATTCCCTCGGAACAAATAAACAGCTTGAAAATCCCTAACTGCAGTGAACTGCTGGTAACAACATACCGCTGTGTGCGGCCTCCTCTGTGGGCCACTGGCCAGCACGGCCCCACTGGCCTCACTGACTCCCGCTCATCAGACGCAGCCCTCGGGTGACCACTCGGGCGCCCCTGCCGCCCTGTGCTGGGTGGCTATAACAGCTGGGTGGCCCGGCAGCAGGGGGAGGTCTGGTGAGCATCCAGTGACCAGGGGGCCTTGGTCCACCCGGTTCCTGCTCTGGGTCACAAATCACCTGGGAACAAAGCGGCCACGGACACTCCCAACTTGGCTTCATACGATTCGGGATGGAAGGGACCCCCCTCCCTGGATCTCTCCGATGGGCTACGAGGTCTCCTGTATGTCACCACACCGCGTTGCCTGCAGCTCCCTCAGCTGCGCGTGCGTGTGCGTGTGCGTGCGTGTGTGTGTGTGTGTGCACACGTGCGCGTGTGTCCAGGGCAGTGTCTATCATTTACTGAACATTCACAATTGCGTTTTCCAGGCTTCTTTCTGTTTGTTCTCACAGCAACCCCATGAGGTAAGTGTTATTAACTCCCCTGTAATCGTGAGAAAACTCAACCAGGGAGAAACCGACTAATCGCCCATTGGCACACAGATAACCAGAACTGAAAGATTCAAACCCTGCCCAACTGACTCCAGAAACCCAGGGCTTAACTAAGCCATTCCCCTGCCTTCCACCCCACCTGCCCTCAAGGAAAACTCCTCTTCCTCTGGCCAGGATCCTCTGCTCTGATCCCGGTGAACCAGATTATTTAGAAATGAGGGGAGGGGAGCCTCCTCGAGGCCCCGCTTCCTAGGTGCTCTGAAAACACCTTCGGGGGCAAGGGTCCCTGGAGCCACCTGCCGGCTCCCAGATGTCTGCTGTCTGTTGCCCGGCTTCCTACTCATCCGAGCTTGCGATTCGAGCCACCCTTGTTCCGGGTTACTGGGGGTAGATCTCAAAGACCTGCTCGCTCATCTTCCTCCTACCCCAGGCTATTAGAGCAAAATGGGAGGTGAGGGAAGTGAGCAGGCTGGCCCAGAGGGGCGGAGGAAGGGAGAACCCCGCTCTTTCTCCAGACTCAGCGTCCCCATAAAGCTGAAGCCTCTGTCCCCTTTTAACAAGGGATCCTTTGGGTCCAAATTTGGCTAACACTTTGGGCCCAAAGTGGTTTCCTCTTCAATGATGGGACTGTGGCAAGGAGAAAAAGAGAAAGCGGAGTGGAAAGTTTCCCTAAGCAAGTCTAGAAGCTTGGCTCCCCGCCCCAGAGTGGCTGCCACCCCCACCAGCTCTGGCCAGTTCCTCCCCTTAGAAAGCAGCTTCTGAGCGGAACAAAGAGGCCTGTAAGTGCTTCCCTCCCCAGCTGTGCTCCAGCCAAATGTCAAGCTGTTTACATCCCAAGGGGCCCGTCCCCTAGGGTGTTGACAGGCCCAGCCTGTGGAGGCAGGCCCCGTCCCAGTCCCCACGGCAACAGCAGGGGCCAGGGCGCATACTCACTGCACAGGAAGCAGGATTTATGGAAGCTACTGCCTTCGCACTGAACCTCTTCCGCAAAGTAAACCGTCTTCTGGCACACCCCACATTTCTTGCCTCCTCCCCAGTTCGGCATCCTGAAACTGGACACAGACATGGGAATTAGTTTTACGGGGAACTGGAGACAGATTGCCCGGGATGGAAGAGCCACAGGCAGACCGAGGATGGCAAGAGGGGGAGGCAGAGCACCTGCGGGGGCCCCCCAGGTCTGGCAGGGCCCTTCCTCCTGATGGTTCTCCACATCCTTCCCACACTGCCACTCGGGGACTTCCTGCCCCAGTGCCAGCCACAGACAGTCATTGAGCCACTGCTGTATTTGCAGCCCGTGCCGGGCACTCCAGTAGAAATAAGCATACGATACCGGCTCTACCAAGGAGGCTGCGGTAGCAAGACACTGAACCCTCGGCTACATGCATCCACACGATGGATCTCACAGAGTTCGTTGGAGCCAAAGAAGCAAATAAACCAGAATTCACAGAACACAAATAGTTTGTGGGAGGTTCACCAACAGGCAAAATTCATATTGTCAAGGGAGGAACCCATGGGTGGAAAAGTTATAAAGAAAAAGCGAGGGAAGATTATCAGAAACTATTATCTTAGACTTGTTACCTGTAAGACAGGGACAGGCCCACAGCTGTGTGGGGGGTCTCCAGAGGGGCTGCTAAGGAGCTGACAATATTTTTTTCTTAACTTGGGTGGTTGTCGCATGGGGGCTCACTTTACAACTATTCTTTGAACTAGATATGAAGGTATTATATGCTCCTTTATGTGTAAGATACAGCTCACCCAAAAAACCCAGAATTTTTTCAAGCTGGGGGTAGGCACACAGGGCACAGTTCTCGAGCCTTAGAGCCCATTAGAACTGGCAGTGCACGGGGCGTCTGGGTGGCTCAGTCGGTGAAGTGTCTGCCTTCGGCTCAGGTCATGATCTCTGAGTCCTGGGATTGAGTCCCGCAGCAGGCTCCCTGCTCAGTAGGGAGTCTGCTTCTCTCTCCTTCTCTGCCTTCTCCACGGCTCGTGCTCTCTCTCTCAAATAAGTAGATAAAATCTTTAAACATAAATCGGGAGTGCAGGGGGCCTTCAGCAAAATCAAATTGACCAGTGCCACCCCAGACCCCAGAGGAAGTACAGGCATCTACATTTTTTTTTGAAGATTTGATTTATTCATTCGACAGAAAGAGCACAAGCCAGGGGAGCAGCAGGCAGAGGGAGAGGGAAAAGCAGGCTCCCCGCTGAGCAGGGAGCTTGATGCGGCCTCAATCCCAGGACCCTGGGACCATGTCCTGAGCCGAGGACAGACACTTCACCGACTGAGCCACCCAGGCGCCCCTGCGTTCACTAATTATTACTAACGCAGGAGAGGCCATGCTGCAGGCTGGTACTGACCTGCCAGAGAGCAGCACAGCAGGTGCCTGCCACGGAAACTTGGAGAACAGAGACCCCCGCAGGCTGATGGGGTCCTCCATTCAATAGACATGTGACTGAAGGAGGAAGAGACAGAAGTTCACAGAGGGCGGGGTCCTGCGCAGGACACAGGTGACCGTGGGTACCAGACGGAGGATGAGGCAGCTCAGGATGTGGGGCGTATAGGATGACGCAGGGGTGCTGGAAATGAGGGGGGACGGGGCCAGAGGGGGCTGTAGCCTCAGGATGCAAAGGCGCCTAAGGAGAACACGCACCAGTTTTGTGTATCAGGAAATGTTGCCAACAGGGATGTCATCCAGAGCCCACCCTCCTGGTAGCAGCTGGAATCAATGTCAAGGACAGAGGGAGACATGGATGGTTTCCACTGCTGGAGAGTGTGCCATCTGACTGTGGACACAGGCCTCAGCTCAGCAAGGTCTAGGTCGTGTTCACAATGGAGTCCCCACAGCCTGCCCAGTGCCTGGAGTCAGGCGTTCATACAGGCGTTCAGGAAGTCTGGAGGAATGAACGAAGGATGCTCTGATACTGAAAGCCACAGCCAGGGCCGAGTTCTCTATGTCGGGACCCAGCAGAGGTGCTCAGTTGACGAGTGCAGGCCGACAGGCAGGGTTTAAGGTGGGGAAGGTGATGCTGGTGGCACTGGCTCATGACGGTCACTGCGGCTCGAATATCACAACGATCACGGGGATTTTCAGTGAGGTTTTGTCGGGCGCATTTTCACGCCTCTGCTTTGTCCTCCCAAGTCCGAGAAGCTGGGGTTCCCTTGGGTCCCACCCTGACCACCCTCTGCCGAGAACGTGCCCAGGCTCATAATTTCAGGTAAGCATCTCCACCTGGATTGGATGGTCCACACGTACCTCAGTTTCAACGTGAGGGACCCGAACGCATTGCCTTTTCTCAAACTTGTTCTTTTTCTTGACTTTTCCACTTTTGCTCATGGTACAACCATTCTCTCCATCACAACAGAATTATCCCACTCCTGAGAATGTCAATGGGCTCTTCCCCCTCCCGTAGCTACACCCCACTGTGTGTTCCCCTTTATCCACTCACCCCCGAAACCTGTGCTGAGCCCTTTTGACTCTCTCCTCTCCATCCTTCTTCCCAGCATCTTAACTCACCTCTCCCTCGTGCAGCCCATCCCATGCCCCCTTGAAGAGCACACCACACCATATACACCTGTTTCTTGGCAAATACCCCGATTTTCAGCCATGGCACATGGCCTGAACCTAACCTAAGCAGCCAAGGTTATTGGCTCAAAGATGGGCCAGCTGTCCGTTTCAGACCAGTAAGACAGGAGAAGGCAGTTCTGGGGGCTCTGGAAGAAAAAACGTCCTGATCTTTTGAGAGAACTTCCTGGAAGCAAGTCCCTCTTCCCCCAGTGAGGAGAGGGCTCTGAGGTTGTTGTCCCAAGGGACACAGGCAGTCCCAGGATGAAGCTGACAGCAGGGAAGACAGAGCTGAGAGATAAAAGGAAGGAAGTCTGCAATGCCATCATTAAGCCACCAAATTCAGCCAAACCCAAAGGTCAATCTATCTGAATTTTCCAGTTAAGCAAACCAACAAATTCCCTGTATAGTTTCATCCAGTTACTTTACAAATGAACGCATCCCCAGAGAGACGGCAATTATGGTCCTGCTGCTTCTGGAGTCTCCTTCCTATTCCATCCCCAAGCAGCTGCCAGATCTTTTTTGTGGAGAGGGCTCCCCTGCTCAAAAACCATCACTGACTCCCTGCTACCCAAGAATCACACCCCCCACCTTGAGATCCTCCCCGGCACAGTCTCCACTTCCTCTTCCATCTGTCTCCAGTTACCATACCTCCCCCATTCTTGGGGTTGGTGGTTGAATCACTGCGTTTGCTCCCAGAATGCCCAGAGCAGGACCTGGCCTTCGGGGAGTGCTCAGTCCATGCCTGTGCTCAGAGCTGGGAGAGGCTGTGAGGAGGCGGAGGGCTGACGCTGGGGCCCACTGCTCTCTCCCACATGGGCCTGGGCTTCCACACATCACTGACACACCCCGCAGGGAGGATTTCTCTAACTGCACATGACTTCTCTCTGCCCTCCTCAGATACCCCCACAGGGCCTGAGCTCCCCGATCCTGGAGGACAGTCCCCAGCCCCAGCCTCTGAGGCCCCACCACTCATTCCCTCAGCCCCACTCTGCCCTGAAGATTCCAGGAGCTAGCTGCCTTGTCGAGCAAGACCTCAGGGCTGCAAAACCATATGATGTGCAGGGCGGTTCGGTGAGAAGAGCGATATTGCTGTCGGCCTCAGCATCAACCATTCCCCCCAGGTCTACTCAGGCAGCCACCCTCCACTGAGTGACTCAGGGGAGACGTTCCCATGCCCAGCTCTAGAGGCCCACCATGGCCATCCCATTCCCCCCCGGGGGGGGGCGGGGGGCAGCTTTAAGAACAGGCAGTGATGTATGAGGGGAGCTCTGTTTGAGAAGCTTCTGGAAAAATAGGTGTGTTCATATGGAGCCACACAGCTTCTCTTGTGCCTCTGAGGGGGTGACTAGGCATGGCCCCCGGGACTCCTGCAGCCAGGGCAGCCCAGACGACAGACTACCCTCCACTGCAGGCCTGCTTTGCCCCAGGTTACATACATCACCCCGTTCTTCCCATCTGCAGATGCGGAATATACGCCCACCTTACAGAGCGGAAAACAAGGCTCAGAGAAACTAGGCACTTGCTTACTGTCCCTCATCTGGAAGAGACAGAACTGGGATTCCAATGTGGGTTTAGCCACTTCTGGGCCCTCTCACCCCAGTGGTCATGCTGTCACCCCATCCTATAAAGGGTGTCCGCACACAGTAGGCATACAGTACACCAATGCTTGGCTCTCTCCTCCATTTCCAACCCCTG
Source organism: Ursus arctos (assembly GCF_023065955.2). Classification (NCBI taxonomy): domain Eukaryota; kingdom Metazoa; phylum Chordata; class Mammalia; order Carnivora; family Ursidae; genus Ursus; species Ursus arctos. The sequence goes on from NW_026622874.1 coordinate 38,052,458, forward strand.
GAACTAGCAGGGGACACACTCCATGCCCCTAGGAATACCCCTAAGGGAGGAAAGTTCCCCTGACCATGTGGTTGGGAACCAATTCCAAGCAGTGTTTTGTTCCCAGATACAAAGCCCTTCTCCCTCTGGGGGAGACCCACAGCTCCATACAGGCCTCTCCTTGTTCTCCCTGGCTGCATGTCAGGGGCCCACATCCAGCAGGGCCCCAGGGAAACAGGAACATGGGCGGAGAATGGGTGAAACCCAAGGACCTGCCAGGGAGGAAAATCTGCCTGGGATGCCTCTGGGCTGCCCCATTCCTTCGAGCCTGGCCATGACATTGGGGGTCTCCTCTCAGGAGCCCAGTGAAGGGACAAGGGCTCCAGCACCTTGGGATAAAAACCAATGACTGTTCACTGACTGGAAGGGTCCCAGGCTGCCCCTGCGGATGGGCTCCCCATCCCCTGTGGCCCCATGAGGACCCCTCCAGGGGACCCGCCTGCGGGGAAGTGTCTCTGCTGGTGGGAGCCCTGGCCACCTCCATCCCTACAAGGGGCAGGGAGCACTCTTCACTCCACCCCCTTCCTTCTGCTCAGCCCCTTCTTTCCAAGAGTCTAATTCTAACTATCTACCAGGAAGCCGATTGCCTTAAAAGGAAACCCGTTTCTCAGAGTTTCTGGAGTACTTAGAGGGATACCTGGCTTCTTCTCAAGTTCTGGCTGCCCGACGCCCTGTGGGAGACTCTGAGGAGGAAAGTTCCCCAGGTCCGAGTTCAGGTGGGAGAGTTCAGTGGTGAGGAAAGTGGGTCTGGACTCATCCATTCCTGGCTGAATGATCTCGGGCAACGTCCTGTTCTCCCTGAGCTTCCATTTGCAAGGCTCTAAATTGGACCGTACGCTAGCTCCCTAAAAACGCCACTCCGAGGAGGCCACGAGAATGTATGGGAGTGCTGGCACGATGCCAGGCCAGATCCGCTGATCACCACTGACAGGGCTGGCCTGGGCAAGCTTAACACCAGCTGTGGGGCCAGATGTCGACCGTCCTTCCCAGCTGGTCCACATCTGGAAGCGACAAGGCTGGAGAAATAACATGCCAAACAGGGACCACGAATTCCTGACTCATCCGTCAGCCCGGCGAACGAGACAAGTGACTTGCCCTTCTTTGGGATTTAGTGCCCCCCTGGCGACTTGAGAGGCAAGCAGAGGCTTGTGTCTTTATACCAAGCTCTTTTGTGTATTGTTCCTGGTGTTCGCGAAGCACTGCTGTGTTCTGTAATCACATTATCCACCTGGTGGGGTTCAGAGAGTTACATTCCCGTTGGCAACTGCTGTCTGTTTCCTGGTTTGGCCTACTTCACTGTGTTGGTAATCTCGAGAGAGAACAGGGCTTGTATTTTCTGCTGAGTGGCTAGAAATATCTGGTCAGCCATTTACCTAAAATGTCAGGATCCTGGGCGCCTCAGTGGCTCAGTGGGTTAAGCATCTGACTCTTGCTTTCGGCTCACGTCATGGTCTCAGTGTTGTGAGATCGAGCCCCGCAAGAATCGGCTTGAGATTCTATCCCTCTCCCTCTCCCACCCCCACCGCCCGCTAAAATTAATTACTTAATTAAATCTTAAGGGAAAAAAAAGTCAGGATCCTTAAGGCTGGCTGGAAGCCAGAAGCCAAGGACTGGCTTCTTCTGATAACCTGTCCACACCTTCCCATCCAGTTGTCCTGTTAAGAACTGAGAAGAGGGATTCAAGATGGCAGCTCGCATAGCAGGCGAGAGAGGCACAGGCCCTCATGCTCACAAATGTCCTGAAAGTCAGTCAGAGCTGATGGGTTCAGTGTGATCATGTTTCAAGTCCAAGGAAACACTTCAGAGATGTATAATCCTTAACCAGGGGCCACAAGAACCTTAAGGAAAAGGCTCGTCAAACCACAGATTTGATAAACCATTCCATGTCTTTATTCCTCCAGTGGAAAAATCCCATCTCTCCCATTCCAAAATCTCTTATTTCCTAGGGTCAAAGAGCAACTTCTGGGCACAGGGCTCGGGTCCCCACCCACTTGGTCTGGTGGAGACCTGTCAGGTGTTTATCTAGTTAGAAATGTAATGCTCACGTTATCTGAGCTGCGTGGTACTTGGCCAGGTACTCAGAAGAGCTGTCATCCCATCCAACCCTGCACCTCAGCCTCTTCCTCCACACCCTCATGCCAAGAGAGCAGCCAAGGAGAGAGAGGGAAGGAGGGGGCCCTGTTAATCAGGGTTCAGAACCCATGTCTTCGAGGTGACACCTGAAAACCCAGGAAATAGACTTCCCCTGAAAGTAAAATGGTCACTGGGAGGGGATGAATGGTCGACAGAGAAATGCCGGTTTGTCCCCAGCTTCACACAGCCCACTACATGGTCCCTTCACAACCCTGCCCACGGCTGGCCTCTCTGAGAAGCTAAGTGGTATCGTTGTGCCATGATCCCTCCAGGCCCCACGGTACTCTGGAACTCGACTGTCACTCCAGCTCAGGCCTCTCTCCGCGGCCGGAGTGTCCTCTTTCCACATGCACGTCCCTGGCCCTGTGTGATTGTGAGCTGACAAGTACAGTGCTATGTCTCCTCCTGCTTGTCTCCGAACGCATTTCACGGCAGAGCTCTCCACCCTTGGGAGTTCAGACATTTGAAGGTCAACCAAGGTAGAAGGAGGGGGAGGGTCTAGGATTTTTTTTTAAATATTTCAAAACTATTACAAGAAATCCTGTATTATAATAAGGTCTCACAGGCTAAGCAACAGATCAAGTTTCTTTGGTTTTTTTCTGGAATGATGTCAGTGTAGAGTGGTAACAACTGGGAGTCCCATGCTGAAAGGTCTGACGGATGTTTCCTGGATTGATTTTTAAAAAGCAGAAACAAATTAGCACTTAGACCTGACTTCCCAGGAAGCTCCATCCCCCGCGATCCCCACAGAAAGAACCCCAGGCAGGCACACTGGAAGGGAGGGTCTGGTTGGCTGGTCGGGGCTGAGCCTGTGCTCCAGCTGCAAACCTTCTAGTCCTTCCTCCTTTGTCACTACTGAGGAGTCAGACGCTACCTCCTGGCCCTGGGGAAGCACTGGAAATACCAGAGTCTGGAAACGCTAACTGCCTCCGTATTTACACACTTGACCATACATGGGAATTACTCAATGCCGACGTCAGACACATTCCTGAGGAGCTGTGTAGACCAGTCACGTCATTACCAGAGAAATTCCTGACAAGTGGAAACCACAGGCAAAACCTCTGGTACCCAGCACCCCCTCTCCTCGTCCTCCCTACCCGCAGCTAGCTGCGGTGTGTGTGTGTGTGTGTATGTGTGTGTGTGTGTGTATCTTTTTCTCAAGCAGTCTCTTTTCCAGGCTTCTTTTCTTTCCTGCAAACCTGGCCTGGAAATTCAAGCACGCATCAGACCTGGTGAAAGCATATCCACTAGGATCTGGGACCTAACATCCAGGGGTGTCCTCTCCTCCCTGGCCACGCAGCAGAGTGGAAACCTAGTTTCCATGAGTCTAGGTCTAGGTCTAGTCTAGGTCACGAGTTCTAACCCTGCCTCCGTCCACGTTCACAAGGGCAAAGCCCTACCTTCCTTAAGTACTTTATAAACCACAGCAAAGCACTTTGTAAAGCTCACAAATGGCAGGTAGTCTGCCCCAGTACCTTTCTTACTAACTGATCTAGAAATCGGAAATGTATCGGAGCAAAGAAAAAATGGAACACAGTGACTGAGCACGGGTTTGGAAGGAGTTTGCCTGTGTTTGAATGGCGCCTCCGCAACTGACCAGCTGCACTACTGGGCAAGTTCCTTATCACCTCACAGCCTCAGTTTCTTCATCTGTACAATGGGCAGCATCAGGCCGTTCATAGATTGTCCTAGATGACACACGTGAAGGATTTAGGCCCATCCCTGGTGCCTGGTGAGTGCAGTATCTGCTTACGATCACCTTAAGGGAGGGCTGACTCTAACACTATTATCAAGTTTTGGGACTCTAGAAATTTGCCAGTATGCCCAAGTGATGGCAGATGGTTGACTCGGAGGAAAGGCCCTTTGGTTCTCCCTGGCAACTCTTTGTTTAGAAGCCCTCGCTGGCACCTCAAAATGCAGAATGCAGGACTCTTCAGTCCTCAAGCAAACCCACTTTTCACAATAAGCTGGGTTTACATGAATATTTAAAACTTTGGCAGCCTATCGCAAAAGCCTTCCCGGTTTGCTCTTCCTACCAGGAGATCCACAGTCAATAAAAACTCTGTCTTTTTCCCCCTCCCCTGGTTCTCAGTACTACTCATGGGGAAAAACTATTCGCAAGGTTTATGAGCGTCCAGTAGGGCCACTCAGCTAAAAGCCTGTATCTACCCCTTCCATTCACCAAATGTTTGCTGACCACCCTCCATGCGTCACGCTACGCTCGCAGGCTGCCACTCTGTTCCAGGGAGGACTGGCCAGCTCCCAAGGCACATGTTTACAATTCAAAAAGGAAACACCCGGGCCAGGAAGAAAGGTTCTGGGGCAGACTAGAGGCCAGAGGCTGCGGCACCCCAGGTTTGCACGCTTCACTAGCAGCCCGGTTGCAGAGCTGGTGGGCCTGTTTTTGAGCTTCTCCCCTGCATCCCGTCCCCCCAGACCCTCTGGGCAGTGTCCCCTCCCCCTCGTGCAGCCCACACCACACCCTCTGCGGGATAAACTTCCTTCCTGGTCTAACTGTCCCCTCCCCGGATATCCTCCCTGAGGCAAAGGGTCATTCCCTGGGAAGCAAGGCGGCCTTCAGCAGTGGCGGGATAAAGGCTGCCCAAGAGCAGCTGGGGGCTGAGGACGGTCTCTCTGGAAGGAGGTGACCCTGGGCTCCTGAGTCGGAGCCTGGCTGGAGAATCAGGAGGCACCTAGTGAGCGAGAGCTACGGACGCCCTGCACCCCGGTCCCCAAATTCCAGGAGAAACCCCCAACCTGCACTCTGAGGTGCCTGACACACGGCGGGCACGGGCAGCCTCCTCAGCTTCTGGGAAGGAAAGGGGAGGACAAGAGAGAAGACGGTCATTGAGCCCTGCTGTGTCCCACGTCTGTGCAATACATCCCCCAAGGCACCATCTCCAAAGGAAACTGAGCACCGAGAAGTTACTTCACTTGTCCAAGATCACTGTCTATTAAGCGGCAGACTCAGCTGTCAAGACTGAGCCAGACTGCCTTCCCGTCTCTCTCAGGGAGATTCGCAGCTGCCCCTTCATGACACTTTCTCCTGGAGCCCAGCGGATCTCCTAGGTGCCACTGCAAGTGGATCCCAGTGCAGAGCCCTCCCAGGGCGGGAAGGCCCTGCTCCTTCATTCACCCCCATGGAGCAGGGGGTGGGTGGCTGCAGCCCAGGCCGCTGGGGAGGCACCAAGCCCCGGCTACTGCCCCAGCCTCGACACAGGTCCTGGTTAGCTTACAGCAGCACGGGACGGAGAGCATGCCGGATCCCGCGCCGCCTGTGCGGGTGCATACACCTGCCGCAGAGGACCCTAGGGGTACCCGATTGCAAATTGCTTAAATTCGCCCAACCCCCGCTCCTTTCTTGCTCCCCAGCCTTCAAGGGCTGAGGCCGGGAAACACTGACGGCGGGGGGGGGGGGGGGCATAGTCCTCCCCACCTAGCACCAAGACTTGGGGGTGGGGGCAGGTGAAATGTTGCCGCTTCCATCTGGTTCTCGAGGGGGAGTGAAAACTGACACCTGCGCTCAGGGCTGGGCCACGAAGCCAGATGTTTCCCCACCCCACCCGCGGGCACGTTCTTCTCCCCCTGGAGCAAGAGGGTGAGGGAGGGGGTGACACGGATGCCCTCATCCCCTGCCATACAATGAGCGTCAGTGGCGCGCAGAATTGCCGATTGTTCTGCCGCCAGACCTGCAGGCGATGGGGGAGCCGGGCCACCCCGGGTCAGGCGCACGCAGGAGCCGTTTGTGCCAGGGCGCCCCGAGCCGGGAGGCACCCAGAGCCTCCCGGAAAGGGAAGCGCCGCTCGGGCTAAGAGCGGCCGCTCGTCCCACTCCCACGGCCCGGGAAGGCAGCCTGGCCGCGGCACTTTCCTCCCAGCGCGCCGCAGCGCCCCCCGGGGGGGGGCGGGCGGGCCGGGGACATCGGGCAGGCGCCGCGGGGGTGCCGGGCCGGGCTGGGGGCGCACGGGGAGCCGGGGACGCGCGGCTGCGGGGCGCACTCACCTGGCAGCTGGCTGCGCGGCGCGGGCGGGAACGCTGTCGGAAGCGGCAACTGGGTGCGCCCGGCCCGCGCCGCGTTTTGTTCCGCTCCGGGGAAGGCGTGTCCGGGGCCACGCCAACCAGTGGGCTTTGCACACTGCACCACACCAGGGCTGATGTCATGGCGCGAAGCCCCGCGGCGCTGCACCACCACCCCCCCAGACCCGGGGTGGCCAGACGGCGTGGGCAGGAGACGCCGGCTCTGCCCCTGCGGACCCACTGTGCGTCCCTGCGAACCCACTGTGCGCTCCTCCGCCACTGCTGCGGAAGCGTCTGGGGCGCATGCTTGGGACTGTCGGGGTTTTCCTGTCCGCCAGGTCGGAGGTTGCGGATGTGAGCTGAGAGATCAGCGTCCTGGTAAACTCCTGCCCCTAGTAAAAGGCTGAGGGCATGGCTGGGGGGTGTGGGGTCTTACATTCGCATGTGCTGGTGGCAAGGTGTAAGAAGCACATTTGGGCACCAGAGTAAGACAGGCCTGAGCTCTGCTCTTGCCCCTTCCACTTACTAGCTGAAGCCTTGACCTTGACACCTAGCCTTTCTGGGCTTCAGGGGTATAATCCACAGGGATGTTGTGGGGGATAACAGTGAGATCGTATGGGACCAGTAAGCCCTCAGCAGTGGCCCACCATATGAAGGATACTCAGCTTAACTCTTTCCTCCAACAGCTCTTGTCCACCTCAGCTTTCCTGCATCTTCCCTACTACCCAAAGGAGAGCGCCCCACCCCCAAAAGCAGCAGTTCTGAAAAGCGGGTCCTCCTCTGAGGCTTTTCTCTGGGCCTCCAAGCTTCAGAATGACAGACAAAGGCTCAGGCCACTCAAAGCTGCTTCTGGAGCAGTTAGCCATGGGTATGGCACCTTCACCCAGTTCCCAGCCCTTGCTGCGGTCCTGTTACAGGCATTGCAGAGGGCAGAGAGGCTCACATCCTGCCCAGCCTCTGCTTCCACCAGCGGAGAGCCTCCACTGCTTTCTTGGACTCAGGAACAGCCCAGAAACCCAATGCTCTGAACAGAGAAAGAGCTCCCCAGGCGCCCCAGGCCCAGAGTGGGGAGCAGAGCCAGGCTCTCAAGCCATTTCCACCACCACCCCCTGCCACCACCACGGCCCTGCCCTACCCTGAGCAAGGAGCACTGCCCTCTGTTTGGGACTTGTGGTCTTGGGTTTGGAGGAACGTGGAGAATCCAAGAGGCTGATGTTCCCAGGAATGTGAAGAGCGACAAAGAAGTGAGAGCCTCAGGGAGATAAAATCTTCTAGTTTGTGGTTTTTTGTAACTTGTTCACTGTATTTCTAAGTCAAAGGGGAACTGAGGGCTGGTGTGATCTCTTATTGTTCGGGTCTGAGTGACATTATTCGCGCTGAGAAATGAACTGTACTCAGATCTTAGGTACACATTTCACTGTGATTGTGTTTGCTTGGTGGGTGTGCCCGTGTGTAACTTTCTGCTGCTCTCTCGGGCTCTAGAGCATTCTCTGAGCAGGAGGTAGTGCTGCCTCCTTCTGCCCATAGCAGTTAACTGGGGGCAGGTCCTGGAGGGTTTGCTGGGCAGCTGGTCACCCCTCACCCTGAGTCATCTATACGTGGAGCTGCCACGTCTCCCAGCCTAGACAGGTGTCAGGGGCTCAGACCCTCACAGGCTTAAAGTCCAAGGACTGCTGAATCAACTCTCATCTAGGAATAAAACCAAGCGATTATCTGGAAAATGAAATGTTTCTCTAGGTTTTTCTTACCTTCTTCTATGAGAAACATCTTTCCTTTGGCCAGGCTCTTCATATAAACAGGGCCCTCTAGGATTGGGACGTCTACAAGCACCCCACCAGTGTTTCTTGCAAATTGGGCCTTCCTCATCTGACCCAACCAAGATGTAGGAAGAAAAGCCAGGAGAATTTCTGGCCATTCCTGCACTGAGCAAGCAATACATCAGCAGGTACATTAAATTGCAGAACTATGATCAGTGTCAGAGGCCATGGGCTTGCTGCCCAAAGGTGGCAATCTCGCGGGATTATCCTCTCTCCCTTCAGTTCCCAAGATCCTGGAGAGAAGAGCTTTGAAGTCTTGCCCAAGATCTTACAAAAGGGCAAACTCCTGTATTTCTTTCTCTGGCCTGGGTTTGTCCTTTCTGGAGCCATGGGACCCTTGGTGGATTTCCCCAGTAACAACATGCCAACCTGTGCTTAGGCCTTCGGGAAGATCCAGGGAAGGAGAGTGGTAACAGCAGTCACACTCGGATTTCTTCCAGAGGATCTTAAAGCACCTTGTAAATAGAGTGGCTACTTAATGTGTCATCCAAACGGGAACACTTTCCGTTTGAACAGTATAGTGAACAGTATAGTGATGGTCGTCATAATTACCCTAAGGCAACAGATCTGTCCCAGGTGAACTGGGGTGTATGGTCACCTGCATGTTCACCCACAGACCGTGTCAGGGCACATGTCTTAGGAGCTGTTGAGGCAGACTGGAGATAAAGAAAGCCAAGTAGGCTCTGCCTTGTCTGCTGCTTTTCCAGAACCTCACACGTTTTGGTTGTCGCCCTCCCTGTATGCTGCCAGTCATGTGGGGCTTGGTCTTGGATAGCTCACCTGCAGCTAAAGAAGACTCTGGAATCAGGCAGGACTTCAGGACTGGGGTGAATCAAAGGTGTGCTGGGGTCATCAACCATGCAAACAGGCACGAGCACGATGTTGAAATCACACAAATGGCCAGTAAACACTTGGGACATCACACAGGCTGAAATTCTTAGGGGAGAAACACTCATTCTGGCTGACCTCAGTTGTGTAACTGTGCCCTGACTGGCTCCGCTCACCTCTGCAGAGATAACACAGTCAGAGCTCATCACCGAGAGGTTCTCTGCTGGGGGTTCCAGAAGGAGATCTGGCACACACGGGGGCTTGGTTGCTTCTCTGGACCCTCAAAAATGTCTGAACGTTTCAGTATCCTCATTTCCTCTCTGTGCACTCTAGCCCCCAGTGTCTCTGGATTGGAACCTAGCCACTGGGGATGAAGTAGGGCAGACTACGGGCAAGCAGGAGGGCTCCTCCAACTTCCAATTTCCTTCACTGCCTTCCCTGACAACTTCTCCTCTTTCTTCCCTCATCTGCATCCTGATGTCACATCTTCTGGCTCCCTTCTTGCTACAAAGTATTTCTTTTTCTCATTTGATCCTGGGTGAGGAGGACGTGAGTGTGAGACAGGGGCTGAAAGTGAGGGAATGTGGTTGGCCTAGCTCTGCCCACCATCCCAGAGAGCTTAGAGTTCCAAGCTGGGCCACAGATTTTTCGTTCGTCCATATCCCTCCATCCATCTCTCCATCCATCCCTTCATCAAAGACATTTATTAAAGTCCTACTCCGTGCCGGTCATATGCTATAGGGTCCGGGGAAATGGGAAAGGATCTGACTTGGATCCTGACTCTAGTGGGTAAACCAATACCAAGGCCCCGTGTCTTTTAGAGGCAAGAGGGAAAGGGTATAGAGGACAGCGAGCAAAGAATGAATGCTTGATTCTCTTTTTGTGGAAGAGGGTACAGGATGAAGAAAGTTTTCTTAGAGAAAGTGAAATAGGAATGGAGTCTTGAAAGATGAGTGAGAGTTGACCAGGAAGCAAGGAGAAGGGGCAAGATCCTGGAAAAGTATTGTTAACCAGGGAACTGCAAGTTCATCCGGAGAGGTGACATCTGGACGAAAGACCAAGTCCCATGAAAGAAGGGGCTGGCAGGCAGGCAGGAACCAGAAGAACATGGCAGCCATTGTCAACCATTTGAAGGAGGGTGGACTGTTCTGAGGGCAATGGGAGCCTTAAAGGGTCTTAAATAGGGAAATGACATGGTCAGTTCAAAAGTATTTGGGAAGATGCTGTGAGTCCCTATGAAGGCTAGATGAGAAGGAGGCAAGACAAAAGCCAGGGGGGCCTATTAGGAGATGGTCCCAGTAGTCCAGGAAAGAGATGATGGCTGGTAGTAGCCTGGGGCTGAAAAGTAGGTGATGGGTCTAAGAGTTGTTGAGGACACAGAATCTGTAGACTTGGTGACCAATTGGCTTCTGGAGGTGGGGTCCGGAGTACAGCAGAAAGGGAGGGAGGAGTCAGGGATGGCTCCTGGCTTCTGGGTTGGACAACTCACTAAGATAATTAATTCAGGAGGAGCTGCGGGGTGAGAAGTAGAGAGGGGTAGTGAATTCTGTTTCAGATTGGTTGGATTTGAGATGCTTGAGGAACAAGTAAGCAGAAGTGTCCAGCAGGCAGCTGGTCACCAAGGACAGAAGAGAGACCAGGGTTGGAGATGGAGATGTGAGGGTCTTCAGTCTAGAGAGAGATTGAGAACAAGAGCAAGTTCAGGACCCCAGAGACACCCGCATTTGATGGTGACTGAGAGCCCAAAAAGGAAATCATTCTGAGAAGGAATAATCAGAGATGTAGAGAGAGGACCCATGACATGGAGGCCAACGGAGAGAGTTTCAAGGAGGAGGGCGCCATGACATGCCCAGGCTGGGCCTCCTTTCTACGAGGCCAAGGTAGACTGGAGAGGCACAGAGACACCTGGGAGAGAAAATGGATAGAGGGTTCAAGAAAGGCCAGGGTTGGTGGGTTGAAGTTTTCGTACTCCTTCCCCTCCCCCATACCCCAGAAAATGTGTGACTGGTTCCTTCGAGTCCTTCTTGGGGGGTCGAGGATTCTGTGCGGTGCTAAAGAAATGAATTTGGGGAATATGAAGGTTCAAGTAAAGACTGCGCGGCGCAGATTGAAACATTTTTCAAAAGGCGTTGCCTTTCGTACTTCCCAGGGGGACTTCAAAGCCATTTCCTAGCCGCAGTGGAACCCAGAGAAAAGCAAGGCCGCTCAGATCACTATAATTTAGAAGATCCAGGCCTAGCCTTGCAGTTTGAATCTCAGCTCTGCCTTCAATCATTAAAACGAATCTTAATAACTAATTACTGAGCACTAACTGCACATCAGACACTTGACTCCGTCATCTCCATTAATCTTCACAGGCACTGAAGACATGAGGACTATTTTTAGCCCCTCTTTTGCATGCGAGGTAACCAAGGCTCAGAGCAGCAACTCAGTTAAGGGGCTGGGACTGTAACCTAGATCAGTTTTCTTCCCGGGTCACATGAGAGGTCAGACTACCTCATATGCTCTCAGAAGTCTCCCCTAAGGGCCCCCTGAGAGCAGAGAGGGTGGACATGTCCCTCTGGAGGAACTCAGGATGGTGGCAGCACCAGCCCCCTCCTACATCTCTGAAGTCTGAGGTTTTCTCATAAAGGTTGTATTTACATCTACATTCTCCTTCACACATCCCTGTTTTCTACATTTTTAAATTTTTAAAATTTTTTATTTATTTTATGTGGAGCCCAACACAGGGCTTGAACTCATGACCCTGACATCAAGACCTGAGCTGTCAGAGGCCACCCAGAGCCACCCAGGCGCCCCTCCCTGTTTGTTTTAATTAAAAGATAATGCTGAAAATGATTGACTCGTGAGAGAAAGGGAGGTCCTCGGGAAGTGTGTCAGTCTCATTGCGTAGCTTCGGGAACCCCTGGCAGCCCCCTGTGGACCCCTGGGACTATGAGGGGGCCCGGTACGGGGAATGGATCACCTCTCAGGCTCTTTGCAGCTCTGGATCTCCCTGGATCTTGTTGGATCTGGCTCCACACTTCTGAGGCTCTGACAAGGCAAGTCAAAGGGGAGGGGGGCTGTGGTGGGGCACCTAGCTGGCTCAGTCAGTAGAGCTTGACACTCTTGATCTCGGGGTCATGAGATCGAGCTCCAGGTTGGGCATAGCGATTACTTAAAAGGGGGGGGAGGGGTTGCTATGGAATGGGGCCTAGCTCTCCTGAGCTGGGCTATCGGTCTCTATAGTCACATTCCCAAGGAGGAGCCCTTGGAATCCAGGGTTTGCAGGAGAAATGAGCCTGATGGGCCAAAGGCAAAAGAAAGACCAAAATATGTCAACTGAATGTCATGAAGATAAAACACTTGGAGGCAAGAAAAAGGGAAATTCATCTGGAAAGAATCAGAGGCAATACTACTACAAAGGGCTCTGGATTGGGAAATGTGTTCTGATTTTCAAGCCGACATTAACAGAGGGAAGCACAAAGAATGTTCCAGGGGAGTTTGAAAGATGATTCCGAAACTCCTTCAGGGGAGGCTCAGGGTCAGGTCCTCAAGCATAGATGTGCAACAGGCTGAACAACTTTAAAAATGACCACTTCCCCTTCCCATCCCCTCAGCCTGAGAGCTCTGTAGGGCCACTTCCGCTCTTGCGCCCTCCACAGCCTCTGCTCCCGCTCTGTCCAAAACAGCGCTGGCTTGTGGGGGTATCTCAGAGCCAGAGTGGGTGCAGGGACAAACAGGAGGGGCTGGGAGGGAGAAGGAAAAGGGGGCTCCCCCCCACCCCCCAGAGCTGGCTGTGCAAGCTACTGCTATTCTGAGGCTGTAAGGAGAAGTGTAGCCAAGCCCGGGGCTGAAGGCTCAGAAGTTTCTCTGAAAGACCTAGCTCCAGTCACTCCAGCTGTCTTTTGCTCCTGATCAGTTTTGTTTCCCTCTTGCTTTAAAACCTGTTTTCAGGGGCACCTGGGTGGCTCAGTCAGCTAAGCATCTGCCTTTGGCTCGGGTCATGATCTCAGGGTCCTGGGATCGAGTCCTGCATCGGGCTCCTGCTCAGCGGGGAGTCTGCCAATCCCTCTCCATCTGCCTCTCCCCCAGCTCATGCTCTCTCTCTCTCTCAAATAAGTAAAATATTAAAAAAAAAAAAACAACCCACCTGTTTTCACTGTTTAGTGTCTAGAACACCACCTTTGCAGCTCCAAACCTTCTCTGTGATCATCTGCCAGACAGCAATGTTTTAAGGCAGTGAAGTAGATTGGAAATAACCAGACCTTATGCAATACCTTTGACCCCTCTGTTCCAGCAGGCCGATTGTATGAAATTAGACTCTGAGAAGAAAGGATTGGCTGACTTTTGGAGTCATCAGTCTAAAGACAAGCTCAAGAGACATAGGATAGGGTTTACTATACAGGAAGGTCTCAGAGGGAAGGAATTGCAGCTTACTCTCCTTTGCAGCTCACACAGTGCCTTACATGGAGCAAATGCTTCATATTTTATGAATGCAATAAATTCACTTCATAGTTTGCAAGGTAGGAACCAGGAGCAAGGCTGCCATCTGCTGGTGAATTTGTGAAAGACACTTCTCAGGGGCCCTCGTAGCCTAAATGGCCCTTTACTCGGTAACCTTAAGAAGACTTCCGGGGCTCCTGGGTGGCTCAGCCCATTAAGCGTTTGCCTTTGGCTTGGGTCGTGATCCCACGTCCTGGGATCAAGTCCCAAATCAGGCTCTGCAGGGAGTCTGCTTCTCCCTCTCTCTCTGCCTGCCACTCCCCCTGCTTGTGCTTGTGCTCTTTCTCTCTGTCAATTAGTAAATAAAAAAAAGGAAAGAAAAGAAAGAAAGAAAGAAAGAAAGAGAGAGAGAGAAAGAAAGAAAGAAAGAAAGAAAGAAAGAAAGAAAGAAAGAAAGAAAGAAAGAAAGAAAGAAAGAAAGAAAAGAAAAGAAAACTGCCAACTCGGGATACTTCTCTCCATTGGCAAATATTCACTCTCCCAGATATATTTCTCTATCACCCATCCAGGCAGAGATGTGAGCACCCACGACAAGTCAAGTGCTGGCCTAGGTGCAGGAGTTGATGAACCAGGACTTTACAGGAAGAGGGGAGATGCGTGGGCACCAGGATGTGTTAAGGGAGACTGGCACAGGCAAAGGGCACTGGGAGCTCAGGAGGGAAGACCCCACGGCAGGAGTCAGGGAAGGCTTTACAGGAGCTGAACAGACGGTGATGGGCTCAGCCATAAAGGGTGGTGAGGCGTCTGACGTGTGCAGATAGACAGTGTCCTGGTTATCTACTGTTGTACAGCAAATCACCCCAAACTGAGTAGCTTAAAACAACAGTCTGGGGCACCTGGGTGGCTCAGTCAGTTAAGCATCTGCCTTAGGCTCAGGTCAAGATCCCAGGGTCCTGGGATTGTGCCCCACATCCAGCTCCCTGCTCAGTGGGGAGTCTGCCTCTCCCTCTGCCTGCTGCTCCCCCTGCTTGTGCTCACTCTCTCTCTCTCTTTTATCTCTCATGGCCCTGGATTTTACTGAGCTCGGCCAGATCTAGATAGTTCTTGCTCCAGATCTCTCATGTGATTGCAGTCAGATGATAGCTGGCTAGAGTCATCGTGGAGACTTCCTTACTCACATGGCTGGCAGCTGATGCTGGTTGTTGGCTGGGAGAACTGTTAGCCAGAACCCCTACATGGAGGCTATCCAGGAGGCCAGGATTCTCTCACAACATGTCAGCTGGACTACAAAGGCAAACATCCCAGGGACATCTGGGTGGTTCAGTCAGTTAAGCGTCTGCCTTTGGCTCAGGTCATGATCCCAGGGTCCTGGGATCAAGCCCTGCATCAGGGTCCCTGCTCGGTGGGGAGTCTGCTTCTCCCTCTGTCTGCCACTCCCCCTGCTCGTGCTGTCTCTCTCAAATAAATAAACAAAATCTTAAAAAATATATAAAAAGACAAGCATCCCAAGAGGGAGCCAGGAGGAAGTTGTCTTGCCCTCTGTAACCCAGCCTTGGAAGGCACAGAGCAGAACTTCCCCTGTTCTTTACTAATTGAGACAGTCACAAAGCCCCACCCATTTTCCAGGAAAGGGGACAGGGACCCCACCTCTCGATGTGTGAGTAGTAAGGTTCTGGAAGAGCATGTAGGATAGGAAATATTACGGCAGCCCTTTTTGGAAAGTACAACTTCCTACGAGCGGGAAGGTCATTCCGGGTGGCTACCTGAATTGATGGTTTCTTAGGAGATGCGTTTTTCTGAGAGAGAAAGCCGTTTCTCAGATGGGGCATTGCTAAGTGAAAACATGAGGTTTTAGAAATAGTCACTGACCCAACTTTACTAAGAGTTATGAAACACATTTCTCCAAAGGGGAGACTCTGAGAAGGGGGAGATGCACACTGAACTCCCAAGGGGGTGACAGGAGGCTGAGATGGACGGCCAGCCCCAGTTAACCGGGACAGTGGAGTTGTGATCATGGAGCCCATCATGTGAGGTTCTGCCAAGATGGATTCTTCGAGGGGGAAGAATGGTCTGGTATCACCACAGCAAGTGGCCAGGAACACCCAGAGGCTGTGTCCAAGCTGAGTCTTCGAGAGCAGGGGTGGGCAGGGCCCAAACAGGGAAGTGACAATTCATAAGCAGCTGTCGTGTGGCCGGAAAGATAAGATGTGCACACATTAGCATGGAGCTCTGTGCTTTGTTGTAACACAGATGCAGGGAGCAGTCCTCCGGCAGAACAAGAGCTAGGGCAGAGATAAAATACAGCCTATGGTTATAAAGCAGGTGGACACTGAGACGAATGGGGGGTGAGATCAAGGACCCCAGGAGAGCCCGAGAGCCCAAGGTCCTTGGTGGGACGAGGGCCCTAATGCTCAGAACCCTCTGTGTCAACCACCAGCCTTATAGGGAGAGATGGGTGAGCCTGGTTTAAAGGCTGAATGAGCCAGGAATGGCGAGACTCAAGCTTGGCTGTCTTGGACCGGAAGTAGAGAAGTCGGGAGATCGGGAGTTTGTTCACTCAGCAGCTGCTGGGTGTCTCGGTAATGAGCTTCCGATGACAATGTCGGGCCCTGAGACCTGAAGGGGATGGAGACTTCGGCTTCCATCTCTATACATGTTTCATGACCTAACCATATCAATAATCGCATTAAATCTAAAAGGTCTGAACACCTCATTTATTATTTTTTAAAGATTTTATTTATTATTTATTTGAGAGAGAGAGCACTGAAGAGAGCACAAGCAGGGGGAGCAGCAGAAGGAGAGAAAAGGCAGAACTATATAGAGACAGAAAGCCCATTAGTGGTTGCCTGCGGCTGCAAATAGGAACTGGGATTGATTGCACGTGGGCTAGGGTTGCTTTTGGGTGTTGGAAATGTTCTAAAACTGGACTGTGGTGATAGTTTTACAACTCTTTGAATTGACTAAAAATCATTGAGCTGTACATTTCAAATGCGTGAATTTTATGATAAGTAAATCATATCTCAAAAGAGCTATTATAAGGTGGTGATATAGAAAAGCCACCGACTTGAAAAAGATAAATGAAAAGAGTATGTGTGTATATAAAGAATTATTACAAATCAAGGGGAAAAAAGATTAACAATACAACTGAAGAAAGATTCGGAGATAAGAATAACTAGAAGGCAATCCTAATGACCAATAAACATATGAAAAGGTGCTCAGTCTTGTTAGTGGTTGGTGAAATGCAAATTACAATCACAATGATCTATAATCTCCCATCAATCTGGTTGTCCAAAAAAAAAAAAAAAAAAGATCTGACAATCCAGGTGTTAGCATAAAATAAATGTGGTAAAATGAAAGATATCAACCATGTGGGTAGACTCCTGAAGAAATTCAAATGTGCACAATAAGCTGTGTAGGAGAATTTCCATAGTAGTAAGACTGTTACAGTAGCAAAAACTGGAAACAAGAGAATCGCTAAGTTGTAATATAGTTGTAGATGAAATGTTATACAGCAGTGGGAATGAGTAGACTAAAGCTACGTGAATCAACATAGATGAACCTTACAAATGTATTGTTGAGTCAAAAGGAAAGTTCTAGAAGAATTTTATACGCAGTATGAGTCCATTCAAATAGTTAAAATATGCAATGCATCTATGGTGTGTAGTGTAGTAGAAGTATTAAGATATGCACAGAAATGATTAACAGCAAGTTCAGAGTAGTATTTCCTCTGTCAGGGGGTGGGAGGGGAGAGGTGGAGCTTAAACTATATTCGTACTGCTTTATTTCTTAAACTACATGGTGTTTATAGGTGTGATGGCTAAATTTTACATGGCAACTTGACTGGACCATGGGGTGCCCAGATTTTTGGCCCAAATTATTCTGGGTGTTTCTGTGAGGGTGTTTTTGGATGAGATGAACATTTAAATTGGCAGACTGCATAAATCCAATCTCCCTCCCTAGCGTAGGTGGGCCTCATCCAATCAGTTGACCCTCGCCAGAATAAAAGAGCATTTCTCCTGCCAGATAGCCTTTGAACTGGGACATTGGCTTCCTGGGTCTCCGGCCTCCTGGCCTCCAGACTAGTATACCATCAGCTCACATGGTTCTCAGGCCCTCAAACTTAGATTGGAACTAAGCCATTGGCTTTCCTGGGTCTCTGGCTTGCCAACCCACCCTGCAGATCTTAGGACATGTCAGCTTCCATAATTGCCTGAGCCAGTTCCTTACAATAAATGAATAAATAAATAAATAAATAAATAAATAAATAAATAAATATTCTATTGGTACTGTTTCTCTAGAGAACCTTGACTAATACAACAGGTATGTTTGTTAAATTATTTCCTATACCTTTGGCATGTCTAAAATATTTTATGATAAAATTTTGAATAAATAAATAATGAATGAGTTGTTAAGCTATCAGGTGCTATAGAGGTCAAGTAACACGAGAACTGGAAAATGTCCATTAGGGGCATCTGGGTGGCTCAGTTGGTTGTGTCTGACTCTTGGTTTCGCATCCTGCTCTCATGGGTCCTGAGATCCAGCCCCGTTTCCAGCTCCCGCTCAGCGGGGAGTCTGTTGGAGGAGTCTCTCCCTCTGCCCCTCCCTCCACTTGTGTTTTCTCTCAAGCACGACCTTTCTCTCTCAAATAAATAAACAAATCTTAAAAAAAAAATGCACATTAGATTTGGCTTGTGAAGCCAGTGATTGCCTTTGCTGGAGCAGTTTTGGCACTGTGTTCAGAGTGGAGGCCTGCCGGTGATGGGTTGTAGAGAAACAAGCAGTACAGGGGCACCATACACAGTGAAGGAGAGCACGGGGTCTGTTGCTAGAAAGGAGTGCAGGGTAGAAGAGTGACTTAACAATGAGTGACTTCAGTTTCTTGGGGCCTCCATACTAATTCTGCTGGAATTATCAGAGTGTCGGTGCTCCTTTGGTCCCTGTTCCTATTCCAGTAAAGATTCTGGAAGACTTGAATTTCATCCCTTGGGTGTAGAGAAAGACTTTTAAAATAACTAACCACAGATGCAAATATCCTAGATGTCAGCTTTCTTAACTGTGGTTTTCCAAAGAGCATAAGACCGACCTCTTTCCATGGAAAGAAAGACATAAAGCCATGACTATCCCATGTTAGCCCCGGGTGTAAGGGGGGACCGTCAGACTCACAATAAATTAAGCTAAAAGTTCACGAAGGCTCTGCACTGGAATAAGAAAGGAGAGGGAGAGGTTTTTCTATCTTTCTTTTTTTCTTTTTTCTTTTTCTTTCTTTCCTTCTTTCTTTTTTCTTTCTTTCTTTCTTTTTTTTTTTTTTTTTTTTTTTGGTTGAGTGGTTGAATTTGGCTAATGGAGTATTGCTAATGGTTTCCCAATTTAGGTTCGCGGGGATCGGCAGTAGGGAGTTTTTTCCGAGTCACAGGAGCTGAAAGGACGCGCTAGTCTGTCTCACTCCTCCCGGAAACTCAGTCTGGGTTTTACTCTAACTTCTTCTGGGTCTCATCAGAGGAGCTCCAGATGAGGAGATTTTGCGCTGGGGTATTTCCTCCTACCCCTCGCAGACGGATTGCAAGCTTTTTCCAATACTCCACTCTCCCTGGGGCTTTCCCGGCTTGCTGCGGAGAGAAACCCGCCAGCAGGGGTCAGCAGTGTCTCACATCTGGCCCGGAGCCGCTTGCCACATGTGCTGTTTCTCCTGGCACCGCCAGCGTTGATGGGGAACCCGAGAATACCTTCCTGGGAAGGCCTTGGCATCACTCTGAGCATCGCCGGCTCACGATTCCTTCCCCTGAGTGTGGAGTAGCATGGGGAAACGGAACGTATGTTCATTCAAAGGCCAAAGTGGGTGTGGGTGTGCACACATCCAGACATCGGCAGCGCCAAGTCGCCATCTGGTTTTCTACCAGGCTTTTATGTGTATTGGCACGTGCCATGCCTTGTGTGGATCTGGATGTCAGAGGACGTGAATCTCGGTTTTCCTTGTTGAAATGTTCTCAGCTCCCTGGGATTTCTGGATTCGCTCAGCACCCCAGCGCTCCGGGAGGGTGGCTTCGCTCTCCCACGACTTAGAGCAGCGTTTGCACCGCGCTCCCACGGTGCCTGCCCAGTCCACGCCTCCACGCATACTCAGTGTGGAATGGAAGTCTTCCAGGGCTGCGGCCTCCGGAACGAATGTCTCGGCGGCCCAAGCCACACAAGAGCGAGTTCTGCTCTCATTTCCAGACTCTTCCTCATCTTTGGCCCCACTGCCAGTCTTCTCCCCAGCTCAAGTTCTCTTCGAGTCCTCTGGTCCACATTGCTGCTCAGCTTCCAGGATAGCTAGAGGGGTGGATCCCATTGGAGGTGTCTGTCTCTCCCCTTGCTCCTCCGTCTCCCCCACCCCAATGTGGCAGGGGTGGGAGTAGTCAGAGAACCAGCAGGGGGGCTATGGGACAGCGATACAGCTGGAAGCAGCTCTGGACTGGAAAGGGTTCCAGGCTGTAGCTGAGATTCCCAGGGCCCTGGCACCTTCCAGGCAGCCTCCAGGAGCTAGCTGCTGTGACAGGCAGAAGCTGTGCCTTTCCACCTGCCAGAAGGAGGACTTCTGCAAGCCGGGCACCTGGCCTGCTTTCCCAGGAGTAGAGTTACAGCAGCTGATCTAGGCAACAGGTGTAGGTTGCATGGTACAGCTGCTGCCCAGCACATCTGTACCCATGGAGGGGGGGTGAAGCAGCAGGGCTCGTCAATCATTCCCACACTCCCCAAAGCTGAGGGGGATGTGCAGACAGGGCCAGGGGGTGAGAGAAATGTGGAAAAACTGGGATAAGCATTCACAGAGCACTTCTTTCCTAGAGATCCCAAAGTAGGACCCTTGCCAGGTTGCCCCAAAGTCAGCCTCGCTGGCGGCAGCTTGAGAGTCAAAGCCCTGAGCCCTCCTCCTGTGTCATGCTGCCCAGTCCTTCGGCTGCAGCCAGTTCCTCTCCCTTCTCGGTTGGCTCTGCTCAGGCCTCTGCAGGCTGGAGCTCAGAATCCTGGCTCCCAGAGGCTCTCCCAGAAAACTGGGAGGGGAGTACTTGAAAGAATGGCTCTTTATATATGCAAATGATTTCTTGCCACTTTAGTTCCTCAAACCACAGAATCAATTGAGGGGGGCAACATTCTGGGGCTCTGGGTCTGTCTGTGCCAGGCACTGGGTCCAATGCTTTACCCATATCCCCTCATCCAATCCTCCCCCAAACCCTGCCAGGTATGCTGTCAGGATCATTTCTGTTTCATAGGGGAGAAATCAAGGTTATGGTCACACAGAATACAGTGGGTCAGACACCCGATGGCTGCCCTGACTCCAAAGCTTATACTCCATCCTCTGTACACACTGCCTGCAACCTCCAGTCCCCGGGAAATCCCACGTTAGGCCCCATCCCTCTTCCCCGTGTAGGTAATTCCCTGCCTATCTCCAACTCATCCATTTCTGTTCAGTGCAGCCAAAGTCACCTCTACACCCTTTATTTGCAACTCACCGCTCTTCCAACACCTCCAGTCATCCCACTGCCACCCACCAAAGAGGATGCCACAGCTGTCACCCTCTGGTCAATGGCTTCTCACACCCAATTTCCTTCCTGTGGTCCAGCCTGCTCACCTTCAAGCCCTATCATGGGCCTGAAAGTCTTTTGCTTCTATCTATCATTCTTCAGTGGTCCCACTTCACACCTTGTTTTTCCCTCTCAAGACATTTTTTTTCTTAGTATTTTAAGAATATTTGTTGATATAAGAGGGGCCCCTGGGTGGCTCAGTCGGTTAAGCATTTGACTCTTGATTCGGCTCTGGTCATGATCTCAGGGTCGTGGGATTGAGCTCCCATGGGGCTCTGCTCTCAGTGTGGAGTCAGTTTGTCCTTCTCCCTCTGCTCTTCTTCATTAAATAAATAAATAAATAAATAAATAAATAAATAAATGAAATCTTTTTAAAAAGAGAGTATAGCTTGGGCTCTGCTCCCTGTCCAATGGGCAAAGCTGGCTACATCATATCTGGGATCCAGTGCAAAATAAAAATGTGGGCTCCTTTGTTCAAAAAATCATTAAGAATTTAAAGATTGAAACAGCAAAGCATTAAACCAAATCGGGAGCCCTTCTAAGTATGGGGTCCCGTGTGACTGCACAGGTCACATGCCCATGAAGCTGGCCTACCCATGGGTCCTACAGAGACTGGCTGTCTCCTAGATGCCTTGAGTCAATGTATCCCCTGTTCTGAAAATGGACATTCCTGCCTCAGCCTCCACGTTGGCTCTCGTCCCTTGATTCTACACCCAGCCTTCCCCAGCTGCATTCTCGGCACCAAAGCCAGCATGCTGGGCATTCCAGCTCTAGCACAAGCAAACTCCTGGGGTCCGTGTCAGCCAGGCGGCATTGTTCTGGGAGCACCCACAAAGAGCAGGGTGCGAGACAATGACATCCCTGTGCCTGGGGTAGAAAGTCTCTCCAGAGATAAGAGAGCCTGGAGACCTAGGTTTCAGTTCCAGCCCTGCCATGAAATTTGCTGTGTGCTCTTAGGGGGGAATTGCTCAACATCTTGGCACCTCTGTTCCTTATCCCTTAAAGGAGAGGGTGGGATGAGGCAGTCTTGAAGACCACTCCCAGTTCTAAAAGTGTGTATTTAAATGACTCTAAGAGACTATAACAACAACCACCTCTGTTTGAGCATTTACCGTATACCTTCTGCAAGCTCATTTAATGCCGACAACAATCCTCTGAGACAGGCACTGTTATTCCCCTTTTACAGATGAGGGAGTTGAGAGTCCGATGAAAACATATCTTAAAAGAGGAAACTTTGGGAGTGATGGAAACATTCTGAAACTTGGTTGTAGGGATGGCTGCACAAATCTGTAGATTTACTAGAAATTATAGAATCGTATACCGACACTGGGTGAATTTTCTAATATGTAATGTATACTTCAAAAAAGCTGTTAAGAAGCTAAAATAGGGGTGCCTGGGTGGCTCAGTTGTTAAGTGTCTGCCTTCGGCTCCGGGCGTGATCCCGGCATTCTGGGATCAAGCCCCACATCAGGCTCCTCGGCTAGGAGCCTGCTTCTTCCTCTCCCACTCCCCCTGCTTGTGTTCCCTCTCTCCCTGGCTGTCTCTCTCTCTGTCAAATGGATAAATAAAATCTTAAAAAAAAAAAAAGAAGCTAGAAATAAAGAAGTGTACTGAAGGTAGAAGACGATAGAGCCCTTCACCACGACCCCACGCTGCCACCGAAAGACTCCTTTTCTTTGCCTCTACATAGAACTTGAAAGCATGGCCTCGGGAGCTAGACTGCCCATTCGAACCCTGGCTCTGGCACTTACCAGCTGTCAGAACCACGCAAGATACTGACTTCAATTTCTTCACTATAAAATACAAATAAAAATGATACCTATTTCGAAGGGTCGTTGCGAGGATTAAATGGATGAATGTGCGTGAAGGGCTTGGAGCTGCAGTTGGCCCACCCGCAGTGCTTCACAGAAGGCAGGACTATGACTCTTTTCCAGGATTGCTATAGCCAGAGCCTGCCTTCTTCAGGGGGACTGTTTCTCCTTGCCAGCCCCATCCCTACCCTCCTGGCCCCTTAAAGAAACACTTGTCTTGAAAAGCCATCTTTGGAAAAACACCGTGATGACTTTCAGTACATCTTACATCCTGGTAACAAAGAAAGGGAGAGAAACAGCATCTTCCCGATAAGGGATAAGGCAGTGACTCGCTCAGTCTCGTAAAACAGTCATTACCATGCCAGCTTTTCCCACACACAGACTGTTACTCCCAGGTCCTCCCAAGCCCAGGCCATCAACACAGAGGGCCCTTCTTAAAGGGGACCCTGAGGCCAGTCGTGAGGCCTGAGTGGCCTCAGATGGGGACAGCTGCTTTGCCCACACCCCCCCTTCCCATCCCATCGGCAAGCAGCCCCTCCTGGGTTAATGAATCAAGCTAGAAAGGGCAAAGCTTACTAGTGGACAGTCAGATGTCCACCACTTGAAAGTGAGTTTTTGAGCACTGAGCCCATAATCAGAGTGCATGTGACCGGGGTGGGGAAGAAGCTGGGGGGGGGGTGGGTAGCTGGTGCTTTCTGTCTCATCATCACACTTCTGCTTATATTTGCACAGCACTTTATAAGCCACTTTCTCTTCCATTATCTCACTGAAAACTCACCTAAGCCTCGGTGGGTGATTATTGTGTCCCCCGGGTGTCAACACCCGTTTTTACTGATGAGCACACTGAGGTGACGCCCTTCAGCCAGCAGCCGAACCAAAGCGCGGACTCAGGTCTCCTGATAGTATGCCCAGTGATTTTCCACTGTGCTGAGGAGGAGGAAGTCAGAGGCTCCCTCGGACTCCACCTCAGAAGCTGTCATGACATTTATTAAACGCTCAAGAAAATAAAGCCACGTGCTGTCTTCATAGCCCCACCGCGGGCCTTACAAAGGGCTCTGGAAGGCCTGAACAAGAGAGCCAGGGGGTAAAGGCAGTCCCTCCCTGAGTCACACGGAATGTAGGAGCTCTGATCTGTTCAAGTCCCCAAGGTCCCACATCAGATAACCCAAGTGGGGAAACAAATGAGCATGGGTCCGCGGACCTCAAGGTGGCAGGAAGACAGGCAGAGTCCCCTCTCCCCCACCAAGAAATCAGTCTGGGTCTGGAAATGCCACTTGTTCTGCTCCCTGGGACTCCCAAAGCCCTCATATCAACTCAAGCCAGGTCTGAGAGTCTGTGGGGGTGACAACAGGCTCCTGGTCTGACTTTTTAAAACCTATTTGTCACATTGACATTAATCCTCTTGTTAACAATCTCCTGCCCGGAAGCAGGGTTGGCTCTAAGCTGTGGAAGGGGTGCGGGGAAGGGGAGCTCCTGGGTTTTAAGGAGTCCCAATAAGGTCAGCAGGGCCTGGAGGCCACCTTCTTTATGGGGGGTGAGGTGGGAGGGCTGAGACAAGGGGCCCCCAACAGTGAACCTGAATCTCCTTCAATTACCGTCTCACTCCCCAGCACCCCTGTTGTTCTCTCCGCCCTCCACTCTCCACAACCAGGCCATTGCCTTTACTTCTTATTGATTTTCATATTTAAGGAAAATCCATTTGCTTGATTCAGAGCAACTGAGTCATCACTGTGTTCAGAGGAAAATCACTCACAAAGTAGGCACTTGGCAGAAGCCAGCTCTGGGGTGGGCGGGGACTCTGCTTACACCCCAACGGCTCTGTCTAGAGCTGCTTCTGGCTTCTCTTCTCTGCTGCTCTGTCCTAGCCACTTTCTCTTTCAGGAGCCTTCACAACCACTGCCTGTCGCCCCAACCAGGCTGGCCTCTTTGTTCTCTGCCCCCCACCTGTCCTCATGCTGTTCTGTTTCCCTGTTGAAGGTTTATGATCGGGACTTTTGGAGCAGGGTCAGAGATGGCTTGTTTGATCAACGTTCATAAATGGGGTAGAAATATTAATTGTTTGCACTGGTGGAAGAAATTTAACCCTTACAAAATTATGGCTTTGGCCCTCTTTCCCGTTCTGGGTAGCACCCAAGGAACTGCATCATTCCAACATTACCCACGTGGGTGAGGGCCCTGTATCTAGCCTCAAGACAGGCGGGGGCGGTTCAGTCTCTGATACTGGTTTGTATGACTGTTGTGTCATCTTGGTCCCTGGACCTAGAAGGGCCAAACAGATCAGCCAATCCATGCTATGAGCCCTCAAGACGAGACAATGCTTCTTCTTAAAGGACCAGGCTTCCCCTTTGCAGGCAGAGGGGACAGTGAAGAGCAGGACAGAATTCCAGTTAGCACATCATTGAATGCCAAATGGATGCAGGGTTGCAGAACTCGGACTAAGACTCAATGAGGCATATAGAATGCTACCAGGCACTCTTCTAAGCGTGTCACCTGTGTTTATTGCCCTTAATCCTCCCAACAATCTATGACATAGCCACAGTTATTATTCCATTTACATACAGATGAAGAAATGGAGATGGACAGAGATTAAAGAATTCGTTCAAATTCCTATGGCTAGTTAAGTGGTAGATCCAGGATTTGAACCCAGGCTGTCTGTCTTAAGAGCCCACACTTTTAGCCATTATACACACACAGGGCAAGGGATTCATCTCAGGTATTCCTCAGAGACGGCCCCCCTCCCCACCTCAAAAGACAATTCATTCCTTTCATGGACAAAAGGCATGTAAAAATCCTCTCCCCTGATCAGATGGGGAACGTCTTCAATGTCACTGCTAGTCCTGTCTAGGGGTCCTTGATCCTCCCCTTATGTCCACATGTACTGTGACCTGATTGGCTGGATAGGGGCTTAGGAAAAACTCAGGGCTCTCATCCTGACTCTGCTCCCTACTGGTTGATGCAGCTGGCGAAGCATTCAGAGACCTCCCAGGGAGTTGGCATTTTTTGCTTTCTATCTCTCAACCCCTCAAGACCCGAGAAATAAATCAGTCCTCATGTTGGCTGGAGCTGGTGAAATCTCTGGTCCCAATCTGCTGGGTCCTTGGCCACAGCTACTCCCTTTCACTTACGGAGCTCAAAGCTTGCTCCAGGGGCACGGGCCACCTGATTTCCTTCTGGACTCTTCCTGCACAGTCTGGAAGCCCTCAGGCCAAGAGGTGGGTGTGGGGGGTGGGAGGAATGGGGGTGGAATCCTTGCACTGCAGAGAGGTTGCACGAGGTTTAGGCTGAGGACCTCCTTCCCATTCTGGCTCTTCAGCTCTTGTCATTTCCTCTCCCGTTTTCGGCCCCCTCGGCCCTAGAAGGAGGAGGGGCAATGGCAGAGTCGGGGACGTGGGAAGAAGGAAGTCGCGTTATTTTACTAAACACCTACTATTTGCCCGGCACCTCTGGGGCCTCACCCCTCTCCTCTGCACCCGCGAGTCCCAGCTCAGACCAGGGTAGAGAGGAAGGAAGGGTGGGCGGAGTCAGAAGCGGGAAGAGGAGGCTGGCGGATCCATCTGCCCCCTTCCAAAGAACGGCCGAACCAGCGGCAGCCCGGGGACGTGGGTGGGGGTGGCGGGTCCCCGGGCGAAGGAAAGGCTCAATTGTGCAAAGGCTTCCTGCCCTGCCAGCTCTCGGCCCCAGCCCAGTCCCAGGCAGCCGCCTTTCTGCGGCCTGGGAGGCGGGACGGGAAGGCGAAGGCAGGAAAGGGTTACGGGAATAGCTTTCCAATGACAAAGTCTGGAAGGGACCCATGCCTCCGCCCCTCTGCGGGTTAAACTGGCACGGTGCGGGGGGAGGAAGGCGAGGGGCACCAGAAGCAGAGCCTCCCCTCCCGCCCGGCCCCCTGTCCCCCCCACCCCGGTCGCCGGGCACCCCCTCCCGGGGCCCGCGTCGGAGGCAGCCGGCGTGTGCCTGGGGCAGCGGGTCACGAGGCTCCGCCCCCGGCCGCCCGGCCCGGGGGAACGCACTTTGTTCAGGATGCCGCCTCCCCGCTCATTGTGGGGCCGGAGCCGGCGGCGGCCCTAGTGCGAGCGCGCGGCCGGAGCGCGCGACGGACGCCGACCGCCGAGCGAGGGGCGGACCCGGCCGGGGACCCCGGAGAAAGTTTCTTATCGCGAGGAGAGCGCGCCCGGCCCGGCGCTGCGCGGGGGATGCGCGACTCTGCGCGGCGGCGGCGGCGGCGCGGACCCGGACCCGGACCCGGAGCTCGAGCGGCCAGGCGCGCGGGTGAGTGGCCCGAGCCGGGTCGTCGCGGGGGCGGGGACCGGGTTGCGCGCTGCGGCGGATGCGGGCCGCCACCGCTGCCCACTCTGCGGGCCGGGACCGAGCTCCAGGGGGAGGTGAGCCTGGTGCTCCGGGGAGGCTGCGGGCTGGGCTCGGGAGAGGCGCTGGAATAACAACGGAGGCGCCGGGAGGGTGTGTTGTGCCGAGACGTCCTTAGGGGACTGCGCGTCTGCTCTGGGGGTTGACTCACTAGGGGCTACCCAGCTCCAGCCTTTCGGAGCCTCAGTTTCCCTTTCTGTGAAATAGCTGCAACGTGAAGTGTGTTGAGATCCTATAACCAGAGACACCAAGTACTGCCTTATTTTACACACACACACACACACACACACACGCACACACACGCACACTACCCACATTTTCTCCCATCCCAGCGGAGCGAGCGGAGCAGCTGGAGCAGGTGACCTTGCCAGGCTGTTCCAGAAAATGTTCACTGGGTGCCCAGGTTGCGCTGCGAAGTGTCCGCCCGCCAGACTGAGGCTGTCCTCTTCGGCGCCGGCTCAGAGGAAGCGTTCTCGGGGGCCGCGGGAGGGAGGAGAAAGGAAAGGTTGGGTGAACACCGGGAGCTCACCTGAGGGCGCTCGGTGCTTGGGCTCTTGTGGTCCCTTCAATCCTCAGAGCCGATAGAACCTGGTCGTGGGATAAAGAATCAGCCCAGTTTGCGGAGGGCTGAGTGGGGAGGCAGGATCGAGGGAGGACGTGAGTGGTGAGTGGTGGGGGCGGTGTGTAGGGGTGAAATCCAGCCAGCAGAGAGGGTTCCTTGTCCCCCGGAGCCCAACACTGGAAAATCAGCTGGTGAGTCAATGGGACTTTGTTAGGACAGCCACAGGGCGCAGCTGGCGCCGGCTTAAGGGAAGCGCCCGGATCCCCCCTTGATAACATGCTGTTTATCTGGCTTCCTGTTTCAATGATTGGGATGCCATTGGCTTGTTCAAATTCAATACTGAAAAGCCTGCGGCCACGTTCGCTCTGCAAAAGCAGAGGGCTTGCCTAGGTTTTCATCTTTCGTCTGTCTTTTTCCGGATGCATGGTGTGCCCTACAACTCGCTTATAATGGGGCAGCTGGACTTCGCACGAAGAACCCCTCCCCAAGTAGGCGGAGCTGCCGGCTCGGAGACCTTGGCTCCCTTCAGACCCAAAATACATGTGACTTCAGCCTGCTTATGAATTTTTTTATCCTGCCTTGAATTTTGGTTGGTGTCTTTGGGATTAAACTGGGAAAGGAGACTGTGACTCTGGACTTCCTCCTCTAAAATGAGCTTTATCTCATCTTCCACCATTAATTTCTGGGGGAAGTTACCAGTTTGTAGTTCCTTAATCAGCCTGTGTTGCTAACTACCTGGACGATGAGGGAGCAAGTAATTTGCCTCTCTGTTTTGGTTTTCACTTCTTGAAAATGGAGCTGGGGCAAACTGCCACTCCTGGAAGAACAGACGAGCCTTTCCAGATCTGTGCTTCAGCCTCTAGGGCCTGTTTCTGGAACTTCCCAGGTTAAGGGGGAGCAGCCCCTGCTCTGAACTCCCTTGGGGCAGGTTTCAACATTCTGCTTTGTTTTTAGACATTTGGGATTTGTGCGCATGTCTTATCTCCCTATGAATGCCCGCTAGCCAGAGAGCCCACCTAACCACCCACAACACGCAGCACATAGTAGGCACTTTCTGAATGTTTGCTGAATAGTACAGTTGGAACAAAATCTAAGGAACATCTATCCAAATTGGGGCCTCCCATCCAAATCAGGCCCTTTTATTCATTTTGGGGAAGTTGTTTAATTGTCTCCACCCCACCTTTTCCCTCTCAGAACATGGTCCATAATGGGGTTGATTTGCCCACAGGTGGGCAAACTTTAACCATTTGGGCTTTTTGTGATATCTACTTGGGGAGCCCTGGCCTGGGGAAACTGAAAGCAGGAATGCTGATTTTTTTCTTCCCTTGCCAGCTCTGCTCCCCTCCTGAGTCCACCTGAGCCTCTGGCATCTGCTCAGCCTTGGTCAAGTAAAAGAGAGTGGCCAGGAATAGAAAAATCTCTTGTCCATTCTTTACTCTCTTTCCATCTTTCTTTTCAATCCATGTCACTTCCCCTTTCTTTTAAAGTTCTTTTGAATTCTTAATGGGTTTGGCCTTTAGAAAAACTAGAATGTCAAAGTCAAAAGAATCTCTTCCCCTCCCAACCCCTGCCCTGCCCCTCTTCCCTTTAGGGACAAGAATCAAGAGGCGGATGGACTCAAAGCCACACAGAGCTGGGGCGCCGCAGAGGCCAGCCTAGAACCCAGGTCTTTTGGCCACCCGTCCAGGGCTTAATCCCTTTCAGCAGATCACCTCCTTGCCCTCAGACTTTTTCTCTGCCTCATGTTTCCATCCATAGATCTTGGCAGTTGCTCCTTAGCTGTCAGTGAGAGAGGAACAGAAACGGGGTAAGGAGAGCTGTCTCGGTGATGGAACCAACCACCAGCTCTTAGAGTCTCTGGAACATGGAGAACTAAGAATGTGGCAATACTTGGCAAACCCTTCATCTTTCTGGCCCCTAGTCACAAAATAATTAAAAACACTTTTAGTTCCTTCTACAACTTAAAAAAAAGAAAAACAAAAACAACCCCCCAACCAACTTTTCAAGTAAAAAACACCCTCCTCAGTGAACAGTTTGCTGGGCCTAATCTGTTCCCTCAACCCCCCAGGAAGGCTGAGTCAGGCCTGATTTCCTCCAAGGGGCCTGGAACTCTGCTTCCCAGCTTCCTGCGACTCTGGAGAGACGTGAAAGGAGGCAGGATGGCCAAGACCCAGGCCTCTCGGAAGCGTCTGTGGTTGTGGCTCCGCTTCCCCTCCGCGGCCTCTGCAGTCCACACCGCCATCCCGTCAACTCTGTCAGCTCTACTTAATTTTAATATGCGATGTGCTAATATGCGTGAAAAATGAAAGGTGCCGAAGCGTGCGCCTCCGCCAGCACCGTTAATAACAAAATGTTTCCACTTCAGAGGCCTGTGAGATGCTTTTAATGTCCAATCCTTAGATGCTCTGGAAGCTTTTATGAATGGGATTGTTTGCTTTAATTTCTTTTTCAGATTGTTGGGGGGGGGTGGTACATGGAAACACAGCCGATGTTTGTGTGTTGGTCTTATGCTCTGGAAACTTGGCCACATTTGTGTATGTGCTTTAGTAGCCTTTGGGTGTGTGGATTCTTTGGGATTTTCTATATGTAGAATCCTGTCCACTATAAATACAGTTCTACTTCTTCATTTCCAACTTGGATACCGTTGATTGATTGATTGATTGATTGTCTTCCCTAAGTGCTCTGGCTAGAACGGCTAATACAGTGTTGGGGGGGGACGTCCTTGTCTTGTTGCTGATCTTAGAGAAAAAGTTCTCAGTCTCTCACCAGTGAGTGTGGTGCTCGCCGTGGGTTCTTCATAAATGTCCCGTGTCATGTTGAGGAAATTCCCTTCTATTCCCAGTTTTCTTAAGGGTTTGCATCACGAAAGGGTGCTGGGTTTTGTCAGATTCTTTTGTCTGCACCAGTTGAGATAATCATGCGTTTTGGTACATGCCATTGATTGATTTTCTCGCGTTGAATTACCCTTCCATTCCCGGGGGAAATCCCTCTGAATGCTTTTTTTTGTTGTTTTTAATTTGCAAAGCTTTATTTCTTCTATTTCTTCTATTTAAAAAGACTGAAGATGGGGCGCCTGGGTGGCTCAGTCAGTTAAGCATCCGACTCTTGGTTTCAGCTCAGGTCGTGATCTCGTGGCCCTAGGATTGAGCCCCTTGTCCTGCTCTGTGCTCAGCATGGGGTCTGCTTCAGATTCTCTCTCCTTCTCCCTCTCCCTTCTGCTCTCTCTCTTAAATTAATTCAGTCATTAATTAAATCTAAAAAAGACTGAAGAAAATTTGACACAGTGCTAACCATTGGGTGGGTCAATGCACATTCATTATATTTTTCTTATAGTCACTGTACTTGAAACATTCAACAATTTTTTTACTGTGGTAAAATACATGGAACATGAAATGGACCATTTTAACCACTTGTAAGCGGACAGTTCAGTAGCATTCAGTGCATCCACCTTGTGTAACCGTCACCATCATCCATCTCCAGAACTTTCTCGTCCTCCCCAGCTGAAACTCTGTGCCTGTTACAGTTAACTCCGAGTTCTCTACTCCGGCCCCCTGCCCCCAACTTCTGGCAACCACCTTTCTACGTTTTATCTCGATGAATCTGTGACTTGGTAATAGCTCGAAAAGTCAGGACTTCATGCCTTCCACTGAGGGATCAAAGGGCCTCACCTGACTTCCAAGGGGAACATTCTGGAGGGATGTTGAGTCAGATCTTCTTGACTTACAAACAGGCCCTCAACAGCGGCCCTGCGTGAGCTTCGTTTTCTCCGGTTCGGTGGTTCTCCATCTGGCTGCCCCTTAGAATCACCTGGGGGAGCTTTTAAAAATTACTGATTCCTCAGGCGCCTGGGTGGCTCAGTTGGTTAAGCACCTGCCTTGGGCTCAGGTCATGATCCCAGGGTCCTGGGATCGAGCCCCATATCGGCTCCCTGCTCAGCAGGGAGTCTGCTTCTCCCTCTCCCTCTGCCTCTCTCCCCAGCTTTGACTCTCTCTCTCAAATAAATACATATCTTTAAAAGAAAAAAAAAAATTACTGATTCCTGGGCCCACCCCTGAGGGATGCAGCTTCACTCGGTGTGGACGGCAGCTCTGGTGCCTGTCATTTTCTAAAGCCCCCTCTGTGACGCTGATGCCCAGTGAGGGTTTCAGCTACTCAGGGGTTGAGCTGATTTACTCCCTGGAACCCTTGGCTGGTCACAGCTTCCAGTGACGCAGTTCCCTCCCCATCTGGACAATAATACTGACCCACTTTACATCCCTCCCCTGATTTTAAAATCCATTTGTAAATAGAATAAATGTCAACTTCTGTAGAATTAAACTTGCGAACTTGTAAAGAACCATAACTGTCACGTAGCCCTATTTTTTTTTTCTTTTGCAGATATCTCAGGCCCCCCTAAAACCTCCCCACCAGGGGTCATCCAGCTTGGACACCTCTGTTGCTGGGCCACTCCCAGCAACGGTGGGTGTGTTGCAATCATCTTCTTCCCTATTTGGACAGCTTGGTGTCTCAGTTTCTTCTTGTATTCATCTGTCATGGCTGTGACTTCTACCCATTGGGGAAAGATACCAAAAGGTGAATGGGCTTCACCAAAATGCATCCCCAAATAAAGTAGGGGGTGTGCAAAATAAAGCATGTGGTGTAAGTGCAATTGCCCTGACAGTGACAGCCTTTCAGTTATTTGGAAACGGCTACCAGGTGCCTGCCCCATCTTTTCCTCTCGGCTCTTGGCTGCCCTTTTTTGCAGATCTTCTTTACCGGATGCGTTCTCAAGTATTTTCTGGGAAGATGTATGAAGTAATAGCAAGAATTTAGATCATGAAATGAGCCAGACTTAGAGTCAAGGTTCAAATCTTGACTTTGCATGTGAAGTCCTTAGCGCATGGTGAGTACTCAGCAAATATTAGCAGCTGAAATCATATTATCCACAGTGACATCATTATCTCTATCTGAGGGACCCGAGGCCAGCCAGGGAAGCTCTTGGAGACTCAGTTTCTTCCCCAAGAAAAGTGGAATGAAAATGCCTTACTCTGGGGCGCCTGGGTGGCTCAGTCGTTAAGTGTCTGCCTTCAGCTCAGGTCATGATCTCAGGGTCCTGGGATCCAGCCCTCATCAGGCTCCCTGCTCAGTGGGAAGCCTGCTTCTTCCTCTCCCACTCCCCTTGCTTGTGTTCTCTCTCTCGCTGTCTCTCTCTCTCTGTCAAATAAATAAATAAAATCTTAAAAAAAAAATGCCTTTCTCCGAAGACAGTGTTTCTCAACTTAGGGATCTCACCCTCCTTCCTGTCCTTCAGTGATCCCTATGATCCAGCAAGTTTGGGAAATACAGGCAGGGAATAATTGTGTGGCTCCAGTGAGACCTCCGAGCCCTGACCCAGTCCTGGGGCCATGCAGGGTGTGAACTCAGTTCCTGCCAGATTACTCCCTCCTCCTCCCCCTCCCCCTCTCCGTGATACTGGCCATCCTTGAAACAAGCTACAGGGTACCGCCCTTTGAATGTGTGTGTCCAGAGTGAAGTGCAGTACTCCAGTTATGGGCTTCCGACCACACACCGTCCACAGGCCGATTACCTATGATCAGTTAGGCAAAGTAGATTTTTTTCTTTCCAGTTTGAGGATTCCCCCGCAGACCTGTGAGCTGGCCTGTCAGGGAGAAGATGGGAACATGCCGACATAAAGGAACGAGAGTCTGACCACATCTTTTGCTTTATATTGTTATTGAACTGATTCGTTTTGTTTTGGTGTTACTGATTTTTTTTTTTTTTTTTTTGGTAGATGGCAAGGATAGCACAGAATATAAAGTCAATTCCCAGTGCCTCTTTTCCCAGTTCATTGGTGCAGATAATTGAGTTGACTGGAAGGAGTATCTGGGTTCTGGGTAGTGCTAAGATACCAACTGTTCTCTTCCTGCTTTCCTTTTAACAAAAGAGAGACAGCTGATGAGACCCCCAGTGAAGGAGCCTCAGCCAGGACCCAGGCTGGACAGCTGTCTGCCTGCTCTCTCATCTGGGGCAGTTCTGTCCCTCGGCCCTCCCTCCCCAAAGCTTCAGAAGCAGGGCTCCATTAGCCAGGGCAACCTGCACCACAGAATGCTGACCATTAGCCCCCCTTACCTGGGAGCTCTCCCTCACCTCCTAGACATGGTCAGCTTTATAAGGGCTTTAAGATGTCAGCAGAGCTGCCCCCACCTCACTGGGAGGGACCGTGGGAGCTGCAGTGTGAGGGCCTACACCTAATCCCCAGAGTAGGCAAAAGGGCTGCGTGACCCTTAGGGTGCTTTCCCAACACTGAAAGTGCTCCCCCCCACACACAAGGTTTTATTCTGAGAAATGTTAAACCAGTAGAGAAAGTGAAAGATTAGTACCATTAATATCTGGATTCACTGATTGTTAACATTTTTTAAAAGATTTTATTTATTTATTTGACAGAGAGAGAGCACAAGCAGGGGGAGCAGCAGGCAGAGGGAGAGGGAGAAGCAGGCTCCCCGCTGAGCAGGGAGCCGCATGTGGAGGGCTCTATTCCAGGACCCTGGGATCATGACCTGAGCCGAAGGCAGATGCTTAACCAACTGAGCCACCCAGGCACCCTGTTAACATTTTGTTTTTTAGGGGCGCCTGGGTGGCGCAGTCGTTAAGTGTCTGCCTTCGGCTCAGGGCGTGATCCTGGCATTGTGGGATCGAGCCCCACATCAGGCTCCTCCACTATGAGCCTGCTTCTTCCTCTCCCACTCCCCCTGCTTGTGTTCCCTCTCTCGCTGGCTGTCTCTCTCTGTCAAATAAATAAATAAAATCTTTAAAAAAAATGTTTTGTTTTTTAAAGAATTTGTTTATTTGAGAGAGAGAGAGTGCGCGGAGGGGCAGAGGGAGAAGGAGAAGGAGACTCCTGCTGAGTGGGGAGCCCCACGCAGATGCAGGACTCGATTCCAGGACCCGGAGATCATGACCTTGAGCCAGAGTCAGGTGCTTAATCGACTGAGCCACCCAGGTGCCCCTGAATGCTAACATTTTGCTACGCTGTGCTCTCTGTGTCTGTCTCTCTTCTCCTGAGCCATTGCCGACATCATGACACTTAAGCTGTAAATACTTCAGCATGTATTTCCTAAGGACGAGGGCATTCTCCTACATAACCACAGTACCATAATCACAGCCAATGATACTGGATTCAGCAGAAGTATTTAATCTATGGGCCATATTCATATTTTCCAGTTGTTCCCCAAATGCCCTTTAGAGAGCGCTGTGCACTTTTCCCAACCACAGCCTGCTGTGTGGGGGCCTGAACTGCAGTTTTCTCTCCCAGAAAGAGGGAAATGAAGTCACAATCCCTTAAATTGGGATAGTGACACACTGAATACAAACCATTTCAATTTCAATTAATCTTTTTTTTTAAAGATTTTATTTATTTATTTATTTGACACAGAGAGAGAACAAGCAGGGGGAGCAGCAGGTAGAGGGAGAAGCAGGCTCCCCACTGAGCAGGGAGCCCAATGCGGGGCTTGATCCCAGGACCCTGGGGTCATGACCTGAGCCGAAGGCAGACGCTTAACCTTCTGAGCCACCCAGGCTTCCTCAATTAATCTTTATAACCACTGAGTGAGGTAGGTACTAATATCCTCCCCATCTTACTGGTGAAGAAATTGGGGTTCAGAAAGTCTTCTCAGTGGCCCAAATCGTATGAGCCATTATTACCACTCCATGCTGTGCCATGGAGTAATTACAGAAAAAAAAGAAGATATTTACTGAACGTCTTCTGTCCTTCACATTCTTACCCTCTTCACGTGGCGTTAGGAGGTATTAGGATGTGCTCAGCTACTCCCGTTTTACAGACGAGGAAAGTGAGATCCAGCCCTCTGAGGCGGGTGGTAAACAATATTTACATTGTCAGGATAACATCAATGACATTTATTGGTAATCTTGGAGGAGGGTCCATATGGTTGGTTGTAGTTGCTGGGCAGACTATAAATGGCAATTCAGAATAAAAGTATGTCTGACTGAAGGTGAGAGGTGTGGAGAGGGGGTCCTCCAGTACTCTCGTCTTATGCCGAGGGAATTGGCGAGAGGCTGTCAGAGTGTTAGAAAACAAGAGACCAGGAGTGCCTGGCAGACTCAGTCAGTAGAGTACGCGACTCTTGATCTTGGGGTCGTGAGTTCAAGCCCCACGTTAGGTATAGAGATTACTTAAAGAAGTAAAACTTAGGGCCTCCTGGGAGGTTCAGTCGGTTAAGCGGTTAAGCAGTTAAGTGTCTGCCTTAGGCTCAGGTCATGACCCTGGGGTCCTGGGATCGAGCCCCCCTGCTCAGCGGGGAGCCTGCTTCTTCCTCTCCCTCTGTCCCTCCCCCAGTTCATGCTTTCTCTCTTTCTCTCAAACAAATAAATAAAGTCTTAAAAAATATTAAAACAAAAATTTTTTAAAAATTTAAAAAACCCACAAGAAACCAAATTTTGAGAATAAAGGTGCAAAATAATCAAAAAAGTAAATAATATCAAATATTAGATGGAAGAAAAGGAGAAAGAGAGATGGGTTTAGTGTAAGTTACCCATCATTTTTAACTATTGTTTTGGGTAACGGTTGATATTGTCTAGCAGTGGCAAAACAGGGAATCAGGTTATTAATTTATTATCTAGAGTGTAACCACCACAAGAACTAATAACAGAAAACGATTTGGGCAACAGGGTGGGGTTGAGGAGAGGTGGAACAGGAAGCTGTAGCTTGTTATCATAAGGTTTTTTGTCCAGTTTGATGGTGACTACCCCTAACAGTATGGAGAAAGGCAGGCTTTGAATTCAGACATCCTGGCTTCTAAATACAGAGAAGGGACAGGATGACAGACTTGGCCCTGCAGAAGCTTTTCTGAAATGTTGAGCCGAAACCAAGAGGGCCTTTCTAAGACCTTGGTGCCCACTGGGCTGGCTTTCTTTCTTTCTTTCTTTCCTGGGCATGCTTTTCTTTCTTCCTTTCTTTCTTTCTTTCTTTCTTTCTTTCTTTCTTTCTTTCTTTCTTTCAGGATTTTATTTATTTGAGAGAGAGAGAGCACGAGAGGGGGGAGGACCAGAGGGAGCAGACTCCCAGCCCAGCAGGGAGCCTGATGTGGGACTCGATCCCAGGACGCCGGGATCATGACCTGAGCCGAAGGCAGACGCTTAACCAAATGAGCCACCCAGGCGCCCCCCACACTGGGCATGCTCACCCAGAGAGAGCCCCAGGACACGGCATCCCCAGGAGGGTGCACCCACACCCCACATCCCACAGAAAGTATTAATACTTTTGTTGTAAACACAATTCAAAGATTCTTATAATTTTACTTTTCAAGGTATTTGGACACTGGTGACTCATTTCTTAATAATTCAGCTTAATAATAAGCTGAAGGCGACTTCTGGGTCACCCTGAACATAGGCAGAAATTACTGTGAAGCAAGAAAAATGTCACCTAAGAGTTATTTTCAAATATAATGAATTTTCATGAGAAGTACATTTAAATATCGATGCAGTTGACATGATGTTTCATTTTACAGCTGTTTCATTAAACCATGATTAATGTCAATTTTGCAGTTTTATTTTTTGTATCTTGGAACTCATGAAGTTTTCTGCCACAGGCCTCTGAAAGCTGCTCGGTCCCAGACCTTCTGTCCTAGGCACAGGTGGGGTGGGCACTGAGTGCAGATCTGGCCCCCAAGGGATCTGTGGGTGAGTATTTGAGACCTGCACCACTCTAGGACATTCGTGGCCAGCCTGAGAGTGTAGCTGAACTCTAAGGAAGTCACAAGACCCAGATGCCATCCTCAGGTCGTGGCTCCTTCTCAGGCCTTCACTGCAGTGGTTCCTCTAGCTTAGGGGACGGACTTCCCTGGCTGATTTCACAGCCAACATCTCATTTCCTTTCCATGGCAACCCTATGAGGTGGTAAGATAAACATTCCTCTCTATACACATGGGGAAAGCTAGGTAGCTTGCCCAAGGCCACATACCTTTAGGGAATCAGGTGGGGAACCCTGACTCCTAATCTTTGTCCTTTCCAATACTCCCGAGGCCATATACAGCAGTGGGCAGTGTCTTTAATGGCCCATGATTGTCATATCTGTTACAAAAATGCAGAAGTGACATTGACGTTTTTTGTTTGTTTTAAAGGTTTCATTTATTTATTTGAGAGAGAGAGAGAGAGAGAGAGAGCAGGAGCAGGGGGAGGGGCAGAGGAAGAGGGAGAAGCAGACTCCCTGCTGAGCAGGGAGCCTGATGCGGGGCTCCATCCCGGGACCCTGAGATCATGACCTGAGCTGAAGGCAGACGTTTAACCGCCTGAGCCACCCAGGCGCCCCACATTGGGTTTTTTTTTTTTTTAATTAATTTTGTTATTGCATTTATTTTGACAAGTCCTTAAGATTTGTCTTTCAGTGAAAGGTACTTAAAAGTACATCACCAATTTTATCACTCCTGCTAATTTTACCCAAAGGAACAAGGTAAAAGTGTTACATTTTGAGTTCTGTTTCTCATTTTCTCCTCAGAGTTGAAAATAACTATTGTGCATGACTTTAGGGCTGTGTTAAGCTGGCAATCCATTAAGACTTTTGCTTTTTATCTGGTCTGGACCTAATAACCTGGCCTTTCCCTGTTCACACACCTCCTATGATATCCAGATCTCTGTCACTCATTACCCATCTCCTTAGGGAATGTCATCACAAAGACACATCTGTTAAGGCCACATCACACCTCTGAGTCATCTCCCCACTTCCTCTTGCTGGCCGTGGCCAGAAAGAAATCAGAGGCCACTAGGGAGGTTCAGAAAGTGACCGCAGGGTTGGGGTGGCTGTGGGAAGTAGGTGGGAAGGGCCGTTGTGAGCTGGCCGCAGAGACCATGACACTCTCATACCCACATCCAGTCCCAAACAAAGGCCTCTGTGTTTGGGATGGCAGGGCTGGGGCAGATGTCGGGGGTGGGGGGCGGGGGGTTGGTGTGCTGATACAGTCTGGGAGAGGCTACCCAGGGCAGAGACAAGCCTGTAAAGTCAGGCTCAGCTGGACTGAGAGCTGGCACATAGTAGGGACTCAGGAAATATTTGCTCATTGATTACTCCCAGGATACGGGATAAATTTGTCCTTAAGCTGAGGGACAGACAGGAATGAATGTAAGTGCCCTTGGTCCTGAATTTCCCGGGCTGGTTTAGAGGCCACGTCCTTGCTTCCTTGGCTGCTCCCTGACGTGGGCCCTGTGAATGAATGGCCTGGTAGAAAATGCAGTCTTGGGAGTCAGCCTGACCTGCAGCCTCCCTGAGTTTCAGTTTCTTCCTCTGTGCAGCGGGGACAGTCCTACCTACCCCACAGGGTGGTGAGGGTCATCCTAGGGGGTGTTACAAACCATGTGGCATAAAGCTGACGTTAGTCGTCATCGTCGGGGGGCCCTGGCTCTGGATGCCCCGGGGCTCTCTGCACTCGGTCCGGGAGGGTAAATGCAGGCTAGACAACATGACTGAGCAGAACCAAGGATGCCGTGAACATGCGGCTCCCCAGCTCTGCAGACTCTGCTTCTGGGTGGATTTATCCCCAAAGGGGTGTTTATATACCAGACAGGGGGAAATGTTTCCCTGTCTGAGGGTCAGACAGAGCGGGTGGGAGTGGTGCCGGCTCTAAGACGTATGGTCCCTCTGGGCCCCACTGGGCTCCAGACTGCGGGCCTCTGGGGGGTGTGGGGGAGTGGAGTGGCCTGGGGTTTTGTTTGGCAAAGCCCGCCTATTATCTGGCCCAGGCTGTGTTTCCAGGGCATTATAAATAGCACTGGCTTCGAGAAGAGAGGTCGCAGATGTGGCTGAGGCAAAGTGGATGGGAAGGTGGGAGATGGGAAATGCTGAACTCAAGCCTTTGTGGGCCAGGATGCAGGCTGGGGCCGTCTCCATGGCAGTGGGACACGAGGGAGTGCTCAGCCTCGGTGCCTTTGAGGCAGAAGGCCTGACTTAGAAGCCAGAAAAGCCTGTGCTCAGTGGCCCGTGGGCCAAGGTGCCCACTCTATTTGCTTCCATCTGCCTCTTTGTAGAGAGAGCTGCACTGCTCCCTGAACCAGGCAGGGGACTGAGCAAGATTTCAGGTCTAGAGAGATGAGTCAAGCCTTTGGCTCCTCACCTTCAGCAACACCCTGTCCCCCACTGTGTGCCCTGGGGGTGCTTTCCCTCCACTTCAGAGAGAAAGGGAGAGAGGACCCCTTACTCTTCTATTTCATTCTATTCTCTTCTAAATTGAGGTACATTTTACAAAGTGGGAAATGCACAGATCTGAAGGGTCCAGTCTGATGCTTTTTTGATGGATGAATACACCTTCATAACCCACATCCCAGTCCAGATACAAAGCATTTCCCTCTTCTGTCTGTTCCCGTCAGTACACCTCCCCCCTCCCCACTGTGTCACTGTGCTGATTTGCATGACCATAGATGAGTGGTGCCTGTTCAGGCACTTCATGTAAGTGGAATCCTGGGGTATGATCTATTTTGTGTCGGGCATCTTTGGCTCAACGTAATATTTTTGAAGCTCACCCATGTTGAATGATGTAGTCTTTTCCTTTTATCTTCTGCTGTAGGAACACAACACAGTTTGTTGATGGGTGAGCCCTTCAGTTGTTTCCATGGCCCTAGGAGTCCCCTCCGCTGAGCATCCATAGGGTATCTGCTAGGGTTTTGAAAGTGAAGATGAGCTGGAAGTCTTTGAAGTCTGCTGTGTCACCTGCTTCCCCAGAACATTCCCATTTTGGTGGCTTCCCGTAAAAGGCCACAGGACCTTTTCTTTCCTTCATGGTCTGGAAGCCATCCTTACCTCCTAGAGGTAGAAGCTCAGATCACGAGTTGAGAGGTGACTGGTTTCCCAGTAAGACAGAAGGTTGTTCTCTAACCTGAATCGAGCAGGGGGTGGAGGACATTAGCCTAGAGGTGGTGGGAAGACACCCAAGGCCCAGAGTAGGGAGGTGACATGATGAAGCCGTATTTTGACAGAAGTACGGTCCGTATCCGCTTTGTTCAATGAGAGGACCTCAGCACCTAGCACAGACCGTGGCACACAGTGGGGCTTTCGAAAAGGAGGTGTGGAATGACCTAGTGGATTGCAAGAAAGGGAGTTGGGCTGGCATATCACTGTCCCATTCCTGACGTGGAGGGCCTGAGCGAGGGCAGCCCTGCTGGGAAAGGAACAGGAGAGTGGGTGGATTTTTCACAAAGGAAAACCCAGCAGGACTTCAGGAGTTGGCCGTGGAAAGGACAAAAGAGAGAGGAGAATCAAAGTAGCGTGCAGTCTTTTTGAAAGAGCTCTGGACTGAGCCAGAGGGCCTGAATTTGGAAACATGCCATGTATCCGTTTGCTAGAACTGTCCTAACAAAGTTCCACAAATTGGGTGGCTTCAGACAACAGAAACGTGCTGTCTCAGTTCTGGAAGCTAGAAGTCTAAAATCGAGGCGTCAGCTGGGCCATGCTCCCTCTGAGACCTGTTCCAGAGCACCGTTCCTCGCCTCCCCTAGCTTCTGGTGTTTGCGGGCAATCGTTGGCATGCGGTGGCCGAGAGATGCGTCACCCCACGTCTCTGCCTTCATGCTGATGTGGCCATCTCCTCCCTGTGGTCTTCCCATCATCTGCCCATTGTGTGTGTCTGTGTCCAAATCCCCTCTTAGAAGGCCAACCCTACTCGAAAATGACCTCATCCTAACTAATTACATCTGGAGCAACCCTGTCTCCAAATAAGGTCACATTCTGAGATCCTGACAGTTAGTACTTCAACTGTCTTTTTTGGTGACACAGTTCAATCCGTAACATACTACCTGCCTGATGACACTGCATGGGGCCATGCGTGTGAAGTCCTTTGTCAGTGGGCTGGCGTGAGGCATTTTAGCCGGGGGACCTGCTTTTCACTTCTTGTGTGCCCTCATTCCAATCTCTTCCCTTTCTGAGCCTCTGTTTCCTCATCTCATTTGGTCTCTTAAGTTCTCCACATCTAAATCCTGCAACTCTTTGTCTCGGAGGTTCTGAGCTTTCAAAGGCTGAGGCTCCGGGGGAGCTGTGAGGTCATTAGCTGCTGTGGGGAAGTCAGGAGGGGGGACCAGCCAGAGTAACAGCAGAGGCTTCCTCTAGGTCCTGCCCATCATAGGGGTACCCATCTTCTTTCCCCTGGTTGCTGGGACCCTGGAAAGTCCCGAGCGTCTTCTCTCTGGGCCAGGACAACCCTCACCTCAGCCAGGCCTGGGAGGCGGGCCTTCTAAAAATAGCTTTCTCCAATCGTGTCTCCCCATGCAGGAAACCACAGCAGCCTGATGAGGCAGGAAAAAGGTGTTTCCGAAAGAGAGGCCAGGAAAGGGAGAGGTTAGGTAGGGATTCTGGAGTCAGATGGGTTCCCGGGTGCTGGAGGAAAGGCACTGGGGAGGCAGCTAATGGGGGGTCAGTGGTGGCTTTCGTGCCACTGGTGCCACTGTGTGCGACAGGCAGGCAGATGGCTCCGCCTGGAGTCCGCCATTCAGGAACCCCGTGAGAACAGCCAGTGAGGAAGGCCCAGGAGGGATTGGGGCTGGGAGACTTGGGATTTCTCAACTTAGGTTGAGAGAGAGGATTGAAAGTGCCACATTCATTCATTCACTGGTCCGTTCATTCATTCACTGAGCATTTGCCTGACTTCGGGGCTGTGCTAGGGGCTCAGACAAGCAGTGGAAGGCTCATTTATAAAAACGGGTCAGGTGAGCAAGCCAGTGATTGCACTGGAGCCAGCTCAGGGCTGTTGGAGGGCAGAAGAGGGAATTGTAGCTGCTGGAGGAGGCAGGAAAGACCTCCCAGAAGTGAGTGCCCTTGGGTGCAAAGGCATTTAAAGCAGGGGTAAGAAATACCCCACTCCTCACCTCTGCTCTCCTAGCCCCATCCATTGTCCAACCCCAGCCTCCAGGAGGGGTCTGGGGAGCTGCCTTTATCCCCTTCATGGAGACTCTGGGCCAGTCCCTGGGGCCGGCTTTCTGGAGAATTGCCCCCTCTTGGCCAGCAGAGAGCACTGTCGTCCTTCCATCCCCTGCGTGGAAAACATGTTAGGT
Organism: Ursus arctos; assembly: GCF_023065955.2. Classification (NCBI taxonomy): domain Eukaryota; kingdom Metazoa; phylum Chordata; class Mammalia; order Carnivora; family Ursidae; genus Ursus; species Ursus arctos. Next base: position 38,095,035 of record NW_026622874.1, read on the forward strand.
TCTCAAGTGCCATCTCCTTGAAGAGCCTTAGAAAGTCATTAATCTTCCCCTGTAGAAACAGGCTTAATTCGGTTGAGGTCTCTGCAGTGGCACATGTCACAGGCAAAAGCTCAGACCAGCAGGCTCGTCCCTAGGGCAGGGACAATGGTGAGTCAGCCAGGGACCCAGCAGCTCCGACTCTTGCTTCCCCGGCCCTCCACGATCCTGCCAACCTCAGGGCCCCCCTTCATGGCTGGAGGGGCCTGAGGTAAAAACAGTCTGTTGTTTCTGTTAGGAAGCTCCAGAGAGTTCTGCTTGGGTGACAAGTTGAGATTGTTTTGCATTCCCATGCCACCAATAGTGATGTTGAAACGCTGCATTTGAACCCCTGTCATTCATCTGGGGTGGATGGGATTAGTACTCACAGGATCCTGGCACCTTCTGAGGAATCTGGGCAAATGTCAGCTGCTGTGCTCCCCTTTTTGTGACACAGTGCTTCGTAGTTTTGGAACAAAGGACAAAAGTTGGGGTATGCGCTTGCCCAGTGTTTCCCGGTCCAGCCCATGGGACAGCCATCAGATGCATCCTGATGCTTGTGTGCCCAGTCACGTGCCCTGACTCTTAAGTCCCCCCTTAGGGCCCCCAGTAGGCCTCGATTTTATTAACTCTCCATGTGAAGATCACTTGCAAAGCTGACTGTGGTCCCAGAGGTCCCCCTGGGTCACCCCAAGGGAGAACCGGAGTCAGAAATCACCCCGCCGCCTCCAGCCCACTCAGCTACAACCTCTACGTTGGCACCTTCCTCTGCTGGTAATCAAATGCCAGGGGATATTTCTTGATCTTCCCAGTTCTCAGGTGGGTAAACTGAGGCCCGCCTTGTCCATGCCACTCATACTGGAAAGAATAAACAATGAAAGCCCAGGCATAGCTGGCTGGAATCCAGTCCCTTTACTGTAATAATACCGAGAAATGTCAAGCAGGGTTTTTGTTTCAATAGAAGGGGAGGGAATGAAGAGAAGCAGGAGGCTGCATCTATGTGTGAAGTCTGGGGTTTGCTGGAGTCGGATGAAAGGGCTGCTCCGGGGCCTTGGAAACGAAGCTATCTGTGTGCTGGGCAGTGTCCAGGGTGGGTGTAGGGCTCTGTGTGAGGGGCTTGGAGGGGCAGGAAGGAGGAGGAGGAGGCCTGGCTGTCCAAAAAACAGGGTTGAGAATAAGGATTCTTGTCCTTCTGCCATGTTTTAGTTGCATGACTTTGTATAACTTACGTGTTCCCTCAATGCCTTTGTGAAATGGGGATCATTTAATCTAGCTCGTGGGGCTGGTGTGAGAACCGAATGAGATAAGCCACGTAGCACAGCTAGCACGGCGCCAGGCATGGGAAGCGCTGCTGTTTCACAAGTCGTGGCTCTCGGTGAAGCCTTGTGACCTTCTGAGCCCAAGTTTCCTCTCTATAATTGGGGCTATTCTGGGTTCTGCCAGCTCAGGTCTGCTGGGAGCCTTCGATGAGATGGTGATCATAGGTGCCTGCATGACATGGGTTCCCAGGAAACGTTGCCTTTTATCCATTGTCTCCTGCCCTTGGGAAGCTCCCCGTGCAGTCGGAGATCTGACGCTACAGATTGGCACACCGACGTAAGCCACCAGTGACTCTTCCAAGAGCTGCTGCCTTGGGGCCTCAGGGTGGCATGGGGGAGGCTCAGGGCCCCTAGCACAGTTGGCTTCCCAGACAAGAACTGGGAGCAATTTTTGAAGGAGGTGAGAAGCCCTGATGGTGGCCAAGGGGTCTCACCTGTGGGCCGAGGGGAGCGGGTTTGCCTCCGTAGTATTCATCACAGAAGGGAAGGCCTGGTAGGCCAGAGCTGTGGAAGGACTGCTTGCCTGTCTCCTGCGTGAGTCTCGTTTAGAAGCCCTCGAGAGCAGGGTGGTGTCTGTCCACTTCTCTTTGCGCAGGGCCCAGTGCCTTCCGCCAATAGGTGCTTAATAGAGGCTGCATAGAGGGATTCTGGGAAAGGGAGAAGGGGATCTGGCTCGCCCTTTGTCTGCATGCCCTTGCACTTTCCTATTGCTACCACCAGAGGGCACAGTTGCCCAGCAGAAGCCAGCCGGATCCCCACGCCCTCCTCTCCTGCGGGGACAGCTGCCAGCTGTGCATCTTTTGGGCCAGGGAAGCAGGCCCTGCGCATATCCCCGTCTTCTCCAGACTGAAAGAAGGTCTGGGGACGGCAGGCTCTGGAGCTGGGGGGTGGGGGCCCTGCCCTTGCAGGATGGCCTGGCAGGATGGGTCAGCCGGGAGGTTCAGCAGTATGGGGGAGCAAGCTGTATTTGTCTCCCTGGGAGCCAGGTGTGCCTCCAGTTTCCTGGGTGGCACCAAAAAGTCTCTTATTCTTGATTTTGGCTCCCACTGCCAGTGATACCACCTCCCCACCAAAATACAACATTCTTACCTTCTCCCTCGAAGGCTTTGTGTTTCAGGAGGTAAAGCTCGTTAAGTATCTTGGGTGAAGGATATGGAGCAGACCAGAAGGCTGTTGGTTGGCAAGAGCAAAAGGTCAGAGATTTTCCAGCCTGGGTTCTTATTCTGGGATCTTCTCCCCTTTCAGTTGTGAGGCTCTTGGCCAGAACCAGCCTTTCCTCCACCATCAGCACAGTCTTCCTGCATCTGGGATGGTTTGGGGTGCCCCGTTCCAGATGGGCAGAGGCCCCCCCAGACCCCTTAGGCTGGTGGCTCTCCTGGGCCAGGGATCCACAGGCAGGAGCCCAGTGAGCCTGCATCTGGGGTGGTTTGGGGTGCCAAGGGGAATGACACGCTGCAGAATGAGGCAGAGGAGGAGCTGGGGTTGGCCCTGGGCCCTGGGTTCCTTACCCCCTAGCAGGCCCCAAGAGGCAGGGATTTAATGAAACCCTGTCTCCCATTCCTTCAGGGCCCAAGTCACTGTTCCCATGGAAAGAAACCAAGGGCTCGACAATCTGGATCTCTGTTGCTGCGTGGCAGCATTTCTGTCTCCCCTCTCTGCAGAGCCCCTTTCCGGGGCCAGAGCAGCCACAGAGAGCTTCGGGATCTGTGCCATGAGCCCCGAGGCCTCCCAGGGCTCTGGCTCAGTGATGGGAAGGCCAGGCTGCTGTTCTAGGCCAGCCTGGGTGCCACGGTACAGACAGTGGGCTCGGGGAGCATATTCAGCACTTCTCTTGCATTTTCCGCTACCACAGGCCTTCCCGTCGTGCTCCCCAGTCATTATTCTTTCCAGAGGTCCCAAGCCGAGCCTTCATCCAGGGATTGGCTTGGGGCTCACATGGGGTGGGGCCTTGGTGCACTGAACCTTTTCTTGCTCAGGCCCCAAAGAGTCCTTGACCACAGGAGCCTCTGTAGTGGGCAAAGCTCACAGGCGACAGAACTTGCTGGGAGGACGGGAGTTCTGCTGTGAGTCCTCCTTGTTTTTTTTTGTTTTTGTTTTTTCCTTTCAAAGATTTCATTTATTTATTTGAGAGAGAGAGAGTGCACAAGCAGGGGGAGCAGCAGGCAGACGGAGAGGGAGAAGCAGGCTCCCCACTGAGCAGGGAGCCCGCTATGGGGCTTGATCCCAGGACCCTGAGATCACGACCTGAGACGAAGGCAGACGCTTCACTGCCTGAGCCACCCAGGCGCCCCCTTCTCCTTGTTTTAAAGAGACAGTGTTGGGGGCGCTTGGCTGGCTCAGTTGGTAGAGCACGTGACTCTTGATCTTGGGGTTATAAGTTTGAGCCCCACTTTGGGTGGAGAGTTTACTTAAATAAATAAATAAATAAATAAATAAATAAATAAATAAAGAGACTGTGTTGGCAGTCCCACCTGCTGCTGGGACAGTGGGATGTTGTCAACCACTGAGGTCGTCCTAAATGTAGTCATTCTTCGATATTGTGAGAATGCGGATTTGCGTACAGAAGGAGCAGCCCCCAGCCTAAAGCACGGTGGGAGCAAAGGTGAGCCCTCCGCCCCCATCCCAGGCGGTATTCTACAGAAGCGGGATGTGCGCGCGCACAGACCTGGCTGTGATTCCCGGTGCTGCGACATTCTAGCGGCATAACTGACCACAGTGCTTTAGTTTCCCTGACTGTCTATGAGGTTGTGGTGAAGACCGGAGAAGATTCGACCTGCAGAGTAGCTCGCTTACAATAAACACATAATAAGGGTTAGTTTTACTTCCCACCATTTAGGTTTCTAGGTCTTTCTTCTGAGTCCTTTTTCCCCCAGACCCTGGAAAACCACGGACAGAAATGTTTCCCCTATCAGACTATGGGCTCCCTGAGGGCAGGGCTCTGTCTGCCCCATCAGTGTGGGGTTGACTGGAGAGCCAGGGCTCTGTTTCCCACACTCATCCTTGAGCCTCCATGAGGTTCTGCCTTGCCCATCAGAGTGGGAGCTCGCTGAAGGCAGGGCTGCGTCTCCTCCGTCAGACTGGGAGCTGCCTCTGCTTAGGTCCTCAGGCAAGTGAACACCGGTGTGGAGTAAGAGGACCGAGGTTGGAGCAAAGACACCTAAGAATTAAGGGCAGTTAGGTTTGAGAATCATCGATTTGCCAAGGAGGGCAGGTAATGAATGCCACCTACTCAGTGGGCTCTGAAGGCATTTTTCAGGCATCAAGGACGCCCCCTGACCTTGGTGTTGGGTCCTTGTTGGCAGAAGGTGTTTCTGAAGTGGAGACATCTGGAGGGCAGATGCCGGGCTGGCTGGGATGGGTGGAGGCCTGGAAGGCTTGGGATTCCAGGCTCCGTGAGTCACCCTCCTGCACAGCAGCCCGCCAGCAGCTGGGCCGCACGGGTTGGTGGGCCAGGCCTGTCCGGACAGTGCTGCCCTCCCATGGGGCACAGCGGCATCTCATCAGGAAAAGACTGAAGGGACCCCGGCAGGGCCTGACTGCGTGGTGAAGTTGCCTTCTCACACCAGCCTCCCTTCCCTCTGAGTGGGGCTGGAAGGGTCACCCGTAGCAGGTCATTCTGAGAGTAGACACAAGTCGATTGTGGCCACCTCTTTCTGTTTGAGTCCAGCGGGACTCCCAGGCTGTTGATGTGCTCTCCTGGGCTGGGGTGGATAGATGGAGGTGAGCTGGCCTGGAGGGGGGAGGCAGGGAGGGGTGGGACAGGTCCTGTCTGTGGTGTTTGTCAATGAGAGACCAGTGAGTCACCAGGAGGGAAGGTGGGCTCTGAAGTCAGACACCTTAGTTCAGATCCCGGACCCTCCTTGCCGGGATGATCTCAGACCATCTCCCGAGCATCAGTTTCCTCTGCTGAAAAGTGGAGCTGCAAACAGCACAGGGGAGTGGCCGGATCAGCAAGGTAATGGGTTTTGCCAGAATGCACGGTTATGAGTATTAGGACGGCCCCTGATTGAGCTGTCCTGGTCTCGTGGCGAAATCCTAAGGGAGGATGTACGGGGGAGTGACGGACTAATTGAGAGGTGACAGGAGAGTGCGGACGTGCTGAGCACGTCCAAGCTGCCCCTGGTCTCACGCCTCCTGGCCTCCTGCGCACCCACCCAGCAGAAGGAAGCCTGTGTCTCCTGGAGAAATCTCTGAGAGCCTCCGGACCCGGCACCCAGCCTGGCCGACAGACCGCCGCCCGCTCCCTTGCACAGTCTGTCACCGCCTGGACATGATTTTCTCTGGCGTCGCCTAGCCTGGGAGAAGTTGTTGGACCTGGGCCAGGGGGCACGTACTTGGAGGCCCTGACTCCCAGATGCTGCCCGTGTCTGCTTCAGGTGCCATGGGCGCAGCAAGGGGAGCCCCAGAACCCGCCAAACCTGAAGGAAAGAGGGGGCCAGGGAAGCGGAGGCCACCTGTGACTGTCACCCCTCTGCTCTGAGCTCAGTTTCCCCATCTGCAGCGTGAGGGCGCTGATTCCCCTGTCCGTGGGGGCTGGAAGGGCAGCAGGAGGAGACACGTGGAAGAGACAGGGCTTCGGAGGGCAGGATGCCGCAGTCGGGACAGGCAGAGGCCGTGCAGGCCGACTGTGCAGCTGGGGGTCCCTGAGCCTCGCGCTGAGCAGGGGTCCACTCCCGCGTGGGGAGGAATGGTGGAGGATCTGCTCCCCCGCTTTCTAGCCGGGAGGCCTTCCCCTTTGGAGGCTCAGTGTCCTTACCTAGAAAGAGGAGCGTATTCGTTTCCTGTTGATGCTGTCGCAATGACCACCGGCCCAGTGGCTTGGAACAACACAGATTCCTCGTTGCATGGCTCTGGGGCTCAAAGGTCCCACAGGGTATCACGAGGCTAAAATCAAGATGTTGGCGGTGCTGTGTTGCCTCCTGATTCAGTTCCCTTGACTTTCCCAGATTCTAGAAACCAGTCTTACTCCATGGTCCGTGGCCCCTTCCTCCGGCTTCAAAGCCAGCAAGAGCAGGTCAAGTCCTTCTCACGCTCCCGCTGCCGTGTCTCTGGCTCTGCAGAGGGAAAGAGTCTCTGCTTTTCAAGGACTCATGTGATTCGATTGGGCCCACCTGGATAATCCAGGATAATCTCCCCATCACAGCATCCTTAACTCCCAATACATCTGCAAAGGGCCTTTGCCACTTTGGGTAACATATTCATGGGTTCTGAGTGTTAGGGCACCAATGTCTTTGGGGTCCATTGTTCTGTCTCCTGTAAGGAATAAGAAAGGTCCCTATCGTCAAGGGTTCTTGGGAGGAAGACACAGATATTTTAAAAAGCTAATACCTGTAAAGTGAATGTCACATACTCAGTGCTCCATGAATATTAGGTTATTGTTTTTGTTTTTGTTTTAAGATTAAAAAAAAATTATCAGAGAAAGAGAGAGAGAGAGAGCACGCGCACACAAAGCAGGGGGAGCAGCAGGCAGAGGGAGAAGCAGGCTCCCCACTGAGCAAAGAGCCCGACGTGGGACTTGATCCCAGGACCCAGGGATCATGACCTGAGCCAAAGGCAGACACTTCACCAACTGAGCCACCCAGGCGCCCCTGGTTTTGTTTATCATCATTACTCTGTAAGTTATTAATGCCACTTTCCTAAGGGAGAAGGTGCAGGTCTGGTTTCCACTGGGCTCTGTCACTCTCCCTCCCTGTGCCTCGACTTCCTCCTCCGGCAGAAGAGAATCAGATCCTGCTCTTGGCAGCTGTGACTCCGGGCCTGGGAGACACACAAAGTTTTCCTTGTGTTGTGTGAGAGCGGCTGCCAGCAGCGGGCACGGGGCCCGGCCCATGGCTATCCCAGGGACACAGCATTCACCGAGATCACAAGGGAACAGAAGGGCCCCTTCTTCGGAGGGCAGAGAGGTTCCAAGCGGGTCCCTGCAGGAACTGAACCCCCTCTGTGGGAGAGAATCGCTTCTGTTGTGAGGCTGCCTCACTATTTGCAAAGCGTTTTACAATCATTTTTATTAGCAGAGCCCCTGAGACCTGAGCATAAAAGAAGGGCTGTCACCTACCCCCTGCCTCTCTGGGGGAAACTGAGGCCCGCACAGTTGCAGGCAGGACCCCAGGCTGCAAGATGAGGTGGGTTTGACCTTTAGGGCCCTCGTGGCTTCAGACCAGCATTTCATAGGCGCCAGACCCTTCCCCCAACCCCCAGTCCACTGAACTGAACCAAAAATTAACACCCAAATGCCCCCAGCACTTCTCAGACTTTTCTTTAAAAGACCAATTTGAAATGCAGCCACCCTCTTTCATGTCAAAGCTCTGGCTGGTCCTTTCTTTCGGATCCTGGCTGTGCCCCCTTCCCCCACAACTCCGAACTCTCCCCATCATACCCACGCTCCTTCCTGTGGGTGCCAGGGGCACACTCTGCCCCACCGCCCAGCACTCTCCTGACAAACACAGTGTGTGATGGTTTCTGCAAAGGGGCCAAGGGGCAGGCCACCTGTCCCCGCACTTCAGCTGCTCACTCTGTTCTCTGAGGACCCCTCCCCATGCCCACGGAACATGCAGCAGCTTCCTGTACATCCCAGTTCCCTGTGAAGGCCTGGAGGAGGCCCAGTGCCTCCAGGAGATCTTCCTACTGAGTCTACCCCACCCCCACCTCTGTCTCCCTCATGCTCCCTCCTCCCCCATCTTGGCTCCCTCTGCCCCTCAGTGTCCAGGGATACTCAGCTGTCACGTGGCTTCGAGGATATGTTCTCCATCCTGTCTCTGCCCTAGTAGCTTTCACACACACAGCTTTCTTCCCCTGCCCACCCACACTCACAGATCCCCTCTTCTCTCGGGAAGTGGCAGCGGTGCCCCACAGGCCCCCCGACCCATAGTTCCTTTATTCCCCTGAATTTTAACTAGGGTTTTCTTTCCTGGCTAACAGAACTCATCACAGGAAAATGGAAAAGCATTAAATAGCCATAATCCCCCACTCCAGAAGCAAACTCTGTTCACATTTTCTTCTAGTCTTTTCTCTCTCTCTCTCTTTTGTTTAAAGATTTTATTTATTTATTTGTCAGAGAGAGAAAGCACAAGCAGGGAGGGTAGCAGGCAGAGGGAGAAGCCGGCTCCCCGATGAGCAAGGAGCCCGATTCGGGACTCGATCCCAGGACCCTGGGATCATGACCTGAGCCAAAGGCAGATGCCTAACCAACTGAGCCACCCAGGCACCCCTCTTTTCTCCTTTTTAAGGCAAATTTGTCTCCTCATAGTTGGTATCACAGTCTGCGTACAAGTTCCTGGTTTTCCTTTTTGCTTAATATGATCACCGTATTTTCCCTATCAGAGCTCTGTAGGCATCATTTTTCACATTTCTAAAGATCGATATGCCATCCTTTGCTCAACCATCTAGGATTCCTCCTCACCTATAGTCCCCAGACCACAGGGTGATGACTTCATCAGTGTTCTGGAATAGTCGCTTTCTCCCACCCACCAGCCCCAGCCTCCCAGCCCCAGCCTCCGGAAGATAAAAGACATGACCAGCTGCTCTTCACGGGACTCTGATTAGGATCGGCGCATCACACCCTCCCCACACCCTGCCCTTCCTGCCTCACCCCATGGGAAAGCCCTCCGCTGCAGGGGGGGAGCTGACAAACATCCCATCCTGTGCCCTGAGAGCCAGCTTCTGTTGGTGCAGGGGGTTATCTCTGTTGTTTTTTCTGATGGGGCTGTGCCCAGACTTGGGGCTGGGCCAGAGGGAACTTGACCTGCAGAGATCAGTGGGGTTCACGGCCTGCTCGGGAGGAAATGGGCGACCAGGTGCAGGGCTTGACAGGTGTCGCCGGATGGGCTCTGCCACCCCTTTTGGGTCTGTTGGCACCAGAGCTCAGGGAGGTGCTGCAGGAATCCATTCGGTCTAATTTAACCGGTAGTGAGGATCCACTGTGTGTATGGACGGCGTCAATGCGCCCAAGGCTGTCAGGCACAGTGGGGTGGATCTCTTTTCAAATCCAGCTTGACCAGTGTCTACCCAGGAGAGGCTGTGACTTCCTCCCAATCCATAGACAGCTGCTTTCCCAGGGTCTCTACCCAAGGCTTGCATCTTCCGGATTTGTGAAGCCCCTGCACTCACATCTAGAATGTCCTTTCTCTGTACGGTACAGAGCAAAGTATACTGACCCATATAAGGATGAAAACCAGAGACTGAGCCCCAGTGAGTGCTTTGGTGTTTATCACCACCTTCAAGACCTCCATCAAGACCCTGCAATGGAAAGCAAGCTGTGTGGCCTCCTGTGAGTGCCTGGAAGTTGTGTGGTTGTGGGCTGCCCAGGCCGTGTGTCAAAGGAGCAGTTGAGTGTAGGCATCCTGGGCTGACAAAGAGAAGGGAGACTGTGGGGGCTGGAGTGAAAAGGTAGTGGGGGGCAGCTGCTGAGGGCCTCCCCCTGTTCCTCTAGCCCAGAGCAAGCCACCAGGGCAGTGGTGGTCCTGGGGTGGCTCTTCTTTTCCCGAGTGAGCAGTCTCCTATGGGTAGATCTGGGCTGCCAGCCCTGGGACCCTAGAGCTCTGATTCCCATAATGCTCAAAGCCTACCTATTAACACAGCGTCAGCAAACTGCCCCGCGCCTCCCACGGCTGCATCGGAAATCCCTGTGGTGTGCTGTATGTGTTCTTTCTGAGTTGTAGGTGGTGACATGCTCGTCACATCTGGGTCCAATACAGTTCCCGTCAGGGCCTCTGTGGCTGCATGCACACACATGACCACAAACACGCCGACTGCATAATGGGCTCAGGCAGACATGGGTTTGGTAATGACTGTGGCTGTCAGGCATGTAGTTTTAGCTCCTTGGCCTCAGTTGCCTCATCTGTAAAATGGGAGTATTCATCATGTGCACTACATCGAGTTGTTGTGCAGATTCAGTAAGATGACACAAGCAATGCATGTTGGCACAGGGCCCGTCCCAAGAGCCTGGTCTCAGGAAAGAGGGCTCTGTTGCAGGGGTCTCTGGTCCTCAGGCTGCTTATTGATCCCTCTCTTCCCTAGAGCGTCTGTCTGGTCTGAAAGTCCAGATGTGCCTCGTGCACACACAGAAGGCTCTGGGGGTTCCTCTAGGTCACTGGGCTTGAATGACAGGCCCGGGGGAAGAAGGTCAGTCTGGAAGGCACGATAGGTGGGCCCAGAGCCTGCACAGCTGTGCAGGGTGAGGCCTCCCAGCTCCCCACTCCTCCCAGCTGCTTCCCGTTTGTTAGCAGGACACCTGCGGAGAACCTCATTTCCTTCCCATGCTGGACACATCCAGGCTGTTCCCTTACCTCCAAGACTTCTGTTCAGAGCCATCAGCACTCCTCAGGGCTAAAAGCTTGCCTGCAGTGAACAGCCAGCCCTGGCCCGAGATGCTCAGACCAAACCCATCAAGGTCTGTGGCTGATGTTGGGTGGGTTCCTGTGACAGGTGAGTCCACTGGAGTTGGCCTGGCCACCTCCTGCCACCCCAGGGCAACAGGGGTTCATGGCTATAGGACAGATGCCTCTGAGGCCAGGTCCTGCCCGAGGGGCGCTTTGGGTTAGGAAGGTTTTTGCCGTTTGACACTAACATCACCTTCCGTTCTTGAAGCCAGCGACTACAGGGATCTCAGAGCACATGTTTGTACAGCACTGGGGATGCTCAAAGGGTGTCGTGGGCCTCTCTGGCTGATACATCAGCCTTCTCTTCACTTTTGAGATTACTGACGATCTCCTGCCATCTGACACCGTATAAGACATTCTAGATTGCCAAGATTATGTCTGTGTTTAAACAGGTATCTAGGAAGAGGGGCACGTAGGTGGCTCAGTCGGTTGAGCATCCGACTCTTGGTTTCGGCTCAGGTCATGATCTCAGGGTTGTGAGGTCGAGCCCCATGTGGGCTCCGTGCTCAGTGCAGAGTCTGCTTGAGGTTCTCTCTCTTCCTCGCCCTCTGCCACTCCCCCCACTCTTGCTCACACTCACTCGTGCTCTCTTTCTCTCAAATAAATAAAGTCTTTAAAAAATTATCTAAGAAGAAACAGGACAAGTAAATGCAGTCCATGGATCTGTACAGGGCACTATAGACAAGTGGTAATGCTGGCAAAGACTATGAGAATTAAGAGATAGAACTCATTGATGTTCATTTGCTGAGCATGAAGGGCGTAGGGTAGTCATGCAGAATGTCTCGACTTGTAGGAAAGAAACACTAAAGGAATCAGGGACGGTGGCAGAATGTCAGCGAGTTACTCTCAGATGGTTTAGGGGAACCCAGTTCTTTGTACTAAAACTGGAAACTTTTCTCTAATTTTAAGATGGTATTCCAAAAAAGTTAACAATCAATCAATCAATCAATCAATCAATAAATAAGGTTTAAAAAAAACCCCAAACAAACACAAAGGACGAAAAGATCAGCAGCTTTCCATGGGCCTGACCTAAGCTTTCTTTTCCTATTTGAAATCTCTGTGGTCATGTAGGTATATTTCCATTACCCTTTGCTATTTTAGGCGTGGTCTGAATCCCTACAGGCTAAGTGATTGACCCAAGACAGCACCGAAGAGTAGATCACAAATGTCTCACAGACCTAGTCGGGTCAGAGCCTCGCCACGGATCCAGGGGTTGCACGTGAAGCAGTGGGGTGTGTGGGGAGTTGTAGAGAAGAGTGCTGAGTCCTGAAGCTTGAGAAACGGATTTATGGCACTGTTTTGCGGGGGGGCTGTTATCTGGGGAACATGCAGTGTCTCAAGGAGCTGCCCATTTCTCTGTACTACCTTGTGGGGCAGCCTGAAGAGAGGGACGCTGTCCTGCACTGGGGAGGGGGCCTTCAGGGTGAAAGCAGTCCATCAGCCCTGTGCTAGGAAGTCCCCTCGTCTCCCCTGTTCTCTCTTAGCTCAGCTGGACACCTTCTAACACTGTGGCAGCATAAAAAGCATGAAGGCTTGGAGGCAGAAACCCACATCTCCAGCTTCTAAGCAGTGGGCAAGTTAGTTTGCTTCTGCTGTTGTAAATCTGCAGTCTTACCTGGGAAATGCAGATCCCACCCAGCCTGCCTACACAGGGGTTCTCTCGGAGCCAAATGAACCAATGTACGTAAAAATGTGTTCCCTGTAAAATGCCGTATTTGTTTGACATGTTATGATTTATCATTTATTATTTATAGGACTTGTTATTTATTATGATAGAGATATTACAGCCACCCTGGGTGGGAGCTCCTCTGGACGCTTTTGTGTCCTGATTAAGCTGACCTGAAAAACACCAAACAAAAAAAATTGGAGCAGGTGGAAGGAAGCATGTTCCCTCCCTACCTGGTAGGAGCCCATGGCCTACATGCAAGCTCGGCCCAGGGCACACCCCACAAACCCAAAGATCAAGCAACTGCCACAGTCAGGCCCTTCCTCCCAGCCACCAGGAGCTTGGTCATCAAGACAGCCCTGAATTCTGTCCTCCTCTCATTCCAGGGGGTGTCCGCTCACACCCCCCAGCCTTGCCTCCAGCCTCTGCAGGTCCCCCCAGTGAGAAGTACAGGCCTGCTTCTGGGAAGAGGCCCCATGCTGGCTGGGAGTCTGTCCTTAGAGAGGACAGGGGGTAAGTCTTCAGGATTGCGTATGCTGGAACCACAGAGAGACTGTGGGGACATTTGCCTGGTGTACTGGGGGCGGGACAAAGCTTTTCTACCCAGTTTACAGCCCGGCCGATGCTAGAGGGTCTCTCCCCTTCTGACTTGGAAGAGGCACCGGGCAGTCAAGCCTCTTGGTGTCTCAGGATCTGTTCTCTGAGCAGAGGCAGGGTTGTTTCTGGAAGCCCAGGTACAGAAGGAATGTGGCGTCTGCGGGTCCTCCACCCCTGGAACCTCAGGCCTGACAGCCTGGCCTGTTTTCTACCATTCAGCCCTGCAGCTGCCCATGCTCTGCTGCTGACCCTGGTTGCTCGTTGCTAAGGCGACAAAGCCCTCCAGCTTCCTGAGCTTTTATAGAATCTCAGGCACCCATTTCCACCAGGGTGGAGGTGCCCTGTGCCTGCTTCTGTCCCTGCCAAGGGCTGCATCGGGCCTGCTGGGTCTGGCAGCCACTGATTGGGAAAGGGCAGAGTGGTCAGCGTGCACCACGACCCATGTGGGCTCAAAGACACTGGGTCCCGGGTCTCTAGACACACCAGTGGGATTGCACAGGCCTTCAGTGTGAGAGGCAGAAGTCAGACTGACCTCCCTGAGCCTCGTGGTCCGTAGTAAAGTGGGCATAGAGGTGGGATTGCTGTGAGAATCCAATGAGATGATGAGTGTGGTCATGGATGCAGGGCTCCTAGCACAGTGCCTGACAATAGCAGATGCCCAGTACATAAACGACAGCTCCCTTTCCTATGTCGTCGTGGCTGATGGTGCTTGCAGACCAACGTCAAGTATGTTTCAAGCACCTTCCATGTTCGAGGCACTGCTAGGCTCCAGGCAGGGGGAACGGAGACCCTGCAGACAGGGTGCCAGCAGCGCAGCTGAGGAGCCAGGCCTCCCACCATCTGAGATCCCAGACGAAAGGGGACCACAGAGTAAGCACCCTGGACCTGTCCTTGGGTCGCTGGCTACGGAAGCCCCACAGTGTCACTGCAGGGACCCCTCAGTTATCCACAGTCAAGGTCTGGGGGCCTGGCCAGCCTTTCTGTTTTGCCTAGAATCACTTATTATAGCTTTTATTTTTCTGTTGCAGCAAATTTCCGTTCCCTATTTTGGTTTTGTTTATCCACCATTAAAGTGGGATTACACAGGAATTTATCCCGTGTAAGTGATCAGCAATGTGTACAAAGATCGCGCTGCAAGAATGTCCTCTGCAGGGCTGTTGATCACGGTGGAAACGGTACAAACAGCAGTGGACAGTCCAGCCGTCTCGTGGGAAGGGGTGTCCGCGCGGTGCCCGGTGCCCCCGTCGGGAATTGGCAACAGCTCAGGGAGTGTCCCATTCATGTTGTTCATGGATGGGCGTGTGATCAGAGATTAAAGGAGAAAAGCATGGGATCTCTGATGGGGGAGTGAGGAAGCTGGGGGAGCAGGGCTCCTCGGCCCCATGAAGGTGGAGGCCTGCTGTGCGCTGCGTGGTGGGTTCCGTGGTGGTCAGATATCTCCAGCCCGCAGGGCTGTGCGTCCCACGCTGGCTTCTGTGGCTCCCAAGAGCAGTTGTGTGGTAGGGCGCGTTCCAGACCTGGAGTCGAGATACCTGGGTTCTAATTCCTCTTGGCCTCCGCTGCCATTAGTGAAGTGGGGACAGCGGTACCTGTCTGACCTGCTGCCAAGAAGTCCTTACGAGACCACAGATGAGGCAGACAGCCCTCTCTATGCGGTGCAGGGGAGGACACACGGATTTCTTTTTTTCTGGAGCAGTGAGCTCCTCACTCCTTGAGTAGATGCCCTGGGACATGGGGAGGTGTCCAGCTTTGCTCTTCTTGGCAGTCGCTTCTCTTTCTGGCCTGGTAGCCATCTCCTCTTGGGCTGTCTGGGTCTTGCCCCTCCCTATCCCATCCCATTCTTTCCAAGAGCAGCCCCAGAGAAACCTGAGCTGGCCGCTGTCAGCCCAGAGTGCAGGGCCCATGCGGTCTGAAACCACGGTCGTCACCGGGGAGGTGCCATGGGCGAGCCCTCCCCTTGAAAGTCAATAGACAAACTTTGCTTAAAGCCCTGACACAGTGTTTGTTTGCACTGGTCAAGCTCAGATTGAATTACATGGGCACAGGGCCTGTCCCCGAGGTATTTACCATGTAGGCCAGACACCCTGACTGATTCAGAGGACATAGAGACAGCAGGATATCAGGCCAAGGCAGACCACGGGGAGCTGACCCTAGAGTACTGGATTCCCAGAATGCGGCTGCTAACCCCGGGGAATTTCTCATCTCCTGATGAGAGTGTATGTGTGCACACATGGGCACGTGCACACGCACGTGCGTGCACCTTTGCCACGTTCCCAGATTTGAAGGGGGAGGCATGTGACCCCAGGTAAACCCAGATGCAGCTCCTGCCCTACCTCTTCTCTGGCCCAGCTCTTCCGACCCAGCCCCTAACAGGGGGCTGTGGTTATCTCCCCCGCATCCCCCGCGGCTGTACCTGCCTTGCTGTCTTGCAGTCAGGGCCCTCCATAATGATAGCGGGAGGCCCGATTTGTCTTCCGCCCCAGGCCAGCCTGCTTTTCTCCTGTGGTTGGCTCCAGATGTGGTTGCCCCGGGCATGGCCACAAGAAAGCCCAGACCCGCTCAGCAGTGGGTTTGCCAGCCACTGGCCCTGGCAGCTTGGGTGGCGTACCCTGGTCTCCACTGACTCTGAGAACCCTGTATCAGAGCCACTCCCCACCCTGCCCCAGGGGAGGGGGGGGATGAAGGGGAAACTTGTCAGCAGACCTCCAGCTGCCCTGGCCCAGCCCTGGGGCCCACCCAGTCTGTAAACAGCCCGGTCAGCCCAGCCCCCAGTAGTGTGTCCAGGAGATTCCAGGAGGGGCTGTTACGGTACAGTGTTACACTCAGCGAGTGCACAGAGACCAGATTCAGTGGGTGCAAATTCTGAAGTTTGCTCTTCCGAGCTGTGTAACCTTGGGGCAGGTTATTTAACCTCTCTGAGCCTTTGTTTCCTCATCTATAGAATGAGGATAATAATAGTAACTCCTAGGGTTCTTGTAATGACTGAATGAGCTAATATAGGAGAAGTATGTAGAATAGCGTCAGGTATACGATGAAAGTCGTGGGCATTGTGTCCAAGAAATGCACATCCCACTGGTGGGGGGGTGACTGGATCCCAGGAACCCCTAATCTGGGCAGACTGGAGACCTATTTATAGGCATTTATTGAGCACTCTTCAGTGTACCTAGTCCAGGAGAGGGGAAAAAATGTGGGTTTAGCCTCAGGGGCTCACCATCTGACAAAGAAAGTAAGCCATGCACATTCCATAATCTAAGCGGGGACGTATTTAGCCCTGAGAGTCAGGGAATTTCAAAGAGGGGGACATTGTTTCCCTAGAGAAATCCAAGAAGACTCTGTGGAGGAGGTGGCATGAGAAATGGACTTTGCAGGATGATGGGTGTGGGCTGGATGGTAGTTAACTGGAGCAACTGTGCAGGCAGAAGGAGCACTCTGAGTCAGAGTGGGCAAACCGGAGAGCTTGTGGTGGTCACCTGTAGCAGTAGTACTCCTGCTAGCAAACAGAGGGGCCCAAACCTGCTTACGCTCATAGAAAAAGACTTTAAAAGGATACAGTGGTAACTCACTGAACTGGTGGGAAGGCTGGAGAACCAGGTTTGGAAAACCTGCCGGTTCTAAGGGAAGCTGGTGTCTTGAACCCCAGTCTGAGTCATGCCACCAGGAGCCTGCTCGGATCAACTCTGCTGCCACTACCAGAAACTACACAGAGCCCTCAGCATGCCTGCCATCGCCACCGCCACCAGCCGTGTGAGACCAGATCCTCCCAGCCTCTTTTCATTGTCTGCACAGTGTCACCGTCTCGGGCAGAAGGAAACCGAGCTGATGGGCCTTGTGGCAGCTCCCACATCACTCTGGCCTCTGCTGTCTGCTTGGGGGCACTTCTTAGTTTCATGAAAGTTTCAAAAAAAGCAAAGTGTTCCCTTTTTCTCTTTTCTGGGACACATGATGTAAAACTGGTGTTAATTCTCTTTTAAGTGTTTGTATAATTCTCCAGTGAAACCATCTGGGCCTGGAGATTTCTTTTGGGAGAGTTTTCAAATTATGAATTCAATCTCCTTAATAATTATAGGTGATTAAAATTACCTACTTCATATTGGATGAGTTATGGTAGCTTGTATTGAGTAATTCATCAACTTTGTCCACATTGTCAAATTTATTTGTGTAAAATTGTTCATAGTATTCCCTCATTATCCTGTTGATGTTTGTGCCATCTGTAGTGATATTGTTTCATTCCAGATATTGGTAACTTATGTCTTCTGTCTCTTTTCTTTGTTAGTCTTGCTAAAGATTTGTCCATTCTTTTGATCTTTTTAAAGAATTAACTCTTTGCTAAACTGATTATCCTTGTTTTTC
This sequence comes from Ursus arctos, assembly GCF_023065955.2. Classification (NCBI taxonomy): domain Eukaryota; kingdom Metazoa; phylum Chordata; class Mammalia; order Carnivora; family Ursidae; genus Ursus; species Ursus arctos. Next base: position 38,112,359 of record NW_026622874.1, read on the forward strand.
TGTTTTCAGTGTATTGATTTATGTTCATTTCTTTTTTGAGATTGATTTTATTTATTTTTTTTAAAGATTTTATTTATTTATTTGACAGAGACAGAGACAGCCAGCGAGAGAGGGAACACAAGCAGGGGGAGTGGGAGAGGAAGAAGCAGGCTCATAGCGGAGGAGCCTGACGTGGGGCTCGATCCCACAATGCCGGGATCACGCCCTGAGCCGAAGGCAGAAGCTTAACCGCTGTGCCACCCAGGCGCCCCAGAGATTGATTTTATTTTTAAGTAAACTCCACACCCAACATGGGGCTCAGATCCACAACCCCAAGATCAAGGGTCGTACATGTCACTGATTGAGCCAGTCAGGAACCCCTAATTTCTGTTCTTCATTGTGTTATTCCTTCTGCTTGTTTTGGGTTTACTCTGCTCTTCTTTTTCTGGGTTCTTGAGATGCGAGCTTAGATTATTGATTTTTGATTTTCCTTCTTTTCTAATGCGTGCATGTAGTGCTATAAATTCTCCTCTTGACACTGCTTTAGCTGCATCCCATAAATTTGGTATGTTGTATTTTCATTGTTATTCAGTTCAATGTATTTTTTCATTTCCCTTGAGTTCCTTTTTGATTCTTAAATTATTTAGAAGTGGGTTGTTTAGTTTTCAAGTGTTTGGAGAATTTTCTGTTATCTCTATTATGAATTTCTAGTTTGATTTCATTATAGTCAGATAACACACTCTATAATTTCAGTTCTTTTGAGTTTGTTGATATTTGTTCTATGACGCAGGATGTGGTCTGTCTTGATACACATTCCAAGGGCACTTGAAAATAAGCTGTATTCTGCTGTTGTTTGGTGGGGTGTTCTATAAATGTTGATTCGAGCCTATCAGTTAATGATGTTGAGTTCTTCTCTATCCTTACTGAATTTCTGTCTAGTTGTTCTACCAATTCTGATTGTTCTTCAACTGTAATCATGGATTTTTGTATTTCTTTTCTCACTTCTATCAGGTTTTTCTTCACATATTTTGAGCTCTGGTGTTTGGTGCATGCACAATTTGACTTTTTTATTTTCTTGGTGGGTCTGTCCTTTTACAATTATATTATGTCCCTTTCTGTCCCATAATGTTCTGTGCTCCGAAGTCTACTTTATCTGATAATTATATGGTCATTTCTGATTTTCTTTGATTAATTTTGCATGATAGTCCTTTTAAAACACTCTCTTATTTTCAACCTGCCTATATTGTTACATTTGACATGAGTTTACTATAGACCACATTATTGTTGCATTATGTTTTGTACTCCTTTCAGCCAATCTCTGTCTTTTAATTAATATATTTAGACCAGTTACAATGATGTAATTATTGCTATGTTAGGAAGTCAGTCTGCTATTTAAGTTTCTGCTGTCTGCTGTTCTGGATTTCTGCCTCTATTTTCTTTTTTCTTGCCTTCCTATAGGTTACTTGAATATTTTTGAGAATTCTGTTTTATTTATCTGTAGTGGTTTTTTAAACTGAAATATAATTGACATATAACATTACATGAGTTTCAGGTGTACACATAATGATCTAATATTTGTGTATATTGCAAAATGATCACCACAGTAAGTCTTACCTATAGACTTTCTGAGTACATCTCTCTGCATAGCTTTTTTTTTTTTTTAAAGATTTATTTACTTTAGAGAGAGAGAGCAAGTGTGGGGGGGGGTGAGGCAGAGGGAGAGGGAGAGAGAATCCCCACTGAGCTCAGAGCCCTATGTGGGGTGCTATCCCAGGACCCTGAGATCATTACCTGAGCTGAAATCAGGAGTTGGCCACTCAACCGACTGAGCCACCCAGGTGCCCCAGTTTTTTGTTTTTGTTTTTTAAGATTGATTGATTTATTTGAGAGAGAGACAGAGAGAGAGAATGCACACGAGTGGGGGTAGAGCCAGAGAGAGGGGAAGAGAGAGAATCCTCAAGCATACTTCTCTCTGGGCATGGACCCCAACATGGGGCTTGATCTCAGGACCCTGAGATCATGACCTGAGTGGAAATCCAGAGTTGGCCACTTAACTGACTGAGCCACCCAGGCGCTCCTCTGCATAGGTTTTTTAGTGATTGCTATAGGTGTTAAATTATATATAGGTAACATCACAGTCTCTGGTGCTGTAATAGTACCAGTTTGAGTGAAGTATAGAAATTTTACCTCCTTTTATATCCCTTTATCTTCCCCTATTTATAATATAATCATCTAAAATATTTTTGTGTGCATTAAGAACCACATCAGAAAGTGTTATAATTTTTTGCTTTGAACATCAAATGTAATTTAGAAAATTCAAGAGAAGGAAATCCTACTGCATTTACCCATATTTTTGCTTAACAGAGTCTTCCTTCCTTCCTGATATTCTGAGATTTCTTTCTTTTCATTTCCTTTCTGTTTAGAGAACTTCCTTTAGCCATTCTTTTTGGGTAGATCTGCTGGCAGCAAATTCTGTTAGTTTCCCTTCATCTAAGAGAGTTCTTGACTTTTCCTTTATTCCTGAATGATATTTTTACTGGGTGTAGGACTCTGGGTTGATAATTCTTTTTTTTTTTTTTTAAGATTTTATTTATTTATTTGACAGAGGGAGACAGCCAGCAAGAGAGGGAACACAAGCAGGGGGAACGGGAGAGGAAGAAGCAGGCTCCTAGCGGAGGAGCCTGATGTGGGGCTCGATCCCAGAGCACCGGGATCACGCCCTGAGCTGAAGGCAGATGCTTAAGGACTGTGCCACCCAGGCGCCCCTGATAATTCTTTTCTTTCAGCGCTTGAAAAATACTGTGCCACTTTCTTCTGGCCTCCATGGTTTCTGATGAGAAATCCACTGTTATTTTAATTGTTTTTCCCTTGTAGATAAGGTTTCCTGTTTTTCTGCTGCTTTCAAGATTTTTTTCTGTCTTTAGTTTGCAGAAGTTTAATTGTGATATGCTTTGTAGATGTCTTTGGGTTTATCCTGTTTGGCATTTGCTAAGCTTTTTGGATCAGTAAATTTATGCCTCTTACCAGCTTTGGAAAGTTTTCGGCCATTATTTCTTAGAGTACTTTTTCAGCCCCATCCTATTTTATTACAGTCCCAAGGTACTTAAGGATATAATCTTTTTTCCCCCCAGTCTATTTTCTTTCTGTTGTTTTTATTGGGTAAATTCTATTGCTCTGTCTTCCATCCACTCCTTTTTTGTTGTTGTTCTGTTTCCACTCTGCTGTTGAGATTTATATTTCAGTTATTGTATTTCCAGTTTTAAATTTTCCATTTGGTTCTTCTTCATGTCTTCTGTTCTCTGCTCTTTATTACTGCTGGGCCAGGGTGGGATCACAGCTGCCCATCTGGTCCCCATTGGCCTTAAAAGAGGGGAGTTGTGGCCTCATTACCAGGAGGTGGGCATGTCCTGCTCCCTCCTTGGCCTTCCGTGATGCTACCAGGTGGGGTTGTTAGGACGTCTCATTTCAGCCTCAACCTGGGGACCGGAAACTGCTCCCCACTCAGCCTTTCCTGGTATGGGTAGAGGTGGAGCCACGGTCCTCTCTGTGGTGTTGGCTGGCGTGGAACAATTATTGTCTAAACATTTTCTGTCTTGTGAGGCTGCCTCTTTCCTGGTTCTTCGACTAGAGAGAGCAGGCTTTTGTTGAGGCTGTTTTTGTTTGTGCCTATTGGTGTTTGCGTTGCTGGCTTCCTCAGTTCCAAGTCCAGGATGTGTGAGGAAAAAAGAAAACCCAGGGACTTCACTACCATGTTGTCCTTAGAGTCCTGAGGTTCCCTAGTCAGTCTGTCTTTTTCTCCCCTCGTTTCCGAATCTTCTCATGTTTGTTTTATGTACAATGTCCAGGGTTTTTAGTTGTACTTCATGGGAGAAATAGGGAAGAGTACTCCAGATTTTTCTGGAATTTTTTTTTTTTTGGAGCACCTATGTATGCTAGCCCTTAAAGATAAAGAGACTAATAAAATTTATTTTTGCTTTCAAAGAGCTCAAAGCCTAGCAGAAGAGAGAGACATGCAAACAAGTGATCAAATCCTGCATTCTAAGTATTTCAGTAGGAGACTATATGCGGTATGTTGGAGGCGTGAAGGAGATGGGGGTCACCAGCCTACCTGGGATGGGATGGGGACAAAAATAGCTCCTTAGAAGAAACCAGTATACTCAAGCTCAACTTTGAAAGAGAAGCAGATTTCTGGATGGACACGATGGGAGGGGCATTCCAGCAGGAAAAACAGCAGGTACAAAGGCTTAGAGGCATTACACAGCATGAGGACTCTGAGAACTCACTGCAGGCTCTTTGCTGGGGCTGGGGCATGGCATGGGAAGGGAGTGGCATGATGAAACCAGAGAAGTTGGCAGAGGGAGGGGAGGGAGTGGGGACCAGATCGCAAAAGGCATTGTGTGCCATGCTAACCCTTGGAAGGGTTTGAAGCATGCAATTATATGGTTGGGTTTGCATCATCCTGGGAGGGACAACGCAGGAAGTGCAGAGATCAGCAAGCAGGTTTTCGTCATGGTTCAAGTGAAGCTGAACATAGACCGTGGTGGAGATGGGCTGAAGGGTTCCACTGGAAAGATAGTTAGGAGACCAGACTTACAAGATGGAACGAATGAGGGAGAAGGGAGGAGTGTGCCTCTTTGGCTCAGTAGCCCGAACTGAGAAGAGGAGTATCAGGTTTTGAGAGGGGAAGAAAGAAAACAAGTTCAGCTTTGGATGTGTTGAGTCTGGAGTGTCTGAACAGCCCAGTGGGAATGTCAGAGGATGGACAAATGTCTCGTCAGAGAAGGTCAAGCCCGAGAGAGACGGAGTTGAGAGCCATTGCATAGAACTGTTCATTAAAATTATGGAGCTCACTGAGAGGGCTTTAAGAATTAAAAAGGAAGACCAAGAACACTGCTGCCACGTGGAAGGGGTGGGCTGTGGAGAGGGCCCTGGGAGGCCACTGGGAGGGAGTGCCGGAAGGGAGGGGCAGAGCCCGTCATGAGCTCGTGTCGGTCGGTCATACCAAAACCCACACTGGTATTTATAAGAGAGGAAGTTTCATGCAGGGAATTGGCTACATGAGTGACGGAAGAGCTGAGGGGCCCCACAGAGGAGGAAGCAGCTACCATTCCTAGGCAGAAAGACCCCAGAAGCCCATGGAAGCTGGAACCACAAAGGGCCGGTCCGGCGAGGGCTGGGGCCACCAGGGAGGCTCAGATGCTGCCAGAGATCCCTCCTGAGGTAGAGAGGGAGGGAGAGAAGTCCCCTGGCTGCTCCCTTCCCCTCACTCTCCACGTCATGCCAGTGCTTCCTGTTGGAAGAACTCAGCCAGAAGGCATAGATCGGGCCCTGGGACAGGCAGCCCACAGGAAGCAGCCTGCCTCCCCCACACTGGGAAGAGCAAGAGAACGATGAGGAATGAGGTGAGGGACTGGCACGGAGGCCAAGGAGCAGAGAAGATCAAGAAGGGAGCGTTCTGCAGCATCCACGGCCACAGGGAGGTTACCTGGCCTGAGAAGTGGCCCGGCGCTGGGAGATGAGAGCATTGATGATGTGAAGGGAAGGTGCTGAGGTCCAGCCTTAGTCTGGTAAACAGCCCCTGCAGAGCTGCTGACCCAGGGCCAGGTCCACGTTCCCCCCGCAATAAGCTAGACCTGATCCCAGACACAACCGCTCCCCTTCTGAAACCTAAATTAACCCCCCACGCTTGACCTTCAACTCACATCCTTGCTGCTCCCTCTATCCCCAGCCTTTGGAGACTATGTGTACAACATCCCTCAGTGTCCCCTGCCACACCTCTGAGACCTGGGCCCCTAGCCTGGCTCTGTGGGGCTCAACCTGAGCCTTGATGTCCAGGTATCTGACGGGGCTGAGCACGGGGGCTCTGCACCCTCTGAGGCTCAGCCCAGTTGGTGGTTTCTCAGCCTCCTCCCTGCCTGGCTGATTTCTTTGTGCGCCTCTGCCTGGCTCATGCTGCGCCAGGCTCGCCTGCATTGGTGTAATAACCCTGATCCTGTGCTTGGCGGAGAGGAGACAGCAGGGGCAAGCCCCATCCAGGGCTCATCAGCCCCTGTGCCCCAGCTGCGTTAATGGGCCAAGCCCTCCAACAAGCCGACCCTGTTTCCTTGTCTGCAATTAAGACAGAAAGCTCGTTATCTCTCCCGCTCCCATTATCTGCAGACTCTGCTAAGGGGCTTTTTCTCTAGAGCAGCACCTGCAGAGGCCACCAGAGGTTGACATTAACTCCTTCCCTGCTGTTGTGGGGAGCCTCTGGGCCAAAGGAAGCAGGCTAAGGAGGCAGCTGGGGCTGGCTGGAAAGGCTCTGGGAGAGAGGGAGGCACAGGGGCCTGGCCATGGCTCTGTCACAGACTCACTGGGTGACCTTGGGCCAACAGTTGACCTTTTTTGAGCCTGGGAAACCCTTTCCTCCCCTCCTTTCTGCCCAGGGAAGCTATGGAAATGAATAAGAAACCGTTTGAGTTATCAGCTCCCTTGAGTAACTGTACAAATCCCCAGTCTTGTATTATTGTGGCAGCAATACGGCCAATAGTCAAAATACTGGGCCTCAAGATAAAGCATGGAAATAGCCTGATGACCATGGTCATGCCTGGGGGAGATTTGCTGGTTGGGACCTGGAACTGCCCAAAGGGACTTGGATTTGGTGGGATTTGCCGCCCCACTTTGCAGTATGTCCTTTGGCAAGTCACTTAATCTCTCTTGCTCTAGTTTCTTCCTCTGAAAAATTAGGGAATCCAGCTGGATAATCTCCAAGATCCTTTCCAACTAAGAAATCCCATTACCCGCGACGATTCTTCTATACAACGCAATGCAAGGAGGAAGGAAACATTTACTGAACCCCTAATATGTGCCAAATCTTTCACATTTATCATTATTTCCATGTTAAGTGTGAGAAAAATAACGTTCAGAGAGATTAAATAAGTTGTGCAAGGCCAAACATCCAATACACAGAGGACTCTGGATTCAGATCCACATCTGTGAGGGCTATAAAACCATTGCTCTTTTCATACCCCCCTGTTTTAGGAGGGGTGCCCATTTAAATGGCTCCTTACAAGGCAGAGCTGAGCGTAGAGGGGAAAAGGTAAGCTAACTAAAGACGAAGAGTCTGAATTCTGACCCCTTAAGTTCTCTGGAATCATAGTGTCCTTAGGAAGTTTGAACAAAAAAGAGCCTTATTTCTCCTCTGGTCTCCCCATGTGACTGAGAGATCGCCTAAGATGTGTGTGCAGACTCTGAAAGTAAAAAAAAGTTTGTATAATCTTTTGGCATTGAATTCTTGTTGCCGGCTGGGTAAACTGAGACCCAGAGATGGAACATAGCTGCTAATTCAGCAGCTGTTCCAGGCAGGGATCTGTTTGTGGGTACCAGAGCCCACCGCAGCCTGGTGAGAGCAGCCTTTGCAAGGAGCCCATTTGTAGACTGTCTTCCAGGTCCACAAGGAAGTGTCAGGGCTTGTCTGTCAGTCTAGCTGATGGGCTGGGACAGCTCCGATGTTCCGCCAAGATCTGGACTCTGGACCTTTGGCTCAGGTCTCTAATCTGTTCCGGAGTCATCCAGAAAGAGGGGTCTGGGGAGAGTCTGGAGCAGACAGGGATGGAGGGGATCCAGGAATCTCTTGCTGGCTGGCAGGGAGCCCAGACCCTGGTGCCCCTTGAGGGAGGGATGTGGGAAGAAGAGCCCCTACATTTTCGAACTGAGGAACTCAAAAGAGTGACAGGCCTAAAATCCTTACTTTGGAAGCAACCCACTAAGTCCTCCTGCCCAGCTCCCACCCAGCCCTAGCCCCACGCACCGGTGATGAGACCAGTCTTTTGACCTGAATTCCCCATTTGGCATTTGTCCAGCAGCCTGCTTTTCTCCCCAATCCCTTAGTCTCTGAGCAGGTACCTGATACGTGGTCCTTACAGTCAGGCCCTAGGCTGGATCTCTCCTGTCTCCTGGTTTTGGGGTTTAAATTTGTGATGCCTCATCTCTTGCCAGGGCTTTTGTACAGAGTACTAAAGACCCAGGGCACCTGGCTGGCTCAGTCAGTAGAGCATGCAACTCTTGATCTTGGAGTCCTGAGTTTGGACCCCACCTATTGGATGTAGAGATCACTTAAATAAATAAACTTCAAACAAACAAACAAACAAACAAACAAACAAACACCTTAGAACAGCAAATCTCAGAGCATGTTCTGTGGCAAGATATTCTGTGACAGTGCGAAAGATGGTGGGGGACACACATAAATAGTTTCCTGCAGAAAAATCCATCTGCCTTTTGGAATCTTGATCTGCCCTATTATCCCATTTACAGATCTATGACCCCACTTATATGAAGTCTTCCCAACTGGCAGTTCCGTACAGACAGAAGATAAATACGTGGTCGCCAGGGGCTGGGGCTAGGGGGATACAAGGCTTGACCACTAGTGGGGATTTCTGTTTGGGCTGATGAAAACATTCTGGAACTAGATAGTGGTGATGGTTGTACAACTTCGTGAGTATACTAACAACCAATAAATTGTGTGCTTTAAAAGGATGAATTTTATTATATGTGAGTTATATCTCAATTAAAAAAAAAAGCCCAGAATTTCTCAAACTCATTTGAATATAGACCCATTTTTACCTCAGAGCATTGATCTCATTGATTAACACCCAGTGGAAATGGTTAAAAATGGGGAATGTTGAAAATTGCCATTTTACAGATGGGGGAAGAAGAAAGAAATAGACACCCATGCCTCCGTTTTGCCATCTGTGAAATGAGGATAATAATATTGAGCACCTTGTAGGTTTGCCGTCATGTTAAATGAGTGAATACACGTGAAGCCCTTGAAACAGTGCCTGCCCAGTAGTGCCTGTGAATACAGTGTCTGTCGTCGTCATTCTCTGTGTGAGCACTGTGGAACGCTCACCTGGTGTGAACTGTGGAGCTTGATCTCAGAACTGCCATGCGAGGAAGCCATTGTTTTCTCCAGTTCACGGATCTGTGAAAGTGAGACTCCAGAAGGGATGCCTAGTAGCCCCTGAGCTGCTAGTGATGGATGGGGGAGGGGGGAGGAATGTCATCGGTCCCTCTGATTCCGAATCCCCCCAGCAGTAAGTCCCTGCCTGATATTCTGTGTGTGCGGGTTTATTGAGGTATAATTTATATGAAATGAAATTCGGTGAGTTTTTTACAAATGAATACAGTCATTTCACTACCAACACGATCATGATTTTTTTTAGAGAGATTTTATATATTTGACAGAGTGCGAGAGCACAAGCAGGGGGAGCAGCAGAGGGAGAGGGAGAAGCAGGTCCCCCGCTGAGCAGGGAGACTGATGCTGTGTGGGGGCTGGATCCCGGGACGCTGGGATCGTGACCTGAGCAGAAGGCAGACACTTAACTGAGCCACCCGGGCGCCCCAACAACACGATCATGATTTAAAAAAAAGGCTGCTGTCTGGCACAGCCCGGCTGCCCTGCCTTTTTTGGCCCAGGTGTTAATGTCCACAGGAGAGATGCCCAGCTGAGGAGGGCTGCAAGGGGAGCTGCTGTTCGGTTGGGGATGGGCATGCGGGGGCCCGGAGACAGAGCGACTGGGTCACAAGCCAGTGGGCTGGGCTGGGGGCCTCACTGTTATCAGCTGAGCCAGCCAGGCCTCTTGCCCTTGGAGAACTGCCTTCCTGCCCCCTTTTCCAGCACAGCTTAGGCAGAGCAGGGGGTGGGATGGGGTAGCACAGGATCCGGTGGAGCTAGAGGCCCGGCTGACTGCAGGGCTGGTTCTGTAACACTCACCAAAGACCCTGGACAGCCACTTATTTTCCCAACAGCACTTCCTCCCCACCCGGGCCCCCGCATGCCCTTCCTTTGCTTTCTTTGCAAACTTAGCACCATCTCAACTGCTACCTGGCTTTTCTTCCTCACCCTCCTCTGAGAGCACTAACTGAGAAGCACTAACTACATCCCTGGGATGTAGTTCGCTCTCTGAGGATGATGAGCCCTTGGGGCTGAATTCCCAGCCCTTAGAATGAGGGCCTTCCTTCCCATCTTCTGTAAGACAAGGGTGTCACTCTGATTTTCTTCTCACTCTGAAAGTACTGTGGGGTCACCTGGGAGAGAAGAGGCAGAGAGGGGAGGCTGCAGTAGTTGTCACCCCTTAGCTGCAGTGACGGTGGGGTGGTCCGACAAGGAGCTAGGTTCCCAGAGAGCCTCTTTGTCAAGGGGGGGAGGGAAAGAGCAGTTTGTACAACTGAGTCAGGGCCCAGCCCAGGGCTCAGCTGCAGTGGGGTAGCCCCTAAGCTCTCAGCCAGGGGTTCAGCCTGCCTGGGCAGGGGCTGAACAGGCCTGGCATAGAGAAGAGTATGAGAGCTAGGTCGGCACCAGGGAAAATAAGCATGTGCAAATGTATGCAGATGTATGCAAATCTCTGCAGACTGAAGCGCTGGCTCGGGGTAGGACCTCCACGGCCCCACCCTGGGCCCCACCCCAGGTGTGACATTCCTGGCCCAGGAATCCCTTCTTCCTGCTTCTCCCTCCCAAGGGCCTCTCTTCCCTTCAGTGCCCCCACCCCACAGGAGGTCCGGGAAAGTGAAGAAGCTAAGTCCTGATGGGGGGGGGGGGAGGGTTGATGAGGGAGGGAAGGGACAGGGCCTCAGACTGAGAATGACAGCACCTGAATGGGACCAGACAAGCCAAGCTCTTGGTTCCATTCCTTCCTCCTCAACCCCAGACATCAAATTTCCACCTTCCAGATGGGACAGCACTGCTCAGGGTCAGGGGCAATCTAGGCAGGGCTTGGCAGTGACTCAGGTGCAGGCAAAGCAAAGGGAACAGTCTGAGCTTCTCTGTCTCCCCTCTCAATCCCCCAGCCTCCTCTGTCCCTGCAGCAGAACCGCCCCTCCCTGGGGGCGGGAGAAGGGCCCTGAGATGTGGGAAGCTGCCCCTCCTGGGGGGGAGGCAGACCCTCTCGGTTTGGGCTTTCAGGTTCTAAACCCTTGCCTGTCTTCCTCTCCTCTCTGCTCTCGCACACTTACCCCATCTGCCATTAGCAAATCCATGTGAACCAGCAACAACAACGTAGTCCTGGCCCAGAGTGGGAGGAAAAGACACACAAGTCTTGCCCTGAGAAAGCCTACAGTTCCCTGCAAATGGTGCAGGTGGGGATGAAGGCTTGAGGACCAGCAGAATTTCAGGACACCTGTGTGGCTCAGTCGGTTAAGCGTCTGCCTTCAGCTCAGGTCATGATCCCAGGGTCCTGTGATCGAGCCCTGCATCAGGCTCCTTGCTCAGCAGGGAGCCTGCTTCTCCCTCTGCCTGCTGCTCCCCCTACTTGTGCTCGTTCGCTCTCCCTCTCTGACAAATAAATAAGTAAAAAAAAAAAAAATCTTGAAAAAAAAAAAAAAAAAAACCAGCAGAATTCTATCGCTGCAGGCCTGGAGTGGAGTCTTGAGGGCTTACCCCTCATGTGCTTGTTCATGAAACAGAGCCAGAGTGTGGAAGGGACTTCTCAAGAGCCACACAGCTGGGCTCTCAGGCTGGGCTCGCATGGGGCTGGAACTGGAACCCACATCTCTCGATTTCCATGCTGGTCCTTAGGCCACACCTGGCTCACTTACTCCTTTCAGTGGTAGTGACTCGGGTAGTCAGTGAGTCAGACTCATGACTTGAAGAATGGGTGGTCTGATCCAGAAGGCTGCCTGGAGGAGGGGGTGTCAGACACTAAGACGCATGAAGCGTGGCAGGAGATAACTGGTTGTACCCACAAGGAATGTGAAGGAAGGCTTCGTCTTGTGGCCCAGATGGCAAAGTGAGGTTTATTGCTGGAAAGGGCAGAAGGCCCCGCAGCCAAGTGGGATGAGGAGCCAACCCTTACCTCCCAATTCTGAGCTCTACCTGTCTGACCAGGAGTCCAGTGGTGTCTGGGGATTCCCCCTCCTGTCACTGTTCCATGCTGCCATTCCCATCTTGGGAACATAGCCCCTCCGAGTCACATCTTCCCACTCTTCCTGATTTCTGGGGGCCTCTGTAGATGCTGGTTAGCCTGCACAGGGCCCCCATCATCAGACATTGCCAAGCCTGCCTGTGATGGCCCCAGACCCCGAGCAGCCTTGTCCCACCTGGAAGGTGGAAGTTTAGGTATCTGGGGCTGAGTAGGGACTGCAACCAAGAGCTTGGGGCAGGGCTGGGGAAAGAGGTGTTTGATCACAGCCCCGGCTCTGGCTTTCCGAGGCCTTGGGTGACTGATGCTTTTCCCAGCCCCAGCCCGGCTCCAGCTGCAGTCCCTGTTCATCCATCAGCCCCACGAAACCTGTCAGCAGGTTGGGGCTACTTCGGTTCTTAGGCCTTGGTGCACTCTTGCCAGAGACAACTTCCCCTCTCCCGGGGGTACTAATGCAGCCCCGTAAATGAAGACATCTGCTCTCCCTCCAAGCCCCGGGAACCTGGGCCTTACAAAATGTACCCCTGTTTTCTTTGGCCCTGTTCAGCTTTCCTCCAGTGAGTCAGGCCCCGGGGCAGTGGCTAGACACAGATGAGTCAGAAGACTGCAGAACCAAATCCAGAACCAGGAGTTTATCCAAACGTCAGTGACCTTTCCCTGCTGATTCCTCGTTTTCTCAGAGCTCTTCTTGAAGCTCTTTAGTCCTGCGCCTGTACCACTGTGTTTGTAGTTGTTTTTAAGTTTCTTTGACAGTATCTCTACTGATACTATCACAGGACGGGGGAGCAGCTTACCACTGACCCCGGATTCTGTCTCCTCCCCCACTGTCAGACTGGGGTTCCCAGTTGCCTTGGTGCAGGCTCCTCCCCAATGCTGAGGCCCACCCTCTTCCAGGCCATCCCTCCTCCTTCTGCTCCAGCTGCAGGTGCAGGGAGAATCAATGAGCCTGGGGCCATCAGAGGCTCACTGCGATGATGATGAATTAGGAGCAGGTGGTAAGACTTCGACTTTAGGCCCTGGAGGTCAGTGTAGTAGGACCACCCTCCGAGCAGGTAGGAAGAGGCCAAGTGCACCCGGCTGCTCTGAGAACACCACCAGCGAAGAGCTAAGAGCCAAGGAATCTAGCCTGTTTGCTGCTAAGCGAGTAGCACTTTCCAGCCCTATTGATGACTCAAAAGGCCATCCTGAGCCCTGACAATTCTTAGCCCCATGCTATGGAGTGCATCATGAGGGTAAGAGCTCATTTCCGCCTTACTTGTGCACTTCAGAGCCTCCCAGATTGGAAGGTTGGGGCTCTCAGAATGACCCAGGAGGAAGGGAGGGGAGGAGGAGGCTTCTGGAATGAGATGGGGAACACTCCCAAGCTGCACAGGGTCTGGCAAGGCTGCAGGAGGAAGCATTAGGAGCTGGCTGTGGGAAAGGTCAGACTAATTTTGAGGACATCTCAGGACCAGTAGCCACCAGCAGAACTGGGTTAGTCCAGACTGCTAACAGAGCCCTTTCTGGAGCCCTCTTTCAGCAGGGAGAATTGCTGAGGCCTGGCCCAGCTGGGCCCTGGGGGAGCTGAGGCTCTGGGTTAATACAAAGGGGAAGGAGATTGGAGGAAAGGCAGGTTGGGAGGTGGACCTTATCCCTTGAGGGAGGATCAAAATGGATTGTCTGTGATACATGGATAGCAAGTGAGGTGAGGTGAGTGAGTGGCCACAGGGAGAGGAGTTGGCCCTTGCCCTAGCCAGCCTTGGTGGAGAGCACTGGGGCTGAGCTGCTGGATGGGAAGGCAGCTCCAGCCTCCACCCCGGTGCTGGGGAGCTGGGAGCTGTCCAGCACAGGAACCTGCTGAAACCAGCAGGGGTCTGGCCTGAAGGAGGCCTCAGGGGAAAAGTGTGGCGGTTCTCCCAGGGTGCCCTCTGTCTCACTACCCTCTCTCTGCTCCAAGGATTGAGAGGCCAGCTTAGAGGGACAGCCCTAAGAAAGGTAACACTGAGCAGAGAATCTTTGCATCTTCTCTGTGGGGAAGGGCATTGGTGGAGGAAGAGACACAACAGGATGTTTAAGAAATGTATCAGTGAGGGGCGCCGGGGTGGCTCAGTTGATTAAGTGGCTGCTTCAGCTCAGGTCATGATCCCAGGGTCTTGGGATTGAGCCCCACATTGGGCTCCTTGCTCATCAGGAAGCTTGCTTCTCCCTCTCCCTCTGCCTGCCACTCCCCCTGCTTGTGCACACACACACACACACACACACACACACACGTGCGCGCGCGCGCTCTCTCTTTGTCAAATAAATAAATAAAATCTTAAAACAAAACAAAACAAAAAAAGAAATGCACCAGTGTTCAGTCGTAAGCATTAGTCAAGTACGAGGTGCTTTGCACTGTTGTTACGTATTCTGTGCCAAGCACAGCTAGGAAGCCCCCAAAGGGAGCAGTGTGAAAGCATTTGAAGATTGCTTCATGCCTCTTGTGCTAATTGTATCACCACTCATTTAATGGCTCACTGGGGTGGCCACTGGGCCTGCCACGGAGCTGAGGACTGGTGTGTACGACCACGCCGCCACGTCTCCCGGAGTCTGGGCAGGTCCTGAGACATTCATCAGTGGGACCTCTAGTGCTGTGTGCTGGACACCCAGGCCGTCTCTGGTGTCTGCCTCTGCTGTGTAGCTCGCTTGTGTCAGCTCAGTGTTGTCAGGCTCTCCGGTGGGCCTCGGTGCTCTGCTAGGCACAGGACGTGTGGGAGCAGTGTCAGGCACTTCGCCCGGACTGAGGCTTAGACCCTGTCACTGGGTGCTTCTGCCCCCCGCTGGCCCTCTCTGTTGACGTTGTCTCAATAACCCAAATCTTCAGAAACCCCGCCTAGCTCTCTCCTTCCCTCTGCTCTGGTCCTGTGCACCACCCTTTCTTCAAGTGCTTCCTGGAAACTCCCTCCTTCCCCCAAGAGCCCACAGATGCTGCCTCTGCTTCTCACCTCCATTCACCAGGTGCCGCTTCTCTAGGCAGTGACGGGGGGCATGGCTGGGGGGAGGCTGGAGCAGCTGGGCACATTGTCGGCGCAAGTGGGGATTCAGGATTGGAGGTGGGGCTCCATCGTGGCCACCGTCTTCCAGCCAAGGGGAAGGGGAAGAAATTCCATCCCAGTGCTCGTTGGCTGACTTGAGAACAGCGTTCCCTCTGCCCCCATCGGTCATGGCAGGTATGTCCCCTGGCCCCCTGACTGTCTTTCCCCACTTGGTGTGGTACCTCCCATGCCAAGCCCTGTCCTTCCTGACCCAGCCCTCTCCTCTAAAATGATTAACGGACTGTGTGGCTAAGTGCCCTTCGTGCTTGTCTCCTCAGCTGTTCTGCACGCCACTTGTAGCAGACATGCTGTGGGCTAGCGGTTGAGACCATCAGCTCAGGGCCAGCGGCCTGGCTGAAGTATTACCCACTCCACTCCCTAGCTGTGTGATTTAGGCAACTGTCTTAACCTCTTTCTGCCTCAGTTTCCTTGGCTGTCAATAAAACAAGAATGATAACATTCTCTATGGGGCTTTGTGAGGATGAAATGAGGTGATCCGTGTGAAATGCGGGGAGCAATGCCTGGCACACGGTGAATGTTCCATGAATGTTAGCTGTTGCCGTTACTTCTGCCCAGCCCTGGACCCCGACTCTCGCATCAGGCTGGAAGAGGTGGCCAAGAGCACATTCACGTTATCTCCTGTCTGCCCGAGTCTCCTGATGACAGGGACTCTTTTCCCTTCCCCCTGACCCTGAGGTGAGTCCAGCTTAGCCCAAAGCTTTGGACCGACTGGAGAGGGAGTATGATCGAGCCAGTCCCGTCCCTGGCTGGGCTCATGTGGGGGAAACAGGCAGCTCATCAGCTAGACTTACAAAGAAGTCCTCAGTGTTTTTATGGATTGGGCAAGAGCTGGCCTTGTCATTCTTTGGCCCTGTCCTTGGCCCAGATTTAGTGCCTAGTTGTGAGATTCCCTTTTCTATCATATCCCATCACGACTTCTTGTCATCATCTCTTTGACCATGTTTATTGAGCTTCTCCTATGTAGACAGGATCATACAAGGTACCGAAGACACGGTGGTGAACAAAATATAGGCCCTGCCCCACGGGAGCTTCCAGTCTAGTGGGAAGGTACTGAACAAGTGAGATGGGTTTTAACAAGGGAGAAGCAATGGGAACACAGATCTGGTGTGGGGGTAAGGGAAATCCTCACTGGGAGGTGACCTGTGATGGGAGAGGGGGGTCAGTGAAGGGGATAAGGAGAGGGCGTGGTCTAGGCCTCCACCCTCCCAAGGCACCCAACATTTCTTGGGATTCACAGAAACTTACCTTGGCCAAACACCTTCCTCCACTTACCTTCTCACCCCTCCCACCTTTCTCTGAAGGTGGCTCTGCTGTCTTTCTGGGAGCTTTGCGGCTGTTTTGACTTAGGGCTTCCTGGTCAGGCCTCAGTGTGCAAACCACAGACTATCACATCACCTCCGAACATGCCCCTGGGGCCCTCTGGTGAAAGCCTGCGGAGAGGATTCGCAGAGACACCTTCCTGTAGCTGTGGAGCCCTTGCTCCTCTGTGCTGAGGGCTGAGAAGCTGAGGGCAGCGAGCGAATATGGCCAGATTTCCTCCCTCCCACTCCTCAGGAAGCTCGGCCTCCAGCACTCCACCCTGCTTCCTGTTTAGTAGGGACCATTTCCTGGACTCTTTCCTTGCCAGCTGTGTCTCATTTCCTCCTCTCCCTCTCTTTGGAGCCCTAGCTCAGTGTGATGAGGTGAGGCCGGCCCCTCCCCTGTGCAGTGTGCCATCTCCCACCTGACTCCAGTTCCCTGGGCCTCCAGAGAGCAGTGGGACAGGCAGTCTGCCCACCCGCCTCTGCGGGAGGGGGGGGCAGGGCACAGCTCTCTGCAAGGGGAGGCAAGCCCAGCTACAGGGTGCCAAGGTGCCAAGGTGTCCAGTTCCTCCAACATCCATTGAGCGTCTACTCTGTGCCAGGCACTGTACTGGGTGCCAGGAGTCCAAACTGAGAGGCCAGCACTGTGTAGACTGTGGAAGCTTTGCAGGGGGGCCACTTAGCTCCCCATAGAAGGTCAGGGAGGCCTTCCTAGAGGGGGTGATGTCTGAGCCAAACACAAAGAGTGAATTGAAATTAGCTAAAGAAAGGCTTGAAACCACAGGGTGTGTGGATAAATGATAAAAGTATGAGGCAGGGAAGTTTGGGGAATGAGGTTGCAAGACAGGGAGGAGTCAAGTCAAGGAGGGTCTTAGAGCACCCCCCACCACCACCAAGGAGCTTGATTTTATTACATGGAAAAGTCATGGTTAGACCCACAATTTGGCCAGGTCCTTCTGGCCTCGGTGAATAAATGGTGTGAGTGGACCAGCCAGGATGGGGCCAGGACACCAAGTTGTACATGCTGGTGAGAAATACTAAGGGCCCGAATTAGGGCAACGGCACTAGGACACGGGGGTCAAGAAAAGTTGGCAGCATCACAGGACTGACTGGATGTCTTGGCCTGGCATTGGGGACCTGGATTCTGGCCAATTCTGGGTTCTGGCTCTGTGGCTTTGGACAGTCTCTCATGTTCTCCAAACCACAAGTTCATCATCTATCAAGAGCCTTCCCCACCTAGTAGAAGGAGCTGAGATGATGGCAGTAAAGCAGCAGGTGAGGGCGGTCCTCACGTTGATTGCCATTTATGATGGGTGAGGGCCGCAGGGCTGCAGCCTACAAGGAGCCCAACCTCACTGTGATCATTCCGTTCCGGAGCAGGGGTAGATGGCAGGGAGATGCCCCCTCTTTCTGCGGCTGATCTGGAGCTGGCAGAGCCCTACAGAAGTCGTGGAATCCCTATCCCTTCCTCTGGACAGGTGAGCATCATCAGGAGGAACATTAGAACCGGGAGGGATCTGCCCTTCAGAAAACATTTCCGGAGCCACCCATGGGGTCAGGGGCTTCTGTTGGCCCCACTTAGCATATGAAGAGGGATAAGGTGGGATCTCCACCTGCTGGCAGACACCCACCCTCCCGGCCTCTCCACCTGGGCTTCGCCTGGCCAGGGTAGGATCCCTGGAAGCATCCTGGTCCTTCCGGCCAGATGAGGTCACAGTCTTCTTGGACCCCATGTTGCAGTATTTCCTAGCTTCTTGTCATTTTCTTGTGTCCAATCCCAATCTTTCTGGCTGGAAGGGGACTTCCTTTTCCAAGGCCCTGTTTTCAATGGGAATGGAGAACAAAGGCTTTATATCTGCAAAGCTCATTAACCAATCCCCCGCCTTGACCTTCATTCTGGAATAAGCCACCCCAGTCCATTAACCTCCCTTTGGCTGGCCCCCACTCTGAACACCCCTCTCCCCCAAATGCAATTCCAGTTCCCTCTACCCCCTCATAGAGCAGAGAGCACAAAACTAATTGGCTGAAGGTTTCATGTGGCCCTGACCCGTGGCTGGTGCAGGAGGACAGGTTTTCTGGCAGCTCTGCGTCTGTGGCGCCCAGCCAGCCAAATCCAGGGCTTAGGGCCCACTCTGATGCTCGTCTTGGGAGCTTCTCTCCATGAATCTTGCGTCTCTAGGAAATCAGAGCCTTTCCCATGAGCCCCTCTTCCTAGGAGGGGAGCCCATCAGGCAGGCTTGCTAGCATCTGCTCTGAATCTTATTCAGCACCACTCATGTAATTGCTATAAAAGAGACCAGGCTAAGGGACAGAGGGAGGATGGGAAGGTGTCTGTGTCATAAACAAGGAGAGATATTTAGTGGTTTTTAAGCGCCATAGTCATCTCCAGGGAGAGCTTGAGAGGAAAAAAATAACACTTTATTTGGAAACAGTTCTGCTGAGAGGCAGGCTCAGCTCAGCTTCACTTTCCCTGCTATTTATTATGAAGTGCTGTGTGCTCAGGAATAGGGGCTGAGTTCTGAAATCACAGGCCAAGTTTTGGGCTCCAAACAAGGGGGCAGCTCAGGCCAAGTTATCTGCCCTAGAGGGGAAGGGTCTCAATCAGGGCAGCTCATCTGTGCCTCTGGGCACCTCATTCTTGCTACTCTTAGGGACAGAGAGCCTACCGTCATCCCTAAAAGCCTTTGTACCCCGGAATGACTCTGTATGGGAGGACCCAAGGCTGAAGAGCTCCAGAAGGAAAGAGATTCTATAGGTGGAGGGCGGCCACCTATTGACCCTTATCCCTTGGCTCATCGTCCCTGAGGCTTTCTCTTCCTTTTCCTCCTGCCCTGTGCCCTGCCCAGAATTAATCCTGCTCAGATCATTCCAAGGGTGAACAATAACACAAATGCCTTCCTCTTTTCCCCTGGAGCATGGTGGAGAGGGGCTGAGTTTGCAAAAGGAAATTTAAATTTTAAAGTCTGGGCGGGGGAGCTAAATGCAATGGGGGAATTTGGATTGGATCCTGGAACAAAAAAAGGATATTAGTGGAAACACTGGTGAACTCTGAGTCAGTTTACTTAATGGTAACATGCCAATGTTAATTTCTTAGTTTTGACAAATGTGGCGTGGTCATGTAAAATGTTAACACCTGGGGAAACTGGGCAGAGGGTATATGGGAACTCTACTGTCTCTGCAACTTTTCTGTAAATCTAAAATTCCTTCAAAATAAAAACTTCATTTTTAAAAAAAGTTGGGGGGGGGGCACAAAAAACAGACAAAGACGAAGCAGAAACTTCCAAGAGTGGTGAGGCTCTGTAGCTCTTAGGTGTCTGATCCCTCCATCCCAGTGGAAGAGCAAAGGGCTCTCCTGATGCTAAAGCCCTTAGGATCAAGTTTATCCCGAGTTAACCACCCGCTAGCACTTGACAGATTCCCTACCCGAAGTGCGGTTCTGGAAGCTTCATTTCCTCCATCTTCAGAGCCAGAGCTGTCTCCTGGGGTGTTTTGTCCTTTCCTAGGGCCTCTGCAAAAGCTAGTCAGTAGTGGTTACTGATCCCCCATCCAGCTCCAGGGAACGACTCAATTAGAGGGGTGTTCAAACTCTCTTAGCTATAACATGGAGAGCCAAGATTTAAAACAGATACATTTGAAACTAGTTAAAGCAGGGGAGACCCCTTTCCATTCCCTCATGCAGCTGCAGCGTGGTCTCCAGCAGCCCTTTGGAAAGGACCGAGCCCCGCTTAGCTCAAGTTAGCCTCTGCCCCTCACGGCACCTCAAGATGAGCTCATTGTGTGTGTTTCTCACACTCGCCCCACCTCTGACCCATCAGAGGAAATGAGTGGTTTGCAAAAGTCCACCTTTTAAGGATCTGAAATGAAAATCTTCCCCAATCTAAACAGTCGGCCTGTGCCACGAGTGTCAGAGGGCTGTTCTCTCCCACCCAGTCACTGTCAAGGCCATCCTCCCAAAGTCTTCCCTAAATCTCTCTTGCTGCTGTAATTGGAGGCTTTTTTCTCCATGTTGCTCCCAGTGCAGGATAAAATGAACTGGACACCATCAGAGCTAAAGCAACCCTGCGTTCTTGAAGCAGCAATGAATCCTTCTCTAAGTTATCTTTTTGTACGTGAAACCACTTAGAGTCCTTCAGGCTTGGGCCACAGGGACAGGCCTTCTGAGCCCCCTAAGAAGAGTGCTCAAAGGAGGGCTAGGCTGGGGTGCTTTGGCGGGGGGAGCAGAACTAGGAGTTGGTGACCCCCTTGCTCACACTCCTCCTGGCCTTCCCCAGGCCCACTCAGCCCCCACGCCCAGCCTCCCCCAGCCTGGAAGGCCTGGTTCAGGTCAAGCCTCCTCTGATGCCTGGTGGCATTATTGGAAAAGTCAGCCTCGAAACCACAGAGAGATGCAGGGTGTTGGGGGCTAGAGCTCGGGAAGCACTGTAGACAGTGAGACAGCCGAATTAAACAGCATCTGTGTGAGTCACTGCCCTCCCGCCTGCCTCCCTAGTCCTGGCGTGAACCTAGAAGCTAGTGAGACAGTTACCTTCTCAGCCAGTTAAATTGCTCTCTGAGGACAGAACCAGAAAGACTGAACTGAAAATCACGGCAGAAAAGGTTTAGGCTAGACATCAAGAATCATTCCGTGAACCTCATGGGCCCCAAAGGATTTTTATGGTGTCGCTTTCTTGGGAGGCCCCCAGTGGTTTGCCAAAGGTGCACGTGCCCCGCGGTAGCGTACGTCGGTCCTGCCCTCTTGAATACCTCTTCCTCTAGGATGTGGTGACTTCCGCTTTCATGAACAGTCCTCAAGTGGTCCCAGCACGGAAATGCTCGTCCTCGTGAACCAGGCAGAAATGGTGTTGTACGCCTTTACCCGTCACTGCACCAGGCCTTCCCTGCTGCCTTTTGCTCCTGCTGACGGAAGTCATTGCTTCGGCAAAATTAATTTGCTTGGAAATGAGCCTGGAGCATGTACGTTTGCTTTGTCTTCCATAGTCTGTGTTCTCTCTTCCCCTGTCTTGGTCATAGTGACATGTCATTCAGGTGCTAGGAAGAGCACCCAGGCACCACTGAAACCTTCCCTTCCTTGAAGGAAGATTGAAAGCGTCCCCGGCCCGGACCTATCGATCTCCACTGCAGGGAGCTGGCAGTTAGGAGTCGGGGTGTCCAGCATTTAGGGATTGGGGTAGGCTCTTGACCAACCTACTTGAATATGATCTTCCTAATGACTCTCTGTGGGAGGGATTATTATCCCCATTTCGCAGATCAGCAGCTCCACCTAGAAAGGTTAATAGTTTGCCCAAGCCTCAGACCGTGGGCGTGTTGGTATGGATGGAAGCCAGGTCTTGGGATGTTGGGAACAGGGCTCTTTTCACTTCGCCACACCGCCTGTCAATTCCGGTCCTAATCATGGTGATTAAGATAAGGGTGGGTGGTTGGTCACCAAAGGCCAACAACCATAAAACCATGTGATCGACCCCTTCCTGAGCCCACCCTCTATGTGCCGGTGCTCATCGCATCGGCTCACTGACGCTTACAACAACCCTGTGCGGCACGTGTTGCTCTTCCCATTTTGAAGATGAGAAGACTGAAGCTCAGAGAGGTCATGTCACTTGAGAGGGTCACACATCAAGGGATGGGTAGAGTGGAGATTCAAACCCAAGTGTTTTATCTAAAGCCTGTCATCGTTCCACTGGACAGTAGAGTCTCCCTGTAGAATTTTCCCACTCTGATATTTAGGAACTTCTTTTTATCTAAATCTCCACTCATTGTGCTACAATGTAAATGCAGCTATGAAAATATATTAATATATGTTTGTTTTGCTCTGTTGTTTTTACGGAGGGCATCCAAGCAAATACACAGTGGTGACCCAGCCCCAAGGAGTTTGCGCGTTCTCTCTTCTCCTTTCTATTTTTTTCTCTTCACCCTGGTCCTGTCTTCTGCTTCTCTCCTGTGCCTTTGTGTCCCCCCAGGGTGTCTCTCTACTTTCCCACCTTCCCCTTATCATCCTTTCTGCTCTCTTAGACCTCAGCAGCCAATCCTGTACCTCCAGCATCTCGTTGCCAAGCAACAGGCTTCCTACCTGCCCCATTGTGTTAGAATCTCCATGACAACAAGTACTGCCAAAAGAGAGAGAGAAAAAAAAAGTTAGGTGGTGGTAGGAGGAGGCGGTGAGACCCTGTATTTCAGGACATTCATGCAGTTTTACCAGCAACAACTTGCTTGCTCTCAGGGCCCCCAGAGAGCATCACAAATAGCTTCAACCAAACCTCATGAGATAACAAGTCACGAGAGTGACAGTCTGCATGCAGAGAGAGAGAGTCTAGCTTAAGGACATTTATGCGAGGGCCAAGGATGAGAGCCACAGGCATTTTGTGTTTAGATAGAGTGGGGCTGGGCCACGTGATCACCTTTCTGGGGGTCAGTTCAGGAATGCAGCCCGGATGAGGGAGGATTTTTCAATAGTTGCTTGAGTGAGGTAATGGGGAGTGTATTTCAGTAGGAAATAGGGGTGTATCTGAACAAGGCCATGTGTGAAGCAGGCACCATCTAGGGAAGGGCTAAGGCCAGGGATGGGAGCTGGAGGATGGGGGCTGTTGTAAACAAGATCTTGAACCACACAGGCTTGTGCCCAAGGAGTGTGTGTGTGTGTGTGTGTGTGTGTGAGAGAGAGAGAGAGAGAGAGAGAGAGAGAGAGATCCCTGTTAGATTTTCCAGGTCTGTCCAGCTCCAGGCAGTGGTTGGTCTCAGCAGCCTCTGCCTGCCCTCCCTCCCCTGACCCACCCCCCCCCAACACACACACACTTTGTGTTCCTGTTCCAAAGGTCTGGAGGAAGCCTGCAGGGAAAAGGAGAGAAAGAGAAGGTGGGAAAGGAAGTGAGGACAGCCCTGGATTTCCAGCTGCCTGGACTGGTGTTCATAGAGGGGACCCTGGTTCTTCCAGTGACAGTGCTGAGGGCCTGACAGGCATTCACCGGCTGATGGACTCAGAGGAAGGACTGCCAAGAAAGGGGGAAGGAAGCCTAAGCTGGTCAGAACATCTAGGAACTATCTACCTGGACAAGTGGCCAGGGACCCTCATGAGGGCAAAGCAGGACCTTCTTGGACTTACTTATTGTTCAACGTAGATAGTGCGTAGAAGACCCCTCTAACCCAGTGGCTGGCACTTGTAGGGACTCCGTAACCCTACCCAACCACCTCATCTTGCTGGCACTTTCCTCGGGGGTACTGCCATGTACTTCAAGCCTATATGCTAAGGCCAAGCTTCCTCCTGTCACCCTGTCCATGCACCTGGCCCTGAGCATTCTTTGCCCCCCCCAAACCTTCAAAGCGGAAGAACCCGTAAGGCCCCAGTCCCAGTATTTAGGGCTCTTCATGGACTGTGCTTGCCTAACCTCTAACTTAAATCCCCCAAGAAGAGCAGTTCCTTTGTTCTTCTCTGTGTTCAGAGGGCAGGGAGAGCAGGATCTGCTGGTGGTGAGGCCACCCCACACATTTTTGCCTCCAGCTTTGCTCCCCTGCCTGGCCCGACTGTTCAAGAACATTGCGAAAGCTCTTGGCATGTGTGGCCATGTGGAGGGCCAGGCCCCCAGCAGAGGCTGCAGCCGCACTGCTGAGCGAGACCGTTCTGATGTACGATCCTCGTTGCTGCGAAGGAAGGATACTTTGAGCCAGACAGACACCACTGGACGAAGAACACATTGATTGTATCTTTCTGAACAGTGGTCTGCAGTTTATGACCGAGAGTCCTCATCAGATTCTCACCTGTACCCAGGAATTCCCCTTCTAAGAAAGAAACCTGAGGATATGAGCTGAGGCTCAAGCAAAGCTTGTTTGTGTGTTTATCACTGCATCGTACATACTGGTAGGAAATCGGAAACACCCTGAGTGGCCAGTAATGATAGGATGGTTAAGTCGTTTCTGTATAATGCATTTGTGTGATGGTTTATGGTCTATTAATAAGGATGCTTTTTTAAAACAATTTCAGGGTTTTTAGATGAGAAGTAAAAATGCTTAATTCATAGTAAGTGAGGAGACATGACATGTATGTTTAGTATAATCACAATTTTATAGTAATATATATGTGTATATGTATACTATATGTGTACTATATATATATTATATATGTATAGTATATATTATACTCATATATAACATATATGAGTGTGAATAGTAAAAAGCCTGGAAGAGGGGCACCTGGGTGGCACAGTGGTTAAGCGTCTGCCTTCGGCTCAGGGCGTGATCCCGGCGTTATGGGATCGAGCCCCACATCAGGCTCTTCCGCTATGAGCCTGCTTCTTCCTCTCCCACTCCCCCTGCTTGTGTTCCCTCTCTCGCTGGCTGTCTCTCTCTCTGTCGAATAAATAAATAAAATCTTTAAAAAAAAAAAAAGCCTGGAAGAAACCAAAACACTTAAAAATGCTAACTGTGGGCTAGTAGGTTTGCAGGTGATAAGCTTTCTCTTCTTTGTCTTTTTCTAGATTTTCCAAGCTTTTTCTAATGAGTGCTTTGTTATTTTTATAGAAACTAACCTTTATTAAGCACATTCCACCTGCTACCATGCTAAGCATTTTTCACGCTGCTTTAGATTGTTTCTGTCCCCTCCAAATGACTAAGTTGAGATCCTAACCTCCAAGGTAACTGTATTAGGAAGTGGGGTCTTCGGTAAGTGATTCTGTCAGGAGGGCAGAGCCCTCCTGAATGGGATCCATGCCCTTCTAAAGGAGACCCTAGAGAGCTCCGTCGCCCTTCTTTTTTTTTTTTTTTTTAAGATTTTATTTATTTATTTGAGAGAGAGAGAAAGAGACGAGAGAGCACAAGCAGGCAGAGGGGCAGAGACAGAGGGAGCAGCAGACTCCCTGCTGAGCAAGGAGCCCGATGCTGCGATGTGGGCTCGATCCCAGGACCCTGAGATCATGACCTGAGCCGAAGGCAGACGCTTCATCGACTGAGCCACCCCGGCGTCCCCATAGAACTGTGGATAAGTTCTGTTCCTTAGGAGCCAACCAGCCAGAGAAGGGGCTTCCCAGCTTCAGCTGGTATGGAACCGCATAAGCTCACCTGTTAGCCTCCTGGTGTCTGGCAGGATTCCGGGCTTTGGGGAGCTACAGTCTGGGAGCCTCACAGCGCATCAGACCCTTTCCCATGATCTGGGTCAGTAGGGGGAGGGGAGGCTGTTCTCCTGCAGCCTGGCCCCCTGCCTTGGGCTACAGTCAGGCCTGGCCTCTCCTCTGCGCGTGACTCCCACACGAATGTGCTGCTGCAGAAAGGGGGTGGGGGGGGTGTCCTGGCTTGGCAGCATTGTGCTGGCAGGAATGGGGGCCCAAGCATAGTTTTAGCTTGGCTCTGAGGGAAGCCAGTGGAGCCAGCAGGACAGGGGTACTTGGTTTTGCTCAATACACACAGGCAACCAATGCTCGCTCTCCACTGCTGAGGAATGAGGAGTAAGTTGAATACTCTTTCATGCCAGAATTGCTTGCCCTACTTCTCAGATGGTAAAGTTAAGGCTAGAGACTGAATAATTCCGGGAGATACTTAGCACTGGAATCCAGTCCAGTGGTCTGACTCCTAGGCTACTCTTGACTTTTGGGCCTGCCTCCAAGTCCCCACTCATGCCTCTTTGCCCCTCTCCCACCCTTCCCACATTCTGAGGACTTTGAGGAAAGTAGGGCTTATTGCTAGTGTAGCCAGCCTAAGGCTGACCTGACTTGGCAGGAGGCCTGGTTCGCACTCACAGTCCAGTCTGACTGATGGGTTTGCAGTCAGATTGCAAGTCCAGGCCCTCTCCAAATGCCCAGATGTGGCGTTCCAGCCCAGGTGTTAGACTCCTCGTGGCAAAATGGCAGGGCCTCTGGGCTGGACGGCTTTACAAGCAGTCAAGAATCCCCCAGACCCCTCCTACCCCAGCACCAAGGAACCTCCCTCCCCTGCCCCAGCCCAGTGGCTCTGGACTTTGTGGCCTGGAAAGTATGTGGGCCTTGTTGAGTGATATGTCCTCCATCTGCCTGGATGGAAAAACCATCCATGGAAGAACATTGCAGGCTTTGAGTTGAGGGAGAAAAATAACAATAAAGTGAGTGTGAGAAAGACGGAGCTGACAGGTCTGGTGGGAGAGGCAGTCATCTGGCTAGCTGCCTGGGGGTCTATGAAGGTTCCAGTTTCTCTGTTTGAGATGAGTTCCCTCACCCCCAAGGCTCCACTTACTCCTGTTCCTCCCCCATTCATTAGCTCAAGGATCCATCTGGAATCTAAGCTATTGCTTGGGAAGCCGGAGCTCTGGTAACAGTGGCCTAAAGGAAGTAATTAGACACACATGCGCGCACACACACACACACACACACACACACACACACCCCGGGGGGGTGGATAAGATGGGGCTACAACATGGACTGTCTGTGGGGCAGCTCCCCAGGGGCCTAGGCAATGGTCCTCTTGTGATTGAGAACTCCCAGGTTCTCATTTGCCTTACAGGAAAGCACAGCACATCCTGGGAGCACCCAGAGGGGGTTTTGGAGCTGGGGGGTGAGAAGCAGGAGGTGTTCTGGAGCAGAGCGAAAGCTGCGTATGGCTGCACGTGCTCCCCATGCCAGCTCAACTTCCTGGGAGGTATTTATAACCCAGGCCTCCAGCCCCCTGTGATTTGTGGGACAGCTTTAAACCATTGATTTTCATTAGCACTAAATCATTTCTCTTGGCTAATTGAAAAGGAACCAAGGATCCTGACAGTGGAGCCGTTTATATGGATCAAATCAGTGAAAAATGCCAATATGCTGATACAGTGCAAGTCTTCAGCTGGGTGGCTCTGGGGCCCCTCCCTGGAGCTCAGAATTCACTTTTCTCTCAAGGCCAGAGGCTGTGAGAAATAACCCCCCAGACTGGAGAACCAGGAAGTGGACTTGTTTCTTAGCAGGAGGGCTGAAAGTTAGACATTTGGAAGAACTTCCAGTGTGGAGAGTTGGAACAGGAGATTCCGAGAGTAGTGTTGGAAGAACAGTGAACATCTCTCTTACATATGTTGTTTGCTACCTCTGTCCTGCCTGTCAGCCTGGGCTTAGCCAGAATAGTCCTGAGGCTACGGAACACTCTGTGGGGAGTGTGATGGACTTGTGATGGACTTGCTCTGAGAATGCCAGGTCTAGGCAGTATAGCATTTGGAAGCCATCTCCTGGGAAAGGGGGTTAGGCTCAGCTG
The DNA here is from genome assembly GCF_023065955.2 of Ursus arctos. Lineage (NCBI taxonomy): Eukaryota > Metazoa > Chordata > Mammalia > Carnivora > Ursidae > Ursus > Ursus arctos. The sequence continues at coordinate 38,139,776 of NW_026622874.1, forward strand.
GACTGGGCCTGAAGGGTAGGGTGTTGGCACCACCTTGATCATTTACTGTAAATGCCAGGAAACTGAGCTATTTGATATTACCTGAGATTAACTTGGCCAGTCCCATCTTCCTCTGTAGGGACATGTTGCCATCTGGCCAAAAAGAAGACCATTCTACCGTTTTAAGGTTAAAGGAATTCCTGAGGGTGTTGGCAGAGCCCTGGGCTCCAGGGGTGGAGATGGGAAGGAGAATAATGAGTTCTACTATTGCGGACAATCCCACAATCCTAATCCCCATTCTGAGCCAGGAGCCAGCCAGGCGGGCGCTGGGAGTACCGAGCCCCCACCCTGTGCCTGCCAAGTCCTAGCCAGCAGACCCGTTTCCTTGCTTCCTGCCAATGCTCTGCCCACTCTGCCCATGCTTGTCCTGAAGACAACATGGCTGGCTGCCCATCCTGTGCCTCTCTCAATACTGACGGGGGTGGTCACCTTCTCTGCCAAGGACCAGGCCTAGCTGCATGGCCCCTAGCTGGTTTACTGAAGCCCAAAGCCAGGGTCTGCAGGCTAAGAGCTTGGAGAAGGGGGATGGCTTCAGATCTCTTCTACTTTGGCCCCACCACCGTGTACCCACATCTCAGATCTTCCCTTATCTCTGTCCTGAGAGACTGGCAGAGATAAGAGTCTGGGTAAGAAGGAGAAACATTTAGTAAATGGCCATTGCAGTCCTGTCCTCAGCCCTGGAGACCTCCCCATGATGTCCAGCCTTGGGGTCTTATGGGAAGGGAAGACTGTGTGGTGTGAGGAAGAGCACTGGACTAGGAGTCTCCCCAGGCACTACCATTACTCAGCAGTGACTTGGAACAAGTTACTTCCTCTAGGCATAGGGATGTTATCAATTGCCCTTATCCCCCGATCCCTAATTCCATGTGTGAGCTGTAGCAAGTCTATAATCCACAAATGTTAAGTGAAAATTGTGTATACATAGTGAGGGTGTTGGTGCCCATTTTTCCAGGGAAAGCCTTTGAGCACACTGTAGGAGAGCCCACAGTCCTTGAGATGGAAAAAGATAGGAAGACAGAGCACCCCCTCATCTCTGGGCTGGATGAGAGATGGGCCAAAGGGAAGGGACAAGGAGAGCAAGCAGACAGACTGAAGCTACAGATAGGTGTGTGTGTGTGTGAGAGAGAGAGAGAGAGTAAGTGTGTCACTATCTATATGGTACTTGGCCAAGAGGTGAGACAACACAATCACCTCTTTGCTGGGGCATCAGAGGGACAGAGCTCTCTTTTCGCTGAGGTGGTCAGCCTCCAGGGACCAGCCTGGGCCTCCAACCAGAAGGAAGCCTCCATCTGGGGTTTGGCCCTGGCAGGAACCCGTCAGGCTTTCAGGGGCAGAAGACAGTGTGTGGCAGGTAGAGGGAGAAAGCTTGCAAAGAGGCCTGCGTGAGTCCAGGAGTTTTGTCTGTGGTGTCTGGATCCCTGAAAGTCCATTCTGTCCACCTTCTGCTTCTGAAGAGGTTGCCCCGAAGCCTCGCTCATGCTGTCAGGACTGCATCAACTTCAGAAGGGGCTCCATGAAAGAGGTCTCCCCACCTCTCTCACTAACCCCTGCCATGGTTTATTTTGGAAACTTCTCCAACCTTGTTTATCCTCCCTACCCCAGTCCCATGTAAACTGTCCTATTCATACTCAAATAAGGAATAGAAATTTAGGTTAGAGGGAAACATACAGTGATAACATTTATGTTGTTCTGACGGGAGTAGGTGACAAAAGGTACCAGTGGGAAATTTGCGTAGAACAGAGAGAAGGGAGATACACGCTGCGCTGATGATCTATTTGACTCAGTAATAACTAGCATTTATTCAGTGATTTGTGTGGGTTTGTATGAGCCAGGCACTGTCTTCAGTGATTTTCCTATAATAACTCACTGAATTTTTATAACAACATTATAAAATAGATATTGTTATTATTATTATTCCTGTTTTACAGATGAGGAAGCAGACCAAGGAGGTTAAATAACTTGCTTAGGACCACAGGCTAGGAAGCAGCCAGGGAAACTGGATTTGCCCAGAGGTGGGGGGAAGGAGGGGTGTTGGGAAGATACAGAGGGAGGCTGGAGGAAGGGGGTGGTTCTGGCTCCAGGTCCTGTGTTCTTAACCACCACCCTCTACTGTGCAGGGTCTGTCCCTCAGTGCTTGAGTCCAGAGACACTCCAAACCTTTACCGTGAATTATTCCAGTATTTTTCTTTCCTTCTGGAGAAGCCACGTTTTTCCTTCCTGTTTTGCAGCTTTTAAATAACACACCAGGGGAAAGACATAATTTGCCCAAATTCACTCAGCCCGTGATGGAATCATATGACCAGCACCCAAAGTCCCATCTCCCAGACATTTTTTTTTTTTGCATTTCCTCCCCTCCCCCCTCCTCCCCTCCCCCTCCTCCCCTCTCCCCTCCTCCCCTCTCCCCTCCCCCCTCTCCCCTCCCCCATCCTCCCCTTTCCCCTCCCCCTCCTCCCCTCCCCCCTCCTCCCCTCTCCCCTCTCCCCTCTCCCCTCCCCTTCCCTCCCTTCCCTTCTCTCTCTTCTCTTTCCTTCCCTTCTCTCTCTTCTCTTTCCTTCCCTTCTCTCTCTTCTCTTTCCTTCCCTTCTCTCTCTTCTCTTTCCTTCCATATCCAGCCTCTCCATGCTGTGGTTAAAATATTCTGACTTTTTGAAGTGGACATCCTAACTACATTCGCAAAGCGCAGACGCGGCTCCTTTAACGGGGCCACTGCAGGAGGAGCTGTCCTATCAGCACCACGGCCGCCGCCCCGCGCGCCCCGCCTACCCCGCCGCCGCTGCGGGAGACTCAAGGGCAGAAAGGGCGGTGGAGAGTCCTGGCTGGGAACCTGCAGCCTGGCTAGTCAGTCCTCCAGACCTGGGAGGGACCACTGAATATAGTGCCCGCCTTCCCTCCCTTCATCCTGCCTCTGGCCCCGCAGATCTGAAAGAGCTGGCGCTTAAGCTCTCACCACATTCTGAGCTAGAGTAAAATATTTATAGGCCAAAAATACTTCCTGGCTCTGGGGTTTGCAGAGCATTGAGGAGCCAGTCGCCTCTGTTTGTCCTGATGGGGCCCGAGGCCAGAATGATTCAAGTCTGAAAAAAGGAGGTTGGGGGTGGAAGGGAGTCAGTGGGGTGGGGGGTGGGGAGGCCTGGATTGAGGCTGTAGGCTGAGCAGCAGAGCAGGGTTGTTTCAGGCCCAGACTGGTTCCACTGTGCCTCTAATGTTGGCTCTTCCATTTACTAGCTGTGTGATCACAAGCAAATTCATTAGCCTCTCTGTGCCTTGGTGTCCTTGCCTGTGACGTGGGAATGATAATATAATCCCACCAACTCACAGGGCAATTGCAGGTTAATCTAGGTGAAGAACTCAGAACAGTGCCTGGCATGCAGTTGGTAAATACAACTAAAAAGTGTTGGATTTAAAATAAAATAGCCTCAGTGTGAGGATGAGAGAATCGACAGCCGGGGTGTAGACTGGAAAAGGTGGAAGTACATGTTGGCTAGGGCTGCACACTGTGTTCAGGGACTGTGCCCCTTCTCCCTGGAAGCCACCGGCCTCTGGACTCGCCTGCCATCCATCAGACTATTCCAGTCTGTGTCTCAATTTGTCTCCTTCCCTTCAGAGAAGAAGGGCAGCTATTCTCCTTAATATAATTTTGGCCATTTCTTGGGCGTCTACTGTGTGCCAGCCACCATGCTGGGTATCTCATCTTTATTCTGTCATTGAATCTTTACAAAACTCTAAGACTCCTTTTTACGGATGAGGACTTTGGGCTCAGGGAAGTTAAAATAGCTTCTCTAAGGCCATATAGCAAGAAGTAGCAGATCTAGGATTTGAACCCAGGTCTTCCTGACTCAAAAGGCTTTACTCTTTCCACTACAAAATTTCCAACTGTCTAGTTGCCTACCGTATCTGTGGTCAGTGTTTGGGTGTTATCACATCCAGCACAGGCAGTGTTTTACCTGTTGATGCTATAGGTTTCTGATCAGAGCCTGGCAGGTGCTCTGATCCCCCTTTGCTTTGCTGGAAGCTCCAGAAGAGCCAGGCAGTTCAGCTTCCATCCCTGGGCATCTGGGATGGAGGGACACTTGAAAAAAAGGCTCTTTGTTCTTGTGATCATAATAGCAATACTTGTTGAATCATTACTATGTCCTAGGTACTGTTCTAAGCACTACATTCACTAATTTACTCTTCAAAGCAATGAAGAGGTAGGTCCTGGTCTCAGCCTCATGTTACAGATGAAGAAACTCAGAGTTTGTGGAATTTGCCCAAGGTCACATCATCAGCAAATGGTAGAGTCAAGCTTTGGACCCAGGCACTGTGGCTCCAGAGTTTATTCTCTTGCCACTAACTCCACAGAGTCTCTTCGAAGAGCAGAGTACGTTTTGGAGCACTGATAGACCTCCCAGACCTCAAACCAACCCCCAACCCTGCTGCTGCCTCTTCCTTGAAGCCTTCCTGGATTTTGCCTCATCGTCATCATCAGACTAACACACACACATCCCCATAGCACTTTGTTTTGCCTGTCTTGACACACAGCATATGTGCTTGTGATGACTGTGCATGTTTCCTCCTACCAGATTGTTGGCTCCTTGAGAGCAGAGCCTGGGGCTCAGCCACTGTGATTGCCACAGCATCTGGCAAAGCACTAGCATATGGGAGGTATTCAACCAAGGTGTGTATTGATGAATAAAGGGATCCTGGTGTGAATCCTTTCGAAAGTGCAATGAGCTTTGGTAATGGAAAGTACTAACTCCCTAATGGAACTTACTAAGGATCCCCGGAATGAGTGAACTAAGGGACACTTGAGACCCTCTTCTTGAATCTACCCACTGAGGTTAAGTGAAATTTCAGATCAGAGCACTTAGAAGGAGGAAGGGAGAGCATGTTTAGGAGTTGGGGATCTAGTAGGCTCCCCCAATACCATGTGTGCGTGCGCACACACGTATGCACATACACGTTCACATAAGAAAGAAATAGACTCCTTGCTAACACTCCCAGCTCCTAGCCTTCGGCCCATGAGCCTCCCCAGATATATTGTCAAGGTATCACAGAAGATGGTCAGTACTGACAGCCAAGCGCTTTGGCTCGAACAGGCCCTGTCCGAAAGCGACATAGATTGTCCTGCTTCTCTGGGACATTTTTGTCTGACAGTGAGAACCAGGAAATGGAGCCCATTACGCCTAACCCTGTTATATATTATGAAAGTGACTTTAATACTTCTTAATACCCCAAGAGGCTGAACGTTTTCTAGATACCACCTTATTCAGCCTGCTCAGGACGTGAAGAAATGGGGAGCAAGGAGGCAGAAAGGATTTCTCCTTATTTCACAGAAGGAGAAACTGAGCCCTAGAGCAAACACGGGAGTCTCCCAAATCATTCGGTCCATTAAGAATGCGGCTTGGATGCCATGGCCAGTAGATACCTGGTTGGGCCCCAGGAGAGATCATCTGGACAGAGGCCTCACCCTTGAGCTTTGGAAGCACCATTGTCCATGTGTCTCAGCTAAGACCCCACCCCCCATGAGCACTCTCTCCCCTTTTCCCCAGGCCTCCCATCTGCTAGACACTTGGAACTCCATAGTCTTCCTCTTCAATCGCACCTACCCCAGGTGTGCCACCTGCTACCAACTGGGCATATTAAGCATGTGGCCAGACTGGATTTGGCCCATTACCTCCCTCCCCACCCCCATTCATTGCCTATAGCCTCTTATGGGGCAGTGCCCTAGGACCCTCTTGGCCCCTAGTACCACCCCAAAGGCAAACAGGATATGCAGGGTACAGGGAAAGCTGGCTGGATCTGAGGAATGCTGGAGAAAAAGGAGAAAAATGGAGGAGGAGGAGGAGGAGGAGAAGGAGGAGGAGGAGGAGGCCTCCTCCAGAGCTGCCCATGACTGATTTTCTTTTCTGGTTTCCACTATATTTACCCCCCTTCCTCTCTTCTCCACAATCTCTGGAAGGCCCAGAGCTGTCAATCACAGCAAGGACGGTGTTGATATGGAGGCTGAGGAGTGCATCCTGAGGCCAGACGTGCATTTGGTGGCTATGGTCTAGGGACTCCATCCTTGGGCCTCAGGGTCCTGCTCCTCTGCTTTGGGATCACATCTCTCCTGCTTTCTAGCTCTGTTTCTTTGGCAGCTCACCTAACCTTCTCAGCCTTGTTTTCCTGACCTGGCAAATAGGGGTAATAAAAGCTACTTTAGAAGGTTGTTGTAAGGATTAGAAACCATGTCTCAATGAAAGAGAGATACTGATGCTGTCTGGGGAAGAGAGATATGCTGCTGTCCTCTTGAGATCTCTGTAAAGATACTTAGCACCTGTGGGTTCCCACTCTAAAGGCAAACCAGGAGGGCTCCTTTGTGCCCCCTTTCCTGCCAGGCTCAAAGAACATTGTGTTTGGAGATCCCTCCTCCATCACCCCAGAGGTGGTCTGATTCTCCCAGACTCCCACCTGGAATGGTGGTGGTCACCTCCTGTGCGTGGGCTCCTGGTCTAGGTGAGGGCTGTCCTCTGGGGAGGAGGAGAGAGCAGGGCCCCAGCTGCAGTGAAGAGGGAGGGGTGGGGCCTACCACAGGAATGTTTTTAAATCCTCTTCCCATCAAGCTTTTGAAAAAATGATGATCCAGTGAAAGCAGAAACTGCATCTGCTCTGTGAACAAGTGAAGCCAAAGCAGCTTCCTCGGCCTTAAGGCTCTCTTGGCTGAAGTCTGGCCAGTCCTAGATGTAGGGCCTGGGGGAGCCTGGGCCAAGGGGAGCTGGGGATGCTTTGAGGACAATGTAGGTGAGTTGGGTTCTTGGGGGGATCCCTGGGCACCACAGCGTGAATAGGGAAGCCGTTCCCAGGAGAGGTGCAGGCAGCACCAAGATGGGGTTCTCGGTTCTGTCACAGACATAGCTCCCAGAGGGGGTGGGCTGAGGTGCCTACATGGCCATGGTCCCCACACTGGGGTTTGATGGGGACTAGGCCTAAGGGGAGAGGCAGAAGTGGCCTGTGTGGTATTGTGCCAGTGGAGGGATGGACTGTGGGAATGCTGACGTCTCAGGGGTGTGGGCTGTAATGGGTCAGTGGTCTTAGGACCTTCTCATGGGTGGTCAGCTGATTAGTTCAGTTGGCCAGTGCTTGGCTCAGCTCTGTGCTGGAGGCCAAGGTCAGCAGCTCAGGGACCACACATACCTTTGATCAGGTCCATTTTTATCCCTCTGGTCCTGTTTGGCATTGTCACTGATGCATGTAGCTGACAACTAGTGGAATGGCTGGATACGAGAAGGATGACAAAGTAAATCCACTCTCGCCTCTACTGGGGAAGAATTCTCACTACTGTCTTGAGGCCAGGCTGAAGCATGGTGTTCCTTCTTATTGTAAAGATCCCCTATTTCTCCACCTGACCGCGGTTGCTAGATTTTATCCTAGTCTTACTTTGCAGACTGCTGTTAGTACCTGCTTGACACCCTCTGAGGTCTCTTTGTGAAAGTACTTCTCAGGCCCTCTTGTGGGGCTGTCCTTGGCATGTTGGGGCTGGGGACAGGGCAGGGTGCCCTGCATGGGAGACTGTGGGCAGGCAGACGGTGACTTCGAGTGTCCTTTCAGTCTACAGCCTGGTAGGTGGGCACGAGATAGATGGGCAGGAAGCAGGAGTCAGGCAAGCCTTGGACGTGGTCCTGTAGGCCTGGGTGATGGGCAGCCCACTGGAGGAGTGGAGGCGAGCTGGTTGTGGGCACCTGACCACACATGCCTTTGCCTTCTCTGCTGGAGGAGATGGGGGCTACTTTAGTTCATCCAATAATGGCATCAAATCATTAAAGTACAAATTAGAGGAAAGGAGGAGTGGTCATAGCATTTCTCTTCCTAGTGGAAATTATTTCATCCATTAGCAGAGCAGTCCTCTAAGCCCTGACTCTCAGTCATTTCACACTGTAGTTCTATAAACCATCAATGTTTAGAGGTCTACATTGACTTCCCACAGTTTAGCCTGTAACTGGTCCTGGGCAACAGAGTCAAAGGTCAGACAAAGGTCGACAACAGCCATACACAATCCCGTGCAGTTGCTAACTGCTTTCTCTGCAATATGAAAGAGGACACTCCAGTGGTCTCAGATGGACCGGCCATACCGTGGTGGTCTTTTCTCTGCCCACATGTCTTTTGTTTCCATCTTTACCCAGTGCCAGTTTACCCTTAGAGAGTCAACTTGAGCATTTTCCTTGTACACCATCATTTGCCTACATTTTTCCTCCTTTCCCTGGGACCCATTTCTAGGTCTGGCGTCGTTCCCACAGCGGTGTCTGAGAGCCCTGTGGTGCTGTGCCAATACTGGATATTGTGCCTTTCCTAAAAGGTAGTAAAGTTGATAGCAAAAATGATAACATTTAATCTGCATCTCTTCGATTTTAAGGAGGCCTTTTGTTTTTGTTAGGTTTTGGCCAATTATATGTATCATTTTGTGAATTCCTTGTTCAAGTCTTTTGCTCTTTATTCTATGGAGTGTTTGCTTTCTCTTATTGATTTGCTAGAATTCCCTTGTCCCCCATATATGCTGCAAGTATTTTCATAGTATATTGATGGCTTGAATCTTTTCAAAAGGCTTTTGTGTCCATACAGAGATTTTCTTTTTTTTTTTAATGATTTTTTTATTATATTATGTTAGTCACCATACAGTACATCCCTGGTTTCCGATGTAAGGCTCGATGATTCATTAGTTGTGTATAACACCCAGTGCACCATGCAATACGTGCCCTCCTTACTACCCATCACCGGTCTATCCCATTCCCCCACCCCCCTCCCCTCTGAAGTCCTCAGTTTGTTTCTCATAGTCCATAGTCTCTCATGTTTCATTCCCCCTTCTGATTACCCCCCCTTTCTTTATCCCTCTCTTCCCCTCATACAGAGATTTTCATTTTTATGCACTGAAGTCTGTCAGTGTTTTCCTTTATAATTTCTGCCTCTGACGTGGGGCTTCTAAAGTCCTTTCCCACAACAGAATTATGGAAACATTTATGCGTGTGTTCTGCAAATTCTTCTATGGTTTCATTTTCTACATTTAACTCTTTCATCTGGAATTGATTGACTGTGTCTTTGTAAATGGCTTCAAATTCCCTTGGAAATGAAAGTGATTAATAGAGCAATTAATTCATTAATTAACTTGGTGGGGAGGAGAAGCTGGTAGAGGAGGAGAGGTTGAAGATACGGGAGAGGGATGGGATAATTAATGGATCAAGGTCTGGGAGGGAAGGGATTGAGTGCTGGTCCAGAGGGTGCATAGGGAATGGCTATGAGGAAGACTGTGAGCCAGTGCTCAGACCTCCAGTGACTGAGGGGTGGGGACAGTGGGGAGGGACCAGGAGAGGGAATCAATGAGGACCAGTGAATGGTATGAGCCAGGTGGCAGGAGCCCAGGGTGGAGGGAGGTTTACAAGTTTATTATTTGTGGGGATTGGGATTGGCTGCTCCACCTTTGGGCCAGTGGGATCTGGAAGATTATATTCCCCTGGACAGGTATCCTGGGTGCTTTTGTCAGATAAAGTGGCAGGTGGAAGGAATGTGCAGAGAAAAGGCTGAGGGCACAAGGGAGTTGGTTTACTGTGAACAGGGGATTATAGATTTAGGCTACAAGGAAAGGTCTGAGAGGGAGGGGCTGTGAGGAGAGTCTATCCCCGATCAGCGGAGGGGAGCAGAGGCAAAGAAAGTTAAATTGACTCCATTTGTACACAGCATCATTGTTCACAAAACTCTTTCACCTGTGTGTCTGCACATGCGCCTCACAGCTGTGTTTCAGAGCAGAGAGGTCATGGGGTTTGCCCAGAGTCAGGCAGGCAGGCACTGACTGAGTCAGGATGTGAAGCCAGGAGCCCCGATGCCCAGCCTGGATGCCGGTGCCTCCTGCCCTGACCCCAGCGTCATCTTTATACGCTCAGGGACGGAAGCTTGGGATGGTGCCTAAAGATCTTCTTTTCTCTCCTCTCTCTGCAGGACAGTAGTCCTCACTGCTGCCTTGCTAACCATGAATGGGATGGCCAACGTGAACTCTGCCAGCCGCCCCCACTATGCCTCCTCCATCCCTGTGCCTCGAGCGGCTTCCCAGACCAGGATTCATACACCGGGTGCTTCTCCCCAGCTGCGGCCACGCCAGGCCGGCCTGGCCCTGAGCCCCCAGCGCGCAGCCTCCCCAAGACTGGGCAAGGCAGGAGGCCCTTCCAGAAGCTCCTCTCCTAAGGCCTCCCGGGGGAGAGGCTCCCCCAAGGCTTCTGGGGCGGTGAGAGAGTCAGCTGAGGGTGGCGAAGGCCTTTCTAGCTCCCCATGGAGCAGTCCCAGGGCAGCCCCAAAAGCAGCCCCCTCCAGCTGGGCTGGGTCCAGAAGAGTTGGGGAGACACAAGGCACCCAGGGAAAGAAGAAGGTGGCTCAAGAAGGGATTCCAGTCCGCCAGACCCGGGGCAGGAGCCCATCCCGAACAAGCTCTCGTGGAGAAACTCAAATACCAGGGGCTCCTGAAGGTCGAAAACCTCCTAACTACCCAGGAAGGGATCAAAGAGATACAAACTACAAAAGTTCAGGGGTCCCAAGGTCTTTGGAGCCTGATGCGGGAGCAGTGTCAGGGGCTTCCTCCCCGGGGTGCAGCCCCGTGCAGAGCAAACGCCCCTCTCCCACCCCGGGGGCCATCAGCTTCACCTCCGGCCATCAGCAGAGTCAGCCAGTCACAGCCACAGTGGCCCCCTTCCAGTATAGGTGAGTTGGGGGAGCAGGTGGGGAGGGAAGCAGGGACGCATGGAGCTGGGACCCAGCAGCCAGCCAGAGGAGGGGGCCTCAGTCCATCAAGTACATATGCTTTTTTAATAAAAATATCTTTACTAAAATGGCCACATTAAGTAAACCAAATTTTAATTATTAAGTGTCACACGGTTTAGAAATGCTGAAATGCAAATTAAGTACCTCCCTGGCCAGCCCGACTTCCTGGGCTTTTTCTCTGTGCTAGTGTGAGGAGAAACGCAGTTACATCTGGGGTTTGGAGAAGCTTGTACACCATTGCAGGGACACGGTGCGGGGGAGGGGTGTCTCTGCAGCAGCAGAGCGCCTGGAGGGTGGGGGTGGGGAACTGCTAGGAGCTTTCACTTGTACTAGAAGCCAACAGTGTGACTTGGTCTCTGAAAAGTTCCAGGCACTCTTACACCACAGTAATAGACATCCGGGGCCCAGGACCAGGAAGCCAATGTGGTCAGGCCTCTTTTAGAGATTCACAGTTAGGAACACCACATTTTAAAAGGGCATTGATGCCCAAAAACATATTTCAAGAAAGACAAACAGATTGGTGAAGGATCCAAAAAAGGCGTTAGAAGGATGATTAAAGGAGCTGAAGCAGTTTACTTTGGAGAAGGGAGGCTTAGAGAGGGTCTGAGTGCTGTTCTCAAATATTTGAAGAGCTGTCATGTCGTAAGATGAATGAGATTTACTTGGTGCGGCTCCAGAGTACTGAGTCGGCGTCATGGCGATTAGAAGTCAGTTTGAGACAGATTGGAAGCTCAGGAGGAAGAACTTTCCAGCACTGGAGAGGTTTGCAAATGACGGATAAGGCAGTGAGCTTCCTGTCATGGGAGGAATTCCAGCTGACACTGTGATCAAAGGAAGTTCTCACTGGGGTGATCCCTGCCTCTGGGAGCATCTCTTCTGCCCAAGGTACTGCCCACCCAGCGCGCCCATGTTCCTTTTCCGAAGGAGCTCCTCCCATCTGTCCCTCGTGACCTCCACTGAGTTCTCCAGCTGATGAGAGAACGCACGGAAGCACGCACGCAGGGCAGACCTGCCTTCGAATGGCCTTTTCCCAATCAGTACAGTGTTTCCCCGGTGATTCTTTGGCTTTCTTCTACCTGATTTCCTTCCGCCTGATGTCCTTCATTTTGAATTCAACCTTTGGGAAAAGTGTCTAGGCATTAAATTGTTTAAGATTTTACATTATCTATCCTACACGTCCCCTGGCAGATTTAGACTCTGACATTTTCCAAAGAGGTCAGAACTTCTTCCTTTGAACATTTCAATGCAACCTAAACAGAACCGTCTTTCCTTCACTCAGCAAACATTCACTGCATGTTTGCATTTATGCAGAAATGGAAATGCGTTGTACCAACCTCAGGGGGTGGTTTTCTTCACCATCCACCTCCTAGACCTTGCCTGTTTCAGGCCCTGGGTTAGGGTTGCAGGGAGGGTCATGGTTCGGGCAAGGGTGGATTAGGACGAAGGACACCCCTAGGTGCCACTGGCAGGTGGGTGGGAGCCCAGTACCCTTCGGGGCCTGGAGTGGCTGCCGTGGGTCACTCTGCCAAGGGCCAGGCTGGGCTACCCTTGCAAGTTGCAGAGCCAAGGAGGGGCCATCTGCTCCCTAGAAGGCACAGACATCCAGTTTTCATGGAAATCTCCTGCCCCCACCCCCGGCACCTTGGCCTTCTGCAAAGTTCCAGCTGCTCCCAGAAGCAGAGTTATCGTGCTCCCCTCCCTGTCTCCAGCCCGGTCCTGCCCGACCTGCTTCTCCAGGGAGCAGATCCGCCAGCCGTCTCCTTCCCTGCCCTATCCTCCATAGCCGTCTCCATCCACCGGGTCCAGTGCCCTCCCTCCCCAGGAAGTGTATCCCTGCCTCTTCTCTGACCCGCCACCGCCTCCCTCTGGTCACCCCTGCTGTCTGGACGCAGAGAAGGCATAAATGCCTCTCAATCCATTCTCCAGATCCTCTGCTCTCGTACATCTGGTTCCCTCAGATCTTCAAACTCATTCTCCTCTGCTGTCCTGGGAAAGAGCCCCCTACAGCTTCATTACCCTGGGGCTGCCTTTTTCCACCTGCCCAGTGTTCTCTTTTCCCAACAGTTCTCTCCTTCCCTCCTCCGGCTGGCCTTCGGTCAGACTTCGGTGAGGAGGGTACAGTCAGTGGTGTCAGGAGGGTAGGGTTATTGGTTTTCTTCTGTCTGGTTCAACCTCGAACCAACTTCCAGCATAGAGGAAACTGTCATTCAGGCTGGAGGGTGAGGGGAGGCCTGGGGCCCTGGCTGAGTTTGGGGAGGTGGAGGCAGGCGGAGAGGAGAGTGTAGAACTGACTGAGATTGGAGACACGGAGGCTGCCTTCCTCAGTGCCCCGGGCCAGTGCACGCTCGCTCACCCTGGCCGCATGGTCATGACACCAACAAGCACGACAGCAAACTACTTGTATTTCTAACGCTAGTTCCTGCTCCCTGCTCTGAGTCAGGCGGTGCTTAGCTCTATGTAGATGATGCTATTCAGTGCCATGTGTACGTGACCTAGAATTCCCTCTCCCTGGTAGAATGTCCTATTACTTCCTCACCAGTATGTTGCATCCCTCCAAAAACTCAGGTCTACATTCATTTCTTCCAAGAAATCAACCCAGTCCAGTTTTTCTTTGTTCCCCCGATACTCGAATATCAGGCTGGTGTTGAATTGACAGTAGTACATGCTGAGTGACCCCATCAGACCAAGCACTCCCCAGGGCAAAATGAGGTCTCCTGCTTTGTCCGAGTACCCCCCACCCTGCTCTATCGCAAGCCCCCTGCTCGGGGGCCTGCAGACACACAAGAGCTCAACCCTGCCTGTATGGCTTAGAGAGAGCCAGGCAGGAGCGGCAAACACCTCACACCAGCCGGGACTGTCAGACTGATCTGGATCTGGGAGGTCACCTCTTCTAGCCCACAATGGAAGTGAGACCAGGAGGACTGCTCTGCATTACACAGTGAGTTAACAGCAGAGCTGAGCCTAGAGTCCCAGCCATCTGGGTTGGAAAAAAGGAAAAACTGGAGAGAGGAAGACAGATCTCAGTAGCACTGGAGACTCCCAGGGTCGCCCGGCCCAGCCCCCGGCCCCAGGACCAGACGTCACCTTTCCCTCCCGACTGCACAGCTCTCCCCTCCCCCTCCTGCCAAGCTGCCAAAGGGTCCATTTAGCTGGAGACAGCGGGCGGACGGGTGGGCGGGCCAGCTCTGAGAGCCCAGGGTAATTGCCTATAATAAAAGCTCCCACAGCCTTTGTTCCTGGGAGCGATTGTACGGTTGGGGTTGTGCTCAGAAGTCTGCGTGCACTTGGGAGCTGGTGCCCGGAGACCTCACCCTTCCTTCCTGCTGCCACACTGGCCCAGCACGGACTTTTCCTCCCGGGAGTCGCTGTGACCTCAGCTGAGCCTACCCCTCCTTCTTCCCTGACCTCCTCGCTGTCTGGACTGTGAGCAAGCCCAAGGAGGCCTGCGTGCCCCCTAAGCTCGCGTAGGGAGTCAGTGACCTCCGCTGTAGAGGGAGCTCTTCCCTTTGCGTACGAACATGGCTGTAATCCAGGCCCAGCCTGAGGGCAGGGACCACGGCAGGACCCAAGGCCCGGAGTGACTCTGGGTTCCTCTGTCCTGTGGGCCATCTGTGTTTGTGGGAACGGTTGGAACACCACAGGGTGACTGGCATCAGGCATCCCAGTGCCCTCGCGAGTTCCCCCGTAGCCCCTGCCACTGGCCTCACTTTGCCCAAGTCCTACTTTGTGCTGAATGCACACATGTATGCATGCTTGCCAGGGAAGGCTCAGCCCAGAGGGGTGCAGAGGGGAGAAGAACCGAGCTCCAAGGGGCTTCCCTTAGTCCCTTGGAGAAGCTTCGAGGCCAGGACAACCTCTTCGATGATTGACCACCCCTTCTCTGTCCCACAGGCTTCAGACGGACCAGGAACCTGGCCCCCTCCCTCAGGCTGGCTGGGTCCTTGATGGCTACTCTGGCTGCCCTGGTGGGACTGAGGAGAGCTTCTCCTGTGCAGGTGAGTGTTCTGGGGGAGAGACTTCCTCCTGGGGTGGGGAGGCCACCGGACTAGAAGTCTCCTTACTGCCCCTGGGGAAGAAGTGTCCTGGCTAAACAGGTCCGTCTCTTCACAATGAAACACCAGCCTGTGAATTGCACTTCGAGTTTTTGCCATGCTTGGCTCAACCCAGGGTTGGTCCATCAAATCCAGGAGCACGTCCAAGTCCGGAGAGGAAAGGGCCAGTGGGTGTCCTGTTAATCCAGAGCTCAGATCTGGGAGTCACCGAGGCCATGACAAAAAAGTCCCAAGCTAGGAGATTGAGAACCAAGAGCCTGGTTCCACGCAAAGCCCAGATGAACAGTGGAGGTGCTGGGAACCGGCGAGGCAGCCCAGAGCCATTTGGCTAATGCCTGACACCTGCTGCCTGTCCCAGGACCACTCCCACACCTGTCACCTTCCCTGCGGCACCCTCTGGTCACAACATATCATCTGATCCTTGTCATACTGGTGACTGAGCCTCAGGGCCAGAACGTGAGGCTTACCAAGAAGAGCGCTGACGCTGGGACACAGTGATACTCTGTAGGGCAGGGACCTGCCTGTCCCCAGCGCATCCTCAGGCCCTGTCTGGCCCACAGCAGGTGCTCAGCAGGTGTCTGTGAGTGAGTGACTGGTGAGCAGCTGCGTGAATGCTTGTGTGCCATAGATCGGGGCCTAGACGGGTCAGATTCTAAACTCTTAGCGGGGTTTAGGCGTGTGTCTGGATTTTCTTGCAACATTAAAAAATCCCTAGAGGATGACTGTGGTATACACGAGAGGTACCGAGACTCCACACTGCAGGGCACTGGCTCTGTCTATCCTTTAGTTTCCAGAGAGGGCTTGTCTCAGGAAAAGGATGAGCTCCCTTTTGGCAAACCTGAGATTGTCCAAAGGTTTTGTCTTAGCTTCATTTCGGTGCTGGGCTCCGGTGGGCAAAGCTGGGGCGTACTACACAGCCTGACCCTGATGTCATCGGACCCCAGTGGAATGCCGTTCCTGCCTTCTTCTTCCCCTCCTGTGCTTGGGTGTTCCTGTAGGCTGGGGGCCGGGCCCTTTTGAGCCTTCTCCCGGCCAGCCTGGGCCCCAGCAGTGGTCTTGGGTCCATGGCGACCTTGAAGACAGAGCAGCAACACTCACTCTATGGCGAGCCTGGTAGAGGAGGCTTATGGGGGGGATAGAGCGTGGGCTTCTAGAAAGTAAGCCATTGCCTCCCACAATAAGTACACCCACAGAGGAACCAGGGCATGGTGGGGGACAAAGGAAACCAAATATCACTGGCACTGAAAACCCATCAGAATTAGAATGTGGTCACCAGGAAACTATGTGGAGCTCTATTTTTACATTTGCAGTGTTGTTAGCGTAATGGCTTCCTTATGCGCATGCCACATTGTTGGAGTCGAGCGATCTCCACCTACCCAGGCACTCGTTCATAATCATTATCCGATGAGTTGGTGAGAGGACGTTTACTTTGAGCGTCTGCTGCAGACTGGCTTTAGGAATCCCCCAGGCTCGTCAGCTGGAAGACCATCCTTACCAGCCAGCTCGGAGCGTGTCTGAGAGATCCCAGGTTGGGCTCCTCCGTGAGGTGAAGTGCCGGTGGCCCTTTGGAGGTGATGAGAGAAGGGAGAAGCCCTTGCTTCCTCCAAGGCTCCTGGGGGAAGAGGAGCAAGGTTCGCTGCACTGGCTCTGCTCTGGCACTACCTCGTCATCATGGCGATCCGTGTTGGCCAAGGATACGCCGAGCATTTTGATGGGTTGGATGGCACGAGAGATTTGGGGTCTGCCCGTGCTTTGTAGGGGTGCCTGCACTCTGAGCCTGGGGGAAATAGAGAGGAGAAGAGAGACAATGGAAGGCTAGCATTTTATGCCCTGCTCCCCTACCTCTCAACTTCACTCGGAGCGTGACATGACTCATTCGTCCATTTCTTCTCATTCGATCAACAAACCATCCATGAGTGTTTGCCTTATGCCACTGTGCTCAACACTAAGGTAAAAGATGAGTGAGGGACACATGGCTGGCTCAGGCAGTAGAGCATGCTACTCTTGGGATCATGCGTTCAAGCCCCACATTAAGCATGGAGCCTACTTTAAAAAGAATTAATTAATTAATTAAAATGGCATTTATATTAAAAAAAAAAAAACCCAAAGAGATGAGTAAGACTCTGACCTGTTTTCAAGGAATTCGTAGTCCACAGATTCACTCCAGCGAGCCTGACCCAGTGGATCGGTTGGCAGTGACCTGCCCTTGTCGGAGCTGATAGGACGGCCCAGTCAGTCCTGCCCGCACGAGGCCCTGCAGCATGAGGAGGACACTGGCACCATGCCCCCCAATTTATAGAAGGATATTTGGGTGCCTTGGAGAAGAGAATACCCTATATTGGTGTCATTCACAGAACCCAGCACAGTTATTGGCCATGTGAGTCCCATAGCAGTTTGTAGACGACAAGGGGCAGGTGTGCTTTCGTTTGTAGCTCAGACATCCTTCCTTCTTGTTTGCGACCCCGTCTTGCTCCCCAGGACCTAGCACAGTGCCCGCTGATGAGTGTTTGGTGAAATGGTGAATTGAGTGAGTGAGTAAGGAACCAAGGTCCGTGGTTGTGGAGTCATTGATCCTCTGTGGGCCTCCTTCTTGCTGGGTGACGAGGAGCAACCAGGCTTTCTTCTGTTCTCTTCCCAATATCCAGGCATCTGGGGGGACAGGGGCCTTGAGGGGAGCAGGGAAGACTAAGACCTTTCTCAGCCTTGTACTTACTTATTCTGCCTGGGGATGGAGTCCAAATGAGGTGGGATAAGCTTTGTAGAGCAGGAAGAGAATTTCCCATGATAACTTGCTACCACACAGTGGTCTTGGGATTTGGCCTTCCTACGTCCCCGAGGTGTTCTGCACCCAGCCCCTGGGTGTTTGTGTGTGCACCCTGACGCACTCTCGGCTTGCTTGGCTGTGCTGGTGAGGGCCCCGTGCTGGTCCCATCTGCCAGCACTCCCCTTGGTTGCCATCAGTGCAAAAGCAGATCATCGGTCACCATCAGATCTTAATTTGGAAAGCCAAGGGAAGCCAGTGCTGACATTTCTGTGTGCCCACATGTGTGAGGCCGTGTGCAGGAGGACTGGGAAAGGTCGCCCCAAGGTTGACACGGATTCCTTAATTACTTCCACTTTGTGGCATGTTTGAATGAGCGCTAAGTGGACACATAATGAAGGGACCTTCTCTCATCTTAACACGTGTCACTGGGGAACACGCCAGAGCCTCCTCCCTGCCTTGCTTCTCACACAAGCGTTGGTATATATAGAATGGGAGGGGCAGGGTAGCTTTTGGCCTCATGCTGGAGTTGTTTTTCCTCCTTCATTCTTCTCCCTTGTTGAGCTGACTCCATCTTTAAGCCAGAATTCAGTTTTTCATGTTTTGTGGATTTGGGAGCGGGGATAGAGTCCCCCTTCTGAGAAAACTTGCAAACCTGGTGTGCCCTCCGCGGGGGCAGGAGAGAAGTCTGGTCACTGCACTGTCTGGGAGAGGCATCTGTCGTGGGCTCTTTGGAGGCTGCAACACAGCGGTGCAAGACCCCTGTGCTCTTCTGGGAGCTTCAGGCCAAATCCAAGTATCCCAGGGCGACCGATGACTTGGAAAATCAAAGAACACAGGAAGTTAAAGCTCTAATGAACGTTGCACGTCACTCACATGTGGCCTCGTTTTCCACGGGGAGAGATGCGGCTTGAGAGAAACAGACTTGTTCACGACTGCCTGGTTCGTTAGCAGGTGAATTGAAGCCAGGACCCCTGCCTTCTGATGTCCCCAACACTAAAATGACCAAGCAGTAACAATGACTAGCATTTATTGAGCACCTGCTAGGTGCAGGGCACAGGGCTAGATGCTTCCCCTGAAGTCCTCATAAGCATCGTATGAAGCCCTTTGCGGGTGGTGCTGTTACTCTGTGGCCTAGATGAGGAAACTCCAGCTCAGAGAAGTTTCATGATCTAGCTTGTCCGGGGACACACAACTAGGGGGCTGTGCCAGGATTTGAATCCAGGCTTGTTAAAAAGTCCAGCCTTCCAGTGCTGCTCCCCTGCCTTCCGCTGCTGCCAGCTCGTGCTGTGTCATTGGCACACTGTCTCCCTTAACCTCCGCCAAATGGTGGTGGAGGGAACAGGGTCAGTGAGCCACAGGCCTGCTGACATCTCCCTCAACGTGAGTAAGCCGTGGGATGTCACTGACTTCTCTGTCATCCCTAACCTGTGTCATTTCATGCTGGGTTCACACCACGGTGTTCCCTGCCCTCTGGGGACTTTCAGGCTGAGCTGAGCCTGATATCCCAGCCATCCGTGGAGAGAGGACGTGCAGACAATTGACTAGAAAACACAGACCAAGTTCAGGGGCAGATGGTATTAGCTCTGCTGTCGGGGCTCAGGCAGCTCCGTGCCGCTGTGGACCAGAGGCGGCTCGGGAGTTCGGGGGTCTCTGGAGGCCCTGTTTGGATAAACAGGGTGGCCGCCTGGGACCAGGTAGACTTCTAGGAGCTGGGAGGCGAGGTGATAATAATACTGTGGAGCAGTGGCTAACACTTGCTGTGGCTTCCTCTGAATCAGGCACTGCCAATAAGCACGTTCAGTCCTTCTAACAACCGTGTGAGAGTCGGAACAACTCCCTAGCTTCGTATCACAGCTTTACCACTTGTGAGCTGTGCAGCCTTGGGTAAATGATTTCATCTCTCTGTGCCTCCGTGATGATGACAGAAGCTTCTTCCTAGGGTTTCGTGAAGACCAGATACACTAATGTAAGTAAAGTGCTTGGAGGAGCAGTGATACAGAGTAACTGCTTAATGTGTGCTATTGTTCGCTATTGAGGAGAGTGCTGTTGCTAACATTCCCACTTTACAGATGAGGAAAGGCTATGCGATGTGCCCAGGGTGGTCCGGCCAGGATTGGAACCCAGGCAGCTGGCCTTCAGAGGTCATGCTGTTAGCCATACAGGGCATGACTTCACTGGAGGGGAACATGTCCCAAGTCCTGGGGGTGCCCCCCGGGAGGCGAGGAGGGGCAGTGGCATGACCAGCAGGGCAGAGCCTGGCTCTAGGAGGGGCCTGTGAAGGAAGAGGCCAGAGAAGTGAGGTCATCTGAGGTACCCTGCTGGAGGAGTTTGGAATAGAAACTAGAGGGATCTGGATTCTATTTCTTAGGAGGAGGAAGGGGGAGGGAGGAGACTGAGTGACTTCTCCTCAAGACAGCATTTGGCTGGGAATGAGATTAATCTCCAAGCCGTGAATTTGACCCAGTGGGAGCCATTTTAGTGGAACGTCAAAAGTAGTGGCGGCTGGGCATCCTGTACCCCCCCCCCCACCATGCTGCTCCCTCCTGAGATTGCTTCCACTCTGGAAGGTGTGTGAACAGTTCCGTATGACCTGAGTACTCAAAACACAATCCAGAGGTCTGACAAGGCCTAGCTTCCCTGCTTCCTGCTCCACCCGAGAAAACCAGGGCCTTTGTACTACCCAACTCCAGAGGAAATTCATATCCATTCACCACATTTTTATTAAGTACTTATAATGTGCCAGGCACTGCTCTAGACACTTGGGGTCCATCTGTGGACAGAACAGGCAAAGACCTGTGCCCTTGTGGAGCCGATGTGGCCGGTCTAGAACAGTGCAGGGTACAGCCTGTGCAGCTAGGTAGGATCTGGAGAAGCCCCAAGTCTGGAATATGCCTCCCATCCGAAAGAGCAGGGCAAGCTCTGGCTTCATGACACCCCGTAAGAATATAAACAACAGCAGTCTGCGGACCACCCCCTTTCACCCCAAGTCTTCAGTACTAGGAAAGACGGGTAGAAGAAGAAGGTGATGAACTTTCCTAGAGAATTGCCCTCATACCCTGTACCTGTCTGACCTCGACACAGCTTCCTCCCGGCAGGTTTCTAGAGATTCAGCTCTCCCCACTGAGAGGAGCTGCTTTAGTTCTTCCTGGGAAGCTCTGGCCTCTTGTGTAGTTCTCTGTGGGCCCGTGGGAAGGTCCTGAGGATAAGGATACGCACTGGGAGTACACCTGGTTACTAGGAATCCCTCCAGATCCGACTACCCCTTACAACTTCAGAGTGTTATCCAGGGGGCTCTGGGGCTGCCAGAAATTTCTGCCATGGAAGGAGGAAGGAACCTGAACTAGTTGCTAAACATTCACCGCTGTCCGTCCATGACCAATGGAGAGAAACTTCCATAACCAATCCAGAGAAACCCCATTTCAGTGATGCCCTAAAGACTTGGTTTCACCGGTCTTTGTCCCATCCCTTGAGGCAAAAGTTGGCCAATCCTCTTCACAATTTCCGAGAAACGGGGTCTCCCTGGGAAGGCCCGAGGCAGGTGGAGAGCCTGCAGGCAGCTTCATCTCAAGGAGCACAGGCTCCAAGCTAGGCTTTCTCGTCCCTCTCTCTGGCACCGCTGAATGGGAAAAACCGGAACACAGTGTTACCCCCCCTTCCCTGTACTCCCCCTATCCCCTTGATAAGAGGATTAGGGTCCCCCACTGAGAGACTTCCCCCCCCACAATAAGGCTGCCCAGCAGGCTTACACGGAAGGAGCTCTGGGGAGAGGCAGTTGAAGAGGGAGAGCAACACAGACACAATAACCAGGAAGATTAAGTGCTGAGAATTACCCCCAGTCATCATATTCCTCGTCCTGAGTCCTTTAAGAGGCGGAAGGAATCAAAACCCCGCCTTCGTGTGGCTCAGGGGCTGTGGGAGTCCTCTGCTTCAGAGAGAGCTGACGGTAATTAAAGGGTCAGGGCAGAGGGAGGGTCAGCGAGCGTGGGGTCATCCAAGCCCTGGGGGGGAAGGGGGGGAGGACCGAGAAGGGGTTAGTCTTAGTCATCCCTTCTTTCAAGAAAATCATTCCACCTCCACAGAGGGCTGGAGAAGCCGATGAGTGTGTTCCGTGGTGAGAATGATCGAGGTCACATAGATAAGAGAACTTCCGAGCAGGAGGAGAGCTCAGCCCCATCAGAAGTGGAGGGACAGCTGCTCTCGTGTTCACGTAAAGACTGGCACCGTCCAGGGGCAGGAGCTTGACCCCGTAAGCTCGCTGCATCCTTCCTGCCTGGGAATCTGGGTTTCCATGGAGGCAGGAGGAAGCACAGAGGTGGTAAGCAACTTGTGATGAAATCAGGCTGGGAGAAAGGCAAAGTTCTCATCCTGCTTTGAAACTCCCACCCATCACACGATGACTATTCTTAACATTTGCAGAGCAGTTTTTATATACTAAGTAATTGCCAGTGATTATTCTATTAAACTTCAATGAAATATGAATCCATGGCATTCCTGTGTTAAGTGTAATGTCTCTTTAAAAAACCTAACAAAAACTCTCATAAAGCACAGAGGTGCCCACGGAGAGAATGGGTATAGCCAGGATACGGGAGCGTCTTTCTCTCTGGAGTAGTGAGGACGGCCCCAGCTCGTTCTGGGTCAGGTGGGTAAAGGTTTCTCCCTACTCTTGCGGTTGTTTTTAACTTTTTAGCATCAAGGACCTCTTTCAGAACCCGGTGAGCATTATGACGTGCCTCCCCAGACAAACGGACTGCTCACAACACAAGACTTCTGTTTGGTGGTTGGTTTCACGGACCCTCTCAAACAGTTTGTGGACACTGATTAGGGAGTTCTGCTCCTCAGCCGTAACATCACAGCGTTGGCCAGACGGCCTCGGGTCTGGACCTTTTGTCTCTTCTCATCAGGTTTTGGGTTTCCTTGGCCCACAGTGAGGTAATAGGATTTCTTGCAAATGGGTCGGTTCTGCTCTAAAGCAGAATGTTGAGGATTAGCTTTGAGGGTCCACTTCGTGTTGATTCGATGACCTTAAAACAATCCACTCTGCACGGACAGGTCGGATTTGATTCCGGGTTTGCCCGTATAATAGGATACGTGCACACAGGCAGTTTGCGTGTCTCCAGCCAACACACGGGCACAGCTGCACGCACACAGTCTACCCTCCTCTTCCTCCCCTCGCACAGGCCTGTGGTTGCCATGACAACGGATCTGGGCTGGTCCTAATCTAAGGGCAATGGACCTGGGTGTTGCAGAGCTCATCTGGAGCCCAGTGTGCAGTGAACACCCCAACGGATGTGTGGGACAGTTGCCATGGCAACATACAAGCCAAACACATGTGGGAAACGTCTAAGGCTTCTTATCCTGGTCTCTTTATTAGTGCAAGGAGCACAGGGATCTAATTTTAAGTGAGTGCAATTTCGGAGTCATCTAGATCAGGTGTTTTCCTTCAGCCTTTCCCTGCTGAAGGCCGTGAGCACAGGGAGCCGAGGTTCTCCACCCTGTACTTCCACCTAAGTTCTTATGTGATCAATGAGAACACGTTTCGTTACAGGAGAATGGAGGCATTCTCTTAAGGCCACATAGCAAGTCGAGAAGAGAACTGGGACCTCCAAGACTTGAGACGAGAGAAGTCCTGAAGGGGTCCTGCACTGGCTGGTACTGCCGGGTCCACTGGAAGTGACCAGGCCCCAGGACAAAAGGGCATGAGGCTGAGCTTTCAAAGGACTGGTGGCGCTGTAGATCACCAATGGAGTAATCCTCCGTCCTTGTCCCCACGGCCAGGATTCTGCAGGCCGGTTTTAATGTGACTGCACTCCTAGACCCCCATGCAGACCTCAGGTGCAGTGGGCACCTGGGTTACAGGGAGCAGGGGTGGGGTTAGGCCTGGACCAGAGGACAGGTAGGAAGCATGAGAGGGCAAGGTGGAGCCAGAGCCGTGAAGGCCTTGAGTGCTGCGCAGAGTCCGCAATGGCCTCTATGCCCCCAGGTGTCAGACTTAGAGAGCCCTGTCCTGCACCTGTAGCTGGACATGCGGGGCTTTGGGCTCGGGTCTTGTTTCCTTGTATGATAAAAGGTGACTTGCCTTTCTGGCATCTACGCTCTGCCCTGCCCATTTCACCAGATGGTAGGCTCATCCCTGCTCCATCTCTGTCCTGTGGGCCTAGAAGCTCAGGGGAGCTACATCCAGGCTGCTGTGAGTGCCGAGGAATGTGGGTTGTCGTTTAGAATTTCTCAGCATTTCTACCCTCCTAGAAGCGCTCCCTGAGACAGTTAGGCCAGAGGGTAGACGAAGGCCTATGATCCCTGGCTTCACTCCCAGCCTTTGGTTTGCTGAGCCTGATTTTCTCCCAACAGGCAGGCAAATGGCAAGTCTCTTCTGAGCCTTCACTGCTGACCTTGTGGCCCAGAAGAAAAATTCCCAGCCCCTGGACTTGGGGGCCTTCTGGGACCAGAGAGGCTGAGCCAGGGCCTTGCAGAATCCATATTTCTACCAATGCCTTGGCGAAGCAAAATAGTGACTGGGCTGGGAGAAAACACGTGGATCAATCTGGGAAGACTTCCTGAATGAGGCCCTTGGAGGTGTGAGGAAGCTGGAGCACCCATATTGGACCACGGTGTCCATTGGCCCCTTTTCTTCTGTGGATGGCAGTGAAGGGTGGGGCTCAAGTTCCAGTTGAGACTGTCACATATCCCAGGGAACCTGGGCTCTGAGGATGCCTTGCCCACTCTTGCCTCTGTCTCCCAGAGGTGTGGCAAAACTCTCCCACACCTCCGAGTGGAGCAGAGATAGGGATGTCAGGGGGAGAGGGTCTCAGTTATGATATGTCCCCAGGTCATTCCCCCGAAAAACTGGAGCTTCCCTTGAAGGGGCAAAGAGAGGGTCTGCTGGCCTCCTTGTGGCCCAGGGCTGCAGAGAAGGAAGCAGAGATGTTGCTGGGACATCATCCCAGAGCCTGGTTCCCATTCCAGCACACCAGCTGCAGTGTCTCTCGCCACGGGGTATTGAGAGGTCACTGCTGTTTACAGTCCCCCACACATCTGTTCTGAGTCACGCATTCATTCATTTACTTGGTCGTCATTCACCAAATATTTCTGAGAGCCCACTGTGTGCAAAGAGCTATGATGGGTTTTGAGAAAAAATTCATAATCAGTAGACCAACCAAAGATGGATCCTTGGGAAACACAAATGGGTGAATGAAAAATGTTGGCTCTGAATGTTCAGAGATTATTGAAGTGGCTACAGTGAACCGTGTGAGGAGAGTCAGGGAGGGTGTCCTAGGGGAGGGCCATTTGGCCTTAGGAAGGGTCAAGGAGAGCAGAAGACTCCAGTCCTTTCTCTAAAACCAGCTCCTCCTCGGGTCTTCACTATCTTGATTGATGGCAAGTCCAGTCTTAGAGTTTTCCAGGCCCAAATCCTTGGGATAATGCTCAATTTCTCTCAAGCCCACATACCCACACCTGGTCTATCAGCAAATTCTAATGGCTTCAAAATATAGCTAGAGTCTGACCACTTTGCACCACTACCAAAGTCACTACCCACTTCCAAGCCACCATCCTCTCTCACCTTGGTTGTTGTGAGTCTTCTGCCCATGAGCCTAGCATGGCCACCAAAGTGACTCTTTCAAGGGAAAAGCTGGGTCCTGTCACTCGTCTGCTCCGAACCTGCCAGTGACTCCCACCCTACTCAGAGTAAAAGGCCAGGTCCTTGTCATGACCTAGAAGGCCTTCAACATCCTGGCCTCCAGTTATACCTTGGATCTCATTGCCTGCCACTATCCCCTCCTTCCTCTCCAGCCAGGCTGATCTCCATGGAGTTCTGCTGATGGGCTGGGCGCACTCTCCCACAGGGCCTTTGCTTGGACTATTCCTTCTGCCTAGAAATCTTCCCCCAGATACCCATATAAATTGCTTCCTCTCTTTCTTCAGGGTTTTTTTTGTTTGTTTGTTTTTTTAGGTTTTATTTATTTATTTGAGAAAGAGAGCATGAGCAAGAGAGCACAAGCAGGGGGAGCAGCAGAGGGAGAGGGAGAAGCAGACTCCCCAGTGAGCAGGGAGCCTGACGTGGGGCTTGATCCCAGGACTCTGGGATCATGACCTGAGCCAAAGGCAGCTGCTTAACCCAGGCACCCCGTCCTTCAGGTTTTTACTCAAATGTCACCTTCTTACGAAAGCCTTCCTTGGCCACCATATTGAAAATTCAACCCCTGTCCCTGGATATTTCATATACCCCTTCCTGCTTTGTTTTACTCCTAAGAACTTTGTAGTAGCTAACATTTCTTTCTCATTTATTGTCTGTGTCTCCCATTAGACTGGGAGTTCCATGGGGGCAGGAATTTGTGTCTGTCCTCCAGTGCTCCTCGTAGCTGGCACCTAGCGGGCACGGAACAGGAGATGAGCAATGGGGAGCTGGTCCTCTGGATGCAGTCGACACTGTGCTGAGCACCGGCCATTTCAGCAGGCTCCAGCCTGGCCTTGTGCACATTTTGGGAGCTCAAGAAGTCCCTGCTAATGGGTGGAATGATGTAGGGGAATGACAGGGCAGGCAAAAGCGCAGAAGGAGGTGGGGAGCGATGCTGGAGGGCTTTCCACAAAGGCGTAGGTATTGGAATCTGCTAGGGAGGTGATGAAAGAACTTCATCATAGGGATGTGGGGAGCGCAGACGTAAAGAGGGTGTCTGTCACTCAGCTGGCCTGGTCCTGGGTGGGTGGGCTAGCCTTGCAGAGCCATGGGACTACGTGCCTAGCCCTTGCTCTCCAGATCATGACCGTGAGCTCAGGTATCAAGAAAACTCTTCCCTCTTCCCTCCTCTGACTTGGCCCTTGAAGGAGCTAAGTGTGGACTCACCTGTCCACTCCCCCCTTCCTCAGATCCCCTCTTCTCCCAAGGTCACCTTTCAAGGTCAACAGGGTGGAGGCAGCCCACCTCTCCTTTCTGCCCTTTTCCTGTCCTCCTCTCTCCCCAGTCCAATGGGGGGAGCCCGCAGACCCCCCACAGACAACCTGGGTTGCATCTGTTTCCCAGCACATGGTGTGAGAATGTAAAATCACACAGCCTGCCTTTCCTTGGCTGTACGCCTATGTCTTCATTCCTCAGATTGCTTTAAGTTCTTGGTCAACACAGGTGGTCAAATCACTCATCCCACCCGATCACAGAAAGTGCCACTGCCTTTGAAGATAGAGGAGTGGGATGATGAGTGGGTCTGGGGAGCTGGGAACTGGGGACTCCCATGATTCCAAGCCAGCCCCTTTCCCTGCCTCCTCTTTAGAGACTGGGCGGGATCCATTTGCCCTCCACAGGGCACTGACATCACCAGGACCCACTCCCTGCCCAGCCAGGCCTCTCCCTCATCACATAGGATCTCTCTCATCGCACCATCCCCAGCCTATCTGGTCTGTGGCTTGGGGAAAGAGGAAATGGCACAGTGGGAGGGGCTAGAGCGGGTTTGGGGATGGTGTGACAGGGCAGGTCCCTCTCTTTTTAGGAATCACTCGAGGAAATATTCTGCACATATTGGCTTTATCGACTGATGCTGGAATGGCTGTTGCCACGGCAGCCGAGGCTCCCACTGCAGTAGAGGATGGTGGGAAACTCAAGGGATGTGAAAGGAATCAAAAAAGAACCAGATACAAGGAGAGGTCGCATTAGGGAGCGTCTGAAAGTTCCAGGCTGCCAAGATGACTATTTAAAGAGGCCAACACATGGCCATGGCACAGCCCTTTAGAGAGTGGCAGCGGGAAGATGAGCAGTACCGGGTGGACGTGGACGGAGAAAGGACTAGCACTCAAGGGGATTAGCACTGAATTAACTCATGAGATGAGCATGGAAGGTGTTCTCCATCTCATAAACTGACAGGTGCCCTCTCATGCAGGAGGGAGTCGGGGAGGGGGGTTGGGGGGGATGGAGGGGGGCTAGTGCCTCTCTTCTGGACAATCCTCTCTCCTCGAAGGAGGCAGAATTTCCGGAGCTGTTTATTGAAGGAAAGGACTTGGATTTGGGGCATGGGCTGTCCCTGGAGAGGAGGCATGGAGGAACAAAAAGGAATAAAGAAGTGGAAGAGACTGGGCTGGAGCGCAGGGACCAATGAGGGCTGGAAGAAAGGAGGGTCAGGTTCTGGGGGCAGGGGGCATACAGGGACAACGAAGTACAGGTGGACAGGGCAGCAAGTACAATAGTGCCTCATAGCAATTCTGAAGATTAAGTTGACAGGAGCAAACCTACACACCTACCGGAGACGAGAGGCCAAAGAAACCTAGGGCAGACAGCGTCAGGTTTGCCTACAGCAGCACGCACTGGGCGGGATGGACCACAGTAGAAATGATGGTTTTCAGCCAGATGGCAACCAGTTAATTTCTCCTTGTCTGCTAAAGAGGAGATGATTTTACATACAGGGAAAGAACATAGAGACAATAAGAGCTACTGTAACCTGGTAAATCAGAGAACAAGGATCCCCAGCTTCACTATTTTTAGGAAAGGTGAGGTTCCCGCATGATTGAATTAGGTATGTCTGGTGCAAATTAGAGAATGACCTCTGAGTAAGGATGAGGGCTTGAGAAGTGATTGTTTGCAGTGTCATGAAAGGTGGCCTGTGGGATGGGGGAGGAAGGGCGTGGTTACCTGGAGACTTGGCACGAGTGATGGGGCTTAGTCCCTTTAAGCTGGGCTCCTGTGGTTGGGCATAAGCATGAGGACCTCATGCGTGCCCAGAGAGAAAATCCCAGGACTGGCCTTACCCTCTGGGCGCTGTCTGTGCCCAGGGCAAGTTCTGGCACGATACCACCTTAGTCCCTTTCACCAGCTCTCTATTGCTTGTCATTCCCTATTTGAGATCACAAGGCTTGGTTCCATCCCCGAGTTTCCTAAATGCTAGACACTGACTCTGAGGCCAATCTGCATGTGCCCTCTGGACCTTCTGGTAAACTTTTGCACCCAACCCCTTTCCTCTGCTCCTTGGAGGCAGCAGGGCGGGAGCCTGGGCAACCTCTCACTTCCTGCCTTCCTGGTCTGAACCCTTCCCTATGTACACTGCTCAGTATTCCAGGAAGCCTCCAAGACCTCCCGCACCTGTTCTGCCTGCCAGCACGGTCTCCTACTCCCACGCTCACAGGTATCCAGCACCTTCCAAGGAAGTGCTGGACTCTGGGGTGAGGGCAGTGAATGAGATGGCCAGGGTCCCTGCTCTTCAGGGCTCGGTGTCCCTCGGGTCATTCCTAAAATTAGTATCCACATACCTGTGTCTGTCTTTCTATGATGAGTGTGTTGGTATATGTGACATTGCTTTTTCACAGCGTCATGATGATTACTTTCCCAGATCTGTGTTGTCTGTTTTGTACTGCCTGTCAGACACTGAGTTCCTTGAGGGCAGAATCTCTATCTTTCTCTGTATCAGTCGAAGCCCAGCCAAGGTTGTCCATGCTTCTTACCAGACACCCCTGTGCCTGAGAACTGTGTGCTCTTGGTACTGTGGTAAGCACATCCTCTCGGTGATGACCCCTGTCCTTGCAGGTTTTGTGGTATCTCAATCCAGCCCTGGGATTATGGAAGGCAGAGGCCTGGGGACACTACCAGGACCCAAGAGTCATAGAGGGTACAGACACAGTGTACAGCGCTCAGGGTTCCACTAACACAGTTGCAGCGTCTGCTCCCTGCAAGGTGCTGAGAGACATAGTTCTGTATCCAGAAAGCTCCAGTGCTGGTGGAGGAGACAGACATGTACACAAATACCTCTCACACCAGGCGGGCTGTGACGATTAGCACGAAGAAAGTGGGTGAACCCTGAGACCCAGGCACAGGGTTCTTCAGATTCTAAGGGGACAGGCAGGAAGCTAGAGAAGGGAGGTTGGGGATGGGGTGGGCAGATAATCTGATGGTTAGCACATTATGGCAAAGAGTTCTTGGGGTGCCGGGTGGGCTCAGTTGGAAGAGCATGCAAATCTTGATCTCGGGGTCATCAGTTCGAGCCCTATGTTGGGTGTAGAGATTAATAAAAAAATAGATAAACTTAAAAGAAAAAAAAAAAGAGTCCTTAGGGCTTTACAATCCCCCGTGTGTGGCTCCATCTGGGGCCCGCCTCTCCTGGAGCAAGCTTTGCTTCCAGGGATGTCCCCTCTGCTTTCTCCTGTCCCTCATTTTCTTGCCTGAGAACCATTTGCTCAGGTAACTTGGCACTGACCTGGGAGGCCATGGGAGAATGGGCAGTGTCGCCCTCTACTGAAGGACAGCCCTAGGCTGACTGCTGCTTGCTCCATCCCTCTTGGCCTCTACCCCTTCCACCCCATCTTTCTTCCCTGAGTCCAAGTGGGAGGAGGGAGAAAGGCTAGGAAAACGTTGTCTTTTTAAATTGCTCTGCAGTCCCACTTTAAATCAGCCTTCAGGGAACCCGTGCTAAGCCTCCAACTGATTTCCTAGGTTTGACAAAGCGCTTTACAATGCCAAAGCCCTTTTACCCGTTAAGCTGGTATTATAACCACTTTAAGAGAAGAGAGCCAGCCAAAGGGGTGCAATGACTTTGACAAGGTCATGCAGTCCATTAGGATGGGAACCCAATCTCCTGATCCCAAGAGTTGGTCCTTTCTTCCAAGCCCTGAGCCCCCTCCCCAGTCAGCCCTGGGCCTGTCTCTCAGAACCACCCCTGTCCCATCCCCTTTGCCCGACCCCAGGGAGTATCCCCTACCTCTGGAGGGCAGCCGAGAGCCTCCGAGGCGGAAGTAAGATGGTACTGGGAGTTAACTGGAGGGAAACCGCAACGGTTTGGAGTGGGGGTGGGGGAACCAGCAACCTGGATTGTATGGCTTTCCCAACCCTTCTCCTAGCATCTCTCCTGGTCCCACGAGTCCACCTTCCCTCCCGCATCATGAGCTGTCCTGTCTCAGTCCCTTTTACCTGCGCCCCACATCTCCTCGACAGATCCTTTTCACCGCACCCCATACTCTGGGCGCGGCAGAGGACCACCGTGTCCTCCGAGAACGGGTCCCGCCTTCTCGTGGAAAGCGAGGAGGAAAACTGGTGGGATCCTTTATCTACCCTCCCCGACCCCCTACTCATCCGCCCCTGGATCTCTGCCGCAAATACCACCCCCCTCCCGAGCCAGAAATAGACACACACTCGCTCTCCCCCACCTCCCTCCCTCGCACACACTCCTCCCCTCCTCCTGTTTGCTCCTCCGCCTTCCCCTCCCCTCCTTCCTGCGCTTGGAGCTGCAGCCCGCAGCCTCTACTCAAGCTGGCGGGCGGAGTGCCGCGAGGGAGCTGCCGGGCAGTGCTCGGCCCGCGGGACTGACAAGCGGGCAGGCGGAGGGTCGGGACCGGGCATGGAAGCACCTCTGCGCGCCCGCCGAGCCGCCGGGCTTCCATTCTTCCTTTGACTGATTTGTAAATTTTAATTTGTATTTTCCCCGCCCCGCCCCTTTTCCTCCGACCCCGCCCCATCGCCCCACGGTTTCCTCGCTCTTTCCTTTTCCCCTCTTCCTTCCTTGCGTTTCTTTTCCCTGCGCCCTCGCTCGCCTGGCTCCCTCCTCCCTCGCTCCCTCCTCTTTCCTCTCCCCATCTTCTTCGGTTTCTTCCGTCCTTTCTCTCCCCCTCCCCTCCCCCGCCTCCTCTTCCCTGCGCTCCCGCCCCCCCCCCGCCCCCGCCGTGCCTGCAGACGCGCGGATCGTCCATGCGCTCCTCGCGGGCAGAATGCTGGGCAGCAGCGTCAAGAGCGTGCAGCCCGAGGTGGAGCTGAGCGGCGGCGGCGGGGACGAGGGCGCGGACGAGCCTCGGGGCGCCGGTAGGAAGGCGGCAGCGGCGGACGGCAGAGGCATGCTGCCCAAGCGCGCCAAGGCGCCCGGCGGCGGCGGCAGCATGGCCAAGGCCAGCGCGGCCGAGCTGAAGGTCTTCAAGTCTGGCAGCGTGGACGGCCGAGTTCCCGGCGGGCCTCCCGCCTCCAACCTGCGCAAACAGAAGTCGCTCACCAACCTCTCGTTCCTCACCGACTCGGAGAAAAAGCTGCAGCTCTATGAGCCCGAGTGGAGCGACGATATGGCCAAGGCGCCCAAGGGCTTGGGCAAGGCGGGGTCCAAAGGCCGCGAGGCTCCGCTTATGTCCAAGACGCTGTCCAAGTCGGAGCACTCGCTCTTCCAGGCAAAGGGCAGCCCGGCGAGCGGCGTCAAGACCCCCCTGGCTCCCCTCGCGCCCAGCCTGGGAAAGCCGAGCCGCATCCCGCGCGGCCCCTACGCCGAGGTCAAGCCGCTCAGCAAGGCTCCTGAGGCAGCCGTGAGCGACGATGGCAAGTCGGACGACGAGCTGCTCTCTAGCAAGGCCAAGGCGCAAAAGGGCTCCGGGCCCGTGCCCTCCGCCAAGGGTCAGGAGGAGCGCGCCTTCCTCAAGGTGGACCCCGAGCTCGTGGTGACCGTGCTGGGAGACCTGGAGCAGCTGCTCTTCAGCCAGATGCTGGGTAAGTCCTGCCTCCCCGCCCCACCCCTGGCTTTCTCCTAGCCAGCTGCAAGGGAAGGTGTGGGGAGAGCGCAGCCCCCCCTCTTTTCTCCTCTTCCGGTAGGGCTCTCCAGATTTCGGTCAGGTTGTGAGGGGGCATTGGGCCCAGATGTGCAGGGCTGGCCTACCTCGGGATGGGCATGGCTAAAGTGCGTCTTCTTAAAGATGTCACCAGGCAAGAGCCCAGGCTCTGCTCTGGCCTGCTGAGGTGAGCCTGGACAATGGTGTGGGGGTCACAGATTCTCAGAAATAGAGCCCCATGAGCTTCCTCGAATTTTAAAGCCCAGAATCCTCATATGGCAAAATCTGGGGCTGATGGAAACCTCAGTTGTGTTGTGCTCTATGCTTGGCAAGAGAGCATCCAGCATTGCCAGGGGAGAGCCCAGTGAGAGCCCGGATCTAGAGGACAGATGTGGGGAAAGCAGATGTGAGGGCTGTTTGGCCCCAGAGCAGAGCCGAGGCTCCACTTCCTCTGTGGATCTCCGGTGGGAGCGCGAGTCGGATTTCCCGGGTGTGGGGGTTCTGGCAAGGAGACGCGTGTGGGGCCAGGGGGCGGGCGGGCAGCCAGCTGTGCGCATCTGGATATTCGTCCTGTACCTCGGCCCAGGCTCTGGCCCAAACCCCTACCCCCCAGGTTTTTTACAGAGTGTGGACAGGTCTGGGCTCTCACGCGGAGACTCCTGGTTGACTGGGAAGCTTTTGCCCTTTGGCTAATGGAAGCCGAGCGGGCGGGAAGGGAGGAACAAAGCTTGCTCGGGCGGAGGAAGCGCAGAGAGCTGCTCCATTGTTCTCCAAGCCTGAAGAGTCTATGCAAAAAACCCGGAGCGGGCCCCGGAACTGCGCTCGCGTTCCTCGGAGAGCCCTCGCCCGGAGAGGGATAGATCCGGGATGTGCAGGACGCAGGGCTGCCGCGCCTCCGGAGCCGGCCCGGGTCGTGCCGGGGCCACGGGAGGTCGGCGGCAAGGCCTGGAGCCCGAGCGGGCCTCCTAGGCTCCGCCGACTTGTTGCGGTGGCTGGGATGTGGGTCCTCCGGCGCCGAGGGACCCGAGCTTCCCGGGTACCAGGCAGGCTGCCCGCCCCGCTGGGGGCTGGGAAGGGGCGGGTCCGTGCGCGTGTGAAGGGGCGGGGCCGACGCGGGCTGCGGTCCAAGGACCGGCTGGAGGAGATGGGGCGGGTGGGGTGGATGGAGGATGGGGGTGTTGGTCTGGCAGCCGTGGAGAACGCAGAGCTGGAGAAGACTGGTTGGACCTGCTGCTGTCATCCCCTGACCCCCAGACCCCGGTGGGGCCAGCACGAGGAACCGCTGACCAGGGGCAACAGTCCCTTGGAGCTTTGGATTGGGAGCCTCCCTAGCAGGCTGCATTTGGGCTTTGCAGAGGCAGTCAGGAAACTGGACAAGGGCAAAAAGGGGAAGAGCAGCCTTTTTCCTAGGAAAGCCCCTCCTGAAGGCCCTGGCCTCACACGGATAAGTCGGGGTTGGGGGTTCGGGTGTGCAGAAGCTGACAGGGCAGCCTCATGCTGCAAAGGGAGTGTGCCACCCCTGTGCCGTGTGTGGCCCTCAAGGAGCTTACAGTCTAATGGGATGAGACAGACAATGAAGAAATAAATTCCAGACATCAGGAGGGCTATCGAGAAAATGGAAGGGGACCCCGTGATAGGGGAGGACTGGAAAGGAGAGGTCCTTAAGCTTAAGGAGGTGATAATTGTGTCTGAGGCATCGCAGGCCGGCTGAGGGAGACACATTCCCCAGGCACTAAGAAGCGGATGTGGATGGGGTGTGGATGGTGCTAGAGGAGAGGACTTGAGTGTCTGTGTTCTGGGGAAGTGAAGGGAGTGTCAAGGACTCAGAAAAGTAGAGGGCACAGTTCCCTTTTCAAGGTCAGGGCTTCCGTTGTTTGGGATGTCTTAGCTGATCTGGGCTGTCCCCAGACAGGCAAGACCCAGCACAGCCCCAGGACCTGGCTGCCTCCTTAGTTGTTCTTCAAGAGACAGTAACCTCAGAAACCCTGACAGATAGTCTTAGAGCTGGCTGGGGTGAGAGTGGAGGGCGGGAGAGTGGGGGAAGCTGAGCTGGGGTCCCTTACTCCTGTTCAGTGGTTGTCATTCCCAAAGCACACTGGTGCTGCTGCCTCTCAGGAACCTTGGAGATAGGGAGAAACTCCCCCCCCCCCCGCCCCACCAACTTCCCAGTTGAGGAAAAGCATCGAGGGCTTTATGAGAGCCATCTCTGAGTTAGTGATGGAAGGGGGGTCTGCTCATGTTCCTAAGTCACTGGCTCCATCTGGGAGGCCGCCCTGAGAAAGGGGAGTCAGCAGGTCAAGAGGGGTCTGACCAAGGCAAATGTCTCTGGACATGGGCCACCAGCCTGCCCTGCTGACCCTGCAGAGGGGCTTAGGGGCTAAGATCTCTGCTGGGGGGAGAGGGTGGATAGTCTGGCAAACATGTTGGACTGTTTGGGGCTGTGAGGACCAAAGTGGAGGTGGGGCGTGTGGGTAGGTTCTGGGGGACAGTGCTTGGCATCTCAGGGTGGTGGGGGGCATGTGGGTAGGTTCTGGGGGACAGTGCTTGGCATTACAGGGTGGTGGTGGGGGGTGGGAGCTAGTGCCTTCAGGCAAAATCTCTCTTTTGTGTGAAGGTGAGAGTTGGGGTAGAGGGTAGACTGATCTGTTTGGGCACCAGGGGACAACAGAGCTGGCTCAGTCTCTCCAAGCTCATGAAGGTGTTCCAGGTTGTCAGGACTGGCCTTCACTGGAGAGCAGGGTGGCCTCTGAGAAGAAGAATGACTGCCTCGATGCCTCAGGATGGTGGCTAAAAACAGAGTATTTGTTCCCTATTTTGGGGGCTGAGGGTCAAAGGTTACATACTCCTTGGTACCATCCCAGACCCAAGAAGCTGCCAAGACCCAGTTCTGTGGGGAGAGGGGGTGAGGCAGCTCCAAATAAGAGCCTTTCTGGAATAAAAGAGAAGAGCTGAAATTCGATCACTCCCTTCCCAGAAATCAGCTGGGACCCAGATGGTCTAGGCAGGCTCCGTGCCCCTTTGCTTCCTTTGGAAAAGCTGCCAAATAACTAGGGTCCCACCGGGGAACCCTGGAAACCTAGAAGGCTGAGGGGTGAGTGCCGGGGGGAAAATGGGGCAATCCCAAGAATCAGATCTTTGGACCCTGGCAGTTTGGCTCGGAGGGGAAATGTCACCCCACCTGGGCCTGGGGCAGGGTAGGAGGCTGCAGTCCTGAGTTCCCTGTGTGGAAGTTCTAAGCTCTGTGACCTCCTCTGGAACCCAGTTTCCCCATTTGTGAATGGAAGAGACCCTCTCACGGCTCTTCCCTACATATAGTGATGGGGAGGGGGCTGCAGATGAAGGTGGTCAGACCTTGAAAATGTCCCAGGCTATTTTAATACATAATACCCTCCCAAACCACATTCTTCCTGCCTCATCACCCCTGGGCCTAAGGATCTCAAAGGAAAATCAGTCTGTTGACTCCCCACACGTTCAGTTTTGCTTTCTTCAACCTCTAGGCAAAGGGACAGAACGCAACAGCTAAGGCAGCCCAAGGTCAGGGTGTAAAGGAACCGAGCCCGGTCCCACTTCTTCAAGAGGGCGTCTGGACCTATGGGAAGGGTTGCCATGACAACAGTTAGGCCCTCAGAGGCTCAGGGCAAACAGAACAGGGGAAGGAAGTCCGGAAGTCATCCATTTCTAAGCCAATTGGTTGATACTGGTTTTAGGGGGGTGGTGAGGATGGGATTTACTCTAGAGAATGTGTTCTGGGATGCTTTGAAGAGGGGAAGAGAAGAAATTACTTCCTTTTTCTTCAATGCACTGGGGGGTCTGGGTGGGTGGAGGAGTTATGGTGAGTTCTCCCAAAAGCACTGATGCCCAGAGGAGGCAGGTGATATGTGCAGGCTCCCCTAGCACCCTCACGTCAGAGGCTCCACGCCAGAGCCGCTCCTGAGGCCTTCTAGGGGTTCTCCAGAGGCCTAGCAGGAACAGGAGGACAAAGCTCACCTCTAGGCTCCCCCTGGGGAGAGCAGGGGATGCTTATAGAGTCACAGGCTGAAGGAAGGGCTGTGCCAAGGGGTGGGGGTCTGAAGGTGGGCATGCATTGTGAGAAACTGGCATAGAACCTTCCATTGGCAGGGCCTCCTGCCTTCCGCAAGGTTAGCACTGAGAACATTTCTTTTCTCACATGCTCAGAACTTTTTCTTCTCTGTCCAGGCTTCGTGCTCTCCAGGGGCCCCACCCAGGCCCTGGTCCTACCCTTCGGTCATTGCCTTTTTCATACTGCTGTAGCAAAGCTGTTCTCTTCACACGGCGGCCACAGCTCTGCTTCTGAGAGTAACGGGTGGATGCGTGAGGCGGTCTTGGGGGCAGTTCCTCTGCCCTGGGGAGAAGCAGATGGAGCCCAAGTGCCTGGAGCTTCTCTGCTTCCCCAAAGCATAAACCAACCCAGGGAGATGTCCTTTACCATCAGTGGAGGCTCCAGTCCCAGGCCATAGGCCCCTTCTAGATGTGGATTGAATGGCTAACAGGACCAAGTCATCTGGAATCCTGGGGTGTTTTCTGATACTTCCCTCTTGTTCTATATCCACGCCCCCCCCCCCAAAACACATATATCTGCTGCTGTGGCTACAGCTGCCCCTCCCCCCCATGACCTGTCCCAAGACCTGGGCTGCCAACACTAGATATTTTGTCCTGCTGACTTCCATCTTCCGCCTCTCTGAAACTGTCCCTGCACACACACACATACCCACTCCTCACAGCCTCTGACCCCAAGTGCTGAAGGGGCAGGGTGCTCTTTGGCGCTCAAGGGAGAGCCAGGCGTGCATTGAGCAGGCTGAGCAGAGCCCCTGGGGCTCCTCACTGCAGCTGGGCACCCTGCTGCCGCCCCACCTCTGCCCCACCTCTGTCCCACACTGCAGGGTCTCCTTGAACAGCCAGAGAGAGAAAAATCCCCCCCTTCCCCACCCTCCCCTGGGATCTCACAGAACCACAGGATGGAAACGTCTAGTTGAGCCACCCACACCTCAAGCTGAAATTAATCCCTCTATAGCATCAGAGGCAGGTGGGTGTTCTGTTTACACACTCCTAGTGACAGAGGGCTCACTACCTAATTTTCCTGGAAAGCGCTCATTATTGGAGAGCCTGTTGAGCTAAGATTCTTCTTTCTGAGAATTTCCACCCATGGGTCCAAACCTGCCATCTGGATCCTTACAGGTGAAGCTAGCCTGCCTTTCAGATGCCCCCTCTTATATTTGAGGTCAGGCGCCTAGCCTTATTCCACCACAGCTTTTCTCCCTTTGTTACCTGTTTTAATTTTCCTTCCATTTATCTTTCTTTTTGGAATAAGACTTTGATAGGAAGAGGAGCCGACCCATTCACCCTGATTCCTGGGCCTAGTGGAGTCCTGCTCCCCACCTGGACCGCACCCCCCGCTTGCTCCTAACGTCTGCATCTCAGCACCTGGCAGAGTGTTCTCTGGGTCCAACCTGGCCTTCTCCCCACAGCCTTCTCTTGCTGCCTGGAAACCCTGTGCTAGCCAGCCAGCGGAGGGGAAACGCACGCCACATGTTTCTCATTTGCGCTGGCTGACCTCCTCCCACACCCTGTTTGGATTACCCAGATGCGTTTGAAGTCCCTGGAGCCTGCAGCCTTCCCTCTCGTGCACAGGAAGGGCCAGGGGGCCAGGCACAGCTCACTGGCCCTGCGTGGGCACGCTCTGTCCATAGAAGCCCTTGGAACGCTGGGTCAGCCCTCAAAGTGGACACTATCTCCCACACTTTCCTTCATGTTGCTTCTGGGGACCAGGCATCCTGAGACGAAACCAGAGCCTCCAGGGTTCCGTTCTGCCTCATTCAGTGCACACAGGTCTCTGCTGCCCTCTGACCAGCAGAGATCAAGGTGCGGGCTGGGAAGGCGCCCCAGCAGCTGTTTCTGTTTCCCAGCTGGAGGCTGAGGGAGGATTAGCCTTGTGCCAAGGGTGTGTCCAGCACGGTCACTGCCGTGGGCTGAGGTGGGCACAGCACGTGTGCCTGGAATAAGGGGGGTGGGTCAGGGCTTCTCATCTTTTATCAGCGCCTGTGCTTCTGGCAGGAGAAGGGGCAAATTGCAGGGGTGGGAAGTGAAGTGGAGGAGAATAGGGACGTAGCCAGAGCCTCCAGACTCCTCGGGCCCATTGTGGTGCTGGGGTGGGGATGGGGGTGGGAGAGCATGGAGCCCAGCCCAGCTATGGGCTGCAGGTTCACCCTGAGAGCGTGGGCTCGGGCAGGTTCCAGGCTCTTGCTGCCAGCGCTGTTGTACATCGAGCGTTTGACACACAGTTCTCCAAGTCAGCTCCAGCCAGACCTCAGCAAGGCGGCCATGGCTCCGCAGGGGCTGGGCCTGGGCCTGGGCCTGGGCCATGGTCGGGTCTATTTTAGACATCTCAATGACACACTTCAGGGCCACTGGAGTGGGCGCGTTCTCCGCAGCCCTCTAATTTCTGGGCCGTAGCTCTCGCTCTGGACTTGGGGTGCTCGCTCTTGTGCCCTGGGGATGTGGAAACCAAAAGCAAGCACAACCCAGCAGACCCAAGGGGTGCTGTCAGTGCTCCCCGCGTTGGTCCCCAGGGAATCCAGGGTCGTCTTGCAGGTATCCAGTTGGGGTGTTGCCGTTGAGTGTGATCTGGTCTGGGAGGCAGAGTCATGTCCGAATTCCCAGGTGTTTTGTTGGAGAGCCAGATTGTAAGCTGGGACCTCAGGCTGGGTGGAAGGATAGTGAGTGTTGGAAGAGCAAGGCTTGGGTGAGTGTGTGGAGGTACTGGGCTCAGAGGGCATATGGCCTATGTCCGTTAACCCTAAGAACATAGGCGAGGTTGGGAGTCAGGGTGTGAACACAGGGTGTGTCATGTGGGGCACCCGCTGGCCTCTGGCAACTAGGCACATACTAAAGGTACATTTGTGTGCATGTGTTGTGTGTATGCAGGAGTTGGACAGGTTTGAAAGAGTCTGAAATATGACCAGGGTGGAGCTATTTCCCTCAAAGAGACCCCCAGGCGGAGGCTGCAGGGGTTCGGTGTCCCTGGCTGCTCTCCCAGAAAAGCACTGTGACTGCTGGTTACTCCTCACGCTCTGAGGACACAGGCTCCCTTTGCCCTTGGTGACTCGCTAAACAGGCCCTTCCCTTTTGGGGAAGCTGGCAGCCACCCAGGAGGCCTTGGCTTTTCTCTGCAGGCTCCCTAAGCTGCCACGGGGCCCAGCACCCCCACCATCCCAGGCTGAGGAGCTGCCTCCCAGGAGCTCTGAGACCTGACTCTGCTGGGGGGAGCAAGTAGGCCCAGAGCATACGGTAATCTAACGGTATCCATCACTTGGTGTATGACGCATAAGAAGTCAGTGCTCACAATCATCCCGCGGTCCTGGTACTTACAAATGGGGAAACTGAGGACCTGAACTGTAGAGAATCTGCCCAAAGCTAGTGGATCAAGTGAGCAGCAGAGCCAGGGTTTGAACTTAACCCCTATGACATGCTGCTTCCAGGAGCCTCGAGACTCCCCCACCCCCCTGAAGCTGAGTTGGATTCCACAGGGTTCAGAATCAACCTCTCAAGCGTTCCCTGTGGACAAAGCTCTGTGCCCTTGAGATTGTGGCCCTGGGCCCTGCCTGCTAGGTTCCAACAGGCTAGATGAGGAGGCGAGAAGGATCGCGCTCATTCCCGTGCTGGGCAGTTGTGGCAGGTGCCGTGACAAAATTCGGAAAGGCTAAGGGGAGCAAGAGTCTGTACGTGGAGGGGGCGAGTGTGCGCATGGGTGCAGCGGGCAAGGAGGGGAAGTTCTGGAGAAGTGATGTGGTTTCAAAGGAAGGTTGGGATCCCAGCAGCAGAGATGGGAGGGACTAGAGAATGGAAGGAGGAGGTAAATGAGGGGCTTGATCATGGGGTCCTGTCTGCTAGAGGAGAGATGGCGCACCAAGTGAGAGAGGGAATGAGACTGGACAGGCAGGATGGGAGGGGCGTGACGGACCCGAGTGGAGGGCACTGGGGCTTGACTTTGGAACAGAGCAACATTTGAACAGAGGAGAGCAATCAAGGTTTGTCCCAAAGGATCCCCAAAAGAATCCGGTGCCCACTGGTGCTTTGGAGAGATTGCAGACTGATGAGATCAGCCAGCCCAGGGCCTCTCAAGTTCTGAATCTGTTTGCTTGAGTGAAGATCGCCCTCGCTCCCCCTGCAGAGTCCGGAGGCACAGAGAGAGGACGTCTCGGTGCCCAGAGGAGGTCCCTTGGGTTAGCAGCAGCTCTGATGAGGCCTGAGGTGCAGCTCTCTGCCCCGCCCAGGGATTGGTACTGCACCCCCACCCCCCAGCTCTGGGGCGTGCCTGCAGCAAGGCATGAACCAGACTGTACACAGCAGAACCAACGCACAACCCAGCCTGAGAGTGGGCATAAGTAGTGTGGGGGCCCCATTTCAGCTCCTAGCTTACTTGTTCCATCCAGGATGCCTTCCTGTAGGAGTTGGAAGGTGGGGAGCTATTAAGGGAATCAGAAACGCTTGGCACAAGGGGAGATGCATTCCCGTCACCCAGCTTTGCTTGGATGGAGTGGGAGGACAGGATTGGGACTAGCTGGCTAGGAGCCCTTGGAGCAGATGGTCCTTCAGGGAGCGAAGGGAACAGCGCCCCCCACCCCGGGGTAGAAGGGCCCCCAGGGAGGGAGGGTGCCCTGGTGAAGGATTAGGAGGAACCTTATCCTACACTCAGGTCTTCACCTTCCTCTGTTCCTCAAGATGCCACCGGACTGTTCCCAGCTGCCATGCCCTGGACGTTGCCATGGAGTTCTGCTGTAACAGGAGCTTGGGTGTTTGGTCCTAGTGGACTTGGTTTTGTCCTGGAATCTGGGCATCCCCAGGAGGTGTGGTCCTAGAGTTCAGGGGTTGCCTGAGTGTATAGATCCTGTCCTACACGGATCTTCCCTGGCCCTGATGGTAACGTGGTGTCCAGGGCCTCCCTGTCACCCTGGCCCTCGCTGCTGCTCCGGGGAGGGGGCGTTACGACAGCAGAGAAGGCAGCGGTGCCTACCCGGGGGCAGGGAGACAGGCCAGTGCTGCTGCTGCAGCTCCAGCCGCCGTGAAGGACAGCAGCCACCATGAGGGGCGGCCTTCTTGGGCGCAGGGGCAAGGCTCAATCTCTGTGCTGCCTGACACCCTGCCCACCCAGTGGGGTTTGCTCACGGTGGGCAGGCTGGAGAGGCTGCCGCTGCTCTTGCTGCCACCCTGAAGCCCAGGAGTGCCAGGGCAAGGCCGCCCTGCTTGGCACCTCGGCTAAGCTCGTAGCTTTGGGGCCACCAAGGGCCTGGCTGCAGGGTTTGGGCTCCCTAGAAGGAAGCACGCAGTGCCTGAGACCTTAGTCAAGGTTTTGGACTCTGCAGGTAGGTCAGAAACCTTCATCCTGAGGATCCGTGGCAGATCATGGAACACTCCCAGACATGAGTCAGTGGAGATGAGCAAAATGATGACTAACATTTATTGAGCACTCACTGTTTGCCGGCTGTGCTGGGCGCCTCGCTTGTATAAACCCATGTCATCCTCACAATGAGATATTAATCAAGGGTCACATGCAAAATATTTCACAACTCTCGCAGTCTGCAGAACCGGAGGAATCTTGGGGGCCTTCCGCTAGGCCAGATGTTTACTCTGTGGATGCCGAATTGTGGGAGTCCCAGAGGACGGGCCCACGTGACCAGCGTGGTAGGAGCACCTAAGGGCCCAAGGGAGCACTTACTTTGCCCGTTGGTATGGGGGTGTTTTGTGTTTTTCAACAGCCAGTGTAGTGTGCCCCTCCTGGTGCATTTCTGTACACTGGCCACCCCACCCTTGCACAAGACTGAATGAAGTATGCGGAAACTTAGAGGAGTCAGGGGAGGCCACATGGTTTGTCCAACGTCCCTTGGCAAGTTCATAGTAAAGCTAAGATTCAAATGGGGCTTGATTCAGACTCATCCATTTCACCATAGACTCCACTGCCTCTTGCACAAGAAGAGGCATCTTTTTGCTTCCCATGCCCTCCAGACATTCTAGAACCTTTAGGCTGAACAGTCGTGCACTGATTCTGAGAGCCCAGGTCTGTAGGAACGCGTTCTTTCCTGCCCCAGCAAACGTTCCTCAGGGGCCAACTGTGTGCCAGCCCCCGCTTCCCAAGGCTCTCACTGTCTAGTCTAGGAAGCAGACCGCAGATGGGCAAAAACAGGGTTTTTGGCCAGTGCTGTGACCGAGCAGTGCCCAGGAGCTGAAGGAAGGCTTTTGGGGAGAGGGCTTCCCGAGAGGACATGAAGGGTCAGGGCCGAGGTGGCCATGCTCAGGATGGAGAGAATAATCAGGAGGAATGTCAGCCTAGGATAAGCTCTTCTCTGGTCTGTCCCACTGTGAATCCTGGATCTGTCACTCTTTTTTTTTTTTTTTTTTTTAAAGATGTTACTTATTTATTGGAAGGGGAGAGAGAGTGTGTGAGCACAAGCAGGGGGAGGGGCGGAGGGAGAGGGAGAAGCAGACTCCCCGCTAAGCAGGGAGCTTGACATGGGGGCTCAGTCCCAAAGCCCTAGGATCATGACCTGAGCCGAAAGCAGACGCTTTGCTGACTGAGCCACCCAGGCGCCCCTGATCTGTCACTCTTAACCGTGGATCTTGAATAAGCCACTCAAGGCTTCAACCTCAGGCTCTTGGTGGTAACACGGGGTCAGACGCCCTAGCTCCCGGATCTGGGAGGATGCCTTGAGGGCTGCACAAGAGGGCTCTCAGAGCACCGCTGCTCTTTTCTTCTCTTGTTCCCCCTTGGCCTGTAGCCCCTGATTTCTAGATTCGATTTTCCAGAGTGCTGCATCTTGGGGGTGGGGAGTTAGCTACATGGAAGACCCAAGGACTCACAGTAATAATATCTGTCATTTATTATGTGTTATGTATCAAGCACTCTTCTAAGCACTTTATGTAGATTAATTCATTGTGTCACCTAGAACAACCTGGGGAGTTGGGTGCTGTTTTTAGTCTCATTTTAGTGATGAGGAAACCGAGAGGTTAAGTAGCTTCCCCAGGGTCACACAGCCAGGAAGTGGAGGAGCCTGGGTATGACCCCCCTGCCCCCCCCCCCCGCCCCGCCCAGCGGTGTAGCTCACGCATCTGCCTCCTTAAGCACTGTGCTCCAGGGCCTCTCGCCAGTGGAGAACACTGGCCTGGCAGAGTCCACAGGCATGGCAAACCCTCCTGGGCGGCTGCCCAGGTCCTTTATTCCAGAGTGCTCTGCACTCTGATGTCTCCTCTAGAAGAGTGGTGGCGCGGGGAGCGGGGAGCCAAGCACGTTCCCTGGACCGTCTTAGGTCCTGCTGCCAGGCTGGGGACAGTGGGTGGAGTCTGTGGTTGATACGCTTTTTCTGCCCTCACCGCCATCTGTGTTCATTCCTCCACCCTGCACACCTGTTCTGACAGTCCGGAGGGACCGGCACATCATGTTATAGGGGACAGGCATCAAGACTCTGGTGGCCTGGCCTGGAGCCCTGTATATCTCTGGGACCTTGATGGCCTAGGGTAATAGAAAGTGTCGTGCCTGTGAGGGTTCAAGTGAACTCTGATGGCTGTTGGCTGGCTGTCCTTAGCACTCTGTGAGCCCATTCCTTGTCTGTAGAATGGGGCTTGTGACCCACTACGTGGGGTGATTGTGAAGATTACACAGAAGAGCGTAGGGAGCGCCTGGCACGCCAGAGGTGATCAGTAGGGTTGGCGCTCTGGCCCCCTCCCCTGCAGGCTTGCAGACCCCCTGTGCTTCCTCATCCTGATCACCCTGGCTCTGCAGACCCCAGTGTCAACCAGGGATTCCAGTTGCTTCATTCACAGATTGGCTCATTATTGACCCTGTTTCAGTTCAGCTCTGATATTTTTGTTCAGACTCTCAGTTGTATTTGTGGAAGCCCCCTGGAGGCAGCTTAAGCCAAAGGGGAGGGACTTTATCAGAGGACACAGACACAGAGCTGACTTGCAGGGACCAGCCCGGTTTTCCAGGTAAAAGAAACTCGCTGTACTGAGCACCTTCACGTGCTCCACGTTCTTGCTCTCTCTGCTCTGCTCCGCTCCGCTCCACATATCTGATTCATGTGTACCGCGGACCGGCATTTCTGCCCCTTGCCCACGTGGTGGAACGCGGGTGCCCACAGCTCCGTGCCTGCCCTGTCCAAGACAGCAGCCAGTCTCCCCTCAGGGGCGTGGGGGTGGGCTCTGACTGACCCATCCCAAGGAGAGAGAAG
This sequence comes from Ursus arctos, assembly GCF_023065955.2. NCBI lineage: Eukaryota > Metazoa > Chordata > Mammalia > Carnivora > Ursidae > Ursus > Ursus arctos. Next base: position 38,184,112 of record NW_026622874.1, read on the forward strand.
CACTTTGGCTTTGTCCAGAGTTTTTAAGGTACTACGTCAGCCTGGTGGTCGTTTAGACTTCAATGAAAAGAAAATAGAGACGCTATGAAATAAATGGTTGAACTGAAAGCAGATATGAAGAAGGTAGTCAAAGATTGTTCATTACGCACCCCTAGTCCTTAGCTCAGGGCCTGGATCCATCTAGAGCAGGGTGAAACTGGCAATGTCCTCACCTCTGGTTAGGGAAGGAGACTCAGACCTGACCTATAGCTTTAGCCTGGGCATGTATGTCCCCTCTCCACGCCAGGCCCTTGGGAACTGTCCCTCCCTGTCCCTGGTCCCTGCATTGGCTTCCAACCCCACTGGTGGTCCTTGAAAGGTCCTTCCAGGGCTGGAAGGCATGAAATCCACCCCAGTGGCTGCTTAACACACAGCTGGGAGCACATCTGGTTGGGGGGGGCGGTGAGGCCAAGACATCCTGGCTCCTTCCCTGATCTCAGGGGAGAACAGGTGCATGGGTTTGATGCTGACCCATTACTTCCACAAATAGGAGGTTGGGGCCAGGGTGCTGGGGTGAGGGGAGACCCCCTGGCTTTGCCTTAGGGGTAGGTTGTCTGATGGGGGTGGGTGGGAAGGGATTTGCCACAGAGGAACCAGCCCTGCTTCTGAGCCAGAGGAGCCCATTCTGGCCTGGGGCTGGGCAGGGGCTGGATTTCTGCCATTTTCCCACACGCTGCATAGAGATTGGGTTTCCTGCTGAAACTGTATCTCTGAATCACAGTCATAAAGTTCCCAGCTTCTCAACTCAAGCTGTTTGCAGCAGCTCTGTATATCCTAAGCCATCACCCTTAGTCTCTTGGGGTTCTGGGAGGAAGGACACAGAGAATGGAGTCAGTCCTGAGCTCAGATCTTGCCTTGAGACCCTAGGCCGATTTATCCTCTCTGAGCTGTAGTTTCTTCACTTGTTAAGTATGTTGAATGGTAGCTGTCTCATAAGATTGCTACCGAGAGTCAGTGAGCTAACGTCCAGAATGTACTGAGCACAGTGCCTGGCACTTGCAGGCACTAGCTGAGGGCTTTGTCGTAGTATGTCATTGTTGTCTATCCACCCCCATTGCATGAGGTCGTAGAGGAAGGAGACACGGCCCCTGTCCTCTGGGAGCCTGATAGGGGAGACAAGGGCTTTGCCCTCAGGAGCCCCTGTCCTGCTGGGGGACACTCAGCCCTTTGCCCAAGGACCCACCAGTCGGGTGGGGGAAACATGGGTATTGTCCTCAGGGAGCTTCCCTTCTGGTGGGGGAGATGCAGCTCTTGGGCCCTGGAGCCCCCAGGTTGGTTGTGCTTGGATCCCTGTGTTTCCCTGGGCCCTTCCGCCTGAGCCTTAGCATACCCTCAACTGCCCCCTTTGCCACCAGCCTGCCTCCAGCCTCCCCTCCTCCCCTCCACCTGCAGCCAGGCCCCTCATCTCCAGGATGCCCCCTTCTCTCCTTTTGGTGTCCTTGGGCCCTGCCTCTGTCGGTGCTGTCTCATCACCGCAGAGTTCACCGGATGACTCGTTTGTAGGTCTTCTCTGTGTGTGCAGAGCAAGTTTTCAAGAAGCACCTCCCGCAGGGTGCTCGTGTCTTTCCAAACACCGCCCAAACAGCAGACACAAAAATTAGACCTGTCAGTTTGCACGCCGGCCGCCTTACATTTGCATTTGATTAAAAGACGCCAGCATCCTCCCACCCACATTTCTTCCTTCCCGACCTTCCCCTTCTCCACAGCGCACCCCCCATCTTCCCGACCCTCTCGGTTTGCTGTGCTCAGGGCGTCCTCCAGCTGGGCCCCTCTACCCTGCCTTGGCCTCCGCGGCAGGTCGGCGTGACGCACTGCACCTCTTGCCCCTTTCCCGGGGTCAGCTCCGCGGAGTTTGCCCAGGTGCCGTCTGTTCTCATTGTGCCTGCCACTGTCAGTTCCTGGAGCTCACTGTCAAGAGTTCAGCGGCCGGCTTAGAAATCAGATGCCTGTGGCTGGGGGCTCCTTGTGGGGGGTGGGGAGGGTGATGCGCGCGCTCCATCTCTGTTCCACCCGCTACCCAGCACCATCGTGTGTAGGAAACCGCCAGGTGCAGAATAGCCTTTGAAAAGCCTTCTCCTTGGGGCACCTGGGTGACTCAGTCGTTAAGTGTCTGCCTTCGGCTCAGGTCATGATCCCAGCGTCCTGGGATCGAGCCCTGCGTCAGGCTCCCTGCTCGGCGGGGAGCCTGCTTCTCCCTCTCCTGCTCCCCTGCTTGTGTTCTCTTTCTGTCAAATAAATAAAATCTTTAAAAAAAAAAAAAAAAGAAAGAAAGAAAGAAAAGAAAAGTCTCTGTCTCTGGAAGAACGAGGGGATGAGGGCATGAGCCATAGACGGGCAGATAGGGGGCCTTCCCTTCTGAGGACAGCCAGGTCACCATCACTCCCTCCTTGCCTGATAGACCAGGGTGACTCCAGGAGGGTGCTCAGTACTCCTGGCTGCTTTTCTGCAGTCACACTGTGGGAGAATCTTCATGAAAAGGCCAGAGTTGCCTGTGCCTCCTGCCCATTCCCAGCCTGAGAGCAAACCTGCTGAGGTTTGGAGTTTCTACCATCAACACTGCAGACACACTCATCTCCCAATTATCTGTGCCAATGTAAAAGCTAAAAAAAAAAAAAAAGCCATTCCATCTGCCTTAAACTACTCTCCTTGAGATTTTGGGGATAACAGTTTTACTTTTCTGGTTTCTTTTGATCACTTTTGACTAAAATTGGCATCCATTTCAATTCCTCAAACTCATGTGTGAAGGAAGTGAAGGAGCAGGGAACTCTGAGTGGGCAGGGGAAGGCCGCACATCACAGCTAAGTCCCATGAGAATGGGGACCTGAGGCCAGAGGGAACAGTTCGCAGAGCTGAGGGAAGGGGGCTCCAGATTCCCACCTCTTCCCAGACAGACCACCTTCCTGATCCCTCCATTCCCAGCCACCCGGGCTCCTTTGGTCTGCACATGGCGAAGGCTGGGGTGGTGAGCATCTCTTCATCTCTTGCTTCCTCCTTGCTTCTAGGCTCCTACGTGTTCAGGGAATGCAAACTGACACTAGCATCAGCCTGAGCTAGACATAATTGGAAGGGAATCTGTCCCCACACCCACTCTTGTCTTGCCTCCCTCCCTACCCCCCCCCCAAATTATATATTATCTCAAGCAGTTCTGAGTGTAGGAAACATAAGTCCGGAAGAAAAGACAGATGGGGTGGGGGATGGTGTGTGAGGGCGGCAGAGCAACTGTCCTTTATATCCACGGAGGAGAGATCAAGAGAAAAATTGTAGTAGCAAGAAGGACTGAGGTTAGACTTGAAGAGCTCGCTTTTATGATCAAGAGACCCAGGAACGATGGGTGGAGGAAGCCAGTGACATCTCTGTCCATGCCCATCCCTGGGGCCCCCAAAATCCGTGGCTCGGTCCTTGCTTGGAGGATAGCGCCCACCCTGTAACCTGGAGAAGGAGAAGGAAGCAGAGCGGGGGTGATGGATGTTCTGCGTTTCTCCTGGTTGGGCTGGCCTCTCACTCCCAGCTCCCTCTTGGCCAGAGATTTTGAGGGCCTGCAGATTTGAGGATTCCGGGGTTTCTGGGAAGCAGGGTAGTACACGGCTCCATCTGGCCTTCCTTGCAGAGCCAGCAGGCGGCCGCCCTCTGGCATGTTGCTTGTCAGGATTTCTCTGAATGGAATCCAAAAGCAAGAGCCAAGAATAGAGGTGAGGGCACCCAGCTCCCTCTCCATGAAGCCAGGCTCCCGGGCAAGGTCAAGAGACACCACTCCTTCACCAAGAGTGGCAATCCAGCTGGTGGGCGGTGGGGGGGGGGACCACCGAGGACATCCCCTGACCCCTGACCCCATAGCAACTTGCCACAGCATCACAGTGTCAATGCTGGAGATGAAGCACAAACCTTTCATTTTGCAGAGGAGGAAACTGAGGCCTTAGGCCTAGCCTAGGGCCACCCAGAGCTCTTCTGACTCCTGGCTTAGCGCTCTCCCCCACTAAAGTTTAATCAAGCTGTCCGCATCCTCCGACTTTACGTTAGGGCTCCCTGATGTGGCACCCTAGCAGATCCTTGAATTGAGGGAGCGGGATGAGATGTCTGTGCTGGCAGGGTCCGCAGAGAGGACGGCGGGGTGGGGTCCCAGGCCAGGCACAGAGTGCCGGAACCTGGAGGGACCTCGGGGATCCGCCCTCATCGTCCTGTCCCCTTTAGCTGAGAGCACCGAGGTGCCAAAAAGCAAAATTTGCCTAAGGTCGCCCGATCAGTGAGTGGCAGATCGGGGACCTAAATCCAGATCTCCCAACTTTTATTCCTGTCCCATGATCCTTCTTATTTGGGGAGGTCAGCCCAGGGTGGGAGGGGCAGGAGGCGGAGGACGACGGTGCCTGTCACGGCCACACTTCAGCAAATGGCTGCTGTTGGCCTGACCCATGAATTTTTTTTTTTTTTAAAGATTTTATTTATTTATTCGACAGGATAGAGACAGCCAGCGAGAGAGGGAACACAAGCAGGGGGAGTGGGAGAGGAAGAAGCAGGCTCATAGCAGAGGAGCCTGATGTGGGGCTCGATCCCATAACACCGGGATCACGCCCTGAGCTGAAGGCAGACGCTTAACCGCTGTGCCACCCAGGCGCCCCTGACCCATGAATTTTTAAAACTGTATCTGCTGAGGTTTTATTTTATTTATTTATTTTTTAAAGATTTTATTTATTTATTTATTCGACAGAGATAGAGACAGCCAGCGAGAGAGGGAACACAAGCAGGGGGAGTGGGAGAGGAAGAAGCAGGCTCATAGCAGAGGAGCCTGATGTGGGGCTCGATCCCATAACACTGGGATCACGCCCTGAGCCAAAGGCAGACACTTAACCGCTGTGCCACCCAGGCGCCCCTCTGCTGAGGTTTTAGAGTCAAGTAACAAACGCACCTCTCACTCCCTGTGGCTTTTAAACCTCGTAAATATGCTTTTAAAAGTCACTCCACAGTTCTCCCACCCACGGAGACTCCTGTAAGCTCTCAGTGAAACCTGAGGGGCCTCAGAGCTGGCTTTCCGAGGTGGTGGGGGTTGATTGAGGGAACCTCTTCTGGCGAATGTCCCACATGGAGGGAAATGCCATTCCCTTGAGGAGCAAGGATGGAGGCGCCCCGCCAGGCATGTGAAGGGCCAGTCTGACTGACCAGAGTCCCCTCACAGGCCAGGGAATTCTGGGCCCAATGGTCTCAGGGCGAGGCACTTGAAACCAGTGGATCCTATGTCTTCCTCTGGCTGAGCGTTCCTGTGATCTGGAAGGCCGCCTCAGTTTCCCTCTTCAGAAAAATGAGGCTGGTAACAGCAGGAGGCAAGAGAATGAGGTCATGTCTGCAGAAGTCCAAGCCACACTCTCAAAGAGCAGGCCGACCAGGGTTTGGTATTTCAGCCCCAGAGCCAGGAGGCTCACATTCCCCCAGCCTCACCCCCCACCCCCAAATCCCCCAACACCCCTACTCTGATGGCTTTAGCAGGCTTCGTGCTCAGATGGAAATGAGCTGTGCGTCTTCTGCCTCTTCATGGGGTGATTTTTTTAGGACAAAATGTGACGTTTGCTTGTGGGCACTTGAAAAGCCTTGGCAGGGAGCCCAGCCCTGGCTTTCCACCTGGGGTCTCTCCCTGCACCCGAGCCCCTCCCCGTGGTCCCAGCACTGCTCACCTGCATGGGTTCTGCCATGAAAGTCCCTTGGGAACTGAGACTCCAAGGGGAGATGAGGTGGGGCTGGGCTGGGTGAACGTGACCCCTAGCCCAGCTGCTTGGAAGGCTGACGAGAGGAGGGGCGGCTGTGGCTTTGGACATCTCTGGTGGACGGTCCTGGTCCCCTTGCCTTGCCAGCCTTGCCAGACTCCCCTCCTTACACCTGCTCGCCTCACCTGTGCCCCTCGCGGGCCTGTCTTCATCACTGTGCTGTCAGCTCTGCTGGAGTCCTTTTTCATCATTTCTGTCTCCTAACTGTTGAGCAGAGCCACGGGCAATGCGCTAAGAGCATCAGGTCCTCAGATGAATTTTCTAGAGAATGTGCCCCACTGGTGCCTAAGTGTGGCTGGCCCTAGGGTAGGAGGAGGGAGGTGGCCTGGGCTGGAGTTGAGGGGGCCCATGCGGGATCATGGTTAAGAGTCCAGGTATGGCTACCAACATGTGGAGCCCCCCAACACACGTTGGTTGTCTACCGTATACCAGGCAGTGTTTTACTCTTTGAGGTTACATCAGTGAACAGAACAGACCCATTCCTTCGTGGACTTAGAGTTTTGCGGAGGGGGGGCAGGGGTGGGGCGGTGACTTTAAGTGGATAATCACAGAAGAGAATCCGTAGTTCACACTGTAAGTGCTCTGTAGGAAAGTAAAGGGTGTGATGATTTAGGTGGGAGGGACTGGTCAGGGAGGGCTTCCCTGAGGAAGTGAGCCTTCCACCGGCCCGGGCCGAGCGGGAGTCTGCAGGCAGAGGGAGAGTCTATGTCGTGCTCTAAGACAGAAGCAGGCTCAGGTGTTGGCGGAGAGTGGAGAGGTCATCACGGAGGAAGCAGTGCAGCCCGAGGCTGGGAAGGTGGGTGTGCAGGAGGTGCTGGACCAACCACACCCTGGGGCTTAGGGTCAGGATGCTGAATTTTGTCCTTACGTCCAATGGAAAGACAGGAAAGGTTTTCGGTGGGAGGATTGACATTGGGTTTGTGTTTTTCAAAAGTGGCTCGGGTTGCTGTGGGAGAATATAACTGGAGGAGGAGAGAGTGATGGGGTCCCAAATGGAAGGCCCCAGTTGGAGCCATCCAGGTGACACGGCAGTGGCCTGAGGTAGGGAGCAGGCAGCGCAGATGGCAGGCATCGAAGGGCCGTGAACGGAGCTCCTGTAGGCTCTAGGGAGGGAGCTGAAGAGGAGAGGCTGAAGAACTGCCCAGGGACTTCCTGGGGGAAGGGACAGGTGGGGGAAGGGACAGGGGTACTTAATTTTGCCTAAAATACAGAAGTTTCTTATGTGCAAACAGATACATTAAAAACAAAATCCTCTAGTTTTTTTACTAATGATGCTTTTTTAAAAAGAAGCTCAGGGTGCCTGGGTGGCTCAGTCGGTGAAGCGTCTGCCTTCGGCTCAGGTCATGATTCTGGGGTCCTGGGATCGAGTCCCGCATCGAGTCCCGCATTGGGCTCCCTGCTCAGCAAGGAGTCTGCTTCTCCCTCTGTCTCTGCCTCTCTTTCCGTCTCTCGTATATAAATAAATAAACTCTTAAAAAAAGAAAAAAAAGCTCATCTCAGCCGAACTTAGGACCCGTGAGATTAACGCAGACTGAAGTCAGGAAAGGGAGAGGGACAGTCAGTGCCCCGAGCAGGCAGATGTGGTCGGGACCGTGGTGGCAGTGGTGGCAGCAGTGATGTAGCGGTAAGGATACTGGTTTGGGCGGCGGCGGCGGCGGCCGCGATGACGGTGGTGACGGTGATGTCCTTTGTGATGGTGGCGTCCCACACGTGCAGCCTCAGAGGCAAGGTTAGCAAACCAGGGCACGTTCGGGCAGCTGTGCTGCTGGTAGTTTCTGCCCCAGTGTGCCCAGTTATGAGAGCTACATGTGACCTCCCAAGGGCCTGCTTTCTCCACTGCCTGAGGCAGCACGGATCACTGAGCCCAGGATCGTGCCGATGCTATGCGATGGCAGCGGAAGTGTTGAAATGTCCCTTCTCTTAGGGATTTTATCACCTTCCCGGGATTTCCGCAAGTGCTGAAGTTCCGCATCCCACCTCGTCGTGCCGGCATTTCCCTCTCTCCCCCGAACTGAGTCGTCCTCTTCAGAGCTGACACGTGCCCCTTACCTGCCTCCTACCCCACCCCATCGACACCCACTTCCTGTAGGTATGGCAGAGGTTAGCGTGGGCGAATGGAACCCTGCCGGACTAACGGAGGCTGTACGCGCTGAGGCCAACTGTTAGATGACCTTGCACCTTGAGGCCAACTGTTAGATGACCTGTTAGATGAATCTTTGGACCTCCAGGGGCCTCAGTTTCCTCATCGCTTCTAAATCGGGGATAATATTTTCCCCACCCTTTCTAGCTCCGGGAGCTGTTGGGAGGCCCAGATGAGGTCATGGGTATGAAAACTTGCAACGGACGGCGTCCCTGGGAGAGCTGACACGGAGCGGGGGGCATGCCGGGTGGGGGGCGAGCCAAGGCCTCTGTAGGCAGTGCCTGTCTCCCTCCGAGGCTCCCAGCAGTCCAGTCAGCAGACCTGGCCCACAAAGGGGCCCTTGTCTGCTAGTTCCCATGGGGAACCATGCCACTGGTCACATTGTGGATGCCTGCCTTTCTCTCGGGCCAGTAATGTAGGGCTGTGTTGAGGTAAAACTCTTTAAAGGAGGCTTGTCCAGTCCTTCATGAGGAACAGGCTCCGCTTAGAGTAAAAAATGTGAGAGATGCAAGCCCATCTTCGCCATCCTGAGGCCCCTCTTTCCCACCCCCGCCCTGTGAGCCGTGTCCTGTCTCCTCAGTCTTGCTAAAGCCCCCCCTCGATCTTCCTTCCCTACTTTCTCTCAGGACGGAACCCAGAACTCACACTGAGGGTCTCACTAACTGGCAACACCCTAAAGCCATGTACTTTAAACTTCTTTAAAAAACTGTTTCTTTATCTTAACCCCTAATTAGAAATACATTTTCCAGAGGCGCCTGGGTGGCTCAGTCAGTTAAGCATCTGCCTTTGGCTCAGGTCATGACCCCAGGGTCCTGGGATCGAGCCCCACATTGGGCTCCCTGTTCAGCAGGGAGCCTGCTTCTCCCTGTCTCTGACTATCTCTCTCTCAAATAAATAAAAAGAACCTTTAGGGGAAAAAAAAAAAACCAGAAAGCCAGCAGACCTTATCCCTGTGGCAGAGCCTGACTCAGGTATTTCTGGAAGGCGGGCCTGATGAACCTATAACACAGACTGGGCCCTGGGAATCCACAGCCCGGCAGACCTGTTCAAGCTGGGCTTCCCTGCGGTCACACGCCGACCACGGCAGATACCAGCAGAGACGAAAGCCCTTCTGGGGTGCCCGGTAGACACAAATGCAGAGCTCTGCCCGCTGGTCAGTCAGCAAGCTAGATTTGTTCTGAGTGGAAAGAAGAACTTGACTTTAGTCTTAAAAAAAAATACTGCTGTTAATTTTAAACATAACACTTTTTGCAGGCTAAAAAAAAAAAGTGAGCTTAACCACTTTCACTGTTTTTTAGCGAATTTATTGTTTCAGTCTCCGTGAGAATGCAACAAAGTCTTAGCAATTTATTCCAGGGCACAGTAAGAATGTGTCCCTGCATTTGATAGATTGCTTTTCGGATTTGAGCCCAATGCTTCCGGCACGTGGGCAGGCAGGGCCCCACAAACAGGCCGTGGCATATAGGAGCGAAGCGAGAGTTGATGTGTAAGGGGATGGTCGTGGGAGGCACACGCTAACCAGATTTCGTTTCTGCTCTCTTCTCCTGGCATAGTTGCTGGAGAGCAGTGAAATGGGAGGGAGGGAGCAAGGGAGATTGAGAAACAGCGAAGCAGCTGTTCGTTATCCATAGACTGGATTGTCAGCTCCCCAGAAGTGTGAATCGACCTCACGTCCCCCCCTCCTTTTTACAATCAGAAATGTCAAGCCCATCACATGGGCCACTCCCAGCCCTCTGCTTCCTCACCTAAGCCCAATGCAGAAATCCAAAGCAAGGAAGCAGGCCATGCGTCAGAAAGCCTCCAGGCCAATGGGAGGACAAGACCCGCTAATGAGGGACGGTGTGGGCATCAGACAGCTCGAGCGGTTACAGCCTCAGCCCCCGGTGAGGCACACAGCTGGTGAACACCAGCCCTGCCCAAAGCAAGACGTGGGACTGTTGATCGTTAAGTTGTAGGAACACTGTGTCAACCGAGTCTACGAATACTGAGAGAATGTTGAGTCAGGTTACTGAGCCAGCTGGAGTTCAGGAAGGAATCTTCGAAGAAGAAAGAGCAGGGCCTGGACGAAGGAGCTATGGAGAAGGTGCCTCATCTGAAAACCCAGGACAGGCAGTACCTCGGAGGGAAAACCAAGGAGGAGGAGGAGGCAGAGCCCGAGCCAACCTGTCTCGGTCCTGTGGGGGACAGGGCCCAGCACTGCTGCTCCAGGGCCACCCTGCCAGGCCTGGCAGGTGGTCAGCCCAGGCCCCCGGGGCCTCCATCCTCCCCTCACTTGGTTTCCCCAGAGCCTTGCTTGACAGATAAGGTGTAAGGGCCCTCCTTAGCTGTGGATGCAGAGCCAAGTTAAGTCTCCATGGTAACCCTCTGGCTGATAGGGACTCCGGTTGCTATGGAAACTTGTCTAAAGCCAAAAAGTATTTGGGGGGAGGGGTTTCAGCAGAGGGGCAGCATGGGGTAGACCATCTGCAGCAATGATCCTGTTCCATCCCCTTCTCAGGGTCCTCTTTGGGATGGGTGAGGGCTTCTCCGGGACCTGGTTTAGGGCATCTGGGGAACAGTCATGGGTGGTATCAGGCATGCCCACAGAGGGCCTCCACCATTTCTCTGGTGAAGGTCTCACAGGCTCTTCCCAAGCCAAATCTGCTCCTTGACAGAATCGTGAAAGTGGCAAAATTGATGTCCTTCTGCTGCCTATCCCCTCTCCCCTGCCCCTGCCCCAGCCCCCTCCTACTCTTGCTGTCTCCTTTCTGACAGATCCCTTCCTGTGACAAGGCTGGTAGCAGCCTGCCTCTGCTTCCTCAGCACCACAGGGGGGAGATAAAAGCCCCCACTTGGTGGAGCTGTTGGGGAAGGACACGATGCGCTTCAACAGCCCGGGACCTGCTCAAAGGAGCTGCTCCCTAAACACGGCTGGCATGGAACCTTAACTTAGGATAAAGCATGAGCGAGGCACTTGGCGAGGTATTTCTCTTTTACCCAGACCAGAGGAATTTGCATGTTCAAATATCTTCTCTTTCCCAGGATGCCTGGGTGGCTCAGTCGGTGAAGTGTCTGCCTTCGGCTCAGGCTCAGCTCACAATCCCAGGGTCCTGGGATCGAGTCCTGCATCGGGCTCCATCACTTAGTGGGGAGCCTGCTTCTCCCTCTGCCTGCCGCTCCACCTGCTTGTGCTCTCTCCTTCTCTCTGACAAATAAATAAAATCTTTTAAAAAAAGAAAAATAAAAAAATAAGTATCTTCTCTTTCCCTCCATCTCCTTCCCCCAGTTACCTTTTCTCAAGGTGGCCAGTGTTTAAAACAAAGCAGTGGAATTTGAGGTGCTCCCCACAGTTCTGCCCGAGTTCATGTCTCATGTTCTACAACTCAGATCCCCGCCCCCCCCCATGCCACCCTGAACCTACCCCCTTGGGCTTGGAGTTCTGTTCCCGGCAGTGAGGCTTCGCCTACCTGGAACCGTCTTCTGAAGATGGCAGGGAAGGGGCCTCAGAGTGAGCCACAAAGAGTAGTTTACCGCCTGGCCCACAGGTTGCCATTCATGGTTAGATAAATTTATTCCCAAATCACCACCGTAGGCCTCAGTTTCCCCTTTACCAGCAGGAGATGATTCCAGCCCCTCTTTCTGAGATTGGGCTGCGGAAAGACCTCGCTGGTGCCCTGGGTGCCGTGAAGACCCTAGGGGCCTCTCCAGGCCAGACCAGGCAGGTGAGGAGAAAGGAGGGGCAGGGGAGGTTCCCAGGAAGGTCCCCAGGGAGGCCAGGAAGGGCCACACTCTGGAGACCTTGGTGTCCCAGGGACAGTCCCCTCCTTCTGCCACTTAAGACGAAACTTTCCTCTGAGAAGGTTCCACTCTCCTGAGAGCTGCACGTGGCAGGCTGAGCTGGGTTTCGGGCTCAGGGACGCTGTCTCTTCCTCTCCCTTTTCTCCCTCACAAGACCGGAGAGCAGCTGTCCCAGGCTGCTGAGGAGACTTTCAGGCACAGGCCCAGCTCTGTCCCCAGTGCTCCTGGTAGAGGGGAGGGAGAGATTAGGGAGCCCTGGAGGTCAAGCAGGCCACACGCTGTGGGAAGTAGCCCGAGGAAGCTGAATTGCAAGGAGTAGTTTCACCTGAGCAGTCAAGGCCAGGGTTCCCCAGGGTCCCCATGGATCTTCTGCTGTTCTCCCCACCACACCCAGTGAGCCCTGCTGAAAGGTAAGCACAGTCTGTCCGGGGCTCCAGCCTCAACCCCTACTGCTGGCCCTGGTGAACCTCTCCTGTTCTCCTCCTGCCAAGCATTTTATACCAAAATAATTAGGTAATTAATAATCATGTCATGTACTGTGTTTCTGGCACTCCACACTTTTTAAACTTCGGAATCTGTGTGATAGATATGTCAGCCCACAAACTCAGGCATTCAGGAAACATCCCATTCTTGCTTTTCTTTAAATCAACTTAATTCTGAGCCCCTCTTCCCCCAGCCCCTAGGCTTGCACCGGGGGCAGGAAGGCTTCAGTGGGGCCGGGAAAATAGGCAAGGGCTGCTCTGCTGCGGTCCCTGCAGGCTTCCTCCGCACCCAGACCCACAGCGGCCTTCAGAGGCCAGCAGAAGGCCAGCAGCTCTCCCCTGCAGCTGTAGCCAGACAAGACCTCTTTGTCAAGGCTGGGGAGAGCACGTGCCCCACGCCCCACCTTCTCTCTGTGCCACTCCATCCTCCCTCCGCTGCGTGGGAGAGCACCTGACCTCTTGCTCCTGGGCCTCATTGGCCCCTTTCAGGTTGGAGTCATGCCTCTCTGCTTCTCAGGTGGGCTGTTCCCTTCCTCTAAAATCCCCTCCTGATAGCCCGAAGCTTTTACCAAATCCCCTCCCTGGCTGGTTCAGCTCCTGCCGTAACCCATGTTCTGGGAGTTAGGAGGTTCGGGACCTGGGGGGCCTGCTGGAGAGTGGGGTATAGAGAGAGTATTTCAGAAGTGTATCCTGCCACATGGTCTCATTATTCTCACCTCCTTATAAAGCAGGTGGGACAAGTGTTAGTACCCGTTAGACAGATGGCGGAGCTGTGTTATGAACTGAGGTGGTGACGAGTCTGTAGCAACGTGGGGACAGGAAACCAGGCCTCTTGCCTCCCAGTGTAGGCTGCTGCTGTCAAAGCAGGCCTTCCTGAACTCTCCGCGGAGGCCTCTGACTAAAGTTGGCAATAGCCAGTGTCAGGACCTGGTGATCAGCATTTTACATGTAAGGTTTGCTCAGTTCACTACAGCTCTTTGAGGTGTAGATACTCTTGCCCCCATTTTACAGATGAGGAAGGTGAGGCACCAAAAAGGAGAGCGCTCTGCTGGGGGTGACAGAGTTGGTAACTGGCGCGGCTAGGGTTTGAACCCTAAGCTCTTAACTCTTCTCCTATAATGGGTCTCCTGGTGACTTCAGCACCCTTTAAGAAGGAAGAAACTCTGTGAAAAAGAAGTAACTTTATCAGCACTTTTTTTCTGCTTTCTGACTTCATCCAGCCTCCAACAAAAGAGGCTCCTTTCCAAAGTCCCAGGCTTCATTCATCCCTGTAAATTCATTGCTTCTTACCACCCACTCACCACCGCAAGCTCAAACTCACGGACACACCTCCTTCTCCCTCTGTCCTCCCCTCCCAACCCAAACTCTAGAGCCTGGGCGCAGACAAAAAAGATGGGAGGAGGAGGGACCCTACCAGAGCGCCTCTGAGACTTCCAGGGCGGAGGGAGAGGTCTGGCAGCCCCTCCCCTCCATCTGCTTCCTGCTGAGGCACCGGATGCTGGGGAGGGGAGGCTCTCCTGGAGACAAAGGTCTGGGGGACCCAGAAAGGACGAGGTGGTCAGGTTGCTGGGGGGGGGGTGTCTTCGGGCGCTCCCCTCCTCTGTAGCAGGGAGCCAGCCTCCAGAGCCTGGGGGCAGAAGGCGGCCAATTGAGGCAGAGGGAGGCCAGCTGGCCTTCTCCGCACCTTTCTCTTTACAAAGCCCGGCTGTGGTTTCATTCACAGCTCATCCCCCAGAGAGCCTGGAGGTGTTTGGAGTATGAGGAGCCCTAGTCCTCTAATTACCGGTGTGCATCTGGGGAATGGAGGCAGCCGTATGCAGATGAGCAGCTTCGACCCCATAAAGAGAAAGGAAACCCTTGTCCTGATTTCTCTACCTCACTGCCAACCCCGACCCCAGCACCTGCTCTCCTGAGGTGGTTATTTACCCTGTTCTGGGGTCCACAGACTCCTTCCTCGCAAAGCCCACGTCCTGCCCCGCCATGTCAGAAAATTACTGATACTTACTGTACACTTACCAGATACTATTCTTTTTTTTTTAAGATTTTATTTATTTATTTATTTTTATTTTAAAGATTTTATTTATTAATTTCGCAGAGAGAGAAAGAACAGGAGCAGGAGAAGCGGCAGAGGGAGAAGCAGGCTCCCCGCTGAGCAGGGAGGCTGATGTGGGACTCGATCCTAGGTCCCCGGGATCATGACCTGAGCGAAGGCAAATACTTCACCGCTGAGCCACCCAGGCGCCCAAGATTTTATTTATTTATTTGACAGAAAGAGAGGCAGCGAGAGAGGGAACACAAGCAGGGGGAGTGGGAGAGGGAGAAGCAGGCTTCCCGCTGAGCAGGGAGACCGACGCGGGGCTCCATCCCAGAACGCTGGGATAATGAGTCCAGCCAAAAGCAGACGCTTAATGACTGAGCCACCCAGGCGCCCCTTACCAGGTACTATTCTAAGCATGTTGCATGTATTAACTCCTCATAATAAACCTACAAAGTTGGGATTATTTTTGTCTCACTTTTGCAAAGGACACAGCTGAGGCAGAGAGGTTGAGTAACTTGCCCAAAGTCACCCAGCGAGTCCCAGGTAGAAAAGGGGTTGAACAGGTGTCTGGTTCCTGACCAGAAAGACCACTCCGTGCCTTTGGGGGAGGCCTTGCTTTGGAGTGCTGTCAGGATGGGGTGGCACATGGGGCACGGGTTCTGCATTGTCATACAGATCGTCACCTGTAAAATGATTTGCAATTCTTCTGTATGGGAGGTTGGTCTTTTCTTCCATTTATTTATGTGGTCATTGATTTATACCAGTATGAACTCATGCATGTGTGTTTTATCCTCTGAGTTGTAACCCAACACTAAAAGTTTTTTTTATTTTGTCGTGCCCTTGGCCTGTGGGGGTGTGGAGATGTCACTCTGGTCTGAGATGGGGTCTTTTGGGATGAAGAAAGGAGAAGGGTGGCGAGGGCCCTATTGTGTAGACCACGGAGCTGGCCTGTCTCACCAGCTGTGATGTCCCTGGCATCAGAATTTCTCCCCCATTCCTCTTCATCCCTCCGTCTCTTACACCTGACCCCTCCCTCAGTGCAGTCACTCATCATCGAGTCTCTCTGCTTCTACCTCTGAAATTCTTTTACCTTTTCTGCCCCCAGCCATTGTCTTAATTCATACCATCATTCCATTAGGAAGGCTTCCTGTCTCCCTTCTTTCTGGTTCATCCACACACAGTGCTCTGGGGGTGCCTTCCTGGTGCACAGCTGAGACCCTGTTATTTTCCAGCACAGTTGGCCATCAGTGGCTCCCCAGTGGAGAGCATTCTGATTTCTCATCCCAACATTCGAGGCCCCGCAGGTGCACATTCCTACCTTTCTAGCTTCTGTGTTCTCTTCCTGACCTAGATGGCCTGCTGGCGTTTCCCCCGAGGAAGTTGTGTGAAACTTGTTAATTGACATTCCTTAAAAATAAAAGACCTGTGGTCAAATAAATCGAGGAAACTCTGGGTTGACAAGGTTAAACAGGTTTCTTCATTGCAGGACTTCACCAAGTCCTTACCCATGGGCTTTGTGACTCCCCAGGAGTGGGTAAACATCATGCATTTTCCCTGTTGTGGCACAATATCCTAGAAGGCCAGTGGCCCACGGACCCATGAATACTGCCTAGCCTTTGGACAAGGTGGGCTCTGCGGTTCCCAGAGTCTGCCCCCAATTTTCTGGCCTCTGTATCTTGCATAAACCCATATCCTGAGGCTGAAAATACCTACTTCCTCCGTAGTCACCTATAAAAATGTTGCCCATCCTTTAAAAATATTTTTCTTGACTGTCCCCTGACACATCTGCCCCCAGCCATGAACCTCTTCTGGGGTCTTTTGAACCTCCATGGCAGTACTTCTGACAGCACACATCGGTTCCAGCTATTTATTTCTGCTCTTTTGCCTGCTTGTCTGGTGGCAGTCCGCCGTTGTGTCCCTGCTCAGACTCTCAGCACCTTGATGGCAAGGGCTGCATCACTCATTCTTGAATTCTCTTCAGTATCTTCTACATAACAGATGCTATGCCTCAGAATCATCTCCGCAGCTTTTTATTTCACAAGAAACTTTTAAATTTGAGAATAGCTTTAGATTTCCTGAAAAGTTGCAAGACAGTGGTCCTATTCCTCACACCCAGGTTCACCTTTTTGCTGCCATCTGACATTACTGTGGCACGTTTGTTACAACTGATGGGCCGATACTGGTCATTGCTAACTAAGCTCCATGCTTTATTTGGATTTCCATAGTCTTGACCGAATGTCCTTTTTCCGTTCCTGGATCTCATCCAGGATACCACGTGATATTCACTCATCAGAGCTCGGTAGGCTCCGCTAGACTATGTCAGTTTCTCAGGCTTTCCTTGTGTTTGATAACGTTGACAGTTTTGAAGCACGCTGATCAGGTATTTTGTAGAATGGCCTTCAATATGGATTTGTCTGCTGTTCTTCTCATAGGTAGACGGGCGTAATGGGTTTGGGGATGAAGACCACAGAGGCCAAGTGTCATTCTCATTGCGTCCTCTGAAGGGGTTTGTACTATAATCACGGCTTATCGTCTTTTCTATTCATCTTAATCATCTACCTAAAGAAGTGTCTGTGAAGTTCCCCACTGTGAAGTGACTCTTGTCTTCCTCTCTCCATACTATACTCTTTAGAAGGAAGTGACTCTGGGCGGTCCACATGCAAAAAGTGGGGGTGAAGGGCACCTGGGTGGCTCAGTCAGTTAAGCATCTGATCTCTTGAACTCAGGGTTGTGAGTTCAAGCCTCTGTTGGCTCCCTGGGCATGGAGCCTACTTTAAGGAAAAAAAAAAAAGTAGGTGAATATCTACTTAAATTCTTCAGAGTGGGAGATTTTCATGTTCTCCATTTGTTTATTAGATCAGTATGCACTTAGGATGTTTTCTACTCTGAGTTATGATCTAATACTACATTTTTAATTTTGTGGTTTAGATTATTTTAGTGTTGGCTGTGGGGGGACCTCTTTCAGTTGGTGCTTGTGTCCCCTTGACATACCCTGATTTTTCCCCCCTTGCTTTTTGGCCCTCCAAGATGCTCCAGACACATCTTGCACATTCCCTGCCTCAGTCCAGGAAACGACTATTTCCCCAGGGAGCCAGCCCTTGTTCCTTTAGTTGGAGGATGGTGTTAGAAACCAAGATTTGGGTGCTGTGTGTGCTCATGGCTACCGGGCTGTCATTGCTTCTAGATCCTCTCAGTGGACAGAGCTAGGAAATAGGAACATGTGTGAACACACATGGCTATAATTATAATTAACATGATTAACAGTAGTTACTACTGATGATTCTAACTCCAGTCTACTTCTCCATGGTTCATTCTAAACTTCTTTCCTTTATACGACTTTTGAAGACCCCCTTTCTTCTGAATCACAGTCTCTGAGGTTGAGCCAAAGACTGCACTTGAAAGGCTGAGAAACAGTATTGCAAGCACACAAATGTTTGTTAAGTCTGATTGAGTTTAGAAGAACCCAGGCCTACCCCAGCACTGATGTGCAGCATTTCCAGATGTGTCTGTCTCTTATCCCTGGGGCTGTGAGGCAGATTAGCTCTCACCTTCCCCAGAGGTGATGCTCTGTGGGAAACAGCCTGTAATCCTCACCAAGGTGTCCATTACCCCATGTTTGGGTGTTTCTGTTCATTTCCTCCTGTATCTGGTTCCCCGAACACATGATACTTCCTAGTGTGAGGCCAGACTGTCTGGGATCCGTTACAGTGGATAGCAGACCTTCAGTGACAGCCCTGCCTGGCCCTCTTGGCCCAGGAGCCAGCACTTCCTTTCCCTGCAGTGACAATCAAGGCATGTCTCTAAACAGAGTCCACCAGCTTGAAATGACTAATAGATCATTTTACAAAAGAGGAACAGGTCCAGGAAATAGCCAATTAGCTGTAGAAGTAGAATCCAAGCTTTCTGTGCTTTTCGAATCCACTCTGTTCCCAGTCCATCCTTCTGAATGTCCTGAGCTGGAATCATGATACCTGATGCCTGGGGAAGCCCTGAGGTGCATGTCTTGAAGGCCACTGTGAACTAAAATACCACTGAACTTGGGGCACCTGGGTGGCTCAATCGGTTGAGCGTCCAACTCTTGATTTCAACTCAAGTCATGATCTCAGGGTCCTGGGATGGAGCGCACCCCCCTTCCCCCAGTGGAGTTACCCGCTCAGCGGGGAGTCTGCTTGTCTCCTTTTCCATCTGTCCCTTCCTCATACCTCTGAACACCTCAAACACGTATTCTCTTTCTGGAAAATAAATCTTTAAAAAAATACCACCGAACACTCTAGGCTTGTTTTCTGCAAAACGCCCCTGTAACGTGTGCCTGAGACTTTTTAATGCAGATCAACAGGACATGATGTCCTCAACTCCTTGATTTTATTCCCACTTACCCGAGCCCCCAGAGCCAGAGAAGAGGGTGTGGAAAGGTACAGCCAAGCTGCCCTGCCCTCCCAGAGGCGAGGGAGTTCTGTTAGTCCTAGGTAAAATCAAGGTGTTTATCCTTATCACCTTCACCCCTCCCCCATCCCTTTGTTTGCCCCTCTTAATCCCCTAGATCCTCACTTCTCTCAGGCCTTTGCCTTGCCGCCCTCATCCCTGCCCCACCGGTGTTTCTCCTCTGGATCAGCCCTTCCCCTTACTCGCCATCAAAACACTCATTTCTTTAGTCAAGGTGTTTGGAAAGCAGTCTGATTGAACTGTAGGACAGGATGCTTCCAACATTTAGAGATTTGTGAATCCATTTTGAATATTTGTGGTGCAAGCCCTGATTCCTGATCTTTAGTGGGTCCCAGGCATTTCCTAACCACGTTTCTTTATGCTGAACTGAACGTTTCGTGAATTTATTGCAAGGTTGCATTTATCTGCATCGGCCTCCCATTCTGTGCCCCCTCCCACCCCCACGCAGTTCATCAGCTTATTTCAGCAGCTTCCTTAGGTAGCCTCTTCTCTTGCTACTGATCTTGCCACCTTTGCCTCCGAAGGAGCCCTTAAATTGCCTTCCGGGCAGCAATCTATGCTTTTCTTTCGGGAGACTAGCCCAACCCCTGCAGCGTGCCTCTCCTGCCAGCCTCGGACTGCACTCCCTTCCCCTCCCTGTGCCCTGCGGGGGAGCTGAGGGTTGGAAAAGGCACACTTTCGCTGCCCTTGCCAAAGCTTCCTAGCAGCTGTTTTGTCACTCAATTCAGGAGCTCCTTCCTGGTGTGAAAGGTATTTTGCAAATATGCATAGTTAGCCAATAACAGAAACCTTTTAGCTCCTTGCCAGCTTCATCCGAAGTG
The DNA here is from genome assembly GCF_023065955.2 of Ursus arctos. Lineage (NCBI taxonomy): Eukaryota > Metazoa > Chordata > Mammalia > Carnivora > Ursidae > Ursus > Ursus arctos. The sequence continues at coordinate 38,203,602 of NW_026622874.1, forward strand.
CCTTTTCCTTTCTCCCTCCGGAAGTTTTTTTTTTTTTTTAACTTAATTTTTTAATTTGAGTGTAGTTGACACACACCTTCAGAAGTATTTTAAGCTGTATTTAGGAAGGTCTCCTTTGCCAGTATATACGATATTATAGAAATTACACCAGGGAATGACTCACCAAAGACCCTTGTTCTACGGCTTTTACCACTGATTCTAAATATATTTCACTGATTGAATCCAGGCAGTGACTATAGGAAGGTTTTATAGATTGCCTTTTTTTCCCCAGGGGGAGTCGGGTGGAAGGTGGGACAGGGTATGTCTTCTCTTAAATCATACCACCATGCGACCTCATGCACTTCTTTTGTGTATCTAGCTTCAGGTGGAGAGAGTGGAAATGAGTGTTATGTCCCCCAGCAAATTTCCCCCATTGAGGTGGAGGATTGGTAAGAGCTTAAGTCTGAGGACCCTCTGGAGACCCCTAGGTTCTTAACCAGAGTGGACCATGATGGATAGGCTTTCCCACTTACCAATAATGATCATAATAGCTAGTACTGTGTGAACGCCTACCATGTGCTAGACACTGTACTAGCGCTTTACATGCTCTCTCTCTCTCTTTTGAGATTTATTATTTATTTTAGAGAGGGAGAGATGAGGGGGCACAAGTGGGAGGGGCAAAGGGAGAGGGAGAGACTCCGCGCTAAACATGGAGCAGGACTCAGGGGCTCGATACCACGACCCACGAAATCGTGACCTGAGCTGAAACGAAGACCCGGACGCTTAACCAACTGAGCCACCCATGCGCCCCCTTAACATGCTCTCTAATTCACTCTTCCCCCAACCCTAAGAAGTAAAAATAATTATCTTCATTTTACAGGTGAAATAAAAATGAGACTTTGAATGTTGAGACTCTTGGGCTGAGTTTACGTACTTGGTGGTGGAACCAGGACTGAAACTCAGATCTGTCTGATTGTAAAGCTACCCCCCGCCTACCCTGAATACTGGTTCAGAGTAGACTGGAGCCCTAAAATTAATTGATCTGGTACCCGACCCTCTCCTGACACTGACTTTATTTTAGACCAGAGGCTGATGGAGAGCATAAGAGTAAAAGCCAGGTTCTTCACCCTTGCTCCTGTGGGGGTGGGGGGAGGTAGGAAACAAAGGTTCTCTTCCCCACCCCCCCAACCACCCCCAGCACTGGAGTCCTAGACATTCCTCATTTGGCTGTATGACATTAAGAGGAGTGGCTGCCCAGCCATTTTATATCTAATTACCACATAACATGAAAGTGACCATGTGGATTATTACACGTGTCAGATCAATTTGGTTGTAAGTTTCATTCTAACACTAAATTCTTTTGCTATACGTTCAGCCTTCGGAGTTATTCCCCCAGCAAGGCTGTTGACTCTTAATGTAAAGAGAGAGAGAGATTGCTGGAGAAGCCCTCGGATGCTCTGAATAGAGTGTTGCTCTGGTGGGCTGAGGGCGGCCGGGGAGGTGGCCCTGGAGGAGACTGGGCGGGTTAGTATGTGGGGGGCAGGTACCCCTCTCCCCCAGGAGGGATGAGAATTCACACACCTGTGGTCTCCCTGCTCCCATGGCGTCGAGGACTCCTGGGAAAAGTGAGATGTTCTGAGGAATGTGCTGAATGAGTGTGAGGAAGGTTATTAGAGGTGATAATATTAGATATTAGACGTGGGGGTCTTAGAAGTGATAATATTTCCCAAATAAAGGATTTCCACATGAAATATGAGTGCCGTAGAACCAGGCCAGAGCTGAAAGTTAGCCACCTGTGGTACTTCCATGGTGCCCACTGTTCAAAACCAGGGATCCCTTCCTGTGGGCTTTTCACTCAGGGGAAGAGGCTCAGATATCACACAATTATCACTGACACCCGCCCCGATAGAAAATAATTATTCAGGGGATTCTGAGAGCCAACGTAATTAGTCCAATTAATCTCTAGCGATGAATTATTCTGTCCGATAATCGTCTTCGGAAGCGAAGGATTCATTAGCATCTCCGGCTGACAGCAGGGAGTCAAATGCCCTTTTATCTCTCTTGCCTGTCCCTGACATGATGGAATGAAAGTGGCTCTCGCTTTGATAAATTCTACGTCCATTAACAAGGTGGCTGGTTCGGGGAGTAGCAGAGGCTGGGACCCGGGTTGCTAGGTGTATCACCTTCCAGCCCGTGACCTTGAGTTGAAGGCCTCAGCTTATCCGGTGGAAACATGGGGAGAATTGAGTCCAAGTTACGTGATCAGCTAGCAGGTTTACTGGTTTCTTCGTGGGCTTCCCAGAAGCAGTTAATCTCAGCACACCCACTGAAAGAACGGGCCCTTCTCTGCAAAAGCATTCTCAAGGAATTCTAAGGCAAAAGTCCTCCTCCTTTTTGTTGGAACTGACTTGACATAATTTGGTGTCTTGGACTCACTAAGTGGAGGGGGCCCTGGTGGTGAGACTCCACAGTGGAGCCCAGGGAGGGGAGCTCTGCCTGCTGAACTTACCCCCCCTTTTTTACGATTTTATTTATTTGAGAGAGAGGGAGGGAGAGAGCACGAGTTGGGGGGGTGCATGGCAGAGGGAGAGGGAGAAGCAGACTCCCCGCTGAGCAGGGAGCCTGACTTAGGGCCCAATTCCAGGACCCCGGGATCATGACCTAAGCCGAAGGCAGATGCTTCACCGACTGAGCCACCCAGGTGCCCCTGAATTTACCCTCCTGATCAGAATCCCAACCCGCATTTGGAGAGAGGTATGAATGGTCATGGGAGTGTGCTGGAAGCTCAGAGCAACTGGGTGGGGCTTCTGCCCCGAGGGACTGTACACTGTACATCTGGCCTGTTCGTGACACAGTGCTGGGCTCTAGCTCAGTGCTGCTTAGCTTTTCTGGTCGCAGACCCCCCTCCCCAGAAAAACGAACATCACACATGGGTACAAGATCCTGCATGTACTTTCAGGGAGTTTCTGGACCCTCTGTAGCCTTGCACGAACAGCTCCAGATACTACCATACATGGATTGTGCCCTCAAGGAACTTAAAATCTAGGGAGTGGGGAGCAGGGAGAGGGAGTCATTAACGTTGGCAGTATTTAACAATGCTATACCGTTAGGGGCGTCTGGGTGGTTCAGACGGTTAAGGTTACGCGTCAGACTCTTGGTTTCGGCTCAGGTCATAATCTCAGGGTCACGAGATTGAGCCTCATGTGGGCTCCACGCTCAGTGCGAGTCTGGAGTCTCCTGGAGATTCTTTCCCCCTCTGATCCCCCCACCCCCACTCACATGCGCGCAAGCCCACGCGCTCACTCTCTCTAACAAAATCTTAAAACAAACAAATAATACTATACATCAGAAGAGAGTTGGCATATAGTGGGGTCAACCTTGGCATTGTTGACGTTTTGGATAATTCTTTGTTGCTGGGGGCTGTCCTGTGTTGAGTCTCATCCCTGGCCTCTATGCACCAGATGCCAGTAGTACCGCATCCCAGGTTGTGACCATGAAAAATGTTTCCAGACATTTCCAAATGCACCCTGGTGGGCACCATCACCCCCAGTTGAGAACCTCTGTGGTACAGCCACAAGCACTTGCTCAGCTCCAGTGGAAGGTGATTAAGTCTGGGTGGGGGCATCAGAGAAGGTTCCTTGAGAAAAAGATTTGGGGACCAAACCAGGAAAACACCTCCCTCCCTGCCCCCCAGCTTTTTATCCCTGGAGCCTAGTCCGATGTTTGGTACAAAGAAGAGGCTCAGAGTAGGCTCACGCAGTGGATAAACAAGTGAAGGGTGAAGGAGGACGGGTGGAGCACGGAGAGGATGGGGAAGGACACCAGGTGTTTGAGGCTTAAGGACTAGCACTGAGCAGAGGCACAGGGGCCAAAAGAATTGCAGGCAGCCCAGTCCCTGTTTCCTGGCTAAGGAACAAGATTCTGCCTTGTGCAGCTCTGCTTTAGGAAACTGTGGAATCCCCTTTTCTGGAGACCCTTAAGAAAAGAAATGGGTAAGCCAGCTGTAAATACAGCCCTGCTCTGCTAATTGATCACAGCACTCCTTCCTGGTTAATTTGGACTTGACTTTGGAGTATCTCTGGATACAACCCTCCAAAGTCACTGCCGTCATTTGGAGTTGGAGCACCACATGTCACCTGTTGTTTTTTTTTCCCTCCCTGGCTGTGGTCCAGGGGCCTAATGGCAGGACTGGAGAATGGCGTTCTGCCTGAAGCCAGCCCGGAAGGGAGTGCACAGCCCCCTTTGAGCCGTGAGTCGTACTCGGGTGTTGCTTACTCTCCAGGGCGGTGGGTCCTTTCCCTCCACTCCACCCTACTTGTTCTCAGCCCGAGCTGCTCAGCGACTGCGTCTTCTCTTCTTCCTGTCGTTTGACCGTGTATTCATTCATTCACAGTCATTTCATGAGCCTGGGCTATGGGTACTTGAGATCTAGCAGAAGGCGCCGATGCCCGTCAGGGGAGGACACAGACCAGCAGCCGGGCAACCACATTACAGCGTGGTGGGTGCTGTGTCCCGTGCTGGGGGAAGCGGGGAGCCCAGAGGACCTCGCCTAACAGCTGGCCGAGTGAGACTTGTTGGCACCCTTCTAGGAAAAGAATCTCTGTAAGCTGAGAGCTGGAGTGAGGTGACAGAGAGCTCCAGCTTTACGAGTCTGGGATGGTGAATTTTATTATAGTTTTTTCAATGTGTGTTAAAGAGTTCTGTGTCCAGTAAAATATATATGCCTGCCTGCCCAGGGAAAAAATCACTGTGGCTCCCTGGTAATAGGAGTTTGTAATGGCCTAGAAAATTCAGGAAAACCTTTAGAGTGAGTTTCTGATCTCCATTAAAAGCGTTTATGGTGTCGGGGGAGCTGTTTCTCTCTGATTTGTGTCTGACAAGGGAGAACTGAGGCTGAGATGTCAGGGAGGAAGACAAAGGCCCACGTGTGTGACTGGACAAGTCAGGTGTTCACCGGGCACACCGTGAGGGAGCAGGCTGTCTGGAAGGCCGCCTGCAAGGGGGACCAGGCACAGGGCCCTGGACTAGGTGCCTGCAGAAATAAGAGTGCAGAGAAACTTGCTCCCCGCCTTTGGAGAGTCAGGCCAGACACTCACAGAGTCAGGAGAGACTCAGAAATCAGCACTGCTGGTGTTTGAAAGGCAGAAGGCAAGACTTGAGACAGTAGGTTGGGGAGCCGGGGTGGGAAGGATGGCATGAAAGGTTCCTGAAGGGAGTGAGCTGGAGAGACCGGATGGCCTCGGCATGGCCTTGGGTGGCGGTGCAGGAGAGGGGAAGCTACAGCATGGGGACGTGAGGTTGCCTCCCTGCCCGTCTATGAACCCGAGAGACCCATGAGGCAGGACAGGTGTGGCAGGTGGGTGGAACAGAGGACACGCCATCTGACTGCATGCCTAGGGGATGTGTTTGGGTAGCAGGCCTTTATGGAGGACCTACTACATTCCAGGTGCTGCATTCTCCCTGGAGGCAGACAGACGAGTCGAGAAGTCTGGGCAATAGTGGGATATAGAGGCTGTGGAAGAAGCCTGTTGCAGGCTCCAGCAGGGACCAACGACAGGACTGGTGATTCCTACCTGAGGGGAGGGAGCCAGGCGATAGGCAAGCGTGCCTTCTCTAGAGGATACCGTTGCTCCATCAGTCCGACATTTCCTGGGCACCTGATGTGTGCTGCTCTCCAGTGCTGTTGGGGTCGGGGTGGGGTTACATACGAAGTGTCGTGTCTAATGGGGGAGACAAGACCAGCATGCACTGGGAGTTGTTATTGAAAAAGTAGGACGTGTGCCTTGGCGAGAGTGGCTCAGACACCAGTTGTTCTGTAGCTTGAAGAAGTGACCGCTGGGATTGCCTGGGAAGGCTTCTTGGAAGAGGTGGGTCTTGAAGTGGGCAATTACAGTAGAGGGCCTTGAATGCCAGACCAAGGACTAAGGTGTCATCTGAGGGTTACTCAAGTCTCATGTTGAAGAGGCCCACGGTGGCATAGATGCCGTGCCTTCCCACTCCTTGGACTGAGGGTTGGGGGAAGGACCTGTCTGAAGCCACCCGAGCCATCTCCCAGCCTCCCCCCACCGCTTAGCACTCCTGTACAAAATTCTCTCCCCAGCGCGAGCCCCAATTTGGCTTCCTGGTGGGGGAGGGGACACGCACAGACATCAATTCAGTCACGACTGCTTACCCCTGTCCCCAGGAGCACCCACCCCTGTCCCCAGGAGCAGCCTTGGCCAGCTGTTCCCATGGCAACCGCCCTCAGCACGGAGCACAGAGCTGGAGGAGAGCCGCAGCCCCCAAATCATCACTGGGGCTCACCCAGTTAGGACTAGGGGCCCAGGGGGGCTGCTCCATGTAACGGGGAGTGGGAGCCGTGGCCAAGAAACCTTGAGGGCCAGAAGACCTCCCCTTTGTCAATGAACCACGGGCTGCTGAGTGCCGCTGGAGCTAGGCACGCGCAGCTGATTCCCCATCTCTCTCTGACCCTTCTTCTGAGGCCGGGGTGCCCCCTCATCGTCCTCTGTCTCATTAAAGATGGATGACCCCTGGGAGGGTGGGGGCAGGGGTCACCAGCTGCCTGGGCCTCTTGCCCCGAGACGGGCTGGGGCTCATTTGCAGGGAGAACGCGTCTGGGGCCCCCAGCCCTGGCTGCAGCAGCGGCAGGAGGAGCTGGGCCTCAGAGTCCAGGGGTGATAGCCTCGGTCGGCAGTATGTCCCTAAGAACAGGTATTAGGCGCTAATCAGGAGAGCCATGAATAGCTAGGCTCTTTATCTCTGGGTTCTGTTCTGTTAGGTTGCTTTCTCATTGAAAATCTGTGATGAGTGAGACGCACAGTCGCCAACGTGACCCATGGGGATGAGCCCTGGAAGTGGAATCAGAAAGATAGTTCTAGTTCTAGCCCTGCTGCTTCCTAGCTGAGGCCTAGGGCACATTGCTCATCGGTCTCTACAGCTGCAAAATGGGCTCTCAAAGGGCCTGCCTCACAGGGGTATTATGGGCTTAAATGACATAGGAATGTGAAGGGCCTGGCACACAGTAGGCGTTGAATAAATGTTCATTTACCTCCTTGCATCCAGACAGGGGCAAAGGAGATCAGTTCTGCCAACGGAGCTTATGGATTTCCAAGAGTCAAGACGGGCCAGGCCCTAAGTACTCCTTTTTCTTATCCACTTTCCCTGGAAGCCTGGCCTGGTCCCAGTTCCAAATTTACCCCCCGGGCCAGCCTCCTCCACGCTCAGGCCTCCTGCTCCAGCCTCCATGGCTTCAGAGCATTTCCTTGCACCAGGGAGGAAGATGACGAGCAAAGGGCAGCTGGCCCTCCCATGTGTGCCTAGGGCAATCTTGCAGCACCCTCCTCCCAGGGGCTCACACACACAGGCCCCCACTGCCCCTGGGCCTAGAGGGCAGGCCGCTCACTGCGCATGCCTACCTCCTCCCCAGCCCCTGACTCCAGCCCCAGGAACTTCCTGCGGGCAGGCTGGCCCTCTGACTCGTCACCCCTTCCAGCCCTATGTGTGGCTCCTGGTCCGAGGACCTTACTCAGCACGCAGAGTGGGGTCTTTCCCTCTCATGCCTTCTCTGCCCTTCTTTTGGAGGGCTCCTGCAGGAAGAAGCCATGCTGGGTTCTTCTGCAAATCCTAGCACATTGGCCCGCCGGGGGTGGGGGGGATGTGGGATGTGGGGAAGGGGCTCTGGCTCCGTGCTGGAAGGATTTGTTGTCACTGAACTTAGATGTGGCTTTGTAGCTTGGCAGACTTGGAAATCTCCAGGGGAGATTTTTTCCTGGGAATTCGGTTCCATTCAAACAGTAACCAATCCTTAGTCTCGAGGTGGCTGCCGCGCAGGGCCTGGGCCACTGTGGGCTCTTCAGGCCTGGCCAGGCTTGGGCGAGGGCTGAGCCCAGGTGCTTTTTCCTGCCCCTCCCTGGGCTTCACTTCAGTATGGATCCAAGGCTCTGGGGAGTGACCCCAACCCTTGCACCCCACCCCACTGGACCTTCCGGAGAAGAATGCCCAGGACATAAGCTCCTGCTCACTTCCTTTCTCTATTCATATCCCTTTCCCCACTTTCACGAGTGTGGGAATGGGGTTGATTTTTTTTCTCTCAGAAGGGGAAACTGAGGCCCAGAAGGGCTGAGCAGCTTGCTCCCAGGTGGCAGAACATGCTAGAACTGGGACCCAGGGGCCTTGGCTTCCAGCCTGGTGCTGGAGCTCTGAGGGCCCTTCCCTTCCAGATGTGTGGGGGACCCCTTGGCTTCTCCAGCTAGCAGGGGCTGGACAGGGTCCGGAGGAGGTGGGGTGGGAGCCTCCAGTCCCTTACATATGTTCCCCACAAAGGGGAGGAGCAGGAGGAGGGGGTGGTGCCGGAGCCCTGCTTTTGGCCACAGCTGGTTCCCAGGCTCCTGCGCTGGAATTGGACAGGCAAGGGGAGGATTCTGAGTGATCTGATTAAGCAGCCGAGCATAGCCATTGGTCTTGGCACGCGGGCCGCACAACCTGCCTGCCAGATGCTCTAGGAAGGTTCTTCCGAGGCCAGAAGATCTGTAGGTTCCAGAGCTGGGACACAGCCCAGTGGGGAGAACGGGCTCCCTCGAGGAAGTGTCGGGCAGGAGCAGTGACTGCCAGCGAGGCCCGGCCTGGCTGGCGGCCCCGAGTCTTGGAGGTGGAGGAACGCTGACCTGGCCTGCCGCCCATCACTCCCCTGTCTCCTGGCAGTCCTGTAGCTCATTCGTTCTGCGGCCTGAAGGACAGGCCTCTTCCTGTGACTATGAAGAGTGCAGGTCCAGCGTGTCGGTCAGGAAGGGCCTCCTGGGCGTCTGGCGATGCTGTCTGTGTTGTCATTTATCATGCATTTGCAGAAAAGCGCGGACTTCAGAGTTAGACGTGGATTCACATTCTTTCTATACCATTCACACACACTGTAGACCTTAGGAAGTTAACTGGCCTCTCTGAGACAAACGTCTATAAAACGGGGGGAATTATACTTAACCCTTCCAGGCTGTCCTGTTAAAGGACAAAGTGTATAGTCATGCCCCCTTATCCACCGGGGACATGATCCAAGTCCCCCAGGGATGCCTGTGACCCCGGATAGTACCAACCCTATAGCCACTCTGTTTTTTCCTGTACATACAGACCTCTGATGAAGTTCACTTGCCAAAATGGGTACAGTGAGAGATTAACTGCAATAACTTCCAGTAAAATAGAACAGTTGTGACAATATACTATAATGAAAGTTACGTGAATGCGGGCTCTCTCATCTCATGGGGCACCTGGGTGGCTCAGTCGGTGAAGCGTCTGCCTTCGGCTCAGGTCATGATCCCAGGGTCCTGGGATCGAGCTGCACATCAGGTTCCCTGCTCAGTGGGGAGTGTGGTTCTCCCTCTGCCCGTCCCCCCTGCTTGTGCTCTCTCTCAAATAAATAAGTAAAATCTTAAAAAAAAAAAAAAAAAGAATATCCCCTCACACTGCACTCATCCTTCTTGTGATGATGCGAGATGAAAAAATGCCCACATGCTGAGGTGAGGTGAAGGGCATGACGTAGGCACTGTGACCTAGCGTGAGGCTGCTCTTGACCTTGTCACGTACTCAGGAGGCTCGCTGGCTTCAGGACCACGGGTGGCTGACACTGTGGAGAAGGGGGCACTGCTGTGTACCAGTGTTCAGCGTCGTGCTCGGTACATAGAAAATACTGAGTAGGTATTCTTCCCTTCCTCTTCCCCTCCTGCCTCAGAGAACATTGCCTGCTTTTTAATAACTCTTTAGCAAACCTTATTAAGTTTCACTGTAGGATTTCTCTGCCTTCTTAATTGGAAGTCCTTAAAGCTAAACTGATCCTTCTTGCTTCAGTTTGTGCCCAAGCCATGGGGAGTGCTGTGGCCTGGTCCTTTTGGTGGGTCGTAGGACCATCCTGAAGGTGGAGAGACGTGCTAGCAGCAGATGGGCTGAGCCTGAGGGTCCCCAGTGGTAGGCAGCAGAGGGTCGAGGGGATCGGTGACATAGTCGGCTTTTCCAGAAATGTGAGTCCTCCAGGGAGGCCGCCGGGCGGGGCAGAGGACAGCTCTTTGATTTAGGAGCAGATGCTCTGCGGGCAGAGCCGGGGCTGGGGAAGAGGGAGGTGTGGGCAGCCTCCTCAGGCAGAGAGACCTCCCCCGTCTGGGGCGGCCCTGCATCGCCCACACGCTGTCCCGAACCTTCTCTGAGCCAAGGAGTTTCCTTACAGCCCGAGCCTGGCTCTGCAGTCAGCAAGCTGTGTCACCTGCACTGAGTCATTGCCACTCCATTGGGCCTCAGTTTCTTCCCTTCACCAACCTCCGAGGCCCATGCCAGCTCTGATGTTTGAGGAGCATTCGTGGCTACCGTTTTCTAGGCTTGCGGCAGGGGCTGTCTGCATGGGCACGTAGACAAGCTGGCCAGACCTTGTCCTGGCAGACCAGCTCCCCTGCACATCTGCTTTTTCTCCCACCACGTGCCACCCTCACCCCTAATCCCGTTGTATTGTTTCGAGCAGTGGGGGAGCGTGGCCTGTGTTTGAGGTGGTGCGTGCAGATACGGGATGAATGCGCCATGGCTCTGCCTCCCCAGAGGTCATCACAGTCTAGTGGGGGAAAAAGACGTGAAATCTGAGCAGGAGCTCTGGGTGGCATGTGCCATGATTTCATTTTATAGGTAAGAGTACCGAGGCCCAGGGATTAAGTACCTTGCCCCAGGTCACAGGATGGTTGGTGGTAAAGCCGGCTCTGTGCCCTGTGGCCTCCTGCCATCCAACACCCAGAGCCAGTCCTTTCTTGCGGCTCAGCCTTGGCTTAGGTTACGCCGTTCCCGAACTGCGGCTTGCTCTGTTGTCCATGGTCGGACTCAACTCCTTCCCTTCCTTTGGTTTCAGATCATTGGCCACCTCTTCCAGGAGCCCCTCCCTGATTCCCTCAGCCCACCCCCACGTCACCCTTTTCTAATCAGTCCGCTGCAAGCAGCAAGGCCCCTGGGCACTGCCGACGATGCCTGACGCCCATGTGTGCACGCCAGCGTCCTGGCTGCAGACTCCCAGAGGACAGGCCCTGTGTGGGTGGCTGAGGTGGAGGCCCGCGGCCTCTCGGGGTCAGTAGATACATCAAGAGCCTTGGTAGTCTGTCCGTTCGACTTGTCCCCTCGCTGAAGTCCAGCTGCTTCCAGAGGAGTCAGGTGGGATGAGCCTCTACAGCGGAGAAGACGGCAAGGTCTGGGCGGGAGAACTCCGGAAGGTCCCTAGCCTGGAGTTCTGGTGCAGGCGGGTGCATGACAGGGCAGGTCTCCCATCAAAAGAGCCGTATCTTCAGAGACAGTGCCTCTTGTCACTTGGCCATTGGTAGCTCCCGGGAAGGGAAGGGATGTCAAGGATTTGGAGGAGCTAAGTGCCAGAAGCACAGAGCCAAAGCACACCCTCCCCTTCGCTGCTGATTCTCTTCTGCCGTGAACTCAGATCCTGTGCTCTGGCAAGTCTCAGTCCGACCGCCTCTGGTCTTCAGCGGCAGGGCCCCGTGAACCTCAAGATGCACCCCGTCTGTAAAGTGGAGCTGCCAGACTTGAAAGTTCATCAAGGGCAAACACCTCCTCGAAACAGCCAGTGGTATTAGTATAGACCAAGCCCCCTGGGTTCTAGCAGTGTTGTTCAATAGAACTTTCTAGGTGATGGAACGGTCTCTATCTATGGTGCTTACAAGCCAACGTGATGATGTGGCCACTGAGCACTTGAAATGTGGCTAGGGCAAATGACGAACTGAATTTTAAATTTTATTTAATTTTAATTAATTTAAATATAGAAGACGCTCAACTTCATTAGTCATTAGGGAAATGCAAATTAAATCTACAGTGATTTACACTTCACACCCGTTTGGATGGCCATAATAAAAAAAAAAACAGACAATAAAACGTGTCGGAGAGATGTGGAGAGATCAGAATCCGCACACACTGCTGGGGGGAACGTGCAGTGGGGCAGCCGCTTTGGGTTTTTTTTAAGACTTAAAAAAAAAAAAAAATCTCTGCACCCAGCGTAGGGCTCAAACCCACAACCCCGAGACCAGGAGTCTCATGCTGTACAGACTGAACCAGCCAGGCGCCCCAAAGGCAGCCACTTTGGAAAACAGTCTGGCAGTTCAGAGTTACCGTACGACCCAGTGTTGCACTCCTGGGCATATAGCCAAGAGAAATGAAAATGTATGTCCATATAAAGACTTGTATTTGAATGTTCATAGTAGCTTTATTCATAAAATAGGCAAAACGTGGAAATGACCCAAATGCCCATCAAATGATGAATGGATAAATAAAATATGGTATATCCAAGCAGTAGAAAGTTATTCAGCCGTGAAAAGGAATGACGTAGTGATACTTGATACAACATGAATGAATGTTGAAAGCATCCCGCTAAGAAGCCAGTCACAAAAGCCCAGTATTCATGACTGTATTTATATGAGATGTCCAGAATTGGCAAATCTGTAGAGATGGAAAGTAGAGCCTGGTGGTTGCCGGGGGCTGGGGCAGGCGGGGAGTGGTGAGCGATTGCACATGGGCTCGGAGGTTCTTTTGGGGGTGATAAAAATATTCTGGAATTAGGTGATGGTGGTGGTTGCACAGCTTTGCAAATGTGCTAAGAACCATTGAGCTGTACTTTATTTTTTATTTTTTAGTTTATGATTTTAAATATTTTATTCATTTATTTGAGAGAGAGACTCAAGCAGACTCTGCACTGAGCGCGGAGCCCAGCATAGGGCTCGATCCTAGGACCCTGAGATCATGACCTGAGCCAAAATCAAGGCGGACACTCAATCCACTGAGCCACACAGGCACCCCTGAATTGTTAAAAAGGGTGACTGTTCTGTTCTGTGAATTATATCTCTTATCTGTATATCTTTGTATCTAGATATTCGTTTGTGGCTAGTGGCTGCAGAGCGGGGACAGTGCAGCTCTCGAGCCAGACTATTTGGGTCCAATTCTGGCTTTGTCATTCACTGCTGTATCACCTTAGGCAGCTTACTTAACCTCTCTGGGCTTCAGTCTTCTCAGCAGTAAAACTGGGATACTAACTGGGCTGCCTCACAGAGCTGTCATGAAGACTAAATGGGCTGATATACATGAAGCTTCTAGACCAGTGGCTGGCGTCCACGGTGCTGTTGAGGAGTTAGCTAATACTGGTACTACTAGTTCACAGTCAAGTCCACTGTCCGCACCCAGGCCCAGCCCCCAGCCCCCAGCCCTTTGCAGAGAGTGCGTCCTCTCCCCTCCCCGCTTTGCCTGCAGCCGCTGTCTCTGCTGTGTAAACTGTGGCTGTAACAACCACTCCCAGCTCCCAGCAGCAGCGTCACTGGAGCCTGGTGTCACATGTAGGGTCTGGGCAGCGTCACTGCTGGAAAACATTGCCAGTAAACCTTGAGGTCCACCGGGCAGGAGAGGCAGGGCCTGTTTTCTGCTGAGGCAGGCAGTTCATTTTCTGCAGGAGGCCTGCCCTCCGAGCTGAGACGAGCTGAGCCCGGAGTCCAAGTCTTCAAAGGACAGGAGATTGAATATGTTCATGAATCCTTTCTCTGGTCCTATAGCCTAATATTCGGAGGGACGTGGCGTGGGAAGAGAAGCGGACAGGATTAGCAAACCAGCACCCCTTCCCTACAGGGGTGCAGGCAGGCGTCCACACCTTGCCCCGCCGCCCTCCGCATGGACTGCCCTCCACCGTCCTTAGACAGTAGGAAGTGGCTGCAGAGGTATGCTTTCCCTGAAGCTTTAATGCTCCCTCTCCACGTTCGCGTGCAAAGGCCGCACCTGCTCACCAGCTGAGCAAGGCTGAGCGGGCCTGACCTGGGCAGCCTTGGGGAGCTGCCCTCTGGCTCCCTTCCTCCCTCCTGCTCACCCCAGAGAGAGGCTGCCACCACCCCCCCCGCCCCAAGAAAGGGCTGGGCTGGGCATGGTGAGGGGGCTGTGGCAGGGGTGACTCCCCTCCCTCCTCATCAGGGCAAGCTTCCTGCCTCAGGACCATTGCAGAGGAGTGGAGGGAGACCTCCAGAGCACAGATCTGAACCCTCATCCACTCCCCACAGGCAACCCTTCTTCTGCTGGGTGTAGGAGCAGAATGACCTGTTGGAGTCTCTCTGAGACTTTGGCCCTGCGTCTCAGCTTGCCAGGTGGAGCCCACAGGTCCCTGGAAACCGCCCCGCAAACCTTCTGCATGCCCAGGGCTGATTGGCTCACCCCAGAAACCAGGCACTGCTCCCTCTCCCCACGGATAGGACAGGCTCCCCAAAGTAGGTGCTGCAAACTCTTGGCTCTTCTCCAAGGATGATAGTACAGCCCAGACACTGAGGCCTGGGGTCGGGGGAGGGATGCTGGGCACATCCCTGGGAGGAAAGAAGTGTGCTAAGCAGAATGCGGCGGGAAAAAGTCCTTTCTGGCAGCCGCTTGCAAGCCTGAGAGCAAGAGAGCTGCCCTTGTGCAGCAGTGCGGCAGCCGCAAGGCCACGGCTGGCTGAGGACCGGCAGCGCCCCCTTGTGGCCCATCTCAGCAGCAGCGACCCTAGCAGGGACTGGAGGGGGGCCGGCATCCCCCCAGGAGCAGGAAGGACACAGGTGACTTCTCGTATATGAAGCCTAGAGATGGAGGAGTGGGCTTTCCCAGAAAACAGTGGATGTGTACCCAGGGAGTAGACTTGGTGTGAAGGCCCAGGACACAGCCCAGTGGCCTGGCATCGGGAATCAGCCCCGTTTTGTGATGGGCATACTATTCTGGTGGTATGCAGCAAGAGGTCAGAATTTCTCAAAATGTGACCTCCTGGGGGCACCTGGGTGGCTCATTCAGGTACGCAGACTCCTGATTTCAGCTCAGGTCACGATCTCAGGGTCATGAGCTTGAGCCCCCTGTGGCTCCACGCTCTGTGGGGAGTCTGCTTGAGATTCTCTCCCTCTGCTCCTCCCCACCTTTTGCGCTCTCTCTTCCCTCTCTCTTTCCCCCGCCTCTCTTCTCCCCCTCTGCCTCTTTCCCTGCTCATGCTCTCTTTCTGTCTCTCTCCCTCTCAAATGAATAAATAAACTCTTTTTTTAAAAAAGATTATTTATTTGAGGTGGGGGACAGAGGGAGAGGGAGAAGCAGACTCTCCACTGAGCAGGGAGCCTGATGCAGGGCTTGATCCCAGGACCCTGGGATCATGACCTGCGCTGAAGGCAGATACCCAACTGACTGAGCTACTCAGACGCCCCAATAAATAAAACCTTTTTTTTTTTTAAATGAGACCTTCTGTATCATCTGCATTGGGGGCTTACAAAGATGCAGATTCCCAGCCCCCTCCCAGCCTGCTGAGTCACAATCACTGGGGATGACACCCTCACACCTGTATCTTTAACGCATTCTGGGGGAAAAGATGTTATGTGGGATTCAGCCAACTACAAAGCATAGAACCAGATGGGCAAAGTTGGTTAGGGTCCTTGGGTATCCCCTACCCCAACTCCCTTCATTTATTTTTTTCAGAGGTGAGGAGAGGCAGAGGAAGAGGGACAGAGAGAATCTTAAGCAGGCTTCACTCCCAGAGCAGAGCCGACGTGGGACTCGATCTCAGGACCCTGAGATCATGCCCTGAGCCGAAATCAAGAGTCGGATGCTTAACCAACTGAGCCGCCCAGGCGCCCCCCCCAACTCCGTTACTTTATAGATAGGGAAACTGAGGCCCAGAGAGGGGAAGTCATGTATCCAAGACCCCACAGCTAATTAGTGTGTGCCCTCAGGAAGAGCAAGCCTGCCCCCACTGTCATCCTCCCCCTACCCCTGCCTCCCCCTTCCCCTTAGCCCAGTGCCCAGTAGAGACACACTGCGGAGGCTTTCTGATCCAAGCCTTCTGATTCAATCAAAACCAAAACTCTGGGTGATCTGCAGAGCCACCTGCCTGACGATCCCAGGCCACGGGTGAATCACGCTTGCCCTTCTCTCTGGCCCTAGATTTCACTTCTGTCTCTTGGTTTTCCTTGCCTTGCCTCACACCCGTATAGCCAATATGTTATCTCTTGAGTCCTGGCTCTTTCTAGGTATTTTGCCCCTTGCAGCACCCCGCAGGAGGGCCACAAACACCTGGCTCCAGTTTGGTTCCCACGCTCATTGGGAGGATTCAGGATTCTCCGGGGCAAGGAGGAAACGCCCCGGGAGCTCCTCTAGGGAACAGGAGCACTCAGTAAGTAGAAGTGTGTGATTTGTCACACCGCGGGGTTCTGTGACAACCGCCTCTGACAATATTGTGACTTACGTGGGGGAATAAGTGAAATGACAGAATTGGTAACAGAATAAAACGTCCCCCGCCTGCATGCTCCGTGGAAGGGGGTGCCTCTTGCACGGAGGCCCACCCAGTGCTCTCTCTAGGGCCTCCAGGCTCATCAGGTGGTGAGGACAGGCTGGAGGGGGAGGTGGAAGTGTAGGGAGCCATCTCCTGCTCGGCTGAGCCCAGGGGAGATTTGTGGGCTGGGTCACCTGTCCGTTTCAGTGGCCACTCCAGCTGCACCACAGGACTGAGCCTTCCGAGAGTCAAGGTTAGTAGGGGTCCATCAGTGCAAGGCTGCTGGCTGCAAGAACCCGCAGGACCCACCTAGCGCAACCCCCTGGGGTGGGGGGAGACCTGGAGGGCTGAGGACTCCCTGGAGGTGGGCCCCCATCGCCTCCTCTGGCTGGACTTTGAAGGTGTGTGGTAGAGGAGACAGAAGTGACGCCAAGGCCATTTGCCTCGTGGGAAACACAGCATGTCAGCCACAGATACTGGTTGTGATGTGGTGAACTCCCAAGCGTCCTCGGTGATCGTCATACTAAATATTATTGGGGAAGGTGGCCCACTGGCTAGGGCTGGAATACTTGGTGTTCGTAATGGCTTTTATTTGAATGGTATTTGACCCATGTGTACTAGGAGCCCAAGCTGACAGATTTTAGAGTTTAGAGAAGACTTGGGAGCCACCCTTGGGATCGAATAGGATCAGGAGAGATTTTTTGCTTTCTTCTTGGGAGTGGTTGAGAGAGAGAGAGAGAGAGAGTGTGTGTGTGTGTGTGTGTGTGTGTGTGAGAGAGAGAGAGAGAGAGAGGCTTGATCCTTCCTTCTCCAAGTCATTTAGTCTAGCCTGGATATCCAAGTGGATCTATCCCCAGACTGTTCCAAACAGTAATTTATGTTGTTTGTTTGTTTTTAAAGATTTATTTATTAATTTTGAGAGAGTGAGCGAGCAGGGGGAGGGGCAGAGGAAGAGGGAGAGAGAATCTCAAACAGACTCTGCTGAGCATGAATTCTCAACTCAGGGGCTTGATCCCATGACCCTGAGATCATGACCCGAGCGGAAATCAAGAGTCAGATGTTTAAGTGACCGAGCCACCAGGTGTTCCGCCGCAATTTACATTTTGATCACCCCTTCTGGTGACACATCTCAGTGCCACTCATCCCCAGCCCACAACCCAGCGAGGAGACACCCCGGGCCAGGATCATACCTGCCTTTCACAAGCTGGGAGACATCGGGCACGCCTTCCCCCGCTCTGGGCCTGAGTGAGGTGTTGTTTCTCCCCCGTCTATAACACGAGAGGGCAGACAATTCTTCCGAGCTCTGAAATGCCGTGACTTGAAAATGTTCTCGCCCCCTGAGTCACTTCCGTTTCTCCTGTTGCTTCTCATGGAGCCCAGCCTCTCCCAGCAGAAGCCAGGGTAGAAGTCAGCAGAGAACCCAGTCCTCTGTGGCCTCTGCCCTGGGCTAAACTACTCACGTGGTTTCTGAAACATTGGTGGAAGTAATTAAGATTTTCAGCAATCAGTTATCACAGTTTACTTAATTGTCAGCTATTAATTAAAATTGTACAGAACTTGGGTGAATTTGACTGCTGGGTGATGGATCCCCTAGGGTCCCTCCTCCTCCCTGCACCTCCCTAAATCTGGGGGGTTATTACCCTGCATTGGAGGCCCCCATCCCCTCCTATATCAGACTGATGGCCAGAGAAAGCCCCTGAGGCCCAGCCTCTCCCACGGCTGAGCCGGGGTCCAGGGGAGCAGGGTTGGAGATGGAACGTCGCTATGGTGCAGGGCTGTCATCAGACCTGATGACTCAGGGATGAAGTTTTGTTTCCAGCTCTTCCACTCCCTGCCTGCAAGGACGAGGGCCTCCCCCAGCCAGAGCAAGGGCCCAGAGGAGGATGGACAGTCCACCTGAGCTGTAGACGTGAGGCTGGCACCACACCTGCCAATGAAAGAACCAAGAAGCCAGCTCCAGCCCCGCTGCGAGTGTGCGCCCTTTGCTCACCCGCCCCTTTGTACCTTCTGACAAATAAGAGCTACCATTTATAGAGCACCTACTATGTGCCAAGCACCGTGCAGAGCATTTTACGTGAATGAGCATTGTCATCCTCACCACAGCCCTCCCAGGGAGGCACCGTTATTCTCCCCATTTTACAGAGGGGAAAACTGCAGCAAGCTGAGGTACCTTGTGCAAGGGTCAGACACACCGAAAAAGGACAGTGCAGGATCTGAACTCAGGTCTTTCCAACTCTAAGAACTATGTTCTTGCTACTACACACCCTGTCCGTTCTTGCCCCAGCGTCTCCATTTCTTGGTTAGTTTCTAGTCTAGTTCAAGTTCATGGTCTTGCCTTCCTGGGGAAGCTTGTTTTCCTGATTTGCCACCAGTTGCACAGAGCTTCCTCCTGATGAACTATCCCTTCTCCAGATTAAATGACCCGTATGCAACTGCTCTCATGTCTTCCTTCCTCACTGACAGTGGAGGACAGGTCCACATAAATCTCTCAGTGCATATGTCTGCAGACCTGTACACGTGTCATTTTTTTTTAAAGATTTTTATTTATTTATTTGAGAGAGAGGGAGAGAGAGAGAACACAAGCAGGGGGAGCGGCAGGCAGAGGGAGAGGGAGAAGCAGGCTCCCCATGGAGCAGGGAGCCCAACATGGGGCTGGTCCCTGGACCCTGAGATCATGACCTGAGTGAAAGCAGCCACTTAACTGACTGAGCCACCCAGGCGCCCTCACACGTGTGATTCTAATGGTTTCCACAAACTACTGGCCAGACCACAAGTAGGTGTGTATGTCTGGAGGCTTGTGTAGTTCAGAGGCGCTGTATTGTAGTGGAAAAACCAGGAGCTTTGGAGTCCAAAGTGCTTGGGGTCATGGCTGCTGTCTGGTGAGCATTCAGTAGTGGACGTTATTTGAATTTGTGTATGCGTGTGCCTGTGTTTCCAGTTATTTGATGGCCAGTCCTTTAGCCCAAAGACTCATGATGAACGGTATGCTCTCTGTGGTCTTGTATAAGAGGCAACAGTGTGTAGAAACACCGTCCTACCTTGTGATGCCCAGTGCATGCTGGGAGGGTGATGTGGTTTGTGGCAGCTGTGAGTTACCATGGTGATGGCTGGCTTGGGGGAGACTCTCGCTCTCTTCTGAGCAAGAGGAGCACACACGTCCTCCCTGGTTGCTCCTTTTGCAGGGAAGGCTTGGAGCAGCAGCCTGGGACAACCTCATGAGCTCCCCCCCCCCCCATAGACCTCCTTGTCACCTCAGAGCTGCAAGAGCCCTACCTGGCCTTTGTCCAACCCTGCTGTGTGTGTGTGCGCGTGCATTCTTGCAGCTGGACCCTCCCTATTCTGTAGGAGTTAAGAGCGAGCATACCCAGACCCTCAGAGTGGGGCTGTGAGGGGTGTTTGGATCAGGGCATCCAACGGAGGGGACAGGTGTGCTCTGCTCCCACAGCATGGGCCCCAGCAAGAGCAAGCCTCTAGCTGAGCAGGCCTGGAGAGTGCCTTTTTCTCATCTGCACAAAGAGGCCGCACAGGCTGGGAGTGTCCTGAGTGCATCCCACATGGAAGGACGCTGAGGAAGGGGAGGAGCTGTCAGACCATCCCTCTCTGCTGTGTCTGTGCTCCATTATGTCCCCTAGGCCTACCCCACACTCAGACTAAACATTTGACAAGACACATGGAGGTGACCTCCGAGGCACCATGACTTATCCAGTAAAACAAATCATCAAGCTTTGGGGTCATCATCACAAAATGGTGTGTGCCCCACAGACCTTCACCCCATCTCTGATCCTCCTGGGAGATAATGAGAAAGGGGTGAACCCTAGGTATGAGTTGGGGGTCAGAGAGGTGGATGGTGTGAAGGTCAAGAGTGGGCAAGGGTGAGGGGTGGGGTGAATTCTTTTGCAAATGCAACTTTATTCATGTTTTCTAGTTAAGATTTGCCTTGGGGTCATGATGTGAGCATCAAATGCCCCCGGACCTAGCCAGAGTTTCTGCAGCCTCTTGAGATCCGAGGCCTTCCCTGTATGTGCGTGTCAGTCCTCTCATCGTGGGGCTACCACTGTACCCTGAGGACAGTGTCTGTCACCCAGGAATGTGGAGCACAGCCAGACTTCTCAGGAGCCAGCACCCTGAGCTGAGCCTTTGAGAAGCAGGCTGGCATGCCCAGGATGACCACCAGGGGGCAGTGCCGGGGCACGGAGGGAGCTTCGGTGGTGGGGAGGGGGGGAAGCCTCCACAAGACCCACCCAGGCCTAGGAGCAGATTGCAGATCCAGGTCACCATCCTCCAGCAAGTCAGGGTCTAACCCAGCTCCTCCTGTGTACGCGCCTAGCCTACACTGCAGGGAGGCCTGGGTCGCCCCCTCGCAGGACCTCAGCCTCCCATCTCTCCTGTGACCTATGACCGGGTTGGACAGGGTCGCTTCCAAGGACTCTTGTGGCTCTAATTTTCAGCAAGTCTGTGAGACTTTGGGGGTATTCCCGCCCCACTCTACCGACATGGAGATGAGGTAGGGGGTAGGGTGGTCTTAGAGGGAAAAGATATAGGGGGGAGGGCACTGTGATCAGTGCAGTGAGAAGTAGGAAAGTGTCTCTCTCTCTGTCACTACTGGAGCATTAAGATCCGGGTTCCCACAACCACACCCCCATGCCCCAGGGCCAGGAGCATGAGAGAATACGGAGGGGCCCTCCTGGGGCTGGCTACCCTGTGGACTAAATATTTTTCCTTAAAAAAAAAAGGACATCTTCCTAAAGGAACATATATCCATTCTTTCTTTCTTTCTTTCTTTCTTTCTTTCTTTCTTTCTTTCTTTCTTTCTTTCTTTCTTTTTTTTTTAGATTTTATTTATTTATTTATTTATCTGAGAGAGAGGGAGAGAGAGAGTGCGTGCTTAAGTGGGGGGAGGGGCAGAGAGAGGGGGAAAGAGAGAATCCCAAGCAGACTCCACACTCAGCACCAAGCCCTCCACACTCAGCACACGGGGCCCAACCCCAGGACCCTGAGACCAGGACCTGAGCTGAAACAAAGAGTGGAGCACTCAACCCACTGAGCCACCCAGGTGCCCCCATCCATTCTTTTTTTTAATGTATTTCTTGACAGATTTTGTGCGGTAGTTCTTGAAATGCTCATTGAGTGCCTACTGTGTGCTGTCCCTGTGCTTGAGAGTAACGGTGCAGAGCTGCCCTGTGATAGATCATAAGAAATAGGAGTTTCTTCCTGGGCTTGACTCTGCTCTGTGCTACATGCTAGGTGTGTGGCCTTGGGCAGTTTCGTTCATCTTTTTGAGTCTTAGTTTTCCCATCTGTAAAATGGGACAAGAGCACAAATCTCCCATAAACGTTGTGAGGATTCAACCAGCTGATAGGTGCACAGGGTTGGCACGCACACAAGTGTCTGAATAACTCTTGGTCACCTTCTTCTTAGGGACTGCACACCCCATAGGGTTACGCACGCCTTTCCCTCGTCTCTGCCAAACCCATAGAAAGAATTGCCCTGGCCCAGGAACCCACATCTTGGCACAGTGTTCTTAGTCCCCACACGGGCCTTTGGGAACCAGGCTTTAAAAATATATGTGTATACTTTCTGATCCTGTCTGTGTTCCATGCCAAGCCCTCAGCTAAAGCCATGGAGCAGCTCATAAGGTGACATTTGCCAGGATAAATAGGCACTGGCAGCCACAGAAGTGACGACACTTCTGTGGGACAGAGCTCAGGCCCCTGGCATGGAGGCTTGCCATTTGTCCCCTCTTGCCACCAGCATGGAAGCCGAATACGTGATGCTGATCATGAGCGACCCTACCAGCAGCAGCAGCCTCCTACAAGCTCCCCCAGGGATAGGAGAGGGGAGGAGGGGACAGGAGAGGAGAGGTGCCTGGGTCAGGGTGTGGAGCTGGTTCTCAGCAAAGGTGCCGCCTGGCTCTCTGCCCGCCCTCCCCAGCGCCCCCTCGGCCGACAAGACAGAGCAGCCCCCTGCCAGCCGGCCTGAGTATATTCCTGGGGGGAAGAAGTGCCTCTGAAGGGATGCAGAAATGTTCCCTTTGGCAGCAAAAAGCACCTCATGTTCCTGCTCAGTCTGTGGGTCAGGAAGGGACCAAGAGGGCAGACTGACCAGGGGAGGACCGCAGAGGGTTTTGGGATGGGCGGAAAAGGGAAGTAGCCTGAGAGTCAGGAATCTTGGGGTTTCTCCACTGCTTTGTCATCATCTCTCTGGAGGCCCCTGACTCTCCATACGTTGCCTTTCAGGGAGGCCTTGGGGGATTTGATGCCATTCAGTGACTTTGGATCCCAAAGTCAAAGGTAAACCACAGGACAGGGACATGTCCTCTTCATTTTAGTGTTCTCAGGGCCTACTGAGACCTGGGATAGAGTATGTGTTTGATAAGGTTTACTGGATGGATTGATAGAAGGATGGAGAAACTTCTTTGAGTTCTTCATGCTCAGAAGCTCTTCGTCTTTCGGATGTTATTTTCACCCTGGAAAGGAGATGGGATAAATTCTGTTTGCTTTTTGCTGTTGTAGAGTCTTCTCATCTGTCCATGTTAAAATTCTGCCTGGAAACCAAAGTTGAATAAAATGACCCCTGATCATTTAGGATTCCGAGGGCGGTGGCCATACCCGTACAGTCTTCCTCACTGAGGGTCGCACTGTTGCCCAGAGCTCGGTCCGTGCTTCAGAAAATGACTGCACATGTCCTCCACCTCTCCACCGGCCACCTCATTTTTAGGGGCTCTATCTGCATGATCCCCCCTGGACCCCATAGAGCAACTCCAGACATTCCCAGTCAGTGCTTGGGGCTCAGGGAGTGTGATATGCTGGAGCTGGCTCGTACCAGCTTCCCAGAACCAACTGGTAGCATCTCTTCCTAAGCCTGCGGTCAGTGACCTCATGTTGGCAGCTTAGAAGAGCTGTGGAGGAGGATTTACACCGCAGAAACTGGCAAACGCTCCAAGGCAGGGGGTCCCCACCTGCGAGGGCCAGTTGTTCTACGTTTACCAATGTATCACTGAAGATGCGGTTTGGGGCAGACATTCCAGTTGACCTCAACCACGGAAACCTTGCCTGGGAGCTCTGCTCTGAGAAGCAAGGCCTCCCAGAAATGAAGGCAGAAGAAGCAGTTCCTCAGGGGGTACCCCCTTCCAGGGTCAAGAGACATCAGGCGGTTCAAGGGCATGTGTCCAGGGTGACCAGCATGGCCTAGGGAGCAGTGTCTTGGGGACATGGTCATCTCCACTCCCTGATACCCTCAGCTCTCAGCAGAAAGTTCTCCACTCACCGAGCTTCTCTGTTCTCCTTCCAGACCCAGAGTCCCAGAGAAAGAGGACAGTGCAGAATGTCCTGGATCTTCGACAGAACCTGGAAGAGACCATGTCCAGTCTGCGAGGGTCGCAGGTGACTCACAGGTAGGTCTAAGCTGCAGAGGGGGCCACACCCTCCATTGTTCTTTCTCTCTCCCACTCTGGAGAACAGGGCTTCAGAGCCCCATGGGCCACTGCTGCAGGGAGAGGAGAATTGGCCATCTCGGCAAAAGAGGCTTGGCTTTGCCTGGGATCTGCTGGCGCTTGAGCATGAGATTTCATTTTAAGCAATTGAGTTTGAAAAGCACTAGAGTGGGGGATGGGAAGTAGAAGCCACCCCATGACTCAGGGTGTGACCTTCCGTGTCCACTTTCCCTCCTTAGACGCCAGTCTCCTCCTTTCTTACAGATGCTATCCTTCTCCTGTCCTGAAGTTGCTGTTAGAGGATTCTAGAATTGTGCCCATCCCGACAGCTAGCATCTTTTCCCTCTTCTGTCAGCTAGGTGTCCTCTTGCCTCTTCAGCCAGTGACATGTCACCCAGATCCACGCCATGGGGGTGTGCCCCTACACCCCACCCTGCAGAGACCTTGCAGCCTCCAGCGGTGTGGGGCATTCCGCCCTCCCATGGCACCTCTCCCTGGAGCAGCACACTGGCCACGGCCTCTGCCATGACTCAGAATTTCCCCCACCGGCTCCTCGGGCTGCCCAAATGAGCTCATCCTGTCAGCTCCAAGGGGGACAGAGGGCCAGGCAGGGGGTAGAAGGAGAGGGAGCAGACAGCCAGGATTGGGAAATCATGGGGGGTGTGGAGCAGGAAGGCTGAGAGCAATTAGGTGGCCTGTCCAGTTGGACTAGAGATTGGTTCCTCCCCATCTCCTGGGGTTGGAAAATGAGAGCAAAGTTGGGACAGAAGGACAATAGGATAGGGGCTTTGCCGAGCCCAAGTGTGTGACCAAGTGATAGCCAGACCAAACTGATATACCTCCAGTGACAGAGAACTCACTAACTGTCAGTCATTTCCATGCACCGTGGGATTGCCATGACCAGAAAGTGGAACAGAAATCAGGCTTCATAGCCTTCACCCATCGGCTCTAGTTGTTCTTCTGCTTAAGAACAGCCCTCCTCCTCCTTCTGCTACTCTGCCTAGCCCTGTCCTGTTCTCCGTATTGGACACTCTCAGCCCTTTGCTCCCAAATAGCTGAGCTATTTTCAAGGCTGAATCAAAGCCTCTGCTCTGTGGGGTTAGCAGGACCCAGACTACTGAAAGGGGTGTGGTCAAGGACATCTGAGGGAAAGAGTGCATGGGGGGAGGCTCCTGGAGGCCCTGGCCCCCTTACATCTGTCCCTACCTTCCGTCCCTTACAGCCCTGAGCAGGACCCAGTGAGACAGGGGCTGGACTCAGCTGGGCTCACCAGTTCGGGGACTGAGTAGATGAAATCTTGAACATTCTCCTTCCCCTATCCACAGAATTTGTTGGAACAGCTCTCAGCACCAAAGCACACGCCAGCTCCATGCCAAAGAAGGCAGAAAGTGCTTAGTTGCTAAGGGGGTCACACCCCAAATGACTCACCCACAGGAGCAGGGGAGAAGCAGCAGCTCCCGTGTCCTGGTGCTGCTGACTCCGAGCAGCCGGCCAGTGAAGCAGGACAGCCTGAGCCCTGTTTGCTTTCTGTCCGGGCTGGAGAAGAGGGAGGCCGAAAACCTTTTGCATAAAGTTGGCTGGTTGGAGGGGGAGAGCCTCAGACCTCTGGCTTCTGTCTCCCTTTATGGAAAAGGAACCAAGAGCCCTGGGCTGGTTTTGCTGTTTACTGTGGCCCCAGAGCCACTTCCTCTCTTAGCCTTTGGTTTATATTACTCCTGTTCCACACTCTGATAGCCAAAACAACGATTCCCTGAGTTTTTAGGGCTCTTTTACTTTTTAAAGTGCTTTCCATCCATCAGCCCTTCCCTCAGCCCTGGGAGTAGGCAGGATATTGTCATATCCTCTGTGTTAGAGAAGCAGCAGCCGAGGCTGGGGAGAGGGGGTCCCTTGCCAGAGTCACACAGGCTGAGGAGGGTGGGTTCTGTATCCTGCAAGCTTCGAACCCATGCCAGGCACGGTGCTAGGCACCAAACCCCAGAACAAACACAGACTTTACCCTTGATGGGGAGCTTCCTGTCCGGTGAGCGGTTCCAGCCAGGTTAGTTTCACTCTGGAACTTAGAGGCTAACGCTGGATTCAATTCCTTTTTCAGAAAGCTTTCATTTTTGTCCTGCTTCCTCTATTTCTACTGGCTCGTTTCCCCAGCAAGGAGAGCGTCTGGGTCAGGGGGCTGGGGCTGGAGAGGAAATGAAAGTCTCCCTCTGCTCCAGGCTCACCACTCTCCCCACCCCAGAGAGAGAGAGAGAGAGAGAGAGGGGCAAGATTGAAGGGCCGGAAGCAGGACTGGAAGGCAAGAACCAACGTTTTAAGCTAGAATCCTCCCCCGCTGACTTAGAGATGTCTGGAGATGTGTTGGGGGGGATAAAAAAGAGCAGCAGAACCGAGGAAGAGGCCCTTTTAGTGCAGAGAGCTAAACGGGAGTAGGCCAGGAATAGAAGGCAGGGATCTGGGTGCTCCACACAGCCCACACTGCGTGCTAATTTTGTTGCCGCAGTGTAGACTGACGACGGAAACGGGCTGTCCTGGAGCTCTCCAGCATCCTGTCACCATGGCCACCATCATCCTTTCCTTTCCCGTCCTCATCTCATTGTCACGGTCAGCTTGTTTTTATTAAACGCTTACTGCGAGCGGCCCTGGACGGAGTCCGACGACGAGAACTTCCCTGCTCTTCCACTCAGCACATCCGTCGCGGCTCTGCTCCTCATGGATTGGTTCTTGTACCTGGACCCAAGAACATGCCAGGCCCTGCGCAAAGTGCTGACATGCAGTGGTGATCGAGGCAGAGAGTGTCGCACGGGCCCTTGGTCTCCTTCAGGGAACTTCCATTCGCTCCGAGGTCCACAGTAATTAGAAATAACACAGTGTGGGACGAAGCACACGCCCAACACCAAAGGAGGGTCCAGAGGGGAGAAGCTGGATGTGCGCCAGGTCAGGAAGCCCCCCAGAGGGTCAGAGGCAGCAGTCAGAAATAGCCCTGCCCAGCCAGAGCGTCCCCAGCGTGTCCACAGGACTTCTGGATGGACCCCCTGCGTGCTCAGGTTCCAGGGTCTTTTGGCTTCTCCACTGCTGTTGATCGAAAAAAATCAACCCTTGGGGGCACCTGGGTGGCTCAGTCGGTTAGGCGTCTGCCTTCAGCTCAGGTCATGATCTTGGGGTCCTGGGATGGAGCCCCGCGTCTGGGGAGCCTGCTTCTCCCTCTGTCTCTGCCCCTCCCCTCTGCTTGTGCGTTCTCGCTCACTCTCTCTGTTGCTCTATCTCAAATAAATAAAATCCTTATTTAAAAAATCAACCCTTGTTTTCTCAGGGTTGGTAGAGACAGTTGGGGAGGATTTTCTTTTTTTCAAGGCGCGTGGCCAAAGGATAGAAAACTCAATGTCCCACTCATACCTTTACCCCCAACGTGACGAAGGAATAGACGTGCTCACAGAGTGAGGATTCCTCTGCTTGCGTAACGCCTGTGCGGCCGCGGGTTGCCTTAGCCACCCACCTTCCAGGCCGGCGGATCCTATTTCAGGTATTCACCCCTGCTTGGCTTTAGTTAGGCCGAGCCACCGAGACCCCACCCATGGTTGATGGGGGCCGGCAGCGCTGCTGGGCTGAGTGAATGATCAGTCTCTGAGCCCGCATCCAGGCCACCTCTCCAGACAGACCCCAACTAGCCTTTCTCTCGGCAGCCACATACAGAGGGACCCTGGGGAGAAAGGCATCTCCTTCTCCAGCTCCCAGGCCCCCTCCGTGTCAGGTCACCCAGCACAAACCTGGGCATGCTTTCCTGGCCTGGCCTAGCAGGGCCTGAGGCGTCGGGCCCTGCACATCCTGTCTTCACCCTCTTGTCCATTTCTCCGTGTTCTCGCCTCTTTCCAGTTAAGGCTGCTTCTGTTCTCTGGTGAGGTTCTGCAGCTTTCTCCTGACAGCTTAGACCTTTCGCTAGTCTTACTGGGAATCGGCCGCACGTCTCAGGTGCCCAAAGCTTTGCCCCTACTCTCTGTAACCCACTCCAGACTTTGCCATCTCTGGTTGGGGAATCAACTAGCTCTGAGCTCATTAATAGAAAAGAGGTGATAGGCACACCCTGAACAAATGAATGATCAAGGCCTTTGAAGCCCGGGTGACCAGTCTATCCCACTTCCTCCAAGAGATCTCATTGGACCTTTCCCATTTATTGAGCAGCTTGTGTATACCAGGCACTGCCTTAGACATTTACCTATGTGATCCTTACAACTCTGTGGAGTAGCTAATATGCTATTATCCCCATTTTACAGACGAGGAAATGGAGGCTTAGCAGGATTGATTAGTTCACCTCCAGCTCACTTACAAATAAACGGTAGAAAAGGATTAAAACCCCACTCATATTATAAAATCTATGCGCTTAGGCAGTATATGGGATTGGTTCCCTCGCACTGACGGCCTCAGGTAACATGTACCAGGGGTGCCGTACACGGACAAGGCCTCCTGGAGGCGGTGGAGCCCACGCGGGCAGGTGCAGACAAGGTGGGAGGGGCTGGGAAGGGGGAAGGGTCGCTGGAGTGCCGTCGGCCTGCCGGGACAGGGCCCAGAGCGGCCCTGCCAGAATGAAAACCAGTGCCCTTCTGCCCTCTGCCCAGCTCCCTGGAGATGACGTGCTACGACAGTGACGACGCCAACCCTCGCAGCGTGTCCAGCCTCTCCAGCCGCTCGTCCCCCCTCTCCTGGCGCTATGGCCAGTCCAGCCCGCGGCTGCAGGCTGGGGACGCGCCCTCAGTGGGCGGGGGCTGCCGCTCGGAGGGGCCGCCCGCCTGGTACATGCACGGGGAACGGGCCCACTACTCGCACACCATGCCCATGCGCAGCCCCAGCAAGCTCAGCCACATCTCCCGCCTGGAGCTGGTCGAGTCCCTGGACTCGGACGAGGTGGACCTCAAGTCTGGCTACATGAGTGACAGCGACCTCATGGGCAAGACCATGACGGAGGACGACGACATCACTACCGGGTAAGGCCCCTTGCACCGCGGGGCAAGGGGGCGAGGGAGGGCAGGGGGAAGACCGGTGGAGCGGGATTCCTTCAGAGGGGAGTGGGACTCACGACAGGAGTTGGGGTTGCTGTGCGGTGACAAGAGACAGCTGGACGGGGCGTCTGGACGCTGGTTGTGTGGCTGCCCCTGAAATTTGATGTGGTATATTATGGGCTTTGCTGTGGTGGGTGGGGCCGCCATTGGAGGAGCTGATTGGTCAATGAAGGGACCGCCCTTCTATGGCATGCCCCGCCCTCCTCCCTGGTCTTTTGCCCTCAAAAGACTGGCTGGAAGGGCTCTGGGAAATGGGGTTAGTCCCAGTTCTGCTAATTCCGTGTGGGCCTTGGACAACCTCATCTATTATCCCCTTTGTAAAAAAGGATGAGAGTACTACCTCTGTCTACCTCCGAGCCTAATACGAAGAGAGAATGAAAACACTACTGAAACAGAAAAGTGATACTGGTGGCTCCTCTTCCCTCGCGGGGGTTCCTGGCCCCTCTGTCCCCTGCCTTCCCCCATGGCACTCAGTTTCCGCTGCTCTGGTTTCTTCTTCTGCAGACCTCCTACCAGTAATGCAACTTCCGAGGCCCTGTCCCCATCCGTTAAACCCTTCCTTCCTGTGCTTTGCCCCACAGGGACCCTCATCTCTTTTCTGTCCCAGTTGGCAGGGTTGGGTTTGTGGAGCAACGTGGACATAGGTGACAGTCTGGGAAGTGAGGGAGAAGGTAGGAAGAAAGAGGTGTGGGGGGTGGGAGGGGTCCTGGCCCAACTGTTCCAAGCTGTGAGACTGAAGCGCTATAGTGGTTCTGGAACCTTCTCCAGGGCATCTTTCAGCTCACTGTTACTTCCTTTCTTCCTTCTTGGTTTGCTGGGACTTTCCAAGGGACCACACAAGTAGTGACAACACCCCTTTCCCCCTACCCCTCTCAGGGACTACCTCTTCCCAATTAAAACCCCAAGCTTCAAGAGAATGAAAAGTAGCCCCTCCTAAGAAAGGACTAAGAGCTGAGCTCCAGGCCATCCACTGTTCCCCACCCCTGGGGACAAACTTGGAGGGACTGGGCAGGGCCTGTCTGGAGCAAAACAACTGACTCATGAATGGGGTTGTTTACTGCCTCTAAAATCCCAGGGGCCGGCCCGACCTCACGCTCGGATCTGCTAGCCTGGAGCTGGGACCGGGGAAAAGCCATCCAGCTCCTCCTGTGCTCAGAGAGCTTTGCTGGTCAAAGGAGAGCCAACGAGTATGACGGGCTGCTCAGTCCAGCCCCTGTGCCGGGAAGCTGCTTCCCCGAGGAATCATCCAGTCCCTGCCCTCTGAGAGCTCCCAGTTGGATAGGGCAAAAGGAGGTACAAGCTCTGTGTGGCAAAGAGCTCTGAAAGTTCCCCATCTGTTGGCAGGACCTGAGGCCCAGCCCTCAGGGAGCTCCCAGACAGAGGGAGGTGAGAGCCAGCCCCCATGGTACACACAGTGGCCATAGCAGAAAATTTCCCAAATGTTGGAAGGCACAGGACTCCTGCCTTTGGAGAGATCCCAGTCTGAGGCAGGTGGCAGGACTTCCTAGCTGTGTGAGCTTGGGGAAGTTAGTTAACCTCTCCAGGCTTCAGTTTGTCTGTCTGCTAAATGCAGTAATAGAGCCTATCTCAAGATAATTATAAGGATTAAATAGATAAATACGTATAAAGTGCTTGGAATAATCCCTGGCTAATTGTAAATGCCCAATAAATGTTCACTTTCTTTTTCCTGTTATTGGTTATTATTATTATTAGAATGCCATTCTGAAGGAGGAGAAGGACTCCTGCCCCCGAGGGTCCCAGACTTGCCCCCAGGGACTGTGCAGTCTCACCCGAGTGCCACTCAGAATCAGCACCTGGGACAGATGTAGCGGCAGCTGGCCAATCCTGGGAACATTGATTTTGGGGGTGTGGGGGTATGGAATGCTAGGCAGAAGGGAGCCAGGAACGATGCCCTTAATCCACCCTGTAGCACCCTTTCTTTATCCCTTTCCCTCTGGACAGGGTGTGTGCTCCTGAATCAGTTAAAAAAAAAAAAAAAAGCAGAC
This sequence comes from Ursus arctos, assembly GCF_023065955.2. Classification (NCBI taxonomy): domain Eukaryota; kingdom Metazoa; phylum Chordata; class Mammalia; order Carnivora; family Ursidae; genus Ursus; species Ursus arctos. The sequence continues at coordinate 38,234,322 of NW_026622874.1, forward strand.
TTCACTGAGGCTAGCATGGATGAGAACATTCCCTTCCTGCATATCCACCGACTGACCGTAAACCCAGGGAAGCCTGCAGTTCCTAGGGGGAGGAAAGCGTTGGCATGGCAATATCCGTACAGTGGACCCGACTCTAAACGGCGATGCTGGTTTCCAAGATGATTTCATGTGTGTTGTTTATGGGTGGTCTGCAATTAGCAGGACCTCTTAACACCTGACAGTTTCAAGGTTTCTCCGTTGTTGACTTCCCTGCCAGGACTGGGAACACACCCACCCTTCCATGTGCTAAGGAAGTCAGAGCTGAAGGGAACCCACTTATAATCCCAGTCATTTTAATGTAAACAGTCACTCCTCAATTATATGTTTTCACGGTTAAGTGTTGTGCTTTATCGTCAGAGACTGGGCACCCTTGATTCCAGCAAGACAACATGCAGACCTGCGCGGCCCCTGCTCAGCCCCCTTCTTGGCCCTCCCATCCCCACTGTGGTTTCTGTCCAGGTTTTATAATTTAGAATATGTCCTGTTTCTAAGAAAATTGTTTTCCCTATTCATGAAATGGGTAGGGCTGTTCTCTGTAGGGGTGGCCTGTAGGGCTTCCCTTCTGACCCACACAGTGACACTTCCTTGACCCCTGTCAGCCACCGCCCATTGCCATTCACTCTCCTGCCTCCCAGGAGCTCCCAGCAGGAGGCCTGCAGGAGAGCTGAAGCCTCTGCTTTCCCCCCTGGGCGACATGATCAACCACAGCCTTCCGAGGGAGCCGTGCAAGATGACAGCGATTTGGAGTGCTCTCGGTTATCCGCTGGGGGAGCAGCCCCTTGGGGGCTTTTCCCCAGGCCAGCATTCAGTCCCACATCCTCTCCGCTCCATCCAAACCCCAGGCCTTCCCTGGCTTGCCAGTCTGTGGGCGCTCAGGGAAGGCAAATTCTTTCAAACGGAAGCTCAGCAAACGAGAATGAGGAAGGTGAATTTGCTGCCGAAAGAATCCTATTTTTAAAAATTACAGTTTTTACGAAGTTGTGGTAAAATACTATATACGGTTAGTACGTCAACCATTTTTTAGAGCGGAGCCCAGTGGCATGAAGCGCATTCACAGGGGTGTGTAACCAGGACCGCCATCCGTCTCCAGAACTTTTTCCATCTTCCCAAACTGAAACTCTGTCCCCATTGAACGCTAACTCGTCACTTCCCCTCCCCCCAGCCCCTGGCAACCACCACCCCTCTCAGTGACCCTGACTGCTCTAGGTGCCTCACATAGGTAGAATCGTGCAGTATGTGTCCTGCTGGGACTGGCTTGTTTCACCTGGCGTAATGCCCTCAAGGGTCATTTCTGTGTAGCGCGTACCAGAATTTCCTTCCTTTCTAAGGCTGAATAATATTTTAATGTACGGATATACCACATTTTGTTTATGGTTGTTTCCACTTTTTGGCTTTTGTAAATAATCCTGCCTTTGATCATGGGTGAGCAAATATCTGTTCGAGCCCTTGCTTTCCATTCTCTGGGGCTATACTATATGCCGGGTGGAATTTTCGGATCATGTAAGGTCACATGTGATCGCATATAGTTACTCTATTTTTAATTTTTCGAGGAACCTCTCTACTGTTTCCCGCAGGGCCATACCGTTTTACATTTCCACCAGCGGTGCATGAGGGGAACAATTTCCCCACCTCCTTGCCAACACAGAAAATTTTCTGATTGTTTGGGTTTTTAATAACAGCCAACCTAATGAGTGTGAAGTGGTTTCTCATTGTGGTTTTGATTTGTGTTTCCCTGACGAGTAGCAGTGTGGAACATCTTTTCATGTGTCTATTGGCCGTTTGTATTGTCTTCTTTGGAAAAATGTCTATTCAAGTCCTTTGCCCATTTTCCAATTGTGTCGTGTTGTCGTTGTTGAGTTGTAGGAGTTCTTTATATATTCTGGTTATTAATCTCTTCTCAGACACATGATTTGCAGATATTTTCTCCCATCCTGTGGGGTGCCTTTCCATTCTGTTATTAGTGTCCTTTGAGCACAAAAGGTTTTCATTTCAATGAAAATGAAAGTCAGTGCCAAATCCAATGTCATGAACCTTTTCCCTTGTGTTTTCTTCTAAGAGTTTTATAGCTAATGGGTCTTTTTAAAAATATGGATTCCAAATCTCATTCCGGGCCTACCAAGGTAGATTGTCGGCTAGTCAGGAAGCCATATTTTTCTAAAGCTTCTCAGTGGTTTTGGACTAGTCTATCTTCCCATAAAGGACAAGAAGCTTCTTTATAGCACTCCTGACGGCTGCTCTTTCAGGTTTGCCTTGTGTAGATGGTGAGCTTATTCTGTTTCAAACTGAACAAAATTATGGGAAAGTTTCTAAATATTCACCTGAAATCTGCTTCCCTCCTGCCTGTTGATTCAAATGCTGCCGTCCAGGAAAAACAGAATAAGTATAAATCTCCATTCACATATTTCAGCATGTTCTTAATGATTGCTCACATGGTCTCTGCTCCAGACCAAAAAAAAGTGCCCAGCTTATTTCATTATTTTCTGGAATGACCCAGTTTTCCAGATCCTGATTATCCCGGTCACCCTCCCCTGGAAGCTCTCAAGTTGTCAGTGATCCTCTTAAAATTTGGCACCTAGACCAGTCACCGCCTGACACTAGTCCTGCCAGGGTAATCTCCAAAGCATGACACTACAGACAACTTCAAGTTGGCTGTGGACTGTCCTAGATGACAGTTTGCGAGACATTTTTACCTCTTGAAAAGAGAACAGGAATTTGTTTTTCTAAAAATAGGAAGGTCTGGAATTTAATCTAAGTAAGAAGATAAGTTCCACAGCCATCTGTCCTTCCCGTCCCTGGCACCCAGAGTTGGAGTGGGAGGGGAGTAAAGATGGGCTCCCGTGCAGAGGTAAATAGAGGCACTGGGCATAGGGAGCAGGTGTGCCCAGAGAGGAAGGAGGCCTTCCCTACTTGAACTTGGATTTCCCTCTCGATGTCTCCATTTCTGCCCACGTGAACAGCAGCTGGGCCGGGCTGTGTCGGAGCTGTGCGGCTGTAAGGAGCAGGAACCCCAGGCCGAGCGGGCAGCAGGGTACCACCATGTTGCACACCTCCAGTGGGCGCCATTCACATGGTATAGAGTTGTGTCATTGGCAGCCCTGGCAGGACTGCTGTCCAGCGACCTGTGCCAAAGGCCGCAGAGCCTTGGACAGAGCCAGCAGGCCCCATCTTGAAAGAGCACTGCCGGTGTGTGTCGGAGAGAAAGCGGGATTTCTTGGCGACTGTCTGCCATGCCCTGTGTCTCTCCTCAGGTGGTTTCCTGCTCCATGTGTGTGGCTGGATGTTCCAGGCTTCTTGTTCCCTCCTCGCCTCCCCTCCCTTCCCCAGCCTGTCCTCTTGAACTGTGCTTGGGGGCTCAGAACAGATGGGATTCGTTTCCTTCTTGGCTCTGAAGTGTCCTGACGTTGAAAAATGTCAACTAAAATAAACTGTAGGCCCCTGCCTTCTCCCAGGCTGGCTTTCTGCTCCCAGAGGCCGTGAGCCCAAGCCTTAAAGGGACACCTCCCAGCCTCGCGAAGCTGGCCTCAGCCTCTGTCTGCAGCCCCCCTCCCAAGAAGGAGCCTCATTTGTTGCTCTCCAGTTTGGCGGATACCTGACCGGTAAACCCCAAATGCCCAACCCAACCACCTTCAGTGACAAGAACTCTCTTGGAATGGGCACTGGGTTTGTAGGGTTTGTGCAAAGAGGAGAGAATCTTTTTCAATTTGAATGGATGATGTGGGTGGGGGAGTCTTCTTCTCCCTTTATCTCCTGTTTCCTGGCAGTTCTTTAGGTATCCCACCTCTTGGGCAGCTGGCCCAGGCCTGGCTTTTGCCCTTGGAACACAAGGATTAGGGCAGAGGGCAGTAGGGGATCACTCAGGGGGAAAACCCAGCATTCAAGCTCAAGAAGGAACTCAGTTTCTGTCCTCAATTAAAGGGCTTCAAATCTAAAAGGGAGGTAGGATGCCTCCTGGGTCAGTGGTGAAAGAAGTGACGCGTAGTTGAAGGAGACAATGGTTGTTGCCATTTCGGGGATAACATCTATACAGGGTTGACCCACAGATTCTTACAGGCAGCCTTGGTTGATACTTCTCTGCGGTGCAGGGGAAGGAGCATCTGGAGCTCTGGAGTTCCACCTGAAGCTCCCCTCTAGCTTGCTGTGTGGCCCTGAGCAAGTCGCCTAGCCTCTCTGACTCTTAGTTTGTTCATTTGTAAAAAGGTAACCATTTTTGCCTTGTGAGGTTCAAGTGCAAAAGAACAAGTGGGAGTGCTTTGAAACGTCTGAAGAGCTGTCCGTTTGAAATATATTATTTGGATCTCAACTTAACTTTCTGTTCCTTTAGCTGATGGCCTGTTCATTAGGAGCTGTTAGAGTATCCAAATAAGATTTCTCCAGCTTGGCAGATGAGTTCACTGAATTTGGGCTTCAACTTCTTTTGTAAAGGATGTTCTTGTTTTGCTTTTCAACGCCATCTTGACATTCTTTTAGTCCTGTGGTCTGCAGATCAACCACCAGACCTCTGCGGACGGGCTTATCCACATGGGCTTAGCACCGTACCGGGGCGGTGGAGTGGAGTGGCGTAGAGGGAAGGCTCGCAGCTCCTGGGTCTGAGTCCTGGCTCTTCTCATTGGCTGTGTGGGTTGGGGTGAGTGCTTAGTCTTCCCCTGCGTCAGTTTCCTTAGTTGAAAACCATGGACAGTAATGGGACCTACTCTGGGAGACAGATGTGAGGATTAAATTAGTTAATATGTTTATGTATCATAAGTGTTTACAAATGCTAGGTCTTGCTTGTTAGCCCCTTGATGGCAGGCACTCACAAAGGGATGGGCCTAAGCCGTCACAGGCACATTCGAAATGATGATGCGGTATTTGGAAAAGTGCTTGTTAACCTTCATGCTTCAAAATCAGAAACATTCAAAAATGTTTCTGATCCTCGCTGGAGGCTGACAAACTAAGTGGCTTGCTGAGCAAGGTGGAGACGTTCTGACCCAGGGACACCTGCTCGCGCAATGCTCTCCGGTGGCAAGTGGCACCCATCTGTGAATGGGGGATCCGGGCCCCAGGTAGTTATGCAGGAGAGCTGAGCTGATTGCACGCATGATCACACAGTCGGACACGGCCCCTTTCCCAGCATGACCTGCTAACTGGCTGTCACCCGCGCTCAAACATATGTTTATTGTCTATGAGGAGTGTCTTGTGCTGAGGTCCCCAGAAGGAGACCTTGAGACAAGTGGTTTATTTGGGTGCAGGTGGTTTATTTGGGAGATGATTCTAGAAAGCACTGATGGGAAGCGGAAGTGAGTCAGGGAAGAGAAAGGAAGCCAGTGCAGGATATGTTTACAGGCAGGTTACTGCTGTGGGCGGCTGGCCCTTAGGGGTTTCTGGGGGATTACATGGAACACTCCTCAGAGCTGTGCCACGCAGTGGGCAAGGAGCCTGGATATTTACCTTTCAACTGCCAGTTATGGTGAGCTGCAGGCAACTCCAAGGGGCATTGCATCCTGGCTTTTCTGGCACACTCCACATAGGCTGAGAGAAATCCCTCAGGGTGAGAGGCACAGGTGCTCTGAGACACAGGTGCAGTAGTGTTCTTTTTTTTTTTTTTTTTAAGATTTTATTTATTTATTTGACAGAGAGACAGAGAGCACAAGCTGGGGGAGCGGCAGGCAGAGGCAGAGGGAGAAGCAGGCTTTCCGCCCAGTGGGGAGCCAGAGGCAGGGCTCGATCCCAGGACCCCGGGATCATGACCTGAGCGGAAGGCTGCCTCTTAACCAACTGAGCCACCCAGGCGCCCCAGTGTTCTGTTAACATCCGCGGAACGGTGACTGCAGAGTGGCACCCCAGTGTTCTGTTAACATCTGCGGAACGGTGACTGCAGAGTGGGTGGGACACAAACGACATTGATTATAAAGAGGGAAGTTGAGAGGAAAGGAAAAGAAGGAGGGTGTGGAGTCTGATTCCTGGGTCAGGATGGAAGAAAAGTGTGGCTTCAGAGAGCTCCTGGCTCTTGAAACACCCCTTAATTCTTCAGACAGAATAGTGTTAGCACTGAACAGTCTGTGTGGGGTTAACTTGGATCACAGTGTCTGCTCAGACCCAGCAGGGTTGATGGAAGATTGGAGCGAGCCAGGTATTCCAGAGGGGCCGCTGGATGTGTGCTAGTTGCCATGACAACTGATGCAGCCTGAGGCGTGGCCCCTCCTCTGCTGTGTCCTAGTAACCTACAATTGAGCTGCTGGGGTTTTCACTGAGTTTGATGACATACAATTTGGTCGGGATGGATAAGGGGTTGAGGAAGCTGCTGAGATGGGTTCGTCTTTCCCCCTGCAGCCCTGCCCACCTGCCTGTCCACTTGTCTCTCCTCTTTAATAGTCAGCTCCCTCCTCCTTTTCCCACCAACCTTATATTCTGTGATAAGCCAGCTGGGCTCAAGCAATGCCTGGAAATTCCATGCAATCTGATATTACAGAAAGAGCATAAGTCTGGAAGTGTGATAGGCCTGAGTTTGGATCTGAGCTCTGAGGCTTTGGGAAAGCTGTGAGTCCAGTCTAGTGGGAATAGTTATATGGGAATAGGATTCCTAGAAGGATGTTATGGAATATGTTGCATTAATATACTAGGTATGCAGCAGTAAATGTTACCTTCCTCCCTTCTCTGCTTGGCTCCTAGAAAATTAAAGCAATAAAGGCCCTAAGGCCCAACTATAGAACAGAACTTTTCCACCGGGGTGGTGATACGCAGTTGCCCACTCGTCTGCTACATCCCCTCCTTCCAGGCAGCCTTCTCTAATCCATCCCATTGCACTGTGATTGCTCTCTGACTCTGGATTCTTGGAACTTGTGCATGTAACTTATACTGCAGTAACTTGTGCTTTTTAAATTCTCTAACGATTACATAGCGTGTATGGTTTACAAGACACTAATATCTTGTTATTTCATTTAATCTCAACTCTGAGTTAGCTATTCTTTCCCCCAATTTGCAAGTGAGGAAGTTGGAACTTGGCTTGCCAGGGTCACGTAACTTAAAAATGGCCGCCCCAAGCAAAACCCAGGCCTTCTGGCTCCCATGTCCTGTGCTCTTTTTGGTAAACCCACTGTCTCGCTGGTATACCATGAAGCCTTTTCCCTCCGTGTGCAGCCCATGTGCTCCCTAAGCCTGGGAGAATTTCTGGGGCAGGGATCACATGCCTTCCATTGGAATAGGAGCCTCCCGAGGACAGAGACCCTATTTTCTGTTTTTTTCCTCAGGTCATGCTATTGACTGGCCAGTGAATCATCGTTAGAGAACCCCATGTGGGATGCCCCTATGTGACCTCTCTGTCTTCCAGGATAGCATCTTCTTTGGAGAGCCACAAAGTAGCCACAGCGAGGAGCTTAGGACCACAGGCAGAAGGAGCAGCCCAAGCCTCTGTGAATACAAGTCCTTGTTGACTCTGGCTCAAAGGCTGTCCCAGTATGTCCATGAGGGGCCAGCTCTGGCCTCTGGGCTATCAAATGTCTCTGGCCAGCCGGCAAAAGACCATTCACTGCAGCTAAGAAAGGCCAGCAGGCTAGGCAGTCAGGCTTACCCACTGAGCTTCCATGGGGGTGCCCTAAAGAGTCTGCAGGACTGGATTGTTCTTGCCTGTATGTTGGGGCGACGATGGGCCAAGCGCAGGCAGATGTATACGAGTCTGCATTTTGAAAAACAGGCGGAAAGAAAGAGTCAGGCCCAGAGAGACCCAAGGCGCGTAGCTACAGAAGAGACAGATCAGCAGTCACTGGCTGTGCAAGACAGGGTCGTGGGGAGACAAGGTAGGAGAGGCCGATGCTGGGGCACGTGCCGTAGATCGCCAGAGCCAGCGCGGCGCGTTCGTGATGTGCACGCCAAGGAGGGGAGTGAGAGACAGACAGACACTGTGTGAGACCCATCCGAACACGTGTGTGAGGCGGCTGGGTACAAAGAGGCTGTGTGTTGTGCACTAATGCTAGTGGGGGTGGGGGGGTGCAAGGCTGCCGATGGCAGTGGGGTGTTTAGCAACCGGACGGGCACAGAGGGTGTCTGGGAGGTGGAAGGAATCTTCCAGAGAGGAGTGGATGACCCTGCGCTCAACTGGGGGCCTGATCCAGAGCAGGGCGAGCCATTCTCACCAGCCTGCCCTTTCTGCTCCCCTTGGCCAGCTGGTATTAAAAGGGGTCTGTCCTGTGCCCTGTCCCTTCTTTCGTGGATGGCATCTGAAGCTGAAGAGACAGGGGCACGTCTCCAGCCTCGATCCTTCCTCTTTTCCTGACTGCCCACTCTCTTCCAGGCCTGCTTCTCCTTGGTCACCTTTCTCGGTGTCTCGGCCATCCTTCACTTCAGTGTCTGGCTTCTGTCTTGGCTCCTGTGGGTTTTGACAAGGGGCCATTCAGGAATGACACCGTCTACATGTACCCGGCCATGTAGCCGGGCTCGTGGCCGGGCTGGGGTGGTAGGACTTCTAGCAGTACGGGCTCCCAGGGCTGCTGACATTCTGCCGAGTGTTAATGGAAGAGGAGGGACGGAGCTTATCATCTGCCTGTCGCCATCCCTTTCTGAGCCAGCTGCCCCATGCCCTTGCTGGAGTGAACCTTCCTCAGAGGATCCCTGTTTTCTGGATGTAGCCGAAGCAAAAAGCTCCTTGTGTGAGGCTCCTAGCTAAGAGATCCTGCCCTTCCCAGCTCTGAGCAGGTGCCCCTGAAGTCTGGGAGACGGCGGCTATATGGGCTCTTAGGTCTCCATCGGTCCCTGTGGTTAGTTTTCTGTTCTTCGGAGGCAGGTTGGCAACGTCAATGGACCATTCTGGAATCCAGATGACTTGGACTTAATTGTCATGTCTGCCACTCACCACCTGCATGACTTTGGATAAGTTGCTTAGCCTCTTTGTGCTTCATCTCATTGTCTGAAAGATGATAATATCCACTTTGTGGTATTTATTCATATATTTAATAAATATTAGTAGAGCACCTACTATATAAGATATTTGGGGGTACAGCGAGAGGACAAAAATAGACATTATTCTTAAAATCATATATAAAAATGGTGACAGACAAATAAATAATTAGTAGATTATATGGCGCTGTGTGCCATGAGGAAAATAAAGCAGGGTAAGGGGCAGAGAGTGACGGGGAGGGGGCTCTTTGAGTTCCGGAGGTCAGGGAAGGCTTCTCTGGCAAACAAAGCACAAACGAGCATATGCAAAGGCCCTGAGGCAAGAATGGGCACATGCTCAAGGAACTGCAAGGAGGTCAGAGTGGCTGATGCAGCATAAACAAGGGGGAGAGTAGTCAGAAATGAGATCAGAAGGTAGCCAGGGGCCAGGTAATAAAGGGTCTTATATATCAGGGTGAGGACTTTGGCTTTTCTTATAGCCAAACCCGGAAGTTTTCAGGGAGAGGAGTGATGAGGTCTGACATGTTTATTAAAGGGCCTTGCCTGGCTACTATGAGAAGAATAGCCACAGGGAAACCAGGGACAATGGAAAGGAAGGTACTAGAATTATCTAGGCAAGAGAAGGTGATGGCTTGGACCAGGGAGAGGGGCGTGGCTGGGGACATGGTAAGAAGGGCTTTGAGGATAAGAGGGATGGCACATTTACAGTGTCTTCTCAAATCGTATGAGATTTTATTCCTATTTCTGCCCAGAGATTAGAGCTCCAACTCAGTAATGGAGAACCTGGGGCAGTGGGTGGTCTGGTTGTTCTGAAGTGATTGCTTCTGGCCACGGATCTGAACTGGAGGGCTTATAGACGTGTGCAGACACACACACACACACACACACACACATGCACACATCTGCCCAGGGAGGCTGGCTGAGGGTCCGTAGGGTCCCGTTGGAGAGGCAGCTTCTGTCCTGTCCCCCATTCCCCCCATCGTCCTATCTGTCCTGTGTTCTCAGAACCACACAGTGACTCTGAGGTTTGGGACGATGGCAGGGGGATATTAAGCTAGGACTGCTGAAACAGTAGCTCACTGTATAAGATCTGGTGGGGTGCTTCCTCTCTGCTGCCTCTCCCAGCTGTGGGGTGGTGAGAAAGGCAGGTTTCCTCAGAGGTCATGTAAATATTTGCAGAGCAGTAACACAGCTGGGCGCGGGACCCACTCCTCTAGCTGGCTCATGTGCTGCTCCAGAGAATTCTCAGCTGGGTCAGTGCTTGACTTCGGGACACTCTGCTGTGTATCTGCTGACTCCAGTGACCCCGATCCAAACTCTCCCCCACCTACCCTCTGAACCTTTTGGTCTGAGCGTCAGGCTGGCCCAGGGGAGGGAGTTGGTAAGAAGTGTGAGCACTGGCCACTAGAAAGAACACTGCCTTGGGCATCAGGAAGCCCAGGTTCTATGGGAGAACCTCGAGGAAGTCATTTACTTTTCTGAGCCCTACTTTCCTCCTTTGTGAAAAGAAGGGACTTGAAACAGAGGAGCTGTACGTATGTTTTCGGCTTTGACATTCTGGATTATCTGACCACGTAAAGTGGATCTGTCCCAGGCTACCTGGCATATCCTCCAGGAAGGGCCTGGAAGTTGGTGAGGGAAGGTACAGCCTTAGTAGGTCAAGAGCAGAGAGAAGCTCACCAGGGTAATGCACAAGGAGCTCTTGAAAACTCAGGCCTCCTGAGAAGACAAGAAATCCGTGGGATAAAATCCATTTCTTTTCTTTTCTTTTCTTTTCTTTTCTTTTCTTTTCTTTTCTTTTCTTTCTTTCTTTCAAGGTTTTATTTATTCATTTGATAGAGAGAGAGAGAGAACCAAGCAGGGGGGAGGGGCAGAGGGAGAAGCAGACTCCCCACTGAGCAGGGAGCCCCATGCAGGCTCGATCCCAGGACCCCTGGATCATGACCGAAGCTGAAGGCAGACACTTAACTGACTGAGCCACTCAGGTGACCCAGTAAAATTCGTTTCTAATAGAGGATGACCCCTAGCCTGGGACTATTGCCATCATGGCTTCCATACTTGTGGCCAAACTACTTGAGGCCACTCTCGTAACCTTTAATGTTCTAAAGCAAGCACAGTCACCACCTGCCTCAGCTTAGGGCATCAGGTTGTTGGTAAATAAAATCAGAGTCGTGAAAGTGCTACCACGGAGACTGGCAATGATTTTTATAGATGGTTCTATCAAGGTCCCAACGGATGATTTCCCCAGGAGTGACCGGGGTCATTGGGGGATCTGGAAGTATGTTTGAAACGCTGGCATTAGAGATGTGGCCGGGTCATTCTCCATGGAGAGCATAGGGGTCCCACCTCAGTGCAGCCACAGGGTTCCTTCACCAGGGTCCTCCCCCAGGTCCTTTCCCCTGTCCTTGCATTCTGGTTTAATTCTCTCTCTTTCTTATCCCCTCTCTTTACATGGTAAAGTCCTCTTTGTTCTCCCTCTGCCAAGATGCTGCCAGCCCAGCCTGGCCAGGACGTGGAGGGGTCTCAGGGCTCAGCTTGCCCCCATGGACCCCAGAGGAGCTTCTCTGACTGGCCCAGACTTGTGGAGGGGCAGGGCCTTTCTCAGCTAAGGAAGTAAATATCTTCATTGTTGATGGGAAATTGGGGAAATGAGGGTAGGTCAAGGGACAGAGTGGTGGATGCTTACCCTGGGACCCTAGTTTTCTCAAGGGTCTCATTTCTGGGGCTCACCAGGGAATCAGGTGTATAGTCAGGCCCAACAGAGGACACTGGAACTCGGACCACATGGACCTTCCTGGCAAGTCTTTCTCTTTTTTGTGCCTCACTCTCACCAACCCCATTAACCTTTGAGATTATGGTCAAGGACACAACCTTGTCCTTGAGCCTCCCACTATCTATCTCTGGATGTTACTGTTGGAAATGGAACCTCGGTCTGGAGGACCTTGGGCCTGAATTAGGGTAACTCCAGAGATCCTTTGAGGTGTGTGTGGAGTGGGTGGAGGGGTTGTGGGGAGGGTATCACCCCTCACAGGAATCTGGCTGAAAGAGGTCATGTGTATTAATCTGGGCTCTGCCCTCTGCTTTAAACATTTCCTGGCCTTTCCGTGCCTCAGTTTCCCCCTTGTAAAGAGCCACTCTTACGGCGCTGGCACGGGAGACAAATGAGATCATGGCTCCCAAGGGTTCTTTGAAGAGAAGCTCCTCTTTGAGGAGCACAGGGGAGGCCTATTTAAGATAGATGGGCCTTTTTCCTCTCTCCTTCTTTGGCTGGGTTTTCTTTCTGGAAAAGTGCCTGACTCTCAGCTCCGTATCAGCAGGTGTCTTCCCCCTCCACCACATGCTTCAGCTGTCCCCCACTTCTTCTGCCCCAGGCTACAACTGTGCAGCCTGGGACCCAGAAAGAAGAGCTCAGAGTCACCCACTGCATGCCCCCCGCCCCCCATTGTAGTCAAGGCAGCAAGGCCACCACGCCCCCCAACTCTGCCCCACCCCCATGATGGGCAGGGTCAGGGCCTCTTCAAACGCATAGCGGAGTCTGCAGACAGGGGAGGTTGTGTTTTACTGTCTTCACAGAAGCCCCCAGACAGCACTTCTCTTCAGTGATGCTGTCCAATTACCCAAAGTGCTTTGACCTGTTGGCTGAAAATAGCAGGTGCTAATTTGCATGCTATTTCTTTAAGTCTCTGGGCCCCTGCTGCTTCCCCTGTAAAACCCCCCTGGAACCTTCCCCAGGCAGAAAGGTAAGTAGAAGGTAGACACAGCCATGCAACCCACCTTCTGTGTCCACAAGGAAAGAGGAACATGTAGAGGGAAACCTCAGATTTACTGGGTTCTAGCAGTTCGGTTCTCAGACCCAAGGAGGAGGGGGTTTAGAGATCCTTTAGCCCCAGTCCCCTTGGGTGGGGGTGGGAGGACAAGGACAAAATTCAGGAGCTGAGAGCTCCTCCCCTGTCCCCAGCTGCTGGCTGAGAGTTGCTTTCTTTACTGCCTGCTCCCTGGTCCCTGCTGTGGGGAGGGTGGGGGTTGGGGATGGAGGGGTGCAGTGCAGGCCGAGGGGGAGGGCCAAAAGGAGGATGGGCAGGCTGCCTTGTGTGAAGAAGAGGGATAGGGCCACATGGGCTCTGCAGGGCTGTGAAGGAATGTTCTGGGACAGCTCAGTCCCTGCTTTCAAAGACGCCTGCCCCTCCTAAGTAAAGCTGCCTGCCCCTCCAAGTAAAGCCGCTGTGCCTCACCTCCTTCAGTCTCCCCTCCCTCCAGGCTCTGCCCAGAAAGCCACAAAGGAGGAAACCTTATGGAAAATGCACAGCTAGATCTGGGGGAAAACATCCCCTGCTGGTGACATTCCTCTGGCTCAGACAAAGTCCTTTTACTCAGGATCCTGGCTGAGGCTAAAGAGAATCCCTTATGGTGCGTGTCACCATAAGCTGTTCCCCAGATGACCCAGGCCAGCCCCAACACAGCTGCGAAGGCAGATTCTCCCTAGAAAACTGATGAAGCTCACCCTCCAGTTGGGGTGGTGGTGAGGCTGGGCTGGCTGCGGACATGACCAGGACAGAAGAACTAAGATAGGGGTTTGGTCTAGGGCCTGAGATGGGTGAAAATGCTGGAGAAAACCACCTGCCTTGCTCCTGTTCCCCTCAAAGCTGGTCTGCGTAGGACCTGGTGCACCTTTCCTAAGTCCTACCATGCAAAACACTCAGCATAGAGTAAAGGGAATAAAAATCTACTCCCCGCACCCCCACTAGGGGGGAGCCGGAGGGACTGGTGGTAGGATCACTGCAGCTCTTTACTCCCCTTTGATCTCCAAGCATATATGGAAAACTTGACCACAGTATGCAATCTCAGAAACAGACCCCTCTCCAACTCAGACTGCTCAGGGATCCAGAGACAGAATTGCCTCTGTAAGGTGTCCCACCCTCTAAGAATGGTGGTTCCCCCCTCTAGAGGTGCAGCCCCAGGTCAGTGGCACTGGGCAATCAGAGGACCAGAGCCAGATGGGCTCATAGGGAGAAGGGCCATCCCTAGCACTCAAAGCACCATCCAGGCCTCCTTAAAGGCTGGGGAGCGGGGAGGAGCTCAGGAGTATGAATCTCTTCTGCCTTAACTTTTGTAAAAACCAGCCCAGAAAGCTCAAGGTGCCGAGGTGACAGCCTAGGAGGACATATAGGGTCTCTGTGTGCAGCCCGATCGCCCCCAAGCTGCCCAACACCAGAGAGAGCAGCTGCTCAGTGGTGCACTGGTGCACTGGTCAGTACTGTGGGGGGCTTTTACAAAGATCACTATGGTTGTTTTTGTTGCTTCAAGAAATTGCAGATACCATTGCCCCGTTTCTAAAACATGGTCTCCCAGTTTGGCCAGATCACATTGGGGTGGGTGCCCAACCTTGCACAGTCAGCCCCTTCCAGAAGCATGGAGAGCAGCCTGGGGGAAGCAGTGGTGAGGGCATCTGTGTAGCTCCCCGTCTTTGAACGGGAGAGTTCCGTGCTCAGGAAGACCCTGAGGGGAACTCAAGCCCTGCTACTGGATCCCACTTCTTTTTCTTCCTACTTTACAACTAAAATCCTCCCTCCTTGAGATCGTTTTTCTTCTTAGTCAGCTGAAAATGCCTCCTGGATGAAAGCACAGACCCTTACGTGGTGTGAACTGTTCTTTCTCTCTGGCAGTCTTCCCCCAACATGCACACCTTTCACCTAATCTATTTCCCTAAGCTGGAAAAAGCGTTAGCCCTCCCCCCGCCCCCCCTCCCCCCGCCCCACACCCCAGTTTGTCTGCACTCCTGGAGGGCACACCTTCCTAGTTTCCCCTCCCCACCCCAGGTCTCTGAGCCAGCCCCTGGTAATTTGTGCCGGTGGTCTGACCTTCATCCCCCACCAAGCTCCTTGTTTTAGGTGATGTACTGATCCCCTGCTCTTATTCGGACTAATTTTTAGAGCCTGGAAAGGGGCCAGGAGGAGACTGGGAAGAAGCCCTGCCAGGGGAAGGTTCAGCCTAGGCTTCCCCGACCCGTGCCCACCGGTACACACCGGTTCGTTCCCTGGCTTGCTGCCCACACCCTCTTCTGCCTCCGTAGCGAGAGTAAGAGTGCCCAAGGGACCGCAGCTGGCAGCCTGGGGGTTAACTCCGGAGCAGCCCAGGTGGAGGTCGAGGCCCCCAGCCCACTCCTGCACCTCCCGGGCTTCCGAGGCCACCGGAAGGCTGCGGCTGCGGTGGCTCTTTGTCTACCTGCTCTGGGCGTTAAAGAGCCCGCTCGCAGCCTGCATCTCCGGGGCTTGGGACAGAAGTCAGCGGCGGCGAAATGGGGCTCTGTCGCTTTAAGTACAGCTGGAGCCATAAGTGCGAGCCCGGGTGGTGGGGAGAAAAGGGAGCGGAGGGCCGGCGAGCACTCGGTGTCTGGCTCTCCGCGTGGCCCGGGCTCAGACCTCTTCGGGTGTCCGCGGTGCCGGGGAGGGCTCTGGGTGCCCACCCGGCGAATGGCCATCTGAGCCGGGGAAGATGCTTCATCTGCCCCTGCCCAGGTCGGGAAGGACGGTGAATTTCCCCCGCAGGTAAGCGCCCGGCCCCTGCCGCAGTGCTGGGGTCGGGTTGGGAGCCCCTCAACCCCAACCCCAGCCCCCGCCCCTGGCTACACTACCGCAGCAGTGGCTGTGGGGTCTGCAAGAAGGAGGGTCTTGGCCGCCCTGCTTCTCTGACAGGGGGAGGGAGGAGTGCCAGCGCCGCCAGAAGACTCTGGCTCCCGGCTCCGGGGAGCCCCGGGCTTTTTGGCTTTGGGAGTTGGAGGTGGGTGTGTGGAGGGGTCTGGGGAAGGGAGAAGGAAGGCAAGGCAAGGCGCTTGGACTCCCCAGAGACCTGGACAAAGCTGAGACAATGGCACAACTTGATTGAACTTGGATGGTTGCCACTGCAGTGTATTGGGAGAGGGGTCCCCATCCCCAGCTGTGGGGGGGGGGGGTCGGGGTTCTTAGGCACCTGGAGAGTGGAAGGGAAGGGGCCTTCTGGGGAGGGTCTCCCTGGCCCAGAAGCTCTGGGGTGTAAGGAGGTAGAGGGGTGAGACCTAAGGTGGGGAGGTGGGGGTGAATTTGTGACCCCACAGCTGGTTGGATTCCTCTGAGAAACCATGAAGCCTGGGACTCTACTCTGGGAAGGGATGAGCAGCAGTGGAATTTGGGAGATGCATGGTGGGGTTCCACAGACCACTCCTGTGGGGTGGTGAGGGGGGCCACGCATAGAGGCTCCCCACTAAGGGGAAGTGAGTGTGAGCACAGCCAGCCCAGGATCCTCAGAGCTGACTTGGAAATCGCACTTCCAAGAGAGGATTAGGAAATTCCAACAGCCAAAGAAAGAGAGCTGATGCTTTCTGGTTTTTCTGGGAGCTTCCCACCCCAATATACACACTCCCTCCCCTCAGCCCACTCTGACTTGCCTGGCTGAAGGAAGTTGGAGGTTAGGCCAGAGACCTGATGCTGAGACCACTCCCACCCCCAAACTTCCTCAGGGCTTTCAACCCCAAGAGCCCAGACTTGCACCCTGGAACATGCTCTGCTTCTCCATGGTTCCTTGGGGAGAGCCCCAGGAGCCTGCTAGGGACCCCACTGCAGCTCTGCACACACACGCCTAGGGTAAGATTAACTGAACCAGGCAAGGCCTGGCAAGGGCGAGGCGTCTGCAGCACTGGGTGCCCTTGGAGGCCAGAGTCCTGCTGGCCCCCAACTTCTTGTCCCCCACCACAGTGGGACAGACTGCAGCCCCTCTGGAATGGGACTTGGGACCCTTGGACTGACTTTGCTAAGATGACTGGTGGGATATATCTTTAAGAGGAACCAGTTTATGAACAAAGACTAGATCTGTGTAGGGACCTCTGGGGATCCTTACTTCTGGTGAGATCCTGGGGGTGAGTCCTGAGTCTCTGGGTCCTGGAGAAGGTAGAAGGAAGGGGCTCTTCCTGACCTTATTCCCAACTTCCATCACCACACCCCAGTTCAGAACCTACTTGAGATCCACGCAGGGAGTGCCCAAGCAGGATTATAATTGTCACTGAACCCAGATTTGCACTGGTTTTACACTTCTGTTCTTTGCCTCCCTCACCACTGGAAGATGTGAAAATCCTTTAGCTGGCTCCCTTTCCCTGAGCCCATCACTCTTTTCCTACACACAGCCTTTTCTAGGTTACGCTGTCATTTCTTTTGAATGGCTGGTCTCCCTGCCCCCTTGCACTGCTCCACCCCTTCCCACCGCACCCTGGGAGACCTAGGCTTTGTACACTGTGAGTTAGTGCCTACCCTGGGGCTATAGTTGCCGAGTACTCACCTAGCTGCTTACCAGAAACAGACTTCTGTGCAGGTGTGCCAGGGCGGGGAGCTGTCTGCCACAGCCCACGGAGGGGAGCAGGTCACATTACATGCACTCAGCCGGCTGCCTGCTAGGGTAGGGCGAGGTTGGGCTACAGTTTCCTTTCCACCCAAGCCCAAGACTTTCAGGCCAATTGTGTCGTTGGTAGGCAAAGAGAGAGGGGATGTTATAAAGTGGAGGTCAGTCCTCAAATCAGCAGAGTTCAGATATAAAATGTAACTACCCTGGCTGCAATCCGCAGAGGGAGAGCTTAGCCCAAGCCTTTGCTCCAGAGACAGCTCGAAACCTTCCCCGTAAATGATGCTTGATTGGGGCCAACAGGGATCCAAGAGAGGCTTGCCCCTCAGGTGCAGATTCCCCTGAAGCTCCAAAGGAGGCAGCATGGAAAGGATGGGAGGTACCAAGGTGAATGGCTTAATTGGCCCCCAGTATCTCCATTCCCCAGCTTTTGATGAGTCGAGCTGTGATCAGCCATTGGCCCCTCCACTTGGCTCAGAGCAGATGCCTGGATTACACGTCTATCATGGCAGACTGGCTCCGTAAGCACCGTTCTTGCACATCTCTCCTGGAGACCCCTCCCTCTCTCCTGCTCCAGAAATCACCATCCCTCGAATTTTTCTAAGCAGGAAACCCCAGGGTGCAGGCACCTATCCCATTCAGCATTCCTAGATTCTGTCCTAGAAGGGGCTTTTAGCCAGAGTCTGGGGACCAGTGGGAACATAGTCCCGCTCACAGCACTTGCCTCACTCAACCCACAGAGACCCCCCTGGGGCATAGGACTTCAGCTTGGCACAAACCCAGCCTCTGTGAGAGGACAAAATGCCTAGGGACAGCAGAGCCAACGAGCTGCTTCTTGTTAGCGGGTTTTATGGGGCTAGGCACGCACAACGCAGGCAACCACACTTGCCGGCTTAACCTCTTCCTGCAAAGCCCCTGCGCTGAGCTTGAGAAGCAGGGAGGAGAGAGGTGCCAAGCGGGAAGCGTTATAATAAGGAAGACTTAATGTGGCTGTGTCCGACATCTGAACCGATCCCTTTCACCCTATGACAGAGCGCTCTAAAACACCGTCTATGCTAAGCGCTTTATAAACATTCACTTCTTTAAGCCCGACAACCATACGAGGTATATTTTATCATCATCCCATTTCACAAATGAAGAAACTGAGACACAGGGAGGTTAAGTAATCATATCTAAGACCACAGTGGTGGGATCTGTTCTCACACCTGGATCTGTCTGACTCTAAAGCCAACCCCTCAGCGCTACTGTTATAAGGAGATCATTCTCATTGACACTGATCTAGGCCCAGGGAATACCAAATGCTGAAGGTGCACAAGTTAAGAGTATTTGAGGCCCCTGCAAAGGTCTGCGGTCCGCCTGGAAGTCTAGTGGGAGCGAGGTGGGAAGAGCACTGGACTTGCAGAGTCTGCTGACCCGATTCGGGACCAGGGCTCCATTACACTCAGCCTTGAGACTTACAGAGGTTGCATAGCCTCCAGCCTCAGTTTCTTTCTCCATAAAACGGGCCTAACTCCTGACCAGTCTACCTCCCTGGGACGTAGTCATGACAGTAAGCTGATTTGCAGAGCAAAGTGCTTTCAACCTGGGAGCTTTTACAAGTGATATTTACTAAGTTGACGTCCCTTACAGGCAGGACGAGTCCCTCCCGGATTCTTCAAGTTTGCTTTTTCCCTTCATTTTTTTCTTTCCATTTTGCTAGAACCCTAATGAGGATGCCAATTGGAATAACAGACTGAATAACTTCCTGGCTTCGAAAATATTTTTGATTTTTTTCTCAAATTCTCAATTACTCATCTTCAGATTTCTGTTCAGTCCAAATTCTATGCTAACTAGGATGCCGTATTTATACATCCTATTTTAATGGCAATTTGCATACAGATCGGCCACTTAAAAAAACGTAATCATTTAAAAAACCACCTTACTTCTCCAGCCTCTACGATGTGATACCTTTGCGCCAGCTGTTATGCTGGGTGCTCGAGCTGACCCTTACGAGCTAGCCTTTATTCGTTCACTTATTCAGCAAACTAGCGAGCACCTCGCAGATGCCAAGCCCAGTGCTGGGAACCGGGAGTACAGTAGTGATCCTCTGCCCTCAGGGAGCTTATATCTTTCAGGGAAAACAGATAAATAAAAGTCAGTGAGCGCATACATGCATTATTGGAGGGGGAATAATGCAGGAGGATGCGGCCTGGCTGAGGGAACAGCATGCAAATCACTGTGACACCAGATGGAATGTGCAGGAAGCAGAAGCAAGCAGGGAGGGACCATAGCCTGAGTGTCAGGGAGGGCTTCACGGGAAGATGGCGTTTCCATTGGGCCTGAGAGCAAAAGTAAGCATTTTCCAGAGGAACCAGAGCTCGTTTGAGGAGAGAGGGAGGAGTTTTCCTCAGTTGAGACGCTGTGTTGTCATCCCCCAGTTTCTCTGCCCAGACCTACCATCACTGTGGTTTCGGTGATCACAGACACTCCTTGTCTAAGACAGAACCCTGACACGGAGAGCTGGACCCAAGTGTCACTGCTCAGCACCACCGGGAACCTTTCTGGAAGCCTTTGATAGCACAGCTGGCTTCTTCCCTCCAGAGCCTGGTCCCGGTTTCATCTCAGGCGAAGTTCATGGCCAGAATGATGGGCTGCCCTTCCTTTACCACGAAAGCAGAGTCCAGTGATGCTACCCGTGGGCAGGGTGTGTCGGATATGAGGTTTCATCCTCACCCTCACTTTCTTGGGATGCTTCAGGAAGTTCCTAGGAACACTGAATTCTTGGACATTATTGGACATTGAAATCTTAGGAAGCCTCTCTCCTGTGAAGACCCTGACATGTCACTGGGGGAGAGAAGAACACCAAAGCCCCTGCCCGTGTGCGTGCATACACATGCACCATACCCTGGCCGCTGTCCTCTACAGTCAAGAAATGCTGGACTTACAGAGGGTATGGCAAATACGAGTTTCCCTCATAAATTGGTTTTCCTAGGTGCCATTGGGGTAGTAGGTGGCTTATTCAAAAGAGGAGCACAGAGGGAAGTTGGGTATCTACCTTCTTGCTGGGAACTGAGCTGGGTGCTTTATTTTTTCCCTTGTTTATCCCAGCAACCGGGAAGAGCTGATGGTGATATGGCCATTTCTTGATGTGGGCATGCATTCGGGGAGGGAACATGCCTGTCCCGAAGTCACAGCCAGTACGTGGTGGAGCAGAAATGCAAACACACAGCTCTGGCTCCACAGCCCATTCCACCGTAGACTGAACGTGAGTCTAAGGAGCTCAGCACTTTCTGCAAGCTTGAGAATGCCTACACTCCCTTCTGGGATGGTCATTTTTTTATAAAGGAAAACTGTTAATGAGGTTCTTCAACCTCCAGGGAAGCAGCTTTTCTGCTTATTTTTTTTCCCCATATTCATTTGTTATATGGTGGTATTTTTGTCTAATCATAAGTTCCTAGGGGCCAGGGACTCTTACTCAAGTGGTGTCTATGTGGAATTTAATGACAACACATAGCTCACAGGATTCCATCATAAGAGCTTAATATAACAGTGCAGATTTATATACACCACCGTTAGCCTGTGCCACATCCCACTTAGAGCTCTTTAGATTGGGTCCAATCCTATCTCCTGAAATAGAACAGCTACATAAAATAGAAGCCGATCAGCCATCCACCAGTGAGGATTTATTAATCGCCTACCGTGTGCCAAGCATTGTGCCAATCACTACAAAGAAAACCAAAGACAACTTATTTCCGTCGCCATGATGGTATGATTAACCCATATACAGAGTTGGATGTTGATTTCTGACACTAGGAATAGCAGTAGCTGGAAATAGGGAGCAAGCAGGTGGAACGCATGGACTTATAGCCAGGTCAGGGAGCACTGCCTTAAAAGGTCATGAAAAGGCCAAGTGTAGACTGCAAGGACATCTGGAGAGTGTATTCAGGAAGGAGGAAGGTGTTCAGGTATAAAAGAAGAGGGAGAGGGGCGCCTGGGTGGCACAGCGGTTAAGCGCCTGCCTTTGGCTCAGGGTGTGATCCCAGCGTTCTGGGATCGAGCCCCACATCAGGCTCCTCTGCTGGGAGCTGCTTCTTCCTCTCCCACTCCCCCTGCTTGTGTTCCCTCTCTCGCTGGCTGTCTCTCTCTGTCAAATAAATAAATAAAATCTTAAAAAAAAAAAAACAAAGAAGAGGGAGAGAGGGCCCTGGGCCCAAGATGAATTCTCTTGAAGAGAGAATGTATGAGGCCGTGGGATCAATGGGTAAGACGTCGGAAAACTGGAACAGAAGGCACATCCCGCTCCGTCATCTTGGATGTCCTGCTAGCCCCTCATTCTCCTGGCAGTTGTCCGGTGCGCGCACACATGCTCGTGAGAGAGAGAGAGAGTGTGTGTGAGTGTGTGTGTGTGTGTGTGTGTGTGTGTGTATGCACACACATGCATGAAAGTGTTGGTGCTCCAGCTTGGAACATTTTCCCATGGATTCTTTTCAATTCTTCTCTAAGACTGTCGTAGACTACCAGGTTTTGATCCTGATAATCTGCCAATTGTGTGATTTTAAAAATAGGCTTTTAACAGCTCTAAACAGCAGTAGTATTTCTGCCAGTGAGTGGAATTATGGCTCCAAGGCCCTCAGGGAAAATAAATACTTGGGAATTATTCTTGGGTGTCAGGGTTTCTGGAATTTGACCCCCTAGACACCGTGGCTGAGATAACAGCAGTGTTCTGTGGCACAAATCCGAGACCTTGTTCCTTCATTTCTCTCTTATATGCAGTTGGAAAGCAGCACTTCTTTGGTTAATCAGATCCCTGGAAATGGATGCCTCTTGTCCGGAAAGAGCTCCCTAGTGAAATCCTTGTTTACGTTGTGGTGGATTTTCGTGTTCTAGAAATGTGTGCCATTTCTTCCTATTTTGTCCTATTACGTATGTATTCAGTTCCCATAATTTATACTGTCTCTCCCCGTTTAGCTCTCATAAATTCCTGGTGAACATCCTTGTATTTTCCAGGCCCTGGATTTGCAACCCAGATTTCCATACCTGTTGCTACTAAGTGCTTATTCTTGGAGCATTCTTCCAGAACTCGGAGCTCCCCACAGCAGTTTCACAGGAGTGGGTCCTTTAATATATGGGATTCATGTTTAACAACTTTGCAGATGCCTTTGAGGCTAGCATTGAGCTAATCTTGGGGAGGACTTACAAATCACCTTTTCCTGACAAGGTGGCTCTCTGAATGAGGAAAATCCATAGAGACCACTCTTCTCCATGCTTCTAATGCATTTTAGAATTATCTTCGAAATCTAATGAGCAGTATGTTTATTAATTGTCCTCTCTTGTCCTTGTTCAATTAACAGGGTCCTCCCTCCCCCCGACTCTTATAAATTAAATGTGAAGGGGGAGGTATATGGAATAACCCTGGTATTCTCCTGTGGCTTATAGAAATTGCTTTCATCTCCTGGAAGTGAACCTCATATTTGCTGTTACCAGTTAAGTGTTTGCTTTTCTTCTGGCGTCCCCGTTTGGAAACCCCTGGTGAAGCTGGGGGCCCAGAAGATCGGCATGTATGGTGTGTTTAGGAAGGGAGGTGGATCAAAACTGCTCCCCTTCAGTTCCCTCAGCAGGGAACTTCCACCAATCTCCACCCTGGCCTCCAAACCCTAGGGGGTAAAAGGCCAGTCCCGGTCCCAGGTCCGAGAAGCTAACCATACCTCCTGCAGGAGGGAGGAAGTCACGGCTTACTCCTGGATAGCCTGGCTTGGGAGCTTTGCTGCTATCTGAGAAACGAATTCTGGAAATTTGCACAGAGCTGTTCATTGTGAAAGGAGCTTGGATCCCCGGCAAGTCCAAGGCCCTTGGAAAAAATCTCGCTGCGCCAGGGAGGCACTGCCACCTGTAGGAGACCCCCCAAGAAGTCAGGACTCCTGGGTTTCGTTCTGGGTTTCACATAACCGTCTGCTCTGGCAAGCCTCTTGGCCACTCCTTGTCTCTCTTGTAAAGTTGAACTGAGACGCTCTCTAACCCAGAATGATTCTACCAGTAAAATAAGGCCATCCAAGTACAATAATGCCGGTCGTGTGAGTTGAGCCCAAGGACTCAAAAATAACCTGAATTTTTATTTCTGTCCGCTTCGCTTCCTTATCCCCATCTCCCGTCTTTACCTTTAACAAAGTAATCCAGAGGTGAAGCGAGGAGGGATATATTGAGAAGCAGGAAGGTCAGAAGCCAAGGTGTGGTCATGTCTTCAGCCTTGCGAATTTCACCCTTGTCTTCCTGCAGCGCTTCTGGCATCCCATAGAGCACAGCCCTTTCCCCGGACTTGCTCTCCGTGCCCTCCGCACACCCAGCACTCCTGCTCTTGGCTGTGCCTGCACCCTTCTGCTCCCACCAGTCGAGCCGAATGCTTACCAAGAGTTGTTCCCAAACCTGTTGACGCCAGTTGACATTATTCCACTCGATCCTTACATAAGCTGATGAAATAGGAGTGTAAAAAGAAAAACTCGTTTCTATAAAAACTACATTATTGGAGACTTGGGGGAGCTTGAAAAGGCAAGTTGTCAGTAAAACTGTTGTTGAGATAAGTGTAGGACTTAAAAGGTCCTAGGGGGAGATTATAAAACTCTAGAAGGATTTTGCTCTCAGATCACTCCACGTCATGAAAATCTTAAACTGATGCTGGATATAGTAAGGCATTGTGGATGTGGGGGCGCAGAGAGGGGGTGGAAAAGCAGAAGTGTGTCAGGGAAAACCCTGCTGGTTCTAGGACTTTGAACCGCATAGGTTGACTGGCGCCTGTCTGTAATTCTCTGTAACAAGGACTTGACATGTAATGAGTGCCCTAAGGAAGGTTTGGAAGGGCCTTCGGGGAAAGCCTTTCAATGTAGAAAAACCACCGTCTGCCCAGATGACTTGTATGTACATGGTAATGGGGGAGGAAGAGGCTGGGATGAAACCGCTCAGAGTGGACCTGGGTGGGGCAGGGCAAGTGGACCCATCTGCCTCCCTTTCAACCAGAGCAGCTCTGTGTTTACCTATTTTTTACACCGGGGACTTTGGGTAAAAATGTTATAGAGAGCTTTCCTCTTCTTCAAAAGGGGCTTGCAAACTATTCGAGTAGTTCATTGTTATGTCTCTCTTTCTCCAAATCTATGTGAGACTGAACTGCCCTCTCCCCAGTGGAGACTAGAGGACAGAGTTGGTTTCTTTGTTTTTTTTTTTTTTTAAGATTTTATTTCTTTAGGGCACCTGGGTAGCGCAGGCGTTGGGCGTCTGCTTTCGGCTCAGGGCGTGATCCCGGCGTTCCGGGATCGAGTCCCACATCGGGCTCCTCCGCTGGGAGCCTGCTTCTTCCTCTCCCACTCCCCTGCTGTGTTTCCTCTCTCGCTGGCTGTCTCTCTGTCACATAAATAAATAAAATCTAAAAAAAAAGATTTTATTTCTTTATGTGACAGAGAGCTAGCGAGCACAAACAGGGGAAGTGGTAGGCAGAGGGAGAGGGAGAAGCAGGCTCTCCACTGAGCAGGGAGCGCGATGCGGGCCTCAATCTCAGGACCCTGAGATCATGACCTGAGCCGAAGGCAGCCGCCTCACCGGCTGAGCCACCCAGGCGCCCTAGAAGACAGAGTTTTAGTGCCCAAGTCCTATCTTACGTTCATTCACTGCCGACTACTTTGGAGCGATAATTGATGAATTCTGTATTTACTCAAACCTAACACTCGGTTGATGCCCAGGCGGCTGGCACCTGTGAGGGGTGCCCCACTAGGGCTTCATTCTTCCAAATGGAAGAAAGGCTGGAGGGTGAGATGGAAAGGCGGGGACCCCTTTTCTGAGCTGAGAAGCAGCTCTGGGATCCATGCTGCCTCAGAACAAAATGGAAGAAAGAACAGGATGTTTTCGTTCCGGTCTGTTGCCTGAAGGCACCTTTCCCAGAAACAAAACCCGTTTGATTTTGATTAACTTTCTCTTCTTTTAATTTCAATCTTCCTTCTTCTGACTTCTTTAAGGATTATACGCCAAAGCCCCAGACCGATCATGAAGGCTCAGAGCAGAGATTTCAACTCAGTTGCCCAAGAAAAGCATGTGAATACCAAAAGCAGTTTCCTAGCCGGTCATTTCCTGTGTTCCCCAAATTGTTATTTTTTCCTACAATACGTATCTTTAGATAACAAAAACTCTTCTCCCTGTCGATCTGGGGAGGTGATGTGGCAGGAGGCATTCTGAGGAAAGCGTAAGTAAAGGACGTGTCAGCGAGGCTGGGGGGGGGGGTCACATGCTACAGCCCGCGCTGGAGTCCCTTGCTGATGCCGCAGTAAAGAGGTGAAGCGCCCAGAAATCTCAGGACTGACTTTGACACTGACTTGTTCCACAGCCCATGGGCAACATTTCCAGCCTCAGTTTCCCCTTCTTGAAAGGAGAACGGAGGGCCCCAGCCGTTGAGAAGCACACAGTGAGCGCGAGCTGGTTTGGAGGGGATGGAATGTCGATTTGCTGCGGGAATGCGGCAATCCGGTCTCGCGGGGTGTTGAAAGCAATCACCAGCTACAGAAAACGGCCAGGTATTTCTGTGTCTGAAGCACTCCAGATACTTCAATACCCGATGCTATAAAAACTGGGTAGGACGTCTGATCTGCCTTACAGAAATGTTTGGTATATCTGGCATGTGCAGGGGAGGGTTTGAGACGTTGAAATCTTTTCAGTTCCCTGTTAGTTTTTTTCCTCCATTTATCCTTCATCCTTCAGTGGGCAGAATGTCATGCCTGGGGCGTAGAACGAGTGGCTTTTTACCTTGCCTGAACACCTGCGTATAGTTTTGTTTCTCTGGAATAAGATCTTGACTCCATCCACTTACTGGTTAAGAATTAAGATTCCTTTTTCTTTTCATTCTTTTTGTTCAAGGCTTTATGCTAGGTGAGAGATGTGCTTAGTTTCACACGCATGGAAGACTGCCGGCAAAAATGAAGGTCTTTCACAGCGCATTAGCTGGGTTTTCTCTGTGATGCTGACCTTTGACCCCCACGCACAATGTGGTATTCAGCTGTCCTGTTCTCTGAAGTGAAAAACCTTCAGAGCTCTCAACAAAGATATTTCACCAAGAGTAAGCAGGCCGTGAACCCAATGACTTAAGATAAGAAGGCGGGTTAATTTTGAGATAAAGATGAAGGCAAGAGGGTTGTAAAAATGACAGTGCCCACTAAGGGCAGATCAGTGGTCCCCCCCGTGGTGGGGGTGACAACTCAGCCTTTCTTAAGACCTAGATTAAAGCAACAAGTAAACTTTCCATTCAATGGGACTTTTATAATGCTAGGATTTCTTGGGACAAACCTGCCCAGTGTTCCTTGGTAGAATTCATCAAAGAAGAATGAAGCATCTTAGTGGCTATTCAGAAGGCACAGATCTAGGGGGCCTCTTGGGAGCACTGCTTTTGGAATCCTTAACAAGCACTCTCATTCTAAGGGCCTCAAGGCTATAAGCATTTATGGGCTAGTTGGCAGGAAAGAAAACTTCACAAATAACATGGGGGCCCAGTCATTACCTTTAGACGAAGTGCTGAGAAGGTAACAGATTACAGCATTGCCCCCAGCCACCACCCCCCTTACTGCTCTCTAGAAACGTAAGGAAAGACTGAGACTCAG
Source organism: Ursus arctos (assembly GCF_023065955.2). NCBI lineage: Eukaryota > Metazoa > Chordata > Mammalia > Carnivora > Ursidae > Ursus > Ursus arctos. Next base: position 38,261,198 of record NW_026622874.1, read on the forward strand.
GAGCAAGCCTTGGGTGTTTAATTGTAAGGTTGGTCGAGGAGCGGGAGACAGAGAGGCGAGGTAGGGAAAAGTCATGGTGTGGTTTACACAAAAAAAAATCGCTTCCAAGCACTGTGCTCGGAATACTTGTCTGCCAGTTGAGCGAGGACCTCCAGATGTCCGTGGTGTAAGGAAACTGTTCTTTCCCTGCGTCTACCTCACCGTGGTAACTTGCAGATTTTTCCCCCATGAAGCTTTATTTTTGGAGACCACTGTAATTTACATGTTGGGACCTATTATTAACAGCTAGTTTTGTGCTGTTGTTGGAAATCTTTACATTAGGAAAGAATGTATGGGTTGTTTTTTGGGGGAAAATGCTCGGATTAAAGGTTACCTTGTATAATATCTCATATCTGCCTGGGGTCTGAGAATGGATTGGGAACCCACATCCCCCCCAAGCAAAGAAAGTTCTCTTGGTCGCCTGTAACTGTCTTCCCAAGTGACGAGCATTCACTTATCGAAGAACTGGCTATTTGGAGGGGTGGGGGAGGGGACAGATAATGTAAACACTTTTTTTTTTTTAATGTAAATACTTTTTAAGTTGTCTGTTCGGCCACCACTGTGGTGTAAGGACTGCAGTCCATCCTAGAAGACAGAATCGATGAGCCCCTGTAGGAGCTAGATAGCATAGTTCATAAATGGGAAAAGCAGAAGCAGTTATGCTATATTTAAATTTCAGCCCATAATTGGGTAATTGGAGAAAACCTCTATTTTATTAAATTCTACCATCCAGTGTTTGACCGGAAACCTTGGTGACCTCATGTTCGACGACTGTCTGGGATTGGAGAGTGGTTGAAGTTGGTGTAAGAATGGATCTTTCAAATGTCTTTATTAAAGAAATTGGGGTAATGTTCTAGTGCTTCTCCAGCGATTCCTTCAAAACAACAGTGCTCAACTCAGATGCTGTGCATTTTGCATTGGCCAGGATAGGGTAAGTGTTTTCCACAGAAGCGACAAGGCTTCGGGTTCTCAAGGAGCTCTCTTTATGAGAGGTCAAACAGTTTTACTCATAAACAGCTTCACAGCGAGTCTTGGATTTTTAAGCCGTTCTGGGCAAACTCTGCATAGGAGGGTTTTCTGGAAATAGGTTGGGGGCCACATAAAGTGTTGGCCTCTGGTGGGTAATTGTGCCGGATGATGGTTGTTAACCTAATGACGGAGCAAATAAGGTCCTGGTGTAACCTTCCCAACCACAGGAACCCAGTCCGAAGCTGTTACCCTCTTTGCCAAAAGTAGGTACATTGCCAGTTTGATGGCGATGAAAGTCCAAGGAAGGGGAGAGCAAAGGAAAGCTAGAACCTGGGATTCCCAAAAGAATAAAATTGCTTTGAAGAAAACATTTAGTAATAGTTGTTTTTCCATATGGCCTTCTTTCCTACCACAGACACTGGCAGGATTCTCCGCCATAGCCATAAAAACATTTTAATATGACCCCTTGATTTGTTCCTTCAACACGGTTTTTATTGCAATCTATTCTGTGCCAGACCCCGCCATTCAACCCCTCTCACCCTATAGAGGAAGATGCTTTGCTGTCATATATGCCAGGGACTAAACTCCCAGGAAAATGGGTAGAAGGGAACACCAGTCAGTCAAGGGCCACATACAATGAAAGACCAACATTTAAGGGGTTGGCAGAGGAAGAGAGAGTCTGGATAAGGGGGTTCAAGAAGAGAGTGCTGTTGTTGAGGCAGAGAAAGGGAAGAATTTCAAGGAGTGACTAAAACTGATAAATACCACTGAGAGGCAGGAAAAATCAGACTCAAAAGTCCTAACTGGATTTAGCAATGTACATCCCTGACGGGAGAGATCTTAGTGAAGCAGCGGACGTGTAGTCCAGGTTCCAGTAGACGGAGGAGTAAACCCCAGGTCAGGTGGGGATGGTGAGTGGAGGTGGTCTAAAGGACAATGCTGGCCTGCAAATGCAGGTTCTCCCCACGTGGCTCATGAGTCAGGAGGCACCAGGATTAAACCAGAGATAACCCTCTCCTGCTGGATTTGCTTTTACCTGTTCAGTCCTATTGTCTATGCTAGAATTTTTTTTTAAAGGTTTTATTTATTTATTTGACAGAGAGAGACAGCCGGCGAGAGAGAGAACACAAGCAGGGGGAGTGGGAGAGGAAGAAGCAGGCTCCCAGAGGAGCAGGGAGCCGGATGCGGGGCTCGATCCCACAACCCTGGGAACACACCCTGAGCTGAAGGCAGACGCTTAATGACTGAGCCACCCAGACACCCCTATGCTAGAATTTTTGTGTTACTTGTACTGCAGGATACAATTTTATTTTGTCCTGTTCCATCCTCCTCCAATGCTGATGCTGATTCTCCGCCACCAGCTGGGCACCCTGTGGTTCATCTGGGTACTGACACGATCTACCTGGAGAGAGCGTCAGATCCCACAGGTTAAGGGCTCAGTTCTGCATGACTACCCCCCACTCACTTCACATGCCAGGTGCAAGTCTAGGTGGCCACCGCCTGGCTATAAACTGGAGGGTCCCACATCCCCTCCTTGGCTTGGATCATTGTGTTCAAGTAGGTCACAGAATTCAGAAAAACATTTACTTACTGGAGTACCGCTTTATCGTGAAAGGATACAACTCAGGAACAGCCAGATGAAAGAGACACAGAGGACAAGGTACGTGGGAAGGAGTGTGGAGCTTCTCTGTTCGATGAGTGGGCTGCCCCCACATCTCCCTTTGTTCATCAACCCTGGACGCTCTCTAAACACTGTCCTCTTGGCTTTTTATGGAGTCTTCATCATGCAGGCATGATTGATTAAATCATCGACCTTTGCCAATTGATTCAGCCTACAGGGAATGAAAGTTCCAACCCTCTAATCATGTGGTTGGTTCCCCTGCCTGGGGTCCAAAAGTCATCACATTGACGTAATAAGTAAAGACGCCTGTATCACTTTCATCACCTAGGAAATTCCTAGGATTTTAGGAGCTCTGTGCCAGAAACAGGACAAAAACCAAATACATATATTTACTATACATTACAACATCCGAACTTGACCAGTGTTTTAAATGGGGAAATAATTCATTTTATTCAACATGTATAATTGGCTCTCAAAATAACATTAGCAATACAACCAATATGGAATAATATTTTGTACAGTGTCATTTTACCAAAAGGTTAAAGAAAATATAGTTTCAGGTATAATGTAAACAAAATGCAATCAGGGACAGAAGAAATAACATTAGGTACTTTAAGATAAAACTTTAGTGAAGCTAGTGCCTTTAGACATCAGTAATAAGACTTCAAAGTAAAGACAACTGTAACTTAGTACTTGCCTACATATTGCCTAGTTGACTTTTTTTTTTTTTTTTTAAATAGGCTCCGTTCCTAGCATGGAGCCCAGTGCAGGGCTTGAACTCACAACCCTGAGATCAAGACCTGAGCTGAGATCAAGATCAAGAGTTGGTGGCTTAACCCTACCCAGCTGACATTTTGGACATAACATACTTCAGTTGTTTTCAGCAATACTAGAAAGAATTTACACACACACACACACACACACACCCTCTTATCCTAGTAAAATAAAAATTAAATCTTTTGCATAAAAACATTAAAAACAAACTTAAGAGGGAGGAAGGATATACTTACTTTTAGCTTAACTTAGTTTTCATCATTATTTTTTAAGAGGCAGTCATGATTGGCTGTCGGTTGTGGTACAGAGTTGAAACTACTCTGGTTTCTATGGTCAAGTGCAGGCTCAGCAATTATTCGAATTCTTAGTATGGTTTTCTTTAGAGGCTATAACACAAGAATCGTGGTGGTGTGCGTGGTCAGATTTGGCAACTGGTGTACTAGAGCCATGAGTTCTTCTGTGCGGGGAAAGTACCTGGAAGGTGAAGTCATTAAAGGGAACTCACTCCTGATGCCTGCAATGGGGAAGACTCTCCTACAAGGAAAGTTTTGGGGGGTTTTATTTGGTTTTTTAATTGTAGAGGGTGGGCAGCATAGGTCCACCATGAAAAAGTAGCCTCGGAAGAGGTAAAAGTTGCCTGTAAGTGTTAAGACGTTCCAAGGAACAGACTGAAAATGAAGGGGGAAATGCACAGATAGGGGGATACTGCAGAGTCTGCATAAAAGTATTTAGATCTTCAGTTTTCATGTGTTTTTATAGAGTTTATCTAAATTAAAGTACTATAATCATATTTTCAGGCGTTTAAAAAGCCTAGTTCTCCAAACACTTCATACTTCCTTGTTTATTCTGAAACAAAACCATTTTATCAGCTCTTCATATTATTTCAATCTCTCTTCAAGATGTCCACACAGGGCCCAAGAAGTATCTCAATGGCCTCCACATTTGATGACAACATTTGACCTCTCTGGTTGATGATGTCCTGAGTGGGTGCCGAACAGGGCAGGCTCTCCAAAACATTCTGATTCATAATGCCTCAGAATCCCCACTTCCTGTGGCTTCGTTTTTCAATCAGTAGTTTGCATTCATCTGACTAAATATGTAGAAATTCTCTGCATTTTCATCCTGAAGAAAAAATCTTTCTTCAGACTAATAGGTTTCTCTTCCAACACATCCGATTTTTTTTTTTTTTTTTGGATTAGGTTTGTCTTCCAACACATCTGATTTTTTTTTTTTTTGATACTTAATCTTCTCCAGGAAGTTGAAAAAGGGCATGCAACTAATGAAAAATTCTTTCCTTTTTTTCTTTTCTACTCTGGCTGTCTTTGTGATTGATCAGTAAATGATTCTTACTTGACCCCTAAAGGTTTCCTTCTGTAGTTACGATAGTAGTCGTAGGTGTGGCATAAGAGGACGTCACAGTGAGCTCTGCATAAAAGCACCACTGTTACACTGACCAGTGCAGCATTACTAGTTCCTAAGCCCCAGATGTCATCGGCAAAAAAGCAACTCCCATGATCTCCCTGTTCAGCAACCTGCCCTTCAGGCTTGACTCTCATGTCATACAGTCCATTGAATACCTGAAAAAGCAGCTCCTCCTCAACATCGCTAAAGGGGAAGAGATTTTAGAGGTTTCTTTCAGTTTCTATATTTGATCCTCTGTCTTGGGATAGAGACGACACAACTTTGTGGTTCATAGTATATACTCCATCTTCATTGCTGTAATCAAATGAAAAAGTCAGCTGACCTAGGACATCGCCCTTTAACCTAGGAAACACTTCTGAATTCATTTGCATCCAGCAAGGCATGAGAGAGGAACATGTCCTCTTGACCTTGGAGATGTCCAGCGCTTGCAGATCCATGGTTTCGGCAAGACTGGGTGCACAAGCTCTTCCGCATAAAGAAGGGGTCTCTAAATGCCCTCATACTCAAGTCTAGCCTGGGCCCTACTCCATCGCTATCTACTTTCTTTCTTTCTTTTTTTTTTTTTAAGATTTTATTTTCAAGTGAGCTCTACACCCAACGTAGGGCTGAAACACACAACGCCGAGATCAAGAGTCCCATGTTCCACCAACAGAGCCAGCCCCCGCTCCCCACTGCTGTCTACTTGTTAGCACAGACCAATCTGCCCAAACAGGGCCACTCCCTAAATCAGCCTCTGGACTTCCCATCAGCATCTAAGATGAGCACCTGAAGGAAAACAGCCAGGTAGGGCACAGACCTCAGTGCCGAGAAGACCCATTGGCGGTCACCGGATGTTGATAGACAACGGGTGAGGGAGCCAGTGGGCAGGACTTCTTCTGGTGGGGTGGAAGCAAGCAGGAGCCACTCAATGGATGCTGTTGACCCCAGAGCCTAAGCTGTGAGGGGCCATGGTGTTGACAGCTTCGACTCTGAAGACTGGCCTGTGCCCCACATGGAACACAAAGCTGTCCGAAGAGGAAGCACCTCTAATGCCACTTGGCCAGCCTCCCCATGATGTGTGAGGGTGCAAGAGGAGTTCTAGGGATGATGCCGCCAATTCTGTGGCCCTTGTGGAAGGCCCTGGGCTGTACCATGTGTAGGGTGCCCCCCTCCCCAGCCACAGAGTGCCCTGTTGGATCCAGAAGACCCCATCAAGCAGTCTCACTTGGGGGTCATCCAGCATTTGCCCCTCTCCTCACTATGATTCTTACCACGGGTTACAAAGACTTTCTTTGCAAAACCACGTCCAGAAGATTGAACTTCATATTCACGGGCCAGGTAGCATCCTGGCTGAGTTTTTCTAGATCCTGGAATGGGGTGGTCCAAAAAGAACGCCTACCCACCAAGTGCTAAGTCAGTCATCCTTGGCCGCTGGCTCTTCCTCCCATTCTGCTGCCACCTCGGTCCGTTTTTACCCGTTCTCCCGCAGCCTGGCGGCACTGAGATTTTCTGTGGCCGTTCTCACGTTAAAGAAGTTTGCCTTTCCAATCGGTAGGAGTCAGCTTGGGCAAATATGAAAGAAAGGTTTCTGTCAAGTTAGACTGTCCTACGTTCTTCTTTTTGCGAGTGAACCAGGACCCTGTCACTCCTTCAGGCAAATTCTGTTTTGGTTTGCAGGCTTTGGACGTCGAGGAACTAAACCATTTCTTTTTCACCATTCTCAGTGTCCAACTTCGGTAACTGTTGAGATGCGGTGTAGAAGTGATGGAGCAGACACAAAATAAATTTGACCTGGAGGCCACCTTTTTGTGCAAAGAGCCCCTTGAGGTGCATAAATGATCTCGCCCTCCAGTGGAACACCATTTGGAAAGCTGCCAAATAACACACTGCAGAAGTAATGCCAAATGGTCCCCTAGTGATCTGAGTAAATGCCTAACTTAGTTTTGCTATTCTGTGACCACCCCTAACTTCAGTTCTCTCTCTCGTGATGGGAGTATGTGTAGTATACATAGTGGTTAAAATCAGAGTCTTTAGAGTCAGACAGATCCTGATATTAAACTTGGGCATGTAACTTTACCTTTCTTGTGTTTTGGCTTTCCTAGAGGTAAGATAGAAATAATATCTATGGGGCGCCTGGGTGGCACAGCGTTAAGCGTCTGCCTTCAGCTCAGGGCGTGATCCCAGCGTTGTGGGATCGAGCCCCACATCGGGCTCCTCCACTATGAGCCTGCTTCTTCCTCTCCCACTCCCCCTGCTTGTGTTCCCTCTCTCGCTGGCTATCTCTATCTCTGTCAAATAAATAAATTCAAAAAATCTTAAAAAAAAAACAGAAATAATATCTAACTCAGGGTTAATATGAAGAGCAAATGAAAATTAAAGGCCAGCAAAGTGCTTGGTATACATATTTAAGTACTGGGCACACAGTGACTATTGTTTTCGTAATGATTTGGTGATATTCACAAAGAAAAATAAGAGGAGAGTATGTGCATGGATCAGCACAAAAGTGGCATCGCCGCTAGACAATAACGTAAAATGCAGGCCCTTCTGGCAAAGGCAGGTGCCACAGGATCAGTATAAAGGGCAGCATCTTAAAGATGCCTTTCAAGAAACTGTTTCGGGGGCGCCTGGGCGGCTCAGTCCATTAAGCATCTGGCTCTTGATCTCCGTTCAGGTCTTGATCTCAGGGTCGTGAGTGCAAGCCCCACATTGGGTTCCATGCTGGGCATGGAGCCTATTTAAAAGCAAGCAAGTAAGCAAGCAAGCAAGAAAGAAAGGAAGGAAGGGAAAAGGAAAGAAAGAAAGAAAAGAAAGGAAGAAAGAAAGAAAGAAGGAAAGAAAAGGAAAGAAAGAAAGAAAGAAAGAAAGAAAGAAAGAAAGAAAGAAAGAAAAAGAAAAAGAGAGAGAAAGAAGTAGAAAGAAAGAAAGAAGAAAGAAAGAAAGAAAGAAAGAAAGAAAGAAAGAAAGAAAGAAAGACTGTATTTACACAGTGTGTTCAGTAGGAGAAGCATGGAGACACTGCTTTGATTTGATGCAAGCTTATGGACAGATAACAGACAAATGAGTGAGTGAGAGAGCTGTATTGACTCCACAGACTGGAGCCCATCCCCTGGGTTTCAACATTTCTAAAGTTGGAGGGTATGGTGCAAAGACTGTGAATGTTCATTAGTATCATTTGGTTGTCCCCTCAGGTTCCTAAATTAGTTGTCTTCCAGAAAGCCATGAGTCTAGTAAAACTTCAGACTTCCGTCTACTTAGGTACAGGACACTGCTACACATTTGTCCAGCAACATAGAGCTTAACGTTGGTTACGTTTGACTGGGTGGAGAGCTTACGTTGGTTACGTTTGACTGGGTGGGTCTAAGGAATAGCTCATGTCAAGTCAGATTCCATGCTGATTACATGAACAGCAGCTTTTCACAAAGCAGGCTTACATGGATGGCTTGGCTACCATGGAAATCTTTACCATTGAATCCACACGGACTAAGAAATGGTCAGTTATGAAGTGTGCCCTTAAATTCTCCTACCTTCTTGTGGCTATTTCTTAGGAAATAATGATCCCACGGTGCCGATGGAAGCACTGGATAAGCTCCCCCCGTAACAAATTGGTGAGCCTCCCTGGCAGGGAGGCCCCTCTAAGCAGTGTGTAAGCTCAGCAAGATCGTATGGAAGCAGGCAGACACGAGGAATTAGGGTCCAGTGCTTTTCCCGCTAGGTTTTAGGATTTGGAACGTGTGTTTATTCTGTTTTGCTGGCTTCCCTTTTTCATGTGCCTTGTTCTGTTTTTCTTGTGTAGATTAAATGTGGACGGTATTAGGGTAATTACAGGCAGGACGTTTGGGTGGCGCATTAGCCCTCGATTCTGAGGCAGGATTTTTGACCGAGGCTCAGTGAATAGAAAAAAGATGATCTCAGTTTCTGCGGAACTCTAAGGAAGAAGTTAGAAAGTGGACTTTTTATTTAATAGAGTAAAAGGAAAAAAAAAAGGTGATAATGGAAGGCCAGGGAATGGAGTGTGAAGACTGAATGTAATACAAAGAAGTCAAAAAAAAGGGGGGGGGGAGTGATGTGTTCAGAGGGAACGCCTGGCAGTTCCATTTGGTTTGTGGTGGGAAGCCTCATTCCGCGAAGAGAGAGTAGCTTACAGGCTCGAGGTGTTTATTGCCAGCTCAGCATTTCACACCAGCAGTCTGGCCTGAATCTTTTGGAGCTGCCAGAAACTGCTCAGGGTTGCACAGATGTGTTAGCCTAGGAGTCTGAATTTAGGGCCTGATTCCTATCTTTTTTCACCTCTTTTGATTCTCACTGTAAGCTAACAGCGTGATTTGAGATCTGAAGATGAGTGGCCGCTTGTTAATGTCAGGGGCTTTGCTGTGTGGCCACAATGGTAACAGAACCTTACACAAGACATACGCACTCTCTACGACTTCTTCCAACCTGTCTGTGTAGCAGGATCTGCGTTTCTAACTACCAAAGGCTGTTGCTTCTGTCAGTCCCGCATAAATCATTGTAAAAGCCGCAAATATGTTTGAAGCCCATCTTACTTTAAGGCACTGCCTGATTCCGGTGGAGGATGGGCAGTGAGGTGCAAATGACCCTAGTGTTTCTCCTTTTTCCTTTAATTTTCCTCTCCTGCCTCCCCTTCCCCACCTACTGCCCCCTCCTTTTTTTCCCCTGAGTCAAAACCTAGCCAGTAGTATTGTTGGTAGAAAAATCTGGTTTTGACTTGTAAGCTGAGCAAGTTAGATCAGAAGGGCGCTAAGAGGGAATAAAAGCGAAGGTCCTTCTTAGTCCAGAATTGCTTTTTGGTTCAGGATTTGTCAGTTGAGGAATTCCTATTTCTTTTCCTTTTCGCCTTTCCATCTTTAGCGTGGTCTAGCCCGGCGGTCGGCAGACTTTGGCCTTCTGGGCTAGGTCTGGTCCACTGCCTGTTTTTGCCTGGCCCAAAAAGCTAAGAATGGTTTTCATATTTTCAAGTGATTGGGGGGGAAGTTTCAAAAGAAGAGTAATATTTTGTGACACATGAAAATTACGTGAAATTCAAATTTCATTGTCCATAAATAAAGTTATTTGGGGACATAGCTGCCTTCATTCGTTCACCTACTGCTTGTGGCTGCTTTCCTGCTACGGGGCAGAGATGAGCCGTTGCAACAGACACCATATGGCCCTCAAAGCCTGAATTATTTACTATCTGGTTCTTTACGGGAAAAACCTGCCAAGCCCTGCTCTAGGCATTTCACGTGAATCTTTCCAACTTTTCAGAAGATTGTCAGTTATCTCTTAATTCCTTACTGCTTTCAAGAAAATGCAGAAATGCAGACACTGTGGTATGATTTCCTTTCGGTTAGCCAGGGATTTGGAAATTGTGTGACAGACTCCTAAGAAAGGTCTCAGGAAGAATAGGGGTGAGAAGTGGGGAGGAAACAGGAAGTATCTTATGAAATTTTAAATCAAATATCATTTTCATCCCTTTCCAAAAATCTATAAGATGGGACGTCTCTGATGGTTTGGGGAAGGAAAGGAAATATTGGTTTCAAACAGTACCCAGCTGCCTATTCTTAGAGCCTCCTTGATATTTGCTCTGATAAAAACATAGAAACTCCAATTAAGATCGCTTTTCTCCATTGACATCTTAATTTCGTGACTTTTTAGTTTTTTTCAAGATAGGTTTTTTGCCTAAGTGAAAAATCAAAATTGTTTTTCCCTTGGGGCGCCTGGGTGGCTCAGTCGTTAAGCGTCTGCCTTCGGCTCAGGGCATAATCCCAGGGTCCTGGGATCGAGCCCCACATCGGGCTCCCTGCTCCACTGGGAGCCTGCTTCTTCCTCTCCCACTCCCCCTGCTTGTGTTCCCTCTCTCTCTGGCTGTCTCTCTCTGTTGAATAAATAAAATCTTTAAAAAAAATTGTTTTTCCTGATGTTCCACTTTCCAAACATTTTGCTTCATAGGTGCTGAACTACCGGTTTATACTTGGGGAAACGGAGGCTAGGAAAAACTAGTTGAACTCTGGTGATAAAGAGCAGTGGAGATAGAGGCCCATCTTCAGTATTCCAGAGCTTGCCCCAAGGGCTGCCGCTTCTTCTTTGAAGGTGACTTTGATGGCACCCCTAAGAACGTTCCCCTTTTCTTGAGAGAGATTCCCAGTTACCTTTCACTCGGTGGGGGATTTAAATTTCCTCATTTGGACACATCTGAAAAAGAGAGGACAGTGCCTTGTTTTTTCACTCTTACCCCCGTGAAAACAGTAGAGGAGGGGAAAGGCTGGAGGCAGGCAAAAAGGAAATCTCTGAAACTAGAGAAAACTCAAACAAATTGTGGCCAGCCGACTCAGCATTCCTCACCCACAGTTGGTCCTAATTAAGGAGACTCCCGTTAAACAGCTCAACTTTCTGCTCTTTTTTTTCCCCCTTTGCTCTGGCCCTGCCAGCTGACATGGCAGAGCTCTAACGAAACCACACCTCGGAAACAGTCTCTCATGTCTTCCCCTTCTACTCTCACTTCTGTCTCTTGCCCACTACCCTGCAATGACCCTTTCCCACGTTAAGACCCCAATAAAATATATTGACACCTCTAATCCAGTTGCGTCCATTTCGTCCCAGAGAGCGCTCCAGAAGCCGTTTGCAGGGCTGGAGCTGTGCATCGTCTCGTTAGAGAAGCCCACGTCCAACCTGATTTCATCATAAAAAGGTGGAATTTCTCCAGGATTAGTTTGCTGCCAAGTCAAAGCGCTAACTCCTTCCACTTTGCTTGACTCCTTGATTTTCTCACTCCGTAGCTTCTCCTGAGCCTAGCTGATGGATTTGGATATTTTATTTCGGCTCTAATGACCTGTGTGGCCTTATGATCAAAAGCTTAATATTAATCTTTGCATTGGAAACGACTGAATGATGGAGGTGGTCAGCGTCCCATGTAGCCTACTGGTGGTGGGGGTGTTGATGGGTAGATAAAAAATAAGGTAGTTTTCATCACTTAATGGTTATATTAGCCTGCCCGGGCTACTTTGCCAAAATACTATAGACTGGGAGACTTAAACAACAGAAACTTCTTTTCTCACAGTTCTGAAGGCTAAAGTTATAAGATTGAGATGCTGTCAGGTTGGGTTTCTCGTCAGATCTCTCTTCGTGGCCTGTAGACAGCCATCTTCTCTCAGTGTCTCTGCATGACCTTTCCTCTGTACACAGGAAGAGCTCTCTGGTGTCTCTTCTTCTTCTTACGAGGATACCAATTCTGTCAGATTAGGTCTCCACCCTAATGACTTCATCTAGCCTTAGTCACCTCCCTAAAGGCTCCATCTCCAAATGTATCATGGGGAGTTATGGCTTCCCTTTAAAGATTTGCAGGGGGAAGGGACACAATGTCTATAACGATGGTCTAGCCTTAAGAAACTCTCTTAACTTTAGAGCAAAGATGAAATGCCAGAATCAAGAAGGCAGTGCTTTGAAGCATGGTGTTATGAGGCAAGATGATAATTTTAAAAGCTTTTTTTTTCTAGGCCATAGACATTTGAGAATCTGAAAGTATGTTCCAAGTCCAGAAAATTGCACATAGGCACAGAATTTTGTATGTAACTGCAAGGGCATCCAATTCTCCAGACCAATTAAGGACTCGATGCTGGGGGGCGAGTTCTCTCAAAGCATTCTTGCCTCTGGTGAGATGACGTCTGTACAGATTTGGGCAGAGGGTACGAAAGGAAAACATATGGCTTGATTTTGACCGAATGGGGTTCTGCTTAGGGCTGAGCCTGTGATCCTACGGCCACTGCTCAAAAACCTTAGGCCCCGTAGGAAGGGAGAGCGAGCTCCAGCGGACGAGCCAATGGTCACTGTAACTTGAGCAAGAGTTGAGATGGGCTACAACTGGGGCCGAGCAGACAGAAGTTTTCTCACTTCTCTGTTACATCAGGCATCCTCAGAAATAACAGAAGTCCTTTCTCAGTGAGCACATTACGGCAACGTTTCATAGGCTTGGCGGGCTAACAGCCTTGCGTTTATTTACATTATCCCCTTTCTACATGCCACAGGGAACGTTGGCAGTCACTGTAGAAATTATGAGCTGAGTGACTTCAAAGAAAAAGACAACAGTGGAAATCTGTGATTTCTGAATTTTACAGAATAGCCAAGGTACAGTAGGGCATTGGGGCCTAATTTCCTTGGTTTTTTGTATCAGCTGGCTTTGCTCTCCAAGAAATACCTTCAAACTTTGGGGTATTAAGGCTCCAAAGCTGTGCTATTTCCTGATTTTTCAATGGTGCCAATAGTACCATGTAAGCTAATCTGTAGGAATTAAATCTGAATTTTGGGTTCCCAGCCTACAGTCATTCACAAAATTAGCCTCAGCGTTTGAGAGCTGAACAAAATTAGATAGTTCTGTGATTCAAACTGGAATTTAGGAAGTGTCTTTAATAAGTCACTGAAACCATTAGTTTTCTTATGCGCTGGAATCCTGGTATGAGCTTACTGCCAAAATATCAAGGAGGCCAAACTGATGTTCCTAATTGTACATATCCTCCAATTTCATATCAGACTCTGGTTACCTGGTTCTTTAGAGTCCCTTCTTCTGGGTGATCTTTACCCCTGACTTGGCAAACCCTTAGCTCAGAAAATTTACATTGGCTTCTTCTCCCCCTCCCCCCTCTTCCTCTAAATCTCTCCCTCTGTGCAATTCGTCCTTTCCTCCCATTGCCTGGCTTTTTGGCCAGATCAGGCTAGCTTGCCGTGGTCTCTGCCAAACCACAGACATGTAATGAAGCAGACACTGTACTCCCCCTTGCTCTTGGAGTGCTCTGAGGCCATATGGGGGTGGGGAGCGGGAGAGGTTACCGACTTTGAGAACTTCGGAGATACTTGAGTAGAATGTTGGTTTCTCTACATGGCCTTGATTCATTTGCAAAACTGAACATCACAAACTTGCCCAATTACATTCTGACTCTTTCATTATCTTTTTCTTTTTTTTTAATCACTTATCCTCCTTAACCTCTCGAAGGCTCTCTGAGGACTGTGGCTGATAATTCAGTTCATGTATTCAACAATTCTACCACATTTGGTGCCATCAAGGAATGGATAAGCTGAGGTTTAACTGCACACCATAGCTTTCCCAGGTCATGGATCAACTGTGATCGCTGTAGCAACTAATGAACTCCAGCTCTTCAAAGCTGACATTTCATCGACCAAAAGTTTCCTGTTTAGGACAGCGCTTTCCAAAGATGCAAGTCACATATGTAATTTAAAATTTTCTGGTAGAGACGTTTTAAAAAGTAAAACAGGTGAAATCAATTATAACATGTTTTCTTTAACCCAATATATCTAAAATGTTATTTTAGTATGTAATATGAAGTTGTTAGTAAGATGCATTATAATCTTTTTTCATACTAAGTATTTGAAATCTGGTACTAAGTCTTTGAAATCCTACTGCACATCTCAATTTGGGCTAGCCACGTTTCAAGTACTCAGGAGCCACGTAAGGCCAGGAGCTCCCATGTAACACGGGTCTAGAAGACCACCACCTCGTTAACAAAGGAGGGCAAGTGAGTCCACTTGCTGCAGGGACCAGAGATGGAACATCACTGACTAATTCTCTCATTAGGAACCCACGTCTCCACGGCTGTCTGAGTGACCTTTGGGGAAGGCTGAGCTCGCTCCCGGCTGAGTGGCTCACCTCCAGGAATGGGCCTGAACAAAGTAGAAAAAACAAATGAAGAATGGGGTATCTTGGGAACTTTGGCTTGAGCAGAATTCAGAACATGTTCCCTTGTTCAGGTGTACCGGACAAGGCTTAGGTCAGCAAAGGTTGTCATTTCTGTCCTTTGACTCCGTTTCTTCCTGTTACGCTTTCCTCCTATTAAGAGTTTAGAATCCACTACTACTCTTCTGTAGCAGACAAGTGCTGAAGCAATGGCCAGACATGAACATAAATATATGTGATGTTGAACCATATGAAAGTACCCATGTTTAACCACTTTTTTACCTACAAAACTGACAATTTCATGTGGTTTAACTTATTATATTTCATCCTAGAAGCCAAGAGTATTCTTGAGGTTATAAGCAAGGAAACCTGTATCTAAACTCTGACCTGGTTGCTGGTTTAGTCCAAGGAAGTTATGGAAATTTTTAAGATGAAAGCAAGCAGGTCGTGATCTCATGAGTTTGGGATCCAGCCCCCCATCAGGCTCCGCACTCACAGGCTCCATACTCAGTGGGAAGTCTCTTTGAGATTCTCTTCCTCTCCCTCTGCCCCTCCCCCCACTTACTCTCTCTCCCTCCCTCACTTCTTTCTCTCTCTGTCTCTGTCTCTCAGATAAATACATAAATCTTTAATAATAATAATAATAATAAATAGATGAGAGCAAGTATCAGGAATGTATTCTGGTCCATAGAAAGATATACTCTTTAAAGTCAGCCTGGTCCATTTCTAGCCATAAAGTTAACCTCCCCAGGAGGACAGATTAATTTTGAGTCTCTTTATGTATTTAACTCTATCTTGGACTGATCCTAGACCAAACTTCATGTACTCTTTTCCCTGTCCCCTTGAAGTACCAAGAGTAACTTCAGTTTCAGGGGCAGATGTCATGAAATACTCTTGGCTGCAGAACTATCCAATGGCATCATTACGTAAAGCACTTATATTCTCAAAATATTCCTTTTGTGTTGATCCATAGCCATCCTGGCTCTTAGGAAACCTAGAGCCAGGGTCGTCACATTTGCTAGCCTCCCACTCATTTTGGCTGTCAGATTGCCATCAGATCTCAAGTCTGAGCTACACTTTGTCTTACCATTAGTCACTGTTTCCTGTTTAACTGCCTGACCTAGGCCACTGTCCATCAACTCCAGCAAGTGAGACGGTATCAAGAGCTGTGGCTATTGATGACCTTTACCGCTGTGTCCCATTTGATGTTGTGTGTCTCATACAATACAGTCACCCTTGTTGGTACAGTGATGGGGACTGAAAAGCCTCCCAAGTCTAACTCTGGCTTCTTTATATAAGTAGTTGGTGATTTAGTTCTCAGACGTTGGGTACACTGGGGTCAAACAGCTTCCTGCTGTCTTGGAGCCTATTTCCAGTTTAGATGGTAAAGCATTGCCCTTGTTTTCCTAGATGGGAGAGCAAGAAGTCCTAAGTATCTCCTTGTGATATAATCTTAGGCTTCCAATTCCATAAACTCTGCCTGTGAGTAAAAATAATCACCCCGAAATCCCATTTCTTTTTTTTTTTTTAATTTTATTTATTTATTTGACAGAGACAGACAGCCAGCGAGAGAGAGAACACAGGCAGGGGGAGTGGGAGAGGAAGAAGCAGGCTCCTAGCAAAGGAGCCTGATGTGGGGCTCGATCCCAGAACGCTGGGATCACGCCCTGAGCCGAAGGCAGATGCTTAATGACTGCGCCACCCAGGCGCCCCCCCGAAATCCCATTTCTTAAAACCAGCCTATTATAGATATTTCTCCACTTTCAGAGGAGAAAGTCAGCTTCTGTGTACAGAGCTCTTATCCATTAAGTGGTAAATAATCAGTGAAGTTTGGTTACTGACTCACCAGGCATATATATTCCGGACAAATGGAGAAACGATTCAGTAGTCAAGTCTGACTTTTTTTTTTTTTTTAAGATTTTATTTATTTATTCGACAGAGATAGAGACAGCCAGTGAGAGAGGGAACACAAGCAGGGGGAGTGGGAGAGGAAGAAGCAGGCTCATAGCGGAGGAGCCTGATGTGGGGCTCGATCCCATAACACCGGGATCACGCCCTGAGTCAAAGGCAGACGCTTAACCTCTGTGCCACCCAGGCGCCCCTCAAGTCTGACTTTTAAGAACCATGCTGTGCTGGAGAAGCAATGAGGATTTTTTCCTATGTAGTCACAAGCTAGTCCACCCTTCCCACTAGCTAGCCCACACCCTTGGCCCTCTGGCTGTCTGCAGGCTCCCTTGGCTATTCAAGTTCTGTGGAATGGCTGGACCTGAAATATGGGGAGCAGACTGTGTGAGAGAAGTCTGGGAGGGGTGGCCAGTCCTAGCCAAGAGCTACGTTAGTGTTGGTGCTTTTCCCAGAGGGGAGGAGTGTTCCCTGTCCTGTGCATTGCCATGTGTCTGTACAGACACAAACAGAACAGTGTTCAGTTGAGCTGGCCTCCTCACAGTCCTTCTTTTCATCCTGCAGAGGAGATGGGGTGCACCAGAGTATCCCTAAGACTGTGGTATCAGTGCCAGGAAGTGGGCAATAGAACAGAAAGAGGAATCTGTTGCTATTCTTACAGCCCTAGATGGAGGGTTTGATGAATTAGCCCTCAAGAAGCTGATTTATTGAAAGGAATGGTATAGTGTCACAATACAGGCACTCCCACCCAAATAACAAGAATAAGCTGGATAAACAACAAACATAACTTAGAAAACTAACAAATAACTAAGAATGCAAAGTATTCAAATTGAACTAAATTCCAGAAAGGAACGAGTCCTTCCTAGGAGAGAAAAAAATGCATGGCCAGCTTTCATTCTAGAGGCACAGAAGCAGGAGGAGTAAACCTACCATAGGTGAGAATAAGGAGAAAGTAGTTCAACTTCATACAAAACTTTTGAAGGCTACATGTTGGCTGGTCTAAGGAAACTAAATCCCAGAGCAAATATCGTACCCACCCACCCCTCATTCTTTCCCATGAGGACTTTGCTTAATACACACAATGGCAGCAAGTTGACAATGGAGGGCAGGGCAGAAAGATGAGAAAGACATCCCCCTCCCTACCCAGTGTACAGAGAGCATTCATTGAATCCCTAGCAGTAACACACTACAGAGGAATTTGAGAACAAGGCAGGAGGATAGAAAAAAGACCCCTTCAAAGCACAGTGGCCCTTCACTGAATATATAGAAGCAGACCGCCAAGAGTAAAGAGAACTCCACAGCAGCCCAAAAAGCTGGGGGCGGGGCTATAAAGCATAGAGATATTGGGAGTCTCACTATGATCAGATCCCAAGCCCTACTGAGACAATCTTGATCCTACCCTCAAAACATTTGAAACCAGTGGTGCATTGATTTTAACCAAAGAGACAACAAAGCCCAGACCTAGCTCTGCTACAGATAAGACTGACTCAGCTCCTCCTAACAGCCTGACGGAGGAAGGGGCACATCTTTTCTAGGTATATGTATTGCCGTTCTTTGTTTACATACATCTGGCATATGATAAAAAGTTATAAGACTCATGAAGAGGCAGAAAATATAACTAAGAGAAAAAATAGTCAATAGAAGCAGACCTACGGATGACCCTACTATTGAAATTAACAGACAACATTGTAAAATGCTTTCTGTAAATATTTTTAAGGATCTAGTAGAAAAGGTGGATTATATTCTTGAATAGATGGAGAGTTTAGGCAGAGAACTGGAAGTTCTAAAAAAAAAAAAGAATGTTTGTAAATTCCCTCTGAAACAAGGATTTCTTGGTAACAAACTACTAATCATTCTTGGAGAATAGGTAAGAAGCAGTTCCAAAATTGTAACCCCTTCCCTATGCATTCCTACTTTCACAGAAGCCAGGAGTTCAAGTCCGCAAATGTGTACAAGCCCACTATGTATAAGATATTGTATGAGAGGTACAAAGATGAATGAGACTCAGTCCTACCCCTCAAGGAAATACAGTCTAGTGTGCGTAAAAGAGGATGAGATTTCTTCTGATAAGGAAGATCATGGAAAGCCTCATAGAAAACTTGGTTTGATCTGGGCATTGAAGAAACGTAAGATTTCAAAACACAGAGCTAGGGAGAAACCCATGGAAAGTAGGTAGGGTTTGTGTACATTGTTGTCAAGTCCCTGTAATATTGCCAGGACTCCAGAATCTTCAGCAGGACATAGACGATTGCACAGTGATCATAAGACTGGCTCTTCAAGCAGACTTGTACTTCCAAAAAGAAATTAGGTGAGACAGCCGGTCACCTGATAGGAATCCTAGAGGACATAGGAATTTGCAGCAGGGTGGGACTAGGGAAAAGGAGACGAGCATTGTGTTCATCTGTATCCTAACATGACAAAGTCGTATTTCTGGATTTTGTTGGGAAATTGAATCACTCCTTTCTCCGAATCCTCTTTATGTATGTTGTCTATTCTTCATATATGGTATTCATTTCATGTCTATGTCTTCTTCCTTGGATTGTGAGCTCATTCTGATAGTCATTCATTTTAAATGCCCATGCCGCTGAAACTGTCACATAAGTATGAGGAGCTCAATGAATGTTTGCCAAATTGAAATTTAATTTAATCCTAGGCGGAGTATATAGGACTTGAATTCAGATAGTCTGGCTACAACATCTGTGCTCCTAATCACCACCCTATGTTAATGATGGCTCGTGGGTAATCTTGAATAGTGGGTCTCACAATTTTGATTTTATTCTATCAACCATGAAGAGCTAATGAAGGTTTGGTAAGTGCTACACTTATGGGTGATGATTAGGCTTCTGATTATATTCAGTGTGTGTTGGAAGGAGGGAAACTTTATAGACAGTGGGGTCAGTAAGAAGGCTTTTATGGTGGTTTGAGTGAGAGGACATTAGCTCTGAACCAGAACAAAAGCAGGAGAAATGTAGAGGGAAAAGAAGATTTCAGAAGCAAGTGGTTACCATCAGTAAACTTCTTGAGGAGGGAAGTAAAGAAAAAAGAGTTAAAGTCATACTGAAGTTATTGATAAAGTGACAGGCGGAAAAAAAAAAAAACCTGACATTTTTCAGGGAAACAGGAAATGAGAAGTTTGAGATTTGGAGGGAGGATTAAAGGATATGAGGCGATCAGTAAATGAAAAAATGAATATCCTGCTGAGAAAAATCTTTAATTTACTGCTATAACCTGTTCCAGTGCTTTAGAAATATCCCTTGACAAGAGTCATTTTCATCATCTTGTTTATATCTGACTTAATCTCTCATCTGTTGATTCCGACTTATTTTCTCTTCTATTCTGAGGGTGGATGAAAATGGTGAAGTGTCATTATTCCTCTAACAGCCTTTCCAGAATGAGCACTTTCACACCAAGAAAGCAAATGGTGCAAACGTACAAGAGGACATTTCTCTTTCATATCAGTTGCCTGTTGGTGATGGTCTGGATTTGTAAGTAGGCTGGATTACTAACGAATATTAACTTCTCTGCATTCTGTTTTTCTAGTAAATTTAGACCTAGCTCGTTGCTGCCTAGCCCTCTTTACTGCACCTGAGATCTATGTGAGGAAGCAGTTTGAAAGAGAAATAGAAAGATTGCAAAACCCAGCTTAGAGCGAGCAGAGAGAGATTATTTGCGCCAAGTAACAGATGCAGTAGCTCTCCCGAGCTCTGAGCCCTGCCCTCCTCTTTATTGTTTTGGTGCCATGTCTATTTATTTATTTTTTAAAGATTTTATTTATTTATCTGAGAGAGAGGGAGCACACAAGCAAGAGAAGGGCAGAGGAGGAGAGGGAGAAGCAGACTCCCCGCAGAGCAGGGAGCCCAATGCAGGGCTCCTTCCCAGGACCTGGAGATCATGACCCCCGAAGGCATATGCTCAACTGACTGAGCCTCCCAGGGGCCCCCCTGGTGTCATATTTAAGCCGCTTGTCTTTCTCCCTCTTATCTTGAATGACCAGGCAGTTACTCTATAGTAAATCTGGCTCGTTTGTTAGCTGAGAGAGTCTGCAAACTCTTCTAAAGACTTTCTGTTGTTAGCCCTTAGGCAGTCATGTTTCAGGAGGGACAGTGTCCATCCAGCCTCTTTTCTCCCAGGGTCTTGATTCTTCAAAACATCATCTAGATGGTTCCTGCTGGCTCTTCCTGGTTTGGTGACGGAACTCCAAAGTTAATGCGTCCTCTCCTCACTCTACTCAAAGTCTACCCATCAGAACGTCTAATCCAAAAGAGCAAAACTCTGTGAAGTGTCACTTAGGGGTGTTTTGCTGCTGGTAGCATTAATTTAATATATTTTACAACTACCACAAGGGTAAAATGATCATAAAGGGTTTGGGGTTTCTTTTTTTTCCCCTTTTTTTTTCTTATTAATATATTATTTATTTGTCTTCCCTCTGTCAAATCCGAAGCCAACCACTGTCCCTAGGCTGCCTGGGGAGGTATAAGAAAAAGAGCTTACAGGACAGATAAGACATGGGAGAAAGACCTAGGGAGGGAGGTGGAGATGGCTCCTTCACGTGGCAAAGAGGATGAGAAAGGCCACCATCAGGCAAAAGAGCTGTAGGGCCTCGAAGAGGGCAGAGCCCAGAATGGAGTTAGGAGAACAGCCTTTGCTTCAGAAAGGGGTTCGTGGCATAACCAATGATGAGACTCCCAAACACAGTCCCAATTCCAGCCCCAGAGCCAGGCCCCCCTACCGTGGCAGCCCCAGCCCCAGTGAACTTGGCTGTTGTGTGGATGTCCCTTGAAATGGCACTGGTTCAGAAGCTGCGGGTGGAGTAAGTGAGGTCAGGGGACGTGGGGCTGCCGAGCTGCTGAGACTGTCATCTGTCAGTGTCTCCAGGAGTTTTAGCACCACTGCAGACGGTGTTCATCTCAACAGCGGAGAGGTGCTCCTCACCAAGCAGGGTGGTGGAGACGAACTTTGCACCTGGCGTCCATTTTTAGGGGACGACTGGCTGTGGCACTCCTCTCCCAGTGCGGAGAAGACGGGCGGGGTTCTTTTTTCCTTAAGTCTTAACACGGCAAGGACAAAGAATAGGAGAAGGAAGAGATAATAGCCACAAAATTTGGGGAAGTTGGAAATCAGAATGGCAAGTGTGAACTGATTTAACCGACTTAAAGCCGAATCCTAAGCCAGGAGTGGGGAAGGCTGCACAGCCATTATGTTTGCAGCCCAGAACCCTCAAAAAGCCTGGTAATTGGTGACACCAGGGACCCTTAGCTGGGGAAAAGATGAAACTAAAAACAAGAGTATTGGTTTAAAATTTATGTAAGAAACACTTAGACTCTGAGATCCTCTCCTTTGCTACTTCCTGAAAGGCAACTGCCCTTCCACTCCAGTCAGGAGTTTGGAAGATTCCTCTCTAGGAAATCTGACCCTCCACCCCAAGAGAAAAAACTTAAATAAGTCCAATCACATCTCCCTATACTGAAACCATAATTGACAAAGTCCCACCAATGTACACAAAGCTTCTAAATAACCCATAACGGCTGTTCCAGTCTTACCTATGCACGAACAGCCACGGATCATCCGACAACTAAGAAGGGTCTGTAACCTGAAAGTCTCACCCATACAAACAGAGAAAAGCTACTTGGAACCAGAAACTGTACAAAGAGATTATAAACCTGCCCCTCCGAATAAATGAGTGAATGAATATCTTTGAGAGTTAAGAGAAGACATGGCATCCTTGAAAGAAAGAACAATATACTATTTTTTAAGTACCCTTAAAATTTTAAATACGATAGCAGAAATGAAAATTTTAACGGAGGCAGCCGAAGGTAAAATTGAAGTCACTGCCCAAAAAGTAGAGTTAAAAAATAAATATATGTAATGCTGGACAATAAGAAAGACAATCAGAGTATCAGCCTCAAAGTCTATCATCTGAGTAATAGACATTCTAGAAGAGAGATCTGAAAAATGGAGAGGAGAAAGTCCTCAAAGAAATAATGCATGAAAATTTCTAGATTAAAAGGGCCTAGGAAGGTATCCAACTCAATGGATAAAACTCATATAGTTTTATACCATACCAAGGCATGTCATTAATGATATTTTCGAGCACCAGGGAAGATGCTAAAACTTTCCAGAGAGAAAGAAACAGGTCACATATTAAGGACAAGGGATCAGGATGGCAACAGTAGAGGCCAGACAATGGAGCAATGGCTTTAAATTCTACTTTAGGTTCTATGGCTAGCCAAAATTTCACACGTAAAAACAGAATAAAGACATTGTATAAAGTGTCAAATCTTACCAGTTTGCTTCCCAAGCATCTTTTTCCAGAAATCTCCTAGAAGAGGTACTTCACTAAAACAAGAAAGTAAACCAACAAAGAGGAAGACTGAGGTTCTAACTCCAGAGCCTGGTAAAGAGAACCAAGCTGATGAGGTGTGGTGCCATAATGTCAGCTATTCGGCAGATCCAGAGGGCAAAAAGCTAGAACACAGAAGCATGGGGATATTCTCGAAGGAAGCACAAGAAGCTGTTAACAGTGGTTACTTTAAAAGTACAAGTGGGAGGGCAGAAAGGGGGCATTTTTCCTTTTTCCTGCTATAATTCCATGTAATGTTTGAGTCTTTACTATCTCATCCATTACTTCCCTAACACTTGCCTTAAGGAAGGAAAATTCGCTCCCTCCAGTGGAACATTTCCAGTGGACGTGCTTAACCCTTGGGTAACGACAACAGAATTTTTCTTTTGTCCAGAATCTCCAAGGGAATTGTCTTAGGAAATCTTTAAATCCTCTAGCCAACGTTGCCCAAGAATTTTAGGCTGATACTCTCTCACTTTAGGAAAAGACTCTGTGAGTTGGGAAGAATGTCTTTTGGGCAAGGAGGACCGAAAACCCTCTCTGAGAAGATGCACTCCCCTCCTTTATTTTCCTGTTAGGCTTTCCGAAAATGTAGGGCAAAGGAAAGGTTTTCTTTAGACTGGTAGACTGCGGCAGCCCTTCTTCTTCCTTTTTTTTTTTTTTTTTTTTTTTTTTTTTTTGCAAGAGCCCTTCCATAAGACTTTTCTCCACTCCAAGACCTTCATTACCAATAATTAATCTCAGATGGAAGGTTCAGTGCCACAGGCTTCCTCTGTCTTTGACCCAAGAGAACATGTTGTGAATAGTTTGTTTGTTCGCTTGCCAGAGATCTTATCTTGACCCAGAAGAACTGATAGGATCATAAAGCCAGGATTGATCTTTCCTCCTCAGTATTCTTTCTCTACAAAACAGAGGCTGTGATATTTTAGCCCAAAATAAATGCGGGATTAATATATGTCATGGGTGGGGGGAAAAGAGGTTGCTTGTTTTAATAAGGGCTGTATTTCTTAGTAATAAAATTGAAATCACTCTGTAGTGTGTTCTAATCCCTATGCTGTCTTTGCTCTTTCTCAATGTATTTGGATTAATCACTCCAGAGCAACCAAGCCAAATGTCCAAACCACCCACTTTCCTATTCCCAGCAAATAAATTAGAGGGAGGCCAGCTGAAATCTGGGCCAAGCACTTAGATGGTTTGTATGTCTGACTTTTGTTCCATGATGATCTGAAACTCAAAATAAATCAAAAAGGAAAAATTGTCCAGATACCAGCTAATTCACAAAAAACATCTCCAGCCTCTTAATCCCTCACACACGCAAAGCCGATAAACAAACCTGTGAACACAGATGCAAGGATTTAGAGAACGATTCCTAAAGGCACAAACAAATGCTCTCATATTGCAGTCTTCCTGAAGTCCATGTTGAGTTTTGGACTCTGAAACTTGAATGAAATCTGAAGGACTTTTTCGGGTCCAGAAGGAAGTAACAGAAATGGTGGAAGGCGTAGAACACAGGACATGGAGACAAATTTTGAACCAGGAGACAGATTTTGAACTCAGAAAATAATGGGAAGAAGAAGCTTGCAAACAGCCAATAAGGACAAAACAAAAGGAAGTTGATATCAATGGCAGAGGGGCTATTTTAGTTCAGATGGTTAAGAATTAACTTTCTAACTGCAAAAGTTGTTGAACGCGAAGATGAACAGCCAAGGGAATGTGGTAGAATCCAGGCTCCAAAAAGATGGAGGCTGTGCTAATTTCACTTAGTATATGAACTGGGGTTCTTTCTAGAAAGACTTACAGATAGATACCCAGCAACATTCTCTCCCAGATACCCCAAATCGGATATTCCCAGCAATTGACAGAAAAAGGAAACCATTCAGCACAAATTTGGTGCTTCCGCTTGGCCACAGCACCTTAAGTGTGGTTCAT
The DNA here is from genome assembly GCF_023065955.2 of Ursus arctos. NCBI lineage: Eukaryota > Metazoa > Chordata > Mammalia > Carnivora > Ursidae > Ursus > Ursus arctos. The sequence continues at coordinate 38,285,849 of NW_026622874.1, forward strand.
TTATGAGCAGAGCGGTACATGCTGCTTGGAAGCTAAGCCCAATCCTGGGGTCGAGGAACTGTATAAACAGGGGAGCAGTGAGAAGGGATAGGTCCAAGGGGTCCTAAGAAAAAAATAAATCTTTTTCTGGCCCTTGTTACCGGGTATGGAAAATTTTGGAAAAGAGAGGGAAGATACCTGGAGAACACATCCAGAAATGAACGAAGACATGGTAACTAAAGGAGGGAGACCATCGATCGGGAGAAGAAATGGTATAATTAGATTGAGCGAAGAATTACCTGGTCTTTACAGTATCCCTGTTAAGGAGATGTAACATCTTCCTTTGCCAGGTAAAGACCGAGTCTCTTCCTTTTATGAAAGAACACCGCCAAATTATATTTCAAGCTACTGGCAAACCCAGGACTAACCTTCAGGCTTTCTCCTCTTGGCCAGTCTGTCTACTGGAATACAGCCATTCTTCCATGCATATGACAGTTTTATTTCTTGCCTTGGCTTCTGTTTTGTGCTTTTTTTTTTTTTTAAGATTTTATTTATTTGACAGAGAGAGAACTGGAGAGCACAAGCAGGGGGAGTGGCAGAGGGAGAGGGAGAAGCAGGCTCCCCGCCGAGCAGGGAGCCCCATGCGGGGCTCCATCGCAGGACCCTGGGATCATGACCTGAGCCAAAGGCAGTCGCTTAACCAACTGAGCCCCCCAGGCGCCCCACCTTGGCTTCTGTTTTAACTGCTAACCTTTATCTCCTGTCCTACAGCTGGGATGAAAGCAGCTCTATCAGCAGTGGGCTCAGTGATGCCTCGGACAACCTCAGCTCAGAAGAGTTCAATGCCAGCTCCTCCCTCAACTCCCTCCCAACGACTCCCACTGCTTCTCGCAGGAACTCTACAATAGTGGTGAGTTGACAAACACCTAGGCCACCCTGTCATGATGAACCACAGGGCAGACGGGTTTGCACATACACCCACCCACTCTGTGGGATTGGTTCCCTTGTGCCTTTGGCCAGGTCCTTTTAGAGCTGACCCAAAGAAACCTGAGGCTACCAAGCAGTCACCTAAGACATTAGCTGTTGTCTTAGGAGCCCCTGTATTTAGTACCCACGCCGACTTGGAGTGATGCCTGTAAGAGCTATTCTAACCAGAGAAGGAAAAAAAAAAAGCCTTGAGATACATAGGCTGTCTTTTCTCTGGCCCCCTAGAGGTGTAGGTAGAAACCCTAGGTTGACATAATTCTCAGGAAAGAGCAGGGCCACCCAGCCACGAAAATCAATCCCCTCCACCTCCTTTTTTCCATCCCCAAGTGAGCGTATCACTCTGCTTTTTCTCTTCTTTTCCTCAGCTCCGCACAGACTCGGAGAAGCGCTCATTGGCTGAAAGTGGGCTGAGCTGGTTTAGTGAGTCAGAGGAGAAGGCCCCCAAAAAACTGGAGTACGACAGTGGTAGCCTGAAGATGGAACCCGGGACTTCGAAGTGGCGGAGAGAGCGGCCCGAGAGCTGTGATGATTCCTCCAAGGTCGGAGAACTGAAAAAGCCTGTGAGCCTGGGACACCCTGGTTCCCTGAAGAAGGGCAAGACCCCACCAGTGGCTGTCACGTCCCCCATCACTCACACAGCCCAGAGCGCCCTCAAAGTCGCAGGTGAGCCTGGAGTAAAGGAAGGGACGAGCGCGAAGACCTATCTCTTGGGTTGCTCCTCTTCTTAACGGTCCTTAACCCACAGGATGACGGCAGACATTTGCAGAGTGCTTTAATATGTATGATCTGGTCTTCACAACAGTCCTGTGAGTTAGGGAAGATGGGTGTTACTATCTCCACCTGACAACTGTAGACATAACTCGAAGGGGTTAAGTGGCAGAGCTGAAACCATACAGCTCCGAAGAGGTAGAGGAGGGAGTGTGTCATGTTCAGAGACTAGTTTGACCTGCCTTCTGACACTTCCCAAGACAACTGGCTGGTGTACTTGTCTTCACAAGGTACCTGCTTGACCTCCCAGGGAGGTCCCAAGAAAACAATAAATCAGAATTGTATTGCTCCCAGAGCTGGCCCCTTGGGTAACTTCTCACCTTCATCCACATTTCCCTGCAGCCTCTCCTTACCAGGATGTATGGCCATACTCTCAACATCCCCTCCTTTTTTTCCTTCCTTGACCAGTTGTTCGAAGCACTTCTTTCTTAACAACCTTTGTGGTTGCCTCTGCCATTTGAACCAAAACGAAATATCCTGCTCTAGAAGGAGAAAATAACAAAAAGCAAAACGAACAAACAAAATCCCAAGGCCACTCCTACCCAGTCTCCTTCCTCTGGCAAGAAATGTCATCCGCTTACGTAGTACCCGCTTACCTGTGTTGAGGCCTCAAAATTCTATAGTACGTTGACAATGTTTCCTTCTCCTGTGGAGGGAAAGAAAAGGATTTGCCAGGATGCTGCCAGGATATTGGCCAGTTTCGGCTACTCTTACCTCCTTTCCTGCCCTCTTGCAGGCAAACCCGAAGGCAAAGCTACGGACAAGGGTAAACTTGCAGTGAAGAACACGGGGCTGCAGCGCTCCTCTTCGGATGCCGGCCGGGACCGCCTGAGCGATGCTAAGAAGCCTCCCTCCGGCATCGCCCGCCCCTCCACTTCGGGATCTTTTGGCTACAAGAAGCCGCCTCCAGCCACAGGCACAGCCACCGTCATGCAGACGGGTGGTTCAGCCACTCTCAGCAAGATCCAGAAGTCCTCAGGCATCCCTGTCAAGCCCGTGAACGGACGCAAGACTAGCCTAGATGTGTCCAACAGTGCGGAGCCCGGATTCCTGGCTCCTGGCGCCCGTTCCAACATCCAGTACCGAAGCCTGCCCCGGCCAGCCAAGTCCAGTTCTATGAGCGTGACCGGCGGCCGGGGCGGACCTCGCCCCGTTAGCAGCAGCATTGACCCCAGCCTCCTCAGCACGAAGCAGGGGGGCCTTACACCCTCCAGACTGAAGGAACCTTCCAAGGTGGCCAGTGGGCGGACCACTCCAGCCCCTGTCAATCAGACGGATCGGGAAAAGGAGAAAGCCAAAGCCAAGGCAGTGGCCTTGGACTCGGACAACATCTCCCTGAAGAGCATTGGCTCCCCAGAGAGTACTCCCAAGAACCAAGCCAGTCACGCCCCAGCCACCAAGGTGGCAGAGCTGCCACCAACCCCTCTCAGGTACCCAAACTGGGGAGCTTCCTCCTCGTCTGTCTGCTCTTTCTCATATCCATGTACTCCTGAGACTAAGCGAGGCATGGCCTAGCCACTGTTGCCTCTGGACCTTTGCATGGCTCTTTCCCCTCCACTCGCCTGTATGCCAAGTTCCTTCTCCCTCTTTCAAAACCCATCTCGTTTATTCTGTCCCCCATCAACCCTTAACCTGTCTTCAGCATTTGTACTAGTGGTGTTACTCTCCTCTGCTGACACACGTGTATCCATTTGTTCGTAAATCCACCTGTGTCTCCCACGTGCATGTGCCGTCCCCCTCACTAAGACTTGAAGGACCCCAAGTCAGACACAGCAGATTTCCTTCCGACGTATTCCACGACATTGGGATAAGCCTCTGCTCTTAAACAGCCAGACACGGGGCAACTAGACTAGGAGTACTCTGAGGTCCCATCTGCCTCTTGCTTCTGGAACTTTGTGGTTCTAAATACTTTATTTAATTTTCACTTCCCTCAGGGCCACAGCTAAGAGCTTTGTCAAGCCACCCTCACTAGCCAACCTAGACAAGGTCAACTCCAACAGTCTGGATCTGCCATCATCGAGTGATGCCCACGCTTCCAAGGTCCCAGATCTGCATCCCACAAGCTCAGCAAGCGGGAGCCCTCTTCCTTCTTGCTTCACCCCCAGTCCAGCACCCATTCTCAATATTAACTCAGCCAGCTTCTCCCAGGGCCTGGAGCTAATGAGTGGTTTCAGTGTCCCCAAAGAGACCCGCATGTACCCCAAACTCTCAGGCCTGCACAGGAGCATGGAGTCCCTCCAGATGCCAATGAGCCTGCCCAGTGCCTTCCCCAGCAGTACTCCTGGCCCCACCCCATCTGCCCCCGCCGCTGCACCCCCAGAGGAAGAGACAGAAGAGCTGACCTGGAGCGGAAGCCCCAGAACTGGGCAGTTGGACAGGTGGGTGGATAGAGACAGCTGAGCCTGGGTCTGTCCCCATGCCTCTGGCTCTTTTCAACAGCAGTAACACGGGCCCTTTGATTGCCACATTGTGACTCTGAACATTTTTTCACACTCGTTAAGTAATTTCGTTTGCTTCACAACAGCTCCATGAGATAAGTAGGAGTTTTACATTACTATGTTTATACGTTATTATTATTATTATTATTATTATTATTATTATTATATTATCATTGTGATGCTTGTACATTAGGGGCACCGGTACACAGATGTTAAATGACTTTTCCAAGATTTCATAGTAAGTTTCACCTGTCATCCGAAGCTTTTGCTTTTGAGGCCAGACTGGTTTCTGTTATATCACACATTAATAGGATCTTTTAAATAGCTAGCCACATCCTGATTCCCAAACAGAGAAAAACATTTAGCATTTCAAGTGAACCTCTCAACGTGTAAGCCCAGAGGCGGACTGCAGCTATCTTCCTATTTTGTTTAGAGAGATAAAGGAGCTCACAGTCTGATGTCCTGTGTCAGGTGTTATGTCCCGCAAACCTATGGTCCCAAATAGTTTCTAAGGCGGACTCACATGCTTCTCTTTTTTTTTTCTGCACAGTAATCAGCGGGATCGGAACACTCTTCCCAAGAAAGGGCTCAGGTAACCCTTCAGTGTCTTTGCCTTTCCCTGTATCTGGGGCTCTTGGTCTGTATGAAGAACTGTAACCCCACCTGTCCTGAGCCCCAGTCATGAATTCAGTGTCCCCTTTAGCTGAGTTACTTGCACGCGGTCCCTGTGCGTGTGCCTCGTAGCGCCCTACCCAGGCTTACCGTGATGTGTGAGTCAGCTGTGTAGCCAGTGTTCTTCCTTGGTGACAGAGGAGAAACAAGTCGGCACATGGGAACCCTACACCTGCCTGTCCCAGCCCGTGCTATCCCAATCCTGACCACACGTCCGCTCTGTAATTTTCCTCCCTCAAAGTTGGAGGGAGAACAGGCTGCCTCGGGGGTCATTCACATGGGCAAGAGCAGGACACCCCAGTCCTCCACCAGGACCGCAGCACGGAGTTCTTTGGTGAGGTAAAGAACTCCTGCGATTTGGAAGCCCACATACAGAGCTGCAAAGCTCTGCCCTGACCTTTGGGGTCGAGGCTCTCGTGCCCCCTCCGTCATTTCAGTCCCCACCTCAGGATGGCTCATAGAGAGACCTGCTGGTCCTTCGGGACCCCCTTGATGGTGTAGGAGAAGATGCTGAGTCAGCACGTGTCTTGTGCCCGCCCCCGCCCCCGGCCCCAGGCAGCTCTGTCCGCTCCCCCTTTTCCTTGTCCTGCGCTCAGAACCTCCACAGCCACCAGGCCTCTGATAGCACTTCGTGGCTGCGCAGACTGAGTCCTTCTGTCTCCTACAGGTACCAGCTTCAGTCCCAGGAGGAGGCCAAGGAGAGGCGACACTCCCATACCATTGGTGGGCTGCCCGAATCCGACGACCAGTCAGAGCTGCCTTCCCCCCCTGCGCTCTCCATGTCCTTGAGCGCCAAGGGCCAGCTTACCAACATAGGTCAGTGTTTCCGGTCACTCGCTGTGGCACGGGATGAAGCAGGGCTCACCCTGCCGTGTGAGGCATGGCAGCTGGGCTTCGGGTTCCATCTCCTCTATGACTCCCACTCAATTGGGTCGCTTCCTGGTGCCTCAGTTTATCCACCCAAACTCAGACGGAAGGCAAAGGGCTCCAAGATCCTCAACTGAAAAGTCGCCCCGGGCACCAGGTGTAGGGTGCTTGTGGCATCCGGGGTCTGGATGATGGCACGGGAAAGCCGTCAGACTAGTGCAGGGAGCAGGCAGTCTGGCCAGAAAGGAGCCGCCACGCCCAGGGCAGCCATCCTAAACGGCTGGGCAGGCAGAGAGGAAGGAGGGAAGAGTTGTTGATGGCAAACGTTGGAATCTGCCTCCAAACCCAGAAAAGTACGGGTTCCCCAGCTGCTGTGGCTGGGCCGGGACCAGCCTTGCCCTGAAGGCCCCGCTGAAGACACGTCCTGGCCACACCCTTTCAAGAGCCTGAGGAGAAAGGCTGGCGAGGGAAGCAGGAGGAGATTGCTGATTCAGAGGCAGGGAGGGGAGGAAGCTTCAGGTAGAGGCCGGACCCCGGGAGCAGCAAGCCGTGATGGGCCCGGTGGGAACCGCTTTAGGACAGAGCCTGGGACAGGCGTGTGGTTTGCCATGTCTTTCTAGACCTACCTCCTCGTTCAGCGAGTGAAGGAACGCAGTAAGGGAACACGAGGACCCGTAACAGGCTATGGGGCTGCTGTGGGGAATTTGAGGGAAAACTAGGAATCAGGACCATATTGCCTGAAGAAGGGAGGGATTTGTAAGGAAAGGTCAGCTGGTGGCTGAAGGGCCGTGAGGTGGACGACGGGGCCAGGTGCACTGAGGACCAAACGAGAGGACATGCGTTGATGCTGCAGGACGAAGGGGCTGGGCTAAACCGTGGTCACCTTACGTATTCAACAGGGTCGAGGGAGGTGTAAAATCGTCTTCTGCACGGGTCCTTACGGAGGGAGTAGACATCCACCTGCCTCTGTGGTTTTCCATGCGGGTGTGAACCCTGGGAGGCTCTAAGCCCAGCAGGGGGTGGGGCGGAGGGCAGCAGGTGCTGCCGGTCAGCAGGGATTCAGCGGATTCTGACACTCCCGCCCGCTCCATCCATCGTCTGACCTTCCAGCCAGGGGAAGGCTGGGCAGAGAAGGCTGTGTTTCTTGCTGCGTCAGAACCGACCCGTGGCCTAGAAGGACACCGCTTGTGGGGGGACGTCTCAGTCCCTCCCGTAAGGCCGAGCCCGTCGGAGCCCATAGCCTGGCCCCCTTCTCTAGCTGCCTCTTTGTCATCATTCAGATCTGAGTCTTGGTCTGAATTCTTCGTCCTCCCCGGCTGCCAGTTGTATTCTACGGAACCCCAACATCCCATTTCATCGGCATATTCAAGTGATGTCAAGGTTTCGGAAAAGTTGCCAGGCCCCCAGCCTGACCTTCAAAAGTGACAGTTCCCGGGCAGGCAGGGCTGAGGGAAGGTCTTTTAAAATAGGAAACGCTGTTCCCCCTTTATTCCCGACAGCAGGGTCCTTCTGCATTAGGGCTCGATCTCCCCGGGAGAGACCCCACTCCTAAGCGCCAGCTGCCTGCACACTCCCACCGTCCCCCCACCCCCTCCTCTCCTGCTCCCCCCTCACCATGTGCCTCCCATGCTCCTGGTGCTCCATTCCCCAAGGGACCCAGAGAGCTGATGACCCTGCCTCTTCTCCTGCCCTCCCCCTCCCTCTCCTGTCCCCCTCCCCTCTGTCCTTCCAGTGAGTCCCACTGCGGCCACCACGCCAAGAATCACCCGCTCCAACAGCATCCCCACCCACGAGGCGGCCTTCGAGCTGTACAGCGGCTCCCAAATGGGGAGCACCCTGTCCCTGGCCGAGAGACCCAAGGGGATGATTCGGTCAGGATCCTTCCGAGACCCCACGGACGATGGTGAGACTTCATGCCAGCGCGGTTCACACTCATTCCAGCTCTGCTGGGTCCCCTCCCCCACCACCACCGCCACTACCACCACCACACACAAGTCTATGAGTCACAGAACATCGAGTCGGGGCCATTTCAGTTCTTTCTTCCCATCCCTTTGAAGGGTCTGGGGGCCCAGAAACCTTTGGGTGGCACCGTCTGGCACTGGGGCTTTGGGATGGAGCACCTGCCATCGGGGCCGGGGGAGGGAAATGGAGCATGGAAGGGTTACGTGGTACCCCTCGGAGTGCTCCCAAAACTGTAGCTCCTCCCGTGACTGGTCCAGCAGCCGCCTCTCCTCCCCACAGTCTCTCAGCAAATGTGAAAAGATCAGGAGTCAGGGTGGCTCTTAAATCCTGGGAAAGAATTAGGCGTCTCATTCCTCTTGCAAGAATGTTCCAGAGATCAGCTTCAGGGAGGGCCCTATGGTTGTTTGCGGTGACGTGGGTGTTAATGGCCAGAGCCTGGAAGACCGGGCTTTACGGGAGAGCAGACTTCCCGCTGGTGTTTTCAGGCCGCTCAGCCTGGAGGCATCCTTGCAGGGGCACTATGGTTCTGTCAGTAGGGCTAGGGAAGCATCAGAACGAGGATGTTACACTTCAGTCCGTTGGCCATCTGCATGGTCCCCAGAGCTGAAAAGAGGAGGCGCAGCCGGAGGGCAGAATTTGTTCTGAGCTGCTCTGATGAGAAACTCCCCTCTTCGGCAGCTTAAGTACTTTCCTGCCTGGGAAGACAAGATGATGGCTGTCCACGATCATCTCCTTTCCCTCTCCCTGAACCTTTGTGCCCCACGGAGCAGGAGCAGACGAGCGAGGGCCCGCCATCCCCAGGCTGCCCGAGAATGTAGACTGGAGGAGGCGGCTAGCTCTGCTCAGGACCTTGCCTCCTCAGCAGACACCTGCCTGTTCGGGGCTGTAGTGATACCAGTTGGGTCCCCTGTGGCGTTCTTGTTTGCTCCAGATGCCCTCCAGAATCAGAATCCAAACTCCTGCCTCAGGCTCTGCCCAGGAACCCCTCGTCCCCTGGTGCCCTCTGCTAACGCTGTGTCCTGCTTCTCTTTCAGTTCACGGCTCAGTGCTGTCCCTGGCCTCCAGTGCCTCCTCCACTTACTCCTCAGTAAGAGCGTTACTTCTCTTCCTCCCTCACCCCCCTCGCTCGCTGTTGCACTGCTCCCCAGAACCTGTGTTGGCTGGGGAACTGGGTGGGGGAGGGGCACCTCTACCTGTTCATGATGCCTTGTGGACCTGGGGTGGGGCCGGGGGAAGGCGCCTAGAGCTTGGAGCACTCCGTTGAGGGCGTCAGTTCCTCGGTGGTCTTTCTGGCCTCATCACCGATTCCTGAGCCAACTCTGGTATCTTTGGTTCCCCTCTCCTTTGAAAAATCGATAATCCCCTTATGAGAGAGCCCCTTCTGTGGCAGGGTAAGTGGGAAGCATTCATGGCAAGGTGGGCTAGGTAGGGTTAGGGTTATAGGACTCCAGCATCCTAATAGCGTACGGAATTTACCAAGTGCTCCCGGCAGCCGACTGGGCACACAGCGTTTGGCTGTGAGGTGTAACTTGGTTCTCAGATTTGTTTTGCCCTAATTCTTTACTCCTTCAAGTTAGCAGCAGTAAAGATTAGTCTTCAGATCACCCAGAGTTTCATTTCCTAGCCTTCTTGGCAATGACAAAGTTGGCTGGAGACGAGCTCCAGAGAAATCTTTTATTGGAACCCAAGGATAGGGTCTCAGCCCATCTTGCGAGGGGCCAGGGCCAAAACACTGAGTTTCAGCCTCTCCATATCTCTGAGTCACACTTCTTCAAGTTCTCCGCCCTGCCACTGGGCCTGGCTTCCTCACCTCCGTAGTAACTACCTCCTTCTCTCTTTCTCTCCTTCTGTGCTCCTTCTTCAGGCTGAGGAGAGGATGCAATCCGAGGTAGGGTGCGAAGCCTTTGTCTCTGCTTGTTAACACCAGTGCGCCCCATTCTGCCTCCAGATCTCCTGCTTCTGCTGCGGCCATAAGTTTGTATTTCTTTCCCTTTCACAGCAAATCCGGAAGCTTCGTAGGGAACTGGAGTCATCCCAGGAAAAAGTGGCCACCCTGACGTCTCAACTTTCTGCCAATGTGAGTGCCATAAAGTAGGGGAAGACCCAGGCAGTTCCTTTGGCCATAAGTCAGAGAAGTTCAGCCAGAGGAGGAGAATTCTCTCGTAAGGTATCCCCTGGACTTAGAGTCCAAGGGAGCGGGTCCTGTTCACAGCATTACAACAGAGGTTTGGGGGACTGGCCTTCTCCTTCTCTGAGTCTCGATTTTTATAGAGAACTGTTTTTGTCCCCACCCTAATTAATAGGTATGGAGAAGTTCATGCCCCGTGGTCTTTGAACTCCCTAGAGAAAGGGGGGAGGATTGTCAGTGGTTCTGCATGGAGGTGGGAACAATCTTGCCGTTGGCCATGGACACAAGCAGTCATGTATTATAGAGCCCTTAGAACTCTTTGCCGCTGCCCTGGGCGGTATGTTCCTGTCTTCGTTCGGGCCCCATAGCTGGGCAGGCACAGGACTCGCTATTAGCATTCTGCCTGGCGAGCATGACACGGCTTAGAAACACATTCTTGTTCTATCTAGTCCAGCCGCCTCACTCACAACTGCCTTTCCTTGGCCGTCTCCTTGGGCAGGTGGCAGAAATTACCTGAGCTTTAGGTTGGGAGCCAGAATTCTTTGTTTCTGCCCTCAACCTGCCCTCCGTCCATCCCAGTAGAATGAGTTTCTCTTTCTGTAGGCCTTGATTTTTCTACCCTGCGAGATGGGGGGAAACGAGGCCGCCTCCTCTCACTAGGCTGTGGTAGTTTCTCCCCTGTGACCAAGTTGCAAACAGAGAACATAAGAGCCATTTTCCCCCAAAGCTGTAAACAACAGCTGAGCCGGATTTGCAGGAGCCTTCCAAGTGTTCACACAAAAGTAACCATGTCTGCAGTTTCTGCAGGAGTTTCTGGGTTTTTCTTGTCCCTTCCTCTCTGGGGAACCCAGCTGTCAGGCCCGGGGGGTCTTCCTTTGGGATCAGGTAGAAGACTGTCCACCAAGATCTTGCATGTTTCCATTTTATTTCAATAGCAGTTCCCTTACCACACTGGTTATTCTCTACTATTTCTCTTTTCCCAGACCCTCCACTCGTAAGTTGTACACCCACCAGTTTGTTGGAAGCTCATGTCACGCACCGTCTCCCACTCTTGGGGAACCCATAAAAATTGTAATATAAGCAAGAACCACCTCTCCCCTCCCTTGTGCCGTACCCACCACGCCTGGTGGCCTGGGTCACGTCCTGCACACCCCAGGAAATTCACATCGGGGAGATGCTGCAGGGAGAGGCGCCAGGGAGACAGAGAACATTAGTGTGTCTGGTTCATTTACGCTGAGCCTGTCAGCCATCATGCTGTCGAGTCTGGGTGAGAGCCAAGAAAATGAATTTAGAGGGCGATTTTTCTTCGAACAGGAAGTTCCCTTTGGCTAAGAGAGAACAAACCAAACACCCAGACAGGACGGGTTCTGAATTTTAGAGGCAGATTCCTGCTGAGGGTTGGAGCCCTGCCCTCAAGCAGGAGACGTGATGCCAGAACTCTCCAGGATCCCCTGATTCCTGACGGAGCTTTTGTCATGTTCCACGGAACTTCCCAGCTGCCCACGCAGAGGGCACATCCCAGACAGGGAGGGACAGCAAGCCATTTCACCTCTCCCAAGTGCCAGCCTCCCTCTGGCACCACTACTCAGCCCTGAGGTCTTACAGGCACCCTGGTGGGGCTGAGGGTTAGGGAAGGTTCAGAGGAGGAGAGGATGTGTAGGAGACAGGAAGAACGCCTGTCCAGAGCAGAGGGAGCCCCCAGTGAGAAGGGAAGCCAGCCGTTGTTGGGGTCCCTCACGAGATGTCCAGGGACGCCAAGGAGGCTGTTGGCAGACCTTCGCAGGGATGTAGAGAAGTGAACAAGAGATACCCCGAGGCCAAGACAACAGGAGTTCCCTGGACAGTCAGTGAAAGTCAACAGCTCAGGGTCACAACAAAGGTCTGCCAAGGAGAGCCCAGGCTCATAGGGCGTGCACGTGGACGAGGCGGCTCACATTGGCCCAGACAGATTGCCACCAGCCACTTCAAACGAAAGTAGCCTCCAGGCATGTTTCAAGGGCAGAGGCTGAAAACTAGAGTTGGCCCAACAGGGAGAGAATCAGCGGCCCACAAGAGGCAGTGACGGGTGTCGCAGACCTACATCCTCAAGCTCTTGATGAGGGATCGGCCCAGAATATGCCCCCCCACTTCTTGCTAGGGTCACTGACCTGCTCAGATACCCTCCAGTGATGGCTGCTTCTCCATCCCCCCGCGTTCCCCTTTCTGGTGCCATGCTTCACTCCCTTCACCTTTCCTACACAGCTTGCTGCCCGGTGAACAGTTCAGAGTGCTAGCCCAGCTCCAAGTGGCCTCAGCGCCACCCTCCCCGGCCGGCCTCCTCCTCACGAAACACACGTGACATCTAGTGGCCAAACTTCGGAACACCCCTGAAGTTTTCCTGAGCTGCTTCTCTCCAGCCCTGCAAAGGCAGGCAGGAGAAACCAGGAACCAGGAGAAGAGGGATGGAGTTAAGAACGGAGGGCACTTGACAGCAGGGGTGGAAAGAAGCACCAAACAGTTACTACTGGGAGGAGGTTTGGACCCATGGGGGCCAGACAATGGAGGCGTTAAATCAAGATAATAGGAATGACCCAGAGCTTATGGCCCTCCTGAAGAGCAGAGGGACAGTCCCACCTCTGGTAATGACAGGTACCCGATCCCAAGTGTCCAAGAGCCTCCAGAAGCCTGCCTTGCCCTAATGCTGTCGAAGCTGGTGCCCACCAGAAAATTTCTTCAGGCCAGCCAGATGTACGATTCCACCTTTTCTGCTCAGGGAAATCAATATTCAGAAATCACCAAGAGGGTTGTTGGCATAGGTCAGTGCTAAGACACAGAAAATCAGCTCAGACTTCTTCCCGTAACAGTCCTGTCTTTCCCCCCTAGCGTCAGGCAACTTAGGAACCTCCTTGCGTGTTTATTTCAGGCTAATCTAGTGGCCGCTTTCGAGCAGAGCCTGGTGAATATGACATCCCGCCTCCGCCACCTGGCAGAGACCGCAGAGGAGAAGGTACGAGAGCTGGGAGTTCTCCTCCACACAGACCAGGGCTAACCTCCTCCCCTCCCTCCTGAGCGCCGGTTTCTCCCCCCACCCCCGCCCCGTCACCCTGAATCCTCCCCTCAAAGAATCCCCTGCCTTCTGCATCAAGTCGGGAAGAATTCCAGCGTCCAGCCCCCTGCCTGGCGCAGAGTAGGTGCTCCCGATCCCAACTAATGACACTCCTGTCACGTCTCTCTCAGGACACTGAGCTGCTGGATTTACGAGAAACCATAGACTTTCTGAAGAAAAAGAACTCTGAAGCACAGGCCGTCATTCAGGGAGCCCTTAATGCCTCAGAAACCACACCCAAAGGTAGGACATGCGACCACAGATGGAAGGAGATCAGGAATGGGGTTACTGGAGATTTTTATCTATGCCTACAATATGCCAAGTCCCATATCAGATTTTGAGAAGGTGAAGGCTCTTTGATGCCCTTCAGCGTGATGCTCTGGACTGGTCAGGGCCAGGGGCATGACCCTGCCGTCCCCGGGGATGGGGGAGAGTAGAGCAGACCGGTCATCCCTATGGGTCCTCCCCTGAACCTTGAGGGCAGAGCCCAAGTGCTGTCAAAGACCATCATTAAAGCAGCACTTTATTCTTAAAAAAACTAAATATATTCTTACCATTTGACCCAGCAGTCGCACTCCTTGGTATTTACCCAGAGGAGTTAATATTTGATGTCTTCAGAAGAACCTGGGTGTTTATAGCGGCTTCATTCATCATCTCCAGAACTTAGCAGGAACCGAGATGTCCTCCAGTAGGTGACTGGATGAAGAAACTGTGCTATGGCCAGTCCATGAAATATTACTCAGCATTAAAAAGAAATGGGCTCTCAAGCTATGAAAAGATATCGTGCAGTCTCAAAGGCACATTACTAAGTGGAAAAAGCCAACGAGAAAAGGCTCCCTGTTGTATGATTCTAACTGTATGACATTCGGGAAAGGCAAGGCTCTAAAAGGATCAGTGATTGCTGAGTGGGGTGGGGGGGCGAGCGGGCAGAGCAGAGAGGATTTTTAGGGCAGCGGAAGTACACTGTATGATACTGTCATGGTAAATACCTATTATTATACATTTGCTCAAAGCCATAGAATGTCTAGAACCCCAAGAGCAAACCCTAATATCGGCTATGGGCTCTGGCTGATAATGATGTGTCAGCGTAGAGTCATCAGTTGTAACACACGCGCCCCTCTGGTGGGGGATGCTGATGCGAGGGGGTGCATGTGGGGGGGCCGGAGGATATGGGAACCCTCTGTACCTTCCTTTCAATTTTTGCTGTGAACCTTAAACTGCTCTAAAAAATAAAGCCTAAAAAATCAGTACTTTACATTTTTACACACACACACACACACACACACACACACACACACACACACAATCTTATTTGACCCTCATATCAGTTCTCCAGGGGGGTGCAATCTACTCTTCAAATGAGACAAAGATCACGGAGGTTACCTGGGGCTCAAATGACAAGTTAGCCTTAGCATTTAACAACTAAACAGTCAAGCTTTTCTAGAGAAGGTCAAGGTGAGTAGTGGTCTGATGCCCCCAAACCCTGCAATGTCAGACTCGAGGCAGGCTTCCCGGGCAGTCAGATGGTCCTCTCACTTGTCTGTAGTCTGTTTTCCTGTTTAGTCCACTAGCAGTGAGCCCCAACCTCTGTCAGTGTTCTCTAGCCCCTTCCTCCACCGCTGACCTGCCTCACTCTGAATGTAGACTCTGCCTCCTCCTTAATCAAGAAAACAAACATTTTCAAGTAAGAACTCCATCGACTTCCCCACTCCATCAATTTATGTTCATCCGATCCTTCTTTTTCTCCCGTTTTGTTGGAAGGGGCTGTCCTTTCTGGCCAAGAGGGATCCCTTTCTGATGCTTTGGGGTGCTCCCTCTAGCGTTGATACCCATTGCACGCACGCGCACACACACGTCTACATCTTTGATCTCTTACTCCCCGTTCACTCCTTCCCTTCTGCTTATAATGCTGCTAAAGTCTCTTTTATCTTTAAAGAAGACAAGAGGTGTATCCACTATATCCTTTCTTTTTTTTTTTTTTTAAGATTTTATTTATTTATTTGTGAGAGACAGAGAGGCAGAGGCAGAAGGAGAGGCAGGCTCTCCGTGATCCCCCTCTGGGATCATGACCGAGCTGAAGGCAGGTGCTTCACCGACTGAGCCGCCCAGGCGCCCTCCACTATGTCCTTTCTTATTATAATCTTATCTCTTTCCTTTCTTTACAAACTCACCTTCTGCTTCTCTTACCCACCTAACCCCATAATTTGCTTCTATTACTATCACCCATCCCAAACTGCTTTCACTGAAATCACCAGGGACCCCCATTTTTCCAGAACTTAACCAATAATTGTTAGTACTTATTTTACTTGACTTGTATAAAATAGACATAATCCCGAACCCGACGTTTGTGGTATCAAATCAGAAGATCTATGTGACCATTCACCATGGTGCCAAGCATATAGTAGGGGCTCAAAAAAACCTCTCCTATACACACACACACACACACACACACACACACACACACACACGCACGCCAACACATGCACGCCCACACAGGCAATATCCCAAGGTTTCCAAGATTTGGCCCTGTTAAGGTCTCCTTTCTTCATTAAATTCTCCCCATAGCTTCTGAGTCATCATTCCTATCTTGACCTTATCCTACCGCCTCTGACTCCTACACAGAACCCCATTCCTTCCTTCCACTTCGTCTTCAGGGACTGGGTTCCCAGAGCTCCAGCCACAGCTTTTTTTTTTGGTTTGTTTTTTGGAGAGTGAGAGACTAGTGAGCGTAAGTGAGGGGAGGGGCAGCGGGAGAGGGAGAGAGAGAATCTTAAGCAGGTTCCACATTTAGCCTGGAGCCCAACACGGGGCTCGATCCCACAACCTTGAGATCATGACCTGAGCCAAAACCAAGAGACACTTAACTGACTGTGCCACCGAGGCAAGCCTGGGTCAAGGTCTTTTTGAAGATAGAAGGCAAAGGGTGGCATGCCTTTCCATTTATTTAGATATTCTTTAATTTCTTTCAGTGGTATTTTGCATTTTTCGGTATATTAGTCTTGCATTTCTTTTGTTAAATTTGTTTTTTATTCTATTGTAAATAGAATTGTTGTTCTTAATTTCCTTTTCAGATTATTCATTACTGGTATATAGAAATACAATAGATTTTTTATATATTGATCTCGTATCCTGCAAACTTGCTGAGTTTAGTAATCAGCTCAATAAGTTTTACAACCTCCTCTTAATATGAATCTCTGTCTTCTTAACCTGTATCCCTGTGCTGAATTTTGTACCTCTATTTCCAAATACTTTTGGATATTCCCACTTAGATCAGCTGATAGGTGTCCCCAACTCAACATGTCCAGCATTAAAAGGCATTTGCTCCACCTCCCTTACAAATACACAGACCAGCACTTTCCCTTCTGCAGTTTGGCCCATTTCGGGTATTATCATCTGCGTGGTCACCCAAACCACTAATATAAGAGTCATCTTTTATGTCTCACTGGTTCGCCATTTAAGCCATCAAGTTATATATATGATTCATGCAGATAGATAGATAGATACTCAATTCTCTCTCTCTTCTGTCTTGTCTTTACCCTGGCTCTGGTTTTCATCACTCTTCTCCTGGATTATTACAATAATTTCCTCACTAGTCTTGCATTGCTACAGTCCTTCCTTCACGCTCCCCGCAGTGTAATCCAATCATGTCAGTTGAGATCAGAAATCATTCCAAATGCAGTATGGACTCGATATTAATTTAAAAGAACTACTGTGAATTTTCTTCGGTGTGATAATGATGTTGTGGGATAATGTCCTTATTCTTAGAAGATGCGTCCTGAAGGATTTCGTGGCCAAGTGTCGTGGTGTCTGCCACTTCTTTTCAGATTATTCAAGAAAATATCTGTACGTATGTGTGCTCTTCTGTGTACGTGTATGCACTTGTGTGTATGTGGAGGAAGAAAGAGAGCACGCACAAGTGTAAATACAGTGAAATAGTAACAACTGCTAAATTAGGTGGAAGGGGCGTATGGGTGTCCATTGTACTATGCTTTTAAGTATTTCTGTGTGTTTGAAACATTTCAGAAAAAACAAGTTAAAGGGAAAAGAGAATATGCTCCAAGCCCATGTGTATGGCCTACTATCCTCTTCCTGATCCAAGACAAATGTTTCTTTCTAGCTTCACTTCCACCGCTTCTCCTCTTGCACTCTGTATCCCAACTATGGCACTAGTAAAAAATTCCTTTATTGAGCACTTGGCATATGCTAGGCACTATTCTAACGATTGTACTTGTATTCATTTATTCCAGATAACAGCCCTATATTTTATAGTTGAGAATTAGATCAGAGAAGATAAATCACTAGGTCAAACACAGCTCATAAGCGATGAATCTGGAATGTTAAGCTAGTTCTGGTTTCCCAAGTGCACCTTACTCTTCAGATACGTATTTGTTAAGTGAATAAGTAAATGAATTCTGTCTTTTACTATGAGTTTGCATGTTTTCCTCAATTGCGGTTGACCCAGACTCAACTTGGTCAGGAGGATTTCTAGGAGCATTCGACAAGCTAAATGCTCAGAGCAATAATACCTACCCTTATTTTATGTGTTAAAAAGTAATAAATGTACATGGCATAAAATTAAAAATGCACAAAAGAGTTCCTAACTTTTTGAAGATTATTTGATTCTAAAATACCCTTGGCTTCTAAAAGTACTATATAGTGTATTTTTAAATTTTAATCGATAGACTCACAACTACTTGGAACTCTAAGTAACTGGTGATAGACAGATGCACACGCTTATTTTGCTGCCCTTCATTTTGTTTTTAGTTAATTCATTTTTAATTAAATTTATTTTTATCATAAAAGCAATACATGTTCTGGGGGAAAATGTGAACTAGGGGTTAGCAAGCCATGGCCCATTGGCCAAATCTGGCTCACCACCTGTTTTGTTTTGTTCTGTTCTAAAGATTGATTTATTTAGGGGCGCCTGGGTGGCACAGCGGTTAAGCATCTGCCTTCGGCTCAGGGCGTGATCCTGGCGTTGTGGGATCGAGCCCCACATCAGGCTCCTCCGCTATGAGCCTGCTTCTTCCTCTCCCACTCCCCCTGCTTGTGTTCCCTCTCTCGCTGGCTGTCTCTATCTCTGTCAAATAAATAAATAAAAATCTTTAAAAAAAAAAAGATTTATTTATTTATTTGAGAGTGAGAGAGAGGGGTGGGCGAGGGGCAGAGGGAGAGAGAGAATCTTAAGCAGACTCTGTGCTGAGTGCAGAGCCAGACACGGAACTCGATCTCACGACCTGAGATCATGACCTGAGCTGAAATCAAGAGTTGGAAGCTTAACCAGACTGAGCCATCCACGTGGCCCTCACCATCTGTTTTTTAAATAAAGTTTTACAAGAACACAGCCACGCTGATTATTTACATATTGTCTATGGCTGCTTTAATACAATAATAGCATTGCTGACTAGGTGTAACAGAGACCATATGGCCACAAAGCCATATTTACTGTCTGGCCCTTTACAGTAAAAGCTTGTCAGCCCCTGATGTAAACTACACAAAAGGGTATGTAGTAAAATATAAAATCCCTCTCCCTGAACCCCCCTCCAAATCTCACTCCCCAGAGATAACTACTGTGAATAGTTCTTGTGAATCTTTCCAGAAATAATTTTCTGCATATACAAATATATAGAGAGATACATATTTCCATTTTTATACAAATGGAAATTTCTTTACTTCAAGTCAGCACGTTCTCTTGAGAATTTTCCGCACCTTTGAAGTAACTGGAAATACTCTGTAGGATCATAAACGTGGTTTGATAATCTCTGAACAAAAGGTTTTCCATGTGCTTTTTGAGCTTTGGTAGGTCCTAGGATCTTGTTTTCCCAATTGTATGAGGGGAAGATTAGAGTCTAACGATGGCTTTTTGGTCATGGAGAGAGTGAGAAAATAACCAGAAACTACCCACATCTTCCCTAAACAGCTCTTGTTTCTAGGAGGACGCCTGCAAGTAGCCACCTAACTAGTCCCCTACCTCTAACCTGGTTTCCCTCCACTTCCTCTCTCTCCACGTTAACAGAGTAAGCGCTGTGAAAAACCCAGTCTTTTGACTTTGTCCTCCAGCTAGGCAAGATGCTAACATTGGAGGAGACTGGCCGAAAGTTACACAGGACCTCCCTGTGCATTCTTTGTAACTTCATGTGAATCTATAATTGTTTCAAAATAAAAAGGTTTTTAAAATCTGATTATATCTTGGGGCACCGGGGTTGGCTCTGTCGGTTAAGCATCCAACTCTTGATTTCGTCTCGGGTCGTGATCTCAGGGTCCTGAATCAAGTCCTGCGTTGGGCTCTGTGCTCAGTGGGCATCCTGCCTGAGGATTTTCTCCCTGTCCCTCTACCCTCCCCCCCCCCAACTGCTTGCTCTTGCTCTCTCTCTATTTAAAAAAAAAAAAAAAAAGAATCTGATTCTAGTCTGCCTTTGCTCCGGAATCTCTGCTGCTCTTGCTCATTGCCTATGGCACAAAGGCCAGTTTCCTTTAAAAGGCATTCAGGGCTCTCCTGAGCTGGTTGAGCCTACCCTCCGCCCTCACCCTCACCTTTTGCTGTGTACCTTGTCCTGTTTCCATTCCAGTCTGCCTGAGCTGCCCCAAAGCAAAGCCGGAGCCCAGCACAGGGCCTTTGCATGTACTTTTTCATCAGCCCAAATAGTTTCTCCAGTGTTCCCATCTGAAGAACTTCTGTTTTTTCAAGACTGAAACATCTCTCCCTCGTTAATTTTTTCCTTCCCTGTGATGGGAAAGTGGGTCATCCTTTGTGCCATTCCAAACCTTCTCAGAGTGCCGAAAAGATTTTCTACCTGTCAGGTGCGACCACTAAAGCTCCTTCCGGTTAAATGCAGGACACATGGCTAGTTATACTTGGC
Source organism: Ursus arctos (assembly GCF_023065955.2). Taxonomy (NCBI): domain Eukaryota; kingdom Metazoa; phylum Chordata; class Mammalia; order Carnivora; family Ursidae; genus Ursus; species Ursus arctos. The sequence goes on from NW_026622874.1 coordinate 38,305,595, forward strand.
CATGGAGCACCAGGCACCCGAGTATTGCTGGGGAAAATCACGAAAAATGGTAGCTTGAGGGGTGCCTCAGTTGGTGGAGTGTGTGGCTCTCGATCTCGGGGTGGTGAGTTCGAGCCCCACACTGGGGGTAGAGGTACTTAAAAAAAAATGGTAGGTTGATGTCTCCGTCGAGGTACTGAGGGCCAGCGCTCACTAAGCCCTTCTCAGACTTATGCAGGTGGAGTTCATTAGTTTATGTACTGCTGTTTATCCTACTAGACTGGGAACTCTGGAGAACAGGGATCATTTCTTATTTTTTACTGTTAGCATTTTTTTAATGTTGCAACATGATTGGCCGCCAATAAGTGTTGAAAGAATGATTCAAAAAATGAATGACATGGACGGAGAAGTTGCTGGTGCCCTTCTCTTCCACCTTCTGCCCCTACACTTGCCCTAAGTCCCGCGTCTTCTTTAAATCTACCCTGTGTGTGTTCTTCCCCCTTGTCCTTGGCCCCTAGAACTCCGGATCAAGAGACAGAACTCCTCGGACAGCATCTCAAGCCTCAACAGCATCACCAGCCATTCCAGCATTGGCAGCAGCAAGGATGCTGATGCGAAAAAGAAGAAAAAAAAGAGCTGGGTAGGTCCAAATTTGGGGGGCAGGAACTATGTAGAGCCATGGTGGGTCACCTCCACCTCAGCATAGGGGTCCGTTCCTTCCAGCATTAACCACGACATGGTGCCTTGGGGTGAATACGAAGCCCCAGACGTCTGCTCAGAGCAAGGTCTGCTAAACTCTCCTGTTATCCCCATCCTGTCCCACGTGTACCTAGGCCGTCCCTCCAACCCTGTGCACACCCGCTTTCCTTGGGCTCTCCATGCCTTTGATTAGGTCAAATATGTTTGGCAACAGAAGGAAATATCCAGAAGGGAACGTTCTATCAAGCCCCTTGCCCACCCCACGCCCATTCTCTTCTATATTATGGAGAGAAGATGTTCTGAACAAAGCCATTCATTCTAGATGCTCCTGCAGGTCATTTCTTCGATTTTTTTTTTTGGAGAGGTATTCGTGGAACTTTCCATCTTACTTCAAAAGGAACCATTATATTACCATTGACTAGTCTAGAGAGAGTACTCCCCAACCCCCGGCTGGCTCCTGATAGCCCTAAACGGACTTTGGATGACCTTTCTGAAACTGCGTAGGCAGATCTAAAACACTTCTAGCTCCTCGCTGGCTGTGGCAAGGAGAGGATCCCCCAATGGAGACTTCTTGCTCCTCTGTCCCCTGTTCAATAGGACTGGCCCCCAAAACCTTTGTATAGCACAGATGGGTCCCAGCTGTGTGAAATGAGTGATTAAGTGTTGCTTCTTTTTTTTTCCCTTCAAAATGCTGACTTCAAATCCCTATTTTTTTCCAGGTCTATGAGGTAAGAGACCCAGTTCCTCTCTCCTTGTTTTCTCTTTCCTTTTGCCATACCTTCCCCATTTCCAGAGCAACTCCCTTCCCCCTAAAGAAAGAGCGGCCACTCATAAAACTAACCGTAACTACCACCCCAGAGTTCCTAACTCACTCCACTGCATGGTCCATCCACGGCTGCCCCCACATGAGGACAGAGGAGTGGTCTGGTTGGGGGCCAAATGGAAAAGTTAAACAAAATCCTGATCTATTCCCTCCTGTCTTCCCCTGGTTACAAAATCAGCCCGTTATAAAAGCAGTCAATTGGAGTCCCTCCGATCCAGAAAATGAGCTTTCTTGATTTTTTTTTTGTTCCTTCAAACCCTAGAAGCCCAACATGGAAGAGAATCCTGGATGAACATTATTTCAACCACAGTTCCCAAAGGCCAGTTCAGTTTGGGTCTCGCCTGAAGATTTAGCTCTATAGGGAGATGAACCAGAGATAGGAGAGGATATGATCCAGTCCAGGGCACCCTCAAACCACCTGAAAACCTGAAACCCTCTGAGCATTCATGGAGCTTCCAAAGACATTTCAGGGATTAGAGTATCGTCTCAGACAAGCAGAAAGTGAAACCAGAGTTTCCATTACAAGCCAGACATCTGAGGTCCACTAAGTTAGCCCAATGTTGCGCCAGGTGTTATGAAGGATGTGAAAAGTGGAGTCTGTCATGTGAACCGTCCAGGAGCCTGCAGAATTGCGGGCAGACAAAACGCAATATTGTACATATGGTATTGATGACAATCCAGCGGTGCCAAAATGCATGGTTCAGCCAGTAAGTGCTAGAGGCGCTCATACATGAAACTAAGATACAGAAGGCCAGGGAACCACCACAGAGGAGGTAAAGGCTAAACTGAGTTGGGACTGTGATAGGACAGTGTGTGGAGATGCTTTCTGCAGGGACGAAATCAGTGTAGCTGGAGCACTGAGTAGGGTGGGATGCAGACAGGAAGGGCCTGAAAGGCCAGGATAATCATTTCAACTTGACTCTTCAGGTTGGCATTTCCCAGCAGGTGTTACGCACAAGTCCACGGCAGTGCTTCTTAAAACAAGGATGCCATCCTCCAGTTTGAAAAGCCCTGCATTTCTACAGTGCACGACCACATAGGAACGTTCTGAGATGTCCCCTAGTAAAGAGTCTGTTTCGTTTTGCTTGATCCGCTGTTCCTGGACTCAGAGAGTCCTTCACCACGTAACACCAATGAACATCTGCCAACCGTTGTGCTTTGGGAACCCTAAACGACACAGAGAACACCACTGTCTCTCACTCACGGTCTTTGTGATCTTACGGGACGTGTGCCTCGGGCAGATTGTGGTCCTGGGATCTCTTTCTATGCACACACACTTACGCACACACAGACACACACTCTCTGTCTCGTTCTCTGTCTCTCTCATATACACACAGCTTCCCATGAGGCGACAGTGTGGAGAAGACCATTGGGTTGAAAATTAAGAAGCCTGAGTTCCAGTCCCAGGCCTTCCTTCAATTCCACAAACTCAAGCAAGTCCACTTTTTACGCTCGGTTCCTCATCTCTGCAGAGAACTGAGCTTTATGGGGTTCCTGAGCCTCGACTACCCCATGATACTCTGCCCCTTGCACGCACACTCTAGCTGACTGCACACATGCTCTCTCTCCTATCCCCACTGCAGCCAGACTGGTCCTCCTTTATGTCCTCCCAGGTAGACACCCCAACACACACCACCATCAGCTCTCCTCATTTACCTAACAGCCTTCCTGTGTTCCAGAAGAGACACTTTGAAAGAGTACCCTCGAATTTTCCTTTCTTTTCTCTCACTGTCCCAAAGATCTGGTTTGCTTGTGTCCCCTACAGCCTTCGACCCCTCCTTTACTCTCTGTCTCTTGCTGCCATTCCATCTCTGTGTCCCTGTGTGTGTGCATGCTGTCTGGATGCATGCGAACGGGTGGGCCAGGACCCTGGTTTGCATCTCTAGCTCACAGCCCTAACACCCAAGCTCATCACCACCTAAGGTCAAACAAGCTATGGTCACATTAGAGTCTCCCACGTATTCTGAGGAGAGGCTGGGAAATATCCCTTATTCTAGGACATTTGAGAGGGAATAGGAGAAAGCACTTGTATCTGATTGTTTTCACCATTCTGAGATGTGCTGAGCACGAGAGACACTAAAAGATACCACTTGATACCACTCCCTTCCGTTGATTTCCACCGGATCATATGGCCAGTTTCTGCTTACTAGGTAAATAGAGAGATGGATTCTGATCCGATGAGCCATGGTCAGGATGGATCCTGAGACCCAAAGTGAGCGAGGCTCTAGACTGAGCAGTAACTGGTCTGCTGGAGAAGGTGGGATTGGATCATTGAGAGATTGGCCACCATGTGACCTCTGGGGGCTTCTCTCTGTCCCCCTCAGGGGCCTAGTTCCCCCATGGGAGAGAGCAGACCCAAGAAGTTCCCATAGCCTACAACAGCAGCAAGCCAGAACAGTTCACTTTCTCTCAGCCCTACTTTCTAGGCAACTCTTGTGTCCATATTCCATGAGTCAAGCGAAGCCTTAAGAGGGAGGCTTAATGACAGCAAGCAAATACCCCGCCTGCACAGCTGTCTGTCTCAGAAGTCCCAAGGCAGTCCTCCCCCAGTCTCCAGAGCAGAGCCCTGACGTCTCTCTACCTGGATCTGCTTTCTTCTAGCTTCGAAGTTCCTTCAACAAAGCCTTCAGCATAAAAAAGGGGCCCAAGTCCGCTTCCTCCTACTCCGACATTGAGGAGATTGCCACGCCCGACTCCTCCGCCCCCTCATCCCCCAAACTACAGCACGGCTCCACAGAGACTGCTTCGCCCTCCATCAAGTCCTCCAACTCCTCCTCTGTGGGCGTAGATGTCACGGAGTAAGTGCTGTCTGCCTGTCACCCAGCCCGGGACTAGTATACACCGCTGGCCGGCGGTGGTAGTTAAGCCCCTTGTTTGCCCCTGGACAAACAGCACCACACTGTAGGTCTCTCCTGGGGCGCATGAGACCTTCCCGCCCACTGCTGATCGTCCCTGAGACCAGTGACCAAGGATCTCCGTGTCCCCTCGTAACTCTAGAGCTGGCCCGTGTGGCCTGGCTTCACTCTCACTTTCTTCCAGGGGCCCTGCTCACCCGGTCCCCCACACTAGGCTGTTCCATGGCAATGAGGAGGAGGAACCGGAGAAGAAAGAGGTATCCGAACTGCGCTCCGAGCTGTGGGAGAAAGAGATGAAGCTTACCGACATCCGCCTGGAAGCGCTCAACTCCGCCCACCAACTGGACCAACTTCGGGAGACAATGCACAACATGCAGGTGGGTATCTGGGCGCAGAGCTGAGCGGGGGGAAGACCGTGCCTGGAGATCCGTCCAATTCCGCGGCCCCGTCTGTTCTCGCCGCAGCTGGAGGTGGACCTGCTGAAAGCCGAGAACGACCGGCTAAAGGTCGCCCCAGGCCCCTCATCGGGCTCCACTCCAGGGCAGGTCCCCGGATCGTCTGCGCTAGCCTCCCCTCGCCGCTCCCTGGGCCTGGCCCTCACCCATTCCTCCAGCCCGAGTCTCACCGACACAGGTACCTGTTGGGAGAAGAACCTCTAAGGGTGGCAGGAAGAAACGGGTTTGGGTCACTGGCACCCCGTCCTGCCTGCTCTGGGGGGCACCGCTCTCAGTCACGGAGGTCGATGGTGCCTAAACCAAGCGCACCCCGGTGTCATGAGACACGAAGAACTGTTCTGGTCCTTTGACCCTAATTGCTTTTCAGTTTTGGAGTTTCTGTTTCCTCTTGGTAGTAAAGAGTCATTGGGCAGGGATGATGACTGGAAGGTTTAGGAAAGCCCATGGGGGCCCCTAAAGCTAATAGTTGTTTTCACTGCCGACAGACCTGTCACCCATGGATGGCATCAGCACCTGTGGTCCAAAGGAGGAAGTGAGCCTTCGGGTGGTGGTGCGGATGCCCCCCCAGCACATCATCAAAGGGGTAAGGAACTCCAGGGAGGCCTGTGACACCATGTATCCAAGAATATCTGGGCTCTGAATACCCCCGAAACCAGAGTACCCCACGGCTAAGGCCTTTTAGGACCACCCCCTTTCTTGGAGGGACCTCACTGAGGCTCGCACACTTCTTTCTACCGCGGCTGTGTAGGACTTGAAGCAGCAGGAGTTCTTCCTGGGATGTAGCAAGGTCAGCGGGAAGGTGGACTGGAAGATGCTGGATGAAGCTGTTTTCCAAGTGTTCAAGGTAAAGGGACACATGTACTCACAAAGGTTGTTCGTCCTTTCACGGCGTATGGAGCCTTCCAGGCGTTGGGGTCTTGGGGACCTTTGACGCTTCGTGGAGAAATGCCAACTAGGAAAAACATAGGTTCTTCCCTCTCTCCATGGACTTCTGTTCCCTCTGAAATCTGTGGCTTGTACCTCTGGGTTTGCGTCATCTTGCTGTTCCCCCTTAACTTTTTTTTCTCCTTTTCTCTTCTGTCAGGACTACCTTTCGAAGATGGACCCAGCCTCTACCCTGGGACTGAGCCCCGAGTCGATCCACGGCTATAGCATCAGCCATGTGAAGCGGGTGTTGGATGCGGAGCCCCCAGAGATGCCTCCCTGCCGCCGAGGTGTCAACAATATATCAGTCTCCCTCAAAGGTCAGTCTTTGTCTTTTGGGGTGCAGCGATACGGGGTGAGGGAGGGAGAGGAACATGAGACAGTCCGTCACGTATTCATTCAACAAGGATTTACTGAGAAGCTACAACGTGCAGTTCACTGTACTTAAGTAACATGAGATATGAAAAGATGCGTAAGATCCAGTCTTAACTTTTGTTCCCGGAGCCATTTTCCTTCCCAGGGAAATTTCTAGAAAGCCTGGGTTTCTCACTCCACCCATATACCTGTAACTCCGAACATGTCCCTAGAAATAAGATCTTTGTTTTCAAAACTGGGGATTGGGGGGTTCCTCTGGAGCCATGGGGCAGAGGAATGAGTTCTTTCAGTGGGCTCTTAGGTGAAGAAAGAAATGCCCTCCGGGGGCCTTGCCATCCTCAGGGCCCTGTCATGCTCATGCTCTCTGGGGCTGGGGGTTCAGGTCTGAAGGAGAAGTGCGTCGACAGCCTGGTGTTCGAGACGCTGGTCCCCAAGCCGATGATGCAGCACTACATAAGCCTCCTGCTGAAGCACCGGCGCCTCGTCCTCTCGGGCCCCAGCGGCACGGGCAAGACCTACCTGACCAACCGGCTGGCCGAGTACTTGGTGGAGCGCTCCGGCCGCGAGGTCACCGAGGGCATCGTCAGCACCTTCAACATGCACCAGCAGTCTTGCAAGGTGGCTGCCTCCTGACCCCCCCACCAGCCTTTGCTCAGGCCTCAGCTCCCCCAAGGCCTTCCCCCGCCCCTTCTTTCCTCCCCTCCCCCTCGCATTCCCCTTTCTAGTCCTTCCTCTGCCCCCAGTTTCTTTCCAGACTTTTCCCTTCCCTTCTTTCTCCACACTTCCCCTTCCCTCTGGTATATGCCTTTCCCTTTTGCTGATCATTGACTAAACGACATCCTCTTTTCCACTTCACTTTCTGCCAACCCTGAAAATCCCGCCCCTTTGTTTATTTCCTTCCCTCTACCTTTCTTTTCAGTATTACTCTGACTTTGGGCTTTCTGGGGAGAAGAACTCAGAATTACATGTGACACATTGTGCTGTCCCCTGCCAAATCTGGATGTCTCTCAAGCACACCCTCACACTCCGGGGTGCTTCAGATCTTGGCTCCCCCCAGTAGGGGGAGGCTTATCCATTGGAGTGGTTCATGGTACCCACCCAGCGAAAATCCCTTCAGGAAATCGGATATGATCCCCACCCTTCACGGACTTAGGAGCCATTGCTGAAGACAGTTGCCTTACGGGCGCCTGGGTGGCTCAGTCAGTGAAGCGTCTGCCTTCGGCTCAGGTCATGATCTCAGGTCCTGGGATCCAGCCCTGTGTCAGGCTCTCTGCTCATCGGGGATTCTGCTTCTTCCTCTTCCTCTGCCCCTCCACCTGCTTGTGCTCTCTCTCTCTCAAATAAATAAATAAAATCTTTTAAAAAAAAAAAAAAGGTGGTTGCCTTAGAGCCTTTGGGCCCACTGCTTATCAGTCCGCCGTGGTCTGGTTCTACAGTTCAATGTTCAGATGCATGAAACAGGAACCAAAGGCTCCAGGGGGCTCCAGACCTAGCGTACCTTCTCCAAAACCCTTCCTCCCACGGCTGACCCAAGTGCTCACTCCTCCTGAGTTCTGACCCACTTCCTTCTTTTATTTCAGGATCTGCAACTGTATCTCTCCAACCTGGCCAACCAGATAGACCGGGAAACAGGAATTGGGGATGTCCCCCTGGTGATCCTGTTGGATGACCTGAGTGAAGCAGGCTCCATCAGTGAGCTGGTCAACGGGGCTCTCACCTGCAAGTACCACAAATGGTAAGCTGGAGTCAGGACCAAACTCACTGCAGTGGGAAGAAGGAGAGCCTGGTCCAGTCCACCCTGTGAGCTTGCCCTTGGGTGTACGTAGTGGAAAGCAGGTGTTAAGACAAGTCTAAGTAAACCTTTTTCCTCCTTTTTCCCACAGTCCTTATATCATAGGTACCACCAATCAGCCTGTAAAAATGACACCTAATCATGGCTTGCACTTGAGCTTCAGGTAAGAACTGTGGCCCTGGATAAACCTTCCAGCCCTACCTAAGGTTCTGTAAACTAGTGAAATCCCAGGATCCGGCCAGAGGGGCAGTAGATGGCAGCAGGAAGGAGAACTAGGCAGGGCTCCTGGGCTGGGAAGAGAGAGTAGGGATATTTGCCACGTCGGTTACAGGGTGGAAGAGAACCCTCGAGAAGAGGAAAGAACTACAAAACTAAGAGAGCTGCAGCTAGGATGCTGTAATTTGGGTTCTCTGCCCACACACCCGGGTCTGTGAGGTCAGATGGTTATCTGAAGAGGGTCACTGGTCCTGCCCACGGCTGCTGCCCTGAGTTCAGTCGACTCGCCATTGCTTGAGAAGAAAGCCAGTGGGCGTTAGTGGGAGGCAGGCAGGAGGAGGGATGGACTGGCAGGTGATGGATGCCGACAACGTCCACATGGCCACCCTGACCCCTCTCCCCATTCCTGACTGCAGGATGCTGACCTTCTCCAACAACGTGGAGCCAGCCAATGGCTTCCTGGTTCGTTACCTGAGGAGGAAGCTGGTAGAATCAGACAGCGACATCAATGCCAACAAGGAAGAGCTGCTTCGGGTGCTCGACTGGGTGCCCAAGCTGTGGTACCATCTCCACACCTTCCTTGAGAAGCACAGCACCTCAGACTTCCTCATCGGTACTGGGGTTCAGCTTCCCCCTTGGGGTCAGAAGGTGGCTTCCCTTTCCTACTTTGCCACGCAGTGGGATGTTCCCATTTCTTTCTGGAGTCTGCAGCATGTAAAGGAGTGGCAAACCTCGTGGCTTCAGACCCAGGACTGCTTGATTACTTACCAAGCACCCCTCACAGTTAGCACCATGTTTTGGGTAAATCACTTCAATCATCAGAAAGCTAACCCCGCTCCCTCACTTTTCTCACAATTAATGGGGAACAGAAAGTGTTCAGGAGGGAATTGGAAAACTTCCTCTCACTCCCTCACCTCACTTCCGCCTTGTGAAGAAGCACTGTTGATGAGACCGCCAGCCAGGCGGCCACTCCCATTAGTCTTGACAGCAATCTCAGGACAGCCCGACTCTAAATTTCCTTTCCTTCTTTGGTTACCAGACCCCTCTGCCTGGTATTAAGGACTAAATGAGACAGATGACTGGGGAGCGCTGGTGCTCCGCCGTCTTATTGACCTCATCCTTTTCCCTAGGCCCTTGCTTCTTTCTGTCCTGTCCCATTGGCATTGAGGACTTCCGGACATGGTTCATTGACCTGTGGAACAATTCCATCATTCCCTACCTACAGGAAGGAGCGAAGGATGGGATCAAGGTGAGCCCTACCCTCTGACTCTGCTCAGTCCCGGGGTCAGGCTGTCCCACCTAACAAAGCAGAAACATCTCTTCAATGTTAGACAGGAGGCTCCGAAGACTGGTCAGGTTCTTTTGCTAAGAGGTAGAGTGAGGCCCAGTGTCCAGCCACCATTCAGCAAATGGCTACAGGACCACAGTCTCTGGGGCCTGTCTCCAGTCCTGGGCCTTCTGTCTCTATGCCAGATCAGACCTCTCTCTTAAGGATCAGAGCTAATAGAGAAATCATTGAGCTAAGAACTAAGTAAAACCCTGTTATAGTCTTAGCTTATTACTAACTACTAATAAAAATGTTACTTTGGCCAAGTTACATACAGGAGATAATAAAGTCTGTTCTGCCTAAATCACTGGGTTGTTTTGAAGACATGAAATTGTGAAAAGATTTTTAGAAGCTAGAATAAGAACTTTATGCAAAAGGAAGGTGTCGTTTTAGTAAAGCCTCCCCTGTAGCTTTCATCTATGAATTAGGGCATAATGATCACCAGCCTCCATTCCAGCGCTAGTGAACTCTAGTGCAGTGGCTGGACCCTATTGGCCATGTATTTTCCGTAAAAGAAATTTGTTATTGCAGTAGTTATCCCCTGATGATGTGGTAAGTTTCTAGAGATGCTGTCTATCAGACCGATGCCAGAAATCATTATTTCATTTAATTTTGCATTATTATTTTTATTTATTTATTTGAGAGAGAGCAAGCACGAGCAGGGGGTGAGGCAGAGGGACAAGCAGACTCCCTGCTGAGCGGGGAGCCCGACCCCGGGCCTGATCCGATCCCAGTACCGTGAGATCATGACCTGAGCTGGAGTCAGACGCCTAACCAAATAAGCCACCCAGGTGCCCCAAATTTTGCTTTGTTATTAACAGTTTTCCAATTTCAGAATGTTCTTACACAGATAACATCTGTTTTCAACAAAATCAAAATTCTTTTAAAAGATAGGATTTCTGGGGTGCCTGGCTGGCTCAGTTGGTAGAGAGTTCAACTCTTGATCTTGGCGTCATGAGTTCAAGCCCCATGTTGGGCATGGAGCCTAATTAAAAATAAAAAAGAGAAACAGTTTTTTAAAAAGTATATTTTAAAAAATGAAAAAAAAATTTAAAAATTTAAAGAAGGCTATGATTACTAAAGAAGAACCTCCTAAAATTACGGGGTTGTGAGGTGGGTACATATTAAGTGTTTTTTATTGTTTGTTTTTTTGTTTTGTTTTTTGGGTTTTTTTGCTTTTGTTTTTAGAGAGAGGGGAGTGGTGGGGAGGGGCAGAGGAAAGAGAGAATCTTGAGCAGGCTTTTCGCCCAGTGCAGAGCCCAACACAGGGCTCGATCTCACAACCTGAGATCATGACCTGAGCCTAAATCAAGAGTCTGACGCTTAACTGACCGAGCCACCCAGGCGCCCCATGTACATGTTAAGTTTTTAACGCAGTCTGCCAAATTATCCTCCAGAATAGTTTTACCTGTTTACACCAACTATTTCCTTTGTGGGGAAACTCAAAGGAGTTGAGTCTCCACTCGTGGGGATCAGAGTCTCAAGGCTTTCCATTGGAGGAAATGCATATGGCCATAGGAGACTGCATGAGCAAGCCTCTGTCTGTGGATCCCAATGCCAGTAACAGCATCTCCCCTTCGATCCAGGTCCATGGACAGAAAGCAGCTTGGGAGGACCCGGTGGAGTGGGTCCGGGACACTCTTCCCTGGCCATCAGCCCAACAAGACCAATCAAAGCTGTACCACCTGCCCCCTCCCACTGTGGGCCCTCATAGCATTGCCTCACCTCCCGAGGATAGGACAGTCAAAGACAGCACCCCAAGTTCTCTGGACTCAGACCCTCTGGTGAGTAGAAGCCATTCTATTGTTAAAGTAAGAGTATTATGGAACTGAACTTTTTTTTCTTAAGATTTTATTTATTTGAGAGAGAGAGCGTGCGCGTGCGTGTGAGCTGGGGGAGGAACAGAGGGAGAGGGACAAGTAGACTCCGCACTGCGCACAGAGCCCCCTGCAGGGCTCGATCCCACAGTCCCGAGATCATGACCTGAGCCAAAATCAAGAGTCACATGCTCAACCAACTGAGCCACCCAGGTGCCCCGGAGTTGAACTTTTCATGCATACCGTGAGGGAGGCTGAAGGGTATCAGCAAGGCTAGGACTAGAATGAGGTCAAGGAGGAGCTCAACAGTCAGAATGTTGGGTTATAAAGATGATATGCCTACAGCCTAGCTTAAGCTAAATAATAATGCATGCCGGCAAGATGTATTCTAATAAAGACCCAGGTAGGACTATTAACCAAAAAAGAAAGCAGTGGGACACATGTACACTCTGTCTCTCCCTCTCTCTCCCTCTACTCTGATATTATCCTGAGGATTGCCTCGGTTCAGTGGATTTCATGAACTGTGAAAAGTAGTCTGAGACAAATGACCAACTAGGGGCAAATATTTGCAAGGCTTGTAACCAAAAGCGGATTGGTGCCTAGAATATATGAAACTTCTCATAAAATTTCCAATTGGAAGAATGGACAAAGGATACGAATAGGCATTTGACTAGAGGAAGTGCAAAAATATTTTATAAAAATATAAAAAGATCCTTAACTCCTCTAATAGTTGTGGAAATACAACATCAAAACAAGGAGAAAACCGTTTCACGTTAGCAGGAATAGTGTGGATGGAAGCACAGACTTCATTCTCCGCTGGTGGGAGTGTTCGTTAGCAAAGCCATTTGGGAAGATAACTTGGCAGTTTGTGTTAAAATTTTAACGTGCAGCACCACTCCTGTGACCTTGCAGTTTCACGTGGCAAGTAAGAAATTCTTCCACTTAAGTCATAATACATTTTAATTTAAATTTTGACTTTGTTAAAAACAGTTGTTACCTGTGTTTAAAAAAAAAAAAGCCATTCAATTGGAAGACTGTTAATAATCACGTAAATAGAAGGGTGAAGAGCAGATTCAGGAGAGAACCAGCCAGGTGTACTTAGCTGAAACGGAAGGGTCACCGTCTTGAAGAAGCATGGGAGCGGGAGAGAGGTAAAGAGGGAAGGAGGAAGGAGGTGAATACACTGAAGTGTTTAGACCTGACACGAAGCACTAGGCTGTGAGCTGGGGCAGGGGGTGGGTGTGCAGGACTGGCCCGTGATAAGACTGAGTCTATTCGATTATCATCTATTTTGGAAGAAGTTGACAAACACAGACGTTCTTACAGCCACTTCCCACATCCCTCCCAGCAGATATGTCCAGGCCTTCTGTCCTCTCCTGAGTGTGAACGCCTTGGAGGCAGAGGCTGTCTGGTTTGAGCATCCCTCCCCCATCACAGCACAGTACCTTGTATAGCCGAGACACTCCCGAGCACCACATGCACACGCTTACAGACAGGGTGGAAGTAACCATTGCTACCTTTTCGTGAGCCACCTGTACGCTCTCTGGGCCCTTCATCACTTCCGAACCAAGGATCAGGTCCCTGACCTAGATTGCTTTATGTTTCCCTTCTGTGGGCAGGACCCTGAGTCCCGACTCATGAATCCATCCTTTTGCCCCTCTTTAGATGGCCATGCTGCTGAAACTTCAAGAAGCTGCCAATTACATTGAGTCTCCGGATCGAGAAACCATCCTGGACCCCAACCTCCAGGCCACGCTTTGAGGGCCGAGCAGTCCCTGTCACCCCGGACAGCAGAATGCTGGCATCAGCGACGCTCTCTCCTCCTCTCCCCTCTCTTCTTCCAGAGCACTGGCTCTCCGGCCCACGAGAACAGGAGGGGGAGGAGGAGGTGAAGAAAGAGGGCAGGTTCTTGGTGCTGCACCTTGAGAACTTGCTAGTAAGGACTGGTGGGGTAGAGTTTGGAAACTTGTGTTCCCTAGATACATTTACTGGCCTCCTCTCATGACTTTGGGGAACAGATGATTCTGGGTCTTTTTCCTTGATTTCGTGTCTCAATTAAAAACTCCTAGGCTTTCTGGGGAGGGGTTCAGAAGACATCAGAAAAACCTGCAGCAGTTCCTAACTGATTCTCATGAGCAGCTCTGGGAGAGACAGCCCGGTGTGGGGAAGTCTGAGGGAGGCAGACGCTCCCCAGAATTTCTCGCAGACCCTTCCGAGTTCCGTGACCACTGCCAATAACTCTTCCCCCAGAGATCTGGCTGGAGCTCAGAAAAAGAAGCATGTGGTTTACAAAATGTTAAAATCAATCTGTAAAAGGTATTTAAAAAAAAAGAAAGAAAGAAAGAAAGAAAGGAAAAGATGACGCTGGAGAGAGAGGAAGCAGTTGCCAAGGTAGAGAGCGTGCTGCCCATCCCTGGATGACGCAGGGGACGATGACAAGATGGCTGCCTATCTCGGAAGTCACCAAACCACAACAACAGCATTCCAGCCTTCAGAGAAAGACTGCTAGCTCTGTCTTATACCCTCTAATTTAACACGCATGAGAGTCAATAAACCCTACTTTTTTTATTTTTTATTTTCGCTTTCTGTTTCTTTTTCCCCTCCCATGTGCTTATTTATTTTCCTTTTTTTTTTTTTTCCATTTTCTCTCATGTCCACAAAATGCTTGGGTTGCTTTTCCTAGGGCTAGTTTGGCTTTTCCAAGTGGGTTTTCTTCGGAGAATCTGATGCCATCTAATTGGGACTAGCGAGATGCCTTCCACGCCACTATTTTTGGCATCCTTGGGACTTACAGGAGACCGAAGCATTGGCTCAGGCAGAAGTAGTAGGAGAAGAACCTTGACTTCCCTTTGGAGAAAGCACACGTTCTGCCTGGGAGCTCAGCGGCCAGCCTCTGGTCTGAGAGTCTGTCACCCCATGCTGATAGAAGATCTACTCTGAGCTCCACGCTGGACGGGAGGAAAACCAGGAAACTGGGAATATTCCTTTGTCTTGGGGCCTGTTGGGCCCCTCACTGCACTATTCTGATGGTGGCCGCTCTGCTCAACTGAATCCAAAATCCATAGCTGGCCTTTACTATTTGTTCTTGACAAGTAAATACTCACTGATAGGAGACTGAACATCCATATGAAATACTCCCAATCAGAATATAAGGTTCAAGGAGTTTGATTTGGTGGCAAAGATCTGCCTTCTAAAGGGATCCACCTTCAATAGGAGTTACCCGAAGGCCTGGCAGTCTACATGCCTTCACTCAGCAAACACTTACTGAGTACTTACTGTCTGCCAGTCACCAGGTTTAAAAAAACAAGGCAAGACTTGAGCCGTGGTGTTCACAGTCCAGTAGGAAATCTTAACCTCCATTAAGTGCACATCCCCTGCTTATGTGGACCCTCAGGATCATCTAAGAAATGTAGCCAAAACCCAAGGTGCCAGCTAGAAAGAAGCCTTTGATTAGATGTCTAATATGTGAGGGGCGGAAGCGCTGGGATCCCTTAAGATGGACCCTGAAGGACTGTGGAACCTTGCTTATCTCAAGTGGACAAGTCCTGTTCCTGCCACTTCCGGAAGCCCCTGTGGGATGAGATCCAGGCTGACCTGCCTGGTGAGGATGAAGTTTCAGGGCTCTGCAGATCAAAGACATGCGATGAGCCTGGGTCCAAGTGTGTGTTCTTCAGATTTCTATGTAGCACAAGACCTTATCAGAATCTACAGGCATACTCATCTGGACTGTTCTGTCCCACCCAACCAACGAGTCCATGCATCTGACTCTTCCTATCAGAATCTTTCCATTGAGGTCCAACAGATGGTTCAGGCTGCTCCCCAAGAAAGCTTCTGCACTCATCTGGTAGCTCCCAGGGGTGACAGGGTCCTCTATGCTGGAGACTGTTACTGCTTTTGCTGCTAAGTCCATGAGCTGTGAAGATCCCCAACCAACTCAGCTGTAAAATATGCAATTCTGTGGTGGGAAGAGGCTGTTCGTTCAAGGATGGTGCTGATATCACTGCCTTAAGGTCTCTGCTGTGCAGAATGAGGAGGCCCCAGAGCTGGGTGTTCTAACTTGGAAGGAAGGGAAGACCGGATGGGCCTTCTTTGGACCGAGGCCTCTTCTGAACCCTGTCCTTAGCTCCAGTCCCATGGCAAGGCTCAGACTTTTAATGCCATCTTGATCAGGTGGTTGAGCCCTTAACTCTCTACTTTCTGGTGCTGCCCAGCCAGTGCCTTCTATCATGGATATTACTGGCTACTTGAGAAAAAGGAAAGGGGAGAACCCCTTCCTCCATTCCAACTGCCTCAGACCTCCAAAGGGATTCTTGGCTCCCTGATAACCATGGATACCATCGTGAATTTTACTTGGATCCTCGGCAGGTTGATTTTGGAGGCCTCTCACGTTACGAATTTTACTCTCTATTTCTGGGACCCACCACCCTCTACTCTGAGTTGACTGCTGCATTTAGCCCAGGTCTCTAGTTGCTTTCCTCCAAAAAGTGTGTTCCCATCTAATGAGGTGGCACTGCAGCCTCAGCTTTCCCTCTGGAGCCTGGGACCCTGTTTACAGTTGCACACTTGGGCCCCTCATTGTGGGGATCTGTCGTCTCACCAAGGAATCATGCTTATGTGGCAACTGCAAAAGGTTGAGCCTCCTCATGGTGCTATAACCCCTTGGGGTGCTCATCCAGACTTCTCTGAAGCAGAAAACCTGAGCTCCCCCTTACTGCCCTAGAATTCATGGCAAGAGCGAATCCATGGCATTCTCTCCTACCTACGCACCTGCTTCTTAGTTGAGACTACTGGGATCCCTCCGAAAATGAAAACTGGGTCCCACAGCTAACTTCTCAGCCCCCAGGCACCTTCAGAAGAACCCAGCCTATGTAGGACTGGGATGTGTCTCTCCCTCTCCTCTCCAGACCCGCCACTCCATTCCTCACCAAAGTGGGCTAGCAGATGACATGGTTCAATACCCAACATCAGCTTCTGGGGAGAGCCATGACTCCAGAAGCAGTTCCTCCGTAGACTCCCTCTCATTTCTGGATGAAGATGACCAACATATTTTGTCCAGTGTATGTGTTTCTCAATCCCTGCCTAGGCATTAAAAATAAAATACTAGGTAATTGGAGGCTAATACGGGACCTGATGTCTGTGTGTGTCTCTCTCTCCCTCTCCCTCTCCCTCTCAAGAGCACTTTGCTGTTGCTGTTTCCTAACTTCTGAGGCTTCAGAATATTTTTAAAAAATCTATGCTTTGTGGCAGCTCCACGGTGCTTCTCTCTGTCTTTGTGTGACTCCTTATACCAACGTCTTTTTCATGTAGTCTGACCATTGGGAAGCTAGAGGCTAACAGGGAAGAAAGATGTGCCATCCATGGACAGACCCTACGATGAAGTCCTTCTTGATTGGCATTTTGGTCTTGAATTACCAGCCTTCTAACTAATCCCTTCATACTCCTTAAGGATTTCAGAAGAAATAGGGATTTTTTTTTTTTCATTTCATTTCTGGCTTTTTGGTTTTCCTGGTTTGCAAGACTCCCAATGGACCTCCTCTCACCATGTCTCCACTCCTATCTCCCTGACACGAGGGTCACACTATTCAGAGGGACATTCCCTTCCAGTCTCGTCCTGTAGTATTCCAAAAGAGTAGGAAGACAGCAGCCTGCTCTTTCTCACAAACACATCATCACCTGAGAGGACAGCCATATACAGAAACCCAGCTTATAGGTGAAATTTGCCAGACTGAGTGGGACTTGGTCCTACAAGCCAGCATCAGGAGACCTACAGGAGACTCTAAGGATTCTTTATTGCAGGGTGTTTAGGAAAGGAAGCTGTTCTTGTCCTAATCACAGGTTTAACACAGGGTTTAAGTGTTAAAGTAATCCAGATCACCAAATGTAATGCCTCATCATACTTTTTTTTTCTTCTTCTTGGGGCTTAGCTAAGCTGACGCTAACAAGCAGACTATAAGTCACCTCCACTGATGGGATGAACTGTTTATTTCCAGAGGGTTTACTAATGGATATACTAATATAATACTGGTATACTCTTCTGATGACGAGGAACTACTAGCAAGTTCTGGCTACTAGTGGTTCATGGCTTCACTAAAGAGGCCATAAGTAATAAAATGGTCTTAGGGACACTGTGTTCCCAAAAGGCCAATGCCTGAAGATACTGCCCTTTATACTTGAATCAGCTTTATCTATTCATGAGTCCTCAACCAACCGGATCAGGGATACATGGGGCCACCAACTTGGCTCTCCCCACAGCTGAGGATCCATGTGTGTGGACGTGCGCTCAGCCTAGCCCTGGAGGCAAGCGCTGCCAGCCAGAGACCCTGGGAAACAGAAGTAAACGGGAAGATGAGGACCCCGATAGAAATTTGGAGGCTGCACAGAGACCATTACAGTTGCAAACTAAACCTATGTATACTGGGTCCTCCCAGTTGGATGTTTTGGCTATTTTTCTGAAGGATTATGCCATGGTGAATTTTCTGTTGACAAGAGTGGTCATGGAAGTAAATGGAGCCTTGGTTCCTTGATTGAACTCTTCCATTTCTTGAAATACTGGTTTTCAACTTATGTTTCCAGACCAGCAGTAGCAGCCGCAACATCTGGGAACTTGTTAAAAATGAAATTCTTAGGCCCCATCTCAGACCTACTGAATCAGAAACTAGGGAGAGGGCCCAGCCATTTGTGTTTTAACAAACCGTCTTGGAAATTCTGATGCACGCTACAGTGTGAAATTAACTTTTTCAAAGGGAAAGGCAAGTAGCAGAGTCCCCACACTGAGGGGCTTTAGGACCAAAAAATAAGAAGATCCTAGGTTATAATTCAGGCTTTTGCATTAATTTCAAAGTGACCTTTCCTGTGTTCCCTTAGGTTTCTGTCTTTCCTTTTATTTAACGCAGAAAGAAAAGGTACGTGTGCCTTTGGGCAGACGTTAGGGGGATGCTGGCATCTCTTCTAGTTGCACACAGTCTTCAGAGAAAAACCTCCTGGCTCTGAAATTTTTACCTGGGAAACTAATGGGCTGTAGCAGAAGAAAGCAGTCGGAGGTCTCTTCCAGACTGCTCTTCTGCAGGATTGTGTCTACTCCGAGCCTTTTTCTGATTATATGATAGGATGAGAAAAGTCAGAAAAGCTCATTTGTATTTCCATGGCAACTTGTGCTCTTAGCAACATCCCCTCTCCTTTAGTTGAGTTCTAAAGGGCACTGCTGGGTCTGAGAAACCTGGCTAGAACCTCCTTCCCCAAGGCAGCGGGGGGCTCCAGAACCCCCAGGAAGACCCCGTCTCCATGCTCTGCTTGGCTCACGGGAGGGACTGAAGCACAATGAAGATGCAGGACAGGGGCAACTAAATCCTTCGGCTCATCCTTTCCTTTCCCCATGCCAAGCCTAGGGTACAGAATTACTCAGCCACAGTGATCAAATAAAATCCTTAAAAAAAAATCTGAGAGGAGCTTCTTACCTTTCCAGATTCACAGATTCTAGCTGATGGGGCCGTGGGGTAGAGGAGGATGTTGACAACTGGATTTGTTTCAAGTTTGTCAGTTTTCCCTGAGAGGGAGCTTATGGGTACAGGACAAAGTAATGTGCTAGTACTAGGCCTCTTGAAATCTAGGACCAAGCATCTGGGGAGGAACTAAGCTGGAGGAAGGCAAGTGTAAAACAGATTGCACTAAAATCACCCCTTTGGTCCCCCCAAAGGCCGATGGCGGGCCTTTGGTCATCTCCTGTGGGAACTCCCTGCTTCCCTGCCGTTCCTTGGAGACAGAAGATGTTAGATAATAAGCCAAGAGCTCCCATATCCCAGCCAGTGTCTGGGATACTGCTCTGCAGGAACCTCCCACTTAATGGCTTTTGTTACTGTTGTTGTTTTTTGTGTTGTGTTTTTTTTTAACAGAACAATCTTTTTTTAAAAAGAATTCCAACCCCTACCAGATTCCTTTCCTTCCCTCCCCCCGCCCACCCCCATCCTGTTTTAGACAGCACTGTGTATGTGATGGAGTCTGTGTTTCTCAAATGCATGGCAATCCTCAGGTGGAAAGTGGGCAGGAATTTTTGCACCAGGTTTTTGGTGTTTTTTTTTTTTTTAATTTATTGGACATAAAGCCCCAAACCAGGATATGTGTGTGTCTGTGTGTTTATGTTTTTTCTCATTTGACCCTCCCCTCTTTCAATCTACCCCCTTTTATATCTAATGTAGAGAAAGCAAATCTGAATCTGGAAAGCAAACCGTTGTATATAGTTGCGGTAACAATCATGAAGAGAGCTGAGCTGTCCCCTCGGTAATTTGTTTTAAGTAACAAATTGGTTGAAAATTAAATCCATGCCAGGCCAGCTGAAGAGGCCTTCCTCCATCACTGCCAGAGGCCCCTCTCCTCTGGGCCCTCTGTTCCATCAGGCATGTCTCCTCCCAGCAAGATTCATCTGTTTGATGCCATTTGCGTTTCAATAAAGTTATCTCCTGTATTGTCCACTGGTTCTCTCTAGTTCCCTCTCTGTCTGGTTTCTGTCTCCATTTATCTTGTGGCCCATTCCTTGATCTGCAAGGTGAGACTGCTTGTGGTCATTTGCCTCACCAAGAGGTAAACCTCATCTGCCTGGAAATGTCTGATCCTCAAATCCTAAGCAGAAGCTCTAGAACCTTTTGGTTGGGGAAAGTGGGGGCTTGGGGGGGGGGGAGGATTCCTACTTGCACGCTGTGGACATAGCATCCTTCACCAGCCCAAAATTCAGGGTTCTTGAGTCCTCCATCCACTGCCACAATGCTTGAAAATTTCTACCACCCTCTGGACTTTCCTGTTCTCTTCCAGGGGTAAAAGTGAATTAATCCAGGAAAAAAGAAGCTGCTCTAATGGAACAAGAAAAGAAGGAAAAGAAGTCCTACTATTCCCTACTGTGGAATTCCAAGGTCCAACAAGCAATCTTTTTCCTATAAAATTGTGGTAACACAACCCACCTGTCCTCAAACATGGGAAATGACAAATGTGTTTAGAGCTGTCCTCAAATCAAGGAATCCATCTTTAGGAAGAATACTCAGATGAAGTGACAACCCCAGATCACTATCAATTTATCCGTCATAGTCTTAAACTAGGCTAGGAACTGCCATCTGGTTTCCTGTCACTTGGGAATGAGAGTCTGAGTTCCTAGAAACCATTTTAAGGCACTCAACCTTAACAGCTTGCTAAAAATTACCTGTTCTCTTCCTCTAGAGCCTCCCACTCCAACAACATGCCATTCTATCCCTCTGCCACTACATGCTTGCCAACCTGCCCTGCATTTTTTAAAATTAGAAATGGATTGTTTTATTTACATTCTGCCCTGCATTTTTAACCCCTCTGCATAATTCACTTGCTCCAGTATTTAGCATTATCTCTATTCCTTCAGCCATTTCCTACAACCAGCCCTAGGATATCCATATTAAACTACTCATGCTCCTTCACTCCTTAAACGTCCAGACACAATTTCTCAGGGGGCAAAAATTTATACGTTCTCAACGAATAGGATTCATTCTCAAATAGTCATTCAAGTACTTACTCTGGAGGAAATACCCTTCCCCACGCAGATGCCCTCTCCTGGCCAGACACTCCACAATTTTGAAGTTGGGCTCAACTAGGCTGGAAAACCAAGGGACTGGGTCTTTTGCAGGTGACCACTCCCCACTGCCCAGTCCACTTCAGTTTCTTTTCCCCTACCTTTGAATTCTTGAGGCTGAGATGAAGAAGCTCACTTGACCCAACGGTTTTTTTTCAGTGTTTGGGGTGGGGGGAAAGACTGGTTTAAAATAGCAATTTCTGACCCAGACCTCTCTCCTTAAAGCCCTCTAACACCCATTTCACCTCCTCTCTCCTAACAAAGTATCTTATACCTGAAAGATCCATGAATTTAAAGTCCTATGTTATGGCGTTTGTTCCAAGTGAGTTTGCTAACTTGCTGTTCCACTTTAGAAAAAGCCCCCTAACCTCAGTTTTCACATACATGCGAAGTGATTCTTGCGGGAAAAGGTGCAGCTTCCGTCCATACAACAGGAGGCGCTGTCTCTGGAGGCTTAGACCAATTCCCCGCCCCCTTCTGGCTCCCGCCCTGCTCCGGTGCGCAGGCGCGGCTTCGCGGATTGGCCGCGCGCGGGAGCCGTCATTTAGTGGCGGGTCCCGGCCGCGGGGCTGGCGGGCTGAAGGGAAGAAAGATGGCGGCAGCGGCAGCGGGTGGTGCGGCCTCTGGGCTGCCGGGTCCAGTGGCACAAGGATTGAAGGAGGCGTTGGTGGATACGCTCACCGGGATCCTGTCCCCAGTGCAGGAGGTGCGAGCGGCTGCCGAGGAACAGATTAAGGTGCTCGAGGTGACAGAGGGTGAGTGAGGCGGGACCGTCACGAGGATGGGTCGGACCTGGGCCGGCCGTACGATCCGCTGGCCGCAGCTTCGGACCGGCCGGGGGCAAGGGGAGCCTGAGCCAATGGAGATCTGGGCGCCGATGCCCAGCAGACAGGAGTGTGGTAGGTAGCGAGAGGACGGTGTCCCCCGTGGCTGTGAAAGTCCGGGAGAGGGGAGGCGCGCCTGGAGGAGAGGGTCGAGGGAGGTGGAGCCTCGAAGGGGAGGGGGAGGGTGGAGACTAGAAAAGCTAGATGGAGCCTGGGATCTGCAGAGGACCGAGATGGAGCTAGACCTGCTGCTGTTGGAGGAAGTCGCGTGGTCTGGGAAACATTTTTGAGTTTAGACCAGGGTCTTTTGCTGTCCTCTTCCCCAGCTCGGTTGTACTGGGAAAAGAGTAAGGGGAGTTATTAGAAATGGTGAGAGGGCAGAGCCTTGAGAACGCGGCTATCAAAGCTTAGTACATATCAAACAAGTTTCTGTCTCTGAGTTATAAGCCTAGCTGTCGTTTTGCCTCTTAATGTTTTTCCAGAAATCAAATTCAGTGCATATGCAGATGATTCACCTTCTTGATCGTACTCCCCGTTAATTTTCAAAATAATTTACACTTACTAAATACTCCTGTGTTCGTTTCTATTTGAAGGAACTGATCCTTTGTCTTTGACTCTTTGTCCCCGTACTCCTATTATATGCTTTAAAGTGATGGAGAAAAAATAAATAAACTATTAGTTGGAGATTGTCTGTCAATTTCCTGCTGAGTGGGCCTTTCACCAGGCCCAGTGTAGCCACTTTACAAAGAACAATTTGATCCTAAAACAGGAGGAGGGAAAATTCTATTGGTCTTTATGTAAGAAATATATTTGGCCTGTCAGGGCTTCACTGGAAGAACTGCAAATCTTTAGAATTTCCCCCAGCTCAGCCACCTCTTAGAGACCTCTTCTGAGATACGGGAAATTGTCCATGGACTAAGCAGTCACACTCAAAACCTTGAGTTTGCGCTCCTACAAGGCTTAGGATTTTTATTGAAAAAGAACTTCAGACACATCCCGCTTTAATCTTGTATTCCCTCACAATATGAGATCGCTATTGAAAGTGAACTTCCTTCTGTTGAAAATACATTGAGATTTGGAATATAATAGGTTAAGGACCATTTTGAAGGCCTAGTTGTAATTGTCATTGTTCTATAAAATGTCAGACCCTACAATAGGAGCAACCACTGGTTAGGAGAAAGCTATTTGAGAGCCATGCATAGATTGATTGCAGTTATTATAGTCTCCTAGATTAAAATTTTTTATTCACATTGTCTCTGCCTCCCTTGGATATGAAGGAGGAAGTGAAGAGTGACAAAGCATAGGAACCTCATCACATTCAAGTTACTACCTGAATAAAGTTGAGGGTCTGATGCCTTCCCTGAATGATGCTCAATGTTCCTGGTGCCCACATATGTCTGGCACCTTCCTACAAAAGGTGAACCTTGGTGCATGTTTTAACTGTCCAATAACAGTGCCACTTGGGCTCTGATCCCTTCTCTAGCCAATGCCATGGTCTCATCTAGGCATAGTCTATTATTGTATAACCTTCTTGAGATCTTTTTGAAATTCTAGTCTCTCATTTTCTTCATCTTTTGGGGTCTTGAAATCTAAAATTAAACAGAAGTGCAGAATTTTGCGTTTGATTTAGGCCACAGACAGGAATAGACTGAAACACACACACACCTTAACTTACTGGTAATGTGCTATCAGGCATGCTGTGCTACATGAAAAGGCTATAATACAGTGACCTGATATTGATGGTCTAGTACTAAGGCATATGACTCACAGGGTTAGGATGTGATGTACAGGGTTGGGCTAGGTCTCTGGAGTTGATTGCAGTGCTTTGGACCCTTTGGAGGCTATTTGCGTTTTTAAATAATCCAATTCCTTATGTTTATTTAAAAACGAAAAAATTCACCCCTTTACAGTAACCTCTTTTAGATGGAGGGTGATGGTCCATTCCTCAGATGTAGTACCTCGCTTCTCTCCTTTCCTCTTCTATGGTCTTTGCCAAGTTATTTTTTGCCATTGGGTCCAGAGTATCTCCTGTCTTATATTCTGAGTCTCAAATTGTTCCTTAACATGGTCACTAGTTTCTTTTCCACTAGCCATTGCCTTCCTTTACACGAAAATATAGCAGCTGGCTTCCCAGCCAGGGTTTAGCCAACTATCTGTGCTGATGAAACTGGTAGGACACTGCTCTTCCTATCATATTAGAACACCCTGCAGGCCAAAGTAGGAACCATTCTTGTAAATCAATGAACAGATCATTTTCCATTCCTTTGGAGTTGCTTCACATTTTAATTTTATCCTAGTGGAAGAACCTTGCTTTCTGGTCCTAGGAAACACACTTCCTTAAAAACTTGAAGTTAATGAGAAGTCTGAGAGTTGGTGTTTATTATTATTTGTATTCTGGTAATCTTTTGATCTTTTTGGTTCCTGGGGCCTAATGTCAGATGACAACCAAATCTGGTTGTTTCTAGTCCCTCTGTCCCTTCAAATAACCACACTGTCTTTGTGAACTGTTTATTATTGCCTCACATGGAAGACTGGTCCCAGTTGATCTATAAGATTAACCAGTCTGCTCCCTTTGACAAACAAGTGTACCACCTTCCTTGGTTGCCAGGTCCTAGTCCTGGAGCTTAAGTGGAAGAATTTCTAATTTTGAGGGAAAGGACACAGATCATTTGTTAAGCCTCTGTTAAATGGACAGACAAGAGAGATTGACATGTTTTGACCAGATACTTGGGAAGATGAGATTTTAAGAAGCATTTATCCTAGAAAATTGAGATTGCTGGAGCCCAGAGTACATTCTGGTCATTTAGTCTGCCAACTGATATTTTCCAAGAAATAATTAGTTATCATGTTTTCCAGAGTGGGAGCCTACTCTCTTAAGTCTAAGCCAAGGAAGTGTATATATGTGAGAGATCCATCTCTGATACTGGGTTGATTTCAGAAGGATCAAGATAATATCAGCATGGTGTGTGGAATGATTTTCTTGAGTTCCGGTGCTTTCCATTTTCCCCAGTCACTTGGAATCTGAGGGAAACCCAACAAACCTTTCTGAATAGAAACCCTATTTAACAATGGTTCATTAGAGAAGGAGATGGTGCCACAAACCATCTTCTTCAGATACACTCCCATCCGGAATTGAGAAGCATATTACTTGAAAGTTTGGAAGTGCCTCTGCTATTACAGTATTCTAGCAGATAAATGGTACCCTTTCTTTTTTTCTTAGGAAGATAGAGATTTTGAGTTTGATCAGCAGAGTTTGCAGGAATTGAGTTCTGCTTCAACAGAATAAAAATAAAATTCTTTTGATCTGTTAGAGCATTCTCTAATTCTTATTTTATTTAATAGGCAGGGTCATATCAAGCATTTTATAAACATAATAATTAAAAAGATCAGAAGGGTTGTGAACTGCCAGAGATCTCTTACATCAAAGTCTAATGTTGTCTACTGAGCTTCTCTTTTTTTCCAACTTATAAGACCATGACTTTTGAGAATATCAGCTCTTTATTTTTGGTGTATTTATGCTTTACTTTTTTATATCTTAGAATAAAGGTTTTCCTTCCGTCTCTACTTTCCTCTAAGAGCAGCATCACCCAAGTGGTAGAATGAGTTGTTTTCATTCCTAAGCTTTAATTCTCTAGGCCAGCAAAACAGACTTTCTTACGTAACCACATTTAGACCCTAGGTCATTTTCTTCTCTTAGTTATTTCTTTCCGTCTATTGGAAGCGAAGACATTTTCCCCCACCATTTGGCTTTGGCTTAGTCTTTTCTGTCTTGCTGCCAGCAGATACATCACATAAAATACTTTTTTCCATCACCATTATATTGAACTGGGGAGGGGGGGGAATTATCTTTCCCTCACTTTTCCTGGCATTCAGATGCTGCCCAGATATCTGTGTTGATTCCCCCATCTTAGATGCCTAGAGAGATGTTCCTGCTAGCTGGAAGTTTGCTTTCTGGTTCTCATGGGCACTTTTCTGGCTCTCTTACAGTATAGCGTAAGCACTGTCACCTGCGAAGGGAGCCCCTCAAGGATCCAGACGCACTCCTGGGCATGTGGCGGGCACTGAGCCGAGCGGAAGGCGGCCACGCTCGGAAAAAGGCCAGTGTGGAGTTTTCTTTTTCCTTTCAGCTGTGGTTTTGTGGTGCTTACCAACCCCATGAGAAAAGGGGGGCTTCTCCAGAGCTCTACTCAGAACTACCTCCTTTCCCAGCCAAACCCTGTTCACAGTTCTTCCTAGTAGTAGCTTCCCTGTCAATGCACTACCAAGTCTCATGTCTCTTTAGTAGACCCTTAAGACCAATAGCATATGTTTCTTAACTTATCCTTTATCCTCCATGCTCTCCTTTGGATCTTCCCTTCTAAGCCAAGTTTTAGACATGTAATATTTTTGCCCAGTGGGGTGAAAGGGGAGGAAGGATATTGAGAGAGCAGAGCAAAAGTCTAAAACTCCAGAGAATGAGTTAAGGGAGGAGGGCAAGTGCTTTCTTAGAAAGGATGTCAGAGGATACCATTTGGGGCTGGATTAAAGTACTGAAGAATCTACAGTCAGGGTGAAAACCCAGATTGACAGAATGGCTCTATCTTACTTCACCTTGAGAAAAGGAACTAGAGAAATTAAATCTAACGAAAATGGCATTAGAAAGCAAACTTCATACAACCCATTTCAGTGGTCCCCCTTCGGCTTAATTGACTGTAGATTGAATCTTAGTTTAATCTGAATTGTCCTTTTCAAGCAAGACAAAATAAAACATGTACGTCTGTGCCTCTTATACTTTTCTGCCTTAATCATTCCAAAGCAAGTTATTCAGCTGTTCTTTCTAATGCTTTCTAAAGAAATTATGTTAAAGACACCAATCATCAAAACTGGAAATCCCTCGATACACACAAATATAAGTAAATGTACCTTTCCTTTACAGATATACTTAGTTGTATTTCTTCAAAAAATATATCGTCTCTGTTAAGTAAGTATCCGTAAATAGGATTTTTACTACTTAGCAGAAATCAGCACTAGATTGGAACAACCATGTTGATGGTTTAAAACAAGTCAGAGAACTTGAGGATATTTTTTCTGGCTTTTCCTTCTGTGCATTAGTTTTAAAGCACAGAGTTCACCCATCACCATACCACCACTATCTCTCCTTGTAAACAATTCTTCATATTGCTTTTAAATAAACTAAAGTTTTATGGTATGAAACTCTTTTCTGGTGATACCCCCGTATTTCTAATGGGTATATAGTCTTGGCAGAGTAAATTGGATTAAATAAATAATAATTGAATTTTCCCTCATATCCTCTTACAACCTAACGCAAGTGAGTTCTTGGTCTTTGAAATTTTGGGATTTCCAAACCAGAGCTGATCATGTGGCCACTGGTTTTGAAACTGTGGGAGCCTGAAAGAAAATCTGTTGTTTATCCAGTCTGTTTTTAAAATTTGTCTTTAGTTAATGGTGATTATATTATTTGAAGATTTTCTTTCCCATTAATGCTTTTGAGCAGAGAATCATATTACTTGAGCTTTCAAGCCTCTTCTTTCCTATGTGGAGGAAATAAACTTTCAGAGAAATCTATCTTATAATGCTTGTTGTAGGTACAGATCCCCTAGTTGACTCAGGTTTCTTGGTCCCACATGGATCTTAATCTCCTGATAGCCTCTTGCTCTCACCATCCCTTGCAATCTCAGCAGTATATGAAGAAAAGTGATTAGTGGAAATTGGGGTGTGATCTTTGATGATCTCAATAATAGACAAGATTAGTTTAAAGCTTGTGTTAGAGTGGAGAGCTCCCAGCTATTGTTATCATTACCAAAGTACTACCTTCTTCTGACACTGGTATGAAAAAAAATGTATTCACACTAAGCTTTTCTTTTAAAAAGAGTAGACTTGATGTTCTCAGGTTGATGAGAAAGGACCCCCTGAACGTGGCAGGACCTGTGTGTAGAGTTTGCCTGGTCTTCATGCTGTAACGATTCTTCTAATTGGTGCCAGTGTTCACTGATGGAAAGTGGGTGGTTCCTTTTCCCTTCTGTGAGCCTTAGTGTTACCCTACAACTGTAACAGTATCTGTGCTTTCATTGGAAAGGTAATTATTCAGATTTGTTTAAGCTTTGTAGCCTTGCCTCAAGTTTCAAACCTTCTCAAAAACTCTGATTTTTACACCTCAGTATCTTTTTCACATCGTATGATTAAAAATTTTGTTCATCTTGATCCCACTTTAGTTCATCCCTGTAATAATGATCCATAAATTGTGCTCTTGCCAGGAACATTAAAACCCATATCACAGTGGTCCATGCAAAAATTGAAATAAATACTTTAAAAGAAAATAATGTATGGCCCATGTAATTTATGAATATGTATGAATGATATCACATAAGTGTCATAGAATTGGTTGACTATATCCAAGGAAGCTAAACTTGGGTGGACAATGACTTCTAAACAGACTTGGGACTGTAAAGTTAACATCCACCATCACGCTAAGTATCTGAAGTCAAAGGAAGTGGGGGTGGGTACCTTTACAACTGCCCTTTCTCCTGTAATTGAATTTCACACAGGCATTTTGGAGAGCTTTTTTCCATTAAACTTGAACATTGGTTGGTATCCAAGAGGTCTTCCAGAATTATATCTGACTCATAAGTGTTTTAGTCCATTCTGAAAGTTGACTCCCATATCTTTGGGTTGTAGATACCTACAGTTTTTTTCTTTTATAAATAGGTTTCACAGACTTACCAGAGTCTGGGCTAGCCAAACTAATCCTAAAAATTAGAATGGATTTCAGTATTTTTAGAAGTAATTCTACAGGTTTGAAGTTTGTGATTTAATCACTTAACAAATGCTTTAGAAAGAATGTGGCTTCTTTTGTGGTGCTCTTGCAAAAATTCTTCTTTCCCGGACAAAAAGATAGGTGCCATAAGATTGGATCAAAAACTGCAGTTTAGGGGCGCTGGGGTGGCTCAGTCAGTTAAGCGTCCAACTCTTGATTTCCTCTCAGTTCATGATCTCATGGGTTATGAAATCGAGCGCCATGTGGGGCTCCCTGCTCATCAGGGAGTCTGCTTGGGATTCTGTCTCTCCCTCTCCCTTTGCCCCTCTCCACGCTCGTGCATGCGCGCTCTCTCTCTCTCTAAATAAATAATAAAAAATAAAAAATCTTTTTAAAAAACTGCAGCTTAAAATAAGGGTGTAATAAGAATGAGTTAAGAATCTAAGGATTCAGTAAAGAGGCAGGGCATAAAGTGCAAAAATCAATAACCTTCATATAGACAAACAGTAAAAGGCTAGAGGACATAGTGGTGGTTTTTTAAAAGTCCATTTACAGGGGCGCCTGGGTGGCACAGCGGTTAAGCGTCTGCCTTCGGCTCAGGGCGTGATCCCAGCGTTACGGGATCGAGCCCCACATCAGGCTCCTCTGCTATGAGCCTGCTTCTTCCTCTCCCACTCCCCCTGCTTGTGTTCCCTCTCTCGCTGGCTGTCTCTATCTCTGTCGAATAAAATAAATAATATCTTTAAAAAAATAAAAGTCCATTTACAATAGCAACAAAGAAGATTAAATACTTAGGGATAAAATTAACAGGAAATACACAAGAACCTACTGGGGGAAACTAAACATTCCTGAAAGACTTAAAAAAGTAGACTTGAACCTAACTGCTGAATGAGTACGGGTTTTAGTTTAGAATGATGGAGATGGTTTGGAATTAGGTAGAGGTGGTGGTTGCACAACATTGTGAATGTACTAAATGCCACTGAATTTTTCATTTTAAAATGGTTAATTTAAAAAAACAAAAAAATAAAATGGTTCTTTATGTGAATTTTACCCCAATTGAAAAATTATCTTTCAGAGTTATGTATTAAAGTATTTGTAGAAAAATGGGGAAAAAAGTAGACTTGAACAAATGGAAAGACATATGCTATCCTTGGATAGAACAACTCAACATTATAGAGAAGTACACAAGTTGATTCTAAATTTCACAGAAAAACAAACATGAAAGAATAGCTCCAAAAACACTGAAAAGGAAAACTTCGAGGCGGGACTAGTTCTAGCAGACATTAAAACATCATATAAAGCCTCTATAATTAAAACAGACAGCATGGCACTTGTGCGCGAATACTCCAGTAGAGCTGTGGAATAGAATAGAATAGAAATAGACACAAGTACCTACAGAAATTTAGCATAGATAGAGGTGGCATCTCAAATCATTGGGGTAAAGATGGACTTTTTAATAAAAGGTACTGGGACAACGGGTAGCTATTTGGAATTAGATCAGTATCTCATACCGCACACCAAAGTAAAGTCCAAATGGATTAGGAATGTAAATATTTAAAAAATGAAACCATATAAGTTCTAGAAGATATGGATGAATTTTTCTTTACCTTGGCATAAGGAAAGGCTTTCTAACTAAATTTGACTACATAAAATAATGTTTTTCATTTGCATGACAAAAACCACCGTGTAGAAAGTCTAAAGATAGCTGAAAAACTGAGAGAAATTTTTCACAACATATACACAGACAAAAGGATAATATTCTTAGTATATGAAGAACTCTTAGAAAATTGAAGCCTCTGGGGCGCCTGGGTGGCACAGCGGTTGAGCGTCTGCCTTCGGCTCAGGGCGTGATCCCGGCGATCTGGGATCGAGCCCCACATCAGTCTCTTCTGCTATGAGCCTGCTTCTTCCTCTCCCACTCCCCCTGCTTGTGTTCCCTCTCTCGCTGGCTGTCTCTATCTCTGTCGAATAAATAAATAAAATCTTTAAAAAAAAAAAAAAAAGAAAATTGAAGCCTCTGAAAAAAAAAAAAACAGGGCTGTGTTTCCCTGTCTTTATCTGGGAAAGAAGAATGGGGTGGGGGTGCTGTCTAGGAGGATGGGGTTAGGAGAGGGCAGCATAGATGACTCATGGCTAGGAGGGAAGGGCTTGTCCTGAAAATCAAGGTGTTACGAGATGGCAGATGGGGTTGGCAAGGACCTGGCATGCAGCTGTATAGTACCTGGAGTCAGCAGCACCTACAGACGGATCCCGGACACTGCTCAAGGTTGCTGGAAGGGGGGGTGTTCCTGGAAGGGGGATCAAGAGCTGAGAGGTCTCAGGAGGCAGGAACCACTTCTCAAACTGGCCTCTCCGGACTCAGGAGTCGAGATGGTGGTTCGGAACAGCCCCCTGGCCACCTCACTGGGCCTTTCTTAGGACTCTCTGGACTTTGAGCCCACAGAGAATCCTGAGCCCCTGCCCCTGCTGCCATGGAACCTCCTGCCCACCTAGGCAGGCTCCTGGCCACCTATAAGCTGGAGCAGGTGCTGGAGCAGTCCCACCAGCTCCCAACGTCCCCCGCCGTCATGTCGCAACACTACCGCTCCCTGAAGCCATTAAGTGAGCCTGAATGTGAAATGCCTCTTTTGGAGCAAGGGAACCGGAGGCCACTGAAGCAGAGATTGACCTAGAGGCAGCCACGGAAGAAGCAGAGATGGTGCGGTACCTGGGGCCTAACCTAGGCATGGGTCACAGGGCACGGTCTCCAATACCTGGAACACCTGTGCCTCGTGCTGGAGCAGATGACAAGGCTCCAGCAGCTCTACTTGCAGCTGCAGACCCAGAGGCCCTCAGGGGATCGTGAAGCGGAGGGGGAAAAGGAGCCAGCCCTCGCCCCTTCACCTCCACCTTCTCGTGCCCCAGGCAATAAGGGGCACAGACTGTTCAGCCACACACAGGAGACAGCTTCACCCCTAAAGGTAGAGGTGCCTAGTGCCAACCCTCCCAAGCTGTTAGAGGCCCCAGCAGAGCTGGCTTACATCTTTCCACCTGACCCAAGTAGGATCTCTCCCACTGGAACAAGGTCAAGATCCTGCTCAACCAGATCCATTGGAGGAGCCCGAGATACCTTGAGTCCCCTGCCCCTCCTGATGGCCCTGCCCCAAGAATTGAGTCAGGGGGTGTCCCTAAAAGACCTCCATGCCAGCCCCTCTGGAATACCTTTGTGCCATCATTTGTGGTTAAGAAGCAACAAGCAAAAACCTTTCTGTGTGCTGAGACTGGTACTGGTACTGGAACATGACCCTGGGTGGAGAGGTGTTCAGTGAAGTCTTTTTCCTCGCCCTTTGCCCTGTTGCAGCTTCAGGGCACTGCCAGGAAAAGCTGCTGATACTCACCCTTGTCTCTGAGGAGAGGGCTGGATCTTTCTCCTTGGGGCAGCCTGGCAGAAGAGCCCTGGTTCCCTGAGAGGCCCCAAGGTATGGCAGCCCCCAGAAATCCCTGGGCCTAAACAGTATGAACTATGTATTTATGCAAAATGATACATGTATCTCTGTGAGTCTGTCACTGTTGTGAACTGGCTGGATCCAACCATCTTCTCTGAATCGTGCACTCAGGGTTGGTCTTCTGGGGAAGGTAACTGGAAGGATAGAACTGATCTTCATTCCTCAGTGGGCAGTTACTGATTTAGAGTCCTGCTTTCTTCCTCGTACCTTCGTGGGCAACCCCAAAACAGAGAAGGGTACTATCTTGGGTCCTCTGCGTGGAGTTTTGCCTGTGGTGCAGAGCCCCTGAAAACCGAACCTGGAATGGAAGGGTCAGGGACACCACGGAGAACAGCAGAGTAAGCTTCAAGGTCTGTCTTCAGCTGCTTTTGGTCTCTGATAGCCTTTACACATCAGAGCCGAAACCAGGGATTCATAGTATCTTTTAGACCTTGACAAAATCTCTTAGCTTTTCTAAGCCATAGCTTCCTGCTTAATCTCACAAATGATACCTGCCTTACCAACCTCACAGTCTTGTTATGAAAATAAAACAAGATTAAACTGTTAAAAAAAAAAAAAAGAAAAAAGGAACAAA
This sequence comes from Ursus arctos, assembly GCF_023065955.2. Classification (NCBI taxonomy): domain Eukaryota; kingdom Metazoa; phylum Chordata; class Mammalia; order Carnivora; family Ursidae; genus Ursus; species Ursus arctos. Next base: position 38,338,077 of record NW_026622874.1, read on the forward strand.
GGACGAAAAAACTCTAGTAGAAAAATAGGAGGGAGACATGGACAGACAAATCACACCCCCCGCCAAAAGCACTCGGTCATACAAAAAAAAGTTTAAAGTGATTAGAGAAATACACATTAAAACAACATCAAGATACCATTTCTTATCTATCAGACTGGCAAAATTTTTAAATTACAATACCACATTCTGTTGATGAGGCTGTGGAAAAATACTCTTAACATTGCTAGTGGGAATGCAAATTGGTACAGCCCTTCTGGAGGAAAATTGGCCATACCTAACAACACTACACATGCTCTTACCCTTTTTTTTTTTTTTAAGATTTTATTTATTTGTCAGGGGGAGAGAGAATGAGCACAAGCAGGGAGTGCGGCAGGCAGAGGGAGAAGCAGGCTCCCTGCTGAGCAAGGAGCCCAGTGTGGGACTGGATCCAAGAACCCTGGGATCATGACCTGAGCCAAAGGCAGTGGCTTAATGAACCGAGCCACCCAGGTGTCCCTGTACTTACCTTTTGACCCAGCAGACCCACTTTTGAGCATCTGCCCTGAAGGTACACCTTCAATATATATGAAAATATATATTGCACAGCCTTGTTTACTGTGGCATTGTTTATAAAAGCAGAATATTGGAAGCAGTCTAACTGCCTACATTATATATATATATATATATATATATATATATATATGATTATTTGAAAAAAGTGCATTTATACAATGGTATATTACACAGTTATTAAAAAATGTATATATACATTATATATGATTATTTGAGAAAAAAGTGCATTTATACAATGGTATATTACACAGTTATTAAAAAAAAATCAATCCAAACTGATTTGGAGTGAATTCCAGAATATAATGTTAATTGGAAAAAAAACTACAAAAAAAGCACAGTATAGAACTGTTCATGTAGGGGCGCCTGGGTGGCACAGTGGTTAAGCATCTGCCTTCGGCTCAGGGCATGATCCTGGCGTTGTGGGATCGAGCCCCACATCAGGCTCCTCTGCTATGAGCCTGCTTCTTCCTCTCCTACTCCCCCTGCTTGTGTTCCCTCTCTCGCTGGCTGTCTCTATCTCTGTCAAATACATAAATAAAATCTTTAAAAAAAAAAAAAAAAAAAGAACTGTTCATGTAAACAAGAGGACATAAGAAAATATAGATGTATCTATTCATTTATGCAAAAGATATACAAGAAAGATAAACCAGAAACTGATCAGTTACCTATGTGGAGTGAGTGGGGAAAGGGGGGAAAGAAGTTAATAGGAATGAAGAGGGAGCAACACATCTTGGAATATTACTTTTTGTATAGCTTTGACTGAGAATCATAGTAGTACCCCCTAAAATAAATAATTAAAATCAGACAGTGGAGGGGGCCCAAAATGGAAGTAGTAACAAATAAACCTAACTGTATTGCAAATGAATAACATAACTATTATTAAGTGTTGGAGAGCAAAGAATTAACTAAGTAACTTCGGAAAATAGTATTTTGACTGCATATTGTAAGATTAAAGTAAAAAAGAATTATATACAAAAATTGTCTTCCAGTTAATATATCTGTTTTTCACAAGAGTATGAGTTAATAGTTCTGTGATTAGTTTACATGTACACTAGGATTGAAACGAGTAAGTCAGTTTATTGTAGAAAATGAGAGCCGGGGCACCTGGGTGGTGCAGTCAGTTAAGCATCAGCCTCTTGGTTTCCAGCTCAGGTCATGATCTCTGTTGTGATCTCAGTGGTGAGATCAAGCCCCGAGTTGGCTCCACGCTAAGCATGGAGCCTGCTTGCAGTTTTCTCTCTCCCTCTCCCCCTCGCCTCTGCGCGCGCGCACACACACACACTCTCTCAAATAAAAAAATCTTTTTTTAAAAAAATGAGACCCAGATTTATCAGTGGTAGAGAAAAAGTTACGTCAGGAAAAGAAGTGGAATGAACTTTGAGGCATTGGATTGGCATGTGAGGTGTCAGTAATGGATGGAGACATGTACAGGCGTACGTTCACATACATACATAGATTTCCTCTTGCCGTTCTCTGAGAGGGCAGTGATACCTCAGCAGCAATGAGCACACCTAGCGTCCAGATCTGGTTTTGAAATAGCATTCTCCAATAAAATAAGCACTAGGGATCCTTGGAGAAAAAGTTGATTCCAGGGCTTAGGCAGAGACAATACAAGATAAGCCTAGAGTATCTTGTTATAGCAGAAAAAAAGGCGGTGCTGTGAAAAAGGCTGGAAGTGTATGGAAGTATATAGGAGCCAGGTGAAAAGAGTGGCAATGGCCAAAGTAGAACAATTTGGGAAACTAAATAATGATAGTACTGGATTAAAATTATAGAATAGGGGCACCTGGGTGGCACAGCAGTTAAGCGTCTGCCTTCGGCTCAGGGCGTGATCTCGGCGTTATGGGATCGAGCCCCACATCAGGCTCCTCCGCTATGAGCCTGCTTCTTCCTCTCCCACTCCCCCTGCTTGTGTTCCCTCTCTCGCTGGCTGTCTCTGTCTGTCAAATAAATAAATAAAATCTTTAAAAAAATAAAATAAAATAAAATTATAGAATAAAATAAATAATTGGATAAGGAAAGAAGACAGTTCTTCATTAGAAAAGAATTGCAATAAATAGGAGTAAAGAGAATAAAAGAAATACAAAAGCACCATTAATAATCATTACAGACAGGATCTATAGGCGGGTACTAAAATTAGTGCGTCAGAGTTTAAAAAGAAACAGGATATTAGCATAATTTCAAAGTATCTCTCCCAAGATTTTTTTTTTAAAGATTTTATTTATTTATTCGACAGAGATAGAGACAGCCAGCGAGAGAGGGAACACAAGCAGAGGGAGTGGGAGAGGAAGAAGCAGGCTCATAGCGGAGGAGCCTGATGTGGGGCTCGATCCCAGAACGCCGGGATCACGCCCTGAGCCAAAGGCAGACGCTTAACCGCTGTGCCACCCAGGCGCCCCATCTCCCAAGATTTTTATCAGTCACAAAGGGAAAAACAGTACCTGTACAGTGAAGAAACCCAGTAGGCCCCACGTTACCAAGTGATCATGGTTAACATTTCCAATAATTTTTCAACATTATGTATTCCCTGATAGGATATACTGAGGACACAGCGTCACTTCTCTGATACTTTTGCCAAAAATGAATAACCTCAATATGATCGTGAGGAAACTAGGGTCAAATACACATTGAGACACATTCTACAAAGTAACTCGTCATTATTCATCAGAAGTGTTCTGGTCATAAAAGACAAGGAAAGAATGAGAGCATGTCATGCATTGGAGGAAACTGAAGAGACGTGACAGCCAAGTACATTGTGGGATCTTGGATTGGATCCTGAAACAGAAAAGGGACAGTAAGGGGGAAAAACTGGTGAAATTCTAATCAAGTCTGCAGTTTATAGTATTATACCCATGTTAGTTTCTTGGTTTTGATCCTTGAACCACAGTTATGTAAGTTAATATCAGAGGAATATGGGTAAAGGATATCCATGAACTCTGTGTACTATGTGCTCTTTGTCACCTTTTCTTTAAATCTAGGAATTATTTCAAAATAAAACGTTTTAAAAAAAATGTAGACATAGATCCTGGGGTGTCTGGGTAGCTCAGTCCCTTAAGCTTCCAACTCTTGATTTTGGCTCAGGTCATCATCTTGGGGTCATGAGATCGAGCCCCACATTGGGCTCCGCATTGACAGGGAGCCTGCTAAAGATTCTCTCCTTCTCTTCTGCACCTCCACCTCTCCCTCCCTCCCTCCCTCTCAAAAAAAAAAAATAGAGAGAGAGAGAGAGAGAGAGAGAGACAGATTATTTTCAGTAGCTTTTAACCTGTTTACTTGGATAAGCCTTGAACATGAAACACTGCTATGGGTGACTTTTTCTTGGTATTAAGCTTTTCTATTTGTATAAATATCCTTTGGATAGCTATTCCAGTGGAATCCAATTGTGATAGTTAGAATTTACCATGGAAGGTAACTTTAGGGACACCTGGGTAGCTCAGTTGGTAAAGCATCTGCCTTCGGCTCAGGTCATGATCCCAGGGTCCTGGGATCGATCCCCACATCGGGCTCCCTGCTCAGTGGGAAGCCTGCTTCTCCCTCTCCCACTCCCCCGCTTGTGTTCCCTCCCCCTCTGTGTCTCTGTCAAATAAATAAAATCTTTAAAAAAAAAAAAAAAAAAGTCTGCCTTCGGCTCAGGCTGTGATCCCAGGGTCCTGGGATTGAGTCCAGTGTTGGGCTCCTTGCTCAGCAGGGAGCCTGCTTCTCCCTCTGCCTACCACTCCCCCTGCTTCTGCTCGCTCTCTGACAAATAAATAAAATGTTTACAAAAATTTTAAATTTAAAAAAGAAGAAAGTAACTTTAGTTATAGAGATAGGAAATCCGAACAATGTACTCATGAGCAGTAAACATAATAATAGCACAATAAGTGATTTTTTGCAACATACTCATGGTGGGCAATAAAAATAATATCACAATATATGATTTTATTTTAGTTACAGAATTTTTATTTTTCTTATGGAAAGAACTTTTAAAATGTATTCTCTTCACAACTTTCAAATATACAATACAGTATTATTAACTATAGCTGACATGTTGCACATTACTTCCCCATGACTGACTGTCTGTATAACTGGAAGTTTGTACCTTTTGACTCCATCCATTTTGGCCGTCTCCTCCCCACCCACCCCCTCCCCACCACACCACTGTCATCTTTGGCAACCATACACACACACATACCATTTTCTTTATCCATTCATTAGTCAGAGGACGTTCAGTTTGTTTCCATATCTTGGCTATTGTAAATAATGCTGCGATGGACATGTGGGTGCATATATCTTTTTGAGTTAGTGTTTTTGTTTCTTTGGATAAATACCCAGAAGTGAAAATGCTGGATCATGTGGTAGTTCTATTTTTAATTTTGGGGGGAACCTCCATAGTGGCTGTACCAATTTACATTCCCGCCAACTGCACCAAGGGTTCCTTTTTCACCAACACTTGTTATATCTTGTCTTTTTGATAATATAATAGTATCCTAACAGATGTGAGGTGATATTTCATTGCGGTTTTGATTTGCATTTCCCTGATAATTAATGATGTTGAGCATCTTTTCATGTACCTGTGGGCCATCTGTATGTCTTTGGAAAAAATGTGTATTCAGATCCTCCACTCAGGTTTTAATTGTATTGTTCTTTTGCTGTTGGGCTGTACATGTTCTTTATATACTGGATATTAACCCCTATCAGACATTTGATTTGCAAATATTTTCTTCCATTCAGTAGGTTGCCTTTTCATTTTGTTGATTTCCTTTGCTGTGCATCAGCTTTTTAGCTGTAACAGGCATACTTTGGGAACATTGTGGATGCAGTTCCAGATGAGGGCAATAAAGCAGATACTGCAGTGAAGCGAGTCAAATGAATTTCTTGGTTTCCCAGTGCATATAAAAGTTATGTTTCTGGGGGCGCCTGGGTGGCACAGTGGTTAAGCGTCTGCCTTCGGCTCAGGGCGTGATCCCGGCGTTCTGGGATCGAGCCCCACATCAGGCTCCTCTGCTATGAGCCTGCTTCTTCCTCTCCCACTCCCCCTGCTTGTGTTCCCTCTCTTCACTGGCTGTCTCTGTCTCTGTCGAATAAATAAATAAAATCTTTAAAAAAAAAAAAGTTATGTTTCTGTTAAGTATTCTGTTAAATTGTGCAGTAGCATTATGTCTAAAAAACAGTGTACATATCTTAAATAAAAATATTGCTAAAAAATGATCATCATCTGAGCTTTTAGCAAGTCATAATATTTTTGCTGATGGAGGGTCTTGCCTTGATGTTGATGGCTGCCGACTGATCAGGGCAGTGGTTGCTGAAGGTTGGGGCAGCTATGGCAATTTCTTAAAGTAAGACAACAATGAAGTGTGTCACATCAGTTGACTCTTGCTTTCCCAAATAATTTCTCTAAAGCATGCGATGCTGTTTGATAGCATTTTACCCACAGAAGAACTTCTTTCGAAATTGGAGCCAATCCTCTCAAACCCTGATACTGCTTTATCAACTCTATATATTATTCTAAATCCTTTGTTGTCATTTCAGAGATCTTCACAGCATCTTCACCAGTAGATTCCATCTCAAGAATCTACTTTCTTTGTTCATCCATAAGAAGTAACCCTGCATCCATTTAAGTTTATCATGAGATTGTAGCAATTCATTCACATCTTTAAACTCCACTTTGAATTCTAGTTCTCTCACCATTTCCAGCACATCTGCAGTTACTTCTTCCCCTGAAGTCTTGAGCCCTTCAGAGACATCCATGAGAGTTGGAATTAACTTCTTCTAAACCCCTGTTAATGTTGATACTTTAATCTCTTCCCATGAATCACAGATGTTCTTAGTGGTATCTAGAATGGTGAATCCTTTCCAGAAGCTTTGCAGTTTGCCCAGATTCATCACACGAATCACTATGTATGGCAGTTATAGCTTTACGAAATGTATTTTTTTAATAAATTTTTTTATTTATTTAAGAGAGGGAGAGAGCATGAGCAGGGGGAAGGGCAGAGAGAGAAGCAGACTCCCTGCTGAGCAGGGAGGCCAATGCAGGGCTCAGTCCCAGGACCCTGGGATCATTACCTGAGCAAATAATAAGATTTGAAAGTCAAAATTACTCTTTGATCCTTGCGCTACAGACTGGATGTTGTGTTAGCAGGCATGAAACATTAATCTCGTTGGGCATCTGCATCAGAGCTCTTGGGTGACCAGGTGCATTGTCAGTGAGCAGTCCTATTTTGAAAGGAATCTTTTTTTTCTGAGCAATAGGTCTCAACACTGGGCTTAAAATATTCGGTAAACCATGTTATAAATGGCTGTCATCCAGCCATTGTTGTTCCATTTATAGAGCGCAGACAGAGTAGATTTAGCATAATTCTTAAGGGCTATAGGATTTTCAGAATAGTTAAGTGAGCACTGGCTTCAGCTTAAAGTCACCAGCTACATGAGCCCCTAACAAGCAAGTCGGGCCGTCCTGTGGAACTTTGAAGCCGGGCACTGACTTCTCTGTGGCTGTGAGAGTCCTACATACCACCTTCCGGGCTGAGGCTTTGTGATCTACATTGGAAATCTGTTGTTCCGTGTAGCCACCTTCGTGAAGGATCTCAGCTAGACCTTCTGGATCCTTGCTGTGGCTTCTGCAGCAGCACTTGCTGCTTCGGCTTACACTTCGATATTACGGAGATGGCTTCTTTCCTTAAACCTCATGACCCAGCCTCTGCTGCTTCACACTTTTCTTCTGCAGCTTCTTCCTCTCTCCCGGCCTTCATAGAATTGCAAGGGGTTAGGGCCTGGCTGTGGATGAGGCTTTGGCTTAAGGGAATGTGGCTGATTTGATCTGTCTAGACCACTAAAACTTTCTCCATATCTGTAATAAGACTCTGCTTTCTTACCATTTGTGTGTTCACTGGAGTAGCACTTTTAATTTCATTCAAGAACTTTTTCTTTGTATTCACAACTTAGCTAACTGGCGCAGGAAGCCTAGCTTTCAGCTTCTCTTGGCTTTGGACATGGGTTCCTCACCAAGCTTTTTAAAGTGTGAGACATGCACCTCTTCCTTTGACTTGAACACTTAGAGATTATTGTGTGGATATTAATTAGCCTACTTTCAATATCGTTGTGTCTCAGGACTAGGGACACCCAAAGAAAGGGAGAAAGAAGCGGAAACAACCAGTTAGTAGAGCAGTCATAGCAAACATTTATTATTAAGTTCATTATCTTATATGGACACAGTTTGTGTTGCTGCAAAACACTTAACGATAGTAACATCAAAGATCACTCATCACGGATCACTATAACAAATGTAATAATAATGAAAAAGTTTAAAATATTGTGAGAATTACCAAAATGTGACACAGACACAAAGTGAACAAATGCTGCTGAAAAAATGACACTAGTGAACTTGCTCAACACAGGTTTGCCCCAGACCTTCAATTTATAAAAAACTCATTGTCTGCAAAGTACAGTAAAGCAAAGTGCAATAAAACAAGGTGTGCCTGTAGTCACGTATTTATGTTTGCTTTTGATGTCAATCCAGAAAACCATTGCTAAGACTCACATCAAGAAACTTATCACCTATGTTTTCTACTAGAAGTTTTATGGTTTCAGGTCTTACATTCAAGTCTTTTAAGCTATTTTGAGTTAGTTTTTGTATATGGTGTAAGATAGAAGTCTAGTTTTCCCAACACTATTTATTGAAGAAACTGTCCTTTTCCCCATTGCATATTCTTGCCTCCTTTGTCATAAATTAATTGACCATAGGTTAATTTCTGGGCTCTCTTCTGTTCCATTAATCTATGTACTTTTATGCCAGTTACATACAGTTTTGATTACTATAGCTTTGTAAATTAATTTGAAATCAGGGATGCCTCCAGCATTGTTCTTGCTCAATATTGCTTTGGCTATTTGGGGTTTCTTGTGGTTACAAATTTAAGGATTGTTTGTTCTATTTCTGTGAAAAATGCCATTGTGGAGTTTGATAGGGATTGCCACAGTAGCTGATTTTTAAAGTTTTTACTGTGTGCCATGGATTGTTCTCACAGGATTGCTTGGAAACTTGATACCGTTGTCCTTATTTTGTAGATGAGGAAATGGGGGTTTAGAAAATATAAGTAACTTGCCTAAACTCAAACATAGTTGTTTCAGGATTTGAGCCTAAACTTGCCTAATTTCAGAACCCATGCTCTTAACCTCACTGATCTATAGCTCCCTCCAAAAGGGAATGGTACACCTGTTGTAACCTGTGCACCTACCACAACCAAACACATCTGAAAACCTACCATTCATTCTCTCGAACGGTGCTGTCCAATAGGAATATAATCACAGGTGAAATTTTAAATTTTCTAAAAGCTGTATTGAAAAGGTAAAAAGAAACAGGTAAAAATAATCTTCAAAACTGTATTCATTTAACCTAATGTGTGTAAAGTATCATTTCAATAAACATTACTAAAATATTGTGTATATTTTACATTTATAGCACATCAGTCCTCACTAGTCACATTTCAGGTGGCATGTAGCCCCTTGGAGGTAATGGCTACCATGTTGGATAGCACAGCCCTAAAATGTGAAGTGTGACAATTATGATGCACTCCTGGTCTTACGTTCTTCTTCCGCATTTGACAATAGACTCCTTTGCAAGTGTAAATTAGATCTATTTTTTTTATTTTTATAATAAAATACACTTAACATAAACTTTACCATTTTAACCATCTTTAAGTACACACAGTTCAATGACATTTAATACACTCACATTGTTGTACAACTGTCACCACCATTCCCATAATTCTGTTCATCTTGTAAAAGTGAAACTCTGTAAACCCATTAAATAATAACTCCCGGTTCCGCCCCCCTCACCCCCTTGCAACCTCTGTTACGCGTTCTGTATTTATGACCTTGACTACTCTAAGTACCTCATATCAATAGAATCATACAGTATTTGCCCTTTTGTGACTTATGTATTTTGTTAGCATAATGTCCTCAAGGTTCACCTATTTTAGCAGTTGTGGCATATTGCGAAATGTCCTTCCTTTTGAAGGCTGAATGCTATTCAGTTCTGTGTGTAGTACCACCTTATATCTGCTCATCTGTGGATGGACACTTGGGTTGCGTCCGTCTTTTGGCTGTTGAGAATAATGCTTGTGCTTGCGCACTCTGTCTGTCAAATAAATAAATAAAATCTTTTAAAAAAAGAAAAAAAAAGATTGAGGTCCCTTGAGATTCCATATGAATTTTGGGATAAATTTCTGTTGCTGCAAAAAAAAAATCATTGAGATTTTTATATGGATCACATTGAAGGATTTAAATTTTAATGTGGGAGTAAGCGTTGTTTATAAGTCTCTCAATATGCATTTCAAGTTTACTGCTCACATTGCTTGTTGGAAGCTGTTTGCTTATAACAGTTACATTTTTAGGACTAAACCTCTTTAAAAGCCAGATTTTCTTAGACTTCATCATCTCTTATGTGGTAGTGTATATCAGAGCAACTCCTGAAATCTCACCTTTTAATTTTTCTTTGGAGTTAGTACTGGTTTTCAATTAGCTACTACCCCATTGGTCTAAGAGGAAGGTGTTGCCATCTTGGAAGAGAAGATGGCTGGAAGATGCTATGCAGTGGTTGGAGAAAATGAGAGCGCTGGAACTATTCACTGTGAGCAGCCGTGTCCTGCAGGCCAGCTGTTTCTCTTATTTAGAAGAACCAATCTTAGCAATTATCAGCACTTTTAAAAGCAATAAATCAATCTCCTTTCTGAAATTTTTTTTGTTGGCATTAGGGTTAAAGCTCAGTATATTCCTATGGCTTTCCTGGGGGCTTTTATTCACAATAAAATTTTCTCTTTCAGAATTTGGTGTTCACCTGGCAGAGCTGACTGTAGACCCCCAGGGAGCATTGGCAATCCGTCAGGTAAGTCCAGACTGATTGGCCCAATTTATGAGTAATTTCCCTTTTTACTTGGTAATGAAACTTTCTTATTGGAAAAAGAAAGGATTAATGTCAATTTATAAATAACCTAGGATTTTGTACTAGATTTAGATATACTTCAAATGAATGTATTAGGCCATATGTGTGTGTGTGTGTGTGTGTGTGTGTATGATTTTTATATATGAAGAAAGTCTTTTTCTTGCTGTATTACTTGGCTTACTCTCTTCGCAGCTGGCATCAGTCATTCTGAAGCAATATGTGGAGACTCACTGGTGTGCCCAATCAGAGAAGTTTAGGCCTCCTGAAACTACAGAAAGGGTAAGGAGAATTATTTGATTAGTCTTCCTATAGAGATTTGAGGGACCATCTTAAGAGACTGAGCTGTCACCATTGTTTGACAACCTAGGGCAATCAGAAGACTAGGGAGAAAAGATCAGTTGGTAGCTGGCAAGTGGGCAACATGCTGCAAGTAAGAGAGCTCCAGTATCAGGCTGACCTGTGTTCAAATTCCAGTTCTGCCTTTTACTAACTATGAAAATACTAGAAAAGTATTTTAACTTCTAAGCTTCAATTTCCTAAATATCTAAAACTAAAATTAAAATTTCAACTTCAAAGAGTTGTTTGAGGATTAAGTGAAATAATGTTTCTACTTAGTACAGCACTATGCAGCCATTCTGGGCCCCCAAGAAATTTTGAGGTATAAGGTCTAAGACAACACTGTCCATTGGAACTTTCTGCAGTTATGGAAATGTTCTGTATCTGTGCTGTGTGGTGCAGTAGCTACTGGCTGCATATGGGTGTTGAGCACTTAAAATGTGGCTGATGAAACTGAGAAACTGAATTTTTTATTTCATCCCCACCCTTTTTTTTTTTTTTTGGGTGCAAAATTGGTGGGTTATTAAAGCACGGGGACAGGACCCAAGTTTAGGCCTCCTGAAACTACAGAAAGGGTAAGGAGAATTATTTGATTAGCAGAAAGAGCTGCTGCCTATTTCACCTCATTTTAATTAATTTAAATATAAAGGACCGCAGGTAGCTGATGGCTGCTGTAATGGACAGATAAGTTTAGGGATCACAGATGAACTGTCTGAATGAATGATTTGTCAAGTTTGTGTACTGGAGATTTTTGATAGATATGCAGTATCTTACACGCATTGTTTTTCCAACACATAAACTGGATAGAACTCCGCCAGTCACTTATAACCTGGTCTAATGGCAGGTGGGCTTTTCTCCTCTGCAGGCAAAAATTGTTATCCGGGAGCTATTGCCCAACGGGTTGAGAGAATCAATAAGTAAGGTGCGCTCCAGTGTGGCCTATGCAGTGTCAGCCATTGCCCACTGGGACTGGCCTGAAGCCTGGCCCCAACTCTTCAACCTGCTCATGGAGATGTTGATGAGCGGAGATTTAAATGCAGTCCATGGAGCCATGCGAGTGCTGACAGGTATCAGAAGTTTTTCCCTGGTATTGGTACTTGGATCCCAAGAACACTTATAAGAGACTATGTGATGGAATGGCTCTAACCAATAGGAATTGAAATTTATAGCTCTTCCTGATGCTCCTCCTCCCTAGTTTTTATCTCCATGTCTATCCTCCCACTTCATTGACTCTTTCCAGAGAATTAAGTTAATATAGTATTTCTACTACTATGAAACCTTAAACACTTAAGGATAGAGTAACCGCATAGTAGTTAAGGACTCCGATTTCAAATCATACTCTGGTTTTACGTTGACCCAAGGTACTTAGTCTCTTGAGCTTGAGTTTCCATGTATATAAAATGAAGATAATGATAGTGTTTACCTGAAGGAGTCTTTTCGTAAGTTTAAATAAGCTAAAATTTGTCTAGCATAATAACTGACATGAGGTAAGCACTCTGTAAATTTTAGCCGTTACGGTAATTATCATTATTATATTAATTTTCTACTTAGTTCAACCGAGGCAAATTTAAGAACAGTCAGATAAAATTTTTATAGGAATATAAGGAAGAAGATAGAAACAGTGTAGCTATATAATTCTTAACTTCATTTGGTCGGCTTAGCGAATGTAGCATTTGATATCTTTTTCTTTCTTTCTGTTCTAAGAAAAAAAAAGTATTTTGCAGAAAAATACTTTTAGTCTAAGGAGATTTGATGGGTATCTTGTCTAAGCTTGATTAATATATTAATCCCTCACAGAACATAGAACCCAGAACCTGAATTTCCCAGTCTTTCAAGTTCTGCCCTGCTTCCCCACCCCGTAGATGAAGTCACTGCTGTTTTGCCTTCAAGGACCCCTTAACCTGGATATCAGCCACCTTCTATTGATCTTTTAGAAATTGTGTTTCCGCTCAGTTCATACAGACTTGTGAAATGTCTGCCTATATCTTATCTCTTTTTCTGTGCCCTGCTAGCTTACCTGAAATGTATTCCTACCTAGTTACGAATGCCTTTTCTTTTTTTTTTTTGACTCTCAGTTTATTGAACTTGGCATCTGGTCCCAGTTTTACTAGACAGTAGATAACATCAATTCTCTGTCCAAAAACAAATTCCTCATCTCCTTTTGTTTCAAACCTCTTCTTCCCATGTCCTGGCTGCCTTTTTGAACTACCTGTTTTATTCCTATTAATTATCTGTGATAGGTGCTTGGGGTATAGAGCAGACTTACCGAAAAGATCAAAACATTCCTTGTTCAGATTTTTAATTCCCTGCTTATTACTTCTTGCTTCTCTTGTATGACTCATTGTTCAGGTGATTTCATATACCCCTCTCTGTGGAATCAGCCATCTAGGATTCTTTATTTACAACCTGATGGTTCCAGAATATCAGTGAACAGATATGTTGTTCCCCTCCAGTCTTCCAACACAAAGTTCAGCTTTTTTAAAAACCTGACGGAGAAAGGCAGTTGTACATTTATCATAGTTGGAATACTGTGGAACCATCATTGTGCTTGACTAAGGAAATCATTGTTCAGTGAGATCACTTTTCTTTCAGCCACAGGGAAAGAACTATGGGGAAATGGGTATTGTTTTATGTTGGAGTCAGCAGACATGGGATGGATAGCTGCCAACCTCCATTCCCAGAGAGCTGCTTCACATATTTTCAGATGAGGATAGACGGTGCTCTCACAACAGCAACTCGGGCGTGCGTGAAGATGGTGGGGCGTGGTGTATGGACAGGAGCCCAGTAGGAGAATGGGACTGATTCTCTGTGGGTTTTTTTAAGATACTATATACTTTTTTAAGCCTTTAGTAAGGTTTCGTTAAGGCTTATCTATTTGTAAATGAGAACTAACACTAATGGTGTGAAGGAAATGCAAACATAGCAGTTAAGGATTGAAATATTTGACCACAGATATAGCTTTTTTTAGTCTCAAAGAAGTTTGGAGATTGAGATATTTCCAGTGCCCCACACCTTTTCTGACTTGCTGAGTGACCTCAGAAAACTTATTTTCTACTTGAGCTTATAAAGTGTTAATGAATTGGGACTACTGGGAATGATTATAGGAGAGCAAAAAATGTGATTAAGCACTTTATTAGTAGAATTAAGCTAAACTACATTTTTGATAAAACTTGTTTACATTAATATGCTATTCATCACATTTGTTTGTACTAATTTCTTTGGATTTCTGAATGAAATAAAACACTCATTTTATTCAGAGTTCAGAATTTATTCTTCAGGGGCGCCTGGGTGGCGCAGTCGTTAAGCGTCTGCCTTCGGCTCAGGGCGTGATCCCGGCGTTATGGGATCGAGCCCCACATCAGGCTCCTCCGCTATGAGCCTGCTTCTTCCTCTCCCACTCCCCCTGCTTGTGTTCCCTCTCTCGCTGGCTGTCTCTATCTCTGTCAAATAAATAAATAAAATCTTTAAAAAAAAAAAAAAGAATTTATTCTTCAGGAGGAACTCAAGCTAGTAAAGAAGACTCAGTTTTGAATATTTGATCTTCATTTGACTTCTGGTGATTGATATTGTTCAAAATTAATGGGGTATATTAACCTTGAAAGTGCCAACATGCATTTCTAGTTGTAGACCCTCCTGAGAAATGTCTCAGGTGATTAGCTCCATTTCTGTAGTGATAATGTGGAATTGCCAGGAAAAGCAGCTGATAAAGTGAACAGACACTGGAACTCAAGGGCTTGTATTCCACAGAGTAGTAACGTGAACCCCAGGGTCCTTCATGCTGTCTCAGTGCCTTGTGTCGAAAGTGAGGAGAAAGACACACCCCTATTTCCCTCACCTTCTTCAAGTCTCATTTCATGAATAGGTTGCTTTTTGCCACATCCATATGGTAATCCCTTCTGTTCCAATGAGCAGCAGCCTCTGACTTCTAGGTCAATAAATGTCATTCACTGGGAAGAGTAACGTAAACAGAGTGGAATTGAAGCCTAATAAGTCTGCATATGTTTTATTATGTGCATCAGAACAACTCACCAAGGGAGAGTATTGAAAATGGAACCAAAGGTAAGACACCTCAAAGTGCACCTGGATGTTGACGATCGGGCATAAATTAGATTAATACATAAATTAGATTTCCCTAACGTGACCTTACGAGGACTTTTACACAGCTCTTACAGATTTTCTTTCAATATGTTTTTTTTTTCTTTCTTTCAATATTTGTATAAAGTTTTTTTCTCGATCTTAGGTATTTTCCTTTATCTCTGTGCTGTTCTCTTTCCCCTTCTAACAGATAATAACTCTTGGACCTTTTCCTTCCCCAGGATAAGACCACCAGGCCAGTGTCTTTACCTGTATGCTATCTGCTTGGGAACTGCCACTTAGAAGCAGTTTGAAAATTTTCCCACTTACCTCTTTATAAAGCAGTATTTTTTATAGTGCTCCTTTTTCCTTTGTAGAATTCACTCGGGAAGTAACGGACACGCAGATGCCGCTCGTCGCTCCAGTCATTCTTCCAGAGATGTATAAGATCTTCACCATGGCCGAGGTAGGACATCTCAGCTCCAAGATCACAGCACCTAAGCGCTGCTCAGGCTCTGGTCAGTCTCCACCTCTCGTGCGGGGAACTGTGGTGTTTGCTGCCGATCCCCACACTTAAAGACCAGAACTGACAGAGATCCGAATCTGGGTTAACCTTAGATCTTTCATTTATAACTGTGAGGGTCAGCCTTTGATAAGAGAATGAAATAGCATGTGCATCGTTTCTTCACATATCTCTTACCTCCTGGCATCCTGCAACCCTTGAGGACCTGGTGTTCCGTGTTCCCTCTAGCCTCTCATCCAGGCAGCCCACCTCAGCTTGTTCACCTCAGTTAAGTGTAAGCAAGCAGTCCACTGCTGCATTGCCCATCATTGGCTTCTCGCATATAAACAGTAGAAATAAACTATGAGTGCCTAATGGGTGATGTTTTCACCTCCCTGCTCCTCGCTGCCACCAGTCAAGGGTCTGTCTCTTGAAAGAAATATGTTGACTGTGCTGAGATTTCAAGCAGTATCCAGCCTAATATTGTTAATCAAATCAGCCCACAGAGGCCTACATGTAAGGCTAATTCCCCTGAGTTCTAACATTCCGCTGGCTTTTATTCTCTGAATTACAGACGTCTGTCCTGGATATGAGTAGATGATGTTTCCCATCTCTAGGGAATCCAGTCCCATGTCAGGACTGAGAAGTCATAGTTTTTCTTCTGGTCACAGAGAAGCAGACACAGACACACCTATCTCATGGCTGGGCTATAACTTTTCACAGGTGTATGGTATTCGAACCCGTTCCCGAGCTGTGGAGATTTTTACCACTTGTGCCCATATGATCTGTAACATGGAGGAACTGGAAAAGGTAAGGGAGCCTCTGGGTCAGTAACAGACTACTTCATGCTTAAAAACCTCTGTGCCGGGGGCGCCCGGGTGGCACAGCAGTTAAGCGTCTGCCTTCGGCTCAGAGTTCTGGGATCGAGCCCCACATCAGGCTCCTCTGCTATGAGCCTGCTTCTTCCTCTCCCACTCCCCCTGCTGTGTTCCCTCTCTCACTGGCTGTCTCTATCTCTGTTGAATAAATAAATAAAATCTTTTAAAAAAAACAAAAACAAAAACAAAACCCTCTGTGCCTTCGTTAGAGGCGTAACAGTGACTTACTTCATTTCAGTAGTACCAGAATGCTCCCCGATTTAATCAGAGTTGTGGATGCATTTAGCATTTTATTACATATTTCGTTTGTATATAGTTTAGTTTCCTTTTGTTGGAGCCTTATTAAACCACTTTACCCTGCATCTTTTCATATGAGCCTTCCCTCAGAACTTCACTACCGTCTTCTGGCCCTCTCACGTGAGACGAAGCTAGCTGAAAAGCACCAACCCCTATCATTCAGAAGCAGTTCTGAAAAGTTGTCTTATATGTGATAGCTTTTCAGGAGGCCATGGTGAGGAACTGCAGGTGTTAGAGAAGGAAACCTGAAATCTTGGGTGACACCTCCAGTGACTTTATGGCTGCACTCTTCTGATCTGTGTTTCGGTGTTTGATATGTATATATTGAAGCCACTGATTAGCAGTATGTCCAATGTTGGCTTTGGTTTCTGTTACCAGGGTGCAGCCAAAGTTCTGATCTTTCCTGTGGTGCAGCAGTTCACAGAGGCCTTTGTTCAGGCCCTCCAGATACCAGATGGCCCCACATCTGACAGTGGGTTTAAGATGGAAGTCCTCAAGGTAAACATTTACTCCCATTGAGATACTTGGAGTTTTAGAAGGTGGTCTGAAATCATTGGTTTTTCTCCTATATCATGTGTAACTCTTAGATCTTTTTCTTTGTAATTTCTCAGGCAGTGACAGCCCTGGTGAAAAACTTCCCAAAGCACATGGTGTCCTCCATGCAGCAGATTCTGCCTATTGTTTGGAACACCCTAACTGAGAGTGCAGCTTTATATCCTTTTCAGAAAGCCTAAGGGACCTGCTACCACCCGTAGTCGGGAATCTAGCATTAGGTCTTGCATTCATGTGGTTCCATTTTTTTAAATGAGTTTTTTAAAGTATCTACTCTTAGGGTTGGAATGTAACACATTCCCGTGTAGAATATACGTAAAGCAGACTCCAAATTCTGTTTCTTTACTCTTCATCATACTTATGTGAGGACAGAAGTAAATTACACAGAGGAAGTTGAAGATCCTGTGGATTCTGATGGTATGTAGTTTATCTGATCCTAACAGACCACATAGGGAGGAAAGGGATTTAGGAAAGGAAAAAGACAAGGACAAAGACGAACAGTAACACAGAGGCTTCACACTCTTAAGTGAGTTTTCTAGTCGTGTTTCCTTTCAGTGTATTAGATGTGGGAAAATGGGACATTGAAAATCTTAATCTGTTCCTCAAAGGTATTTGCATAAATTTCATAAAATAGAATTTCTGAGTTGGAAGAGCTACCTCAAAGGCCATCTCATCAGCCTATACTTCTTTCTGGCAGATGATATTTTCATTTCTGTTTTAATATTTTTTAGGTATTTCAAATCAAAAATAGACATTCTAGAAAATATATTCAGTGTTTCTGATTCTTTTACTTGAAAAAGCAAAGAATATTTAATATTCTCAAAGGTCCTTTCTTTGACTCCTTAGCTCCCCTCGGGAATAAGAATCAGCAAGTACTTTAAATATTCATTAATTTACAAAGACAATGTAGTTCATTTCCAGCAGACGTGCTTTCCTTTTGCTTTCTTGTCATTAAAATCTTCTCTTGTGTATTTCCTGTAGGTGAAGTCCTGGGCTTTGAAAATCTCGTCTTTAGCATTTTTGAGTTTGTCCATGCTCTCCTAGAAAATAGCAAATTCAAAAGCACTGTTAAGAAAGCCTTGCCCGAGTTGATTTACTATATAATCCTGTACATGCAGATCACTGAGGAGCAGGTAAATGATATTTGGGAGACAGTTACCAGCTTGTTTTGGGAAAGTGTGACTTGAAGTGAGATCTAGGTCAAGTGAACGATTTTTATTTCTAAAAATAGACACTAGAAGAGTAACTTCTTGTGAAGTTCTAGGAAAGATTTGATACCATTTTATTGCCATGATTTCTGGGTGTTGTGGTTTTTAATTCCAATATTAGATAATTGGACTCTGAGAGTACTTATATCTCCATAGTACCACTAACCAAAGACCCTGGTATCTAGAAGAACGTATTCCCTTTCTATAAATACTGACACATAGACAGAGATTGTTAGCCCGGTTTGTGGGTCATCAGACCAGAAAGAGCATTAAAAAAAAAATAAGATAATGCCTCTCTTATATAAACGGCACAAGAATCGACATAATTTTCACATTAAATATTCCATGAGCCCTAATATATTCAGAAAGTTGATCTGTCAAATAACAGCTGATGAAAGGTAGCAGAGAACTAGTAATCAGCCACATTCTAAAATAGTGTCTACTAGAGAGAAATAACTTTGCTACTTACTTTGATAAAGGATTTGCTTCTCTACATCAAGAAGAAAAGACTTTGAGGCTAGAGTTCTGTTCTAGATAAAAACAAAAGGTTGAAATCTTGCCGTGTGTATGGATGAAAAAAGAGAACGTGTGAACCAGATTGGCAGCCTCACAAAGACCTGACTTCATCACCCTTTCAGATTAAGGTGTGGACAGCCAACCCGCAACAGTTTGTAGAGGACGAGGATGATGACACTTTCTCCTATACAGTTCGGATTGCAGCTCAAGACCTGTTGCTGGTGAGGGCGTTCCCTTGATACTTCAACCAAAAACCTCAAATCGTATCACTTGAGTGTTCCCTCTTCTTTCTAGACATCTAACCCAAGTTGAGCAGTTTTATTGAGTGACTGTATCTTAGACTTCTTTGAGGATAACAAGAGAGCATCTCAAATGAAGTTCGAGACTCAGGAATTCCAAAGTCATTGCTACTGGTTTTGGTTTACAAGTAAATATTAGATGTAAAAATGGTACAGAGGATAAAGTGTTCTGGTGAGTAAGGGTAGTTGAATCAGGAACACTCAGTTTAATCCACCCTTAAGCCAGAATTTGTAGCACAAACCAGATGTTGGCAAACTTTAAAAAAAAAAAAATTAGATTGCTGAGAGAAGAACATCCAAACATCTGCTGTTTTCTTTGGCTCTGACTAGAGCATAAAATTGTCTCTAGGCTGAAGATCTGTACTGTCTGTTGGGTAGAAGGTTTGTTCTCATTATTAGTGAACACTTCTCATTATCCTTCAGTATTCCTAAGGCACCTAGGAAAGATCACACTAAGTTTCAATTTGTAGATTAGCCTTTTATTTCTACAGTCAGGCTGCCAGAGAATGAATAATCTGGTCCATTGTTATCCAAAGCTGGGTCTGTTATTGCTCACTTACGCTCTGCTCACTCTAGCCAAAGGGAGCTTTACATTTTGTTAGCTTCCTAATGCCTAGGCACTGCAGAAATATAAATATTACTCTAATTCCATTAAAGACCCTGAACTAAGAGGGGTTGTATTTTTAATACACCTAATCGAGTTTCAGATTGTATGTGTGAAAGAGTTTGAACCACTGAGTTTGCAGTTAAGTTTTCAGTTAAAATGGGTTTAATTTGGGACGCCTGCTCAGGTCGTGATCCCAGGGTGCTGGGATCGAGTCCCACCTCAGGCTCCATGCTCAGGCAGGAGCCTGCTTCTCCCTCTTCCCACAGCTCTCCCTGCTTATGTTCGCACTCTCTCTCTCTATCTGACAAATAAATAAATAAAATCTTTTTTTAAAAAAAAAGGTAAAATGGGTTTAATTTGCACAAACAGGTTTATTAGCCCCTCTGCTCTCTCCCTAGGCTGTGGCCACTGATTTCCAGAATGAGAGTGCAGCAGCCCTGGCTGCCGCAGCCACTCGGCATTTACAAGAAGCTGAGCAAACCAAGAACAGCGGCACCGAGCACTGGTAAGAGTGAGCAGCAGATACTTAACTTAGGGACATATTCTGGGCATTAGATCTGAAACAATCAGATCCTTGCTTTAAATCGTGTTTTAAAACAGTTCCTCCCAACCTTAAAATAATTGGTTAAGATGCTTTTATTCTACTGCTTAATTTATAAAGCTTTGGAGGGAAGGATTTTTACTTTGTTTTTAATTTAAAAAATCTGTTAATCTGAATGACACTCTTTTCAGCTCTAGGTTTAGATTGGGAGGACAGAAAATGGCCTTTTTGGGTCAGATGATGCTGGAATGCCCCTTCACGTTTCTCCTTCCCTTGGGTGTTTATCTTTTTGGCAGTGTAGTTTGTTTTACCAGACTGTGGTATTGCTTTCTCAGGTGGAAGATACATGAGGCATGTATGCTTGCCCTCGGCTCAGTGAAGTCCATCATCACTGACAGTGTGAAGAATGGCAGGATCCATTTCGACATGCATGGGTTCCTGACCAATGTCATCCTTGCAGACCTCAACCTTTCAGGTATGTTTCAGCACAATGCTAGGATTCTAGAAGATCATTAAACCTGTCATCAACTCAGTTATATTGTTCACTTAGATAGGTAAACCGGGTATTCACGTGTCCTTTGGGTGAAATCCTTTACATGCTAGAGCTTGAACTCATCCGAACCTCTCAAACAGCCTAGAGACCTTGGCTCAAGCTTTACCAATTAAGAAATATTACTGCAATCATAATTTTTCCGCTCTGTTCACGTTTCCTTCCAAATCAGTGCCCACAGTTATGTCTGGTTTTGGCATTTGAATGGGATGCAAATTTGGTTACTGTACCTTGAAAATTTTGGCTTGAGTTCTGTCATTATTAAGCCCAAAATACATTCAGGCGGTTTGTGTCAGGCTCATTCTTCCTGTTTGTTTCCTGTCATTTTTCTCAAACTTTATTCTTGGCCAATACCCAAACACTTAAAATGTTCCATTCTCAAGTCCATGTTAGCTACTTGCCTTAAAAAGAAAAAGAAAAGTTGGCTCTACTATATTAGACTGATTTATGCAGCAGTGCAGAACAGTAGCTAAGAATTACCATCTCTGTTTGCCATCTTCAGCTGTTGCTTCTGCCCATGCTATGCCTTATCCTCATCCTTAGACCCACCCACCCCACCCCCATTACAAAAGGCCATCTTTGCTTTCTCCAAGTACATAAATCATGGGACATTTGACATTATTTGCTCCATTCTCAATCCATTCACTTGCCTCTCGCTCATAGACTAGCCCTTTGAACAGCCGAAGCCATTTAAAAACATTCTACTCTGACTTTAAATAGGCAATCTGTTACAGGATACCTCACGATGTCACTTCCATTCTCTGACTCACAAAATTAAAATGGTTGAACATGCAGAGCTGAGGCCCATTGGGAATATCCTTTTTCACTCTGTACTTATGCAGATGAATGTTTTTTTCCTTATACTAGACTATAAAGTCTCTGAAGGTAGAAATCATGTCTAATACATGTTTGTATCCCACGGTGCCTTGCATGTAATAGGCATTTCATAATTATGTGTTGAATGAAAGTGTTGAAATTTCTTAATCCCATCAATATATATATATATTTTTTTAAAGATTTTATTTATTTATTTGACAGAGATAGAGACAGCCAGTGAGAGAAGGAACACAAGCAGGGGGAGTGGGAGAGGAAGAAGCAGGCTCCCAGCGGAGGAGCCCGATGTGGGGCTCGATCCCAGAACGCTGGGATCACGCCCTGAGCCGAAGGCAGATGCTTAACAACTGCGCTACCCAGGCACCCCCCATCAATATATTTTTTGTAGAATTTACTGTAGTAAAGAACCTTCAAAAATTCATGGAGACTTGAGAATATTTATAATTGAGACTGGGGCAAAGTTTAATATATAGCATTTATTATCCTGCCAATAGCTAAAAGCTTTTCTGTACCAGCCATTCTCAGACTTTCTGGGGTCAGGATGCCTTTACACTTTTTTAAATTATCAGTGATCTGAAAGAGATTTTTCTGTGAATTTTATGTGTCAATATTTAACATATTAGAAATTAAATCTGAGAAGTTTTGGGGCACCTGGGTGGCTCAGATGGTTAAGCGTCTGACTCTTGATTTTGGCTCAGGTCATGATCTCGGGATCATGAGATTGAGCCCTGAATCAGGCTCCTCACTGGGTGTGGAGCCTGCTAAAGATTCTCTCTCTCCCTCTCCCCCCCCCCCCACCATTCTAAAATAGATAAATAAATCTGAGAAGTTTCTAAAATATAGGAAATGCAAGCATACATTTCATTAGCTGTCAGAGCCATGGTGTGACACATCAGATCACCTCTGGAAAACTCCACTGTACACTGAGAGAATGAGAATGAAAAAGATGGGTCATATCTTGGTATCGAAGTTTTGGTATCTTGGTATGAAAGTTTTAACTTTGGGACTCTTAGGAGTCCCTGGACCATACTTGGAGCACTGCTATTCTGTATTATATAAATTAGTATGTAATTATCCGACTGGCACAGGTTGTTAGGTTCTGTGCAATAATTCTCATCAACTACATGTTTACAAGTAACTAAGGTAAGCCCTGTGATAAGCTGATTAAGTATAGTCTCTGTCTTCAAGCAGCTTATAGTAGACAGGGGGTAGACCTCCTTACACGGGTGGCTAGAATATCCAACAAAATACGTAAGAATATGTAAGAAAGCTAAAGACTAGCACAGAGATAGCTGGGATTATTTCAGCCTAAGAGATCGGTTACATGATGCAAGTAGAGGTGAACGCGTTGGCTTATAGACAGAGCACAGAAATGGCAAGGTAAGATGCGGGTTGCTGGGAGGGGTGTGTGCTTGAGTTTAGAATGCATAAAAGGAAATTGTCGATAATGCTAAAGCTACTGATCATGGGGCCTTGAATATAATGCTTAACTAAAATGGTCTCTATTTGGTAGACTATGGCATTTATTGACAGGTACAAATAAAAGAATAACAGCTATAATTATAATGTTTTAGTAGTGTTCGAAGAGTAGGGAAAAACTGGCAATGGAGACATTTAGAGGACTAACTAGTAGTGCAGGTAAAGGATAATGAGAGGTAGGGACGGGAATGAGGGAGGTATGTCTTTTTAGCCTAAGAATATTCAAGATCTGCTTTGCAACAAATACTGAAGAGCGAAACTGGGAAAATGATTCTGTACCATAGGTTGAACATTTGCTTTTATCTGATAAGATCATTCTTTTTCCTTAATTAAGTTGTATATATTATGTAGTATCCAGGTACTGTGACAAGTTGAGGATGGAAGTGGGAAAGGAGGAAGGGCAAGGAACAGAAACTTTTATTGTCCAACCCCTAATTGCTCTCTCTTCCTCCCAGTGTCTCCTTTTCTCTTGGGCCGGGCACTTTGGGCTGCCAGTCGGTTCACTGTTGCTATGTCCCCTGAATTGATCCAGCAGTTTCTACAGGCAACAGTTAGTGGTCTTCATGAGACACAACCCCCATCAGTTCGAATTTCTGCTGTGAGAGCCATCTGGGGGTGAGTACACCATCTTAGGGTGATAAGATCTATTTTAAGAGAAAATTACTCAGAGTAGAAGTCCCAAATAGCATTTGGCCAATGGACTATGGTGCTTGGAAATTTCTGATGAAGATCTCCTACCAAATGGCAAATGGACAGGAAAAAAAAAAAAAAACTAAGAACATGGCTTCTATGCATGGGTTTGGATTTATGGCAGGCTCGTCCCCCTGGGCCTCTCATAGTGCCCCATGCCAGAGCAAACTGTGGCCCCGAACCATTGCCGGGCCTCTGTGCCATAGGCTGCAGGCACTGAAGCGGGTCATATAGTGAAAAGAGAAAACAGGGGAAAAAAAGAAAGAACGTGGCTTCTTTGAGTCCCAGTAGATCTTGTTCCCTTTTGTTCCTCTTTCCTTTAAAATTCACTCCATCCAGCTCTGGAAACATCTAGACCAGCTCCCTTTCTTAGAAAGGTGAAGAATTGAGAGATAAATAACTTACATAGGATTATACAGTGAAAAATTATAGAAGCAGGATTAGAGCCCAGGTCACTTTGTTGATTGATTTCTCTGTTTTATAGACTAAATTTGGGATAACGTGGCCCAGAAACACTGCTTATTTTTTCCCGGTTTTACCTCTCTTTTTTCACAGCTAATATACTAGTGGCTCAACTAGGCTTTTATTTATATTCCTACCAAGATCAGAGGGAGAATTGTTCTTTTAAGAAATATTCAAAATTCTAAACTTAAAGGTCTCAACTGAATCCTAAAAGCTACCTAAAATTCTAAAAGTACAAAATTCATCTTCTACTTACCAGTGCTCTCTTCTTACCTTTTGAAGCAGAGACTGAGATGCTGTACATTATTATATATGTCTTTAGAAAGCATTGAGGGGAAATAATTTATGCAGGATAGTTGAATAAGATGCCTCTCGCTTGTATCCCTCCCTCAACAACAATAACTTGGCATCTATTGATGGACAGCAGTGCCTTTGTGGGAGCTGTGAGACCCAGAGAGGAAACCCCAGTGCTGTCCAAGAACAAGGAGAGCCATTTTGAGAAGTCAGGCCCACACCCAGCGGCTGATGTATCAACCCTAGTCCTGGCTGTAGCCCCAGACACGGCTCCATGCCCTTGTGGGCTTGGCTACAGTCCCATTTGGCTTGGGTTCTATCACCAGCACCACACATCAAGTACCTGGGAGGATCTCCAGCTGTGTGTTGGAGAATAGGAATACAGACCTCAGTCCCAGCTGCAGACCCTGAAGTAGCCCATGAACTGGCTCCACCCCCTCTCAACTGTGGTCCAGCAACCCCTGGAGAACACAGATTTAGACGATCACCCAAGGATGAGAGAGCCTTTGTGTAAGTCCAGGAGTCCAGCAGAGAGATTCCAGCATAGCACTGGAGCCAAAGAAATCCAAGACTGGACACTTTAAAGGAGTCAGTAAAGACTGGAAGAAGTAACTGTTACTTCAGATGTGAAGACCTCAACACAAGAAAGACTTCAAGGAACATGAAAAATCAAGGAAATGTGACACCACAAAAGGAGCACAATAATTTTCCAGTAACTGACCCCAAACACGGAGATCTGTGATATACCTGATAAAGAATCCAAAATAGCTGTTTTAAGAAGCTCAGTGAGCTACAAGAAAACACAAAACACAATCCAATGAAATCAGAAAAACAATACATAAGCAAAATGAGAAGTTCAACAAAGAAATAGAAATCATGAAAAAGAACCAAGCAGAAATGCCAGAGATGAAGAATACAATAAAATGAAATTAAAAAATACAACAGAGACCATTGAAAGCAGAGCAACTCAAGAGGAAGAAAAAAAACCTGTGAAAGAGAAGACAGGACCTTTGAAATTATCCACTCAAGTAGGGCAAAGAATAAGGAATGAAAAAAAATGAAGAAAAACCTATGTGCACTTTAGGATACCATTAAGAGAAACCATCTGAATTATTGGAGCTCCGGAAGGAGAAGAGAGGTAGAAGGGGTCAGAAAGCTTAGTTAAAGAAATAATGTCTGAGAACTTCCCAAATCTGAGGAGAGATTATACATCCAAGTTCAGGAAGCTAGTATTTCACCCGAAAATTTCAATTCAAAGTGATCTTCTCCAACATACGTTATAATAAAACTATCAATTAGTTTAAAAAAAAAAAACTAAATTCAGATGACTTTTAAAGCAGCAAGAGAAAAACATTTCTCTCATATAAGGGAATCCCTATAAGACTACCAGCTGATTTTTGCAGCAGAAACCTTGTAGGCCAGGAGAGAGTGGGATGATATATTTAAAGTGCTGAAAGAAAAAACTGTCAGCCAAGAATATGCAGCAAAGATGTCCTTCAGGAATGAAGGCAAGTTAAAGTCTCCCAAACAAAGCTGAGAGAATTCTTCACCAGTAGACCCACCTTACAAGAAATGCTGAAAGGAATTCTTCAAGCTAACATGAAATTAATAATATGAAATATGCAACACACTGGTAAAGATAAGTATATAATCAAATTCAGGATACTCTAATACTGTAATCTGGCAGTGTGTTAACCACAACTCTAACGGTTAAGGGACAAAGATATTGAAAATAACTAGCTAAATAATTTGTTAATGAATATGCAATATAAAAACTTAAATTGTGACATCAAAAACATAGAGAGGGAATAAAGAGTAGAGCTTTTGTATACAAAGTTATCAGTGTGAAGTAAATAGCGTAATCAAAGCAATCCACGACGGGAAATCATAAATTCACAAAGACCGCAAGAGAGGAAGAAAGAAACAAGGGAACTACAGAAGAATCAGAAAACAGTAAGATGGTATTAGTAAGTACTTACTGATCAAAAATTACTTTTTTTTTTTTTTAAAGTAGGCTCCATGCCTAGTGTGGAGCCAGCCCAGTGCACTGTTTGAACTCATGAGCCTGAGATCAAGACCTGAGCTGAGATCAGGAGGCGGATGCTTAACTGACTGAACCACTCAGGTGCCTTTCAAAAATTACTTTAAATGTAAATGGATTTAAATCTCTAATCAAGGGATGCCTGGGTGGCTCAGTTGGTTAAGCGTCTGCTTTCAGCTCAGGTCATGATCCCAGGCTGCTGGGATCCAGTCCTGCACCGGACTCCCTGCTCAGCAGGGAGTCGGCTTCTCTCTCTCTCCCTCCGCTCCTCCCCTTCCCTAGCTTGTGCTCTCTCTCTCTCTCAAATATATAAATAAAATTTTATTTAAAAATAAATAGGGGAGGGGGCGCCTGGGTGGCACAGCAGTTGGGCGTCTGCCTTCGGCTCAGGGTGTGATCCCGGCGTTATGGGATCGAGCCCCACATCAGGCTCCTCTGCTGTGGGCTTGCTTCTTCCTCTCCCACTCCCCCTGCTTGTGTTCCCTCTCTCGCTGGCTGTCTCTATCTCTGTCGAATAAATAAAATCTTTAAAAAACAAAAAATAAATAAATAAATAAATAAATAGGGGCGCCTGGGTGGCGCAGTCGTTAAGCGTCTGCCTTCGGCTCAGGGCGTGATCCCAGCGTTCTGGGATCGAGCCCCACATCGGGCTCCTCCACTGGGAGCCTGCTTCTTCCTCTCCCACTCCCCCTGCTTGTGTTCCCTCTCTCACTGGCTGTTTCTGTCAAATAAATAAAATCTTTAAAATAAATAAATAAATCAACCAACCAACCAACCAACCTCTAATCAAAAGCCAAGTGTAGCCGAATGGATTTTTAAAAAAGACCCAACTTACATGCTGCTTTTAAGAGACTCACTTCAGGATACACATGCTCAAAGTGAGGGGATGGAAAAGCTAATCCATGCAAGTGGAAACCAAAACAGAGCAAGGGTAGCTGTTTTATCAGATAAAATAGACTTTAGCTCAAAAGCTGTACAAGAGAGAGAGAAAAAGGCATTATGTAATGATAAAGGGGTCAGTTCATCAAAAAGATATAATATTTGGGGGGCACCTGGGTGGCTCAGTCATTGGGCGTCTGCCTTCGGCTCAGGGCGTGATCCCGGTGTTCTGGGATCGAGCCCCATATCAGGCTCCTCCGCTGGAAGCCTGCTTCTTCCTCTCCCACTCCCCCTGCTTGTGTTCCCTCTCTCGCTGGCTGTCTCCCTCTGTCAAGTTAATAAATAAAATCTTTAAAAAAAAAAAAAGATATAATATTTGTAAATATATACATTTGACAATGGGGCACCTAAATATATTAAGCAAATACTAACATCTGAATAATACAGTAATAGTAGGGGACTTTAATAACCCACTTTCAACAATGGATAGATCATCCAAACAGAAGTCAGTAAGGAACTATTGGACTTGAATTATACTTCTGACTAAATGGACATAATAGACATATACAGAGGGTCCTATCCAACAGCAGCAGAATACACATTGTTCTCAAGCACGCACAAAACATCCTCCAGGAAAGGTCATGTGTTAGGTCACAAAACTAGTCCTAGCAAACTTCAGAAGATTGAAATCATACCAACTATCTTTTCCAACCACAGTGAAATAATACTAGAAATTAATTACAGGAGGAAAACTAGGAAATTCACAATATGTGAAAATTAAACTCCTAAACAATCAATGGGAAAAGAAATTAAAAAAAAAATAGAAAAATATCTTGAAAGAAACAAAAATGGAAACATAACATACCAAAACTTAAGGGATGCAGCAAAACCAGTTTTAGGAGAGAAGTTTATAGAGATAAGTCTCTATATTAAGGAAAAAAAAAAAAAAGATTCCAAACAACTTAACTTTATATCTCAGAAACTAGAAAAAGAAGAAACAAACTAAGTCCAAAGTTAATAATAGGAAGATCCGAACAAAAATAAATAGAGACAGAAAAATCATAGAAAAGACCAATGAACCTAAGAGCCGTGTTTTTTGAAAACTGACAAACTCTAGCTAGGCTAAAAAGAAACGAGAGAAGACTCAAATATAAAATCAGAAATGAGGGGCACCAGAGTGGCTCAGTCGATTAAGCCTCTGACTCTTGGTTTCAGCTCAGGTCATGATCTCAGGGTCGTGAGATTGAGACCCAAGTTGCGCTTGGTGCTCAGCGGGGAGTCTGCTTGAGGATTCTCTCGGTCCCCCTCCCTCTGCCCCTCGAGGCCCTGCTTGCATGTGTGTGCGCTCCCTCTCTCTCTCTCTAAAATACATAAATCATTTTAAAAAATCAGAAATGAAAGAGGAGACATTATAACTGATATTACAGAAATTCAAAAGGATCATAAGAGACTACTATGAACAATTATATGCCAACAAATGGGATAACCTAGAAGAAATGGAGAAATCCCTAGAAACATACAGCTTATCAAGACTGAATCGTGAAGAAATAGATAATCTAAACTGACATTAACAAGGATATTGGATCAGTAATCAAAAACTTCCCATAAAAGAAAAGCCCAAGACCAGATGATTTCACTGGTGAATTCTACCAAACATTTAAAGAAAAATTAATACAAATCCTTGCTCAGACTTCTCCAAAAAACTAAAGAAGAAGGAGCACTTCCAAACTCATTTTATGAAGCCAGCATTACCCTGATACCAAAACCAGACAAAGACAGTACAAGAAAAGAAAACTATAGGCCAATATCCCTGATGAATATAGATGCAGAAATCCTCAACAAAATATGAGGAAACCAAATTCAACAGTACATTAAAAGGATCACAGCTATGATCAAGTGGGATTTATCCCTCAGATACAAGGATGGTTCAACATATGTAAACCAACCAATGTGATATACCACTTAATAGAATGAAGGTAAAAATGATAGGATCATCTCAATAGATTCAGGAAAAGCATTTGACAGAATTCAGTATCCACTCATGATAAAAACTTCTCAACACAGTTGGCGTAGTAGGAACACACCTTAACACAATAGAGACCAACTGTGACAAACCCACAGCTAACATCATACTGAACAAACTCTGGAAGTTTTTCTTTTAAGACCAAGAATAAAACAAGGATGTCCACTCTCAGCATTCCTATTCAACAAAGTAACGGAAGTTTTAGCTAAAGCAGTTAGGAAAGAAAAGGCATCCAAATTGAAAAGGGAGACATAAAATTGTCTCTATTTGCAGTTGACATGTGTTATAGAAAACCCTAAAAACTCCACCAAAAAAACTGTTAGAACTAATTCAGTAAATTTACAGGATACAAAATATACAAAAAATCAGTTGCATTTCTAATAATGAACTTTGAGGACATTTTAAAACAGTGCTATTTATAATTGCATCAAAAACAATAAAATACCAAGAATAAATTTAACTAAGTAGATGAAATATCTATACACTGAAGAGGTGCCTGGGTGGCTCAGTCGGTTAAGTGTCTGACTTCAGCTTGGGTCATGATTTCAGGGTCCTGGGGCTGAGCGGGGAGTCTGCTTACCCTCTCCTGCCCCTCCCCCCACTCATGCATGCTCTCTCCCTCTCTCTTTCTCAAATAAATAAAATCTTTAAAAAAAAGGAGCAGAAAGTGGTTGCTGGAGGGTGGGGGTATAGGGAGAGGTTGATAAAAGGGTACACACTCTCTATAAGATGAACAAAATAGGAGGATCTAATATAAAACTGATTATAGTTGGTAACACTGTATTTTATAATTGAAATTTGCTAAGAGAATAGAACCTAAATTTTCTCACACACACAAAAAATATATGACATGTTTGAGGTATTAACAAAAGGCATGAGGAGGAACTTTCACAGTGTATGTGTATATCAAATCACCGTAATATATACTTTACAATGTTACATGTAATTACAATGTTATATGTAATTATACCTCAATAAAGCTGAAAAAATTAAGTTAAAAATTTCAGGTTGATTTGTTTATAAATTTATATCTTATAATCAGAAAAAATGGGAAGAAAACTTTAAAAAAATGATGTTAAGTCAGTGACTACATGGGCAGGGATTTACTTGAAAGGTGAACCAGATCTCTCTGGAAAGGGGACGAAAACTGCACACCAGG
The DNA here is from genome assembly GCF_023065955.2 of Ursus arctos. NCBI lineage: Eukaryota > Metazoa > Chordata > Mammalia > Carnivora > Ursidae > Ursus > Ursus arctos. The sequence continues at coordinate 38,368,769 of NW_026622874.1, forward strand.
GAAAGGGACACTCATACATGTTTATAAAATTTTATATAATGTATCAAAGGCTAGATCCCTTGACCACATCTGTGGATCCCAGGTTAGAAACTGTCTGTGAGGGGCGCCTGGGTGGCCCAGCTGTTAAGCGTCTGCCTTCGGCTTAGGTCACAATCCCAGGGTCCTGGGATCGAGCCCTGCATCGGGCTCTCTGCTCGGCGGGAAGCCTCCTTCTCCCTCTCACACTCCCCTTGCTTGTGTTCCCTCTCTCTCTCTGTCTCTCTCTGTCAAATAAATAAATCTTAAAAAAAGAAAAAGAAAAAAAGAAACTGTGAATGGATCCTAGCTATTCTTTTCATCACGGCCAAGATTCTCCAGTTGATCATTTCCCTATTCAGTTTCCCAACCAGTTGCAATCTGGCTTATGTCCTTACCACATTACTGAAGCTCTTCTTTCTGATGTCACTAGCAACCTTTTAATGGCCATCACACCCCCTTTGCTTTTCTTTTGCCCTGGTTTTAATTTATTCTTCCATGTCATAATTTATGTATCATTGCAAACTGCCCGAAATCATTTCTGAAACAAGATGTTGGTCAACAGATACTTCTACTGTTGTCATATTTCTCAGATCATAGTTACGCCAGCGTTTCTCCAGAGCTCTGAATGAATATATCTTGCTACTTACCAGTACCAGGGCGGATAACACATCTACTACTGAGCTTACTGTTGACCGCCTCCAAGCCTGCTCTACCTATATTCAGAAAAAATCAGTACCTTTTTTTTTTTTTTTTTTTTTTTTTTAAGAAATTGGTACCTTTAGGTCTTATGCTTAAAGAGATTTTGTATCCCCTGTTTTAGTAAAAGTGGAGATCCCAGATCTCCGCCTTTTAGGTCTTGGCTCCTTAGCCTTTCATCTCTTCTCTCCTACCACAACTAGTCTAGTAGCTTGTATTCTCAACTTCTTGTGCCTGAATTGCTGCCATAGCTTCCTAATTGATGTCTCTGCTCCAGCCTCCACTACTGCAGTCTGTAGTATTTTAGCGGCCTGACTGTTCTTTCTAAAAGAGAAACCCGATATTTTTGCTCCTGTAATGAAATTCTCATGGCCCCATTTGTGCTCTTCAAACTGAGATACAGGTACCCCAGAACAAAGTCCTAGTATGCCGGGTGACAGGTGAAGCCACAGGATAAATCTGTAGCATCTTCCTGGGGTTTCATTTTGCTTGAAGACTTTCGGGGAGGGCAAAGAAGGTATTAAGAATAATTTATAAAAAAAAGTTTGAGATACACTGGCTTCCAGAATAAAGTCTAACCTTCCTTAGTGTGGCATACAAGATCCCATATGATCTAAGGAGATGAGGCGATCTCCGTGATCTAACAGACTGTATAGTTTCAAGTTCGTCAGAAGAGCAGAGTAAGTATAAATCCTTAGAGTGGAGAAGCAGAGGGGAGGAGGTAGAGCACAAGTGAGGACCAGTAGAGAGATGGATACAAAGCCTAGTCTAAGGAGTTGAGAGCTGACCAAGGCCAGATGACAGATCAGCTCTTAAGGAAAAGTTAGCTCCAGAGCAAGGTAGAATTGAAAATCAAGATGTTATGGACCAAAAAAACAAAAAGTCTGGGGCCCCTGGGTGGCTCAGTTTGTTAAGTGTCCGACTCATGATTTCAGCTGAGGTCATGATCTCATGGGTTGTGGGATTTGCTTGTCCCTCTCCCTCTGCTCTTCCCTCCACTCTCCCACTCTCTCTGTCTCTCAAATAAGTAAATAAATATTTTTTAAAAAGTCTATGGACAAATCTGAGAGATCAAAGCCCACAGTTTCACTGTTTATTATGGACCTTTGAACCCAGCATCTGACACAAGTAACATGGTTATAAACCACTTAAAAAAATTAGGAGAAACCATTTCTTGAGTACCTGGGGAGGGCCTTGTTTCTGTACTAGGTGCTTTTAACATAGAGAAACAGCATTTTTATTGACTTTTATTGCCATTCTGAAGGTAAAAGTAAAGACTTAGTATGTCTTTAATAATTATATTCCATTGAACATGGTAAGCAACACTCAGTAAATATTGATTGAATAACAGGTGAATAAGTTAACAGTATGTATAGAAAACTTTAACCCTACAAATAGTATACAAATTTTAGTACACAACTTTCTGTTGTACACAGATATTACAAATTTATTATTGCATGGAATGTTTGTACAAATTGATCTCATTTTAGAATGGAAAATATTCCAAAAAGTACAAAATTCTTATAATATGAAAGTTAAATAATCTCCTACTAAATAACAGTTGTATTGGAAAAGATGTTAAAAAAAACTGTAGCTATTGGGATGCCTGGGTGGCTCATTCGGTGAAGCGTCTGTCTTCAGCTCAGTCATGATCCCAGGGTCCTGGGATTGAGTCCCACATCCGGCTCCTTGTTCAGCGAGGAGGCTGCTTCTCCCTCTGCCTGTCGCTCCCCCTGCCTTTGCTCTCTCTTTCTCTGACAAATAAATAAAATCTTTAAAACAAAACAAAAAAAACCCTATAACTATTTGGGGGCACCTGGGTGGCTTAGTTCAGCACCTGATGCTTTTTTTTTTTTTAAGATTTTATTTATTTATCTGACAGAGAGCACAAGCAGGCAGAGGGAAAGGGAAAAGCAGGCTCCCCACCAAGCAGAGAGCCCAACGTGGGCTCGATCCCAGGACCCTGGGATCATGACCTGAGCAGAAGGCAGATGCTTAACTGACTGAGCCACCCAGATGCCCCTGACTTTTTTTTTTTTTAAGATTTATTTATTTATTGGAGAGAGCACGAGTGGGAAGGGCAGAGGGATAGAGAATCTGAAGCAGACTCTGTGCTGAGCCCAGAGCCTAATGCAGGGCTCGATCTCATGACCCTGAGGTCACTACCTGAACTGAAATCAGGAGTCAGACGCTCAACCGACTGAGCCACTCAGAACCTCCCCCAATCCTGTTTTTGTTTGGTTTGGTTTTTTTAAGATTTATTTAAGGCGTCCGACTTTTAATTTTGATCTCAGGGTCATAGGATCGAGCCCCTCATTAGGCTCTGTGCTCAGCGGGGAGTCTGCTTCTCCCTCTCCCTCTGCTCCTCCCCTGCCCCGTCTCAAATAAAGAAATTTTTTAAATCTTAAAAAAAAAAAAAGAAGCTGTAACTATTTGAAAAATAACAGGAATATATATATCAAAATCTGAAGGATGTGATTAAAGCAGTAATCTTAGGAATTACATTTAATTAACATCTTAATAATGTGAATATAATGATATGACAGAGTGGGAGAGGGATGAAAGTTTAAAATAGCAAAAAACCAAAGCAGAAATAAATTAGCATAGAGATGGTGGTGCTGATGTTTACAAAATATGCCCCAGAAAGAGTAAAAACTAACTCTACAAGTAGCTTCATACAGCTACACGTATAAATGCTGTAATCTGTGATATTGACTAGAAAAACCAGGAATGAAGGGATCCACTTATGAGTAATTCTTTACTTCTCTCTCTCTCTAGTTATTGTGACCAACTAAAAGTCTCAGAGAGTACCCACGTGCTTCAGCCCTTCCTCCCCAGTATCCTGGATGGCTTAATTCACCTAGCAGCCCAGTTCAGCTCAGAGGTCCTCAACCTGGTGATGGAGACCCTGTGCATCGTTTGTACAGTAGACCCAGAGTTCACAGCAAGCATGGAAAGCAAAATCTGCCCCTTCACCATCGCTATTTTCCTGAAGTACAGTAATGGTATGCCACCAGGACCGTGTGTGGAGGAGGGACACCAACGGGAAGGTGGTGGCTGGTGAATTTGGGTCTGATGGTCCTTAGCATCATAGAGCTCCAGGAACACCACAGAGTGGAGTAGCTCTTCCTGTCACTCTCACCTGCAGTCAGAACTGGGGGAGAAGACGAGTGAAAGGTTAGCAGGCAAGAGGTACAATTCAGAACTTTAACGATTAAGTAAGAAATTGAGCAGCTACATCAAAATCTTCCGAAAAGAAGAGGCCTACAGCTGTAACGTAGAAAGTGAGATACCGAAGAAAGACATGCGAAGGGTCCCCAGCAATGGGGTTTGTCACATGGCTTTTGTAGTAGCAAAAATTTAGAAGTAATAAAAAAGATTAATTACATGTATTATATCCGTAAAGTAGAATACTGTGCAGCCTCTAAAAATCAAATTTGAAGGGAATAGATAACGCCGTGGAAAAGTGCTCACATTATAAGAAGAAAATAGAGGGTTTTCCAAACCGCATAGAATATAATCCCAAGTTTGGGGTTTGTTTTAGATAAGAATTAATGTATAGAAATGTACATAGAAAAAATATCAGAAGAAAATACATCAAAATGTTAAGGGTAGGTCTCTCTCTAGGTGGTGGAATTCCAGATGTTTCTTTCCTTGAATACTTTCCTACATTTTAAGTTTTTCAGTAGTGAGTGTGCGTTATTAACAACACTTTACTTGTGTAATGCCTCATTACCAGAAAAAATACTGAGGATATTTGTTTTTGTAGAGGGAGTGTCAGTATTGAAATACAGGATATATAGAGGTAGGAGTTATATAATATATATTATACTAAACATTTTATTTGATTTGCTTTTTCACTTAAAATGTGTCCTGAAGGGGATGCCTGGGTGTCTCAGTCAGTTAAGCATCTGCCTTCGGCTCAGATCATGATCCCAGGGTCCTGGGTTTGAGTCCCGCATTGGGGTGTCCTTGCTCAGCAGGGACCCTGCTTCTCCTGCCTGTCACTCCCCCTGCTTGTGCACACGCTCACTCGCTCTCTCTCTGACAAAACAAACAAAATCTTAAAAAAAAAAAAAAAGTGTCCTGAAGAGGTTTCCACATTGTACTCTTAAATACCTCATTCTTCTCAGCCATCACATAATATTCCATAAAATGGCTGTATCATAATTTGCCCGTTCTGTTAATGCACATCTAGATTGTTCACAATTTTTCTCGAAGTAATGCTGCAGTGATCTTTTAACATGTATCTTAGTACATTGCACACTTTCTATTTTTTCCTGTAGATTCAGGAGGAAATGTTTCTTAAGTAGGTGAAATAGGTCAAGCCCAAGTTTTATTTCTTCACAAGGCTCTGCCTTGTGGGTTTTGCCTTTTGTCTGGAAATGCCTTGGGAGTTCTTTCTTCTATCACGACTAACCCCTGGGAGATGTATATGATTCCACTTCAACACGGGGGAACCTGGCAATGAGTGTTTTGGCAATCTTTGAAACTTTCATGTCTTCTTAACAAAGTATCAGTGGGGATTTTTTTTTTCCTTACGCGTTTGGTTTCATAATCCAGATTTCATAAGAATCAAAGTCATTAAAAATTTGCCCCAGAAAAAGAGCCAAGTTTCACTTGAGGAGTAGCTATTACTGGCCAGTCTGACTTAAGAAACCATGCATACTCTGGCTCTTGGAGATTTAGCATCTCTCCTGTTCCAGGTTATTCGTACGGCCTCACCGGCTCCCAGGTATGTGATGTGTAGGCAAAGCAGAAGTTGTTAGCTTAGGTCAGGGCCAAATGACAGGCATCATTCAGCCAAAAGCACATGCAGACCACTGGGGGTTTCTGTGTTACCTTGTCCGCTTCAGATCCTGTCGTCGCCTCGCTGGCCCAGGATATCTTCAAGGAGCTGTCCCAGATTGAAGCCTGTCAGGGCCCAATGCAGATGAGGCTGATTCCCACTCTAGTGAGCATAATGCAGGCCCCAGCGGACAAGATCCCTGCAGGGCTGTGTGCGGTAAGTGGTTACGGGGCACCAGTGTGGGGGGAGGTGTGCGAAAGAGCGTGCACACGCTCTGCACATGTCACCTGTAGATCCCACCTAGTTGACGGGCAACCAGTGGCATTAGAGATTCATAGGGTGATTTTCCTGGGCTACTTTGCCCACAGGACAGTGGGTGATTCTTGAGGCTTTAAGAAAATGGCTCTCCTTGTTGCCGAGTTGCCCTCGGTGAACTGAACAGAGTGCTGTTACTACGCAGCACTGCGGAGAATGTCCCCAGACTGTCGCTCCACCGCCGTACACCGCCCACCCCCCATCCAAGCAAGCAGCGAGCTCTCAGGAGGAGGCTGAGAGCACTGTCTACATCTAATTATTTCTTTCCTTCAGAAACTTTCATTAATGAAAATTAATGAGCTTTCTTTGGGTTGCTATGTTGTATCCATGCAGTAAGGATCTTGGTTGTTGGACACCCCCAACCCCCACCCTCGGGGCAGTTCTGATTCTTTTTTTTTTCCCTCTTCTTTCCTTCAGACGGCCATAGATATCCTGACCACAGTAGTACGGAATACAAAGCCTCCCCTTTCCCAGCTCCTCATCTGCCAAGCTTTCCCTGCTGTGGCGCAGTGCACCCTTCACACGGATGACAACGCCACCATGCAGGTATCTGAGAGCCGTGGTGACTAGAAAAGGGAAGATAGCTCCCTGGCCGTGGGCTTATAGTAGCCTGAGAAGGCTGACACAGTCTCATGCTTTTGAGATACAGGTCTCTCAAATCCATATATAACCAAGGGACCCAGGAAAGGTCTAGACTGCAGAAGCCAAGCATTCTCTGCTTTGGGATATGTTGTAATCTTATTATGGATGCCAGACATCCTACCCATCTGTATCTGGGTATTGCTAATGTGGATGAGATTACAGACATATAGACTTAAAGCTATAGGAATGTCTGTTCTGACTTAATACAGTCAGCAAAGTGATAGGCCTTTGGAAATCTCTAGGCAGACAGCGGTTCATATAGGTCTGTCTTTATTCCCATGAAGACCTATAGTGTCCATAATCACTGCTTACATCTTAAACATGTTTTTCCGGTACCAGAGGTAGATCTTTATGGCTTAAACTTAGTTTACTTGGCCATTATCCCTTGTGATCAGAAATACGCATTTTTGAGACAGCTGATTAGCTAAAGCAAGGATTGTGTAGTGTATGGCTATATCCGTAACAGTAAATTCCTGACTCCAGTAGTATGTGCCCACCACAAACCCTGGAGGCTCCTCACTCTTACGAGGCGTACGCCTCTAAGAATAACATTTGCCCATACTGACTGAGGGCCTCCTGACATCTGTCCCCCCTGTTGCTGATCTCATTTGCCATCTTTGTCTCCCTAGAATGGTGGAGAGTGCTTGCGGGCTTATGTGTCCGTGACACTGGAGCAGGTGGCCCAGTGGCACGACGAGCAGGGCCACAATGGGCTGTGGTACGTGATGCAAGTGGTGAGCCAGCTCCTGGACCCCCGTACCTCTGAGTTCACTGCGGCCTTTGTGGGTCGCCTCGTCTCCACCCTCATCTCCAAGGCAGGGCGGGAGCTGGGGGAGAATCTGGACCAGATTCTTCGTGCCATCCTCAGTAAGATGCAGCAGGCAGAAACGCTCAGTGTCATGCAGGTAAGAGGACAGTGGGGAAGGCGGCCTTTCCCAACCTCCAGGTGGTAGAGACGGAAATCGATATACAGGTCCTGAGGTATTTTACTTTGTCTTACTGTCCTTGCAGAACAGTTACGTAAAATCTGTCTATTCTGGCCCAAGAAATGTTGACAAGGAAATCTCCATGTTCCCTATTTCTTGACTGGCCGGCCCCATTCCCCCTCATCCCCAAGTCTCTGAAATTGGTTTGCCTGAAGCAGACGTCCTTCTTGTTCCCTCCTAGTCTCTGATCATGGTGTTCGCTCATCTGGTACACACTCAGCTGGAACCCCTCTTGGAGTTCCTGTGCAGCCTCCCAGGACCTACTGGCAAACCCGCCCTGGAGTTTGTAATGGCTGAATGGACAAGCCGACAGCATCTGTTCTATGGACAATATGAGGGCAAAGTCAGGTAGGGCCCATCTTTCTTTTGTGGGCATTCTGCCCTCTCCTTGCCTTTCTTCTTTCCCTAACTGCTTCATTGATTTTTGTTCAACATGGCAAACTGCCCCTTCTATTCCCTTTTCCCTCTATTTCTTTATTGTTAATCGGTGTCTTTGAATAGCTGCCATCTTGAAATTTCCAAAACATGGTCGACAGAAGTACACCATATTTCTTTTTCCCCCCTCTGCTGGCTAGAGACACTCCTCTGCCACAGACTTCACCAGCCAAGTACTGCTGGTGGCTTACTTGGCTTTATAAACCCAAGCCTTCTAACCCTGGCTCGCTAACTGCCTGTCCTCGACTTGCCTCCCACTGGTTCTCATCACCCCATTGCACCTGCCAGTGTGGCCAGCCATTGTGATCCTTGCCCACCCTAGCTTTGTTCAAGAAGTTCAAAACTCATTAGCCCATCCTCATGAACACTAAATCCCATTTTCAGCTAAGTTCTCTTATCTCTTCTAATTAGTTGTGAACAAAATTTTCACCAACCAAGAGAAGAGTCTTAGGACATAATTGCTTATCTCCTTGGAGTGAACTCTAGATGGGTTGCTGATTGACCCTTTTTGGCTCTTCCTTGCTAGCTCTGTGGCACTGTGTAAACTGCTCCAGCATGGCATCAATGCAGATGACAAACGGCTACAGGATATCCGCGTGAAGGGAGAGGAGATCTACAGCATGGATGAGGGCATCCGCACCCGCTCTAAGTCAGCCAAAAGTGGGTGATGCTGCTGCCCGTCCAGTCTCCTCCCTAGGGGCTAAGTGGGGTGGAAGGCAGGGATGTACTGTGATCTAGATTTTTAAAATATAATTGTTAGTGACGGCTTTGATAAAAAGGAACAAAAAAGCTATAGGTAAAGGATCAGAACAGACAGTTCCTTCTTGTTGCTGAAAATTGGCAAAAACAGTCTCAGGTACCCCAACTTTCAGCTTCATTCAGGGGCTGTGATACCCATTTCAACATGTCTCTGTTATCAGATTGCTTTTGGCCTGTGATCTCAGTGATCTCAGTAAGCAGCGAGTGCAAGGCTGCCGTCTTCAGCTGTAGCTTTATCATCAGCTATGCTGTTTCTCAAGCTGCAAGTCATGGGGGCTGGAGTATCGCACTCTGTACAGCTACTTGGTGTCCAAGCTTTATTACCAGCAAAAACCTACCTCCTGTAATTCCTGAACTCTCTCACCTGTCCCAATTTCTGAACTCTTAGAACACCAAGCAGAATGAAGTTATTTAACCCTAAGTCGTTCTTTGGCAACTGGATAGGGTCTGGAATGGTGGAAAGTCTGAGGGCTGGTGAACTGTGTCTGGTGAGCAGTGCCGCGGGAGGACAGGGAGCACTGCCAGACGGGAGCCCACTGACAGTCTGCCTAGAAGCCTTTCCTTTCCTTTCCAGACCCTGAGCGCTGGACGAACATTCCTTTGCTGGTCAAGATCCTGAAGCTGATCATCAATGAGCTCTCCAACGTCATGGAGGCCAATGCCGCACGCCAGGCCACTCCTGCAGAGTGGGGTCAAGGTGCACCAGGCTCACTCCCAGCAGACTTTTAGCCTGGCAGATCATGTTACAAATGTTCCAATTATCAGTTTGGCTTATTGAATCACTGGGGGTTGTTTAATGTTTGCTGCATGCCTGTCATGTGGCTAGCACTGCTACACACGTGAAGAGCCACTCCTCAAGTCTGCCTTATGATGTCTCTCGGAGGCTGGGGTGGGAGGCAGCCAGGAGCAAGCTGCTTAGCCCTTTCTGATTGGTTTGTCTCAGGAGTTTCTCAACCTTTTATCTACCCACCAGAACACCCTCAGTTCTTCCATTTAAACATTTTGGGAGGGCTTGGCCACAGGCCACGTTGCAAAAACCCTTGGGACCCTTCTGTTCTGGCCTGTTTGCATTTGGGAAGGGAAAACGTGTGAGCGTGCTCCAGCTGCTTTTCCTCTCCAAGTAGATGACTCCAATGATATGTGGGAGGACCAGGAGGAGGACGAAGAGGAGGAAGAGGATGGTTTAGCTGGCCAGCTCTTATCTGACATTCTCGCTACAAGTAAATATGGTAAGCAGTTTGAGAAGAGGACAGCCATGCTAAATACCTTTTCTGTGCACTGGTACCAAGAACTGCGTGCCAAAGAAAGGGGAGAGGTGGGCCCACAAGGGACGTTCCTTGGGCTCTTTTAGCCCTTGTACCCCAGCCATGTGGTGATGCCTCCCCATTTGAGGCACAAGCAGAGGCCTCTGCCCTGACCCCTCTCTATGTTGGCTGTGTCTGACAGAGGAGGATTACTACGAGGATGATGAGGAAGATGACCCTGATGCCCTAAAGGATCCTCTCTATCAGATTGATCTGCAGGTGAGAATGTCCGGAGAAGATAGATGTCTTGCAAGTGACAATGTCAGGAATATGGCCTCAAACCCATTTATAGTTCATCCTGGGAGCTTCAGGGCAGAGTTCCTGTCTTGCTGAGTAGTCAAGGGCTCTGGGTGGGCTGGGCCTTTGCACCTTAGTGTTACACCTGCCAGTATGGCAGTCCAATTTCTTGCGACCTGGCTATCTTGTGAAGGTCCTTGGGTGGAATATGAGATCTGTTGGGAAAATTTCGTCTCTTTATGGAATTTAGGCTCTGGGTTGAACCTGAACTAGATCTAAGAATGTAGAAAGCCACCCCTCAGGATGTTGGCATTTGTCTAAAAGCCAGTGCTTCCCATACCACTTGGGGTTCTTGCCCTGCTACAGACGGTGAGCCTGGGAACCCTCGGTAATGCCACTCTTTTTCTTCCCTCCAGGCATATCTCACGGACTTCCTCTGCCAGTTTGCTCAGCAGCCCTGCTACATAATGTTCTCAGGCCACCTTAATGACAACGAGAGGCGGGTTCTGCAGACCATTGGCATCTAAAAAACGGAGACTTTCCACATCTGCTCCTCCTGGCCCAGCCACAAACCATTTTGCAGCCCTTAACTGGCCTCAAGATGTACTTTCTTTTCAACCTAGAGTGGCCTCCTGACTCTTGGCCCTTGGTCTTTGCAGAGTGACCCTGACAATTCAGACCAAGCTCACCAGTGCTGTCACTTAGGAATACTGGAACAAAGGACATTTCTCAAAGACTCCCTGAAGAGACTCCATCTCTAGAACCTTTTGCTCCCCACCTGTGCCCTCACTTCTGTTCCTAGAGTCCTCTGCTGGCCACTCCAGAAACATATTGCCCAGAAGGATTATGTGTTCATGGATTATTTTGCCCCACCTCAGGAGCACAGGAAGTCATGACCATTTATACTCTAAAACAGACCTGTTTACTTTCATAGGACATCTGATGTGTTCAGATAGGAATACCCTAGAGAGATGATTCTGCTTTCTGCCCTCCACCACAGACGCTCTGGGTTCTCCATAGGAACGAGAGGGAGCAGCTACATTCTGAGCCCTCTCCAGTGACTTCTCCTTGTCTCCCTCCTATAACACTAAGGCTCCCCTGTCAAAGGAAGTCATCTTGTTTTTGCCTCATTGCATGACACAGCCCCTCCCCCCAAGCTATCCCTGTGTATACATGCACACAGACAAAATAAGCCAGACAGATGGCACCTTGGTTTTCCTTTTTTAGAAAAAAAAATGGGAAAAACATTTTTTTAAAAGTCCTCCTGACCCAACCATATTTAATATTCCTCTCCCACACGTCACCACACAGTCTGATATTCAAAGGTTACCCCCTCTCCCTCAGGAATCCTCTAAAGTGGTTAAGTTGTAGCCCTCAAATTTGCAATGTGTATTTTTCTAGGAGAGTAAAGTAATCTTTACAAATGAATTTAGTCCGCATGGTATAAGGTGTCCCAGCACATCTGCCTTCTGTTCCTTTTAGAAGGAAAATAAGAATAAGGGGAAAAGGATTAGGTGGAGCCCTGTAGACACCCTAGTGTGTTTTAGCTCACCTAGCTCGAAATGATTCTTAGAGAACTAGTATCGTCCAAGGATTTTTAAGGGCAGTCCCTTAATTCGGAATTTCAGTCTTTTGTGGGTTCAGAGAGTGAGTGAGGATAATAAATCAAGGGGAGGAAGGCAAAGCCCAGCACTACCTGTTTTGAGAGTGCCCACACTTGGTGCCCAGTTTTAGTAGCTACAAGAGATTTCTTTAGGCTTGTGGTCCTGCAGATGAGAAATACAGTATAAAGTGAATTTAAGTCTATGTTCTTGAGGAAAGGGCCCCACTTGTGGGGCATTTGCTGTACAGGACTGTTAGGGAAGCCTGAGGATTTTGTAGCTAATAGTGATTTCACGCCACTAGGTGTCCCTGGAGTACAATTCCCACATCAGACTGAGTTGGGGAAAGTGTCTGTTAACGTTACTGTCTTTGAAAAGCCTGAGGGCGTGTGCACAGCACGGTCTGCTCCCAGCCAGGTTCTGAGACTAGTAACTGACCCTGCTGCTTCTCCCCTCTTGAGTTGGGAGAGTCGCTTATATTGGGGCAGTGATAGGAGGTCTGGCCAATTGGTGCTCAGGAAAACCACAGTCAGCCTTAGAAACTCACTCCATAGTTGATCTCAAGGCAGTGCCAGTTGGTTTCAGTGCTGAAGGTTCCAGGAGGCCAAATCAGCTCCTGATTGTGGCACAAAAGAATGGTCTCATGCCATTGGCACTGAATTGCTGAGTTCGGGAAGTCTTAGGGCTCCCACACATAGAATAATATAGGCCCCTTCTGGGCGTGCTAATTAGAAAAGAGAGTCTGTATCTAGTGCCAAAAAAGGTCCTCTCTCGCTGATTTTTGGGGAGGACTGGAAAACTAGAGCCCTGAAGGAAAGGGTCTTCATATCATCTGGGGGGGGCCACCCTTGCCCAGCAGACATACTGTTGTGGATGAGAGCAGGGGGTCTTGGACCCCTTGGTGTGCAGGCACTTCTGTGCTCCCACAGCATTTTCACATCATCCCATTTAACCTTTACGGCAGGTACACAGTGAATAATATACCCATTCTGTCGATGAGAAAGAGAGTTCAGAGACTATATCCAGCATCAGCAGGGAGAAAAAAGATCTGCTTGAGTCCAGTGGTATTGCCAGAAAGTTGAACTCTAGCTCCTGTTTTGTCTCCTGTTCTTTTGGCCAAAGAACTACCTTGGGTCTGAAAAGATTGGGGCTAGCAGGTTGAAAGGAGTTGAAGGTCAAGATAAGATAAACAAGGGAATGAGAGAACGCTGTGCTGCTCTGAACTACTTCAGGTCTCCTGAGCCTGGTGAGTAACACCTAGGACACCAAGGGCTTTCCCAGCAGAGTGTTGGGCTCTTAGTGGAAAGAACTGAAGGGAAAATGGAAGACACAACCAGAAGATGGAGGAGGTGGAAGTCCAAGAACGGAAGGAAGCTGGTTGTGAGTTCCTGCCCGATCTGTGACAGATCAGGGACTACAGACAGATGACTCGAGCTGATAAATAAGAATGTTGTAATCACTGGGGTTTAATACATGTTCATTATGAGTTCAGAGCAAGCGCTGCCAAACTAGACTCGTCGTCTGATTTTGTGAACAGATAACATCTGGGCACGGTAAAATCAAAGCATTAGGAGAATAGAGAAGTTGGTTACCGGCCACCAACTCTCAGACCACAGACCGACTTATTGTGGAGTGGTTTATGCTGTGCCCCAGGGCTCTGTGCTTGGCCCTCTTTTGATACTAATGACAGATGAGGGGGCTTTGTAATGCCTTAGCCATTCCAGAAGAGGGTTTGAGGCCATTTACAAAAGAAACTGTACTAGATAGGAGAGTTGCTGATCAGATTTTTTTTTTAGGTGGGGGAAGGGGTTAGAAGGAGAGCGAGAATCCCAAGCAAGTTCCTTGGGGCTACATCTCTCAACCTTAGAATCATAACCTGAGAAGAAATCAAGTCAGATGCTTAACTGACAGCCACCCAGGTTCCCCTGCCGATCAGACTTTTAAATAACAGGAACCTCTGGGAAGGATGACAATTAAGGATTCAAACAAATACAAGCTTTAAAAAATAAGCAGAATTTAAAGGTAAGGTTGTTTTCAGAACTCAGATTGATGAGTCTGAAGAGACTGAAGAATTACAGAGCACTGGGCTCTTGTTAACAATTCTGTGTGCCGGTAAGAAGTGTTCACGATGTCAGGAACTGTTAACGTGTCCTCACTAAACTCCAGTGCAGTCCTGGCTGGGGTAGTAGACACAGATTGTGCAAGATCATTTCAGTCCTCTGTGTCTGTCAGCAATCCTAGAGTGCTCGGTTCCATTATGGTGCTCAAACAGGAGGCTCCCTGACAGACGGCGAGCCCATCTGCAAGAGGAAAACCAAGAACTGGAGGACCAAAGCTGTTTTGGGGGGAAGAAGCTTGAAGGAGCTGAGAAGACTCAGGGAAAACAGGACACTGCTTTGGAAAATGAAAGGGTTGTCCAGTGAAAGACCTACTCTACTTCTCACCGCAGCCAGGCAGACACATGGCCAACAAGTAGATGATAAACTCAAAGCCAGTTTCTGGCCACTATACGTTTATTCCGTTCAGCAAACACCAAACTGTTCTTCCATGCAAGGCCAGTGCTAGATTCTGGAGAGGCTTGGCCCTTTCCCTCAAGAAGCTAGTCCAGTAGGGGGTCAAAAATAATGCAACAGATGTGGGTAGTACTATGAGAGAAGTACTGGGGTCGATCCCCACTACCCAAAAGAGGAAGGGTTAATGGTAACGGGGAGGAGAAGGCAGGCAGGGCTGCATGGAGAAGGTGACCCTTAAACTGAGCACTTGCGAGGTGGCTAACCACTGCTAAGGTTTCAGCAGCACTAAATGCCAGTGACTGTTCCAGAGTGTTCCTTGGGTTATCTCATGCAGACCATCTAGTAACTACAAAGTGCACACTTCTGTTTACCCATCTCCAGACTGATGAAACTGAGGCACAGGGTTATTAAATGTCACCTGCCAAAAGTCACAGCGAAGTGTGCGATTCTGATCCGAGGAGGTTTTGCACTTTCTGCCAGTTTTCTATCACCTCCCCTGTGTGTTTGCCAGGCAGATGAGCGTGGGGTAGGACACTACAGAGAAAAGAATATCACGGAATAGGACTGCATTTTCACAGCTTATACACAGGTTGAAAGTATTGGAATTTATGGTTCAAAGGGCTCTTGGCCAGAAATCAGCTGGGAGAACAAGTGGAGGCCACATGGGGAGGGATCCTACAGGCCTTGCCCTCTTCCGGAAACAGGTCACTCACGAACTTTAGGCAGAGATGTGACATGATCAGGTTTGCATTTTGGAAAGCGTTCTGATGTCTGTCCAAACATGACTAGAAGGGGAGACTGAGGGCAGGAGTGCAGGTGAGAGCCCTGAGTAACAGGAGGACATGGAGTGGAAGAGGTCAGACAGTGACAGGTTGACAAGGGAGAGTCCATGGGCCCTGATGGCGGGTGGAGAAAGGTCTTCCAGAAGTGACGGCTGACAGGGGCTCAGTCTGGACCTCCACCACACTTCCTCAGGATTCAGGTAGCAAAGCAGCCTAAAGTGATTGTTAATAAAATTCTACCTTTTGTGAATTACCCATCTTTCTCTGCTGGATTGGTACAGCCTCCACATTAGCCATCTAACAAGGACCCTCACATTCTCCTGTTTTGTTTTGGTGGGGGTTGTTTGTTTTATTATGTTTTGTTTTTTGAGTAGGTGAGAAATGTGTGGCATTACTGTTGTTTTTCTAAAATTGCGAATTACACTGGGTTTTTTGGACCTGTATGGTGCACGACTTTATGGCAGATGTGCTGCAGGAAGAGAAAAGGAGGAAGGACTGGCCTGACCGGAAGGCCTAGGAAGTCCCTTCAAGTCTCGAGTTGCTCTAACTTGGCATGATTGCAGAGCCAGAAGGGGAGGAGGCAGGTGCGGTAAGTGACATCCCCTCTGATCCTTGGTTTCCATATTTGTAAAATGGAGAGCTAATACCTACCTCCGAGTTGTAGTTAGAATTAAAGATGACTTCATTGAAGCACTTCAAATGGGAGAGAGTGCTTCTCTCCGTGTCTTCCCCGCCCTCCAGGAGCTGGGAGCTATGTTTGGCTCCGTCTCCCTGACTCACTGGATCAGAATGACTCAGTTCAGTTTCACAGATGCTGCTGCTAAATTAGGGTCTCAGGGAGCCTTTGGGAGGCCAGTTCTGTGAGGAAGAGCTGCGGCACTGCCATCCTGCCTGGGAACAGGATAGAAACAGGTGGTGGCTGCAGCTCCTGCCTTCCACCTGCTAAGCAGTTTTTCTGTGACGTTCTACATGATATTATAAGTTATCGATGTATTGGCTTGCTTTCACTAGGTTTTTTCCCCTCTACTTATTCCAAGAATATAGCCCAAGTCTGCATCTCCTTGCCTTAGTTGCTTTTGCAGGGTGGAAAGCAGAGCTGCTTGAGGATAGCCATGCTTGTGGAGCCTCTGTAAGAGCTTGACTGCACTGAGATAAGGCTCAGGGTCACAGAGGAAGAAGGGAAGAGACAGAAAGGGGAGGGGTCCCAGAGGACAAAAAGCAGAAGTCCATGGGGCCTGAATGGTAGGGACCTTGCCCGGATCCTGGCAGAGCACTTGGGGACGGGAGGACTTCCTAAGGAAGGGGCTGCATGGAGTCCCTGGGGAGGCAAGCTGCTGGGCGCCAGGGCTCTGGGAATGGTGTCTGTGCCCGCGGCACCCAGGCCGGACTGCTGTACTTGCCCGCGCCTGGATGTCAGAGGACGAGGCCTGCAGGGCCCACCCTCAGTACTTTGCATTGTGTGAGGTCCCAGGACCTTCTTGTGATCCCAGAAGATAGATAATTCCCCACCAGCCGGCAGGGTAGAGACTTGGTCTGATCTAACTGAATGGAAAGAAAAGCAATGTGGCGTTTCTCTTACACCTGCTTTTGTGATTGCGGATCCACGCCTGATCTCCTATCCCTCCCTGGCTGGGCTCCCTTGCCTCATCCCTGACTCATGGAGCTTCGCTGGCAAGAGCACAGAAATATATGTGGAGGCAAGAGGGTTGGGTTCCTGCCCAAGCTCTGCTAGTGACGTGTTATGTGACCCTGAGTAAATTCTTTTTCCATTGAACAGGGAGAGAGAGAATGGGCCAGAGGGCCTCTGCCAGCTGACTTGAGGATTCTAGTGGGTTTGACTAAACCATAGTCCAGTACAAACGAGGAAGCCCAGCCCAGAGGGATTAGGTGACTTCCCCAGGTTTACAGAGCCAGTGACAGAGGGAACAGGATTCATGCTCTGGTTAGGGGTTCAGAGTGGGAATTCCAGAGCCAGACTGCTTGGGTTCGAATCCTGGCTCTTGCCATCTACCAGCTGCGTGACTTTGGGCAAGCTGCTTAAATTATCTGTACCTTCATCTCCTCATCCCCAGAACAGGTGTCATATTGTTATCCGCATCAGGGACTCATTCTGAGGATTAAAGTCAACACCATACTAAGCACTGCGGAGTGCTGGCTCATAGTAAGAAGTAATGGCAGCCATTAGTCTAATTCCAAGCCTAAAGCAACTCTCACTACCCCAACTTGTCTTTGCAGAGCTTGTCACACCACCAAAGGCCCTGTGCCTCTGTCGGTCCAACAGTTCCCACCCGTGCCACTGATTAACAGGGCTAGGCTGAAAACAGAGACCCCACTGCAGAAAGGACCAGCTGAGGCCCATGTCCCCAAACCCTTCCCAGGAGAGGGAGTGGGGATAAACAAAGAGAGCTGTAAACAGAACCGTCTTCCTTCCTTACCCTCAGATCCCAAAATAACACTTGTCTGCCCCCACCCTGCCCAGCTGGCAGAGGTGCAGTCTGAGTAAGGTGCCATTTAAAGATAACCTGGCCCTCCCCGTCTGCCCCACTGGTTGGGCTGGGCTCCCGAGGCTAGGCACTGGCTGCCTGGGACTGCTGCTGCTCCCACAGCGCCCCCCCCCCCCCACAGGCTGTTCATAGATACCACCCAAACCAGCCCAGCTAACCCCTCCTTTCCTGAGGCCCAGGCTGTGGAGGTTCTGCCCAGGCTGCCCTGGGGCTCTGCAAAGCAGCAGAGCACTCTGGGGCAGGCAATCCTGCAAAGGTATTGCCAAAACAGTGCTCCTTCCTACCGGTAGCTGGGCCGGTGGTGAGGCTGATCCCCACTGTCCTTCGCCCATCCCCAGAACTCCCCCTCCACCAAGAGGACAAACTCGAGAGTCACAGTCTTTCGTTAGCACTGAGAAAGAATAAAGTGAGACACCAGGAAAGACCCTATGTTGCAAGAGAGATGTTGGTTTATTTGGGGACAGTGGGAGCCAGGAGATCTGGTTCCTTTAGTCCCCAGCTAAGCCGTGAGACCTTGGCCAAGTTTCTGGGGCTCTCCTGGGCCTTGGTCTCCCCAGCTCTGGGTTGCAAGGAAGAATCAGTGTGTCTTTGACACCCTGGAGTGGGTGTAATGAGATTAAATCAATGAGGAAAGGGCTCGGGGTCCTTGGGAAGAAAGGAATGCGTAATTATCTATCTGCAGGAGGTGACTGTGCCAGAGGACAACTGGGAGGAGGAGGACTGGAGAAAGCATGGGACTAACCTCGAGGCAAGTAGGGGAGAGGAATGGAGTTCCCCTTATCTCACAATGGCCCAGAATCCCCCTGAGCCAGACAGCTGGGTGGGGCAGGAGCCTCTGGAATGGAGGCTCCAGGGCCGTGGTCCTGGGAGGGCAGGAAGGCCCTGGGAGAGCCCAGGGCTACTCTCAGCTCTGATTTGAAGAGGAACAAAAGGGGGTGGGGAGGAGCCCTGGGCTGGCCATGCAGCCCAGCAGTGAGATGACTCAGCAGTGCATTCACTCGGGTACCACAGACCCAGGCAAAGCCCAAACTGGGTCACAGGCATGGTCCCAGCCCCTCCTCTCTGCCTGGCTTCCACTGCCCTTCCCCACTCTAAATATCCCGCTATCTTCCCACATAGACTCCTGCCGGGGATAAGGGCTGGGTATCAGTTTCCCCAAGTACGTGCTCTGTATGCCAAGCATAGTGGGGAGCATTTTAGACATGTTACAGGAGAGGCAGGCCATGGACTGCAAGGGCCTGGACTTAGAAGCCACAGAAGACCATCTTCAAATCCCAGCTGGGTAAGCTGGGAAAGTTCATTTCCAACCCCTGTACAATGGGACAAACTCATTTGCAGTGTTAGCTGCTAGCATTACTGTTGTCATATTCCAGGCCCCTTGGGGAGAGCCTGCTACTGGCAAAGTTCATATTTTGTCTCATCTGATCACAGATTAATTACTTTCTGCCTCTCCTTTTCCAGGAAAGTGGCTCTGCCCTTCACTGGGGCCCGGGAGACTGGCTTGGTGAGGGCAGGAGGCTCCTGTGTGTCCTGGGTGGATGAGGTACAGTGAAGCCCCTTCAGGCCTAAAGATTTGGACAACCCCCTTCTCAGGCCCCCCAGTCCCTCTCCAGTGCCCCCACCCAGCCTCGTCCCACTCCTGCCCAGTTCCATGGCCTCTGTCAGGACTCAGCTCCATTACTGTGACTGAGCTAGCCTCAGCCCTTCATCTCCAGGCTCTCCCAACCCTGCCAGTTCTCCCTCTGGCCTGCCCCCAGCCCTTCTCCACCCTCTGACCCAGTCTCAACACTCCTATCCCATGGACTGAAAAGTTTCCCTAGAATTTTACAGTTAGAAAATCACTGATAGGGGCGCCTGGGTGGCTCAGTCGTTAAGCGTCTGCCTTCGGCTCAGGGTGTGATCCCGGCGTTATGGGATCGAGCCCCACATCAGGCTCCTCCTCTGGGAGCCTGCTTCTTCCTCTCCCACTCCCCCTGCTTGTATTCCCTCTCTCGCTGGCTGTCTCTGTCAAATAAATAAATAAAATCTTTTAAAAAAAAAAAAAGAAAGAAAATCACTGATAGTGTCGTGAGAACTCATTGTCATGGCCAGCTGGAAGCCTCAACCCAGGGCGAGATTTGAGGAGGACCAGTTGGAGAAAAAAGGAAAAAAGCAGGAAAGTAGCTAGAAAAGAATGAGTTTCAGGAAGCATGTGGCTTGGCTTTGTTTGGTCTTGTTTTGTTTTGTTTTACTAGGAAAGACTTGAGATTTCGGTTTTGCTCTGGGGAAAGGAGCTGATAAGACAGGATAAACTAAGGACACTGAAGAGAAGAGATAACATGGAGAGATCAGATGGGGTCTAGAGCACACGTGGGAGGATCAGCCTTGGACAGGAAGAGGGACAACCCTTCCTCTGAACGTCATTGAACCTACAGTAATTACCTACTTCAAGGGCTGGGTGACAGCAGTGAACACAATGGCTACATGGTCCTGCACTCACAGAGCTTGTGCGCTAGGAAAGAAGACATGGATGGCAAGGGGCACACTGTCTAGAGGGTGGTGAAGTGAGAGATGTCTCTCTTTGTCCCTCTGCTGCTGCATTTGTGACTGGGTCCTGCACGGGTACATAGAATCGCTTGCCCCCATCAGACTACCAGCGACT
Organism: Ursus arctos; assembly: GCF_023065955.2. Lineage (NCBI taxonomy): Eukaryota > Metazoa > Chordata > Mammalia > Carnivora > Ursidae > Ursus > Ursus arctos. The sequence goes on from NW_026622874.1 coordinate 38,388,991, forward strand.
TCCTGGGGCCGGAGCAAATCCTCCCCTTACTCCTGCTCTAGGGTTGGGTGTGCTAGTGCCCACAGGGGCTGAGACAGGGCAGCTCCTCTCCTCTTCTGGCCGCCCTTCCCTAACTTTAGATTCTGCTGGACCTTCCCTGCCCTGCCCTGGTTCCCTCGGAACACCACAGAGACTCACTGACCACGCCCTCTGCTGTTGGGAAGGGGATCCACCTGGATTTAGAAGACTTGGGTGTTGCTGTTGTTGCCTCTGCCATTTAGGGGCTGTATTACCTCTGGCAAGTCCTACAATTTCCTTGAGTCCTAGTTTCTCCATCTGTAAAACAGGATTGATGAGAACCCCTGTCAACTTCGCGGAGCTAATGGAGCTCCAGTGAGGTGCATGTCAAAGTGCTTTGAGAAGGACTGCACCAGGGCCACAGCTTGAGGCAGGCTTTCGATTTTGTCCCTGGAGTGAGGCAGTTCCTGGTCAAGATAGACCAGGTAGCAGGGGGCACAATCACTGATCGTATAAATTTGTAAGGGGATTAATTGGCTCCCCCCCCCACCCCCACCCACCAAAAAACAGCCTCCACTGTAATTAACTCTGGCCCTCCCTATGCTTCCCTAGCCAATGCGGTATTTCTGCAGGATTGCTTTGTGAAGAAAGGGGTTTTTGAAGGGTGTCTAGCTGGATGGGCTCCAGGTGGCCCCAGCCTGTCATCCCGACTGATGAGGCCACAGACTGGTGCATGCCAGCGCTGTCCACTCAGAGGGGGAAGGGGCCATCTCAGGGAGCCAGTGCAGCTGGCAGAGTCCAGGCCTGTGGGCACCGCGGGGGGACAAAGCGGCTCTGAGCTGCCTCTCAATGCGTGTCTGTGTTCTGGGAGTGGGGGCGGGGTGCTCTCAGCCTCTTTTCCCTCTTCTCCCTCCTCCCCTCCCCCCCACTCCCTGCAAGACGTCCTGGGCTGGACACTGGGGCAGAGGAGGTCCTGCACAGGGGAAGGTCCGGCCCTGCCCCTCTAGGGTTGGCCCATGTGCCTGGGCACCCGGAGATGGCACCAGGATCGGGGCTTCTGGGTTCCGGGATACTGATTGGGCCCAGGCAGGGGGTGGGGGCGGGCCCAGGGCACCGCCAGGCCTCCCTGGCCGCGGAGTCCGGCGGCCCGCTGTGGCCACGGTGGCTCGGGCGGGAGGAGCCACCGTGGAGCCGGGGGCGGGGGCGCAGGGCAGTACCGGGCTGGGTGAGGGGTGCCCAGCTCCGGAGCCCGGGCTGGGTGGGCGTCGCCGGTGGGTGGCCCCCTGGGCCGGGCGCGGAGCGTGGGGGGGCAGGGTTACCGCGGCCCGGGCCTTAGTCCCGCCCTCGCAGGAGGCGGGAGAGGAAACCGAGCCTGGCGGCGGGCTGGGCCCCGCAGCAGCTCCCGCCGGCCGGCTTCGTCCTGAGCTCCCTGCTCCAGGCTGCCGGGCCCGGCCGCGCCCAAGCCCCGCCATGCGGCCCCCGGGGCTCTGCGGGGCCGCGCCCCTCGCCGCGGCCGCCCTCCTGGTGCTGGGGGCTCCCCTGGGTAAGGGGGTGGGCAGCGAGGCGGCGGGGTGGGCGCGGGGCTCCCCTGGCTGCTGCCGGTCCGCAGGGAGCGGGTGGGGACCCAGCCGGGAGGCTGGGCCATGGGAAGCTGACCCGGGGCGCGGGGTCAGCCCCGGAGGGAGGCCGCGGGGGTTCAGGGGCGAAGCCCCTCAGGGTGGCGACGAGGGGCAGCTCCCGCGTCCCGGGAGCCGGCGGCTGGGAGCCTCGGGGAGCGGGGCTAAGGGCGGACGGAAAGCTGGCCTGGTGGCCATGGGCCCCCCCACCCCACCTGCCCGCAGCGCTGGCCGGCGAGGACTGCCTGTGGTACCTGGACCGGAATGGCTCCTGGCATCCAGGCTTTAACTGCGAGTTCTTCACCTTCTGCTGCGGGACCTGCTACCAGCGGTACTGCTGCAGAGACCTGACCTTGCTCATCACCGAGAGGCAGCAGAAACACTGCCTGGCCTTCAGGTGGGCTCCCGCCTCCACCCAACCCCCCTCCATCCTCCTCTCAGGAGGCCTGCCCGGTCCTCCTCCCCTCCTGCCTGTCTCCCTCCTGCCCCTCTCCATGTCCACCTCTACAGCCTTAGCCCAGACCTGGGACTCAGCTTGGTGACAAAACTGTGTGTCCGTGCTGGGGCCCGGAAGGTCCAGGAAAGGCGTATTAACCGTCTTGCGCTTGGTGGATGGTGGGTACAGGGTGCAGCTTTGTGAAAGGAGCTCTGGCAAGAAGGCAGGAGACTTGGGTTTGATTCCCAGGTCCACTTCTCCTTGGCCTTGTCATGCTGGGGAAGACTCACCCTCTCATGGGTCATTATTTCCTCTTCATAAAATGAGGGGGTTGACAAAATTAGTGGTATCAAACTTCTTTTTGAAGGGGACTGTGAATATATAAAAGGTGTAAGGAGACTGCGTGATTGGGGGGTTGGAAGAAAAGGGCTCTGGATTATTTTTAAGGTGCTTTCAGTGCTAACATGCTCAAAGTCTAACCAATTAGGTTGTAGCTGTAGAAGCGATGAAGTGGGGAGCACACTACAAATCCCAGCATGCCTCACACTAGCCAGCCAGGCAGCATGGTCTTCTGGGAAGTGGAGGTCCTCTAAGATCTCCTCCACAGGGACTGGGCAGAGCCCCTCAAGGAACCCCAAATCTCAGCTGGCTGCGGCCCCCTGCTGGCCAGGAGTTGGAGCACAGTTTTATGGTCACCATAATGAGGAGTGCCTCCTATGAGTGTTGGAAGGTGAGGGGACCTGTTCTTTGTCTAAAGTCCCAAGACCATAGCAGGCATCGCCTCGGCCGTGATCCTCTTTGTGGCTGTGGTGGCCACCACCATCTGCTGCTTCCTCTGTTCCTGCTGCTACCTGTACCGCCGGCGCCAGCATCTGCAGAGCCCGTTCGAAGGTACGTGCGTCCCGGGTAAGGTGCATCAGATGGGCCGGGCCGAACCCCACGGTGGGCGCCAGAGGGTTCAAGGGCGTGGGAACTGCAGTAGCGTGTGCTTCTGTGCACACGCACCGCCAGCCCGTGACCCCAGAAATAAGAACGTGCCAGGGCTATACGTGAACAGCAGACCGCATGTACGCGGACATGCGTGCACGTGAGTATTCACATGTGCTTGGCAGGATGCCTGTCAACAGTGGTGTGTGTGTGCAGTGGGCACAGGCGTGCACGTGACTCATGGAAAGGACACGGGGTGGGGTCCATAGTGGTGAGCCCTGACTGCATGTACTCTGGTGTGCACTGCAATGTGCGCCTCAGTGTTGCCCATGCGACCGCATATACGCCGAACCCTGATGAGCGTGGGAACGGTGACACTGCACGGGGGGTCGGGCTGGGAGGAAAAGGCTGAGGGGGGACCCCCTGAGCGGTAGCTCTGCTAGATTACCAGATACCAGACCCTGAAGCTGCCCTGTCCTTGCCTAAGTGGGACATTCCCCAGGCTGTGTTCTCTGGCTCGTGAGGCCTCTGAAAGCTGCTGAGGGGAGCAAACCTGCTAAACACAGACTGACGGACCACGTGCACAGCTCCCCGCGCAACTCTGCCAAGCCATGTCTGGGAGGCAAAGGCAGCAGGTGGCCAGCCTGGAGCCCGCCAGAGCAGACAGCAGGGCCTAGGGCTGCTTTCCTTGGTTTCCGGGGCAGGAGGAGGAGGCTTTGCCATGGAGGTGGGGTTCTGAATGCTGACCCTTGTCCCCCACCTAGGCCAGGAGATTCCAATGACAGGCATCCCAGTGCAGCCAGTGTACCCATACCCCCAGGACCCCAAAGCTGGCCCCGCACCCCCACAGCCTGGCTACATGTACCCTCCTAGTGGTCCTGCTCCCCAGTACCCACTCTACCCGGCTGGGCCCCCTATCTACAACCCTGCAGGTAAGTCAGCGGTCTGGAGCCTCTTGCTCCTGCCCGCCCCCTACCTCTGTGCTCGGACCTCCCCTGCCCCTTTCTCGCCCTGAGTCCCTCTCCCAGACTTCTACCTCAGCTGGAAACATCCAGGCTACCTCTTCCCCATGGATCCTTCACGCCTCTGGAATTGGGGGTCACGTCCCATCCTCTATGCCGCCCCTGACCTTCATCCTGTCTCCTTGGCTTTCAGCTCCTCCCCCCTATATGCCACCACAGCCTTCCTACCCAGGAGCCTGAGGAACCAGCTGTGTCTCTGCTGCCCCTTCAGTGATGCCCCCCCCTCCTGCATCTGCATCTGGCCCTGGGGGTGGGCAGGGGTCCTCTACTCACCAGGCCCCAGACCAGGCCAAGCCCTGAGTCCTACTGGTGATGGAGCCCCAGGGAAGTAGACCAGGAGCTGAGCTGGAACTTGGCCGTGAATGAGGGGTGGGCGGGGAGGGCTTGGGATCAGTGGACTATTTTTACCTGGGCAAGAGAAGGACCTGGAAGCCTGGGTCAAAGCCCCTGCTTTCTCAGAGTCCCTCTACTTCCAAGATCCCAGCCAGGAACGCTGGGGCCCGCCCTGTTTGCTCACTGTGGGCTGGGGCGGGGCAGGGAGTGGGCTCCATCAGCAGTGGGCAGAAGCCCTGTTCCTGGCCTGGAGCCCCACTGGCCAGGGCTCCAACCTCCTGGATTAAAGCTGTAAAGCTGTAACTCATGTCGGTTGCCTCATTGGGCCCATCCACACCTTCCAGGAGCTCTGCCTTCAGCTGGGCCCTGAGTGCCGCCAGTGCCACATCCTCCAAGCAGGGAAGGCGGGCGCCAGGGCCGGAGCCCAGCGCCACCCTCACCTGCCTCTGCAAGCATCCCCGCCCGAGGCCGAGGGCCGTGTGAGCTGGTTCCCAAAGCCAGTGAGTGGATTTTGCCACAGCCGGGAAGAGGGTGCTCGTTTGCATTACAGAGATTCCCCACTAGGGGTCAGGCCCCTGTGACATAGAAGGCACTGCACCTTGCACGAAGGCACCTTCCCCTTTTCAGGGACACTTAGCTTCAGTGTGCGTCCCGACACTGGCTGACCTTGGTGTCTCTGAACCCAGTTTTCTCAGCTATCCCACGGAGATAATGCCTCAGGGCTCTCATGAGGGTGAAATACATACATGAAATGGTGACCCCTGTCCGTCCTTCCTGATCAGAGAGGTTCTAGGAGCCAAGTGGAGAGAGTGGGCCACCCAAGAGGTCGGTGCAACGTGTTCCTGTCAGCTGCCTTGGATCATGAGGGAACCCTAGGACATTAGGCCCCCACTGAGCCAGGCAGACACCCCCACCCTTGAAGATGCCTCTGCACCAAGCTCTACCCTCATCCCTTGCCCTGTTCCCTGAGGACCTGGGTCCTTGTGCTCTCAGGACGTGTCTGGGGACAGATCTAGGGAAAGAAGTTTTATAGTTTTTAATTGAAGTGGGAAAAGTGCCAACCAGGCTTGGCAACACCACCACCAACCAACGTTCTCCTTTCCCAACACCCATATGCTAAGCCCCTCCTTCCCTCACCGAAGGTCCTCCAGCCCTGCAGCCTTGTCTTCCAGCTCTTCCAGCTGGGTTCTGCATGTGGCCACTCTGCTAACCATGCCCTCTGGCACCCATATAATGTCAGGGAGGCTCTCGACACACAGGCTGGAGGTGGGGAGCTCCTAGGCCAGGGTCAAAAACAACTAGAGGCAGAACCAGTGACAACAATGGGCAGAGCCTCCGTCCATGGATTCACAGCTTCCTCTCTTCCTACTGAAATTTTCAGGGTGCCCAAGAGTCTGCCCCTGGACCTGACCAGACTGAGAGGGAAAGCTAATTGCTGGGGGCGGGGAGGGGAACAGAGCTGGGGTCACAGCTGCAAATTCACCTTCTTTCTGAGGGTGGGGGACAAGAGGTAGGAGCTGGGGTCACAGAGTGTCCTGGCTTCCCGTCTGCAAATTCAGCCTTCAGTCACACTTTAAGGGAGAGGGTCACCAGCTCATCTCAAGGTTTGGAACCCAGTAAGCCTCTCTCCCTGTCTCTCTCCTGAAGCTGAGAGGTGGAGGAGATTGGCAGGGTAAGGTTTCTGAGTTTCCCTAAGGAAAGAGGTGTAAATGAATGAATGCATCGCCATGCCCGGCTGAATTAATTATCCTTAAATCCACAATCTGGGGCCAATTAAAAATTGCATTGTTGACTGGGGTGGAAGGCAGGTTTCTCCCAGTCATAGCTGTCTCCCACAAGGTGGAGTCTCCCCTCCCCAACATTTCCAGTCAATTAACTCTGCAAAGCACTGAGAATTCTAAGGAAGAGGGGAGAACTATGACACAGTGGGGTTTTCACATGCCCTGAGCAGAGAGGCCTCACATCCTCTAGCTCTGTAAATAGGGCAATCCCCCCGAATCTCTCCCAAAGCTCTCTGTCTATGGCCCCATCTCCTCTGCTTCCCACCAGGGGAAGAGGGCCAGCAGGAGCACAGAACTGTAGCTGCCCCTCCCCATATTCTTGTTCATCGGCTAGCACCCCCGACAACCAGGCAGGCACCCTACAAGGGGAGGGAGATGCAGGGCGGGAGGAGCGAGAGCCTAGAGGATTTACACTGCAGTGGTGTAAGTGGGGTCCTGCTGAGCTGCAAGGGCACACGGAGGACCCTAAGGGGGAGGTCTGGGAGGCACAGGGGGAGAGGAGAACTCCACACAAAAGCAAGCACACCTCTTTCTGGGGTCCCTACTCAGGCGGGCGGGGGGAGGCTGAGCTCAGAGGGGGAAGGCAGGGGTTCAGACGCAGGGAGAGAGCTGGAGCAGAGGAGAATGGGAATACAATGAGGGCCCCAAGAAAGGAAGGGGAGCATTGTGGGGGGAGAGGAATAGAACAGAGGCAGCTGGGACAGTGGACACTTCAGGCAAGGAGTGAGGGACGGTAGGTGGGATAAAGGAAGAGGAGTTAGGGGCCTGGAGAAGGTGCACTGGCCATGCAGAGCAGGTGGAGCGCGGGGCAGAGGCGTGGCAGTGGGGCGTTCACCAGGCCCAGACTCCCAGGCCACAGCCTGGCCCCCACACCACAGGTGGCATACGTGCTAGCTGGGCCCCAGGCTTGCCACCAGCCTTCAGAGGGGTGGGGTGCTGCATGGCCGCACATGGCACAACAGGCTTGGTGATCTTGGTGGTCCAGAAGCCATACCTAGTGGATGACCCGCGTCCAGATCTTAGGCTTCTTAAAGAAGGGCCACGTGGGTGGCCATAGTCCCAACTCACAGCACCTGCCACTGAGCCCCTCGCCCACTGGTCTTTGTTGAGCTCCTGCCATCCGAAGTGGGGCGAGTAGGCGCCCGCCATCCTGCCCACGGCCAGCGCCAGGGCCTCAGTCCTACTAGCCCAGGGTCCCCCAAGCCCTGCAGGGACAGGCCCCGGAGGTGGGAAGCCGGTGCAACAGTGGGTGGCGGCGGGCACCGCGGCTGGGCAGCCGGATGCGAAGACGCTCTCCGTTGGGGGAACGGGAGACCCCGGGATGTGGCCCCCCAGCCGGGGTATGGAGGCGCGGAGTGCCTGCCGGGGCGGGGTTGGGGGTGGACCCCTTGGCCCAAGTCGGTATGATGCAGCCGGCGGCAAGAGACGTGGTTTGAATATGTATGCATCAACTTGTTCAAGTCATTTGCTGCCTTTGACTCTCATTTTCTTCCCTGTAAAAGGCGGGTGCGGGACGACGATAGATCCTTTCCGGCTCTTGCACCCTGGGTTTCAGGAAGGGAAACCGGGCAGACGAGTGCCTGCTGAGGCGGATGGGGCAGTGGGCGGCGATGGGTGCACGACTCCGCAGAAACGCGGTCCCCCGCGTGTGGCCGGTTTCCCGCATTCGGCGGATCCGTGAGCACACGCGGCCGATCGATGCCTCGCCCTCCCCCTGCCCCTCCCTTTGCGGCGGAAAGGTGCCCCCCAGACCGGGCGCTGCGTCCCATCTGCCCACCGTCCCTGGCCCCCCAGAGCAGCTCCCGCGCTCCTGTGGCGCCGCGAGAGAACCCGGGATGCGGCCTGCCCGCAGGTGGCGCTGCGCTCCCGCATCGGGTTCTAAGGCACCCGAGGAAGGATGACCTCATCAGTCCCGGCATTTCACCCCTCAAGAGGACAGTATAAAGTGTGTGTGTGTGTGTGTGTGTGTGTGTGTGTGTGTGTGTCCATCAAGAGGACAGTATAAAGTGTGTGTGTGTGTGTGTGTGTGTGTGTGTGTGTGTGTGTGTGTGTCCGCGTGCGCGCATGTGCGTGTTTAGTCTGGCTATTGGAACCTTAAGATTTGGAGATCCGCCGTTTGGGTTTGGCTAGGCTTTCAGTGTTTTCCGGAGGCACCATCATCAGTCTCATTTCAGTAAGGGGGGGGGAACCTCTCTTCAGAAGTAGTTCTAAGGGCGGGAGATCTATCTGAGCTCTCTGTTTATTAGCTGTGTGATCATGGACCTGCAGGTTAACCTCTCTGGGCTGAACTTTTCCTGCAAAATGGAAACCTCCAGTGTTGAAAGAGCACCTGTAGCAACCGGCAGCATCTGGCTAAGGCCTGGCAACCACAGACACAGGGTAAATGGAAAGGCTAGCTGCACTCGGCTCCAGCTAACACCCTTTGAAGTCCACAAGGCAGTGGGTGTCTGCCCGCCCCCTCCGGGGCCCAGCCCTTGTTTCAGTTGTTGGGGTGGACAGGCAAATGGGTAGAGGGGAAGGGGCACAGAGTGTTCCCTGAGATCCAAGCTTTTTGCTCCCACAACTAGCCTGCCTCTGTATTTGGTCAGACCTAGCACAGCAATCCTCCTTCCTCCTTCACCCCAAAGATGGTGAAACTGCTGTGCTCCCTGCTGTTGAGATAAAACCCCAAGACAGAGAAAACTGCCTGTGACCCAGACCCAGGGTGGCCATTCCACAGTGCCAAGGGTACCGGTGCCTTTAAGTCCATCCAGTCAGGAAGACACTTTTGACGTGCACCTGATGGAGGGCAGGGGGCCACTGCTGGGTCGGGAGAGCGGCCTACAGCTGGAGCGGGAGGTGACACCGTCCCTGGGCACGCTGGGTACCCTGGTGTGGGGGCTGCTCCCCAAATGGTCATTCCCTTCTCTGCCCGCTCCGAGATGGCTGCCTTCCTGGGCTGGTGACTGCTGTGAGGAGCTGGCCCCAAGCCCACGGTGAGGAAGAGTCATGGAACGAGCATCCCCTGAACATGCCTAATATAGCCATCCCCGGGCCCTGTGCTCCACTCTACCCCATCACCCCCGAAAGCGGCTCTGGCTAATGACTCCAGGCAGCAGGAATGGTCAGGAGCAAACCCTGGCTAAGGCCTAGTTTCCTTGGCCTGGTCAGCCCGGTCAGTGACGAGCCCTCTACCCAGGCCTGAGGCTTTCCCTTGCACCAGACTTTCTGCAAATCTGAACTTGTTATGTGGTCAACTTGGGATGGCATGGCAGGGAACCTGAGCTTCTAGAGTCTTCCATGGGGCCCAGGGTGAGCATCAGGACCATCAGTACAGTACAGAGGTGGGGCACAGTCATTCACAACTAAAGGCTTGTATATATTATCAAAATCTTATGGAAAAACAGATACACAGCCATTTATACAACAGCAGGTGGGTGTGAGGGAAATGTCTGCTTTGGCATCAAACCTTCAGGACCAGCTGCCGTCTGTCCCTCTCCTCCCAGCTGGAGCCCACTCCCCACCAGGCCAGCTGCCCCTGCCATGTCCTCTAATTAGCCCAGGAGGGGTTTGAGGGTATCCTCAGCCCCTCCTCCTTCTGCCCTTGGGCCCTCATGCCCTTCTCAATCTTCTGCCATTGTCCCACACAGAGGGCCATGGGCCCAGCAGCTTTGCCCCAAGGGCTCCTCAGAGGCCTGAATCCTGGCCCTGGAGGGCAGTGGGGCTGGGCTGGTTATGTGGTCCTGATGGGACATCTTTCCTGGATCGCAGGCCTTTTGCAACTTGCCAGCTACTTGGGCCCCAGGCATGCCATCTTCTCAGTGACACGCTAAAAGGACTCTTCTTGTCTGGAAACCTCAGCTCCAGGTATAAAGGACATTTTTGGAGACAAGAAAAGGAAAAGTGAGAAGAGATAAGGCATCCTTCCTTGCGTGTGGCCAGGCCTCATGCTCTCCCATGGCGTAGGGACATCCACAGCAGGTCAGCCAGGAGTGGGGTGGGCGGGGTCTGTGCAGCCCTGGGAGGCGAGGCCGGGGCAGTCTTGGCATTGGCAGACAGTGCCCCCTGGCAGTCTGGTCCTACTGAAGCAGTTTGGGCACCTCCACCTGTAAGGGCAAAGCAGAGACCGTTTAGAGAGAGGAGCTCAGCAAAGGAGCCTCTGGAATTCACCTGGCCTCCCTCACTTCTGGAAACCAGACCCTCCTCCATAGCTCTCTGTGGAATGAGTACATGAGGCATTGACACGGATGAAACCTTTTTCCTTGTCTGTAAAGACTGGATGTCATCAAATGACCACTAACATTACAATTGAGGTTGTCCTTTATCTGATGGTGTCTAGCCCCAGACGATGTTGTGGGGCGAGGGTTAGCTGCCACCATGCAGTCCGATGGGCAGCTGACGGTGGTCTCTGTCGCCTGAGACGCAGGGTCTCTAGGGACGGCTCACGTGTCTGGGGCACTGATTAGACACAGGGGAGACTCTTCTGAGGGCTGAACTCCCAAAGACCTTTGGGATACACGGATCAGTAGGACTTGGCTGGTCCTGAGAGGGAATTCATAAAGGGGAGCTCGTTTTCGCTTTGGGAGTGGGGGAGAGAAGCCTTAATGGCGGGGCCAGGGCTACTAGGTAGAGACTGCGTCTCCATTTCTGGGAGACGCCCGTTTCGCTGCTGGGCGGCGAAGCGAGAGGCAGGGCGGGAGAGGCTAAAGGAAGCTCCTCGCAGGAAGGCGAGAGGCCCCTCGAAGGGAGGCAGGGGCGGCCGAGGTGGCCGGAGGCGCCGTCCGGGCGCTGCGGCCTGTCCACGAGCTGCAGCCTGCCGCAGGCCGCTCTGCCCACGTCGCCCCGCCAGGCGGCCCTTCTCCTGCAGCCCTGCGGCCCGGGCCGCCACACTTACCTTCTTGAGCTGCTTGAGGTTGCTGGAGCGAATGGCGGCCAGTAGCTGGTCGCGGGAGTTCTTCTCCTGGACGGGGAGGACTTTGTCCCCCATCTTCCTCTGCGTGGCTGGTGACAGGGAGTTCTTCAGGTTCTCCATGATCAGGGGCGGCGCCAAGGGAGGCGGAGGTGGAGGCGGGGCGGCCGGAGCGCCCCCTTTCTTGGGCGAGTTCTTGGGCGAGGCCTTTGGAGATGGCTGGGGGGAGGCTTTGGGGGAGCCCTTGGCCAGGGCCCCGGGCTTGGGCACCTCCAGCAGATCCTTCTTGTCGCCGCCGGCCTCCTGGGCCTGCCGCTGCTCCTGGAGCCGCTTCTGTCGCTGCTTGTCCATGTTGCGGCTGAGCAGGTTGGTGACCGTCATCCGGGGCCCGGCCAGCTCGAAATGGTAGCCGAGCTTGAGCAGGGTGGTGTTCTCTTTGAGCAGCTTGGCGATCTCCATCTCGGTCTTGCCGCCGCAGATGTGCCGCTGGTTGTGGAAGCGGAGCTCCGTCAGCGTGTTGTTCTGCAGGAGGGCCCGGAAGATGGCCAGGATGCCTTTGCCCGTGATGTGGTTCGAGTCCAGGTTCAGGCTGGTGATGGTCTTGTTGGCCTTGAGCATGATGGCGATGGCGAAGGCCACGTGGTCGTCAGCGCGCGTGTTGGCCAGGGCGAACACCTTGACCACCGTGTTGAACTCCAGAGCCTCGGTGAACCGGACCAAGATCTCATTTGTGATACAGTCTGAGTTGTTGACGTTCACCTCGGTCATCTCAGGGTCATTGTTCTTCACTCTCTCCAGAGGCTCATCAAATATGCTGGGAGCCGCTTCCTCCTCCGCCTTGGCAGGCCCTTCGGAGGGCTTGGTGGGGCAAGCCGCGGCTGGTTTCTCCTGCGCTTGGGTCTTGCTCTCTTCTTTGGGTTCCTTTTCACTTACAGCCTCATCTTTTTTCACTTTCTCCTCCTCCCTTTTGGTGTCCGTCTTCCCACTTCCTCTTTTCATCCGCTCATCCTCTTTCTTGGCATCTGCGCTCCTACTCTCCCCTTTTCCCTTCCCGTCATCCTCTCTCTTGCTTGTCTCCTTCTCCTCTCTCTTCTTGTCCTTGTCTCTGCTCGGCCCTGCACTCCTGTCACTGCCTTTCTTCTCGTCCTCCTTCCTTGGGGCTGCTGTCTTCTCCTCTCCTTTCCCCTCCTTCCCCGCCTCCTTCTTGTCCACAGCAGCCCTGACCCGGCCCTTGTCAATGCCCCTGATCATCTTCTCCTCCTTGGGCTTCTCTCCGCTTTTGCCGTCAGCTTCATCTTTGTCTCTTGAGAAGCTTTTCTTTAAACCACCCCTCTTTGGCTCCTTCCCCAGGTCTGAGTCTCGTCTGGGGCCCAGAGGTTTTTTGCTGGCATCTCTGCCCCTTTCCTCTCCGTTCTTGGCATCTGTCTTGGTCTCCACTTGCTTGCTTTCCTAAGAATTCAGAAAAGAAAAATAAACATGAAGAGCTGGCTACAGAGGGACAGGAGTGAGTATGGGGACAAGTGTGGGGAGGATTTACATAACTGCCCTGGAGCCTCCAAAGGGCAATGTCCATTGAGAACACCCTAAGAGGGTCTGGATTCAAGCTGCAGAGAACAGGCTGACGGCAGACTCAAGAAAACCTCAGGGTCGTGAGGGGCCAGCATGAATACCTGAGGACGTTGTGGCAGGTCCTCCCCCAGGGGGTTCTCAGATCCAGAGCTGCCCTTTTCTGTCATGGGTGATTGAGCAGGAATGCCCGAGCGGTCTGAGCCATGGTGGAACCCGACACAAAAGGAAAAATCACTAATACTGTTCCTGTCTTAATTTAAAATTTTGAAATTTTGGTTGCCATGGATTTTCTTTTTTTTTTCTTTTTCTTTTTCTTTCTTTTTTTTTGCATTAAATTCAATTTTTAAAAATATCAGTTGTCTTGATCACTGAGCTCTTGGGTGCCTCCTTGCACGTTCTGGGCTAGGCGAGTGCCTCACGTGCCTCACCCTAGCACTGGCCCTGCTTCCAAAGGGGAGATAGGTCAAAGGGAAAAAAAGTTGGAGGGACCAACATAGGGCTGCTAACATTTTATTTTACCAATTAAAGTTATTTATAAATCTGATCTACCATCATTCTCTCGTTGAAATAGGAAGGAGCTCACGATAAAGAATTAAGATAGATGTTAACAGAATAAAGGCCATACCTTTATGTCAGGTATGTGTAGCTTTTTGAAGAGCCCACGGTATTGTCCTTATTTTTTTAGTAAAAACTTTGCTAAGGACCAGCACCTCTCTGGAAGGAGCCCTGGAGACCACTGAGTGAGCTGATCTCAGGAGGACTCTGCCAGATTCCGGATCTAGGATTCTGGGACTCCGCGTGGACCACACAGACGCAGAGAAACTGTCCGGGGAGGCCTGGAAGGGAGTTGGCTGAGATGCGTTAAAGGCTGGAATTTTACGTGCAACGTGGGCCATCCTGTACTTCCGTGGGGCCCTGTATCTTCCTCCACGAAGCTGCAGAAAGTCTGAACCTTATTTTGAGAGTACTTGCCTCCCACCCCCCTTCAGAAGAACCAAAGAAGCATCAGGATTGCCTAAGGTTAGATATTAAACTGTCCAAATATGTTACATACTCTGGAGCAGCTGGGACCTCAAGGAATGTCCTTCCTAAAGGGTTTTTTTGGTTTTTTTTTTTTTTTTTTTTTTTAAGAGGAAGAGACTATGGCCTGATTATTAGAAAGGTTTTCTTTCTTTCAAGAGTGCCTGGCTGGTGTGTGGGAGGAGGGGGAGGAGGAAGGAAAAGCAACACTCCGGAAGGAATGGAGAGCTGGTTGGTCCTATGGAAACAGTTTGTACCTGCCCCTCAAACACATGCCATTGGGGACCAGCCCTAGGGTTTATTTAGCAGCAGAAGTCCTTGGCCCCTGTGCTAGAACCGCGACGGGCAGCCAAGACGCGCAGGGCCTGGTGAGGCAGGGCCGAGGAATGTGCCCCTTCTCTCCTCCTGCCTCATGGGGGTGGTTGCAGGAGGGCGGGGGGGGCTCCCTGGGGCTTTGGTGGTGGAGCACGGGCTGAAGGACGCCCTCTCACACTTTCTCTGGCTCCCCGAGAACTGGATTTGACCCTTCAGATCACCCTTTCAGTGATGGTGACTTTACTGTTCCTTGATTTGAAAGGAAGAGGAAACTTGAGTATGCAAACAGAGGGAAATGAGGAGATCCAATGGGTCAGCCCCATTAGGACACTCCTAACATCTGCCCACAGCTCAGCCAGGAAATTCCAGCCCACCCCAGCTCAGAGTGGTTTTAAATTCCAGGCGCGTCGGGAGCATGGAGGTGAGAGCTGGGTGCCACAGCCTCTCCAGCTAGCCCAGCCCAAGCTCCAGAGGTCAGGCCCCCAAGGCAGGAACTCCTGCCCTCCCCTTCCAAATGCGCGCCCTTGGGATTGCTCAGCACGCACCGCCGTGCTGGGCCCAGCAGCCCTCTGCTTGATTCCCATGCCGCCCCACAGGCCTCACTCAGAGCGAACCTGGGAAGCCAGAGAGATGATAACCAGCAAGTTCGGGAAAAACGGGTTTCCGGTCTGTCTCACCAGCAGCTGCCAAGTCAGTGTAACCTTCTCGAACCTTGCCTGTTAGGGGCCGAGGCCCTCCTCTCCACCCCCCAGCAGCCCTCCAGGTGCGCCTGACCGCCCCGCTGCCCCAGAACCTTGCTCAGCAGCTGCCTCCTCTCCCAGTCAAACCCATCCCGCTTTCTGACCGGGGCTCCCATTCAGAACTTTCCCCTGCTCTCCCGTCAGGACTCCTTTTCCAACATTTTAACCCTCTCTCTGCCCTGACACCCTAGAGTCTGACCTACCCCCTTGGTCTTCATCCAGGACTACGCCCCACTCCCTCTTAGGGTTCTGTCCCCACACCGGGGGCCTAGTTGGCTTGGACCTGTCATGTGTCTGTTCTTCTGGAGGTGTTCCAGCCCCTTAAAAAGAACCTAATGAAAAACAGGCGGAGTGGGGGAGGGGGGAGTTGATTAATCATGGGTTTCCTCCAAATAGCCAGGAATGAGTGGGGCTGGGGCTTGTTGCAGCTCGTGCAGCCCTGAGAGCTCAGACGTTGCCTTAAAAGGAGAAGGAGCCCAGCGTCCTCCCAGGGCTGAGATTTCTGGTGAGCGAGCTCCTCGGCACATAGCAGAGCTGCCTCCTTCTTGCTTATCTGAAAGGGAGTCCAAGCCAACTTCTTTTGCTTCTAGAACTGGTCGTGCATCCTGGAGACCTCCAGAGGTTCCTTTTGCTTGTCTTCCTGTCTCTAGGCCTCCCTCCACCGTTCATCCGTTATAGCAAGAGGGGTTCAGGTTAGATATAACAAAGAACTTCCATAGAGCAAAGGTCCCCAGGCTTCTAGATGAGAGATCTGAGCACCAATAATTGTTTTTCCCTTTGGGAAAAGCTTCGGGTTAGGGGAAGGCCACGGGGAGGTTTGGCGATCCTTCATAGAGGCAGGGGAATGGAGAGGATGACCTCTGAAAACCTATAACGACCTGTGAGACCTTGCAGGGATCTAGCGATCAGACTCAGAGGTGAGAAGCCGCTCCCTTCCCCCATCTGCTCCAGGCCTGTGGCCTCACGGCATTGCTCTGTCTGCCACTTGGGTCAGGATCCCAGTTACATGCCTTCGACGGTTCGACGCAGCATCTCTTCCCTCGTGTGGAGCCTTCAGATGCTACTTCCTCTAGAAGTCTTGTCCGATTGACCAGAGGAGAGAACATTTTAACACCTTCCTTGCCAAAGGGGGAGAGGAAAAGAATTGTCTGTCTGGAAGTCCCCAGAAAATGCGAACTTGCTGAGGGAAGGCCAGACCCCCCTGTGCGTGCTGCCCTCCGCCCGCTGTGCCGATTAGCTCGTGGAGACCACCGCCAGGCCCTCTCTTTCCTTCCTGTGACGCCTGGCCTGCGAAGTGATCCTGCCTGAGGCCGGTGCAAGACGAGATGCGCCCAGGGGAAAACGTCTCAGACAGGACACGGAAGGTCTGGGTCTGTCGAGTTCGCTCCAGCCCCTTGCTTACGAGGGGGCAGGGCCCAGGAGGGCAGGGGTGGCTGGCAGTGACTGCACCCCTCACATGGGATCCCACTGCCATGAATCCAGGCACGTTTGCTCCACCCCCAAAGCAGGTCTGAGGTGAGGTCAATTCAGATGGTCCCCCGGGGCATCCTGGTGACACAGACAGCCCTCAGACCTTTTGCCTGGAGGCTCAAGCTCCAGGCTCGGGGCAGGGACCCTGGGGTCTGCAACTCTGCTCTCAGTAGACTGTCTCCCAGGCCTGAGCTGAAGTCCTGAGGGCACAGAGGCCTTAGGGGCTGAGCTGACTAGAAGCAGGCATTTTTAGCTTGACTCTGGACTACAGCCTGCCTCTTGTTTCTCGTGGATCAGGTTATATTTCATAGGAGAGCGTCAGGGAAATCTGTGGCCTCTCCTAGTCCCCCCAGTGCTCCAGCCCCTCACCGTGTCTCCCTCTTGGTCCTGCACCAGTGCTCCCCACCAGCCCTCAGCGTGCCTCAGAGCACAAGATCATGTTTCCCTGCTTCTCCCATGAAGCTGGCCCTGCAGGGCTCTGGGGCCCTGGCCCCACTCACTCCAGCCACCTGGAGACCTGGTATCAGGCACCACAGCTGCCAGGGTCATCCATCTGCAGGGAGAGCTGGCTGCAGGCTGGAGCAGGTGCCACAGGTCCCTTACGCAGCCAATGGCAGGGCAGGAAGCAGAGCCTGGGGCTTGTGGGGACCAAGAAGCTTCCCTCCCTGCAGCCTCCTGCCTCATTCTGCATGGAATGCCAACTCTTTTATTGTTTTCCACCAAGAAGAAAGAGTCTAGATTGTTCTGACCAGAAGTTTCAGGAGGGCCACCTGCCATGTGGGAGAAGCATCATTCCTGGAGCAGGCAGTCCGGGGGAGGGATGGCAAGGCCTGTTTCCCTTGGTGGTCTGTGGGGCAGGAGTCCTCCCCAGGGGCTTAAGCCAGCTCAAGAAACAGAGAGCTTCAGGTTTTCTTTTCTTTTCTTTTTTTTTTTTTTTTAAGTAGGCTCTATGCCCAATGTTGGAGCATGAACTCATGACCCCGAGGTCTAGAGTCACACGCTCTACCGACTGAGGCAGCCAGGCTCCCCTGATCTTTCTTTTCTTTTCTTTTTGAAATTGAAGTATGATTGACACACGATGTTACGTTAGTTTCAGATGCACACATAGTCATTTGACAATTCTGTACGGTATGCATAGGGCTTCAGATCCCCAAACCACTGATATTGCCCCTAAAAAGCTAAGGTTCCCTCCAGAGCTGTCAGGAAAGCTGGGATTGTTCCGAGGGCATCCTCCCTATGGTGGCTGGGAATTTATTGGCTCTGCAGGAGCTGGCCTGTGTGCAAGTCCCAACTCTGCCCCCGACTGGCTGTGTGATCTTGGGCGGGTTACAGCCCTCCTCTGAATCCGTCGTCTCATATGCAAGATGGAACTGACCAACCCCGAGCCCGTCACTAGGTCGCAAGTGGTTGTAAGGAGACTTCTGCCAAGGCCGGGGGGGGGGGGGGGGGGGGGTGAGAAGGGCTTGAACCAGAGATGAGCTGCGGGGAAGCCCAGCCCTCCCTGTGAGAAGCGCTTAAGCCTGCAGGCAGGAGGGCTCGGCCTGCTCCCGCCCGAGGCCCCGGCCGTGCTTAGTAGCTTAGTATTACTTAGAAGGCTGAGGTGAAGCGCTTACCCAGTGGTCCGTGGAGCTGCCTCTCGTACTTCTCCGTGGAAAGTGACATGACCATGTCGCAAACCCTGGAAAGCTGCCTGGAGAGCTAGAAGCTGCGAAGGGACCAGGTTGCTGGGGGAGCTCTCCCCCACCCGCTCCCCCCACCCGCTCCCCCCAGTCCCACGGTGACAGAGGCGGGGGTGGAGTGGGGTGGGCACAGGTGTCACCGCCCCAACAGGGACCACTGGCTCTCGGGTCCTGCAAGCGTTGGGGCCTGTGTGGGGCTGGGGGTTCTCGAGAGACAGCCCCTCCGAACTCCTCCTGTGACCTGACTCAGTCGTCCACCCTGGCTCCCTTCCCCAGGAGGTAGAGACCCCCATCCTGGGGACAGAGCGCCGCATAAGGCAGCTCAGGAGGCAGGGTGACAAGCTGACGGCAACGTGCGTGGGGCAGACGGTGCTGAGGCTGGGGAGCCCGCCGGCAGACTGACCGCTTCGGCGGATAGCTTCTCTTCAGGCCGGCCCGAGGCTGCAGCCTCCCTAAAAAGGCCCGGCAGCCCCTTTCTCAACCATTCCCAGACTGCCGTTCCCTGACTCCTGCTCTGGCAGTGGCTTGGGGACAAGGTCTTAGCGTCTCCCAGAAACCCCCTTTTTTGGTGATCCCAGCCCTGACCCTTTTTGGATCATCCCGGGTCTGCTTCCCCTACTCAGCGCCCCCAGCATAGCGAAACATCGTCTCCGCTGGCTGTTGCAGGATGAGCTCGGAGGGGTCCCCTTCTATTCATCCCTTGTAGCTGTTCAGGGGTCTCTGGGGAAACTGGGACCCCACAGGATGGCTCAAGAAGGAGGAAGGCACTGGGGACTGAGGCCAGAGTAGGGCTTTAACCTCCCTGCCTTGGGTTCACATCTCCGGAAACATAATTTTGGGGGTGCTCAAGGGCTTATACACAAAGACCCATGTGTATGCTCAGTTCCCGCCTGTGCCTGGAACATACTTTATCCCCTAAGGGGCGCCTGGGTGGCTCAGTCAGTTACGCATCTGCCTTTGGCTCAGGTCATGAGCCCAGCATCCTAGGATCAGGTCCCACATCAGGCTCCTTGCTCAGCGGGGAGCCTGCTTCTCCCTCAGCCTGCACTCCCTCTGCTTGTGCTCTCTCTCTCTGACAAATATATAAAATCCTTAAAACAAAATCCCCTAAGAAACAGGGGCTCAAAATGAAATTCCTAATTTTGGGGTGGGGGCTGTACCATCTGGTGTAGGAGCTGCAAAACTGTCTTCTCACCACGACTTCTGGAACTCTGACGACTGCACTTCTAGAGGCCTCAGCCCTGGAGCACGGTGGGAGGGAGTGTGACAATGCCCCTCGTGGGGGCCTGCCCATCACAGGTGCCTCTGTACATGCTTGTTGGGATGAGGCCAAAGTGCACCAGCCCCAATAATCTGCTAGGAGAACGTCAGAAATGGGCAGGTATCAGGCTTGGGGAGAACACCCCCCCCCCAGGGGACTCCGGTAGGGCCCCTCAATGCTGGGGACCAGCAGATGTCTCAGCCCTTTTCTGGTCCCCGCCTGCAGCCCTGTGGGTTGACGGTGTGAGGGCTAATCCACACCTAAGCGACATGGCAAGCCATGTTGGAGGCTTGCGCCCCCTTGTCCCCCAAAAGAATGTGGGCCGAAAAGAGCCTCCAAGCCGACCAGGGCTCCAGAGGGTTCATCTAGGGCACCTCCCTGGGGGGACGTGTGCACCTGGCGAGCTCTGAGCTGAGAAGCCAAGGCTCATGCTGTCACAGAACTAAGAAAAGCTGCTCCCCGCAGGCATCCCAGAGCCCCTTGCTACCCTGTCCCCACCCGGCTTGGTCTCTCTCGGCCTTGCCCGGGGCTCTCCAGGACCAGCCTGCCAGGAGCGTGTGAATCGACTCTTGGGGTGGTAGGCAGGCTCCAGACCCCTTGGCGGGTGTTCACAGCTGGCTGGGCCGAAGGCCTGGGAATGGCACCACGATTGCTGGAGAAGGGCAAAGCAAGCTCGGGCTGTCCCTTTACCCAGTGAAGAAGCTACATGCCAACACTGAAGGGGTTCGTTTCATGGTTTGGAGCCCCATATTTCGAAAGGGCATGCTCCCCACGCCTGGCTGCCAGTCCACCGGAGAAGTCAAGCGCCATCCTGTTCCCCAAATCCTCAGTCCACAACAGCTTTCTGATGCTTTTCCTCTCCAGCAAAACCATCGCTAAATTAGGAGGGCTTCTCAATGTGCTGTTGCTGGCGTGGAGCTAGGAGCTCCTGCAGCCCTACGCTGGCTCCGCAGGGTAGTTACTGCCGTGGTCCCTGGTTCACAGAAGAAGAAACGCAAGCCCAAGGTCACACGGCTGTTACGGGACGAAGCAAGAACTCGGATTCTAGAGTCTGAGCTTTTCACCTCTCTCTTCCACCGTCGTGTGTGAGTGGGCTGTACGCCAAGCCATTCTTTCACCCAAATGCCTAGTGTGGAGATAGCCCTTCACCCCCCGGCCGCCCAGCACTGAAATAAGAACGTTAATAACAACATCCGCGGCCACCCTTCATTTAGCGTTTACAAGGCGGGAGATCCTGTGCTAAGTGCTTTACAGAAGTCGCCCGTCTAATTCACTCCTCTGCACTGCCACCAGAGGAGGGCACGGCTTGGAGAGCTTCCAGCCTCCCGGGAGGGAGCTCAGGGGAAGGCTGGCCGGTAGGAGCCACAGCCCTCATAAACAAAAAGGTCTTCCTTTCCCACTGTTCCCGGCAAGCTTTAGTCATGGTCTTAGTGTCCATCAGATTATGATAGGATCTGAGAAATAAACCACGGAAAATTCACCACTTTTGGACACTGTTGCTCGGGGGCAGTGATGGCTTCTGGGGGTCAGTGGTAACATTGTCTCCACTTTGCAGATGGTGGCATTCTAAAACAAGTTACTGGAGTTCAAGCTCGGAGCTCTTGGGTTCGAAAAAGATCGTGCTCTTAACTCCCATCTTATGATCCCCACTGTCAGACACTAAAGAATGAATAACTCCAGGCTCCTTCCAGGTGCTCCCAGCAAAGCATATGACACAGTCCTGACGTTTGCCACCTGGCCATCTGATCCTTTGGTCAGACACACGCTTGAGGAGCGACACTTCTCCTGGGTGCTGGGCTCAGCTCTGGGGGCACGGAGATGGCTAAGCAGGACTCCTGGAGAGCTGGGAGAGGCACCTGGCCTTCCCGTGGATTTCATGTCCAGGCTAGAAGGAGGGGCCAGCTGGGATGGAAAGGCCCATGGCTCTTGCTAAGGCAGGGTCAAGGGGAAGGCAGCCTCATGAGGATAAAAATCAAGGTGCCGGGACGGAGAAATCTTTGGTCAAGCTCGGAGGAGGAAACCCAAAGGGTACGTGGAAGGCGGCAACGACTAGAAGCCTGGGAGGAGGGCTGCGGGGGCGGGGGGCTGGCAGCACGGGAGAAGAGCCACGTGGCTTTGACCACAGAGACCAGCACTAGGTCTGAGCAAGTCCTCACGGCAAGGAAATGCGCGTGGAGCGCGCATGCCGAGGAGGAGGCTCCTATCTGCAGCCTCACCTGCTCTGCTCTGGCTCCCGAGCCCCATCCTACAGCTCTGATCCTTTAACAGGCAGTTCCGCACCCCATTCTCAGCTGGTTAGCCTCTGAGACAATGAAGCATTGCACGTGGTCTGCTTTGGGAAGTCACCCCGGATCCCTCAGCCCCTGCCCGGACCTCCTCCCCCACACCTCCCAATCTTGGCTGCTATCACTCTGTCCCTTTGTCCACCTCCTACGGGACCGTGGCCAGGAAGTACACCGCCTTCTTCACTGGCTCCCCTGCAGATAGCGTGGTGCCTGGTCCATAGTAGACGCTGTTGAATGAATGAATGGAGGAGGGAATGATGGCCACCAAATGAGGCCAAATGCTAGTTTTGGAATGATGAAGATCAAGAAAGCTTGTAGAATAAGGAGCTGAGCATAAATAAGTGAGTGGTGAATACAAGCGACATTGAGGTTCATGTTGGAGGTGAAAAGGGGGCACTCCCACCACTCACACTGGCAGAGATGGATTCCGAGGCCGAAATGCCAGCGGGCTCAGCGTCCAGTCTGGCCATAGGTTGGAGATCCCTGGCTGTCAGCCTTCTCTGCCTGTTACATATCCCCAACCCTGCATCCCAGGTCTGGGTGGGGGGCCCTCCTTGAGCAGGGGACATGTTCCAAGGCCCAGGATGGGCCAAGTCAGGGGTCCGACAAGGGGCTGGGGTTACCAGGAGAACGAATGCATGTGATTCTACCCCACTTCTAGAAAGACAACCCAGGGCTCTGCCATTCAGCAGGGCCAGCTATAGAACATTTCTTGACTACTCATACCATCTCCCTAGGAGGCCAGGCCTGAGACAGGTTCTCGGTCAGGCCCTAGGGCTACAGGTGCCCTCTGTTCAGTCTGTGCCCTCTGCTGGTGGCTGTCCTGGCTCCCTGTTCCCTCCCTCCTGGCACTGGGTCTGGATCAGGCCTGCCCAACACCAGGTTTGACCGTAGGGCGCACCCCTGTGTATGTTACACTTCCTGGAATCCACACCCAGAAGGCCTGTTGGGTCTGTGGCTGCCTGCCTTGGCCCGCAGCCTTGAGGATGTCCAGAGCTGGAGGGGAAGGAGGTAGGAGCTGAGAGGCAGCTAGGCCAGATGGGCCAGCTCCCAGAGCCTGCCCACCAGTGACATTCCTGAAAGGAATGCAGTAAACAAGGAGAAGCCCAGCCCCATGGGGCCAGAGGTGGGAGGCTAGGGGTGGGAGTGGAGGGCAGGGACAGCCATTTTCTCTTCATCTTCACCACGTTATCCCAAAGGACAGGGCAGCTGGGGAGAGGTCAAGTTTGTTTTACCAAACCAGAGAGTTGCTAGCTTTAGGCTGAGAATCTCGCTCTCAGAACTGTTGTCCATTAGCTAGTTTCTTTAGTGACGTCTCTGGGCCACTACGGAAAACATGACCTTTCAGGACAAGGCTAGAGCGTCCTTAATAACTCAGTTCTCGTCCAGACCACCGCTGCCCCTCTTGCTGCTGAGAAAGAGTGAGACTTCACACCTGCTAAATGTTACCTACTAAGGGGGGGGACACCACAAAAAGTTTAAATTCAGAAGTTCCTTCCTTTTCAAGGCTGAATAATATTCCATTGTATCTACATACTACATGTTGTTTATCTATTCGTCCTTGGAGAGGCTCTAGAATTGCTCCCACCTTTTCTGCTGTCGTGCATAATGCTGCTATGAACATGGGTGTGCAAACATCTGGTCAAGTCCCGGCGTTCAGTTCTTTTGGGTCTCTCCCCGGAAGTGGCATTGCTGGAAGGTGACCCAAATTCTGACTTCTCTGTGCTGCCCTCCTTGACCACTTCACCTCCTGTCCTATCCAACGTGTTAACCACTTTTTGTAAATATCCTCCACCGGGGTCACGACCACTGGCCAAAGCCCCAGCCCTGAACTTGACTGACTCCACGCCTGTGCCACACCCCCGCACAGGCTGCTGGGCCACCGCCCCGGAGTGGGACCATTGCCCTCCACTCCCGCAGCCTTGCCTCCTGGGTGACGTCAATGTCGGGGCCTAGCTCTAGAGTTAGAATGTCAAGGTTCTAGTCTTTGCTCTTACAACGTAGGGCTGATACCCTACCCAAGCCTCTGAGCCCATGACCAAGTGCTACGTGGGAGGCACTTGCAGCAGTGCCGAACGCACTGGAAGCTTGTGGTAAAAGTTAGCGGTCATGGTCTCGTTTCCCTGAGTTACAGTTCTCTCTTGGTTCTCCCACAGCATCTGTTTGGAGCTCTCAGATTCCTTCTCCTCCAGTTCTTATCCCACTCCACCCCATTCTCAGCTGACTGCCTCCCCTACCTACTTCCCCGGAATCAACAGAAACCAACCTGTGGGAATTCACTTCCCGCCATCCCTCCTATCATCTCACCGTCGTGTTCATCTCCTTTCCCCCCAGGTCCCGGGAAGGATGAAGCACCTCTCTTCCTGTCCCAGGCTCACCCTGACCTGGGTTCCGGCTCCCACACTCTCTCCCATGGCCCTCACATGCCCTCATCTCTCCCAGATCAATCAAATCTGTGCCTCCACCCTTCAGGCCCGCCGGGTGCTGCCCCCTGTCCATAGCCTTTTTTTTTTTTTTTTTAAGATTTTATTTATTTATTTGAGAGAGAGAGAGAGAAAGCATGAGAGAGAGAGAGCGTGCACGAGTGGGGTGGGGAGAGGGGCAGAGGGAGAAGCAGAGAGTCAGACACGGGGCTCAATCCCAGAACCCCGGGATCATGACCTGAGCCAAAGGCAGACACTCAACCGACTGAGCCACCCAGGTGCCCGACAGCCTTTTACACCCAAACTTCCCCCAAGGAGTTCTTATAAAATCCCCACTCATTGCTGGCCCAACACAATATCGCCTCAGCCCCCACGTTCCATGCAAATTAGTTTCATCCAGACCATTGCTGACCCCTTATGGCTAAATCAGATTAACGTCCTGTATTCTTCATCTTGCTTAATGGCTTGGGAATCACACGCCTCTTAGATGTGGGCGCTTTCAAGGTCGTCTTTGAAGCCTCCTTTGCTTTCACTTTTAGGCCTTCTCCCTGGGTGACGTCATCAACTCTGAGGGCATGAGCTGTGTTCTGTGTTCTGATATCTCCTCGAGGCTGTATTCCTGGGCTGGACACCACTGCGGACATTCAGACCCTTGTGTCCAACTGTTAACCACACACCTGGTGTGTGTGTCCCCACAGGTCTCCAAAACTGAGCTCCCCCTGGCTTCCCACCGCCAGGCCCACTCCTGCTCCATTCCCTGTCTTGAAGAATGGCTTCTCCAAACATCTGGTGGCTCAAATCAGAAATCCTGATGGGAAGAGGATGGGAGGGGTGTGTGGGGAGAGGCAATGTGGACCCCTTCTGTACTCATGCACCCCTTCTCCCCATCCCAAAGGGTTGGGGGGGAGGCTGTGAAATCAACCTATTTGATAAAAGACAGTTTTAGCCCCTTCTTTCCTACGCACAGATGACTCCCTTACCACCCCTCCCATCAGTCCCTCCTCGGACCTCACTGATGCGTCCTGGCGGCTGTTCTCACCGGGGTTCCTGCAGCCCCCTTCATGCTGGCTCTGCTGACCTCCTCCAGGATGATCTTCACACCACCACCAAGCAACTCTGCTGAACCACAGATCTGGCATTTCACTTTTTTGCCTGGAACCTTCCCGTGGTTCTCCGGTGCCCCTGGGATCCAGTCTAGACCCACCTGGCCCGTCCTCACCTGCCCGCTGCCTGCCCTCTCTCAGCCTTCCTGCAGCCCTGCCACTTAGCCCTGCTCCATGCTCTTGGCTCTGGCACGGAGCCCGTTCTTGGGTCTTTGCAGTGATGTTCTCACTACTTGGAAAGCTCATCCTCCTTCATTTGTCCTGGTAAATTTTTACCCTAATTCTTAACCTAGAGTGGCTTTAGCTTGGATCTTTAATTCATCTGGATTTTATTTTGGAGTGTTATGTGAGATAGTAATCTGTTTTTGAAATAAGTATCTAATATCTGAATTACATTTATGATCCAAAAAACCCCCCAAATTGTTTTATAAATAAAAAAAATTGTCTTTAAATAATTCAATTTCATAGAAAGAAAGAAAGAAAGAAAGAAAGAAAGAAAGAAAGAAAGAACCAAGACCCCTCAGGCTAGTGCAGGGAGAAGGCATGGAAGGCATGGAAGGAGACAGAGAGATGGGTGGTGAGTCCCCATCGTGCAGCCCAGCTGGGCTGTGCCAGGACCTGCCATGGAGCCTGACCCTTGCCTGGTTCTGTTTCAGCGGTTTCGAAGTTAGCCTGGTGATAAATATTATGCCGAGCAGAAGGGCCAGAAGAGTCTCGGGCACCACCTCCAACGCCAGTGTAAACATAAACACAGTTCATTTTTACCTCCCAGGATGATCTCCGGTGGGGAGGGGTAGAGGCTAAGAAAAGGACAGTGCGTTTGGGAACCTGGGAAATGACATCTTCTGATGCAGTCCAGCTCAAGACCAGGCTTCCCATGGGGAGCAATGCCATCCCCTGTAGTTTCTGCATTGCCCTTATAAGTGAATGGGAGGGAAGGAATATTCTGGAAAAGAGAGGGATGTGCAAACTTGGGTGGTTGGGCTCTTGCACTGAATGTTTCACCAAACTCTGCCAGAGGGTATGGTGCTCTTTGGCTGCTCTGAGCCTTTAAGGGTGAGGATGTCTTGTGAAAGGGACAGTAAATAGGAGAAGAAGATGGGACGGTGAGGAGTGGCTCTGTGGTTCTCGGTCCCCTCCAAGGAGCCCAAGAAGAGCCACCAAGAGGCACCAGCAAGCAAGGGAGGGCGAAGAGTGTCTACTTTTCACCAAGACCCTTACTCCTCCCGCCAAGGGTGTCTGTATTTTACTGCCACTGGGGAGAGATGGGAAGGGGGTGGGGACAGGGTTCAAGGTGAAGGTGTCGCTCTACGGCTTGTGCTGCCCAGACCTTCACAGGCAGCACCGTTGGGGTTTCTTTTTGGAGGCTTATTGTGGATCTTCTCTGTGATGAAGGCTCACCTCCAGTGCTCTCTGCAGACCTATGTGTTTTGCCAACTGGTCTGGTGACTCATACTGGGAAGCCTGTCGCAAACCCCATTTTTGGAGAAGCCGGGAAATCTCTTTGCAGAAACAAACAAGTCCCTTTAGCACTCCGCGCTCTGAAATGCCTGCTTTCTGCCTCTTTACTTCATCCCAGCACAGACAAAAACCCCAGCGAGTTTGGAAAACATTGTAAAGAGCTACTTAAATGTAAGCTATTTGTCCCAGAGTGCTGGGTCCCACTTAGGTCCCAGGGGGTAGCGGGAGGAACACGCTGTCCTCTTGCCGCCTGGGGCCAAGAGCTGCAGCCCTGGCTCGCACACAGCCACCCTCTGGCCTGTTCTAAACAGAAAAGGCTCCAGTGGCCTCATCAGAACTGGTTTCACGAGCACGCTCTGTTTAAGGCTCTCCTGTCACCATTTTGAAAGTCTTAATAACTATCGAGCAAGGAGCCCTATGTTTTAATTTTACAACAGGTCCTGAAAATTCTGTAGCCAGTCCTGGACCTAATAGAAACACAGGAGCAGAGGGTGTCGGGGGTAGAGCAGATCCCTGCCTTCCTGTCTTCACCGTGCTCAGGAGTGGTACCCCCAGTTCCCCAGACCCGGGGATGTCGGTCTTGCTTCTTCTTGCTCCCGAGCCACATTTCCTTCATCCCACCTTCCCAGTATATCTCCGGTCAGCCCCTGCCCATCCGTCTGCCCCTGCCGTGCTGGGACCCCATCATCTCCTGCCTCCCAGCTGGTCCCCCTGACTCCTGTCTTACTTCTGTCTTCAAGACATCTGCACACTACAGCCAGAGAGATCTTTCTGACATGGAAATCTGATCAGTGGCTCCCAGGCTTTCAGGAGGAAGTCCAGACTTCTGAACTTGGCACGCAAGGCCCTTCACGATCGGGCCTGTGTCTGCCTCTGCACCCTGAGTGCTCCGCGCCCGCACCAGGGTCATCGGGAAGAACAGGAGTACTGCTCTAGCCTCGCTGCCCGGGAACGCAGTTCCTGCCACCCAGAACACCCGCTCGTCTTCTCTGCCTGGCTAACCTGTTCTTCTCTTCCTCCTCCTCTTTCTTTTTTACTTGTTAATATGGGAAGCTTCAATTGTACACAAAATGAGAGAGAACAGAATCATGAGCCTCAAGGAGCCCATCGCCAGGCTTCCACAGTCATCGACATCAGGCCAATCTCGCTTCATCCATATGCCCACCCATGTTTCTCCCATCCTCAGAGGACTTGGCGGCAAATCCCAGGTATGTCATTTCATTCATAAATATTTCAATGTGTATCTTGAAAGACAGAAATTTAAAAAAAAACTACTAATACCATTCTCTTACCTAAAAAATGAAGGCGAGTAATTCCTCTTAATGGCGCATCGACACTCAGCACAAGGGCCCTCTCACTGGCCCTCCTCATCCAGGCCCTGAGTTAGGAACCCCCTCCGTGCCAGCAGAGCTGCGCGCGGTCCCTGCACGTGTCGCGGTTTTCTCGCCTGTCCCTGGACTAGATGGTGAGCAGCTCGAGGGCCGGGACCAGACCTTTAGTTCTGTCCCCAGCACCTGGCCTGGCTTTGCTCTTCATAAAGATTTGCTGGAATGAAAAGAAAATATTTCAATCCTACCTACCGTGTCCCTACCAAATAGGTTGTACTTGCATACTTCCCATAACAGGGAGCTCAGTTCTTCCTGAAGAAGCCAAGCCTTCTTCTTTTTTAAAGCTGTCTCCAAAAGCCCTTCTGGTTCTGGTTATGTCCCTGGGGTCCTACAAAACAAGGCTGCCCCTTCTCCTCTATATGAGTGCTCGGTACATGTTTGAGACTTACGGCATCTTCTCCCTGAGGCTGGCTTTCTCCAGGCTAAAAGAGTTCATTAGTTAGACAGCCCACATCATTCTGATCTGACTAGAACTTTCTGGGTGATCTTGGTTCTGCTGCTTAAAAAGTTCTGTTTCTCTCAGGTTCAGATAATTTGCAAATATGGTAGGTGTGGCTTCTAGATCTTTACGCCCACTGGACAGGGCAGCCTGGAGGACAGGGCTCTCCGGCACCCTGCCAGAGACCTCTAGGGAGCCACCACTCCCATCCCACCTTCCAGTCCACATCTGTCCATCCTGGCCACTAAGCTATTATGAGGGGCCTTCGCCAGAGTCTCCTGAAGTCTCCGGAGGGGGAAGGACTGTGGAAAGGAGCGGGAACTTTTGGCTTCAATGCTACCTCCACTCACTGCTGACTTTTCCAGGAGATTCTTACCCTCGTAAAATGATACACCATGAGCCACCATTTTCCAGGTTTCAGACACTTGCTAGTTGTTCCAGAAACCTCCTCCTTTCGCGCTGCAGGGTCATTACAACCCCCAGATGCAGCTCCCATCCAGCAGCTGAGGCCTGAGGAGGCCCAGGTTCTCTGTGTGCACAGGCCACAGAGAGGGGATTCCCCTTGTTGGCTGAGAGAGGAAGCACACTGGGGAGTCCGTCGGAGTTAGGGAATAGCCTGAGCGTTAAGCTGAATCTGTAAGCTTCCAGAGAACTGGGGGGGGGGGGTCATTCCACTGGGGGGGAAAGAAAGGGAAGTCAAGATGTAGGGGGAAGACAGGCAGCAAATAAGGGTGTCAATCCATTCAATCGGGGGTGTCAAGGGCTTCTACACAGCCCGGGACCCGGTGAGTACACAGTGGGAGGGGAGAGGCTGGAGGAGGTGGGGGTAAAGCTTCAGAGGAGGTCACTTGGGCAGAGGAGACAAGGGAGGGCCTTTCTTAGCAGAGGGAACGAGACAGGCAACACGTGTGATTACTGGAGCACAACACACCCAGGGATGGCCGGGAAGTTCTTTGTGACTGGAGGGCGCTGAGGAAGTGCTGGTGAGAGAGGAGACCAGATGTACCCTGAGCCAGACCGCGACAGGCTTCGTACATCGTGCTACGGATGTGAGCCTCACCCAGTGGGCGACAGAGAAGCATACAGATTTTTAGCCAGCATGACCATCAGATTTGTGTTTTAGAGAGACAGGCCTGGCAGCTGTTTGGAAGATGGAGTTGAGGCTGGGAGGAACTGGAGGGATAGAGACCAGGTAAGAGGTTATCACAAAAATCCAGGCAAGAAATAATGAGATCCGGGACCAAAGCTGAGCAGTGAGCATGAAGAAGAGGAGATGAATTCTCTAGATACTTCTGGGGGTACAGTGAATACAATTCGGTGAAGCAGGGAATGGCAGGAAGAGTGGAAGATGATTGTCAAGATTCCCAGTTTGGTCGACCAGATAGATGGTGATGCTTATAACCGTAACAAGGACTATGGGAGGTGAGGCTGGGAAATGAGATGATTAATTGTTTTGGCCATGACAAAACTTAAATGCCTAACATGTTGGCATTAATAAGCATCTTTGGCTTAAGGAAAAAGATCTGGGCTTGGGCTGCGGATTTGGGAGTCATAGGTGTATAAGTAACAACGAAAACCACCAAGAAGAGGACAGGGATTTAAAGGATAGGAGCATGGAGACTGCTATATTATTTAATAAAACAAAACTCATATCCTTTGAGGTTAGCAAAACCATAATGAGATACACCTCACACCAACTAGGCCGGCTGTAATAAAAAAGACAGACAATAATACGTGTTAGGGAGGATATGGAAAAAAATGGAACTCTCATACATTGCTGGTGGGAATGCAAAATGGTGTAGCAACATTGAAAAACAGTTTGGCAGTTCCTCAAAAAGTTAAATATAGATTTCTCATATGATCCAGCAAATTCCCACCTATGTATATCCCCAGGAGAATTGGAAGCATAGGTCTACACAAAACTGACACGCGAACGTTCATGGCAACATTATTCATGATAGCGCAAAGTGGAAACAACCCGAATATCCATCAGCTGCTGAGTGGATCACCCAAATGTGGTCTCTACAAAGGAATGGTATTCAGCCATAAGACAGAACGCTACAACACGGAAGAACCTTGAAGATGTCATCTGAAAGAAGTCAGGCCCCAAAGACCACATGTTGTGTGACTCCGTATCTATGAAACGTCCAGAATAAGCAACACCATAGAGACAGAAAGGAGATTGGTGACTACAGGGCCTGCGGAAGCGGGAGAGGAACTGGGGAGTAATTGCTAATGGGTATGGGCTTTCCTTTTGGGGTGGTGGAAATGTTTTGGAATTAGGTAGTGGTATTGATTGCACGATTTCATGAATATACTAAAAAACTGCTGAATTGCACACTTTATTATTTTTTTAAAGATTTTATTTTACTATTTTTTAAAGATTTATTTATTTATTTTAGAGAGAGTGACTGCAGGGGGGAGGGGCAGAGGGGGAGAGAGAGAGAGAGAATCTCAAGCAGACTTCCCGCTGAGTGCAGGCCGGACGTGGGGTTCGATCTCATGACCCATGAGATCATGACCTGAGCTGAAACCAACAGTCAAATCACCCAGGTGCCCACCCCTAAGATTTTAATTTTAAGTAATCTCTACACCCAGGCTGGCATGGGTTTGAACTCACAACCCTGAGATCAAGAGTCACATGCTCCAATGACTGAACCAGCCAGGCGCCCCTGAATTGCACACTTTACTGGTTTTTTTTAAAGACTTATTTTTTTGAGAGAGTGAGTGAGAGAGAGAGAGAGCACAAGTGGCAGTGGGTGGGGCAGAGGAAGAGAGGGAAGCAGACTCCATGCTGGGCAGGGAGCCCGACATGGGGCTCGATCCCAGGACCCTGGGATCAGGACCTGAGTGGAAGGCAGACACTTAACAGACTAAGCCACCCGGGCACCCCTGAATTGCACACTTTAAAAGGGTGATGTGGCATGTGAATTTTATCTTAATAAAAACTATTTAAAAATAGTCTTAATTACACAATGATAGAAGGGTTTGCTAAACAACATCTTATTTGACATACTGTGCTTATCTTCTCTTGCTTTACTTTCTAAAGGATAACAATTAAATAAAGAACTGGAAGTATAAAAAGAAAAACAAAACAAAAACCCCAAAAGCCTATATGCCAGAGACCACAGTTGGAAACACTGCGTTGCAGACTGGCACCACCCAGTGGACTTGTAATGTGAGCTGTATATGCAATTTTAAATGTTGTGAAGTAAAAAGAAACAAGTGAAACTAACTTTAATGTTTTGAAAACATACAAAATACCTTTTCAATGCATAATCGATATAAACTATTAATAAGATTTTATAATCCCTCCTTCTCGCTAACTCTGAAATCTGACGTGCAGTCTGCGCTTAGCGCACACGCACACCCCAGTTTGGACCGGTCCCACTTCAAGTGCTTGATTGGTACCATATTTACTGGACCGTTCAGATCCAGAATGATTGTCTCTTCCCATCTGGGCCGGTTGTATTTTCCTCGGTTAATTTGCATGTATGATGAGCAATTAAAAAAAACCCTAAATAATAAAGGTGTTTTTTTTTTAAGATTTTATTTATTTATTTGACAGAGACAGCCAGCGAGAGAGGGAACAGAAGCAGGGGGAGTGGAAGAGGAAGAAGCAGGCTCATAGCGGAGGAGCCTGATGTGGGGCTCGATCCCAGAACGCCGGGATCATGCCCTGAGCCGAAGGCAGACGCTTAACCGCTGTGCCACCCAGGCGCCCCAGTAATAAAGGTTTTGTGTGACTGGCTCCAGGGTCACGAGGAAGAGGCAAGCTGGAAAGACCACAGCCAGGCTTGGGGAGAAGAACCTCTAGGGAGGGTCTGCATCAGGGAGAAGGTGAAGGGAGCCAGAGCACAAGGGTCCTGCAGGGTGGGGAGAAGGAATGACCCCAGAACAGCCAGGAGTGCTTCCTGACCTCCTTCCCTGGGGCCGCTCTGAGGGCAGGGAGGCCAGGGCCCACCTTTGCCAGCAGAGTGCTTGCAGGACGCATGCAGCACAGTGACAGGAAAGCTGCCCCCAAGACGGCCACCAGGCCTGAAGCTATCCTGGAAACGGGCGCACAGGGCACGTTTACTCAATGCTGACTGAACAAATGCATCCCCCATTCACGTGGAGGCCCAAAGGAAAAGCCCGAGAGACAGATTTTTATTTCTCAGTTATGCAGTTTGTTGCAACCTAAAGTTAGAAGAAAGAGTTCAAGACCTTCCTCTGTCAGCAGCGGGGAAACCTCTTCAAGTCTCAATTAAGTTTCTTCATCTGTCAGGCAGCTTAAAGCCTGCTTCAGGGAGGCTGACGGCGGGACGACGTGAGACGGTGTAGGTGGAAGCAGCTGAGTGCCTACCTACAGGCTACCGGGGGTAAGAGACTCCAATTTCTCTCGGGAAGAATAAACGACTGTCTCATGACCAGGTATTATGTGTTGGCTTCGGTGCTTTGGACCAGCTTTGGGGCAGGGCCCCCTGGAAGCAGGAGGAGGGACTAACTGAACTTCCCTTCTCGACATCCTCCCTACATCTGGAATTTTCCAAGGCTGGCAACTTGATTCTCCTTTTAAGTGGTAACAATTCCTTCCTCCCAAGACAAAGGGAAGCCAGGCACACGGTGCGTACGAACGGAACTATTCCTGGGAGCCGTGGTGAGGAAGAGGTGGTTTGCCCCGTTTGGCAGGTATCCCCAAATCAGGAACTTGATCCTCTAGAAAACAGCGTGTGTGGCTCATGTTCACCTGGGCTGGGGAATGTGTCCCGAGAGTGACCACGGGTCCCTTCCCTTCCAGCGTCCAGTGAGTCGCTCCTCTCCTTTCGGAGTTTTGTTTCCCCCAGCTGGCCGGCAGTCTCAGCTGGGGGACAGTGTGCTAACGGTTCTATTTATCGTCCTGTTTGGCCGGCTCCACCTCTCTGGGGATGGGTGCCAAAGGCCAAGGGAAGGGAGCCTGTGCTCTGGGGATCTGCTTGGGCCCTTGGAAAATATACTTATTAGAAACCATGTAAATGTCCAAATATAGACATATGGCTCAACCCGGCCATACGATGGATTATACTAAGATCCACTGAAAATGATGTTTAGGAAGAATTATCAGGGACATGGGAAAATGACTACACTGTGATAGGAAAAAAAAAGCAGAAAACACAATTCATGCATCTACGTGTGACTGTATACAGTGGCCTCTGCCACAAAAGGAAAAGTACACATAGACACATACACCCACAAACCCGCCAGGGGCTGCTATCTTGAACTAAGGAAACAGAATTATTGGTTATTTTCCCCCTATGTTGTGTATATGGTCTATCACGAGCCTTACTACATTATACAGGCATCCCTCCCTTTTTGAAAGTTTGCATTGCACCACTTGGCTTTCGCAGGACCGACGTTACTCTGTTTTCGCTAACTGGAAGAAATCTGAAGCGGATTTTTGCTTCTAAAAAAGGGGAGAAAAGCAAAAATAGCGCTCAGCGTTGGTTCTGCAGGGAGCCCTCACAGAGGCAGTGTGCACCCCAGAGCAGCAGCGAGGGGGAACCCCCCCACCCCCCCAAGCTCCTTCCCCCCAACTACATTCGGCACCTCCGCGTCCAGCCACCAGAGCTCTGAACTGTGTCTGTGAGCCTCTGTGCTTTATCTCCATTTATTCTGTGCATCTGTTAGCAAGATGGGTCCTGAGGTATCAGAAAAGCCTAAGAGAGGTTATTTTGGGGTCTGGGAACACTCAAAAAATTTTCCATATAAATTGGTGCTAAGTGCTTCTTTGCTTTATGCCATTTCCGCTTGCAGAAGGTTTCACAGGCAAGCCCTACTTTCCGATAGTGGGGGAAACCCATAATTATAAGTTATGTTTTGAAGCAAGTCCACCTAGAAATAGTGCCCCTACGCTTAGGTACTGCCCCTATTCCCACCTTTAAGGCAAAGATGACAGACTGGAGGGGAAAATCGCCTTGACCCCTGGAGTCTTCAGTACTCTGAGGTCATTATTAAACATCTTCTTGGTAATTTCGAATACATTCTATCTTTCAGTGCAGTAAAGGACCAGAGACAGACAGGTTATCACTGCGTGACAAATGCAAGAGTTGTGCCGTTGGAGCAGTTGAGCTGATCCCTCTTGGGGAAACTGGGTAGAAGCAAGATGGCTCAATGTCATCCTTTGTCGACTGGGATTCCAGGAGAGAAATTAGGTCCTTAATGCCTAAAGGCATCCATTGTATGTAATAAATTAATTTCTTTCCTATATATCTAGAATGGGACCTGCTATTTAGCATCTTGGGGAGAATTGAGGAAATAATCCCTCCATTAATTTTCTGTAGGGCTTAATTCCCTCGCAGAACCCTGGCTGAGAAAAGCTGACTGTTTGTCTACAAGGACCTAAGCCCAGCCTCGCGGTTCTGGCTTCAGTAGCGCAAGTCTATCTCTACATGGCCGGGGAACTGGTATATCCAGACCTTCTGGGTCATCATATCTACATACCCGAACACCGGGCCTCCCAAAAGGGTGGGCTCTATGAATCCCAAGACAGAGCTCCCGCTATATGTGTGGGATCCAAAGAGATAATATGCTTGTAGCAAGTCCTCTAAAGTCGCCATATTACTTTTTTCTAGATCTACAGGCGAAGAGGCTGAACTTCTCTGGACATTCTAGGGAAGCACTCAGATAATGGGAGCTTTTGGCCTCAGCCTTCTGTATACAGAACAAATTCTTACTATCCTCTTTAGGGTATATCTGTGGCCCCAGAGATCATGGGCAAACATGATTGGGTCAGGCTAAAAATGTCAGCCTATAATCTCAGATCCCTAGAGAGCTAGGAAAGAGAAGAACAAGGAAGGAAAAAAAATGGAAAAAGTTAAAAATGAGTCCTTGAGGCTCATTCTGTCCAGAACAAACTGAAAGGAAAATATCGCAATGACCCATCCCAACAATTCAGATTCCAGAGTGTAAACTTTTGGACTGATTTAATTGGTTGTTTACAGAAACTGGGAAAAAAGAATCACCGCCAAATTGCCTTTCATTTGAGGATTTGGACATAAAAGTCATATTTTCTTCTTATTATTCATCTTATTATTTTTTAAGTAAACTCTACGCCCAACGTGAGGCTTGAACTCATGACCCAAATTCAAGAGTCGCATGCTCTACCAACGGAGCCCCCCAGGGGCCCCAACATCCTATTTTCAAATTGTCTCAGAAGAGTTTAGATGAATTCATAACTCCTGCAGATTCAATCAAGTATGACAAGAATGCCATTTGCGAACCATTCGTCCCTCGTTCGCTCCACATGTATTGAGCCAGGCACCGTGCTCGCTGCTGGGGACACGGAGACGAGTGAGAGTCAGGCCTTGCCCTTAAGAAGTCAGGGGAAGGCACAGAAACAGACAACGCCGAAACAAGGTGTCAGGCGTGTGTGTGCTGCCTGAAGTGACAGGAGCTGCGGACCGATGGTGCTTTGCAATCGTGGGGGCGGAGCACACAACCCAGACTGGAGGGATCTGGGAAGTCGGAAGCTGTCACCTGAGCTGAGCCTTGAAAGAATCCAGATTATCGAGGCACAGGGTGGGGCCAGCATCCCAGTCAAAGTGACAGTTGGTGCAAAGGCATGAGGAAGCGAGAGAAAGCGTGGCCTGTTGGAGAACCAGTGGTCAAGTGTGACTGTAGCAAAGGGTAAAAGTCAAGGAGAAGAATATTAGTAGCTACAGAGATAGGGAGGCATCGGGTTGCCATGGGCCTCCCAAGCCATACTAAGGAGTGTGAATTTGATCACGGAAGCTATGTTGAGCAACTGAAGGCTTTTACGCAGGAGAGTGCCCAGATCATGATTCTATTTTATAATAAGAGCCTGGCAGCTCTGGGGAGGATGGATTGCAATAGGGTGAGAAGAGAGACAGGGAGATCAGTTGGGAGGTCACGGCATTCTTACGGCTGATAAGTGATAGGGGCGACAGCAGAAGCGCCACAGACAGCAGGGGTGGAGCCAAGAGAGGTGGCGCAGGTAGAAGCAATAGGGTTCGGTCCGTGGGGGATTTGGGGAACAGTGAGAGGGGTAAGAGCAGGAGAGCCCCAGAGTTCTGACTGAGGTGTGCTTCTGTTTACTCCAGTGTAGAACGCAGGAGGAAAGGCAGGCCGAGGGGTGGGGTGAGGTGACTACGATTAATTTATTTTTAGACTAGTTGAATCTGAGACACTTGAGGAGTCCAAGAAGCAAGTGAGTGATCTAGAACTCAAAATAGAGATCTAGGCCGGAGATCGAGCCAGAGCCTATGGGTGGTAGTTGAATCCGAGGGTTGGGATGAGGGTACCCACGAAGACGGCCTGGGGTGGACAGGGCCCTGGACAAGAGTGAGGCGTCGGAGGAAGGGCTGCTCCCAGAGGAGACAAGGAAGGAACAGCTAGAGAGAGAAAGAGAAAGCCAGGGAGGTGAGTGTGGTGTCTTGGTCCCAAGGGAAGTATTTTGAGAAGGAGAGAGTAGTGGAACACCACGAAGTAAACAAACGGGGTAAGGACTGAGAAAGCGTCCCCTGGGTAAGCAACAAGGAGGCCCGCGGAGACCTTGCGGAGGCTGAGGTCAGCGCAGGGCCGGGCGGTGTAAGAGTGAGTGTAGATACGATTCCTTACAGCTTGGCTACGAAGGAAAGGAGAGAAGGTGGGAACTGGAGAGAAAGAGCCAGTAGGAAGGAATGTTGAAGGGGAAAGAGAGAGAGAGGCTGAGAGAAAACAGATGTTTAAAGGAGCAAATGTCCGAGGAGACAGGAAGGAAAAGTGGGTAGGGACACCAGCCTGGGACAGGAGGAGGGACAGCTTTTCCATGAGATGAGAGAGAAAGGTCCCTGCGGAAGGGGGAGCCTGGTGTGGGACCCTATCGCAGGACCCTGGGATCATGGCCTGAGCCAAAGTCAGATGCTTAACCAACTGAGCCACCCAGGGTCCCCAAAGTGCAAATCTTAATAGTAGGGGTCGGGAGGACAGCAGGCAGGACGGGGCCAAAGGACTCGAGAGCACTCCAGTTGCTCCCAAAGAAATGCTTCCCATTAGAAATGATGATGGTTGGCCCCTGCCTTATTAAATACCTACTGTTTGCAAATCACTGTGATGCACTTCTTTGAACTGTTGTACTCTTCAAATTAGGCAGTATCGTTGTTATTTACAGGTGAAGAAATTAAAAGTTCACTGTGCATTTTCTTTTTTTTTTTTTTTAAGATTTTATTTATTTATTTGACAGAGAGAGACAGCCAGCGAGAGAGGGAACACAAGCAGGGGGAGTGGGAGAGGAAGAAGCAGGCTCCCAGCAGAGGAGCCCGATGTGGGGCTCCATCCCAGAACGCTGGGATCACACCCTGAGCCGAAGGCAGCCGCCCAACGACTGCGCCACCCAGGCGCCCCACTGTGCATTTTCTATGACTCAGCAATTCCACTCCTAGGTATATACCCAGCACAAATGATGTCATAAGTGCACCAGAAGATGTGCGAAGATGTTCACAGGAGTATTGTTTGTAATAGCCCCGAACTGTAAACAACCCGAATGTCCATTAGCAGTGAGATGAATCCACAGGTGATGGCACGTTCATACAATGAAACATTCCTAGAGCAATCGACAGCGCTGAGAGCAGGCAGAAGGCTGCACACGACACGTTCAATGTCACTAACGTAAAGCCGAGGGAAAGAGGCAGAACACAGGGGCACCTGGGTGGCTCTGTCGGTTAAGCGTCTGCCTTCGGCTCAGGTCATGATCCCAGGGTTCCAGGATCGAGTCCTGCGTCGGGCTCCCTGCTCAGCGGGGAGTCTGCTTCTCCCTCACCCTCTGCCTGCCGCTCCCCCTCCCTCTGCCTGCCGCTCCCCCTCCCTCTGCCTGCCGCTCCCCCTCCCTCTGCCTGCCGCTCCCCCTCCCTCTGCCTGCCGCTCCCCCTCCCTCTGCCTGCCGCTCCCCCTCCCTCTGCCTGCCGCTCCCCCTCCCTCTGCCTGCCGCTCCCCCTGCTTGTGTTCTCACTTGCTCTCTCTCTCTGACAAATAAATAAAATCTTAAAAAAAAAAAAGCAGAATACCAAAAAACACCTACTGTATGATTATATATGTTATGTAAACAATATATAAATATATATTTTATATATAAATTATATATATATATATATATACAATTTTAAAACAGGCAAGGCTAACCTACGGGGTTGGAGTCAGGGTAGGGATTCCTGTGGCAGGGAGGAGGGGGGAGAGCTGCAGAGGAAGCAGAGGGGGGGTGGGGGTCCCACAGTGCTGGCAATGTTCTCCTTATTCCCTTTGTGAGAATTCATGACACCCTACACTTGTGTTTTGGACACTTTTCTGCATGTGTTTTATATTTCAGTAAAAACAAAGTGTTAGAAAAAATCCATTACTGTCAAGTACAAAATGAGACATAGAAAAGGCATTAAAGAATACAACGGAAAGTACAGCTTATAAACGTTCAGTGCTTGTCCGGGGCCACGCAGCTAGGAGACGGTCAAGCCGGGAGTGAGCCCCAGGCCCCCTCCCTCCCCGGCTTGCCTTGCAAACCCAGGGCTGTCAGCTGTGTGCTGGGAAGGGACCTGTGTGCTCCCTCCTTCTCCTTGGGCACGGGTGGCCTTGGGGACAGAAGATGGATGCCCTGGAGGTGAAAATCTACTGGATTTTCAAGCAGCTCTGGAGCTGGCTGCTGTCTGTTGACTGGTCATGAGCCAGGTTTCAGATCAGGAAGTGTTTTCATGTTTTCTCTACCCCACCCAGGGAGCACTGAGCATTTTTCTTGCGACCTGACGTTTAACCTCTGACGACTGTCACAGCCTGTCAGTTCTTCCCCGCTGTAGTCCAGCCTGTGTCCGGCCGCCAGGGGGGTCCTCCCAGAGCAGCACTTTGCATGTGTCAACACAGAACAGACCAACCTCATCTCCCCCGAGCACATCTGTCAACCGGCCTGCATCCTTGCTGGTCTCCACTGCCTTCCCTCCCAGTAGAAGAGGGGACCACGTGCTGCCAAGGCCAACCCCTCCACTGCAGTGCAGTCCATCCGTTTCCCCACCTTTTCCAGGGCCATAGAGGGTTTCCTCTCTACTGAACCAACCCCTTAGTATATAAACACACTATCATAGTTCATCTTTTAAAAAAGTCCCCCTTTGATTCCACATTTACTTCCAGCGGCCGCCCTACTACTTTGTTTCCCATTAGAACAAAACTGGGGGGAAAAACGAAGACACTTGTCTGTATTCCCTATCTTCTGTCCTCACTGACCATTCTCTCTTGAGTCCACTCTTCACTGCAGTGACCCCAAGCTTGTCAAGGTCTCAGTGGCTTCCATCTTTCCAGTTACTACAGTCGATTCTCTGTTCTCATCTTATTAGACCTCTCAGTAAGAACGGACACAGCGGAGACTCTCTCCTCCTATCAGCGCCCTGTCCCCTCGCTTTTGTGAAGCTTCTCTGAGCTTCTGCCCACCTCTCTCAGTCTCCTTCATTGGCCACTTCTCCCCTTCCGACGCCTAAATGTTGGGGTGATGGAGGCCATGGTCCTTGGCCCTCTGCTCTTCATCCACACCTCCTTCCTACGTGATCTCTTCCAGGCTCATGGTTTGAAGCATCATCCTCATGCTAATAGCTCCCAGATGGAATCTCCGGCCCCACCGCCCCACTGAGCTCCTGACTTGTACGTGCCCAGTCAACCCAACACTTGCTCTTCGAGGTCTATCAAGCACCGTGCACTTAACTTGTTCAGATCAGAGTTCTCGATCTCCTCAAAACCACTCCTCTTCTGTTGTTTCCGATCAGTAAATAGCATCAAATCTAGCCAATAGCTCAGGCGGGCCTGGGCCCCCCACTCCTCTCTTTTTCCCGGTGAGTCAGCCAGTCCTGTCTGTGCCACCTTTGAGCTCTTTCCTCAGTCTGACCCCTTCTCCTCCAGTCATCCTTGGCCTCCTGCCTGAGCTACGGCACACCCTTCTAGGGGGCTCCCTTCTCCCCCAGGCTTGCCCTCCCACCGCCTATTCATCTGAAAGCTACCAGAGTGATGGATGCTTTTAAAAACCTAGATCACATTCTCCCCTGTTCAGACGCCTCCAGTGACGTCTCACCTCACTTGGAAAAAACTCCCTCTGCTGCGCCTATCAGGTCCCGCATTATGTGAATCCTGCTGACATCTGGGCCTGATCTCCTCCAAGCCGCGCACCCCACCCCTTGCTCACCCTGCTCCGGGTACACCGGCCTGGCTTTTCCTCGGACATACTAAACCTGCTCCCCTAGCCAGGCCCTTCTGTTTGCTGTTCCCTCTGCTTGGAAAGCTTTCTCCAGACCTTCCCATGGGCTGGCTTCTTCAGTCCATTCCAGGCTCTGCACCTACGTCCCCTCTCTGGCGGTGTCTTCCCTGACCACCTTATAGGAAATCGTCATAGACCCTCTCCTGAAAGCGCATTCTTCTCCTTTATGTGTGCGTGACATATACATGTTATATGCAATGTGCGTATGTTTGATGTGATCTATACATTTAAGTACATGTATTCTCTGTCTCACCCATTAGAATAGAAGAGCCATGAGAGCAGGGACCTGGGCTCTCTTATTCACTACTCTGTGCCAGCATTCAGAAGCACCTAATATAATAGAAACTTTTCTTTTTAAAGATTTTATTTATTTATTTATTTGACAGAGAGAGAGCAAGAGAGGGAACACAAGCAGGGGGAGTGGGAGAGGGAGAAGTAGGTTTCACGCTGAGCAGGGAGCCCGATGCCGGGCTCGATCCCAGGACCCCAAGATCATGACCTGAGCCAAAGGCAGATGCTTAACAACTGAGCCACCCAGGCACCCTAATAATAGAAACTTCCTAAATAGTTGGAGAATTAATGATTTAATGGGGGTCCTCCTCCCTCCTTGTAGATACAAAACATAATTCCTAAATCCTGCCTAGGAAAAGGATGCTGAGAAGGGGAACGGGTGGAAGGAAGAGCAGTGAAGGAAGGGGAGGAAACTCAAGTTTAGGGTTTAGCCCTCACTAGCAGGTTTCCAAGCCAGCACTCTGCTACCTGCTTTACAGATGCTATTTTGCTTAAACCTCACAACTCTCTTATGACGAGGTGTTATTTCCATTTTAAAGATGGGGAAACTCAGGCCACCAGCAGAGCAGGATCCGAAT
Source organism: Ursus arctos (assembly GCF_023065955.2). Classification (NCBI taxonomy): domain Eukaryota; kingdom Metazoa; phylum Chordata; class Mammalia; order Carnivora; family Ursidae; genus Ursus; species Ursus arctos. The sequence continues at coordinate 38,430,248 of NW_026622874.1, forward strand.
CCAGGTCTAGCTGGGCTCTGAAGACACTATGCTCAGTACTAACTTCATACATTCTGCACCCAGGGCTTCACTGGAAGTTCTGCCCCCGGGATGTTTCACCTGTTCCCGCCCCCCCCACCCCCACCCCCATAGTCGGGGGCCCTGATGGCCTGATCTGGAAGTCAGGGCTGAGGATGTGACCGCCTGAAGAGCCTGAGGGTCCTCCATGAGGGAAGGCAGGTGAGGAGTGGAGGTGTGTGGGAGCAGGAGGCCTAACTGAACTAAGCAGCACCCCGCCAACCCCGCTAGTCGCTTTGACAGTGGACCCAGAGACAGGTGGAGCCAAATTCCTCCAAAGAAGCCTAGGCTTCTCTGAGCTCCTGAAAGCTGCAGAGAAAAATTCACTAGTCCAGAACCCTCCCCCCAGTCGCCCTTTACCCGCCTCTGCCATCTTTCCAACCCAGCCACCCAGTGCAGGCCCTTGAGCCTGGGGCATAAAATAAATTAGGCTCAAAGAAATTGAGGGAAAGGGGTCAGGCAGGAAGTCAGTAAATAAGCCTGCCTTTTTCCTTAAGCTAGCTCCTGGCCTCTCTTCCTCCTTGCTCTCCCTCCCTTTCCAGCATTCCCTCACTCCTGCTGACAGATTGTCTTTTAATCTCATGAAACATTAACAAAACAAATGTTGATTGGGCACACACAAGTACAAAGTCTGAGGAATTAGGGGAAGAGAAGTCGATCGTGAAGGGCCACTTTCAGTACCTTAGCCAACGTCATCCTCACGATAACCCTTCAAGACTGATGTCACCTTCCCACCTGGCAGTAAAGCACTGGGACCTCCAGCGCTGTATGTTAATGACATAGCATTAATAAGGCCTCTGAGTCCAGAAGGTACTCAGGAAAGTTGAGGTTCTTCCTCGGGTAACGTGCTCACCGGCTCGGACGGGGGCAGAAACAGAATCACACCCGGTCCTGTTTGCTTCCAAACCCCCACAGGCTTTCTGTTCCCCACACCGCCCCGGGGCGAAGGGAGCCCTTTAGGGGAACTGAGAATCTGAATCCAAACCCCCGCTTTCTTTGCGGGTCATGGCGAAAGAGATCTAACAAACAAGAAAGCACAGCCTGATCTGGAGAGGACTGTGTATTACGGTCCAGGATTCTTGTTTATCCAACTTGGCAGACGTACGGATATCAGCTTCTCTTCCCCCGCCCCCCAGTCACTGTGCTTTGTGGCTGTAATGACCGTGCGTGCGCGCGCGTGCGTGTGTACAGACTTTATGCATGTAGACTGTAGATGTCCAAGGCCAGCGCCCTTGACCCCTCTGTCTTCTGTAGCTCTCCCAGCGCACTCCATCCAGGCTTTGCACGCTGTGGGCCAGCTCTGGTATGCTGACACCGTCTGACATGGGTCAGAGTCTCTTGCATAGAAAGAGAGGTTGAGGGAGGGTAGCCAGGTTAGAGGAGACACTCTGGGTGTCTGCTCAGATATACCTCTTCCTGCCTCGGCGTGGGGACCCCAAAGCCCCCAGCCTGCCAGATGTCCTTGGTCGGTGGGGCTCATATCCCTCCCCTGACTATCTGCATCTCCCGCTTGCTGTGGGGCCATTGCATGTTTACGTCTCCTCCTTGTTCCTATCTGGCCTGCCTCCCTCTTGCCAAGCGTCCCATCCACCCAAGCTCTTCTCCCTGCGGCCCTGCTGAGAGAAGGTGAGCACCGGGGGCAGTGCCGAGGGGGTGGGGAGCAGGCCCTGGGGCTTCACCGCTTAAAATCCATCGAATCAGTTAGTCTATACACACAGAAGAAGACATATAAAGTACGAGTAAGAGCAACAATGAAAACAAGTACCTATGAATCCCACCCCCTAATTTAAGGAATCGGTTAACTATTTTTTCAGACTCTGGACAGAGGCCCCTTTTCGACTCCAGGGAGAGATTTTTTGAACTTGTCTAACCCTCACTGGCTGTCTGCGGTCGCCTTCCCAGGTCCACAGGCCCCCATCACCTCTTCTGCCCTCTCCACCCCAGCCTCCAGGGCTATTTTGGGTGTGTACCAGTCGGGGTTAATCTCCTTAATCGTTGAGCCGTGCTGCCCAGGGCACTCCTGATAGGGCCCAGCTCTCTGCAAAGGGCAATCTGAGGGTTGTGCTGCCGGCCTCGGGCCTTCCCAGCATCCCCATCCCTGTAGAGAAGCCATGGACACTGGGCCACAGACTGGGCCTGGTAGGGGAGGGGAACCGCTAGGCTGTGTAAGCCAGAGACCCGAGGGGTGGGTCAGGAGGCTGGGTGACTGGCTGGTGGGGTGCTTCTGGTTAGCTTCTCAAGGGAGAACCTAAAAGAGCTTCCTCCACCCCCCAGGTCAGCTGCCCCCACTCCTGGCTGAGTGGAGGTGCTAATCCCCAGCCCCTGGTAACGCCAGGGAGAAGGACAGGGGAGCCAGGCTGGAGATTTTCTTTCCCACTTGGGAAGGAAAGAGACACATGAGTTGACCTGCTGGGATCAGGTTCCTGCAACCTGAGCCAAGCACAAGGGTTTCACTGAACTGCTGGCCACACACCTGCCCGGGCCTTTGTCTTCCACCTGGGCAGAAGTGGTGTCCCAGAAGGACTAGGGTTGAACATACAGGCTGAGAGGTCTGCCCCTTTAAAGGGAGGGAGGGAAGCCAGGGGTCAGCTCTACCAAGCCCCACCTCCCCCTCCTAATATTCATTCAACAAACAGAGGCTGAGGGCCACCTCCATGTCGGGCCCTATGTTAGTGCTTGTCCACCAGAATCACAGAAGCTGGTGAGGAAGAGAGATAAGAAAACAGGATGGGGCTGGTCCAGAGTGGCACTGGAATGTCTACACTTCCCGGCAGTCAGGGAAGACTACCTGGAGGAAGTGGTGCCTGAGACTGGGAAGGAGGCATGGGGGTGGGTTGGGGAGAGGAGTATTCACGAAGCAGGGGGTAAACCAATCCAGGACAGCCCTGGAGTATTCTGTCCACTGAGGGAGACACCGCCCGAGGCTCCTTGCCAAGTCTACACCCACCCAGCTCAATAGCCAGAGTAAGAATCTTGGGGCTCCTCCTCCCCCGGAGAAGTCAGAACTTAAGACCCAAACTGGGCCTGCCTTCCACTCTTAGTTTCTGTCTAAAAAAACAAACCACCATTTTGTTATGGAAAATGTCAAGCATACGAAAGTAGAGAGAACTGTGTAACGGGCACGCATGTTGACCCATCACCCAGCTGCCACAATTACCAACTGGTGGACTATATTAGTTCATCTATCCCCCTACCCTTGCCCACATTATTTTAAAGTAAATGCCCTAATCCTACAAGTTTTCCCCATAAATATTTCAGGATTTGCGTCTAAAAGGCAAGGATCCTGTAAAAAGTATGTCCATTATACCATTAGCCCACTTAAATGGAATTAACAAAAATTCCTAATGCCATCCCATATCTAGGCAGGTTACTTCCCTCATCCACACTTGGTTCTAACAGTTTGAATCCCGAGGCCACACTTGGTTTTACTGTTGGTGTTCCCAGTCCCGGGGGCAGGGACGAGTGTTCAGCCAGAGGAGATGAAGTGACGGCCCGCCGCTCCGAGGACATAGGCATAGGAGCTCTGAGCCCGGTCACGCCTCTGTGGTGGTTCAGTATGTGTGCCTTGTGATCCTAATTAGACAATAAATTCTTCAGGACAGGGGCTGGCATGACTGCCCTTTTTTGTACCCTGGTGAGGCAGAGGAGGAAGCATAGTCCTTCAAGCCCGGCTGGGTACTTGTTGCTGAGTGAACTTAGGGCAGTTACTCAACTTCTCTGAGCCTCAATTTTCTGCTCTGTGTCATGGGGATAAAAATACCTATCTCCCCAGAAGTGTGAGGCTTCGGTAAAGGAAGAGGTGACTAGGCTTCGCCTATAGACAGATGTTCCTCAGTAAATGGTCGTCCTGCGGCACTTCCTAGAGTCAAGTTACTCTGTTTGACTAACTTCCAGTCAGTTCCTTACAGGGAGCAAAGGCCACTTGCAGTGAGAGCTACGGCCAGCCCAGCAGCCTGGAGCCCCACCGGGAGCTGCTCCGTGTCTGTGTCAAAGGCCCCCCAGCCCGAGCATCCAGGTTTTGCTAGTTTATTGTTCCCTTTGGCCCCCCGTTGAGCAGACAGGCCTAGTTTGCCCTCAGACGGAAGGGAGGGGGCTGGGCAGGGGTAGACATCAATGAATTAATAATTTCATAGCTGCCGTTTATTGCGCATTTATTATTTGCCAAGCCCGGCGCTAAGCGCATTGTCCTCTCCGTTTTTACAACAACCCTACGGGCTGGATACCGTGTGGCTGAGGGAAGGGACACAGTGCAGGTAACGTGTAAGTTACCTAGTTACACTATTAGCAAGAGACGCTGGTACTCCAACCAGGCTTTTCTGGCCCTCAAATCCAAGTTCTTAATCCCACACTTACTAGCTTGGTACTGGTGCTTAAGAAGTCACTTCGTAGGGTTCATTGCCATTCATCCAGACTTACAGAGATGGTTCTGCTCGTGGCTTGGGATGCAAACGCCACCCAGCCACTCTGCCGGCATATGCCCTTGGACTGGATGAGGAAGAGTGGGAACGGCCTATCCCTACAAGGGAAAAATGGCGCTGAAGCCATCTTCTCATACCAAGGATGTACACACACACACACACACACACACACACACCCCACCCTCCATTCCCTGACTCGGACTCTGTCTGCAGAAACAAGTGTGTACCTGGCAGGGGTGAGGGAGGTGGGGCCGGGGAGGTGAGGCTGGTCATGGTTTCAGTGGGCTGAGGAAAAAGCCTTTTGAAAATGCAGTTTTCAGGAGCCCGACAGTCCCTCACACTCTCCACAGCTGAAGCATTTTGCTTTGGGATTAAGAATGTTCTGCATTTGGGGGCACCTGGGTGGCTCAGTGGTTAAGCGTCTGCCTTCGGCTCAGGGCGTGATCCCGGTGTTCTGGGATCGAGCCCCACATCAGGCTCCTCTGCTGGAAGCCTGCTTCTTCCTCTCCCACTCCCCCTGCTTGTGTTCCCTCTCTCACTGGCTGTCTCTATCTATGTCAAATAAATAAATAAAATCTTAAAAAAAAAAAAGAACTATGACACTGAAAACCAACATATTAAAAAAAAAAAAAGAATGTTCTGCATTTGACTTTAGCCTCGGGAGTATCTTTCTGCATACCAGAAGCCACTGGGCACAGAGTCTGGGGACTAGGAGTGAGGGAAGAGGAGGGCCGGGCCCCAGAGTGAAAGTCGGGGGTCCAAGTGGGGGATTTACAGAGATGCCAAAGCCTTGGGTGTGCTGCATGGCTTTCGTGACATGTCCTGATAGCTGTCTTGAAGTACCAGGCCCTCACAGGGAGTCCCCTATATCCTCTCATCTTTTCCGTAAACGTTCTAGTATTTGTTCGTCATTATCCGAGTGGCGTCAGAGGCGATCCCCTTGCCCACAGGGTAATGAATTCCTGAGCCTTCTGACTCCCCTCACTCCCAGCGTCTTGGTGACGCCTTAAACATGGGCCCAGGGTGGTAGGGACAGAGACAGAGGTCCAGTTCCCCTACCTCACTTTCCCTCACCCCTCCTCCCCCATCCCTTCACTGAAGGAGCCAGGGCTGTGTCCGCAAACGTGCTCTGTGACTAGTGTCCGGGACAATCTCCTACCCAGCCAGACACGTCACAGGAGTTCTGGGGGATACTATTGCCTTTCTCATTTCCTTTGGGAGGATGAACACATCACGGGAAGCTCTGGGTCTTGGTTTCCATAGAATTAAAACAAAGGACAAGAACTGAGACTGAACTTTCTCATGCAAGAATCCAGAAGGACAAGAGACGTGGCCCGTAAGAACCGGCTCACAGAGAGAGGACAGCTTGCCCACTAACCCCTCTGTACAGCGGACAAGGAACTCCGACAGTCACACTCAGGTGGAGGCTAGTCTAGTTCGCCCCAAGAAAACTCACATATGAATACATGGTCCCCCGTGCCAAGCCAAGAAAACAAAAGGCAGGTTTTGCTTAAAGCCCATCCTAGACGTCAGCAGATGTTTCCAGAACGGCCCTGCTTGCCCTTGCCCCTCCTCTGTCTCCCCCTCAAGGCAGAACCCCGCTGGGAAATATCTTTATGCCCCAGCAAAGGGGACTTGCTGACTTATAAAAGGACTTATGACCAAAATGAGGGGATGCTCCCTCAAGATGTTCGTCTAGGAAGTGCAAACCCCAGCTTCCCTGGGAGGGAAACCGAAGCCATCAGGTGAAGATGCATTTCGCACCTCACAGACCCCTGACCCTTGGCTCCCATTGCTTTGGGACGCCCATCTGCTGCTGAGCCTCCTCAGATGGTCTATGTGCCATGAGTTGCCCACAGGGCCAGAGGGCTTCAAAATGAGCAGTTCTGCAAGGAGGCCTGACTTTCTTTTCTGGGGTGGCTGCCAAGAGACTGCAAGCATCATTCTATCCTCTGCCCCCTCCCCCACAATGGATGAAATGAATGTGCAGGGGGAAAAAAAAGTGCTGGGGGCCAAGGATGGAGTCAACTTGACAATGAACGCTTCAAGGACATTCTCCAGCTCCCATTCCACCAGCAGCCCTGTCTGCTACTGCGGGATGTTGAGTTCTCCCAACAGAGCCAACTTGTGCTTTGGAACAAAAATTATGGGAAAGAGGTTCACACTGCCCGCTCAGAGGATGGTAATCGGTTCTGAATTGTTACATCTTTTGCCAGCAAGACCTTTTCCTCCGAGGACAGAAGCATCCTGGTCACGAGTTCGGGTCTCCCTCCCCTCCCTGCCCTCCCCCCTTCCCTCTAGCGTATTGCACACTCACATCCATGGACATCTCCCTCTGAATAAGTTTCTTGGTCTCCTTTTCACAGAAGTTGAGCATGGCTTCCCGGTTGTACGTGCCCAGCGGCGGCTTCTCCGTCTGGTTTCTCTGCCGCAGGCCCACGGGAACGCTCCCGTCCGGGTCCACCACGTCCAGCTCCTTCTCCAGCTCTTCCATCTCCTCGGGAGACAGGGTGGACAGCAGGCTGTCGATGTCGGGGTCTTCACTCACCTGCCGGCGGTACTTGGCTACCTTGGACATCTTGGCAAAGTGGGCTATGGCTCTTGGGGGGCCGGGGGTCTACGGGAGTCCTGGGGGGCCGTGAGGGGCAGGCACAGGCTGGTCTGGACGGAGCAGAGTGGGCTTGGGCGCAGACCCCCAGCTGATAGAGGACGCGGCTCCTCCGCCCTGCCCCGCAGTGCCACAGGTGCCCGAGCGCTAACTGTTAGCCTGCTCCCAGCCCAGGGCTGGTGGACCCGGGCTGCTCTAACCCGCGGCCAATGAGGCTTGACGACTGCCGGGCCCTGAACCGAGAAGCCAATCCCCACGCAGGGGGCGGGCCTGCCTCGCTGTCAGAGCTGTTTGAAACTTGAGGACATTCCAGGGAATCTTGGAGCTCTGTGTGACCAAATTTAGTACAGAGCATTTAGCCTTTTAAAGACAAGGGGGCCACGCAATGAGAAAAAGATACAAAAATGCAGAGGCTGGCAGAAGCTGCTCAGAGCCACAGGAGAGCCAGAAAAGCGGGGACCGGGCCGTGGGGGGTCAGAAACAGGCCGGCCCCAGGCGCGCCCTGCTCAGGCTCATATCTGACTTCTGCATCCCGGCTGGATGTTGCCGTGGTCGGTGCGGGGTCCACTGCCTCCTTTCTACTGTATTTGGTAATGTGCTGGGGGACTCCCGGTTGTTTACAGCCGCGGGAAAGATACGCGAACTACCCGCCCACCCATTCTCTCTGCGCAGGAGAACCTGAGCGCCCAGTATCAGAGGCTCAGCCACTTTTGGGGGGGTGGGGGTGGGATAAATCTTCACTGTGTACCCAAACTGAAAACTGGTAGGCTGTTTAGGGTGAAAGTATGACCCGCACAAGTCAGGGAACTCTTAAAGGACTGTCCATTTCCAGGAAGCACCAAGGCTCTTGGGAAGAGGGTTCAAACCTCCCTGGTTCTCATCTGCTTCTTCCCCTGCTGGGGCATCGGTACATAGACCTCCTTGGGGAGGGCCGAGCAGGAGCCGGCAGGCTGCCACCCACATATAAATCCAGGGCACGATTGAGTGTGTCTTCAGGGAAATATAATTCTGGGCTGTTGGGAGGGATACTATTGCAGCGGGCCTGGCATGTTTCATAAAAGGGCTTTCCACTGCTCATCCATCAAGCTGCCTGCACAAGTCACAGAGACACTCAATCTCCTGCACCCCCCCCCCCTCCTGCCACAAAATCCCTTCTAGAAGCCCTGGTGTAACCCATCAGGGTAGATGCTTCGATCTTTCCTGGCGTCTTTCCATCCTAAGCCAGAGAGAGACAGTCACCTGATCAGCATTTCCTGAGTCCAGGGATCGTCTGGGACAAAAACTTGGCCCTGCCTTTAATGCCCACTAGTCCAGCTTCAGGTTAAGGCTGAGGAGGCGATGGCACTGACGGACGGGACTGGAGCGCAGAGGTGAGGCAGGTAGCCTGAGAGGCAGGGTGGAAGATGGGCTTGGAGAACCCTGGAGGTTGTCATTTTTAAAAGGCAGTCATCATTCTATCGGTGAGCTGGGAAGCGTGTATCTACTGAGTGCTTACTATGTGTCAGGCGTGGTCCTAAGGGCAAGACATGTAACTAAGGATAGAAAATCGGGGTGTCTGGCTGGCACGGTCGGCAGAGCATGTGATTCTTGATCTCAGGGTCATGAGTTCAAGCTCTATGTTGGGTGTGGGAACTACAAAAGAAAAGAAAAGAAAAGAAAAGAAAAGAAAAGAAAAGAAAAAAGGAAAAGAAAAGTCAATGGGACCCCTACCTTCTTGCAGCTTACTTTCCATCAGTGAAGATAAATAATTTCAAATAAGTCATTAAAAAATTAAAAGCCTACAAAATGCCTCAAAAAAGAAGTCCAGGGGCCGTAAGGAAGCACAACAGGGGAGGCTGGAGAGCAAGATGGTTTCCTAGTTCAGCCTGGGCCCTCCAGGCCAAAAGCCCTGAGGTATTGCTACTCACCGGTCTCGTGGCTGAGACGTGGCTTCATCATCTGTGAATAAGGACAGCAGTGGTACCAACCTTGTAAGGTTGTAGTGAACATCAGGTTCAAACATACACATGAGACAGTGAGTGGCTAGACTCTATTTTGTAGGAAGCAGTCAGGGTGGGCAGCCCAGAGAGTATAGCAAAGGGCTTGAGCTAGCCTGAGATGGGCTTTAGCTTGATCTGTTGGATGGAAAGGACACTGCCTACCCCTGCCAACAAGCCGCTAGCCCAACCCCACCCCTACTCCAGTCCCTCCTTGGGTCACTCAGTCTTCACTCTCACTCTTGCCCAGCAGGAGCTTTCTGGAAGAGGCATCATATCCTGGGATCCCTGGCTCTGGAACCATCTTGGCCAACCTCTAGTCCCCAGTCCACTAAGAGCAGCTCTCTTTCCAGCCTCCAAGGATTCTTCTTTCTTAGGCTTTTTGCCAGTGGTGTTCACTCCTCCCAAAGAGCAGTCAGGGCCTGAATGCAAATTACCGCCTTCAACCCCAGGGCAGCCTTTGTACCATCTGGTCTCAGTGGCCTTCTCTCTGGGGCCAGTGGTCTCTGCTCAGGGAACACACTCAGAAAATAAATCCAGAGCTTCCCAACTTCAAGGCAGGACTCATCGCCTCCTAACCAATGTTTCTGCAGACAAACCCCTGCATCTTCTCTGCCTCGGGTTCCGCAATTCCAAACAGCTGGCTCTTCTGATATGACTCAGTCCGAAGCTGTTTGCCCCCTCGGTCCCCAGGGACTGTGGGCTCACAGACTCTGAAAGTCTTCCCTTGAAAGGCATCACAGTGGAGTCCGGAAGATTCGGGAACACAGAGCCCATGAGCACAGTCTCCTCCAGCTCCTGCAGTGAGGGACCAGTGCCCCCCGACTCTGTAGGGGGCAATAATTACCCCAGCTCAGAAGCCACTTCCATCAGAAACAAATACATCTTGAGTGTCAGGGGATTCTGGCATAGCCTACCCCGCACGGTGTTAGGATGAAGGGAGAGAAAGGAAGAAAGAGAGACCCCCAGTCTTGTAGCCATATACGTGGTGGTGGTCATGATGAGCATAGGGAACCAGAGCCAAGTTAACTGATGCTTCGGGTGGCTCTTCCTTGGGCTGGATGACCAGGAAAGGCACATTTTCAGGAATCTGGGGTGGCAGTGTGGGATAGCCGATAAGACCACAGGCTCTGGAGTCAAATGACGTGGGCTCAAATCTGAGATGTGCGACCTTGAGTAAGTTATTTGTCCTCTCTGAGCCTTCTGGGCCCCAAGTGGAACGTGAGGACATTAAAAGTCCCCACTTGAAGGGAAAACAAGTGCCTCCAGCACAGGGTAATGGGGTTGTTAAATAGATTAGAGAAGATAATGCATGCTGAGCGCGTCACAGCATCAGACACATTGTCAGCACTCAACGTATGGTTAGTCCTTACAGAATCACACTGGTTCTCTTCTGGGGTGGGGGGGGACGTTGGGAGTTTCTCTAGAGCAGCAGACTTCGTCTCTGGAAGCAAGCCACTGGGCTGGCCCAGCACTCCTGAGATGAGTGGATATGAGTAGAAGGGAGCTCTGAGACCATGCTCGCCAGACTAATGTTCCCCCTGGAAGGAGAGCAAGGGGGAGGGCAAGAGGGTAGACGTAAGAGCTTGCCTCCCCCCCCTCACCCTGACTAAAACCTCTCTGCCCATCAAAGAGGCGCCAGGCACAGACTGCATCCCTAGACCCAAGAGTCGGCTGTGGTGCTGGCCTCACTTGTCCATGCCAACTTGAGTGTCTCAGCACTGGGGAGTTTGGAACCGCATACATGGCCTGTGACCTTTGGGTAGACAAAACTCTTTAGGACTCCCACAGCTTCTGGCTCAATGGAGCTCAACCTACGTAGGTCCAGGAACTTCAAGGGTACTGAGCGGTTGGGAGGGGCAGATTCTGAAAATGGCCAACTCCCTTCCTCCATAGGTTGGGTCTGTGTAGAAAGAAGCATTCCTGGTTCTTTTACTCATTTGTGGTTTATTCTTTTGCACACTCCCCACAAAAGTTATTTCAGGCTTCCTCCTTACCCTATGACCTCACTGTATCCTTCTAGAATGAACTCCTTCAGCTATATTAATACAGGAGATAAAACTCTAATATGTCTTCATTACCCTGGAAGGGAAACAAATCTGGCCCAATGAGGGAAGGGAGCCATCTCTGCCTTTACTATCCTGTAATTAAAACTGCTCCAGAGGAAATCCCTGTCTCTAGCTCTCTAAGGCTTGGAGAAACATTCTTAAAACAGAACCTGAAGGACGTTAGTTCTAAATGTGTAGACAGATGAAAGATCCCTGGAGAACTGCTCCTGACACAGCTTACTCCCCCAGCCTTGCTTCTCTGTCATTCTCTACATCTTCTGCCCTAAAACTTTATCACTTGATATAGCTTTGTTCTCACTGCTTTAGTCTTTCTATTCTCCTGTGAGACCAGCAACCCACCCAGTTCCTGCCCATACCTTTGCTGTTGTCATTCCCTCTACCTCTAATGCCTGACTTTCTCCTCCCCACCGATCAGAATCTGACCATTCTTCAGACCGTGGCTTAAATGCCAGTTGATCACACACATTTTGTGAGCACACTCAGACCCCCAGGGCTCCCTCTCTCCTCTCAGTGCCTCGAGCACTAACCATGTTCTATGTCACACATTTTGGCATTTTATGTTGACCCAACTATTCCTCAAGAGTGCATTCTTTCTCCCCAAGTACATTCTGAGGACCCAGAGGGTAGCAACCATACCAATATTTTGTGTACTCTCTCCACCCTAATCCTAAAACTAGGACAATCCTGAGCACAGAGTGAGGGTCTTATAATTGACTTGGGTTATAATCCCTCTAGTTTCTCTCTTGGTTCAGCATTACCTGTGCACCCTTGATATCTATCAGATGGTCATCTCTCACCAACCTTAGGCTTTATCAGTGGCCCCTCCCCCAAGAATGGTCTGACTGTACAAGAGTGAAAGGTGAATAAAAGCTAACTGTGGGGGATGGCAGGGGTGGATAATCACTTCAGAGTGGGGAAGAAGGCACCAGTGCCCTGCCAGACTTGGCTACTTCATGGAGCTCATCCATCCAGGTGGTTCCTTGAGGCACGAGGGATGATCTCCCTTTCTTCGCCTTGTTCCTTACCTTGATCTCACCTTCTTTTCCCCTTGTAGGAAGGAAAATCTCACAGCAAAACAGGCCCCAAAGTCACAGTTCTTTTAGTTCACACATTGAACTATTTTCCCCAAAGCAATACCCAGAGGACCTAGATCACAGGGGGTTCCAGCAACAGTCTCCAACGGGGCCCAGAACACTAACTTTCACCAATATACCCTGCTGTGTTGAATCACCAGTTCAAACTCCCCTCGCCTTTATTGTGACTTTTCTCCCAAGGACCCCTACTCCTTTCTTCCATCATTCCTCCATGTCTTTGACCATTCTTTCGGTGAGGGCCACGACCGTTCCTTAAACATCTTTCAGACTCACTAGGAGGAGATTAGAGTATCTAGTTCTTTTCTTCCAAGTTCTTTTCTTCATCATCAGATGAAAATGGATATTTTTGAGGGAGGGGTGACATCTTCCCCCTCTGGCCAACAAAGGCTAAGTCCAAGGCCCTACCCAGCCCAAAATGTCCCGGTACACCCTGTTATCTGTTGCAGTTAAAAGAAAGCAAAGAGTGAGAAGTCTAAGAATGCTCGCTGGCCATCTGAGCAGTGCCTCCCAGAACAGAAATGGACTTTCAGATAGGGACTGTTAGAATGGCGTGAGCTGGAAACCACAGCCTAGAGTCTGGCCCTCAGCTTTGTAAACTCACAAACTCAGTATTATCACCATCCCTGGTGATTGATTCAAAAGAATCCAGGTCACAAGAGGCAGATGCATAAACTAGTATAACTACCAAGTGGACAGGAATAGTTTTGAGCACAGGCCAGGGAATTCTCTCTTAAAGGAAAATCTATTCAGAAACAAAATAACAATCAGAAGGCTGCATAATGAATATTGAATAAGAGCAAAGGGAGGTAGCTAGAGCTAAGGAATACTTCACTTGGGTCCTGGTGAGAACAGAAAAAAATATCCTTGCCCCATGAGAATGCCAATGTCTACATACTGAAATATTCATACCCGCTAGGTCTGGGATGCTGACTAAATATCAAATTCTGGCTCTCTGGCTCCTCTTGTTGCCCATCTCCCACATTCTCTCTTCAGCCCGTGCAATTAATTAGATTTAAAGATTCTTAATTACAGTCACATTCCGCAAAAAGACTTCTTGGACTTTTTACACATAAAAATCAGATGACTAGTGTGAAGTGTTCTTTTCACATAAGGATACACTTTACCGACAATCTTCAGTTCTGTGGAGGGTTTAGTTTATCTACTTACCTTATTTTCAAGATTTTGTGGGTACCTCTCTTCACTGCAGTTCCCTATGAACTGCACTAATTTTTCCATAAAATAAATATGTACATATTTTTAAAAATTATTTATTTGAGAGAGAGAGAGAGAGAAAGAGAGAGTGAAAGATATCAAGAGCAAGGGGGGGGGGAGGGTAGAGGGAGAAGCAGACTTCCTGTTGATGAGGGAGCCCAATTCCCGGCTCTATCCCAGGACCCTGGGATCATGACCCGAGTGGAAGGCAGGCGCTTAACCAACTGAGCTACCCAGGCACCCTAAATATATACATATTTTAAAGTCAATCTCAAAAGGAATAGAGAAGAGTTCCTTTAACAGACATCACATCACTGAGGTTTTGTGGACTATAAGCTAAAAGAGGTCGATGGGTTCCCATCCTTTTGGTGTTCTCTTTTCTGAGCTAAACAACCCTCACATCTTCTGGTGATCTTTTAGAGGGTGCACAGGAAGCGGTCCTGTTTTTGTCCCTTCAATTGACAGCCCCAAATTGGTCACCGCATTCAAGATGGCCCAGGTAAGTTCACTTCAAAAGCATTTATCGAACATCTATCATTTTCCAAGCACTGTGACTATAAGGACTCTGACGCAGTCTGTCCTAATCCTGCTCCTGCTCCGTGTAGTTGGTTAAGAGTTTCACAAACCATCGTGAATTAGCTAATATTAATTCCCAACTAGCAGCCAAGGTACTAAAAACAAACAAACAAAAGAAATGTATTTAGGAAATTTGGTGAACCCTAGCTGAATGATGCCAGGTTTATCTCGGTCTACGGAGCCTTCAGTGACCCGGTAACCTGAACTCCTCGCCATCAGGTTCCTCCCGGTCCACGTAGCCCAGACTCGTAGCCTTCGAGGACCTAAGCGGGGCCACCTCTGCCTCGCGGCGTCTCTGCCCCGCCCCCACGCTGCCCTGAAGTCCAGGCCCCCATTGGTTGCGGGAGGAAACGGTGAACCAATACACATAGACCTTAACGCCCTCCTCTCGAGATCACTTCCGCCGCTGGGGTCAGGCTCCGCCCAACTTGCCCGGCATCACTCGCGCAGGTGGAGTCAAGATGGAGGAGTACGCGCGAGAGCCTTGGTGAGCTTTACCACTCTTCTTGCATTCCTCCTACCCCTCTGCCTGTGGTCCTCGTCCTCCCCTGTGTGGTGCCCGGAGGTGCAAGCTGAACTCAGTCGCAGGCTTGTCGACGTGGGTTTGGTAATCATAGGCAGCGCCGTCTAGAGCAGCCAGTCGGCTTACCAGCCCTGTGTTCCCCGGGTCGCGTGTGGCAGCCTCGCCGCCAACAACCCGGCACCTTGGTGACCTTGCGTTGGATGAGGAGGGCCAGGCTTGGGCTTGATGGAGCCTCGGAACCTGCTCCCATCCTAGGGCATAGTTGATCTTGTGCGGGGTCCATAATAATCCTGTCTGTCTGCTGAGGTGACCTTGGACGCGTCCCCATGTCTCGCTTTGCTCAGTTCCTGTGTTGAGGAATGGACAGTAGGCCTCTGAGGGGGATGCCATTCTTAAGGCATTATTCGTATCGTGACATGTGTCCGCAGGGCGAACCATTTCAAATGTATAGAACAGAGATTTTATCCAAAGGGCTTGGATAAGCACCTGTAGGCAGGAGCCTCGTTTTCATCCTTCGAATTCCCCCTTGGGGGAGAAGTGCGACGAGGATTATCTGGAAAATAGAGATAGTAGCATGTGTTCTTTGAGAAACCATGAACAGAAATTCATGTATTCAATATTCGAGTGAAGTCTCTGTGGTCACCATTTTAGGGGTTCAAAGAGTAACATCATGAATAAATCAGGCGCATACATAGTTATAAAACGGGTAATTGCTGTCAGAGGTCTCAGGTTGCCTAAATTTAAGGCTTCTGGGGGTCTTAAGAGAGAAATCAAATCTTGTTATTTGGATTAATCACCTGCTTATTGGGCTAAAGCAAAAGCAAATGTCCTCAATTTTGTGAAAGTGCCTGGGACTTTATATTATTACCTTGTCAACAGTAGCCATGTTACCTGCTTTGTGCCTTTTTTTTTTTTTTTTTTTTTTTAATGAAGTGGGATACAGGGCATGTTTCAGCACCTCCCGGCTCTTTAAAATTACCAAATGTACTTATCCCCCTTCCTAAATTGTGCTTACACATGCAGAATTCAGCACATTGTAGACTGTTGTTACCAGCTGCTGTTGGATATGGTATAATGACACAGGCTGGCAGAAGGATAAATTTTTTAACTTTGTTGAATTAAGGATGGTATAAGAATAATGAGTTTTCATCTACTGATTGATTAGGTGGTCCCTTTGCTTTCTTTTAGTACATATGTCCTGAAGCAATACAGTCAGTTTTCTGGTTAGTTTTGTAGTCAAACTTGCTTTGATCTTCTGTACTGCCTTGTTTGGTAAGAGCATTTTCTCAAATCCTCCAAGCTCAAACTATAAGAATCTTTTTCCTTCCTCCACCCCGCCTCCAAACATGTACACCATATGCTGTCTGAATTGTTTCATAACTCTGCCTTTCCATGCCTATTGCCACATTCTTACCTGGCATCCTTAACGCCTTTTGCAATAGCTTCCTAATTGCTCTCCTTACCTCCACCCCCCTTTAATACATCATATGGACTTAGTCATCCTTAATGCTTCCTTTTACCATATGTTTCTTTTCAAAAACCCGTAGTCCATATGATATAATGGAAAGGATTTGGAGCTTTGGAGTCCTACATTTTGTATTTAAATTGTGTTGGTTACTACCTATATGATCTTGGGTGAATTACTTAATCTCTGAGCCTCTGTTCCCCTGTAAAATGGAGAGGAGACAGAAATACTCTTTTTCACAAAGTTAAAAACTTAGAGATTCTATTGGAGAATAACCTAACTTTCTTGAAAATCATAGGTCTTACTTCCATGGAAGGCATCTGAAACATAGTTGATACTTAATAAATGATAATCATGTTATGTTACTTGTGTTACCTGCATTTGTCTAGTATTTCCATTCTTTTATTTTTTATTATTATTTTTTCAGATTTTATTTATTTGACAGAGAGAGACGCCGTGAGAGAGGGAACACAAGCAGGGGGAGTGGGAGAGGCAGGACACTGGGATCACGACCTGAGCCAAAGGCCCATGCTTAAAGACTGAGCCACCCAGGTGCCCTTCCATTCTCTTAGAGTCTAGCTTCAGCTTTCCTTTTGTGTAGCCCATCCCTTCTCTGCAGGAACATTTTGATTTAGCCAGAGTTCAGAAACTATTCCCATCTTGCCTTTGTTTTAGATATCTCTCTTGGAATACTCTGGCTGCTCTCTGATCTGAATCCTGCTGTTCTTTACTGATTTTTTAAATCCCCAACTAATAAGATCATTTGGACTAGATCTTTTAAATACTGACCCACCACTCAGAGGGAGCCGCTAATTCATTCTCCTTTGTCTTTTCTCTATACTTGCTATTAGTGTTTCTACCATTTTAAAGCAATTTCCTAATCCTTTTTAGTCTCAAGCACTGCTTCTTAAACTATTAAAGTGAAATTAAGTCACCTGGGATCGTGTTGAACTATCAACTCTGGTTCATTAGGTCCTGGGTAAAGTGTTGAGAGTCTGCAGGTCTAACAAACTCCCAGATGTTGCTGATTTTGCTTTTAGGATCACAAAAGAAAGCCTTGGTTAGCAAGGCCCGAAAGCATCCTGCTGACAGTTGGACTGTGTGCTGCATGAGATAGTCATTCTGTACAAGATCCTGATTTGTATTATACTTGAAAAAGAATATGATGTTTTGACTGCAAGGTTTTGTATTCCTGTCCACCAAAGTCAGAAATTACTCATTCAAATTCTCCAGCAGCAACTACACTGAATTCACAAGTTTACTTGAGCAAGTAGATCGCCCATGGGTTCATTATGTGGCATTTCACCCTTGAGACTAAATCAAATAAATTGCTTTTGGTTACAGTGGGTCTAAAATGAATTTAACCAGGGACACCTGGGTGACCCTTGGTTAAGCATCTGCCTTTGGCTCAGGTCACCCAGGATGAAGTTCCACATCGGGCTCCTTGCTCAGCAGGGAGCCTGCTTTTCCATCTGCCTGCTGCTCCCTCTGCTTGTTCTCTCTCTCTCTCTCTCTCTCTGATAGATAGATAGATAGATAGATAGATAGATAGATAGATAAATAAATAATCTTTTTTAAAAAATGAATTTAACCATTCACAGACTTTTTTATAAGCCAGATTCCTAGAATAGTAGTTCTGTTCTGATCACATATTCAGATTTCATTGTGTTGTGTAAGTTAGGTTGCTACATTTGGAAACTGGGTTTACAAATATAACCTCTAATTATTGGAGATTAGAGTATTCCAGTGTGTTAAATGGCCCTAATACAAACTAAAGTTCCAAGTGCTAATGGGACTCCATAAACCCAGAAAGAATTTCAAACTTAAAAAAAAATTTAAATTGGTCTCCCTCTGCCCCTATTGAATGTTCATTTGGGGGGGGGGGGAGTGGCTGGTGGCATCTCAACTTTAAATTTTACTGCAGCTGGAGAGCTTACTTTGATCCCTGGGAGATTGGATCAGCATTGATTGTAATGTAATTTCCTACATAGTTGTTTATTCACTTTTCTTCAGTGCCCAACTGTTAATAGATGTGCTAATTATTAAATGAAAATTAAGTACTGTTAACAGTAGGGAGTTAAAACCAGTTCCATTCCTTATGGCTTGGAGCTGAATAGATACAGCTATGTTCAGAATCCTTGCGTCTAAATGTTTATTTTATTGGTTGCAGTGGGCCCTGCATTGGAATCTATTGCATTGATTACTGTGTTAGCAAAGAAAAATTTTATGGTTCATAAATGAGAAATACGGTCATCTTTTTTTTTTTTTTTTTCCCTTGTTCTTAGCCCTTGGCGAATTGTCGATGATTGTGGTGGGGCCTTTACGATGGGTACCATAGGTGGTGGTATCTTTCAAGCAATAAAAGGTTTTCGTAATTCTCCAGTGGTAAGTAGGTGAATGGTCTTATTTTATCATCACTTGAAACCTGGATTTGCTAATATCACCGGTTGGCCTATCAGTGGGCTGGAAATGTATTGTACTTCTACTGTATTTTTGGTTGCTTCTTTATAGGGAGTAAACCACAGACTACGAGGGAGTTTGACGGCTATTAAAACCAGGGCTCCACAGTTGGGAGGTAAGCAGAATTTTTCCATTTGTACTTCAGAATATCTTTTCTTGTTCGTTTGAAGATGAAGCTTAGTTCAGTCTAACAGCTTGTTAGAAATTACTGTCTCTGTAAGTTCTTCTGGATTTATGGTTTATTCGGAAAGTTAACTGGAATTGCTGCATCCATTCATTTGAAAATTTTGTCTCTGTCCTTCAAACGCTCAGTGGTATTTTGGTTTTGTTTTCTTTTTTCCTCTTATCCAAAAGGAAGACAGTGTGTTTAAAGCTTAGGTTTGTGAGAGTCAGGAGTGGTAGCTCCTGGGGTAGTACAGAGCTAAAGAGACTGTGATGTGAAGGATCGGGGTTTCATGAGAGAGAACTGACGGTGCTGCTCAGGCTCCTCGCCGGGGTTAGGCTTTGGATGTTGTGCAGAGGTCAGTGCAGAATTCGAAAAGAACTCATTACACTTTTTCAACGTGGTTATTCAGAAGTTGGGAGAAGAGAGATGATAAAACAAGCTTGGAGGCGGGGCGCCTGGGTGGCTCAGTCAGTTAAGCATCTGCCTTCACGTCAGGTCATGATCTTGGAGTCCCAGCATCGAGCCCGCATCAGGCCCCCTGCTGAGTGGGGAGTCTGCTTCTCCCTCTGACCGTCCCCCATCTCATGCTCTCTCTTTCACACACACACACACACACACACACACTCTCTCTCTCTCTCTTTCTCTCTCTCTCTCTCTCAAATAAATAAAAGCTTGGAGGCTATATTCATTTACAAAGATAGTCAGGTTGCAGAGACCATGTAAACATGAAAAAGACTAAATTCTGTTAGTCATTCCTTAGTAATTTTGTGTGACAGAAGAAATAGTCCTGTCTTTGTTTTTAGCGTATTTTTCTTTGGAAGACTAGCTAAGAGCTGCCGTTCATCGGGTGCTTGCTATGTGCTAAGCACTCTCCTAAGGGTTTTACAGCATTATTTTGATCCTCACACCACCACCAGAGGCAAGTATAATTATCCCCATTTTCCAGATGGGGAAATTGAAGCTGTGAGGGCTGAAGTGATGATGTATCTCTTTTTCCCTCTATAATAATTATACCCCTGGAAAGTAAAGAGTGACTGATTTTCCTTTGCTTTAATGGTTACCGTGTTGTTCAAGAATGATAGTAGTATTAAAGCACACACCGAACCCTGAACTCCCAGTATATGCAGAAGTCATACGGGTTTTTATGTCTTTTAAGAGGCTGCTTCTATCAAATAATGCTTTCTCGATGGATAAAAAAACAGTCAGGTAATGTCACAGCCAAGAGGAGCTTAAGGAGACGTGACCACTAAATGTAATTTGGTATCCTGGGACAGAAGGACATAAAAACTAAGCAAATCTGAGTTAAGTGTGGACTTTACTTAGTACTGTATTGATATTGGGTCATTAATTGTGCAAATGCACTATGGAAATGTAAGATGTTAGAAATCGGAGAAACTGGATGTGGGATATATGGGAATTCTCTGCTATCTTCACAACTTTTCTGTAACTCTAAATTCTAAATTTAAACACTCAGGGTAAAATAGAGGAAGACTAAGTTGTGGTATGAGTGAATTGGGATTGTTTATTACAAATCCTCGGGATTGGCTTTTTTAAGGAAACTATTGAGAAGTCTTTATGGTGTCTTGCTTTATAAAAATGCTGGGATGACATTTTCAATTTAATTCAGTGAGCATTTACTGAGCTTTTCCAGTCAAAATCCAGGGGACAGGCAACATGGGAAAATCATAGTTGTGTCCTGAAGAGCCTTATATTTTCATAGAGGAAATTTCGTGGGGGCTTTTGACACATCCCCATCATTCTTCAAGCATCTTTTGCATTTCGGAACAAGATACTCCAGGCTCATCTTGTATTTGTCGTGCCCTAACCATAGAGTCAGCCATTGTCTCCACAGAGCTCTGGTTCCTTTTAGTTGAGAATGGTATTTAGAAGCCAAAATCTGGGCGTGAAGCGTATCCTTGCTGTTGGGGTGTTGCTGTTCCCAGGCCTTCTTGGTAATAGAGCCTGGGAGGGTATATGTATATATGTAAACACACACTAACCACAAGATAAATATATATACCTGGGGGCACCTGGGTGGCTCAGTCGTTAAGCTTCGGCCTTCAGCTCAGGGCGTGATCCCGGCTTTCTGGGATCTAGCCCCACATCAGGCTCCTCCGCTGGGAGCCTGCTTCTTCCTCTCCCACTCCCCCTGCTTGTGTTCCCTCTCTCGCTGGCTGTCTCTCTATCTCTGTCAAATAAGTAAAGTCTTAAAAAAAAAAAAAAAAAATATATATATATATATATATATATATACACACACACACACACACACACCCCCGAATTTATATCTATATTATTACATACATATTGAAAATCATGAGTTTATACCAGGACCTCAATTCCAATCCAGCCACATAGAGTTTATTCTTACTTTCTCCCTCTTTATATGAATACCTCCATCCTTGCCCTGCTTGGGCTGTGGCACCTCGCAGCACGCCGCCCTTTCACGTGGATATACTCAGCTCTGTGCCAGGCTGAGGCCCCTTTCTTACCCTGTTTGGCCTCTGGCTCCTCACACTGGGCAGCCTCCTCCTGGTGGACAGCCTCCTCGCCCTGCTGGGACTCAGTCTCAGTCTCATCAGTAACCAGAGCTTACTCCGGCAGTTATTCTCTGAGGATGGGCAGGTTTCAGACTCTTGTGAGGGATTGGGAGAGTCTTGTTTGAGGAATTTAGTGAGGTAGTTCTAATATAGAGGCATCAGACCTCTCCCAGGCTGTAGAATTACCGAGTTAGAGGAAAGGACTAGTTTACTAGTTTATTTTTATGTAGTATGTGGTATCTAGTATTGGACCAGAAACGAGGGCTATGCTATACATCATCTGGTTATATCTGCTAGATTTAATGGATAATGTGAAAACTGAAAAAGGATTCTGGTAACGATCTGGTTCTGACATTTGTTGGAACCCAATGTATTGCCCTTACTAACATATCCCCACTATTTTGAGATTTCAGAGGGTAAAGAATAAAGTGACTCGGGCTCTTTGGGGGCAGTTTTTCTTCTTTAATCATAATAAATATAACAACTCTTCATACAGTGCAAGTCATGTGCATTCATGATAGAGGATTTGGGTAATAAAGCAGGCACGAAGAAATTAAGTCACGTGTCACGTCACCCAGAGATGCTGACAGTTAAAATCTTGGTGTTGTCTAAAATTTTGTGTGTTCTTGTGTATGTGTGGGTGTTTGTTTTTTATTTGACAACATTTTTACTGTGTTTAGGAAGAGTTTAAGTGCCAAGTAATTTGATTTAATGTGGTTTTTAGTTTCATGCTCAAGGAATAAAGACTAGAAAGGAGAGAGAGGTTAGGTAATTTCTCTCCCCTTGATGTGCCATAATTCTGTTTGTAGCATCCATTAGCCACCTTGGCATGATTGGCCTGCATCTAGAATACATTCCGGGATGGCTGGCTTTCTTTTGTGTCTCTGCGGGTGATTTGTATAGAGTGTGTATATGCTCAGTGACACTTAATGAAGAAAAGAAAAAATAGAGCTAAGGTAGAGCTATAAAGGGAGAAGGAGGGAAGAAGCGGGTGGCTTTGCTGTGTTTATTGCTTTTTAAACAGAGGTACTTGTTCTGAAAGGGAGATTTGGATTTGTTTAGCCTGACTCTTCTAGGCCTCACTTATTTCTTTTAGGCTTTGGGCCATTGCTAATTTTCAAGCTGGTACAATACAACCCACACTTTATTGGAAAGATAAGTATTCTGACTGCTGTTCAGTGCTTATCCGAACTTGTGTTTGCATGTATTTGGAGCGTGAGAGTTTTAAGAATATAGTGTTGTTATTTAAAGTTATTTTTGACTATAATATTTTAAATACAAAATGAAAAAATGAAATTTCTTTTGTTTTTAAATAAAATAGGTAGCTTTGCGGTTTGGGGAGGTTTATTTTCCATGATTGACTGCAGTATGGTTCAAGTCAGAGGGAAAGAAGATCCCTGGAACTCCATCACAAGTGGTGCCTTAACAGGAGCCATACTGGCAGCAAGAAGTAAGCAATCATTATTAAAAAAGAAAAAAAAGTAAGCAATCATTATAGACACACTAGTAAAAGCAAGATTTTTGGAAAACCTTATCTGTCTTAATTTAATGATATCTGTAATAAATAAAACTGAGCATTGCTTAATTTAGTTTCCATGTATATGGTGATTTGGGGGGAAAAAGGAAGAGTATGTATTTATTTGGAACGTTTAAGAATGAGAGAGCATAAGGTTCTGACCTATACAGTGGTTAAGAGCCGTTCAAGTTCCAATTCTGCCATTTAGTAGTGTGTGACCAGGCATTTTGCCAAACTTTTTGTGCCAGCTGTAGTTTCCTCGTCGGTACTCTGGAGTTAACAGTCATACCTGCCACATAGCATTGTTAAGAATAAAGAGCTTAGAACCATCTTCTGGATCTTTGGGACAGAAAGCAACCCAGAATTTGGGGGGGGCGGTTAGTGGTTTAGGCCAAGGATGAGTAAACTTTTTCTGTGAAGGGCCAGATGGTAAATATTTTAGCAAATACTTAGCTCAATGATTGTAACATGAAAGCAGCCATAGACTATATAAATGAATGAGCATGACTATGCTAATAAAACTACATAAACAGGCAATGAGCTGAATTTGACCTGTGGGCCTTAGTTTGTTGACACCTGGTTTTAGCCAGTGAGAAGGAGGGTTGGGAATGAGGGTAGCAGGTAGCCATATGCACAGCTCTTTCCTTTACTAAGTCTTATATTAAACTAGTTTTCTGGTAAAGTAATCTCTTTGTTTTTAATGTATTCAGATGGACCAGTGGCTATGGTTGGGTCAGCCGCGATGGGTGGCATTCTCCTAGCTTTAATTGAAGGAGCTGGTATCTTGTTGACAAGATTTGCCTCTGCACAATTTCCCAATGGTGAGTCTTCTTCCTGCTTACTACCGTAGCTCAAACACTGGAATGGCCTCTTGATATTTAGAGAGAACCTGTCTTTCTGCTAAAATGTGGTAGTGTGTGATTTTTACATTTGCCATGGTTAGTGAGGGTTATGAGAATAGGCCCTGGTTCTACTTGAAAATGTAGATGTGGATACGATTATTGTGTTTAGCCACAGTAACCAAGATGCTTTGGTTAGATGGTTCGCTGTTGATCTTTCTTACAGTTCTCAGGTTTTGTCAGTGCTCATGTGCTTATTCTAAGAAATTGCCAGTCATTTTGGAAGTTCTCGAAGGAAGGTCCTTGCAGATGTGTAACAATAATGGCAGTCTGTCACAACCTCTTACTGTACATGTATGTATGTAGGCATTGTTCTGGATGCTGGGGTATAGTGGTAAGCAAGGACTTAAATTCTGGTGGGAGGAGACCAACTAACATGTTAACAGGTAAATGAGATTTGATCGTGTTGCTTGCTTTGAAGAGAATGAAATAGAGTGGTAGAAAGTGGCTATGTTTGGGAGGGTCACTGAACGGTTGGCAGGGAAAATTTTTCTGACAAGTTGGTAAAATAATTTGTTGCTAATTGTTCCTTTTATTTGATATATAGGGAAAAGTAAAATTGTGGGCTAAGTGATCATTACATGGTCATGTAATATCTGCTCGGCTGTTAAATTGTGCACCTTCTGGTAACTGCAGGAAACTTCAGTTGTCTGTAAAGAAGCAAAAACATAATCATGAGGATTTTAGTAGGAAAAATTTGACCTGGCATTTGGGGAAGGAAATAGGCCGAATAGCGACACAGGTTGAAAATTATTTTTGGAGCTTGGAAAAGATTCAGCATAGAGTTAGGAAGAGATCACCGCTCCCAGTTTGATTTGATTTCCCTGAGGCGCCTAGCAAGAGATTCACAGTGTCTTTTTGGCACAGTTGTCAAACACACTGCTCCGTAGATGCCAGGGATGATCTGGGGACCTCCTGGATCCTCTCACCTTCTGTTCCTGCTTTTTAATCATTACTTCTGAGTTAATAATCTCTTCTGATGGGCACATCCTAATTTTGCTTTTTAGTTTGTTTTTATCACTTTAGTGTGAAAGGCTTCACATAGAACATCAGAAAGGTTTCGTTTTTTCAGAAAATCAGAAACATATAACAAAAACATCAGTTACATTGTCTTTTTTCTTTTTTTTTTTAAAGTAGGTTCTTTGCCCAGCGGCTCGAACTCATGACTCTGAGATCCAGAGTCTCATGCTTTACTGACTGAGCCAGCCAGGCACCCCAAGTTACATTGTCTTATAGAAATTAGTCGAGGTTACTTTGCTTAGCCTTTTTTCCTCAGAGGAAATCTTTAAAAGAAGTGCATTTTATTTGAGACAAGAGATGTATTTCTGAAAAGCTGTGTTGGGAAATCTTTGAAGAGTTAATCATATTTTTCTAATTAACTGACATGAAAAAGTTTTTAAAACAGTGGAAAAAATGAGGTAAAACTGTATCTAAGTAATAACGGTTATCTTTGGTTTACCTGTTTCACCCAGTATCTTCTCTAGTTTTTTGAAATAAACAGATAATGCTTTTATAGTGAAAAAAAATATATATATCATTGGATTGAAGCATTGGAAAGCTTCAGGGAATTTTACCACTGCCCTCTTTCTCTCTTCTTTACAGTTATGTTTTAGTCTGCTTTAGTTTCACTGAGGAAAATAATTGTGATTATTCCCATAAAAGTTTTGTTTTGTTTTGTTTTTTTAAGAACCGCGTATTTTGGCGCGCCTGGGTGGCTCATTCGGTTAAGCATCCGACTCTTGGTTTTGGCTCAGGTCTTGATCTCAGGGTCGTGCTATCGAGCCCGCGTCCATCTGCGCACTCAGCCCAGAGTGTACTTAAGTTTCTCTCTCCCTCTCCCTCTGCCCGCCCTCCAACTCACACCCTCCCTCGCTTGCTCACTCTCGCTCTCAAATAAATCTAAAACAACAACAACAAAAAAAAACCCACATTTTTTTTTCTCTTAGTTCGCAGGCCCTCCCATCCTTTGAAAACTAAGTTTTGTAAGACTTTTTTCTACAGCAAGCGAGGGGATGTCTTCCCATTTCAGAACTCATTCTCTAATTGGTTGTATAAACCGGATTACCGATGTCTCTTAAAACATGACTAAGGTACTTAAACTTTGTGAAAATAATTTTAAATAGCTACTGAAAAATATGTCAAGAGGTGTGAGATTTTTCCCATCTTTATAGCAGCTTGTTACAGCAGTTGCTTTAAAAACTTGCGTTCACTTCTTGCTATAATTAATCCATCTGACTTTCCTGGCATAACAGTTGAGAGCTGTTCATTCTGGAGCATAAGGGAAGCCAGGCTGTCATGTTTTACCAAATTTGGAGGCACTCTCATGAAAATTAGGCAGTAGAAATTCGGAGGACAGCTCTCAGCTAGCACAGTATTTTGATCGAGTTGATTGAGTTACTCTCTACAAAGACTTCTTCTTTTTAATTGTGTAATATTCAGGTGGTTTTTAAGATCCTTTTCTTTCTCAACTGCAGGTCCTCAGTTTGCTGAAGACCCTTCTCAGTTGCCGTCAGCCCAGTTACCACCCTCACCTTTTGGAGACTATCGACAGTATCAATAGGACTTCTTTCCCAGGATTTCTGTAACAGAATGAGCTGTAGTTCAAGAAGGAATTTCAGAAGATAAGTTACAGTCTGTTTTAAAACCATAGGTGGGACAGCTACGGCCAATTAGGCTTTAAAGAGACACTTAGCTCTTTTTTTCTATTTAAAGGAACATGGGGGGGGCAGATGTTAAAAGATAATACATTTATTTATTCACACTTGGATTGCATTTGTGATAAAAATAAATGTCTGGGATATCTTTAAAATAAAATATAATAAATGCTTAGAAGATGAAGGACCAAAGGGCAAACAACAATGAAGCGTGACCATCATTTCCTTGGGGACTTCTCTGCCTGGTTTTGTGTGTTCTGTCAGTCAAACAATAAAAACTCCTGGAACTTGCTCTTTCTTTTAAGATAAGTTGTAGAGTTCTACTTTTCAACCTCGAATACTTCAAATAATGCAAAGTATGTTGAAAATTGCATGTTTTGTAGTTAGGCTCTCATCTCACTTGAAGTAAATTATGAGAAGAATTATGCAGAGTTAACATGGATCATTTCACAGTAAATACTTTATGGATTGAAGGCTGAGGTAAAATATCCTTTACTTTGAAAGTAACATATGCTATTTCTTGGTTTTGAAGATGTCATATGTAAAACTTTCTTTACCCCTCCTGTGTCTTGTTTCTTTTTTTTTTTTGAAGACTTTATTTATTTATTTATTTATTTATTTATTTATTTATTGCTGGTTGGGGAGTGTGTGGGGTAAGGGGCAGAAGAAGAAGGAGAGAGAGAATCCCAAGCCAACTCCACACTGAGTGTGGAGGGTGACTCCAGGCTCGATCCCACAACCCTGAGATCACCGCCCAAGCTGAAATCAAGAGTCGGACGCTCAACTGACTGAGCCACCCAGGTGCCCCTCCTGTGTCTTGATTCTTGATCATCAGCAACCTCACCAGAAACAACTTCCAATTCTACCCAATTCCATTCGAGAAGAATTCACACAGGGTATAGTAGCACTGGAAAAGTTTGGTGTTTATTGTGTGCTTGAAAATAAAATGTATGCTGAGTTTAATGTGTTCCAAGTCCCCTGAAGCTGATCTTTCATAAAGGATGTATTTTGGGGTCCGATTAAGCCTGGAAAACGGATTAGCATTTCAGAATAGGCCATTTTACTGTTTGTATTGGAAATGACATGTGGTCTTACAGAAGGCATTTTGCCTACATCTGTGCGAGATGGAGAACAAATCCGTGTGGCTATGGCGAACACACACTTATCTTTTGGCCCAATGCTATACATGTAGTAAGCATTTAATTACTAATTGGTAATTAATTTGGTAAGATATATATATAATACTATTTCTCATTTTAACCATTTGTAAGCGTAGAGTTCACTGGCATTTAAATACAGTTCAGTGTTGCATAATCATCACAATTACGTATATCCAAAACTTTTTCGTTAGCACCGACATAAATTCTGTACCCATTGAACAATAACTTCCCATTCCACCTATCCCCTAGGCCCTGGTAACTACAATTCTACTTCCTGTCTCTGAATATGCCTACGAGGTACCTGTATAAGTGGAATCATACAGTGTTGGTCCTTTGTCTTATTTAGCATAGTGTTTAAAGGTCCACCTATTTTTTTTAAAGGTTTTATTTATTTATTTGAGAGAACGAGTGGCAGAGGAAGAAGCAGACTCCCTGCAGAGCAAGGAGCCCAACACAGGACTCCATCCCAGGACCCAAGCCGAAGGCAGACGCTTAAGTGACTGAGCGTCCCAGTGCCCGAGGGTCCATCTATTTTGTAGCATATACCAAAATTTCATTTCTTTTGAAGGCTGATTAAATATTCCATTGTATGAATATACCACATTGTGTTTATCCATTCATCCGTTGGTGGACATTTGTGTTCCTTCCACCTTTTGACTATTGTGAATAATGCTGCCGTGAACATGGGTTAGTCCCTGCTTACAGTTCTTTAGGATATATACCTAGGAGTAGATTACTGGGGCATGTGGTAGTTCTATGTTTAACTTTGGGAGGAACCACCAGACTTTTCCACAGCAGCTGCACCATTTTATGTTCCCCCAGCAATGCACAAGGGTTCCGGTTTCTCCACATCCTTCCTTGCCAACATTTATCTTCCTTTTTAAAAAAAACTGTAGCCATCCTAGTATGTGTGAAGTGGTATCTCGTGGGTTTGATTTACACTCTCCTAATGACAAATAATACTGTGCATATTGGCCATTTATGTATTGTCTTTGGAGATTTGTTTTTAAGTATATAACTTTCAGTCACAAATACAGGGAGATGTCTATCGGAAGAGCAGTTCAAAGCTGAGAACATGTTGAATTGCATACAATTCTCAAGATCTCCTTAATTCCTTCTCTTAAATGATATATCAATTTGGAAAGTAAGTTCCTTTCTCATGAGTTCTGATTCTTTGACGATTGTGTATTATGTAATGCTGGTATGTTTTTGCTATTTTATTGGTTAACTCTGGTATCTTCAACTCAGCATATCTGAAGCAATCCTTGGTTACAGATGAATTTTCTGGAATTAGGAGTGGAGTGGAAGAGAAAAAAATTGAAAAAGATGGAAAACCAGTTCTTTTTGAATAATTTTTTTAGATGATTATTTTTAGAGCAGGGAAGGGTAGAGGGAGAGGGAGACTCTTAAGCAGGTTCCACACCCAGCACAGAGCCTAATGCGGGGCTTGATCTCAACCTGAGCTCATGACCTGAGCAGAAATCAAGAGTTGGACACTTAACCGACTGAGCTATCCAGGCGCCCCAAAGAGAAGAATTCTAAATTTCTACCACATGCAGTACGCTGGATAGAATAAAATCTTGCCAGTATGTTTCCCAGGCTTCCTGCCTCTCCTACTTGGTTGATACTCTCCTTACTCTTTACATCTTGCAGTTAGGACAGGCTTTGCTCTTGTGGAAAGGCTCTCTACCTTTAATGCTAGAGCCTGGCTTGAGGGCAGTGGTTCAGACTTACCTAGCGATGGGAGCTAGAGAAAGAAGGTGTTAAAGGGGGAAAACAAACTTTATTCCTTTATTTTTCTGTTTGAAACCCTACAGAGCATCTGTGGTGTTCTGGCACAGGTGTTTTATAACAACCCAGGAGCTTCTGTGCTGTTTCCTCTGCCTGCCCCCATCTTTGCTGGGTCATTCCTGGTAGTCTTTGAAGAGCCAGCTCGGGTGCCTTCTCTGTAGCCAACTGGGAGTGCTTGGATCGAGCCAGGTCTCCTTTGCCTATCTGTTGTCACACTCAGCACAGTGGGAGGAGATTGTCAGGGGAGTTTTATAGGGAACACCCATACACCTGCCACCTAGTTTCTATTATTTTCCCCCAAGTTTAGCAAATAATAGCAAACGAGGTGGTTTAGATTGTAATAAATGTCTTCTTAAAATACTGACTTGAAGTTTGTAATAAATATTTTAAAACTAATTTTGGTATACTAAAGTAGAGCCCAGAATAAAAGCTAAAATAACCAAATTGTTTTAATTATCAAAATAAATAATTGGAGAAACAAGCAGAGAGAGGGTTTTCCCTAGGTCTTTCCTGGAATAATGGAGTGAGTTGCTCAGTTTCAAGGTTGAAATGCCCATCTTGAAGAGCCCATCTGCTTCCCCCGTTTTTGATGAGTATCTGACACTTGGTGTGAAATTGGCATGTAATCATTTCTGAGTCAGAGTTTGGAAGACGTGTGAGTACAGCTGCTTCTACTATTGAAAGTGCATCTGTTTTCATGTATGAACTGTCTGCAAGTATGAAAGCATGGTCATAGCTCCACCCTGTGGTGTGTTAGTTTTGGTTAAAGCTGTCTAAATTCTCTTCCATCTGTTAATCATGGGTCAGCAAGCTATGCGTAGCTTATGTGTGTAAGTAACTCGTTGGAACACAGCCACATCCTTTCATGTATGTTGGCTGTCTGTGGCTGCTTTCTTGCTACAGTGGCAAACTAGAGTCCTTATAAGAACGACTGGCCT
Organism: Ursus arctos; assembly: GCF_023065955.2. Classification (NCBI taxonomy): domain Eukaryota; kingdom Metazoa; phylum Chordata; class Mammalia; order Carnivora; family Ursidae; genus Ursus; species Ursus arctos. The sequence continues at coordinate 38,460,370 of NW_026622874.1, forward strand.
ACAACCAGCATAGGAGAAGCAGGATTGAGTCTCAGTGGGTGCTGAAATTGGATTTCTTGAGGACAGGATACATTTATAATAGGTACTTGTTGAATATGGAGTGAATGAATAAATTATAAGCAGATGTGTGTGTATCCAGTTTAAAAGTCTGAAACTTTTCAAAGAAGTTATGAGCTATTTCAGGCATACAAACGTGATTTAAAATATATCCATGTACCATCCCTGTAGCTTAAGAAACCTGCCTCAGGCACTCGAAGCCCCTTGAGCGTAGCTCCCTGATTTCATTCACCTACCTCTGCACAAGAATTAACTATTATCCTGAATTTGATTCTTGGCATTTCCATGTATGTATGGATGTATTTATTTATTTAAGATTTTATTTATTAGAGCACAAGCTGGGGGTGGGGGAGCAAAGGGAGAAGGAGAAGTAGGCTCCCCACTGAGCAGGAAGCCCCGATGCGGGGCTGGATCCCAGGACCCTGGGATCGTGACCTGAGCTGAAGGCAGACACTTAACTGACTGAGCCACCCAGGCGCCCCGTCCTGTATATATGTATGTATGTATTTATAAAAAGATTTTATTTATTTCATAGAGAAAAAGATCACGAGTGCAAACATGAACAGGGGAGGGGCAGAGGGAGAAGCAGACACCCTCCTGAGCAGGGAGCCCAATGCAGGGCTCAGTCCCAGGACCCTGGGAACATGACCTGAGCTGAAGGCAGACACTTAACCAACTGAGCCACCCAGGCGCGTCTTATTTTTAATTGGCCATTTTAATTTGAGATAATTTTAGATTTACAGAAAAATTGCAAAAATAGAGTTTCAGTATACCTTTCTCGCAGCTTTCCTTTATGTTAACATCTTACATAACCATAAAACAATTATCAAAACTAAGACATTCACGTTGGTTATATTAACTCAACTATAGACTTTATTTGAGTCTCTGAGTTTTTCCTGTAATATTCTTTTTCTGTTTCAGGATCTAATACACGATCCCAAATTCTATTAGTTGTCAGGTCTCCTTAATCTCTTCCAATTTGTGACAGTATCTCGGTCTTTCCTTGTTTGTGACCTTGATACTTTTGAGGAGTAATAGTCTGTTATTTTGAAGGACCCCCAGTTTGGGTTTGTCTAGTGATTTCTCAAAGTTCTGCATTATTGGAAAGGACAACACACTGATCTGCCCTTCTCAGTACGTCGTATCAGGGGGGTAGGTGATTTATTACTGGTGATGTTGACCTTGATCCCTTGATGAAGGTGGTATCTGCTGGCTTTTTCCACTGTAAAATTACCATTTTTCCCTTTGTAATAAATACCTTGGGGGGAGATACTTTGTAAATGCATGTTTTGCAAATGTCATGTTTTTTTTAAACATTTGCCCACTAATTTTGCCACGGGGCAGAGATTTTCTGTTTTTTTCTCATACCTTCCACTTGTATTAATTGGAATTTGGTGAGAGCTGCCGCTTTTTTCTCATTTATTTGTCTATTGAGTACTTATTTATGTTAGTATAGATTCATGGGTCTTATTTGGGGGCTATAATCCAGTACTATTACTTATTTGCTTAGGTGGTTCTAACTTTGGCCGTTGGGAGCTCTTTCATGTTGGCTCTTAGGCCGTTTCAACATTGCTTTTTGCTTTTGTTTGTTTTTTAGTCCTTAATTACTTCCTAGCACTACAAGATGCTCCAGGTTCATCTTCTACTTCCTTGCTCAAGCTCTGGAATCAACCTTTTTCCAAGGAGCTCTGGTTCCCTTCATTGGATGATGGTATTTAGAGACCAAAATTCTGGTTCAGAGGTATGCTTGTTGCTACTTGGGTGTTACTGCTGTTAGTCCCTTTCAGAGGATAGAGCTAGGAAATGTATGTAGTATACTAGCCAATGCATATGCACATCTGTATTTCATATCCATAAAACAAAAAACCATGGGTCCCTCCAACTCCAGTCCAGCAACATAGGATTCATTCTAGCCATCTCTGTATTTCTAACAGCAAGAAACCTGACTCTTGTTATCCACAATAACTTGCTTATTCAATCCTAGTTACATATAAGGTGATTTCAGAATTGCTAAACCATACCTCTGTGAAAAACAAATTTGCCAGCTGGAGTACAATGTTTGTTCACAGTTCTTTTTAGTGTCCAGTATTTACTCAAGACATTTTCCAAAGCTATTTAGCCCCACTTCTTTCGTACCCACCCCCTTCAGTGTGGCTATGTGATTCATCAGTAGTACAGTCAGACTCATTTGCTGTAGTATGTGGTCCATCTTTCACATCCTGGTGGATTTTGGGTTTGTTTTAAATTTACATTCAGTAGAATTCACTCTTTGTAGTGTGCAGTTCTGTGGATTTTGACAAATGTCGACAGACAGGTATCCACTGCCACGGTGTGATGTACAACAGTTAACATCACCCCCACAATTTTCTCATGCTGTCTTTTTGTTGTCAACCATTCCCTCCAACCCATGGCAACTGCTGATATGTTTTCTGTCTCTGAGTTTTTCTTTTCAAGAGTTTCATATAAATGGAATTCTACAACATGTAGTCTTGGGTCTGGTTTCTTTCATTTACTAAAGGGCTTTGAAGATTCGTCCATGATGTGTGAATCGATAGTTCGCTCCTTTTTATCTCTGAGTAGTATTCCATTGTGCAGATGTACCATTGTTCATTTATTTATTAGCTGAAGGACATTGGGTTGTTTCCATTTTTTGGCGATTATGAATAAAACTGCTATAAACATTCGCTTACTGATTTTTGTGTGAACATGTTTTTCATTTCTCTTGGTAAACACCTAGAATTACTGGGTCATAAGGTGGGTATATATTTAAATTTACAAGAAATTGCCAAAATGTTTTCCGAACTGACTACCATTTTGTACTTCCACCAGGAACATAAGAGAGTTCTGGCCGCTCTGCATCCTCGCCAGCACTTGGTAGTACCAATTTTTGTTCTTGTTTTTTCAATTTAGCAATTCTAGGTACATAGTGGTGTCTTGTGGTTTTAATTTGCATTTCTCTCATGACTAATGGTGTTGGGCATCTTTTCATATGTTTATTTGCCATCTTTATATCTTTAGAAAAGTGGTTCAAATCTCCACCTATTATTTTTCTTATTATCTGGTTTTGAGAGTTCTTTATATATTGTGGATACAAGTCCTTTGTCAGACATTGTATTTATAAGTACTTTGTGCACCTTTGTCAAAAATTAGTTGTGTGGGTCTGTTTCTGTGTTCTGTGTTCTGTTCCATTCTTCGACATGTCTCCCTTTCACTGGTATCACACTACACCTTTATATTAAGTTTAGAAATTGGGTAGTATGAGTCCCCCAACTTTGTTCATCTTTCTCAAAATTATTTGGCTATTCTAGTTCTTTTACTTATCCCTATAAATTTTACAGTGAGCTTGTTGATATCTACAGAAATTCCTGCTGGAGTATTTATTGGGATTGAGTTTCATCAGTGTTCTATAGTTTTAAGCATACAGATCCTGCATATATTTTCTTAGATTTAAACCTAACCATTTCATTTTGGCAATGTTATTTAAGTGGTATTGTTTTTAAAATTTCAAACTCCATCATTCATTACTAGCAGTAGAAATACAATTGATTTTTATATATTGACCTTGTATCCTGTAAATGTGTTGAACTGTTACTAGTTCTAGGATCCTTTTTGTAGATTCTTTGAGATTTTCTCTGTAAACAGTCATGTTCTTCAGAATAGAAACAGTTCTGTATTTCCAATCTGTGTGGCTTTTCTCTCTCTCTCTCTCTCTCTCTCTCTTTTTTTTTTTTTTTTTGCCTTACTGCACCAGTGTAGTATTGGATAGTAGTAGTAAGAGAGCGTATCCTTGCCTCGTTCCCCATCTTGGAAGAGAAGCATTCAGTAGAATTTTTGTAGATTCTCTTTATAAGGTTAAGGAATTTCCCTTCTATTCCTAGTTTGCTGAGAATTTTTGTTTGCTTGTCTGTTTTGGTCATGAATGGATTTTGTCAAATGCTTTTTCTGCATCCATTGAGATGACCACATGGCTTTTCTTTAGTCTATTATTATAGTGAATTACATTGATTAATTTTCAAATGTAAACCAGGCTTACCCTGCCAAGATAAACCCTACTAAGCTATGATGTACAATTTTTTTATGTATTTCTGGATTGATTTGCTAATGTTTTGGTGACGATTTTTGCATCAATATTCGTGAGGAATATTGGTGTGTTGTATTTTTATGGTGCCTTTGTCTGGTTTTGGCATTAGAGTAATGTGGATCTGAAAATGAGTTCAGAATATTTCTACCTTTTCTGTTTTCTGAAAGACATTGTGTAGAATTGGTATTATTTTTTTCCTTAAATGTTTGATAGAATTCAGACATTTGGGGGCGCCTGGGTGGCTCAGTCATTAAGCGTCTGCCTTTGGCTCAGGTCATGATCCCGGAGTCCTGGGATCGAGTCACGCATTGGGCTCCCTGCTCGGCAGGAAGTCTGCTTCTCCCTTTCCCACTCCCCCAGCTTGTGTTCCCTCTCTCGCTGTCTGTCAAATAAATAAAATTTAAAAAAAATTAAGACATTTGATAGAAATCATCTGGGCCTGGAGTTTTCTTTGTTGGAAGGTTTTATTTGTTTGTTTTAATGATTTTGTTTATCTATTTAGAGAGAGAGAGAGAGACTCCATGTGAGTGGCAGGAGAAGCAGAGCTAGAAGGAGAGAAAGAATCCCCAGCCGACTGTGCTGAGTGCAGAGCCCGGTGCCAGCCTCCATCCCAGGCTTGATCCCATGACGCTGAGATCATGAGGTCATGAGCAGAAATCAGGAGTCTGAAGCTTAACCTACTGAGCCACTCAGGCGCCCCTGGTGGAAGGTTTTTAACTACAAATTCAATTTCTTTAATAGATACAGGACTTTTTAGATTATAAATTCCTTCTTGGGTGACTTGGTAAGTTTGTGTCATTTGAAGACTTGATCTGTTTCATCTGTGTTGTCAAATTTATGAACATAGAGTTGTCTGTAGTATCTCTTTTTGTTGTCCTTCTTAATATTCAGGAAATCCATACTGATACCTTCTTTTGTTCCTGATACAGTTTGTATCTTTTCTCTTTTTTGTTGGTCAGTTTATCTAGATGTTTATCAATTTCATTGATTTTCTTCAAAGAACAACTTTGGTTTCAATGATTTTCCCTATTTTTCTGTTTTCAGTTTCATTGATTTATGCCTTCATTATTCTGCTTGCTTTGAGTTTAGTTTCTTAAGAATGAAGCTTAGATGATTGATTGAGAACTTTCTTTTCTAATATAATCACTTTTGCTATAAACTTCCCTCTAAGCACTGTGCTATCTGTATTCCACAAATTTTTATATATTTTCACTTAGTTCAAAATATTTTTATTATTATTATTTTTTTAAGTAGGCTCCACACCCAGCATGGAGCCCAGCACGGGGCTTGAACTCATGACCCTGAGATCAAGACCTGAGCTGAAATCAAGAGACGGACACTTACTGAATGAGCCACCCAGGGGCCCCTAGTTCAAAATATTTTTAAATTTCCGTTGACCCATCCTCTTTGAACTATGGATTATCTAAAGGTGTGTTTTTCAAATTTCAAATAAATGGGCATTTTTCAGATATCTTTCTGTTAACTGATTTCTAATTTAATACTGTTATTTGAAAACATTTTGTATGGTTTCTATTCTTTTTAGTATGGTAAGGTTTGCTCTATGGCCCGGTCTATTTGGCGAATGTTCCATGTGTTCTTGAAAAGGATGTATACTGTGATATTCTATGAATGCCAGTTAGTTGATTGATAGTGTGGTTCAGATTTTACGTATCCTTAATGATTTTCTGTTTACTTGTTCTATCAATTACTGAGATGAGTATTGAAATCTCCAATTATAGTTGCAGATTTGTCTATTTCCCCTTTCAGGTCTATCAGTTTTTGCCTGGTGTTTTGAAGCTCTGTTGTAAGCTCAGTACACCTTCAGGATTGCACGTTTTGGGGAACTGACCCCTTTACCATTATGTAGAATTCCTCTTTATTGCTGATAATATTCCTTATTCCTTATTCTGATATTAATACAGCTACTCCAACTTTCTTTTGCTTAGTGTTTGCTTAGTTTTATGTCTTTTTTTCTTCCTTTTAACTAATTTATGTCTTTACATTTAAAGTCAGTTTCTTTTAGACGGCATAGTTGCTGTCCTGCTCTGTCAGTCAGTCTAGCAACCTCCTCTGAGGAATATTCACACTGAACGTGATGCTTGCTCTGTTGGATTAAAATGTACTATCTTGTATACTGTTTCCTGTTTGTTTCATTATTTCTGTTTACTTTTTTCTTTTTCTGTCTCATGTGTGTTACCCAAGCATTTTAACGATCCCATTTTATCTTTCCTATGAACTTATTTATATATATTTAAAAATTTTTCAAAAAAATTTTTTTTCACAGTTGACCTAGGTTTTACAATACACATCTGTAATTAGAGTCCACCTGAAAATAATAAGGTATCACTTCACCTGTAGGATAAGGACCTTACAGAAGTATATTCTCAATTTCTCTTTCCCATCCTTTTGCTGCTGTTGTGCTACAGTTTACATTTATTTATTTGTTTATTTATTTATTTATAAAAATTTTATTCATTTGAGAGAGAGAGGTACAATTTGGCGGGGGGCAGGGGAAGAGGGAGACGCAGACTCCCTGCTGAGCAGGGAGCCTGATGCAGGGCTCCATCCCAGGATCTTGGGATCATGACCTGAGCCGAAGGCAGATGCTTAACCAACTGAGCCCCCCAGACGCCCCACAGTTTGCTTTGATACATCCTATAGACACACAGCACAATGCCGCTGCTTTTGCTTTGTAAAGTAGACTTTCAGAGCAGAAGTCAGCAAACCAAGGCCCATTGGCCAAATTCACCCTGCCAGCTCTTTTTGTATGACCTGCAAATTAGGAAGAGTTGTTCAATTTTTTAATGGTTGAAAAAAATCTAAAGAAAAAAATTTCATGACACGTGAGAATTACATGAAACTAAAATTTCAATGCCCATAAATAAAGTTTTATTGGAATATAGCTACAGTCATTTCTTTATGTTTTGCCAGTGTCTGCTTTCATACTTTAAGGCAGAGTTAAGTGGTTGCAACAGAGACCATAAGACCCACAAAGCCTAAATTATTTGCCTTTTACAAAAAAAAATTTTTTGCCAACCTCTGTTTTAGAGCAATTAAAAATAAGAAAAAGATTAATTCTATTTTACCTACATTTATTCCATTTCTAGCACCCTGTGTGAACCCAGGTTTCTGTCTGATAGCATACTCCTTCTGTCTGAAGAAGTTCCTTCAACTTTTTTTTATAGACTAAGTCTGCTAGCCCTTAATTCCCTCAGTTTTTGTCCGAGAAAGTCTTTATTTCCTCTTCATTAAAAAAATATATTTTCTGTAGGTTAACAGGGTTGTTTGTTTGTTTGTTTGTTTTAGTGCTTTCGGCACTTCATTGATGTCTGGTTTGTATCATTTCTGACTAGAAGTTAACTGTAATTATCTTTGTTCTTCTGTATGTCTTTTATTCTCTGGCTGTCTTTAAGATTTTCTCTTCGTGTTTTTAAAAAAACGATATGCATTTATCCTTCCTGGTGGTCTCTGAGCTGCTTTGTGGTTTCGTGTCTGTCGTTACTTTTGGAAACTTCTTGGGTTTATTTCTTCATGTTGCACTCTCCGCTTCCTGGGATCCCAGTTACGGATGGGTTCGACTATTTGCTATTGTCCAGCAGCTCTTGGATGCCTTATTTTGTTTCCCATTCCCTGCTGCTTTTCCTTTGTATTTAACTTGGGTAATTTCTACTGACTTACCCAATCCTTTTCTTTGGCTATGCTGAGTCTACTGATGAGCTGGGTGAAGACATTTCTCATCTCTGGTATTGTGTTTTGCGTTTCTGACATTTTCACTTGATATTCTTTTTTTTTAAGATTTTAATTATTTGTCAGAGAGAGAGGGAGAGAGCACAAGCAGAGGGAGCAACAGGCAGAGGGAGAAGCAGGCTCCCTGCTAAGCAAGGAGCCCAATGGGGGACTTGATCCCAGGACCCTGGGATCATGACCTGAGCCGAAGGCAGACATTTAACCAACTGAGCCACCCAGGCACCCCTCACTTGATTTTTTTTTTTTAATAGCTTCTATCTCTTTGCAGAAATTACCCATCATGTCTTGCATATTATTCATCGTTTCCATCAGAGTCTTTGACATATTAATCATAATTATTTTGAATTCCCTATCCCAACATCTGGATCACATTTGTGTCTAGTTCTGATGTTTTCATGTACTTCAATTTTTTTTTCAAACCCGACCTAGTGTAGGATATAGCAGACACTGAGGTATATAAAATTTGTATCTGGAAATGGAAATACCTTTCCTCTTGCTAGGCCTTTAATGGAGATAAGGGATGAGTTAATCTAGTTGGGGTTTGGCCTTGGTTTGAGGTTTGTTGCTAAGGTTACCTTCGGTGTACCACAGGTATCAAATTCCTGTAGTCCTACCTGGAGAGCAGGTGCTCGTCTGCCAAGCAGTGGCTGCCCTCAGCTTTAGAACTTCTCTCTCCGTTGCACCCAAGAGGAGGTCTCTGCGTGCTCTTTCTTGTTCTCCTGCACCTGTCCCTCTCCCACTGATATTCCACTTTGACTTGTTTCTGGAAGTTTGTTAGCTTGGGAGGTGGGTGGTGGAGTGTTCCTGGCTCTGGTTAGGCCCCAGGTTTAGGCCGATGTCATGTCCCTGCATCTCAGGAGGGTAGCCTCCTCATTTTTCCTGCTCCTCCTCCCTTGTAGTTCTGGAGCCAGCAAATATTCCTGCCCATCCCCCTTGGATAGATTTTCTTTTTCCTGTTCTCTTCCCCCACAGATTAAATATTATGCTCTTTAAGGGGAAAACATCCCAGTGGATTTGTGCCCGTACAGCTGTGGTTGTTGTATACTCTCCCAGGTCTGCACCACAACAAACACTTTCTTGGGGCTCTTTCTGATCTCTTCTATGAGCTTATAGAGAAAAACCTGTAAGAGGGCACGAACTCCCATTTCTGGTCCTCTGGTAGCTCACTCGCCCACGTCTGGCCTTCACCAACTCGTTAACCATCCTAACTGAACTATTACAAGTGTCTGGTTCCATCTACCCCAGGTGAGAGACCCTACTCTGCTTGTCCTTCTGGCCCCTATGTCTCCTTAGATTCTTGGCCAGGAGGTTGTCCTGGGCCTACAGTTCTCTGATTGGTTTAGAAATATTGTAGATTGTTGTTTATCTAGTCTTTTCTTTGAGAGGGTGAGTGTATTTTTTTTTTTTAAACACTTCCCTACATCCCCTAGTGGAAGTCAGATGTCTTTGTATTCCTACTGTATTTGCAGCTATTACTAAACCATATATAAAAGAATATAAATGGTATGCTGCATATATTCTTATGCAGTTTTGCTTTCCACTCAACGTGATATTTGTGGAGCTCAGAAATAAAGGACAGATTATGACAGCAATAGCAATATCCAGAGGATCGTCATTTGTACTGCCTCCCCTTGCCCCAAGTGCCATGGGTGGATCAAGATGGACGCCTGCGTATGGGATGGGTTGCATTATAGGGGAAGGACCCTGAGCTTAGGAAACCTTAGGAAAACTTCTAGTGGGCAGTAGCATCCCTCTTCTTTGCTTTAAGGGAGGTATTGCCTTTATTATAATAGACAATATGCATGACTTCCCTTTGTTCCAAAGGAAGACACTGTATCTTCTAAGGTTATAAGCTGGAGTTGATCAGCGTTGCCACTGTGGACATTTGGGGGTCGGATACTTCTTAGTTGCAGGGACCTGTCCTGTGCATTATAGGGTGATTAGTTCCATCCCTGGCCTTTGCCCACTGCATGCCAAGGAGTACCTCTTCTCCCAGTTGTGTCCACTAAATAGGTCTCTAGACATTGTCAAATATCTTCTGGTGGGCAAAAATGCCCCAATTTGAGAACTACTATGGTAAGCAAACTTACCCTTGGCTCCAGAGGGAGTCACTATCTTGCAAAGTTCGCTATACAATCTTTAAAAGGTAGTGTAGAACAAAGAACAGTGTCTCCTTTTGCAAGATGCGTGAAAATGCATGTTATCCATGAACCATTGTCTCCCAACATTGTTTTTTTTTTTAAACATTTTTTTTTTTAGATTTTTTATTTATTTATTTGACAGAGATAGAGACAGCCAGCGAGAGAGGGAAAACAAGTAGGGGGAGTGGGAGAGGAAGAAGCAGGCTCATAGGGGAGGAGCCTGATGTGGGGCTCGATCCCATAACACTGGGATCATGCCCTGAGCCTAAGGCAGACGCTTAACCACTGTGCCACCCAGGCGCCCCCCAACATTGGTTTTAACTTAATTGCATTTTGGTTAGAGGAATGCTGTGTATGCCATTGATTCTTTGATTTGTTGAGACTTGTTCATGGTCCATCTATGGTTAGTTTTTGTAATTGTCTTTTTTTTTTTTAAAGATTTTATTTATTTATGTGACAGAGAGATCGAGCACAAGTAGGGGGAGCAGCAGGCAGAGGGAAAGGGAGAAGCAGGCTCCCCACCGAGCAGGGAGCCCGATGCCAGGCTCTATCCCAGGACCCTGGGATCATGACACAGGCCAAAGGCAGACACCTAACGACTGAGCCACCCAGGCGCCCCTTGTAATTGTCTTAAGTGTTCTTGAAGATAGTGTGTTTTCTGTAATTGTTAGGTGCAAGGTTTGGTATGTGTTGCTCAGGTCAAGATCGTGACATTTCCATATAGATCTTTTATGTCTGTATAACCTTTGTCTGAGCTGCTAGTTACTAAGAGAGGTAAGTAAGGCCTTTCTGTTGGCGAATTTGTCCATTTTCCCTTGTAATTCTGTTAATTTTGTATTATATATTTTGAGGCTATATTATTAGGTATATCCCCCAATTTGAGAGCTAGAACACTGACAGGTAGTTTACTTCTAGGTATTTATGAGCTCTTCCCCATCCTGGGCTTCTGCCTCCCCCAACTGGGGTAGCTACTGTCCTGTCCTGCTTTTTTTATTTTTTCCTTAGTTTTTTAAATATTCCATATTTCCCCCATTTATTGCTTTGTGAGTTATATTCAAATTATATTCTTTAGTGGTTTCCTTTAAAATCTTAATACACATACTTAAAATCTCATATTTATCCCTAAATCTACTCTCCTCCTGGGGCACCTCGGTTAAACATCTGCCTTCAGCACAGGTCATGATCCCAGGGCTCTGGGATCGAGCCCCACTTCGCCGTTGTCGTCGTCATCGTTGTTGTCATCCTCAGGTTCTCTGCTCAGCAGGGATCATGTTTCTCCCTCTCCCCCTGCTTATGCTCTCTCTCTCTGTGTCAAATAAATAAATAAAATAGTTTTTAAAAATCTACCCTTGGGGTGCCTGGGTGGCTCAGCTGGTTAAGCATCTGCCTTCGGCTCAGGTCAAGATCCCAGTGTCCTGGGATCGAGCCCCACATTGGGCTCCCTGCTCAGCGGGGAGCCTGCTTCTCCCTCTTCCTCTGGCTGCTGCTCCCCCTGCTTGTTCTCTCTCATTCTCTCTCTCAATCTCTGTCAAATAAATACAATGTTTTAAAAGAAAATCTACTCTCCCAATAATACAAGCGGTTTGGAATGCTTTAACTTCAGCCACTGCTTCTCTACTTATGTTCTTTCCGGCTAATATTCTTGTCTTGTTCTGATTCCCTCATGCAAACATTATTAATATATTACTGTTTAATGCAGTGTTTGTTTAAATTCACCCACATTTTTTTTTGCCCGTGATTCTGCATCTCATTCCTTCCTTATGTGATCATTTTCCTTCTTCCAAATAATTCCTTTAGTCACAATTCTCAGTTGACAGTTGTTTTTTTCTCAGTATTTTGAAGGTAACAGCTCTGGCTTCCATTGTTGCTAATGGGAGCCCTGCTGTTAGTCCAATTTCTAATCATCATTCTTTTACAAGTAATGGGTCTTTTTTCTTTGGCTGTTCTTAAGATCTCCTTTATGTCTTGTACTTACTCAACTTTACTAAAACACATCTATATGTAGACATTTTTTTGTTTGGGACTTGTGACCTTTAAACCTATACAACTACAATTTTCATCAGTTTTAGAAGATTTAAGCTATTATTTTGAAATATGCAAGATGTGTTGCTTTCTAAACATTAAAAAATAAGTAAATAAATAACGAAAGCAGTTTGGAGGAGGGTTGGTTGTGTCTTCAGTGTCTTTCTCCAGAGTAGAAGGCCTTCCTGAATCGGCTGTGAATTGTTAGAAATACCATCTAGAGGTAAACCAGACACTGGGAGGCATGCAGGGAAGCAGAAATGGGAACCATAGGAATATTCCCAGGAAGCAGTTAAGGCTAAAAGGAGAAACCTAACTCCATGAATGTTTTCTCCCACAGCCAACAGATCCTCTCACTCCAGCAATATTTAACTGGAAATATCAGGCTGTGTGTGTCTCCCTTGTGTTCCCATAGCAAACTGTTCTTCCCAGAGAATAGCACAGAACATGGAATTGCCATGACCTGTTTTTTGTTTTTGGTTTTTGTCTGTAAGTTAAAATGTGAGCTAGACTGTGAACACCACCAGGATAGGGACTGTGCCAGATTTGTTAAAACCGTATCCCCAGCACCCGGCCTAGCGGCTGGAATATAGTAGGTGCTCAACAAAAATGCATTGCATCAGAGAACAAATAATTTGGAGGCAGATGTACTGAATATCTAATAGTTACTTTTCTGTGCTCAATGCCACAGAAAAGTGCTTTTCCAGTTTTTGGATTTCACTAACAAGTTAAAACATTGGTCTTATATGGAATTAAAAAAAAAACTACTGTAAGCAGGTGGCTCAGATGGTTAAGCATCTGCCTTCAGCTGGGGTCATGATCTTTTGGGTCCTGCAGTCGGGCCCCCAGCGGGGATGGGGTATCTGATTCTGCCTTTCCCCCTGCTCATGCTCTCCCTCTCTCTTTGTATCTCTCTGTCTCAAATGAATGAATAAAATCTTTGGGGGAAAAAAAACCTACCGTAAGCATTTCATAAAATAAAATTTTAACACTGTAAAAGTAGTGACACATGATAGGATACTATTACATTTTATGAAAAACTCCCTACATTGTCTTTTTAAAAATCTCATTTCCCACCTGATCAGTGAAAATATCATTGACTGGCTCTTTATTCACAGAAGGGCTATTGCAACCCTATTCATACAGAAAAGAAACAAAGTATAAAATAGAGGTGCCCCTAGGTCAATAGGCTTTAGGGGAAATAAAACGCACAGGAAGGACAGCCAAGCGTTACCCTGTACGGTGCTGATTGACTTTTCCTTGGCAGAAGAACGGAAAGATAAGTGTGCTTGGAGCCCCTGATAATGGATGAACCTTGACCTGGTGTGGAATTCTGTGCCGTTTACCAAGTGTGTCTAGACAAATTACCCGATTGAGTTCTCACAATTAACTCGTGAGATATTACTCTTATCTTACAGGTGCGGAAAGGGGTTTGGACAGATTCACCTTTGTTGGAGGTGATTTGCCCAAGGTGACACACACAGTCCTAATGATTGGTCCAGCGCAGAGTGTGAGATCTCGAACTCAGACTCTTCCAGTTCAGGGCTCAATCTACATCCCGCTACCTTCCGGCAAGATTGGGGAACGAAACGTCAGCAGAGAAAGGTGCGCCACTCACACTACTGTACCATCGCAGTAGGACGAGTGCGGACAAATGCGGAGCACATTATCCCACCGTACCTTTTTGTCCAAGGCCCTGAGGTACTTCGTGTAAAGCTGGAAGAGTGGGGATTTGGAGAGAAAGGGAGAGGTGTGTGGTCAGGACTCCGGTTTTTGGAGAGGGGCGTGACCCAGCCCGGGCCTCTCGGAGGGGCGTGGCCTGTGGGGGCGGGGCGGGGCCTGCGGCGGCCCAGCGCTCTCGGGGCGTGGCTTCCCCGCGGCAGTCGGCTGAGCCGGTGGGCTTTCCCCGCAGTTGTTTAACGGCGCTGCTGGACCATGGCGAGCGACGGACATCCGAGCGATTGCTGCGCGCCCCCGCGGCCGCTGCACTCCGCGCAGGCCGTGGACGTGGCCTCGGCTTCCAATTTCCGGGCTTTCCAGATGCTGCATTTGCACCTGGACCTAAGGGCTGAGTTCGGGCCTCCGGGACCGGGCCCCGGGAGCCGGGGTTTGAGCGGCACCGCGGTGCTGGAGTTGTGCTGTCTGGTGCCCGAGGGCGCCACCGAGCTGCGACTCGACTCGCACCCGTGCCTCGAGGTGACGGCGGCGGCGCTGCGGCGGCAGCGACCCGGCTCGGAGGAGCCGCCCGCGGAGCCCGTGCCCTTCCACACGCAACCCTTCTCGCACTACGGCCAGGCCCTGTGCGTGGCCCTCCCGCAGCCCTGCCTGGCCGGCGAGCGCTTCCAGGTTCTGCTCACCTACCGCGTCGGGGAGGGACCCGGGGTGAGTTCGACGCCCGGGCCGAGCCCCGCCGTGGCCTCACCCGGCCGCTTCCTGCCCGCCCTTCCAGCCTCGGAGCTGGTCCCGGGACCCGCGCTCACCCCCACCCTCAAAGGGGAAGAAGAAGCTTCCGCCCTTGCCCGGAGGGTCCCGGAGCTCCCGCCCAGTGCACGCCTCTCGCGCTACCACCCTGAGCGCTCTCTCCTCCTCCCAGGCTGCCCGGCTTTCCCTCTTCTGGCTTCGGGCCAGCCTCCGAGCTGTGCACCCTTCGTCTTTTCCACCCTTCCGGCCTCTCCTCCCCAGCGGTTCTGGTGGCCTCTCCACGTTGGTTCCCTCTCACACACCGCGCTGTCTGGTTGCCCTGTCTGCCTGCCGAGGAAACCCTATCCTGTGCGGTTTTCTGGATAACCGGCTATTTATAAATCGAATTTAACGTTTCACTGGGCTTTGGGGCCTGGGTCCCTGATAATGAGCTACTTAGTTTTCCTTCATGGCAGCCCTGGAAAATGCCGGTTAATTAGCCCTGGGTGCTGGCTCAGCCCTTTGTGTGCTTTTGCGGTGCCACAGGCTGAAACAACTCTGAACCCCAGAGAGTTATTTTGTTTTCTTCTGCGAAGTCCTACATTTGCTTAAGGAAGAATTTGAGTAAAAATGAGAACTAGAATTAGGGTGTTCTAGGCTTTGTAATAAGTTGGCCTTTGTAATAAATTACTCTTGATTGACTCTTAAATATTACATTTTGGGGTGGGGGACAAATATTGGAAATAAAAGGATGGATGGTTATGTGGCTAACATTTGTAAGAGTTTGGAACTCCTTCCTAGAGTCCTGAGGCTGTGGTTGCTAGTCATTTCTCAGGTAGGGTGGCTTACAAGTTTCATGGGTAGGCTGCGTGCCAAAATCAAAGTTTACTTATCTAGCTAGCAGTTCCTTTCACTCTTAGAGCTGGCCCAAAGGACAGTTCTGTTTCCATCTTTATTCAGGGAATAAATGAACCTATGATAGAACTTGTTTAAAAAATGCAAAGTCCAAAGCAATGCAAATTGACCTCTAAGGCAAAGGAAAAACCCAGTGCCCTCTAAGGATGACATAACATCTGTCAATGCGTTTGGTTGCCCTGTTCTATGCTAGCTTCTGGTTTGGGGCAGGAACTAGGACTTAAACAGGATAACTGGAAAAATGAAGCCCTCTCAGAAATTGCCTATGGAAAATGGCCCCTCACATTAAACATCAGTACTAAATAGCTTTCATTAGAGACGCTAGAGCAGACAGCCACGCTTTGCACTGTCTACGTTAAAGGCACCTGAATTTATCCTTCTTCTCATTGTCACCATCCCAAGTGAGGGCTCTCACCTTAATCATTGTCGTAACAGCCTCCCCCTGACTTTAGACTCTTTCTTATATGGTGGAAATACTCCTACTACCAGCCTCCTTCATTCTCTCCCTGCGTCATTATAAACAACAACAACAACAACACCACCCTTCAATCAAAGATGATGAATAAGGAATTATGGTATGGTGGAGGGGGTGACCAGTATGTATTAAAATGTGCCAGGTACTAGTCTCTGAGCTTGACGAAAGTTAAATGAGTTGTCTTTATGTAAGTGCCTAATACAATGCCTGGTACCTAGCCAATATTGTGTTAGTCGTATTGTTAACTCATTAAATTTCTTTCAATAAGAGGATTAAAGACAGTTTAGGTGTGCTGGGTGGCTTAGTGGGTTAAGTTGTCGACTCTTGATTTCAGTTTAGGTCATGATCTCAGGGTTGTGAGATTGAGCCCTGCCACGCACCGGGCTCCGTGCTGGGCGTGGAGCCTGCCTGAGATTTTTTTTCTCACCCTCTCCTGCCCCTCCCCCCACAAAGGATTAAAAACAATTTAGATTAATGAGAAAAGTAAGCAGATAGTACACGGTTTCCATATACCCTTCCACACACAGATTGCTCTGTTAGCATTTTACAAGTATGATACATCTGTTATAATTAACGAACCAATACTGATACAGTATTATTAACTAAAGTTCTTGGGTTTTTTGGGGTTTGGGGTTTTTTTTAAGGTTTTATTTATTTGACAGAGAAAGCGAGAGAGCAGCAGCAGAGGGAGAAGCAGCCTCCCCACTGAGCAGAGAGCCCGATGCCAGGACCCTGGGATCATGACCTGAGCCAAAGGCAGATGCCTAATTGACTGAGCCACCCAGGCGCCCTTAAAGTTCATAGTTTTTTTTTCAGATTTTCTTTCTTTTTTTTTTTTTTTTTTTTTAAGATTTTATTTATTTATTCGACAGAGATAGAGACAGACAGCGAGAGAGGGAACACAAGCAGGGGGAGTGGGAGAGGAAGAAGCAGGCTCATAGGGGAAGAGCCTGATGTGGGACTCGATCCCGGAACGCCGGGATCACACCCTGAGCCGAAGGCAGACGCTTAACCGCTGTGCCACCCAGGCGCCCCTTTTTCAGATTTTCTTAGGCTTTACTTAATATCTTTTTCTGTTCCAGGATCCCACCCAGAATACCACAGTATATTTAGCTTTCATGTATCCTTAGGCTCCCCTTGGCTAAGACAATTTCTCAGACTCTCCTTGTTTTTGATGACCTTGACAGTTTTGAGGAGTATTGGTCTGAAATATTATAGGATGCCTCTCTACTGGAATTTGTCTGTTTTTCCCATTATCAGACTGGGGTTATTTAAAAAATCTTTTAAAGTTTATTTTTTAGAGCAGTTTTAGGTTCACAGCAAAATTTCGTGGAATGTCACAAAGGTGAAGTGCTGTCCTGGCATCATATTGAAAGTACACAGTATCAGCGTGATTTGTGACTGTTTGATGTCGCCCTCGCTCACCTGGCTGAAGTACTGCTGGTTTTCCCACTGTGGCATTTCTTTCTCCTCCTTTCCATCTGTGCTATACTCTTTGGAAGGAGGCGCATTAAAATTTTCACACACACACACAAAAGAAACTCAAGCAAAGAAAAACCCAACATCTCCATGTGGCGTCCTTATGCCTCTTAAAAGTAGGTCTCAGAGCCTTTCAGTCCACCTGCCCAGGCATGCCTCCCACCTCTGTATCTGAAACCTACCTCCAGGTCCCAGAGATCGCCCATCCATGCCTTTCTCCACGTTGCTGTCTACCTTCTTGAGAATGTCTTCTCCTTTCCTTTCCAACCGTCTCAGTCCTACTCACCTTTAAACCAGAAAGTTTTGCTTCCCTTATGAAACCGTGCCAGAGTTATCTAATCCTTTTCTAAATTCTAAGCGGCATTCGGTGCTGACAAATCCTCCTTCCCCTCGCAGTTATATCTATGTTGTAAGTGAACTTTTTGCTGTAGGCAAAAAGTGGGTTTGTAATAATCGTTCAGATTTGCCTTTGGTTAAAGGCTAACAGAAACCAATTAAGTATCCATAGCCAGGGCACCTGGCTGGCTCAGTGGGTAGAGCATGCAACTCTTGATCTTGGGGTTGTAAGTTTGAGCCCCACGTTGGGAGTAGAGATTACTGAAGAATAAAATCTTTTTATAAAAATAGCCAATGCTTATAATGTAAAATACATTTATTCTGAAAGGGTAAGTTTCAGGAACGGAGAACGCACATTTATCACAGACTCCTCCCACTTCCCTTCTGCTTTTCTGTGCGTTTTATAGAAAGTTCAAATGCAGCTGCTTCCCAGTTGGTTTTTGTTTGTTTGTTTATTTGTATTTTAACAAGAAGCTACCACACTGTGAAGGATTCAGAGGAGGAAGACGGGATACCAGGGTCAGAGGCCATGCCTGGAATTCTTGAGATACCTAGTGGAATACAGTGAGGAATAGACCCTTTGTGGTGTTTCTGCCGTGTCAATACCCTGGATTCCAGGGTGGATTAAATACACAGTAGGAGAGAACTTCCCAGTCAGGACCAAACTGCTGGCAGGATTGTAAGGATCACCTAGAATCCTCCCCTGCCAGCCAACTCCTTTTCTCTGGCTGGACTGAGCTCATGTAGGGAGTGTCAGTTTTGAAATGTTCTTCTATTCTCTTAGGTTTGCTGGTTGGCTCCTGAGCAGACAGCAGGAAAGAAGAAGCCTTTTGTCTATACCCAGGGTCAGGCTGTCCTGAACCGGGCCTTCTTCCCTTGCTTCGACACTCCTGCAGTGAAATACAAATATTCAGCTCTTATCGAGGTAAGACGACTAAGGTTCAGTGTACCTGCCCTTGGGATTGAAAATTTCAGATCTATCTAGTCACATTTCAACTGGTAAATTGTTCCATCCACCCATTGGTACCTCTGCAAAATTCCTCCACGTACAGAAATTTTATTTGTGCTAAATCCCATCAGCTTAGCACAAGTTTAGTTTCTCGAAACCTTTGTGTTCTCCAAGATGGGCTCCCGGTCACGGCCGTCACCATGCAGATTGCCAGCCATGCTGTTCTTCGAGCGAATCAAAAGGAGACTGTCTCTGGGTAAAATGTCCTAAGCTTTCTCTGTTGTCAGGTCCCAGATGGCTTCACAGCTGTGATGAGTGCTAACACCTGGGAGAAGAGAGGTCCAAATAAGTTCTTCTTCCAGATGTGTCATCCCATCCCCTCCTATCTGATAGCTCTGGCCATCGGCGATCTGGTTTCGGCTGAAGTTGGACCCAGGTAGGTGACAAAGACTCCCACAGGCAAGATTGGACCAACCTCGAGGCAAGGAGACCTCTGACCAGTGGCCCAGCTGGGATGGTTCTTGGGACAGTCTCACATCCTTTCTGAACGGACGGCCTCTTTGCAGCCCAGAAGCATGTGGCATGAGTACAGAGGGAGGAAGGGCTCTCCCCACCCCCTCCAGTTCTAATCCTGCTGTCTGGAATGAGGTCTAACAGCAGCGACTCCTGTCCTGGGCACCTTGTGGAGTGCGGTTGGCCCCGAGTTTGGAAGACTTATCTTTATTAGTATCTTTTAGTTCTGAATTCCCTTCTAACAATTATATTTACTTTTTAATCTTTGTACCAAATCTCCCCATTTTCTCTAGCACGTAATTCCTGGAAATATACAACTTTGATCTCACTGTTCCCCTCTGGAGAGGACATTGGGAGCTCCTTTGTCTGCTCCACATACGTCCACCTGAACCCACGGTGGCAGATACCTCCATGCAATTCGATGGTTTTAATGGAGATAAATAAGGATTTTGTAAGGTTTCCTGCAAAGAGAAACTTGACCATGAGTGTCCTGGCTCCCCTATCAGCTGCCAGTACAGCGCGATCCTGTGGTGAAACGCTCAGAGGCTGGACAGTAAAGCTGGAGTGCTTTTCCTGCCATGTTGCTTTGCATGTGCTCTCAAGTCGTGGAGGCGGTGGTGTCCTTGACCGCATTGGTGGCAAGCGGCAGTCCTCATAGCTGGGCTCAGTAGCACTGCTAAGATCATGTATTTCCGTTCCTGGGTTTCAGAGAGAATGAGAGACGGGATGCCACCGGCATCTGCTTCCAGCGCACACACTCCAGCCAGCATCAGTCTTGAAAGACCGGGTGCTCTCCTGTCGTGAAGGGCGGCCTTTCTGACAGGTGGGGTGATAGGTAACCAAAGGAGTATCAGTGTTGCAGTTGCCCGGAAAATAGATAAGTAAAGGAATGCTACTTTAAAAAAAAATTTTTTTTTAAGATTTTATTTAGTTATTTGACAGAGAGAGTAAGAGCCAGCGAGAGAGGAAACACAAGCAGAGGGAGTAGGAGAGGAAGAAGCAGGCTTCCAGCAGAGCAGGGAGCCTGATGCGGGGCTCGATCCCAGGACCCTGGGATCATGCCCTGAGCCAAAGGCAGACGCTTAATGACTGAGGCACCCAGGCGCCCCAGGAATGTTATTTTAGATAATTTACTCTTACCGAGGTTCTATTAGTAATTACTATGAACTATTTATTTTATTTTATTATTTATTATTTTTTAAGACTTTATTTATTTGAGAGAGGGAGATCCCGAGCAGGGGGAGGGGCAGAGGGAGAAGCAGGCTCCTTGCTGAGCAGGGAGCCTTATGCAGGACTCAGTCCCAGGACCCCAGAATCATGACCTGAGCCGAAAGCAGACACTTAACCGACAGCCATCCAGATGCCCAAGAGTATGAACTATTAATGAGAAATGAAAGAAAAATGGATTCCAGACACATCAGAGAATAATGATTTTTTTCCTCATAAAACGACAATACGGTACATCAGTCCAGGTGATAGAATCCGTTTAAGTGGTGATGATGACGTATTCCTCCCCTCTGGGTAGACAGCCCTTGCCTCGCAGGGGAACACCTTAGGGTCTTGTGAAGGTATGTTAGATGAGAGGGTCTTCTGGCAAACTTTGCCACCAGTCCCAGTCCCTGTTACCACAGGAGGAAAATCCTGGGTGGAAGAGAGAGTGGATATGTCCTAGTCATGTTTTATGTATAATCTCTTCTAATCCTTCTGTAACCTCCCTGAGGGGGTAGCTGCTGTCTCCGTGCTGCAGATAAGCAAGCTGAGGCTTCTGGTGGACTTGCTTGTGCCAAGTCACACCGTTGGTAGGACTGGAAGGCCAGTCCAGGCATTTCTATCGCAAATCCAATGCTGTTGAGCTAGATCACTGGCCATAAAACCCCAGCACGACCGAGAACATTCCAGTTTCTTTGACAGAAATCTCTGTACTGGAGGAAGTATCGTGGATGCCCCCTGTCTAGCCTGGCCTTCCCCTCCTAGCTGTAGCTAGCTGAAGTAGCCTGGGTTGAGCGCTTGGCTAGTTGATATCCAAGCTGATCACAAGGCCATTCCTTGAAGACTTTGACACCTATGTCATGGTCTTTTCTCAGCCCTGTCACATCATTTTTGGTGACTTGTTTCTCCATCTGGACCACCTGTCCCAGTGCCCAGGGATGAGGGTGGCTTCAGGGTTCCTCAACCCCCTCTACTCAGGGACCCTCTCCACCTGATCCAGCCCCCCACACTCATGGCCACACACTCTCCAACCGAGGGCCTAGCCGTGGGTGTTCGCAGGAGCTGGGCTACACCAGAAATCTTAAACACATTGGCCTCATTCATTCTCTGACCCCACCCTCCTAACCTTCTGGCCCCTGGTGGCCTCACTCCCGCCGTATCTGCTTCTCTAGATCACCAAGGTCTTTCTTCTGCAAGCTGTGCCTTTCCTCCTGGACAGCCAGCCTCTCGGAGCCCGGCCCGGCTTTTCTCTGTGGCCCGGTGTGGGGTTGAACCTCTCTTCCTGCCACCCCAGGCCTCCCTGCGTGCTGTCCTGCGGCTCTGACTTGCAGCCCTGGGCGCTGCTGTCCCCTTTCTCTACTGCCCGGGTGTCTGAGAGGAGAAGTGATACAGCTGTGCATGCTGATTCTGCTACCCGTGTTCGGTTTCTTGGTGGAGTTGGAACGGGAAGTTGAAATAGGGGCGCCTGGGTGGCTCGGTTGGTTAGGCATCTGCCTTTGGCTCAGGTCATGATCCCAGGGTCCCGGGAATGAACCCCCACCTCTCCCTCTGCCCTTCACCCCCTCATACTCTCTCTTGCACGCTCTCACTTTCTCTCTCAGATAAATATAATCTCTAAAAAAAAAAGGTTGAAATAAACATTTATGTGGTTTTCGAGAAATACAGAACAAATGTCATCTTCAACTACAGATACACTTTCAGTATTGCTCACCAGTCCTTTCATTTCTCTTCCTAGCGCACTCTCCTTAAAGGAGGACTTCTGTCCTCAATTTTCCTATTCAAACACCAGACCCTCCCCCCAAGCAGATGATCTTGTCTCCTACTTTATTGAGAATATTTAACTCGTCAGATGCGGTTATGTCAGCTTCCTGTCTTCCCTGTAAAAGGTCATCTTCGTCTGCTTTCGTCCTTCCTTTTTCCCTCCACACTCGGAAGAGCCGTGTCCGTCCTTCTGTGTGAAGCCACGTCTCCGCATTTGAGCCATGTTGGTTCAGTCCCTCCCCAAATCCCGTGGGGCTTGGCTTCGTTGTGTACCGGCTCTCTTCAGATGTGCAGCCTTCCCCCAGCTGGCTCTTTCCTTCCAACTCGAACCATGTTGTCTCTCGTAGCTCGAAAACAAAGCAAAAAACAAACTCGTTGACTCCACGTTCCCTCCTAGCACACAACCATCTGCTTCCCTACTTAGCCGAGTTTCTTAGAAGAGTAGCGTTTATACTCGCCCACCCCCCACGTACTGCTTGGACCCGTGGGAATCCAGCACCTCTCCCCGTCGTGTCACAGAAACTGGAGTAAGAGAGGCCACTGGCCTCAACGTGTGTAGCACGTTGGCTCCTCAGTCCTTGTCTCGGTGTTCTGCACATTTCTTCTGCCTCTTGACCCTCCTCTGGCTTCCAGGACGCAATTCTGTCCTGCTTCCAAGACCTCTGGCTCGTCCTTTCTGGTCTCCTTTGTGGGCTCTTCTCTGCCCAGCACCCCCCCCCCCCCCGGTGTACTGGTGTTGCCCAAGACTCTGTTTTGGACCCCTTCTCCTCTCCGTACTTTTCTTGGGGATATGCACTCACTTTTGTAATTTAAAGGTGTCTTCTGGGTACTGCAGCTAGAGCGGTCTCTCAGGACTCAATCTGATAATACCACTTATTGGTTTATTTACTTATTTTTTAAAGATTTTATTTATTTATTTGAAAGAGAGAGAGAGCACGAGGAGGGAGGAAGGGCAGAGGCAGAGGGAGAAGCAGACTCCCTGCTGGGCAAGGAGCCCGATGTGGGACTCGATCCCAGGACCCTGGGATCATGACCTGAGCTAAAGGCAGACGCTTAACCGACTGAGCCACCCGGGCGCCCACCACTTACTGGTTTAAAAGCTCTCGTGGCTCTGAAGGTCCAGCTGTATCACGTGGCATATCAATCAGGCCCTTTGTGACTGGAGCCTCGAGGGCCTGTCTACCGCCCCCCTCCCGTACCCCCAATCTGACGGTGAGTGCGCCGGTAGCCCAGACTCTCGGTGGTTCCTCGCCCGCATGTACCGTTTCCACTGCTAGGCCCCTGCTTCTGCTCCTTGGGAAGCGCCTGCTCCTTCTCCTCCTGCTGGAGCAGTTCCTGAGCTTCCACAGGGGCAGAAAGCCTTCCCTCCTCCTGACCTGGCACCCACCCACTTTGCCGTCTTATATGCTGTCTTCTCTCATCTTCCCCGCTCGCCTTACAGATGGGCACACTGAGGCGCAGAGAGGTCAGTGACTTTCGCGAGGTCACATTCAGTGCTGGACCCAGAACACGACGGCGCTGGGAGGTTGAGCCTGTTGCACACGGGAAGCAGCTCTTCCACGGCGCTGTGGTGGGATGTTATTTATCGGGGTGGCGAGTAGTCTCGGACCCGTGCAGGCCATCTGGTCTTGCACCTCCTGTCTCCGGCTGGCCACACTCACATTCACTTGGCTCATATATGAGACGGCCAGGTTGCCCCGGTGCTTTCAGGATCGGGTCTCCAGCCTGCTTTTTCTGTGCTCTTGTCTTTAGGAGCCGGGTGTGGGCCGAGCCCTGCCTGATCGAGGCTGCCAAGGAGGAGTACAATGGGGTGATAGAAGAATTTCTGGCCACAGGAGAGAAACTTTTTGGACCCTACGTTTGGGGAAGGTATGGTGTCACATTGCCTCTAATGTCTTTGGCTGAACTGAGTCCCTGGTTTCCGTTCTCTTCCTTCTGGAGCTGCCTCTCCTCCGCTGTGTCCTAGAGCCACGTTCCCCGATCCCGGAAGTAAAGGAGAGGAGGGAGGAGAGAGGGCGAGAGAAGCTGGGCCGCCTTCATTGTTGCTGAGGAGGGGACCTGAGTGATAAAAACGTGCCTTCCAGCTGCTGAGTGTGGGGGTGGGCAGACACTGTCAGGGGACCCTTGTGACTTACCTTTCCTGGTTGCTAGAAGCAGCCACACACTCCCATTTTTTCCTTTGACATCTTTAGACTTTAGCCTCCTCAGATCAAGGACTCTATTAGCTCTCTGTGACCCCAAGCGAGCCATCAGTGAGCTAACTGTGGCAGAGCCGACGATATGGCCATAGCCTGCTCGGAAGGAGAACAGGGAGCAAGTTTCAGAGAGCCGCCTCCAAGAGAGCAAAACCTGGGCAAAGGGAGGTCCCAGCGACTTGGCTGGAGGACAGAGGAACCTGGGTGTCATCTCAGCGCTAGGCTGAGGGTTGCGTGCCGCCTCTTCAGTGGCTGTGTCTCTCAGGACTGAGGGTCCTGCCTGGGGAAGTGAGGCCAGGTCTTGCCCTGGGGAGCCAAGACCCGTCCGACCTCCCGCTCTCGGCAGGTATGAGCTGCTCTTCATGCCGCCATCCTTTCCATTTGGAGGAATGGAGAACCCTTGTCTGACCTTTGTCACCCCCTGCCTGCTGGTTGGGGACCGCTCCTTGGCCGACGTCATCATCCATGAGATCTCCCACAGTTGGTTCGGGAACCTGGTCACTAATGCCAACTGGGGTGAATTCTGGCTCAATGAAGGTTTCACCATGTATGCCCAGAGGAGGATCTCCACCGTCCTCTTCGGTAAGCCAGCTCTCGGGTGCCCGGCCTTCTCCTAGGGACCCCGCACCCCCTTCTGTCACCTGCGAGGCCAGTGTGATCTCCTTCAGGGTTTCGGGACACAAGTGGGCATGAAGAGAGGAGCAGTGGTGCAGAAAGCGCCGGCAGGAGGCCAGCAGGGGCCGACTGTAGACACAAGTCCCTTCTAAGTGGATGAGCCCCGCTGCGTTACATGGCACGAAGTCAGTAGGCGCCGTGAGGAGAGGGGGTCTCAGAAACTGCACATCGGCTGAATGAACCGATGAGGGGCCCGACGGTGAAAGGACCCCTCATCTAAGCTGAAACCATACTTGATGCTCTGTTCACCCAACAGCCAGGCAGCCCTTCGGGGAGAGTTGCACAGGGTTATTCACCCACCTAGCTAGTTAATTTTACGAATGAATCATAAGATCATTATAATCATGACCTCTTTTGAACACCTACCTACCAGCCTTGTACAGACACCTTATTAAAGTACATCATTTAACAATTTCACAATAGCCCTATGAAACAGCTATGATTTCCATTTTATATAAGAGTTCACTGTGACTCAAAAAGTGTAAGAAATGTGCCCAAGCCGCTTGGCAGGTGGCGGCAAAGCCCACATTGAACCCAGGTGTGCTTTTAAAATATTTTCTCAACATTGTCTCACTATTGAAAACCTGCCATGTATCAGGTGCTTTGAAAATATAACACGTATTATTTTTATTATTTCTCTCATCAAAATCTATTTTGATCTATAAGGGAAAGCACGCATGATAGATTTATCCATAATCTCACTCTTCAGAGATAATCAATGTATATCCTTTCAGATATTTTGCTGTGTCTGTGAATCATCAGACCTCCCAACTGCCTTTTTTTTTTTTAACTTAATAGAGTTAAACATTTTCCCAAGTCATTAAATTTTTTTCTATAGCTGCCTAGTATAGACTTTTCTTAACATTTAGTTTCCAGTTGTTAGGTTATTTTCAGTTTTTCTTTTTCTTCCTTTTCTTTCTTCCTTTTCTTTCTTTCCTTCCTTCCTTCCTTCCTTCCTTCCTTCCTTCCTTCCTTCCTTCCTTCCTTCCTTCCTTCCTTTCTTTCTTTCTTTCTTTCTTTCTTTCTTTCTTTCTTTCTTTCTTTCTTTTTCTTTCGAAAGTGTGTGAGCAGGGGAAGGGGCTGAGGGAGAGGGAGAGAGAATCTCAAGCCAGTGGAGCCCAACAGGGGCCTCCATCTCAGGACTCTGAGATCGTGACCTGAGCCAAAATCAAGAGTCGGATGCTTAACCGACTGAGCCACCCAGGCACCCCTGTTATTTTCAGTTTTCTAATGAAATAATATTTTGACAAATATTTTTACATATAAATGTTCACGCATATCTCCGATGATCTCAATGGAGATAAATTCCTAGAAATGTAATTTCTGGATCCAGACATTTTAAAGGCTTTTTAGCACACATTGTCCATTGCCTCCCAGAAAGTCTGTACAGATATATGCTTTCATCCAGAGTATCTGGAACAAGAGCCTACTTGTGACTATCTTACTCAGCCACTAAGAATCCTGCAAGCAGATGTTGTCAGCCCACTGTGCAGATGAAGAAGTTGAGGCTAAGAGAGACTGAGTGCCTCGCCCAGAGTCAGAACGCCCTGTGAGAGGCAGAGGTGGCTGGTTCGAAACCTGGTCCCTTTCCCCTCCACCATTCCCTCGGTCATTTTTAGAGCCAGAAGGAGATGTAGAGACCCCTAGAAAAATTTTGGGTGACAGTTTCTCTTGTCTGACAGGAACACTCAAATGAAAATAGTCTGCTTTTATAGAAGATCAAATTACTCTCTCTCAAAATAAAAACATACTGATAGGGGAAGGTAACAGTCGCAGGAAAAGGTGTGAGTCCCTCATCCGCATGTTTGGGTGAGACTGACAGCCTGAGCTAACCGAGTCATTTGTAGTCCAGAGCAACAAGGAACTAGGGGCTGAGTCAGGTTCTCTGTCCTGACCCTGTTTGCCCTGGGGTCCCCAGCAGGGTGACCATAGGCATCTTCAGTTGGCTGCCATTGTTCTTGTGGCCACAAGGGGGCAGCACACCCTCTTTTGTCCGGAAATTATACTTGGACGTGGTGGTCTGGAGGCCTAAGGATTCTTTTCGCCCCAGGCTCTGCTTACACCTGCTTGGAAGCTGCAACCGGCCGGGCTCTGCTTCGGCAGCACATGAACATCACCGGAGAGGACAACCCACTCAACAAGCTCCGCGTGAAGATCGAACCAGGTCCGGGAGCTCCTCTGGCTGGCTACCCCCGCCCCTGACATTGAGCTGGGAGCCCCAAGTTATTGGAGCTTCATGCCGATCCGTGCACAGCTGGAATACTCTCCTTGGGAAGGAGGAGCCCTCCAGAGCTGTTTTAGCCACTCCCCAGCCTCTAGGCCGACTCAGCTGAAGCCAGTCCAGCCCGATGGGAGTTCTTTCTAGTTTTGTGCAGTTCTTAGTGACATTACCGTTGCTCTGCATTTGTGCGGGCCCCTATCATTTTCCAGGGCTCTCTGCCATTCTTCTATCAAGTCAGACCTGTGGTCTTGTAGATTGACCGTTAGCCTTATTTTACAGAGGACGTGAGCAAGCACCCAAGTCAAATGACTTGTCCAAGGTCATGTCTTTTCATTTTCTGACATTTGTCTTTAGTTCCATGTATGACTAATCTAAAACCTTTGTGTGTGGTTTAAGCTCACGTTCCTTGATGCCAATGACCGTGAAAAGGAACTTCTCGTAGACTGGTCATTAGTTTATTTTGGTCTAGAACATTCGTAGAAACAACCAGTTGTTCTGGGAGGGGAGGTTGAGTGTAGGTGGTGACCAGTTGGGCTGGAAAAGGCACCAAGCCCTGTGCTCAGTCCTAAGAGTCAGTGGAACCCACTGAAGCAAAGCAATCCCAGGAATAAGGAAACTTGCCAATTCCCCTGGAAGGCTGGTTCTTTGTCCTCTTATTAGGTCCGCAGCTAATGACCCTTTAAGATCAGCTTTGAAGTGGCTTGAGAGAGGCCAAGGTGGATCTGGAAACTTTCCTGGCCTTGCTGAACCCGAGGAAGCTGAATTCTGATCTCTTCCATAATTACTCATAGAATCTGGAGCGGGAGAAGGACAATGAAAGTGACAGGCTACAAGTGTCTGCTTTCTCTGCTAGGTGTCGACCCAGATGATACCTACAACGAGACCCCCTACGAGAAAGGCTTCTGCTTTGTCTCCTACCTGGCCCACTTGGTGGGTGATCAGGATCAGTTTGACAATTTTCTCAAGGTATAGTCAACTCAGACATGAGGGGAGAAGGAGGAGGTGCAGAGAAGCCAGCTGGGCCAGAGAGCAGGGGTAGAGGCAGGGGCCGAAGGGACAAGGGGTTGGAGGAGAACCTGAGGCACAGAGGGACTGTACTCCCTATAGGATCCAGAATGACTGAAAAGTACCTCCCTCCCTGCAGGCCTATGTTAATGAATTCAAATTCCAAAGTATCTTAGCTGAGGACTTTCTAGAGTTCTACTTGGAATACTTCCCTGAGCTGAAGAAAAGGAGAGTGGAGTCCATTCCAGGTGAGCAGAGGAGCTGGCCTACAGGCTCCTAGGAGATAGTAGAGAATTATGTCTAATTTACATCCGGGAAGACAGAGGTGGGGCGGGAAAACATGAAACCCGAGTCTTCTAGGAAGTGGCACCTGGGGGCGCAACGCCCCGTCCCAGGCCTTGTTCCACAAGAGGGATTTCTCTCAGCCCCTCCTGGCCTCGTATTCTCCACTTCTTCCCCTCAATGTCTCCTCTCTGTCCCCATTGCCCTCACACCGACACACACACAACCAAACCCCCAGCTCTGCCCCGAGAGCTGCTGCCACCCCAGCTGTGACCCAGGGCCGCGGTAGGGGCAGCCACCCCGCCTTGTGAGCATGGAGTTGCCTCGTACGGCCTTCTGAGTGAAGGAAAATCCCGGTGGCCACCCTGATGTCAGCTTGGGAGGCCCTGCTTCCTAAGAGTAGACGGTGGCCTGTCGTGGATGAGGCTGCCCGCTGGAGATACCCCACTCGTGCTGGGCACTCTGAGTCAGGCCGTGGTTGGTCTGGTAAAGTCACTTCCTCTGACAGCCAGGACTGGTCAGGCCCGGAGCACCTACTCTCGGCCTGGAGGCCGGCACTTCAAGGTCATGAGACTCCCTGGCTAAGGAAAGTTAATGATTACTGCGTGCTCGCTACACACAGGCAGCATGCTGAACTCGTAGTGTGTATTTGCCTATTTAATCCTCACCACCGCCAACAAATGCAGGGCCTCTCAGCCTCCCTTTTATCATTTTACAGATAAAACGGAGGCGCAGAGAGGTGAGGGAACATGGCCGTGACCTCCCAGATAGCTCATAGCAGGGCTGGGAGAGGAGCCCAGGCAGCCTGGTCCCGGGGCCCAGGAGCTTGGGCACCGTGCTGTTCTGCTCATGTGAAGGAGAGCGTGAACTTGACTGAAGCTCGGAAAGCCTTCATCCTCTTGGTTCTGGCAGCACATTGTTCATTGGCACTCAAAAGCACTGTCACAGTAGACGAAGGGGCCGTCCGGTCTGACGTACCAGTCTCTGGGTCTCAGTATAAGTGGGACCCAGCCAGAGCAGGGAGCTGTGTGGGCAGGTGATGTTAAATTAGAAGCAGATTGGGGTCGTGAGAGGCAGACAGGAGCTTGAGGTCTCAGTGTCGCCGGAGCGCAGTTGACCTTGATGCTGCCGGAGAATTCCGACAGAACCCTCTCTCCTTCCACCAAACAGGTTTTGAGTTTGATCGGTGGTTGAATACCCCGGGCTGGCCCCCCTACCTCCCTGACCTCTCCCCTGGGGACTCACTTATGAAGCCTGCTGAAGAGCTGGCCCACCTGTGGGTGACCGAGGAGCTGGACACGAAGGCCATCGAAGCTGTAGCCATTTCTGCCTGGAAGACCTACCAGCTTGTCTATTTCCTCGATAAGATCCTCCAGCAATCCCCTCTCCCTCCCGGTAAGAAAAAATGGGGTAACTCGGTGCAGCATTTCGGTTCCTCGCGTACGGAGCTCGCTGTCAGGGTGAGAGGGAGACCCAGAGGGAGCCGGTACGGTTCTCACCCCCTGGACGCACCTCACGGGGAACACGTCAACGGCTGGTCTAAGTCTTACAGGCCTGTGGGGAGGGGAATCCTAAAGCCCCGCGCTCACCGCGCCCTCGGGCTCTGCAGGGATTCTGCTCAGCTCTTGACCTGGAAGTCTTGGAGCCCTCCTAACCGCTCTCTGCCCGGGGACTGTGATCGTGACCCCCCAGGTAACAGAGGAGGAACTTGCGCACAAGTAGGTCCCGCAGGCAACAGACGGTGGGGCTGGGATCTGGAAGCTCTCAGCTGCTGTTGCCGTGTGGCTGCTCAGCCGGAAATAACATTCACCCAGGGGTGTTGGAGAGAAAGTGAAAGCCGGGGTAACTTTCAGCAGCTTGGTGGTGGTGGGAGAAAAAGGAGGGCACAGCATGTTTTAGGGGGACACCTGTGCTTTTAACCTAGAAGGTAAGTGGAATGATGGCAGAAAGTCTGTAATCACATTAAGGGAAGTTTGGCAGAAGAGCCTTAGAAATGAAGGTAAACTTGAGAATCAGACAGTACCCTTTCCGAGCAGAAGATAAGCACGGTGAGTGTAAAGTGGGTGGTTGGGAACCTCCTTGATGTCATTCAGGGGGCTTTCAGGAGGGCCTGTGGGCAGATACACTCGTGGCTCTGATGACACAACCATTAAAAACCCATTTTCTTTTTTCAGGGAATGTGAAAAAACTCGGAGAGACATACCCAAAGATCTCAAACTCCCAGAATGCGGAGCTCCGGCTACGATGGGGCCAGATCGTCCTTAAGAATGACCATCAAGAGGATTTCTGGAAAGTGAAGGATTTCCTGCAGAGCCAGGTAGGTGACCCCCACCTCCTTGTCCCCTTCAGGCACACACGGTGGGCCGCCTCGCCTTACTGGTCGCAGTCCTGTGGGTAGAGCCAGCTCGTCTGCCCGTCTGTGGAGCAGAGGAGGGAAGGGAAGGGAGAGGACCCTGCTCAGTGGTCTCATTCCTGAGTGTGGCTGGGGGAGCCATTGCCATGGCGGGGAGAAGCCTCCAGGGTTGGGGAGCTTTTTGCAGATCATCTGATGGGGCCTGAAGGGTCCAAGCTGGTCAGAGCTAACCCCAAACTGGGAAGAAGGGTAAAGCAGGACTCGAGGGCTGGTCTTGGGGAGAGGGGCCCAAGGACAAGAGAGGTGAGCGAAGGGTAAGGTCACAGGTTCCTGCCTCCTGCGGAAGCCTGAGACCCGGGAGGGCTCAGAGGCCAGCAGAGGCCCTGCTGGGGAAGGGCCGGAGCGCCCCAGAGCCCAGGGCAGGGCGGGGCTGGGTACTAAGCGGCTCCGACGCCCTCATCCGTTTCAGTGGGAGCTGCGCTCCTGTCTGGAGGTGTTCCGAGCCCTCTGCAGCCTTCTCCGAGCCTCTGGAGTCGAGGAGCTCTGTGATGTGGCATTCCCACATTGGTGTGAATTTGCCTTACGGGTTCTCTTGTGCTTGCCTGCAGTTGGGCCTCACACGGCCCCAGCCCCGGATTTCTGTGCTGCCACCTTTGCTGTCAGCTCAGGTCTTGATCTGGGTCGTGAGTTCAGGCCCTGTGTTGGGCTTCATGCTGGGGAGCCTACTTGGGGGGGAAAAAAAAAGCATAGACACCCCTGTGCTAGCATGGATTGGAGTGAATACCAGGGTCTACCTGCAGGGATCTTTGGCCCCCAAGAAGATGCCAGAATAAGAGCACGCCTGTGTGGGACCCTCCTCATTCCAGCACTGATACCCACATCCCCTTTGGCACCTGCTGAGGCCTGCCGTTCGAGTGGCCCCAGGGCCCCTCTGTGCGGACCCACGGAGCAGGCTGCTCAGACCACGGGGGTGTGTGTGTGTTTCCTGCAGGGGAAGCAGAAGTATACTCTTCCGCTGTACCACGCGATGATGGCTGGCAGCAAGGTGGCCCAGACCCTTGCCAAGGAGACCTTCGCGGCCACCGCCCCCCCAGCTCCACAGCAATGTTGTCAACTACGTCCAGCAGATCGTGACGCCCAAGGACAGTTAGAGGCTCCTGGGCCTGGCTTCTGCCCCTTCAGACTTTGCAGGCTTTCAGAATACTGTTCCCAAATTCCAGTTCTCCAGTCAAATTCCTCAAGTTTACACAGCCTCGGGAAAATCTGCTCTCTGGGCTTGGTGTCTGTGACTCTTGGGCCTCTGCTCTGGTGGAAAGTTCTCTGGACCAGCAAGTCCTGAGACCAGAGAACCTTCCACAGCTCTCTCAGCGTAGGCCGCTGGCTTTGGTGAAGGCAGGCAGTCTTCTCCCTCCTCCCCGCTCTCTGGGAGGAGCAGAGAGGATTTTCTTTTCCCTCCCCTCCCTCCTTTTCCCCTCCCATTTTCTCTTCTGATGCTTGAAGTACTATGCAAAGGGCTGCATTCTGGTAATTCATTTTTTTAGGTTTAATCTTTATTTTAATAAATATTTTTAAGTGAAAAGTATTTAAGTTGGAGTTATGACCTGAGTGTGAAATTTCCGCTTCCATACATGCCCTCTGTGGGGGCAGTTGTTCTAAGAAGGTCACAGGGTGGGGGTGGGGGAGCTCCCCAGAGGCTGACAGCGCTTCCCTGTCCACAGGGAACTCCGCAGAGTAGGAGGTAGGGGTCCTACACCTGCAGATGGAAAAAAGCAAAGCAGTATGGCCATAGCTCACCTGTAGCAAGTGGACCTCATTCCAGTTCTCTGTGAAGGCAGCTGCACTCCCTACCCGCAGTGCCGTTCCTGTTCATCTGTTCCATCGCTTAAAAAATGCGTATTTGAGTGTTTTCTTCTCTGGCCTTCTCACCATCAGTCACTGGGCCTCGCCTGCTTTTGGTCCTGGGTAAATATCGTAGTGGTGTGGTAGGAAATAGTCGGTTCAGAACTTGGCGCTGAGTTCCACTTTCCTGGTTTCAGCATGGGGACCTCAGCAGTTAGCAGCTTGGGTTTGAGGGAAGGGTCGCAAAGAAATATTTAAATACATTAAGTTGCCTTTCTTCAGTACAGGGCACTCCTGACCACGTGTGTGGCCGTGGTCTTGGCTTTGAGGCTGTCCACTCAGGCCTCCTGCCTTCCCCGCACGGCTAGATGTGTTCTCACTCTTACGAGAGTTAGGGAACGGCAGTGAGCAGGTGGCAGGCTGGTGAGGGCCTCTGTCCCCTGGCGCGCCCGGAGCTTCACCAGCAGAGAGGGAACTTTGGGTCTGAGGAGAGGGATTTGGAGGCCCCGGATTGTAAGATCTCCTCTAGGCCCTGGCACTCCGATGGCAGCCTCTTTCCATAGATGTTTCAGGGCTGTTCCTGTCCGTGTGCTATAGGCAAGGATGATTTTAGGGCTCTCCAGATGCCTCGCCTCCTCCCCAGCTTGACGGCTGGCTTACCGGTTCTGACACCAGTGGCTGTCTTGCCTCGTTTGCCCAAAAACCTCTAATAATAGTAACAGGAATGATGCAGGGTCGCTGTGGAAGCTCTTCCTCTGACGGCCGCTCTTCGACCCCACTAACTGGGTGAATCCTCACAGCGCACAGCATGGGTATCCCAAGTTGTGTTGCCGACCCTGCTCGCCACCTTTGCCACCCAACAGTCCTGCTGGACGTGCCTGTCCTTTAGCGGGCTGGGGGACAGTGCTCCTGCCATCCCGTACCCTGAAGACAAGGCTGTGCCATTGTCGGGGCGAGCTTTGTGGGGAGGGCCAACAGGCTCTTCCGCCATTGGCAGGGTATTGGGGAGGCCTGTGCCTCTTGCTCCACAGCTCCTCTGACCACTATCCTAGAACCTTCTCCCCATTCCACCTCCAAGGCACTGACCCCACACTGAAGTCTTTCCCACTTGCCCTCCCTAACGTCGCCCACTCTTGGGCTCCTAGAGGCATTAATACTTGGAGATAAGGTGCTAACCTAGAGGGTTCCTTATCTCAGCCCCATTTTTTTTGTGAAGCCCCGTGAAGGCAAACATCCTCTCATCCCACCCTCTGGTGCCAGAGCCAGGTGTCCCCCAGGGCAGGGGAGCATGTGAGCCGTCCTGGGGCTAGAAGCCGGTTCTCCCACATTCCAGGGTGAGTGACTGGGTGGAGGGTGTGCCCGCCTCAGGCTCTTTGGGGGAGGCCCCCTGAAGGGCTGGGGAAAATCCTACCGCCAGAGCCCCAGGCTCTCCTACCACCCCCGGCCCAGTGGCCCAGTGGAGGGCCCCCCCCCCCCCCCCGGACCCTAAGCCCCTCTCCTAGGCACCCAGCAGTTTCAGGGACAAAGAGGAGAACATTCCAGAAGGTGGACTTCTTAGTTGTCTGGCTCTAGAGATAAAGAAGGGGGCAGCTCCGGGGAGGGGAGGTCACCATTTGTTTGAGGAGTCATTTCACCCACTGAGGTTAAGCTTGGCCACGAACCACCCAGGCTTGTGGCATTAACAAAGGAGGTGTGGAAAGAGACACTCATATCCTACAGCTTAGGTGCATAAAAAACTAGATCTGGAAGAGATCTGAGGGATTATTAAGTCCAGACCACCTTGTTTTCACCCGTGGTGAAACAAGCAGAATCCCGTAGCTGGCGAGTCACCTAACACACGCCTCCTGCCTTCTCTTCCCCATCCTCTGCCCCCCACACTCAGGGTCTCCAGTGGGGTCTGCGTTCATAGACACGAAGGACTCACTGTGCCCGTGGGGAGGGCAAGGGCCTGGCTGAGCCGCTGAGCGGGAGGACCCTGAAGCAAGACACGCCTGCTATCCTCGGGCAAGAGCGCCAGCACCCCCCCCCCCACTTAGCCAGCGCCCGTGTGGCCTGGGCAAGTCACGCAACTCCTCTGAGCTAGGATGTTCTCAGCTTTAAAACGGGGACAATCATACATTCCATACAGTGTTCTTGTGAGGATTAAGTGGAGACTACGTTACAGGTGCCTGGTAAATGGTGACTACTGGGCGTTCCATTTTCTTTGCGGAATGCCGGGACCCAGGGAGCCAGGCTTCCAGCCACTAGAGGGTAGCAGACAGGTGCCGGTCAACTGGGCCGAGGGCGGGGAGACTAGAAGGGAGAGCTGACAGCGAGGGATAAACACGGCCATGCGGATTCCAGCACCTGCAGCCGCCCCCAGGGTCTGAGGGCTCCGGCAGGGGCGGAGGGAGAGCCAGACCTCTCCAGAAGTGGCTGCAGCAGCCCTAGTGCTTGCATGGGGTGCGGGCAGGCAAAGCGTGCCAAGACGTTTCCACCGAAGTAGATGCCAGCGAGCACGCTGCTGGGGGCACTGGGGACACTGAAGACGCTGGGCCCCTGAGGCTAGGCTGTACGAGCCCATGAATACCGCCCAGCGTCTGGAGAGCCTTCCAGCAGGAATCCTGAGCGTTGTGGGAAAAGTTCCCAAACGCCACTCTCTGCTCTCCCTACTAGGCCCCCTTGTCCTCAGATCTCTGCCCCGTTTGGGGACTAGCAGTCCTCCTCCCCAGTTCCACCACGTTCCCTTCCCCCCTTCCAGCCCATCCCTGGCCTGGCCCCCCGGAGGAATTTCCTGCACCAGAGCGTGGCCGAAAGTACAAATGCCCACCCCAGCGACTCTCCTGCCCCCCGCCCAGGCCAGTGCCCTGTGCCCAACCCCAGAGGGTGCGGGATGACAGACTCTAACAATCATTAAACCAGCCGGGCCTGATTTCCCAGCACCGCCTGCCAGGATCCGGGCCAAGTGGCACAAAATATGCAAATCACCTGGGCCCAGAAGCCCGGTCTAAAGGCCAGGAAATCCCCTCCGTCCAATGAGCCAGCAGCTCAGGTTACCGCCAGCCGCGCTATAAAGGCCTGGGCTGGGGCGGAGCTGCCACAAGCCTCTATTTAGGGCGGGTGGGGGAGCACTTCAGAGCTACCTGGCACAGCTGCGGGCCGCCCGGATTTCTCGGATTTCTCGCCTGCCTGCTGTCCCTTAGTCCTGCCTGCCTGCCACACCCACACCCCGCTGCTCAGGTAGGACCCCCACCTGTCACATTGCCCAGCCTGGGCCCTGGGAACCCGGAGACAGGTCGAGTGGATGTGGAGTTCTAAACCCACCCACCGCAGCTCCGCATGGTAGAGCCCCTGAGCAGGAGTGGCGGGCAGTGGGAGTGTCCTGAAGGTCGCAGAGGCATTGTCTCTGGGAGGGACAGAGTGGCTCTGACTGTGCCAGTCCCACTCAAGGGCCCAGGGGGGCTGGGGGCCACAGCGGGCTCTGAGATCTTGGAGACCTTCATGAAGACAGGGTGTCCAAAGAGATATTGACCTTCACCACCGCCCCCCCTCCTTGGGGCTCCTCCTGCCCCAGGCTTGGCCGGAGGGGAAGGGGAGGACTCTGGCCTTCACCAGCCTTGGCCTCCCCGCCCAGGTAGCCTCATGGCTGCAACCTGTGAGATCAGCAACGTCTTTAGCAACTGCTTCAGTGCTATGTACAGCTCAGAGGAGCCCGCGCTGGCTTCTGTCCCTGCTGCCGCCACCTTTGGGGCCGATGACCTGGTGCTTACCCTGAGCAACCCCCAGATGCCTCTGGAGGGCACAGGTGGGTCTCAGCAGGTGGGATGGGGTGTTTGGGGGAGGGAGAGACACCCCTCTAAGAGCCTATTAGATAAATGGAGAAGTCAGGCAGGGAGGAAGGGTCCCCCCAGCAAATTCCAGCACTAGGGGCTGGAGGTGTGGGGTTGAGGGGCAGCGACCGACTAAGCGAGGTGCTGAGCGAAGGTGGTGTGAATGCCGCCCCCTGACCCTCCTCCTGGGAGTGGTCTCTGAGATGTGGAGGGGGGTGGGGAAGGGGGTGCACACAAAAGCCCAAGTGGACACCAGAAATGGGCGGTGAGGGTCCGGGTGACTCGGGCTGACCTGACGCTGTGCCCGGTCCCTTGTAGAGAAGGCCAGCTGGTCGGGGAAGCAGCCCCAGTTCTGGTCAAAGGCCCAGGTTCTGGACTGGATCAGCTACCAAGTGGAGAAAAACAAATACGACGCAAGCTCCATCGACTTCTCGCGGTGTGACATGGACGGGGCCACGCTCTGCAACTGTGCCCCCGAGGAGCTGCGTCTGGTCTTTGGGCCTCTGGGGGACCAACTCTATTCCCAGCTGTGGGACCTCAGTGAGTCCGGGCCGCTGGTGCCACAGGGAGCCCAGGACTGGAGGGGGAGGCCAGCCTCCTGCCCCTGTCTCCCTCCAGTTAGGGAGGCTGGCCTAGGGACCGGCCCACAGCCGGAGCTGAGGCCAGCGTGGCTGTGGGAAGGACCTGGAGCCCGAGGCCAGTGGGCACAGACAGAGAAAGAAGCCCCGAGGGGAGAGGGGACTGGGACGCCTGCCTGGGCTCTGACCCATCCTCCCTTCCTAATAGCTTCTAGCTTTCCTGATGAACTCAGCTGGATCATTGAGCTGCTGGAGAAGGACAGCATGGCCTTCCAGGAGACCCTGGGCCCCTTTGGTGAGAACTCTTCTTCTCCATCATTCCTTAGCTTGTCCTGTCCCATCTCTGCCTCTCCCCAGAGCGCTAGAGCTGACCCTCTGTCGCCGGAATTCTGTCTCCCCCAGCTAGAAAAACAGCAGGCCCTTGGACCTCTGGGTAGCCTAGTGTCCCTCCTGCCTGTTCCTCTGAACCTTGTCTGAACCCTTACCTCCTCTTCCCAGACCAGGGAAGCCCCTTCAGCCAGGAGATGCTGGAGGAGTGCCGGCAGCCCAGCCCCTACTTCCCCGGCAGCTACGGCCCCGGAGCCCCCTCCCCCGGCAGCTCCGATGTCTCCACCACAGGTGAGCACCCTCATCAGGGCCACAGCCCCCCTTCCCCCAAATGTCCCGCAGCCCTTGGTTCCCTGCACTAGAGCCCAGGCTTTTGGGAGGAACAGGAGCGGGCTGGGTGGCTTGTCCTGAGACCCCCAGCAGCCAATCCCCCAGAAGGTGTGGGCTGGCAGGGGGACTCACTCTGCCCCCATCTCCCCTAGGGACTGGGACTTCCCAGAGCCCCCACTCCTCAGACTCCGGTGGAAGTGACGTGGACCTGGATCCCAGTGACAGCAAGCTCTTCTGTAGAGGTGAGTGCAGGGAGCCTCCTGGTCCCCGTGGGCTGGTCCTTCCCCTCGTCCCTGCTCTCCTGCAGGGTTTCCCTCCTGTAGAGGAGCTGCCCCCTCGAGCCCCCCCCCCATTCCTTCCCCTCCTGACCTTGCACCTCCCCTGTCTTAGACGGCTTTCCCGACTATAAGAAGGGGGATCCTAAGCACGGGAAGCGGAAACGGGGCCGGCCCCGAAAGCTGAGCAAAGACTCTCGGGAGTGTCTGGAGGGCAAGAAGAGCAAGCACGGTGAGCTCCTGGGGTCACCCCCTTTGCTGGGGCCTGAGCGGGGTGGGCAGCAGACTCACGGTGGTGCCGCTGGTGCATTTTTTCTCCCATGTTCACTGGCTGTCCACACCGCTCCTCCCTCCCGCCATCATGGCTGTGCACGGGCCCAAGGCTGTGTGGTACTGGTCACCACCTCCTCGCAGAGCCTAGGTCGGTGGTCCTGGAGAGGAGGGGAAACTGAGGCTCCTGGAAGAAGGCCCATGGGACTAGAGCCCAGGTTCCCTGCCCACCCACGCCAGCTCTCTCTGCACCTGCTCTGTCCTGCCTGCTGGGACACCCTCGGTGGTGTGAGGGGGCAGCCGGCGGGTGCTGGGAGGGCCTGTGGGGCCGCAGGGGGCTCAGGCCGAGGACTGTGCCCCTGCTGCAAGGCCTCAGGCCCTGCTGTGCGCCAGCCAGCCGCTGGGAACCGCTGGGTGATGGCCCTGAGCTCCTCCTTGCCTCCATTTCGTGCTAGCAGCCTCCCTCCCCCCCCCACACTAGGCCTGGCTGCTTCTCGTCTTCAGGGGGCTACTTTTTCCAGGAAGCTGTCCCCTCGTCCCCCAGGCTGGGGCCAGCTCCCTGGTCCTGTACTCGCTAAGCTCTCACCACCTGTTGGTGTGTTGGCTTTCTCGCGGTGGCCCCCACCGAGCCGTGGGCTCCTTAGGCAGTAGCGTGTTGCAGTCACTGTCAAACCCCAGCCAGAACACCTGCGCTGTGTGGGAGGCAGTCCCCATGGTGGGGGTGAGCAGCCCCGCCACGGCGCGGCCACCCACGGGCAGCGTGCTGGGCCTGGCGGGGCCCCCTGGCCTCGGAGGAGAGGGGCTATCCCGGCCTCTGACCGAAGCCTCTGGCCTCGCAGCCCCCAGAGGCACCCACCTGTGGGAGTTCATCCGGGACATCCTCATCCACCCGGAGCTCAATGAAGGCCTCATGAAGTGGGAGAACCGGCAAGAGGGCGTCTTCAAGTTCTTGCGGTCCGAGGCAGTGGCCCAGCTCTGGGGCCAGAAGAAGAAGAACAGCAGCATGACCTACGAGAAGCTGAGCAGGGCCATGAGGTGAGCAGGGGCCGGGGGTCCTGTGGACGCTGCCGGGGACCGCTTGCCCGCGCTCCCGCGGCTCTCTCGGACCACCACCCTCCTGACAGGTGTGAGTCCTGCCGAGGGACGATAATAGTGTCCGCCTGCCTCGTGGGTTACAGGGTGACACGGAGGAAGCAGTAGCCGGCATAGCAAACACAGTAAACTCTGATGACATTTCTTTGCATGGTCTGCAAGGCGTGTCTGAGAAAAGTTCTTAATGGTGAAAAGAGCATGAGCCCAGGCCTCCATCAAGTCCTGGCTCTCCCCCTGTTGAATTAATTAGATTGCTTATCTGGACCTCAGTTTCCCCCTGAACAATCACTAAAGTCCCTTCCCGCCCTAAAATCACGTGGTTTCATGATAAGCCCCGGGACAGAGCCGTAAGATACAAAGAAGCACGGTTAGCCCCAGGGACTGTGGACGCCTTCTAGGCCAGAGTGCCAGGAAGGGGCAGAGACAGCAACTCCTTGCAGGAGGGAAGAAGAGGAAAGCTGCAGGAAGTGGGTCAGGCGCAGGCTGGAACCCAGGGGGCCAGGCCCCGTGAGCGTAACGGGGCCGGCGAGGGAGGGCGTCCGCAGTCCAGGCTGCTCCCCACCTGGGCGCGTCTGACCACCCTTGTCCGCACCCAGGTACTACTACAAACGGGAGATCCTGGAGCGGGTGGATGGCCGGCGGCTGGTCTACAAGTTTGGCAAAAACTCCAGCGGCTGGAAGGAGGAAGAGGTTGCCGGGAGTCGGAACTGAGGGTCCGAACAGGACCCAGGACCAAACGCGTGGACTTGAGGCCTGCAGCCCCTCCTGGGAGGACCACCAGGCCCCCACCGTTCGGGCATGCCGGGGCCGTGCCGTGGAGAGAAGCTGAGGTTCTGGGACCTTGTTCAGCCGTCATCCTGGGATCCGGGGCTCGTGGCCTCTCCTGTCTGCCCTCCTCTTGGAATTACGAGCGCTGGGGTTTGAGGTGACTTGTCGGCTGACCATAGCTGCCAGCGCAGCTCCTTTCACTGGTGCCTCCTCTAACCCAACCCAGACAGCGGCTACAGACAGTGCCTTCCGCCCCCAGATGCCTGGGCTGAGCCAAGGAGGCCAGGGGAAGCCGCAGGGGCGCTGCGAGAGGGGGCAGGACAGGGTCTTCCTGCCCCCTGCTTTCTGGACCAGCCTCCACCTCACTGCTTGGACTCCGCAGGCAGGGGTCAGAGCACTCCCTAATTTATGTGCTATAAATAGTCAGATGTATATAGAGATCTATTTTTTCTAAGACATTCCCCACCCCCCCGCTCCTCTCCCACCACAGGTTGTGGTCAGACAGACTGTTCTAGGCCCTCAGCTGGGCCAGTGAGGGGCGGGGAGATGCCTGGACCCTCAGGATGGGGCTCCTGGCTCCTTTCTCCTGTGAATGGAGGCAGAGACCTCCAATAAAGTGTCTTCTGGGCTTTTTCTAACCTTTGTCTTAGCTACCTGTGTACTGACATTTGGGCCTCTGGATTGGATGAGGCTGCGGGGTTGGAGGAGGGGCCAGGGCCAGAGGCAGGAGGCAGGAGGGGAAAGCAGAGGCAGGCCTGCAGGGTAGGGACAGGTGTCCTGGAGCAGGAGGGCTGGGTTTACAGACAAGCCGCCCAGGGGGCTGGAGGGCAAGCAAAGGAAACAAGGTGAGACTGAGAGGGCTTCCCAGGCTCCGTGCAAGCAAGGGCATGAGCTCGGCAAGCCAGACACCGGGCTAGCCCTGCTGCCGCGACACATTTGCTCGGTGACCTTGGCCAAGTCAGCCCTCTGGGCCTGCTTCCTTGCTGTAAGGCTAGGGTTTGGATCCGACACTGTCTAAGAAGTCTAGAATTACGTATCGAGCCTTGTGGAATAGACACTTTGGCATTCCAGCCGCGTTGGCCGTAAACGGAGAAAGCAAAGTGGAGATGAGTCCTTGGTGAGAAAGAAGGGGGGAAGGAGTAGACGTTTGCCAGCCTAGTGTACGCCAGGCCCTGTGCCAGCCCCTCAGCACATCTGATCCTCTCCCAAAAAGAGAGGGACACTTATCGCTTCCATTTTACAAACGCAGAAAGTGAGGTTCAGTAGGGCCGGCGACTCAGCCAAGGCTGCTGGGGCAGCACGTAGGTGCTCAGTAGCTTTTCCCCTGGGGTGTCCCCGGGGTTAGGGCTCCTGTGACTTAATCTTCAGTACGTTGCAGCACTGTGTTTACTGTCTCCGCAGTGACACTGCAGCCAGGCTCCAGGAGAGGACATTCTGCTAATAGGAGGCGTATATGCGGTTCCTCATGAAGAGTATCTTCCAGCAGAAAGTTCCTTAGGTCTGAGGCTTCGAATTCCATAGAGCACTTAAAAGGCATTTCGTAAATTCGAAATGCTGTTTCGTTGTCTTAGAAATACCAGATTATTCGCTGAAGGCTGTGGGTAAGGAAGGGAGCTTAGAAAACCAGACATGTGGAAGTGGGGCTTGCTCTGGAGAAACAAAGAACAGTAAAAACAGAAAGTGGGCAAGTTGGTTGGAGAGGGTAGTAGGGTCATGAAGGAAGCTAGAATCTTCTACCATTTTGGGCAAAGTGTTGCTATGGCTGGACAAGCGAGTTAGTCGAAGAGAGTAAGGCGAAGGGTAAGCCTCAGATAGCCCTGGTCTCCATGCCGGTCAGGCCACTTCTCAGCTGGGGAGCCTTCGGCAGCTTAGCCTAAGAATGACCTCATTTCTTGGAAATGAAGGCACGCTAGCCACTGTGCTAATTTCTCAGCCCATGTTATCTTGGGGGGTCTTCACACCCTAAAGAGACGTGACCCTTGTCGCCTGAAGTCGCCTAAAGTCGCCTAGCCAGGTGTGCAGGACGAACCGCAGGAACGCTGAGCACGCTGCCCTGATTGATCCTCAGTGTCTTCAGTTCTAAAATGGAGCCGCTGGCCCTGGGTGCTCACCGAGGGTCCGAGTGGGGGAGGGGAGCTGGGACCCCGGGGCCGAGCCCCTTCATCCTCTGCCGAAGGGCTGGGAGGCGGCTCTGGGCCCAGCATTACACGCTGACCTTTGTCCCGCCATTTTCCGTTTATGAGGTGCTTTCCTCATCCCATTATCTCATTTCATCCGCACCATAGCCCTTTGAGGAGACTGGGCGTCCCCCTGTCCCTGATGAGGCTAGTGCTGGTCCAAGGTCACCCCCGCCAGTGAGCCGGGGGGGGGGCCCGATCCAAGGGCTCCTGCCTCTGTGGGAGCCCGGGCGGCAGTACCCCCATGCTGCTGTCTGGGAGGGGAACCTGGGAGGGCGCCTGGGCGGCCCTGGCGTTGGGGAGGCAAGGAGGCCCCCCCCCATCCCGCTCCCTGTGAGGGGCATGTTTCTTATTCAAGATGGCTTTTGCCCCAACATCGCTCTCCACCCTCTTCCCCCGCAGGACACTGCAGAGCCCAGACCCAGACCCCAAGGCTGGCCTTTCTCCTTCCGCCTCCTTGCTGTCCTCTCCCTCGGGTGTCAGCCACCCTTACGCCCAACGCTCACCAGCTCAAGAGCCACTGAAGCCACTGAGCTGACCCCCGCCCCAGAGATGGGCCCCGTCTCCGCCCAGGGGAGTGTGGCTC
Source organism: Ursus arctos (assembly GCF_023065955.2). Taxonomy (NCBI): domain Eukaryota; kingdom Metazoa; phylum Chordata; class Mammalia; order Carnivora; family Ursidae; genus Ursus; species Ursus arctos. The sequence goes on from NW_026622874.1 coordinate 38,503,237, forward strand.
CTTGGGTGGGGCCGGCTGTTTAGGTCCTGCCCCGGGGCTGCTGGTCACCTCTTATCTGCTTCTGTGGGACTGTGTGCGCTGCGGGGCAGGTCGGAGGGAGGTCACCCCTCCCGTGTTTGGGTGTGTCTGCTGGGGGCGGGGGTGGGGGGCCGGGCTTTGGCCCTGGGCCTCCCTGGGAGAGTTCCCGGATTCTCCCCGAGCCTACCCCTCCCCCCCGTTCAGGGGAAGTCGAACTTTCCTGCCCCCCTGGGTGAAGCGGGTAGAGTTGTAGTTTCGTGAAGGGTTTCCTTCGGTCGGTTCGGTCGGCTCTTTTACTCCAGGTACCTGTTTCCAGGCCTCTCTCCCTCCTGGGCTGCGAGGGCCGCTGGGTAGGGACCAGGCTTACTCATCTCAGCACCTTGAGCAGCACCTGGCACACAGAAGGCGCTCAATAAATATTTGTTAAACTGCCGGGTGACTCTCCCTGCCTCTCCCTGCCCGGCCACCACCTCCCCCTATGCACACGCTGTCACACACTCACTCACACATACACATGCACCGACGCCACACATTCTCACACAAGCTCAGACACCCTTGCACACCCCACGCCCCACACACATTCTCACACACGCCGCGGTCTCACAGACCCCACACACGTGCTCGCACACATCCCCGTCACAGCCACACCCACTGTCGCATGTCAGTCACACTCTCTCACACATCACACACACATCACAGTCACACACACTCACACAGTCACAGTCACACTGTCACATGTCAGCCACACTCACTCTCCCACACACATCACACACACTCATGCATTAGTCACACTCACACTAGCACATGCTAGTCACACTCTCTCACACATCAGTCACACACACACATCAGTCACACACACTCACACATCAGTCACACTCGCACTGACACGTCAACCACACTCACACACTCTCCCATGCATATCACACACACACATCACAGTCACACTCGCACTGTCACATGTCAGTTACACTCACACATACAGCCTCAACCTCCCCCCCCCCCCCCCCCGGTGGATTAAACCCCCAGGCTCCCGCTGCCTGAGCCCTGTGGTTACATTGCTCTTCTCTTCCCTCAGGTACAACTGAAGGCCTCCTCCCCCTTTTCTTTAGAGAGGGAGAGAGAGAGAGAGAGAGACCTCACGGGGGGGGGGGGGGCAGGCAGAGGGGGAGAGAGAGAATCTTAAGCAGGCCCCACTCCCAGTGCAGAGCATAACTTGGGGCTGGATCTCATGACCTGAGCTGAAATCAAGAGTTGGCTGCTTAACTGACTGAGTCATCCAGACGCCCCAACTGACCCCCGTTCTGAAGCATTTCCTGCCCTCCCTTCTGCCTTCTCTCCTCACCAGGTGGGCTCAGGCCGTCCCTCTAGTCGGGACCAGTTGCATAATTTGCAGGGCCCAGTGCAGAATGAAAACTTGGGTCCTTGTTGGGGCTCCTGGTTGGCTCAGTTGGTTAAGCGTCTGCCTTTGGCTCAGGTCATGATCCCAGGGTTCTGGGATGGAGCCCTGCGTTGGGCTCTCCGCTCAATGGGGAGTCTGCTTGCCCCTCCCCTTCTACCCCCCACCCCCTGCCCTGCTTGTGCTCTCACATGCACACTCTCTCTCTCTCTCAAATAAATAAATAAAATCTTTTTTTTTTAAAGATTTTATTTATTTATTTGACAGAGATAGAGACAGCCAGCGAGAGAGGGAACACAAGCAGGGGGAGTGGGAGAGGAAGAAGCAGGATCATAGCAGAGGAGCCTGATGTGGGGCTCGATCCTATAACGCCGGGATCACGCCCTGAGCCGAAGGCAGACGCTTAACCGCTGTGCCACCCAGGCGCCCCTAAATAAATAAAATCTTAAAAAAAAGAAGGAAAAAAAAAGAAATCAGAGAATCTGGCCAAACTGAGCCAGCTCTCCCACTAGACCACAATCTGCAGAAGCAAGATCCTGCTGTCCCCTCTATATTCTCAAGTTCACCCCTCTGGCCACCTCAAAAAAATCTGTGTAGCCCCAGAGACAGCCCCTGGTTGAAAATATCTACGCCCAGCCCCCTACCTACCGCTCCCAGACCAGGAGCTCATTCTGGACCCCTTCCACCTGCAAAATGATGGCTTCTTGCAGATGTCAGTAAGTACATGCATGACGGCGGGTGTGGGGGACGTGGAGAGTAGTCACGCTCACAAGTATGGAAACCTGGGGCACCTGGGGGGCTCAGCTGGTTAAGCATCTGACTCCTGATTTCAGCCCAGGTCATGTTCTCAGGGTCCTGAGATCGAGCCCCCATGTTGGGTTCCGCATTCAGCAGGGCGTCTGCTTGGGATTCTCTCTCTCTCTCCCTCTCTCTCTCTCTCTCTCTGCCTCTGCCCCTCCCCCCACCCACTCACACTCTCTCTCTCTCTCGCTCGCTTGCTCTCTCAAAATAAAGAAAATCTTTTAAAAACAAAAACTAGTATAGAAGCCCAGCCAGCTCCTTCTACAATAGGGGTCTGGGATGGGGACCAGAGCCCTCTGATACTCGCTAGGAACTATCACATTCCCTCACCTCCAAGAACATTTTTAGTCTAGTTCAGTGCATGGCATGTAATGGGCACTCGTGCACACTGGAATGTCAGCGCATGACCTTCTGGGCTGGGCATGGCTGCTTAGCCCAGAGCGCCCAAAGATACCAGGACTGCCCAACAACCCGGGCCCATCCAGGTAGCTCTCTCCCTGCGGAGGGAGAAGAGTTGGCATAACCTCATTCGTCTACGCAACAGCTCTTCATCTAGTATTTCTTCCCTTAGCCCATCTCTTTTCAGGAAGAACAGTGCCCTAAGTTAGTCCCTACGTCATAACCATCTACCAGGGATTTGTAAAATAGAGCACAAGATCCAGATGAATAAGCCCCATTTTATAGGTGAAGAAGCTGAGGCTCAGAGAAGGCAGGTGACTTGCTCGAAGTCACACAGCATGCCAGCGCAGAACCTGAGATTAATGTCGACAGCTGGCCCCTTAGTAGGTCCCTACTAGGTGCCCAGCAATGTGCCAAGTTAGTGCTTGACGTGACACATCCATTTATTCTCTCAGTGAGTGTTCACTGAGTGTCTGCTGAGTGCCTGGCTCTGTGCTGGGGGCAGGGGACCCGGCTGGGACGAGCTCACCCAGGCATTGTAGAGAGCCTGGGCTGGAGCCAAAAAAATTCCAGTCATGTACACAAGCCCCCCAACAAGTCTGCAAGGTAGGATGAGCCCCTTGTTTCAGAGATGAGACACCGAGGCTTTAGAGAGAGAAACAAACAGCCCAAGTTTCCAGAGCCAGTAAGTTGAAGAAATCAGGCTTTGAGCCCTGGCTTCTGACCTCCTCTCAACCCCACAACTGACTCTGTTTTGAGAGGCGCCGAGCGATGCCGATGTCTCACTGCTTACCAGCGCCCGAAATCCCACCATTAGAGAAGTTTTCTACTGATCTACAAAGCCGCCCGGGCTGGGGGCAGATTCGGTAAGAGATGCTCTTCAGGGACTTCTTGATCCTACGGGAAGGATGGAGAGTGAGTTTTCAGTTTTTGAGATCCTCATGGGGCCATGTCTTGGGAGTGTTGCATCCTCGTTCTTGTGCCCCTCCTCCTCCTGCTCCTGCTACCTGCAGGGCGGGGCTGGGGCAACAGCAGCAATTAGCCCAGCTCAGCTGCCCGTTACTGGAACCTTTGTGTCAACTCTGGAGCTGATCCAGGAAACCATGCCCAGTGTCCCGCGTGACTCAGCCTCACCTGCCCACCGCCACACCTGCGCCAGCCTCAGTGACCCAGGCCGCAACACCGAGGGGAAAGTCCCAGCATCCTTTGGTCCATCCCTCACCAACCCCAGGTGTTTGCAAGGCATGCTGGGATTTAGAGTCCTGATAGCACAAGCTTGGTGCCTTGGCTGATTTCTAGCCAAGACGAAATGCTCCAGGCAGGGCCAATACTGGGGTTCAGAAAACTGGAATCTCTATGGAGAATGCAGACAGAAGCATTTATTCTTCTCTATCATGGTTTGATACGGGAGAAGCTTAAGACCATGGCAGATACTACCTGTCACGTATCAAACTGGCAAAAGAATAATAAGCACGTCCCGGATGTCTAGAGCGGTGGAGGATGTAAAGATAAACTCAAGCGTGCCGTAGACTGTTGGTCTAGGTGTGAGTTAGGAGACATTTTTCGAAGAACAATTTGACAAATTGTCTAAGAGCTTTAAAAAAGCATGCATAGCAATTTACACAGCAATTTCATGTCTGAGAATTTTTCCAAAGAAAACAGTTGGATTGGTTCACAAAGCTATATGTATGTACAAGGACTCTCATTTTGGTGGTGGTGTAATTGCAGACAGACAGCAGCAACCTGTCAGTTGGAAGAGGACTAGTGAAATTAACAGCAGGAGAGATATTTATTCAAATACTAGGCAGCCGTTAAAGTGATGCTCGGAGCTATGTTTATTGACATATAGATTGTCCACGATAGGCTAGGAGGCCGGGGGGGGGGGGTAAGTTTGCGTTCATTGTGTATAGAACAATCTCACCTTCATAAAATGTCATGACTATCTCCGGGTGGCACGATGAAAAATCCCTTTACATTTTCTGAAAAAAGTTAGATTATGTATATATTGCTATGAAGGAAATTAAACCATTTCTCTTTTTGAAAAAGAAATTTAGATATCAATGGGATTGGTAAAAGTTTTCAAGGGCTGCTATTTACATCTCTCTAGTCCTTTAAAAAAGGTGTCCCCATTTTTGGTGAAGCGTCTGCCTTCGGCTCAGGTCATGATCCTGGGGTCCTGGGATCGAACCCCATGGTTGATTGTTGGATCTGGTTCCCTGCTCAGTGGGTAGTTGGCTTCTCCCTGTCCCTCTGCTCCTTCCCCTGCTCATGCTCTCTCTCTCTCTCCTTCTCTCAAATAAATACATAAAATTAAAAAAAAATGTCTCCAGGGGGTTTCTTCCTTTCAATCACTCAGAGGCAAGAACAAGTCCATTCAATCTGGTGAGAAAACTTTGGCTTTGAGAGATTAAGACTTTGTCCAAAGATTCACAGCATGTTACGATGTTCTTTTATTGATTCTCTCTTTCCTCAGCTGTACTGTCTTCTAATGAGCCCGTTGAAGCCATTCTTCATCTCCGTGTCCATTTTTTTAATTTCTAGCATTCCTCTTGTCTTGTAATTTTCCTACCTCTGAAGAAATTCCCTATCTGTTCCTGCTGCAGCCTCAGCTTCCGGCCTTCCCTGTGCCCCTGTGCCCAGGAGGGTTCTCTCCCTGCTCTCCTGCCACCCCCGTGGTGGACGGCTACTGCTCGTTACTTCAGTGTTAGCCTGGTGGCATGGGGGTGAGGGCTCAGCAGGGTTCTGTTATTCTGGGCCAGTCTCCATTTTAGGCAGGCCCTGTGTGTCTGGGTCTCGAAGGTGGGAATTTTCCAATGATCCTGCCTCTCCTTCCTGTGGCAGCCAAACTGCCTTGTCTGGCAGATCTTGCATGGGGAAGAGTTTCCTGCCTCTCCTTCAGACCTGTAACCCCCACTTAAAGTTGACACTCTCGACATTCGCAAGCTGGATAATTCTTTGTTGTTGGGGCCGGTCTTGGGCATTGTGGGATGTTCAAAAGCATCTCTGAGCTCTACCTACCAAATAGCCAGAGCACATCCCTTCGCCCCAGGTTGTGACACCCAAAACTGTCTGTAGACTTAGCCAAATGTCCCCTGGGGGGCAAAATTCGCCGTCCCCAGAAGGGCTGCTTTAACAGGCTTCCTCCCACCGCTGAGGGAGGCTCCCTGCCGTCTCCTGCCCGCCCCCACTCTTGCCCGCCCCCACTCTTGCCCCTGAGCCCCCGGGGAGGTCTGTGAAGAGCCGACCTGTGAAGGTGCAGCTCCCCGGGACTCGACTCGACTCCGTCCCGCCAAGAACAGGAGCAATCCGCACGGTCCGGCCCGATGAGCGTTCCCTGCCTGCTTTGCCTCGGGCCAGCCTGCTCCTGCCTCTCTTCTCTCCTTGGAGGGGCCCGGTCTTCCCTCAGGTTCTATGTTACTTGGTTGCCCTGTGCCCCCAGCTCTCCGATGGTTCCAGGAAAGTTCTGATTTTGTTGTTTATCTATTTGTGACTAGGGCGGGAGCGACGCCCTTTTCGGCCTGTTACATCCCAAGTGGAAACATAACCTCCACTCACTCTTGATCCACATTGAGGTGTCCCTCTATCATATGCTGGGCGTATTGTTCTTTGAGGGAGGTTCTAGACTTCTTCGATAGCCTTAAGAAAAACAAAATCCTTCTCCTGACCCCACCCCCGCGCGCACACGTGCATGTGATTTTGCCTACCAGTGAGTCCTCGCCCGGCCAGGAGCATCTTTATTCCATGTCTAGGAACTCATCCTCCAGATAAACTTTCATGTTGGTACAAGGATAATCGCTGCAGAATTTGTGGGAAGATAACAAAATACTGGAAAGAAAAAATAAGTCGCTTTACTGAGCTGTGATTATGTGTCAGATGTTGTTAGTGCTTTACATGCAATCTCTACATCTTCACAACCCCTTATTTTTTTTAAGATTTTATTTATTTATTTATTTATTTATTTATTTGAAAGACAGAGAGAGAGAGAGAGCACGTGAGCAGTGGGGAGGGGTAGAGAGAGGGAGAAGCAGGGTCCAGAATGAATTGGTAACTTGTGTTACTTCCAGAATACTAATGGGAGTCAGTGTGGATGAGAAGAAGATTTTTTTATAAGTCTCAAATAAAATTGAATACTATTGGGGTGCCTGGGTAGCACAGCAGTTAAGCGTTTGCCTTCGGCTCAGGGCGTGATCCCAGTGCTCTGGGATGGAGCCCCACATCAGGCTCCTCCGCTGGCAGCCTGCTTCTTCCTCTCCCACTCCCCCTGTTTGTGTTCCCTCTCTCGCTGGTTGTCTCTCTCTGTCAAATAAATAAATAAAATCTTAAAAAAAAAATTGGATACTATTGAATACTTTTGGATACTATTGAGCACTGTTTGAATACTTTACTGTGTATGTAAGTATTCCTTCTAAAACACTTTTAGGGGTGCCTGGGTGGTGCAGTCATTAAGCGTCTGCCTTCAGCTCAGGGCGTGATCCCAGAGTCCTGAGATCGAGCCCTGCATCAGGCTCCTCTGCTGGGAGCCTGCTTCTTCCTCTCCCACTCCCCCTGCTTGTGTTCCCTCTCTCGCTGGCTGTCTCTCTCTCTGTCAAATAAATAAATAAAATCTTTAAAAAGAAAAATAAAACGCTTTTAGCATTGTTTTTGTTTGTTTGTTGACTTTGTTCTTAGTAACCTCTTCACCCAACATGGAGCTTGAACTCATGACCCCGAAGTCAAGAGTCACATGCTCTTCTGACTGAACCAGCCAAGCGTGTGTTAGCATTGTTTTAAACACAGTATCTCATTAACCTTACGAGAGTCGTATGAAGCAGGAATTACGATTTCCAATTCACAACTGAGTAAACCAAGATTTAATATAATTAAGTAACTAGGCTGATTATAGACATGAGGTAACAGAACCAGAATTTGAAGCCAGGGTGTTGGACCCGAGTCCAGAACTTCTCGGTATGGTGTTATCTCCATGCATCTGTCTTCACTCATCTATTCCTTCATTCCTAAAATACTCAGTAAGCGCCTACAGTGTGGTTATCTGGGGGAGTTCCTGGCTTCAAAGCTGATTACTATTCTCTCAAAGAGAGTAGATACCTAAACATTTCTCCCTTCATCCCAGGTTGACAAAGAGAAAACTAACGGTAATGCACACTATGGGCCAGGGTATGGGAGATTGGCGCTATCATACATTACAGTTGTACGTGGAAGTACAACCCTGTACAATCCTCCTGGAGAACAGTTGGGCCAAAGCATAAAAAATGTGCGAGCCCTCAACCCAACAATTCAACTTTAAGGAATGTGTTTTAAGCAAATCATCAGATAAGTGTACAAAGGTGTTTCTACAAGCAGGTTCATGGCATCTTGATAACAACCAAAATGTCCAAAGAGAAGGGATGCATACCGTGATGCATACCGTGAAACACTATGCAGTCACGAAAAATGGTATATGACTATTTAACAGCATGGAATTTTGTTCATTTTGTTCATGTTCTACTGTTAAATAAAGAAGGTTGGTTATAGGGGCGCCTGGGTGGCTCAGCCAGTTGAGCTTCTGTCTTTGGCTCAGGTCATGGTCCCCGGGTCCTGGAATCGAACTGCACTGGGCTCCCTGCTCAGCAGGGAGCCTGCTTCTCCCTCAACCCCTCCCACTGCCTGCTGCTCCCCCTGCTTGTGCTCTCTCTCTCCGTCAAATAAATGAATAAATCTTAAAAAAACAAAAGAAGTTTGGTTATTAAACATTATGGACAGTATGTCTCTACTTTGGTTTTTAACTGCAGAGAAAACTGAGGGGTATGCATGCGTGGAAAATGGCTTCGGAAGACGTGCATGGGCTTGATAACAGAGGCCTTCTTTGGCTGGTTAGATTAGGCATAACTTTTCCTTTTGTTTTCATGCCTTTCTGTACCACCTGAATTTTGTTTGTTTGTTTGAATTTTCTTTTACAATAAGCCTGCAGTGCTCTTAAAATAAAAAAGTAGACAACTGCCTTTTCCTTTTTGAAAAATAAACATTAGTAACACACACAAAAAAGTAAAACAAACCACACACCTAATATTTGGGAGAAGTTAGCTAAAGTATGACTCATCCATTTACAATCTAGAATATTATGCCTCCATTAAAAATGATGATTCATTGACGACTCTGCCGTGTGCCAGACGCTGGTGATATGAAGGAAGCAAGGACCAGGCTAGCACTCTCCTCCCGTCACGAAGTCATATGAGTAAGCAGGTGTTTACCACACACTGGGATTCCTAGTGTGATGAAAGTAGTTACCCACTGATATTGAAACCACGGAGCAGAGCATGGAATCTGGAACAAGGTGTGGGTGGGAAGATGAGCGGGAACTCGCCGGGGCTCAGAGATGGGGCTCATCCAGGCTGAAAGAACATCACGTGCGCAGGTAAAGATGCACAGAATGGCCCCACCGATACAGAGAATGGTGAGAGATCGGGTGGGTTGGGAGCCTGGTATTCCAGGGAGCGGTGGCAAAAAATGAGGCCAAGAGGTTTGTAGACCATGAAATGCTTTGTCAGGTCGTGAGTAATGGTAGCCACTGAGGGGGCTGAGGTATTTGTAGTGGGAATGACAGAGTCGTAATTGCTTTCGGGAAACATCCCACCAGGGGCGGCAAGGGCAGCGTGGGGTGTAGACTGATGGGGTAGTACCAAAGACAAGGACACCAACCGGAAGGCTGTCACAGTTCCCCGTCAGAGGGGATGAGGACTTGAGTGATGATGAGAGCGGCAGAGACGGGTTTGGGGTGGCGCAAGGGGTCAGGAGATCCAAGGACGTCTAACGGGCAGGACCGTGAGTGGTGAGTGTGGGAGAGCAGTCAGGATACCACGAAGGAGCTGCTTCAGCGACGGGGGGGGGGGGGGGGGGGGTGTTCCCCCTTCAGTCCAGAGACTCCGCTCATGGATAATCTGATTCAAACCTCAGCAGCCCTATGAAACTGGGATTACCACCATCCGCGTTTTCCAAATGAGAACATGAAGCCCAGGTAGGTTAACTAATCGCCTGGTACCACAGAGCCAAGCATGCGACAGGACCAGGCTCCCCAGGATCCTGACTCCAGAGACCGGAGTCTTAGCTCCTAACCATGAATGTCACGAGGACGTAGTCCCTCAGGGGAGAGAGGGTGAGGAATGGCTGATAGATCAGGGCTCCGTGAGCCCGCCAGAGCCTGAGGTCAGAGCACCGATGGAGGCCGAGCTGTGGGACAGGAGGGAGGCAGCCCCTCGCTGACTGGGGCAGGAGGGGAGGGTGCAGATGGGGGAAGTGGAGGGCCTTCTCTTTTGATGGCCTGTTTCTCCGTTAAGTGAGAGGCTCGGTGCAATTGTTTGAAAACGTGTGTCGTTTCCTCCTCTTGAATATAATCCGGTCTTAGTAACTCTAGCGGATAGAATGCGGTGGAAAGACTTCGCGTCTTCTGAAGCTGGATCGCAGAAAGCAATATGGTTTCCGCCTGGTTCATTCTCTTGGACACTGGCTCCTAAGACCCAGCCACCACGCTGTGAGAAAGCCCAAGCCACAAGGGGGGGCCACAGGTAGGTGTTCTGTCCAGTAGCCCCATCTGAGGGCCCAGACAATGACAGCATCAAATGCCGGACATCTAAATAAGAGTTCAAGATGACTTCTAGAAGTAAGAGTTCAAGATGGCCTCGGAGGCAGCCGCCGTAGGATTACAACTGTATGAGACGCCCCAAGTGTGAGGCACCTAGCTGAGCTCCGTCAACCCCAAGAACCATGAAAGATCATCATAATAAAGTGGTATTGTCGTAAGTCACTGAGGTGTGGGGTGATTTCCCATCCACACCAGGGAACTAGAACGGAATGAGGGGTGCGATGCTGTTGTGAAGACAGACAACAACCTTCAAACACGTGCCATTGGCTTTCGGACCAGGCGTGGGTAGAAGCCGAAAGGATACTGAGGAGCCTAAGTATCGAGGAGTCTGTGGCCCGGCGATCCCGGTGGGGGCTCTTCTCTCTCTCCCCTTCACCCAGACTAAATTCCATCATCAGTCATTATCCTCACTCTCCTTCAGAGACGCTGGACTCTCTTGCCTCCTTTTACTTTGTTCTCCTTACTTGACAAAACCACAGTCTTGATTTAATTCAACTCTCAGCCACTCCTAGCCAGCATCCGTGCTAACAGCCACACTTCTCAGTCTCTGTCTGTGGTTCTTGGTGGGGGCCAATTTTCCCGCCATATTTGGGGACATTTGGCAATGTCTGGAGGCAGACTGATCGTCACAACTGGGGAGAGGTGCCCTGGCATCTAAGGCGTAAGGGCCAAGTATGCTAAGTATCCAATAATAGCCAGAACAGCTGCCCATGGCGAAGACTTATCGAGCCGAAAATGTCAATACCGCTGAGACTGGAAACTCTGGTCTCCATTACTAATCATGCATCTCAAGGGGCCTTGGGGTTGACATTTACACGCCTTTCCCCCGTTGGCTCATTCTCCCGCTCTCTCAGAGGATCTCTCACACCTACAGTCGTGTCACACCCCCACTCCCTTTCCCATTCCTTGCTCTTGAGGACCTCGCTTCCTATTTCAGAGATAATAGAAGCAATCAGAAGAGAACCCCTGCCACCTCTCACTGCACCCACCCCCTTACCACCATCCACACCTGTACCCTTTACCTTTTCTCCTTTACCATTTCAGATGAACTGTCTGTGCTCCTGGCTGAGGCCAACCCCTCCACTCCTGCACCAGACCCCTCCCATCGCATCTACTCAAGGACAGCGCTCCAGCAAATCCCTCCTCCCCTCCTCAGAATTTTCCTCTTTACTTGATTATCCGCACTGGCATATAAATGTCCTTTTATTTCTTCCATCTTAAACCAACAACAACACAAAATTCTCTCTTGTTGCACATTCCCACCCAGCTACTGCCCATTTCCCTGCTCCCCTTAATGGCAAAGAGCTGTCTATATTTGTGGTCCCCTAAACTCAGTCAGGCTTCAGTGTCCCCTACTGACAATGCTCTAATGTTAGTAGCAACCCTGGTCATGTTAAGTCCAAGTCTCGGTCCTGATCTCTTCAATCTAGCAGTGGACACGAAACCACTGACCATGTCCTCCTTCTTCACTAGGCTGGATTTGGACACCACCTCGGGGACTGACCATCCTTCTCAGACTCCTTTCCTGGTGCTTCCTCATCTCCCTAACCTCGGTGTTGGAGTGCCCAGAGTTCGGTGCTTGCTCTCTTCTATCTTCACTTGCTGTCACGGTGACCTTTCTTAGCTGCATGGCATGAGATGCCATCTATGCACCGAGGCTCCGCTGACTCCAGACTCACATGTCCGACGGCCTCCGTGATGTCTCTACTTGCAGCTGCAACTCCACGTGCTCAAACCCAACTCCCGGCCTCCCTCTTAAACACTTCTCCCGTAATACATGCAAAGTGCCTTCTTTTAGCTGTTCAAGCCAAACACCTTAGAGTCATCCTTGACTCCGCTCTTTCTCTCACGTGTCTTACCCTATCTGGACGCAATCCTGTTGTCTTTACGTTCAGAATATATCAGGAATCCAAGCACTTCACCCATCTCCTCTGCTACCAACCAGATCTCTTATCTTAACACAAAGTCTCGTTCTTCCAGCCTTGTGATCAAGTGGATTCTTTGCTCAAAATCCTCCGAAGCTTCCCTCCCAATCAGAGGAGAAGCTGAGGTCCTCCCAGGGGTAGGTGAGGCCGGACTCCCTCTGTTGCCTCATCTCTCTGATCGCACCTACTGCTTTCTGCTCTGAGACACAGACGGCACTGCTCTGGAACGTGCTGCGGCCTCAGAGCGTTTGAACTGCCCCTTCTTTCTGCCTGGAGTCCTCTCCATACCCAAATGCTTTATTGTCTCACCTCCTGTGAGGCTTTGTTTAAATATTACCTCCTCTGTGAGGGGCGCCTGGGTGGCTCAGTCGTTAAAGGTCTGCCTTCGGCTCAGGGTGTGATCCCAGGGTTGTGGGATCGAGTCCCGCATCGGGCTCCCTGCTCTGCTGGGAGCCTGCTTCTTCCTCTCCCACTCCCCCTGCTTGTGTTCCCTCTTTCACTGTCTGTCTCTCTCTCTGTCAAATAAATAAATAAAATCTTTAAAATTAATTAATTAATTACCTCCTCTGTGAAGTCCCTGATTTCCCTGATTAAAATTGCAGCCCATCCCCCACTTCAGCCCTGCCAGTACTCGTCATCCTCTCCTCCTGTTTTGTTTCATTTTCTCCATTGCATTAATCATGATCAGACACACCATATATGGGTTTATTTATTTTTGTCAATTGACTTATTTCCCAAGAATCTCTATGCTTTGTGAGGGTGTAGCGTTTTGCCCATTTTGTCACGATGCCACAATGCAGAGAAGACACCCAATAAATAATTTATTGAATAAATGAGCAGACCCGCTTCAGACTTCATACAGAAATTAATGGCCATTAGTTGTCACCGTTGACCCCTCCTTACCGGAGCTCTGGCAAGGCTGAGGACCTTTATCTCTAATCAACAGATAGATTGGCATTTTTGCTACCGGTGGACTTTTCTTCGTCATGCTCTTGGGAGGGAAGAGGAAACCGTGAATGAGCTCATCACAGGCCTTCCTCTCAGAACTGACAGGGATCAGGGTTTGCCGGGAATTAGTATGAGAAGGCAGAGGGAGGGAGGGCAGGGTATGGAAGGCAGGCTGGGGGACCAGACGGAGGGGAGGGCCACTGGGGGCACCAGGCAAGGCGGCGCTGTGGGTCAGAGCCCGGGGCCAGCCTGCCTGGGTGGAGTCCTCAGTCAGCCTTGCTGCTGAGCCTTCCTGGGGCAGGTACTCCCAGCTCCGCGCCTCCACTTTCCCGCCTCTGAAATGCGGCTAATACTCATATCCTTCTCCTGGGGTTGTTCTGAGGATTAAACAGGGTCATCGATGTAAAGCATCTGACACATGGTAGGGACTTACAGGCAGAGGCAGGGGACCAAGGACCTTCTGGTCTGTCCTTATTGGGGAGTAAGGATGGGGGCATGGGGCCATGGCAGAGCCAGGACTAAGGTCTACAGACTCCAAACACAGGGCTTTCTCCACATTTCCTGGGTTGTCTCCAACTATTGTGTCTCTTGCCCTGACACACAGCTTGCCCCCATCATCAAGTGCCCCTCAAATTAGGCGGGAAGGCTCTTCCAGATTCTCTCTCTTTTATTTCTATTTTATTTTTTAAAGATTTTATTTATTTGTTTGAGAGACAGCACGAGCGCAGCAGGAGGGGCAGAGGGAGAAGCAGACTCTCTGCGGAGCAGGGAGCCAGATGGACACGGGGGCTCAATCCCAGGACCCTGAGATCATGACCTAAGCCGAAGGCAGACTCTTAACCAACTGAGCCACCCAGGTGCCCCGAGATTCTCTCTCCTTTAGTGCATGGTTCCTCTTGCAGCACCCGGGACCCAAGGCTGGGTTTATGGGAGGGGGTTCTACGAGATAGCTAGGCTGGGGGAAGGGGTGACTTAGTCTGGAATGTGCCCTTAGTTCAAGAAAGCACCCCCTGTTCCCCACCCACTCCAGGCCTGGCCAGGGCAGCTCGGGAAGGGTCAGGGTGACATCAGCCCTGCGATGCAGGCTGGGCTGGTTTGCCCGCAGGCCCTCACCTCTCCCGAGTGAGCTCGGATTACCTCACCCTGGAACAGAGCAAATGGTTAACCAGCTCCAAATGGAACTAGAGGGCCAGCGGCCAGGGTGGGCAGAGCCGTAAAGAGGTGGCCTGGGTGGCACGGACACAGGGCAGGGCACAGAGGAGACCCCTTGGCCAGAGTTGGGTACGTGGCAGCCCCTGCTTTATTATCTGCATTACCGCTTATGAGCATTGTAATTTGACCACGTGACCACAGTATATATAAATACACATGTGATAAGGAAGGTTTCCTGACGCAAACTACATTTTACATTTCGCACAGGCTCAGGTGGCTTTTTATTCGTTTAGTATTGTCCAAAAAGTATATATCGATATCTAAACCATGTTGGGCATGTATTTTTAAGATACTTTCTAACACTTAATGGGGCACCTGGATGGCCCAGTTGGTTAGATGTCTGACTCTTGGTTCTGGCTGGGGTGGTAATCTCAGGATCGTGAGATCGAGCCCTGCGTGCCCAGCACGGAGTCGGCTTCAGATTCTCTCTCCCTCTGCTCCACCCCTGCTCAAATAAATAAATAAATCTTTAAAAACAAAATACTTTCTACTACTTAAGATCTCAGCATTGTCTCTCTTCCTTTTGTCATTCTTAAGATTCTCCACGACACCAAAAGTTCTTCCACCCCAGAAACAGACCCAAGACTGAAATAAAATATTGAAATAGGATTAGCAACTTGGAGCAGAAAGTACTTGACTGGGGACAAACATGGAATTCCTCTCATGAAGAAATGTTGTTCCCCCAAGGGGAACGTTGCATAGAAAGGACTTTGGCTGGAGCTGTTGTCCTCCCCTGTGATAACTCCATTCACATTTGAATTGTGTCCTCTTTCAAAAGAAGATTTCTTAGGATTACTGTAATTTTTTAAAAGGAACAACTACTGTGGCCGGTGTGGAGCTCTCAGAGGTAGACGCACTGATTGTAGGAAAGGTGCGCGGTCCCCTAGCAACGCAGATGCAGATTATATTTTAGAAAGCGAATTTTTTTTCTCTAGATCACAAGATTCTAGAAGTTTATAAAACTAGATATATAAAGCTAACACGTTATATGTTTACACAAACATATATACATTACATGTATATGCACATACGCTTACATATAATACATGTCAATATCATGTATCTTTAAAAGAACACTGCAGAAAGACGAAAATTCAATAAGAGACCAGAGTCGATATCATGTGTACATTGACTCATCCCACAGATATTTAATGAGTTGCATTACCTAGGTAGACGTACTGAGTACTGTGCTAGGTAAAGGGTACAACGGGGGAACAGAACAGAGCTTATCCCTTCTCTCAAGGGTTGATAGTCTGTGGGATTAAAGAATAATAGCCTATAAACTGCCCAGCTGGGTGAGGCCTGGCTGCTCGTTAGAGCTGACCTGAGTCAGAAACTAATTGATCCGCTTCCAGGGCTGGCGTGCACAGAGGTATCCAAACCACAGACGCAGTTGCCCCTCCCACAGCCCCGAGTGCACACGCCCACCCAGCTCAAAGCACCCTGCAGCATGCACGTTACCTTTCTTTAGAAAATGCCCGGCAACGAATGTGTTTCTCAGCAAGAAATCATACCTCCTGACATTTCTGGTTCATTGGGCCATGGCGCTAAGTGTTTGCCTGCTCAAACCTTGGGTCTGGACTCTACCAGGACCCCCCAACCCTCAGGGAAGAACTAGCCTCCCTCTCCATTCTGAAAATGCTTTCATTTGTTGCAATCTCCAGAGCCTAGTGCCTGGGGATTTCCCAGCCTGTCTGCTCTCTGCTTGGTTCCTGCCTACCAATTCAGATCCTGGAGATACGTGACCAGTAATTGGTTTCCACTTGGTGTCTTGGACATACCTGGGTTAGCAGCACTTCGAAGTCCTTTGGATGCCATCGCTTGGGCCCTGCCCAGTTAGATGGGTGGGAAAAAATGGCACCAGAAGGCTTGGAGTGGAACCAGATGTAGCCTGTAGATTGGGCCATCTATCAGCGTCCCCTCAGGCAGTCACAGAGTGGACAGCCCATCCCCAGGCTCTGGGAGTGCAAGGGCTCTGGGAAGGCCAAGTCTCCCCGAAGAGCCCAGTTAATTTTTTGGATGAGGAGTTTATACGTAGTTCCTTCTCTGCCTCCTTCACTGACTCCTCTTCCTCGTATCCCTGACTTTTCCTACACATCCGGGCATAGCAGATGGAATTCTGGCTTGTCCTCTGAAGACAGGAGGGGTGAGAAGTCCTCTGCTCTCCCAGCCTGACAATTTCCTATCTTATTCAGCCCCATGCCATTGCCACATCTGCAGACCAGCTAAGCGATTTATTTATTCTGCTGTTTTCTCTATTTTAAAGATATTTATTTATTTATTTATTTTAGAGAGAGAGAGAGAACACGAGTGAGCAGGGGGAGGGGCGGGGGAAAGGGAGAGAGAGGATCTCAAGCAGACTCCCCGCTGAGTGGGGAGCCCGACTCGGGGCTCCATCTCACGACCCATGGGATCATGACCTGAGCTGAAATCAAGAGTTGGATACTTAACCGACTGAGCCACCCAGGCGTCCCCCTCTATAAATTGGCTTCCCTTGATAATATAAGTGAAATAAGCCAGACAGAAAAGGACGAATACTGAATGACTCTACTTATATGAGGTATCTAGAATAGTTAAGTGCATAGAGACAGAAGGTAGAATGATGGTAAGCAGGTGCTGGAGGAGGGTCACAGGATGGGGGTCACTGTTTAATGGGGACAGAGTTTCAGTTGGGATGAGGAAGAAGTTCTGGAGATGGATAGGGTGATGTTTGCAAAATAATGTGAACATATTTAATCCCACTGAACAGTACAATTAAAAATGGTAGATTGGTTGGGGCGCCTGGGGGCTCTTAAGCACCCGACTCTTGATTTCGGCTCAGCTCATGATCTCAGGGTCATGAGATCGAGCCCTTGGTGCTCCGAGCTCAGCGTGCAGAGTCTGCTTAAGACTCTCTCTACTTCTCCCTCTGCCCCCACCCTCCCACATGCGCTCTCTCTCTCTCAAATAAATAAATAAATCTTTAAAAAATGGTAGAATAGGGGCGCCTGGGTAGCGCAGTCGTTAAGCGTCTGCCTTCGGCTCAGGGTGTGATCCCGGCGTTCCAGGATCGAGTCCCACATTGGGCTCCTCCGCTGGGAGCCTGCTTCTTCCTCTCCCACTCCCCTGCTGTGTTAGCTCTCTCGCTGGCTGTCTCTCTGTCACATAAATAAATTAAAAAATCTTTAAAAAAAACTAAATAAATAATCATAGAATAGTCCATTTTGTTTGTATGTTTTACCAAACCCAAGAAAAAAACCCTAGTTTAGCAAATATAACATTTTTATGTGATACCTAGGAGAGTTTAATTAGAATGGGATTGAGACCTTTAAAAAAACCTCCCCTTTTACCTAAATAAATCTAATTCAAAAAGAAACTTCACATTTCTATCTCTCATCAAGGGCCTGACACGCTAGTTACCATTTTCCTAGCATACGTTAAAATGAATTCACATATTGAATTTTTAGAAATGTTTGTCCGGACCATCGTGAATGACCGTGAATCGTCAGCAGTACGCTTGCGCACACCTGGGTGTCCTGCCTTTTGGGAGGCAGCCGAAGGTTCAAGGGGGTGCCAACTGAGGAGGTCAGGAAGACCTTGGATCCCCTGCTGACACCACCACTGTTGAGCTATGTAACCTTGAGCAAGTGGCTGACCTCTCTGAGCCTTAATTTCCTTAGCTGTCAAATGGCGATGCTAAGAGTTTCTACCTCGTGGGATCAGTGAGAAGTTCCCCTGCTGTAATGCAGGTAAATCACGCGTGGCGTCTCTCCTAAGTCTCTACGACTGGAGTCATAACTGAGCAGAGGAAGGAGCAATATTCGGTCACCTTTTGCAGGAAACCTTCACTGACACCCTCTTCCACTGCCCTGACCGGGTTAGGTCCTCCCGTGTGCTCCCTAATTCCGTGGAAATGTCTCCATCACCACATTTGTATCCAGGAGCTGTTAGGGGTAAGTCACCGGTACAGCTGCTCGTGGGGGTGTCTGCACTGGGCTGGCACTAGGGCGGCCTGTCGCTTTAGGGAAAGGCACAGGGGGTGCCTCTGTCACCCTGGCTGGGTGGCAGGTGTGTACGGTGAGCAACACAGACTCAACAGGTGAGGGATCTTTACCAGGAGCGGCTGTAGGAAGAGTCAGCTTCCAGACCCTCATTAGGGTCAGCCCACCAGGCCTCTACCTCCAGCCAAAGGGCAGCAGAGAGAGAGGACCTGGCAAACAGGAACCCGAGGGCCTTTCCAACAAGCCCCAAACCACTGACCCCCCGACAGCAGTTCCCCATTTTCCCAGTGCGTGGTGACCCTCACTGTCCCTTTCACGTCTTCAAGGAAGCTCAGAAATCCCTCCGGTACGGACTGACGCGGGGCAGACCTGCCTCGGCAAGAACGAGTTACAACTCATACCCGACGTGGAATCAGGGTTTGCCATTTATGAAACGTCTTCACGTTCATCGCCCACTTGGGTCTTCCCATGACAATCCTGAGGGAGTCAAAAAAAGTGTCATTATCCCCACTTCGTAACGAAGGAATAAAAAACCAGTAGCTAAGCGAAATAAGCCAGACACAGAAGGACAAATGCTGTGTGATCCCGCGCCCCTCAGCTGCCCGGAGCCGTGCAATCGGGGGACACAGAAGGTAGAGTGGGGGTTACTGGGCCCGGGGGTGGAGAGCGGGGAGCTAGTGTTTGCTGGACACAGAGCTGCAGGGCAGGAACATGGAAGAGACGGACGGCAGTGACAGCTGCGTAACAGTGCGAATGTACTTACTGCCGTTGAACGACACGCTTTAACGTGGTTACAGTGGTAAATTCTATGCTACGTATATTGTGCAATTTGAAAAAATTTCAAACTAATAGTTAGCATTTAATGATAATATATACTGGGGCCCCTGGGTGGCTCAGTTGGTGAACCATCTGCCTTGGGCTCAGGTCATGATCTCAGGGTCCTGGGATCGAGCCCCACATCGGGCTCCCTGCTCAGGGCAAGTCTGCTTCTCCCTCTGCCTTTGCCCCTCCCCCTGCTCATGCTCTCTCTCTCAAATAATTATATAATATCTTATAAAAATAATATATAATATAATATAATATAATATAATATACTATAAATACTATATATATATATAACCCAGCAGCCAGAGCTGTCCAGGTGCATCCTATCTCAGTCCACGACTCTCCTCTGCTCAGAACCCTCCGTGGCTCCTCTCACTCGAGTACACGCAGAGCCCCACACAGCGTGGTGCTGACGGCCCCCCACCTCTAACTGCAGCCTGGCTGGCCTCCTCACTGTTCTCCCCAGCCCCCCGCACCATGCCACTCAAACTCACCCCTCGAGACTTGTGTGGCATCTTTGCTCCGCCCCCATGCTGTCCCTTCAAGATTCAACAGGACGGCTCCCTCACTGTCTTCAGGTCTTTCCTCAAATAACCGCTTAGGGAGGCCGCCCTGGCCACCCCTCCCCACAGCTCTCTGCTTCATCGTCCTCAGCACTTAATGACTGTGTCATGCACAATACATTGATGAGTTTCTCGTTAATGTCTACTGTCCCACGAGAGTGGACACTAACGTGCACAGGTAGGGTCTTTGTTTTGTCCACTGATGGATCCTGGCACCTAGGAGAGTGCTTGACCACGGTACATAGTCAGCAAAAGTCTGCTGGATGCATGGAATTTTCCTGAATTTCCTATGGCCCCAGTACTCCTAAGCATCTGAGACAGATTACCCTTGAGAGGTAGGGAGCAGTGTCCCCCTCCTTCTGCCTGGGTTCCTAGCTGACGATTGCTGAGGCCCTTCCAGACATCCTCAGCCTTCTGTCTGCTACCTCCTCTCGACTCCTTGCCATGGGGAGCTGAAGCCTAAGGGGCCTCCTTCCTCTGGGCAGGCCACGTGGCAAACCGGTGACTCAGCACCTGTCGCTCTCTAGCCATGTCCTGGAGAGAGGCTAAGTGGTAGGGCCTTGCCTGAGGCTGAGACCACGGCTGTGAGAGAGGACGGGTGGGCCAAGGGCAGCCCCAGGAGAGGGGAAGGGGGAACGGTGGAGGGCAAGTGAGGGCAGCCCTGGCACCGTGTGCTGCCCCTTGGTGGGCCGGTCCCCAGGTCTCTGGGTGCCAGCCCCCCCTGGGGTGTGATGCGAGCAGCCTCTGAGCTGAGTGAGGTGCAAACAAAAGACCCGGGTCGCCTTTGTCCTCCGCCCGCCCCTTGTCCTCTGTTTACATCCTTCCTTCCCGTAAATGAGTTGGGCACTGGGCCCGGCTGGCTCCGGGCCAGACACACCTGTAGGACAGGTTGGGCAGAGCTCTTGGGGGTGGGGAGCGGCAGCAGTACTGGCAGGTGACTCAGGCCCTTGGGGAGCAAGCTCTGTACCTTCCCAGGGCACCATTGGTGCCAGGCTCTTGCCGCCTTGGGCCAGGGATTCTTAGCCAACTCCAAGAGCATGAGATGCCTCCAGGGGGGCTCCTTTGCCCGAGGAGTCCGGTCAAGTTATGGCCAAGTCACCAGAGGCTGGAGGACCAACAATTCTGTTCTCAGTGGGCATTTCCTAGAGGGAAACTGAGGCCGAGGGAGAGAGAGGGGAGAGTTGTCAATAAGATCCGTACTTGAGCCACTGGACACCTTGATGAGAGCCCCCACTGGTCCCCGGGAGAGGTGGCAGCCCTGGGGCGGGGCTCAGTCCCGCCCTGGAAGCAGGGGAGGCTCTGCCTCTCTGGCCTTTGTCGGGTCAGTCAAGCCAGTGAGGGCGAACCTGGAGTTCACACCTGCGGCAAGAAGGCGGGGAGAAGGCAGGCTTGGGGAAGGGGTGGATGGGGAGGACCAAAGGTGTCAGGTGAGGCCCGTGTGGTGGAGACTTCGGAGGTGGAACCTCTATCCCAAAGGAGGAAGGACGGCAGGTGGCCGGCCCCCAGGCTTGTTTCCTGCAGGCCTCGGGTGGGTGTGACTCCGTGGGGAGAAGTTTCCTCCTCCACGGGGCATGATTAACTGAGCAAGTTCATGTAACATGTGTTTCCCCATGGTCTCTTCTGTCCCTCGATGGTGCCGACTGGACGCTCAGTCACCAAGCACGTACTGAGTGCCTGCTGCATGCACAGTGCTTTGCCACGATCCAGTCACTGGCTCTGTGTTCATTGGTATGTCTGCCAATCCCCGGCCCCCCATCCGGTCGGGGCTGTCCCAGGCAGAGCCCCCTTGTACTCCCCCAACACCCCCCATTCCTCTTTTCCAGCTCCTGTAACCTGACCCCCTCCTTTCCTCTCACCAAATTATCTTGCTGTCGCCTTCACCAGAACAGTCAGGAAGTCCAACAGGACACCCTCTGGTCCTGCCCCACCGAATGAATCTGCACCCACACCACCTTCTTTCCCAGAGGCGTGGGGGCTGCCATCTCCGCCCTCTTTGTGGGGTGTCCCATCCCAGCACGGTGCGGGAAGTGGTCAGCACACAGAGACGCAGCTCCAAGAGACTCAAGGGCCCCACTTCAGGGGATCCTGCTGTGCAGGTAGGAGGCCCAGCGTGCCCTGCTGAGAACTGGCCCATCCCACCAGCTGCGTCAGGACGCTCGAGCCACGGCCTGCAGCCCCCGCACCTGACCCTCAGTGTCCTAGACACCACTCCTTGGGTTTCATTTTCATCTCCCCTTTGTCAAAGACAGAGTGTGTGATGGTGGGACACCCCAGCAGGCCTCGGCGAGTGGCTTTCTCTCCTTTCCTCGATGGTGGCACCAAGATGAGGCTCTGGGCAGCCTAGGACCAGAGATTTCCTAACCAACCCCAAATGAAGGGGTCCCCCCACCCAGGGAGGGTCAGGAGTGGTATCCCCAGGTCACTGCCCACATAGTCTCCTAGCTTCTCGTGTCTGCTCTCAGCCCCCAGTGTGTCTCCTCCATGCCCACGGCCCACTGCCACTTGCCACAAGTCCACAGTGCCACCATGCCACAGTCTAGGGGAGCACGTCTGCAGACATGGGACAGCAGCCTGTTGCCGCCCCTGCAGCCCCCTGTGGTCCAGGCTGCGGTCTCCCCCCTGCTGGATTCACAGCCCACAGGCTCTAGGCCACAGCTGCAGACATTCCCTCTCCCACACCTTCCTCCACACGGGCCCCTGGGTACCTCAGCGGCCTGCGGTCACCGAGCAGCTGCAGGCCTCCCACAGGGGACGCCAGGGTGTCCACGACTGGCAGACAAAGGACCGGGTCAAGCTGCCTGCAGGTGAGACCTCTGCCCTCGAGGAGCACGGGGTCTGAGTGAGGCAGGCCTCCCGGGAGGCCGAGCGCCTCTGTACGGCCCCTGCTCTCTCTACAAGGGACCGAGCCGCTCTGCTTCCCTGACTCTTCAGAGCCAGGACTCTGCCTGTCTCCAGCCACGATTGCTCCATCTGCCTGTCTGTCACGAGGGTCCTCCTGTCCCTTAGAACATATGTCCCAGAGGCAGCAGAAGGGATGGGAGGAAGGGGGCGGGGGGCGGGGGCAGCTGCGTCTTCCATCTGTGAGCCGCTTACATACGCTGTCTCATCCCAATCCGACAGGAGCCCCGTGAGGTCAGCGCTAGGATCCCCCGTGCGCTACTGGGGGACTGGAGAGCCTCACGGGAGAGGGAGCCCCCCTAAGGCCAAAGTGGCAGCACCCGGGGGCGGGGGGGAGGCTGGACACCAGAGTCTCCCAAACTGTTTGTAGTGAAAGAACAGTTTGGTTTGGGTTTGTTTCTATTTTTTCAATCAAATACTGTTGCAAGGCAGAATAAAAATGAGTTACTACAAAAAGGAAAAGGAAAAAAAGGTTCACAAATTACAAGACCCCTTTTGTTGTTGTTCTATCAACAGATATAAGATCATACCCCCGGATTGCTGGAAAAGTTTCTACACGTGGGCTGGCTTTGGTCTGGAGAGACATCACAGGCTGCACGAAGGGGATCTGGCTGACCCTTACTCAGAGCGGCCATCCTCAGGGACCACCTGGCAGACCGGCGGGGGGGGGGGGGTGCTGGGAGGGAAGCAGCCATTGGGTTGCAGAGGGTAATATCACTGGTAATAGCAGGATTTTAAAAAATATGGATTTCTTCAGTTTCTGGGGCGGGATGGCTGGACCACATGGATAATCAGGACTTGGTTATGACTCACCTGCCATACTTGGCTGATGGTGTCCTTGTCCTTGGGGAAGACCCACCTTAGCCCTTGTGAGCTCCCTGGAGTGAGCACCATCTGGGAGACACTCTGGGGGCTCCCTCTTCAAGACCTGGGGAAAGACTTTGGACTTCTCTCAACCTGTGTTCATTCAATGCGAAGATGGGGTGGCGATGCCTTCTTATGTATTGACATTCCATAGATGTTTAGGAAAACACAGGGGAGCCGAGGCACAGGAGATGTTTTATAAATTTTAAAATTAGCCCAGTGCAGAGGGAAGACAGTTTATGATGGTTTATGATGGTTTATGGTTCTTCACAACCTCAGAGACTCTTTGGAGCGCTGCTCCAGGGTCAGATTTACTCTTGAATTGAACTATTCCGCTTATTTATTAATGCATTGCTTTTTCATTCATTTCATAAACACGTACCTAATCGTGGAGGCTCCCTCCTGGAGTCCTGGTGAGGCAACAGAGGCAGCAGGACGCAGGCTCCGCCTTCCAGAGATCCCTTGCTCAGTGGGTTCTCTACCCCGGGAGGCAAAACCGGGGGGAACTTGGAGAGCTGGTGGGAGCATTCACACTGGCTTGAGTGTCCCCAAAGACTTCCTTAGAAGAGATGGAAGCTTGCTAAGGAGATCCTGCAACGCTCACACTGTGGACCAGTGCCCCTCCCCCAGTCCCTGGCAGTCTCAAATCTACCTTCTGTTTCTATGGTTTTGCCTCTTCTGCACATTTCATATCGACGGGATCATACAAAACGTGGTCTTTGTGACTGCTTTCTTTCATTGGGCATAACGATTTCAAGGTTCTTCTATGTTGCACGTAGAGTGGACCCTTGAGCCACACAGGTTTGGACGGCGGGGGTCCACCTGGATGCACGTTTTCTGCGGTCCAGCCCTGGACATGTATTTCCTCTTATGCTCTTCTTATTTTTTTATTTTGTTTTATTTATTTATTTGAGAGATCAGAGTGAGAGAGAAAGAGTGCACAAGTGGGGAGAGGGGCAGAGGGAGAAACAGACTCCCCGCTGAGCAGGGAGCCAGACATGGGGCTCTAACCCGGGACCCTGGGATCATGACCCGAGCCGAAGGCAGACGCTTCACCCCCAGGCGCCCCCTCTTATGCTCTTCCTCATCACATTTTCTTTTCTCTAGCTCACTTGATCGTAAAAATGCAGTATAAATACACAGAGCATTCAAAACATGTATTAATCAACTGTTTATGTTATCGGAAGGGCCTCCAGTCAACCCTAAGCCATTAGTAGTTAAGTTTTTGGGGAGTCAAAATTTATATGCAGATTTTTGACTGTACGGGGGAGCCAGTCCACAACCCTCATGCTATTCAAGGGTCAACTGACTACATTTCATTCTTTTTTATTATGGAATAATATCTCAACTATGTTTTATTATTACCAATATTTTACAAAAGACCTGGTAGGCCCTGAGTTTGGCATAGCAATGAGAAGGTATCTAAATTGTTAGCACAGCTCATTTCTCATAAACGTTTCTGTTGAGCATCTCGCCTTTGGAGCCCTGGAGACACACATGTGAACATGACAACAAAGGTCATGCCCTTGGGAACTTTACACTCAAGTCGGCCAGGGACAGATGATGACCAAGAAAGAAAGGCGCTGAATAATTTCAGGTGATTATAAGGGCTCTGAAGACGAGACGACAGGACGCTGTGCTAGAAAGGTGGGCGGAGTTGGGAAGAGGGTCTGTTTTTGCTAAGGGATTGGATGAAGGCCTCTCTGAACAGGGAAGACGAAGCTAAGACCTCTCTGAAGACAATTGAGCCATGGGAGAGGAAAGAGAGGTGGGCCCTGAGACTGGGGAGGGCTGGCTGTTTTGAGGAAGCGGCGAAGCTGTGTGTGCCAAGGCCAGTGAACGCATGTGGTACCAGAGGAGACAAAGACGTAGACTTGGAGGGCCAGAAGGCACACGGTCTTGTAGGCCAGAGTGAACAGTTGGGTGGCATTCCAAGGGAGATGGGATGCCATCGCTTTACACTGGGGGGTAACCCAATCCCATCTCTCCTTGTAAAAGCTCCGTCTGGGGACCACATGGAGAGCACAGGTGGGTGCAGGCATGGAGGCGGGACACCAGTCAGGAGGCCATCACAACGGTGCTGGGCAGACGTAGTGGTGCATGGAGTGGAGTGGGGATGGTGGGAAGTGGGTAAGTGAGGATTATATTTTGGTGGTAGAACGGAAGGGGTGTGTGGATGGATTGTGTCTGCATAAGAAATAGAGGAACCAACAGTGGTGTCAAGGCGTTTGCCTAGGGGGTGGTAATGCAGCAGTGGGGCCAGGCCCAGATGACAAATGCTCACCGCGACTGCTGCTATGATCTGGAACTCTTTTCCCAGCCCTCGTGGGGTCAAGACAGGGAAAGGCTAAGACCGGCACAGAGGCTAGACTTAGGTGCGCAGGGCAAGTACGGACAAGCCCCAAGTGGCTTGACGAGGCCCCAAACCATGAATCCTGGGAAAAGGAAATGAAGCTGCCCCAAGATTCTGGTATCTATGACAACGAAGGTCGCTGCACGCCCTGACAGTTCTCCCAGAGACCTCAGACAAGGCCCTGCTATGTTTCTCCGGCACCCAAGCTACGTGGGGGATGGGGCGAGGCCCTCCCACCCAGTCCCTGGCCTCCTTTGTAACCATGGACACACCAGTGTAACTTGAGCTGGTCTCCCTGGTGTGTGGGCGGGTGTGGCCGTGTGGGCCTGGGGCCAGAGAACCAAGCGTCAGACCTGTTGGCCAGCTGAGCTGGGTGCCAGCACTCTGCAAATAGACTCGAGTCACGAACCCAACAAAACACTGAGCCGGGTTGTCATCTCGGCGCTGAAGGCAAACGTGACTGCAGAGGGTGGGGCTCATCACACTTCGCTGACCGAAGTGTCCTTGCTGTGTTCCGGTCAGGGTTATCCTTGGGAGGGCAGGTTAATAAGATGAGTGGGGGTGGCCTGGGGGATCCTGTGATCCTCACTGGAAACGTACCCGGGGGAATGAAGGTAGGTGGGGAGCTAGCAAAACTGCCTTTTCTGGTTTCGGGAATGGAAAGAAAGGAAGAGTGGAGCCCACATGTCTCATCTGCCAGTAGGCTGGGATGGGAGACCCCGAAGCGTCTGGCCACAACTAGGGGACAATTTTATATTAATTCAATAAACACCTGTAGAACACTTATTACGTGTAAAATGAAGCTGAATGAAGCATGGGTTCTGTCCTCGTGGAGCTTAAAATCTAGTGAAGCTAAGCCAGGGATATAAATTCCTTACCATCCTGTACCTACCTACCTTTCAATTTCCCTCTCTCCTTCCTCTCCACTCTCCCGTCATCCATCTATCCATTTATCCTTCCTTGCATCTATCCATCCATCCATCCAGCCATCCATCCACTTATCAGAGCCCTTTCCACATCGTTCTATCATTGGTGGTTGATCCTGTCTCCTTCACCCAAAGTAACAAGGGAGTCTGTCTTGGGCACTATTGTGTACTCAGCACTTGGTACAAAATCTGGCACCAGAAGGTGCTCGGTAAACGTTTGTTGACTCCATGAATAAATGCATGATTGACTATAATATGACATAGTCTGAGATAAGTGCCATAAGAGAGGTTTTGTGTCTTTATTATTCATTATTAAATCTCAGAGTCTGGAGCATACTGGTTGCTCAATAAACATTAATTTTAAAAAATGAACAAGTGAATGAATGAATGAATGAAGCTATGGAGAGTTCCAAGAAGGGAACAGTTAGGTCCTCCTGGAGAAAGGGGCACAAGATCAGAGAAGAAAGCTCTGGAATCGGAGAAGTCTTTCTGATGATGGATCATCTGAAGGACCCTATGAAGATCTTTGAGGTAGTAAGGACAGCCTGAAGTGCAAAATCACCTTGAAAAACAATCTGGCCCTGGTCTTTGGGACCCATTGCAGAACTGATCCTTCTTGCTGGTGGCTTGTGGAATTGTTCTTGCCTTGGTATCACTAGGAAAAAAATTTCAGATGTTTAAAGTGAGGAAGCGAGGACGTGGGGGTGCTCTGCGATAGTTAACCAGAGGACAAATCAAGGACCAATGAGCATAGGTCACTTGAAGGCAGATGTTGTTTTGGTAGAAGAATTCCAACCAGAGGACGGGCAATTTCCTTCTGGAAAGGGGACACAGAGGTATGTAAGCAAAGGCTAGATGTCAAGAGGGCAAAGTCTTACGAACCTGCCGCTCTCATTAATAGCCACCAATGTGGGGGCGCCTGGGCGACTCAGTCAGTTGGACATCTGCCTTCTGCTCAGGTCATGATCCCAGGGTCCCAGGATCGAGCCCCATGTCAGGCTCCCTGCTTAGTGGGGAGCCTGCTTCTCCCTCTGCCCCTCACCCTGCTCGTGCTGTCTCTCTCACCACTCTCTCTCTCAAATGAATATATACCCGCAGCCCTGTTATCCTCAGTCTGTCTGGTCCTCTCTGCCCCCCTGTACACTCATCCCCTCTGTGCAAGGGGCTTCATCTAACCTCCTATTCTCCCCACCTCCCACCAAACCCTCCTTACTTTCTGGCCTCTGTGCAACTTGGCTCCACTCTGTGGTCACTTCTTCCCCCTGCAACCTGGTCACCTTGGGAGTATTCAGTGTCTCGTGCCCTCGGGGGCCTGAGGTGAGGTAAACAGTCTTCCCTCTCAGCTCAGTAACTGGCACTTCCATTGTTGCTGTGGCCCCAAATCAAGTTATCCTTGCCTCTTCTGTACCCTGCTACATCGTATTTAATTTACCAGAAAATTCTATCAAACTTTAGAAGTATTTTGTGTTTATTTAATTCTGCCTATCTTCACCCCTCAGACCCTAGGTTTAGCCATGGCCGTCTCCCACCTGGACTACTTACTACTTTAACCGCTCAGCTGGTCTCCCTGTTTCCATCCTTGACCTCCTGCGAACATTCTCCCCAGATGAGCCAAAACAGTTTCTAGAAATGCTTTTGAAGGAAAAAACGTTTCCTACTCAGAATTCTTCACCTAGCTAAACTTTCGACCAAGTGTGAGAGTGGAATGTACATTTTCAGCTATTAATAATCTCAAAAAAGTTACCTTCCACATATTCTTTCTCAGAAAGCTACTGGAAGGTGTGCCCCCCCAAAACGAGGGTCCAAAACCATTTGATTCTTTTTTTTTTTTGAGATTTTATTTATTTGTTTGACAGAGAGACAGCCAGCGAGAGAGGGAACACAGCAGGGGAGTGGGAGAGGAAGAAGCAGGCTCCCAGCGGTGAAGCCTGATGTGGGGCTCGATCCCAGAATGCTGGGATCACGCCCTGAGCCGAAGGCAGACGCTTAACGACTGCGCCACCCAGGCACCCCCAAAACCATTTGATTCTTGGTCATTTGGATATGTTCTCTCTGTCTCTTTCTCTTCATTTATATAAGCTTGTAGGTCCTCTTTCTTTATTCCTGGAGTTCTAAAAGGTAACTGTGATGTGGCTTAGTTAATTTCTATTTTCAAACATTGTCCTGGATACTTGCTGCCCTTTGAACGTGGAAATTGAAGGATATTTCAGTTCAGTTTGGGGAAATTTTCTTGGACTATTTCAGTGATGATTTTTCTTCTGTTTTCTCTCTTCTCTCTTTCAAAAACCCCTATTTCTCTGAAGTTTAACTCTCTAGGACTCATTCTCTAATTTTTTCATCTTTTCACTCTTATTTTATATCTCATAGCCTTGTAGGTCTATCTTCTGAAAGACTTCCTCAATTTTTTGGGTAAGATTTTATTTATTTATTTATTTATTTATTTACTTACTTACTTACTTACTTGAGAGAAAGAGAGAGAGCATGTGAGAGAGCCTAAGCAGGAGAAGCAGACTCCCCACTGAGCAGGGAGCCCAATGCAGGGCTGGATCACAGGACCCTGGGATCACAATCTGAGCCAAAGGCAGACGCTTAACTGGCTGAGCCACCAGGCGCCCCAAGACTTCCTCAATTTTGTTTTCCAACTATTTTCTAACTATCGTCTTCCTAGCATTCTCCTCTTGCACTCTGTGTTCTATTGCTACATAGCACGTTACTCCAAAACTTAGAGATTTAGATCAACAATAAACCCCTATTGCCTCACAAATTCTGGGGGGCTTGCTGGGTGGGCTCTGGGTCAGAGTCTCCCGAAAGGCTTCAGTCAAGATGTTGGCTGGAGGCTTGAGGGACCAGAGGATCCATTGATCCATGTTCTATTCTTGTAAATTGAGTTGTCTCTGGCCTTTCCCACTACCGTCTTAGGATTCGTCATGTCAACGGGACACAGGCGCCAATGGCCAAGGCTGGAACGATCTGAACAACAAAGCGAATAAAGGAGTATCAGGCTATCACCAAACACATCAAGTAAATGTCCATGTGTCCGTATCAACGTAAATAAATGCGTGTCCTACTGGATGGCTCTCGGCATCCAGCTTTTGCCTTTTCAACCCCATTTTTGATCTTGAGAGAAACACGGACAAATCTCATCTGAGGGACATTTCCCAAATTATCTGACCAGGAGTCCTCAAAACTGTGAAGGTCATCAAAAACAAGAAAAACCTAAGAAACTGTTACGGCCAAGGAGAGTCTGAGATATGCCAACTAAATTTAATCTGGTATCTTGGACGGGATCTTGGAACAGAAGAACGACATTAGGTAAAAACTAAGGAAACCTGAATACAGTGGTCCGCCTTTGTCTGTGGTCTCAGTTTCCCTGTGGTCAATCACACTCGGGAAGCAGGCAACCATCCTTCTGAAGAGTCGTCAGAAGGAAGTAGCAGCCTCGTGTGACGTCACAGCGCTTGCGTCATTCCCGCACTTCGGCTCATCGCGTAGGCATTTTATCATCTCGCACCATCACAGGAACGGTGAGTATGGTAAGAGATTATGAGAGAGAAACCACATTCACATAACTTTGATTACAGTCTATTGTTATAATTGTTGCATTTTATTATTAGTTATCGCTGTTAATCTCTTACTGCACCTAATTTGCAAATTAAACTTTATCGCAGGTAGGTATGTATAGGAAAAAGCTATATACATAAAGTTCAGTACCACAGTTGGTTTCAGGCACCTACTGGGGGTTTGGAACATACCCTCCGAGGATAAGGGGGAATTACTGCACGGTATGGAATTCAGTTAATAGTACTGTTATCAGTACTGGTTCATTAATTGTGACCAATGCACCATACTAAAGTAAGACACTAATAATAAAGGACACTGGATATGGGGTATATGGGAACTCTTGGTATTTTCTCAATTTTTCTAGAAATTGAAAATTTTTCTAAGATAAAAAGTTTATTCCAAAAAGAGAAATATAAACCAGGTATGTCACTTGCCTGTTTAATCCCCAGTGACTTTCTATCACACTTGAAACAAAATCTAAATCCCTTCTCCTGGCCCATAAATCTGGCTACCAGCAAGATTTCCAGTCTTATTTCCCACCACTCTCCCTGAGCCAGTCTGCTTCAGTTTTCTTGGGGCCCCTTGAGCAGGTCATGCTGGGTCCCAGCAGGGGGCTTCCGTATTGTCGGTTGTGTCGGTTTCCTCTGACGTCTGGTCTTTCTGCTGTCAGTTGAAATGTCACCTTTGCAGGGGGTCCCTGGCCCCCTAATCTAAAGCAGCCGCCGGTCTCTTGGTGGCAGCTCCATCAGTGCAAAGCCCTAATTTACCATCTGATATTTTTCTTGTTTAGTCGTTTTTCTGTGGTCTGCCTCCATCTGTGGGAATGTAAACGCTGTGAGAGGAGGGCCCTGTCTGTCTTGTGTGCTGCTTTAATCCCCAGAACGTAGGAAATCCGGCATAGAAAAGGTACTCAATATTTGTTCAATAAGGGCGGGATCGGGGCTTCTGGCTGGCTCTCTTGGTAAAGCATGCGACTCTTGATCTCAGGGTTGTAAGTTCAAGCCCCATGTTGGGTGTACAGATTATGTAAACATAAAATCTTTAAAGATAATAAATAAAGGCGGGAGCTTCAAAAGATATTTCAGGTTCAAATATTCTGTTGTCAGATTCTGCAACTCTGGTTTGGTTAGTAAAATATGACAGCTAAATACCATTCATTTAGCTTGATCAATCCTGTCCCTATTATTTACTGCTCTGTCTTATCAGTTATCTTGTGATGTTGTCCTAGTCAGTGATTTTCAAACTATGCTTTGCAAAGTTCTAGTCGTTTCGGGAACTTTCGTCATGAGGGGTAGGCTCTGGGGAAGACACCGGGCAGAGTGATGGCATGAGCGTCAGTTCCCATCGCCCTTCCGCAACCCTAACCCCCAGTTCTATGTCTTTGTGTATTAGACTTTCCTGCACACTCTCCTCTGGAAAAAAAAAATTCTAAGTCTCAAGCAAGTGTGAAAAACCCTAAACAGGATCATTTTAATTCCAAGCTTAAAGTATTGAGGCTATCAACGAGGACGTGACAAGATGCTACCATCATTAGGCACTAGGGAACCACAATGAGACACCCCCTACAGTGGCTGTAATAAAAAAGACAGACAATAACAAGTGTTGGCGAGGATGAGGAGAAATTGGAACTCTCCCTTGTAAAATGACACGGCCACTTTGGAAAAGCAATCTAGCAGTTCTTCAAAATACAAAACATAGAGTTATCTCATGACCCAGCAATTCACTCCCAGGCAAGAGAACTGAAAACATAGGTTCACAGAAAACTTACACACCAATGTTCACAGCAGCATTATTGATAATAAGCTAAAATTCTTCAACTGGTAAATGAATACACAAAATGTGGTGGACCCGTACAGTGGAATATTATTCAGCCGTGAAACGGAACAGAGGACTGATACATGCTACATGGAGAACCTTGAAAACATGACCCTAAGGGAAAGAACCAGTCACAGCAGACCACATGTTGTATAATCCCATTTATAGGAAATTTCCAGAATAGGCAAAGTTGTAGAGACACAAGGTAGATTCGTGGTTGCTTAGGGCTAGGGGTTGGGGGAGAATGTGGAGTGACTGCTAATTTGTGTGGGGTTTCTTTTGGGGGTGATGAAAACGTTCTAAAATAGATTGTGGTGACTTTATAGTGGCAATGTCCACAACAGCCAAACTATGGAAAGAGCCCAGATGTCCACAGACAGATGAAGGGATAAAGAAGATGTGGTGCATATACATACAACGGAGTACTACTCAGCCATCAAAAAAATGAAATCTTGCCATTTGCAATGACGCGGATGGAACTAGAGGGTACTATGCTAAGCAAAATAAGTCAGTCAGAGAGAGACAATTATCATATGATCTCATTGATATGTGGAATTTAAGAAACAAAACAGAGGATCATAGGGGAAGAGAGGAAAAAATAAAACAAGACAAAATCAGAGAGGTAGACAAACCATAAGAGACTCTTGGTCATAGGAAACAAACTGAGGGTTGCTGGAGGGGAGGGAGGTGGGGGATGGGGTAACCGGGTGATGGACATTAAGGAGGGCACATGACGCAATGAGCACTGGGTGTTATATAAGACCGATGAATCACTGAGCTCTAGCTCAGAAACCAATAATACATTATATGTTAATTAATTGACTTTAAGTTAAAAAATGAAAAAAAAAATTGTGGTGACGCTTGCATAACTCTGTGAACATACTGCAAACCATTGAACTGTATACTCTTAATGGCCGGATTGTATAGTACGTGAATTTATCTCAGTAAAGCTGTTTAGAAATATAATGGTCAAGGCCATGCTACATGGAGTGTAACTTTGGGGCCTCGATTCCTCATTCTTCACACATTAAAGCAGACCTATAACAATCAGTAGAAGAATGTTGCCCCTAGTTGAACAGAATGTTAAGTCACAGGGCTCCATGTGAGAGAGAGAGAGAGAGGCTTTGTCTCCACCCTGCTGTATCTGGGGCATCAGAACAGTGCTTCGCAGAGAATGTTTGTTGAGTGAGTGGACGTTGAATTGCTCCTTGGTAGATACAGACAGACGATGCCTGGATCCCCTTCAGGGGAGAACTTGCTCTGTGGAGCGGGGAGTGAAGTCACCGGAAGCTCCCAGTTCCAGGACAGCCCCCGTGAGCTGAGCAAGAGAACACCCACCATCTCGCCCCAGCACGGGCCAACCCTGACAGCCAGTACTCCGTCCAGAACTCCCCGCTGCTTGGCCCTGGCTTTCACGGCAGTTTCACTCCTCTGTCCAGTCCTGCTTCCTCGCCCTGTCCTTCAGAAGTGTTGGTCCCTCATACATTTCTTACAGTCCAGCTCTGTCTCAGCATCTGCTTCCTGCAAGCCCAGCAGGGAGTGGTCCAAGAAAGCAGGCAGGGAGATGGGTTTGGGGGCTGGCTGCCTCCTGGCCTGGCTGCCATTGGAGACCCCATGGGTTATGGTCAGCAGATCACGCAGCCCCCCATGGCACGAGGGGCATCGCTGAAACTTTCGCTGGTGGTAAATCGGGATGTGGTGGCCATGGGACAGAACGCACTAGAGGTAAGTCTGAGAGATGTCAGGGAGATGGCATCTATAAGAAGATGGATATTGGGAAGACCACTCTAAGTTACTGACGTAGTACAGAAAAGTAAGAAACAGCCGAGGGGAATAACAGGCAACCGAAATTCAGGTGTGGAAGTCCCGAGGGCCTCTTTGGTTGGATACAAAGGAGCACTGCACTGGCAAGGCCCAGAAAACTGAAGACCAGGCCTAGGATTTCAAAGTCAGAACATCTGGATTTCAAAGCTTAAATATTCAATTAAGACAGGCCTATTATACCAAAGTCACAGCCCTGGTTAGAAACTTCCGGGACCCTGACACATAGGATGCAGACATCTCTGGACGGAGACATCTGAGCCAAGGTTCCCAAAGATTTTGATGTCCCAGTTCCTTCTGAGTCTGCAGATGTGGTCCAGCCCCCCAGGTCTAGAGCTAGTGCGGTCCTTCCCACCTCCGCCTGAAGTCAGTGAAGAGGCCTCGCCCCCACCAGACAGCATCACCCCATCAGGACCCACCCCCACCACTTACCCTGGCTACTTGGTCTTTGAGTCTTACTGTAACTCAGATGGGGAGGGGCTGGGCCTAGGGCCAGAGCCAAAGGGCCATATTCCACCCGAGTGGCAAGAACCCGTGAGCAAGCCCAGCCGAGCCGGGGGGTTTGCCCAGAACTGGATGCTGAGGATGCCAGATCGAGGGGCTGGAACATAAAACTGAGTCAAAAGAACATACTGCCTTCTGGAGTCATCCTGAGACACAGGATTTAGTACCCGGCAAGGACGCCGGGGGATAGCATGAACTTGCTACGGTGATAACTTCTGGAAGCATGGGGAAAGTGACCGTCCACACCGCGTGAAGTTGCAGTAGCAGCGGCCTTGTGCTGATGGGGAGGGAAAGGATGAGAGGAGCAAGGAAGGGGGCGGACTGACGCAGACACACTGGGTCCTGTCAGAAGACCCACCCAGGGTTCCTGTTCCGTGGAAAGCCCCAAGGACCCACCTTTGGCCAAGACCGCAGGAATGTGCTGTTCAGAGGGGCAAGGGTGACGGTAAATGGGTAAGCGCAGCAACCTCTGCTCTGCAAGGGGCGTGATGACCAGGGGCTCAGGGACCCCTGGGGGTCGCTCGACCAGGTAAGTCAGCTCCGGAGGCCTCCAGCTGGCCAGAGGCGGGCGAATCTAGAATGGAGGCTGGAAGGTGGAGAAGGTGAGCATTTATGGCCAACCCGAGACCAGACGCAGCCCCTGAAAGTGCTGTGTGTCCCACTCACCTCCCCTCCTAAGTTCCCCATCAGGGAAGCAAGGTCCAGGGCACCTGGGTGGCTCAGCTGGTTAAGCGTCTGCCTTCAGCTCAGATCATGATCCCTGGGTTTTGGAATCAAGTCCTGCGTTAGGCTCCCTGCTCAGCGGACAGTCTGCTTCTCCCTCTGCCCCCACCAATTCCTGCTCTCTCTCAAATAAATAAATAAATAAATATTAAATTAAAAAACGGCAGCAAGGTCCACCAGGATCCCAGAGTTATGCCCCAGACAGACATGGAGGAACTACTGGAGGACACACCTTCCAGGCCCTTCCAGGTGGGGGGACTTGCCGCCCCGCTGCAGGGAGTGCAGTCACCAGCCAGCCTCCAGCTGTGAGATCCTTCAGGCTCTTCCTGGGCACCCACATCCTGCCGATGAGTACCGTGGGGGTATAAGGGCCAGGCAGTCTCAGCCCTGCATGGGACGAGCCTGAGAGGCGACGCTCCCGAGCTCCGTGCCAGGTTGACGGCCGCCTTACCGGACCCACGCTGCCGTGCGGCCTCTTCCTCTGCCCGGTTCTGCTGTTCTTCCCCTTCCGTTCGTGGGAAGCATGTTGCGCCCCAAACTATGACTCAGCAGCTGCTTCTTCTTAAGAACCCAACCAATGACACGCTGACACAGGGATCGTCGGAAAACAGTCTCTCTGCGTAGCTGCGCAGCAACTGTCAGGAGCTCTGCTGAGAGACCATCTTTGCGACAGGTGGGTTCCTCTATTCCTCTACTCTAGGTAGTCTGCCCTGGAGTACCCTGGACCCTGCCAAAGGTAGTCTCAGCCCCTTCTAGGGTGCTGTGGGTGAAAAGGAGGGACACCGGACATGCCCAGGTCCCTGAATTTGCTGGGCTGGAGCTCAGCAGAGAAGCCTGGGCTTCAGAAGACCTCACACGGTAGCTGAGGCCATGTGATGGGGCACCAGGGAAGGGGTGCAGATGCTAAGAGAGGACTCACGGGGAGAAAATGGCCATGCCTTCCAGAAGAAGGAAGAGATGCCAGCAAGGGATACCTCGAGGAACAAGCTTGCTCCAGATGGGGCCAAGGCCCACTGACTCTTGGGGATCGGTGTGGGATGGCTTAAAAGGAAGGGTAGTAGGGTCGCCTGGGTGGCTCAGTCGGTTAAGTGTCCACACTCTTGGTTTTGGCTCGTGATCTCGGGGTCGTGGGATTGAGCCCCACATTGTGCTCCCCACTGATGTGGAGTTTGCTTAAGATTCTCTCTCTCCCGGGGTGCCTGGGTAGCGCAGTCGTTAAGCGTCTGCCTTCAGCTCAGGGCGTGATCCCGGCGTTCCGGGATCGAGTCCCACATCGGGCTCCTCCGCTGGGAGCCTGCTTCTTCCTCTCTCACTCCCCCTGCTTGTGTTCCCTCTCTCGCTGGCTGTCTCTCTGTCAAATAAATAAATAAAATCTTTAAAAAGAAAAAAGATTCTCTCTCTCCCTCTTCTTCTGCCCCCTCACCCCCACCTGTGCGCATGCTCTCTCTCTCTCTCTCAAAAAAAAAAAAAAAAAAGTTAGGGTAATAGCTTTCACCAAGGCTGAGATGGTCTAATACAGCACAGGGACACTTTCCGTTTCCACCATGAGCATCTGGGTGGCTTAAGACACATTTCCTAGCCGCTCTATGCCTTGATTTCGTCACCTGTAAAAGGGTGGCTACCCACCTGTGGAATAGGTAAATTAGCCTATTGTGAGGATCAAATGAGGTGAAGCACCTAGAACCTTACAGCTCACATAGGCAGAGCCAATGCATGCCGGCTCAGACAGTTACTCCTGGTCCGTGGCACTTGTACACAGAGCCTAGGCTGACCTGACTTCCCCAGGTGCCCGGGACGGTCCGGATTTATGCCTGGTATTCATTACCACCAGTGGGCCCCTTTCACTCTCAGATGTGTCCCAGCTTGGATAATAAATTACACGGTCACCTTCGCATCATCTAATTTAATCATCGACATTCTACAAGACAGGTGTTGCTATCCCAATTTACAGATGAAGAATTATGAAGCCTGGGGAATGGGACCATCTGCTAGTGCGTGTCTGAGTTCCCGGTGACAGTTCTGTCCTTTACCTCCAAGGGCTCCCATCCCTGATTGGAGAGCAGCTCCAGAAAATCCAGGTTTGTTGGGGAGGTGGGAGAAGGCGGACCCTGGAGGGGTGGGGGCAGAGGCGCTCATCCAGCCTGGGCCAGATGAGCCTCCCAGAGCCTGGTTGCTGGGCGGGCTGGTGGCCGGCCCTTGACGGTTGGCTGTGCCACACCAATGCACACGGGCACTCCCCGGCAGCCTCGAGGTCCCTCCCAACGTTGTCGCCGCCCTGACCTGCCTTCCTTTTTTTTTTCCCTAAGATTTATTTATTTATTTATTTATTTGAGAGCGAGCAGGGGGAGGGGCAGAGGGAGAGGGAGAGATAGAATCCCCAGCACACTCCTCCCTGTGTGTGGAGCCTGATATGGGGGCTCAACATAGGGCTCGGGTCATGATCGCAGGGTCCTGAGATCAAGCCCTGAGCCCAAACCAACCGCCCAACGCTTAACAGGCTGAGCCACCCAGGCACCCCACTGGCCTCCCTTTTTGTTTTTGCTTTTTTCATCCCTTGTTTTATACATCTAAAAAAATGTTATCTTCACTTTGAATCTTCATGACACCTAGGGCAGCTTATCTTCCTAACTGGTGCTAAATGGCGGGCTTTAGGATTCCGGGAGCGACAACACTGTGGGTGAGGCCAGAGTAACAAAGTTACCATTGATTTGACATTTGCCAAACCATGAATTGCCTGATTGTATTCATCCATTCCCCTCATGGAGTATGTCCTATTCTTGCCCTCACGTTCCCAATTGGAAACTGAAACCGAGGGGGTGTCCAGGTCATCTTTAAATTCTGCAGCCAGGATTCGGACCCGGATTTGCGTGAGGTCCCTGGGTGAGCCCTTGGCTGCACCAGAGTGTGCCGGGGGGGCGGGGTGCGGGGGGTTCAGGAGAGAGCACGCATGTGCTGTGGTTACTCAAGGGCTCAGACAGCAGTGATCCATTCACTCCACGAGCACCCCTTGAGGACTGACTGTGTACCGGGCCACGAGGACACCAACATGAAAATGACCCAGTGCAAGCCCTCCAGGAGCGCGCAGCCTGCGTGGAGATGTGGACAAGGGGGTGACGAACTCCACTGTGCATCGAACAAACAGACTGATGGAGGGGTTCCCATGTGCCAGCCACTGCACTGGGTGTCAAACAGGACCCAAGAGGGAGAGGGGCGCCCTAGACAGAGGGGACAGCAGCTGCACCGTGCTGTGGAGGCGTAGGGCACTGTGGTCCCCCGGGAGGAGAGGGAGGGGTGAAGAGAAGGAGACAGGCTTGCAGCCACATCGCAGAAAACGGTGCTGGTCTATGTACGGGGTTTGCCTCTTACCCCGTAGCCACAGGCTTGCCCAGCCTTTTGGGATATGAAGACCCTTTTGAAAAAAATTGTTTAAAAATTTCTAAGGACCCTCTACATCCTAGAGTTTGGCTTCCAGTATCTCTAGACGGAGAAAGACACATGCACTCGTGCCCTTTCCCAGGGTGTCATTTCCCCCCTGTGCTGGCTCCAGAGATGTCTTGCCTGCAAGCCTGAGAGACTCCCCTCTGAGTGCCCTCCCCCACTCCCCGCAGATTTGGTGCTATCTAGCCCCTACAGAAAGCCTTTGACAGCTCTCCTTTGTCCCTGGGGTCCAGTCCAAGCTCCTCAACCCAGCTCAGCAGGCCACAGGTGACGCGAGATGTGCCCATCTCCCCAGCCTCATCTCTGGCCTTTCCCTCTCTCTCTTCCAATCACACTGGCCTTTATTTGCTGATAAGCGGCTCTGCATAGGTGCTCACAAGATGTTCCTAATTCTACTTCTGTACGTTCTCCTTTTCCCTGTTGGCCTCCCCCCCTGCTTCAGGGTGGAATGGTGCCAGGGGCTGAGGGGTCTGGCCGACTTTTGCAGATGTCGCACGAGGTTACAGCTAAGAGAAGGAGGGCAGCAGTGGAAGGCAGTCGCACAAGTCCTTCAGGGCATGCACTGCAGTGCCCTCTCTCCTGTCCCCTCTCCTGCCCCTGTTCCAAGCTGTAGGGAGAGTCAGGGCCCTGGCTCTCCTATCTCAATGGGGCCTGGGCCAAGGCACCACCTGGTGTGAAATAAGGTGAGGCAGCTGTCAGCCTTGGCCTTCTGGACTTTGTTTGAGCTTCGTGGGGAGCCAGTGTTCTGCTGGGGATGGTGAGCAGGCAGAATCCCAAGGGCCTGGTCTCTGTGGCAGCGTGAACCAGTCTCCCCCTTGCTCATTGGGCGTCAAAGTCTTGAAGGGGACTTGGGCGGGTGGGAGGTGATTTCTCAGGGCAGGGTAGACCAGGACATGCTGGCCTACTTCTCCCTGGCAAACTTTTCTTCCCTCCAAAGGATGTTGCAGACGGGGATATTCTTAGAGGAAGCCTAATATCCAGGGCATGTTTTGAGGTCCCATAGCTCAGGTTGTAAGAGGAGGCCTAGTATCCATCCCTGAACAGGTTAGTGAGGACCAACTGGACCCCTGGCTAAAGTTTCTAGCTCTGATCCCACCTGAGGGGGCTTCCTGGAGATTCAGCCTGTCCCCCGTCTCTCCCTAGATGGTGATGAGGGCCAGGGGACTGGGAGTATAGGGCCCGGAAGAGTGAAGAGAGGGCGGTACACAGCAGCCTTCCCCATGCCAAACTAGACACTTGGCACTGGGCTCCTAGCAGCCTGGGAAGCTGTTATTCTAGAACCTGATAACTGCCTGGGCTGGGCTGAAGATAAGGGGCAGCTGTTTGAAGTCCAGAGAGATAAGAACTTCAGAGAAAGTTGATAAGAGGAGTGAGATGCACAGGGTTAGGCCCCCCTGTCTGGCCTGCTTGCCCATCTCAGTGCCAACATTCTACCCCTAAGTCAGCTCCCCCAGCACCGCCAGGAGCCTCCATGGTCCCGGTCTCTTGCTCTGCTGGTGTCTGTGGGTGGGCCTGCAGGCCTCTGCTCTCGTCCTACGGATGCCTGTTGGCAGACAGCCCTGCCTTCCGACCTCATTTCTTTGCTACCCATTGGGCCTTCTTCCCAAATGCATTCACTCATTCATTCATTCATTGAACAAATATTTTATGAGAGCCCACTTCATGCCAGGCACTGTTCTGGGCACAGAAATATAGCAGGCACTCCACCAGGTACAGTCTCTGCTCTCATGGGGTTGATGCTCTGGGGGCGGCCGCGGACAGACATGAACCAGTGATGACAGTGAGTGGTGGGTGCCATGGAGGAAATGGGGAGCAAGATGTGGAGGGTAACTGGGGGGTGGCGGCTGGGTGCCTTGGGATAGACTGGTCCGGACAACCTTTCTAAGGAGACCTGGAGGATGCAAAGAGGCCAAGGGAAATCCTTTCTGGAGAGAGCCAGCGCAAAGGCCCCGGGGTCAGAGGGAGTGTGATCTGTCTGGGGGAGAAGCAGAAGCAGGATGTGGCCAAGAGTGGTAGCAATGGATAGGCACCCCGTGAGGGCAGCCAGATGGGCCCACATAAGAAGTTTGGAGATGGCTACATGCACGATGGGCAGCCATGGGAAGCTGGATCAGAGGGAAGCTGATGTACATGTTGAAAATTCTTTTGTGGCTGTTTTGTGGCTGCATGGAGACAGGATGGAAGGGACAATCTTGGTAACAGGAAACACAGCCTGGCAAGATGACTCCTGGCTCTGCCTCTCGTTGTCTGTTGGACTCTGGGCCTGTCACTTAACCTCTCTGTGCCCCTGTTTTCACAGGCCAGAAATGGGGCTTTGTTCAGCCTGTTTTAATGGAGCCCCCCCGTGCCCCGATGCTGCTCTGGGGGGCACATGCCATGGTGAACGGGGCGGGACCGGGCTGGCGTGGGGCTTGCATCCTAATGGGGAAGTCAGACGTGGAAGCAGAAAGCCATCTGGGAGGGCCAAGTGCTTTGTGGGGAATTAAAACAGGACACCCGTTAGAAGGTAACTGGCTGTGGCCAGAAAGGCGGCTGGAGGAGGTGACATTCAGCCCGAGACCCACCTGCCACTGGCAGGGCCTTCGAGCAGTGAAGGAGGGAAGGGGCTTGAGGGAAGGTGACAACAGCTAGCTGGCTGGGCCGGCAGGATGGAACAGGTGCTGGGAACAGACACCGGCCTGTATAAGCGCTCAACAGGCTGGTGTTCATAAAGCTGGCTCTTCTGGCAGGAGGACTGGGAAGATGTGAGGGTTTGAGAGCCGATGTGGGGACTGAGGGAAAAGAAAGGATGGCTTTATGGTAAGTAGATAGGGGTGTTGTGCTTTATCGAAACACTGCTCTCTACTTGAAGGGTCCCTTGCCCTAACCATGGGCTGCCCTCATCTCGGCCCTATCTCATTCCTGGGAAGTCGGAAATGTTCTGGATAGGTCCTTACCAAGGTCCACCTTCGGCCCCACCCTGCACACCCTGCCTCGCCCTGTGGCACATGGCCTGGTTCTCCTCAGGGCCCCTCCCAGCCCCGCCGAAGCCGTCCTGCGCAGCCTGTCTGACACCTGCAGACCCACAGAATCTTAGACGTCCAGGGTCACACACACACACACACACACACACACACACACACACACACGCCTTTTCCATGTGGGGAAACCAGGGCTGTGGGATTTACCTAGCACTCCTCTCCCTTTATTCTTTCAACAACTGTCATTCAAATATTTATTGAGCTCCCACTGTCTGCTCTATTCGGTACTAGAGATACAGCCCTGAGCTGAGCAAAACTGACAAAAATTCCCTCCTCGTGAGGCCAGCACTCTGCTTGGGGCGACTGACAATAAAAATACAACGACCAATCAATAAGCAAATAATGATGTCATGTGTTGGGATGTTCCTTGAGGAAGAATAAAGCAGGGTAAAGGGACTGAGATGAAGCCGGGCTAAGGGTGTGGGCTCGCCGCAGAAAGTCTCATGGTTAAGGGACTGCTTGTCCAGACACCTGAGTACGTCAGCCGTGGGGCCACCACGGGGAAGAGGATCCGGGCGGAGAGCAATGATGGGGTCCCGGAGGCCGCAGAGCGAGGCTGCCGTCAGGAATATCGAGGAGACCTGTGCGGCTGGAACAAAGCAAAGGCTGGGAGGAGATGGGGCCCAGGGCGGAGGCAGATCATGTAGGGTCTCTGTAGGGCTTTGGCTTTCACTTTGAGTAAGACGAGGAGCCCCTGGAGTGATTGGACGATGTGGCTGCTGTGTGGGGAATAGCGCGTGGGGACCTCTCTCGAAGAGGGTACTACATGTCTTCGGAGCAGGATCCCTGCCTCCTTCTTCTCTCTACAGAGTCTAGGCCACACACCTGGACCCAGTCAGGGGCTAGTCCACGAGTGGTCTGCTCGCTGGCTGGCTGGTCTGCTGTGCTTGACCCCCCTGGGGGTCCCTCGGGTACCTCAGCTGGGAAGCACCCAGAATACCTGACTGTGCCCCCCGTCAGGCAGTAGAGGTGTGGCTTTGCTGCCCCCAGCCAGCCTGGCCTGGCACCAAGGCTGTGCGAGCCGGCCTCCCTCCAGGTACAAGACTTCGCGTGCTCCATGGTAGACATGGTTTCCATGTAATCTTGTGCATTACAATGAACCATGTGTTTACTCATGTCCCCATCCGTCAGCTTTGATCTGTTTCATCTCTGCTTGACTGTAAGCTTCCTCAGGGGAGGGACTGGGTCTCCCTGACATCTGAATTAACCTTGACTTTGCAAAAGGTCATACACCCCTGTGGGTGGCTGCTGGCCGGGAGACAGTCACACAGAGGAAAGAGCAGGGATTCACATCCATGGCCTGGGAGGTAGGGGACCTTCACCACTAACCTTGCTGCGTGACTTCCCCACTCTGACCCTCAGTTTCCCCATCTGTAAAGTGATGTGGACTGGGCGAGGTCAGTGATTCTTACATTATTTTGAAATATCGACAAAATCTACGCTTCTCCCTACAATAACGAATAGATTGGTCAAATGGCTAGTGATTGGGAGGGACGGGGTAACAAGCTTCTAGATTTGTCCCTAAGCCTTCATCCAATTCTGAGAATGTGATTTTTTTTTTTTTTTTTTTTTTTTTTTTTGTGCTCTCACTGTCACGCTGGCTCAGGGGGGCTCTGACCTTGAGGGAGGGACTGGTTTGAACCTCCATGTGATAGAAGACTTGTTTTTGTTGGTTTCTTTAAAAGGGTACATGGGATCGATTCATGGAGGCCTAGAAGGAGTTTGGGGTCCAGAACCTGTGTGTCCAAGGTCTCCTGCCTGGACACCTTGTGTGGTGGAGAAGGGAGGCCCTCCCAGATGCTGGCTCTGAGTTGTTCCCACATGGGAGGTGCAGGGAAGGTGGGAAGGGCCACAAGGTGAGTTAGGAACGGGGAGGAGGCAGGGGTTGGAGGTGGTAACAGGCAGAAGACTGCAGAGCTGGGGCAGGACAGGGAACCTGGGCCCATGTGCTTCTGGATAGAGACTCACCCTGCGCCAGAGCAAATGGGAGAAGAGGCCCCTGGGAGTCTGAGGCTTTGCCCGCCCCTCCTTGACTGAGGATCTGGGAGATGGGGGTGGCGCTGGGCCAAACCAGGCACCACCCTTTCTCACCAGGTAGTGCCTCTCTGCACGTTCACACCCAACGCTGTGCTGGCGAGGGCTGTAAATTGAGCCCAGGTGCTGGGGGAGGCGGCGGGAGGGGGGGGCGGGAACCCGGGCGGGAACCCACCCTGTCCTCCTCGATCTCCCCCAACTCTCTTCCACTCCAAGGTTCACACAGGCCCAGCCCAGGGAAGAAAGCGTGTTCTCAGTGGGCTCAGGCAGGCATGGATTGGGGCTCACTACAGGTTACCCGCCGCTCTGAGGACAACAGCATAGCCCCCGACGCCCCACACTGCAGTGCCCTTTGACCCGGCCTCTGAAAGCTTGATTATGAGGCACAGCCCATGTTTCCATAAAGGGGAGAACAATTGTTTCCAATCCAGACAAAGGACTCTTTGTACAGCCCTGGGACCCGAGCCCCGGGGGGAGCCGCTGGGGGAGAGGAAGGACGGCCCCGCCCCAAGGTGGCAGGGGTTGGGGGGCAGGGCTGCGCTGGGTGAGGCAGCTGTAGGCTCCCGGTGAGCCGCCCCAATGGGCAAAGGGCATTAGTGACGTCTCACTGCTGCCTGAGGGGCACGCCCAGGCCCAAGATGGGGTGGATGGGGGCTCCTATCTGGCTTGCTTCAGCCGGGGACGCAAAATGCATGCTGGCTGGCATTGGGCTATTCCGCTGCCCCCGCCCCCCCCGCCGTGTTTGAGGGAAGAGCTGGCTCCTCGTTGCCCGTTTCCCACATCTGAGCACACAGGTATCAGGGTAGAGAATGAGGGTCTGGAGTACAAAGTATCTGGGGGTCAGGAGAATTTGGAGAATGTTTGGAAATAAGAAGGAAGAAGGGAGCATGGGGGGGAGGTGGTAATTCTTAATGCAGTAGAATCGGTCCAGTCTGGAGCTGCCTCTTGCCCTTCCCCACCTGCTGTTGTGGCTTCCCTGGGGCCCAGGTATAGAACAGCCTCAGATTTTGCAAAACAAATCAGGCCGTTGGAGAGGGTGAGAGTTTTGCTCTCCTTCCAGCGCAAGTGAGAGAAGTCTGGATTGGTGGGGATTCTGTCCAACGCCAGTCGCACCCCTCACCCATTTGTTAGTTAAATCCAACCCTTTCCCTCCCCTCCATCTCTTCTGTCTGCATGGGACAAGATCTGGGGGGTCGGAGGGGGGGCTGGCTCTAGCCT
This sequence comes from Ursus arctos, assembly GCF_023065955.2. Lineage (NCBI taxonomy): Eukaryota > Metazoa > Chordata > Mammalia > Carnivora > Ursidae > Ursus > Ursus arctos. The sequence continues at coordinate 38,548,094 of NW_026622874.1, forward strand.
AGCCTCCTGGTCGGGGGCAGCTGAAGGGCAGGGAGCTGGGTTTGACCTTGAGGAACTCAGGAGACATACTGTTCAGGGGGGCTGCAGACCAGGTTTGGGGTCTTATTAGGGCCACACCTGCAGAGGCCAGAATGGCTCATCTCAGGGAGAAGAAAAGCAGAAAGTGTTGAATGTCTACTCCCCAAATATTACCAGCACAGCTTACTGATAACACAAGGCCAAGTTTACCCTTCACCTTGGGGAGGGACAGGGCCATCCCACAGAGGTTTGGAAGCCTCTTGAGCAGGGACAGCAAAGTCCAGATGTACTGAGAATTGAGAGTTCGTCCCAGAACAACAGTCAGGGATTGGTGGAAGCAGCAAAGGGAGCATTTTCAAAGGAAAGGATTTAAAGAATTTAAGGAGCAAATTGTTGAAGTCTTTCCCAACAGGTCCTATCGTAAACGACCGGGCTTTGTACCTGGAATTAGTAACATTGTGCTAATGGAGACAATGGGATAGGAAAGTCATACTAATGTGACCATAAATTGCGTAGGTAGGTATTCTCTGTCTCAGGTGTAGGTGGAGAGGGTAAATTCTCTAGGGGCTTGTCGGGGGTTTGGGGTGGAGTGGCTGGCAGTGCTATGGTCCTAGAGAACAGGGACCAGACAGTGCGATGGAGACAGAGAAGTTTTATACTTGGAGAACTAGGGGGGAGAGAACTCCAGCTGACCCCAGAAGAGGCCAAGACCCAAGTATGTGGGCTGCAGGTGCCAAACCAGTCCCTGCCCATTGAGACGGGCTATGTTGACTTTGGCAGCCCCACCCCGAGCCTCCTTCTACCCCAGAAGGGCCTGAAACTGACACTGGGCCCTGCTGGAGCTGGAGATGTTCCCAACCCAGTCCTGCTCGGGCCGGCTGCGGCAGGCTGCGGCCCGGGCAGAGGAAGCCAGTGGGCGGGCATGGGGCGGGGGTGGGGGGGGTTGGGGGGAGGGGGGGGCTGTCCCTAGAGAGGGTGGTACCTGGGCCCTGCTGAGTGAGACCAGGGCTGGGGGTGGGGGGCGGGCATCAGAACTGAATGAGTGGCCTCTTCTTGATCTCAGCCCGAAGACCCAGACAGACAAGGCAGGGGGAGGAAAGAGAAGAGCTGCGGGGACGTCAGCTGCTGTTCTATGAGCTTCTCTTAACGGTGCACCTACAATGAGCTGAGGTTTAGAGATGCATTCCTCGTTTGTCACAACAAACCATGTATGGATGAAGAAACAGAGGCACTGGGGCGCCTGGGTGGCTCAGTTGGTTAAGTGTCCAATGCTTGGTTTTGGCTCAGGGCATGATCTCAGGGTCGTGAGATCGATCCCCACATGGAGCTCTGCACCGAGCATGACACCTGCTTAGGATTCTCTCTCTCCTTCTTCCTCTGCCCCTCCACACTCACTTGCTCTCTCTCAAAAAAAAAAAAAAAAAAAAAAGGAAAAAAGAAAAGAAAAGAAACAGGCATGGAGAGGTTCAGTGATTTGGACAAAAGGGATGGAATTCATAGTCAGGTTTCTGGGGCTTCAAAGGCCAGCTCCCTGCTGTGCCACTTGACAGCATCCCCGCGCTCTACCCAGGATCTCGTTTCCGCAGATGCCAAGAGGGGAGCCCAGATCACTCCTGTCTTGGCAGAAGGGACGAGGTGACAGGCAGATACAGATGCGGGCAGAAGAGTGAGAGAAGTGAGGGAAAGGGCCGTCAGTTCGGAAGGGCGGGCAGGAACAGAGATGGGGAAGAAGGGCTGGAAGGGGTAGATGGAGAACGCGTGGGCATATGCGTATGCAAAACTGATAGAGTTCCAAATCTGGAAAATCACCTTCATGTCTTCTGTCCCTTTCCACAGAGAGATTGGGGCAGCTGGAATGGGGCCTTAAGAGAGCCAGTGAAGGACAGAGGACTAAGACAGTGAGGACTTGGGGAGAAGGCGGTAGAGGGAAAGGCAGCTGGGAAGACAGGAGAGAGGGACAGAAGGAGCTGGCTGGAGGTGGGCTTCTCTCTTCTGGGCCTGCTCCCCACGGCGCCTTCAGGCCCTCCAGCTTGTCACCATGGTGATGGGGATGGCTGGCCAAGGGCTTAGTGTCCTGCCTTTGCTGCCCATGGCTAGTCCTCCAGACCATTTTGCCTTGCTGCAGGCTGAGAGGTGGGGGTGAGCCCTAAGCCCCCTGCTAGTGGGCCTGAGATACTGAGAGGAGCTGGGTGGGTGCCCTGGGTTCTGGATGATGGGATGCGAGGGATGGTCTGTCTACCCGTAGGAGGCTTTCTGTCTGGTGATGGGGGACTCTCTATTTTCAGTACAGAGAAAGCCTGGGTCCTATGAGAAGCCAAGGGCCACCTTTCTTGAGGAGGCCAATTGAAGGTAAGGAGGGGTAGGGAAAGGAAGAGAGGAAGACATGGACTGGACCCCTAGGTTTCTCACACCCTCTGACCTCAACCGCATATCATCTCTCATCATGCCTCGGCTTTCCCAAAGGGACTTAATTATAACAATGAGAAAACTAATAGCAGCTATTGTTGACTGAAAACATACCTAGGCCAGATACTTGGTTAAGTGACTTATCTTAACTTTATTTCTGAAATTCGCAACAACCTGGCAAGTTAGGTGTTCTCCTACCCATTTTATAAGTAAGGAAACTGAGTCCCAGAGAGGTTAAATCACTTTCTCACTTGGTCTAGGATTCCTTTATTTTTTTTTTTTTTAAGCTTTACTCATTTTAGAGAGAGAGTATAGAGGGGAGGGGCAGAGGGAGAGAGAGTCCTAACAGACTCCACGCCGAGTGTGGAACCAGACCCGGGGTTTGATCCCATGACCCCGAGATCATGACCTGTGCCAAAACCAAGAGTTGAGCACTCAACCAATTGCACCAGCCAGGCGTCCCTGGGATTCCTTCAAAGCCCCTCAGTTTTATCTAGATCTGATCCCTTCCGCAGACACAAACCCATCCTCATCTCCAGCTTTCTATGGAGACTGTCCTCTCCAGAGAGGGAGGCCAAATGGCCACGAGCCCTGAGCATCCCCGTGAGTCATGCAGATGAAATCCTTGAGCATAGATTCACTCCCCATATGCTCATCCCCTTGCTGGTCTCAGCTTCCTCTCTTTAGACCAAGCCTTCCACTGCTTCCCTTTGTTCTAGACGTTTCCATTTGCCATCTAAAAGTCTTGACCCATGAAAATTCTCTACATGCTCAACTCAGCCCTTTCATGGGTTATTCCCAGCACCTGTGGCCTCAACAGGAACCTGGCTCCCCTGAGGACCCCACTTCCCAGCAGCGTCCCCAGGGTGGCTGTGACCCCTACCTTCCAGGCGCTGCAGGCAGCCCTTGCCCAGTAGTGTCACATCCAGAGGTTCCAATAAGGCCCCTTCTCTCTGACTTTGCTATCTGTCCCCTCTTCGTCACTCTTCTCTACCACCTGCTGGTTACTTGGCCTCTTTCTTTATGGATGGGGATGCCTGTGTGGGTGTCTTTCCTCATCCTGCCATTATTCTGGGTGGTTTCAAAGTCCATGGAGACACCCCATCCACTCCGGTAACCTCTTTGCTTCTTGACCTCAACCCCAAAGATCTTCCCTCCCCTCCAGGTCAGCCCGCCATCTCCATGACCACGTCCTGTATTCTGTCACCACTCAGAACTGCCCTATGACTTCAATCTTAAATTCAAATAGCCCATGACGTCCCCTTTCCCTCTACAGCTCTCCTAGTCTCTATAATACAGAATTTTGAAACCTCCAGGCCCAGGACGCTTCTGCCTTGTCCCTGGATCTATCAGATACTTTCTACTTTTGTTCTCTACAAATCCAATTCAGACCTCAGCCTGTCACTCTAATCTCTTTTTAACCCCCTTACACATTAGTTATTCTTCTGCATAAGTTGTAAGTGCTCTTAACTGCAAACAATAGATTCCATTCTATTTTAAGCAACAGGGGATTTTTTTTAAGGCATGAAACTAGCTCCCAGAATTGTTGGAAGGGCTCAAAACACAGAATCTAGGCTGAGCTTCCAGAAGAAAACTCCCCAGAACACATCACAGCATCAGGCTGCCTCGGTGCTGATGCTGGAGCTGTGCGAGCAGAGGGCTCCTGGCCTGGCTGGTGGCTCGGCACCCGCCCCTCTGCGGCGTTTCCTGCCAGCCGCTGCCGGTCTGTCAGGCGTTTACTCCACCGTGTTGGGAGTGGAGCTGGCCTTTAGTCTTTGCTTTAGATGCTTTGAAGAATGTGCAGTACTTTTGTAATTAAAGCCAATTTTAAACGTCTTTGCCCACAGTCAGCCTCTACTTTCATGCAAACCATCGTTAGAGCCTCAGGTGCCTGAGGGGCTCAGTTGGTTAAGCGTCTGCCTTCAGCTCAGGTCATGATGCCAGGGTCCTGGGATCGAGTCCTGCATCGGGCTCCCTGCTCTGCTGGTAGCCTGCTTCTCCCTCTGCCCCTACTCCTGCTCATGCTCTCACTCTCACTCTCTCAAATAAATAAATTAAATATTAAAAAATAAAAATAAAAAAGCTCTCAGCGCCTCTTGCCGAGCCCACTGTAACGGCCTGCTTACAGGTTTTCAGCCTTCAGCCCAGTGCCCACTCCCCAGCACCCACCTCCAGTTTATTCTCTCCTGTGTAACCAAGGAATCTTTCCGAAGTATACCTCCAATCTCAATACTCTTAAAATCCTTCTGTGGTTCTCCATTGCCCACAGGATGAAGCCAGGACAAGGCCCATCCTGGTCCAACTGCTGGTCTCTCTTGGTATCCCTTCCCGCTCCCCCAAACTCTTTTTTGCTGTGGGCTTGCCAAACCCCTCTCCATGTCTCTAGGCTTTTGCGATCTTATTTCCTCAGCTGGGAAAACTCATCTTGCCTGTCCTTGCCTGATTAACTCCTACCCTATGCCTAGGGAGGTCATAGTTCAAATGGCACCTCTTTCAGGAAGCATTCCTGGATCACATCCCCCCCACCCGGATTAATTTCCCCTTCTGGTTATTCTGCAGAGCTCTGTGCCACTCTGTTTCGTCATTGTCTGTGTCCCCGACCAGACTGTAAGTTCCCGTGAGGATTGTGCCTTGTTCCCTGCTTCAGGCCAACAGCTAGGAGATCTTGATGACATTCAATGCATGTGAGATGAATGAACTAATACATTAATTCATTAATTAACAAATGCCCCAAGCTCACATAGCTAGGAGGTGCCAGACAAACCCAGATCTGTCATTTTCCTTCATGCCATTCTGCTTCTCTGAATAAGTCAGGACAATCTGGTTCTCGGGTTTTTTTTTTTTCTTTTTTAACAGTTTTATTGAGTAACAATTGACATACAATTAACTGCACATATTTCAATTGTACAATTTAGTAAGTTTCAACATTCGCATACATCTGTGAAACTAACAGCACAATAAAAAACAGGGAACGTACCCACCAACCCCCCAAATTTTTCCACAGAGTGAAAGATAGAACAATGGATTTTAATGTTACAGAGTACAGAAAGTTCCCTGATACGGTTTCAGATCCCACAACTGGAACTAACCTCTAAGAAATTCCATTTGTTGAGTTTTGGTTTAGTGTGGAAGAAAAGCCACAATATGCGAAAAAGCTATTAAAATACTTCTCACTCTTTCAACCGTGTATCTGTATGAGGCTGAGTTTTATTCCTATACTTCACCCCAAACACATCACAATCGATTGAGTGTGAGGTCGATATAAGAATCCAGATGTATTTTATTAAGCCAGATGTCAGAGAGATTTGGGAAAAATTGCAAAGCAATGCCACGGTCTCACTATTTTTTTGTTTGTTTTAGAAAATATGGTTTTTGAGTTAAAATGTTATTTATGTTCCATAAAATGAGATTACTATTGTTATTTTTAAATTGATGTTTTTAATCTTTCCGTTTTAATTTCTAATTTGATAAATAACAATAGATGTAACCCACATAAACAAAAAAATCATTGGAGCCTTCCGTAAGTTTTAAGAGAAAAAAGAGATTCTGAGACCAAAAACTCGAGAATGGCTGATGTTCAGACCCGAGGTTGGGAGAGTCGGCTCTCAGGTTAGAGACCACCTGCGTTTGGATCTGGGCTTTACCCCTCCGCAGTTTATAGTAGAACTTGGGGCGAGTTCGTAATCTCTCGGCTCCCTAGTTACCACGTATGTAAAATGGGGATGATTCTAATGGTACTTACCATAAAACATTTTTGAGAATTGAATGAGTTATTGCATGGACGATATTTAAAACAGTGCCTGGCATATGAAAAGTGCCCCATAAATGTTAGAAGGGGATCAGAATATGCCACCCCAAAACATGCCCCTTTGGCATAAAGAGTCTTTTGAGCTGCAGACAACTGAGAAAAATCAGACACAGAAAAGCTCTCTGCCCTTCCCCTAGCTGCCTAAAAACAAGGCATAAATCTCCCTTGTGAAGCTGTCCCCTGCTCTGGTACCGGGAAAAGGAGAACAATCTTTATGGCTGGAGATGAGTCGTATAAGCTAAATCTTACTAAACAATCCGTACTAGTTTCCCACATATATTTACTTTCCCCCAATTTACCACCTCTAGAAGCCCAAACCCCTTTTCCTTTGTCCCGTAATGCCTACGATTTATCCCTGTTTGTTAAAATGGAAAGCTTTTTTTTTTTTCTTAAAAGCATGTATTTATTTAAATAACCTCTACACCTAACATGGAGCTCAAACGCACCCCCTGATATCAATAGTCACACGCCAGCTGGGCGCCCCTAAAATGGTAAGTTTAACTTGTTCTTTGTATCTTCGCTTCACTTCTGTGAAGGGCTGCATCTCCGTAAATATTAAAACATTCACATCAAAGAAGTGTTAATACTTGTGTGCCTTTTCTCCCATTCATTTGGTTTTTAATTAGTTTAATTTGCAGATCCTAGCTACGGAACCTAAGAGGGAACAGAAAAAGTTTTTTTCTTCCTCTACCTTATCATCCTCGGTAACAGCACCAGCAGCAACAGGTCAAACAGCCCAGAAAAGCAGAAAAAGCCACCAAGAAGAGCCCTCAAGTTTTAAATCTTTTATTTTAAAGACCTCCCAGCATCTCAACAGCTATCGTACCTTCTGCAGGTTACCTTCCCCGGTGACCACGAGGAGCACAGAAGCAGACATGAGGTCCCAGTCTTCAAGGAGTTCACAACAGAACAAGCCTCGCACCGGCCAGAGGAAGCCGGGTGAAGTGACAGGAGCTCTGGGATGCTCTCTCACCTTTCCCATTTATATACGGCCCCTGCAGTAAAGTGCTTTTACGGGCATTTTCTGATTTTATCCTCCCAATAACCCTGTGATGGTAGGCAGGGAAAGGATTAATATCTGTATTTCCACGCGAAGAATCTGAGACTTGGGGAGCTTATGGGAATTAGCCGCAGGTGGAAAAGATGGAGTCAAGATAAGAAAGCAGTCCTCTAGGGCCTGTCTGGTGTTCTTTCTGAAACACTATCGTGATTTGCATCACGCAGGAGATGCAAGGCTTGAACACCCAGCAGAGTGCTTTCCTCTCTCGCACAGAGCTGGGACCTGCCCAAACAAAGCCTGTTCCCACCGGCAGACACCTGCGGATTCCAGCCCTGTTATCTCCTTCCCAGCCCTCTCCGCAGAAGAGGAACACTCTTTTTTCCTGCTTTGGTAACCCTTCCTCCGGTGCTCTCAGGGACCTTTCCCCTTCTCCCCTACCTATTTTTTTTTTTAAAGCAGCTTACTGGAGATATCAGTTCCAGACAACAAAATACACTCATTTTACAGATACCCCCGATGAGTTCGGCACATGCGTGCAATCCTGTACCTACCACCACTATCACTATCGACTTCAGAGCATTTCCATTACCCCTAAATTGCCCTGGAGCTCCTTTGCCGTACATCTCCTCCTCCTTTCCCCAGCCCCAGACAAACCATTAGTCTTCTTTCTGTCGCTGTAGTTTCGCCTTTTCTAGAATATAAATGGAATCATGTAGCCTGTCCTCATCTGCGTCTGGCTGCCTCTACCCAGAGTCATGTTTCTGAGATCTGCCCATGATGTTTTACATACCAGCAGTTATTCCTCCGTCCTGCTGAGTAATGTTCCTCTGTGTGATGTGCCGTGATACGTCTATCTGTTCAACTGTTGCTGAACACGGGCTGATTCCAAGTTTGGGCTAATAATGAATAATACTGCTGTGAACCTTCCTGGACATGCCTTTGGGTGGAAATATGCTTTCATTTCTCTCGGGTAGACACTAGGATCGGCATTAGCAGGTTGTATGATAAGGGTATGTTCATAAAAAACTACCCGGACAGGCGGTTAGTGTGTATAAAGTCAAACGTCCACCTTCACCTCTATTTGAACGTGACATACAAAGCCCTCCTTCTCCACCATGACTTCATAGGCACTCCATCAAAGTACTGTTTTCAGAAAGTTAAAACATGAGTCTCCTGTGAATAGTAAGCACACCTCAAAGCTCTAGTTCATATAAGTGTGAAGCAGTTTCGGCAGCGGGGACGAGAGACCACATGCATCTAGTCGGTGGGAAGCAGAATGCCGGAAGAAGACGGTGAAGTTAGATACAAAACTGGTGACCGTCCTATGAGACAGTAATACCCCACCCTCTGACAGGATCTTTTCTACCGGATAAAAATCACTTGCAACTTACCAATTTCCTGCCAGGTAACATCTACATTTGCAGAGCCCCATGGGACCCCACTCGGTCATGAACAGTAAGTCAAACAGAGCTGCCTTCCCTAAAGCAGCTGATGGTCCCTAGATGGCCTTGTGGGTGCTGTAGGATATTCTGAAAGACCACGCAGTCCGCGTTCGCCTTATTCCCAGTCTGGGGGTAATTTTTCTTAAGAAGGCATATTAAAAGGAGCATCTCTTTACTTACTGGACGGGATGCTGTCCAATTCATGAATCACTTAATAAAGGCAGTTACATCTTCAAAAAGAAAGAAAGAAAGAAAGAAAGAAAGAAAGAAAGAAAGAAAGAAAGAAAGAAAGAAAGAAAGAAAACTAAAATCCTCCCACTCTTCCCTGTCTCTTTCTCCGGCTGGTGGGGGGGGGGTATCTCCTCTCAGCTGGCTGACTCTATTCCTCCTTCAGGCCTGAGGTCAGGTGTCCTGTCTGTGACATGCCCCCCTCACCGCCCCCACCACCAACAGTTGCTGGGTTTGGGCACTTCCTGGGCTCCAGCAACACCCCTGGCTTCCCTCCATCCCAACATCCCGGCCAGCTTGCTTGTTGGTATCCTCCCCTCCGGAAGCTTGCGAGCTTTCATGGGGCAGGAATGTTTTATCATTTCTGTATCCCCGGGGCCTAGCCCAGTGTTTGGCACCCCATAAAGCTAAATAAATGTTTGCTGAATAAATTGAATGAGGTGCTGGCTAGATGCCTCCTCAAGGTCTCTTCCAGACTTGATGAATCTTCATTTATGGATTGGTTGCCATGGTTACTCATTTATTCTCCCTATCCCCCTCCCTCCCTCTCGCCCCTTCCCTCTCCCTTCCTGCCCCCCTCCCCCAGCCTTTCCCCTCTTCCCCTCCGGCACTGAAATACAAAGGAAACAGAAAAGATCTCCCCACCGGAGCTGGAGGACACGGAGAAACCCCTGCCTCCTTAAGGCCTTCCCCTGAGAGGTAGTTCAGCCACGCTTGAGAAGAGGGCCCACACTGGTGTGTATCTGGGAGCGGGAGTTTCAGGTCTCCAGGCTTTTCCCCTGGGTACTTTGGGGCTGGGAGCTCACTCACTTTAGGGGGTAGCTGGCCACCCTGAGAACTCTTGCGGCTTTAGAAACACAAAGAGCTTGATTGTATGGTAATTTCCTCTTTACATATTTATCTGGTCCTACTGAATTCTTTGGAAACTTCACTGCCTTTCAGTCTCGGTTTCCTTAATTAAATCAGCCCCAGAGGCCCCTAAGAGTCTGAGGAGAGGAACTCTCCTGGTGGAACTTTCCACCCAAAGGCATGTCCAGGAATGTTCATGTCCAGGTACTTAACTCTGGTCCTTCTGCCCCACAGGTCTCTTTACTGTTCCCTGATCCCCTATAACCCAGGCTCAGGCTGGGAAGGAGCACTCCACCCATGTCCCACAGCACAGCTGGGAAAGCGAACAAAGGAACGACAGAAAGGAAATGAAGGAGAAGGCTAACACGAAAGCTTTGGTTGGCAAGACCACGTCTCCTGTCCGGGGTTCTCAGGCTCAGGGTGACTGACTCTAACATTTCAAACCTGGACCCTCTGGCATGTGAAGTTGGTGCTCAACAAATAATCCTACGGGACAACAGCATACACCACGTCTGTCCTGGGCGCTCTGAGATGGACAGTCGTCAGGCCCTCCTCCCCTACTCCCCACAGACCCAGAGAAACAGGTCCCTGAGAGAGCCTGGTTGGTCCATGCTCTCATGGCACAAACCTTTACTCTTATCTCGATTGGGAATTCAAGATAGCAAGAGGTCTCTGGCCTAGGGAAGCTTGCGGTCGGTCAGTCGAGACAACTCATCACAGAGTGTGTGGAATGCTTGAATAAGCACTGTGACAAATGGCGAGAAAGGAAGCAGGGTGTGCTGTGGGGCCTTGGGGAGGGCAGCTCACCTGCCCGGAGGGGGGCATTGCTCTGTGTCAGCATCTCTGTGTGGGTGGGTGGGGGGTTTGAAGGAGGAACAGAAATGAACCGGTAGCGAAGAGGTTGAAAGTGAACGGCAAAGAGCTCTAGACAGGAAACAGCCTGAGGACAGGCACAGAGGGGAGAGGGTGCATGGACTGGTGCAGTAGCCAGAAAGCTCCTGCCGTTCTCCGGCCTTCCTCTCAAGGCCAACTGCGCGCTCTGCTTCTGGAGGAGGAGACCCACGTTGCCTCCATTAGCCACGGTGGGGGTCGGAGGAGCACCTCCTCACTGGCTTTCAGAAAAGTCTATGGAATAAATGAAAGACAGAGACTCTGCCCTATTCTTCTGTGATGTAAACTCAGGGCATATTGGAGTCCTCTTCTCTACTATTTTTATCTTCCAAACTCGAGCCCCTATTGCAATAGGCCAGGACTTACACCAGATCTATCCTCAGGTCACTCCTTTGAATCTCCACAACATTTCTTCGAGGTAGATCTTCTCATCCCTGCTTCACCGACGAGGCTCAGTGAGGCCAGAAACCTGCCCAGGCCTCGGCTGACCTGACGAGTGACAGGCTGAGATTTGTTAGGATGACCTGCTCCTCTGATCTCTCTAAATGCCACCCTCCTAACCGCAATACCACACATAGTCGGGGAAGGCCGGACTTTGTTATTCATGACTTGGCCCCAGATGACTGACTCACTCAGTCAGCCCCGGGGCGGCCGCAGCACACAGGGTCCTGGCTTTCAGGGGGCGCAGAAGGGGGGCAGCAGGAAGAATGTGGGGAGTTTCGGTACCCCCAGCAGTGGGTTTGCTGCCTCCTGCAGGGCAGGAAGAGCTGGGTCTGGCCGCAGACACAATCCAGACCTGGATCCCTTGGCCAGGGTGGAACCGTGGAACCGTTCTTTCTAGCAGAGCAGGTCCAGCCCCGTGACGTCATACCATTGGGCGGGGCTTCCGGGGATTGGTGACACCCGGCTGACGGCAGGGATGCGGTGGGGCCGCACGCACGCACACAGGTCTCCCCATTCCCAGGACAGCTTTGGGACTTGCCTACTTCTTTAGCAATGGTTATAATTACAAATCTCTCTCAGAGCTCCTTCCGTGTAGGCTGTGGGGTCCGATTCTGGGCAGGGCAAGCCTGCTGGGAATTCTGTTCCTGGTTCTGGGATTCGAACCCACAGCTCCGAAGTCCCAAGACCAGTGATATGCTGTGTGTCTCTAGATAAGCCACTTGTCCTCTCTGGGAACTATAGGGCGCAACCCCCTAACGCAATAAAATGAAGAGTTTGGAGACAGATTTCTGAGGACACTTCCAGAAGTCCCAGAGGAGGGCTGTGTGGAGCCTGGATGAGCCTGTGTTGTGGCCGCCTCTGTCCTTTCCCCATCCTCCACTCCCCCTCCTACCCTGGTGGCCTCAGAGCGAGAGCGTGACTCATCCAGCTCCCGGCACCCAGTTTCAGCCTTGCCCCGCCCCTGCCGCAGGCCTTGCATTTGCTGTTTACTCCCAGGAACAGGTGCACCTGGGTCATTTCAAGGCGGGAGGGAGATGGGGCCTGGGGACACGGGGGGGGGGGGGGCACTGTCTAACTCCATACCCCCGCAGGTGGCCCAAGGCCAGGATGGAGTCTTGGGGCTCCCAAGCCAGTGGAGAGATTTGAGTGGCCTAGCAACCAGCTCCCTGCCGCCCCCACTGGCTCTGCCACTCCCAGAGGCCCCAGGTTTCAGGCACCCCCTCCGCCCCCCACCAGCTGCTGAGTCCTTGGCTATCTGCCTCTAATCTCTTCCCCGGGAGGGAAGTCTTCCAGCCTCCCCTGCTCATCGGTGGTTTCAGTATTCGTCATTCACCAGCTACTCCTACAGCAGCTCTGGCCCCACCCTTGACCCCAAGGGCCCCCCAGGGAGAGCTCAGCCTGGGCAGGGGGGGCTGGTGGGGCACCCTGAAGGAGGTGGGGCTACCAGGGCTGTTTCTCACATTGAGGACATGTGGAGGGGAGGCGGGCCCCACAAACCCTGTGTCAAGAGAGGGGAAAAGGGGCCTGGGTGGCTCAGTGGGTTGAGATTCTGACTTTTGCTTGGGTCATGATCTCAGGGTCCCACCTCAGGCTCCACACTCAGCAGGGAGTCAGCTTGTCCCTCTCCTCAGCCCCTCCCCCCACTTGTACTCTCTCTCTCAAATAAATAAATTAAAAATCTTAGAAAAAAAAAAGAAGAGAGGACAAGGTGGGCAAGGAGAGAGCGGGGCTGGGAGATGGGCAGCCCGTGTAAACGTGAGACGGAGGAGCGACGCGAGGGGAGAAGAGAGCTCTGGGAGAAGAGTAGAAGATGTGATCAACGACACTGGGTTGTGAGTCTGGAAACCTGGCTTTGAGTCCTGGCTTGGCCACCACCTCCCTCCGTAACCTGGGTCGTATCCGTTGCTCTCTCGGTGCCTCAGAGCCCGATCTGTAAGAGGCAGGGGCTCATTTGGGTGAGTCAAGGCTCCTTCTAACCCTGGCACTCTGCTGGGCACCCGGGTGGGCTTCACGACCCAGTGGCAACTTAAGCTCCTGCATCCCTCTGTAGAGGAAAATCGAGACTCTGTCGGCAGCCATGGAACAAGCCAAGAGTTGGTCAGTCCTGTGTGAGATCACCCAAGACAACCTAGGAACTCTCCTCCAGGTGCCTGAGGAGGCCTGCCCCTCCCCAGGCGCAGGCTCCAGACCACAGAGCGGACAACAAAGCGGGGCAGGTGGAAAATTCCCTCTGGCTTTCTGCCCAGGCGCCCTGGACAACGACTGAGCCAGTCTGGGTGGGCAGGATCTGGGAGTTAGGGTACTACCGAACAGCCTGGCAGCCACAGGGAGCTGGCCAGGGGCCTGCCCAGCCTCTCCAGCCCCCCACTGCCCAGACACAAAAACTCTTCTGCTCAGGGAGGCAGAGGGGGGAGGAGGAGTGATAGGGAAGCTCATGGTTGTTCGTTGAAATCTTGGAGCTTCTCTGAAGTCGCAGCCCTCGTTCAAGACGATCGTGCCAGCTCCAGTACCCGTGCTGAGTGATCCCTGGACACAAACGGAGGACAGAGGGTTGCAGCTGGTGGCACAGCCAGGCAGAAAGAGAGTTTGCAAAGCGCTATGAGGGTCGGATGTCTCTGTATCCGCTCCTGCTGGCTGCTGGCCTCCATCCTGTGACTGCAGTGTGTATCCCTGCCCAGGCCTCGCTTTGTCCCATCTCAAACATGGGGATAACCTTGTGGGCCCAGCCCTCACAGGTTGGGGGGGCATGAAGCCACACCCACAAAGGGCCTAGGAAAAGGGAGAAGCTCTGTGGGTACGTGTGACCCAAGACTGGGAGATAGCACACTTCCCACGGCCTACATGTCCAGGGGTCCCTTGTGTCTGAAAAACCAGGGCAGAGGACCCTTCCTCCCTACCCAGCCCCTGCCCCGCCTTTCTCCTCCTCTTTACCAGACCTTCAGAAGATTGCTGAGTTACCATGGCAACATTTCCCTGCCCGGCTCTCTGGAGGCCTTTCCCAGAGTCCGGAATTACTTTCTAGAATGTTTACCCACAAACATTTTATGTTGTTAGTCAGTTCAGGTGAGACTTTCAGAACGGAGGAAACCCCTTTCTGGCTTTGCCAGGTTATGGGCCCCTCGAATCACTCCCATGGTGGGTGCCATTGGGCACGGGAGGGCTTGAGGTGTCGGGGTGTGGCAAGGTCAAGGTGAAACCACGGACTGCTGGGAAAGCTACCCAAAGGGCATGTCCCACTGACCCGCAGTCAGCAGCAGCCTGAAAGTGTCATTGCCGATACAGGGAACATTGTCCGTCTGGGCTGGCAGGAGAAGGCTCTAAAGATAAGGCAGGGCATGAACCCGACTCCATGACAGCCAATTAGCTCTGCTCCAGGGACCCAGCTACAGTGACTCACGGACAGCCAATCAGAAGGCGCTGAGCCAGAGACCTTTTTCAGCCAGACACACCTGTAACCTGCTAGCCATCTGTTGGACCACACCCCTGCCCCAACCATTCCAGAAAGAAATGTAAATCTCTGTATATAGCTGCCTTCGGAGAGCTCTGTAACTAATATGGAGGGAGATGCACGCCGATATGTATTGAGCTCAGAGACATACACGAATGCCATCCGCCTGGGTTAGAATTGGCAAAAGAAAAAAGGTCCGGGAGGTTGCAACAGACTTGAATATGTCTCTCCAATGTCCAGTGCCAGCTGTCTGTGAACCACTCCTCACCCAAAAAACGAAAGCAAACAAAAATTCAACAGGTGCCACCCATTAAAGCCCCTCTGTGAACACTAGGCTTTGAAGGGGACTTGGGTTCTTCTAGCAAAGCTGAAGTTTATGGATGAGGGCCGAGCCCCAGCGAGGGGAATTCTCTATCCAAAGGAAGGCACAGTGCTCCTTATTGTTGGCAAGGGCATCTTGCCAAAGCTCTAGGATCCAGGTCAGACTGTGGCCACATGGGCCAACCTGGGGGATGTCCTAAGTGGGGACCCCCGAAGTGGCTATGGTGAGTCAGACTTGCCCCGGGGAAGACATGGGAAAGGGGCAATGTATTGTCTTCCCAAACTTCTTACCCTGGAGCCTGCCCAAGTGTGGAGAAGTCTGGGACATCCTGTCATTTCTGACGGACGCATGGCCGAGTCAAAGAGTTGTAAGTTCATAGTTCACAGGAGCTGGAGCTCAGGGCTGTGTGCTGGAGGGACCTCAACAGAGGGAGATGGGGACGGTCTGCCACAGGGTAACCCAGGAGGAGGGCTCAGAAGAAATCCACACGTTCTCAAGTCTCCAGAGGCGGGGTCCTTTTGCTGCAAGGGCTGAGCTCCCAGGCATGGCCTCACTGAAGCCCATCACACCGTCTGCGCAGCCCTGCTAAGAACAAAAACAATGAGTATGTATGAAGTGCATACTTTCTGTCAGGGGCCGTGCTAGGTGCTGGGGTGCCAGCAGTGAACAAGGCACTTGCCTCCCTGCAGTCTGTACCCACAGAGGGTAGCTTCAGCAAAGGCCCTCCCATCTCAGCTCCCACCATCATGGGATCCAAAGTCAGGCAAAACGATGAGCAAGTCTGCAAGTAGACCCGCGGGAGTTGGAGCTGGTTTAGACGGGAAAGAAAACACCTGAATCCCAGGAGGATTCAGAAGGGGAAGATCTGACCTCTGCAGCCAAGGAGAGCCAGAGGTGGGAGGAGTTTTGCCTGGGGCCAGAAATCATGCTGTCCATCCATGGGTCAAGTCTCACCCGAGACCTTGGACAGCCAGCTTCTCCCTGCTAGTTCCAGGGAACGGGCTGGGCTGTGATTCCCAAGCCCAACCTGGGGTGGGGGGGTGTCTCTCAAATTGTCGTTAGCCTCCTTTGCATACTGGGGAATTTCCTCCATGGGTCCTGGGGGGGGTGCAGCCAGGGACTTTTAGTCTCCCTCCCTTTGAAACATCCTGTCTTTCTCCACCCAAGTCTGGGGCAATGATTAAGGTGGGTATAGATGAAACTTTTCCCCCTAGGAGGAGAGAAGATCCTTGAGCTCATTCCGGGGCCCCTCAGATCCCCAGGATCTTGGCAGCATGGCACGAAGTCCCATCGGCAACCTGAGCCAGGGTTATGTGTTGAGGCCGACTGGACAGCAGGTCCAGAGGCCTCATGACGTGGAGATTCCAGGGGGCTGCCCATCGTGAGCACAAGGGTGCAGAGGCTTTGAGGAGTGCTTTTAGTGGGACCAGAGGAAGGAGGCAGGTGTCATGGACAGGGAAGGAATACACAAGACAAAAAGGGAATTGACATTTATTAAAAACCTGCTTTGGGGCACCTGGGTGGCTCAGTCAGTTAAGCATCTGCCTTCGGTTCAGGTCGTGATCCTGGGGTCCGGGGATCGGGCCCGCATCGGGCTCTCTGCTCGTTGGGGAGTCTGCTTCTCCTTCTCCCTCTGCCTGCCTCTCTGCTTACTTGCGTGCTCGCTCGTCTCTCTCTGTCAAATAAATAAATAAAATCTTTAAAACCCCTGCATTGTGTCAGGAACGTCACTTGAGTTATATAATTTAAGGGCCAGAGCACCCTTCGAGGTTTGTGTTACTATTCTCACTTACAGTCAGGAACACTGAGGGTCAGGTAGGTGAAGTGACTTGCCCAAGGCCACAGTTAGAACTGCGGAAAGAGTGGTTTGTGTGAACCTAATGTCATGCTACGTCCAGGACAACGCACCAACTCCGGAGAAAGAGAGCAAGATGCTGTCGCTCTTGGGCTCAGAAGGACTCGAGAATAGAAGTTCAGGGGCGCCTGGCTGGCTCAGTCGGTAGAGTGTGCAAATCTTGATCTCGGGGTGGTGAGTTTGAGCCCCACGTTGGGCCTGGAGCCTACTTAAAAAAAAAGAAAAAGAAAGACAAAGTAGCAGTTCAGCTCTCTTTTCCCTCGACACCTACCCTACCTGTGCCCCGGGTGCTGCCCAGGCAAGGGTTAAGCTCTCCTCCTTGGCTCCGCACTACATTCTTTTGTGCTGAGCTCGGGCTGGCAGCTTGTGTCAGGACATCAGGGCAAGAAAGCAGAAAGGACATGGCCAGGGCACCTGGCAATGAATAATCCGCTTGTCCTGGCCGGGCTGCCCCGAGGCTGCGTGGTGCGGGGTGGAGAGGGGAGATGGCCGCCAGCGCCAGCACCTGAGGCCAAGGGGCTGTGTGTGTGGGCAAGGGGGGAGCTTGGGGAGGCAGTGGGGAGCCGTGGGGGTCAGGACCTTGGAACTACACTGTGTCTAGGGCCTGCTTCGTCTCCCAGGCAGTCCCCATTTCAATAGAAACTGAAGCGGCTTCCCCCACGTCCCCCTGGCTGCAGCCAGACCCCTAACCGTCACAGCCTGGGGCTTGGCTGTCCCCTAAGATTTATCCCAACCAGGTCCCAGCTCCCGAGAGCCCTCCAACCTGCTCCTGGGGACAAGAATCCAGTAGAGGAGTCTTAGGGAACAGTCCAGTGTGCCAGGGACTTAGGTGCCCCGGTGCCTGGGATCACCTGGGCAGGAGCAGACCAGGAGAGGACAGAGGATGGTCCTCCGCGAGTTTCCCAGACTCCTTCATCCTCAACCCCACTGCTGCCCGGCTCTTCACCTGCCCATTCCTGCGATTCTGGGGCCAGGCTCTGTCCTCCTGCTGCGTGACACTCCACTTCACCCAACAGACTGGATCTGCCTGGAATCAAACCTTCCTCCCCACCTTCCTGCCGGGAAGGTTTGCCCCACCTCCTTTCTGCCAAACCAGCTCCCTCACTTCCACCCAGAGGAAGAAATCCCTTGTGAGACTTCTCTCTAGGAAGCCTTCTTTGACTCCCCGAAGACCTGCCGATGGCCCTCAAGCACTCTTGGCCTGCTGGCCGCCTTTGGACACCCCCACCTGTTGCTCGGGCTAGTCCTACCCCTTATCGAATGATTTTCGGTCTGCTGACTAGCTCATGCTAGATGGCGTGTGTGTGTGTGTGTGTGTGTGTGTGTGTGTGTGTGTGTGCGCACTCTGTCTCCTCCAAGGGACAGATCCAGAACCAATGGGTGGGTCTTCCTGGAATCACATTTCTAATAAAGGAGCAACTTCCGCATTATTATAGCATCTAAAATGGGAAGGGGCCGCCTTGAATGGCAGTGACCTCTCTGTCAAGAGAGGGTTTTGAGGCATCTGCGTGGCTCAGTCAGTTAATCAGCTGCCTTCAGCCCAGGTCATGATCCCAGCGTCCTGGGATCGAGCCCCACATCGGGCTCTTTGCTCAGTGCGGAGCCTGCTTGTCTCTCTGCCAGCCGCTCCCCCTGCTTGTGCTCTCCCTCTCTGACAAACAAATAAATAAAATCTTTTTAAAAAGAGAGCGAGAGGGTTTCAAAAACGGCTTGTTGTTCATTAGTGACAAATGCTCTTGAGCGTTAATTATGTGTCTGACACATAGTAGGCGTTCAGTAAACATTCGTTAAACAAATCCCACGTGACTCACTCCCTTCCTACAGTATGTAAAGATTGGGGATTTTGTGCTGATGGGGCCAACCAGTTGGGTCCTGAAAGGCCGATCTTCAAAGCATCCTGATGAGGGAACCCTAACCCAGCGGGCTGTCTAGGTAAGCAAGAGAGGACCTCCGATCACCCTGGAGGGGAGTAGCGCCTCTACCGAGCTGGCTGCGGGGAATCACGCCAAGGTGCTCTGGGGTCTGGAAGGTAGAATGACACCCTGTTGGCCAGATTGTCGGGTTGCTCATAACTAGTTATGCTTCTATCAACGTGGTAACCAAACTTTTCCCTGAGTCTGAACATTCCGGCCTTGGTTCAGCTGCACTGCAGAGGGCTGAGGAAAGGTGAGATGTGTTTGGAACATAGCATTTGGGGGGCTGGGCAAGAGCGATAGTGAGAGATGCCCCAAGGAAAGGAGCGTCTGGGGACGGTCGGACGTCTTCCCACTGACCATCGTGGCAGCTCTGTCTTCCTTTTGTTGAGAAAGCCAGAGATTTCCAGTGTGTGGGATTTGGGTATCAGAACAAATAGGACTTGGTGAGTCGTTCTATGACTCTGCTTACTGTTTATTTCTTCTCTCTCTCTTTGTTTTCTTAAACACATATATCAAGCATCCACTGAATGCCAAGGGCGGAGGAAGTCGACGGGAAGATACCGGAGCTCAGCGGGTCTGTGTTCTGGGAGCTCCCCAGGGCCCTGTTTCTTCCCATGCCCCCCAACACCCCAGAGGCACAGCCCAGAGGCTCTGCGGAGACAATTCCCACCCGCCGCAGCGGAAAGTCCTTACCTGCAGCCGATCTGCTGAGACGGGGCTCGCTGGGCCCACCTCCAGAGCTTTCGATGGAGCAGGTCAGGGAGGGGCCTGAGAACATGCATTTCAAATAAGTGTCCAGGTGTTGGCGAACCACGGACGTACATTACTGTAGACGTCTTACCTTTTCCGGATGCCTGCATGATGCCCACGTTTCACAGCAGTAGCATCCTCTGGAGATCTCAGGCCCGAGATGATGCTCCTTACCTTTTACCAAGGAGGAGACGGGAGGACAGAGAGGTTCCATGACACCATGGCGGCGTCCTCCTTTCCTCCGTGTGCTCACCGTTCATCGGCCTGCCGTTTGGGGTTAGTTTCTCCAGCGGCGGCCTCCTTCACTCAAATGTGAATCTCAGGAGGGCAGAGGTCATGCCTGTATTGTCCACCGTGTCCTGGGGATCTAAGATGATGTCTGGCACATCGTAGATACTCCATAAGTATTTGTAAAAGGAGTGACTGAGCGATTACTTAGATTACAGGGCTCACTAGTAGCAGAGTTGGGACCAGGTCTCAGATCCCCTGACTTTTAGAAGCATGCTTTCCCATTTGGGGCTTTTTGCCTGTCCTCCAGAGCAGGACCCCAATGCCCCTCGGGCCCCAGAGCCCAGAGAATGGAGAGCTGGCACAGGGGATCCCGTGGGGTCAGTGGTGTCCACACCTCCCCTTGCCCCACCCTCATCTGGTGCTGGCTGCAGTCCCTATTCAGGCCGAGAACCTGGCAGGGGGGAGACCTGGCTCGGCACTTGCCCTCCCTGCCTCTTCGGTTGCTTCCCCTCTCTGCGCCTCAGTTTCCACATCTGCGACGTGAAGGTGAGAGCACCCTGCCTCAGAAGATTGTTTCCGGAATTAAATGAGCTCTCGTGGCCACGAGCACTTGCTTCCTGGGTGCCAGACGTCGTGCCAGCGACTTACACAGCTAAACTCATTTCGCCTCCACAGCAAGCCTGCTATTATCCCCAAATTACAGATGAAGAAACTGAGGCACAGAGAAGTTAAGTGCTTGGCCAAAGTCACACACACACACACACAGCTAGTCAGTGCAGAGCCATCGAGGAGCTACACCCAGACAGGCTGGCTCAGAGTACGCGCTTAGCCAGAGGGCGCGTGCCCATGAAACCCTCTCCACGAAACGCCAGCTCCTGTGATTCCAGGGTGGCACTGCCACCACGGCCCAGAGGCCCTCGCCTCGTTCAGTGCCAGGGGACAGGCCCCGTCTCTCTCCCACCCTGTCCCGCCGCACTCCCTTTTCTGCCAGCACTGGGGAAATTCCCAGGGAGAAGAGTGGGGAATTCCTGGGATCCGGGAGAGACATTCCCAAGGGCTAGGGAAGCCTCTGCCTTCTGCCCAGTACGCTTCCTGAGTGAGGGAGCTGCTTGCAGTGGGCAGGACTCCTCCGAAGCCGAAGCAGGAATAGGAGAAGAGCACCTAGGGGCCCTTGTGCTGGGTGCCCTCAGCAAGGGTGGGATGAAACGGTAGGTAGTGGATAGGTGAACACCCCACCCCAGCTATCGGGCCCCTGGGAACCCACCCTGTCTGGTCTGCAGACAGCAGTCGAGGACAGGGCCTGGCGGGGTTCGGGAGGAGAGAGGCCTGCCCTAACTTCCATCACTGAACATCTGGCTCCACCTAGAGGCCTCCGATGTTCCAGCCGTCCTCGCTGAACCCAAGAAGCGCAGGACCCCCAGAGGCGGTGCTCCCTCAGCCAGTGGGTGTTTCTTGAGGGCCTACTCCATGCCAGACACACGCTGCCCCTACAATGGGGCGTAGCCACGTGTATAAAGAAGGAGCAGAGGGCTAACCCCTTCCCCGCTCACCCCATGCCAGGCCTGGGCTAAGGGCCACACTGTGTTGGCACATGCCTGACCTGGAGCACTGGGGATCAGACCCTGACCTTGACTTCTCCGGACTTCAGTTTCCACTTCTGAAAAGTCAGAGGGCTGCTGTAGTTCATCCTTAGGGTCTCCCCCCAGATAAAAATTCTGTAAGGCTACACAAAGGAGAGGTTAAGAGTTTTAGCTTTGGAGTCGGACAAACCTACATTTGGGTCCCAGCTGGTGTTCATGAGCTGTGTGTCCCTGGGCAAGTTACTTTACCTCTCTGAGCCCGGGGTACTAATGTCTCAAGATTAAGTATGGTCATTATATCAGGTGTTTAGCCCAGGGCCCAGCACTTAGTGAGCGCTTAATAAATAGTGGTGACGATGTGGTTGATGGCTCTATTTACCAAAATAGCCGTGCCATGAGGCCAAAGGTAGTTTCAACAACAACAGCCTAAGTGCCACGGGCATTTGAAAGGATCTGACTCGCTCAGGGCCAGGGCCAGGGCCAGGGCCAGGGGTCAGTTCTCCAGTGGGATTAAGAAAGCATAATTCCAAGGGTGGACCACAGGATGCTGGGGATGAGGGCTGGGTGCCGGGTCCATCTCTTCCAGCCCCTCCTCTACCCTCCGAGGATGGGAGCCTGTGTCCTGGCTCTCCGCTCTGCTGGGGGGGGTGGCTGGGGGGGCAGGGTGGGTGCTGGCAACAAAGGTGACGGTTGAGTCCTTGGCTGATCTAACTTCTTGGTGGACCTCTGCCTCTTCGTTGTGACACTGAACCCCAGACAAGGTTAGGCCTGCAGCCACCTGTGCCTTCTGTCCCCACAAAAAGGACGAACAGTAAGAAGCCAGAAAGAGAAAATGTTTTAAAGGCCGAAGATACTTCCCTGACCTCGTCTGAGGGTATATCAGTCTTTTTCTTTTCCTTTCCTCCTCCTCTTCCTTTTTCCCTTGCGATTCCTAATTTTTACACGGCAGGTCGGGGCCCGTCTGGGTATGGAGGTTTTCCGAGTCAGGAAGTCTTCCAGAAAAGTCACTTCCAAGTTGCTCTGCTCCTGGGAGGCCCTGGCTAATGTTTGCTGAGTGTGTGAGTGACTTGCAGCCCAGGCCCTGAGGTCCAGCTGCTCTTCCCTTGCTCTGGCTCTGAGGCTCGGGACACAGCAGCTGGCCCTTTCCTTGTTTTTGTCCATTTTCTTCCTGCGCCCCTTCCTGGGGCTGCCTGTGGGTGAAGGGGCTCCCCGGGCCTCACCCTGCACCTTCCCCTCCCTGTGCTCACACTCTCTCTGGCCCCCTGACCCCCCTGGGCCTCCACCCTCCTATCTCCCTGTCCAGTTCTAGCCTTTCTTGGGAGCTACAGATCATTTCTTCCCAGATCTTGACACGAATGACCATGGCCCATGCGGTTCCACGAGCGCAAAGCTGAGGCTTTCTCCCACCCTCACGCCCCGATCTTCCCCACAGATGTCTCACGTGTCCACCCTGTGCCCGGAGATCAACCAGAGTCCCCCAGTGCTGGCAGTTTTCCTGCGCTCTGCTCTTTGCCACCCTCCAGACTGCTGCCCCCCCCTCCAAAGGGTGCCCCTGCCTCCCGGCCTCCTGCATCCTTCTGCTCCTGGCTGCCTGCCGGGACCCCAGCCGATCATCAGGGAGCCCTCAAAGTAACCAGCTCAAGTCACTGTTCCTCCGCCCAGCTTGTGACACTCTCCACTGCCTTTGGCATAAATGGAAACCCCTCGGACTGGCAGACACAGTCCTTCCCGGTGCCTTCCCGGCTGACCTCTCCAGGCTCCCTGCACCAAGCTCCCAGGCTTTCTCCCCGCAGTCCCCTGTGCCCCAGCCTCCTTGACATTCCTGCTGGCTCTCAGGTGCGTTGTCCCTGTCACACCTCTGAGACGTTGCCCTGCTGCATCTTCTGCGGGGACCTGCCTTCCCTGTCATCTGTCTGGCAGACGCAGTCATGTCTCAGGAACCACTCAAATGCCCGCTCATGTGGGAGGCCTTCCAGATCCCTCCAGGCTCCTGTGGGGTCCCTCAGCGTCTTGTCCTTTGCCTTTCACAGCATTTATCGCACTGAATTATAGTTATTTATTTACGCGTTCCTTTCCCCCTCCGGATGGAAAGTTCTTGGGGGCAGAGGTCTTCTACACTTGTCTTCTGGCCGTCGAGCACAGCAGGCGCCCCAGTAAATACTGGTTATTGCGAAAGTCCATCCATCGCGTGTCTGGATCAGAACGTGGTTTTAAAGTTATGATTTTGCAGCTTTCTGAGGGGAGTCCCTGTGCTGAGGAGGCAGGCAGATGGACTGGTGCCTCTTGAGTTACAAGCTCTGGAGTCAAATCGGGGTCCTGGCCGGGCTCTACCGTGTATTAGCTACGTGCTAAGTGACGGACCTCTGCAAGCCTGAAAAGTGGTCATGGTAGCAATCGCCCAGTCGAGCAGTTGTGAGCATTAATGGGGAAGTCAGCCGGGTGCTAGGATCCAGTGAGTGTCCGATAAAGGACAGCGAGTGTTCTTGTCGGGTTTCAAATGCAGGAACTGTCTGAGAAGTGTCTGCTGAGGCCGAATCTGGAGGCCCGTGCTTCAGTCCCGGCTCAGCCTCTGCACACCGCGGGCCCCTAGGCCAGCCACATTCCCTCTCTGGCTTCCGTGATGGGAGCAGGTGGCCTCCGAGGGCCCCGCAGGTCGGACCTGCTGCTGCCCTGTAGGGCCCGAGAAGGAGTGTCCTGGAAGGCGAGATGTGTGAGGGCAGCAAAGAGTGCGCCGTGTCCAGCAGAGGGCCCTGCCCAGCCCCTGGCCGGCCGGGTGGGAGGGAGTCTACTGGAGCAGGCTGGTGATGCCAGACGCCTGACTGGAGGAGGACCAACCGGCCAGCTGCCTCTCTCCGGTCAGCCCAGCTCTTGGGTCCCTCGCCCTCACCTGCTCTTCGGGGGGCAGCTGCCTCCTGCTCGTCCGGCCATGAGGCGGCTGTGGCCGCTGGCCGTCTCTCTTGCCGTGGTATTGGCTGTGGGGCTGAGCAGAGTCTCTGGGGGTGCCGCCCTGCCCTCGGGCCGGCACAGGGCCGAGGCCCAGGAGCAGCAGAGCCGGTCCAAGAGGGGCACCGAGGATGAGGAGACCAAGAGGGTGCAGCAGTATGTGCCCGAGGACTGGGCCGAGTACCCCCGGCCCATCCACCCGGCTGGCCTGCAGCCCACCAAACCCTTGGTGGCCACCAGCCCTGACCCAGACAAGGACGGGGGCACCGCAGGCAGCGGCCAGGAGCCTCGGGGCAATCTGACAGGGACGCCGGGCCAGAGGCTGCGGATTCACAACCCCCTGTACCCGGTGACTGAGAGCTCCTACAGCGCTTACGCCATCATGCTCCTGGCCCTGCTGGTGTTTGCCGTGGGCATCGTGGGGAACCTCTCGGTCATGTGCATCGTCTGGCACAGCTACTACCTGAAGAGCGCCTGGAACTCCATCCTGGCCAGCCTGGCCCTCTGGGATTTTCTGGTCCTCTTTTTCTGCCTCCCCATCGTCATCTTCAATGAGCTCACCACGCAGAGGTTGCTGGGGGACGCCTCTTGCCGGGCCGTGCCCTTCCTGGAGGTGAGTGCGCGTCCTGCTGGAGCTCGGCTCTGGGCCGTCGGAAGTGGGATATGTGGGTGCGCAGGACCCCAGAGGCCTGGAGCTCTGTCTCGCTTCTCCCCCAGTTTGGGCAGGGGGACAAATGCTGCACTGGTTCCTGGTAGCTCTCAGGTAAACTCAGCCAGCTGAGGGGAGCGGGGAGGGGGGCAGGAGCCCTGGGGGCCAGCCCCAGCTCAGTCTCTTGCTTCGGAAACAGCCTCATGGTGAATCTCTCCCCCTTTCTCTTTGCTCTGAGCTGTCCCCTCTCCTGCCTTAACCCCCCTCCATTTGTCCACCCAGGAAATCACTCTGTCCGCCATATGTCTCCTTTTCCTCCGTCTTTGCAAATTGCCGCTGCCCTGCCCCTCTTTACTTCTGAATATGCTGCTTTCCCAAGCAGTGTGTGAAGGGAGATCTCAATTTCCTGCAGTCCTCCCCCAGATCGAGTCAGTGTCCACTCCCCATGAACACAAACGCCAGAAGGAAAGTCCCTTCTTTTTTTTTTTTTTTTTTTAAGATTTTATTTATTTATTTGACAGAGGGAGACAGCCAGCAAGAGAGGGAACACAAGCAGGGGGAGTGGGAGAGGAAGAAGCAGGCTCCTAGCAGAGGAGCCTGATGCAGGGCTCGATCCCAGAACACCGGGATCACGCCCTGAGCTGAAGGCAGACGCTTAACGACTGAGCCGCCCAGGTGCCCCGAAAGTCCCTTCCTAACTGTGATGGTCGTTGCTCTCTGAAAGGGTGGGGGGCTCAGTATCAGCTCTGTCTCTGACACACTGGGTATCACTGGGCAAGTCACACCTCCCATCCAGTGTGCTTCGCTCCCCAACCATGGGGTAGACCAGATGGCCCTTCCAGCACAATTCCAGAGTAAACCACCATCCTCACCTCTGGGGACTTCCACCTTAAAACAGGTGCTTGGGTGATGATGGAGGGGTAGATCATACACAGACAGCTTCATCAAAACCTTACAAAAATATACCAATCTATGGGCATGTAGGCAAGACCCAGGAAGGCTGGCCACTGTGTCTCTACAGGAGCACAGAATAAGCAAGCAGCTTTTTAAATTTTGACTATGTTGAGGGGGGTGTGTACTCATGAGGACTGGCCTCCCCGTGAAGGCTGCTGCTCTTCCGGAGAGTGGAGGATGCTGTGGGACATGGGTGATTTGCCTGGGGTGGAGAAGGAATCAGGATCAGGCGTCTGGGCCCTAGTCCCAACTCTGTCCCCAGTTCCCTGTGTATTAGTGATGACTTCATATTTGGACAGACCAAGGTTCAGCAGTTGGTGCAGCCCTCCATGTCCTTCCCAACCCAGGGAGACCACCCAAGCGGGGCCCAAAGCTACTCAAACCTGAAAGAAGGTCCTGCAACTGAGGCTAGCCTCGGCGTCCTAGTTCTCACGTGGGGTGCAGAGCCCAGGTGCCCTGTGAGAGTCTGGACACAGGACTAGGTTAGGAACCCGGCTTCGCCCCTCACTAGCTGAGTGACCCAGGTGAGTGACCTAACCTGTCTATACCTCAGTTTTGCCCTCTGTAAGGTGGGGATAATAATAATAAAAACTACCTGAATAAATTCTTGAAGGATTAAATAGGTAAGATCTACAAAGTCCTTAGAATTGAAATAATTCAGTAAGTGTTGGGTTTTGCCAGGAAAGGGTCTAAGAACAGGAGAGGAGGAGGGCAGATGTATGGGAACTCTTGTCTGCATGGATGCCTGGCCCTGCCTGACTGTGGGTCTCAACATACCTAATGACCAGGCTGTGGCCTCCATCCTCCTAGGTTACCGGCTCCACACCTCCTCGAGGGTGGAGATGGTCATGAACTGATAGAGCCCCCCCTTTCGGCCAGGTGATGGAGTAGGAGTTAAGATACCGGAACCCTTCTAAAGGGAGGATCCACCCCAGGACAGCCCCCAAGAGGGAGCAGCAGAAGGCAACTTGGAATTTGTTTTTTTTTGTTTTGTCCAAAGACTGCTCTTCCGCAGGCCTGGGCTCCCCTGCCAAGGGAGGGGTGCGGGTTCTCACAAAGATCACTTGGTGGCAGTGCTACTGAGCCAGGGATTGTGTTCCCCCAGCCGGAAGAGGGAAGAATTTGGACAGAAGGGGGGATCTGAGCACAGTCCGGGAGTGTGGTCCAGCATCATCCGACAGCTTGGGAGGGTTCTCCTCTTCCTCTCTTCTCTCTGGCACTTTCTTCCCCTGCTGTTCTGGTTTCTTTCTCTTGGCTCCCAGAGTGATTTTCCTGAGTGCTCAGTGAATAGCGTCGGGGAGGGTGGGCACAGGCTGTTTTGGAGGGGGGCTGCTTCCCCACACAGCCAGGCCCTGGGCTTTTCCGGATAGGATGGGGACAGTGAGTGTGTATGTGAGTGTGTGTGCATGAGCCGTGTTTCAGAAACCTTGCACCTGATGCACATAGTGGGATGTGGGAATGGAAGGACCTGCGAAGACCCAGAACTTCTAGTCTTTGTCTTGATGCTTCATTAGAGATGATCTTCCACAGTCTCAGAGAGCGTGAGGGTCTGTGGGACCCAGGCCATTCATTCCTTGGCCCAAGAGGCAAAGAAGCAGGGTGGAAAGAGGTGGGCCGGTCTGCATGTGGACCTCAACTCTGCCACTCACCGAATCACTCGTCCTGCCTGAGCTAGTTTCTTCCCGTGTGGGATGGTCAGCAGCAAGGGTCTGTGATGGGTGTGAAGTGCCTGACGCCTGATGTGTGGGAAATGCTCGCTAAATGTCGCTCCTATCACTTCTACACTTACCACGCAGCTCCCCGTCTAGGCCAGGCACCCTCCCCGGGCCCCCTGGGTTTGACCACGTGCTCTTCTCCTCCACGCCTTTGCCCACAGGTCTCCTCGCTGGGAGTCACCACGTTCAGCCTCTGCGCCCTGGGCATCGACCGCTTCCACGTGGCCACCAGCACCCTGCCCAAAGTGAGGCCCATCGAGCCATGCCAGTCCATCCTGGCCAAGCTGGCCGTCATCTGGGTGGGCTCCATGATCCTGGCCGTGCCCGAGCTCCTGCTGTGGCAGCTGTCTCAGGAGCCTGCCCCCACCACAGGCACCCTGGACTCGTGCATCATGAAACCGTCGGCGAGCCTGCCCGAGTCGCTGTACTCGCTGGTCATGACCTACCAGAACGCCCGCATGTGGTGGTACTTCGGCTGCTACTTCTGCCTGCCCATCCTCTTCACCGTCACCTGCCAGCTGGTGACGTGGCGCGTGCGGGGCCCCCCGGGGAGGAAGCCGGAGTGCCGCGCGGGCAAGCACGAGCAGTGCGAGCGCCAGCTCAACAGTACCGTGGTGGGCCTGACCGTGGTCTACGCCCTCTGCACCCTCCCCGAGAACGTCTGCAACATCGTGGTGGCCTACCTCTCCACGGAGCTCACGCGCCAGACCCTAGACCTGCTGGGCCTCATCAACCAGTTCTCCGCGTTCTTCAAGGGAGCCATCACGCCCGTGCTCCTGCTCTGCGTCTGCAGGCCGCTGGGCCGGGCCTTCCTGGGCTGCTGCTGCTGCTGCTGCGGGCAGTGCGGCACCCCCGAGGCCTCGGCCGCCACCGGCTGCCCGGACCACACGCTCAAGACCGAGATGCCCTCCTCCGTCTACTTCCACAAGCCCAGGGAGTCGCCCCCGCTCCTGCCCCTGGGCACGCCTTGCTGAGGCCGGGCTCCAGCCTGGGGGAGGCACGGGAGCGGGGGCGCAGAGGGGCGGCGAGGGTGCCCCCCAACCGGGGTCTGGTGTTTCTGTCCCCGTAGGTCTTGCTTCTCTGCCGTCTTGCTGTCTCGGGGTGGACTTGGTTCATCTCGCTGGGGCTCGGGGTTAGGCCTGTCAAAGCCCCCTCCCCCAGCAGGGCCTTCCCTATCACTCTGTGGAGCCTTCCAGCCCTGGGCTCTCAAATGCTGGGTGGTGATGCTTCCGGGTCTTTAGAACTGCCTAGAAACTCTCAGTAACTACCCGCGCCCCGCCTCAGCTGGGAGCCAGAAATTCACCTTGGAATCTGCTGTACTTTAGTTGGGCCCTCTCTAAGCATCGTCTCCCTGACACTCACCCATCCTAGAATACGGGGTCCTTAGGGGCCAGCCCTACTGGCTCTTCTCTGGACCTGATCTGCTCTAGCCCTGGATACCTCCTCCTTCTCCTCCTGGCAACTCTCCTCCTTCCAGAGGGGTTCTCTCTCCTTCCTCTTCCTTCTTTGACATATCCTGGGTTGCCCTGTCCCCATCTCCCTTGGTAGGTCTCCCCTGTAGCAGGCCCCTCTTCAAAAACAATAAACTAGGTAGAACTATCCCTGTGCCCACTGGAGTTTCCTGTGCCACACCCTGACAGTGCCCAGGTGCACCTGGCCCTTCTCCAGGACAGGTGGGACCCTAGGGCGATTCCTCCAGGCCACCTTTGGCCCTTTCTGGCCTGTGGCTGATGTGCGGCCCAGCCCTACAGCCCTCTGGCTTCTGAGGGGCAGAATGGAAGGGTGAGCTTGGGAAGTGGAGACTAAGTCTTCATCCTGACCTGAGCCCGAGCATCCTTGGGAAATCAAAAGGCTGCAAGCTTCTCTCTTCTGGAGCCCCCGCCTCTGCTCCTGGCTCTCCACAAAGCCCCCGTTTTAGAGAAGCCAGCAGCCTTCCCTCTGTGAGCCCGGGACTTCCAGCCTCTCTGAGAGCTGCTCTTGTTCAGTTTCTTAGAACAGACAGTTTTGCCTGTAGACGGCCCAGCTGCCTGTTCCCCATCTGCCCCCACCCTGCCCCCAGCACACCCCCTTCCTGGCAGCCAGAGCTCCATCCTGTGCCTCCAGTGACCCTTCAGCTCCTCCTGCCGGTCCTGCCCTGGGTGTCCCGCTTCCGCCAGGTCCCCCTCTGGGGCCCTTCCAAAGGCACCCTTAACCCTGTTTTGGCCCAGAGAAGCTGGCCCGAGGTCAACCAGAAGGGACACCTCGGCCTAGGCCACAAATCACTCCCTGCCTCCTAAGCCCAGCTTCCTTCAGAACCACCCTTTCCTGTCTGAGTGCAGCTCTGGGTCCCACCGGCAACTTCGGCCTGCCAGATCTATCTAGAAACTCTGCCGGGGACCTCGGAAGGGTCCCAGGAGCCCCCGATGATGAGGGACCCCGGTTGCTGAGTGCACTGGGCCCCATTCTTTTCTGTCCACCCCACCCACACCCCTTGGCCTCAGCCCGGCCCGGACCCAAGCCTCCTTCCCCCCCCTCTTGGGGATCTTAATGGCCTTGTTCTCTCTTCCTGGCACCCACCCCCAAGACGGGTGACGCCAAGAGAGAGGGAGGCCGTTGCTAAGTGATGAGGCTGCCATGCGCACACTCTTTGTGCTGGGGAATGACACCCACCCATTTCTCAGCAGACCTGTTGCCACAGTGACCGAAGCCCTCAGCTTTGTCTGTAGAAACTTAAGACGGGTGGGTGGGGGACAGGTTGGAGAGGGGGCCAAAGGCAGGCTTGTGGCACTGAGGTTGCTGGGGCCATTTCCCCCACATGCCGCCAACTCCCTCTCTACCCCCACTCCCACCCCTCAGTCCTAGACTCACCAGGAGCTTCCTATGGGATGTAGGGAGGGGGCCCGGGGTGAAGTGAGGTGAAGTCTGGCACCAGGAGAGGGCTGAGGATGGAAGGCTGAGGGAAGGGGAGGGGGGCACCTCAGCATCCTGTTTGGGGGGCCTTTTCCACAGAGGGCACCCCCCCCCCCACACGCCTGCCTCTCCCTCCTGCTGGTTGGCCGGCTCAGAGCTGAAGGGGGGTGGGGGGTGGTGTCTCCAAGGCCCTGCCACCACCACTGCCTCCCATGCCTGCCAACGTGAATGGCTTGCAAGATTAGTCAGCAGGCCAGCAGGGCCTTGGGAAAGAGCTACTGTCCCTCCAGCCTGGGCCAGCTGGGGGAAACAATGTGGTATTTGTTGCTTAGGGGTCCCAGGCTTGGGATGGGTGGGGGGGCAGGTTGGCACAGTGGTGGGCGGTGGATTTGAGCTGGGATGCTCTGAGGCAGCACAGACATTCTCCCTCCCCCTCAGGTCAGACTTTAGACCAGCCCTCAGACCCTGATGCCAGGGGGGGAGAGGGCAGCCCACGGAGCCTCCCCCGTCACTTGGGACTGTGGGGCCGAGAGCACGTGCTCTTCCCGGTGACAATCGCCTCCCTCCAATCACTGGACGCAGTCACTGAGCCTCTCAGTTTCCTCATCTGTAAAATGGAATAACTCTCTCTCACGGAGCACTAGTCATTGAACAGGACAAGACATAGAAAGCATCTGGCATGACGCCTGACACCTTTTCTTCCTTCCTTTTGGGAAATGAATTCTCTAGTACTACAGAGTAGGTAGGCTTGGCCAGGGTACTCTCAAAACTCATCCAGGCTTTAGCACTTCAAAGGGTCCCACGCACGAGGATTTGCGTATGTACGCAGTCTGTTCCCTGTCCAAGCTTCGCAAGTTCTTTAGCCCATTATCGGGCACCTGCTGCGTGCAGGCCCGGTGGGAGGATGACGCCTGCTTGCTGGTCACCGGCTCATCATAATCTCAAATGTCACCCTTCATCCGGGGATTCAGGACAGGGAAAGGCAGGTCAACCCTGACACCCGTCCTGTCCTGCTCCCCGTATGAGTGACAGGCCTCTTTCGGCCTCCCAGGCCCGGGGCAGCCCCTGCCACTTCGGCAGCCAGCCCGGGAGAGCACAGGGGCAGCCTGGCTCCAGCTTCGACCTCCTTAGCCAGGGGGCACATCTCCTATTCCTTACAGCTGGAAGACACCCTAAAATCATTCTGCTCCCTTTGCCAAATTCCATCCACATTCTTTCCTCAGACTCCTCTGGCAGTGGGGAACTACCTCTCCAGGCAAGTCCTTTCTGGCTAGACATGCCTCTAGGAGGAAGCCTGGGCCCCAAGAAGGGCTGGTGAAATTCAGAGCCAACAGGGCAGGCCCAGGACTCTGAACCCCAGGATCCCTGCTTCCAGATCTTAGCAAACCGCAGCTCCTTCTTCCTGCAGAGGCAGGCCCAGAGGGCATGGAGCGGCTGTAGGGGCCTGCTCCGTTTTCCAGAGGGAAGGGAGGCTGAGGGGGGAGCGGAGCAGGGGGGAGGCGGGGCCTGCTGCCAAACCGGGTCAAGATGGCCCCGGCTTTGGGTAAGCAGGGCCCGCAAGGCTCTGAGGCAGCAGCTGTGGGCGAGGAGGAGGGGGGACCAGGCTCTGGAGGTCGGGGTCAAGTGGGGAGAGGACTGGGATTGGGCAGAGGGCTAAGGGGGCAGCCTCTCCCAGAACACCAGTAGCACTGACACCAGCAGGGGAGCAGGGGAGGAGGGACGCCATCGGGCTCTGGAGGCCCGCACTCCCCCTGGAAGACAAGTCACTGGCTCCAGCATGGGTGGGGACGGAGTTCAGCTTCTGCCCAACGCTGGCTGCAGGTGGGGTTCTGAACGGACCCCCGGGATCCAGAGGCCCAGGCCGGCACACCTGGGGAGGCAGCCCCACACTCCCGCCACGCTGACCCCAGCCCACAGGCTTGCGGGCTCCCCTTGGCAGCTGCAAGCTCAGAGCCAGACCGCACGCAAGTCTGACGAGGGAGGGAGGAGGAGGCCGGGCGAGGCCTGGGCACACGTGCACGAGGCTGCTCTGTGAAGCGCCATTGTGTGCCCAGTGTGAGCGCGTGCCTCGCTCGCTGCGGCTGTTCGTGCCCCGGGTGTGGGCCCGCCAGTCCCCCTGTGGCATCTGCGGACAAACACCCAGCCCCGGACACCCCCCCAACACAAAACCGGTCATTTATTCTTGTTGTTAGGAGGCAAAAAATGTACCGTTACAAGAACCATTTTCCAAACAGAGGTTAAATATGAGCTAAAAGTGTAAAAAAGGAAGAGGAACATCACTTTACAAATCATTAAATTAAACAAATAAACAAACAAACAGAAAACAAAACCCAAAGAACCAACCCCCCATGCTGAGTTCTCTCCTTGTGCAACTCTGCAAAACGAGAACAGAAAATGAGGTGGCCCATGGAGTTGGGGGCCCTAGGAAGGGGCAGGAGCTGGGAGCCGGGGGCGGGCAGGAGGGGCTGCTGGGGCAGCGTGGAGGCTGGCCCCCTGCCCCTTTGGCCCGGTGGTCTCTGGCACTCGGGTGTGCCCGGTGGCCCTACTGAGACTGGGGGCAGAGAGGGGCGCCTCTGGAGACTCCTGTCGGCCTGTGACATTCGAGCACTGCAGGGACAAGCCTGACTGGGAAGTGGAAACAAACGGGACATGGGGACGGCCACCAGTGCCCAGGCTGGTACCTGCCCCAGGAGCTAGCCTTCATCTTCCTAATCTCGACCTGCCCCGAGCCAGCCCTG
This sequence comes from Ursus arctos, assembly GCF_023065955.2. Taxonomy (NCBI): domain Eukaryota; kingdom Metazoa; phylum Chordata; class Mammalia; order Carnivora; family Ursidae; genus Ursus; species Ursus arctos. The sequence continues at coordinate 38,581,170 of NW_026622874.1, forward strand.
CCTCTCTTGCCTTCTTTCCACACCGCCCCTCTCCCAGATCCTGACGGGCCCCTGCAGCATCAAATGGTTGATTTTAGTCTTTGCTTAAATTAAAAAATTAAAATATATATACATATATATACTGTACACACAGGACAATAACTGAAGAGTGTTGAAAAGGGCGGCATAGGGGCGGGACAGGGGAGAGAGGAGGGCAGGGGCTGTGGGGCCCGGGCTGTTAAGGGGACGAAGCAGGGGGCAAAGGGCAGAGGGAAGGGGGAGGGCCAGAGGTTAGGGGACCAGAATGGGAGCAGTTTATTTTACAATAAAATCAGGAGTTCAAACCTCAGCAGAACAGGACTCTGGGATCCCCAGAGGACCCCTCCCCACGTTGAGTGAGGAGGGGCGGGCTTAGGGGGGACGGCGGGGTGGGCGGGGAGCTCGGCTTCGGGTTTGGATGACAGCAGGTCCCTGGTCCGAGGGGAAAGGACCGCAGTCTCAGCTTCTCCGTGACTTTGAGTGTTGAATAAGCCACTGTAGGGTGATATCTGGGTGGGGGACAACAGAGAAGTTTAGAGGCCTTCCAGTGCTGGGCCGACTGTGGGGGTGGGGAGCAAACACCTAGGGGCATGGTGTAAGCCCAGGGCTTCCAACACTGCAACTGGGGATCAACTCTGAGGGCACCAAAAGCCCAGAGCCATCAAGGTCCAAACAGTCCCAGATGCGTGGCAGGGTTGTGTGTGGGTGCTGTGAAAGACAAAGCCCTGGGATGGCACAGCCAGAAGGGGCCTGGGAAGGGCCTGAGCCAACCCTGTGATGTTACAGTGGGGGAAGTGAGTGATTAGCCTAAGACCAGACAGCCAGTCAAGGGCAGAGCCGGCATAAAGCTCAGAATCTGAGCTTCCTGGATACCTGTCCCACCCCGGGAGAGTTACTGAGCTTTGGGCTTCAGGGAAAGTTCGTGAGGGAACAGCTTTGAGAGCCACTGTGCTAGAACTCTCAGGAGTGCCTCCCTGCTCCCCCCTTCGCCCTGTGGCTATTCCCAGAATGTCAGCAACTCCCCCATACCCACGCGCACCAATGTTGTCCTTTTCTTTGCAGGAGATGGAGTAGCAGCAGATCTCTCGGTCCTGGATGGCAGAGAGATTCCTGGGGGGAAACCAGAGTGGAACCTGCTGAGGCTAGGACTGCCCAGGGGGCCTGGGGCTGGGGGCAACGGAGTCCTTTTCTTGCTGAAGGAGCCACAACCCAGAGCGCGAGGCTCCTCGCGAGGTGGGCTCTGCTGCCACCGTGTGGCGGATACTGAGAGCAGCAGCAAGGCGTCTCTCCGAGGCCTGGGAAATTTGGGGAGCAGGGAGGAAGGACAGAGAAGAGTAACCAAACTCACATTTTCTCAATCAGTTCCTTCTCATCCAATGCTCCTGGGAGGTCTCGCTTGTTACCCAGGACTAAGACCTACAGAGAAGGGAGGACAGGGACTAGGTCCAGGGCGGCGTGCCAGGTTATCCATTTCCCCTCCCCCACACTGACAGCGCCCCAGCCTTCACATGCCTCCAGCCCTGCCCCCAGTGACTTCCCAGCGGCTCCCTCCCCTCCCATCCATTAGCCTGCGGACCGGGATGCCTTGCAGCTGGGGTTTGTCCAGTAGGTTGTGCAACTCATTCTTGGAAGCCTCAATCTTCTCCTGGTCAGCGGCGTCCACCATGTACCTGGGGGACAGCAGGTGGGAACAAGCATGTTCACACCACAGGCTGGGAGGCAGGAAGAGGGGCTGTGCTCTCAGGAGGAAACACCTTGTTGGGGCATGGTCACCTCTGGATCTATGGGCTACCTGGGCCTCCCTCCACGGACTGCCATCATCCTGTCACCTGGAAGTCCCCTCTGGACAAGCTGTCATGAGAGGGGTGAAGCTTGGCCCTTTAAGATTAGGTGTAAATCCCTCCCCAGGTGACCCTCTTGGGTCTTCATGAGAAGACTAGCCATGGTTGAGTGAAAAAAGCAAAGGCAGCCCCAGACTTTCTTGCAGCAAGATACTTCGAAAATGTGAGGTTAAAAACAATGAAAATGAAACAATCTTTTGTTGGGCATATATACGTAGGATAAAATTATTTTTAAAAAAGCAAGGGAACAAACCATTTAAATCATACAAAATTCAGGACAGTGGTGACGCTAGGTTGCAGGAGGCAGGGAGACATATGTACTTTCAGCTGGTTGGCGCTCTGGCTCTAGGGTTGGCCGGGAGGGGCTCAGAGTATTTTGCAAATAAGAAATACAAAGCACGAAGCACAAGTGTAAAGGCAGGTTACATGTGGGCTGGACAGTGTATCCTGAACCAAGGATTGTGACCAATCCAGTCTGCGCCTGTGGCCTGTGGTCCCTGTAGGCAGTGAGGCTGGGGTGGGGGGGAGCCAGGGGAGGCTGAGCCCTGAGACCCTGCCAGGCCCTGCACTTACACAATGGCACTCACTCCTCGGCAGTAGCGCTCCCACATGCTGCGGAATCGGGGCTGTCCCCCGATGTCCCAGAGCTGAGTGAGAAGAGGGCGACATGGTCTCAGCAGCAGGCAGCAACCAAACCCATCTTGGCTCCCCGTCCCCCTCCCCCACCCAGGGATTGGTTTGCTGTCCATCCCTCCAGTGCCTGCGCCCCTCTGACTGCCTCAGAAGTCTTGAGCTCTTTTCCCACTTCTCCAAGCCTCTGCTTTCGTTCAGCTTCTCCTCCCACGGGTCTCAGATCCCCTCCCCAACTCCTTCTGGGTGCCCGCCCCAGCAGGCACGCAGGTGCTCTTCTGTGGCCCAGAGCGAGTGTGTGCCAGAGTTTGTGGCTTCCTGCCACTCACCTTGATCGTCACATTCCCTTTGGTGATTTTGCGCATGTTGAAACCCACGGTGGGGATCATATCTTCATTGAACTGTCCTGACTGCAAGGAAGAGTCAGAATTGGAAAAGGGGTGCCAATGGACAGAACCGGATGTGCTGTCCCTAGCAGCCACAGCCACAAGGCTGCAAGAATAAAGCAGAGGCCAGGCCAGAGCTTCCCAGGCACCCCTCTGCAAGGGGCACGGGGTCATCGCCTGAGCGTCCCTTGCTTTCAGGCAGGATGGCCATAAACAACTCAGGTGTCCACCCCACTCCACATGGCACTCCTGTGAACAAAAGGCCCTGTCTTCTCCAGGCTGCTCAAAGTCTCTCAGCCCAGACCCAGAAAAAACTCTTCCTAAGTCCTAACCAACACCTCTCTGTCGTAAAGGGAAGCCCCTTTACTGCCCTGAGTCTCCAGGGGAGAAGAACAATTAGGTCCCAGCAAAAGAACTTCAAACAGGTCACAGTAAACAGTCAGGGGACCTCAAGGGAAGCAGACTATCCTCAAACTAGCAGTAAATATCTGAGGGAAGGGAAATAGGCCACCCCCAAAATGCACTGCACACCAAGCAATTTCTGGATTACCCATGGTTCTGGTTTCTTTGCACCGTACTCCGTTTGTTAGGACGGATAATCCACCCTCTACATTCCCTGTGGACTCATGTGTCTCCCACTAGACTGAGAGCTTCCCAGGGAGGGAAACCATGCCCCCATTAACAACATTAGCAAATGTGTGCTGAATAATTAGGCGTTGACTATAATTCCGTATCCCATAACCCATTTTCAAATTCTAACGGTCTTCATTTCTCCCCCTCTAAATCGTCTCCAAGAGGTCTAGATCGCTCTAAACTAAACTAGCCCCAGGCCTGAGGTAAGGCCAGACCAAGCTCCCTCCAAGGTCATCTCCATGTTCCCATGTAGGACATTTCTTTCTCTCTTTTTTTAATATTTTATTTTTATTTATTTGACAGAGACAGCGAGAGAGGGAACACAAGCAAGGGGAGTGGGAGAGGGAGAAGCAGGCTTCCCGCTGAGCAGGGAGCCCGATGCGGGGCTCGATCCCAGGACCCTGGAATCATGACCTGAGCCGAAGGCAGACACTTAACGGCTGAGCCACCCAGGCACCCCCCACGTAGGGCGCTTCTTCCCACCCCCCGCCCCCAGATGCAGGAGATAGGGCTTATTTCACCTTGAATCTGAGGGTGACAGCCTTGTCTCTGTACCATGCCATTTTTTTCTGCTAGGTGGCAGGAATAATTGTTTCAGGTCACATAAAGAAGTCAGGGGCTCTGACTAAGGTGTAGGAGACCATGACTTCTTATTCAGAGCCTGCAGGCCTGAGTGAAGACTCTTGAGGTCCCATCTGGATGAGACTGATTGATTCCCTTTTATCTGCAGGAATCACCCTGACTCATTCACCAAGGCCCTCAGAAGTGAGGAGTCCCCCTGACTGATGCTCACGACAAGGCAGAGCAAGGGTCCCTAACCTGTGGGCCACAGTTGGACTTGAGAGAGTCCCCAAACCCCCCGAAATTGCACCCAATCTGCATGTGCAAAATTTCTGTTTGTATGGATACTTCTCTGGGGAAAGGGTTTCTAACGTGTTTTGGGTTTTTTTAGAGAGGGAGAGAGAATGAGCAGGGGGTGGGGGGCAGAGGGAGAGAGAATCTTAAGCCAGCTTCATGCCCCGTGTGGAGCCTGATGCAGGGCTCAATCTCATGACCCTGACATCATCACCTGAGCCAAAACCAAGAGTCGGACACTTAACCGACTGAGCCAGCCAGGCGTGCTAAGAGTCTTGTATTTTTATCAGGTATCGAAAGGGCCCAAGAGCCCTGAAAGTTAGGAGTCACTGAGAGAAAGCAGTGCCCTGAAGAAGGGTGACTTTTTTTTCTCACTAAGGAGAGAAACCCTAACCACACGCAGTCTAAGTCCCAAACCCCAGCAGGGTGCCAGGGTGGGGATGGGGGCACCTGCTGAACCAAAGTCTACTTCCCCCATCTGGGCTCATGAAGAACGTAAGGGTCTGAAGAAGAAAGCCCAGTTTTTGTTAATCACTCACCATGGAAAAGGTTGGACGAGGCACTTCAACCTCTCTGAGCCTCAAGGTGTCCTTCTGTGAAATGGGGAGAAGGGTTTTCCTTTCCTAGAGACTGGCAAATAAGGCTCACAACGTGCCCGGAAATGGTCTGGATATAGCATGAGGACCCACCTGGCATCTCTGGGAACTAGAAGACCCACAGGCTCCCGCGTAAAGGAAAAGGCTAGCCTGGCCAAATGTGCTCCTGGGTAGGAGAACCGCCAGGGAACCAGGCTCCCTGGCACCCATATTTCCAGTTCAGCTGTGAACCAAAGCTTAGCTGGAACCAGGTTATGACTTCATTTCCCTGCTAATGCCTTCTGATCTCACAAGCTCCTCATTTAAGGTTGGAAGTAACCCCAAAGTCACATGGTCTAACCTCTGGTCTCAGACTTGAATACCCTCTGGCACATTCCCTCTTGGGTGGGCTCCAGCTCTGAGTGTTCTTTATAATGAGGCAAAAATCCATCTTCCTGGAACTCCCATCCCTTGTTCCAAAGGCTCGGGTACCCTGAGACTAGTTCTCCCATACGACAGTCTTTTACATATTTAAATGGTTTGAAATGGCTTGAAATATTTGAAAAGGCTCTCTTGGTTCCCTCGGGCAAAACATCTCCTACTTTCTACATCACAACTTTTTCAGAACTCAAGAGATCAGTTTTAGGTTCTTAGAAGCACTGTGAAGTCTCTATAAAAATTTTTTTTCCAGTTCACATCAGCCTGCTGAGTGACTAGACACATCAACTCAATTTCTATTTACAGTCAGACCTCATCTAGCGAGTAGCAAAAGCCAAATGGGGAAAAAGCTAAGACAAACAGTTGCCAAATTAACAGGCAAAGGTGATTCAGAGAGTCAGTGGTGGGCATCAGAACAGAGCGCAGGGGTCCCAATTTTTCTTTTCTTTCTGAAAGACACTCTACTGCAGTTCTGCGCAAGGTGGGCAGAAATGCCGGTGCGGGCGCCCTGGAGAATCCGAGAACACCAGTTCCCCTGATGCTAGAACTTCCACTGAAGTCCACAAGGGGTGGTTTTTCTTGGGAAGCCTCTTTAAAGGGAAATTTTGCTTGCACTTTCAGGAGGTGCAAGCCAAAGTGGCAAACTGAATATTAGAAAGGGGAGTGCATGGGTTAGGAGGGGGGCGCACTCCCTGTACCTCACAGAAACTCTGCCCCTGGAAGTGCCATTTGTGACTCTTTTGAGTTCTGTTCCTGTTTTGGATATGATGCAGGGCTAGGGGAGGAAGTGGAACCCACCCGGGGGCCTGTGGGTCTCTGCCCAGGACCACGGCTTTCAGAACCGCTCCATGAGGAGAGTTTCCCTGGGGACTGGAGGTGACACCCAGCCTGAGCCACGAGAGCAGCAGCAACTTGTTCCTCCTCTTGGCCTTACCCTGGAGGTATCTCCTGGAGGTATCTCCCAGATCGAAATGACTAGAAGCCATGCCACCAGGGCCTGCAGGATCAGAGTCCAGGCATTACGCTCCTGCCCAAGGGGCCCAAGAGCCCAAGTCAATGCCTGATCTAACTAGGGGGCCAGACACTAGGACCAGAGCCTGGGCAGATGGGAGCTCAGGGGCACACCCTGGCTAGGGAACCTGTCAGGCCAAAACACCCAGCAAGGGCCTGAAGGTCCTGCCCTGCCAGATAAGGAGCCAGGAACCACGGCGTGGAGGAAGGGGCAGAGGTCATTCGCAAAGCATGTTTGGAAAAGGAAGCTGGTGCCCAAACATGGGACCATGGGGTACCGCAGCTCCAGGCTCCAGCCTTCCCTCTGCCCTCCTGCCTCAGGTGGCCTTCCTTCTGGGATGCTGAGATCCGTCAGGGGCCCCCTTCTTCCCGGATGGGCAGCAACACAGGCGCGGGGGGTACCTAGGCTGACCGGCCATACTTCTTCTCTGACCTCTCTCCTGATGCGCGTTTTGGCCCAGTATGTGGCCAATGCCCAGTTCTCAGAAACCCTAGTATGGAGACTGGGGCCGGGCCGGGACCACCCCAGCGCCCGCTGGCCCAAGCGTCCCTCGGCCCCACGCCCAGTCCTGCCAGGTTCTTGCACGCAGGCCGCAGCCATTACTGCAGCCTCAGCTCACACACCCATGGAGCTCGTCTTCCCTTTTTTTGAGACAGACTTTAACTCCTTCCCCACCACTCGCTGGCAGCCAAAGACTGAAAATTGCCCACCTCGGACTCGACTACCCAAAGCCCTCAGAGCCACTCTCTCGCATGTCCCCAGAGTGGGCAGCGCCCCTCCAACTCGTCCTCTGGTCCGAGGCACCTCCAGCGGCAACTTCTGAGCCAGGCGGAGACTCCAGACTCCCTTTATGATGCCATCCTCCCCGGACCCCAGCTAAGACGCCGCGGTTCCCGGAGAGGAGGAGTCTGGGCCGGAGCCAAGGGCCTCAGCTGATGCCACCAGCCCCAGGGGGTACGTCCCCTCCCCCTCAATAGCGCGGGGCTTCCTCTTCCGGCAGAGAGGGGTTAAAGCCTCCGGGTGGGGCCGGGCTCGCCCCAGCCCCCTCCCCACGCCGCTCGGGCCGCCGGGTCCCGCGACCCTCCGCACGCGGGGCGGGCAGGCCCGGGCACTTTCGCCCCGTCATGCCCCCTTGCGCGGGGACCGGAGGGGGCCTGTCTCTGCAGGCGGCGGATCCCTCCTGCCTCGTGACCCCCTGGAGTCGCCAGTCCCAGGGCCCCAGCCCGTGTCCTCGTCTCCCTTCCCCGCCCCCAGCCGTGCCATCCCGGCCCGGGCGGAAGAGCGGGTCGCGCGCCACCCGGGTCCCCCACGGTCCGTGCTAGGCCCCAAGCGCCCGGGCCCCGCTCCTCCCCCGCCCGGCGCCCGGCGGTGCCCGGCCATGCCAGGCGGCGACCCCAGCTCACCAGGGCGCGGCGCGGGCCAACACAGGCCCGACCCTCGGCCGGCACCCCGGGCCCGCGCCCCGCGCCCCCGTACCGCGATCACGTTGACGAAGGTGGTCTTGCCAGAGTACTGCAGCCCGACCAGCGTGAGCTCCATCTCCTCCTTCCAGAACAGGGCCTTGAACCAGTCCAGCAGCTTGTTGAACAAAGCGATCATGGTCGCTGCCGCCGGCCCCGCCCGGTGCCGGCTGCCCTTCGCCCCTCGCTGCCCTCGCGCTGCGGCCGGGAGCGGCCCCTCCCCGGTGCGGCCCGGGTCCCGCGGCTCGGTGCGGGCGGAGGCTCGAGCGCAGCGGCCGACGACTCGCTGCCCCCGGATCCGCTCGCCGATGGGTGTGGCTTCAGCGCCCTCCTCCGCCTCCGCCTCCGCCGCCGCCGCCGCCCTCCCGCGCCGCCGCTGCCCGGCCGTGTCCGGCTCGCACCCGAGCGCGCGCCCCTCCCTCGCCCCGAGCCCGGCCGGCGCGTGGGGGTGCGCGGGGAGCCCTCGCGCCTCCGGGGTACGGCCTGCGCCTGCTGGCGCCCAGGGGGCTCTCGGGGAAAGAGGTCTAATTCTATTTGCCCTCCTTCCCGGGCTGCCGCGCCCTGGCTGGCACCCCCTTCCTTCCTAAGGGGTGGTGGGCCGAGGTGGGTGAGGTACCCGTTAAGCGGTGGGGGGGGGGCGGGGAGGACGGTTCACCCACTTTCCAGGACCCGGAGATGAGACGTCTGTGAAAGGCAGGCGAGTGGAGGCTTTGTGTTCCCTGAGTCCTTGCCTCTGAACATCTCTGGGGACTGATCTTACCCTCTCAAAACCTAAAAAGCAGAGAGTAACAACCGGGTTTGGGTGTGTTAATACTCCATCTTGTTTTGTTAACCACAGTTGACCTGAAGGGCTTGTGTAGGAAGCCTCTGGCCCTAAGTGCAACAGCTGTTTGAGGCTGAGGCTGATATTCCCTAGTATCCCCATAATTCACAGATAAAATCCTGCTGGGGGGGGGGGTTCCAGTGAGGAAGATGTGTGGGGGATGAAAAAGTTGGCCTGTTTTGGTGACAGCCAAAGTTTTCTTCAGGAGAACTGTCGGCAGCAGGCGTAGGGCAGGCCAAGATGCCGCCGGCCTCAGAGGAGTAGCCACGGGGCCTGCACCCCAGGGACGGCTGTGCCCCTAGGTCCCAGGCTTCAGGGCAGTCCCCCACCTAGGATGGGTGCTCCTTAGTTTTTGGTTTTCTTTTTTTTCTTTCTTTCTTTTTCTTTCTCTCTTTCTCTTTCTTTCTCTTTTTCTTTCTTTCAAGATTTTATCTATTTGAGAGAGTGAGTATGAGTGGGGGGAGGGGCAGAGGGAGAGGGAGAAGCAGAATCTCTGCTGAGCAGGGAGCCCCCCCCCCCATGTGGGGCTCGATCCCAGGACCCTGAGATCATGACCCAAGTGGAAGGCAGACGCTTAACCAACTGAGCCACCCAGGCGCCCCAGTATTTGGTTTTCAAACGTCTTCACATGTAGTCTGTTGTTCATAGTTGAGGGTGCGTAACTGTCGACCTAAACCATATCTGTCAAACCTCCCCATGATGACCCCAAATGATCAGACAGTGGCCAAAGTGGAGGGATCGCCAAATATCATCTTTCTAGCTTCTGCCCCTTATAGGTCCCTATCTAGCTCCTAAGGGTACATCTCTGCCTCATTTCCTAAACTGACTCCAGTGTCATTACGTGTGTCTTAAGAAGTGCTAGAAATGTGCGTGTCCTGGGATAAGGATCTGCAGCCTATTCCTGGTCTAGGGATTCTTACTCTATTGCTATAAAGAGGGTCCAGAGGCCTGAGAAAAAGATGGGAAGAAGGAATGAATCGGTCGTCCAAAAAGCCTTTATTTTCCCACTTGGTTCCTTTTCCAGAGCTCCTACTCTCTAAGTTCTAGAATGGGGTCGGTGACAGTGCCAGGGAGGGGAGCCTGCGGGCCCTGCTCATGCAGCTGCTTTCCTCCCAGCTGGGGGTGAGCTCAGGGCGGGTTCAGGCACTTGAGAGCTCCTCGCCCAGCTTCCCAGGCTCAGGCTGCAAGTGCCTCCCAGGCGCAGGCGCAGGTGAGCCCGCTCCCGGGGCTGTAAGGAAGGAGGAATTTCGTTGTGAGACCAAGCAGAAGCAGTAAGAAAATTAACCTCAGTTTCAACATTGCAGGTTCTTCAGAAGGGACGTCATGACTGAGGAGGCTCAGCGGTCCTCCAGGATCCAGCTCCTTGGGGGGGTTCCGCAGAGAACTGGCATCAGCCAAAGCAGACCCCAGGGGCTGGGTGCCCGAGAGATGGTGCCTTCCTTCCTCCCCACGAGCAGCCCATCGTGGATTCAAGGACGAAGGATTTGGATGTCTTCCCCGGGGTGTGTAGGTGAGCCCTGAGATAGATCTTGGGTGCCCTGGACGTTGTGTTGATACTAAGATGCTGAAGGGAGTTCGTTCTCTCGGAGAGACGATGAGGGATCTCAGTTTAGTCTGAGGCCCCAGGTACGCATGGAATGCGTTCACCCTGATTGTTCGTGGAAACAGCCAGGCTCTCCAGGTGCCCTCTGCAAATGCAGGGGTGGATGGCAGGGGGCGGGGGGCTGGTTTTCTAAAAATCAGGCCAAGCTCTTCGTTTCTTCCTCACTCCTCATTCTTTTGTACCTCCCGCTACTCAGGGGTCTTCCAAGGTCGTGGGCAAAGATAGAGGATGCTGGGCCTCCCTAGAGGGTACCTGGGGTGAGTGGCTGGCAATTATGGAGGCAGGGGTAGCCCTCTGGACCTCTGAGGGGTTCCCCACACTTTCCCTCTTCTAGAGGTTCCAACTGCCTGGCCTGGTCTCCTCTGTAGCCTGATCCTGGGACTCAAGTATGGGCACGGGGTTGGTCTGGGTCCCTGTTCTCTTTGGTGGGGTATCCAGCCCTCACAGATGTGGGGTGAGAAAGCAGAGTCACTGCTGGGATGTTGAGAACTTGGCCATGGTCAGGACCAGATTTTCCCAGCTCTGGCATCTGGCCTGTTCATGGGCAGGGCCCAGAAGGAAGATGATGATCTTGGCATCACTGTCTTGCCAGCCCCAGGAAGGGGATACAGCCGGAGCGGCTTCTAGGAACTTCTCTGATTGCTTTTCCCTATGGCAGCAAAGCACCTAATGTCCGTGTCCTAGACAGAGAGGTGAAGCTCACAGAGCACTTTAGACAAGACCAGGACTCCTGGGTTCCTTTTTCAGCTCTGTTGTAAATGCCGGCTCCTAGCTCGAAGGTCAGAGAGACAGGGGAGGTTCCCCCAAGTGTCCATTCGGGGCTGCTAGAGGAAGCCAAAGAGTGGCCAGTGGTAAAGACCTGGAGTCTGGTCCCAGTCCTCGCTGATGCAGCTTCTGGTGAATGCACGCGCCGCCTGAGGGGCACCCATTCCCCATTCCCATCCCTCAGATCACGAGGTCCACTTTCCCAGACCCACCTGCCCAGGCCTAGGGGACTTTGGCACCTGGGCTGGTGGAGGACGCCAGGGGTCAGGGGCAGGGCTCCTCCGGCAGCTGGGCCGCATACAGGGCCAGAGTGTGATGCAGGAACTGGTACTGCTCCGTGGTCTGGATCATTCCACCCCTGTGAGGGAAGCATGCAAACCGTGAGCAGAGGAGGGAGGGTCAGGTCAAACATCTTCATACTTCTGCAGGGAGATTCTCCCAAAGAACCCGTGAACTACTTCATATGGTCCTTCTCTGGGCTTCCCACTCCTGTTTGCTGCCCCTCAACACCTTCCCCACAAGGAAAGCCCCTTGGCCCCGTACTCAGGGCTGGCCCCCGTGGCTGGCTGTGTCGAGGAGGAGGAGACGGCCCATGACGGAACTTGTGCTTCTCTGACCCATCAGCTCCTGGGGCAGAACCAGACCCCTGATTCCTCACACCGGGCCAGGAATATGCCTGAGCCCCCAAGTTTCCTCCTCCCCATCTTAAACATAATGACTCCACGTATTTTTATAGTAGGTTCTTATGTTCAAAAAACTCATTCACAGTGAGTTAACTCATTGCTTACAACAGCTCTCTGGGGGAAGGAGCCATTATTTCTCTCTAGATAGAGAAATGGGGGCCCAGAGAAATATCGTGGCAGCTCAGCGAGATGCAAGGCAGGATTTGCACCCCGGTTCCCTGTCTCGGGATCCAGTGGGCTTCTGTGCGCTATCTGTGTCTGCCTGGTGTCTCGAGCCAACCATCCCCTATTTCTCCAGCTTTCCCTGAGTAGGGAAATAAAAGATGTAAGGCTCAGATATCCACAGAGGGGCATATTTCATTCTCAGCCCCCCAAGCAAACACTCTAGATAGAGATTCTTTCCTGGGCGTTAGTTGCAAGAGAAACAGCTCTTGAAGCCCAGGGCCCCTTCCTTCCTCAAGGGAGGTGCTTGATGGGGACGTTCCTCTAAGTGCTCTGGTGCCCGGGAGGCTACTCCTCAACGCGGTTGACCCACCTGTCCAGCCGCAGCCGGCACACGATACCCAGGATGTCCACTTCCCCGCGGGCCTTCAGCTGCTGACAGCCAATTCGGGTGGCAATGAAGCAGCCAGTCCGGCCGATCCCTGCACTGGACACAGCCAGGGAGGGGACAGGGAGGTCACAGGAGACCAGGGAACACGGAGACCCGGCAAGTGGGGAACGTGGGTGCCAGGCCTCAAACTGCAGAGAAAGCTGTAGGCACTTCGGGCACTCTGTTTCAGGGGTGGGGACATGAGGAAAGAGGAAGGTGGCGGTACCTTTGCAGGTTAGAGCTGGCGCTGGAGGAGGTTCCATTTCTCACTAGCCTCGCCCTAAACCTATCCCAGCCCCGCCCCCCCCCAGTCCCTGTGGACATTTCGAGGACCCGTCCTCTGCTTAGCAGTGAGCAGTGGTTTCCGGCTGTCAGGGCTCACGCCGGGCTTGCTGAGGCCCTCTCCCTCCTCCAGCCATGACTTATGTCCACAGCTGCCCCCTTTCCCCACCTCGGGTCCTTCCCACAGCCGGCTCCTGCACTCCACTCTGTCTCGCTCTTTATTTCAAAATCTTCTTGGCCCCCTTCCTCGGGAAGACTTCTTGTCTGAGCCCCGATGACTTGCCAGCACTTATGCCCAGGTGCTATCTGCAGGGAAGGGGCTCATGAGTCCCCTCTGTCTGTCTGGTTTTTTTTTTAAGATTTTATTTTATGTCAGAGAGAGGGGGAGAGAGAGAGACTGGCAAAGGGAGAAACAGGCTCCCCACTGAGCAAGGAGTCCAATGCGGGACTCGTTCCCAGGCCCCTGGGATCATGACCTGAGCTGAAGGCAGATGCTTAACCGACTGAGCCACCCAGGCGTCCTGCCTCTGTCTGTACTTTTGCCACTATGTTCTATTCAGGGCACGCACTCCCGAATGGTTTCCTTATTGTAAGCTTGTCCCCTGTGTGACCCCCGCTCGCTCGCAATCAGAGTCTTATTCTGTAGCCCAAGTATTCCCGTGGCTAAATCCAAGTTTCTTAGCCAGTCTATGAGGCCTCTCGTCCTCTGGCCTTCCAGACTTCTCTCTTATCACTCTCCTCCCCTCCCCCACATGACTTCCAGGCCCTCATCCTCTAACTCCACTCCCAGCGATGTGTCCATTTAAAAATGTCATCGAGGGGCCTTTGCACACGCTGTCCCATCTGTCCGGAATGCTTCGCCTTTCCACTCTTCACTTGGCTAATTCACCTCTCAGGTTTTCACTTAATTTAAATGTCCTTTCTCGTGGAAAACCTTCTCTGGCCAAAGTCTGGGACGGGCGACTTGGCTCTGTGCTCCCAGACGCCGCCGTCGCAGTGCTTCGTCTTGTGATCTCCAGACTGTAAGCCTGTCGGCAGAAGCCAAGCTGTCTCCTTAGCATCTCTCACTGTGCCTGACAGTAACAGGTTTTCAATAAGCATGAGTTTCGCACCAGCAGGGACCATGTTTACCTCCCTCCCCAGCAGACTGGGAAGCTTTCTGAGAGTCGGTCCCCTCTCTGGCTTGTGTCTGAATGTCCGGCCCAGATGGCCAGGTTCTGCATGAAGGAGAGAATAAACACTGGGTACCTTGCTGAATGACCTAGAGATTCCCATCCTGGGAAGAATTGGGCCTGCCTGATGTTGTCCTTCCTGGACCCATTCCAAGGATAGACCCAGTGGCAAGGGAGGAGGGGCCTGCTTCGAGGCTGCCCGGGAGGGGGGTGCGCATACCTGCAGTGGACCACGATGGGCCCAGTGTTGGCAGCTGTCTCTGGGCTCTCCTCCACCTCGGCCACCAGGCGCAGCAGGGGCCCAGCTGATTCTGGGGTCTGGTGGTCAGGCCAGGCGGAGAAGAGGATGTGCTTCAGTCCCCGGCACTCCTCCTGGTGCTGGCAGAAGGACAAGGCATGAAAACCAGGGTCAGGGGAGGGGGCACTGCCAGCCATCTCTGGTGCCAGAGGAGGTCAAGGGCTAGAATGACTCCCTGGGACAGTCAGGGACCCCGAGCAGGCAAGGTCAGCCCTCCCTTCTCCTGCTCTTCAAACTCCACGGTTCCCTCTTCTGGAATGCTGGAAGGAATGCTGTCCGGGGAGTGGGGAAAGACCCACGTTCAAGTCCTAGCTCTGGCTCAGCCTCTAACCAGCACATGACTTTGGGCAAAGTCCCTTACCCTCATTCTCTTCACTTCGAAAAAGGAGATAGTGATATCTTATTGGTTTACTTCTCTGGATGCTTGGAAGATAAGGAGTTGGTAGAGAAACGCTTTGAAAAGTATCCAACGCTATATGATAAGAGAAGGCATTTTGAAGCACTTCATATGTTTATCATACATCTCTCTGGACTTCCTGGGGCTCCTACAGCATGATGTGGGGGCCCCACCTCTCCTTTCCCGGCCATTCAGCACAGCAGGATGGGCCTTCCTGGTGCTCCCGCTTGGTTTGTTGGCTCTGCCCGATTAGACCAGGGCAGTCCCCCTGTCTTTCCTTCTTCTGTGCCTCAAGCTCTTCTTTAGATGTGTGTTCTAGAAGGTTTAGATGAGTCAACCCCTGGCTCCCAGGGAAGGCTGGGCCTGAGTTTCAGAGATGCTGGAGACGGCCTGACCTCCCCGTACCTGGATGGTGAGCTGCCGCACGGTGTATTCCGGACACTCTTTTGTGTCTTGGATGCGGAGCCGGAAGGGTCCGTAGGTTTCCTCCTCTGTGGGCCAGTAGTGGACACATTTCTAGGAGGGAGGGAGCTGGGAGTCAGAAGGGGGAAGTGTCTATCAGCCGGAGCAGGGGCCAGGACAGCAGAAAGGGGAGTGGGGTCCCCTCCCCATTTCCCACCCCCACTGGAGGGGCTGCGCACTGCCTGGGTCAGCACCTGGGGCAGGCTCTCCTGAGCCTGGCACATGCAGGTGAAGTGCTTATCCCATCCCCCACTCTCGCTGTGGATAGCCTCCATGGCATATATCTCAGAAACTTTTCTGAGAGTGCAAGCTGGGCCTGGCTATTGTCAGCTCCCAGGGGAGCCCCTAGTCCTGAGCGGCCCTGAGTAAGGGCATGTGTGGTGGGGGAAGGTATAGCCCTTTCTGGGTTCACGAAGAACCATGGCTCCTACCTCCTTGCCCTCTCGGAGCTGAGTGAGCATGACAATGAGTGACACTTCTTCCTGCCACACCATCTCCCAGAAGTCCGACACAGTGTTGGGCATGGGGCCCTGGGTCGCAATGTAGACCTTCTCCTGCCCATCGTAGCCCTGGGGAGTACACGCACACAAGGAAGGGTGGGAAGCAGTGAGAGTTAGCTCTCTGGGGGAGTCCTGGACTCTGCAGGTCCTGGGACCAGCCCGAAGCCACTGAACACACACGCAGACGCACCCATGCGTGCACTGGAAGCCACGCGGTGGAGAGGACAGAGGTTCTGGAGGGAGGAACACGTGGGTTCAAATCCCTGTTCTGCGCTTACTGGCTATGCCACCATAAGCAGGTTACCCAGCCTCCATAAGCCTCAGCTTTCTCATCTGTAAATTGGACATAATATCTAACTTGCAGGAATATGGTACAGATTACATTCCACGAAGCATACTGAGAGGCTCGCACATACCAAATCCTTTGTCAGCGTGTGTTCCCTTCCTCCCCTGCTACTTTCTACCAGTGCGAAATAAGAAAACAGTGTTCAACAGCGTGGAGTGAGTGTTTCACTTTTATATATTACTTTTCTATACTTAGTAGCAAGATGTAGCACACTCTTGCTGGCCCCTTCCTCTCCCCTGCAGAATCTCAGCACCTCGAGATGACGAAATCTAGACGACCACTGTTCCCTACGTTTCTGCAGTGAATGGAGGTCTTCTTTCCTCACCGGGCCCTGGCTAACAGCTTTCCACCTCTTGGCACCTCGGACCGCTGTCCTGCCCACTTTGAGCCACTAGGGGGCACTGCTTTTGCATCTACTTAGGGCCAATAGAGGTGGGAAGCTGGGGTCCAAAGGCCACCCTGCCTCCCTGGCTCCTGTAGTTTGATGTTAACCATCTCCACAAAGGAGGGGCTGCTTTGGGGAGCAGTTAAGGCTAGAGAGAGAGAAAAGGGGCCAGCCAAGAGCTCCTATTCGTGCCAGCACCTTCCAGCAGAGCTAAGAGCGACAGGCCCTGGGGATATGAGCGAATGGGTTCAAAAATGCAACTTCCTCCCGGCGTACCCTCCCCGCATAGAGGGTGGGGAGGGATGAAGTGATAGCGGGCATGAAGGAGACTGGGTGGTATCTTCTTCTCCGCTTAACACGTGCTCTGTTTTCTTGGTTGGTGGCTTGGGGCCTCTTCAGTGTCGGCCCCAGCTAGGCGGGGCCGTGGCGGCTGTGATTTGGAGCAGGAACCCGCAACTGGAAGATGTTCTCCCGGGACAGATGTCTTCAAACACAGCCCCCCCCCGCCCCATTCCCTGCAGGGCAGCCGCAGCCAGGCCACTCACTCGGATGTAGTTAGCGTTGATGTAGTCTCCGTCTTCTTGGCTCTGTGCCCGGCCTAGACAGACACGGCTCTGGGGATCTAGGAAGTAAAAATCAGCAGAGGTCAGAGGTCAGAAGGGGACGACTAATGCACACGCCAACAGGGTCAGGAAGAGGTGAGTTCCTGTGCCTCTCACAGTACCTCCAGTATAGCAGGTGGCCAGAGACCCACTAAATTATTTTATATGTGGACAATAGGGAGCCACAGAATGTTTCAGAGCAGTGGAGTGACATGATCAAAGGAATAACTGGGGGGGCGCCTGGGTGGCACAGCGGTTAAGCGTCTGCCTTCGGCTCAGGGCGTGATCCTGGCGTTATGGGATCGAGCCCCACATCAGGCTCTTCTGCTATGAGCCTGCTTCTTCCTCTCCCACTTCCCCTGCTTGTGTTCCCTCTCTCGCTGGCTGTCTCTATCTCTGTCGAATAAATAAATAAAATCTTTAAAAAAAAAAAAAAGGAATAACTGGGGAAGGTTAACGGGGTGGTGCCTTGTAGGACGGGCTATTGAGGAAAGGGAGTAGAGCAGCAGGGGCTTAATGGGCGGTGAGTGAGATAGGCTAGCCTTGAGGTCAGTAAGGATGTGGAACAGGATTGTACCAATAGGAGCAGAAAAAGAGATGTCATGGAGAAAATTTTTTCTGATGGTGAATACGGGATTTGGATGAGTGACTTGCCTAAAATCCCACAGTGGGGAAGCAGGACCAGAACTCCCATTCCATTACTGGGTGTGTCAGCCTCTCCCTCAAAGGGGGAGGGCTTTCTCCAGATCCAATCCAAGCAGGGACAGAGAACCTAGCTTGTGAGGAAAGGAGACTAGCTCTCCGGGTGCTGGCCTGGTTCTGGACAGAGAGGGATTGCAGGCAGAAGGACCTCTCCCCTCTCTCGTGGCTGCGGGTCTGATTAGACTTAGGCCAAGAACAAGGACTGCTCCCTCCGCCTCACTTGATGAGTGCTGACCCACCCCTGCGGGCAGAGGGCTGGAACCGCAGGAGCTGGTGGTGAGCTGAGGCCTCCAGATGGGGAGTTGCTGGAGGTGGGTTGGCCAGACAAGGCTGCTCTGCGGGGGGGAGGGAGAGAGTCTGCAAGGGTCTCCTGTTTGCCTCTGAAAAGTGGGAGGGGCTGATCCCTGGGTCCCTTGAGCTGTCGGGGTCAACAGCTTACAGCCCCTGCACTCCCATCTCCAAACTTGTCACTGCTGTCTTGCGGCTGCCTTGCATCTGAGCTGCTCAAAGCCCTCTCTCTGGGAGCCGTCCTGATGTGCCTTTCCCACTATGGACCTCTGCTGGGCGTTTCCCACAGTGGGGGAAGAGCAGAAAGAAGTTGTGATCTTGGGCAAGTGATGTGACTCTGCTGCCTCGTTCGTAAAATGGGAGCAATCATACCATAGCATCAGCTTCACGGGGACATTTCGAGAAATGAGTTACTATCAGGGGCTTGCAGCCCTGCTTGGCCCACAGTAATCATCGGCAAATATGAGCCGCCAGTCCTTATGGTTGTGGTTCTTGTTCCTCCTTCCCCCAGCCCGGGTGAGGTATTGGTATTTTTCTGCTGAAAGCAGGTGCCCCGTGTGAAGGAGCTCTTCGCTGGCTGAGGCTGTGTGTCTTGCCTTCTACCTGTCCAGCCCCAGGGACAGCACTACCTCCCTCGATGCCTGCCGCGCTTCTTACTTGGCAAGATGGTCTTATACCGGTCCTTGGAGGCGTGGCCAGGAATATCCAGGTCTTCAGAGTTGACAAAGTTTGAGGGGATCTTCTGGCAGAGGGAGGAAATGAGTGAATAGCCGATACCTCTTCTCAGCCTCCTTCCCCCCTTCCACCCCCCACCCCGCCCCGATCTAGTGGAGCTGGTCCTAGCTGTTCCCTTGTGGCTTTAGTAGGTCTGGGTGGGGTGGAGGGCAGAAGGGGGAGCAGGGGGTGGTTTTCTCCCTTGGCACTGGGGTTCTCGTCATCCCTGAGTGCCCGTTTTATGATAGTATGGTGCCCGTTGGCTGTCTCTGATTCAGAAGGGCAGAGTGGATCGGAGGGGACCCCAAGTTCTTACCAAGAATTCCTCTTCCAGCTGCTTCGGGCTGGGTGGCTGATGCTGCAGGGCCCAGCGGGTGAGGGGGTGTCCAGCTGTGCGCAGAAAGTGTAGGGTGACCTCCCGGGGTGTGTTCACTGAGCAAATGGGTTCCACGGCCCCCAGGGACCTCACATCCAGCATCAAAGCAACATTGGAGCCCCGCCTGTGGGCGCAGACAACCAGTGCCCAGTGAGTGCCTGGAAACAATGGCTGCCCTAGCCATTATTACTGTTACAGGGTGCGTCTAAGGAGGCTGCTCCTTGTCTTCCCCTGGACCCAGAGGCCCAGGAGATTCAAGGGTTCAGTCCCCTGCTATGTGCCCTTTTTTTGTCAGTCAGATCAGGGCAGCCTTCAACCTCCAGCTGCCCGCCTCTGCCCATTCCTTCCAGGCTCCTAAAGCTCAGACCTACATCCAGACCCAAGACAGCCCTGCTCCAGGGGCTGCTTAGCCCAATTTAGGGCTTGGGGCGCAGGCGCTGGGTTGACATGAAACTTTATAACCCAGACATGTAAATGACATGCAAATGACACACAAATGAACACATTGGGTTTCCTTTCCAGATTGGAGTCAACAGCTGAGGGCCCTCTGGACCCAGCTGTCAGAGCTGGAGGGGCAGATGGAGGGAACCAGGCAGGGTCTCAGGGCCGGGAAGGCCCCCCCCCCGCCCCAGGAAAGATCTCACCTCTCCTGCAGCCGCACATGCTTCTTGGCTGGTGCCTTGGCAGGTGGAAGCTGGGTCATGGCTGCCCCCAGAGACCAAGTCGGCAGCTGTGCTCTGGAGCACCCCCCACAGTCCTGGACCATGCTGGGGTGGGGTGCTGGGCCCAGGGAAGGCTCACTCAGCCATGAGTTTCACCTGAAAGATAGGGCCCCTCAGCTGCTGACCTCTGGCCTGTCCAACTGGCCAGGAGAAGGCTCCCAACCCAGGCCAGCTGCCTGCTTTCTGGCACCTCAGTTTTCACTGGGGTGTCTTCTGTTCACTGAGCAGTGCTGTCATTGTCGCTGCGGGAAAGCCGGGGTCTCTACAAGGGGACCCAGGTGGTGGGCAGTCTGGGGTTGGGGTAGGGGCCAGACAAGGAGCAGAGATTGGGAGGAGAGGGGAGGGGAGGAAAGACTCCAGAAGGAGGGAGAGAGGGGAGAAGAGGCTGCCCAAGGCCAGAGGACAGAGGGCTCTAAGCTGGGGCCCAGGTGAAAGAAGACAAGGGAGGAAACAGAAACGATGTGTTCTGTGTAGAAGGGAGAAAGAAAGTCACAGAAACCACCTCTAGTCCAGGCCCTCTCTGAGATGAGAGGGTTGAGGCCTCTTGCAGCTTTGGAGCCTGTTGGGGACCCTGGTAGACCCTGTCGTAACTGCTGGCTGTTTCCAAGTCATTCTGACTTCTGGGGTCTCTGTCCAGGGAGGTAGGCTGGGGGGGTGTTTCCTTCCTCCTCTGCCCATCCCCCCATCTCCCGCCTCTGTAACCGTCACAGGAAATGGCCTCACCAAGCCCTTGAGCGGCAGCGCATGGTGAGGCGACAGCTGGGGGCACAAGAGGGGGCATGGAGGTGGTGGGGCCCGTCTCCTCTTGGGGGACAGTCCCTATCTTCCAGAGCCAGGTCACAGCTTCCGAGGGGTGGGGGCGGTGTGAGAGTCGCTAAGCCCGCAGGCAGTCACAGAGGTGAGGGGACAGAGTGGGCCCTGTGCAGATGTGGGTGGTAGAAAGAAGCTCTCACGAAGCAGGAAGGGAGTTGTTGGCCTCTGCTCTCCTTACACCCCCCTGCGGCTCCCGTGCCCCATGCCCCTCGGCGATATCAGCGAGGTCGGCACCCATTCTCCAGCCAGGCACCATGGCCCCCAATGCAGCCTCACTCACACCCGCCTTGGAGATGCCCTCCCACCTCCCCAGGGCTCACACCACCCCAGGACCACAGGGCCCCTCCTCCCCCCATTCAGGTACTTACTGGAGCAGCTGTGTCCCCCAGGCTGCCTCTTGCCAGCTGTCTGTCTGTCTGTTGGTCGGTCTTTGAGGGCTGAGGAGGCTTCAGGAAGCCAGCTTCCTCCCTCTGCCCCTCCTTGCTGCCACCCACGCACACCCCAGCTGCGTGCTGCCCTCCTGCGCCTGCTGCCACCAGCAGGGGTCGGGTGCCTCTTGCCTGTGCCCCTCTGGGGGTGGGCTGGCAGTGGCCCAGCACTTTTGCCGTGGACCTAAGGCCCTGCTCCGGGGGAATGGAGAAGGAGGGGCCAGCCCATTCCTGACCACCCTGGTTCCCCTAGCTCCCAAACCCCCTCACTCCCTGGACTTCTTGTCCTCTGGGTCTTTGTCACATTCAGTCTCTGCCTGCCTACTAGGCAGAGCTCAGCTGACCCCCAGCTCCTCGCTGTCCCGCACAGAAACTCCAAGTTGTTCCTGCTCAAGCTGGCCCAGTCCAGAGACTGGCTTCTGCTTCTCTGCTTCTGCCCCAGAGCCCTGGTCCTGGAAGCCCTTGCCCCTTCAAGCCTTGCGAGTTCATGGTCAGGTGCAGGCGGCACCTTCTCAAAGCAGAGGTGGGTGCGGACTTGAGGTGGGGTGAGGGAGGAAGGAGGCAGGAATCCTTGCTCCACCCTGGGGAAGAAAGGCCCAGGCCAGACCAGAAGGGTCATCCCCAGGACTTGGGCCGCACCCCAGCTGTCAGCTACCTGTGGCTGGAGATGGACCAGCCAGCCAGGAAGTAGATAGTAGAGACAGTTTGTAGGAGAGTCTGGGGGGCTTTCTCCCTGCCCCCAGCCCCTCCAAGCACCTTCCCAGAGTCCTGACATCTATTTAGAAGACTTACAGATAGCGGACAGTCTCTGGCCCTCACACCGGGGGGGGGGGGGGTCGGGGACTCCTGCGTCTTCTTCGCCTCTGGGGCGCCTGGATGCCTGGGGCCTAGGAAGTGGCCCCCGCATCCAAGACTCCACTGCCCCCCACCCCTGCCTCGCCTCAGCAGGCCCCTTGCTGGCCAGCAGCCCAGCTGGTTCATGCTCGCTGCACGGCTTCTTCTACCTTGTAACATTCCAAACACCCTTCCCTTCCCGGCCCCAACACGCGCAATCCCCGTCCTCTCTCTTCCTCCCACTTCTCTGATTCAGCTGTCAAATGGTGACAGCAAAAAAGAAATGATTTACAATAGACACAGGGGTGCGCACACAGGAGGGGTGGTGGGGAGGGGGCTCGCCTCTGCTGCTGGCCCGTGGGGGAGGAGGGGTAGGATGAAGACCAGGATGACACTTTGGAGCTCCGGAGGCCTTGCGGGCCTGATGTTGCTCCTGGAAGGCGGGGAGGTGACCAGGCACGGCTCCTTTCTGAGCCCCTCCAGGGCCAGCTGGTCCAGGACCCTTCTTCACTCTGGGGAGTGGGTGGTTTCCCTGAAAGGAGGAGCTGGAGTAGCAGTCAGCCCTGGTACCCAGAACAGAGTGGAGGCGGGGGCAGGAGAGCCTGGGAATCCCTGGTAAATCTGTGGGAAGTGACCTGAGGCTGGCTTCTGCCTCAACCGCTCCCCCAAACCCACCAGTATCTCCACGAATGGATAGTGGGGCCCTGGGGATCAAAGAAGGGGGCAGGAAGGGATCAGAGAGAGGGCCACCCCCGCGGGGCCACACTGTTGATTGTTACCAAGAACAGGAAGCTAGGATACCACAGGGGTGGGGGGGAGGAAGCAGGCAAAGCCTTCCCCCCACGGGTCCGCCAGTGCCTCCAGGTTTCTACCAGGTTTCCAGGGGCTGGGCCTCATGCTGGGCCATGAGCAGACCCTCTACCTTCCCAAGGCTGGGCCCAGCAGCAGTCTGAGGAGCTGGAAGCTGATTTCTCGGGTGAAGAGCAAGGAAGCTGGGGGCCAGGAGATGGGAGAGGTAGTTGGAGGTGGGGGTGGGGGCAACGGCATTAGGCAAGACCCTGAGGATCTCTCAGTTCCCTTTGGGTGTGTGTGGGGTTGGGGGAATAGTCACTCCTTGCCTCCTGCCCCCTCTCTCCCTTCTGCTTAGAAATGCCTGGACATCCGTGGAGGTGTGGGGCTAGAGCTCAGGAGGGGCGAGCGTACCACCCACAAGCCTCAGGTGGGACAAGCTGCCCTGCAGCCGCTCCTCCCCAGACTGGCCAGGCTGCTGGAATGGGGGAAGGCCCGGAGTTCCCTCAGAGCGACTCCTCCGCCCCCAGAACCTTCCTCATTCCTGGGGTGGAACAGCCCCAGACAGCTCGCAAACCTTCGTCTCTCCAGTCGCTGATTCGCCTTCCGGAGTTGGCGTTTAGGTTCCGGCCACCCTTGACTCCAGAGAAAGCACAGCAAGAGTTGAAAGCCAGAAAGAGCCACATGCACTGAATCTAAGCCGTGGCACGTCGGCCGTGTGACTCTGGGTCCGTTACTGAACCTCCCTGAGGCTCAGTCTCCACATCAGGCTGCTCTCTTCCCAGGCAGAGGATCCTGGCCCCCCTCTGATCCGTCAAATGGGCCTGGACCTCTGAAGTGCTCGGGAGCTGTCAGCTGGAGAAGCCAGCCCGGCGAGGGGGCCGGTGGGGGGCATCATGTCTGGCAGGAGGATCCATGTCTCCTCTCTCCCAGACCCCCTGCCTCCTGACTGCTCCCTTTCTCCGGCTAGTCTGCAGGGACAGAGCTGCCTGGGCACATGCCCCCCTCGTCTCACCAGGCCCCGGTCCCAGGCCTGCCAGCCACAACTTGCTGTCCCCAGTGTCAGAAGCCCCTTGGAGGGGCAGCTGTGTCTGGAATTCCCTGAGGTTCTTGCTCCCCAGCAGTACCTGGGGAGCAAGCCAGGCTGCTGCCAGCCACAGCGTCAAAGGCTGCCACCCTGTAAAATTCTGAAAGGGAAGATCTTAGGCATGGGGCCTGCTGCTGGGGGCCAGGACTCTGGGGTCCCGCACATTCCACATGTCTTGCTCCCCTCCCTAGCCCTCTTCATTCCTCTCTCGAGAAGCCCTAGGCTCATAGGTCCTCCCCATCGCCCCCAAATCCTGGGCCAGCCTAGGCCTGTTTCTGCCCCAGTGTGACAGGCTCCTGCTTGCCCCTGGCTGTGTGGGGGAGACAGAGACGCAGTGAGCGAGGAGCTGGAAGGCCTCATCCAGGAGAAGCAGGGAGACACTGGAAGAGAGAGCCTGGGTGAGTGGGGCAGACTATGGCTGTTAGGCGGTGTGGCAGTGATCTGGGCCGCTGGTATGAAGTCTGAAGGAAGAGGGAGACCCACCGGGCCTGCCCCAGGGGCCCTGCCTCTGTGCTGGCCATCCCGGAAGCTCATCCCCCGCCCGACCCACTTTCCCTGACACCTTTTGGGGGGAGCTGTTGGTGAAGGGGACTTTCCCATACCCCACATCCCCTGGCCGAAGGACCAGTGATTCAGGCCAGCACCTGGGGAGCCAAGGCCAGCCTGCCTGGAGATCCAGGAAAGAGTCCCATTCTTTGCCAGCTTGCTGGAACTCAGGTCCCTTGTAGGAGGACTCTAGGAAGGAAGAGAGTCCCTCCCTCTCTCCCAAGGCCAGAGCTGGTGAGACGGACATCTATTGTACAACATGGTCCTTTCTTCCAGGGACCCTGCTGTCCCTCTCTCTGCTCCGTGATGTCCTTGGACACCCTCAGACACGCACGCACACAGGCACACGCCTCACCAGTCTGCTGCCCCCAGCCCCTTGCTGCCTTTCCACAGCCTGGTCAGAGGAATCCAGGTCTACCCCCTCCCTGGTGACCTTCCCAGGCCGTGGGAGGAAGGGCGGGAGACTTGGCTGTCCGGATCCATCCTACCCCTCTCCTGCCTGGTGATTATCTTCCCCTAGTGTGGGGGATGCCCAAGGCCTGGCTTCAGGCCGTGGGAGAGGAGGGGGAGGGCCGGAAGGGAGCTGTGCGGGACAGCGGTGAGGAGAGACCGGGCTGGCTCACATCTGGGACTCAGGATGCCTGGACCTGTCTCTGGCCCTCCTCTGCCTCCCAGCTGGCTCTCTCCAGAAGGAATCAGTAAGGTGCTTTGAGACCTCAGGAGGACCCCAGGGGTTCTCTAGGGAGAGGATGTGGGTTTGTCTGTGGGAGTGGTTGCCGGGCAGAAGACACAGCCCTTGTGGTACTTTTTTTGCTGAATGGAGATGCTGGGGGCTGGGGAGAATGCGCCTTATCTGTCAGATGCTTTCTACCCCCTCTGGAGCCCCCTCTTCCATCCGCAAGGCTGCAGGGGGCCTGGCAGGTGTGGCTTCTGTGGCCAGGTGCCTCCTCTGGGACTGTCCACGGACTAGCTGTGGAGTCTCGGCTGTTCCCAACAGGCCCCTCATTTGTGGGGACTCTCAGGCAGGGTCTAAGACCCTCCCCCCTTACCTGCAACCATGTTCTTACCACAGCTCTTGTACTTCGATTCTGAGTTAGGGCGTTTCCACCCCACTTCTCCCCTGTGCTGCTGCCAACTGAGACTCTGCTAGAAAGAGCAGAGTGAGGTGCCCCCCCCCCTTGAGGTGGGATGGGGGAGGGGGCAAGGGGAGGATGATTCCCCCACCTTTTGGCCAGACCAGGACCTTCTCCTTCTGTATCAGCTTCCCCAGTTGCTCTCTGCGCCCCCCTGCTCCCCTTTGAAAGAACACATGCGTACACACACACACACACACACACACACACTCACACGCAGCCTGGAAAATCTGATGAGTCTGCAGTGCTCAGTTTCCAGGCCCCTATCCAGAGGCCGGGTGGGTGGCTCTGAGGTTTGGGGCTGGGTGGAGTGGGGGGAGGGCAGGCAGCCCCTGGCTCTGAACTGAACTAGAGGGAGGCTGAACGGGTCTCTATGCAGGCCTGTTCTCCCTTCTGGGACTGCCCCCCCCCCCCCCCCGAGCCTGGCTCCCATGAAGGGGTCTTGGTGTTCAGTTTCTATACCTGCCTGTTTTCTGCGTACTCCCCCTCCCCACTTCCTGAGTTAGCGGCTGAGTCCTGGGCTTCTTTCCCAGGGCCCAGAGCCATTTCTTCCCCTTCTGTTGCCCCCCTCCCCTCCCCACCATCAGCTGTCTTGGGGTGGGGACACACGGGTGAGCAGTTCCAGGTGAGGAACTGGCTTTAGGCTGGCGTGAAGCAGCCTTGTTTCTAGGCCAAGCCTCAGGGAAGCTCCCTGGGCCTTCAGCTGCTTGCAGCCTGGTGGGGGTTTAGGGGGGGCAGGGGGATGGGGGGACATCACTGATGTAGGTAGAGGGGGTGGGCGAAGGAAGACAGCCTCGAGATTCGAGTAGCTCCTCAGAGAGTTCCAAGCTGAGAGGATCCCAGTTTGGGGGTAAGGAGCAGGATTTGCCTTCTGGGGCTGGGCTCTTCCCCTCTCTGGAGATCAGCCTTCTCATCTGGGCACTGGGGGTATGGGAGCAGACTGGTCCCAAGGGCCAGGTGGGCTCTTCTAGATCTGTGATCGCTGTGACTCAAGGCCTTCAGAACGTGCTCCCGCGCCTCTGTCCACAAGGCCATGTGCTGCATGGAGGCCCAGAACGGGACACATTCCCAGCTAGTCCATCCACTCCACGGTGACACACACCCACGCGGTGTCACCAGGATCCCTCCCTCCCCTCTAACTGAACACAAGCAGCCTCTCTCCCACACGTTGGTAGAGTCAATAGAAGCACACTCTTCTGGGGTCAGGGACTGGAGAGCTGGCTGCCTTTGCTCTGTGTGTCCACCGGCAAGGCCATCTCTTTTCTTGGTCTTTCCAGAGGCCTCCCTAGAAAGTCAAGGGCTGGAGGAGGGGTGGAGGCATGGGAGGCAGAAGGAGAGGCGGGCTTGTCTGCAGCCTGACAGGTGCAATCCCCTTCGACCTTCTGGGCCCTGGGGTCTTGCTCCCCTCACGGAATCTTGCCAAGGCTGGGCGGGGTGAGTGCTTAGGGTCTGGGTTGGGAGGCAGCCCCTTGCTTCTTGGCTGCCTGCTGCCTGCCTTCTGCCTGGAACTCGGCCTTCCCACCCTTGCCCGCCTGCCCGTCCACCCGCCAGCCAGCCAGCCAGCCAGCCAGCGGGGCAAGGGGAGGGTTGGGGGGACTGGCTCCTCCCCTGCTGCCTCTTAACTTTCCTTTACAGACATCGGGATGAGGCCCTCAATCCTTTTTGCTGCCTTCCTCTGGCTCCGGGGTCTCTTGGCCAAGGTATGGTGGCACTGGGGGTTGGGGGGTGGGTGGGGCCCTGTCCTCCGGGGCCTGTCCAGGCTCCCACCTCTCTTTGGGGCCCCACAGCTGGTCTGCATTAGGCAGAGCAGAGGCTGCTCCTTCGCAGCCGCTGGCTCGGAGGACAGCAAGAGCAAATTGCTTCTGCCTGCCCGGGCTGCCTCCCGAGCCTTGAGTGTGCCTAGGGATGATGTCCTTTTGGCTCTATCTGGGGGAGTGCCAGACAAGAGGACAGCCTTCTCTCTGATCCTGGCCCTGTCCCCCACTGGCTTTCACAGAGGCCTAGACCCCAGAGCCCTCTGCCCATCTCCTCTCCTCTCCTCCCTTGCTTCCTACAGGGAGATGAGTGTCTCACCCTGGCAGGGAGCCTGGACGGAGACAGTGGAGGTAGGTGTCTTCAACGGGGGAGGGGGGTCTGGGAGGTAGGGAGCGCGGGTGTAGGCTCGGTTTCTCAGTGACAGACTTGGCCTCTGTTCTGGCCCTTTTTTGCCTTCCCTCCTTCTTTAGAGGAGGAAGGGCATTGGGAGACTCTGAATGCACCCCCTTTTCCCCAGGACCACCTCTGAAAGTGAACGTCAGCAGCCTGGGGAGGCCTACTAGCCTCTTTCTGAGCTGGGCAGTCCCAGGGCCAGGCAAGTTGAGCCATGCCCTCCGCCTCACCCACCTGAGTCCCCTGGGCTCTCCAGAAGGGCCGCCGCTCCAGGCCCACACCAACGCATCCAGCTTTGAGTTCCGGGACCTGGTGCCAGGAAGTCGCTACCTGCTGGAAGTGACTGCCCTGCGACCTTGCGGACAGAATGCCACTGTCACCCTCACTGCCCGCACAGGTGTGTGGTCTTCAGGTTGGGGGGGTGCCCGGAGTGTGCAGGCATTGCCCGGGGTCCGAGCAGGAGGTTGCCGTCCTGGAGGGTTGGCCAGGGACAGGGTAGCCAAGGAGGACAACTTCTCTGAGGACCATGCCTGGTACAGTGACCAGGAGACCTGGTACAAGTGACCTTCTAGAAGCACTAGAAGCACAGGGGTGATGCCCCTTTGGCCCTGACCTTGGTGCTTCTCTCTACCTCTGATACAGCCCCCTCGACAGTCTGCAACCTGCGGCTCCACAGCCCTGGGAGCCCGTCCAGCCTCAAGGCCTCGTGGGGCGCTGCCTCTGGGGAGCGGGATGGCTACCAACTTCTCCTCTACCACCTAGAATCCCAGACGTTGGTGCGTAACATCTCCATGCCACCGGGCACCCCGTCCTACAATTTTAGCAACCTCCTTCCAGGTAGCGAGTATGTTCTAGAGGTTACCACCTGGGCTGGCAACCTCCAGGCAAAGACCAGCATCCGCCAGTGGACAGGTAAGGCAGGCACTTGGCAAGGCCCAGGTGGCAGCTGGTCTGGGAGTGGTGGGGGCCGTCCGGAGCCTCACAGGCCACCCGGTCCCCACATAGCTGGTGGGTGCCAGGATCCGACTCCAGGGCTCTTTCTCAAGCCTGGCTTTGCTCTCTCCGTCCTTCTTCCAGCCCCCCTGTCTCCTCCTGAGCTGGTGCTGCGAACCCTGAGCACCAGAGCCCTGCAAGCCTCCTGGAACGGCTCTGAGGGGGCTGCCTGGCTCCACCTAGTGCTCACGGACCTCCTGGGTGGCACCAACCTGACCTCCGTAGTCAGACGTGGCGTCTCCAATCACACCTTCTTTCACCTCTCTCCGGGCACCCCCTACGAGCTGACCCTCAGTGCCGTTGCCGGGCCCCAGCAGGTGGCGGGGCCCAATGCCACCCAGTGGACCTGTGAGTGCTTGGGAGGGACGCAGCAGAGGCTCCTTGGCTCTTCTCTGGCTGAGTGGGCAGGATACAACTGGTGGAGGGGGGTGCCTTTGGAATCCTGCAGGGAAGGGGTGAGGCTTGGAGGGAGCACCCCTCCTGCTGGCCAGTGGTGGGACCCACCGGAAGAAGCGAGGGTGGTGTCATCATTATCATCACTCGAGGCCTCCACATGGCAGCCACGGGGCTGGGCCCTTGCCGAGGTTCGTCTCGTTTGGTCCTCAAACCAATGGAGTCCTGTCACCCCCAGTGTATGGTAGAGGGAGCTGAGGTGCAGAGAGAAGGGGCCCAAGGTCAAGCAGCTGGTGAGCGGCCACACCAGCCTGAGCTGGGCTGGGTGCTCATGGAGCCCGCGTGGACGTCACCACGTTTTTGCTCTGAGAAGCCCCGTCTCGCAGTGGTTAAGAGTTGAGGAACCGCTCCACGGCGTGGGTTCCGAATTTCACTGGTGCCTCTCACTGGCTGGGGGGCTCTGGACACATGACTTACCTTCTCTGTGTTTCAATTTCTGTTTCTTTAAAGGGGGATGGTGATAATAGTGCCTCCTTCGTAGCGTTGCGGGGAGTTACACAGGAGACAGTGCATGGGGATCCTTAGACCCCTGCTGCCTGTGTCACACTTGGTCCCTTGATGTGTTGTTATTTCTGTGACTGTTGTCCGTGGCCAGATCCCAGAATTCACCCAGCACGGCACATGGCGGCTGCCTGCCTCTGGACGGGACAGTCTAGTGCAAACAGAAAGAGGCTGGCATGAGGAGGGGAAGATGTTTCTCACCCACCGTTTAGGTTTTTCTGCACATATTTGCTCCTTGTCCCCATAGATCCCTCTGCCCCTCTGGACCTGGTGCTCATTCCCCTGAGCTCCGTGCTCCGGGCAAGCTGGCAGGCAGGGCCTGGGGCCCGCGACGGCTACCTGCTCAGGCTAAGCGGGCAGGTGGAGAAGAACACCACTCGGGGCCCTGGAGCGCTCAACGCCACTTTCCCAGGGCCCCTGCCCGCTGGACACTACACTCTGGAGCTGGGGGCTCTGGCTGGTCCCTATGGTGCCTGGGCGCAGGCCAGTGCCTGGCTGCACGGTGAGTCTGGGCTGGTGGGGGCACCTGCGTGGAGAAGCAGCTGGGTCCTCACTGTCCAGGAACTGCATTCTCTGCAGGTTCTGCTGCCCAGCCCAGACAAAACAATGGTACCAGGCTGCAGCTGGATGGGCTGGCGGCCACCAGGGAGCCCAGGACACAGGCACCGCTCTACACCGAGGGAGCCTCAGGCCTCCTCGGAAACATCTCCGTGCCACCTGCTACTACCCGGCTCACTACTCAGAGCCTCCCAGACCATACCAGTGAGTGCCGGCCACTGTGTCCCCTGGCCCCCGGGGTGAGGCCTTGCGTTGGGGAGGGATATCTGGGTGGGGGGGGGAGGCTCAGGAGAGCTGGGGAGGGGCTTCACAGGGTCCCAGGCACTCTACAGCCCCCTGATCAAACTGCCCCTCTCTTCAGAGCCCCAGGCACCACAGTCCCTGGAGGTCACCGGCAGGGGCAGCCCCTCTGACCTGGCCATTGGTTGGGCCCCCGTACCAGGGCAGCAGGAAGGCTACAGGGTCACCTGGCAGCAGGAGGGCAGCCAGAGGTCACTGGGCAGTCTTGTCGACTTGGGACCAGATAGCTCCAGCCTGACTCTGAGGAGTCTAGTGCCCGGCTCCTGCTACACTGTGTCCGTGTGGACCTGGGCAGGGAACCTCAGCTCCAGCGTTCTGAGGGCCCGTGCCTGCACCCGTGAGTTCCCAGGGGTGGGGGCCCAGCTTCCTTTACTGTCTGCTCTTCTGTGTGCACGATCTGGATTTGGAGGGTCACAGGCCCATCCAAGGCGGGGGAAACCTTTTGTGAATCTGTTTGCAAGCGTTTTCCACCTCCTACCATCGGGTTGGCCAGCCAGCCATCACCCACCTATGCAACAAATATTTAGTGAGTGCTTCTCATGTTTTAGGTATGGGACTAGGTGCTGAGGCTAAAAGTCATGAGCAAGACAGTCTAGAAAGGAAGACTGACAAGTACACAGAGGATATATATAGGTTTATACACACATGCACATACATAACGTATACTATTTCATATACCGTGTAATAAATGTAAATGCGTGATAGCACTATGCACGGTGTATTTCAAACCGTATGCCAACCATTCTCATAGGTTAAAACTGATGACTATCAGGAATTTTATGTGGTTCAGTCTAATCTTTTAGGACTCACAAAAGGGAAACTTGCTTAGGGAGTCAAGGAAGGCTTCCTGGAGGAGGAGGAGGAGGAGGGTGAGCTGGGAAGACTTGGGTATGAGTCAGACAGACAAGGGCTTTCTGGAGAGGCTAAGCATGCACCAAGGCCCTCAGGAGAGGCGGTGTGGGGTGAGGGGGTGAGGGAGAGGAGGAGAAAGAGGGAGAGGGAAAGAGAATGAGCTTGTGGGTTGACCAGGTAAGCTGACCAGGGCCCTAAGGGGTTAAACAGGTGGGTGCTGGGCCTTGTGGGGACCCTGTGAACCAGACATCATACCCTCAAGAAGCTGACAGTGTGGGGAGGAGGTGGGGGCGCAGACATCAAGGCAGAGACCCGTGTTTTTCAAGTGGTTTTCTTTTTTCTTTCTTTTTCTTTTTTTTAAGATTTATTTATTTATAAGAGAGAGGCGGGGAGGAGCACAGGGGGAGGGGGGAGAGAATCTCAAACAGACTTTCTGCTCAGTGTGGAACCCAACATAGGGCTGGATCTCACAACCCTGAGATCATGACCTGAGCGGAAATCAAGAGGCAGAGGCTTAACCAACTGAGCCACCCAGGTGCCCCTCAAGTGGTTTTCTCTGGAAAGAATAGTGAGTGTGCTTGGAGCCCCATGGAAGCTGGATTTGTAGGCTGGCAGTGTTTGGGGCTCTGGTAGAGACCCAGGAAAAGGGTGCAGGTAATGGGGAAGGGGAGACGGGGGAGACAATGGCAGGGGATTTGGGTCATTCCAAATCCGTTTCTTCCTTGACCTTGCAGTCCCTGGTCCTCCTGCCAACCTGACCCTGGGCCTTGCCTCCTGGCCTCCTGCCCTGACGGCCTCCTGGAGCCCCCCACCAGGGGGCAGGGACGGCTTCCAGCTGTGGCTTTACCGCTTGAGGCCCCTGACTCTGGAAAGCAAGGAGACTCTGGCTCCAGAGGCTCAGAACTTCTCCTGGGCGCAGCTGCCCCCGGGCACCGAGTTCCTGGTTCAGCTGGTGACCCTGCGGGGTCCAGATGAGAGCAGCAGCGCCAATGCTACCGGCTGGACGCGTGAGTGCTGCCCACACACCCCTTCCTTCCTTGGCACTCTTGCTGGCTGGATTCCCTGGGAACTACGTGTTCTCCTTGATGTCTTTGTCATCTGTGGGCAGGCAGCTGGGGTGACGGTGGTTGTTCCCTGACCTCTAGACACCAGAGACCTCACATCCCTAACTGGAAAGCCCCAGGGCATCCTGAAAGGTGGGCAGAACCCAGGGTTTGCTCTTGTATGGCGGCCAGGGCAGCCACTCTCAGGCTCTCGAGTGGTCAGTGTGGGGGTGGGGACAAGTGGGGACCCAGCCAGGACCCAGCCTCGAGCCTGCCCTGGGGTGGGAGTGTTTGATAGCAACAGCAGTGGCTCAAGTTCCCGGGGCCCTTTGCTCAGTGTTCTTGTGTTCTCTCATTTCCCCTTCATGATGACCAGCTTAGCTGATGGATGCTATGGCTTTGTCCATTTCACAGATGAGAAATTGAGGCACAGATAAGCCAAGTAACTTGTCCTGGGTTCCTCAGCCCTAAGTGGGGAGTTGCGATTCCATTTCCAACACTGTGATCTAGGATCTGTGCTCCTTGCCACATCCTAACCTCCAGAGGTGGGGGGAGGGTGCCGGCACTGGAAATGGTCGAGCATGGGACACGCTGTGCCTCTCCTTTACCCCTGAAGCCTCCAGAGCCACAGAGCTGGGTTTGGAAGCTCCTTCTCACACTGGCTGGGCTCCTCTTGTTTTTTCTGCTTGCCGTGTTCTTGCTGGAGCCCTTCCCCCACCTTCAGCATCATCCTTCTCCAGTGCGGTGACTCCCCCACCCCCAGCCCTGCCCCCCTGATTCCTCCCAGGGACCGTGTGACCTCAGACAGGCCCGAGAAAAAGCTGGAAAGAGCTCTGGCCTAGGAGGCAGGAGACCTGGGTGCTAGCTGTGCCTCAGTCCCCAGAGCAAACCTCGTTCCTCTCTGAGCCTCAGTTTCCCCCAGTTGCAAAGGAGGTATTGACAAGGTGACTGGGCCTTCTGTGACTCCAGGGCTTGGGTGAAGGGGTGCTGCTTGGGCGCCCCAGCCATTGCCTGACCTTGAGAACCTGCCCAGTCACATGGGGGTCTTTGAAAGCAGCTTGGGTACAGGTGAGCTTGTGCACGGCTGTTGGGGACGAGCAGTGAGCCCTGATGTCGTGCTGCTTCTGTCGGGGAGAATCTAGGGCTCATTTGACCCCCCCGAGCTGCTGCTTCCCCACTGGGAAGGATGGAGGGACACCCAAGGGAGAAGGCAGCCAGAGATTTGGTTTGCTTTCTTCTTCTTTTTATTATTATTATTATTATTATTATTATTATTATTATTATTATTTAAAGATTTTATTTATTTGAGAGAGAGAGAGCAAGCGCACGAGTAGGGGGGAGAGGGAGAAGCAGACTCCCTGCTGAGCAGGGAGCCTGACTCTGGGCTCGATCTCAGGACCCTGGGATCATGACCCTAGCCGAAAGCAGATGCTTCACCGACCGAGCCCCCCGGGCGCCCTTGGTGTGCATTCTCCTGCATTCATTTCCCAGGCCTGCCGGCACAAAGCACCCAGGCCGGAGGCTTCAGTCGCAGAAATGTATTGTCTCACAGCTCTGGAGGCAAGAAGTCTGAGTTCAAAGTGTGGGCAAGATTGGTTTCTTCTGAGGCCTTGAGGGAAGGATCGGTCCCAGACCTCTCTCCTTGGCTTGCAGATGGCCGTCTTCTCCCTGTGTCTTCCCATGCTCTCCCCTCTGCGCGTGGGTGCGTCCAGATTTCCTCTTCTTACGAGGACATGGGTCATGTTGGATGAGGGTTCTGCCCTCGTGACCACATTTTACTTAATGACCTCTTTGAAGACCTTTTCCCCCCAAACAGTCATAGTCTGAGGTCTTGGGGGTTGGGACCTCAGCATGAAGGCCCATAACACCTTTCTTCTCCTCAACCTTCCCATATCTTGCTCTCCCCACAGCCCCCCTCGCCCCCCCTCTGGTAAATGTGATCACTGAAGGTCCCACCCAGCTCCGGGCATCCTGGGTCCATGCTCCCGGGGCGCAAGACGGCTACCAGGTGACTCTGTACCAGGCAGGTGCCCAGGCAGGCACCAGCCCCGTGGGAGCTCAGGTGGACAGCACCAGCTTCTCCGCTCTGACCCCGGGCACTCAGTACGAGGTGGAGGTTATCTCGAAAGCTGGGCCCCTGCACTCGGCAGCAGCCAACGCCTCCGGCTGGACCTGTGAGTGGGGGCTGGAGAGGTGGGCAGGGCTGCCTCTGAGACCCCCAGGTTCTTTGCTCAGTAGTACCTTCGCCCCCGCGTTCGCTCCTTTTCCCAAACTCCACACCCGAGGGCCCCGCCTGGGGTCGGCGCATCTGTGGCCTCGTGCGCTGGGCCCTCGGCAGCCCGGCTCACCTGCTCCCCTTCCCTCCACAGCCCCGCTCACGCCCAATGAGCTGTTGGTGTCGATGCAGGCGGGCAGTGCCGTCATCAGCCTGGCCTGGGCCGGTGGCCCCCTGGGCCACGGGGTGTGCCATGCCCAACTCTCAGAGACTGGGCACCTCTCCTGGGAGCAGCCCCTGCGGCTCGGCCAGGCCCGCCTCGTTCTGCGGGACCTCACACCCGGACGCAATCTCTCCCTGTCAGTGCTGTGCCGGGCGGGGCCGCTGCGGGCTTCCACTCACCCCGTGGTGCTGCCTGTTGGTATGTTGGTGTCTGCTGGGGGACAGGGAAGGGGCCCTGAGTGGCAGGGTCTGGTCCAGGTTGTAGCACTGCCCGTCCCGCTCCTCCCATGTGGGTGCTTACCCACCCCTGCCCCGGGGATATGCTTGCTAGGCTTCTCCAGACGGGCAGTGATGTCCAAAGGAGAAGTTGTTTCTCACGTGGCCGGGGCCCCTTTCTGTGGACATAAATGCCCCGTCCCTTTACATCTGCTGGTTTGAGAGCTGCTGACCCAGACGCCAGCCTCCTGGGGTGTACCGACGCCCGCACGACACAGACGCTTCGATTCCCGCAGAGCCTGGCCCTGTGGAGGATGTGCGGTGTCAGCCCGAGGCCACGCGCCTGGCCCTGAGCTGGATGGTGCCCTCGGGGGACGTGGACGTCTGTCTGGTGGCGGCAGAGCAGCTGGCAGCAGGAGGGAGTGCTCACCTCGTCTTCCAGGCCAACACCTCGGGGGACTCTCTCCTCTTGCCCAGCCTGGTGCCTGCCACTTCCTATCGCCTCAGCCTCGCCGTGCTGGGCAGGAACGGTCTGTGGAGTCGGGGGGTCACCCTGGTGTGCGCCACTTCCGCGGAGGGTAAGCACCTCCCGGCCTGGGGAGCCCCTCTGCTCCCTTAGCCCCCCTCCAGCATTGCCCACGGGGTTCTCACTGCCTGGCTCTCACCGCCGGGGACTCTCCCTGTTCCCCAGCCCCCAAGACTTTCTTTGGCCCTGATCCATGTACCTTATGCTATCGAGCCTCCTTGGCCTGGGCGGGTGGGTTCCCAGCTCTTACTTAGTTGTACCCAACAGGCCCTAGCTGCCAGGCGTTGTAAGAGGTGCTGGGGATGTGACCGCACTGTCCTTGCCCTTGGCCCCTGGCACCCAGTTAGGACCTCACTCTTGCCCTCACCATCCCCAGGCTGGCACCCCCCGGACTTAGCAGCAGCCCCCGAGCTGGAGCCAGAGGCGGGGATGGGGGTGATGATCACACGGGGTATGTTTGGCAAGGACGATGGGCAGATCCAGTGGTACGGCATCATTGCTACTACCAACATGTCACGTGAGTCCTGGGCCTGGAGGGGACGGGGAGACCCTGGCTACTGCCCAGCATGGGATGGGCGAGGGGGCTCCAGACACTGGACTGGTAAGATGCAATGTCTGAGGCTGGCATGAGCGCTGGGGCAGGGAGGGAGACCAGAACATTCTTGAAGATAAGGCTGATGTTGTGCTGTGTGTGGTGGGAATATGCTAGAGAAATGGGGTAGCTGCAGGGAGAGTGGCTTCAGCCCCACTGCTGACTCTGCTCTGCCCCTTTCCTGTTCCTCTGCAGTGGTTCGGCCTCCCCAGGAAGCCATCAACCACACGTGGTACGACCACTACTATGGAGGACGTGACTCCTACCTGGCCATCCTGCTTCCCAACCCCTTCTACCCGGGGCCCTGGGCTGTGCCGAGATCCTGGATGGTGCCTATGGGTACAGAGGACTGTGGCCAGACCCAGGAGATATGTAACGGGCAACTCAAGCCGGGTTCCCAGTATAGGTGAGGGCTAAGACTGACGGGAGGGGGGGCCCTGGTGAGTTTCACTTGCGGGTTGTTTGTACATTCTCTCCACAAAAGATCCGGACTGACTTGCAAAGAGAAAGCATTTGCTGGTCCATAAGGGTCCATAGAGTTATTTGACTGGGCTTCCTGGTAGGGGAGGCAAAAAAGAGAACACCCATCTGTTACATGGTTCTTTTTTTTTTTTTTTTTTTTTTTTTTCAGAAAAAAAGTGTGGGGGGGAATGGATTGTTTCAGCTTGCCAAGGCTATAGTAGGTACCTATTTCTGGGGCTTCTTGCTGTCAGAACAGGGTGGGGAAGATGGAAGAGAAGTTGGGGTGGCTTGTTCTAAAGTTACAGATAGCATAACGCATAGCGTCTTAGCAGGTGAGAGGGGCTCTCACTATTGGAGCGTCTCTTGCTCATGACTCAGTTTCTTTTTTTTTTCTTTTTTTAAAGATTTTATTTATTTATTTACAGAGAGAGAGACAGCAAATGAGACAGGGAACATGAGCTGGGAGAGTGGGAGAGGAGGAAGCAGGCTCCCAGTTGAGCAGGGAGCCTGATGTGGGGCTCCATCCCAGAACCCCAGGGGTGGGACCACGCCCTGAGCTGAAGGCAAACGCTTAACGACTGAGCCACCCAGGCACCCCATGACTCAGTTTCTTGGAAAGGGCTTTGCCCTCTTTGCCCCTTCCCAACAGAGGGTCCTGTTTCTCTGCCCCAGGTTCAGTGTTGTGGCTTTTACCAGATACAGCCCTCCTGAGACCATTATCTCCTTCTCGGCCTTCTCAGGTAGGGTGGGCACTGGGCTAGGGTTCCAGCTGGGCCCTGGGGGAGGGGAAGAGTGCTGGGACCCTCCCCCCTTCTGAGTCTTATCCCCAACCAGCAGCAGGAGGGATTGAGCTTAGACTCCAGGGAGAGCACGTCCTGCCCAGCAGAGCTGGGAGACCCAGAGCCAGTGATAGAGGGGCTCCCGGCACCAGACGTGGTGGCCTGGGTGGTGGGTGGGCTGAGGCGGGTGTCGGAGAGTCAGAGGCATTAGTGAAATGGTGTGTCACTCCCCACGATCACACTACCTGCCTGCACTACCCTTCTCTGTGCTGCGGCTCCCAGACCATCGGGGTTCTAGAACAGTCCAACAGTCTAGAACTGTCCAATAGAAACGTAAAGCAAGTCCCAAGTGTGAGCGGTAGATGTCACTCAATATTCCTCAGTAGCTATAGGAGACAGGTAAAAATAAACCGGTGAAACTAATTTTAGTAACCTTTTATTTAAACGAAGATATTAAAAATATTATCATATCCACATGGGATCAATTTAAAAATTATTAATGAGACATTTTACATTCTTTTTTATTACTACGTCTTTGAAATCCTGTGTATTTATGGTGAATCTGAATTTGCAGCAGCCGTATTTCAAGCACTCAGTAGCTCCCTGTGGCTAATAGCTACCATATCCGTATTGGGCAGTGCAGTTCTAGAAGGTCCTCCCCCTCTTCTTTTCTTTGAGGGTGTCAGGGAGGGGAGTAGAGTCCCTGGGGGCATTCTCGGGAGCCAGGGGCACGGAAAGCTGGCTGGGCCCTCTGGGTTCCCAGGCAGGTGGTCCTGCTGGCAGCCATCTCTGGCCCTGGGTTGGAATTTGGGACTTTGGAGGTGGGTTGTCACCGTGCCCTCCACCCAGAGGGTTTCAAGTCCAGGACAGGTTGGTGTGTCCTCCACAGGGGGACAAGGGCTCCTCTAGTCCACCCTTCCTTTGCCCTTCCTAGAGCCCCGGGCCAGCATCCCCAGGGCAGCCATGCCCCTCCCCGCAGCGGCGGGCATCATGGGGGGCTGTGTCCTCACCGTCTGTGCCGTGCTGGGTCTGCTGTGCTGGAGGAGGGTGAAGGGGCAGAGGTGAGTGCGAGGCCAGGCCGGGGCCAGCGTGGCTAGGGGAGGAGTGGCATCTTCCCCAAGAGGCTCCCCATGCCCCTGCCCCCTTGGGCTCGCTCCCACGTGCCCCTTCATCCTTTGCAGGGCAGAGAAGAATCGGTTTTCCCAAGAGCTGACAGCTTTTAACCTGCGGTGAGGACACCTTCCCGGCTTCCCTCGCGGCGTGCTGGGCCGTGTGGGCCTGCCTTGTGCGGGCCACGGCGGCCGTGCCCCCAGTCTCCCTGGCAGCCCGGCCCTCTGGGACTGTGTCCCTCCCCGGTCACCTCACACCTCTGTCACACTTTCACAACCCTGTCCGACCCCAGAGCTCTCTGGCTCCTCTCTGCCCATTCAGCCGCCGCCTCCCCGTCCAAATTCACCTTCTCCGGGGCTGCCCTTATCCCCGACAAACCACTTGGATGATATGGGGCCGAATATCTTTCCTTCCTTCTCTCGGGCTGTTAGATCTGTCACTCTATGCTCTGTCCCTCCTGTGCTCCCTCACACTGACTTCACCTTGAACCCACGTCAGGG
Source organism: Ursus arctos (assembly GCF_023065955.2). NCBI lineage: Eukaryota > Metazoa > Chordata > Mammalia > Carnivora > Ursidae > Ursus > Ursus arctos. The sequence continues at coordinate 38,619,830 of NW_026622874.1, forward strand.
AGCATCGGCTGTGCACAGAAGCCATCCTCAGCCCCAGTGACGGGTCTGAAAGCCTCGCGGGCACCTTCACGAGTCGTGCCTGACTGCCCTGCCCCCCTCCCACCGTCCCCTTGTCTGTCTGTCTGCACTGGGGGCCGGCAGCCCCGCCGTGCATGAGCAGTGCTCAGAATGCAGGCCAGCCGGCTCTGGGGGTGGGGTCGGGTGTAGGGGCGTGGGGCCCAGGTCTGTCTGTCCTCGTGCTCCCCGGGGGACCAGGTGGAGCTGCCGGGACTGAGGTCCGCCGCTCTGTGCCCACGACCCACTGAGCTCAGGGCGGGGCTCTGCCGTGGGCCTACCCCCGCCCTCTCCCACCAGGCGGACCCACCGGCCCATCCCGATTCAGAGCTTCCGGCAGAGCTATGAGGCCAAGAGTGCACACGCACACCAGGCTTTCTTTCAGGAGTTCGAGGTGAGGCCTCTACCGCCCTCGGGCTCAGAGCAGAGAGGACCTGGGGCCTCTAGGTCGGGCTGGCCCCGCCCTGCCGTCTGGGGCGGGAGCTCCCAGCGGTGCACACCCACCCGCATCCCTCTCCTGGGCCCGGTCTGCTTCAGCAGCTGGCACCTGCTCCCCAATCTGCAGGAGCTGAAGGAGGTGGGCAAGGAGCAGCCCAGGCTGGAGGCGGAGCACCCGGCCAATGCCGCCAAGAACCGATACCCGCACGTGCTACCCTGTGAGCACTGGGGGCAGGGCGGCGGGCGTGGGCAGGGGGGCTGCGTGTCCACCGGGCGCCGGACGCTCAGTTGTTCTCTCTGCAGATGACCACTCCCGGGTCAGGCTGACCCCGCTGGACGGAGAGCCCCACTCCGACTACATCAATGCCAACTTCATCCCAGTAAGGGCCTCCTGCGGGGCAGTCTGGGGGGGGTGTCTGCTTGGGAGACGGGCCCCTTTGCAGGACATGCTGTCCTACCCTAGCTCTAGCACTTGTCCCTGAAGATCACCAGCTTGTGTTCCTCTAGGTCAGTCCAGCAGGTATTTGTTGAGGGCCTACTGTGTGCCAGGCACTGTGCTCGGCCTGCAGGAGGCAGAGTTAGCTACCTGTATTCTCACCTTCGAATGAGCACACCGAGTGTGCATGTGTGTGTGTGTGCGCGTGCACATGCATGCATTGCATGAGTGTGTCACATCTATTGCTCAGTGTGACAAGTGTCATATTAAGGGAACAAACATGGTACTCAGAGCTCATGGAGAAAGGAGAAATTAAGTCTACCTCAGGAATCAAGAAAGGCTTCCTGGAGGAGGGGACGTGTACTTGCTTGAAGAATGAGTAGAGTTTTGATAAGAGAAGAAAGAGGGGAAGGGCATTCTGGCTGGCAAGAACAGCCAGAGAACAGCTGGGTGGGAGCGCACAGGCGGTGTGTGGGGCTGCGGTTGCCCGGTGCTGGCAGATGAGACAGGAAAGGAAGATTGGGTCTGGATGAAGGAGAGGCTTGATTGTTAAGCTAAGGGCTTTGGATTTTACTTGGAGGGCAATGGGGAGCCATGGAAGAATTTTGAGCATGGAAGAAACATGGAGTTTGGGTTGAGAGAGGGGTTGGTGGAGAGGCTGGACTGGGGACACTACTTCTGGCATGGGAGGACCTTGCTATTTTCATGTAGGTTTTTCTGGCTCCTTCAAGGTCACCCTGGGGCGGTGGTGGTGGTGTCTCTGAAGCTGCCCCTCCTGATTTGAATTCTTGGTGCACACGGTGTGTTCATGTGTTTGCACACATGTAGGCACGGTATTCTCACTCCTGGAGATCATGCGTGCGACATTCACTGCTGTGTGCTTGGTGGGGTCTGGGGGCCAAGGGGTCTCCCGAGTAACACGTTCCTGTCTTCCATCCTCACAGGGCTACAGCCACCCACAGGAATTTATTGCCACCCAGGGGCCTCTCAAGAAAACTCTGGAGGACTTCTGGCGGCTTGTGTGGGAGCAGCAAGTTCACATCATTGTCATGCTGACTGTGGGCATGGAGAATGGAAGGGTGAGCATGCCCTGCAGTTTCCCAGAATGGCCACAAGGTGGCACACGTTCTCCTTACAGGAACGGCCCCCTTGCTGTCTTAGTCTTAGGTCTGGGAAGGTGGGTCAGGCAGGAGGGAGGCCAGTCAGGCCAGGAGGTTGGTGGGGGTCCCCAGGGCCACACAGAAGGGGGAGACGGGAAGAAGGACTAGGTACTTAAGCTCCCAGGTTGACTCCGTTTCCTCTGACCTCAGCTGTTCCTCAGTGTCTCTGCTTGCTCTTGCTCTAGGCAGAGGGGCAAAAGTGTTAGGAGAAAGAATGGGGTATAGATGCCCAGGGTGGGCATGAAAGATAAGGCATTCTGCATCCTTTCTTTCAACAAGCCTGGTGGATGTCTCCTCCGTGCGTTGCTCAATGCAGGGCCCTGGGACAGAGAGAACACCTGCTGGGTTTTTCCTCCAGCTGACACAGTGAGGCAAGGCCAGGCAGCCCTAAATAAAGCCACCTGGTTTTGCAGAGGAGCCCAGCAGCTGCCCTGAAGTCCTAAGGATCGTATGAGAGGTGTGGGGGTGATGGTGCCGGAGGCCAGCCAGAGGAGAGAGGCTTCTGGACGAGGTAGCCATGGAGCTGGGTTGGTACAGAGAGCAGAATTTCAGCAGGGTAGCAGAGACCAGAAAGATGGGTGGGAAGGTTGTCTGGATAAACCAGGGGGTGGCAGTGATGGGGCTGGGCGCACAGCCACCCCCTCTGCTCTGACCCTCTGACCCTAGGTGCTGTGTGAGCATTACTGGCCATCAGACCCTACCCCCGTCACCCATGGTCACGTCACGGTCCACCTGCTGGCCGAGGAGCCTGAGGATGAGTGGACCAAGCGGGAATTCCAGCTGCAGCACGTGCGTGCCCCAGGGCACAGGGTGGGCGGGCACTGGAGCGAGGCTCTGAGAAGGTTGACTCACCTCTAGGTCCCCTGGCTGCGTCCTTCTGAAAATTGCAAGCACTCAGCTGCCATCCAGGGAAGTTGGTTAAGGAGGGGATAGGGAGGCACAGGGAAGTTAAAGTTTTCTCCAAAGCTGCACAGTGTGTCAAAGGTCGAGCACGGTGAAGCCATGGTTTCTGCCCTGCCCTGCCCTCAGCTCAGGACTTCCTGCCTCAGCCCACACCCCACGTGCCCATCTGCCTTGCCAGGCTGAGACAAGGGCAGACCGAGGCAGGAAAGCCAGGGACCGGCATCACCCCTCTGCCTGGGCACCCCCGAGAGGCTGGAGAAGGAAGGGGGCAAGAGAAGCATCAGGTCTGAGGGGAAGGCATAGCCGCCACCCTGCGGAGGGGGCAGGCCTCAGCCACCCTGCCCTGGGGATCTGGAGGAGAAAGCTGAGGGCTGAGCAGAGGGACACCAGGGTCAGGTCCCTGCTCCCGTCCCGCCCCTTGTCAGGTGGCCCAGCCGCAGCGGCGGAGGGTGAAACAGCTGCAGTTCACCACCTGGCCTGACCACAGCATCCCCGAGGCTCCCGGCTCCCTGCTCGCCTTCGTGGAGCTGGTACGGGAGCAGGCGAGGGCCACCCAGGGCGCCGGCCCCGTCCTGGTGCACTGCAGGTGAGCGCAGGGGGGCCGGGGAGGGGGGCCGTCTCGGGCCGTGGCCGCCCCTCCTCCCGCTCAGCCCCGGGGCTGTCCCCACAGCGCGGGGGTGGGCCGCACGGGCACCTTCGTGGCCCTGTCGCGGCTGCTGCAGCAGCTGGAGGAGGAGCAGGCGGTGGATGTGTTCAACGCCGTGTACGCGCTGCGGCTGTACCGGCCCCTCATGATCCAGACCCCGGTGAGGCCTCCGCAGGCGGGGCGCGGCTGCCAGGCACCTGAAGGGGTGGGCGGGAGGTGGGTGGCCGTGGGGTCACAGGGTCCGCAGGGGCCAGGAAAGGGACATCTCAGGGGCACACACAGGGGACCTGGGGCGGGGGAGGGGCTCGGACATGTCCCCCTCCTATCTGGGCTTCTGTCTCCCTTTCTGTCAAAGGAGAGGTGGGACAGGCCCCTGCCAGCTTTGACACGTGCGGTGGCATGGGCAAGGTTCCCAAAAGGCCCGCCCTCCTCACCCCATCCCTGCCTTGCTGGTTGGAGCCTGCAAAATCTCCCTGCTGGGCCATACTCCCTTAGCCGACTGACCCCTCCTCCTCCTGCCAGAGCCAATACATCTTCCTGCACAGCTGCCTCCTGAACAAGATTCTGGAAGGGCCCTCTGACACTTTTGAGTGAGTCACAGCTCCCCTGGGGCCCTTGTGGGGTGGGGGCGCAGGTTCCCTGTGCCCTCCCACCAACAGGCCCCTGATCCTGTCCATGGGCAGAGCTGAGAAGACTAGAAGCGGGAGCTGGGGGACCCCGAGTGCCTTCTCCCCTCTCCGCCCCTCCCCCAGGTCCCAGCCCATCTCCGTGACGAACTTTGCACAGGCCTGCGCCAGGAGGGCGGCCAATGCCAACGCTGGCTTCTTGAAGGAGTACAAGGTGTGTTTCAGACCGGGGAGTGGCCACTGGGGGTGCTGTCCCTGCCCAACCAGCACTTCTGTGGGCTCTGTCCCGCTGAGCCTCCTAAGGTCCATCTTCACCCCCCCAGCTGCTGCTCCAGGCCATCAAGGACGTGACTGACTCTTCAGCGCCCCCTCCTGGCTATGAGAAGGACAGCATGGTCTCCTGTGAGTGCCCGTGGTCGAGGCGGTGGGCCCCGACACCTGGCCTGGGTGAAGGGCTTCTGGCAGCCTCACCCTCCCCATCTTCCCTCAGACGACTATTCTCAAGTGCAGTTTTCTCCGATGGAGGACAGCCCCCCTAATGAGATGCTCGAAGCCTGGCTCTTCCCGGTGAGATGATGCCCTATTACTTGCCCTCTCTGATCATTTGTGCTTCTTAGGCTGGAGCTGGTCTTTCTGGGGGCCGTAGAGCTCAGATGGGCAGGGGGCACCCACAGTCCCTGGGAGCCAATGACGTGTGCTCTGCAGGGTGGGCCTTCTGGCCATGACCACGTTGTGCTGACTGGCCCCGCAGGGCCTGAGGAGCTCTGGGAGCTGGTGTGGGAGCACGAGGCCCAGGTGCTGGTCTCCCTGTGCCCGCCTGACACCTGGGAGAAGGTGAGGGGCGGCAGAGAGACGGAGGGGGGGAAGCCTCAGGTGTTGGGGCCGGGCTGGGGGTGCTTGTGGTATGGCCTGTGACCAGGGTGTGGGTGGAGAGTTTGGGAAGCCGCCTGAGCAGCCCTGACTTGGTCCCAGTCACAGGAGTTCTGGCCAACGGAGACGCGGCCTGTTGTCACAAGCATGGTGACAGTGCACTGGATGGCCGAGAGCAGCACAGCAGGCTGGCCCTGTACCCTCCTGAGGGTCACACACGTAGGTGTCGGGGCCGCAGGGTGCGGGGCAGTGGGCTGTGGGGAGAAGTGTCCTGTGCTGGGTTCCCTCTGCTCCTCCTGGGCACCGGTGCCGATGGCTTTGCCCCCAGGGGAAGAGCAGGAAGGAAAGGCAGGTGCAGAGACTGCTATTCCCGTGCTGGGAGCCAGGGCACGAGCTCCCGGCCACCACCCTGCTACCCTTCTTGGCTGCCGTGGGCCGGTGCTGCTCTCGGGACAAGACGAAGCCAGGCACACTGCTCAGCCATTCCAGGTGCTGCTGGACAAAGAAAGGGCTGGGGGGAGGGGTGCCCGGACCCCCTCACGGCCTCTGTGGCAGGCCGTCACATCTCACCAAGCCCTGCTGGGGTCATGGGTCCAAAGGACACAGTCTCCCAGTGCTCGCATCTCCTTGCTCTGCCCTGGTATCTCTGGGGAATTTACCCCCTCCTGCCTCGGGCCCCAGGGGGCAGGCCCCAGCAGGTGCCCGGTGTCCCTTCCCATTCCCCAGGCCAGGGTTGGGTTTCCCCATATACCTGGATACCCCAGCCTTCTCTGCCCCTCTGCCCCCCCAACCCTGGTACCCCATCCAACTGGAGGTCAATTGCAGCAGGGGTGTGGCCCAGCTGGGCACCTTCCTGGCCATGGACCAGCTGCTGCAGCAGGCAGGGGCCGAGTGCACCGTGGACATCTTTAACGTGGCCTTGCAGCAGTCACAGGCCTGTGGCCTCATGACCCCAACGCTGGTGAGAGGCCACCAGGGCTCCATTGTGGGAAGAGGCGAGGGGGCAGGGAAGGTTCTAGGAGCCACCACTAGGCGGCACTCTTTGGGCAGCCACTAGGTGGTGCTGGGGACCACGATGCTGCCAGATGGACCGCTGAGGGTGGGGAGATACCAGAGAGCCTTTCCGCGGCAGATGTGGGCAGGCAGGGTGAAGCTCCCTCCCGCGTCTGCCCCCAGGAGCAGTATATATACCTCTACACCTGTCTGAACAGCGCGCTCGCGGATGGGCTGCCTTGAGTCGGCACTGGTCACCGTGCCTGTGCAGGAGCAGAAGCCGTGGGCCCGGCTGGGCAGTGACAATCAGCCTCAGCAAGGCCGCTGGGGCCTGGCTTCCCTGGGAGGGCAGCCTGCACACTGGGCCCTGTGTTGTGAAGCGGCAGAATTGAGGAATAAAGAATGTGGTCAAGCCTGAGACTGAGTGTGTTTTGTCCGTCCACCCTCCATGGAGGAAAGAAATGGCCTCAAAGATTTGCACGACCTGGGGCCCAATGCCAGGGCCTGGTGGGCAACCCTGAGCAGGGGTTAGGGCCGAAGTGGCTGACCCACAGCCTGCACGCTGACGGGGAGCAGCTTCTGATGCCCCATCGTCCAGTTTTCCAGGGGCCTCAGACTTTGGTCTCTAGTGTCTCGGGGTGCCACGATTGAGTCCCAGTTACTCAGGGTTCTCCTGCCCCACCTCCCACCCCTGTACGCAGTACGACCAATCCTGTTCCCTTCTCCTTGAGTTCGCTTGCCTTCTCCTGCCATCCCTAGTCGTCTCTACCTGCCAGTGTCCCCAGGGTCCTCCTCAGCCACCGTCCGCTGCCCCACGAGGGTGCAGGCCCCGCAGCCACACCGACGTGCAGGGCAGGAACTGGGGGCTTTGCTGCTCCGTGGGAGGCTGTTGCTGAGGCCAGAGTGGCCAAGTTTGCTCCTTCACGCCCCCCTTGCTCCCCTCCGCCACAGGAGGAAGGGAGGAGAGAGAGCAGTGAGGGAATTTTGGAGGCAAGGAAAACCAGGGGAGAAACAGAAAACAGGGTGGGGTTGAGGACCCAGGAGAAAGCAGGCCATCCCACTGCACACCATGGAACATAATATGGCCTCATGAGCTCCTGTCTGACTCCCTGATTAGACTGCACAGTTTCGCATGGCAAGGTGCCTGATGCTTGACACCAATTGTCCCTGGTGGAGGGCCCTGGGGGGGGCACACAGAGAGCCTGGACAAATCAGAGCAGGAGGCCCTGAAATGCAGTTAGATCCCCAAATGGAAGAGGAGGCAGAGGTCTCACTGGCCAGTCTGAGTTCCTAGTAAAGTACAAGGGGTCGGGGTCAGAGACAGCCTTTGTCAGGCCTGGTTGGAGAAGGGGAACAGAGGTAGGGCTCTCTGCTCCATCAGGAGCTTTCCCAGGATGAGGTTAGACTCTGGTGCTCCCTCCAGGGGGAATGGATGTCACGGCCTCTTCTAAACTATGTTTATCAGGAGTCCCAGAGGTTGGCCCCATTATGACCCTCAAATTGGCAGGCTGGAGACTAGCTCTGAGCCCCCCAAGCCCTCCATGAAGGAGGTTGAAACAGGCTCAACCATGGTTTTTCCAGCCTGGGCCCCTCACACTGGAGCAGCGGGAGCTGCAAACAGGCAGGGGAATGGAGCCAAGCTGTGGATGAGTGAGGCTGAAAACAGGCTGATCTGGGAAGGCAGGGGCGGCTTCTGTTTGTGGGTCTTTTCCGGTAATGGGAGCCGGCATCATGTGTGCAGGACCTTCTCTGGCTTTCCTAGGTGGCTCAACTACATTCAGGGCCATGGCCCCAACTAGAGCCTGGGGTCAGGGTCTGCCGGCTGACCTGGGGACCTGGGAGGTTAGCAGCAGTGGCAGAGAACGGGGTTGGGGGGGTGGATGATGTGAGGTATGGAGGGGTCTGGAGGTATGGGGTGGAAGGAATAGTGGCTGCCTCTGAGTCTCCAGGCTTTGGGTATACACTCTGGATGGACCATGGGAAGATAGAGCCCAAATGGGAGACAGAACAGTCTCTAGCTCGGCGCTGGAGTTTGGCTCAGCGTGGGAGAGACCAGAGAAAACAAAAGGCTACATGAAAGAAGCACAGCCAGCCCAATCTGGTCTAAGAGTAGGGACTTGATGCCAGCCTTAGCCACCGTCTGCCCTGCCCCTCCGGACCCTGGGATGGGCCAGAAGAACCCTGGGATTCCAGCCTCCGGCTGGCTGGGCTGCAGCTGCAGTACTGGGCTCCAGGGGGCGCCAATCTGCTGACTTTCAGGACGCCTCCGAGAGCCCAGCTGGCTCAGTCTCTCAGTCTGTCTACCTAGCTTGGTCCCCCACAGGATCAAGGTGATCCCAGGGCCTTAGACCTGACTGGGGCTGCATGCATGCAAAGCATTCAGTGGGTGGAAATCCGCACCCGTTTCTTTGGTGGCGGGCCGGCTGCTCTTTCCTCTTTGCGCACTGCCCCCATCCTTGCGTAAGGTGGAACTTTCACCAAATGACCCCTTTCAGGACAAGTCCTCACTTCCCTCCTCCAGGAGACAAGGTGACAAGGATAGACCCTGAATTCCAGTTCTGGGTCTGTCCCTCCAGCCATGTGACCTTGAACAAATCATTTCCCTCTTGGGTCTCTGTGGAAAATGTGGTAGAGGGGTTGGGGGCCTCTGGGAATGCTTAAGGTTGCTTCCAGAGGGCCTCCTGCAAGTCCCACTGACCGGTGGCTGACCCTGCAAGCAAGAGGGTCCCCATCCCGCAAGCCTGGGTCCTGGGACATCCCATGGTTTCCAAACAAGTGCAAGAGCGGGTCCCTGACGTGCCGTCTCTGCTCGCTCTCTTAGGGTTTCTTTGCTTTTTTTTTTTCTTTCCTGGATGAAATTCCTGCCAGCTCCGAAGGAGGGAAGGGGAGCGAGCCACAGCACAGAAAGTTTCCTTGACTCCTCCTCCCTGTGTCTCCCTCCCTTGCCAAGCCCAGCCTGTGAAACTGAATAACGAAGATCACTCAACAATGCCTGCCCCTTTCTGACTGCACCGTCCCCGCGCTGCCGCCGCTGCCGCCCACGACGCCCAGCAGAGCCCGCGAGGCGCTCCCCCTCGACGGCGCAGCCCGCCGGCCCGGCCGCGGGACCCAGAGGCGAGCCGCGGCGGCCACCGCGCCGGAGCGCCCGCCCGCCCGCCAGGTGCCCCGGCCGCCGGCCGCCGAGATGCCCAGCCCGCCGGCACTCAGGGCGCTGTGGCTGTGCGCCGCGCTGTGCGCCTCCCCGTGCGCCCGCGGCGCCCCCCAGCCCGGCCCGGCGCCCGCCGCCTGCCCGGCCCCCTGCCACTGCCAGGAGGACGGCATCATGCTGTCGGCCGACTGCTCGGAGCTCGGGCTCTCCGCCGTGCCGGGGGACCTGGACCCCCTGACGGCTTACCTGTGAGTACTGGCCCGCACGTCCCTCCCTGCTCCCGCCTGGCCGCCCGCTAGCGCCCAGCCCCGACCTCCGGCTAGGGCACCTGCCAGGCTGGGGCCGGGAGGCATGGGCATCCGGGGAGAGCTCTTCCCCTTCCAAGTGGACTGCTGCGAGACTGGGCTGAGGCGCGCCTGTGTGTTGGGGGCGGTGGGGGGGCAGAGTGAGTCTGAGAGGGCAGATCAGACAAATGATGGGGCCGGGCTTCCCTCAGTTTCTCAGTGGCCCCTGTATGAGAATGGCCCCTTCACTGTGGGAGCTCAGGCTTGGTAAGAGGTGGGTGTCTGGACACTGCAGCTGGAGGGCCCCGGGGCTCCCCCCCCCCCCCCCCCCCCGCACAGCAGTGCCCAGGACCGTGGCTGAAAAGAAGCCGACTGATTTGGTGGTAGAGGAGAGGGGAGGGGCTCCAGTGGGGTGCAGAGATCATCTGTCCCTCTGCCATGGCAAGGAGAGCAGAGCTGTCATACTGAGGCTGGGTGGCCTTGGTGGTGGTGGTGGGGGGATCCCAGAAGCTGGGAGCGGGGCCTTGCTCACTCTTGGCTCCTCCAGAAGGGCCCCTGCCAGCACCGTCTCCCTCTGCTGAGGCCTCCTGGCTCCCCCAGGGGCCTCCCTGAAGTCGTGTCCCAAGAGGCTGTCAGAGACACTAATTTGCGGGCAGGCTCTGAGGCCGAAAACCAGAGAACCATTTTTAGAGCTGAGTTGGGGTGAGATGGCGCGTGAAGGGGACCCTATTGGGGGCAGCTGTCCCGAGGTAGGCTCAGAGGAGTTTCCCCCTCAGAGCCTCAGGGCTGGGGGCACTCCCTGCTCCCACCTGGGCAGGAGGAGGGTGTGAGAGCGCATTCCAGACCACCTCACCCACCCCCACCTCTGCTCTGGGGAGGAAACCTGCCCCCACCCCCAGCCCTGCTCAGGCTCCTTCACCTTTTCTCAGAGGAGTTCAGGTGGGAAAGTCTGGGACCTTCTGTCCCAGGGACAGGCTCTGGGGCTCCAGGACCTGCGATCTCCGAGGAAGAGGGGGCTGGGCTAGTTTTCACAGGAGTCCAGCAGTGTCTGTTGAGCTAAATGGAATCAGGACACTCAGTTGTGGGGTTGTCCTGGCGGCATGTGGAGGGTCCTGAATTGCAACCCTTCCTGGAGCTCCCCCCGCCCCCAGTCCTTCTGTCCCTAGTTGGATGTCCCTTCAAGAAGCACAGGCGGGGGACCAGGGCGGGGAGTGGGGGGAGTAAATAGTGTCCACATTCCAAAAGGGCAAATTGAATCCTTCACAGACCAGGAGGTGACGGCAGGGGTAAACACTGTGAGCCCCTTGGGGGGCTGTGAGGGTGTCCCCACAGCTGGCAGAGGAGGGCTGGCTCTGGCCCCCATGCCTGCTACAGCTAGGGCAGCCCCACTTTGAGCCGTTTTATAAATTGGGGGTATATGACATTGTTTCATTTGAAGAGAGGGCTCTGGGGCTAGAAAGTTTGGAAATGGCATTTGTAGAGTCTTTCTCTGGGGGAGCAGAAGGAAGGGCCTTTTCCTGGGGTGGGGGGATGGGGCCTTGAAGGGGTGAGGGGATGGGACCTTCCAGAGATTGGCTGCTCCAACCTCCATTCTCAGCACCTGTCTTTCCAGACTGACCCTTTTTCTGGAAGAACTTGGGGAAGGAGAGGTACAGTGCCACCTTTGGAATCCCAGTGTCCCACCATCCATGCCGATGGAAGATTTTCCACCACCTTGTCACAGTTCTCTGGAGCTGTGAGGTCTGCATTTGGGTTCAGCGGCAGTGGCACTGTCTGAGCTTGTCTTGTGTCTCTGTGGGAATAGAGAAAGCCTCTCTCTCCCAAAACTCAGACTGTGGTTCAGAGAGCGGGAGAGGGGAGGAGTAGGGTCCTGAGACAATATGGGGGATTTAACAGTGGGCTCTGGAATACTGGGGGGACATGTCCCCTGCCCTGGACTGCGGACAGGTCTCATGTGGATGGTAGATGAAGGGTCTCTGCTGGGGGCAGCTGGCCTGGGGGTGGCTCTCTTCCTTTGCCTCTCAGGAAGGTGGAGCAGGCATGAGGGTTGTCATTGAAAGGAGCGAGGGCAGGGAGGTCGTGGGGCTCGCTTCCTCCCCAGCTATGTCAGGAAATGCCCAGGCTGGCCTTGCCTCAAGGAGCCCAGCTCTAGCGGAGGACGCCGCAGATTTACGTTTGATGATGGAATCAGCCGTGCCTCTCTGTCTGGGCCCCCAAACCCTGGTTCCTTCCAAGCTTTGCTACCTACTGAGTCACTGAGCTTCCTCTGAGCCTCGGGTTCATCGTTTGTGTATGGAGAGAAGTGGGTAGCAGGGAGGACGAAATGAGATAATATGTCTGTGCCTGACACACAGGGGAAGATGTAGAAATAGTGGCTATTATTATCATGCCTGCTGCTGGGTGTTCAATGGAGGTGGAAGCAAGCTCCCAGGACACTTCACACAGGAGGGAAATGGAGTCCAGGGGTGAGTACAGAACTCAAGGGAGGGTTGCTGGGTGGCTCAGGCAGTTGGGTGTCCGACTCTTGATTTTGGCTCAGGTCATGATCTTGGAGTCCTGGGATCGAGCCCCACATCGGCTCTACACTCAGCATGGAGTCTGCTTGTCCCTCTCCCTCTGCTCCCGACCCTCCTCTCTCAAATAAATAACTAAATAAAATCTTAAAATAAAAAGAACCCAAGGGAATGGTCTCTGGCAGGAAGAAGAAAGGTATGTGCTAGGGAGTCATCTGCGGGTGCCGGTCTTGGTCGATGCTTGGTTGTTCGGGGGGCCTGCAGCCCAAGGAGTCAGTCGACAGTGGGGGTGGGGGCGGGAGGGGAGTGGACACTTGAGTCTTCCTGACACAGGGTCGAGAAGGTGAAAAGTAAGATTCAGGCAGTTGGGTGTACAGGAAGTGACAGGTGTGCAGGAAGTGATAGGTGTACAGGAAGTGACAGGTGTGCAGGAAGTGGCCGGCCTTCCTGGGTACCTGAGGATCTCAGACGGAGCCATAGATTGAACCATAGGTGGCACCAAGGAACATGGACTCCAGCAGATACCTGGGGGTCCTAGACCTGCCCCAATAAAAATTACTTCACATCTGCTTCCCCACCCCAGGAGGGTGAGAGTCCCTCTTTCTAGGCAGCTACCTCTCATGGTGAACACACCTCTACCTTCCTCCCTCTTGCTTCTAGCGAAGACCAGGAAGTCTTCTTTACACCCAACTGCTATCCTTTACTTTGACACTCAAGTCCAAAAATAATGATTCTTTTGAACCCCAACACCATCCCTGTTTGATCAAAGTTGGGAGGACAGGCTTGAAATAGTCACCATCTTTCAAATATCTCTCATTTTTTGAAGTCTCCTCCCAAACTGAGTGGCCGTGAGCCTCACTGGGGTTTGAACCTTCTTCCTGGGTAGGTCCTGTTCTGGAAACCCATCTGGAGGAGGTGGAGCTCTGGGGGCATTCCAGACTGATGGTGACATGAAGACATGATGTCTCTTGCTGTATTCTACCCCATACACACAGTGAAGGGACGGGGATCTCCAGAGAGCAAATACTTGTTGGCAAAGACCCAGAGTTGTCCCTGAATGGGAGAATCTGAGTAGTTACTCTGTGCCTCCTTTTGCTCCCAAAGTCGAGCCGTATCAGGAGCAGATGGTGGGAGAAAAGCCTTCTTGGGAGGCCCCTACACTTGCATTTGGCCCTGAGTGTCCATCTCCAATGCCCACTGCTTTGGGGGCTAAGAGAGGGGCCAATCCTCTGGGCAGCCCTAGTCAGGCTGCTCATTGTCTTCTTGGGACTTCACTCCCTTTCAGACTGCCCGTGATAACCACTGAGCTTGTTTTCAAGGTCGTCGTGTGTGTGTGTGTATGTGTGTAAGGGTCTCAATTCTAGGTAATTTGCATCCTCCCCATCACTGCCTGGGGGGTTACCCATGACCAGATGGAGTCAGGCCACTGGGGGATGGCAGAGGGGTTAAAAGCACAGGCATCAGCCATAACAGAGCAGAGGGATGACTCATCACTAAGCCATGTGAACCTGGTCCAGTTGATCTGTGACTTAGTTTCCTCATCTGTAAAGGGAGCTAATATCTATCTCATAGGGTTGCTATGTGGATTCACTGAAGTCGTGTTTGTAAAGGGTTTGGCATAGTGTGTGACCTGTGGGAAGAGCTCAGTCAGTGCTAGCCAATGTTGTTGTTATGGTGACTGGGGCCAAGAAGTGTTAGGCATGGAAGTCTTCCTGGAGGAGGAAGTCCTGGAGCTAGCATTGGGAAGAGAGGAGGAGGACTGTTCTGTGAAAGGCGTGGAATTGGGGTGTGTGTGTGTGTGTGTGTGTGTGTGTGTGTGTGGTGGGGGCCACGAGACGGAGGAGTAGCTGGCAAGGAGACTGAAGGCGCTGTACTGGGAACCCAGAGCAGCTATAGTGTTCTGCTGGCTGGTGCAGTCTTAGGGCACCCGGGGCAGGAGGTGGACAGCAGATGAAAGATGCCAGCCTCCTCCCAGCATGTCCTGATGGGCCTTGCGGGCCTATCGCAGGAAGAAGCAAGGACGCATGAATGAGCAGCTTCAGCAGATGAGAGCCGGCCTTGGGCAGGATGTGCCTGGAGGCTCAATGTGCCCGAGCTCCTGTCTCACTCCAAGTCTACCCTTCCTGGGTCAGGCCTCAGTTTCCCTTTCTGGTAGATTCTAAGAGCCTGAGCCATCTCTGCCTTCCTGAAACTTGGGATTTGTGAGGTCTGATCCTTGGTCTCTCGGTTACTGTGATGTGAGCTCCCAAACTTTTCTGGACCTCAATGTCTACACATTTCGTCGAAAAACTGGAGCGGGAGGGGTAGGGAGAAACCAACCGTGAGCCTGCTCCCCGGATGCAGGAAGAGAAAGCCTCCAGTGAGAACTGCTTGGCCGAGGTGGGCAGTAGGGGAAGGGACTGCGGGAAGGGAGGAGGGGGACCCAGACAGCACCCAGACCAGGGCAGAGAGGAGAAGGGCAAAGCCAGGGAGAGTGATTCCAGGAAGTGGGGTGCCAGCCTTCCTCCAAAGTGCAGCCTGCGGGAACGGGCCCATCAGAGGGCAGTCCTGGGGGGTCGCCGGAGGAGGATGAGTGCGTGGAGGAGCCAACACCCCAGTTCAAAGGAAAGGCAGGAAACAACCCTAGGCAAAAGAAAAAGGAAACCTCTGGGCTCTGGCAGCAGCAAGCGCTGGGCGCGGCCGGGTGGGGTGGCTGGCGGAGGAGAAGAAGGCCTGGCTCGGAGCAGAGTTGGCCCCCAGCCCGCCCCCCCCCCCCCCCCGTTCAACCCCGCCTTCCCCCATGCCGTGGGCTCTCAACCCTGATGGCCCCACACGTGCCACAGCCCGCTTCCCACTCTGCCCCGTGCCCATCGGGCCGAGAGACGGACGGGGCACAGGACAGGGCACCGCATGGGGAGGCCCTGCCCGGGAGGCCGGGAGGCTCTGGCTGTGGCCTCCAGTCTCTGCCCCACTAGTTAGGAGCGGTGAGTCTTTGGACAAGTCACTTAACCTCTCCACAGTTAGCTTCTTCATCTTGAATGTGGGAGCAGGAACAGTATTTACTTGGAAGGGGGCAGGGGAGGAGCCCATGAGACAAAGAAAGTGAAACAGGGTGTCTTTCATGTTTATACCCACTTTCAAAGGTTGACAATTTATATTGTTTTTCTCCATCTTTTGAACTGCAAATGATCTGCTGAGGCCCAGAAAGGGAATAACAGAGCCACCTGTGACAGGGTGGGGATGGAAGGTGCCAGTGTGGTCTTCTAGAGCCCCATCAGATCGCCTGCCCACAGGCCTACGTTCTTCCTTTCTTCCTCCCTCCCTCCCTCCTTCTGTCCTAATAAAGCCCCCTCCCACTGTCCCTCAGGGAAATGGGCTTTTCAAAGAGCCCGTTCAGCTTTGAGCTCCCAGCCCCCTAGATGATGGCGGAAGTGATCCTCTTGTCACAGGGACACGTGAGGAGATGGGCCCTGGTCTGATACCTGGTGGGAGACTCTCCAGAGAAGAGAAGTCTGGGCTTCCGGGTCACTCCTGTCTGGAGAGTCCAGCTTCTCCCCAGAAGTGGGATTTCTGTGGAATTAGGGCCTTCCCTGGTATAGCCCGAGGAAAAGCAGGTGTGCTCACTGGGCAGTTGGGATTTCTGCCCCAGCCACATGCCCTTAGGGGCCAGTAAGGATTCTCATCTGAGCTCGTCCCTAATGGGCTGTGTGACCTTAGTCTAGTAACTCACTCTGTTGGGTGCAGGGCCAAGGCAAGGAGTCCCACTGGGGCATTGGGAAGGTACAAGAGACAGGGGTGGGGGAGAAATTTCCAACCCTCTTTTTCAGGTTGGAAAAGATGCCTTCTTTTAGCCAAACTGAAATGGACTCACTGAATCAGGGGCTCTCAGGGTTGTGGGAGCCCCTTTGTGCTAGCTAGTTCCTTACTAAAAAAAGGGGTGGTCCCCATTTCTAATGACAACTCAGGTCTTTCCTCCCGCCCTTCAGACATGGAAGAACAGGTCTCAGGAGGAGAAAAACATCCAAAAGGCCAAACTTGGGCAGGGAGCAGAGTTATTTTGGAAGCAGTGAAAGGACATGGGGGGGGGTAGGGCTCAGGGGTTGGCACTGCGCCCCCCGGAGCCATGCCAGAGCAGGCCACGGGCGGGCTGGCAGCGGGCAGGTGGGGGCTGGGCCCAGCTGCTCTGCAACAGGGCACCCCTAGAGCTGCCGAGGTGTCCTCTGTGCCACTGTCCTCTTCCTCCTCCAAAGCTCATAAGGAAGGTCTGCATCTTGAATTTCCCCAGCCCTGGGGCATCAGGCCCCCTCTGATGAATCGTGTGAGATACAGAATCTAAGGCGGGGGCCAGGGAAGCACCTCGAGCCCAGTGTTTTGCCTCTCCCATCTGCTCTTGCACACAGTGGGGATGCCTTCCAGGTTGACATTTTCATTTCCTGGACTATTACTTTTCTTCCAGGAAGAAACCAGATTGTCAGGAAGGTCATCCCTGGGGCCTAGGAAAGTGCCATGGCGCTGGCCTGGCTGCCTTAACCTAGCAGCTGGTGTTTCCTGCCTCAGCTCATGGGAACTCAGGGAGAGAAGGTCCAGGGTTATCCCTATCTTACGGATGAGGAAACTGGGACGTTCAGACGCTAAGAGTTGGCCTGAGGCCACTAGCCAGTGGTGGGATTTCGTCCTAACTACTGCCACTCGGGGGGTCAGAGTGGGGGGGTCTGGAGCTCTGAGTGAATGGGCGAGACTCTGGGCACGTTGAACTCCCAGGTGGAACAGTCCCTTAAAGCCTAGTTCCGGTTTCTTGTCTTTCTCGAGAGGTGGCGGTGGTTTCATTCCCATCCCATCGGCCAGCAGGGTCTCTAGGAGCTCCTCTGTGGGGGCTGCTTGAAGGAGAAGGTGCTGGGTCCTCTGTGAGGCAGTCAGGATGGGGATGGGGATGTGAGGGGAGACAGGAAGAGCTGGCTCACTGTACCAGATGGTCATGGGGAAGGTCCCCGGAGGACCAGCAGTGAGGTCAGGGCCACTGAGAGGACAGGGAGGACCGTGCTGGTCAGGGGAGGCCCCGGGGGAGGGATGAGAGGCCCCATCCTGATTCCTGAAGGACCAGGGGATTCAGATGGGGGTGGATAGGGAAGGCCCTCCAGGAGAAGGGAAAGCAAGAGCCTCCAACACAGAACATCCTGGGGCTCTGTTACTTGATCACCATAGATTTTCTATCTCACTCCTCGAGGTGGGATAGTCCAGAGCAGGCTCTCGGCCTTTTTCGCCTCAGGCCACACATATGAAAAACAAAAACAGATTCAAGGTGTTTAGCAGCTGGGATAAATCATTTAGGCTGCTCCCAGCCACAGGCGTCTAGCCAACCCCAGGCAGCATCCGGCACCCCAGGGGCCGAGACCCTCTCTGTCTCTGTCTCTCTCTCTGCTGCCGGGGAAGAAGCTCTTGTTTGCAGCCTGACCGCAAGGGTTCAAATCTCAGCTCCAGCACTGACTCACTGGACGGCGCTCCCTGACTCTGCACCTCCCTGGGCCGCCAGTGCCTTAGCTTCAAAATGGGCAGAAGAGTATCAAGCTTGCAGTTTGGCAGAGCGCTTGGCACCCAGCATATGCCGACACAGAAGGGCTATTGCTATTACCCAACACTGATCTCCCTTGGAAAGAGAAACTGAGGCAGGTACAAAGTGGCCCTGCGTCTTACCGATGCCACTCCGTCAATCTAGGGCTTGGCTGGGAGTGAGACCCAGAGGGTTGAATCTAGAACACAGTTCTCCTCTCCTCTCTCCCTGCCACTGTCCCCTCCCCTTTGCCCTTGGAGGTGCTGGAGGAGGTGGGGGTGTCCCTGAGAGTGTCCAGACAGGCGGATGGGAGGAGGGTGCTGAGTGCCTTCCATTGCACTGCTGTCAGGGATTTGGACATGGTCCCTAGGCTCAAAGCCAAGGCAGATGGACTACTGAAGGGGGAAGAGGGGAGGAGTGGTGGTGCAAAGGAGGTGCCATCACTGTCCCCTTCTACCACCCCAGCCCAGTTCATTGCTAGGGTCACCGCAGGGCAGGGAGGGGGTGCTCGCTCAGGTGGCCCATGGAGGATCAAAACTGTTGAGGTTTTTTCCACCTCCCTGTGTGATTTGCAAGTTTGAATGGTCCCCCGACCTGAGTTACCATTGACTCCTGGGAAACAAGCCAAGGCAGCAGCCGCTAAGGGGCTTTTAACACCTCCTGTAGGAAGGAAGCCTTCCCTTAGGTGGACCCAGCCTAAGGATTCTTTTCCCCAGGCCCTGGGTCTCTCCCAATTTGCTTCATGTTCCTTTGCATATAGGACTGTGCTGTTCCATGGGGCTAACTCTGAGGATAGAGCGTGTTCAAACCCAGGTTCAAGCCCACTTGCCATAGCACACTGTTCGCATCCTGATAATGCCTCCCGTCCCAGCTTA
This sequence comes from Ursus arctos, assembly GCF_023065955.2. Taxonomy (NCBI): domain Eukaryota; kingdom Metazoa; phylum Chordata; class Mammalia; order Carnivora; family Ursidae; genus Ursus; species Ursus arctos. Next base: position 38,638,303 of record NW_026622874.1, read on the forward strand.
TGCTGCGCTCTCCCCGTTCCCTTTGTTTTTTGTTGGTTTTTATTTTTTTGAAGATTTTATTTATTTATTTATTTGACAGAGAGACACAGCGGGGAAAGGGAACACCAGCAGGGGGAGTGGGAGAGGGAGAGGCAGGCTTCCCGCTGAGCGGGGAGCCCGATGTGGGGCTCGATCTCAGGACCCTGGGATCATGACCTGAGCCGAAGGCAGATGCTTAACGACTGATCCACCCAGCTGCCCCTCCCCGTCCCCTTTGTTAATGGTCAGTGATAATGCCGCTCAAACTCTCACGCTGTGTGGGGAGCAAATATTCATTTGGGAGCACGGTGCTGAAGGCTTTCTGCTGCATCTGCCCTGGGCGGGGATGTCCTGTCCTTCCTCCCCCTCTCAGATGGGGAGGGGGACACCCGGCGAAGGGGGAGAGACATGGTCAGAGGTAAGCTTGGGGGCTCCTCTTTTCTCTGCCCTGGGGGCTCAGCGAGGGAGATAAGACAAGCACACAAATCAAGGTGACACTTTGCGGGGAGTGAGACGGGCACCAGGCAGGTCCAGATAAGGAGCAGCCGGCAGGCGCATGGAGGGAGGAAAGCTCGTGCTAACTGATGCCGTCGATGCAGAAACCTCTGGAGAGGCAGTTGTGCAAGGGAAAAACCACAGGAGTGGGCGCTAGAAGCCCTAGGTGGACACTCATTTGCAAAACAGAATAATCGTCTGTCCCCGATGAAGTGGTTGTATTAAGCAAGGTCCTGCTTGGAAGAGTGCTTAGCCTGTAGAGGATGTTGTTCCCCACCCCCCATGCCGCCAAGAAAATATCAAGTAGGACTGCATACCCATGTCTGTTGAGGGGCTGTGTGTGTGTCCATCTGTCTGTCCCCCTGACAAAGACTCTCTGCCTCATTGGGTTCAGATTCAGGGCAGGAGCGGTATCTCTTTGCACGAGAAGTTGGAGCTCTCTGGGAAGGGCCAGAACTCGGGCTTCCGACGGGCAGCTTCCTGAAGGCAGGATCTGTGCTCCTGGTTCCCTTCCTCTTAGGACCGCATCACAAACCCCTTCAAACGCATGGGCACGTGCTTGCATGTACACACACACACACACACACACACACACACACACACACACGTGTACCAGCCTCTACCTGCAGGGGGCACTCTGAACAGGGCCACAAACACTACAGGACTATGCATTCGGTCTTTCTCCCTCCAGCTGGGCTCCAGATCTGGGGCAGCCCGAGGGTGGGGGTGTCTGAGGAAGGGGAGGTGGATCGAGTGTCCAGGGATTGTGAAGGCTGAGGCAGGAAGGGGCCGTAAACTAATCCCCTGCCTTTGTGGTGGACAGAGCCGATTAGGAGGCTGGGAGGAGAGAAGAAAGGAAGGGGACTATTGTCTAGGACAAAAGCAAGAGAGAACAAGAATTGGGACAGGGCTTGGGCTCCCGCCCTCATTTACCTGGGGGCAGACCCAGGAGAGCCCGGAGCCCGGGAGCCAGCTCACTTCTTAGACCGGACTGGACCCCAGCTCTCCCAGCATGGTTACCAGCTTCCGCACTTGGGAGCTGGGTGACTTGGGCTCACCCCTTAGACCGGGGCTGCTTCGGCCGCCACACAGGCCCTGTGCTTGGGTGAATGCTGCCTGCTCTTGCCGTCTTACAGGGTGGCCCCACATTTTTGTTTTGCACGGGGTCCTGTAAATTGTCTTGCTCTTCACCTCTCCGAGCCCCATATTTCTGAATTTTAGAATGAGGAAATCTCTTGCGCGGCCTCCCATCTCCCATTCCAAGTGGTCATAGATTCAAATGAGACCACGTCTCTGTGCTCTGTCCTCTGATTCCTCACATGACAGATACATGTCTTCTGTCCTTACAATCCTGATAGACCCGGGGGGTGGACACAAGTACAGGAATGGATGGGAGGAGGGGTGCCTTGAGGAGGGATGCCTCAGGGCAGAAGAGGCAGCTTCTGTTGGGGATGCACCCGAGGTGGCCTCAGGGCTGGAGGGGACACTGGGTGCTCCTGGGCTGGGGGCACTCCTTGGCCTGAGCATGACGTCTGCAAGGGGCCAGGGGTATGGGGTGCGCTGTGCCCAGATGATGCATGGGGCGCATCTGAATCTCGGTGTAACTGTGGGTGGCAAGGCCTTTGCTTGAATGGGCAGGTCTCTGTGTGAGTTGCAGCCCGTCCCAGTTTTCGGAGAATAGCAGAGTAGTTAAGCGCATGAGCTCCGGAGCTGCCCCTCCAGGGCTCGGATCCTGGCTTTGCCTTTTACAGGTCTTTGGGAAAGGATTTACTCTTTGGTGCCTTCATTTCCTCAGCTGGACATGATAGGGACGCTAATGATAGCCACCTCAGAGGGCTGTTGGGAGGGCTGAATGAGATAATATATGGAAAATGCTTAGAAGAGTGTCTGACGCATAGTAACCTCAATGGGCGTTAACTATTACTATTCATTTATTCAACTGATAAACGTTTACTGAGTGTCTACTCCTCGCAGGCACAGCCTGCTCAGCACCCGGTATTGCAGCAACAGTTCTCCATATAACAGCCACCGTGGCTGGTCGGGGTGGGGGCAGACAAAGATTTCGTGCCCTGTGCGAGCCCCCTCAGTACCTGCAGAACCCTGCTGGCTCCGCCCCTCCCGCCTCTCCCACCTCCGGCTACTGTGCAGTGAGGTGCTGCCCATTCTGGAAGAATGGGAAGATGTCAATAGGTCCCCTCCTCCAATTTTGTCTGAGACTCCCCGGACACTGGCCCACCTGAGCCCTAGGTCTGCTCTCTGGTTAGCGGAATTGGAATCAGGAGATCCCGGGCTAGAATTCTGTTTGCCACCAACTTGCTGAGGGCCTTTGGACAAGTCCTCTGATCTCTTGGGGCCCGTTTCCTGTCGGGCTGGCTGTTCCTTTTTTTTTTTTTTTTTAAGATTTTATTTATTTATTCGAAAGAGAGAGAGACAGCCAGCGAGAGGGAACACAAGCAGGGGGAGTGGGAGAGGAAGAAGCAGGCTCCCAGCGGAGGAGCCTGATGCAGGGCTCGATCCCAGAACGCCGGGTTCTTGCCCTGAGCTGAAGGCAGACGCTTAACGACTGAGCCACCCAGGCGCCCCGGGCTGGCCGTTCCTGATCCCAGGATATTATAGAGACAAATGATCGTGTATAAATGAAGAGGCAGGGGGAAGAGAAGGGGAGGAAGGAGCCCGAGCGAGGCCATGTTGAGACTGTGGGATGAGGGAGGTGCCAGGGTCCCCGGAGATTTGCAGTTTCACTCAGTGAGACTTGAGATCCCGGGGGCTGGGACAAGGCACGGCCATCACCAGCACCTCCAGGGCTGTGTGCCCAGCCAGAACAAGGCCCCCCATTAACTATGTGCAGCCAGCGGAAAGAGGAATGCCCACCCCCCCGCCAGCCGACGCCACGCCAACCCTCGCTTCGTGGCTGGCTCCCCTGATCTGAATGCAGAAGCCCAGGGTGCCGCCTCCCCCTCTGCCTGCCCTGCCTCTACCTGCCAGAAAGTATTAGCCTCACCCTCCAGACTGGCATGGGGGTGCAAAGGCACCATGCTGCGGGGCCCGGGGGACCTGCTGGGGGTGGGGCTTGGGGTCAGGAAATACCTGGGCTAACCCCTAGAACCCTGGTGTGCCCGGCCCAGATGGACAGCGCTGGAGCCTGTAGGGGGCAGGGGGTGAAGAGTGTAGCAAACGGGAAAGGTTGGGAAACTCAGAAGCTTGCCCTGGGGGCCCTCCTGAAGTTTTGCTGCAGCCCCCTGCCCCTAACCCAAGCTAGAAGCCCTGCACGGGCAGACCAAGTCCTCCACCACCCCACCCTTGCTTTAGCATGGCTCCTCAAGAATGTGATCACTGGGAAGTTCTTCCTGGTGTCCCTCCTTCTTCCTGCTGTAGTATCCCTGAGTTTCCTTCCTGTTCTGGTCAGAGGGGAGAGAGCCAGCCGCTACCCCCGCTTTGATAGCCTCAAATGCACTGGGGGGTGGACTGGATTTCATTTCACTTTCTCCAAGAGGACGTGAGCCCACCTTACGGAGTCCACCTCAGAGGCAGGAGGTAGAGAAGTTGTGCAGTCCCCAGGGATCCTGGAGGGGCTGCTGAGGGTCTCTGCCCCTCCGTGGGGACTGCACAGCACGGCGGCTCCCTGCCCCACAACCCCCCGGGGCTGCTGCCAGCCAGCTCACTGCCCCAGTGGCCCCACAGTGCGGGGAGGGGGCAGAGTAGGTGAGTGGGGCAAGAGCCAGATTTTAGCCTCTGCTTGGCCTTGTCCAGGCCAGGCCACAACTGGACATCTCTGTGAGTCAGTCTGGTCAATACTTAGCAAAAAAGTGATTGAAAAACTATTTGGGAGGGGTTGCTTGAAGAAGGTTTTTTCTGTTCTTCAGTCCCTTGGATCTCCCAAAGCCTTTTGACTCCAAGTATGGGTGGCAGACCAGCAGTGTCGGCACTGGGAACTGTTAGTGTGTGCGGGAGCTCAGGCCCCACCCCAGATCTACTGAGTCAGAATCTGCCTTTTGGAGTGCGCCAGGGACTGCCCCAAAGCTTCTCCTTGACGTAAGTCACCCCATCAGCTCAGTCTCTGGCCAGCCACTCCCCCCCCCATACCCTCCCACCCAGAATTGCGTTAACCTAGTTTGTACTTAGGTGATGCCCCATTGGCTTATATCTAGGGCAATAAGAAAGAGCCCCGTGGACATCACTGTGATTTACTCAAGGATGTGGTTAAGCGAAGGGTTCAGACAAGAAGCCTGCAGCTCTGGGGGCCAGTCTTCAGAGGAAGCAGGGGAAGCATCAGCTTGATTTCGGATACAAGGGGATACCCGAGATGTCTCTTCTTCCAGGAAAGCCTTCCCTAATCCTTCAACCCTGGGAGAGGGCTCCCCTCTGTGTGCCTGCTCTGCTCCAGGGCTCATCCCCCTGGGATCGAAGTTCTGGTTACTGGGGTGTTTCCCAAACTAGGCTGGGAAGCCCTGGAAAGCAGGGCCCCAGCCACCAATGCTCCCTGGTATCCTCAGGGCTGGCACAAGCCCCTTGCATAAGGGTGCTCGAAAGTATTGGTGGGATGAGTGAAGGAAAGAACTAACGGATGAATCACTAATGCATGGCCAGAGGCAGGAGGTGCAGAGCAGAAACCAGCCTCAGAAGCACGTGTGCTCACCTGAGAGAGAGTGCAGGGATGCTGGGAGGGAGGGCCACCCTCTCCAGACTTGGTGGTAGCCCTAACCTGGCTCCGCTGCAGGCCGGAGGTGTGGCACCCAACCCAGACGGCTGCGGTGAGCACGGAGCCGTACTGGGGAGCCTCTTAAGCTGCCAGTTAGCCAGCTCGTGGCCAGGCTTGGGTTTCATTAGAGTGAGACATCTGTTCTATAAACCCTTCTACTTAGAAGCTTTTGCCTTTCCTATTCATTCTCTTTACTACTTTTTCTTTTAAAGAACACATCTTTTGAAAATTTCCACCCAGTTTCAAACAAGCTAAGACGAACAAAGGTATGTGCTTGCCTCTAGGCTTGGATGGAGAGAGAGCTCCAGGGACTTGAGGCTCCTGGTTCTTCAATCCACATTGTGTGTCTGGCTCTTGCCTAAGCTCTGAAGGTCCAAGATGAGTGAGCCCTGTGGTCTGTGCTAGTAGAGATCTCAGGCTGGTGGGTCAGAAGGTTACCGCCTTGTACGTGTTTGGATGAGGATAGGCACAGGCCGGTCGTGGGGGTACTCAGGAGGTGGGGAGCAGCAGTGGGGAGGAGTGTGTCCCACCATGGAATCCTGCGGTGGTCCAGGGTGCTGGGACCGATGGCTAGGGAACTCTGGGAAAGAAGTCTGAGAACACCAAAGCCCTTGGCCATGCCAACAGATGTCAGTAAGTGTTTCTTGAGCACCTACTATGTGCCAGAGCCTGTGTTCAATGTCCTGGGAGTCCACAGATGAGTGAGATGATATTGAGTCGTGGATTAAACTTCCGATTTCAATCCAATGAGGTAAAAAGTTGAGAAGTCTTGACAAGATGCCGTGGGAATCTAGAGGGAACCCTTAGCCAGCTTGAGGTTCATGGAAGATTTTCAGAATGAGTCTTTCTTTTAACTAACTTTTTTTATTTGAGAATAATATACATCACAGAAAAGACTACCTATCGCCTGTTAAATTTTTGCAAGCTGAGTACACTGGCATCATCAGCACCCAGACCAAGAAACAGAATGTCCACAGCTTTCTAGAAATCCTCCACCCACCATGCCTTCCTCTAGGCACTACCCATTCCCCCACCAAGGGTAACCACTGTCATGATTTCTAACAACATAGGTGCGTACTGCCTGTGTTTTGCACTTTACATAAATGGAGCACTCTTTTATGTCTGGGCTCTTCCCCTCGCCGTGTTTGAGGTATCCGTCCACACCACACTCTTGCTTGCAGCCATCGCTCACTCTCGCTCATTGCTGCGCATACTCACTTCGGGAGAACACAACGCGGTCTATCCATCCTACCGCTGCTGCGCGTTGGACACGTCCCGGTTTGGGGGCATTGTGGATGGCGTTGTACGGCGTTTGGTGAGCATCTGGATGTGTTTCTGTTGGTTGTTCATCCAGGAGTGGGATAGCGGGGCCACAGATCCCGGGGAGTCTCCTGGGTGAGAATGAGTTTCCTAGGTGACGTGCAGAATGGCTTATCAGCTTGGTCTGAGGCATCAGGAGGGAGGAGGAGGGTGAGGAGAGGGCTGAGGGAAGGGGGAGCCCATGGCAGGGCCGCAGGGCCGAGCAGTATATTGTGACCCATCTGACTACTTACTGTATACTTTCCAGTGGCTCCTATTACAAAGTACCACGAACAGGGTGACTTAAAACAACAGGAATTGATTCTCTCACGTGCTGGAGGCCAGAAACCCAGAATCAAGATGGCGGCAGGGCTCCACTGACTACAGAGGCTCTAGGGAAGAATCCACTGCACGCCTCTTCTAACTTGTGGTGGCTGCCAGCTCCCTTGGCTTGCGGCCATGTCACTCCAATCTCTGTCTCTGTCTCCACATCACCTTCTTCTCTGTGTGTCTTATAAGGGCACTTGTCATCAGATTTAGGGCCCATTCAAATAATCCAAGATGCTCTCCTCATTTCAAGATCCTTCTCTTCATGACCCTATTCCTAAGTATCATCACATTCACGGGGTCCGGAGATTAAGATGTAGACGTGTCTTTGGGGGGCCACCATTCAGCCTACTACACCATCCCTCACTGCCAACCGAAGCACCCCAGCCCCGTCCCCCACTTTGCAAAGTACTCAGGCCACTTTCTAATGGCTAAACCTGTCCCTCTTGGCTACCGCAGGTCAGCTTCCTCCTGAGGCCCAGGCACTGGAGAGTCTTCCAGCACTAACGTTCAAGGCTCTGTCCGGCTGGGTCTATGGTTCTGCATCTCTCCTCCGGCTGCGGAGTCCTCCCTGTCTGTACACACGAGCACACATGCTTCCTCCAGTGCTCAGCGAGGCTCTGCACACAAGGGCACTCGGAACAAGGAACTGAGGCTGAAGGCACCTTTCCAGCAGGGTCCAGTCCCAGCCCAGGGCACCATGCCCAGTGGCAGTCCAGTGGCCAGCCCTTCTCCATGTCCCTCTCCCCCAGACACCACTACCTCAGATGGAACCTGACTATTACCTTGTCCCAGGGCTTCTGTGGCAGTCCTGGTTACACACACACACACACACACACACACACACACACACACGCACAGGGAGGAGGCAGGAGCCTGGGGGAAGGGGCAGGAGCCCAGCCCTTTGCTCTTCCTTGGAGGAGGCCTAGGAGACAGGAATGCCTTTGGCTGGGGGACCCTGGCCAGAGATCAGAAGATCAAAGGATGCGAAGATCAGGGCTGGGGCAGGTGGCACTCACTTGGAAGCAGCAGAGAGAAGTAGCAGCTGGTGCTTCCTAAGGGCAGGGCTGACCCAGAATGCCCTCCCTCCCTTCTCCTCCCCTCCCCTCCCCTCCCCTCTGCTTCCCCACCCTATTTCCGTTGTGACCCTACTGTGCTGCTTCTCCAGGAGGAAGAGCTGTAGGGGTTGAATGCAGGGGAGGGGAGGGATGTTAACTGGCATTCATGCCACTTGATAGGCACAGCCACTACCCCTGACACACAAGGATTCTCCCATGTAACCCTCACAATTCCCCTAAGAGGAACCATTACATAACCTGTTAGAGATGCAGAAAGTAAAAGCCCAAAGAGGAAAGGTATCTTGCCCAATGTCAAACAACTGGTAAGTGGTGGGGCCAAGATACAAACTCAGGCAGTCTGACACCCAAGCCCACAAACTACTACACCCTAACGGAAGGCGCAGAACTCTGTTCAGTCCAACTGCAGCATGAGGGAGTGAGGTTAGACTTCAGGAAGAACTTCTTGCTGGGCAGGGATGTGAGATCCGGATCTTACATCTAGTCTTTGTGCAAGTCCGATGAACCCAATAGGTAGGGAGTTGGGGAAGAGGGTAGGTTGTTGGGGACACCAACCAGAGGGTGGGACGGAGGCAGCAGACCCGAGAGATTCAGAGGGGAGGCGGCAGGAGTCCCTGGGGGCTCTAGGCATTCGGGACCTCAGCAGCCTGCCTGCGCACGGCACGGGTGTGGCAGGACCTCCCCGAGGCCGACCAGGAAAGCAGGGCGAGGCGCGCCCAGGTGGGCTTGGAGGAGGGGAGCAGAGTTCCGGAAAGTTCCACTGGTTCTCTGGGTCCCTGGGAGCGGGACTCAGAGCCTGCGGATGACGAGATGGGTGGGGCTCTCCCGGGCAGCCTTAATCCCTCTGCATTGTTCCCGGAGCTGCAGCGGCTGCCTCCCTGCTTCCGGGCCCTTCAGCCCCAGGGGCAGCCGCACAACACGGACACGGGTGCCTGGGGGCCGAGCTGCCGCCCTGCGCCCTGCGCACTGGCTCCCGGCTCCCATGCAACTGGGTTCAACAGAGCCAGCTGGTGGGGGAGGGGGTTGGCTCTGCCACTTATTCGCTGTGTGAGTAGATGTGAAGTAACTCGGTATCTCCCAGCCTCCGTTTCTTCATTTAAAATAGGAATAAATACTGCTTCACTCCCTGGCTTGATAAAAGGATTAAATTAAATGAGACCAAGGATGTCCCAGAACTCTATACACTGGGAAAGACATTCAAATGGAGGGGAACTGGAGAGGCAGAGGGGTGAGGTTGGACACAATTTGGGACTTTGGCATCAGAGGGACCTTGATTTTGCTGAGTGTCCTCTGTAAAATGGGTCTGTAAAGCCTTTGTAAAGCCCAGGGTCTGCCCCAGCAGAATTGGCTCTTACTATATGCTTCGAGCTTCCAGCTTCTGCCCTTTCCCACTAGATTCAAACTGAAGCTGGGACCAGGTGCAAAAGGTGTCCTGGTGGGGCTCCTGGGTGGGGTGGGAGTAGGTGGCAATTGGGTGCTCCTTCCTGTGTCCGTCCGTGGAGGTAGGTGGAGTTGCTGGGTCAGGAAGGCGAAGGGACCCTCATAGGAGAGGAAAGCTTCCATCTGGGATGCGGGGGTAGGAGGTATGTGACTCTGAATAGAGGGGCCTTTCTTCGGTTTCCACCCCCAGACACACCCTGTCCCTTTATCCAGTGAAATAAAGGCTCAAGACAGCAGCACCAAGAGCCTCAGCTGCTGAACAAACAGGACTCAGGGCTGTGGTCCGCGCACAAAGTGGACTCCACCTCTGGTCCTCATGCGGCCCTAGTCCTTCCCACCTGTGCCCCCTCGGCTTCCTACCCCACCCCTCAGGGATTTCCCAGTCTGAGGAGGGACACAGAGTTCTTCCCCTTGGTGAGGTCTTACCCAATGCGATGGCATCGTCCTCTGTATGGTGCTTCAAGTGTGAGAGGGTAGACAGAATTCACACCCAAACACCTCTGTGTATGGAAATGGTGCCCTTCTAGATGGAGCCAGAGATGGGAATAAGGGCTGGAAAAGAGCTGGTGGGTCAGGGGAGACCAGAGCTTGACGGGGCTCAGTGGGCAGGTCCCCAAATGTACAGCCACTGCTGCCTTCCTTGGCTGGCTTGATTCGCTCCGCTCCTGCTGCAGGCCTCTTCAGTCCTTCTGGCCAGGGTCGGCCTGTGGGGTGCTCAGTAAATGTTGGCTGAATGACATATGGCTGGATGAGTAAATGTATGGATGTATGGATGAAGACCGGAGGCTTCCTGTAGGAGGAGGCACTCGAGCTGGGTCTCGGTGAATGGTAGAGGCAGGCAGAGGTGCTCACGGGTCATATCAGTTGCTTATTTACCCTGTGGCAGGCACTGGCTGAGCACTTTACCAGTGAGAAAACTAAGGCAGAGAGAGGTGAAGTAACTTGCCCAAAGTCACACAGCCAGTAAGTGGCAGAACTGGAGAGCAAACACAGGTCCGACTCCGGAGGCTGTCGTTGTGCCGTCCAATGTCCCTCTGATGCTGGACATGTTCTAGATCGCACTGTTTATCGTGGTAGCCGCTAGCCCTGTGTGGCTATTGATCCTTAAAATGTGGCTAGTGGAGTCGAGGAACTCAATTTTTAATTTGATTTAATTTTAATGAACTTAAAGTGAAATAATCACATGTAGGTGTTGGGTACTGCACCGGCCGGTGGTCTATGCTGCCTCTCAGGAGGGAGAGCGGAGAGAAGGGAGTCCGGAACCCGTCCTCCCCAGCTTCCAGAGGCTCTGTCCCTTCACGTTAGTTAGACCACACTGCAGCCCTGCCTGGGCCCAGGAGGCCCGCGGCCCTTTAACCTCTCCACCTGTGGGTGGCATGGCTGGGCCGTGGGGGAGAAGCACACACATACACACATTATGCGATCCCTGGGCCATGCTTTGCTCTTGAGAACCTTCGCCTGGCTCTGGGCATGGGCAGAGGGACAGCCCTCACTGGCCCAACTCTTGACTACCCCATGCAAGGTCTCCGAGGGTCATGACTAATTGCCTGGGCGGAAGCAGCCCTTGCACCTGAATGTTGTAATAATTCTGACGGGAATTCGGGGACTCCGTGGGCCACCACGCTTAGCCACTTTACCCTGCAGAGCCAGAGATGTCCCTTAGCCTGGGATGAGCCTGAATTCCTCACAAAGAGATTGCCCTGAGGAACTGAGGGTCAGAGCCCATCCTAGAACTCTGTCTCCATCCCCACTGCCTGTCCCCTTCTTCGCTCTGCCCAGGCACCCACACCTTTGGCATGCTGTTGCCATCAGATTTCCCCCTTATTTGTTTGACAAGAAGAAGGCAGAGCCATAGCGTTTGGTCTGAGGTTGGTTCTGATGGCACCAAACCACGAAATCCCAAATCTAGCATCTCTGAGTAGAAGGGACCTCTCCTGGGCCTCTTCCCTCCTTGGCCTCCTTTCTCTGCCATCAGAACTTGAGACCCACGCCCACAGATGAAATATCATGATACCCATGAGCGACATTCCCTGACTTCGGTGGTCTTTTAACCCAGGGCTTTAAAAAAAAAAAACACCTTGTACTTTTCTTTGCCTGACTTGTAAGAATGTCTCCTTCCCTTGCTCTTACCCCTCCCTGCTCCCCCTGAATGACCCGCCCGAGGATGCTCTGGGGGTCCTGGCTCTCTCTGGTTCAATCTGACTTGCGCGAGCCTCACCTTTGCTGAGAAACCACGGGGGACTTTCTCTCCCCTTAGAAATGAGCCCCAAGTCAGGGGAGGGGGGTAGGGCCACCTCGTCCACCCCTCCAGCTTCTCTTGTACTGTCCACTACGCCCCTCCATTCCACACCCTCCTGCCACTCCAGACAGTCTGGAAGACATGCTCGTTACAAACATGGGAGTCAGGACATGACACAATGAGGCAATAGTCCTTGTATTGAAAACTACAGCATTGTTCTCATCTAGGACTTTGTACAAAGCTTAAGAGAATGTGTCCTGCTGTCATGTGAAGACAGATACATTTTATCCTGATTGGAGTACACTCCCTTGTTTGGCAATCTGGGAAAACTGCAAAAATCCAAGAGAACTTTGTGTCAACCAGTGTGCTTAGAATCTCAAAGAAGACAGCTGGTACCACGTCATCTCCGATAAGGAGGTGTCACCTAAGGGAGTCAACTGGGCAGGGGAGGCTGCTTTAGGAAACCCAAGATCAATGTGGTGGGGTGGAGAGAGCATTGCCTGGGGTTTAGGAGATCTAATTCTCGCTGCCATCAACTTGCTGTGTGACCTCAGGTCACTCTGTCCAGCTTTGGATCTGTTTCCTCACTTGTAAACTGATTGAGTGCAAGAAGAGGAAAGCAACTTTCATTCAGGGGGGTGTTTGGAAATGCCTGGGGTGTTTCGGACGGTCACAACTGGGAGATGCTACCAGTACTAAGGAGTGAGGCCAGGGATTCTAACAGCCCTGTGGTGAATGGCCAGTCCTGTCCACCCTGCTGACAAGCCCCCTCCCCCACTGCGTAACATGGGGTGCTGTCTGGGTGCTTTCCACTCTGAACTCAGTTCTGCAAGCTGCTCATGTCTCATATACACCCCACCCTCGTTTCTGCCCCAGGAAGCCATAGTGGTTTACCCTTTCCCCCTTCTGAGCCTCTGTTTTAGTCTCGAGTCTGGACACACAGCTCAGAACTTAATTGGGATAGTGGCTGCAGGAGCTGTTTGTAAACCGCAAAGCAGAGTACATATGTGGGGTTTTTTTTGTTGCTACTTTGTGAGTAAACAATCCTTCCCCAGCAACACTGTAAACTCCTGGAGGGCCCAGACCCTGCCCTGTGCTTTGTCTCTGTTCCTCCAGATGCCTACCCCTGTGCTGGGCATACTGCAGCCAGTCAGGAAAGAATGATCTGTAGGGCTGGAGGGGACCTCAGTATGGCCTGATTGAACCAGCTTCCCTGATTCCGGATTCCACGTTCTTCCCTCTCTACCGTGGCACCTGCCTCTCTTGTTGACCGAGGAATTCAGCAAGTGTTCCCTGAGCGCCAGATGGTGCCCGTGGCAGCCAGCCTGTCTACTGGCCCTTTTCAGTGGGAGGGACTCCCCCATCCCCCACAGTGGGCTATATCTACACTGGCTTGTCCTGCTACCCGTCAACCCCCAAGCTGTCTCCCATCCTGGTGGGAAGTGAGCCAGGCCTGGCCTGGCCCTTGTGGGGAAGGAACGTTGTGGCAGCCCATTAGGCCCTAATCAGAGACAGTTACCCTGAAAGGAAGAGGCCAAAGAGAAACCTGAAGGTCCACTGTAGGTGCCCGAGGGATCCTTCAGAGGATTGACCTCACTTTTACCTTTTCTAGAGGATGCTGGATTGAGAGATGTTGTTAGCAATAGGCCCCACGGGTTGTGCATCAGACTGGGACTAAGCACCGACTAGGTTCTTTACAGAGGTTATGCCCTCTGTAACGTTTATGTAGCAGTGGGAAAAACTCAAATTAGAAAACAGGGAGAACTTCCTAGGAGCAAGGGTTGTCAGCCACAAGAAGAGAAGCTGGGGAAGGCTGTATCATCGATCTCCGTCTATAATGCATTAATTTGGGTGTCTATTGCACACCCCTATTTGCCAGGCATCCCACTAGGGTTGGAGGATACAGAGAGGTCTAAGATTAAGTCCTCGCCTTGAAACTCATAGTCATATGGGTTATTATATACTAATCATTATAATTCGGTTAGATGACTATAACATTAATAAGATATATTTACTAAGCACTATGTTTGTTTTACATTTAGTAACTCGCATAATTCTTGCTACAACTAGCGTGAGTTGAGTACTATTATTATCCCTATTTTACAGATGAGAAATGGAGGCTTAGAGATGTCAAGCGGCATGACCAGGATCACGCAGCTAATTAGCCTCGTGCTGGGGTAATAGTGAAGGCAGGTGCAGTGCTAGGTACATGGCAGGAGCTCAGTCATCGTCACTGAGGGAGCGTGTACAGAATATTGTAGGCACCCAGAGGATGCCACACCAGCTCTGCCTGCAGGGGCTGGGCAGGGGCCTCATGGAGGAGGTAACCTTGGGGTGTGGTCACGCTTGGGGACCGGGGCTTATCTCCTGGTCACTCTAACTGCCCTTTACCTGGCTGTGGAGACGGGTAACTTTAGCCCACAGTGGAGACAATGCCGAAGGGGCCCTGCTTCCTGGGAGGCTTCTCCAGCTAGGTGGGGACAGTCCCTTCCAGCAGAGCCCAGGGGCTTCGCCTTTCTCTGTTTCTTCTCCCAAAGGAAAAATGCAAACAGAACAACTTCACCAGTGCCCTTGGGGATCAGCCAGATTGCCAGGGGGGAGGGTACCCTAGGCCCCCCCTCCCCCCAGTTTCAGGTCTTGCTGTCTGTCCCCTTAGTTCCCCAGCATCCTCCCTCTTATCAAACCCTGTTGTCTCCATGGTGACACTGCCTCACCCAGCTTCCTTGGGTGGTCTGGTGCCTCACAGTGTAAAGCTCTGAGAACATTTTCCTAACGTGGGGCCAGAAACTTCCACTTCCCGTGCCCAGGGCTGCCCCTCTCTTCTCTCTCCTCCCTCCCCTCCCTCCCCTCCTGCCAGCCTCGCCCCCTGACCCTCTCCTGCACCCCCCCCCCCCATGGCTGTGTCCAGCTAAAAGAACATGTAGCCCCTCTGGGTCCTGCAAGAAAACTTCAGAATGGGGTTGCAACCCATCCTCTCAATCCCCCCCCCGCCCGCAGTCTGATTGAGAGAAGCAATGTGCTGGGCTCGGTGCAAAATGAAAATGTGGTGCCTCCTGTTCAAAATTTATTAAGGATTCCCAAACGACAACAGCAGAGAATGGAACTGAGCTGGGCCGCGTGGGTGTGCGTGCAACTGCACAGGTCAACACGCATGCCGAGGAAGCTGGTCCTGGAGAGCGCTGGTGCGTGCGTGCGTGCGTGTGTGCGCGAATACGCATGCGTGTGCGCGTGTGTATTCGTAGTGGCCACGGGGCGATAGTAGTGGAGCATTTGGGTTCAGGCATGGAGAATCTAATTCAGCCACAAGTGAGACCAACAAACAGTGTCGCTGAGCGACCTGTGCCCCTTCCTGGGGCCGGGACAGGGGCCAGAGAGGAGCCCTGTAGCCAAGAGACGGAACCCGGCTCGCCAGGGGTCACACAGCCAAAGAGGGTTTCCAACCACAGGAGTGAGACTTCGGTGAGGCTGTTTATTTCTCCCAAAGAATTTGTCTTTATAACACGTGATGCTCTGAGAACGTTTATGACTTTTAACAGTATACTAGTCCCATGCGCGCATTATAGATACACACATGTCCTCACACACGGCACAGGCGTGCCCAGCACCCCACAAGACAAGCACATCCAAGAGCTCATGAACCCCAATACAGCCCCCTCCGTAGATACTGACAAGTTCATACAGCCAAGCAGATGCAGCCACAAGCAAACCCCAGCTTCCCGCCCCCGCCCCCAGGATTGGCTGCCCTCTTTATTTGCCCTGGGTCCAAGCATGGCCTGAATGTGCTCGCCGGCTTGCACAAGGACAGCTGAGCCCCCAGGAAAGTCCTGTCTCAGAACCATCACTTCACAGGACGACCCCTGTGTTCAGAGTGCCCGCATGCTGCTTCCCTCCCAGAGACTGCTCAGGCACACCTCCTCGCCTCCCAGGCAGGGCCCGGTGCCTCTTGCCAGGGCCCTCCACCGTTCCCAGGGCCTGTGGCATCCGCTTGGAGGATCTCAGCTCTGAAACCTGCCCTGCACCTCCCTCTCTCAGCTCTACGCATTCCTCTTCCTCTCCCTTTCCTGGGCACCAGCCCTACGCCTTGCCTTTTGTGAGAAGGCCAGGTCTGAATGGGGCTCCCCCCACCCCTCACCATTGGAAATCCACCTCCCATGCCCCCCCCCCTTACCGAGCCCTGCAGCTGGGCTGTGTGTTGTCCTGGGCAGGATGTGGAGGCGGGCTGGGGGGTCCAGGCCCCCTCCTCCCCAGGGGAGAACAATGAGGCCGCTAGTCAGGGTGGGGGGGCAGAGGGAGTGGGGTGGGGGCATGGAGCCACATCAGAGCCTCTGAGGTGCGGCCCCTGGAGGGACAGCTGAGTGATGAGGTCTGAGTCACATGCCCTGCGTGCTCCTTGAACTCCCGCTCCCACTCCTGTGGAGACACGTCCAGAAATGCACAGGGTAAATATTTAGAGGTAATCGTTTTTGGGGCACCTCGTGCTTCCCTGCCTGGCTGAGACTGCGCCAGGCCCAGGACTCTAAGGGGTGGAGTCCAGTCAGACACAGGTTCTGTGGGCCTTGCCATTCCTTCCCCTGCCACGGTCTGGTGCACCCCTGCATCTTTACCTCTCTGCCGGAAGCCCAGGCTAGTGGAGTCTAGATACATCCTGAGAACAAAACTCTGACATAAAATTCATCAATGAACTCTCTTGGTTCTGCTCCTTAAGCTGTGGCCATCAGCATACCAGCCCCCCCTTCTGCCTAGCCCTCTTTTGGACGGGGCAGGCCCAGGGATGGCCCTCCTGTCCCCACACGGAGCAGAGAGGAAGCTGTGGACAAGAAGCAGCCCTGAGTTCAGCAGGCCAGTTCCTTGGCTCTACCCTGAACGGAATGTCTTCCCTCTTTAGAGGACATGGCGTCCGGAGTCTAAGCTTTATCAAAGATAAAACATTTGAGACTAAACAGTCTTTTTATAGATTGGAACTGGGCTCCCAAGCACACATTTCCCCACCATCGCCAGCCTGCCTTTCTGAGCATCCACATAAAGCACGCTCATTTTTTGGGGGAAAATGGAGACGTTCAGGTTTGACAGCAAAAGTGCATTCCTAGGGAAGGGAGAAAGCTGCAGGCAGGCCTGGCGGGGGGGGGTGGGGTGGTGCCCAGCGATCTGGTGGTCTGGTTCGGACCCACCTCTGTACCCCTCAGGGAGGGTGCTGGCAGAGGCAGGAAGCAGCTATTAAGAGTTCGAAATAGGATGGAACCCAAATGTGGAAGACACACACACAGGCACTCTGAGACCTCACGGCTCACCCAGGCACAAACCGAGGAAATGCTAACACAGTGCAGGACCAACCAATGAAAGCACCAGCTCCTTCCCACCTAGCTCCCAGGCCTGCTGGGTGAGGACCCTTGCCCACAGGTCACTGAGGGCAGGTGGAGGGAAGAAAGCAAATATCAATTTTGTATGTACTATTTGTTAGGCAGTCTGTAAGCACCGGCTTGTTTATACGGACCCTCCTTGGGGTTTGTTGTTATTCATCTCATTTTTATGGATGAGGAAACTGAGGGTCACAGTGGTTAAGAGCCCAAGGTCTGATAAATAAGTAGAAGACCGAGTTGACCTCAGGGCCTTTGACTCCAAAGCTCAATGTTTTTTCCTCTTTGTTTTCTTGAATGTGAAATGGAGATAACAACGGAATCTACCTTGGGGCTGTCGTGAGAATTACCTGAAATTATTTGGTTAAAGGTTAGCCAGTGCCTGACACAGTAGGCCTAGTAAGTGTCAGCTGTTAATATTGTGGCTATTTTGTGTCAAGGTATCTTTAGAGGACAGTGATCCTGAAATCACCCACTGGGTCTCTCACATGGTATGGGAAGGTTGGAATGATCCACGGTAGGAATCCATGGAGGGGTCAGGATCTGCCTCAGGAAGCTTGGCATCTTTTGGGACTTGCTTGGAGGTCCTCTGGTAGCAGGAGTCTACGGGAGGAAAGCTAACAGGAAAGGGACTGGCAGAGAGCTCCGAGGGCAGGGAAATCCCACTGGTTCTGGGATCGAATAAATGGCCATTGCAGGGATGAGCACACGAGTGCGTGAATACTGCATAAACCTGCTCCATATAGCGAAATGGCAGTAATCCCTAGGCTTCGGATCCCCCTTTGGTAAAAAGAATGCATGAGGCATTGCTTGTATTAAGTGACCCCTCCCCTTCTGCTCTGAAGCTCTATGAATGGTTCTCTAGCTTCTCCCATGACAGGGAGGTCAGCTTCCCTCATAGTCCTAACCGCAGCCATTCCTGGGGGAGTCTGGCGGAGGGAGGAGAAAGGCAGAGGGCAAAATTGGAAACCATGGAGGGAACGCACACACACGGACCTGGAAGGCCTGACTCCCAGCCCAGTGCTCACTCTTAGAGACTGCACCTGCTCCTGCCAGGCTGGCTCTGGAATGAGATGGCAGGGTGTATGTGTGTGTTGGGTGTGCTGTGGGTGTCTGGACCTGGATGGCACAGGTCGGGGCCACTGGGCAGCTCACGGCTCCCTTCCCATTTTCTCTCCATGCAGAGACCTGAGCATGAACAACCTCACGGAGCTGCAGCCTGGCCTCTTCCATCACCTGCGCTTCCTGGAGGAGCTGTGAGTAGATGCTTTCTGGGGCTCGGGGGCGAAGCTTTGGGACCACTGATCGCTGTAGGAGCTAGGGCTCCCCGGGAGGAGGGCTGGAGGTCAAAGGGAAGGGAGTGGGAAGCTGTTCTTGATAGCAGCGTATTCAGCTCATACCTGGGCCATCTGTGAATCCCAGCCGCCCTGTGGGACCACATGGAATAGGCACTCAGAAATCTGGCTCTCGGTCTTCCCTGAGGCCAGCTCTATCAGTGGTTCCCCTCTGTCAGTGGTTGCTTCTCTTCCTGGGGGTCATCTTTGATCTGCTCTCATCCCTCGTGTCCAGCTACCAGCCACCCCCATGTCCCGGTGGTTCGTTCTCTGCAGTGTCTCTCACCTCCACCCCCTTGTTCTCTATTCCCACTGCTACTGCTGTAGCACCAGCCTCCCAGCACCCCTTGTTCTCTATTCCCACTGCACCAGCCTCCTTTCCAATATACTCTGCCTGTCTTCAGGGAGCATCTCACCAGCTCAAGAACCTTCTCTGGCTCCCCAGTGCCCAAAGGATCTACTTCTAAGGCCCTCGTCCAACCTGGCTTAAACCTGCCTGGCCAACTTTGCTCCATTGAGGCCAGTCATGTTCACTGCCCTCGTTTCCCCTCCTGCATTTGAGCAGGAGACTTCCCCTCCAACCGGTGCCCACCATGTCAGGCACAATGCATTCCTCTATCACGGCCGAACACATAAGCCCACTTCCTCCAGCAACTCCTCCCTGATTAATGCCTTCCCACAGCTGTTGCTCTCTGTCTGCAGTCCTTGGGGCTGGCCTCAGACTCCAGGGGTACTTGTGAATAAATCATCTCTTCGGTTAGAGTGCCCGGCCTGTCTGCTTGGGGAAGCCAGGTCACTCTGCTCCCAGTGCTCGCATTCATCCCAGCCCTGTTCCTAACCTCTAACCCCTGTCCCCAGCCTGCTTTTTCTTGCTTTTGCACCACTGTCGATCCTCAGGGCTCTACTAAGGTTTGCTTAAACTTTGCAAAGCATGCGCTCCTGGCTCTGAAAACATTCACAGTTCCACCCCAACCCTGGCCCGGCTGCTGCCCTAACCGATTTCCTATCTCCACCCTAGACAGTGCTCCCCCAAGATGCTGTCAGCCTGCCCCTGCTGGAGTTAGGATTTGATCAACCCCAGGGCCATGGCTGGGTTTTCTAGGCCCCATACTTATTGAGCTCCCCCTCTGTGTGAAAGACAAGCTCAAGATGCTCTGGGGGAAAACAAGATAGAAGTTCAGGGAGCTTCTAGGTGAGGCAGCAGAGCTGTGCCCAGCAGGTGAGCAGGGGAATGTGGGCCCCTGGGGGTTCTGGGTAAGGAATTGGTCAGGGTGTGTGTGGGGGGGAGTGTCTAGCCTGTGGACGGGGAAGCCTTCCTGGGGGAGGAGTATGAAGCCAGTGCTCGAAGGAAGTGACGGAATTGGAGGCAGCAAGGGGCCTTCTGAGGTGGAGATGCCACATCTTGGGTGGGAGCGAAAAGCAGGCGTGAAGGCTGAGGCGCTGGGACAGGTGGCATCCACGGCACAACCTGAGAACCGAAGGCTCGTCTTCCATCTTTGGGTCCCCGAGAAGGGGTTGGGCCCCTTTTAAAGGTTCCAGCTAAAGGACCTTTCCATGCCAAATGCCCACCTATAGGGTCCAAGCTTGGGGACCTCAGATATCATGATGCCTTTCCATGCAATTTTTTTTTTAAGCAAATACCAAATAACAAGATTCTTATTAAAGATATATTTTTAAAAAAGAAAACAACAGCTTCTGAGGTATGTCAGCCCAGACTCTACACGCACAGCGTCTCAGTAGGAACCGAAGTACGTAATAACGTCGTTGGGGACTCGGGAGATCCCAGGTGCCTTCCGCATCGTCCGCGGTTCGACTCTGCTCAGTGTGGTTGGGGCATTAGGGCTATTCTGTCACATTTGCTCCCTTTAGAACTGGTGATCACCCCATGACAAACGTGGAGATACTTTATTAGACCCGGATGTTGGACTAATTCTAAAACCCCATTTCCTAACCCTACTGGATTAGCGGGGGTTAGCTGTGTAGTTGAGGGCATGGGGAGACATGATCCCACCCTGTCTGTACCTGGCCCTCCCCTGGTGACAGGATGCGGTGCAGTTCGGCAGTGGAGGGCGGCAGGTGAGTCATCCAGGTTAGCAGGGGAGAGGACGTGACACTGTGGAGCAGCCCGGAGCCTAGACACGAATCAGGTCTGGGCCACTGCCTACCTCTGTCACCCTAAGGGGAAGTGACTTGACCTCCTCTCTGAGCCTCAGATCCCTTCTTTGAAATTTGGAAAGAATTCTAGGCACCTCACAGGGTTATTGTGAGAGTTAAGTGAGAATGGGCATGAAGCATTGAACACGTTTATTGTTATCAATAAATGGTAGTTATCAACCCCTCCCAAATCCCAAGATGCTGACTAAGGGGGGGCCCACTCCCCCCATTTGGGTTCCCTGCCAACATCACTGATGCTTTTCCCTGGTTCGCAGGCGTCTCTCAGGGAACCATCTCTCACACATCCCGGGACAAGCATTCTCTGGCCTCTACAGCCTGAAAATCCTGTAAGTATAAGTCTTCCCCGTTTTCCACAGATGCAACCTTGAGAACTGTGGGCAGGTTGCAGATTTGTAACCTGGGTCTTGGTTTGTCACTGGCTTGCTGGTTTCCTCATCTTTACTTTTCATTTTAATTGTGATTTCCATTTCTTTGCTTTCACCTTTTCTGTAACAAACCTTCTGATTTGTAAACAAACATTTCATTGCACCCGATAGTTATGGCAACCCTCCACGGAAGTCAGGAAGTCAGGTATCGTTGTTTGTCTGTTTGTAATGTGACTAATGACCAGAAAGGCAGGTCTTTGCTCTCCCCTCATGAGACCTATTGGGCCAGGAGAGGAGGAATCCAGATTGGATTTCCTTGGCCGTGCTTCCTCCTGAGACCCAACCTTGGTCTCTGCAGCTATGCCTCTTGAGTCCCCGTTCCCACAGTAAATATCTCGCCTCCTCCCTCTATTTTCAGGCTTCTTCATCCCAGCTCCTTTTATTTTTCCTTTAAAGCAAAAGGAAAGTGAGAATTGGAGAGGACCTTGTGTTAGTTCACTAACTTACCCCCTTGCTATTGAACTGATGGCCCATTTTCGAGAAGGGAAAAACTGAGGCACCATCTCCTTCCATCCCCATCCGTGGCTCACTTTGTCCCAACCAAGACTGTCTCCCCCAAGGCTCCCCTCATGTTCTCATGAGGAGTGAGGATGAAAGGTCACAGGGGAAGGGGATGCCTAGGGTCTGAAATTGGGTAGGAGGGGGTGCTGGGGAGGGCGCATCACCACAGGGACGTGTTTGGGAAGAAAATGAGGGTCTTGAAGGCTGATCCTGGAGCAATAGAATGAGCATTTGGAGCGTCCCTAAGCTGGTGAGTCATTCCCCAGTTCTGCTGCTCCCTCAGCCCTCACTTGACCTGCAGGTCTTCTTTGTATGGTTGAGCAGGTTGCTTACTGCACCAGAGCATCCGGCTGAATGGGTAAGAAGGGGCTGAAATCCAGTCCTGTGCCTGGCTTGGGGCTATAGCCACCTAGAAAGGAATCTCTTTTCCGAGTGTGCTCAGAGTTGTTTATGGGCCAGCAATAATGGCCTTGGACCCATGGCCTGTGAGCTTCAGGCTTTTAGGTGGTCAGCAGTCCATGGTCCATGGCTAAGCACTTTCTTCCTTTTCATGCCGGTCTTGGACCCCTCTGGCCTTTAGCCTCTCTCTGGATCTGCCTCTGAGTCTCTGACTCCAAGGCTGTGACAGTCTCGTGTCCTTCCCTTCCTTTTTGCAGTGCCCTTGGGTCCTACAGGGTCTCTCCCCCGCCTCAGTCTCCAGGTCTCTCCTGCCTTCCCCTTCTCTGTCTCAGTCCTTGCTCTCCCTCCCTCTGCCCCTCTGTGCCCCGCCTCTCACTTTTCCTTCCTGCTTCTCCTCTTGGTCTGTCTTGATCCCCGTCAACATCGCTGCCCTGGGGTGTGGGGAGGCATCCCGAGCCAGACACAGAGCACAGGCAGCCTGCTTGGTGGCGTGTCTGTGCCCAGTGGCAGGCTCAGACCTGCAGCCAGGATTAGAGAGCGGGCTCTGTTTGCTGGGCCTTCAGAAGATGTGAGACTCCTGTCCCGTTCCTAAGACTTGGGCTTAGAGATGAGCCTCTTCTTTCTTCTTTGCCTGCATTAGGCAATAAATCAAAGCCTCGGAGAAACCACAAGCCTCCCGCCCCCTTTCTGCAAACGGCGCCCTTGGCTCCATGAGCTGGGCAGCCAGGAGAGGCTGCTGGTTGGAGCCAAGGACAGCGGGACTCCCACTCCCCACTCTGTCATTGACCCCCACGTTGCCCCCTCCTTGACGACCACCTGGTCCCCAAAGCCTTCGTGTCAGTTCTTTGCCTGCAGAGTTCTGTACTTGAGAGAGGAGTTGGGTGGTCTTGGGGAGCTTCTTCTCTTACTCAAGGTCTTCAAAGCAGGGGATTCCTCCTGCATCTGGGCAAGAAGGACTTTCTGATGCCTCATGTTGATTCTCTTGCCGCCCTGTCCTTCCATGGCTCAGTGTTCAGAACTGCAAGAAAAATAGAGCAGTTAGGGCACCTGGATGGCTCAGTCGGTGAAGCATCTGCCTTTGGCTCAGGTCATGATCCTGGGGTCCTGAGATCGAGTCCTGCTCCCTGCTCAGTGGAGAGCCTGCCTCTCCCTCTGTCCCTCCCTCCTGCTTGTGCTCTTGCTGTCTCTCTCAAAACGAATAAATAAAAAATCTTAAAAAGAGCCTTGGTGACTTAAAAAAATAGGGCAGTAAAGTCCACTATCAGGACAATAATCTCTTTTTGTACCAGGACACCGTCCCTTTAGCTACTCCCTTGTCTTCTTGGGGTCTGAGACTCTTACCTGAACTACATCTTCCTTTCTCTCAGGCCTGACCCTGCAGGGCACCGCCTCTTTCCTGTCAGGAGCAAAGGACAAAGAAGGGGGGATTCCCTCTCTGATCTTCTCCTAAGTGATGGTGGCAGACCCCTCCCTCTGTCCTTCCCACCGCAGCCCCATGCCTGCCCTGGAGGTGTTACTCTTGGATCCTCTCCTTCCTCTGCTGCTTTTCCAAGTCTTGGAGCCCACAGGCTCTGGCCAGGCTCCTGTGGAGAGAGCCAGCCCTGCAGGGGATTTCCAGTCTCACGTCTTTTCTCCAGACTGTAGGTAGGAATGTCTGTCCTCTAGAGTCGGGAAGGCTGAGAACCTGGGTTCACTGCCCCTGGCCCTGCCCATCACCACCATCGGAACTGTCCTAAGGGAAGCACAGTTCTTGCTGCTGCTGGTGTGTGGGAGAGAGCCTGGCCCTTGGAGGGCGCCTGCCCTGTGTGTCCTGTCATGGTGAGGGGACGGAGGAGGCTGGAGCTCCTGTATCCTGACCCACAGCCTGAGCGTGTGGAGCTGGCCTATGAGGAGGCTGTTCTGTCCTAAATGGCTCCTGCCTCACATGGAGGAGGAAGAAGGGCGGGGGAGGGAAGAGGGAGAGAGAGGGGGGAGGGAGAAAGGAAAGGGGGAAGAGAAAGGGAGGGGGGAAGAGAGAAAGAGAGGTGAGGGGGAAAGAGGGAGCGAAAGGGAAAGGGAGAGAGAGTGTGCCCCAGCCACCCCTTCGCTCACAAGCCTCTTTCCTCACATCTGCCCACCTCCTCTCGCCTCCTCTCGAGGGCTGCGTGAGTCGAGCCTTGGTGCCTTTCCTGCGAAGGCCACCACCATACCTATGTTAGGCGGGTCTGACTCATCTAGAAAGACTCCTGATGGGCTTCAGTTGCTTCTCACCAGACCCAGATCGGGGAAACGGGGGTTGACAGTTGAAGGACTTGCTTCCCCTCCATGCCCCCAAGAGGCTGGGCAAGAGATTTTCCCCAGACTACCTACACCTGGTTTGAGCTCCAAACCTCTGGGAGACTGTGGTTTGGGGTTCCTAGCTCATGCCGCCTTGGTGAAGCCTGAGTCTCGAAAAGGGGAGCTGTGGCTGATCCCATCCGAAGCCCTAGCCTGAGGCCGCTGACGGGTGGGGCCGAGTGACTACCCCTTGGGCCCCATCCCTGAGGATATCTCCCTGGGCTGGCCTCTAGTGTTGCTCTCTTCATGCTGAATTGAGCGGCCTTCGATTGACTGTGTTTACTCTCCACCTGGCTGGACAGCAGCCATGCCTGGCCCAGAGTCAGGCTTCCACAGGTGTTGATGAAATGAATTGGACTGATGAGGGAGGAGAGACCTGTGAGCTGTTTTAGAGTGGGGCCTTCCTGCCTGGGTCCTAGGAGAAGGATGCTAGAAGCTCTAGGAGCCCAGGGAGATCCTCTAAGCCCTTCTCCTCCAGGAGGTGGAGCCTACTGCCCTCATCCTGTCAAGACTGGATGTCAGGAAATGGGTCTCAGGTGCTGCAGATCCCAGAACAGGGGGCAAGGAGGACACCCAGACTTCTTCAGTTTTCTTACCTTTAATATGGAGACATTGGAATACATTTGCCAACATTGTTAACTGCAGAAACTTAAAACACAAACACCTCCCACAGAAGTCCTGATATATAAAACAGTTGAGGGAGGATTTCTCTGGTTACAGTGGATGAGGGGGTGGGGAGACCCCAGGCTCTATCTTGCCCACCCACCCCAGTGACCCCCAAGGTCCCTCCACAGAACCAAAGGAAGGACCTTTGTCAACCACCGGTGGATCACCTCTCTGGAACCTTCTAGCTATTAGTGCTCATGGTTCCTGCCCCCAAATGCCTCTCAAACTGGAGGGATATTCCCCAGCGGTGCTTCATAGGTAACTGAGGGAGGAGTCCCGAGGGCTAGGCTTCCCCTAAACTAACGGCTGCACATTAGAGCCACCTGGGAGCTTGCCTAAAATCCCTTGCCCAGAGATTCGGCCCCGGAGATTAATCGGGTATGCAGTATGGCCTGGACACTGGGATTAAAAAGAAAAAAAATCTTTCCAGGTGGTTCTACTGTGCTGCCAGGGTTGAGACCCAGCACATTGGACAGACTCTGGCCCACCAGGTAGAACCAGGGCCAGCGAGAAAAGCAGGGAAATGTGGTCACCAAAGCAGTGGCCTGGGAGACTGAACGGGCCTTATGCCTGATTCTGCCATTTGTTGGCTTTGTAATTGAGGGCAGGTCACCTCCCCTTCCTGAGCCCCCACCTCCTCATTTGGAAAACAAAGGGCTCTTTCCTTCTAAAGGCACTTCCAGCTTTGAGGACCCATTTGTGTTTCCCTAAAGGAGTGATGGCTGGGAAAGGAGGCCAGGAAGAGCAAGGGGAACAGTGCCAGGCCCAAAGCCAACTGCCATGCTGACCTTCAGCTTAGTGGGTTTTGATTCCATGAAAGCAAGGACTTTCTTGACAAACAGACCGGACTGCCTGGCATGGGATGTGTTGTCTGGGGAGGTGCTGACTTCCCTGGCACTGGAAGGATGATCGTGCCCTGCAAAGGCGCTAAGGCATCTGTGTTGGGAGAGAGGTACAATTCAGAGACCGTAAAGATCTTTCTAGATCTGGGATTTGACAGAGGAGAGGGTAGGGGGATCTGAGCAGGTGATGGGGGTAGAGATACATTGCAATGCTCAGGGGAGGGGGGGTTCTGCCTGCAGAGTGACTAGGTGCAGCCTCTGGGGCCCCTGGAGGGGTGGGGGCCTGTGAGGTGGCCTGAGCAGCCCGTGGCCTTTCCCGTTTGCCCCAACCATTGCTTCTCCATCCCCTTGCTGCAAGCATCCTGAGGCCTCTGGATGAGAATCAAGGCAGCCCCCTGAGATTCCCAAGTGAAGTGCCCACTCTTCAGATGCAGGAGGTGGACACGTCTAGAAGGATAGAAGTACTAAGCAGGGCGGAGGGCAGCAGATGTCTTGGGTCCCTGAATATTGTAACTTAGTGAGGGTTTATGTATCATCTGGTAGCCTCTTCCTTTGAAAGATGAGAAAATTGAGGCCCAGAGAGGGGGAGTAACCTACTCGAGTCATCCAGCCTGCGATAAACGAGGTCAATAGTAACGCCCACTGACGTGCCGAGCGCTTCCTTTGCCTGAGACCCTGTGATGCGTGTTTCCTGGGGGTTATTGGATTTAATCTGTTTAATCAGTGCATAAGGTCATTATCATCACCCCCAGTTTACAGATGAGCAAACTGAGGCCCACAGAGTTTAAGTAGGAGCTTGCAGCTATCACACAGCTGGACAGAGGCAGAGCTTAGGACCCACATCCAGGGCTGTCTGACATCTGAGCCTGTGGTGTGACTGCTACACTTTAAGGAAGCCTGGGAGGCTCAGATTTAAATTCTACCTGGTTTTTTTTTAAAGGTTGATTTTTAATTAATTAATTAGTTTAAAGCATGTTGCGGGGGGAGCAACAGAGGGAAAAAGAGAGGGGCCCAGTGCGGAGCCTGACTTGGGACTTGATCTCACAACCCTGAGATCACTGACTGAGCCACGAAGGTGCCCCTAAATTCTACCTCTGAAGCAAAACTGTAATTGGAGAGGTCCCATCCTGTGCTGTGTAGAGCCTGGCTCAGAGGGGCCCGTGGAGTGTGCTCCTTCAGGAGAACAAAGTATGAGCAGGAGGAGGGCACTGCCTTTGCCTGCAGCCTGGCCCTTCCCTTCATGCTGCGCTCAGCCAGCCTCGGGGGCAGGGGCAGGGAGGACCCCAATGCCAAGGCCCCAGTTCTCTGCAGACCTCAGGGTCTGGCTCTCCTTCCCCCTTCTTCAGCTTGGCCTGGATCAGGGGCTCTTCTTAGTCTCCTGGCCAGGCCCGCAGTGAGGCCAACATTCTTTTGTTCTTGTGGTACCTATGGTTTAGTTCATGTTTGGGATTCTTACCTATCTATAAAAGGAGTTTAGGAGAGGTTACAGGTGTGGCTCTGACCAAGACAGTCACATAGGAGGCTGGGTAACTACTCAGGTGTATTCTCTTCCCACTCCTCATTTTCTGGCCCTTGCTGTCCCCTGCCCTGCTGATGGAGGCCAGGTGTGTAATGGTTAGGTATTTGGACTCTGGGACCAAACCCTCTGGGGTAAGTTTGAGTCAATACATACAAAGCTCTACGATCAGGCACGTTAGCTGCTACTATTTTTCAACTTAAAGATTTTCAACTTCCTGAAGCACGGTGACCTTCCCGAGCCATACCAAGCAAGATGTGTATGTCTGCTGACCTTTCCCCTCTGAAAGTTTGACATGTCGCCTTAAGGAGAGGATGGATGCCATACCTGGCACACAGTAGGACTCACCGAGTGCTCATCCCCTCCAGGTTCCTGAGGCACCTGGCCTATCAGGATGCACCCCTCGCCTCAGGGGCCGTGTGTGGACCAGGGGCTGCCGGACGGGGTGCTGTGCAGGCTGGCTGGGCTGGGGGAGGACCCACTCACTCTGCCTGGGGCACTGGGCAGCTTCCTTCCTGATTCCTCAGCTATTCTCTGGACTCCAGAGTGCCCATACCCTGTGTGCCCTCCTTCTCCCCATTTCTGGGGCCCAGCTCTCCAGGCCTGCAGGTAAAGAACATTCGGATGGCAGTGCCACCCAGGGGCTTCCTTACCCTTTCTTCACTCCCTCCCTCCCTCAGATCCAGGCCAGCAGGATCCGTGCTCAGGGCCCTGCGTCTTAGAGTCCCTGTGCCTTAGAGTACCTTGCTCAAACATGTTTAAGGCCAGCTGTGATGCGTGGACTCAGCAGAGCCACCCGGAGGGACAGCCCAGGCCTCCATGTCTTCCCTCTGCGTGCTCTCTGACCCTCTGCCCTGCCCATCAGGTTTCCCAGGTGCCCAGAAGAGCCCCAGGACTCCTACCTATGGGGTGGTCCTGGGGTTCTGTGGCCAGGCCAGTTCCAGAAGAGCAGCCTCCTGAGCGGATCATGTCCGTCAGCTGGCATGTTATTTCTTCTGTGGGGCCGTGTGAGATGGGGCCGTCGGACTGTTTCTGTAGACATGGATTCCACAGAAAAATAGTTGCCTGGGGCCCTGCCGCCCGGGGAGGGGTCTTGCTCTCATCCACACCCTCTCCTTCCTCACAGGCATCTCCAGCCTTTCAGACACAGGCCTGGGGAGAAAAACCTCCATTTATCAGTGTCCTTCCTGACCAGACCAACAGAATTGCAAGTGGTCTGAGTTCCAGGTCATCTTGGTTCCCCACATGTCTTCTCTGCTTCGTCCCCATGGTCTTCGTCAGCCCTGCCTCGTCCCAGAGGCCCTTCTGAGACCCCTCCAGCCCCGTGCACAGCCCACAGTTCCTCGGCAGCCTCTGAACCACCACTAACGGGGCAGGGCGCTGGACCAGGGCTCTCTGGAGCTCGGAAGCTGGGGCGAGAGGGAGGGGTCTGGTGTGGGTCAGGGGTTTGAGGGAGGACCCCCCCAGCTGCGCACGCTGCGTGGGTCCTCCAAGCCCTTCCCTCCCCTTACAGGATGCTGCAGAACAACCAGCTGGGAGGAATCCCTGCGGAGGCGCTGTGGGAGCTGCCGAGCCTTCAGTCTCTGTGAGTCACTGGAGGGCTGGGCTGGGGAGCCAGCTTCCTGGGGCCTGGCTCACAGCCCCGGGCCCCCTGCCTCGGCTTCCCCTCCTTTCTGCGGGCCCCCCTTTCTCGCTCCATGTTCCAGAGAGCAGGCCGCTCCGGGCTTTGGTTTTTCCGGGGTTTTTTGTTGTCGTCAGTGTGTGTACGTGTATATTTGCGTGTGTATTCGGGAAGGAAGGCCCTAAGCCCCCACCGGAGGACTGTGGGAATGGGACCTCCCTAGGTGGGGCCACCGGGGCAGCGGTCCTGGGGTGTCTGGCGTTCTGCCATGGAGCCTGGGGCAGAGTGCCACCCAAAGAAGTGCCAGGAAGGGGCTATCTCCCCCCACCTAGCCTGCTCTAGCTCCCAGGGCTTGTAGGGGGGCTAGGCTCAGACACCCATCTCCCCTACTTGTGGGTGGGACTGCATTCAGGGACTCATTGGCCACCCAGGACAGAGCCATCTCGTCGAGGAGCCCTGCAGTTCCTTTCTTGCCCAGTAGGGGCATCATGGAGGCAAGACGGGCCAAGGGAGGAAGCAGAAACAGGTGCTGTCTAGTGATGTAAGCTCGCCAGCTGTAATCCTCTGGGCCAGGTGCTGAGTGTTATTCACGCAGTGCACGTCGCGGGGCCTGGGTCCTAGCAGGTGCCTAATACAGGCCCACTGAACCAACTGAATTTTCAAGGATATCTGTATCTGATGGGAGAGTAAATGGATATTTTGGGAGAAATCAAAGTTGAGAGACAGGCCTGGGCATAACATTTAACCATGGGGGAAACTGAGGCACAGTTAACATGCACTGTGTCAGGACGAAGGCCCGTGGCATCCTCGGCCTGTGGGTTCTGCTGTGGTCCCTGCCCAGTCCATTGATGTATCTGATTCTAAACTGTCCACCATCCAGGTGGAAGGATGAAGGAGGTGGAAAAGTGGCTTTCCTTCCTATAACCCATATTCAGGCCCCACTGCACCATAAATAGAGGGGTCCAGCTGTGGGGCCCTGGCCAGCTATGTGTGCCACACCCAACCATGGTCAGGACTTTCCTCCCCTACCCCTGCCCTGGCTGTCTCCTACCCTCCTGCTCCTGTGTCTGAACCCCAGCGCCCCCCAGCTGCCTGATTGGCCCGCTCCTGCCTCCACTCACTCTCTCACCTTCCCACCCTCTGTCCCAACAAATGCTGGGCCTCTGGCCCCGGACATCTTTTCTCCCTCCATCCAGGTCACCACTGAACGGGGCAGGCAACCCAGCATTTCCCTAGAGGCCAACATCAGAAGATCAAAGGCCAGCAAATCCTGTGCTTGGTCTCCACCCCCGAACACAGACTAAACATTTGCTTAGGGCACCAACAAAGCAGGGGCAGCCAAAAATGGAGGGGTTCGTGTGTGCAGAATTTGACATTTCATCCAAAGCGTCAAAGAGGTATTCATAAGGGAAAAAAAATTAGAATTTTGCTGGACTTCACACTTATTTTTAAGGTTAAGTTTTGTTTTAATTGTGAATCACATCTTTTGCCTGCTTAGCAATTCCAAAGGTCTTGTCTTTCAGACCAGGCATGATGCTTTGATGCTCTTAGGCAGTTTCTTCTGTACTTTCTGAGAAATGGGCAGCCACTGTGGCTGGGGGACCTAGGTAATTGGCTTCTCCCTGCAGCCCTATTACTCCCCATTGTCTGGGTGGGTCAGGGCAGGGGTCAGAGACCCAGTCCCCCACTTCCACAGTTTTAAGGCAGATGAACAGATTTTGGCTCTTGCAATCCTGTGAGGAGAGCACTGTCTTGTGAAGCAGAAAACTTGGCTTCACGTCCTGGCTCTGATCCCGACTACTGTGTCCCTTACCATCTCTGTGCCTCAGTTTTTCCACCTTTGAGTTGGGAGTAATTATCTTCCCTGCCTATCTCACAGGGTTGTCAGGAAGATCAAATATATAGTAAACAGGAGAGGGATTTGTAAAAAGAAGACTCTGCACAGCAGTGATGTGTGGTGAGGCTATTATGATATTATTCACTTAACTTGTCATTGATCTATTTTTGAGGCTTTGCCACGGAGGCAAAACCCGACTTGCATCTTGAAGGATTAGTAAGCATCAATGGGGCGAAGAATCAGGGAAGGACATTCCAGGCAGAGGGAATGGCACGTGCAAAGACACAAAGATGAGGAACCCAGTAATTCTAAAACCTTTGCAAGGAAGTGAGTTTGGCTGGACTGTGTGTGTGTTGGGGGGACTGGTGGGAGGGGCAGTGGTGGAGAGAGATCTGGAATTAGCAAGAGGTAATGCCTAATGAGTAGGCGTGGACCTTGCTAAGGATTTGAACACTCCTGGGCCACAGGAGAATTTTCAGCAGGAGAGCAGTGTGACAGAGCTTGCATTGCTGAAAGATTACTTTGGCAGTAGTTACGGAGGACAGCCTGGGGGTGTGGAGCCAGTAAGGGGCTGGTGAACCAACGGAGCCTAATGGCAACTGGAGAAAGGCAGGCATCGGAATAGCAAGATGCTCTGTCGTCAGGATCTGGAGCAGATGTCCCGGGTGGGCTCCTTCACTTGCTTCCTGTAAGGGCTTAAGCAGGTTAGTTCACCTCTCTGCTTTCTTTTCTTTATTGGTAAAGTGGAGGTGGTGTTTGTGTATCTCAATAAAATAGAATGAAATGAGTTAATATACATAAAAAAGCAGTACCTTTCGCTGCTGCTACTACAGTTATTACTAGTGCTTGTGGTGCGGGCTGGAGGTGGAGTTGAAGGGGAGGAGGCGTCAAGCTGATGGGCGTGTCTCTGGCTTCCACATCTGGGTGGACAGAGAGGCTGGTTGCTGAGAGCCTGGCACATGGTGAGAGCCCAGTAAGAGTGTAAGTGAGTAGTGACCCCCGGAGGATGAGTGCTCTGGGGAGGGGCACAGGGAGAGGGGAGACACTGAGGTCCCTTTGGACCTGCTGAGGTACCTGTGGGTAGGGTGACCAAGCATCTCAGACAAACTGGAAAGGGGGTCACCCCACCTGCAGGACATCAGTGTGTGTGTGTGTGTGTGTGTTTTGGGGAGAAGAGGAGGAGTGCATAACCCAACTCGAATGTTCGATTTGGTGGGTGTTATATCCTGAGCTTTTGGAAGCTGGGGACCTCTAAGTGAGGCTCTGTCCTACTAATTCAGGTTCCTCCATCTCAGACAGAGACAATAAAACCAGCCCAGGTTGCTAGGCTGAAAGGGGAGGGTGGGAGCCAATGACAATTTTAGGAGCCCCTCTGTGTGCCAGCGCTACATGAGATGTTTTGTGTGTGTGATCTGACTTCATCTCACAAAAACTCCTTCATAATTGCCTCCTCTGTTGGCAGATGAGGAAATAGAGGCTCAGGTAAGTTCAGAGACTATTCCACGGTCAAAGCTAATGAGTGGGGAAGGCAGGGCTGTACCCCAGTGTTGTTCTGCCGTGCCCTTCCCATCATGGCTCAAGGGAAGTCACTTTTGGTGCCTATCACCGGATGGCCCTCTCTCCTTCCTGATAAATACAAACAAATGGAAATTTCCTCCTTCTTGTAGGAAGTCAGTGGATCAGGAAGGCAGTATATAGGAGAAATATCCCTGCCCATATCTCTCCTGGGGATGGTACATCCTCCCCAGAGCAGGCCAGACCCACCCAGGGGCTCAGGGCTCTGGGAAAGGCTATTCCTTGCCACCAAAAGGCAGGGTCCCTTCACAAACTCTTGTGGACATTCCTGGAACCTCAGTGAAGGTTCAGTCCTTTGCTTCACCTTCTACCAGCTAGAACCAGACACTGGGGAAGAGAAAGTGGGTTTGGATTAGTCAGGAGTGGGGTTGGGTTTAGGGGATGGGGCCCTAGGTGACCAGCTGGGCATGGTACACAGGCTGTTTGGCTTGGCACCTGGGTGGGTAGCACCCAGCTCCACAATACCCCCTCCCTGGATACACTTGCTTCTTCCCCGACCAGTGTGGGAGGGAGAGGATGGCAATGCCAGATGTGTCACGCCAGGCTTGAGCCAAGGCCAAGAGAAACCACGGGAAGCCAGCGGAGCCTGGGGGAAAATAGAAACTGGGTGGGGGTGAGGCAGGGCCAGGGGGAGAGTGCATGGAAAAGCAGAAAAACAGCCCAGAAAGACCTCAGGATGGGGCTGGGGTGGGGCCCGGGAAGTGCAGGCTGGCTGATCCCTGGAGAAGAATCAGAAAAGCACAGTGGCAGGAATAAAGGGGAGAAAACAGGAAAACAGCCCAATCCTGGATACCCTACGGGGAGAAATGCATAATTGCAAAGGATAGCCACATGAAACTGGCCAACATTGTGCCGAGCTGGGGAAATTAATCAAGAGTGGTGCCAGATTCCAAACTGAAACCCAAGTTAGAAGCACCACAAGTCCTTCAGCGCGAGCCAGCCAATCTAAAACACATTGGCTGCCTGCCGCTGAGGGGGTAGAGTTGGAGAAGTCGGGGCTGGAGAGGGGTGTGTGTGTGTGTGTGGGGTGTACCTGTGTGCATGGGAAGGCAGCTGGGCTCAGGGTGATGTGGGGAGGGAGTAGTGGCTCCCACTTAACATACTTCAAAATGCACATTCATATCTCATTTAATCCTGAAATCCCATTTTGGGATAGAAGCTACTCTTCTATCATTCCCATTTTATAAAAGGGGCAAATAAAGGCCGGAGAAGTTAAGCAACTTGCCCAAGATCCCACAGCTAGGATGTAACTGAGCTGGCATTCTATTTGAGCTCTAATTCCAAAGTACCATTTTTTTTTTTGAGAGAAAGAGAAAGTGTGTGTGTGCATGTGCATGTGCAAGAGGAGGGAGCAGAGGGGGAGGGGCAGAGAGAGAAGGGGAGAGGGAATCTTAAGCAGGCTCCATGGCCAGCATGGAGCTCATCAGGGGCTCGAGCTCATCACGCTGAGATCATGACCTGAGCTGGAATCAGGAGTCGGATGCTTAACCGACTGAGCCATCCAGGTGCCCCCAAAGTACCATGTTCTTAACCTCTATCTCTTAATGCGTCTTCTAAGATACATGCTTTAGGATCCAGAGACCTGGATTTAAGTCCTGGCTCTGTCACTAACTAGTAGTGAGGCCATGGTCAAGTCTCCCTTTCTGAGCCCAAGGTTCCCTATCTCTAAAGTGGGAGGGTCAAACGAGTTGATTAGCAGACAGGTGTCCCAAGAGAAAGGTGTCAAGCTCCAGAGATACAAGAACGCCCTAATGGGATTACTGGCCCTGTTCCTCAGTCGCTTATGATTGCTGTGTGCTTGCTGTCTCTGGGTCTCAGTTTATCTCTGTGCAATGGAGAGCATTCTCCTTGAACCCTTCCAGTCTCCTGGGAATTTGTGAGGGGGGATGAGGAGGAAAGACTCAGACTTCTCCAGGAGAAAATGGCTAAACCATTCTGGCCAGTGTCAGAGGCCAGTTCTATGAGGACAAGGATCAGAAAAGGTGAAAGCAAGGGGCTTCTGAGTAGGTCCCCCTCATCCCATACATCTGACCCCCCTCCAAGGGACAGTTGTCCCCCCAGATGGATGACCACAGCCAGACTAATAATAACCAGCCCTTAGAAGGCACTTGTGTGCTGTGTGTGAGGTCTTTATCCTTCTTACCTCTCTTACTCCTCGCAGTCCTCCTCTGGGATGCTTACTACTGGTAGTCTCACTGCCCCATTTTATAGAGGAGCTGACCACTGAGGCACAGGGAGAGTGATGTGACTTGATGAAAGTTATTACAGTGAGTATGTAGCAGGGCCATGGTCCAAAACTCAGGCAGCCTGGCTCAGAGTCCACGCATATAACTGTGGTGCTGGGCTGCCTCTCAAGGGCGTTCTGAGGCTGCTGAGTGAGCCGACGACAAGCCCTGAGGACTGCGTCATCGCTGGGGCTCTGGGGACCAAGGTGTTTCCAGAGCGCCTGCTCCCAGGGCTGGCTTTGGGTGGTTCATTCTGCTGGGGGATGCCCGAGAAGCCAGGACTAGGCTCTTGTGGCCCTTACTCTGGCAGTTCTAGGGTTGAATGGAGCCAGTTTTTGTTGCTCTCACCAAGCACCATAGACAGCGTGGCTCGTAACTGGCAGAAATTCATCTCCCAACAGTTTGGGAGGCTGGAAGTCTGAGGTCAGCTTGCCAACATGGTTGAGTAGGGGGATGAGGGTCTTCTCCTGAGTTGCAGACTGGCGACTTCTGGTTGCCCCCTCACGTCTGGAAGAGCAGAGACAGGAAGCAGGCTCTGTCCTGACTCTTACAAGGGCACTAAGCCCGTTCACATGGGTTTCACCCTTGTGACCTCACCTAATCCTAATCACCTCCTGAAGGCCTCACCTCCTAAATCCATCACACTCAGTCCATAACAAGGAGAGAGTATCGGTTGCCTGGGGAGCTAGGGCTGCTGACACTCTGGCATGAGCATTGATCCCTAAAGACCACTGGCTTTGATCATAACCCCCAAAGAGAGAGGGCCTGAGGCTGGTTGTCCCTAATAATCACCTACTGAAGAGCATTAAGATCTTTCTAGAAACTTTTCATGAGGAACAGCTTTTCTTTTCTTTTTTTTTTAAGATTTATTTATTTATTTGAGAGAGAGAGAGAGCACAAGCAGCCAGGAGGGACAGAGGCAGAGGGAGAAAAATCTCAGGCAGATTCCCTGCTGAACGCAGAACCCAAAGCAGGGCTTGATCCCACGACCCTGAGATCATGACCTGAGCTGAAATCAAGAGTTGGACACTTAACCTACTGAGCCACCTAAGCGCCTTTGGAACAGCTTTTCTATTTCACCCTTGCAAGGAGTTGCACCAGCATTTATAGCCCATTTTACAGACCCACCTGAGAGGGAAGGTACGGCGGGGGAGGGGGGTCCTCTGCTCAAGAATCCCCAGTGAGTTAGAGATGGAGTCAGGGGGGGAACTAAGTAGGGTCTTCTTGTGGTGAGAACAGAAGAGCCCAACCATGACTTACCATACCACTCACAGCCTCCCTGAAGCAAATCTCTGAAAGGCCCCAGTGGAAGGCCAGGGTGATTTCAAGAGAAAGAGCCAGTAATGCCTAAGACTGGAGAATTCCCTCAAGGAGGCATTTTCTCTGCTCTCCTGAGCACCGGTGGCAGGAGGAGGACATCACTGGGGGAGACAAGGAAGGAGGGAGAGAATGGGCCTTTGAGGGAGAGAATGGGCCAACACAGTCATGAATAGAACTTGTAGAATAGTGGTTCTGGAAGTGTGGTCCCTGGACCAGCAGCATAAGTATTACCTGGGAAATGCAAATTCTCAGGCCCCACCCTGGACCTACTGAAACAGAATCTGTGGACCAAAGAGACCAGCAGTCTGTGTCTTAAGATGCCCACCAGGGGATTCCATGAACACTGAAGATTAAGAATCAGTCCTGGAGAAAAGAGATCTATTTGTTTTCTTGGGCCGCCATAGCAAATTGGGTGGCTTAAAACAACAGCAGTTCTTTCCCTCATAGTTCTGCAGCCCAGAAGTCTGAAATCAAGGTGTCGACAGGGCCTCTTGCAGCTTCTCTTGGTAGCCAGCATTCCCTGTGGCCGCATCACCCAGTCTCTGCCTTCCATCTTCACGTGGACTTCTCTTCTCTTTGTGTCTCTCTGTGGTCTCCTGTTAGGACACTTGTCATTAGATTTAGGGCCCACCCAGACAATCCAGATGATCTCATCTCAAGAGCCTTGACTTGATCACAACTGCAAAGACCTTTTTGCCAGATAAGTTCTCCTTCACAAGTTCTGGGAGTTAGGACATGGACTTACCTTTTAGGGAGCCCCTCTCCAACCAGCCACAAGGAATAAGAGGGAGAGCAGAGAAGGGCAAGTGAGCCTGCAGCCTCAGGGAGAGCACATGGGGTAAAGAGCCGAGGGTCAGGTCAGAATGAGAACAGGAGGCTTACAGAGGGCAGTAGCCCATGAGCCAGCTGTGTGGCCATCTGGCAAAGTAAAGCCCAAGGCTGGCAGGCCCAGGGAGAAAAAGGCCCTGAGGTCCAGGTAGTTCTGATCCAAGTCCCATCCCAAAGATGCCCAGTCTGCATGGAGAAGCCCCCCCAAGCTGCCCCTGAGCCCTTCAGGTGATCTAGTGAATCTTGTCAGTCCCACCCAAACTTGCCTGCCTGCCAGAAAGGGCCCTGAGGCCCAGCCGTGCTGTGGGGCCCAGCTGAGGGGTCCCCAGGGACGCATGAGGTGGCAGATGGCCTCCCTGGCACAGCTATTTCAGGCTCCATGATTATATGCTACCGTATTTGGATCTCCCCAAGGTTCCGGGAGTTGATTACTACATTCGTCTGGGGCAGAGGCTGCTCTGAGGTGGGTGGGTGGGCGGGCACGCGGGCAGCCCCCTGCATATGATGAAGCTCTGAACATGGGTAATTTGGCTCCAGGAGACTCTAGGAGAGTGTCCGTGGTGGGCTGGGTCCTGGGATCCTGTGGAGGTTTTTTCAGCTGTAAATGCTGGTCTGGGATAGAGCCGGCCCAAGCAGGGCCACCCAGGAGCAGCGTGGTGCCTCAGCCCCAGGAGGAACACCTCAGTCCAGACTTGTGGGTCTCCCCACCCGCCTGCCCCTTGAGTCCCATGGAGCTCTTCGAGGCTTAGGCCCAAGAGATCTGAGAGAGGCAGGAGTACCCTGGGTCGGGGTGTGGGACCCAATGACTCAGATGTGATTTAGGTGCACATGGGCCCCAGGTAGAGCCAAGAATTGGGTGACCCCCTCCCCGGTGGGGAGAAGACAGAGGCAAGTTTCCATCCACTTGTATTAATGCCCTCTCTGAGCAGCTGACATCAGGGCAGAGCCCTGGCCTGCGTCCTCGGTATGTCCAGAGGAAAGAGGAGATCTAGCCCCTGGCATCTGTCCATCCATCCATCCTTCCATCCTTCCACCCTTCCACCCTTCCACCCTTCCATCCTTCCCCATTGGTTTGTTTGTTCAGGCTTTGCTCAGTGCCGGAATGCCTGGCTGGAAGTTACTGAGATCAGTCATAACACAAAAGCCCGCCTTTCGTCAGCTCATGGTTTGATGTGGGAATATCACACACACCAGACGCCCACCTTCACTCCGCCCCTCCCATACACCACGGTCTCAAGCTTCCAAGACAGAAGGTCAGTGCAAGTGGACATGATACAAAATTAGTGTGTAAGAGCAAAATGGGAGTTGGCCAAAATGATGAAAACCAGGTGAAGCCCAGTAAGGGTGTGATTAGAATCCTACTGGTGGTTAATGTTTGTTGAATGCTTACTGTGTACCTGGCCCTAGGCTAATGCTTAGCAGGTATCACCTTTGTTCCTTGTGACAAATTTCTACAGGAAGTACTATGATTTCCATTTTATAGAAGAGAAAATTAAGGATTGGGGAGTTGATCATAGAATTGATAAATAGTTCACCCGAATTCCAAGCCCACCATCCTAGACGATGCAGATGAAGCCCGTAGCTGGGAGGGACCCCAGAGGTCTGGTTCCCACGGTCGTCTGCTTCACAACACTTAGGGAAGCTTACAAAATGCCCCAGCCATTTCTCATAGCGCCTGACTAGGAATCTTGAAGGCAGATGCCCAGGACTCCAGATGTGAGAAAGAGTCCTCCCAGGTGCTATCTGAGGCAGAGCCAGATTTGGGAACCACTGTTCTGACCCTCACTACTCCAAGCGTGGCTCATAGGCCAGCAGCACTGGGGAGCCATGGCACGTGTTGGCAGTGCCCTCTCTCAAGCTCCAATGATCTGAATCTGCATTTTAACAAGACCTACCCTTTTACCTTCAAGGCTATCTGTACACAATTACAATTTGAGAATCACTGTTCTGTTGTCCAGGAGCTTCTGGGGCACCGTGCCCCTCTCCCAACCTCAGTTAAGATGGGCCATGATCATTCCCAGTCGTCCACGTCCATTCACGCCTGCCCTTATCCCCTAGGCCCTAAGGACTTTCTATGCAAAGTTCTCAAGCTTTAAAGCCCCTTTTACGTCCCCATCTTCCCTTGGCACCTGTAGGGTAGAAATGCGAGGTTTGGAATGGTTTGACTGTGGACCCACCTAGAGGCAATGAGCTGTACCAGAGGATCTCTTGGAGGATGCAGGTGGAGACACAATGGTTAGACTTTGGGAAGAACTTCCCAGCTGCCTAAAACCACAGGGACGGGGAAAGTGTAAAGCACTTTGTTCTGAAAGTCCTCTGGAATCACACTCGCCACATTTGGCCTGGGGGCAGGAAGGGATTTGGCCCCATCTCACTCCGATCCACTCTTGACATTTTCTGGGAGCTCACAACATCTTGTCAAAAGTCTTTGCCACGGAAGCCTTGGAATAGTCCAGAGAGGAGTTAAGAGAAGGCTCAGATCAGAGCCAGGAAGAGGTGGAGAGAGTGCCTGTGTGCCTGAAGCCAGCCGTCCCTGGCTGCGCCCCTGCCACACCAGCCGCCCGCTCCCCACTCCCCAGCCTGCCGCCATCCTCCATCCCAGTGAGAGAAGACTGTCAGGGTCTGGGAAAGTGTGGTCTTTTCCGAGAGTCTATGAGTAATTTTCCACCCGTTTATGAGCCTTTGGAGCCAAGGTGGCTGCCAGCCGCTTGCTGGAGTGTGGGGATCCACACACCAACCGGAAAAGGCTGTGAACGCACCGGGCTCCTGCTCTGGCCACCGGCTGAGGCTACGTGGGTGGAGGCTGCCCACCCCAGACCACAGGACCTTAGAATACCCAGCTGGAAGGTGCTGCGGGGTCACCCAGTCCAAGTGCCTCTTCCACAGGTGAGGAAACCAGGCAGCAGAGAGGGGAGGCAACTCTCCCGGTGTCACCCAGTGCGTTAGTGGCAGGGCTGCAGCTAGCTGGAACCCAGGTCAGGCCAACAGATGCTTTTTGGCTCTGAAAGGGGACGATCTATTTATGAACCTCTGTGACCTCTTCAACCAGATGGCTCTAAGAGCAGTTGTTCTGGAATATGACCCCCTGGGAGACTCTCTCACCAGGGTGACTTCTCTCCCCTCTCTAGCCCTAACACCTGCTTTTGGACTGGGAGCCAATTCCTTCCCCTGTCACCCTTAAATAAAATCACTCCAACAATGAGCTAGTCAGGAGGACCTTTGGGGACCTTGGAGGGGCCTGGGTGATGAGAGGGAGGAGAGAAGGCTCACAGTGCTTGGTGAGGGCGAGCTGCTCTGGGGTGGTGGCTGTTGAAAGGTTGCTGAGCCTTGGGGGGCCCTGGCAGCCCCTGGAGAGGAGGTCACTTTTGTCCCCTTGCAAAGCAATCTCTTCCCTGAGGAAAAAGGGCAAGCTTGGCCATCCCAGCTCTCTCCCCTCTCCCTGTGTCTCCTAGAAGAAATGAACTCTTTCTTCAGGGGCTTTTTCAGGATGTCCTGTCTTGATCACCTTGCAAGTGGGAATGCAGCCCCTTTGTGGGGTTGGGGGCCACAGAGGACCATCCAGCAGAGGTGACCTTGGCCCCATGCCTCTCTTCAGTGTCAAGGCGACAGTATGGGACAAGACTGAGGGAAGAGAAGGCAAGAAGGCAGGAGACGGAAGGGAGGGAAAGAGGGAAGGGACTTTCCCGGAGCCTCTCCCATATGCCAGACATCACACCAGGTGCCATCAGCAGCCGGCCGGCCAGTACGACCAGGACCCTGCCCCAGGCCCCTTCCAGCTGCTGCTCTCTCTCCTCTCCCCTCCCCTGCTTCCAGTCCCCACCAGTTGCCTCCACTTTGTCACCTTCAGTCCAGCTTCTGTGGGCCTCTTAGACCATCAGAATGGTTCTTACCGAGGTCACTGGACCTTCTCTGAGTGCAACATGCTCTTTCCAGAACTTATCTCATGCCATCTTCTAGCAGCATGTGCTAGTGTTGACACTCTCCTCCAAGTCCTCTCTTCCTGCGGCTCGTGTGCACGGAACTTGGTCTCCTGCTTCTCCCCTACCTCTCTGGCCACTCCGCAATTTTTTCACAGGTGCCTCTCCCCCTGCCCACCCTATAAATGGCAGAATGTGGGGGGGGGGCTCTTTCCTTGTCCCTTTGTTCTGTGTGCTCCTCAGTTTGTCCCCAGGCAGTTTCTTTTTCTTTTTTTTTTTTAAATTTTTTTTAAGGATTTTATTTATTTATTTGACAGAGATAGAGACAGCCAGCGAGAGAGGGAACACAGCAGGGGGAGTGGGAGAGGAAGAAGCAGGCTCATAGCAGAGGAGCCCGACGTGGGGCTCGATCCCACAACGCCGGGATCACGCCCTGAGCCGAAGGCAGACGCTTAACCGCTGTGCCACCCAGGCGCCCCCCCAGGCAGTTTCTTATCTGCCTGTGGGCTCAGTTCCCCTCCACACTGATGGTCCCGGGTCACCCTCTCCAGCCCAGACTGGCACGTGAGTTGCCCAGTGGAATCTCCACTTAGATGAGCCAAACGTACCTCACACAGAACATTTCGCACATGTTCGTCATCTTCCCTCCTGCGGACAGTCCTTCTCTAGCATGCGCTGTCCCAAGAGATGGCACCACCGTTCGTGTCACTCCCTCATCCAGGGACTTGGAGTCCTCCTTGACTCTCACCACTCCCACATCTCATCGGTCAAGTCCCAGGGACTGTACATCCGGATTGCTTGGAAATAAGTCCTCCTGCCTTTCCTCCCCTGCGCCCCATCATCTGCCTGCCACCATCTCTTGCCTGGCTTGCAGCAGCAGCCTCCAAATGGCCCCCCGTGTCCGTTCCGAAGTTACCTTAATCTGTCCCCCACATCGCAGTTACGTGGGTCCTAAAACACAAATCTGATCATGTCACTCCCCTACTTAAAATTCTTCAGGGGCTCCCAATTACCCCAAGACAAAGCCCAAACTCCTTGGCTCAGCTACAAATTGCCACTGGCTCCTGCCTTCCTCCCCCTGGTTCACCCTCCCGCCTTTGCAGGAGCTGGAGGGAACGATGCGTGGCTCCCCTGGGCCTGCAGCCCGTGTTCCTGAGTGTTCCTGGAACACTCGTTCCTATTTCTCCTGCTTACCGACCCAAGTCCCACTCACCCATTAGGCCTTAGCTTAAATGCCTCCTCCTGCGGGAGGCCTTTTCTGACCCCCCCAATCCATCCATCCTGGTGCCCCCACAATGCACTCACAGAGCAGCCTGCAATTCTATTCCCTTCCTGTTTCCTTGTCCACATTCCTTTCTACAGAGTACACTCTGAGTTCTGTGAGGGTAGAGACTGGATCCATTTGTTTAATTCAGGATTCCCCACACCTAGTACAGTGCCGGGCATGTAGCAGGCGCCTGGACGTCTTTGCTTGTGAGGGTGCGAATGAATGAATGAGGAGACAGGGTCAGAGAGCTGAAGTAATTTGCTCAGTAACACACAGTTTGTGCGACCGAGGGCTGGGATTTAAGCTCGAGTGTGTCTGATTCTGATGCCCACGCTTTGTACCACCGCTCACTGCCTCCCACCTGCCTGTGGGTGCTTCCAGAGAACATTGGAGCCGCCCTGAGAAAGGCGGGAAGTCTAGGGGACGACGGCCCTTCCTGCCCTCTCCTGTCGCTTTTAGGGGAGGTAGGATAGCAGACAGAGCTCAGAAAGGAGTGAGAGCATGGAGGTGACCCAAGGGGTTTAAAGTGAGAGGAACGCAGATTACAGCCTGATACAGACACACTGTGGCTTTGGCCGTGTGTGGGTGCCCTCTGTGCTGTGTGTGCACCGAGAGGAGGGGTGTGTGAGACCATAGCCCCCACCATCGGATGGCATGTTTTCAGGGGCTGCACTTTAGTGTGTGTATCAACCTAAATAAAACAGAAATGGGAAGTAAACTTATTTTTTTTTGAAACCCATGTCATACCTTCCAGAGCCAAGAATAACATTATTTAGAACTACCTGCTACTTAGGGTTGATCGCTGTGCCGGCAGCCCTTGGCCCTTGTGGGGCATGGAACTCTTAGTAAAATAAAGCAGCAGGGGCTGGGGAAGCTGACTTCTCAGGCTGACTACCCGGGGGGCATTCATAATTTCCAGAGCTCCAGCGTGGGGTGGGGGTGGGGATGAAGAGGAAAGCCCGGATTCATCCCAGCCAGGGAGTCAGGAGGCTCTATTCCCCAGCTGGGACAGCCCCGCAGCCCATTCCCCTTTCTTTCCTGCTCTGTCAGCTGCAGCCGACAGGAACGAGGCTGCTAGGCCTCCTCAGGGAGCCACGAGGCCTTCTGGGCCAATGCAGCTGCCTCGGCCCCCAGCCTCAGCCTCAGCGGGCTCCCCTGGCCCCCATTAACCTGCTTTTCAGCTGCACATCTGCTAACCTGGGGCCTGAAGGGCCTTATAGTAAAAACTCCTTCGGAACATCTGGAGTGCAGGGGAGGGGCCCACCTGGAGGAGAGAGGAGGTGGGAGCCAAGAGAGGGAAAGGGGACTGAATGGGAGAGCACTGTCTGGTGTGTGGGGTAG
Source organism: Ursus arctos (assembly GCF_023065955.2). Classification (NCBI taxonomy): domain Eukaryota; kingdom Metazoa; phylum Chordata; class Mammalia; order Carnivora; family Ursidae; genus Ursus; species Ursus arctos. The sequence goes on from NW_026622874.1 coordinate 38,681,355, forward strand.
GGGAGGTGCTGGGGAGGCTGGAAGGAACTAAGTAGTCCCTGGGTTCTTAGTTCTGTTGTTTGTTGAGGCAGAATGGATCAGAGGGGGTGTGGTGAAGGGTGAGGCCCAAGGCTCCTCCAAGTCCCCAGACAGCACTGTGTAAGTAATCTTGCTTCTCTGATCAGAAGCCACCCACAGACCCCCAAGGACTACCTGGGGCAAATCTTCATTTGAGTTCTATCTGCTTTCATGTTGGTGTCCCTGCTTTCCACCCACTCCAGCAAAGTCACTGACCCCTACCTCCCCTTAGCTCCCCAAACCTGTCCTCTTCTACCCCCAAGCTTGGACGTAAGCTCTTTCTCAGACTAGGATGTTTTTCCTCTTCCTTTCTGCCAAACCTTGCCTCTCTACTTCCTATATCAATGCCACATTCATCTCTCCAGGAAATCCTCCTACACCGAGTCCATCTAACTCTGCGCCCAGTGGGCACATGAGAAACACTAGGTACCTGAAGCAGGGATCCTCAGTCTTCATAACCAGGAGGGCAGGAGGGGAGGCCCTAGCCGGAGCAGAGAAGGAAAGACTCAAGCAGAACTCTTCTTGTCTTTGCAGGACTTAGAGGAGAAGCTCATCAGATTTCAGATTGGTGGAGAGGGACAGGGTGTGGGTACAGACAATAAATACTCTTTAGGTACTGTCTAGAGATCTGGTTTCAGAACTGGGGCGTGGGGTGGGGTGGGTATAGGGACACTCAGTGGTCACCTTCTGGCAAGTCTGAAAAGTTCTGAGAAAGGGTTGCATGCCTAGCCCAGGGGAGATGGCTACCCTTCTTGGTTCATCTCTTCCATAGTATGACCTGACAAGTGTTCTGAATCTGACTGGGCCCAAGCTGCTCTGAGTCTGGGAAGTCAGAAGGCAAAAGGAAATTAAGTCTTAGGGAGCATTTGCTGGGTGCCTGGTGCTGTGCCAGGCACAAGCATGGGCTCTCTCACTGACCCCTTAATCAAAACCCTCATGTATCCAGCCTGGGAAGACCCTGGCACAGGTCTAGCATTCTTTGAGTCTTGGCTCAGTCTGGGGCTCTAGATTGTGGTGGCCCAGAGAATCTGTCTCCCTTCAGCTCAGAGGGTGGCTTGTGATTTTAGGGTCTTTCTCTGGAAATAGCTGCTGCTTTTCTTTGGAAGCCGGCCCTGCCATTTCTTAGATTAAGGGTCATGGGTGAATTGTTCTGAGCCTTGGCTTCGTAGACTGTAAACTGGGGATGAGAAAGTGATTGTTAGGAAGGCTCACGGGGTAATGTATAGGTAACAGATAGAATCTCCACCAGGTAGATCCCAAGCACGCAGTAAATAGTGGTCTTATTATAAGACTAAATTCCATAATTGTCTCCTGCAGTGTCATCATTTTGCACTAGTGAGGGGACCTGAGGAGGATGATTTGGGTGGCTCAAAGAAACCCTGGCTGGGAGGAGCTGAGCAAGATAGACTCTGGAGGCTAGGACTATGGTCCTCCACACCCTACCGGGCTCTGCCACAAAACTAGATTACCAGAGAGGGATAGGTTCTCCCCCAACTCCTGACCCCAGGAGTGGTCCTTTCAGGTTGTCACCCTGCAATGAGTGAGTGTGTCTCACCCATCCTGTATCCCTTTCATCATGCAGACCCATGGTGAGCACCTTACAATCGGGACGTACAGGGCACAGTCACGAACAGTACATGATAGAATACAGCTGGTCCAGAGTGCAGTGGGAAGGGGGCAGCTAACACTTGCTGGGCTCCTGCAGTGTCAGACGCTGTGCCAAGTACTCCATGGCACCGAGCATCAGAGCTGAGATTTCAAATCTGTGTCTGTCTAACATCGAACTTCTACTCTGCAGAGGTGAGAAGTTTGACAACCTAGTTTCCTTTTTTTTTCTTTTTTGGTTTTATTTATTTATTTTTAAAGGACAAAATACTTAGATAATTTAAATACAAGTCCAACAGAATGACGCTGTCCAAGAAAGCAATGATGCCAAAATGCATTCTCCCTTCCAGACACTTGGCAGTATCGTCTGAGTCTTCTCTCAGTAAAAAAAAAAAAGGGGGGGGGTCTGATACGTTATGCATAGACCGTTTTCTTATCTGCAGTGTAATCTACCATTTCCTGTGGACACCTGAACTTTTCCACATCTGTCTCAGGATTTTCAAACCCAAATTCATCCTCCGAGGTCATGGTCATCTCCACGTGGTCCAGCTAAGCTGGGGTCTTTCATAAAATGAGAATCTACCAAGAGCATTTCTGGATCAGTCTTGTCATGGAGGTTGAACACATAAAGAGCACAGTCCTTGATTCCCTCTCACATCAAAGGGGGAACGTCACTATGCCGGTAGCACAGCTGTGTAGCTCCGCGTGGAACCGAGAGCAAGGGCAGGAAGGAGACGCTGAACATAAAGGGCCTCTAAATACATATGCACAGAGCTACAGCTATCTTTCCCAAAGCTTTTAGGGCTTTAGAGAACCCATGTCATCTGATTCTAATTGTGGCCATCAGGCTGCACGGAGTCACAATGCTGGTAGTCCCGGCAGCCTGACATCCCAGCTGCTGAGATGAAAGGAGAGCCTCAGGGTGTGTGGGATGCCCTGTGGCTGGGACGATCAGCAGAGCTCCGTGCAAGAGACCGCACTCGGGCATGGAAGGTAGACTAAAAGGTGGACAGGTGGAGGTCAAAGGAGGGGAGGAGCCTGAGCGGGGTGTGGAGGCAGCAGAACAGAGGCATGGGAGGTGTAACGCTGGATGCAGGGAACAGCGGCTTTGCTTGGGACGGGCCTAGCTTCCCTAGCTTGCAGCACCATGTGCCAACCTGCCTGTGAGATGACCTGCAGGGAAGGCTGGAGCCTTCGACGACCAGCCGGGGACTGTCTCGGAGGCAACAGAGGTCACTGCAGGGTTTTCACAGAGACAAACCTATGGCTTTGAGAGGGCACAATGGACCTAGCTGAAGGGGGACAGTGAGGCCAGTTAGGCCACTGCAGGATAGGGCCGAGGCCACAGCAATGGCTCTGGGCTTAAGAGGAGGCCCACGGCCATGAGATTCCATGGCCGGGGCCTGGTGACGGCTTAGGCAGAAGATCCGGAAAGGTGGGACATAGAGGTGACACAAAGCCGTGCGTCTCCTTCCATTGCTGGCTCTCCGGTCCTTCCTTCCCCAGCGCCTTCCCTGTGCCGGCTCCGTGGAGAGCTCCCTTGCCGGCCTCCCTCATCTCAGCACTCCGGAGCCCGGGACTTAATTATACACTGACGCACTTTGTTTTTAAAAAAACATGTTTATTTTTGTTCTGACTCATTGTAGAAAATTTAGAAAATACAAAAAATAAAAAGAAGAAAATAAAAATCACCCACAAGTGTACCACCCAGACGCAATGCTTGTTAACATTTCTGTGTATTTCTCTATGAACACACATGTTCTTATAAACAGACCTGCTTCTTTTATGATACGTTAAATCTTTTCACGTTATTTGGGATCCGTTTTGTTGTTTTCTTCAGGAATGTACTAACAGAGCGCCAGTGTAATTATTTTAGGTTTCAGTAGTTTTGAAAATTGAGATATAGTTCACATTGCATAAGATTCACCCTTACAAAGTGGACAGTTGGGTGGGTCTTAGCGTATTGGCAAACTTGTGCATCTGTCACACTATCGAATTTACCAAGGCATTTTCATGACTCATCAGAAGTTTTTCCCTATCTCCCCTCCCCCCAGCCCCTGACAAGCGCTAATCCACTTTCTGTCTCTTTGGATTTGTCTGTTCTGGACATTCCATATAAATGGAATCATACACTAGGTTGCATTCTGTGTCTGGCTTCTTTCAGTTCGCATGATGTGCTCAGGACTCATCCATCTCTGTATCCAGGCATGTGATCAATACTTCATTTCTTTTTGTGGCTGAAAAATATTCCATTGTATGGATATACCACATTTTGTTTACCTCTTCATCAAGCTGACGGACATTGGGGTGTTTCTGTGGTTTGGTTATCGTGAATAATGCAGCTATGAACGTTGTGGAGACATATGTTTTCAGTTATCTTGAGTATTTAACTAGGAGTGCAGTTGCTGGGTCATATGGTAACTCTACGCACAACTTTTTGAAGACCTGCCAAGCTATTTTCTGAAGTAGCTGCAACATCTTACATTCCCACCAGCATGGTATGAGGGTTCTGATTTCTCTCCATCCTTATCAACACTTGTTACTGTCTTTTCATTGTAGTCATCCTGTGGGTGGGGCAGCATCTCATTGTGGTTTTGATTTACATTTCTGTAGTGACTAATGAGATTATTTTTTCACGTGCTTATTGGCAATTTGTTTATCTTGTTTGGAGAAATGGCTGCTTAGATTCTTGGCCCATTTTTGGTTGGGTTGTCTTTTTTTTTTTATTGTTGAGCTGTGACAGTTCTTTATATATTCTAGATGGAAGTCCCTTATCAGATTTATAATTTGCAAATATTTTCTCCTGTTCTGTGGCTTGTCTTTCCATTTTCTTTTTTTTTAAAGCTTTATTTATTTTAGAGAGAGGGTGTGTGAGAGAGGAGAGTGGCAGAGGGAGAGGGAGAGAGAGAAAAATCTCAAGCAGACTCCCTGCTGAGTGAGGAGCCCAACTTGGGGCTCTGTCTCAGGATCCCGAGATCATGACCTCAGCTGAAATCAAGAGTCGGATGCTTGACCGACTGAGCCGCTCAGGCTCCCTTCCATTTTCTTTTCTTTTTTTTTTTTTTTTTTTTTAAGATTTTATTTATTTGACAGAGATAGAGACAGCCAGCCAGAGAGGGAACACAAGCAGGGGGAGTGGGAGAGGAAGAAGCAGGCTCATAGCAGAAGAGCCTGATGTGGGGCTTGATCCCAGATCGCCGGGATCACACCCTGAGCCGAAGGCAGACGCTTAACCGCTGTGCCACCCAGGCGCCCCTCCCTTCCATTTTCTTGATAGTGTCTTTGAAGAACAAAAGCTTTTCATTTTGATGAAGTTGTCTGTTTTTTCTTTTGTTTCTTGTTCTTTTAGTGTCATATTTAAGAAACGATTGCTTAATCCAAAGTCAGGAAGATTTATGTCTATGTTTTCTCCTAAGAGTTTTATAGTTTTAGTTCTTTGATCTATTTTGAGTTAATTTTTATATATGGTGTGAGGTAGAGCTCCAGCTTTATTTTGCATGTAGAAGGCCAGTTGTTCCAGCACAACATTTCATCACCCCAAAGATTATTCTTTGAAAAGATTTATTCTTTCTCCTGTTGAAGTGTCTTAGCACCCTTGTTGATATCAACTGTCCATTAAAGTATGAATTTATTTTTGGACTCTCAATGTCATTCAGTTGATCTGTATGTCTGTCCTAATGCCAGTGCTATACAGTCTTGATTACTGTAGATTTGTTGTAAATTTTGAAATTGGGAAGTGCGAGTTCTCCAGTTTTGTTCTTCTTTTTAGAGATCGTTTTGGATATTCTGGCTCCCTTGCATTTCCATATGAATTTTAGGATCAGATTATCAATTTCTTTTCTTTTTTCTTTTCTTTTTCTTTCTTTTTTTTTTTTTTTAAGTGGGGGAGTGGGAAAGGGGAGAGGCAGAGGGAGAGGGAGAGAGAGAGAATCCCAAGCAGGCTCCTCCACCCAGCATGGAGCCTGATGGGGGGCCGAATCTAACAACCCAAGATCATGACCTAAGCTGAAACACAGAGTTGGCCACTTAACCAACTGAGACACCCAGGTGCCCCTCAACTGGTCAATTTCTGGGAAAAAAAAAGACATTGGAAGTTTAATAGCAGTTGTGTTGAATCTGTATATTAATTTGGAGAGTAGTACCATCTAAATAATACGAAGTCTTCCAACCCATGAATATGAGATATCTTGCCATTTATTTATGCATTCTTTAATTTCTTTTAACAATGTTTTATAGTTGTCAGAGTATAGATCTGGTGCTTTTTGTTAAATTTATTTCTAAGTATCTTATTTTCATTGATACTATTGTAAATGGAATTTTCTTAATTTCATTTTTGGATTGTTCATTGTAAGTGTGTAGAAATACAATTGATTTTCATATATTGATCATATAACCTACAATCTTGCTATACTCGTTAATTAGTTCTAAAGCTTCTTAATAGGTATTTTAATGTTTGATAGGGGGAAGTTCTAGTCTATTTTTTGGTTATATTTTTCTCATCTATTTATTTTACGACACGAACTTTAGTTTTATTTTGCGAAGATACCCCCAACCCCTGCCAAAAAAATCTCATTGGGATCTTAGTTGGAAAGACATTAAATCTATAAGTTGAATTGTAGACAATTTACATATTTATAAAATTTATTCTCATACAGGACTTATTTCTCTTAATTCAAAACATCTTTTATACATCTCAGTAATCTTTTCGTGTTTTTTTTATTAAAGACCTATGTATTTCTTTTTTTTTTTTTTTAAAGATTTTATTTATTTATTTGACAGAGATAGAGACAGCCAGCGAGAGAGGGAACACAAGCAGGGGGAGTGGGAGAGGAAGAAGCAGGCTCATAGCGGAGGAGCCTGATGTGGGGCTCGATCCCATAATGCTGGGATCACGCTGTGCCACCCAGGCGCCCCAAGACCTATGTATTTCTTGCTAGAATTTTTCCACAATATTTATTGTGTTTTGTTTGTTCATGAGCTTTTTTTTTTTTTTTTTAAGATTTCATTTATTTGAGAGAGAGAGAGCTCGCACACGAGTTGAGGGAGGTCAGAGGGAGATGGAGAAGCAGACTCTTCACTGAGTGGGAAGTCAGATGTGGGGTATGGGGCTTGATTGCAGGGCTCAATCACAGGACCCCAAGATCATGACCTGAGCTGAAGTCAGATGCTTAACTGACTGAACCACCCAGGCACCCCTGTTCATGAACTTTATTTTAGAGGGTATTAGTAATGTAAAGGAGATGTTTTCACCATTATCTCCTCTGTTTGTTGCTGGAATTTAGGAAAATATTGTGGAATATTTTTATCTGGTCACTTTATTGAATTCTTTATTAATCTTAAGGGTTTTATCATTGGTTCTCTTGGATTTGGAGCTATCTAATGTTATTTACAAATAATAAGTATAGCTCTTATTTCTGTTTTCTGCCTTATGAGTTAATCAAAATTTTCAGAAGAATGATTATGATTATTAACAATTATGACAATGAATATATTTATCTTGTTCTGTATTTTAATAGGAAAATCTCTAAGATTTTTCCCATAGACTATGATGCTTGATATTTTTTAACATAAGTAGTACTTATCATTTGGATAAAGCATTCCTTTATTTCAACATTTTAAGTCTTTAAAATTAGGATTTGGGGATGTTACTGAGTAACTTTTCAGTATGTACTGAGATTATATATACTGAACCCATTGTACTGTAATAGAATTCATTATTTTAATTATTATAGTATTCTTGGAATTACCCTATCCTCATGGTAGTAGATGGTAGATTTTTCTTTTGTATTATTCTGTTGTCAGTGTTATAGGAGAATATTTATATCCTAATAAAATATTCATGATTGAGAATGATCTATAGCTTATTTTCCGTGCTTTCATTGATAGCTTTTCTATTAGTCTAAACTGAATTCAGAGAGCGAATTGAGACTCATTCCAGCTTTTTCTATTCCTGCAACAGTTTATAAAGCATGGAAGTTATTTTTTACTTAGAAGTTTGGAAGAACTCACTGATAAATTGTTTGTTCCCAGACCTTTTTTTGAGAAGTCAATTCTTTGATAATGTTCCTAATGTGTTCTTTACAATTAAAATTTTGCCAGAATGTGACTAGCTATGAATTTCTTTTCATTCAGTTTACCTGGAACACGATAAACACTTTTTAACAATATATTTTTTTCAGCCTCCAAGTGTTTTGTTTTGTTTCTTCCCCCCAGGTAGAGCTATCTCATCTTCGGCTCCATTCGCTTTGGCTTTAATCCTCAGGAATACCTATAGTTCTTTAGCTCAAATTCAATTCTCTCTCCTCTTTATCTCTCCTTATTTTCATAACTTTCATCTTTTATTCTGACTTCAAAGATCGGGTCTCGTGTTTATTCTCCCCATTGCTGATTCAGTTTTCTCTAGTGCCAGTTCTACTTCTATTACCTACAATGCAAATCTGAATTTTGCTCTTTCAACTTTACGTTCCCTGCAACATTGCCACATCCCCCCCAGCTCCCTTTGCATTTCAACTTGTCTTCCAGATTTACCTTTATTTTTTCCCATTTTATGCTGTTGTTCTTCTGTCTCAGCTTTTTTTCTTCTTTGGATTTTTGCCCCTATTTCATAGAGGTCATAATTTCCTGTACCTTATTGAGGATGCCAAAAAAGCTTCTACTTTTTTTTTTCTTCTCATTCTGGTAATAAATTATTTTCAGAGATTTGATCTTTTTCTGGGTTTTGAGATGCTATTACCACTTTTTTGTTCTTCAGAATTTTTTCTAAAAAGTGCTTTAAAATTTTTATCTTTTGAAAAAAATGTATTTAAAAGAATGTGGCAAAATACATATAACATAAAATTTACCATCTTAACCGTATTTAAGTATATAGTTTAGTGGCATGAAGTATATTCATAGCGTTGTGTAACCATCACCAGCATCCATCCACAGACCTCTTTTCATCTTGCAAAACTGAAACTCTCTGCCCATTAAACACCAGCTCCATGTTTCCTCAATCCCCCCAGTCCCTGGCAACCACCACTCTACTTCCTGTCTGTGAATTTATTGCTCTGGGTAGCTCTCATATAAGTGTGACTGCTGTATTTCACGTAGCATAATATCTCCAAGGGTTATTTATGGTGTAGAGTGGGTCAGAATTTCCTTCCATTTTACAGTTGAATGATATTTCATTGTATGTGTATACACATATACCATATTTATTTATCCATTCTTCCGTAAATAGATACTTGGATTGCTTCCACATTTTGGCTCTTGTGAATAATGCTAGGAACATGGGTTAACAAATATCTCTTGGATTTTGAGCTTTTTCTCCTTATCTTTGAATACAGTAAATTTTATCTAGGTGCAGTAATTGTCACTAGGGAGGTCATGTGAGCTACACTGTTTTGCTTTCTAGCCTCCTGGTGCTAGTTCAATCAGCTTCTCAGATACACAGATGGAAAGCAGGTTGGTGTGTACGATTCCCAGGCCAATTTGCAGCATCTAAGCAAATACTCATCTGGTGTAGCTCTGGTGTCCTGTGGTAGAACCTTAATCCCCACCCAGGGAATAGTTCTCTGATTCTCTCAACCAAGGACTATATGAAAGCCTACACCAGTGGTTTGCTACCCTGGCTGAACATTAGAATCACTGGAAGAAATTTAAATGATACTATATTTAGGCCCCACCTGAACGAATTGACTCAGAAATTCTAGGGATAGGCCCAGGCACCATGGTTTTAGGCAGCTCCTTAGGTGACGCTACTGTGGAGCTCTATCTCAAGATGCGTGACCACTAGGGCTGCCCTCTATCTGCCACAGGATGGTCCTGGCCTTGGGGACACTCACCTCCCAGGATGAAGGTGTCCCTTCCAATCCTTCTCTCCACCTTCCTGCCATATTATTTTCAGGGAGTCGAAATCTCTGGGTAAATTTACAAATAGGGGTGAGGGTGGTAGTGGTGGTGGGTAATACATTTGCTACCTCAACGAGCATCGTTCACACAGTATAGGAATGTGGCTGTCCAGTTTTCTGGATTCTGATTCAGGATACATAGATGGGGAAGGAGGCGTTGGTTCCATTGACCTCAGAGCTAGCAGAGGTATCAGATCCTGCTTAAATGTTGCGTTTTGGTCAAGGTCTAAGTTTTCATCCATTTTTCTGTGTCTTCACGGGTGTTTTAGTGAGAAGGTGGCTAAGTTTTCCTCCATTTGAACTGAAAACAGCTTGAGTGTGTTTTCTTTTCATTGTTTCTTTCATTTCTTTCATTCTTTCTTTTTCCCTCCTAGGCCAGAGGAGAGGAATTATGGCTAGTCTCGCTGTGTCAGTGACTTTAATATGGAGTTGGGGTACAGTGAGTACTTACAGATCAATCAGGAAGGACTGAGAAGATGATGAGTATAGGAAGGACCAGCCCCATGTGGGGTTAGGTCAGGAGGCTCCTGAAGGAGAGGATTTTTAAGTAGAGTTTGAAGAGAGGTGGGAGAAGCATATTTCAAATGGTGGCACCAACCTTTCACAGGTACAGAGATCAATAAACCATGAACTCTGGGACGAGGAGGGAGACAGAGAGGCATATTTCCTGGATGAAATGGAGAGGGGGGACCTTCCAGAGAAACGAGGCTAAGGAGAGAGTCATTCCAGAAAAGGAATCTTGAAACCCAAGCTTAAAGTGTTTAGAGTTTACTGGAAGCTATGGATGACTCTGATCAAGAGAAAGACAAGATCGCACCCATCCTATCAGAGGAGGGAGGGATTCTCTAGTCTGAATGGATGGATGGATGGATGGATGGATGGATGGACGGATGGACGGACGGACGGACGAGTGGATGGATCGATGGATCGATGGATCGATAGACTGATGGGAAATAGAGAGGTTGGGGAGGAGAAGATTGATACCGTACATCTGTAACCTCCCTAGTTCTCATACTGATCCACAGGGAGGTTGGGAGCCCCTAGAAATGAGGAATGGGAAGGACTGGAACCCTGTGTTAAGGAAGCCAGATCCAATACAGACTTTTTCCTTTCCTCCTTCTCCTCCTCTTCCCATGGTACATTTAAAGTATTACTACGTGTCTTGGTTTCCCATGGCACCTATTACTGCAAAGTCTGCTGGGATGGCCTTTAAGTATCTTTAAAGTGTTGTATGTTGCTTATATTCCCTTAACCCATGACATCACTGCCCCCTCTCTGGAGAGGCAAGTTGGGAAAATCCCCATCTACCTCTTCCTCCACCAACCACAGCTGCCTTTTGCCAAGGGCAGGCATCCAGGCCCCAGCAACCACAGGACCCAGCTCTCAAACACATCCCAGACAGCCCAGGAAGGTCCCCAGAAGCCAGCCTGATGTCTGGAATCCAATGGCTAGAGGCTGGGGGATGGGCGAGATGGCTTTTTGTAGTCCCCACCCGAGGATTCTGGGATCGTCACCCACAAAGCTGGCCTTCAGCCCAGATCTGTAGGTCTATGTCTTCAGGGGAATCTCATAAAGGCTATACACAGAGTCTTATCCCTGCCTCCCTCCTGGAAGGGTGGGTAATTATATTTATATACTGCTGCCGATTAAAACACAAGGAATGACTTGGAGGAATGCTCAGGTATCATCCTTTGATGTATACAAAGGAAGTGCCTTCCCTGCCTCCTGGGGTTCTTGCACATCCATCAGTTCTCCTGACAGATGGAGAGAAAGGGTGATCTGGGCATTAGCATAGCCTGGAGAACCAGTTGAAATTGCCTTTGTTTTAATATCCCACCTTTGATCTGTTGAAAAGCTGACGGTGAGAGGGGAAGGATCTTATTAGGTGGCATAAATCAGAACTGATGAAATCACTTTCCTCCAACAAACTCAGACCTTCCCATGTGTAGGGAGAAGGAAGGAAAAGCGTTGCTATAGCTCTAAGCTGCCCTTTCCCCTTCAATCATGACAGGAACACACAGATTAATTGAAGGCTCCTTCAAACCCCCCCCCCCCCCCCCCCCCGCTCCACAGGGCAGCTTGTTCTCTAAGCTTCTGGTGACTCAGTCAGGGTTCTCTGCTCCCCATGCTCTCATCACCATGGGACCCATCCACCGCCCCCCCCTCCCGGAGTGTTCCGGTTCCAACTCCCAAGAATTTTAGTTTCTGGACTGTCAGAACTTGTGCACAATCTGTGAGGGCCTGGGGATGGGTTCTAGGTGTGTAGAGGCATGGCTAGGAGCCAAGGGATGGGACCCAAATGTTGGACTCTGCTGGAAATGGCCCTCGGAGATCAAGCTCTTCATAAGACTTCAGCCAGCAACACAGAGAGGGGAGCAGCCATCCTCCTTTGCGGGGTCTCTGGGAAAGCGTCCCCACGGCACTGTGTGGGCCGAGGTGGATGAACACCTTCTCCCAGGTGTACAAGGGCAGGAAAGAAGTGAACACTGGACTCAAAGCCCAAACCCTTCTTTGGCTCTACTATCGATTCTTTCTCTGACCTTGGATGATCACCCCCTTTCTCTTGGTTGAGTGGAGTCCCTTTCAGCTCTTACTTCTATGACTGGTGGTCTCTTCTCAGCAGGTAATTTTCTGAGCAGTGTTAGAAACACACATGATTTCATCAATACAAGAAACCCTACAGGGGCACCTGGGTGGCTCAGTCATTGGGCATCTGCCTTCGGCTCAGGTCAAGATCCTAGGGTCCTGGAATCGAGCCCTGCATCGGGCTCCCTGCTCAGCGGAGAGCCTCCTCTCCCACCCTCTTTGCCTGCTGCTCCGCCTGCTGTGCTCACTCTCTGTCAAATAAATAAATAAAATCTTTAAAAAAACAAAAAACAAAAAATAAACCCCAGATCGAATGCCCACTGTGGGCCAGTTTCAGGGAAAGGACAAAGCTCATGCCCTCAGGGGCCTTCCAGTCTCATGGAGAGAAAAGCAATCAAAGTGGGAGCTTGGCGAAGTTGCTCAAATGTCCAAAGTTGGCCTTAACTTTTCTCCCACCTAGGCTGATCATCTCTCCCAGCTCTCTCTGGCCCAAAGCTTCTTGCATTCCAAGTCTGTGTCCCGTTTCCAGACATTTCTGTCAAAAAGCTGTTTTCCATTAAAAGTCTACCTAATAATACTTGCCAGATTAAAAAAAAAAAGCATTAATAGGCAACTTCTGCATTCTAAAAAGGAATATTGTCCAATAGGTAAAATTTTAGTCATCTTAAAATGCTTGTGGGTCATGGGGGTGGGGATTGGCTGCCCTAAGCCTCTGCATGACACCACATGCTTATAAGTTGGCCTGCCCGGTAAGCCCCTGTCTAGGGTGCACAGGGATACAACACAGAAGACTTGTCCAAAGAAGGCATAGACACCTAGAAGGACAGAGCAAGAAAGACACTTAGAGCTAACCCTCCTCCCTTTGCAGGTGAAGAAACTGAACCCAGAGAGGGGAAAGAGACCTGTCTGAGAGCAAGAGCTCTGGGCATCCAGAGGCACAAGACTGTTGCCAGCCTCCCCTCCCCAACCAGAGTTTTGTTTCTCAACCTCAGCTGAGAAATGCCTACACCCTCTCACTGCCTACAAGTTAAAGTTCAGATTCATAAAGCCCCAAGGACCAGCACATTTTCTTCCCAACTACTTATCCCATCTTGCTCAAGCCCTGGCTCCTGGCACACATGGCTTGTTCACTTGTACTTGGGTCTGCACCTTGGCACGCACTTGTTTCTCTGCCAGGGATGTTTGGTCCTTGTCCACTTGATGGAAATTCAGTTATTCATCGAGGCCCAGTACAAATGTACCTCTTCTGGGAAACCTGTCCTACCTTCCTTCCTTGGATGAATTCCGCACACCCTTCTGTTTGTTTCCCCAACTCTGTATGCATACCACACATGGATTCTCTCTCTCACGCTCTTACTCTGTCTCTCTCTCTTTCTCTCTCTCTCTCTCACACACACACACACTCTGCATCACAATTGGTATTTTATTTATTCATCCTCACTGCTAGACTGTTAGCTCCTCCAGGCAGGAACCACATCTCATTCATGTCTGTCTCCCTAATGTCCTGCGTTGAGCCTCACTAATGTCTTAGAGCCGTGTCATCCAGTATGGCAGCCATTAAGGACGTGTGTCAATTAAAATTAAATAAATTAAGAAATGCAGTTCCTCTGCCACACCAGCTACATTTCGAGTGTTCAACAGCCACATGGGCCTAGCGGCTACCATTTTGGATATTGAACATTTCTTTCATCACAGAAAGCCCTATTGAACAGTATTATCTTAGAAGAGATCAGAGACCTACAGCCCCCAAGATGGAGGAATCATGGGTCTGGGAAGTCCTTAGCTGCCCAAACTACATATACGTCACTGACTTGCACAGGGAAGATGTGTGAAGGGAAGCTCCTGGAACTGGGTCTGGAGTTCAATCACTTGCTTCAAGGCTTAGTTGCTAGTTCTCGTGTAGACACACTGTCAGTGCCTTTTCTGGCTCTAGCCCCAAACTGTCAGCTCCCTCAGAGCCTCCACTGGACTGCTCTCCTTAACTAGGAAATTTCCTTTCATAGACCGGAAAGGGCCTTTCAAGACAAGTGCTGACGTCAGTTCATGTCTTGCTAAGGGGAAGCCTCATCAATAAGCCTGGACTGAGTGATGGCCACTTGAAGGTGAAGAGCTCTGGTTCAGGGGTTGCTTAGCTTCTCCCTTTTCCTTCCCCTGACTCTTTACCATCGTAGGACAGGAATAAAAGGTGTTGGCTAAGGCAAAGTGTGGACTTCCCTACCACTCAACTCCCACAGCCCCCATGAGCTAGCGGATCAGGGTAGTGGGGCAGCCTGAGGTCCCCCAGCACATGAGCAGCACTGGCAAGACTTCTAGAATTATGCACCTGACCCTGGACCCGTCTGTTCTATGCAGCTGAGGGGCGTGAGGCGTGTACCTCAGAGTTCCTGGCCTGACAGCCTTGGAAAACTAAGCTTGCTTTTCCTTGGTGCCTCACACCTTCCCTGTCTGTACCCTTTCTGTTCTCCTGGGCCCTGTCCGCCAAGAGCCTTCCTTCTTCATAAGGAGACATCTTTGCATTCCGTACTTGAGAGTGTCCCACCTGTTTCCCTGCCTCTGCCTTCACCCATCCTTCCCAATCCAATCTCAACACAGGAGCCTCAGTGATCTTCCTAAAATGCCAGTTTAACCTGTGACCCACTATAATCTGCCCCTTCCCAGTTTCAGCTGTCTCATCTCTAGACCCTCCTCACTCACTTGGACATCATTGACTGTGCACCAGATTCCCTCCCTGCCTCTGTGGTTTTGCTTGTGCTGTTCTTTTTGCCTTGTGTCTCTTTCTCTAGTACTGCCTCTTCAGAAAACTCCTACTCCTCCCTTGGGAGCCAGCTCAAATGCCACCTCCTCTGTGAGGTCTTCTGGAGTTCCCACAGGAGGAAAGTGTGGGACCCAGCTTCCAGAGCATTTCCCATACACGTGACTGAAGTGTGTATGGTTGTGCATTTAAGCCACAGGCTTCGGAGTCAAATGGCTTCACCTCTGTGTGCCTCCTCTTCCACACGTAAGATGGGGACAATGAGATTCCTACTCCATCGGACTGGGGCAGCGGGGGGGGGGGGTGTGGTTAAATATGAAAATATATGTAAAATGCTGAGCACACCTGGCAATCAGCTAACTCTCAGTAAATGTTAGCTCAAGTTTTTATATTGTTTTATTAAATAATAAAGTAAATAGTCTGAGAGCTTCTCTGAAGAGGGACTCTGTGTTATGCATGTTTGAATCCCAGCACCGAGCACAATGCTGGCCTAGCAGTAGGTATTCAGTGAATGTTTAGTGGATTTAATCCAATCCACCGGATTGAATTTTTTAATCCTTTTTGATTGAACTAAATCCAATCTGATTGAATTCAAGACCAAAGGAATGACACTTGGTGATTGAGTTGAGACTCAAGTAACGAGGGGCATTTCAGGCAACCTGATGGGTAGTGAGGAGATATTTGGGGGCAGTAGAGACTTTATGGAATCCCTCAGGGAACCGCAAAGGGCCTTCCCAGGGGGCAGGCTGTGGTCTCCACAAAGGAGCTCAGAAGGCTGTCAGTGTGTGCACAGGTAAAGGCACGTGAGTACTGGGCCCAAACTGGTTGAGTCAGCCTGGTCCCCAGACACACACACCCTCCTAAGCAGGGCCAGGGCATGCTACACATAGGGGGCAGCCCCTCACCACACTGCTAGAGCCCCGTGGCCCTCTGTGTGGAAGCCCGTGGCTGGTGCTGGTGGCCGGTGCTGGTGCAGGAGGCTGGGGCCTCCTGTCTGTGGACAGCCTGGGGGCACCTTCTTGCCGCTGTGCAGGCGCCTGCCTGCTCCCTGCTGGAACCCTCACCTTCCCTGGCAGCCTTTCCGTCAGGGCTGTTGGTCCCTCCAGGCAATGAACGGCTCCCACATGGAATATTTTCCCCACAGAATAACCATTTCCATGGTGGCTGCTTTTTGTTCTTTTTTCATTTTCAATATCCTCCCTCTTCCACCCTGCCTCTACTCCACCCCAACCAGATCCGGAGATGCCCCTTGCCGCCATACCACCCCTGTCCTCTCTTTTCTTCTCCTTGTCCTGATGAAAGTCAGCTCTGTGCCTGTATGTGCTGCGGAGGGGGACTGGGGGCCTCGAGGCGAAAAGCCAGCCTGGGTTTTGCTCAGAGCACCCAGTTGACGACTGAGTGCCAAATACACAGTCCTTGGCCTCAAGGTACCTCACCCCGGCCTCCTTCTTACCCTCACACTCATAGTTAGGAATTGAGAACAGAAGGTCTGGCCCACAGCTTTAGAGGATTTCTGAGCTCAGAGGTAGGACTGGCTTCACGGGCGTGTGCCCTGTGCAGTTTATTGAGGACCTCGGCTCGGAAGGTCTAGTGCTCTGCTCTTGCCATCTTGAAATTCTTAATCTTGTTGGAATAGGGGTTTCCCATTCTCATTTTGTATCAGGCCCCACAAATCACACAGCCCATCCTGCCCAGGAGGGCCTGGATGGAGAGCAGCTTCAAGGAGAGAAGAAGGTAGCTGGGCTGGAGTGGGAGTTGGAGCAGAGAAGCGCCACCAAACTCAGTGACCAGGTCACGGGTTAAGAGCCGTCCAGGGGCTCCCCCTCGCTCAGCTTCTGCATCTGAAATGGCACGTTGGCCCCTCTTTCCCACTCTGCAAAAACCTGATGGGCTGATGAGGGAAAGGAATGTTCCAGAGCTTAAGATTGGCTGGGGACATTTTCTTAGGATGGGGGGCCACATCATGGAGGGGCCCTGTAAACACCATCTCTCTTTAGATAGATGAAAAGTAAGAGTCTTCCCCAGATGTCCCTGGCCCTTAGAGCCTACTTCAACCCCATCTATCTTCATGGATCCTGGTTTTCAGCCTCTCTGTACTCCTAAGGATCCTGTCCTATAATCACCATATCTTCTCATATCATGTAGCTCAGAACTGGAGAGAGGACTCAAGTCATACCTGACCCGAGTGTAATAGAACAGAAAGACACCCCTCCCCTCCAGTACACCCTCTTCTCCCTGCTGTCCTCCTGGTCCTGCTCTGGGACATGCTGACCTTTAGATTGAAAGTCACCCTGTGTCCAAGGAGCAGGTACTAGGTGGCAGGCACTGAACTTAGAGCTTCACATGAATGATCCCGTTTAAATGAATACCTGGTAGCATCTGTGAGTCAGCTGGTGGTCCACTAGGAGCTCTGAATCTGTCCTTCTAGTCTTGTATTTGACTAAGGTCTGGTAGGAAATAAGATGGATTAAAGCAAGAAATTGTAGAAAGGGTCCATTGCATGCTCTGTGGGCTGTAAGGGACTTTGGTTTTCGAATATAAACATGCTTCCTACGGCTCAGAGAGGTGTGTGTCTTTCCATCATCCAGTCCTTTTAGGGAAGCCAGGTTGGTAGAAAGAAATGGAAAGGAGCCCTGAGTTTGAGTCCCAGCCCTGCCACTCCCTTTGGGCATTTTTCTTTATCTCTCTGGGCTTCAGTTTCCTTATATAAAATGAGGGAGGCTGCCAGACTCCTTCAAGCTGATATAATGTGATTCTGAGTTTACGCCATTGTTCTTCTGGGTCACTGTCAGTGAACAACTTCTTGCTGTCTAACCTAAATCTCTTTTGCTGCTACTTGCCCCCAGTTAGGTCTTGATCTCGTTTTAGTCCAATGGGACCGGGTCCCCGTGTCACCAGGTCTCTGGAATGTCCTATGGCCAGGAGACTTTCAGACCACCTGCCCCTTGGGACTTGGACTTGGAGGGAAGGCACCCCAGCCATCACTCACGCTTTCCCCACCCCCTTCCCCGCCTCAGCCTCAGCGCGAGGCTGAAGAGTATGAGGAGTAGTTTGGCCCTCTAGAGGTTACGCCGTTCCCCCCCCCCCCCCCCCCGAGCCCAAGCAAGCCCAAACTGGCCTGTAAGGTCCCTGCTAATCTGCCCTATTACCGCAGGTAAGAATTATAGTCAGAAATCATTCAAGGAGCCCAGGCCCACGTGGGAGCAAGAGAAGGGCTGTTGGGGGTTGTTGATTTTATTCCAGAACTTAATTGGTATAATTGCTCTTTTCTTCCTGCCAAACCAGAGTCCGTCTGGATTGGCTCTCCCACCTGTGGATGAGGAACTGCTCAGAAAAGTCCATTAGTCCCAAATGGTGAATTCAGGCTGCTTGTAGGTTCCTTTGGCCCCCCCATCCAGATGGCATGGGAGCCCGGGCCCACCTGCCCCAGAGGGGCCTCAGGACAGCCTGTAGCCTAACTCAGGGGGGTCAGGCAGCTTCTTCAGGGAGCACCCTATCCTGTTTGGTGGGGACAGGGAGAGAGTACAGGGGACTTCTCGGGGCTCCCTAAGGTTCAGAGGTCCCTGAGGGAGGGAGGATATGTCCCACAAGAGGGGAAGGGGAATATAGAAGCCAGTACTTCTCCATTTCCTCCCTGCTGCCTCCCCAGACTCCTCTTTGCGCTCCTTGAGGAGCCCACTTTGAAGGGGTATTTTGTCCTCACAGGCAAACCTGCCAGGAGGACCCATAATTGCCAGCTGCCCAGTTTCTCCCTTGGGTCCCCAGGGCCCCCATGGACAGCCTCCTTATTAGAAGGGAAGGTAATGCTGGGGCCTTTTGTCTGCACTTAACCTCAAAACAGTCTCTGGGGTGGGCGAGTAGTCACATTATATAGCGAGGAAACCAACCCAAAAGGTAAAGAGGGGCTTTGTGACTAAGCCCACACGTCCTCCACGCTCACAGGAGCCCCTGGGGTTAGAGTCACCACATAAAATAGGAATATTGCGTGGGACCTACTTATTCTTAAAAAGTTGTTCCTTGTATATCTGAAATTCAAATTTGGGTGCCATCCCAAATATTGCATGGGACATATTTATCTAACAGTTATTTGTTATTTACCCAAAATTCAAATTTCAATGGGCAACATGTATTTTTTTTTGCTAAATCCAGCAATGCTCTGCTGGGTCCACATCCCAGCCCAAGCCTGCCTGGCCTGAGTGAAATCCTTGGACCTTCTGCTCACCCCAAACACAAATTCAGATCTGACTGATTTCTTCCATGTGCTTATCCCACCTTCTTCATTTGCCAGCTTGCCTGGTTTCCCCCTCTGGCACATCCCTGTCCCCAGATCTCAGGAACAGGAGGGCTGTAGGCACCTTCCTCCCGCAGCCCCAGGCACGCTGCACCGCACTGCTCCGGGAGATCTGCAAGGCCTCGCGGGAGAGGCGTCCCCTCTCACAGAGCGGAAAGGGGCCTGGCGGCGGGTCCCGTCCAGCCCTTACCTGGGAAAGCAGCATCCTTAGCTGGGACTGTGCTTTGCCCGGCCTCTGGGAGAAGCGGCCCTTCTCAGGCCCTCCTGCCTCTGGGTTGCCCAAAATGCAGGCGGTGGTCTAATTGGGGCCACAGGTTGCATGTGAAAGCGCACACGTGCACATGTGTGGGTCACGTGTGTGCTCACACGTATACGCATATGCACGAGAGGCAGCTTCCAAATGCCCCCACAGCCACAGAGGAAAAGATTGTTTCCCTGTTGCCCTGCCCCAGCGCCGCTTCCTGTCTGCCCCGTAGCACCTTCCTCTGTCCATAGAGCAGGTGCCACCACGTAGCAGGGGCCCAGTCACGGCCTCTGCCCTGTTTCCCAGGCTCTGTCAAATAGGCCAGCGGGTTCTCACCCTCCTCATGCCCCCCAGTACGAGCATCACACGGTGGCGAGGCACGTGGATTTTGGCACCAGACAACCTGGGTTGGAACCCCAGCTCCATGGCTCACTAGCTAAGTGACCGTGGGCCGCTTAATCTCTGTAAAATGGGGCTAACCAGAGCTTCGCCGTGGCATTGCTGCAAGGTGCGGATCACACACTTGTCCCTGGCTCTGCGCCTGGCATAGGACAAGGGCTCAATACGTGGAAGCGTTGACTGCTGTTGGTGTCATGGTTGTCACTACAGCGTTGCTCCCAGCCCAAGGCTTTAGAGAGAAAGGGAGCACTCCCCATCTTGGGGATTCCAGCTTCCTGGGTCTGTTAATCCCCCCTTTAGGGAGGCAGTTGCAGAGCACCAGACCCAGGCCTGTCTGACGAGCCAGGCCCCAGCTGTCCCGGTCCCTACATTCAGTGGGTTGTTGGGCCTTATCGATTTGACTTCCTAAGGATGTCTGAAATCTGTGCCCACTTCCCGCATCCACATTGGCCCTCTATCTCCTGCCTCGAGGCCTCCACTCATGATACACCACCTTCCACCTCTCCTTGTCTGAATCCTATCTTTGCTTAAGGCCGTCTCAAAGGGCACTTTGCCTATGTGGTTCTAAGTCAGACTCAGGGCTCAGCTGTCTGTCTGCGGTCTCTGAGAAGGCTGGGGCCAAGATACTGCCCTCACCGAGTGGAAGGAAGTGGGGCAGTGGCATTCTTATGGGATGCTAAGAAGACTCCCAGAACTGCTGGATGACTTTATTTTTTTTTTTATTTTTATTTTTTATTAATAATGATTTTTTATTATATTATGTTAGTCACCATACAGTACATCCCCGGTTTTCGATGTAAGGCTCGATGATTCATTAGTTGTGTATAACACCCAGTGCACCATGCAATATGTGCCCTCCTTACTACCCATCACCGGTCTATCCCATTCCCCCACCCCCCTCCCCTCTGTAGCCCTCAGTTTGTTTCTCGTAGTCCATAGTCTCTCATGTTTCATTCCCCCTTCTGATTACCCCCCCTTTCTTTATCCCTTTCTTCCCCTACCGATCATTCTAGTTCTTATGTGCTGGATGACTTTATTGTGCCAGGGAGCCCGCCAGGCCAGCCCAGTACTATCCCAGGTCAGGAGCAACAGGAACTACCACTAGGAGTGGACGGTTTTGGGGACTGGACACCAGAGTGGCCAGATTCACTTCTCAAGCTTCTATGGCCATGGCTGTGACTTTCTGGACAAGGAGGTTGTGTAAATCAACTCTTTGCTGATCTTCCTGCCTCCAGTCTGGCCCTTTTCCTATACCAACAAGGTCTGCAGAGGAATCTTTTCAAAACAGATACCTGGCTACGTTCTTCCTTTGCTTAAAACCCTTCAGTGGCTCCCTGTTTCCTTTAACACAGCCTTGCTTACAAGGCCCTGCGAGCTCTGGCTCCACCTGCCTGGCTAGCTCACCTTACACTCTCCTCTCATGCTTCCCCTCCCTCCCCTGCTGCAGCCCTACCTGACTACTCTCAGCCCCACCTGACTACTCTCAGCCCCCTACTGTGCTGCACCTTCACCTTCCCACCTGCCTTCCCTCTGCTTGGGATTCTTTTCCCCATCTCCTCCCCTGACCAGTTCCTCCTCGGCCCCCAGGTCTCTATGTAAACATGACTTTCTCTTGGAGGCCTTTCCAGATGCCCTGCACCTGTGCTTCCCCTGCCGTCACTGTCCTGTGAATATGTCTGGCTTTCCCACTGTATTGTAAGCTACGTCAGGAAGGGCAAGGACATTGTCTTCGTCATAGGTGATGTTTATCCAATATTTCCCAAACGTGTCTGTGCAAGAAACATCTAGGATGTTCTTTAGAAACAGATTCCCAGGGGCACCTGGGTGGCTCAGTTGGTGAAGCACCCGATTCTTGATCTTGGCTCAGGTCTTGATTTCAGAGTCATGAGTTCAAGCCCCATGTTGGACTCTATGCAGGGCGTGGAGCCTACTTAAAAAAAATAAAACAGATTCCCAGGCCCCCTCTGGAGTTTCTGAACTACACTATCCTGGGGAGGATCTTGGGAGTCTGTATTTTCACGAAGTTTCAGCCAGTCAGACCATGAAGAGTATGGTGACCACCCTTGGCAGACCACATCTGGAGTGATAGGCCTTGCCAGTAGAGAGCACTCACTGAAAGGTTTTTGGTCTCATCCGGTCAGGTTTGATGGGGGTGGGAGGTCTTTCCTAATTTCAGCTTTCAAGGATAATCCAGGTCGTTTGCTTTCCCATCTAAGGTTCCAGCATTGACCTGTTCACTCCCCTTGGTGGTGAGCCAGGGAGTTTCTCCAGTGGCCCTTAAGACATTTGGCAAGAAGGGTGCTGGTGAAATGGCTTAGGGAAGAGATAGAAGCCCAGCTGGACCTTCCTCTGCCCACCCCAGACCCCCAGTCACATCAGTTGTTCTTAAGATTCAGGACTATGGAGTCTTAGGGCCTTTGTGGACAAAGGCTGGGTGTCGGTGACTGAGGTGCCATATATGTGTGGGAGAGCCATGCCTCAGGGCAAAGCCTCCCTCAACATAGAAAAGTTCAGGAGTAGGTCCATAGTCACAGGCCAGCCTGTCTGGTCCCTGTGGGACCAGCTACTTAGGGTGATCGGATTTCAGCCCAAGTCCCAGACCAGGAGGCAGAAGACAATAGTGTATTGATAAAGGACATCATGGCTGGGACACAGCTGTAAAAAGCTAAGGTGGGCAGTCTCCTTGTTTTGCTGGGCTGAACTTCTAGATCTTCTAGAATTTGCATCAGAAGTTCCCGTGTCCCTTAGGAACCTCTGGTTGTCTCGCAGACAGGATCACCACCGTCTGTCTACCTGTTCTGAAAGTAGCCTAGCAAGGACTTCAACTGTAGCATTTAGGGGGAATCAACTGAGCAAGAAGCCCCAGGACTTTGGCAGGCACTTCATCAACGACCAGGTCCTTGAAGAGACAAGGAGCAAGTGGTGCTAGGGCTGTGTGACAGGGAATTGGCTTGAATCTTTGGGGAGACATTTTCTTTGGATGGGTCCAGAGGGAAGAGATTTCCCTCTATAGCTGGTGGAACATCCCTACTATAGGCCTTGCGCAGGACAGGGTTGGGAAGAATAGCGTCACACCCAGAGCAGGGGAGCCATGGCATAGATTTAGAAACCTGCGGGTGTGAGGGAGAGATTGGTTATCCACACAGGGGCTATGGGTCAACTTTGGGTCTGAGAGGAAGAGTTGATGCCATAAATAGGAGCATATAGCATAAAGGATCAAGAATTATGGGTTGGAATGGAGGTGAAACCTGGGGACTTGAAGAGGTGGGGTATAGGCTAAGTGCGGGCCAAGTCGCAGCTTTAGTCCTAGGGTACCTCGAAGGCCCTGCTGGGGTCTGGGCTGGCCCAGCTCAGCTCAGTCCCAAATCTTGGTCTGCATCTTGCCCTGGATTGATCCTTTCCATCCTCTCTTCCACCAGGCGTCTAGATGCCAACCTCATCTCCCTGGTCCCGGAGAGGAGCTTTGAGGGGCTGTCTTCCCTCCGCCACCTGTGGCTGGACGACAATGCACTCACCGAGATCCCTGTCAGGGCCCTCAACAACCTCCCTGCCCTGCAGGCCATGACCCTGGCCCTCAACCGCATCAGCCACATCCCTGACTACGCCTTCCAGAACCTCACCAGCCTTGTGGTGCTGTGAGTGCTGCTCTGCCCCGCCCCCCTCCCCCACCACTCCCGGCTGCATCCCGCTGGGGCTGCATGTTTACCCCACAGTTGGGTTGGAAGCCTGGATAGCTTTGCTCTTCTCTTCATGGTACTGAACCTTCTGGCCTCAGTTTCTCCTTTTCAAAATGAGAATGATCATCTCCTGTTGGCCCCATGGGGATTATTGTGAGGCCAAATGACAGGAGAGCTACAGAAGTGCTTCGAGAAGCCAGAACACCATAATCAGAAAACGGGAGTTAAGCTACTAGTTTCTCACTCTGCAGATATAATAACTATACCAACCTGATTGGAATATAAGTCACCAATCTCTTACGCGATTTCTGCCACATTCAACAATCGGATGATGCACTCTTGTGCTTTGGCACAGGGATAGGGTAAGTTCTTCTCATTTCCCAGACTTGGAGAAACAGAGAAAAGCCATCACTTGTAATTAGACAGCAAAGCCCCATCAAGGTAATTACCTGGGAGATAGTATCCCTGGCAGGAATTGGGGACCGGGGTTACCTCTGCCTCCCCGATGGGAACTTCAGGGTGCAAATTAGCACCCAGCTAATTGCTACGAGTGATTGGTAAGTTCATAGGGTAATTACTAAGGGCTTGGAGGTCATGTGTAATTGCTTTGGGTTACACGCTAATTGCTGCGGGAACATGTGTGTTAGTGACTCTGCTAAACGGCAGCCGTGCCTCCCCTGCTCTTGGAAATCTGGTGTGATTTTCCAAACCAGAGAATGGACGATGTGTAGGTCCATCTGAAAGCCGAAAAGTCGGGCACCAGTTTGTTTGTCTGATTCTCTGTCCTGGGAGACTGGAAAACCAAGAAGAGCATCCTTACGGATCACATCCTTCTATCAGGATGGCCATTCCCTCCCTCCTTCTGGGAGTCAGTAGGGGTATTTATGGAGGGTAAACAGAGCGAGGTGACTGGTTCTTGTTTGGTGACAACCCTGTGATACCCTGAGGGAATGGGGTCAGATCTCCACGAGAGACAAGACTAGGAAAATGAGGGCCACATGAGGGGTCCCAGGTAAATAAGTGGCAGCAGGTGTTTCCAGAATCCCTCTGTGGGGAAGTGAAGAGTCAGAGAAGTATGCGAACAGCTGCTGCCCTCCAGAGGCTCACAGTCTGGTTGAAAGAGTGGAATAAATATGGGGAAAGACTGCTAATGGTGTAATGTAACTTATGCCAAGATCCTGATGATAGATACAGATCCACGCAGCATCAGAAATCTGGGGTGGCTGGGGAAGTGTAGGGGGTGATAGGGAAGGCTTCTCAGGGAAGGTGGGGTGGGTCCTAGGCCTGGGAAGATGATGAAGAACCAGACAGGTGAAGACAATGACAGTGTTCCAAGCAGTGTCCGAAGGGAAAGTCAGGCTATTTGGTGGCAGCGAATAGGCCAGTCTGGTGGGAGCAGAGGGTCCTCTTGCAGAACGTGGCTGGAAAGGTGGGTGGGGGGGACTCACGGTGTCAGAGCAGGGAGTTTGGCTTTTGTCTATCAGTGGGGAAGGGAAGCTTGAAGGTTTTCAAGTAAAGATGAGCAGGGGCGTATTTCAGGAAGGCTGATTTCGAAGATGGATGGGAACCAGGGGAACAGTTAAGAGGCTCTCCTCTATCAACCGAAGCCTCGTTTAAGGTGGCAGAAGGAACATGGCAACGTGACTGTGAAGGATGTTTTGAAGGAAGGATAAATCTGATCTAGGAAAGACCAGAAGGAAGGGGAATCAAGAATGAATCCAAAGTCTGGCTGGGAACCAGGGAATTGGAATGCTCGGCGGAGTGCTGCAGATCTAGGGAGGGGAGTGGGGACTCCACCGGGCAAAAGGAGGGGCAAGGGAAGAAAACCTACTGGTGCAGGAGCAGAGCTCAAGGGGTTCTGGTCCCTTTGCCTGGGGCAGGGCCGGAAACATGACCCCTTTGTCCTGCCTCCAACTCACCAGGACCTGGGAGGGGAAGGGAGGCTGGGAGAAGCTGTCCAGGGACTATGGAATGAGGTGTAGAAAGACCCAGGAGGCAGATAAGGAAGACTGGAAGTAGGAAAGTTTGGTTAAACCCAATTGGCACACAGGAGTCTGCTGGCGGTGTAAGTAGACAAGCGGGGTGGAGGAGAAGGGGCTTCTCTGGAATCCAGACCCAACCCGGTACTTTTATCAGGCTGCTGTGACACGTGCGGAACGCCTTTGCATCTCTGCTCTGGCTCTGACGGCGGCACTTAATTGGGCAGCAGCAGTGTCACTCGTGCAAATCTTGTTTCTTCATTCGGACTAGAAGCCCCAACGCCCTGCCCCAGGCTGGGCTGCTACACGTGCCCAGGATTCCCGGGCTGAGTGAGTGGTTAGGAAGAGGGAGTTGGAACCCTGGAGCTGGATATTTAGGAAGCTGAGAGGATGTAGACCAGAAGGGCTGGGGGAGTTGAAAGGGCTGGAAAATGGAAACGAGAGCCCGACAGGAGGCAGGAAGAAATGATAAGAGTTTGGTGACAGTCAGGAGACAGGCATGGAGGCAGTCAGGAAAATCAAAGGCCCTTGTTAAGAGGAGATAGTTTATTCCCAGAAGGCTAAGGGGGGGCTGCGTTTTCCGTGTCGAATCAGAAGCTGCCTATGGGAGGGGCCTGTCTCCCAGTGGAACCTGCTGCCACAGGGGGACAAAGATGGGGAAGACCTACAGGACCCACGACTCTCAAGACCCCCATCGCTATCCATCTCTGCTGGATGGGGTCCTCCTGTCGCCTTGGTATTTGGATAGCATCTTGGAGGCCTGCATGATTTCTTCCCCTTGTAAGTGTTTTCCTTTTTCTGCCTGAAGAGGCTTCTTAATTCTTGAACTCTGCTAGCTTAACTAGACTATGTCACGGTGTAGAATATTCTGCATCCCATCTTCCTGGGACAGTGTATGCCTGGGAGCTGCAGATTCTATGCCTTCTCCACTTTGGAAGAATTTTCTTCTGTATTCTGTGTTTGAATACATCTTCCATCTCATGTTTGGGTTCTCTCCCTCAGACACGTCAACTACCCTTGTGTCAAGTCACCTTTATGTCTTCTCCATCTATACATTTCTGTTCTGACCTTTTTGTCTCATTCAGCCACATTCACCATGATTATCTCAAGCTTTTTCCTCCAACACCAGTTCAGTTTTCGGCAGCGTTGACCCTGTTCCGTGGCTCGAGTTTATTGACTAGTTTTTTAATAATGTAGTTTTGGTCCTGTTTGTTTTTGTTGCCTACAATATCATATTCTCTTTCGTTTTTAAAATTTCATCTTGGAAATACTGTGTTTTGCGCTCGTTGTATGGTAGGAGGCCATTGTGGTAAATTTCCTTCTGTCCCTCATCCATTTGTTGTATTTTTTATTTCTTGGCTTGGATCTTTACCTGCCTCTGCACCCTCTCTCCTCCCCGGCCTCGGTCTCCCTGATGCATCAGTAATTGCCATGTGCTTTCTTTGTTCTGGCTGATGTGTAACAAGCTGTCTACTTGTTCTAGCTGTGTCACCTTGGGGCCCCCTGGTTTCTCCCCTCCAAGCTGTAGTTTGTGGGCTAGTATTGTGGGTAAATGAGGTTCCATCTGCTTTTCTGTGCCCTGGTGGCGGGGTGAAGGTAGGGGGAGTGTGCTCTGCGGGGGAGCCCGGTCTTGGTCAGACCGCCCGGGCTCTGCTCTGTCTGCACATTCGGATTCAGTGTGTTAAATGTGTGAGTTCCCTCTCTCCACCCAAGAATTCCCTTGGGCTTCAAGTCATTTCCTCGAGTCAGTGAGTAGCCTGGAGCCTTTCTTTTACTCCCTAGTTTCACCTGTTTCCTCTGGAAGCCAGACATGGGGAGGGGAAATAAACCTTATCCACAGAGCTGCTTCTCTTAAGATTTGGGTTTTTAGAGGAAATTCTCAGGATTTCGTTTTCTTGCCAGTTCAGTTCCTGGAGAAAGTGGGGCTGTTAGGAGTTCCAGAGCTTTTCCTCGGTCAGCAGTTGGTGCAGTTTATTTACATTGGGTTATGTCTCTGTCCTTGCTTTGTTGCTACTTGTAATATTTAGGCTGGAGGCAGGGGTCTCTTGTTTTTGCTATTTTTGCATATTTCATTAGGATTTGAGAGGAGAACATTCTGTCACTTGTTTACCTTGGAAATCTCTTCCAAACTGATCTCCTGCCTCTCCCCAAGCTACATGCGCTCTGGCAGGTCCTTCACCATCCAGCACAGACGCACACGTTCATTCCCACGTCCCTCTCTTTTCCCCCCGTTACCTCTGCCTGGAATGGCCTTCCCTCTGCTTGGCTAGATCACCCACCCTTCAAGGTTCGGCTCTGGATCACCACCTCTGTAAAGCCTTCCCTGACTCCTCTGGTCTCACTAGTCTCCCATCTCGGAGCCTGTCTACAGCTCTCTCCAGCTATAACAGAAAGCTTAGCCTTTAATTATATGTTGTCTACAGCGGTTTGCTGTTGGCTCCCATAAGTGCGTCTGGCCACTGAGTCAGGCGGGCTGGGTCCTGGGGAGCAGGACTATAGAAGAAGCCTCAGACTGGAGCCCCCTGACATCAGGCCTCTCTCCAAGAGCTTAGTGGGAGCCTGCCTTAGCCTTGGCCTTGGGCACTCCTCTCGCATTTTCCTTCAATAGGAAGTTAAAACCATGTAGCCCATGGTTGATCCAGCCTTGGAGATTGTAACTTCAGAAGTCAGTCTTGGCCAATCATTTCGTCCCTGGAGACAAAGGGCAGGACCACTGGGGTCAGTCTGCTCATGCTTCTGCCTCCACCTTCCGACTTAAGCCACCGTCTGCTTTCTAACCGCCCCCCGCCCCCCGCCCCGGGCCTGATGCTGTGGGCACCCATTCTGACGTGCCTTTCCTTCCCACACAGGCATCTTCATAACAACCGCATCCAGCATCTGGGGACCCACAGCTTCGAGGGGCTGCACAATCTGGAGACGCTGTGAGTGCTGGGATTGTGGTGGGGCCCTGTCCTGGTGAGGAAAGCCTGGATGCCCGGAGGCAGGAGGGGAGGCTGGTGAAGGGAGAAGCTGGCAGGACTGGGATGCTGGGCTCTGGCTCCAGGCCTGCTCACCCACGTGGCCCTCCCTGGCATTCTCTCTAGGATGTCACTCTGAATGCATTCCTTCCTCCTTCAGGTGGGTGGAGTGTGCCCTCTGGGAGTTCAGCACAGCCCAGAGAGGGGGAATGTAGGATCCCTGCCAGCAGAGACCACCGAAATAATGCACATTTTAGATAGGAGAGCCAGAAGAATGAGGATATTGAGCCTGGGGAATAGAAGGCTTGGGGGTGAGGCTGGGGCTGACTTGATGGCAGTTTTGACATCTGTTTAAGGGTGGCTGCTGACAGAAGGGAGGGTAATACCATGGAGTCATGCCGGTACCGCTTGCCAGTTGATCTAACTAGCCGAATGATTAATGGGGAGATGGCCCATTCAGCACTCTGGCCTGACTATAAAAAGCACCCAAGTTGTTGACTCTCAAAAAGCCATATTATTCACACATCATCATCCTGGAATTCAGTTAAGGTCAGAATGCACCCAAGCGCTCCCATCATTTCCTCTGGAGTCCTGCCAGCCCCCACAGAGTGGGCTGAGTGGGCCCCATTTGAGCAAACAACTGGCTGGGCTCTCTGAGTTTGCTGGCCATGCCAGCCGGGGTCCCACAGTTCCCACAAGGGAGCTGGCTGCCACAGCCACCTGGTGCAGGCCACCAGCGCCGGGGAGAGAGGGACACCCCTGGTCACCGTGAATGAGTCACTAAGGTTGGGGCAGGGCTCACAGTGTCAGGGCCACGGTCACAGTGCCTTTTGCCTCCCCTCCTTTACCTCCTCCCTCCCCACCTGACACCCAGACACACACCGGAGCTCCCAAGGTGAGGGATTTTCAAGAATCCAAAGCAGCCCAGGAGAAAATGCTGGGAGACAAGCTGTGACCGGAGGAGGCAATGGTTTGGGGAAAACCATTTGGCAAGTCTAGCCCACGAGGCCTGGGCTGTCTGCGTTTGTGGTTGTGGAGGGGAAGGGAATGGGGGGGCCCGAGACCAACACTCCGTTCCTCTTTCCTGTGGGCGGGAGACCCAGGAGCCCGGCTGCTCTCTTGAGCTCAGCCCGAAGCAGGACACATGGCAGAGCTGGGTCTAGCTCTCCCCGTGTCCTCACCCCGCCACTGACTGAGTGCCCGGGAGTGGGGTGTGGTAGGATATGCCACAGCCTGGAGTCAGGAAAGTTGGAACCTCTCCCCACCACTGTGCGTGACTTGGGCTCTGTGTTTCTCTTCTCTGGTCTTCACAGACAGCTGGCCAGTTAAAGCTGGACACTCTAGCCTGTTCCATCGACACATTAGCCAACTGAGGTCCAGGGAAGTGGCATGGCGCTTCCAGAGTTACTCCCTCAATTAGGGACAGAGCAGATCTGGGATGTGTTGACTGAGAAAATGTCCGTGAAAGCTCCTAGCTTAGTGCCCTGCTCTCCTCCGTCATCTAAGTTGAATGTGAACCGTGCAACTCTTTTATGTGCTAGGTGCTTGGGGGATCTCAGATGTAAGGAATGGCCATTGTCCTCTGCAGGTCCATGGCCCCGACACCACCCTCCCTCAGGAGATACAAGAGTTGGGGGGGGCGGTGTTTGGAGCTGCTGGGCATCAGCAGAGTGGGAAGGAGCCCAGTGTTATCTGCCCTGGAGTGCGGGGGCTGTTCTGCTGGGAAATCCAGTGGGGAGGGGGCACGTATACTGGGTGTGGGTTGGCACCTCTAAAAAGCCACCTAGCAGCTATTTCTTCACTTTTGGGGCACACTGCCTAATTCTTTCTCAATTAGCCACTGGATTGCTGCGCAGGGCATTTGGCTCAGCTGGTGTTGGCTTAATTACAGAGCAATCCTGCCGCTAAGTGCCCACTGTACCTTTCATCTATGAGAGTGCTTGGCTCCGTCACACAAAGCCCAGGGCCTGCACCCACTGTCCACATGGGAAAGGCAAGGAAGGCTAAGAGACAGGAGGAAGCCTTATAGCAAAGTTTATGGCCATTAGCATCAGATAGCCTGGGGTGATGCCAGTTCTACTAGCTGTGTGGCCTTGGTCAAGGCATCTGCCTTCGTGAGTCTTAGTTTTCTAATCGGCAGTATAATACCACTAATCACACTGATCTTACGGGGTTGACGTGTGGATTAAATGAGATGATGTGTGTACGGTTATACAGAGCCTGGGAATCCATGTTAGGAACCTGCCCTGCACCCCTTTCTCTTCCCCATCCCCTCCTCTGAGGGCTTCAATCTCAACAACACCCCTTCCCTCCCTGCCCTTGAGGGATAAGCTCGTCTTCCAACTTTTGATCTCCAATTAAAAAGGGGAAAAGTGTGTTCTTTATCCTCTACCCCCCCCCAGCATTTGTGGGGGGAGCCTGCAGGGGCAGCCAGATGTGGAAAGGGGGAGGAGTGGCTGGGAGAATAAAAGGAGAAGGAAAGATAGTCAAACCTTTTAATTGTTGCATAATTGGCACACTTTGCAGCCTTGGTTATTACTTCGGAGCTTTTCATGTGAGCATCTTCACTGGAAGGGTAGTTCTCCCTCGGGCCCCGTAAATCTCTGCCACTTAGACCTCTCTCATCTCCGCAGCAGGGGGAAGATCAAACCCCCCTAGCCCAGGCTGTGGTTTGGCTCTGTCTGGAGGCCCCTCTCCGAGGGAGAGCGGCACCCAGGCTTTCCACCTGGGGAGGAGGGGCCAGGTACGAGCCGGCGCATGCGTGGTCACACAGCCATCGCCTACCGCACGCAGCAGGCGAAGCATGCGCACAGTGCACGCGCCACACGCCCGCGCGGCTCAGGCCCTCCACGCTTTTCACCCTACAGTGGGCACTCCCACCTCACACCCCCGCACAGCACACAGATACCCGGTACAAACACACCCATGGCAACACGGGCTCGCTTATGCCCTCTGCTCTGGAGGCCAGGCCGCGTGGGTCCCACCTCTGGCTCCACCTCTGCAAGCTGGGTCGGCCAGGGCAAGGGGCCTCACCTCTGTGAGCCTCGCTTCCCCGGTCTGCACAGTGGGCTACCTCAGAGCATGAGGAGTGAGTGAGATGAGCACGCACCATGTTCTCTTGTACTCTGAAAGAACCCAGCTAGTCCAAGTGATCTGGGCAGGGCCCAGGGTCTAGGTGAGCAGAGCGAACTCCACAGGCCCAGGCACAAGCCTCGCTGCACTATGAGAAGGTCTCAGGGAGAGGCTCTGGGACCTTGCTCCCATTTTTCCTGATGTCTCCATCATCATTCCAGACCTTGCTAAGAAACCCCAGCCAGAGGCAGACAGGACAAACTCTGTCTTGCACCCCTAGCTCCTTTCTGCTCCCACAGTGAGGCTGTCCCACCCCTGTTGGGAATTTCAGAATCAGAGATGAGCCAGCCCTGAACCCTTGAAATACCTTTTCCTCCACTTTCCAGATCAGACCAAATCCAGAGATTTGGGATGAGTTGCCCAGATTTCTGTAGTTTGTAAGTAATGGTAAACCACTAGAATCCAAACCTCTTGCCTCCTAATACATTGCTCCACGTAACCCTAGCTCCTGTGAGGTCAGATTAATTACAGGACTTCCCAGGTTGAGAAATAAGAGAAAGCATGACCAGAAATGATTCTGGGAAGGTTCTCCCAGGAGGTCCCAGGGACCTGAAACCAAGCCCTTGCGCCCTTAGGTCAGTGCCTGGAAATCCATGGTTAGAGGCCACAGGATGCTAGTCGGGTGCTGTCGGGTCATGATCCTTGAATCCCCAGCTATACCTACCAATAAAATCTGTGCTAAATACATACATACATACAGCCTAGCAACTGCAATTACAACCCATGGGGCAGCCCCCACTCCCCAGATCTGGGAATTTCATGTCTGTATCTTAGGTAGAACTCAGAGGGGCAGGGCTATGATAGATGTGGGGACAACAGTGCCTCTCCCCCCTCGTTCCTGGGCAACGATATCTGGGCCCTGTTAGAAGCTCATTGAGCACATCAGACCCCATTGGAGCTCCTGTGCTGGCTGGACCTTTCCCCCTTTGGAGGGGAACTTGGGGTCATAGCAGGAACAGAAACCTCCTGGCTCTAGCTCCCTTTATAAATCAGGACCAGCATTCAGCTGAGGTCTGGGAGGAGAGGGGGGAAAGCAGGAACTTAGAAAGTTCTGCCTTATAATATAAGATCATGCATTCCACGTAAACCTCTGCTGCTCCCGGACGCCCCGGTGATCTGCTTCTGCTGAAAATTTTTACTTCCAACAGCAGCTGTGGCTGCAAAGTGTTCCTCTGTCTCCATGTCATTGAAACCACCCACACCAACAGATTTTGCTCTAACTTGGTCCTGGAGGATCTGGCCACTTCTCAGTCCTGGGCCTGCTGATCAGCCTTTGGCTTGGACAGAAGAACCGAGCAGGTTCCCACTGGAGGCTCTTCCGGGGCTCAGGGACATCCTAGAGTCGCTCAAGGACTGGACTGGAGTTAGCACTCCTGTTTTCAGATCCCGGCTCTGCCACCAGCATGTGACAGGTGCAAGTCATCTGACCTCTCAAGAGCCTCAGTTTCCATCAGAGAAAATGGGGATGATATTTCACCATTCATACAGCGTTATTTACCATGCCTGGAACTCTGTAAGTGCTTAATTTATGTTGGCTTTCTCTTTCTTGTCCTCCCATTCAATGCTTGATAGACAGCAATGTGCCTCCCCCCCAAATACTAATTAAATAACTTTTCTTTCTTTGTTTCCTTCCTTCCTTCCTCCCTCCCTCTCTTTCTCTTCCTCTTCTTCCTCCTCCTCCTCCTCCATCTTTTGACGTTGTCTTAAGGTGGCAGGGAGAGTATTGCCAGAGGTGTCCTTTCTTTTTATTTTATTTTTTTAAATTTTATTCATTTATGTATTTGACAGAGAGAGAGACAGTGAGAGAGGGAACATAAGCAGGGGGAGTGGGAGAGGGAGAAGCAGGCTTCCCGCTGAGCACGGAGCCCCATGTGGAGCTCGATCTCAGGACCCTGGGATCACGCCCTGAGCCGAAGGCAGACGCTTAATGACTGAGCCACCCAGGTGCCCCCAGAGGTGTCCTTTCACAGCCGTCCATGGGGTGACTCATCCCCTCTGTAAAGTGGATAGGATTTCCCAGGGAGTCAGGGCATAGCTACTCTGTAGTTTCCTGTGGCTGCCATAAGAAATCACCGCAAATTTTGTGGCTTAAAAAAAACAAAAACCAAACCCTGGGAGAGGCCCAAAGTCCAAAATCAAGGTGCTGGCAGGGTTGGTTCCTTCTGGAGGTTTGAGGCAGAATCTGTTCCATGCCTCCCTCTCACCTTTGGTGACTGCTGGCGACGCTTGGCATTCCTTGGCTTATAGACGCATCGGTCCCTGCAGACTCTGCCTCTGTCCTCACATGGCCTTCTCCTTGTCTCCTCTTACAAGGACACTTGTCACTGGATTTAGGGCCATCCTGTTACTCCAGGATCATCGTACCTCAAGATCCTTAATTACATCAACAAACGCCCTTTTTCCAGAGAAGGCCATAGTCACAGGTTCCAGAGGTGAGGACTTGGACATATTTTTGAGGGAGCTACAGTTCCGCCCACTGTAGCTCCCTCTGAGGCCGGGCCCTCCTGGGCAGGCGCGTGGGTGGGGCAGAGGTTCAAATGGATCTTGTCAATTTTCTTTCTAATCTTAAGGCAGGTGCTGACCATCCCACTGGTAATTCCCTGCAGGTAAGAGAATCAAAAGTAGTTTTGTAAAGGCTGTTGCACCTCAGAGCTCACTTATCCCCACCCCCACCCCACCCGAAAAACAAGGCGGGAATTGTGCATCCTTGTGTTATAGGTGGGGAAACTGAGGCAGAGAGTGGCTGACTCACTCAAGGTCATCCAGTTCTTTAAGAGCCAGGACTTGAACCTTACTTTCTCTGCCTTTGGCGCAGCTTCAGCCCATCAGACCACACAGCCTCTCCAGGCGAACCCTGTAAGAACTGAGGACCTCTTTCCTCGCCAGTTCTTAATCATCTTACATTTGTGGCTTTATTAGCTGCAAATTTGTGGGGTTTTGTGGCTTATAGAGGAATTTATTGTTCCATATAAAACTTTTTTTCTGGCTTTCCCTGCAGAACCACTAATGACTTCTCACAGGCAGAAAATCGAGCTGCCCAGCGAGTTTGTCTTGTGTCCTAATACCATGACATGTTATTAATAGTTCTTCCCGGTACAACATTCCCTTTCCCATCGCCCTGGTGTTTGGGGTGGCCAAGGTCACCGTTCTTGTCACTGGCAATGGGGCCAAAGCTTCTACTCTCAACTTCCACTGCTCCCACAGGCACCCTGGGCAGCTGGACTGCAGTGGGTGCCGGGGGGCGGGGCAGGAGGTTAAGGGAGTGGGGTGGGGAGTTGGGCACTGGTGACACCCCGTGGGAGCCACTTAGCAACAGGTTCTCTGGCAGACACCATGGAGAGGAAGTGAAGTTCAGGTCTGGTCCTTATTATCTGTGGGAAGGAGGAGCTGGTAAGAATCAATAATTACCAGGGGCGCCTGGGAGGTTCAGTCGGTTAAGCGCCTGACTCTTGATTTCGGCTCAGGTCATGATCTCAGGGTCCTGGGATGGAACTTCACTTTGGGCTCTGCACTTAGTGGGGAGTCTGCTTGAGAGTCTCTCCCTCTGCTCCTGCCCCTGCTCTCTTTCCCTCAAATAAATAAATCTTAAAAAAAAAAGAAACAATAATTACCACTCTCTTTTGTTTCTTTGGATTTTCTCATTCCGTAAATATTTATTGAGCTGCTAGTATGTGCCAGGCCGTCACTCTGAGCACCAGGGAAACATTTATGAACAAGAAGATTGCAGCCCCTGCTCTCACAGAGACTAAAGAGTTCTAGATCAGGAGTCCTGACTTCTTTTTAACTTATTACTCGTGTACTGTAGCCAGCATTCTGACCTCATCTCCCTAGCTCCCCAGGATCTGACTACTTCTTACCCCTGGACTGCTACCGTGCTGGCCCAAGCCAACACACTTCTCTGACCTGGTCATTCTGCCTTCATCCTTGTCATTCTACAATCTATTTTCAACACAACAGCCAGAGGGATTCTTTTAAAATACAAATTATATCATGTTACTCTTCTATTCAAAACCCTCCAGTGGCTCCCCATCATACTCTGGAAAGACGCCAAAGTTCTACAAAGTTCTGGAAAGAAGCCTACAAGTTCCATAAGGTCCCAGGTGATGTGCCACCCTGCTACCTCTCTGGTCTCACCCCTTCCTCAATCTACTCCAGGCACAGTGGCCTCCTTGGATATACCAGATGGATATGCTCCCACCTCAGGACCTTTGCACCAACTGTTCCCTTTGTCTGCAGTGTTCTTTCTACAGTTATCCACCTCCTTCAGGACTTTGCCCACATGTCACCTTTTTAGCGAGGTCCTCCCTGATCACCATTTTGTGACACTTCCTATTACTCTCCATCTCCCTTTCCTACTTAATTTTCTCTGTGGTGCTCACTAATCTGATATTGATTTTATTTATTTATTTATTTATTTATTTATTTATTTATGTAGGTTATTTGTTGGTTTTCTCCCATCTCTCCATGAGTTTTGTTCTTTTTAAAAAGATTTTATTTATTTGACACACACAGAGCACAAGCAGGGGGAATGGCAGGCAGAGGGAGAGGGAGACGCAGGCTCCCTGCAGAGCAGGGAGCCCAATGTGGGACTCGATCCCAGGACCCTGGGATCATGACCTGAGCTGAAGACAAACCCTTAACTGACTGAGCCACCCAGGCGCCCCACTCCATGCGTTTTTGTAGCACCTGACATGGTGCCTGGCACGGAAGGTGCTCAATAAATATCTGTTGAACAAATGGATGGATTTATGGCCACTGCCTAGTCCCTGTTCCTCTCTGAGCTTCAGTTTCTCCACCAGAACTGTGAGGGCAGTGGACTATCCAGTCTCTAGGATTCAACCCAGCCCTGGTCATCCATACTTAGTGTGGTGTGAAGTCTCCAGCCCAGATCTCTCCTAGTACAGATGGAGAAATTGAAGCCTCGAACATGGGCTGAGCCCACTGGGATGGTCCCTTATTCTTGCCTTGGGGCAAGGTCCCCTCCCCATAAGCGCTGTGGTCGAAGCCCGATACCCTGACATTAGACCAGTGAGTTGAAGTCACTAGGACAAATCCTCAGGCTGCATCCTGCTTGGACCAGGGCAATCTCAAAGCCTTCAGGTCCCCTGCATTAACGGGCCCATGGCATTCAGGTGAGGGAGGTGCTGCCTCGGGGTCTGCCCACATGGAGAGGACGGGGCCCTATTGTACCATTCCTAAGTGTGAGTAGGGCTTTTCTGGGGAGGGTGGTGAGAATATGAAATGTCCACACACCTTGTCGATACCTTCAGAGAATGTGGGAGAAGTCTTAGGTGGAATACGATGATGGTCTTTGGAAGACAGTCATGCATACCTTACGCTCTTCAGCTGAGAAGACACGGGCCGAGGGAGGAAGGAAAGGTTGTGCTCCAGCTCAGGGTGAGGAAGGTTCCTTAATCTGCAGGGTGACGTCGGGAAGCCCTGCCATTTGCCTGGTCTGGGCAGAAACTGGATCCCCGTCCGTCTGGAGTCTCAGAGAGGAGTCCCGTGTGGGAGCAGATTGCACTGTTCCATGCCTCCCTTCCAGGGCTGGGCTTCTCTGATCCCAGGTGCTTCATGAGGGCAGGAAAGCAAGTAGTAGCCCTGTCAGAGGCCGGCAACTTTCATTACAACTGGGGCTGCTATCACTTCGGCTATTTTCTCAATTTTCTTTCTGGCAGGGACGCAAGCGTAGGTGGAGGGAGGTTAGGAGGAAGGCGTGTCTGTGTCTTTCAATAGAAACTGAGGACAATTTTACTAATTGCTGCATTTATTAATGGGTGGCCTTTTATGTAGGTTGTTTAGAAGGTAAAACAATGCTGTTAGTCATAAAGTCTTTGTTGGTTCTTGGCTCGCCAGGTCATCTGCCCCGGGCATGTGGAGTCAGATAGAGATAAAGGCTCAGTCTGCAATACGGGAAGAGCAATTAAGTCACATATTTGTTGCCTGCCTTTGTTTACAGGCCTTTGAGAGAAAAATGGCTCCGAGTTTACAGTCAGGAACGTCTGTGTTTTGTGTTTCACACTGGGGGGCTAGGCTCACCCACATTCCTCCATGTGCCCTTATCTGTGATCTGAAAATAAACACAAATATTAGCCTTGAGAATAAAAGTGTAAGCGGAAGCCCAATTAATTATATTAATCCTCCTTTATTGTTGTGAAGAGTAGATAGACCCACTTGTGTGTCTGCTGTTGCAGTGTCTGATGAATAGAAGTGTCTGTTCTGCTGTCTCGTGTCTAGTAAAAGGAAGAGGGGGAAAGAATTGGCGTTATTTTTTTCCCCTTTCTTTATTTATTTGTCAGAGAGAGAGCGCAAGCAGGGGGAGAGGCAGGCAGAGGGAGAAGCGGGCTCCCGGCTGAGCAGAGAGCCCGATGTGAGACTGGATCCCGGGACCCTGGGATCATGACCTGAGCCGAAGGCAGATGCTTAACCGACTGAGCCACCCAGGCGCCCCGAATTGGCATTATTTGAATATCTACTTTGTGCAGGCTCTGGACCAGGTGCACAGAGAAGCTTTATGTAATGGGCGTCCCTAACAGACTGAGCAAAGTTAGTGACTGGTTCAAGGTGATCCTGTTGGTACACAGAGGACAAAGGTGTTTCTACCCTAAAACGCGTAACACACAAATAGAGATCTAGCCTCATCACCAACTGGCTTTTACATGCTTGTTAGCACCCAAAGAGACGGCCGCGGGAGTTTCTTCCCCTGGGAGGAAGCCTGGTCCTCCCCTTCCGTTTATCCTCCTTCCCACTCGCCCTAAAACTTTTTTCTCAGCCCTGCTACTTGAAGCCTGGCTAGGAAACAACTCTGGGTGGACTACAGAAAACATGTTAAGCCGAGAGCCAACAGGCCTAATTTCAGATCCAGGCTGTGGGATTGGAGTGATTTACTGCCTCTCTTGGAGCCTCCTTTTGCTCACCCATAAAAAGACGGGGCTAGACAAGATGATTGTTAAATCCTGCCATCTCTGTGCTCTAAATCCATGGGGAGGCTCCCCAGAGATCTCGGGAGTTGGCCATTTCTGCACAGCCAGATGGAAAGGAGAAAACTGGGGAGGTGGGTCCTTGAGGAGCTTGGGGCTTGGCTTACCTGTTTAGCTACTTTTACCGATTGTGTGGGTCTACCATCCGTTTTGATTGGATTTGCCTGTAAGTGGCTGAGCAGAGGAAGGGGACTATTAGCCATAGATAGCTGCAGCCTCTGGACTGAATCCTGGCGGAAGCGGAGAATGGTAACCTCAGCCCTTCTCCGCGGGTTCCCAGCTCCTGGGAGTGGCATACAGAACAATGAACTCTTCCTGGGCTTCTGGCTGATTCTGGGCTATTTAAGATAATGGACTATAAAGCCAGGGATGAGTTTTCCAGCTGAAGTTTAGGGCACCCTACACCACCCTGCAATGGAGGAGCCAGACCAAATGAGCTTGTGCCAAGACTCTGCATGATAGCTTCTAATCCCAAGGGGCTGAAACACTGCCCTAGTGCGGCCAGCCACAAAGGCCAAAGCAGTCTCCATCTCCAGGCCTTGACAGTAGCTCAAATGGTCATCCTTGACAATGACTATTCACATATGTGGCCCTGCGCCTGGGCTTCGGGAGACCCAAAAGGGAGCCCACATGCTTCCTGTCTCATGGGGAAGACGCTACGTACACAGGTAACCCCATTCTGGACTCAAACTGCCTGGGCTTCAGTCCCAGCTCTTCCATTCTGTGCTCAGATTGCCTCTGTCTGTGCCTCAGTTTCTCACATGCAAAATGAAGATGATAGTCGTATCTGCCTCAAAGGGTTGCCACAGGAGTGAAATGAATTAATATATGTTATATATATATTAATATAGATAACCCAGAATTGCAACTGTTCCATAGTAATTACTATTATTATTATCATCATTATTACCACCACCACCATTATTTCCACTCTAATGCTAAGCATGTTTCTGGAGAAAAGCACCAAGAGAGTGAATGATTCATACTGACTGCAGGCATGGGGTTGGGTGCACAAAGGAAGGTATATTTGAGCCAGATTTCAAAAGGGGCTGGGATTTCGACAGGTAAGGCTGGGGGGAAGGGCATCCCAGGCTGTGAGCATGAGGGACACAAGGAAACACATGAGGCAACACACGAGGCCGGGAAGCCATGCGGGGCGAGCTGGTAGATGGCGCGGAAGATTACATGTGGCATCAGAGCCCACTGACGAATTTGAACTTTGTTCCGTGAGTAATGAGGAGGCCTTTTCAGATTTCTCAGCAGGAGAGTGACGCAGGCAGCCCGGCATTTTAAAAAGATCTTTCTGGCAGATGCGTATCAGCTCCGAGTGTGGACTGAGGACTCGCGCTGCCAGGGTTCACATCCCGGCTGCGATGCTGAATTAGTTAAGGTAGCTGAATTGTGTGACAGATAGGCCGAAACATGTACAACGGCTCAAACACAATCGAGGTTTATTTCGGGATCATATAATAGTCCAAAGCGGGTGTTTCTTCTTGGCAAGTGGCCCTCCTCCATGTGGTGACTCAGAGACCTGGCTTCTTAGGATCTTGCCATCCCCACAGCCTGTCTTTGGCATCCAGCTCGTGGAAGGGTAGACCACGGAGGAGACAGGCTGGCTATTTAAAAGTCCTGCACTAGAACTCAGGGGATGGGGTGACTGGGTGATGAGCATGAGGGAGGGCACTGGGTGTTATAGACCACTGATGAATCACTGACCTCTACCTGTGAAACTAATACTGCACTATATGTTAAGTAACTGAATTTGAATAAAATAAAATTTGAAAAAAATTTTAAGAAGTAAAAATCCTGCACTAAATGTAGGACAGATCGCTCCTGCCCACCTTCCATGGGAGAGCACACCTACCACAAAGGAGGCTGGAAAACACTTTGGCCGCATTCCTGGCTCTTCCTCCCATTACTCTAGGGTGGTGCTGTCCAACAGAACTTTCTGTGATGATGGTAACGTTCTAAATCCTGTGCTTCCAATATGGTAGCCGCTTGCTCCATGATATTTTGAGCACTTGAAGTGTCACTAGTGAAACTGAGAGCTGAGCTTTGAATTTTACTGACTTGTAATTAATTTACATTGAAACAGCTTCACGTGGCTGGTGGCTATGGTATTGGGCTGCGCGACTGTAGAGCAAGGAGAGGGTGGATTTCAGTGGGCAGACAGTGGTCTCTGGCACAGCCGTTTAATAACTGGGTGTGATTGGGCAACTTATTTAGCATCTCTGTGACTTACTTTCCTCAACTGTAAAATGGGTATAATAGTGGTATCCGCCTCTTAGGCTGATTTGAGGATTAAGAGATCATTCAGGCACAGCACTTAGTGCCTGGCCCATAATCAGCACTCAACCAAGGTTATCCTGGGGATGACTTGGAGGCAGGGACTCCAGTTAGGAGAGTATACAACAGTCCAGGGAGACACCCCTCCAGCCTCACCTCCAAATACTGCCCTCTGCTCAACGAAACTATGCCACATGTCCTCCAAACTCCACGGCACATACTTCCTGTAAACCATTTCTCTCTGCTTGAGCCACCTGTCCTTCCCTTTTCTCTACCTATTGAAGTCCTACCCTGCTGACAAGACCCAGTTCAAATGCCACATCTCCACGAAGCCCTCCTGGTCTTCCCAACTCCGTGCGATCTCTGAAAGTCCAGCACCTGCCACATTATGCGGAGGCCACTCATCTGATTGTCTTGTGCATTTATCCCAAATGCACTGCTTCTCATCCATCTCTTTACCTTCCACTTTCCCCAGCAGAATTCTCTACACATTTTGAGCAGGCAACAAACATCCGTTGCACTGAATTGAATCCATGAGGGGCAGAGGGAGTTGCAAAGACATGTTCCCTGGACCGTTAGAGCCAGAGATTACATCTACACAGCACCATATGAAGCAGGACTTTGCCAGCTACCCAGGTCGTTGAATGTGTGTAGATGTCCTAGTGTGTAGTTTGCAGTATTTCTTTTGACATTTGCACAGTTTTTATTCTCCACATTTCTCTACCCCCAAAAAATGGCCTTTTAGCTCACATGCTTTTTACTGTGTGTCTTTTCCCACTGTCTGTTAGGCCATTCCTGGCAGAATTCCTGTCCAGAAACCGCCAAGGAAGGCTGGAACTACTCAGTTTGGCTGCTTGGACATGAGTCCGGTGAACTGTAGAAGGGCTCGGTGATAGCAAAATCACTTCCCGTCCCCTGGTCTCTGGGGCCCCGGGCAAGCCTCACAGTGCCCCTCAAGGTTATCTAGTGCCTTCTCTGACATCTGCCTCAAAATCTTAAGGATGTTCTGCCAAATATCCTAGATCCTCTTAAGAGTCCATTAATGCTTTTCATTAATCAATTTATCTAGACCTTTTCATGCATTCATTCAACAAATATTTGTTGAGCTACTGTTCTGTGCCAGTATTTTTGGTGGTTAGAAGATGAAACTTTTTCTCATAGAACATATTGATATCTGACATGTATGTGTTTATTTTCTTCCCAAGAATGAAAGTTCCTTGAAAATGGAAAGCAGTGTCTCTTGTTATCTATTGCTACATAAGAGGTCAGCCCAAAACATAGTGGTCTGAAACAGTCATGTATGACTTCTCATGCATCTATGGATTGGCTGGTCTTGCTGGGGAATTTTTCTGCTGGAGCCTTCCTCTGGGCTCACTCACGAGGTTCCAGTCAGCCAGAGGTTCAACGACAGCCAGAGGCTCTAAGAAGCATCATTCACATGTCTGTGAGTGGGGCCGTGGTGCTGGCCTTTGGCCGGTCCCCTCCACATGGCTCCTCCACAGGGGATTAGCCCGGGCTTCCTTGCGTGGTTGTGGGAATGTTCCAAAGGAGGGCACAGGCTGTGAGGCCTCTCGTGACTTAAGAGCAGCTCACACCATGTCACCTCTGCCTCATTGTGTTGGCCAGCGCCAGGCACAAGCCAGCCCAGTCTCAGGAGTGGGGATGTAGAGGCCACTTCATTTTTTTTTTAAGATTTTATTTATTTATTTGACAGAGATAGAGACAGCCAGCGAGAGAGGGAACACAAGCAGGGGGAGTGGGAGAGGAAGAAGCAGGCTCCCAGCGGAGGAGCCTGATGCGGGGCTTGATCCCAGAATGCCGGGATCACGCCCTGAGCCGAAGGGCTTAATGACTGAGCCACCCAGGCACCCCTACAGGCCACTTCTTGATTGGAGAAGCCACAAAGGACTTGTGGCCATGTTTCTTCTCCTGCTTTATTGAGCTATCCTTGAAATATTGGTGTCAGTTTAAGGCATATAGGCTGTTGATCTGATACACTTCTGTACTGCGAGATGAGAAGACCTGTGACCACCTTTAATCTACCACACAGGGTAAGGGAACACGAGTGATGGGCTGTATTTATTAAATAGAGCGATCAGAAGAGTCCTCTCTGATGAGGTGTTATTTGGGCAGAGACCTGAATGAAGCGAGGGAATGAGCCGTGCAAACATCTGCAGTGTTCCAGGCAGATGGAACAGCGAGCTACAG
Source organism: Ursus arctos (assembly GCF_023065955.2). Lineage (NCBI taxonomy): Eukaryota > Metazoa > Chordata > Mammalia > Carnivora > Ursidae > Ursus > Ursus arctos. The sequence goes on from NW_026622874.1 coordinate 38,724,397, forward strand.
CTCTGAGGTCAGGCCAGTGCGGTTCTTTGCATTGACGATAACACCGCGATATGAAGGCTTTAAGGGAAGGTGCTCTTCTGTTACTGATCCAGTCCTCCTTGCGCGACAGTAAAGAATTCCTGAACGGGCTGAGTGAAGTTAAAAGGGGGACCCTTGATTTGGAGACACTGAGATGTGAGGGTGAATCCTTCATAAAATCTAAGACCAGTAAGAGTCCATCTGAGTGGATCGAGTTTTGAGTCATTGGAGGGAAAGGTGTAGGATTCACGAAGCAACGGAGCAGAGCAGAGCAGGAGGGTTTATGCTGTAATTACCCAAGATCACCATGGGAGTCTGAGTGTAATCGGGTAATTAGTGTGTGTTGGGGGGGTGCAATTATCTGGCTCACTGGCTGCCAGACGGTTGTCACTGCTCTTCTGGCCCTTGGGCCAGGTTTCTGGCTCTACCTGTGGCCTATTAAGTGTAATGACCCTGTCATGTAGGGGAACCTGTCATTATCTCTGTGTTAACAGTAGTATTTACCCACAAAACCTGCCAAGTTACTCTGTGATTAAAGGGCCTCGGCGTGGTCCCCTGCCCTGGCATTGGATAGTCCTCTTGTGAGTGGTCAGGGCAGGGATGGCTTGAAAAGGTGGAGAGAAGTTGGCCTGGGGTCATCCTGGGGGGTCAAGAGGGACACTGTACCTGAGACTGTACCACAAACTTCAGCCACAGGAATCTGGAGACACCAGGGCAACCCCCACACAGTCAGGCACATTTCCACCTGGGGCTAACTCACTGGCCACTGAGGAAAACAAAAGTCAACTTTAAAATCTTGAAGGTTAAAAAAATATAAATAAAAAAGTGAAGGTTGAGGGCACCTGGCTGGCTCAGTCGGTGGAACGTGCAACTCCTGATCTCAGGGTTGCGAGTTCGAGCCCCACCCTGGGTGTAGAGATTACTTGAAAATAAACATCTTTAAAAAAGTAAATTTTAAAAAATCTTGAAGGTTGATTATCTCCTCTGAAGTCTCTCATAGTGGTGGTAGGGAGGGAATCCTGGCACATAGCATAGAGCAGAACTCAGCAAAGTCTTCCGTGGCTCTTACTCCCTACTCCCCAATCACCTTGTACTGTCTTCCCCACAACGCAAGCACCCCTCTCTTTCAGCAGGGCCTCCCCTGCCTTTGGAGCTTCTTTGTCACAGGCGGTTCCAAATCTTCTCTAATGAAAATCCGATTGGCTCTTGGTCTCGTGCATTTCTCCTCTCCCGTTACCCTGTCGTTGCGACAAGGGCACAAACACAGAAGATCCCTTAAGAGGGTGGAAGGAGCAAAGCTGTGATCACCTGTGGGCCAACGGTCTGGCCCGGCCGCCTAAACAACACTGTGGGGAGCATCCACATCCATATACCTTTACACCCAGGCGTGGACTTTTCTGTACGACAAATCCCTGGACTTGGGGTGACTGGGTATGAATCTTTTAATCTGAAAAGATAGTGCTGAATTATGTCTAAAAGATTATGCACATTTAAACTCCTGCTAATCATGCGTTAGAATGCATGTTCCCCGCTTCCTTTCCAACTTCCGCAGCTACTACATTTTCCTTTAAGATTTTATGTATTTATTTGAGAGAAGAGAGAGAGAAAGCACGAGTGGGAGGAGGGGCAGCAGGAGAGAGAAGCAGACTCCCCGCTGATCAGGGAGCCCCATGCGGGGCTCAATCCCAGGACCCTGGGACCACGACCTGAGCTGAAGGCAGACGCTTCACTGACTGAGCCACCCAGGCGCCCCTAGTTGCTACTACTTTTTAAAATTGCCTCCATTGTTTGCTGATTGTACGTGTGACACATGTTCATTGTAAAAAAAAAAAAATCATGAAGAAAAGTGTAAGAGAAGATAAAAACTAGCCATTCTGCCACCACCCAAAGATAAGAAGCACTGATCTTTCTGATAGACAGCAGAGGCAACAGCTAGCCAAAGTAGTCACCTGATGGAACCTTCTAGAATCCCAAGGGCTCTTGACAAGGTGGTAAAGATGACCTCATTCTCTCTTCCGTCCCTTCCCCAGGCACTGATGTCTCCAAAGGCTTGAGGTATTTTCCTCAGCCAGCGGGGACTATTCCTGAAGGAGTCAGTTCCAGGTATCCATATCCCTCATGGGTCTCCTCAAAACAGTTCTGCTGCCAGGAAGCCTTCAAGCCAGAGGATTTGTGGAGTAGGAATGGAATAAGAACATTCCAAAAATGTGTTTCCAGGCACTGACAGCTGGATCTGACAAATTGGAAAACTCATCTCTCCGGCCAATCCCAGAGCCAAGTTTGTGTTTCTCAGGGGCCCTGACATGCCCCGTTAAGCCACCCTTCTAATGACGGCTCTGCTCTCCATTCCAGAGACCTGAATTATAATGAGCTGCAGGAGTTCCCTGTCGCCATCCGGACGCTGGGCAGACTGCAGGAACTGTAAGCTCCTCTGCTCGTTTCTGGGGGTGTCCCCTTCTCTCTTCTCCCAAGGGAGGGGCTGCGGCCGCTGGCCTTGGGCCTCCCTCACAGCCTCAGCTCCCGTGGTCCTTGTAAAAACTGGGGCTGCGTGCCCTCCCCGGCCCCCAGCGCGGGTCTGAGTAGTCACAGACCTCATTAGTTTGGCATGGAGCATTTCCGAGCGGTGTGTCATCAGCAGAAATGGCCGTGGGCCCTTCCAGCCCAGAGAGACACATGGCACATGCCACCTCCTGGTAGGCCGGGCCTGGCACTGCCCCTGCCTTGGTTGGGGTGCATCCAGAGATGGATGAGGAGAGGAGCTGGGGGCTGGTTAACGGGGTCCGTCCTCAGCACCTGATTCCAAGGAGGAGATGAGAAGCCGGATGTGGTTCCCCACGGATACCCCTTCTTTGTATTCTGTTTTAGCGCTGACTGTGCCAAGCACTATGCTTGCTACTAAACACCGGCAAGGAGTCAGTAGTCCTGGGCTGTCCCTGAGGATGCTTTAGGCCTGTCAGGGACCCGGGCAGAGCAGCTTAGGGTCGGTGTATAAATCCAGCCCTAATTGTATAGTAGTAGCTAAAATGACTGGGAATCCAGAGTGACATGGAAAGAACATTGTGGACGAATACATCAGAGATTAATTAGCCTTACAGGGTGCATGGGATTTAGGTGGCCATGGTGGGGGAGGAGGGGAGGCATTTCAGACAGAAGAAGCATGGAGAGGTAGGGATTGGAAGTTGAGTGGGCAGAGAGATGACCACAAGAGAGACCAGCCTTACTGGAGGAGAGGCTCTCCGAGAACAGTAGCAGATCTGTTGTTAGTAAAGCGGGACCAGGTTAAGGGAGCCTGACATTTCTGAGCAGAGCCCCGCACTTTCAGGCAGCCTAGCGTCTTTACTCAAGCTACCACCTGAAACCTGCAGGACCAACTCCCTGACACCGCCACCCCCGTGAGAAGTCGGGCGGTATGGATGCCTGGTGTGTAGCACATAAGGAGTAACTGGACCAACGGGGGGAAGGGTCGGAATGAGAAACTGTCTGAAGTCCTCTACTGCTGATGAGTCACCAATGAGTATAGGGCTGGGTGTGTCTGTCTCTAGGTCTCTAGGTCTATTGAGAGAAAGGGGCTTGAGGGCAAGGCCTCTAAACTCCTAAATCTCCCAGAGCTTAGCTCAGCATTAGACACAAAGGAGGAGTCCAGAAACATGTAACGAGCAAATTAACAAAGGAACGAGAGAATGGAGAGAGCGGCCTAGGCAGTGGCATGGGCTGGGGTGTCTGGGGGGACCTGTGGGGAGAGCGTGAAGGTGGCAATAATAAGGGGAGGGTGGAGGCAAGGAAGGCATGAGGAGACACTAGAAATCTCCAGTGAAAAAGAGGGTGGCTGGGAGGGGCCTGCTCAGCCCGGATCATGTGCTTCTCAGTCCAACTTTTATCTTCCAGTGTTCGCCCCAACTAACCAAGCTTATCATTCCTGGCTTCCAGAGCCCTGAACACTGAGCAGCTTCCTCCCTCCTCACTTCCGCATGCGGCCACCCAGTCCCTCAGCAGCCACTGCGTCTCCCCCTCCTGTCGCTGCCCTTCTAGATTCCCTAGTCTCCATGCCTGGAGGCCAAGCCAGCCTCCATCTGGGGGACATCTCTCAGCCCTGCCCCCCTGCGTCCTGAGGCTCCACGTCTCCTTTCACAAGAGTCCGAGAAAAGGATGAGTATGTTACGGAATGAAGCAGACACGTCCCGGGCAGGAGGTGAACCTGGCAATCCCGGGCTGACGTCTCTTTGGTCTTATTGCCTTTCTAGTCAGCTTTCCAGAAGCTTCATGGAATTCCATCTCTCCCTCTCTACACCCTCTCCAAGTCCTCACTGACTCGTGGTGTTGTCTTCCAGGGGGTTCCATAACAACAACATCAAGGCCATCCCAGAAAAGGCCTTCATTGGGAACCCTCTGCTGCAGACAATGTGAGTGCTCACTTCTCCCGTCTCTTGGTGCAGAGCCGCGTTTGGGGGTGGGGGTGGGGGCTGGGGAGGCAGGACTCTGGGAGGGGGTGCCTTCCCCTAGGTGCTCGTTCCCGGGCTAATGGGTAAGAGGACAAGGCAGAGATTGGCCTGGGTCCCAGCTCAAAGGACCAAATAACTAAATTTGTTGTTTGGGTCTTTTTCTTCCAGACACTTTTATGACAACCCGATCCAGTTTGTGGGAAGGTCAGCATTCCAATGCCTGCCTAAACTGCACACACTGTAAGTTTTGTCCTCCCCCCAGGCCTCACTCCTTCCCGCGGCCTCCTGCCTCCTGCAGGTCTCACACCTGCAGGCACAGCCCCCACTGCAAGGCCTGGGCTTCGGGGCTGCAGCCTCTGCTCGGCTCAGGCCTATTCCCAGCTCTGGCTGCACTGAACAGCCTCCCTTCGGCCCCCTGGGGCTTCTTCCCAGATCCCAAATGAGTGAGAGAGGGCCCTTCTCCAGAGCCCAGGAGTTTTATCTGGCCTCTTCAGGGTCCTGCTGCGGGGAGCTGTTCGATAAATACTTGCCGAAGGACCCGGTGACTGGGATAAGGGCCTGGTTCTCCAGGGGCCTTGGAGCATGGATCCCTCGGCCCTTTGCTGCACCGTTATTGCTTCGGGCCTACGGTGTTCCCTTGTTTCCTTTCTCTCACTCTTTTCATTCTAGCCCAAGTCCCACTTCTTCAAACACCTTCCACGGATTATATGCCACATATGGCATCCCAGGAACATATCTAATGTCTCCAAGCACATACTTCCCCTTCATGTCCATGATCACATTTCATTGTCACTCTAACCGTGTGAGGCGGTGGTGGTAGCACATTTTGTAGATGGATACCGAGGCTCCGGGGCTCTGCTCTGCCTTGAGCTGGGACCCTCGACTCCAGATCCAAGAGGCTCCTTTCTGGACCCTACACTGCCTCCTTGTGGTCTGGCAGGACCCGTTTTTGCCCTGCTCCTGTTGGGTCCCTGTCCTCACCTTACCGGTAGGGGATGGCGGGCAGGGGAAAAGCCATCAAGTCTAACGTGGTCTAAGAGAGAGCTCGTGGGGAGGTTGTGATAAAGCTTTAGTGGATGGCGATCTGGGGGAGACCCCATCTCAGACTCTAATAAGCAAACTCCTGCAGCCAAGAACTTTTTCAGAAGTGCCCACGCTGGAGCCTTTTAGACAGAGGCTGTTCCCATGTCCCTGGCCTGTATTTTTTTGTTTGTTCATTTGTTGTGTTTTGCATGCTGGGGCCCAGATGCCAGTTTGGGGGTTCCGTCGTTGGGGCTCTAGGGGGCTGGGCCAACTTAAGGAAATGGAGGTTTGGACCCTGCTGAGCCAGGCTCTGCCCTGAGTAGCTGGGGTTTTTGAGGCTGGGGGGAAGGATGACATTTCCCCAAAAGATAGAGACTCAAGGGGAGATCAATGATGGGGGGGAGCCCAGATATCGAGATGCTCTGACCCCACCCTTCAGAGTTTGTCGTGTCTGTTTCCAGATCCCTGAATGGTGCCACGGACATCCAGGAGTTCCCAGATCTCAAAGGGACCACCAGCCTGGAGATCCTGTGAGTGACTACACTCGGCCTCCCCGTCCTCTGTGTGCCTGCTCCCCCCCAGGAACTGTTCTGTCCGCCCGTCCCCGGGGGCCTGCCCAGATCCTTTGCTTGCCCCTTATCTGGCCTGCTGCTGCTGCTGGCTGCAGCCTGGCACAGAGGTCACCCGGCTCAGCCCCAGGGACCCATGGCCACCTCCTGCTGTGGCACAGCTCCAGGCGAGGCCGGGGTAGCAGAGGGTTTGGGGGTGAGGAGGCTGGGCTTCTCCTGACTGTGCTTGGATTTTTCGGGCATGATTTCAGAGTTCCTAACCCCAGGCCATGAGTGTGCTGAGGACCTGTGACGGGGGAGAAGGGCTGTCGAAACACATCTCCTTTGCCTTTCTGAAGCGTAATTCCAACAAGGACTTTCTCATATGTTCTATTATTATAGCCTGTAGAGAGGGGGAGGGGTGTCAGAGCACAGTAGGCCCTCAACACTTTTAAGAGGATGAATAGAACAATCAAGCAAACACCCAGAGTGAATGTTAGGAAGCCAACCGGCCTGCCCCACGTCACACAGCTCATTCATGGCATGGCTGAGACAGGAACTGTCTCTCCTCTGTGCCTCTGTTGTCTTCCCCTAGATTTGCTGGCATCCGGAAAATTTTCCATGAGGGAAGTAATAGTTCCCCAAGAATGACCTTGGCCTTGGGTCTTTCTTGGGACACCCTGTCCCCAGCCAAACCTGCCCCCACAGCCCTCTCTGTCCCAGCCCTAGGTCCTTCCCTTCTTTCCCACCCCTTCCCCCTTCCCCGGGGCACAGGGAGCAGACTCCACGCATCGTTCCCATGGCTCCACTGGGCTTGTTTTGTTTCATTTTTCCTATCTCCTCCCTGCCCATGGCTATACCCCCTCTCAGAGGAGGGCAGACAAGATTCCAGTTCCTGTCCTACATACCCCGTGTTGTTGGAGACCACTATGAGACAATGGGTGGGGACACGATGCGTGGGTGGGGTAGGCTGGGCAGGCAGGAAATGTCTGCCAGGCAGAGAGCCCCTGGGCTGTGTCTCTCTCTGTCTGTTGCCCACCCCCACCCGCCTCCAGGGGAGCTCTGTGCTCAGATGCCAGGCCTGCTCCTTTCTCTCCCTGCAGCCTCACCCCTGTCCTGTGCCTCCTGCCACTCCTCTTCTGTCAGCTCTATGCTCCCCTGTCAGTATCGGGCCTGGAGCTGGAGATGGGTGGCCAGGGATGGCAGGGCCCTGGGCCTGGTGCCAGCTCTGTCTCTGCTCTCTCCGCAGGACCCTGACCCGTGCAGGCATCCGGCTGCTCCCACCGGGGATGTGCCAACAGCTACCCAGGCTCCGTGTCCTGTGAGTGGCTCACGAGCATTCTGCAGTCTTGGCATTGGGCCCTTGCTCCCATGGGCTGGCAGGGGCCCTTCCTGCTTCTGTCCCACTGGGTTTCCTCTCTTTCTGGAGAGTGGGCAAGTTGGGCTTCTGCTGAGAACCTGTCCGGGAGGGACTGGGCTGTCCTCTCTTGGGGGCAAAAGGACAATGGCCTTTGGAGTCAGACCAGGGTTTGAGGCTCAGCTTTGCCGCTTACCAGCTGTATGAATTTGGACGTCTCAGGGCTTCAATGCCTCATCAGCAGAATGTGGATAAATGTGTAAGGGTTGAAAAAAATGTACGTCTAGCACACAGCACTAGCACATAACAGGTGCTCAGTCAGTGACCTTATTTATCTAGTAAGAAGAATATTAACCTCTTCTGGACCATGGAGGTAGTTAAGTGGCCTGTGAAGTCAAGGGGAGTTTTCTTCTCCCTCCTGAATCCAGCTGGAATCTGAGGCTCCTCCACACGGACCCAAGCCCACAGCTCAGGATGGGGAGACTGACCTGTGAGACATCGCACACACAGTAGTGCTAGACTGGGTGTCTGGAGACATGGGCTCCGGACCCAGCCTTGCGACTGACTGGCAGTGTGTCCTTGGCAGGTTCTGTCCCCTCTCTGTGCCTCAGTGTCCTCATCTGTTAATGAAGGAGCTGGGCCAGATGATCCCTACGGGCCCCAGCTTATTCTCCCTGGGACTCTGTGCATGGGGACTACAGGTGACATTTACTTGGGTTGGCGTTGACCAGCTTGCCCAGTAAGGCATGATATGGTCCCTGCTGGCCATCTCAGAGCCCCTGCACCCTCTGCTCCTTTTCTCCTGCCTGTGCCCCTCTCACTTCCTGTCCGCCTTCCCCCAGGACCCTCCCAGGGTCCCCCAGGCCCTCCTGTGGTTGAGGCAGCCCTGCTGGAAAAATGCCACATCCCCTCCACCCAGGTGCTGCGGTGAGGAGTGGGACCCAGCAGGGGAAAGAGAAGAGAAGTCTCATTGTCGGGAGGTGTCAACAGCCACATCCCGGCAGGGTCCTCCCAGCCCACGGCTGCTTGACAGGAAGGCATGTCCTGGCCAATATGGCTTCTCCTGGCTCCGAGCTTCACCCTCACTTGGTCTGTCTCTCTCTCTCTTCCCCAGGGAATTGTCTCATAATCAAATCGAGGAGCTGCCCAGCCTGCACAGGTGTCAGAAGCTAGAGGAAATGTGAGTTGGGGGGTCAGGGGCCAGGTGAAGGCGTCCAAGCCAGCCTTGGGGCAAGTCTGAGGAGAGGGGTCAGCAAGCACATTGGACAGTTCTCCCTCCTCTGAGCTTGTTGAATCTGGGGGTTAGGTCTGGGGGCTCAGCCGAGGCCTAGACAAGGCCTCCAGAGACCACAGATGATAGGTCCACACAAACAGGCTCGAGGTGGCTCAATGGGATTCAGGCACAACAATGAAAAGTAGTAGTGATTCGGGCCAGCAGAGGGCCAGGGTCAGTCATATCAGGGCTCAGAGGCAGGACACAAGTGTGTATGTGTCCATGTGCACACTCATCCGCAGAAGGATCCTAGGGTTCAAATTTGACAGGGAAAAAAATCCCTTAAAAAATGGTCTGAGCTCTATTCATCCAGCTTCTGTTTTTTCAAACTTGCTGGGTCTCCTGCGCCTCCCATGTCTGTCCCCTGCACCCGAGGCAGGGCAGCGCCTTTTGGGGCCCAGGCAGGATAGGGATGTGAGGGTCTGTCCTGTCTGTCTAGATGCCAAAGGAAAGAGGGTCTTCAACATTGCTGAGGCCCAGGCTCCATCTCCCATTCAGACAAGCAGTCCACTGAGCTCTGCTCCCCAGCTTGGGCCAGTCACAGGGTTGTCCAAGGGCGGGGCAGTGCTCTGCTGCTGGCCTAAGGTCTGGAGGACCCAGGGGCGAGGTTGGCTGGGCTGGGAGCCAGCCCCGGTGGGAACCCTGGAAGCTGACTCCCTTTTGGGCCACAGGGATGGTTTGTGGCTTTGTCTCCTGACCCACTTACCCAAGGCAACCGGATCCCCTTGTGCTCCCTTTAATTCTGGTGACTTCCGCGGGCTGGGCCCTTTCTTCCCATGCCAGGAGAAGTGGGGGGCTCTCCTTTCTTCCTCCTAGCGTGCAGGGGGCGTGGAACTGAGCCAGGGTCTAAGCCTATTGGCTCATCCAGTCTCTCTTGCTGCCCTAGCGGCCTCCAACACAACCGCATCTGGGAAATTGGAGCTGACACCTTCAGCCAGCTGAGCTCCCTGCGAGCCCTGTGAGTATCCTGCAGCATCCAGGGGTGGGCCCTATAGGGCCCCCGGTGCCCCTCTCCCAGGCGTGCTCCATAGCCATAGCATACGTGACAGTGGTATGCACAAAGCTTCCCTGCTCTGTATCCCTGCCCCCAGTGCGCGCGCGCGCACACACACACACACACACACACACACACACACGCTCACACACATGCTCACACACACAAGGAGAGATGCCTCCCCTTCCAGATGGCTTCTGAAGCCAGTCTGCCAAATCCGTTTTTCTGTGGCCACAGCTAGGTTGGGAGCCTGGCAGCAGGTACCTTCCCCAAAAGGCTGAGGGTTCTGCTACTGGGGGCGGCTCAGATGGGGAGTAAGACGAGAATTCAGGATGGGAAAAATGAGTCCTCCACATGTCACTGGTCCCACCTGTGATACCCTCTCTGCCCACAGGGACCTGAGCTGGAACGCCATCCGGTCTATCCACCCTGAGGCCTTCGTGACCCTGCGCTCGCTAGTCAAGCTGTAAGTGCTCACGGCTCGTTCATGCCACTTGATAGAGACCAGTCAGGACCGCGGGCTGGCCAGGGGGGCAGGAGGGCCCACCCGAGAGTGGGGACATGCATAAATGTCTGACCACACATCCCGGGGAGGTGGCCTCCAGCCTAATCAATCATTCTGACAGTCCGTTTGACAGACTCTGGGGCCTGATAAACAGAAAGCCTGCCTCCTGCAAGCTCTGGAACATCATCTGCTAATGTTTGGCAACATTTTGGCTGCCTCAGCCCTCCTGGTGCCCCCGTCTCAGGCCCTCCCCCAGCCTCTACATGTACCAACAAAGAGGATGTTCGAGCCCGAAACTCCTTCACGAACTGGAACAGTGGCAGCAGACGTGGGAGCCAGGGTCTCAGCTCAGCAGTCCCCTGCATGAGCAGTAACTCTAGAGGGCTGCCATTCTGCCGGGTGGGCAGAGAATCCCAGGTCCCCTAAATTACATAGGATGCAAACAGGGAGCATACAGTGCTGGCTGCATGATGACTGGGTCAGAGCTAGAAGGGACGTCTGATGGGGCTGCCACACACTGTGGTGCAGGTTGTGTACTGCACAAGGGCTCCCACCCAAGGGGGAGCTGACTGCTTGCATGTCCTAAAGGTGTGTCCACCCCAGTAGGACCCTTTTCTGATTAACACCCAGACTCCACGGGCTAGCTCCAGCCCTGGCCTTGGGAGATCACCCAGCCCAATCCCTCGCTTCACAGGGGAGGCCTCCAGGCCCCGGGGGGGAGAAGCTCACTCAAAGCAAGGCCAGAACGCAAGCCTCCCAGGCAGTTCACGGCGCCCCTTCTGTCTGCCACTCTCTGGGCTCTGGGCCGGAGCCTTGCAAAACTCGCACCTCGGTCTTCCCTCTCCTGTTTGCTCTACTCCTGCCAGATAGGTAGGGTGGATATTTTTATCCCTTTGAAAGATGAGGACATTGAAACTCAGGCAGATTTGTGACTCCCCTTGGTTATGCAGGGAGTCGGTGACAGCGCCAGGTTTCCTGCCTTTCAGGCCAGGCTGTTTCCACGACGCACAGTCTGTGGTCCTGGTGTTTGGTTTGGAGCCCTGGTTCCCTGCAGTGTGTCTCCAGTAGAAGACCGTGCATGTCTTCATCTCTGGCTACAAAGCCAGCCCTGCAAAACAGAACGGATGACCAAACCCCTGCATGTAGCCAGAGGCCAGCTCTGTCCAATCCCCGACTCTGGCCTCTCATGTCATCAGAAAAGCAGGGAAATGGGGGCAAGCAAGTACCGGCAGATGCCCTTGTGGGGTGGACAGGGACCCTTGGATGGGACTGGGACCTGGGCATAGGAGCTGTGGTTAAGGGACTCTGTGACCTACGAATTGGGATGGCTTGACATTACCTTAGAGCAGTCCCTGGTATATAGTTGACCTCCAATATTTGATGAATGAATGAGTGAATGAATGAATGAGTGAGTGAGTGAGTGAGTGAGTTATGGGTGGTGCCTCTAGCAACCCTTGACCACCCTCCTCCCCAGCATGTAGTGCTCTCGTCTCTCTATGCTGATCTTCTGTCCTCTGCTCCTCTCCTCTTGCTTCCATCCCAGGCAGCCTGGTCACACCCTCAGCACAGCCCTGCCCCCTCAGCCATCCCACGACTGCCAATAACCCTGACCATGCACTGTCCTAGGGACCTGACAGACAACCAGCTGGCCGCACTGCCCCTGGCTGGACTTGGGGGCCTGGTGCATCTGAAGCTCAGAGGGAACCCGGCTCTATCCCAGGCCTTCTCCAAGGACAGTTTCCCGAAACTGAGGTGAGGGCCTGGCTTTCCCCTACCCCTAGATGGGTTTGCCCCGGAGTAGCTGGGGAGGCTGTGGAAGGACAGAGAGAAAGCCACCGGGCTTCACCTTGAGAAAAACCTGATGGCCCAGAGGCATAGGGTTTGGCCACTACGGAGTGGGAAGGGCTCGTGCCTCCCCTTCCTCCTCATCTCCTTCACAGCGTTTCTCTCCGTCCCAAGCAGCAGCCCCAGGGGACGCTGAGACCTCCTGGGAGGGCAAGAGTAAGATGATGTGAAGGCCCCCCTGACCTCCTTGCTCCTTGTCCCCTTCAGTGCACGCAGACTGCCTGTCCTCCCTTGGGCAGCGTCTGGGCCCCTGTGGTCAGGGCCGAGCCCGGGGCACTGGGGAGCGGAAAACGAGCAGCCCAGCTGGCCCCCAGTGCTAATGACATCCAGGCCTTCTGCCTGAAGCAGCACAGCCTGTGTGGCCCAAGCCGCCTCCGCCGCCAGCCAACGAGATGCCTGCGGGCATCTGCCCTCGCCCTCAAAGGGCACACGTTCAGCTCTGCTGTGCCCGGGGGTGGGGCTGGGGGACAGGGCGTGGGTCCTACTGAGGGCGAGGGTAAAGCGAGAGTCACTAGGAGTCCCCGGCTCCTGAAATACAAAAGAAGAGTTGCTTGCTGGGAGAGCAGCCGAGCACCGGTGTGCTGTGTGATCTTGGGTGAGCTGCTCCCCACGCTGAGCCTATTGAGGGCACTCCGTAAGTGATGGAAAGTTTTTCTCTCCATCTCATTCACAAGATGAGTGAGGAAAAGATTGGAAGATACTCGGAGCCCTTCAGAGGCAGGAGTTGGGCTGTAAGATCCGTACAAAGAAAGCCCAGGGGCCTGCCTGCACAGTAATCAGGGTGCTTTGGGGTTGAAAGGCTGGTGCGGAGTGCCAGGTCCCTGGGTTGGCATTTTAACCATTCCTAAAGCAGCTCATTTTACCCCCGTGGCCCCTCGACCCCCAGGATCCTGGAGGTGCCCTATGCTTACCAGTGCTGTGCCTATGGCGTCTGTGCCAGCTTCTTCAAGGCCTCGGGGCAGTGGGAGGCTGAGGACTTTCACCTTGATGAGGAGGACACTCCGAAGAGGCCCCCGGGCCTTCTTGCTGGACAAGCTGAGAACCACTGTGAGTGATGGGGGCCCTGGCCAGGGCAGGTGGGTGGCTGTGGAGAGGAAGGTAGGGAGGAGGCCTGGGGGACCCTGAGAGGGGCTCTGGCACAGCTGTGGAGGGAAACCCCAAGGGTGACCTGGGAGGTGACCTCTGCACCTTATCTCTCCAAGAACGTAGCCCAGAGGTGCTTGGGGAGAAGCGATGAAGATGGACAAGGACAGTAGTAATGTTTCCATATTCGCTAAGCCCTTCGCGGTTCCCAGGGCACTTCCCAAGCCGCATGTTGCGGAACACCGCTGCCCTCGTGGCTCACACGTTCCTTCTCCCCAGCTGCCCCCTGGCTACACGGGCCCTTCAACTTCAGGGCATTCGCAGAGAGGACATCCACTTTCTAATCCGCCTGAGCCAAGCAGGATTGAATTAAATCAATTAAATTAAATCTGTCTAAAAAAAAAAAAAAAGTCCCTTGCTATATGTCCTAGAGCCAAATGGAACAGAGTGGGGATTATCACTGTTAGGGTCATCCTGCCCCTCAGAGGCCACTAGGTGCGAGAGGACCTTGCTGAGAAGGGCCCCATGGGTCTGTTTCTGGAACAGTTGGGGTAAAGGGAAGGAGGGTGGAGGTAGGCAGCCGAAGGGACTCTAAGGGGTCGTCTGTCAACTGGTGTCTTAGATAAAGGGCAGAGAGGGGGCTTCCATCCCCCTCGCCTTCACCCCGCGTGACAGAACACAGGTAGGACTGGGAGGAAGCAACAAGGACCCCTCGTATCTGGATTTCGTTTTCAGTTTCTGTCTCTCCACAGTGGAAGCTAAATAGAAAACTCAAAACAAAACATGTAAGCAGAACATCTGGTGGTGTAGACAGACCCGGGTTCTAAACCCAGCGACACCCTTTACCAGTTGAGCTGCCTGGGACAAGCTATTGAACCTCCCTGAGCCTTGTTTTGTTGATCTGCACAACGAGGATGATGTTACATGCCTCCTAGAGGGCAGAGCATGTTTGCTGGCGTGCCCGCTCTTACTGCTGGGACTGGGGGCCTCCCGGTGTGCGCGTGGAGGGAAGGTGTGTTGCGTAGTCCGGGACACAGTTTATGGAGGCCGGTGTTGCACAAGCAGTTAGGGGGTCTTTGGGGTCTCTCTCCAGACCCCTCCCCGGGGAGGGCGTGAGGACCCCGTGAGGAGCCCAGTGGCCAGGCTGGCTCTGGGCCGACAGACAGCTATCCCCAGGGGACATTCCCGGATGTCTGTCTGCTGTACACTCCCTCAGGGGGCTGGAAGGAGGAATGGAAACTTTCCTTCCTCAAGGTGAAACTTTCCACCAGGCTTAGGTCTTGGAGAGCCACAGGGCGTCAGAATCGTGGGCTGCCTGCCGCCGGTAACGGGAGCTAGGGCAGGCCCCCCCACTTCCTGTGGGAGCTAATAAGCCTTGAGGAAGAAAGCCAGGAGCTTCGGATGCAGCCAGATTTGATTTCCTCCTCGTTTGAAGAGTGGTTACTTAACACCTTGGCTGTGACTTTCCCAGCCTCAGACGGAGTCCACGGGCCTCACCCCTTGCGTTTCATTCATGCATTCTGATTTCAAAGAATCGCTGAGCTCCGTTTTGGAGAGCCGGAGTGGGCAGGGAGTGAAAGGTAGAGAGGAGAGGAAATGCCAGGACTCTGTGGGCACACCTCGGCCTCCCGCCCACCCTCATAGTGTCTGGGCCAAGAGCAGCTCCACAGAGCCTTCCTGCCTCCTGGGAAAATGCCCAACTGAAGGTGTTTACCCTTTAAGTGGGGAGGAAGGAAACAAACCACAGGAGTCAAAGATGGGGGCAAGCACAACAGAGTCATCTCTCCTTTATGTGTGCAGTGGAGGGCGAGCCCACAGGGCACTGTCCCTGAAGCCCGGGTAATGTTACAGGTGTCCTTCTGAAGAGAAGCAAGTGTCTCGTACCACTTAGGGCCTCAGACACATTGCCCAGTCTCACTAGAGAAACTGAAGTCTTATTCTTAAAAAAGTCTTTCAATGATGAATTTTGCCGCAAGCAAGAGTTTTGTCTTCATAAATGATAAGATGTGTGAGATGATCGTTTCAAAATTCTTGTAGAATTTAGGGATCCCCATGGTATCCCTGACACCCCTGCGGTTCACCAGCTCCGGTGTAAGAAACATCGCAATAGTGACTAAGAGGAGGAAAAAAATCCCACTTGATTCAAAGAAGTTACAGAGTTTCTTTAACAATGGATTTATCTTTCTAATCCTATTTTCTCAGGCTGACAGAACTGCAGGGTCTAGACTTAGAATGGGAAGGATCGGTAAATTGGATCTAGTCCAGCCTCCCACTCAGCATAGAAGTGCCCTTTCTCACACCTGGGGCTTTCTGCTCCAGCCCCTCTGATGACAAATTATGCCCAGCTCGTGCATCTGTAAAGCTGCCCCCCCATCCCCTCCCCCCCCATCAGGAAAGCATAACGGTTGAATACCTGGGCTCTGTAGTCAGACGGGGGTTGGAGTTCTGCCCTGGGGTGCACCGGCTGGGAGACCCGGGGCAAGCCGCTTCACTTCCAGGAGCCTCAGTGTCCTCATCTGTCAAATGGTCTCAAAGGACACCTGCCTTGTGAGGCTGCTGGGAAGATTAATGAGACCTGAAGATGACGACTCTCTGGGCAGAGCCTGGCACAGAGTAAGAGCTCAGAGACCCTTAGCCCTCACTGATACGTAAATCCGCTAGTTGGCACAGTGCGTCTGACCTGAGTACTTGATCCACTTCCGTCCCCCTAAGCTCCCCGAGAACAGGACCGTCTTATTCATCCCGGAGTTCCTCTGCACTTGCCCACCTGCGGATGACAGGCTTTGCCCGCAGCACTCTTGGACCTCAGGCCCACCCCTCTGTTGGTCAGCTCTAAGCTTGGGAGCTCGTTTGTGTTACTAAGAAGGAAAACTTCTCCATTTAGATTGTTAATTTGCCTCCTTCTACCAGCCATCCCGATTCTACACCACCCCCCCCGCAACAACACAGCATGTAGGAGCACAGTTCCTTTATGCCTGATGGGGCCTCAGCTCCTTGAGGACGGCCATGGTTTCCCCACTTACTCTTGCCTTGCCTGAGTTAATCCCCTAGCGGCTTTGCCCATTTCTCAAGCGTATGGCTTCCATTCACTCACTATCCCTGGCTTACCTCCTCTGAATACAGCCCAGCTCACTACCCTGTCTTAAGAAGATGTCCTTCCTGGGGCGCCTGGGTGGTTCTGTTGATTAGGTGTCTGACTCTTGATTTCGGCTCAGGTAGTGATCTCAGGGTCTTGGGACTGAATCCCACTTCGGGCTCCACGCTGGGCATGGAGCCTGCTTAAGAGTCTCTCTCTCTCTCTCCCTCTGCCCCTCAACCCCTGCTTGGGCTCTCTCTTTCTCTAAAAATATTTTAAAAAATAAAAAGATGTTCTTCCTAGTGCATGGCGTTCACAACTGGACAGGGAATTACAGTGGGGGACTGGCCAGTGTGGAGAACTGTTTGATAACCAGCTCCCATTGTTACCTCAACTCTAAGCAGCATGCACGGTAACTAGGCTGCCTGGAGGGGACACAGCATGCTGAGTTGTAGGACAAGACGAGCAAGTCTCAGATGAAAGTTTGCTGTAAAGAACAGACAATGCAAATAATCCGCACGTGGATAATAGGAACTGACTGAATGTTTATACCCGAGGGTACAACAGATGTGCAGGGCTGCTGGCATGGCCCGTGCCGAGCAGATTGAGTTGGGGATGACAGCTTAAAGAGGTGGGCGTTTGGAGGAAGGTGGAACTTGACTGTCACCAAGACCTGGGCCCCAAGCCACTTTCTGGTCTCACCTCTCAGATGACCTGGATCTGGACGAGCTCCAGCTGGAGATGGAGGATGCAAAGCCACGCCCCAGTGTCCAGTGTAGCCCCATTCCAGGTGAGATGGGTGCCTTGGTGTGGGGACGGGGCAGGACCGGGGAAGGAGGGCCCAAGTATTAGATGAGATGCCAGTTCAGGCTGGCATGTTTGTAACCATGCTTCTCGCACCTTCTCTGCCTAAGAGCCAACATTCTGGGGGGAAGACAGCCTCTTCTGGTGATTCCCAGGGGAAGGAGCTGGAGTTCTTCCCTTGGGTGGCCGTTTGGAATAGCAGTGGGGGAGGAGTGACAGCAGGGAGAGGGAGTCAAAGCAACCTTCACAAATCGGCCAATGAGAAGTTAAACGTCCAGGAGAAAGTGTCTTTCATTGAAGAGAGAAGCAGGAAAGGATGTCTTGACCCTGTTGTTCAGGGTGGAGTGTGGCACTGCTCTGAGCACTCCCTCGGTCTAAGGCTCTCAGAATCCTAGAGCCAGATGGGCCTCCGAAAGCTCACCTTCTCCATCCCACTCTGCTCTCTTTCTTAAAACTCCTCGGGATGGAAAAACTCCACAGTACCCCTAGATAACTCCTTATAGGACTGTCCAGCCCTTACAGCTGAGAAAGTCTCCTATAGAGTCTCACCTGAATCTTGCTGTAAAGAAAGAAAGAGAATTCTCTTTCCCTTCGATGCAATGCAGCCTAACGTGTTTAGAGTGAAGAAGCCCCTTCCCCTGGGTATAACGTGCTAGCAGGCCACCCCCAGAAGGCAGTGGCACATTGCTTAAGCCAGGACAGGAACTGTTCGGAATGAACAGAAAGCAGTGAATGGCGTGCATCTCTATTTCGTCTCCCCTCCATTTTCCAGTTTTACATCTCTCTTTCGTTCGCACCCCTTGGCCTTCTCCTTGCTCTCTCTGAGCCAAAACAGTGCTTTCGGCCTGCCAACACCTGCTCGCAGCGCTCAGTGGCTACAGCACGCCCTCTAGTGCCAGCCCAGCGCAAGAACACCAACGCGGTCTGGAGGAAACAGGTGGTGTTTTCTTCCTGACTTGGAAACCCACATGCTTCACGCTGCCACAGAAATTTTACCTCTGAAAACCAATAATCAGCAGTGATGAGGTAAAAGAGGAGGCTCCAAAAGGCAAAGTCCAACTTGAACTTGCTTTAAAAACAGATCGTACCAATTGGTCAAATAAATTATGGTGCATCCATATGGGCAAGAATTTACTACGCAGCCACGGAAAACGTTTGTTTTGGAGGAAGATAAAGATGTGAGAAAGTGTGCATAATAAAATTTTAACTTAAAAAAGGGAACTAAAAACTATATACGGAAAATCCCGATTTAGTTAAAAAAACATATATGTATGTATGTATTTTTTTAAAAATGGAAGGAGGAATAGCAAAACGATGAGTTCTTTCAGAGAGGTGGGAAGATAAGCAGCTTTAATTTTTCCGTGTTCTATTTTCCAAACTTTCTACGATGACCTTCTATTATATGGTAGTCGAAAAAAATATGTTTAAAAAATAGTTCCCACAAAAGCCTCTCAAATTCCCAAGCTACTAGAAATACATTGGAGAACAGGAGTCTGAAGCCAAAAGAAATGAAGACGTAACATGTCCAAAGTTACAGGGTGATTTAAGGACAGAACCTGAAGGGAGAGATGGAAAACACCGCGATCTTAGCCATTTGTACAAAACCAGGTTGGAAAAACCCAGCGTCATCCTTATTTTCATTTACTTATTATGCTTTTCTTCCCGAATACTGATGCACCCTGGGAGTACTGACTGTGGCCTGTCTCCCCGTCACAGAGCAAGGGAGAGCCAGCTGGGTGCAATACCTGGCCAGCACTCGTCCACGGTGGGGTCCTTAGCGGATCCCTGGGCACCGGCTGGGAGAAGCAGAGCCTTGGGATGCAGACTGGTCACTTCCGAGCAGCCCCTCACACCCCTGTGTCTCCAGCCCAGCGTATCCCAGTTCGGATGCCCCCTCCACTCTTCTATGCCGCCTTGTCCCTTCCTTTCTCCTAAATCCTGCTGCTTGGAAAAGACTGCTTTGCTGAACGTTTCCTCAATGCCTGGGTTGGCGCTGTATTAATTTGTACTTTGTGTACGAATTTGTTTAGTATGTTTCTGTTTCTACACGTATTGGGTGAGTGTTCACTCCATTTGCAGCTCCCTGGGAGAAGAGCTGTGTGTGTCCCCACGCCCCCCCACCCCCCCCCCCCACCTGACAGTTTTCAGAGACCAGGTGAGCCTCTGTCAGCCTGGGAGTTCTCTGAGGACAGAGGCAGTGCCAGCCTCCCTGGCCGCATCCCCAGGACCCCAGGCCCAGCAGCCTCTGACCCCGGGGTAATGTGTGACCCTCTCTCCTGCAGGCCCCTTCAAGCCCTGCGAGCACCTCTTTGAGAGCTGGGGCATCCGCCTGGCCGTGTGGGCCATCGTGCTGCTCTCCGGGCTCTGTAACGGGCTCGTGCTGCTGAGCGTCTTTGCCGGCGGGCCCGGCGCCCTGCCCCCGGTCAAGTTTGTCATAGGTGCAATTGCGGGCGCCAACGCCTTGACTGGCATTTCCTGTGGCCTCCTAGCCTCCGTCGACGCCCTGACCTTTGGCCAGTTCGCCCAGTATGGAGCCCGCTGGGAGATGGGGCTGGGCTGCCAGGCCACAGGCTTCCTGGCCGTGCTCGGGTCCGAGGCGTCCGTGCTGCTGCTCACCCTGGCCGCCGTGCAGTGCAGCGTCTCCGTCTCCTGCGTCCGGGCCTACGGGAAGGCCCCGTCCCTGAGCAGCGTTCGAGCGGGGGCCCTGGGCTGCCTGATGCTGGCCGGGCTGGCCGCGGCCCTGCCCCTCGCCTCGGTGGGAGAATACGGGGCGTCCCCGCTCTGCCTGCCCTATGCCCCACCCGCGGGCCAGCCGGCGGCCCTGGGCTTTGCCGTGGCCCTGGTGATGATGAACTCCTTCTGCTTCCTGGTCGTGGCTGGGGCCTACATCAAACTCTACTGCGACCTGCCGAGGGGCGACTTCGAGGCCGTGTGGGACTGTGCCATGGTGAGGCACGTGGCCTGGCTCATCTTCGCGGATGGGCTCCTCTACTGTCCCGTGGCCTTCCTCAGCTTCGCCTCCATGCTGGGCCTCTTTCCCGTCACCCCGGAGGCCGTCAAGTCTGTCCTCCTGGTGGTACTACCCCTGCCCGCCTGCCTCAACCCGCTGCTCTACCTGCTGTTCAACCCCCACTTCCGGGATGACCTGCGGCGGCTCTGGCCCTGCACGGGGACCCCAGGGCCCCTGGCCTATGCCGCTGCCAGCGAGCTGGAGAAGAGCTCCTGCGATTCTACCCAGGCCCTGGTGGCCTTCTCTGATGTGGATCTCATTCTGGAAGCTTCTGAGGCGGGGCGGCCCCCTGGGCTGGAGACCTATGGTTTCCCCTCAGTGACCCTCATCTCCTGTCAGCAGCCGGGGGGCCCCAGGTTGGAGGGCAGCCATTTAGTAGAGCCAGAGGGCACCCACTTTGGGAACCCACCACCCTCCATGGATGGAGAACTGCTGCTCGGGGCAGAGGGAGCCATGTCAGCAGGTGGGGGCCTGTCCGTGGGCAGGGCCTTCCAGCCCTCTGGCTCCACCTTTGCCTCACACTTATAAATGTCCCTCCTCACTCTTTTTTCCCATCTCTTCCCTCCCCTCTCCTCCCACTCCATGAATGATGGCTGCTTGTAAAATAAATTCAACCAAAACTCAACAGTGTGATCCACAGCAGGATGGCCCAGGCCCTGGGCCCTGGGCTCCACTGGTCTCCTCTCTCCCATGGCCATCACCAACGTGCGCTTCTCGGCCTAGGTTCCCCTTGGCCTTCCTCTGGGCCTCTTTCCAGTCACGTGTGAAGCGGTGGACCAGAGATCTGGACATTTGTCTGCCTAAGGGAAATGAGGGATGAGGGAAGCACTAAACAATGATTGGGGTGGGGGGCTGAGCGGGTCAAGGATCAGGGTACAATGGGCAGGGGGACCTCACCGGGAAAGACCTGTAATGGCACTGCCAAAGGCATTAGGGCATCTGCCCTTTGACTCACGGATTGGACACAAAATGTGTTCTGTGTCCTGTTAATCTCGAGATACGCCATGAAGAAGACTCTGCTACAATCAGGTTTAGAAGAGACTACAGATTCTGTCCCTTTCTGAGAGGTTCACGGTGCATGTTAGTGTAGCAAAGGCCACGAATTCCCACAGCAAAGTCTGTTGACCTTTGTTTAACCCACTTCCCCAAATTATTTGACAACAGGTTTTCGTTTGGTTGGTTATCATGGGCTGTTAACGTCTCACAGAATGTAACACTGCTCTCTCCCAGGGCCCTCACCTCTCCACCACCTCGTGCTACCCAGTGACATCACAAGGTGCCACCGATCCTAGAAAACCCTGATCGTAGCAGTTTCACCTGGGGTAAAGTTGATGATTCCATCAACCAGAGAAGACTCTCCAGTCTCTGCTTTCCCATCCCTCTTGTTCTGCCCTGGGAAGGATGGGGAAGAGGCCACCTTTGTGGTTCCAGCCTCGGCCCCCCACATTGGGGCAGGGGTTAGGGGATCCCACGTGGGTCCCACCTCTTCCCCAAGCCGAACCACCAATGAAACTTCTGCCCTCAGTAAGAGAGAGCATCCCCGGATCCTGGCGGGGTACGCACAGGGAAGCCTATGGCTGCCTGGCTTCCTTCTGGCTCTGAGTTGCCTTCCTGTGGTTCCCCACCATATGCCTCTTGCCAGCTCCTGCCACAAGCCTAGTTCTTTCTTCGCATCCCAGGTCCTGCCTTCTCTGTGGGACAGGGAGCTCCTGGCCAGCAAACTGGAGGGATATTTGCATTGTATGTATTGTTTTGTAGGAAGCATTATAGGAATCTGGGATCCCTGGGGGCCCCAAAGAAGCATGACGCTTCTGCCTCTCCGGTCATAACCTTCCTACCTTATGGGTCACTAAGCGCCTCTGAGCATTCTAGCGCTCCCCACCCGAAATACACACGCATTCTATCTCAGGTTGAGGAGGCGAGAGCTAGGACATTCTTAAAGACACAAGAAGGGAATCCAAGGCACAGAAAAGGGGCTCTACTATTAAGACAACTCTGAGAAGGTCCTTCCTAGCCTGCAGTTTAGCTTCTCTTCTACCTCCCCACTGCCCCCGGTGCCCAGTGGAAATTCTGACCCAAGTCCCCAAGGCTGCCCAGGCTGGGGTGGAGGGGTGAAGCAGAGACCGTGAGTGGAACTTGGCACATTTCTAAATTTCGTTTGAGCAGCTAAGTTGCCTGGACTCTTACTGGCTCTGAAGCTAAATGTGCTGACCTTGTAATCACAGAAGGACCTTAGGGTCCTAGCACAGGGTTCACCTCGGAGTAGGCACTTGCTAGGTGATGGGGAATTCAGTTATCAATTGGTTGTGTCCCAGGGCTGTCCCCCTGTGTCCCAGGGCTGATCAAGAGCCTTTCATGGAAGGAGTTTGCTCCACTTTGGGTACTGGGAGTTGGTGACTGTTATGGGGAGAGTTCTCCGAGGTGCCCCAGGGATGACAAAGTTGGTGTGATTTTTGGGAGCCTTGACTTCTAGGAAGTCACCAGGGCCCCTCCTCACAGCTACCCCCACCCCATGTGATCCCTTTCCCCCTTGGAGCCAGGGAGCCAGTGTTGAGTGGAATGTGGAGTGAAGTGGCCATGTGTTGGAGGTCTAGGACTCATGGGAACAGTCCCCTGCAGGTGGCCTCTTCTGTGAAAAGGGTGCCAGTGTTCTTTGGCTGCAAGCTCTAGGGTGGCACCGCTGTCATCTCATCATTTACTCCTACAGACCTGGGCACTTGCCAAGTCTGGCCCTTCTGGACATAGGAGAGGTGTGGAGGGAGGGAGTGGAGGTGTTTGCCATGAACTGTTTTCATTATTCAAAAAACCTAGTTGATGTACATTTACCCAAAATAAGGTGGTGAAGTAGTTTCTTTGTTTCTGACGGACTTTCTAGCAAGTCAGTATGTTACTCTTTTGGTTATCTCCATTAGAATCAGTAGAAGATTATGACGGTTTTGTACGTCTTTGATGAAACACAAAAGCAAAAACCAAATGACGCAATGCATGTGAAATCTTCCAAAATGGTGCCCATGGGGACGAATCCATCCAAAGGGCTGTGGTGGTAGAAACGTTGGGAACTGCTGACCTGGGATGTGCTGCCCTGGCCTCTGTGTGTTGTGCCTTGGCAAACAGTGCCAACCACAGTCTCCTCTCAGACCAGCTTGTGGAAGAGAACTTTCTCTAGTGGACCATGGTTTTTAAAGCACCCCTGTGCACATCAAGAGGAAACTCCTTAATTCGGTGCTGAGATTTGAAGACTATGGCTTAACAGAGCCTCTAGTTGGGCCATCTCTTTGCCTTCCTCTCCCCACCTCTTGTTCCTCAACCTCCTTCCCAACTTTCCTTTTCCAGGAAGAATAAAAGGTTCAAGGATTGAGGGAGGGGAAGGAGGAAGAGTTGCCAACAATTGGTAGGGCCTGAATAAAGTGAGGATGATGGGAAGTAGCTAGGATCCTTGATCTTTTCTGGCACCATCTCCTCTAACTACCTCTGCTCTGGTGTAGCAAGTTCTCCCACCCACCCTGTAACCCCCATATCACTTCTGGGTTCCAGGCCCATGCCCTCTCCAGCTGTGTGAAGTGTAAGAATTGTCAAGATGTAAATATTTGGATTCTTCTGTATAATAAAGCACCAGTGAGGTATCACGTGTGTCCCTCAACTTTTTCTGCTGCCGCCAGTAGCTCTGTGGGGTGCAGCCAGAGGTGGGGCTGGTTTCTTGAGAGAGGAGTGATCAGAGAGTCAAGGCTCTTCCTCACCCTGTCCCCTGAGTTCTGGGGCATCCAGGGCACAGCCAAGGAGGCTCAGGTTTGAAGTTTAGAAGGATCAGAATCAATTTGGCTCACCCTTTGTGTGCTGGACACTGGGTTAGGTGGAGAATAATCTAGAGAAAGCAGGCAACACTGTGGACTTCTTGTTACCCAGTCCCTGAGCATCAGAGCCAAAGCCTCTTCCTGGGGTTTCCTGATTCTGTGAATCCCAAAGAATCAGCTTCCTTTCCTCTACTTGGGTGACCTTCCTAACCCACTCTCTGCCTTGAAAATCTTCTCCCCGAAGCTTGGACCCAGAGTGGGGTGATGTCCCCAAGACAAGCAGGCAGTTCCCTTCTAGAGGTAAGGGAAAGAGATTGGGTTCAGTAAAACCCTGCAAGCATGGGAAGGAGATGCGAGCCCGTCAGGGCCTTACTGGCCTAGCGCCTGACTCCCTTCTGAGAGGCCAAACTGTGCCTCCAGGAGCACCCTTCCTCCACTCTTACTGAAGACGGAATTCCAAACCCACCCATCCTTGTGGCCCAACTGCCAAAACGCCATTCAGCTATTCGTACTGGACAGGATTGAAAGAGACACAGGGGCTAAGTGAAGCCATGGGGTGTTCCCAAGAGGCTCTGTGGAGAGCAAGAAGGGAGGCGGAATCTCAGTACATCTAAGACCAGAAAGAGCAGCGGGGCTGGGCCTGGCGTGGCTGAAACCCGAGGGCCATTCTGGATGCGAGGCAGCTCTGAGATCCAGCCAGTGGGAGTTTGTGGCCAGTCGGCTTGGAGCCCAGCAAAGCTGCCCCCTTTAGGCCTGCTCTGGCCTCTGTCCGCTTCTCACCACAGTCCACTGCTCCTCACCCCCTTCTCACCTAAAAATCTTTTTATAAATTTAATTTTTGAACAAGTAATACATTTGCATGGTTCGAATAAAATATATCTGTTTATAGTCCCCATTTGCCCATTTCCCAAACCCTCACTGGTCACCACTGTTACAAGTTTCTTGGATATCCTTCCAGAGTTTCTTCATGCATATACAAACAAAATGCATATATAATCTTACTTCTCCTTTCCGCCCAAGGTAGTGTACCATAATTCTGCTTCTGCAGAATTTTTCACCTGTTAACAGAGCTCACAGATCTTTCCTTATCAGTATTGAGTGCTTTCTCATTTTTTTTACAGTCTCTCATATCTCTTTATACAGATGTACCCTACATTTTATGCCCCCCTTCTCACAGAAGTGTGGTTTGCTTAAACTTTTGCTTCTACAAACACTGCAACGAGTAACATCAGATGTATGTCATTTAGCACACGTGCAAGTATACTTGTAAGGCACAGTCCCACACGTGAAATTGCTGGGTCAAAAGACAGTTCTAGATCTTGTTCCTGAAGCCATGGAGCCGCACGTGTGGGCGCCGCTGCTCGCCGAGCACCAGGGACTCCGGGCGGTGCGGGGCTTCCCAGCTGGGGCCTGGAGCCGACACTGGCTGTGGGCCCGGCACCGCCCACCCCGGGAGTTCCTCTGGGTGCCAGCAGCCGCAGAGCACCAGCCTGGGGGCGCCCCGATGGTCAGCCCCCGAGGGGCAAGCGGGTCCGTGTCCGGCAGAAGGAGAAGGCAGAGGCTCCCTGGGACCAGGCCGCCTCGCTGCTGCCATCGGAGGCCCCAAGATGAAACCCAGTGCGGCCCAGATCTGGCCTTGGGCTCTGAACCGCCGCTGACCATTTGCCCGGCATTGTGCAGCTGGTGTGAGTGAGCCGTAAACGCGGAGGGCTGACTTTTAAAAAAAAAAAAAGACAAGAGTTTTAGGTAATAATATCTTTTCTTTACCTCATGGCTTCTTTTGACTCCTGGGCTATGTTTATGCATAACTTCTGCTTACGTGGGCCTCACGATGACCCCTGTTCTTCCTCAAGCCCTCTCTACACATCCTTTCTTTCGGCTTCCATTCCTGGCTAATTCCCTTGTTTTCCCTTGGTATTTCCTAGAGATGGAGAACCTGACTAGCCAAGCTTCTTTTCCTACACTAGGTCAGATCACAAGTCAGTGGTCAACTAACGGCCTGACTGCTCAGGCCAGTACCTGTCCCAGTCCACTACGTTGTAGCCTAGGAATGGATATGTTCATGCGGGATCCCATCAGACAAATTATGGCTGCTCAGAGCTGCCTCTCTTCTCTCAGAACGGACAGTGGGCCTGGCAGGAAGTTTCCACAAGAGCAGGGACCCTGTTGGTGTTATCCACTGTTGTGTCCTCAGTTCTTTCCACAGGGCCTTGGACAAAAAAGGTGCTCAATTTCTGTTGGGGAAAAAAAAATTAACATATTTAAGTAATCCGTAAAAATTCTGTTTCCCAGCCTAACGGGGACCTCTGGTCAAAACAGGCAAATAACACAGAACAACAGATGGCTTCTTGTCTGAACTGCGTTTCTGTTCCTGAGAACTGGGACTCCACTCAGTAGCCCTGTGTCGTGCCCTTTGCGCATGTCCTTTCTCTTTATAAGAAAGCAGAGTGGGCAGCTATTTCTGTGGTGAGATTTGAAGGGCCCTCAAGTTCCCTGACCCCCTTCTCTGTGACAGCTCCTCCCTTGGCCAGCACGGTGGTTGGAATTCCACCATCCTAGTTCCCTGTTCCTTCCGCTCGCGCCCTTTGCCTGGGGCCCGTCTTGCTTTGGCCGCCCCGGCCCCATGGCCGCTTCCCTTCTTCCGGGAACATCAGTTTGGCTTTTCCAAAGGCAACGATCCCCACTGCTCCCTCAGGCATGTGGTTCTGGTGGTGTTGACTCCACTCTAGGTTCCAGAGCTGGGATGCGAGCCAGTCTTCTCGGTTTATTCTATTCCCTGGCCGCAGTGATCGGTCCAAGGATGGGCTCCTATCTCAAGTCCTTCTGAAGACTTGCCTGACAGTACATTTGGACTTCTGAGTTTGTGATACGAGGACTTTCGTTTGTTCGTGTGAGTTCGTTAGAGTCTGTCACTTGTAAATAGGCTTCTTGGACAAACCCCCCCCCACCGATCACCCCCTCCCCATGGCCCAGGAGTAAACCCATTGACCTCTTACCAACTGTCAGGGTGGACAGGGCAGTTATAGAGTGGGAATAAGGAGCAAGAATGATGTCGGCATAGGCTGTTGCGTGGGGATAGTGGGAGGTGGGTGGGAGGCCCCAGGGAGTAATGCAGGGCAAGAGAGTGCTGGGGGGGGGGTGGAAAGGTAGGTGAGAAGGTAGCTGAGACCAGCCTCATTTATTTCATCAGTGAGTCTGACGCCAGCAGGCTCTGGCCGTGGATCCCACAGGTAGTTAGGGGATCACAGAACTGCCAGATATCAGCACTAGGAGACACCTTGGAGGTCATGGGCCATCAGGGGACGGAAACCTAGACATTCCCCCAGAAGGAACCACATCACCACCTGACCCTGTTTAGGGAGTTCCCCAGACATAACTCCCAGGTCTGGAGAGAACCTAGCAAATAAATAAAAAACTCACCACTACCACCACCACGACCATCACCACCAGCACCCCAAAAGTAAGTTGCCTCTGATGGGAGGTTTGGGAGAAAGATCCCTCAGCAGGGCTTTTTTTGAAGCAGAGTTGCAAGGTCCTGGTTAAAGGATGCAGACCATGGAATGAAGGGGACGTACTCTAGTGGGATTGTGGGATCAGGGGGAAAGGCAAGCGGGGAAAGCACATGAAGGGGAAAAATCCTGGAGTGGGGGTGGGAGGTGGGGGTGGGGTGGAAGAGACCCTGGATAACCTGTCATCCTTGATGGAAACAGAGTCGGAGAAAAGGATGGGCACTTGCTGGAAGCCATGGTAGGAGCCAGGGGCAACTCGCCAAGGAGCAAGGAGAAAGTGGAACGTGTCGTTTCTGGGCATAGCACATCGGGTCCGTCACCCCGGGCTTAGCCAGCCTCTCCCGGGCTTCCCTGGCAGTCCTTTGTGGGACTCCACACTGCCCTGCAGCCAGCCAGCCTGGGGAGCAGGTTCTGAAACCACAGCCCCCAACCCCCCACCCTGTTCTTGCCTCCCTCAGGCTGCCCCAACCTAAACAAGACAACCTGGGCAGGGGGGCCACACGTTGATGGAAAAATACACACTTGGCTGGAAAAGGAGCTTTATTTGTGTGTGTTGAATTCCCACAGCAGCCGAAGGATAAATAGCTAGTCCCCAGCCTTAGCTTCGAGACTGCCCACAAGGTGGGTGGTAAAATCTGTTCTTATTTAGATAGCTTTTGGGGAGAGGGAGTGGGGGCAGCAGGAGAGGGGAGCTTGGAATCTGCAATGTTTATATGATCAGTCACGGATGTCATCTCTCCTCTTTAATTAGGGGTTTGTAGCGGGGAAACTTTGCTCAGCTTGCTCGTCCTAGGAGCAGAGCAGACTGGCGAGTAGGCGAGGGGCAGGACATCTTTTTGGGGTCCAACTGTGGTTGGACCACTATCTATCTCTGTCCCGTCCCCAGCTACGCACTACCCCAGCACGCATTTACCACCCCAGTAAATGTCAGCACTGTGCCAGGCCCTCTACCGGGCGTTTCATGTGCATTATCTCCGTCAATCCTTACAACAGCCTCATGAGTGAGGTACTGTCATTGTCCCCGTTCTATGGGAGGAACCCAAAGCACAGAAAAGATTGAAAAGCATACTAAGGGCACACGGTTGGTAAGCAGCACTGCCGGGGCTGGGCTGGGGTCGTCTTGACCCCAGTGTCCATGCTTTTATCCCTTTTTCCATTGTTTCTTGGGCTGGGGGTAGGGACCTGGGCATTTCTCATTCTCATTTTCTCTCATTTCTGTTCTCTAGCACAGGTCCTCTGTACTTGCTAAGAGATGGATAGATAAGTTCTAATCACTTCTGGCTCTGTTTTTCTTGCAGTTAGAGAAGTTTCTTGTTGCCACCATATCCCCAGCACTTGGAGTCAGACAATGTACACACAATGGACACATTTTCTGATAGGTTCAAATGCTATGAATAAAGGGAATCAGGATAATGGGCCATAGGCTAGAGGGCCTGGGACTCAAGGTGCTCCTTTAGATGGGACAGACGAGGACTTTCTGGGGCAGCTACATTGGAGCTGAGGCCATCCTGGACAACGTAGAAATCCCTGAAGAAGGAATGAGCTAGATGTATCCAAGAGGTTGGGAGTGGCTTGTGTGGCCGGAGTGTGGTGTATAGGGGTAGAGGGTATGCCATAAGGATGGAGAGAGAAAGCCAGCAGGGGCTGGATCAGGGTCTTCTGGCCCAGGGAAGGAGTCTTTTTTTTTTTTCCTAATTGCAAAAGGAAGCCACTTGGAGGGAGGGAAGTAAAATGTGGCTTTGACATCATCAAAAGATCATTCTTGCTGCTGTGAGAAGTGTGGACTATAGAGGGTCAAGGCTGGAGGCAAGCAGACATGGTAAGGGCTGTGACTATAGAACAAGTGAGACGAGAATGCCTTGAACTAGTGTTAGTAGAGGGACGGAGAAGTGGCTGGTAGAACTGACCAGATCTGGTGCCAGATCAGTTGTGTAGGGGGTCTGTCCCATAGGAGGGGCTCCTTTCCTCCAACGCTTCCCCATCTCACACTTCATGTCTGGCTTCACCCTGATCAGTCAGCACATGGCATTTCCCTGACCACAGCGACTGGTTTCAGGGGGGTCCAGTCATAGGAACTTTCTCTCCATGGCCTGCTGGGTGTGAATTAGAAAGTACATACCCTGACTGCTGCTAGGAGACACTCTGAAAGGGGAGTATGTTTAAGGAGGAGACAGCCAAGACAAAGTTGTTACTCTGGATGGCAGGTGGAGAGAGGCTGAAATCCTGGTATTGTTGAGCCTCTGAACACATCAACCCAGATGCTCACCCTATCCCTGGACTTGCCATTTATTCCATTAGAACTTCCCGTGTTGTATTGTCACCAGTCTGAGTTGTATTTCGCTCACAGCTGAAAGCATCCCCACTGATACACTAATGTTATCTAGGAACCCCAAATCTGGCTTAAATATGCATGAATATAGGAGAAAAGCCTGGAATAAAATCATTTCTGGGCTTTAAAAAGAGAACTAATTTTGAGAAATGGGTTCAAGAATTCTAGAGAAGTTGGAAGTGGATGAAGTGGGAGATACAAAAGAAATTTATATTTTCGCGTATGCCATCATCTGTCATTAACGGATTATATAAATTCACACTTCTTGTCTTGTTTGCCTTGAGTCCAATACCACATGTGTTCTGTGGCAGGCTGTGCTGAGAGAGGTACAAGGTAACTCATAGGTGGTTGAGTAGACATTGCCCTTTCAGAGATGCTCCATTTTACGTGCACGGTGCCTAGCCTAGGTATAAAATCACTGCACCGGGATGAAACTGCTACACCGGGACATGGACAGGGACAATACAGTCTTTATTTTTCTACCTAAGACTCCTAATATCTACATTCTTCAGAAAGTCTTTCACTCAGTATGGGCAGCCTCTTTCCACTTCAACTGATTTCTGCTCAAATCCGTTTTCTCTGTCATCTCAACAGAATAATAAATTCTAAGTAGATTATAAAATCGTGAGTAGGGGATTCAAGTTTGACACCTATCTGTTCAGAGTAGGACTTGCCATGAAACGAAGCTAGTGACAGAAAGTGATTACAAAAATCCTTATTTAAAGTTGTATGATTATTTGGTTAATCTCATGTCTGATTTTTTCACCATTATTTCTAAAACACAAGCACAATGCTCGGTACACAGCAGGTGTTCCATAAATACTTAGTACCATGGTAATTCTGACCAGCTATGTAAATCACAAAAAGTGAAAACTGCAAAAAAAGGAACAAAATGGTCCATTACCTTATTCCCACATTCTGTTAAGACTTCTGAAAACCTAGAATCCTTGAAGGCCTGGTGGTAACTGAATTGTTTCCAACAGCGATTTTACATCTACGTCAAACATTGACCATCCCTAGTGATGTTGGTAAGTTGGCAAAATAAAGACAACAATTCCAAATATTTTAACATTCTTATTATATAGCTTTCTGGACAGTTTGCTCCCAGACACACATTCAGGATAAACACACACTCGACATTAAGTGGTTATTTATTTTTCAGGTTTAAAAGGTTTCAAACTACGTATGTACAAGCTAAATAAAACAAACGAGCCTCAGAGAATCAGTGTGAAGCAAAACACATAAATACACAAGGTCTGTGTTACAGGACACGAAAGATGATAATGTCATCAAATAGAGAGAAAAACATCGAGGAGAGGTAGGCAAATTAGACCAACTTAACAAAGAATATATTAACTACGACCAAGACAAACCCCTAAGCATCAGGGCGAAATTTCTTTTCTATGCCTCCCAGCTGCCTGGCTTTCCTTTTCTGCGTCGTGCTGCACACTTCTGAGTCACCAGCCTCCGGCCGAGCGTCAGGTATCTCTTCCTCATCAGCCTAAGGAGCAGCAGACACGGTAACATGTAAGGTTCACACTAGGAGCCAGGATGGAGAACAACGAAGTGCTACTGTAATATTCTTTCCAAGTACTTCTTTGTTGCCTCTCATATATGATATTCCCTTCCAAAGCATCCTCCTCAGTCTTCTGTATCTTTTTAAATTTTTATTTCTTTTCACAAGTAACTGCTACTTAACTCAATCTGAAGGATGTTACAACTCAGCAAGAACCAGAATATGCAAGTCTTTGTGTTCCTACAATTTGTATTGTTAATTGAGGAAGCTCTATCAACTTAAATTGGGGAAATTTTCCTTCTCCCTTCTATGAAAGGTCCCATAAGAAATGTTAATTTCCCCCTCTCTCCTATACCTCTCTCACTCCTTCCTGATTCTTGCAGTAGTCCTTTCTCAGTGCTAAAAAAGAAAACTTCCAAAAAAGAATCGGAGTCACCTCTCTTCTATCCTGTTACCCCCAAGAATATAAAAAAAAATTAAGCAGATGCTGCCTGCCCTCTAGTGTTGTCAAAGATGACAACCCTTAGGAAAAATGTACTGTTGGTTGAGCTACCAGGCTATTTTGTTGAGTAACTAGTTAGAAAGTTGTAATAATAGGAGAAAAAGATCAATTAGCTGCTCTGGAGTACAGTACAAATTTGGCAAAGTTGATAACCATTTATGCATTTACAGATAAATACACTTTTAATGGATTGACAATAGTAGTAAAATCAGAACTGCACAATCATCATACCTTCTGTTTCTGTTTTGCATGCTTCTCTGTCCACTGCCTGGCATTCTTGAGGAAGACTGGCTTGTTATATTTAAATTCGGAAGACTGCGACAAAATCATAGAAGAGTCAATGGAGAGAAGAATGATTTGTAGCGGTTAAGTTGCAGCTGCCACAGCTATCCTCATACATGAGAAGTGAGAGGTATGAAGAAAGAAGGACATGTGCTGCAGAGGCAATGAGGATACTTACTATGTCGGCCATGAGTGGGTCATCAGGGTTGGGTTCGGACATGAGCAGCTGAATAGAAGTCAGTACAGTTGCAATGTTGAGAGATGGTCTCCAGGCACCCTATACACAGATAGGCAGCTGCTTTTGTATTACTAAGAATGTGATACTCTAATTCAAGTTTTATAGATGAGAACCACACAATGCTGTGTCCACCCTTTACCCACCACTCACTTTTGGTGGCAATTTGAGAACATCTAAACAAATCCTTCCAGCAGAATCAATGTTTGGATGATAGATGGGAGTCAGAAATCGGATCTGAGGAGGTTCAAAGGGGTACCTTTGAAAGCACAGAACAATAGAGAATTTTTATTGAAGTATGTTTCATTATAAGCATATATTATAAACACCTTCCTGGTGACTAATCAGGAAGACAGCCTTTGAGAGGCAAACCTTTTCTCTCCTCAAATTTTTATTATGAAAACTTACAAACAATAGAAAAGTTGAAATAATAGCATTAAAAACACTCATGTACCCACCACCTAGATCAAACCACTTTATCCTGTAAATACTTCAGCACGTATCTCCCAAGAATAAGGTCATTCTCCTATATAACTGCAATACTATCAGTATACCTATGAAAAAATTAAAAATGTATTCCTAGTATCATCTACTATTCAGATATCCTCAGTTTTTTTTTTATAGCCAGGTTTTTGAAAAACAGGATCAAATTAAGATTTATACATTGCATGTTTTTTTTAAAGATTTACTTACTTGAGAGTGAGCACATGAGAGCGGGCGTGCACATGTGTGGGGGAGGGGTAGAGGGATAGGGAGAATCTCAAGCAGACTCCCCACTGACCACAGAGCCCAACACAGGGTTCAATCCCACAACCCTGGGATCATGACCCAAGCCAAAATCAAGGGTCAGACACTTAACTAACTGAGCCACGCAGATGCCCCCACTACATTTGGTTATTATGCCTTTTTAGTGAGACACAAACCTTGGGAAATTCCCAGCCTGTTTTCAGAACAGATACATCACATGATTATCAAGCTACTTCTCTCAGGACTTTAACAAGTTTGGCCAGGATCTGATCTAGTGAAAAGACATCTACATATCAACAGTTAGACATTCATTTCTTCCCTTCCCCATTCTGCACAAAACTACAACTACAACTCACCTGATGAGAACCTTAAAGGAGACCTGAAGTAGGAGGGGCCTCAACATAAAGACAGAAAGTAGAATGGTGGTTGCCAGGTGCTGGGGGGAGGAGGAGCTGGCAAGTTACTGCTGAATGGGTATGGAGTTTCAGTCTGGGAAAATGAAAAAGTTTTGGAGATGGATGATGGTGATAGGTGCGTAACAGCATGAATACACTTAATGCCACTGAACCAAACACTTAAAAACGGTTTAAATGATCAATTTTATGTTATGCATATTTTAGCACAATGAAGAAAAGAGAGGCCTTAGATGTGATCTAGCCCATTTTTAGAGAAGGAATTTGAACTCCAGAGAGAGGAAATAACTTGCCCAAGGTCACATTACATCATGATAAGAGTAGGATTAAAACCTAGGACCTTTAACTCCTACATTTAATACTCTACTACATTACTCTATCTTCCAATAACCGTACTTTACCTTGCAAGTTTAGAATCTAATTCACACTGGGCGCCTGGGTGGCTCAGTCAGTTAAGCGTCCAACTCTTGATTTTGGCTCAGGTCATGATCTCAGGGTCGTGAGATTAAGCCCCGCACTGGGCATGGAGCCTGCTTAAGATTCTCTCTCTCTGCCCTTACCCCACTCCTCATGTGCTCTCTCTCTCTCTCAAAAAAAAAAAAAAAAAAAAATCTAATTCACACTAACCTCTCAGGAATGGTAACTTCCAGCTTGAAAACACCTTTTTCATAAGGTGTGTCAGCCGCACCTAATATTTCTTAAAAGAAAAAAAAAGGAAATTAAGAGGTAATCAGATGATTTGAATGACTACTCCTAATAAAGTCTACGGTCCTAAAGAAAAGTTGGGTCTAGGACAGTAATTCTCTCTTAGGGCTTTAACAAGCTTCTCATGCAATGCAGCAATGTACCCAAAAAGTTGATGGTGTCAAACAAATACTGACCACAGATCAAATATAAGCTGCAGATTTGTTTTGTCTGTACTGCAGTATTCTAATTATGTTTCCTGTCTGGCCTCACAGATATTTGAGATGGTGATCTTTGGTCTAAACACTGCTTCAGAGCTAATGCCCAAATCCTGGCTATAAATCAGCAAAAGGTGTAATAAAAGGCCAAAGAAGAAATGTCAAGCAAACCTTTTATACATGTAAACAAATTAGGTTTAGAAAGATGGTAAGGTACTTTGACCTTGCCATTGTTCTCTACTTTAGAATATACAAATGTTCAGATTTCAGCACAATCTTTAATAGGATCGTCATAGGCATGACATGATACCTACGAGCTTGCAGATCATCCATTTTGTCCTTATCTTGCCAGCAAGTGATGCCTGGGGGTGGCTCTGTGGCTAACAAGTTCAGCTCTCTCTTCAGACGTGAAGCTCTCTGCATGGTCCCAAGTAGAAGGAACCACCCACGTTCACTGCACCACACTAGAAGCTGGCTGGGATTCACTGGGGAGAAAAGGGGCAACCTTGAAATAGTCAGCAATAGCGACTTGAGTTTTTAGCACATGGCTTCAGTTTAGTGAAAAACAAACTCTTCATATTAATCCCTACTCTGAGAAAGGAATTGGGAGTTTTTTCCATTTCCTTCCTGTTATCTATTCAAGCACAGTTTAAAAATAAATGTTCTGCAAACAACAAAAACACTACAAGTTTTCAATTAATGCCTGTTTCCGCTGACAAATTATAAACTCATAAGGGTAGAGCCTGGGTCTAATTTTGCTCCCCACTGCATCCTCAGTATACCTGGCCTAGAAAAGGCTTGACAAATACTAGCTGTGGGAGGAGGTCTATATATGCTTTGTGAGGACAGCAAGGAATGAATATGATGGAGATAGTGTCACTCTGAGATATTTGTTAGTGCATGCTTAAATGTCTGAGGTTTTCTCCAAGTATTCTGGATTCCACATCCTCCCAATTCTTCAGTATTTCCAATCTTTTTCCCATCAACATTCAAATATGCTCAAAATCTCTCTCATCTAAAACAAACACCCGCACCTACACACACTCAGCACCCTTCCTAACTCTAGTTCCCCTTTAGCTGCCACTCAAAGGATACTAATCTTTTTGATATGAGTTACATGCAATATCTTCCAGTTTGTGGCATGTCTTTTTTCATGTCTTTTAACAGACACACTATTAACTTTAACGTAATCAATTTTAAAACCTTTTCCTGTACAGTTACACTTTTATGTATTAAATTTTTCTTTTTTCCTAAACTTAGATATTTGTCTATATCTCCTAAATGTTTTACAATCTTGCTTTCACATTTAAGCCTTTAATCCAGTAGGAACTGATTTTTGTGTATAGTGTGAGGTAGAGGTCCACTTTTGGATCTTTTCCTCCATATGAATAACCAATTGTCCTAGTCCTTTTTATTGGAAAGTCCATCCTTTCCCCACTGATAGGGTCATAAACTAAACTTGCATACAGGTGTGGATCTGTTTTGGGACTCTTCAATTTGTTCCACTGGTCAATTGGATTATCTTTGAGCCAATACCTCACTGTTTTAATTACTGTAGCTTATTAATAAGACTTGATATATAGTAAGTTGAGTTCCTCCGCCTTGTTCTTTTTCTTCAGGCATGTCTTCGTTATTCTTGATCCTCTGCTCTTCCGTATGAGTTTTAGAGTCACCTCATAAAAGTCCACACATATATACATCTCAGGGTCTGGTTCTGTTTTGTAAACTGAATACTCAATTTGGCAGTAAACCTAGATTCAGTAGGGTTTAGATGTACTAATTTATTCCAGGCTCACTCACAAAGGCTTAATTTACATTAAAAGGTCAATTTATTAATTTATACGACTATGATAAAATTTTTAATTTAATCCCATACATTCCCTCCTCAAGCTATTTCTACTTGGAAAACTAATTATAATCAGAAGATTACCTGGTGGGCACAAACTGTAGTTATTGGACGGTTGTTATGATAATCATACACTTATATCGAGGCCATCTACCTACACCATACGGATGTTTAAAGGAGACTAAATTTGTGTATTGGCTAGGTAAAGACAGTCTCTTGAACTGTGCTGCAGACAAAATGGTCCTTTGGATCTTCCTTTTCTAATCTCCAGGCTTGCTGCTCCTCCACAATTCACAAACTCTTCCAGAAATATTTAAATGAGATTTATAATACTACAGGTGAATTAAACTGTTAGACAGAATTACATTACAACGGTCTTTCATATAAATTATTTTTTAAAGTACTTCCAAATTTCCTTAGACGCACCCATAAGACCATCATCTTTTGGAAACAGGTATTTCATTGGATAAGTTACCTTGCGTTTTATACACAGATCTTTACTACTTTTCTCAGTAAGCAGATACTGAGAAAGCGACCACAATAACACAAGAATCCACAAGAAACAGAGCATACCTTTATATAAAATGAGAACCCAGGGGGAAAGGCAGGGTAAAGGGATTAGAATAGGATGAGAATAAGCAAGACAATTTCTCTAATGGAGGCAACCAGACCCCAATCTCACTATATTAACACGAATTGGTATATGACACTCCTTGGCTCAAAAGCTATCAATTACTGCGCATTTTCTGGGCTCAAAGGTTCTTTACAATCAAACCCCAACTTCATATCCAATAACTACTCCCCACAAACTTATGCTTCAGCCACACCGACTCCTTTTTGCTGCCCATTAAGGGTTTCATTCTCTTTCCCATCTGCAGACAGTACACATTAAACGATCACTTCTTGTCCTTCTCTAGTAAAGCATCCCAATCCTTCACGCCTTTCCATCGTCACCCTCTCTGTGCTTCCACACCAACTTGCATCGGGAGTTATTATTCATCTCTGACCACTTCTTCTCATGGGACAAAAATCCCTTGAGGGCGGGTATAGTCGCCATAATCTTTTCTTCCTTTTTAAACCAACAATGCCTACAGTATACAGTAGTAAGTCAGAATAACTGGTGTTGGAAACGTGGGGCACACTTCTCCCTGCGGGGCACGGGCGGCTCGGGCAGCTCTGACCACCGACGGGCTGCGTAGAATCCAGCAGAGCCTCCGCTCAGCAGCCGCTTCTCCCAGCTTCTCCTTCCGAAGACAGGAAACTCCGACATTAGGCACAAACAGGACCTCTGGTCCCCAAGATACACAGGGACCACGGCCGGGACGCGTTCTCTCCGCTGGAGAATCAGAAATCACCCCTCTTACCTGTGGTACTCACCTCACAGCGTAGCACCGCCCGGACCAGCTGCTGCCCACGCCAGCGCACTTCCAGACGGTTGGCGTCGCTCCGCCTCCCGCCACGAGGGGCTTGCGATTGGCCCGCGGCAATGCCCGGGAGAGGAGCGCAGCCCCTAATTGGACAGCGCTCTGAGCCTGGCTTCCGCTCTCGCCGCTTTCAAATCAGAGCGCGCGTCGGACGCAGTCACTCCCGCTCGTGCGCGGAGGTGTGGATCAGGGCCGGGATGTTCGCCGGTTCGGACCGGATGCATCAGTTGGTGTGGCCCGTGCGGTGGCAAGTTCAGTTACGAGGTCAGCTCTCTTTATCAGAGCAGGGAAGGAGCTGGAAATCTTTCATAGGAGGAACAACGAAGAGAACTGGAAATATTTGAACTGGAGTAGGGACTGCGTGGTACGTCTCTTCATTTAATGGAAATTTTTACCGCGTCAGGGGACACATCGAAGATCAATGTATGAAAGTTAAAGGGATGCAAAATTTAGCCCAATAAAGCATTCTAGCAATGAGACCCCCGAAGAACAGAACAGGTGAACTTGGGACGTAGTGAATTCCTTCATCACTGGAAGTGTTCAAGTGGAAGTTAATTAGGGATGCAAAGGGGATCCCTGTATTGGGTAGAAGTTAGAATACGTGGCTTTGAGGCCCTCTTCCAACTCTAAAAGTGTGGTACTACCTGACCAAGGAAGTACCCGTTTATGGTCAAGCCAGCCTTGACTTCTCAAAAGTTCTTCGGCTCCAAGAGCGTTCATGGGTGGCTGGGACCTGACCTGAATCTAAAGGACATGGCTGGAACCTGACTAGCCTTTGGGAATACTGTGGGTGGAAAAACAACACCCCCCCCCCCCACACACACCACCCCACCCCACCCCAAGCCCACATCTCACTGCTTTCAGCTCATTGTGTGGTTTTGGAAGAGTGGTGGCATAGGAATAATGGCCATTCTAAACTTGCAAACCAACGTAATTCTGGCCACTGCAGTGATTTCTGCATTTAGTTAAAATCGGTGTTAAGTAGCAGTGTTTCCCCGAGCCCACTGCATGCATGTTACCTCCCCCCCAGAGATCCACACATTCCCTAGTACTCTATGATTCTACCCTTGGGATCCTCACATTGATTGAAAGAATGAATCAACTGAAGTAGCTTATGAATTACAAACATAAGGAATCCTGGGACTGCCCAGTCTAATTTCCAGGTAGTTGCTGGGGTTTTGCATTTATTGTTAGTATTTACTCACTGTAGTGAAGTGTTTTCTGTCATAAATCTGGAGTTGGCTGCTTATTTTACTACCGATATTTTGTTTTAATTCCTTCAATGTCTTCTTTATTTTCTTCCTACCCCAAATGTAATTGTATTTCAATTACAGTTCTGTCTTCAGAACTGAAACTGATCACTTCCTTGGGTGGTTCTCTGAGAAATGAGTCTTTAAAATGTCTCTTAGAAAAAGCAGGAACTATGTTGAGTCTGGTGGAAAGGAGAGATGGGATCATAAAACAAGGAAATACCGATAATTTTGACAACTAAACTGAAAAGGATTGAACAAAAGAAAAAAGGTAAAAAGAACTCTACAGACTAAATGTACAGTTTCCATTTGTCCACTAGAGGGAGGTATGTTAACTGATGAGAATAGAGGCCAGGCTGAAAATGTTTTGTTACCTGGGTACAGGTGTCATTGCTTTTAAAAAGGGAGGATTCTAATACTGTGATTTATTTTTTAAGTGTATGTGTGGGAAATTATTTAACAAAAGTTTCTTCACAAAAGAATATAGATGCATCATAGCCAGCTCACTTAGTACATTTAAAAGCACAAAAATTATATTTTATTTATGCGCAGGATTATTTGCCAGAATTTACTCACTTGAGTATAAAAGATTTTATTTCGCATACAGTATTTGTTTAGTAAATCTAAACTATTATGTTTGTTTAATGGGCTGATTATATAAGTTTATTCTCAGAACGTCCTGGTTGGCAGAAGATGTTTCAGAAAAAAACTTCCGTGATTTTACTTTTGAAAAACTTTTTGAGCCATTATACGCAGATTAATTTTGTTTTATTTTTTTGTGGCATGACTTTTTTTTGGTTGAGCCAGTTAAATTAATTAGATTATAATAATTATTACTGCTTTTTGTAATCATGCGGCTGAAGATACATTCCTCTCCTTCCAGGTAGGGATGCAGTTAAATTACCCAAGGAACTTAGGACAATCTCCAAAGAGGGTATTATATACTCTAACAATCTAAGGGGGGAACGGAAGCAAATAAAATAAATATAGTAAGGCAGTATTTCCTGGAACTTCCTAGTATTGAGATTGAATTCTTCCTGTTGAAATGTAAGTTCACCTCTTAAGAATAGAAGGATTTAACTTGGACTTGGGCAATTTTAGCTTATTTATACAGCTGGAGCCAGATAGTTCTTCTTCCCTGATTCTGAATGTGAAAATAATATAGCCAAAAGAAATGTAATATTATTGATCCCTGAAAATTTTACCCCAGTTAAAAATTCTTATTACAAAACCATTATGTTGGGGCACCTGGGTAGCTCAGACAGTTAAGCGTCTGCCTTCAGCTCAGGTCATGATCCCAGGATCCTGGGATCAAGCGGAGAGCCTGCTTTTCCCTTTCCCTCTGCCTTTCCCCCTGCTTGTGCTCTTTTGCTCGCTCTCTGTGTCAAATAAACAAAATCTTTATTTTTTAAAGAAGATTTTATTTATTTCAGAGAGAGTGCACGAACAGGGGGAAGGGCAAAGGGAGGGGAAAGGGAGAAGCAGACTCCTCACTGAGCAGGGAACCCAAAGTGGGTCTCCATCCCAAGACCCCTGAATCATGACCCGAGCTGAAGGCAGTCACTTAACCGACTGAGCCACCTAGGTGCCCGCTTATCTTTTTTTTTTTTTTTTTAAGATTTTATTTATTTGTCAGAGAAAGAGAGAGAGAGAACACAAGCCGGGGGAACGGAAGGCAGAGGGAGAAGCAGGCTTCCCGTGGAGCAAGGAGCCCGATGCGGGACTCAATCCCAGGTACCCAGGATCATGACCTGAGCTAAAGGCAGACGCTGAACCGACTGAGCCACCCAGGCGTCCAGTGCCCCCACATCTTGATTATTTCATTGCACATTGTTATTCACTATTCACAAAGACTCTGTAGTAAGAAAATTAGTATTTGTAAAGTATTTAAGAATATCTGATTAAAGCATATTGTGGACAGACATGGTATTCTTAAACATAACACTTTGCATGTCATTTTTCATTTAATTCTCAGTTCATCTCAGGAGAAGTTGAGGCACCCACAAATGTTCACAATGGAATATGATAAAGTTTCCCTTCACAATGTCCTAATCAGTTTTGTAATAATTTTTAATAAAAAATTTTAAACATACGGAAGACTTTGAAAACTTACAGAAACTAATAATTGTATATGTTCTCTTTCACTATGGACAGCACATTTAATTATATTTGTCCAGGGCTAAGGCCCTGGTGGGGTATAGGTATTAAATCAATCATACAGGTTTCATAACCAAGCTCACTGTAAATATGAAAATGTCCTGCTTGCTGCCTTAGAAGTTTAGTATGCCCCATTGTTGTCTTTTTGTAATTTTGGGGGAAAATCACAAAAGACAAGGCATCCACTGTGTCTCCTAAGAATTTAAGATCCACAAAAGGGGTAGAGAAGAAGGAGGGAGTAAGAAGGGAAATTAGTATTTAATTAGTATAGTAGTGAGCTGATATGTGCCAAGTATAGTACTAGGTAGTCTTGAATGTATTATTTAATCCACAGGACTATTCTGTGAGGTATTACCATTCCCACTTTATTATCAGGAAACAGGCTCGGGGAAATCAAGCAACTTGTTCAGGGATGTTAATTCAATTTGAATTGAAAGCTTTTATATTCTTTCCACTATCGTTGAATGCATCCTTTTCTGGATCTTTTTAGAACCTAAAATATAAGTGTCTCGTTGAAAGAATTTATGTATAATATGAGACACTGTATATGTATCCATGTTCCTCCTCCCCACGCACCTTTACATTTACTGTGATTAATACAGGGTAACGTATTATACGCTGTGATGTAAATAAAATTTACATTTAGAACCAGGGCATAGATATGAGTTTTTCGAGTACTTTATGTCTAATTTTCCCCAATAGAAAATAGGGATAATTACTGCCTCTTTTCCACTTCAGAGGACTGATGTGATAATTAGGGAGCCAAGATTAGGCAGCGGTCACAACGGGAACAAACTACAACTCCCGAAATGCTCAAAGAGGCTGACGCCGGTCCGGGACACAGTTCCAGCTTTAGGGCAAAGGTGACCCTCTGGGTCCCGCGGCGAAGTAGGGAGCGGTCGGTCCTCGCCTCTTCCCTGATGCATCCAGGGATTTGTAGTTCCCTCAAGGCCGTGGTCTGCCCTTAGGGCCCGTCTCTCACTACAAGTCCCGTGATGAATCGAGGCACGGGCAGCGCCTGCGTGTTGAAGCCGAGGGATCGTGCGGGCGGTGCTACTGGCGGGAGGAGTAAAGATGGCGGTGCGGGGGTCTCCGCCTTCTGCTCCCGGCTGAAGCGCTCTGAGGGAAGCTGCAGCGGCAACTGGGGCAGCAATAGCGATCCAGTGGTGGTAGTTTCAGCAGCAGCTGCTGAGGCGGGAGCAATGGCGGAGCTGGAGCACTTGGGCGGGAAGCGGGCAGAGTCCGCGCGAATGCGGCGGGCTGAGCAGCTTCGGCGCTGGCGGGGCTCGCTGACAGAGCAGGAACCCGCCGAGCGACGAGGCGCGGGGCGGCAGCCGCAGACTCGGCGCGGGAGCCCCAGGGTCCGCTTCGAGGACGGTGCTGTTTTCCTGGCCGCTTGCTCTAGCGGGGACACCGACGAGGTGAAAAAGCTTCTGGCCAGAGGTGCCGACATCAACACGGTCAACGTGGACGGCTTGACAGCCCTGCACCAGGTAACTCCCTTTTCGGTCTTCTAGGCGTCCAAGACGTCTCCTACAGATGAGCCTGTGACCCCTGCGGGCCGCCCATGGGGAGTGTTAGTGTCACCACCGAGCCCTTCTGCACGGACACTGGTCCTTTGGGGCTAGTCGGTTTCATTCTCGTAAGGCTTCCTCCACTCATCAAGTCTTTTTCCGACCCCGGGGTCTCTACCTGAAGGAGTAGTGTCACCCCGCTGCCTGGTCAGTGTTTGTATTTCCCTCCACCTACTTGAGTTGTCATGGTTACTGATGATTTGGTCCCTGGTGTTATCCCTATAGATTAGTCATCTTCACTCTGGTTGGTGTGCCTGTACACTGTGTCACTCGTATAAGCATAGTCAATGTCATTTGTCTGATGCCTTTTCAGAAAATTCAGCTTTCTGTTTGTGTGACCCTATTACAGAATATCTTAGATAACTCGGAGAGTAAACCCCTATATTGGGTTAAGGCAAGCAGATCTTCTGAAACGACACCTATTGTTTTGCTGGTTTGTAAAGATTCATGAACAGTTTGTGTCTCCTACAGGCTCCTAGAACACCCCTGACCCTATTGTTATGGGTGTCTTCTTAGGAGTATTACTGCCCTAAGAGCTTCCTATGGAGAACTAACCTACTGAATCACTTATGTTTGTTTGATACTTGTGGAATAGTCTTTTTCTTTTCTTTTTTCTTAAAGCTTTTTACAGAAATCGTATGCCCTATATATAGCTATAGTATATGGGTTGTGGATAACTTAACAATATTGTGCTTAGTAATAACACTTTTACTTCTCTCATCTTACGCAACAGATTCTTACTTATGCAGTAATGTTCAATATATACTGACTCCACCCTCCCTCCCCAAGGGGAACTTCATCGGTTATTTTGGTGAGCTGAGAGCCGGACACCCACTTCTAGTCTTTCTTATTTTTCTTTACCTGCTGTGTGTACAAAGTGAATGTGTTGGCATGAGAATCCACTTCTAAATAATAATTCCATTTTGTGTCATATCACTTCACTGAATGTATTAGCCAGTAGCCTAAAATTATTTCTCACCGTGTTTGCAACCCTTCTCTTTCAGATGGAAGAACCTTCTCTT
Source organism: Ursus arctos (assembly GCF_023065955.2). Classification (NCBI taxonomy): domain Eukaryota; kingdom Metazoa; phylum Chordata; class Mammalia; order Carnivora; family Ursidae; genus Ursus; species Ursus arctos. Next base: position 38,767,871 of record NW_026622874.1, read on the forward strand.
CTGTTCATCCTATTTGTATCTGTTTTTTTTTTCCTGCTTATAATAGTGCCCCACCTAAGGTGACAACCAACATTTGTATAGTCCTTTGTTGTTTAAAAATTCTTATATATGTCTTCCACTATGTGAATCTCAGCAGTGATTCTTGAAGTAGGTGTGGCAAGTAGTGTTGTAATTCCCATTTTACAGATGAGGAATCTGAAGCTCAGAAAATTCTTACTTGTGCAAGATTAGAAAGGAGACAAGTTGCCCTTAGGCATGGATTTTTCAGACTTAAAATTCCAGAGCTTTATAGCTCACCTAAGAGGGTCATATTCATTATTTTAAGCTTCTGAACTCTTTGAGAGGGTGAATATTCATTTTTCAAATATATTTGGGATGTTGAGGAGATTGAGATCTGGGTTCTGGAAGGAACCATTTCTTGGGTTCATGGATGATAGAGAAATAGAATTCAGCTTTCTGGTCCACGTGCTCCTTTACTGAATCACTATTCTATCAAAGCACAGCTTTCTTAGTGCAACTCAGTAGCTCTGTTTCTTCTAAGGTGACTCTGCTACCAGAATCTGGTCCTTACCATTCACATTTTAATAATGCCCTGAGAAAAGCATCTGCTTTGAGGTCACTCTGGTAGATCTCCTTCTTATACAAGGTAACCACTTTTCTGATCCCTTCTGAAAGACTGACTTTCTTGGTGCCTTTCCTTCTATCTTAACTACCATCCCAGATTGTGAAGTACAACTTCTCTCACTTCATATGCTTCTCACCTTCAGTAATCTCTTGAAATAGGAGAGGAAGGAGATGACAGCTACGAGGTTTTAAAACAACAACAACAACAACAACAACACCACCTGCATACACAATGTAGGCATTCGTCCCTCTTTATGGGCCTGGCAATGAGTTGAATTGAATAGGTATACTCAATACTAGACAAATTCAGCTAAAGATTAAGCTGCTTGAAGATTTGAGGCCAAACCTTCTGTTGAGAAACCATCTCTTTGTTTGAATCAAGACAAGGGGCCTTTATTGGCTCAGGAACTCTTTTACAAGTCAGTTTCCATGGAGTGACAGTATATTTCTCCATGCTCTGAAGAACTCTTAAGGTACATAAAAGGTTATATTCAAAATGTGAGACTGGAGCTGCCAGTAGCTGAACAACTTGCTTTGTGACTGATTGTCCTGTAAAATGAAGAGTGGTACAATTATCTGAATTATTTAGTTAAACTATCCATCTGTTATATAAGCATAATATGAATTATCAGGATAATTGCTTTCTTTCTCCCTTTTGTTTGGCCATGGCCTCTTGACCAACTGTGAATTACCATCTTGGCGTGTTGGAAGAAACCCCCAGGTGATATTGGTGGTTGATTTTTCTCCTCCCCCCACAAGGTCACAGTAAATGATTCACACTTCAGGTTGTGGTGCCTTGATGCCACTTTTGACTTAGAGACCTTTCTTTCTTGGCAGCCTTTGCTTAGGCCACGAGGTGCTTGAGTCAATGATAAGCTCCAGGGGGCCTATTAATAATACTTGAAATAGACTGAGGTAAGAAATATCTCAAAGGTTAGACCTTCTCTGATGAAAGCCTTGAAAACTGATGCAGACTAACTAAACTTGGGTGAATAAATTGTATATGCCCTTAGTATCCCACAGTTATCAATGGAAATTAGGCATTACTCTTGATTATATAACCCTTGAAAGCATTTGTTTGCTCACAGAGGAATTCCCGTTTCACTTATATATGTATGTGTATATATATATATATATACACACACTATAAGTCATGAAGTATGGATTAATCTACATGGGGTGGTACTTCTTGAAATTTCTTTTATTTTTATTTATTTATTTTGCAAGGTTGATAGTTATCACCTATCTTGGTATCCTTAGTATTACAATCTTGGGTGCTCAGGTGTACATACAGGCTCTTAAAACTCTATCTACCAAATTGTTGGGCTGTTGTAAGAGGCAAGTGCTTGCTTTCAGAAAGGAGGCTTTCTGGGATTTGTTAGAATGAGTGCTTGCATATTTCTTCAAAATATATTTTATTGGCACTTGTATCTGTGTTGGGTGTAGTGGATACTAATGTCAGTCCACATAGATGAGGATGATTCTGTACTCAACTCAGAAACTCAGGTCGGTTTTGTAATGGTCTCAGAGTCCAAGTTTGGACCCTCAGGGACACCCCAGACTGGAATTCAACTCCTAGTATTTTCTGTTATTCTTCAGCTGCCTCCATCTAACCCTGTAGCTTCAGGGAGATTAAAATGATCTATTTCTCTGGAAGAAAGGTGGAGACAGGAACAGATGAGGAAGGAGGAAAAGCAGAGCAATTTATATCCCCAGTGAGACAGAGTAAGACAGAAGAAGACTAGTAATGATAATGTGTTCTGTTCAGTACAAAATAGTATGTATATGTGCCAACAGGTTATGGTGAAATAAAACTTGTATTCTTTGTAGTTTGTTTGTTTTTTTTTAAGTTATCTCTATGCCCAACGTAGGGCTCAAACCCATAACCCTGAGATCAAGAGTCACATGCCCTATCGACTGAGCCAGCCAGGTGCCCCTAAAACTTGTATTCTTAACCCTTTCTCTTTTATTCCAAGTTCACTGCTTATTTCTCTTATAGTTCCATCTGTGAAATGACTTTGCGTTACCCTGTGTATATTGATAAATTCTGCTAAGTGTCGGGATCCAAGGCAATGTGGGATTAAGAAAATCCTGTTGGCTTCTTCCTTATTGTGGATCTAGAACAGTCATCCTGAGTCATTTTAGTGGTTTACCTCTTCAGATTGGTTGATATGATGCATCAGACTATGTTGGGCACCTGGCTCCTTGCCTTACTAGTATTAGTCCCAAGTTTCCATGCCATAGTGGACCTCAAAGCCAGATTTGAAAAAATAGGCTTATTTTTATGGTGGGGTGTTTTGTTGTTTTGTTTTGTTTTTGAGTACAGATGCAAGTTACTTTTATTTGTTCCCTAGCCAAATTTTTGTTGCCCATTCGTAAAGTCCTGTAGAGTAGCAGTATACTACCATTTGGGCTGATTGAATCTTCTCTGTGAATATTTTTAAGTGGGCAAGCTGTCAGTATGTTTGGTTTAAGCATAATTCTGCTAACGGTAGAAGGTTGGACAGGTCCTATTGGTAAATTAAAATTAAGTCATTGCTTGCTTATTTTTAAAGTATTTTAAAATTAAAATATACTTTATAGGGATGCCTGGGTGGCTCAGTTGGTTAAGTGTCTGCCTTCGGCTCAGGTCATGATCCCAGGGTCCTGGGATCGAGCCGCATGTCAGGCTCCCTACTTAGCCGGGAGTCTACTTGTCCCTCTCCCTCTGCAGCTCCCCCTGCTCGTGCTTGCTCTCTCTCTCTCTGCCAAATAAATAAAATCTTAAAAAATAAAGTATACTTTATATACAGAAAAATTCACCTTTTTGCATGTAGGGTTCTGTGAGTTGTGACAAGTACAAGCAATTGTGTAGCCAGTACTACAGTCAACATATAGAATATTATCATTATCTCCAAGACTTCTTTGTGCTCCGTGTAGCCAACTCCTCCTCCCACCCCCACCCCCTGGCAGCCATTCATCTATGTTCTGTTCCCATAACCACAATGCCGTATAGATGAATCATACAGCATGAAGCCTTTGAATCTGGCTGCTTTCATTTGCTGTAATGCACTGACATTCATCCATTTTGTTGCATGTGTCAGTAGCTCACTGGTGGTATTCCAGTATATGGAAATACTACAGTTTGTTTATACATTCACCAGTTGAAGGACATTTGGATTATTTCCAGTTTTTGGTAATAATGAGTAAAGCTGCTAGAAACATTTCTGTACACGTTGTTGTGTGGACATGTTTCATTTTACTTTGGTCACATTCCTAGCAGTGGGATAACTGAGTCCTGTGGTGATGAGTGTTTAACATATTTTCTTAAAGATTTTATTTATTTATTCACTTGAGAGAGAGGGAGAGTTCAGGGGGAGGAGCAGAGGGGGAGGGACATGCAGACGCTGTGCTGAGCGCAGAGCCGGCCGGGGGCAGGGCTCCATCCCGTGACCCTGAGATCATGACCTGAGTCGGATGCCTAACCGACTGAGCCACCCAGGCGCTCCAATGAATGGTTAACTGTAAAAGAAACTGCCAAACTGTTTTCCAAAGTGGCTCTACCATTCTGCATTCCACCTAACAATGTATGAGTTCTGGTTGCTTTGTATCCTTACCAGTCCTTGATATTATCATTTTATTTAAGCTATTCTGATAGTTACATCATGATAAGTCGTTTTTAATGACAGTAGTAAGAATAGTAGTAAGAGCAGCCATAGTAGTTACAGTAGTAGTTGTAGCTCTCACTTATGTGGTATTTACTCTGAGCCAAGGACTCTTCTAAGTTCTTTTAATATATTGTGTGTAATACTCAAAACAACTCATGAGTAAGGTACTTTTATTTTTGTCTGGATTTTATAGAGATAGGGAAACTGAGACACCGCCCAAGGTCACACAGATAATAAATGGCAGAGCTAGAATTTACTTAAGCCCAGGCAGTCTGACTGGGGAGTCCACGTTCTTAACTTTATATTGTCTCTTACTGGACTAAATTGCCTCTCATTCTAAAAAAAAAAAAGAAAAAAATTAGAAAATGAAATTATAAAAAAAAGTTGAAAGTAATTTAAAATCAGGCTACTCAGAGATATATACTACTAACATTTTAGTATATTCTTTTCAGGTTTTTTTTAACATTATATTGAGTTGATATATATGTGTATAAGAGCATATTTACAAAGTTGGTATCATATACTGTCTCCTGATTTTTTCACTTAACTTTCCTTGTAATTGTTTTCTTATATCATTAAATATGCTTTGAAAGTAAAGTTTTTGACGTTTGAATAGTATGTCATCATTCGGATATGCTTTACTATATTATCTTCCTTGTTAGAGGTTTTATTAGATTGTTAATTTACTGCTAATATTGAATGCCTAATAATAGATTGTAAGTCTGTGTTAAAGTGAATGTTTGTTGATAGGTATAGTTTCCGCCCTCAAGAAACTCACAGTCTGGTTTGGAGATAGATAAATAAAAAACAGTTACTTTTAGAGTGTTAATTTCTGTGGTAACAGGGAAAGATGCCTCTAAGTGGAGGAGCAAAGGAAGACAGTCCATGATGATGGAGCCGTGTGGGCTGAGAGATAGGAGTAAGTACGGTGTGCAGGCAGAGGGGACACAGGGGGAGCCCTAATGGATGCGTTTGGAGGGTTAGGAAGTGGATGAGGGTAACATCCTAGAAGGCTTTGAACATCAAACACCAGGCCAAGACTGCTTGATGGAGTCCTCAGCAGAAAATTTTTTTGTGGGTTTGAGCAGGGAGGTTAACCCAACCAAAGTAGCATTAAGGAATATGAAGCTGCATTTGGATTTGAGAGTGATGGAAAGACACAGATGAAAGAACCAGCTGAGAGAATGCAGACGAGAAAGGAAAGGATAATACAGTTCTAGCCTGTGAGTCTGAAAGAATTTTGTTATTCAGATGGATACAGGATTCAGTTCAGTTTTGGACCGAGGAGCTCTGAAGACATCCAAGTACAAATACCCTGTAGGCATCTATGAGTCAAGGCTAATCATCACCTCCCTGTCTAGGCTCCAGTTTCCTCATATTTATGGAGAAATGAGAGTTGGATATTAACATAAAGGTGAGAGTTGAAACAATGAGCGTGGAGGAGGAGAGGAGAAAATATAAAAGAGAAGAACAAAAAACACAATTAGGTGGTAGGCAGAGGACATAGAAGTTCCCATTAGAGCCACAGGATTACATGGTAGGCTGACAAATGCCCCCTCAAAGATGTCCATGTCCTAATCCCCAGAACCTGTAAATATGTTGCCTTGTATGGTAAAAGGGACTTTGCAGATATGATTAAGTTTAAGGTATTGAAGTGGGAAGATTATCTTGGATTATCCAGGGGAGTCCAGTGTAATCACAGGAGTCTTTATGGGAGGGGAGGCAGGCAGGAGAGCAGAGTCAGTAACAGATGTGATGATAGAAGCAAGACACAGGAGTGATCAGAGGAAGGGGCTGTGAGCCAAGGAATGCAGGCAGCCTCTAGAGGCTGGAAAAGGCAAGAAAATGGAGTCTCCCCAAAGAGTCTCAAGGAGGAGTGAGCCCTGCCAGACGTTTGACTTTAGCCTGGTGAGACTGAGTTCTGACTCCTGATCTCCAGATCGGTAAGATAAGAAGTACGTGCTGTTTTAAGCTACTGTGTTTGTGGTAATTTGTTGCAGCAGCAACAGGAAACTAATACAGGGGAGATCCAGGAAAGCACAGTGATGCTGAGGAGTTTCAAGGAACGGATGGTCAATAATGTAAAAGGAAATTGAGGGGAAGACCTAAAAAAACAAAAACAAAAACCTGTCAGACTTGGCCATTTATAACCTTGGAAAGAACAGTTTCAATTGAAAGATGTTTTTGAGGGCTTTTGTAGAGATTATTTGAAGTTTTTTCTTATTAAGTATAAGTTAATCTTTCTGTTGATTTTCGGAAGGAAAAAAATAGGTCTGCCATCAGTATGATTCTTAATATAAATTAGGACCCAAAATATGTGGGAAGATTCCAGAAAGCTGGATTTTGGCTAATTCAAAATAATGAAAATGCTTCATTATTTATGAGTTAAGAATATTTTAGAATATTAAACTTGACTCTGGAAGCAAAAAGGTTATAGTCCTGTTACTGAAGGGCTGATTAGCTAGTTGAGATTATTTTATTTCCCAGTTCTGGTTTGGCCCATTTCCCACTCATTAGCACTGTCACTGGAGGGCAGCCTTAGTGGAGCAGTGATAGTACCAATAAACAGTTTCTTCTGCCATTTATTCTTTCACATTCATTTATTGAATGTCTACTCTATGCCTGACTCTGACGAGATCGGGCACATTCAGGGTGGTATGGCCGTAGACTACTCTATGCCTGACTCTGTGTTTCTTGTTACTGGTTACTTAGCAATTGATATATTTTAGAAATGAACTAGAATTTTGGGAACGCTCTCCAGAATAGCTGGTTCCTATTATCATTTATAATAGGAAATTGTCTACGTAGTGATTTTCTATTTTAGCATCGTGGCTCTTGGGGATTGGAGGAAGAGCATTATATTAATCAGTATTTGTGATTATTTTCATCTGTGCTTGTGGATTTATACCTTTATACCTAAAGATGGTGAAAAATGGAAGCTTGGGATCTTTAATAAATCTTTAGTGTTTCAATATGGTAGTAATAAATCCAGACTAAAGATCTTGACCCAGAATTTTATATAGGGCAAGAAATTGAAACCTCATTTGAAGCTTGCTCAATTTGTTGCCTTCGGGCATGAGGCTTTGAATGTATTGGGGATTTCCCCCCTGCTTTTGAAGTGTAATTTAAAAAATTGTTTTTCAGGAGCACCTGGCTGGCTCAGTCAGTAGAGAATGTGACTCTTGATCTCAGGGTTGTTAAGTTCAAGCCCCACGTTGGGTATAGAGATTACTTAAAAATAAAATCTTTAAAAAAAAAATAAAAAATTGTTTCTTAAATCTTGAATTTTAGATTGTAACCAGTGTGAGTAACTTTGGGGGGCTTGAAGTTTTATCAGGCAACAATGAGCTTATATTCATTTCATGAGTCAATGTAATTGGAAAACTGAATCCTTAGTTCTTAATATTGAAAATTGATCTGCATGTGGTTTCTAATGCAGTACTGTAGTGTGTTGTAGTTATGGGATGGGTTTGTGTAAGAATTTAGAGAAGATTTTGTACTTAGTATCTTAAACATTGTCATATTGTGACAATCTTTTGGAATCATATTCTCATGCAGTTTTGGGAAAGTATTTTACATTGGATATATATGGTATAAAACCTGACTGTTACTTATGAATTTTTGGTCTAGTGACCCACTTTCTTTTTATTTTTTTAAAAACTTTTTTTGGGGCACCTGGGTGGCTCAGTTGGTTAAGCGGCTGTGTTCGGCTCAGGTCATGATCCCAGGGTCCTGGAATTGAGCCCCTCGTCGGGCTCCCTGGTTGGTGGGGAGCCTACTTCTCCCTCTCCCTCTACCTGCTGCTGCCCTTCCTTGTGCTCTCTCCCTCTGTCAAATGAATAAATAAAAATCTTAAAAAAAAACTTTTTTATTGTAGAATATTTTAAAATATGAAGTACAAAAGTAAAGAGAATAGTATAAATGAATTCTCAAAACTTACCAACTCATGGCCAATTTTGTTTCATTTATAGGTCCTTTTCTCCTCATCCTCCAACCTACTGGATTATTTTACAGCCAATCCTAGATATAACATACTTTTATTTGTAAATATTTCAATATCTATTTCTAAAAGATGGAAATGTAATAAAAACAATTACAATCTCATTATCACACCTAAATATTGAACACTTATTCCCTAAAATTCTCAAGTATTCAGCAGTGTTTAAATTTCCCTGATGGTTCATGGATTTTTTTTTTTTTTTTACAGTTGTTCTTCATTGGTTCATATGTATCTTAAGACTCTCTTAATTTATACTTTCCTCCTCACTTTTTTTCTCTGCGGCTTATTTGTTGAAAAACAGGAGTGTTGGTACTGTAGTTTCCCACAGTCTGGATCTTGCTGACTACATGCTTGTAGTGTTAACATGTTCCTTTGTCTCCTGTGATTTTCTATAAACTGGTAATCAGATCTAGAGATTTGATCTGATTCAGATTTGAATTTTTTAGCAAGAACACATCATAGGTGGTGGTGTATGTTTCTCTTGGGAGGCATATAATACCTAGTTATCTCTCTCATCGTGGTTTAATGGCATTGGTGGCCTAACAGAATTTTGACGTTTCAAGCCAGTCTTGACTAGACCTGAACTTTAGTAATTAATTGATTTTTACAATTATCATCACATTTTCTTGTGTTGACCCTCTAATCGGGATACCAGTGATCAATTCAAAAAATTGTGAACATTGTGAATAAAATGGTGAATAGAGGTATAGTATATTGACTGTTAGAAGGCTTGACATGGTACTCCGCAAATTTAGATTAGTACCCTTCATGTATAAATATTTGTCAGTGATGATGACAATGGAGTATACTTTATCACCTCAGTTCCATTAACTCTGAACTGAAGTTCCCCTTATTTTGAAATAGTGTTCAAAGTTCCCGCTCAGTAATATGGTTTCTTGTCCCCTAAGATCACCACCAACCCTTGACCTTTGTTACAAAAGAAAATTGGAGGGGCACCTGGGTGGCGCAGTCAGTTGAGCATCGGACTCTTGATTTTGGCTCTGGTTGTGATCTCAGGGTTGTGAGATTGAGCCCTGTATTGGGCTCTGCACTCAGTGAGGAGTCTGTTTAAGATTCTCTTTCCCTCTCCCCTTCCCCCCCCACCCCCAGAAAAAAGTGGGTTCTCTCTCTCTCTCTCTCTAAGATAAATAAATAATTCTTAAAAAAAAAAAAAAAAAGAAAGAAAAGAAAACGTGAAAGCCTCCAAAGAAAACTAAAAAAAATATAGGGTAAATTGGCTGTACAAGGAGAGAGAGACTTTATAGGCACCTGGCCTTATAAGGGAGAAGATAGGAAGAGAAGAGTGCCCAATACAAGTGCGACAGTTTTGGACAGTCACCTGTAGGCAAATGATGTGCTTATCTTGGAAAATGAAAATGACATTTGGAATATTCATATGGAGGTTGGGTTGGCTGACTTTGTGGTGTGCTCTTTGAGGCGGAGAAGAGATCTGCCCTTCTAACTGACCATGAATTTCACAGTAGAGTGTATGGTATGAACTATGTTTTATTTATATGAGGCATTTCATGGGAAACAGGTTTACTTTCTTTCTGCTTCTCTGCAACATTTTTGCCAGGTTTCTTATTTTAGTTAGCTGTTTTTATTCATTTACTCATTTTTTAAGTCAGTTGGCCCAGCTCTGAGCTATGGCCGCAAAGTGCCAGTGCAGATTGTGTTTGGGTCTTTTGGATGCAGCTTCAGTGTTACATGATCGCGCCTCTTGTATTGATTTTCCTCCCCATGTTTAGATCGTGTCCTGTTGACAGTAAATAGTATGAAAAATGAGGTCAAAAGAATGACTCACCTCATTATAAATCACCCGAGGTAATGGAAAATGATTTGAAGGATGACCGAGCTGTGTTCCATCTGTTGAGAATCACTTCGCCCGTTGGAGAGCTCCTGCAGCACACAGACTCAAGTGAGAAGGCCCTTCCATTCGTGTCTCACCAAGTGCCATACTGGGCTAGTATCAGGAGAATGTTACTGCTGGAACTCTTAAGTGCTTAGTAGATTTTAAAAATAGGCAACATATTTTTGATTGGTATCCGTTTTCAGGTGAGAGTGGAGACTTGTTTGCCTTGTTTCAGTTCTTTCTGTGCTATAGCAGGATCACCAAGGCTCCAGGGTTTTTATAGGGGAAGAACTTTGAAATATAATGATTTTTATCTCTCTGTTTCTAGTCAGTATCTATATTATTATTAAGAAGGCTCTTATCTTCACCTTTTTAAATACCAAGAGAAGAGAAAATTCCTGTTCTTCTTGTAATGCACTTCTTTTTTTTTTTGATTTAAATATTTTATTTATTTATTTGACAGAGAGAGACAGCCAAGGAGAGAGGGAGCACAAGCAGGGGGAGTGGGAGAGGAAGAAGCAGGCTCTTAGCGGAGGAGTCTGATGCGGGGCTCCATCCCAGAACGCAGGGATCACGCCCTGAGCCGAAGGCAGACGCTTAATGACTGCGCCACCCAGGCACCCCTTGTAATGCACTTCTATGCTTAGATCATTAAATATTTGATCCTTTATTAATTGTTTTTGGCCAGATATTTATTGGGTACTTCCTAGATGCCAGATCTTTTAGTAGATGCTGGGATACAATGATGGCAGAGTCCCTGCCTTTAGGGATTCTGCAGTTATTGGAAAGCTCATAGTTTTAAAGATATAATCTGGTTCCTGTTACTCCCATTTAGCATTGAATCCATTTCCTATTATCCTGTTCATAATAAAAGTGAAAAAAGGGTATTGATCGTTATCTGTAATTTGCCTTTGCATATTTTTAGATTATCAAGTCTTGGTCCTCAGCCTTGTGTAATTCAGTCCCTAGCCTTCTCTAATCTAATGAACATGACCATCCGTTTAATTTAATTTAAGATCAATTTCCAACTCATTAATCATTTGCTATCTCTCCTGTGGATTTTTAAGCTCTCCGGCTCTCTTTGGGCTCAGTGGCTCAGTGATAGTCAGAAATGTCTTCAACTCTGGGAACCAGCTCTAGGGTAAAAGACTATTATAGGGCCCCTTGAAAGTAGAGTTGCAGGACTAGCCATTATGTATTTGTTTTGTTACAGGAATATCAAATTCCAGGACATTATAGCAAAAAGAACATTAGAGGACAAATTCTGATCCACCTCTGTCACTTTACAAATGAGAATCTGAGGTCTAGAAAGAAGCTAAAAGAATGCTATAAGATGGAACAGAAATAAAATATAATATAAAAAATAAAATATAATGAAATGTTTTATTTATAAGACTAATGATCCAATTTCTGCTTGATATTTTTTTCTATCTGTGAAAGATAATTTTGGGAAAAAGTAAAATATTCTCTAAATTCTTTTAAGAACTATGATACTCTGTAGTTGTATTTCTCTTTTGCAAACTTCAATATAATAGAATTCTCATGCTATAATTATTTACATTTCAAGAGAATTAATCTGAGTTCTTTTAAAGTATTGGTTTCACATTTAATTTAGCCATCTCTGTATTTATTGCTAAGTAACATCATAGCATTAAAGCAAAATTATATAAAAGAAAAAACCAACTCGTTAGTACAAATAGTACCCTAACACATGGACTGTTTTCATTTTTCTTTGTTCTTTCCCAGGCTATGTTAATTTTTACAAATGTTTTAACACGGTAGAAATCACAGTGTGTCATGATTATAGCAAGTACTGTACTGAGTGCCCGCTGTGTACCAAGTGTTGCACCATGCATTTTCTTTTAAAATTATTTTTACATCAAGAGCTCTACCAAGTGAGTGGTATTATTTCATTTAATAATAAGGAAGTAGAATCAGAGAAGGTAATTTGCCCTTACCTAGGTCTCATTGAATCTAGGTCTGTCTGACTCAGAAGCTTCAAGTTTCCTGCCTAGGTTTTGCTGCTTTTTTCTTTTTTAAAAAGATTTTATTTATTTGAGGGACAGAGAAAGAGAGAATGTGCGCGTGCGCGCACATGAGCAGGAGGAGGGGCAGAGGAATCAGCAGAGTCCCGGCTGAGTGCGGAGCCCAGCGCAGGACTCTGTCGCAGGACGTTGAGATCACGCTCTCAGCCCAAGTTAGAGGCTTAACTGACCTAGCCGCCTAGGCACGCCATGCTGCTTTTCTGACATCCTGGTTCACCTCTCCTTTTAGAACTTCTATTTGTTTATTTTTTTAAAGTAGGTTTTATGCCCAACATGGGGTTTGAACTCACCACCCCAAAATTAAGAGGCACATGTTCCACCAACTGAGCCAGCCAAGCACCCCTAGACCTTCTGTTTACTTTTAAAAGGCCTCTTAGATCTCTTAGATGCATACCATTTTGGGGCGAGGGGGGAGATTTCCTTTTTTTGCATTCTGTTGCTCCTTTGATTTTTACATCGTCAGAATTCTGTATCTACTCTGAGATGATGCATGACTTCCCTACCTCTTTTGTGTGGCATGTGCAGAAAATGAGGTCATTTGGATAGCCCACTTGGGAGACTTGGGAGTTTTGTATAAAAAGTCATTGTATTTTCCTAATATACCGTGATAAAATCTATTAAAAATCAGACTTTGGCTAATTGTTAGCATTAAAATCTATTAATAATAAACAGGGGTGCCTGGTTGGCTCAGTTGGTGGAGCATGTGACTCTTGATCTTGGGGTTGTAAGTTCCAGCTCCACTTGGGTGTAGAGAATACTTAAAAACAGCATCTTTAAAAAAAAATTTTTTTTTTAATCTTTATTTAAAAAACAAAAAGTAAGTAGATCAAGAAGTCACAATTAAGAAATGAACAAAATCAATTATGTCTTATTTAGAAACACCTAGTAATAGCAGGTGTATTAATAATGATGCTGTTGGTCATGATGATAATTATGACATACCTCTCTTCTAGTTAGAAATATTGTGGAAAAATTAGAGCAAATTAAATAGAAAAACAATATATTTTACATGTGCATGCAAGACATAGAACTTCACTAGTGTTAAACAATGTAGACTAAAATTAAAATATAGGTGAAAATGATTCAATAGGAAGATCAAGGAAAGGGCTATTTTACGGAGTCACTATAGCAAGCTCTCTGGCGATGGAGATTTCTATACCAACATTATTATTTCTAAATTTAGGAAGTTTATAGAGATAGCCATACAAATTAAATACAATTTTACCTATTTTAAATTTTGATTGGTTGCAAAAACATTTTTTAATAGTATTACAAAATTTCATTCAGAAGATCTTTGCTTCATCCGTAACACATTTGTAGTACAATATATGATTGGGAAGAGCTGATAGAAAGCCCTTTAGATCAAACATTTAATAGTTTGCCCTCAGTAAATATTGACTGTTATTATTTTGTTGAATGACTATAGCAAAATGGTTAAGATTATGATTAAACTATACTTGGGTCTTAATCCTGGCTTTGCTTCTTACCAAGCTTTGTGTAAGCTGTCTGAGCACAGTGCCTGATTCTTAAAAGGTGTGTAGCTGATTTTTCCGTTAGTCTTGAGAGAAAGACCAAAATCTTTAATGAGGCCTTGTCATGACCCACCAAGCACTATATGATCTAATCCCTATCACTATTTGATTATCTATCTGAACTCATTTTTCTTCTTGCTCATTCCACTCAACCACATTGGCCTCTTCCCTGTTTCTGAGAAACTCCAGTTGCTGTTCCTGCTGAAGGACCTTGCCATCTATTATCCCTTCTGCCTAGAAGGCTACTTAATCAGATATCCACATGCCTTGCTTTTTTTATTTTCTACAGATCTTTACTCAAATGTTACCTTTGCAGCGAAGCATTCCCTGGCCATCTGTCTAAAAATTTCAGGTGAACTTTTCTCATTTTCTTATTTTTAAAAATTGAGGTATATATTACATATAGTAAAATGCATAGCTCTTAAATGTACAGTTTGTTGGGTTTTGACAGTGTGTGCAACTATATAACTGTCACCCAAATCAAGAAACAGGACATTTTCATCACCCTTGAAAGTTATATTTGAACTTTGCCTAGGCAATCACTACTGTGATTTCTGTCATTCTAGGTTAGTTTGGCTATTCTTAAAATGGAATAATATGTGCTTCTCTATCTTTGGTTTCTTGAGCTGAACATGTTTTTGAAGTTTATCCATTTTTTAGTTTATCAGTACTTCATTCATTTTATGGCTGAGTAGTTATTCCATCTTATGAATTTTCATAATTTATTTATCCTCCTGTAGATTGACTTTTGGATTCTTTCTTTCCTTTTTTTTTTCCCTCCTCCTTCTATTATGAATAAAACTGTATGAATATTGTTCTACCGTACAAGTCCTTTTGTAGATACATGTTTTCCTTTCTCTTGGGTAAATACCTAGGGATGAAATTGCTGGGTTATAGAGTATGTGAAATTTTAGTTTTATTAATAACTTTAGCCTTCCAATGTGGTTGTACCATTTTATACTACTACTAGTCATGAATGTTTGTTCCACTTCCTTCTTAAATTTTTTATTGTCAGTCTTTTTTGTTGTTGTTCGTAGTCTTTTTAATATTAGCCATCCTTGTGTTTGTGTATTGCTATCTCATTGAGGTTTTTTGTTTTTGTTTTTAAAGATTTTATTTATTTATTTGGGAGAGAGCGAGCAAGCATGAGCGAGTGGGGTGGGTGGGAGGGGGGGAGAAGAGGGAAAGACAAAATCCCAAACAGCCTCCCAGCTGAGCCCAGAGGGCTCGATCCCAGGACCCTGAGATCATGACCTGAGCCAAAATCAGGAGTTGGGACTCCCAGCCGACTGAGCCACCCAGGCGCCCCTCTCACTGAGGTTTTAATTTGGGATGACTAATGATGTTAAACACCTCATGTATTTATTGGTCATTTGGAGAGAGAGAGAGTGTGTGTGTGTGTGTGTGTGTGTGTGTGTGTAGTGTCTGATTCAGATCTTTTGCACTTAAAAATATTTTTTGGTCCTTTTATTATTGATTTGTAGAATTCTTGATATTTTCTGGATACAAGTCCTTGGTCAGATATGTATTATAAATCTTTTCTATCTATGGCTTCTTTTTCATGTTATCTTTTTGCTTTTTGTTTTCACATTCTTATCTTTTTTTTAATTTTTATTTTTTATTTTTATTTTTTTAAAGATTTTATTTATTTATTTGACAGAGATAGAGACAGCCAGCAAGAGAGGGAACACAAGCAGGGGGAGTGGGAGAGGAAGAAGCAGGCCCATAGCATAGGAGCCTGATGTGGGGCTCGATCCCATAACGCCAGGATCACGCCCTGAGCCGAAGGCAGACGCTTAACCACTGTGCCACCCAGGCGCCCCGCACATTCTTATCTTTTTTTTTAAAAAGATTTTATTTATTTATTTGAGATTGAGAGAGTGAGCAAGAGAGAGAGCACATAAGCAGGGACCGAGGGAGAGGGAGAAGCAGACTTCCCTGCTAAGCAGGGAGCCTAATGTGGGGTTTAATCCCAGGACCCTGGGATCATGACCTGAACTGAAGGCAGGCGCTTAACTGACTGAGCCACCCAGCTGCCCCATCATTTTTTTTTTAAATAAACTTTTAGATTTACAAGAAAGTTGCTTACAAAGATAGTTCAGGGAGTTCTTATATACCCTTCACCCAGCTTCCCCTAGTATTAACACCTTACTTAACCACAGTATATTTGTCAAAAGAGTTATCATTTTTTTATTCATGTTCTGAATGGCATTTAATTCATTATGTTTTCTAACCAGGTCTTACTTGGATTAGAAAAGCTATTTTTAAAAAATAGTATTATTTATTTGATTTTCTTACTGAACTATATTATTTACCAGGTTTATCAAGTTATGGATTTCCAGTTAGATATTAGCATCTATTAACAGTGATGATTTTTTTAAAGATTTCTAATTTATTTTTGAGAGACAGCAAGTGAGAGAGAGAGGGAGAGAGCACAGAGGGAGTGGGAGAAGAAGACTCCCCACTGAGTGGAGAGCTGATGTGGAGATCGATCCCAGGCCCCTTGGATCATGACCTGAGCCGAAGGCAGACGCTTAACCAACTGAGCCACCCAGGCACCCCAGTGATGATTTTTTTTTTGTCTTTGTCCTTCAAGATTTAAACTTTTGAAGCACAGAAGCTAGCACTTTGATGATGTCCAATTTATCTATTTTTTTTCTTTTGTTGCTTTTAGTGTCATAGTTAAGAAACCATTGCCTAATTCAAGGTCACAGAATTTACGGCTATTTTCTCTTCTAAGAGTTTTATAGTTTTAGGGGTGCCTGGCCGGCTTACTCAGTAGAGCATGTGACTCTTGATCTCGGAGTTGTAAGTTCAAGTCCCACAAAGGTGTAGAGATTACTTAAAAATAAAATCTTCTGGGGTGCCTGGGTGGCTCAGTCAGTTAAGTATCTGACTCTTCATCTCAGCTCAGATCTTGATCTCAGGGTCATGAGTTCAAGCCCGATATTGGGCTCCATGCCCAGCTTAAAATATAAATTAACTAATGAATTAAAAAATAATAATAAAATAAAATCTTTTTAAAAAGAGTTTTATTGTTTTATATCTTAATTTGGGTCTTTGATGCATTTTAAGTTAACTTCTTATATGGTGTGAGGTAAAGGTCCATCTTCACTCTTTTGCATGTGAATATCCAGTTGTTCCAGCACCATTTGTTGCAACGACTCTAAGGTTTAAACCTTTTTTTCCCGGTCTTCATTTTTCGGCCAGAACCTCAAACAGTATTGTTATAATAATGATAGATGGCATCTTTGTCTATTTTTTTCTTTAATGAGAATATCTCTAGTAGTCCTCCATTAAATGATGTTTACCTTGTTTTAAAAAGCTTCTTTTGAGTAAGGAATTTTCCTGTTTCTGATTTGTTAAGGGTTTTTTTTAAAGATATATTTATTTATTTTAGGAGAGACCACACGCAAGCGGGGGAAGGGGCAGAGGGAGAGGGAGAAAATCTCAAGCAGACTTCCTGCTGAGCACAGAGCCTGACACAGGGCTCAATCTTACAAACCTGAGATCATGACCCTGAGATCATGACCTGAGCTGAAATCAAGAGTGGGACGCTTAACTGACTGAGCCACCCAGGTGCCCATGTTAAGGTTTTTAAAAATGTTTTTATATTGCAAATTTTTATATACAGATAGAAAAGTGTGCATAAAACATAAATGTACAAATTAGTGGATTTTTTTAAAAGATTTTTTATTTATTTATGTGACAGAGAGACAGCCAGCGAGAGAGGGAACACAAGCAGGGGGAGTGGGAGAGGAAGAAGCAGGCTCCTAGCCGAGGAGCCCGATGTGGGACTCGATCCCGGAACGCTAGGATCACGCCCTGAGCCGAAGGCAGACGCTTAACGACTGCGCTACCCAGGCACCCCAAATTAGTGGATTTTTTAAAGCAAAGACTTGAATTACCACCACCTTGGTCAAGAAATTAAAGATTTGCTAATGATTTAAAGAATAGTCATGGATATTAATTTTTTTATACTTTTGATGTTAAAACCATTAATTAACAACCCTGGGAAGTTTAAAGGGGTTATTGGTGTGATATCACACACAGTATCCTTTAAAAGTGCCAATTATCAACTATAGCTTTAATTGAGGCACTGGGGCTGCCATCGTTTTACATTTTCAGAGGATCTGCTTTTCTCCTGTGCTTAAGTGATATCTGTCTGTATTCTCATTATCTGTCCTTGGATGGCTCACAGGTACCTCAAACATATTTTTTATGAACTGCTTCTCTCTCTGTGTTTCCTGTCTTAGTAAATGGTACCTCCCTCTACCCAGTTGTTAAGCGAAACCTGCATAACATCTATGACTCCTTCTTTTCTGGATTCATTTCTTCAGCAGTGTTTATCTAGCACTTACTATGGGCTAGATACTTATTAGCACTGAGGATGTAATAAAGAACAAAACAGACATGGTATTCTCATGAGCTTACATTACCATATCCTGTGGATAGCACCTCCTGAATGTCTGTCAGATGTGTCTGCTTTCATTTGTTCCCCTCACCATTACTGTAGTCCAAGTCATTATCTTTCACCTGGGTTACAGAAATAGTCTGCCGAATAGTTTCCCTGCTTCTACTTTGCCTTTCCCAACCGTTTCCTGTACTTCAGCCAAGAACAGCTGAACATTTTATACTTTCCTTAAAATCCTCCAGTGTTTGTCATTGCCCTGTTTTCCAGTCTCACTTTTTGCCATTTCCAACTTTGAATTCTGCACTTCAACTATATTTCATTTCCTCAATCATTTGATATTCTCTTTTTAGTACATCTCCTTCTACTTCTCCAATGCTTATTGTCTCTCTCTGCTTACCCATTTTTCATGTCTCAGGTTCAACATCATTATCTCCAAGGAGTGTCCGCATAACTTACCCGCACTATATTTTCCCATGTTAAGTACTTCTGCATTTTCCTTTCGTATCTGGTAGCGTACCTATCATAGCACTTGTCATATAGTCTTATAGTTTCTCATTTCTTTGGCTGTCTTCACCTAGCCAGACTTCAAGCTCTGGGAGGGCAGGGACTATGCCTACCTTATTTGCCATTGTGTTAACTGCATCTACCACAATATCTATTAAATTTTAGGCATTGGGAATAAATATTTGTTCAGTGAATAAACTAATTAGTGGTAGGGGGTAGTAGCAAGGGAGGAGCAGTGAATTGTTCTAGCCAATAATTTAATGAGAATAATCAGAATTGGAATTAGGGGTCATATTTCAAACCTTATAACTTTCTTTGCTTCAAAGTATATGTTTTTTTTTTCTTAGTGATTCATTTTCCATTTTGGATTTTTTTTTTAGTCAGTTTAACTTTGGTTGCTTAGGACTTAGAGGGAATTAGGAATTGAATATCATGTTTTTAGGTCTTTTGAAGACCAAGAGAACAAGAAGGAGAGCATAAACCAGGATTTTGGATGCTAAAAATATTGCAGAATTTAGAGCCTTGACCTTCAGGCAGTGTGTCAGTGTGATGAGTGCAACTGTTAGGAATAAGTCTCTGATATAGAAAGTTTTTGCAAAGTTCAGACCGTTTGCTATGTCGTAAGTATTAGAGCTTTGAAATCAGCTAGAAGCAAATCAAAACACTAAATTGAATGGATTGGAAGAAATGCAAGAGTTGTAGTAAGAATAAAACAAACATTTTTAGCATAGTTTGGGGATTGGTAAATAAATGCGGTGTTGTCAATAAAGATAAGAATTACATCCTTTTAGAAATTATAATGAATGAAATAAAATTTGTGTATCATGTATTTGAT
Source organism: Ursus arctos (assembly GCF_023065955.2). Classification (NCBI taxonomy): domain Eukaryota; kingdom Metazoa; phylum Chordata; class Mammalia; order Carnivora; family Ursidae; genus Ursus; species Ursus arctos. Next base: position 38,787,324 of record NW_026622874.1, read on the forward strand.
ATAAAAATTACACTGGAAGTTGTTATTTGTAGTAAAGGAATATGGAAAGGATCTTTAAAGTTTTCTTCAATATAATATAAATGTTAAATAATGTAATAGGATAATAGACTAAGGTCCCAGAGTACATCAGGGACCATTTTCTTCAACCTGGTAGCTTTCTCTTTATGATTGCTGAGAGACTGTCGGTCAAGGACAATAGATACTTCTGTCCACTACGCTGTGTTTAAGATCTCAGCAGTATAAAGAAAAGTAAAAGAAACCTTCTCTTCCTTTAAGAACTTTGTACACTATTTGGTGAGAAAAGACATAGTTACATGAAAACAACAACAACAAAACCAGCTGTTTAAGGTAGGACAATTATGGAATGATTAGATTGGGTAATTAGTATAGAAGTTTTGAAGAAAGAGAGGTTACTATCAATGGGAAAGGCACTGTTTCTGACAGGTTGGCCATCTCATAACTGCTTATTAAACAGATTGAATATTTTGAAGCAAATAAGTAATGTTAAAAGAGTAGTATTTTAAGTGATTAATTTATAAAATTGTATTGGAGAGATTGATTTGAGGAGGGAGAGACAAAAGATGCACAATAGCTGATGATCATAGCCTCCATGACTGTATTCCCAGTCATCTACTAGACGTCTTGATCTGCATGTCTTACAGACGTACCGCAGTCTCAGTATTTCCAGAGCAAAACTGTTTTTTCATCCCAAAAACCTGTTGCTCCTCCTCCTTCTCTTCTCATCTTCCCTTCATAAACCATTCAGTCATCTAAGACATTAGGTCTCTTTTGTCAGGCCCACCATTGATGCTCAGCTGACTGCAGGGAACACATGTTAAAAATAGAGACTCTTGGTCCTGCCCTCCAAAGAACCCGATTCAGTAGGTCTGGGGTAGGACCCAGGAACCGTTTACTCTGATGCTCATCCGAATTTGGGAATCATTGGTGAAAACTGGGACTTGCTCCCTTCCTTCCTTCCCCTATGACCTACTGAATCATCAAGACTTGTCAGTTGTACCTTCCTCATGTCTCTTAACTCTGTCTTTTTGTCTCCATTTACATGGATGGTACCCTAGTTCAGGCATCGCGCATGCGAACCAGTAGGCACATATTTTTTTAAGTGGTTGTTGAATAAATGAATGTATCATTGCCATAGTCTGCTATAGGTCTCCCTTTTTCTAATTTTGCACATACTACAGTCCATGTTTAATAGTACTTTCAGTTATCTTTAAAATATCAATCTAATAATGTAAGCTTCCTTAAAAAAAACTCTGCAATGGTTACCAAATTTTATTACACATGAGGATACTCATTCAAATACAGATGCCTCAGCCCTATCTCTAAAAATTCCAATTCAGTAGCTCTGGGGTAGAGCCCAGGAATCTGTATTTTTTCCATGCATCTCAGGTTATTCTGATGTAGTTTGGCAATGGAACTATTGACATAGAGAGTAAAAAGGCTGACTCTCTCCATGGCGTGGAAATTTTTCAACCCATCTTACCAGTTTCTTTCCCCACTGCTCAACCATATTCACATACCTATACATTTATTACTTGCCATTTCCTGAGCACATCTCATGAACATTTGCTCATGTTGTTCTCCTTGCTTACATTGCCCTCCCTGCCCTCCTAAATCTTTCAAGGTTCTGCTTAGATGTCACTTTCTCTGCAGAGTCTACCTTGTCAGAATTTATTTGTCCTTCCTTCTTGTCCTCATAACATCTTGCTCTTCATGCTAGTTTAGCAACTACGTGTGATATCATCTTATACAAATTCATATTTAACCTTTCTTATGCTAGACTAAGAGTACCTGATAACAGGAAGCATATTTCAACCATCTTTTTCTCCTTAGTGCCCAGTATACTCCTTAAATGAATGAATCAGTGTTCACTAAAGTTCTGAGAGAAGATGGATTCTGTTATTGTCAGGAAGAGCAAACTGAGGTCTGACCCTTCGAGAATTTACATGTTTGGGAAGAGAAAGACTGATCATAGAGAAAGCTGAAGAACTAGTTAGTTATCAAGGAAGCTAAGGAAGCCTCAAGAGAGACTGTTTAATTGCTCCTTCATCCAGCTGTTCACTAAATACATCTGTATTTATTGAGCATTTACTATGTGTCAGGCATTATTCTGGGTGACTAACAAGGGATATTATTTGCTGCTGAGAACTTGGATGTGTATTTGTGTCTAAAACAGAAAGACAGAAACATCAAAATCTTAAAAAAAAACTTGATTTTATCTTAATGAGGTTTAGAATTGAGGCTTCTTTCTACACTGTTCAGTCAGTTATCTCCATCTTTTAGAGGAAAGAAGATCAATATGTAACTATCACATTAACCCCTGAATGCCTGGCCCGCACAGGGGTTCAAGTCTGTTATTTTTCATCATTCCCTAAGGTTAGTAAAGTCCAGTTAGTTGTTAAGTTGGAGAAAGTTAGACTGCAGTGTCCTAAACTGAATTTTCTAAAAGATTGGAGGAGTAGGACCTTCTTAACTCTTTGGAATAAATTGTTAATCTTACATGAAGGCAGAGGGATAAAATCTTTTTATCCCTTTTATCCCTTTAATCTGAGAAATCACAATTTTTTTCTGATGGGATTCTTGAGAAAGCAACCAAATCATTTAAGAAAAGTTTGACTGGTCTGAGATGAACATTTCAATTAGTTTTTCTGAACACGTTGGCCAGAGGGAATTGTCTCACTCCCCTCCCGTGAGGTCTAAATCATAAGAGCAAGTTGATGAAATACCTTCTCCCTTCCCAGATCCAGTAGTCATGTGCTGGTAGAACTCTGACTATGCCATGATTGGACATCTTGACTGGCTGTTAAATTTTCATGATTACTTGTTGAACAAAGGTGAGGAGTCCCATGTCTCCTCTATGATTTCTGCTTTTAATGAGTTTCTGGTAATGCCTCCAGAAGATTCCTGTTTTGCTTCTGTTTAGCTCTATCCTCGGGTAGTTTTATTTGGCTCCATTTGGCTCATGGCTGACAGCAACAATTTATTGCCTGGATTGTGCCTTTCCTGGATCTTATTTGTTCCTGTAAAATCAAAGATGTTATATTTTAAATAGTGGGAAAAAATTCATCCTAGGACTCTAAGAATCCAAATGCATAAATTTTATTATTGCAAATTGTGGTCAGTGACCAAACAGTGGACATTTGGAGGCACATAGTAGCTTCAGACTTCACAGACTATCCATCAAGTCTTTTTGAGCAAGTCATGCTGTGGCAGGTGGAAGACTCAGGAGCCAAAATAGTTTCATTATTTATCTAATGTTTCCAGCCTAGGGCTGCTCTTGCCCCAGGGGAGAGATTTATCAAATGGTTTTGATATGATGACCTGTGAATAAAGAGGAAAATGTATTTCAAACAATTTCTATGAACGTAAGTTGAACTTTGGATTATTGTGCTTGTTTCTATTCACTCTAGGGATACACCTACCTCCTCCCCTGACAGCAGAGCCCTAAAGCTTTATGCTCTTAAACCTGCCTTGTCCCTTGGTGCTGTCCTTCCTGGCCATCCTTCATGGTTCACTAGAAGCCTTCTTTCTGCTTTGTAGTAGCCTGCTTTGGTTACTGATTTAGTCTAAGATGTTTCCTATTTGTCCTGAATATTTCTCTGAACTTGAGTGCGTCCCTTTTAAGACCTCTTACTTCCCCAAAGAAAGGATTATGCATATTCCTTTTGAATTCTTCATATTTGAGTCATGTTCTGTTCCAACACTTGAAGGACTGAGGTCTCCAGTATCTGTGGTCTTTGAAATTCACTGTCTCACCTTTTATCAGAGTTTCACATGGTTACTTAGGGTAATTGGATTGCACCGATAGCACTAGGATTTGTAAAATGGTTACTTGCTTTACTAATGACTATCCATGTTTCTTTATCTTATTCGTAGATTTCTGACTTTTATTGATATATTCATAAATTGTTTCTTTTTTTTTTAACGATTTATTTATTATTTATTCGACAGAGATAGAGACAGACAGCGAGAGAGGGAACACAAGCAGGGGGAGTGGGAGAGGAAGAAGCAGGCTCATTGTGGAGGAGCCTGATGTGGGGCTCGATCCCACAACGCCGGGATCACGCCCTGAGCCGAAGGCAGACGCTTAACCGCTGTGCCACCCAGGCGCCCCCATAAATTGTTTCTTAATACCATTCCCCTGATTCAGATTTCACTAGTTTTACATGCATGTGCATGCATACATACATACATACATACTTTTCGGGTTATTAAGGCCCCGACAGGCTCTGAAGGTATCTGCAATTACTCCGTGTAAGAACAGTAACTATTTCTCTTCTGAACTTTAGTGGGGCAGAAAGTCCCTACTGATCACCTCTCTTATTCTTACAGAAAAGGGGGAAAAACACATCTTTTGGTCTGACCTGGTCTAGATTATCTGAGTATTCCCTCTTTGTGTTAAAGAGTATTGGAGTGCTTTTGATGAACTTTATTGTGGTTGTGTGTATGTGTTTCTCATGCCTCTTCTGCCTCCTGTAGCCTAGGCCAAGACTCAAGGAACAGTGCTCTCCAGCCAGGTTACTGCTTGTCTTGGCTTTCATTTATGACTCGTGAATTTCCATCACTGTTTTTCCTAAGCTAATAGGGGATTTCATCTAACTGCCAGTGTATCCTATTCTGTGCTTTTGGACCAGCTCGAAGACTCCTTTCAAGTAGGAAAGTTAGTATTGCATTTCCTTTGGTTTCTGGGAATAGCGTAAGAAAAGGAAATGTAATAATTCTAAACCCTTCCTTTATGGTGTCTGTAGCATATTAAAATTATTAGAATTTCGCCTCTCTTCACCCTCTCATAGACTAGTAAGTAGTTTAAAGGCCAGAATTATTAGAACAGTGGCAAGTTAGGAGGAGAAACAAAGGAAGTGGGGGATCTGTAAGCCAACATCTGGAATTGAAAATGTCTGGATAAAGGAGTCTTATGCCGAGCTCAGAGAGATGTAGGCAAATTATTGTCTCAGTAGCTCATGTTAGGTCCCAGGAATTTTTTTTTTTACCCTTTTATTTTGAAATAATTGTAGATTCATGGAAACTTATAGAGAGAGGTCCTGTTAATCCTTCACCCAATTTTTTCCCACTTAATAACATCTTACATAACTGTAGTATATTATCAAAACCAGGAAATGGATATTGTACAATTCATAGACCTTATTCAGATTTAAATTCAGATTTAAACTGAGAAATCTTATGAGATGCCATCTAACTATTGAGTTGTTTCCCAACCTTTAACTTTGGTTGTATACTTGCTAGCAGTGTAAAGCACAAGAAGGGCTAAATGTGATGGCCAGACTTTTTCTCTCATTGACTTATTATTTTTAATAAACTCTTTCAAACCTTGCAGAGAATGATATAATAAATACCCATAGAGCTGCCAGCTAGCTTAAGGAATAGATTGTTAGCAATACAGTTGAACATATTTTTATATTTTTATCTCATATGAATGTATCCCTGAATAATGTATGTTGTTTTACATGTTTTTAAAATTATGTAAATGGCATCATATTCTATGTATCCTTTTGCTATGTGTTTTTACAATTTAATAATATATTTGTAAGATTTATTTGTGTTGATATGCTTAGCACTAGTTTATTCATTTTTACATTGATACATGCGACACTTACTCATTTTCACATTGTCATATGGTAGCCCAGTATATGATTGTACTAAAATATATTATCCTCTTCTGTTGATGGATATTTACACTGTTTTTAGGGTGATGTTTGTTTTGCTATTAAAATATAATGTTGAAATGAAAATCAAAACCACAAAGACATATTACTTCCCACCCACTTGGATGGTTTTAAAATGGTTTAAAATATGGTGTATCCATACAATGGAGAATGATTGGCCATAAGAAGGAATGAAGTACCAATATATGCTACGGTGTGGGTGAACCATGAAAATATTATACTAAGTGAAAGAAACCAGATGCAAAAGACTATGTATTGATTCCATTTGTATGAACTGTCTAGAATAGGCAAAGATAGAAACAGAAAGTAGGTTAGTGGGTGCCAAGGACTAAGCAGAGGGAGGAATGGGGAGTGTTGACTAGTGGATGTGGGGTTTCTTTCTGGGGTGATGAAATGTCCTGAAATTAGATGCTGGTGATGGTTGCACAATTCTGTGAATACACTAAAAACTGCTGAATTGTATGCTTTAAAAGAGTAAGTTTTATGGTATGTAAATTACATCTCAACGAAGATATTATAAAAATAAAAACACACAATGCTGCTGTGAGCATTCTTGCTCATGGTTCCTTGTGTAAATGTGTTACCGTTTTTCTAAGGTTTATATGAAGGATCAAATGTTTGTGCATCTTTACCAGATAGTGCTTTTCCAAATTCTTGGCTATACCAATTTACATTGCCTCCAACTGTGCATGAAAGTTCCTATAGCTCCACATTCTCATTTTGTCAGATTTTTTATATCATTGACTTGGCAGGTCAAAACTGATATTCTCAAATCAATTGCTTACTATTCTCAGACAGTGCCAACAGTGTGATGCTATTGTAAATGCCTATTGACTGTTGCTGCAGATTTCTTAGTGATTAGCTATAAAATATTAAGGCCCAAGTAGCATATTATTTGATATTTGGGGTTTGTGCATGACTAACATTATACAAAGTTATGAAATCAGGGAGATACTGGACAGGTCTGTTACTGAAAATCTTCCTTACACCTTCCTCTACATCTGAACAAAACATATTTGGATTATTTAGTTTATGTATTATCTAGATGCTATACATCTTTTTCCACTGCCTCCTCTATCCCACCAGTTTCTGCTTCATGCAGCAGCAACTCCCCCCCCCCCCCGCTGTCGTTTCTTTATAGTAGAAGTTTTTTATGTTGTACTAGATTTTTGTTTAAGATTTTATCTTTAAGTAATCTCTACACCCAACGTGGGGCTTGAACTCACTCGCATCCCTGAGATCAAGAATCACATGCTCTACTGACTGAGCCAGCTAGGAGCCCCTAGATTTTTTTTTTTTTAATGGCAAAATTCTGGCTGAACACATGGAAAAAGAAACTTAGATCCTTTAGATATATTTTCTGTTTCAATCATATAATTGCCACCTTTCCCTCTGGTTAGTGTTATGGTTTAAATAATTATGATTATTCCAAGAACTTTTTTTTTTCCTCCAAGAGTCTTTATTAAAAAGGATTATTGCAAGTTGGGAAGGAAGTGTGGTTATAGGGGAAGGGGGATATTTGCAATAGGAAAAACACTGGTGATAAGATCTGCAACTTTAAGAGTGGCTAACTTCAGAAATGTACATGTAAGTCTGAGTACTTATAATAGGTTCCTGTGTATTTATATGATCTGTTGGATTTCTTTGATTTTCGGCACATTTAAGGCACTGAATAATTGAGAATCAGCTTAAGTGCTGTTGTTTGACAAAATGTTTTTGTTTGTTTTTTTAAGGGTGATACATTTTTCTTGCTACTACTTGCTTTTTGTAATATACTGATGAGGACTGTTTTATGAGAACATATTTAGGCATATCTTTGCCTAAGGACTTTGCCAAATTGCAATCGGAAGAATGGAATTACACAACTTTTCATGACATCCTATTCTTTTACAAAAAGGGATGAAGATGTGGGGCGCCTGGGTGGCTCATTCGTAAGTGTCCGACTCTTGATTTTGACCAGGGTCACAGTCTCAGGGTTGTGAAATCAAGCCCTGCATTGGCTGTCAGGCTCGGAGTTGGGCCTGTGCTGGGAGTGGAGCCTACTTAAGATTCTCTCTGCCTCTCCTTCTGTCCCTAACCCCCCCGCCCCCCGCCAAGGAATAAAGACATGAAATAAGAGTCGTTAGGGGAAAAGAAGGTTTTAGAAGACATTCCGTGGCAATCCAAACTCGTCTATTGTCTAAGAAAGTATAGCTAATGATCATGTTTGCATGCAGTTGTTAATTTTGTGTCAGAAAGCCTTCTGATGCTTACTCTGGTCTTTCCAGTGCTCTCTAGGCTAACCTGGAAAAATAACGTTGCTCTTGGCCTTTCCCATAGCCTTTGAAAACAGATATATTAAATTACTTTAAGCCCTTGATTTCTACCATTCAGTCTTAAATTGGAGAACTCTACAGTCTGGCATACTAACAAGTAAGATTAGTTGGTGTTCTGGGAAATAGGGTGGGCATGTAGGATGTTTCATTGATTTTTTTTTTTTAATTCTGCAAAGCAAGAAAGGTGAAACTTGATCTCAAAAAGATAAAGGGATCATTGTTGTTTAATTCTTAATTAAGTAGAGACTTTGGCACTTTACAAGCCTGGGGAATGAAGTCTGTGTTTGGTGTACTGCTACTTAAGGTTTATTTGAGTTAATCTCAGAAGTTGCTAAGTAGATAGCTGTATCTCAAAAAAGACAGATTCAAAGTGCTGCTAATTTTAATGCTTCAGTGGTACAAGATTTTTTTCTGATTCCCTTATGGGTAGAAAAGAGTTCTTTAGTGATTTGGGGGGAACAGGTCAGTGATTACACTGTTTAAGAACAAACAAGTGGCTGCCTTCGGCTCAGGTCGCGATCCTGGCGTTCTCGGATCGAGCCCCACATCAGGCTCCTCCACTATGAGCCTGCTTCTTCTCCCACTACCCCTGCTTGTGTTCCCTCTCACTGGCTGTCTCTATCTCTGTCAAATAAATAAATAAAATCTTTAAAAAAAATTGTTTTTTCTTTTTTTTTTAAAGATTTTATTTATTTATTTATTTATTTATTTGAGAGAGAGAGAGCACAGAAGCAGGGGGGAAGGGGTGGAGGGAGTGGGAGAAGCAGGCTCTCCGCTGAGCAGGGAGCCTGATGCAGGACTCGATCCCAGAAATCGGGACCTGAGCCGAAGGCAGCCACTTAACCAACTGAGCCACCCAGGTGCCCCCAGAAATATTCTTTAATTCATTATTTATAGTAACAAAAAAATCAGAAAAAACCTCTAAGTTTATATAAACAGAAGAGTGAATGGTTAAATAAGTTATATGTTCATAGTATGGAAATCTTTTATAGTTATGAACAAAAGGTAGACTTCATAGACCTCCACTAACATGGAAAGTCTATAAAAATTTGTGAATAGAAAGAAAAATGCACAGATAATACATATGTTTCTATGCTTTTAAGAATTCTAAATAATACATAAAAATGTGGCCCTGTATGTGCTTTGAAAACATTTTAGAAGGATATATACCAAACTATATATAGCTACTTCTCAATTTTTTTTTCTCTTACAGTAAAAATATACTCTTGTGTTACTTAAAAACATGACTTAAATCATTTTGAAGAAAAAGGCTATAGTATTATTACCTGGTAGTGGATAGAGCTGGCAGCTAGGAACCCCAGAGTATTAGTTCAGTTACAATCATAGACTTAATCCCTCTTGAGTGGTTTTATTCTCATATATCTCACGTAACTCAGTGTTAGGAAGTAGGATTAAATATCCATGTTGTTCACCATTATCACTTCCTGGGAATTATTTTCCATACCCTCTTATAAAAATAAAATACCTTCTGCTCCTTTGATTTGCATGCCATTTGGCTAGGCCACCTTCTTTCTCATGCTTCAAAGACAACTCACAACTTCCTCTCAATCTCATTACTATCAGAGCATCCAACACTTTGGCCTCTTAGTTTCTTAGCTTCCTCCTTTTGGGTGACTTATCCCTCCATCTTGCTCTGTCACCCACTTCCACAGTTACATCTATGACAGTTTTCACCTAGAGCTACTTCTCAGAGCATCTGGCTTTTTGAAGGTAACATGTAATTACTAGTTCAGTCACTCCCATTATAACCAAATTCTTATTGGGACCTCTGTTCTCCCCATCTCCTTTCCTCCTAGTTTATTAGCTTCCCTTATTATCTTTTTTTAAAAAGATAGATTTATTTATTTATAATTATTTTTATTTATTTATTTAGAGAGAGTACGAGCAGGGGTAGGGGCAGAGGGAGAGAGAGAGAATCTCAAGCAGACTCCATGCTGGGCACAGAGCCCGATAAGGGGCTGGATCTCACAACCCTGAGATCATGACCTGAGCCGAAACCAAGAGTCAGTTAACTGATTGAGCCACCTAAGCACCCCTCATTTATCTATTTGAGAGAGAGAGAGAGAGAGCAAGCGAGTGCGAGAGCACTGGCAGAGAATGCAGAGGGAGAGAGAATCTCAGGCAGACTCCATGCTAAGCACAGAGCCCACCCGGGCTCAATCCTATTACACTGAGATCACGACCTGAGCCAAAACCAAGTCTGATGCTCAACTGACTCCACCACCCAGCTGCCCACTTTATTATCTTACTTAGATTCTGTGTGCACTTCGATAACACTTTCACTGTTACTAAATTAAACCCCTAAACTTCTTTACCTCTCTGAAATTTTTGAACTTATCTGACCGCGTCCTAACCAATGAACCCAATTCTCATTTCTCTGTGGTTACACCTAAGTGGCTAAAACTCACAAAACAGTGCAGATTTTTTTTTACCACTTTACATTCATGGTCATCAAATTCAAATAGATCTTCCCATTGTCTGGAAACTCCATTATATCTCAACTCACTACTTCTTTCCCTGGAAAGAGCATTCTCCACTTCTTTACTCTCCCCACCCTTCTGACCACCCTGTTTCCTCCTTTTTTGTCAGCAGATAATATTACCTCCTACCACTCCACAAAATCTCTGATCTGGTTTTGGTCTCCATCACTGCACCAAAAAAAGCTCTTTAAAGAGCTTTAACATGAGACTTGTTAGAAGTCTGGTGACCCTTAGGGTCTAAATTGAAAGTTGGTATAATAAAGTAGTTCATAGTGTAGGCTCTGGAGGCAGACTGATTGGGTTTGAATGCTGACTTAATTTTTATCTATGTGACCTTTGACAAGCTACTTAACCTTTTATTTATTTATTTTTTTAAAGATCTTGTTTGTTTATTTTACAGAGAGAGAGCCTAAGCAGGGAGAATGGGAGAGGGAGAAGCAGGCTCCCTACTGAGCAGGGAGACTGATGCAGGGCTCAATCCCAGGACCCTGGGATCATGAGCGGAGCTAAAGGCAGACATCTAAGTCACTGAGCCACCCAGGCATCCCAACCTTTTAAAAGTGAAAATAAAAATACCGTTCTTAAAAGTTTGCTAGGAGGATTAAATTAATGTATAAGAGAGTGCTTAACCCATAGTACTCAACAATATTAGCTGGTTAATATTATTATTATAATATTTATTAATCATAATAATCACCATTCTAATAATTCTATAAATAACATTCTGCCGATTATATAATTAATATGTATTTATTAAATATGAAAATTTAGTATAATAAACACTATTATTACTCCTACCACTACCTTCATTACTATTATGATTATTACTACTGCTTCACAGATAAGCTAGAAAACAGAAATTAGAACTTCTTTAACTTTTCTTTCTTTCTTTCTTTCTTTCTTTCTTTCTTTCTTTCTTTCTTTTTTTTTTTTTTAAGATTTTATTTACTTATTTGACAAAGGGAGTGAGAGAGCACAAACAGGGGGAGCAACAGAGAGAGAGGCTTCCTTCTGAGCAGGGAGCTGACACAGAGCTCGATCCCAGGACCCTGGGATCATGACCTGAGCCGAAGGCAGACGCTTAACCAATTGATCCACCCAGGCACCCCTGAACTTCTTTAACTTTTCAACTACAAACCACTCTGCCTTAGTCGGAAACACTTTTTTCCTTCCCTCCTGGTACAGTGGCAGAAGTGTTCTTCGCATCTAATGCTAACCCTCCCATATTTGTTTTGGAATCCTTCTTCTGCAACCAAACACTGTTCAGTTTCTCTCTTCAAGCTTTTCCTTTCATTTGGACCCTTCCAAGTATCATTAACCATGCTCGGATCGCTTCCATTTTGGAATGACAAAATCCCCGGGACCCATCCCTGGCCTCTAGTTATCACCCTGCCTTTTCCCACCCTTTCTTAGCAATATTTTTCAAGACTTACCCATGCTTTCCTTTCCCCTCATTCTTTATTCACTTCCTTTCTCAACTTTGTCTCATTGCTGCATTGAAACATTTCTTGCTAAGGTCATCAATGACCTTTGGCTTGCTAATTCTGACATTTCCATTCTTCATCTTACTTGACTCTGAGCAACATAAACCACTCTCTCCTTCTCTCCCACCTTTTTATCCTATGACTTTCATGATAAATTTTTCTTGCCCCCCCCCCTCTTGTTGCATCTTCCTTGTTTCACATTCTTCTCTACATGGTCTTTAAATGTTAGAATTTTCAAATCTTGGTGCTAGGTCTTCTCACTCCACTCTTTCCATATCTTGTTCACATGCCTAGCTTCAAATAGTCCTCAAAAAAACATTGGCTGCTATTAAGATTATTATCATTATTCACCAAAATTTCCCTTCCTTGGAGGACTTTTGGGAAGACCTATGGGAATATATTTAACATTTGAGTATTTGGAAGAAAGAAAGGCATTATAATTTACTTATATTTTATTATTTCATTGAGATTAATCGGGCCCTAAAATAAAACCTAATCGTACTGATCAGCTTTATCACAGTATTGGAATAAAAAAGTTGTCGGTATGATGTATCTAGAATTATGTTATAAATTAGCAATCATGAGAGTGTCCAGATTCAACAGTGTTCAAATGCTATACATGAAGCCATTATCAGACATTGAAGAAAATGATAATGGCGAGGATGAGAATGATAGTAATAGAAGTAATAACAACAATGACAAAGACAAAAATTCAGCATCTTCCTAATACAAATCCCTTTTATATGTTGAATTTTCTGTTCCTTAAATTCGGTAGATCCTCATAGGGTGTGATCTCATGGCCTAGAAGAGGGAAAGAGACTTCTGCAGAAACAGAATTCTCAGGCAGTGCACCCCCCCCCCACACACACACACCAGAAAGGAAACACAGAAACCCAAGGGAAGACCAGTTATGAGATCATTTGCACAGCAACCACTGGGATTTTACTAATGTGACAAAGTAGAAAATGAAGTTTCTACTTCGTTATGTCATGTTAGTGTCACCTGGTAGGCTGTGATCTGAGTCCTCACTGCACCCTCTTCATGGTTGTTCACAGCATTTGACCGATTTTGATGACGTTAAACTACCTTTCAGGAAATGTTCACTAGTTACTTTGAAGTCCCTTCCCCTTCTAACCTGTTCTTCCAAAGCAGCTTCGATTTTTAAGAGGTAGTATGCCAGGTATACTGGCTAGCCCGGTATTACCGGACACAAGGAATGTTCTGTCAGAGGGAATGTTGTGTCTGGCACAGAATCAACTGGGCACAGTATCATAGCTCGCCTGGCGGAGGTCTAAACAGAGTGGCAGGACACTCCTGGCAGGCTGAGAGTAGGAAGGGTGGTGCCTTGGGTTGCCCAAGTAACTCTGTTTTAGCGAGGATCCTAACTGGTGGAGAAAACATACCTCTTTCAGTGGCCTTGGTGAAGCCATTTGATCATTGACTCTTTCTTTAAGAATTTAAGGGCAGGATCAGAAAAGTGCTTCTATTCTTTTAACTTCTTACCTCTTGCCATATGCAGTGTTATATTGGTGGAAATTTCAAATTGCACTGTTTAGTTCCCTCCTTTACCCACTACTAAACACAAATTATTTTGTCTACGTTGAGGTGAGAGATGGACTTTTATATCACTAAAAGCGAGTATTGTGATTTTCACTGTGTGGATTCTGAGATGTCTGCTACTAGCTAACAGTGCCAGGACAAACTGGATGCTTACTGGGTATGCATAGGAATGAATGTTAACGTGATAGATTATGCTAAAAATAGGATATTTGAAATTTTTTTCGTATTTTGTTATATGTTTGTCATATAACTAGATTTCTATCTTAGTTAATGTATTAGGTTCTGTTCTGTATTGTTAATAATGCCATTAAGCAAATATATATTGAATGCTTTCTGTGTGTTCAGCAGTATTCTGGGCCCTGGGGATACAATTAGTAAGTCATAGTCTGCATAGAAGGAGTTCATAGTCTGGTTGGTAAGTTGACAAAGATAAGTACAGTAGAATGCAGGGCACTATAACAGGCCCTTAGGAACACAGGTGGTGGTGACTAACTCTGCTAGGATGGGAAGGACAGTCAAGGCAGGCTTTATAGAGGAGGTAATGTTTAAACGAAGTCTTTGAGACCACAGAGAAGCTCTCAGCAGGGTAGTATGTTCCAGGCTTAGGAGGTGGCATGTATAAACGTGTAGAGGCATATGAAAATGTGGTACGTTTGGAGGATTGTTATGGGAATGGTGTGTGACAGCTAGTAGCAATATGTATGAGCAGTCACATTGTGCCAGTCACAGTACATGTAGTAAGTCCTGCAGTCCTCATAAGACACCCTAAGAAAACTATTATTGCTATCTCATTTTAAAGATGAGGTAACCAAGGCAGAGAGAAGTTAAGTAACTTACCTATGGTCTTATAGCCATTCAATTTCACAGCTAGCATTTGAACTCAAATTTTTTGGCAAGTGCTCTAAATTGGGTGTCAGCAAACTATAGCCCACGGGCCAGATCCAGCCCACTGCCTGGTTTTGTACAGCCTACAAGCTAAAAATGGTTTTTACATTTTTAATTAGTTGCAAAAAGCAAAAGAAGAATAATATTTTGTGACATGTGAGACTTATATGAAATTCAAATTTCAGTATCCATAAAATTTTGTTGAAACACAGCTACACTCATTGGCTTAGGATTGTGATGGCTGCTTTCACACTACGGTTGGCAGAGTTGAATATTTGCAAGAGACTGTATGACCTGCAAAGCCTAAAATACTTACTGTCTGACTCTTTACAGAGAAAGTTGCCGATCCTTGATCTAAAACAATTCACTAGATTGCCTCATAGTATATTTTGTTTGCTAAAATAACACAAAGAGTGTGTGTTAATAGCAATAGTTGGATTTATGTACTACCTATCTTTTTAAACTGATAAGAACAGATACTACACTTGATCTTAGCCAAAAGGCCGAGAAGCGATACTACCTATCTTTTTAAAAATCTATTTTCATACTTATTATCTCCTGTGTCCTCACATCAACCCTGAAATAAAAGGAAGGTTAAGTTTGGTGCTTTCTATCTTACAGCTAGGAAATCTAATTGTTGGGAAATTGGGATGGGCTGTGACATTAAAGTTAGACTCTTTTGCCTGTACAGTGTCTCGTAATGTCCCGCACTCTGTTCTGAAATTTGCCCTCTAGCTCTGTCCTAGATGTACAGTTGCTCAGAGCTTGGGCTCAAGTGAGACAGTTGAGATAGATCGAAAGAGCAAGGTAACACACGCTCTTTCCTTAACCTTCAGCACCTCTGCAATAGTGTCTGAAGTTCTCTGTCTTGGCAAGGTCTGACTTATTCTGAGCACACTGCCAGTGAAGTGCTCCAGGAGGCTTGTATTTGATTTCAGATAAGTAAGCACTTACCATCGAAGGAGACGGGGGCATTTCTCATTTTCATTTCCATAAAGGATGCCATTGCATTGGGGGCTATGTGGGAAGTCTTTGACTTAACAGTAAATTTTGAATCCTTTTTATAGGTTTTCACTTGTCCATTATTCTGCCTTTGGAGCGTGAGGTTTCTACTTTTTTGCTATTCCTGATCTTTTCTGAGCTTAGGAATGCTGCTCTTAATAAGTAAATAAAGGAACTTCCCTGGTTACCTCGGCACTACCACCAAGCTAGTCAGGGCGAGTGAAGTCTCTTATGTGTCACCTCAAGGGATGTTTGTGTTGTCTATTGCTGTTTACTCATTGCACTCTCCTACCTCTAGGATATAGCAGTCTGAGGATTGAACTATAGGCCATGTTTCTTATACTACGGAGCTTGGTGGTTTCAGGAAAAAAAAAGTTATTCAGATTTCTAAAGTCTTAACCACTAGTGTCTTCTCTTTCAACTCCAGTAGTGAATTCTATTTTATTAGCAAAATTGATTATACCCAGATTTGGTCTGTTAAGGCCCACCAGAAACAAGATGGTACCTTAAGAGAGGTCAACTACGTTTCCACTGATAGCCAGCATTTTCTTAGCCACTGGCAGTGCTGAGGTCAGAGCAGTGTAGAAAAACATTTCTCTGTCCCAGGGGTCAGATGCCTCAGGGATGCTGAAATGCCTAAAGTGCTGGGTAACACAAGTGTATATATTTGTCAAAACCCAGTAAATGTGTACTGAAGATCTGTGCTTTTCACTATCTGTAAATTTTACTTCAAAAGAAAAATAATACTGTAAACAAGTATTGAACTCTTGCTAATAATGTGCGTGTGATGTGTTCGGGGGGAGATTATGAATGTCTGAAATGGGATGAATGAGTGAAGAGATGGACGTGTGATAAAATAAGTGTAGCCGGGGCGCCTGGGTAGCGCAGTCGTTAAAGCGTCTGCCTTTGGCTCAGGGTGTGATCCTGGCGTTCCGGGATCGAGTCCCACATCAGGCTCCTCCGCTGGGAGCCTGCTTCTTCCTCTCCCACTCCCCCTGCTATGTTCCCTCTCTCGCTGGCTGTCTCTCTGTCACATAAATAAATAAAATCTTTAAAAAAAAAAAAATAAGTGTAGCCAGTGTTAATGGTAGTCTACAAGTCGTGTAAAGGTAAATGGGTATTCACTGTGAAATTCTTTCAACCTTTATATGTTTGAACATTTTCATAATAACATATTTGGGGAAAATGCCTAAAAAGGATAGGCAGGTAATATAACTTAATAAAGCAGGCCAAGTATACAACAGTAGAGGATGGTGGAGCGTGGGGCATCAGGTATCACGCTCTGCCTAGAGAAGGCAACTGCCACTCAATGCTAATTGTTTACTTTGCAGTGCCAGATAGTCTAATTTTTTAAAAATCTCAAATGTGGAATTTTTTAACGTGAAAAATCTTTATTTTTAAAATGCCACATGGGCCAGGCAAAATGCTTTTAATTTACCGACATTTTTCTGTCCCAAAGATTTTAATTTTAAAGGAAAAATTGGAGGTGTCCGCTTGAATTGTAAAGTCACCATTGTTACCACTAACATGTGACTTTGAAGAGATCTCAGCAGTAGCGGAGACCTTCTGCCGTAACCTCAATTCCCCCGTCCTGTGGGCGCCGTACAATAATGCTTTGCCAGGGCCATGCCGCTGTATTCATGACACTGACCCAACCAGGACTTTGCTCTGGGGCTGGGAACAGCTGTGAGATTGTGCTGGTTGGCATCGATTTCCCTGGGCTCACTTTAGGATTATTTAATAGGGAAAGGGCAGCAAGTAGTACATGCTAGCTTGCTGCTCAGATGTAGTTCCTGGATATAAGTCACTTAGGCTTTAACAGAAATTAGCACTAGGTGGGAATCAGCAACAGAAAAGACTTCTAAGACTTCCTTATATTCTCTGTTCTGGCTACGTGGTGTTGCAGTCTACGCAGGGTCCTAAGCTCTTAACAGTCTCTGTGTTACCCTTTTTCACTGTGGGCGTTCTAATCAGCTATGCTGTCCCTTCTACCTCAGGGATGCTTCTCAAATCCATCCCCTCCTCCATGTCTCCACTGCCAGTATCTTACTTCAAGACCTCATCCTTTCTAGCCTTGATCGTAATTTTCTCAATGGTTGTCTTCGTTGTGAATTTTTCCTGCCAGCAGTTCAGTCTTCATATTCCCACTACAGTTAACCATTCTTAAGATACAATTCTGGTACTATCACTCCCTGGTTTAAAAGGCTCAGTACCTCCATGTTGCCTTTAGGATAAAGATTAAACTCTTTATCACGAGATACAGGGACCTTCATTGCTGCCTGTCCGCCTGTCCTACCAGCCTCTCTTCCTTCCATTTCCCATTAACCTGTAGGGTAAAATTCAAATTCCTTAGTATGGCGAATGAAGCCCGGTTCAGATTTTCATGTGTGCCCCCACCCCCATCTGAGTACAAAGATGCCAAACTTCTCACCATTCTAAAAGACTTTCTTTTTTTTTCCTTTTCTCCAGACCTTTGTATTACTGTTCCCTTTGCTTCTGATGTTCTTCATCCCTGCTTTTTATTTTATTTTATGTTATTTTATTTTCATCCCTGCTTTTTAAACTGGCTAACTCCTTCTCCTTTATAACTCAGGTGAGTAATATCCATTCTGCGAAGTGTTCCCTGTTACCCCCAAAGTTAGTGACTTCTTATTCTGTATTATAATTCATTTTATATTAGAGTATGATTTCTGTTGCATGTATCATCTACATATCTCTTTCTACGACTAAACGGTAAAGTCTTATTCATTTTTGATTCCTGCATCTCCCCCTAAGGATTATGTCTGGCAGAGTATAGGCCTCAGTAAATGTTTGTTACATGAATAAATGGAAAGGCACTTTACAGTCAAGGAACGTATTACTAAGATAAATTCTTAACCTGTTCTTTGGTAATGTGAGTCAGTGTTAGATCCGGAACTTAAATCTGTGTTCTCAGATTTTCTGTCTGTGCTAACAATAGACTTGTTGGACCCCTCTGTAGCCAGGGACTCTGTTATGGCAAAACGTAGCATGCAGCCCCTGAACTTCCTTTGCCAGCTGTAAGAGAGTCATTCTTCCACTCCTGGTTCATTGTCTTCCCTTTCCTCTCTCCGATACTTCTAATTTACTTCCTTCTCTTGTTAATAGAACCTGACTGTGGTCTGTTGGCATCTATTAGAACTTACGGAGAGTTAATGCTATATTTATGTTTATTTTAAGTATATATTTTTTGCCCTTTCTGGTGGTGAAAGGAGTGTTCTTGCTAACTCTTAGAGACGAGGGTGGTGGTGGGGGGAAGCAGTAGTAGTAATAATAATACTAGCAGCAGCTAACATGTGGCATTTAACTATATGCTGGTCTCTAAATATTTTTATGTACATTAGCTCATCTGTAACCCCATTAAGTAGGTACCATAGTTGGTATGATAATTTTATAGATGAGGAAACTGAAACATACAGAGATAACTTGTTTTAAGAATACAAAATTTAGTAGACCTGGGATTTGAACCCAGGAAGTCTTATTCCATAGTCTGTACCCTTAACTAGTACACTGTTCTTAGTGGGGGTGCTTTCTTTAGTATTTTCTACCAGAGGACCCTACATGTGGGGAGACATGCCAATAAGTGATATGGACTTACATGTGACTAGCTTTGCCCATGTAAAACTCTTGATGAAAATGTGCAGGGAAGAGAGTAACCTCTTGTTTTAATATCTCCTTTTAGGGATAAAATTTGCTGTACTGATTTATACTTTCTGAGAATTCAGTCTTCCTTTAATTTCTTGGTGGCTTTTACTCTTTACCCAACTCAGATCCCAGAATTGCCTTCCTTCTTTTCACAAGGCTTACTTGACAGCTATGGATCATTGCCCATGCCATAGCTTTCAGGCCGTACTCTTGTGGCTTATGAAACACTTGTTTATGGGCACGGAGTGATCTGGAGTTAAATAGAAAAATCCCTCTCCCTGGGACAGCAATTTACTCTACATGCCAAGTTGGCAGCAGATTAGACCTTTGGGGGGCTGTGGTTAAGACAGGTAGCCAAGATATGAGGGAGGTTTCTAATCCAGACTCATGCTAATAAACAGAGTGGTAACCAAAGCAGTTTAATGGGATCTTTGTGTTTTGCATGTAGTCTAGCCAGGAGTGACCAACTCAAAATCAACCAATTGGCCACATTCCTCATATGAAATTATTGGAGAGTTAGACTAATATCAGTTTACCCTATATATGCTAAAGCAAAGTTATTTTTAGGAAGATAGTATCAGGTATTAAAAATGTTCCATGAGCCAAGTGGTATCTGGAGACTGGCCCATGAACTCTATTTTGGATACCTCTAAATTGGTAGGTACAAAACATTCAGGTGCTTCTGCAACTGAATATGTGACCTTAAATAAGTCATTCAACTTCCCTGGGACTAGTTTCTCCATTTGTAACATGAAAAGTCCTAGTGTTTATTGCTCTAGCTACCATGTTCTTTCCTTCTTTTACATCTTTGTGTAACATGCTTTTTCCAAGGAACCTCTTTTGATCAAGTCTGTAAAGATGAATCATCCCATTACTTAGTGTGCCTCAGCTCTTATGTGCAGAGTTTGTAAGAAAAGAACTTCAACAAGGGCTTTCTTATTTCTATACAAGTGTCCAAGTGACTCAGCTGTGCACACTCTTTTGATCTGAGAGAAACTCAATGCTTGGGATTTTTACCATAGTTACTAGGCCTCATTTATTGTTCCTCAAAATCAGGATTATCAGTGGATCATGAAACAGAGATTTGGACACTAGAACTATAAAAGTTCTGTTTGAAGAATAACCCTGGGCTTTAAAAAGATGGGCCCTTTATTCTTTCTTCTTCTCAACTTTCTAAAAACGTGCCTTGATCTGACATGAGGTAGGTCAAATGTGTATAGCCTTGTATGGTACAAAAGTTGACAAAGTAATACCTCTAAGACAACTTAATGGGCTTTTCTTCATTTAAGTGGATAAGTGCATGGGGAATGGAGAAGGTTAAAGGAAACATTATTTGAAGGGTAAGGGCTTGGGGCATTTAGAGGAGGCCTTAGGAGAATCCAGAATGAACATATTTTTGGTATCTAAATATTGTCAACCCTTAGGCAGTATAATACTTGCTCTTAACTGAAGGAAGGTGTTTTCTGGTCCCAGATTGTAAACGTTTATAGTCTTGCGGGTAATATGCCAGTTTACTGAGAACAAAATCTTAGTCAGTGTGATACTCCATGGAAAATTCTTTACTTCTGCTGTTTCTCTTGGCTATCTCTCCCGAAAGGCTACAACAAATCAGTGTCCAGAGCCTGTCTGACCACTGAGTACATAATCAGATATAGTTCTCGCCATCTGGGAGCCAAACTGTCTATGCCGTGGGGTTGTGAGTCTCTCACACAGGGCTGACAGTTGCTGGAGTCACCTGTCCTGTTGGAGCAGAATGCTCTTATGATTTTCACTTGCATAGTAGTTATACTATATCATGATTGGAATAGAGAGACAGGTACTAGGAAGGAGTGACTCAAGTGTTGGATCAGTCAATCTTAACTACTAATATGTTAAAGCCTTCTCGTGTGATGATGTGCTGATGGTTGAGATTTCCAAATTTACTGACTCCTTTATCACCTTTAATTTGCTGGTATAAATTCTTGTTCTGTGCTGCGAGTACCTCATTGGAGCAGGGGGACTTCGAGCTTTGAAATGTTGGGTTTCACAGCAAACTCCTCAGTCAGTCCTGCCACCCTCGTTTCAGTTTCAGTCCTCAGCCAGAGTACTTCCAGCAAAATACCTAGTGTGAGAACCATGGGCAGGTCTTCAAGGCCTTTGCTATTAGGGCTAACAATTGGAAAAAAAACCTTGGAAAACTTTCTGTTAAATGTAGTTGTCTTTTAAAAAGTGGTCTAATTAATGTTTTGACCATTTTTCATCTGGCAAAGAAAGGGTGACTCACTGCTGTGATTTTCATTAATACCAAGGAATAAGAATGTGGCAAATTCTTCAGGTTCTGATTTCCTCTTCTCTGCCAGTTGTGTTTTCTATGGCTTTAGTAACAAATTACCACAAATGGTGGCTTAAAACAATAGAAATGTATTATTACACAAGCTAGAATGTATTATCTGGAGGCTGGAAGCCTGAAACCCAGGTGTTGATAAGGCCACACTCCTGTAGGCTGTAGGGAATATTTGTTCTTTGCCTATTCTAGCTTCTGGTGACTGTCAGCATTCCTTGACTTGTGGCTGTATCACCTCAATCTGCCTCTGTGGTCACATTGCCTCCTCCTCTTCAGTTTGTTTCAGATCTTCCCCCTGCGCCTCTCCCTCTCTCTCTCTTTCTCTCTCTCTCTCTCTCTCATTTTTAAAGATTTATTTATTTGTTTTTAGAAAAGAGGGAGTGTGAACAGGGGGAGGGGCAAAGGGAAAGGGAGAGAATCCTTAAGCAGACTCCACACTGAGCGTGGAGCCCAACACGGGGCTCAGTCCCACAACCCTGAGATCACAACCTGAGCCAAAACCGAGAGTCAGATACTTAACCAGCAACACCACCCAGGCGTCCCCTGTCTGCCTCTTATAAGGGCACTTGTCATTGGAGTTAGGACTCACTTCGATAATTCAAGATGATCTTGTCATCTCAACATCCTTAATTATATCTGCAGAGACTCCTCTTCCAGGTAAGGTACATTCACAGGTTTCAGGGACTAGGACATGGACATATCTTTTTTGGGGACCACCATTCAACACACTACAACACTGAAAAGAAGACACATGGACAATACAAAATGGATAGGAGGCAGCAACATACAACATCCTTGACCTGGCCCTAGTCTGTACATGGATGTGCTGTGTCGTTTTGGTGGAATCACCTTGGGCAGCCTAGAGAGAAGTCTTCGGGTGATTCCAGATATCTGAGAATCAACTGAATGTACAGAAAATGTGACTTTCATGCATTTGGGCATTTATTCTTCCACCTAACAAATATCTGTTGAGGGCCTCTTATGTGCCAACTGCTGCTGTAGGTGTTTGGGACACATCAGTGAACAAGTAGCCTTTGTGGAATTTATATTCTAGCTTTGCTAGGAATGACTTGAGATGTTCATATAGGTGATTCAGGAATGTGGTGTTTAGGCCGACCTCGTGGTGCAACGGTAGCGCGTTTGACTCCGGGAATGTGGTGTTTGGCTCATTAATGTTTATGTGAAAGAAATTATGCTCTTTGCTGTTATCTCCAAGTATTTAGGGTTTCCAGCATAATGTTGAAATTATATAATTTGGGGGATTATTTAAATTTTGAATTATATACCTTATATTTAAATTATTATTATTATTGAATTATAGAAATTTTGGGAGGCTAAAGGACAAAACAGTGAAATGTATGGAATGGGGATATATTACAAACATCATCGTCTCCCAGCATGTTTGTCAGCATGATTTGTTGACATCAAGGCAAGTGTGAGCTGAAAAATCCAAACACACAGGTGGTATGCTGCCTAAAGCCCAGCTTCTAGGTGTCATCTGCCCTGGCATCTGGAGCTGGGTTTTGTGGGGAAGAGAGTTGTGCTGGGGCAAAGGCAGGTAGTTTTCGCAGTATTCTGAGACACGAGAGCAAGGTCAGCTCTTGGAGCCAGCGGCACTTGGTGGTGGTGACAGTTGCAGGCTATTTTGGGAATGGAGGAGGCTTTGTTTTGTAAGGCTTTCTCTGCACTCCCAGATTTAACTCTGGCACTGATCAACCATCAGCCACTTTTGTCTTTGATATGGGGAGAGCAATATTAGGTACAGTACAGACATCATAGTGCTCTTTTATCATTTTATTGGTAAAATCAAGTCTTTTTCCTTGGAGATAGCCTATCATTGCCAAAGAAATGTGACATACTGATTTTAGGAAGCTTTAAATTATTATCTGGCAGTTTTTCTAATATCTCTCTGGACCAATCATTAAATAATATCTCCTTTTGTTAAGGAGCATAGGAGAACATGTTATTTTGGTAATGTTCTGTGTATCCTCAGGAATGAAAAATAGAAGGAAATGAACATAAGCCACAGCAGACGGAATAGGGTTAAATGCAAAGAATATTCCCGGTGATGTCATGAGTAACATCAGAAACTTCTGTAGTGTCCTTTGCCTATTCAAGGAAAGGAAAGACTCGTCTATCTGGAAGGTTCATTACAGCTGTCTGGAGAAGCCTCATGTCGGAGTCTACCCCCTGGACAAGGTTTTATAGATGGACGAACCCGCTCAGCCACCACGCTTCGGTCGTGAATGAGTCAGCAGCACAGCTGCGCATGGAGTGGGCAGAAGGGCATCTAAATTTAGTCGTTATTCACTTGAGAAGGTTTTCAGTGACTCTTTGTCTCTCCTTCATGGCTTTAGTCATATTCCTTCTTCTGGAGACAGAAACAAAAAGAATGGAGGATGGTCACTCCAAGATATTTCATGAGCACAACTCTGTTGATTGTCTCTGAGGATGTCTCTTTCAGCTTAACCATGGTACTTACTATTTTATTCACATAGCTCCTGAATTTAGGAACTACAGAATCCCGCACACTAGAGAGGAATTTTTTTGAAGTCAGACTTAATAAACAAGCTCTACAATCTTGATAGTTCAAAAAAATTTTTTACCAAACTGCATTCCTCCTGTAAGATCCTGGAGGTGGGGGAGGGCAGTGATGGGTGAAGAGTTAGTACAATTTGTGCTTTTTCCTGGGGAAGTTGCTATTTGTTAAACTGGTGGCTTTAAAACAAACACAATGCCAGGGTTTAGCTCCTTTAATCCTCACAAAATCCTATGAGGTAGGTGGTATTCTCCCGCTATATATGAGTGTACTGAGGGGTGCCTGGGTGGCTCAGTTGGTTAAGTGTCTGCCTTCAGTTCAGGTCATGATTCTGGAGTCCTGGGATCAAACCCACCTTGGGCTCCCTGCTCATCGGGGAGTCTGCTCCTCCCTCTCCCTCTGCCTCTCCCCCTGGCTTGTGCACTCTCTCTCTCTCTCTCAATTAAATAAATAAAATCTTAAAAAAAAAAAAAAAAAAGACAAGTACACTGATCCTCAGGTTACATACTTCACTCCAGGTTATACATATTGGCAGAGCTGGTATGCAACCCGGGTCTGTCTGACTTCAAAGCTGATGTTTTTAACAATATAGTGTCCTTCACTTTGTGAAGGGTATGGAGAATAATTTAACTGTTGACCTACTTTATTTTCTTTGAGATGATTCTTTGGAGACTGATGATCTGCCAAAGCACATTGCAGATTTTTGTTGTTGTCGTCTCAAACATCCTCACAATGTCTAAAAATACTAAAAATACTGTATCAAGAATTTGAGATTCATAGACAAAAATATCACAAAACTGAAAAGGAAGAGAACTGAAGTGGTGATAGGGTGAAGGAGATTAAGAAAAGGAAGGGAGAGAAGAGGGATGGAAAGAGAAATTTTCTCCTGTTTGATACCTGGACTCACTGGGCTTATTTTAGGCCCTCTGGGATTTGACTGCTGTCATCTTCAAAGGACAAACAATGATCTTGAAAATGTTGGCTTCCAAAATCTGCCTGGTGGTGGTGTGGCCATTGGAGCTAAGTTTTTAGACTGTTGAGCCAAAGAAATTTTGCAACTGAGCAGGAAGCAGTTGACCCAGCTGCTTAACACAGGTTAAGATGGCACATTTGATCTTCATGGTACAGGAGTTTATTTATTACATGGGCAAAGCACTTTCTTCTTCTTAGACTTTAGTCCTTTTTGAAAAGTATTCCCTTCCATCCTTTCACTTAAAAGTCTTTATTAACAGTTTTTAGCAAGGTACTCTGCAATGAGTTGGCCAAATCTTACCCTATGGGGATTGCAGACTGGCAGACATGGAATATATCTGAAATTTAGTAATAATAATAGTTATGAAATATTTCACATGGTAAAGAAGTAAAGAGTAAATGAGGAATGCTTGTCGAAATTGATAAACCTAAGGGAACATCGTAGAAGAAATGTAATTTTTGGAGCTGCCTGTTGAAAGAGAGACCATTATGAATTTTGGCTGTAAGAGTCATCTGGCTTCCAAAGGTCAGGTTAAAGGAATATATTATATTGCATCAAATCTTATCTAGGCTGATATGTTAGCTAATCTCAGTAAATGTAAAAAGAGTATCAAATGGTTTGGGGAAAATGAACAGAGATGCTTTTTGTAACCAGGGTTACCTAATTAAATTTTCATCCAAATTGAATCTGTCTTTGTTCATGCATGCCCCTGCTTCTAGGCAGGATTGACCTGAGGTTTATCTCTGGAAGAAGTTCCTGTAAGTTCTCTGAGTAGGATATGTACTACTTAAGCCCCATATATATATAAATTTGGAAAAGGAAAGAGTATTTTGATAGCTTGTACAGACAATGGTGGATACTCATGTCAGGGTTTTTTTTCTTACTTTGTGACATCAAAATTGAGTGGTCTAACTTATACTTTGAATGAATCTTTTACCCATGCATGATTATCTAATACCATGTATTTCATTAGTACTTGGAAAATAAGGGTTCATTGAGTTATGCAGATTTTCCAAATGTTTATGCGTTTACTTATACATTTGTGGATAGTCCCACTGATCTCGTCAAAAGAGTGTTAGGAAGCTGTCCAGTGTTCATGGTAGTGGTGTGTTTCCCAAAATTCCGAGTTCTTTTGGATGGTCAAATTTTATCACTGGCAGCAAATGCTAGTTATTTTCTTTGAAGTGAACAAGGCTCACCTCCTTCATTTTCAAGTCTTAAACCATAATTGGCATGTCACTTGTTCTTTTGAGTAAAAATAGCATTCCGTGAAAAAGTGACTAGTTCATCTCACAATAGATACACAAGTGCTTTTTTCTTGGAAATAACCATCATACTTTGGGATGCAGCAGAAGTGCTTAATGTATACCTCCTATGAGATTTAATAAAATTAATAACATTTACTACTTCATCAAGGCCATTCTTTTTTATTTTTTTTTAAGATTTTTTTGGGACACCTGGGTGGCTCAGTCACTTAAGCATCTGCCTTGGGCCCAGGTCATGATCCCAGGGTCCTGGGATCGAGTTCTGCATCAGACTCCTTGCTCAGCAGGAGCCTGCTTCTCCCTCTGCCTGTATTTCCCCTGCTTGTACTCACTCGCGCACCCTCTCTCTCCTCAGAGGGAGAGGGAGAAGCAGACTCCCCTCTGAGCAGGGAGCCCCATGTGAGGCTCCATCCCAGGACCGTGAGATCATGACCTGAGTTGAAGGCAGATGCTTAACCAACTGAGCCACCCAGGCACCCTCATCAAGATCATTCTTAAATGAAGCTGTTTTGTTTTGTTTTAAACCGAGAGTGTGTGGTAGGGAAGAAAACAGTGAGTACTAGTATCCTTTGATGCTACTGCCTTAATTCATATAAAGGCATCAGTAGTTTTACCCATAATACCTTTTGTATCCTTAGTGCAAATGTCAACACAGTGAAAAGGGCCAATAATGTCTTAATATTGTTATAGAAAATCATTTTGATCTGATAATAGCTTCTCAGCTAAAGGTTTTTTTTTTTAAGATTTTTTTATTTATTAATTTGACAGCACGAGATAGCCAGTGAGAGGGAACACAAGCACGGGGAGTGGGGGAGGAAGAAGCAGGCTCCCAGCAGAGGAGCCTGATGTGGGGCTCGATCCCAGAACGCTGGGATCACGCCCTGAGCTGAAGGCAGAGGCTTAACGACTGAGCCACGCAGGAGCCCCTCAGCTAAAGTTTTAACTCCCACCACACACACACCTCCAGCCTCCAAAGGGGGGATTTAAAGACAAGTTTTTTAAAAAAGGAGTCTCATTTGTTTCTAGGTCCTGAATTATTCCAACTGTTTTAGAACCATCAAAGCCTTGATAATGACTGCCTTTATCAATGTGGGCATTTTACTTCCTTTTTATTCTGTAGATAGCTTAAGACAGCCTATTGGTCTGAAGATCTCATTGCTATTTGTTACTGTTTCTTCTAGGCTTATGGGAGGCCTAAAATTTCTATTCAAAGAGCTCCTCTGCTTTCTCCTAACTTGCTGTGAGAGGGGCAGCTAAAGATCCCTAACCATTCATAACTACAAACGTACTTTGCCATATGGTTTGGAGCCATTCAAAAAATACATGAAAAGAAAGTACATTTCTTAGGTTTGAAGTGATCACCTCATCCTTTCTCACCAAAGCAGGGATTGTTTGAATCTTACACTGTAGCTTCCCACTGAGAAAATTGCATTTGATTCTGTGTGACTGTTTTCTCTTGAAATTCGTAAGCGAATTAGTGGTTTCTAGCAGGTCCTTTTTTATGTTATGATGATGAAACAGCTCACCATTTATAGTACTTTAGAAATCATTTTCACAATTAAGCCTAATAGTACTATAAATAAAATTAAGTGTCATTATACCTATTTCACAGCTGAGGTTTTTTTTTTTTAAAGACTTATTTATTTATTAGAGGTACAAGAGTGAGGGGAGAGGAAAAGAGAGACTCTCCAGCAGACTCCCCACTGAGCTCAGAGCCTGATGTGGGGTTCGGTCCCATGACCCCAAGAACTGTGACCTGAGCCAAAACCAAGAGTTGGACACTCAACCAACTGAGCCACCCAGGCACCCCCCACAGCTGAGATATTGAGGCATGCAGACACTTCTGGGGTTTGCATAAAATCACAAAGCTTAGAAGTCATCCTCTGGACACTTTTATCGGTATGCAAGAAATAGAAATTAATATATCATTACAACTGTTGTATTGTCAATGCCCAGAGCAGTGTCTGGCACACAGTAGAACTCAATAAGTACTTGTTGAGTGAATGAATGGACTTTTCTTTTTAGGCCTGTATTGATGAAAATTTGGACATGGTGAAGTTTCTGGTGGAGAACAGAGCCAATGTAAACCAGCAGGACAACGAGGGCTGGACACCCCTTCATGCAGCAGCTTCCTGTGGCTATCTCAACATAGCAGAGTGAGTCTCTGTATGAGTTTGGATTATTTGTAGGAATAGCCTTCATTTCTCTTCTGCTTTTAAAAATTTGAATTCATAAATAGTTATAATTTCTGTTACAAATTATAAAAGCAGTAGGTTGAATCATTTTTAAGGAATAATTGATACTGTGTTTTTATATAAACCCATAATTTGTTTGGTTTTTTAAAGGATTTATTTATTTATGTTAGAGAGAAAGAAAGACCACGCCAGTCAGGGGAGGGACAGAGAGAGAATCTTCAGGCAGACTCCCTGCTGAGCACAGAGCCTAAGCCGGGGCTCAGTCTCATAACCCATGAGATCATGACCTGAGCTGAAACCAAGAGTCAGCTGCTTAACCACCTGAGCCCCAAATCCACAGTTTTTTAGTTGAAAATTTTTGTTTGCTTCTATTCTCAGGTAGTTCATATTTGTTGGGATATTTAGAGGCGGCTCCTGTTGCACTCTCTGGGTCACTTTTTGAGCAATTATAACAATATGTGGGCAGGCCTAGAGATTTTTTTCTGGACTTCTTTGTAAACTTGTTTTATTGTTTAAGAAAAAAAATCAGTGCTTAGTACAAACGAAGATGGAGAATGCCTGGCATACTGATCACAATACCCGCATAGTTAATGGCAGAAGAATGAGCCTAAACATGGAACAAAGGAAGGGATTGGCACGTATTCTCCACAGTAGTTGAATGGGTAGGTTTATTAAGACAAATAAGTAGCTCCTGACCTCCGTGACAACTAGTTGCCCCTGCCTTGGGCAGAAGAATCCTGACCACATAATGTCTGGTATATTAGAGGTACTAAATGTTGAATGAAGGAATGAAGGTTATGTTTATTTTTATATTACTTATTTATTTAAAAAATTTAATTAATTTGTTTTTTAAAGATTTCACTTATTTTGAGACAGAGAGAGTACACATGCAAGCAGGAGGAAGGGCAGAGGCGGAGGGAGAGAGAGAATTTCAAGCAGCCTCCATACTCAGCATAGAGCCCGATGCGGGGCTCGATCTCATGACCCCGAGATCATGACCTGAGCAGAAATCAGGAGTCAGACACTTAACCAACTGAGCCACCCAAGCGCCTCTAAAGGGTTTTTTTTTAAAATAGGAAAGAGACTTTAGCAGTCGAAACATCTTTAAAATGAGACAATTGAGTATATTCTAGATGAGAGTAGATTTAGGTTGATAAGGTAAATTCACTAAATAAAATCATGATATTCTGTGAACCTTTGAAAATCAAATGCTTGTTTTAAGGCCCTTTTCCATATAATTAGAGCTCTTATCCAGCAAACAGCAGGGAGGATTATGTTGGCAGCTATGTGGAGGCCTGGGAATGGCTTCCCACACAATCTGATTTGCCCAGGTTTCCTGGGGGAGAGCCTGTGTCTCTGTTTTGCTTTGGAGCCAGGGATGCTCAGTGGGAGAAGTTAAACAAAGGGAGAGTCAGAGCCAGAGAAACACTAGGCAGCCCCGCTGGTGTTTGACTGGGCTGCTTGTTCTAAAAAGTGGACGACGGCATTGGCCCCAGAGCCAACAGAAACGAACAATGCAGTTTTCTTTAGTCTCAGCTCTTCACCCTGTTCTAATTTAGTAAAAATCAGTCACCTCTTCATCCCTTAGGCTGCCCTCTTTTCAGAGTCTCATAGGAAAGGCTCTGATTCTCAGCCTTACCACTAAGGCCAGTATTCTGATGTCTAAGGCTTACGGTGGCTTCCTCATAGATTTTGATTTTTACTTTAAAAATGTATCTAAGAAACAGTTATAGAACATGTTAGTACCTCATTTTTTATATTTCATTATTTGTTCAGGTGGCTTGTTTGTGATTTTTGAGTTAACAAATCTTATTACATTCAAGAATTTCACTTTTTTCCATTGGAAGGTAATAAGCAAAGCTCATGCTTGGAATTAGGATCACTTGTGTTGGCATTGTCCATGGAGTCTCCTTTTCCCCCCCCTCTTTTTGTGAAGCTGAGTAGAGAGAAGGATTGTAAATGCTTTTTTACAGTGATTTCTTTAATTCATCTTTCTGGATGAACACAATTCCTTTGGAAATAAGTTTAAAATTTAACAATCTCCTGCCCAAATAAATATTACCTTGAGTGAAAGGAATCTATAAGAGTTACTATTTCCTCATATAAATTATTACTCATTAGACATATGAAAGTCTGACCAGGACAGTGACCATCTAGACTAGAATCTAATGCATAGGTGGAGTGGTGGTAGGGATGGCCTTCTTTAATTTATCTTTCATTATGCATATCAGTATTAGATAGGTTTTGACTTTGTCATTATTTACTTATTTGCAATATGTAGCATTATTTTCTGTACAATGGAAAAGAACCCCAGTGTTTATGTTTCTCATTTTGGTTGCTTTACCTTAGGTCCTATGAACAATGTTTTAGATAAGATTAGCCCTCGGTCATTTTGTCTTTTTTTTAATCTTAAATTTTATACTCTTATGCTCCGAATCATAGGAATTCTAAACTTCAAGGGCGTGGAAACAAACAAAAGGCAAACTAGCTTTCTAGGAAGAATCTAAGGGCTGCCTGGGTGGCTCAGTTGGTTAAGCGTCTGCCTTCAGCTTAGGTCATGATCCTGGGGTCCTGGGATGGAGCCCTGTGAAAGGCTCCCTGCTCAGCAGGAAGTCTGCTTCTCCCTCTCCCTCTGCCCACCCCCCACACTCATGCTCTCTCTCTCTCAAATAAATAAATAAAATCTTAGAAGAGAGAATCGAAGTGCATTCTATTTCATGTTCCATTACCTTTTTGTCTCATAGTTGAACTCAGTATGATATACTTTTAAAAAGAGGTTTAGAGGCTATTATTTTTCTCATTTTAATATGAGTTCAGGCTTATTGTTAGTTAGCTGGATGTTTTATATTTTTATTACCAATAAGTGTTTAACTTAGAAGCAGCAGACTGACCCAAGGGTGCAGCATTTAGTTTGACTTTATAGTTTATTGGGATGCTAATTTATTCTGGGTTTTAAAACACATTAAATTTTCTTTCTTCCTCCTTTAGATTGTAGTAAAAATACCTTGTATCTGTCATGAATTAGGAAGAATAGAAGGTCTTTATTTTCTGGGGACCTATTTATTGAACTAATCGGTATTTCTGAGCCTCTGGGTAACTATAAGGATTCTCAGGAGTTAAGTAAATATTACTTTATAGATTGATTTTATTCTTGTTCAGGTAAAAGTGGGAAACTAAACAGGTGTTTATTTCTTTTTTTCCTAAAAATGGTCTAGAAAGATAAGCTTGCTTAACAGTAATCTCTGATTCATGGTGAGCCAGATTGCTTTCTAGAAATGAGTCTTCTTGATCATGAGCATAGGAACATGTCAGAAAAGGGAAAAGCAGGGGCCTGTATACCCAAGTGACATTGTGCCTGATGCAGTAAGGGATGGAACAGATGTCAGAGCAGAGTGGTTAAGATGTTTCATTTATTTCAGGTAATGTAGTGCCGAGAGGAAAGAGATGATGTCAGAATGTCATAGCAGTGATAACACTGAGGAAGACACAGTTCTTGCCCTCAAGTAGCTTTCAGCCCAACTGGGCAATTTTATCAATAGTGTCTTAGCAGAGGTCCAGAATTAGTGCTGGGGAGGCCTATTGGGGGGGAGGGAGGAATTAAAGGAAGGAGACAGAAAATTCAGTTGGTGAGAACGGGCGAAGGCTGCACGAAGGCAAAAGCATTTTAACTGGATTGAAATATGGAGTTTCTAGAAGGGAAAGGATAAGGGGAGGGTGTTTCATCCAGTTGGAGGAAACTACTTGAGCTGTGGAAGAGAGCTGAGTGAGAGTGGGGTGTATTTGGGAACATTAAGTAATTCAGTTTGATTAGAGTATAGGGTACAGTTCAATCCAAAAAGCATTTATTGAGTGCTTACTATGTAGATTATTTCCATTTTGATTTTTCAGGGTGGGGGAGGTGTAATTGAATGTTTCTTTGGCCTGAAGTTGAGGAACCAGAAGAGAGAAGCTATTGAATATGTGGAAATGAAGGAGTAATTGACGTACAGAGGACTGATACTTGATGGAATGAAAAAAGCAGATACAGGGAATTGAAAAAAAAAAAGTCTCTTCTTTGAGACTGTGAGGACAGGAGAAAGAGCTGAAAATTAGAGGAATTGTGAATGCTTTTGCACTCTATATATGTGCAATTGATCCAGAAATTCACAACATTTATTGAAGCTCATTTATACCAGCAAAAACATGATTTTAATATAGTCTTTGTTGATTCTTTCTCTTTTGCCAACTCTTTGAATACAGTGACCAAATCTTGACTATCTTTTGAATATCTGCGATATAAAATGTGGTACCTTAAACATAGTAGGGGACCGATAAATGCTCGCCAACTTGTTGAAACTGATTTAAATAGTTTTTCTTTCCCCCTTTAAATACTCTGAGTATTCATTAGAGTTCCCAGCATTACTGGGATTCTCACTGGCCAAAAGCAACTTGATCCAGTGAACAGATGAACCAGAATTGAAGATGGGAGGATGGGGCCACCTCCTCTGTCATTTGCCAATTCTTTGATTTTAGGAGAATAACATGTATGGGCCTCAGTTTCTTGTGGAGGTGGACTGCCCATATTGTCTACTTCTTAAAATTGCCTGACTCATTATATAATTTTATGTGAAAGCTCTTTAAAGATCAAAAAGGATCCATTTAAGGTATTAAAATGATCAGACCTTTCTTCTTCAGGATTGAATATTGTATTTCAATATAAAATCTAACTACTTATTTAACTACTTATTTAACTACTTATTTCTTTAGTAATTTAGTTTCCTTGTAGAGTGTAGAAGGTTTTTTTGTAGAAGTCTCATTGAAGGGAGAATTTTGTGGAGGCATAATTTAGGTAGATTCATGCACATTTTATTTCATTATTTTTCTGTTTTCATACCCAGCACTACTTAATATACTCTAATGTGGCACTGAGAAAGTTTTTGCGAGAATCACTTCCTTACATATCTTCTGAGGGTTCTAAATGCCAATATTACAAGTGTATAAATCCTTTTGGGAATCTGTGTTTGGACCTCAGGGATGGTGGGTGAGTTTTTATGACTGCGTGTCTTCCTTATGGTATTTAGAAAATCTCTTGCTATCCAGTGGGAGTGAGAGGGTGGAAGTTAGGAATATGAGTGTGAAAGAAATCCTGTTTGTTGGTATTGCTCGTCGTGAAATAGAGAAGCTTCCAGTCCTAATTACTGAAGGCTAATGGAGTTAGAAATTAATAACGGAACATGTTATCTGGGACCCTATTTAAAACCCCCAAACAGTGGCCTTGATCTGCATTGAAGACATCTGCACGAGTATAAATTAATATTAGACTGACAGAGATAATGTAGATCCTGGATCTTGTCTACACAGGTATTTCATTAACCATGGAGCCAGTGTGGGTATTGTGAATAGTGAAGGTGAAGTCCCCTCTGACCTTGCAGAAGAGCCTGCCATGAAGGATCTTCTTCTGGAGCAAGTAAAGAAGCAAGGTAACCTAAGCGATTGCAGGGTGCCAAGAGAGACTCTCAAACATTGCCACTTAGAAAATAATCCATTTGCTGTATAGAGCTTTTCATTATCATATGATAGGAGAGAATTAGATCTGTCTCCACAGCATTAGTCATCAATCACCAACATCATGTATCCTCTTAATAACTCACACAATAATAGGCCAAATGTCAAAAGGATGACCAGCCATTCCTTGTTTTTGCCATATCCGAGGATGTATACCCATTGTATAGTTGGGAGTGACCTGAGTGACCTTTGATAATATGAATTAGACTGATGAGGAGCGTGAAGTTTCTCACTGTGTGTACATGGTATTGGATTTTGCTACACGTTATAAAGTCTAAAGAAAGGATGATATACAGTATAAATTTGAGTATTGGTCAAATTCTGTTGATGACCTTGCATCTTTTCTCTTGGTGAGAGCTGAAAGTGGTGCTGGTAAAAGTATTTATTATAACCTCTGAAATGATCCTTAACCATACTGACCATGAAAATTATTCTGTAGTTTGTTATTTAGAAGAATAAATTCTACAAATACCAATTTTAATTTTTAGAGGAATCCATATCAGAGAATAAGTCAGGATTCTCCTGAAGTCTCTGGGTTCTTTTAATTAAAAAATATTGCAAACAGTCAGATGGCAGGGAGGACAGTTTTAGGAAGTTTGCTAGAACCATCAAAAAACTTTGTGGACATGATTTGTAGTGATGTTTAGTCTTTCTGTTAAACTAGCTTACCCACAATCTGCACTTCATTCCAAAAGATTAAGCTCCAGTGGCCTTTCCTGATATGATCCTTTAGAACTGGCAGGCCAATCCTGGCCACGTCTGTTTGTTCACATATTACCGGAAGCTGCATTTGCACTACTGCAGCAGAGTTGAACAAACCGAATGGCCCACAAAGCGGAAAATATTTAATATCTGGCTTTTTTTGGAAAGTATGCCAATGCCTTAAAATAATGATGTCCTAGGGCAGTAAATACTTGTTTTTACTGCCTTCCCTTTTATAATTTTTGTGCCCTTTGAATTAAAGAACTTTATACTTAGTTTACCATTCACTCCCACTCAGCCTCATGCTGAGATTGACATCACAATTTCCAAAATCTTTTTTTTTAAACAAACAGGTTTTTAAAATAGCTTTGATTTAAGAAACCAACTTTTCTTTTTTAAAAAGACAGATTGATTGATTGATTTGAGAGAGAGAAGGGGGAGGGCAGAGGGAGAGAATCTCAAGCAGACTCCCTGCTGAGTGCAGAGCCCCACGTGGGACTTGATCTCATGAACCATGAGATCATGACCTCAGCCTAAATCATGAGCCATACGCTCAACTGACTGAGCCACCCAGGCGCCCCAAGAAACCAACTTCTCTATTTTGATTTCTGACTCTTCAATTAAGGATTAAGGAATGTGCTCTGTTGGAAGAGCTGTTCAAATGTGTGCTTAACTTTGCAGCACTTTTCTCTCTTTATGTGGAATTCTGGTATGTTCTATATCAGATACCCCTTTCAATTCATCAAGACGATATAACAGTCATAAATACATATGCACCCAACTTTCGAACACCTAAATATATTAAATAAATACTGACAAATCTGAAGGGAAAAAAAGACAATAATACAATAGTAGAAGGGGACTTCAGTACCCCACTTTCAACAATGGATAGGTCACCCGAACAGAAAACCAACAAGGAAACATTGGACTTGAACTTTAGACCCTATGGGACCTAATAGACATATACAGAACATTCCATCAATAACAGGAAGAAAACTGGGAAATTCACAAATATATGGATATTAAAAAACATGCTGCTAAACACCCAGTAGGTCAAAGAAGAAATCAGAGAAGAATTTAAAAATATCTTGAAACACACAAAAATGGACACAGCATGCTAAAACTTATGGAATGCAGCAAAAGCAGTTCTTAGAAGTTTATAGTGACAAATGCTTACATTAGGAAAAAAGAAATATCTCAAACAACTCACCTTTACATTTCAGAGAACTAGAAAAAGGAACAAACTACCCCAAAGTTAGCAGAAGGAAGGAAATAACAAAGATCAGAGCAGAAATAAATGAAACAGAGACCAGAAAAAAAAAAAAATAGAAAAGATCAATGAAACTAAGAGCTGTTTTTTGAAAAGATAAGTAAAATTGACAAACCTTAAGCTAGACTGGGAAGAAAAGAGAAGAGTGAAATAAAATCAAATGAAAGAAGAGGTATTACAACTGATACCACAGAAATACAAAGCCTCATAAGAGACTACTGTGAACAATGATATGCCCACAAATTGGATAACCTAGAGGAAGTGGATGAATTCCTAGAAATTTACAACCTACCAGGACTGCATCAGGAAGAAGTAGAAAATCCGAACAGACTGATAACAAATAAGGAGATTAAACCAGTAATCAAACAACAAGAAAAGCCTATGGTTTCTCTGGTAAATTCTACCAGACATTTAAGGAAGAATTAATACTAGTCCTTCTCAAATTCTTTCAAAAAAAGTGAAGAGGAGGGAGCACTCTCACGCTCATTTTATGAGGCCAGCATTACCCTGATACCAAAGCCAGATAAGGACAGTACAAGAAAAGGAAACTATAGGGGCACCTGGGTGGCTCAGCCGTTAGGCATCTGCCTTTGGCTCAGGTCATGATCCCAGGGTCCTGGGGTTGAGCTCCACGTCAAGCTCCCTGCTCGGCGGGAAGCCTGCTTCTCCCTCTCACTCTCCACTTGCTTGTGTTCCTCCTCTCGGTGTCTCTCTCTGTCAAATAAATAAATAAAATCTTTAAAAAAAAAAAAAGAAAGAAAGAAAAGAGAAGGAAACTATAGGCCAATATCCCTGCTGAATGTAGATGTAAAAATTCTCAACAAAATATTAGCAAACCAAATTCAATGGCACAATAGAAAGAAAGATCATACACTACGATCAAGTGGGGTTTATCTCTGAAATGCAGGGGTGGTTCAACAAACATAAATCAGTAAATATGATACATAACAATAGAATGAAAGGTAAAAATCATATCTCAACAGATGCAGAAAAAGCATTTGACAAAATATAACAACGTTTCATGGTAAAAATTCTGCACAAATTGGATATAGAAGAAATTATCTCAATGTAATAAAGGCCGTATATGACAAGCCCATGGTTAACATCATACTCAATGGTGAAAGGTTGAAAGCTTTTCCTCTATGATCAGGAACAAAACAACGGTGCCACTCTCACCACTTCTATTCAACATAGTACTAGAAGTCCTAGCCAGAGTGGTCAAGCAAGAAAAAGAAATAAGAGGCATGAAAATCAGAAAGCAAGAACTAAAATTTTCTTTGTTTGCAGGTGTTTATGATCTCATGTATAGAAAATCCTGAAGACTACCAAAAAAGCTGTTAGAAGTAATGAACAGATTTGTTAAAGTTGCAGGATAAAAAATCAGTGTGGAGAAATCAGTTGGATTTCTATACATGAAAAATAAACTATCTGAAAAAGAAATAAAACAACCCCATTCACAATAGCATCAAAAACAATAAATTGGTTGGGAATAAATTTAACCAAGGAGATGAAAAATCTGAAAAGAAAGAAATTGAAGAAGACACATATAAATGGAAATTAACCCATGTTCATGGATTGAAAGAATTAATATTGTTAAAATGTCCAAAGCCATCTATAGATTCAGTGCAATCCCTATCAAAATTTCAGAGGCATTTTTCACAGAAATAGGAAAAACAATCCTAAAATTTGTATGGAACCACAAAGACCCCACATAGCCAAAGCAATCCTGAAAAAGAATAAAATTGGAGGCATCACACTTCCTGATTCCAAAACTATATTATGAAGCTATAATAATCAAAACAGTGTGGTACTAGCGTAAAAAGAAATATATAGACCAATGGAACAGAATGGAGAGCCCAAAAATAAACCCTCACATACATGGTCAACTAATATTTGGACAAGAGAGCCAAGAAGACTCAATAGGGAAGGGATAGTCTTTTCAATAAATGGTGTTGGGAAAACTGGGTAATCACATGCAGAAAAATGAAATGGGACCCATATCTTACAACACTCACAAAAATTAACTCAAAATGGAGTTAAGACTAATGCATATGACTTGAGCTATAAAACTCCCAGAAGAAAACGTAGGGTAAAACCTGACATTCATTGGTCTTGACAACAATTTTTGGGATATGACACAAAAGCACAAGCAACAAAAGTAAAAATAAATAAGCAGGAACACATCAAACTAAGAAGTTTCTGCACAGCAAAGGAAACAACAAAATGAAGACATCCTACAGAATGGGAAAAAAATATCTGCAAATCATATATTGATAAATACATAAGGAACTCATACAACTCAGTAGCAAAAACAAAAACAAAAAATGGGCAGAGGAACTGGATGGACATTTTCTCAAAGAAGACATACAGTAGCCAACAGATTCATGCAAAGATGTTCAGCATCACTCATCATCAGGAAAATGGAAATGAAAACCACTGTGAGATATCACCTCACACCTGTTCAAATGGCTATCATCAAAAAGACAAGAAATAATAAGTGTTGGCAAGGCTGTGGAGAAAAGGGAACTCTTGTACATAAAGATGTGAATGTAAATTGGTATAGCAACTATGGAAAATTGTATGAAATTTCCTCAAAAATTAAAAATAGTACTACCATATGACCCAGAAGTCCCACTTCAGGCTATATATCCAAAGGAAATGAAACTAAAATCTCAAAGAAAGGGGTGGCTCAGTCGGTTAAGCGGCCAACTCTTAATTTCGGCTCAGGTTATGATCTCAAGGTCCTAGGAGTGAGCCCCACATCAGATTCTTTGCTCAGCAGGGAGTCTGCTTGAGGATTCCCTCTCCCTCTCTCTCTGCCCTTCCCCCCAAAATAAATAAATCTTGAAAA
Source organism: Ursus arctos (assembly GCF_023065955.2). Lineage (NCBI taxonomy): Eukaryota > Metazoa > Chordata > Mammalia > Carnivora > Ursidae > Ursus > Ursus arctos. Next base: position 38,826,098 of record NW_026622874.1, read on the forward strand.
ACAAAAAGATCTCAAAGAGATATCTGTACTCCTCTTTTCAATGCATCATTATTCACAATAGCCAAGATGTGGAAGCAGCCTAAGTGTCAATCTATGGATGAATGGATAAAGGTGTTATATATATAATGGAATATTATTCAGCCATGAAAAAGAAGGAAATATTTCTATTTACAACAACATGGGTGGGCCTTGAGGGCATTATGCTAAGTGAAGTAAGACAGAGAAAGAAACAAATATTATATGATCAGAGAGTAGAATGGTGGTTTCTAGGGGCTAGGGGTGGGGATGAATGGGGAGATATTGGTCAAAGGGTGCAAACTTCTGGTTATAAAATAAGTTCTGTGGATCTAATGTGCAGCATAGAAACTGTAATTAATGATACTGTATTATGAACTTGAAAGTTGCTAAGCAATTTTAAATGTTCCCAGCACAAAAAAGAAATGATAATTATGTGAGGTGATACTGTTGTTATCTAACTTTATTGTAGTGATCATTTTACAATATATAAATATCAAATCAACATGCACAAATTAAACTTACACAGTGTTATATGTCTGTTGTATCACAGTGATGCTGGGGAAAAAAAGAAATAAAATAAATTGCTTACCCTTTCACCCCATCTGTCTCCCCAAGTCAGACAGATAATCCTTAGGTAGTTCACATGTTTTCATTTAGGAAGTGAGCTGGAAGGGAGTAGACCAAGCACAGATAAAACATACTCATGACTATAGAACTCTTTGGATGGGTATGTTTCTATTTAGGACATGTCATCATTTTTTGGGGTATTTTTTTTTTATTTTTTTAATTAACATAGTAATGTATTATTTGCTTCAGGGGTACAGGTCTGCGATTCATCAGACTTATATAATAGCCAGTTCTCATTACAACATATACCCACCCCAGTGTCCATTACCCTGTTACCCCATCCACCCACGTCCCTCCCCTCCAGTGACCCTCAGTTTGTTTCCTAAGATTCCCTCTCTGGTTTCATCTTGTTTCATTTTTTCCTCCCTTCCCCTATAACCCTCTGCCTTATTTCCTAAATTCCACATATCAGTGAGATCATATAATTGTCTTCCTCTGATTGGCTTATTTTGCTTAGCATAATACCCTCTAGTTCCATCCATGTCATTGCAAATGGCAAGATTCCATTTTTGATGGCTGCGTAATATTCCTGTGTGTGTGTGTGTGTGTGTGTGTGTGTGTGTGTGTGTGTGTGTATGTGTGAGAGAGAGAGAGAGAGAGAGAGAAAATGTGTGTATACACCACATCTTCTTTATCCACTCATCTGTCAATGGACATCTGGGCTCTTTCCGTAGTTTGGCTATTGTGGACATTCCCGTTATAAACATGGGGGTGCAGGTGTCCCTTCAGATCACTACATTTGTATCTTAGGGGTAAATACCCAGTAGTGCAATTGCTGGGTCATAGGGTAGCTCTATTTTCAACTTTTTGAGGAACTCCGTACTATTTTCCAGAGTGGCTGTACCAGCTTGTGTTCCCAACAGTGTAAAAGGTTACCCTTTCTCTGCATCCTCACCAACATCTGTCGTTTCCTGACTTGTTCATTTTAGCCATTCTGACTGGTGTGAGGTGGTATCTCATTGCGGTTTTGATATGTATTTCGTCGATGCCAAGTGATGTTGAGCACTTTTTCATGTGTCTTTTGGCCATTTGGATGTCTTCTTTGCAGAAATGTCTGTTCATGTCTTCTGCCCATTTGGATTATTTGTTCTTTGGGTGTTGAGTTTGATAAGTTCTTTATAGATTTTGGATACTAGCCTTTTATCCTGATATGTCATTTGCAAATATCTTCTCCCATTCTGTTGATTGTCTTTTGGTTTTGTTGACTGTTTCCTTTGCTGTACAAAAGCCTTTTATCTTGATGAAGTCCGAATAGTTCATTTTTGCCTTTGTTTCCCTTGCTTTTGGAAACATGTCTAGCAAGAAGTTGCTGCGGCCGAGGTCGAAGAGGTTGCTACCTGTGTTCTCAAGGACTTTGGTAGATTCCTGTCTCACATTTAGGTCTTTCATCCATTTTGAGTCTATTTTTGTATATGGTGTAAGGAAATGGTCCAGTTTCATTCTTCTGCATGTGGCCTTCCAATTTCCCCAACACCATTTGTTGAAGAGAGTGTCTTTTTTCCATTGGATATTCTTTCCTGCTTTGTCAAAGATTAGTTGACAGTAGAGTTGAGGGTCCATTTCTGGGTTCTCTATTCTGTTCCATTGATCTATGTGTCTGTTTTTGTGCCATTACCATACTGTCTTGATTATTACAGCTTTGTAATAGAGCTTGAAGTCCAGAATTGTGATGCCACCAGCTTTGCTTTTCTTTTTCAACATTCCTTTGGCTATTCGGGGTCTTTTCTGGTTCCATACAAATTTTAGGATTATTCGTTCTAGTTCTGTGAAACAAGTTGATGGTATTTTGATAGGGATTGCATGGAATGTGTAGATTGCTCTAGGTAGCATAGACATTTTCATAATATTTGTTCTTCCAATCCATGAGCATGGAACGTTTTTGTTTCCTTGTGTTGTCCTCAGTTTCTTTCATGAGTATTCTGTGGTTTTCTGAGTACAGATCCTTTGCCTCTGGTTAGGTTTATTCCCTAGGTATCTTATGGTTTTGGGTGCAGTTGTAAATGGGATCGACTCCTTAATTTCTTTTTCTTCTGTCTCATTGTTCGTGTATAGAAATGCAACTGATTTCTGTGCATTGATCATGTCCTTATTTTATAGAAGGGGGCATGCCCCACCCCAGCCCCTTTTCAGTGACGCAGATGTTGGAGAGTTGCAGGCTAAAGGGAGGAACTTTATGGAGTTCCTCTATAATGTTTTAAAATGAAACAACAGCTACACTCCCTTGGAACTGCACATGACCTACTCAGCTGCTCTAGGATTATATAGCTTCAAGTCAGCATATTTCCCTACGTATGGATAGTAAGCATTAGAGGTAGATTATTTTTTGAAGTATATCATACCTGAAACCAAGATTTGTTGATACCAATCTTATGGAGTAGTAAGTGGGGAAGAACAATAGACAAGGACCTAGGATGTCAGAGTTCTCGTGACAACTCTAATGTGTTTTGTGGCCTTGAGCGAGGCACCTAACCTTTCTATGTTTATTTCCTCATCTGTTAAATGGTGATAGTAATATCTATTACATTTACCTCAAAGGATTGTTGGGAAACTAAAATGGTGTAACATGTAAAAGATCTTTGAAGTGTATAGCATTGTACAAATACTATAATGCAAAACTAATGTCCACTTTGGTCTTTATGTTCTTAAAATTGAAAACAATTTTAAGCGTGTTCCTTTAATGGATCTGCCATCGCACAGTATTTACAATGATGATTTAAGCCTGGTAAAACTAATATGTGTTATAAATGTCATTGTTCTTCTAAATAAAGAGTAAATTTGGTGAATACCCAACTTGATGACTAAACTGTTATTTGTGGTTTTATTTATGATGTGTTTAGAATCTAAGGAAAATATCCTGTCAGATTTAAATGGACCTTGAGTAATGCTGGCCGTCTGGTTTCTGCAGGAGTTGATCTAGAGCAGTCAAGAAAAGAAGAGGAACAGCAGATGTTACAGGATGCCCGCCAGTGGCTCAATAGCGGGAAGATAGAGGATGTAAGGCAGCCTCGCTCAGGCGCCACAGCCCTCCATGTGGCTGCTGCCAAGGGCTACTCTGAGGTCCTCAGGTATTGTCCATTTACATCAATCAGGAGTTTGGAAAACTGGGAGAAGATGAGCTGGGTTTTGGAAGCACGGGGTGAATTAGATTTTCAACTTCAATGTGTTTCTTTATTGTTTTCCTCTCTGATCGTGCAGTCTTTTCTTACGTTTTGCTGACGTTAATCCATAGATGGTCTCCCACCCTCCTACTGTCACTGTAGGTTCTCACTGACACGTATGATATGAAACAGATGAGGTGCACTGGCTAGATAACCTTACATGATCTCTTCCAGTGCTGTGATTTATCATTACTATCCTTACAGTCTCCTCTGGTGACATGTAATACAGGACAGACTTGTGATCACTTTGGTCCTTTTTGGACATAGATAATGTCTTTGGGCTCCTTAGATTCACGATACAGATCTCGAGTGTGCCGCATCCAGTTAGAGCAGGATAGTTAAACTGATGGGAGGGATTTGGATTCTACTACTCTGCCTGTTCGATTTTTCCTGACATCCACACATGCTTTATGTAGCTTTTGGTGCTACTATTGACAGGCTTTCCCAAATACATGGGTAGTTAATAGCATTGTGTGCGTAGTTGTTGCCAGACTCTTCCAGTGCTTCATTTTCCACCAAATATGGGGTTTCTAATAGGTGGGGCAGTTTGTCGGTATACCGCTTCTGCCTGAGAGTGACACTCAGATTCTGCTCACTTCTTAGAAGGTGTCTGGAGGCCCATGATATGGGTAACCTCAATCAGGCCAGTGCAGTTTGGGGCCTCAGGAGTCATCCCTTTCTTCCTTCATGCACACAGATTATAGCTTTGTAGTTAGCAAGAAGTCCCTGCAGATACTTTGCAGAGTTGGAAGTTTGAGAGTCTACAGTAAATATATGGGATCCTGGAAAGATCAACTACAAAGTTAGTAAGTAAAGTGCCCTGAAGAGAATTGAGTTCTCATTTTAGATGTTCTTTCCTCCCTGCACTGGGAAACGGAAAACACACCTTGTAACAGAGTTGTGTATGGTTTGGCAAATTTTATCAGGTGACTCAGATTTGGTGAATCTCAAAGGTATACACCTTTCCAAATGCTCCTCTTGTGTGGTTTAACATGGATGTGCCTAGGAAATACCCTATGACCTTTCAGAGTGGCTTGATAACTGCTCTCTGTGATTGGTTCTCAGTGTAGGAACCGTGAAGCCTGAGCTGTGCCTTAGAGGACAGAAGTAATCACAGTTTCCTGGTGGTTCAGGGCCAAAGTCTGAAATATCAATTAGGTGGTAGTTTATTTGGCAGAAAACTGTAATATAAAGGGTATAAGTATCTTGTTTGGGGTTTTCTTCTTAGACTTTTAATCCAGGCTGGCTATGAACTCAATGTTCAGGATTACGATGGCTGGACTCCCCTCCACGCTGCTGCACACTGGGGAGTGAAGGAGGCTTGCTCCATCCTGGCAGAAGCACTCTGTGACATGGATATCAGGAACAAACTGGTTAGTATGCCTGACCCTCTAAAAGGGCAGTGAAATTGGTGGCTGGGTCTCTAGAACAAAAGGCTTAAAGTCTCAGTTAAATGGCCAGGCTTATTATCCAGGGAAATCTACATCATAGGTAGCTGTGGCTCTGTTCCTGATACCCTCCTCTCTCCTGCCCACCCCATTATCAACATAGAGATGTTTGCTATGTAAAATAAAACTCTGCTGATCAGCATTCTGATTCTATTTATGTTGAAGCCCCTAAAATAAATAGGAAATAAAGATATTTGCCCTTGGCAAAAATGAGCATTGGAAAATCCCGAGGTTGCTGTCTTTGCTGAAGTATGAAAGATTTTATTTTATTTTATTTTTAATTCAAAGACTTTTGAGAGCTGAGCTCTACTCTCATCCAGTCATTTAAAAAAAAAATTATAATGACAAAGATCCTTGAGTCTGGCTGAAAATAGTTATTCAGCCTCATTTCAAGCAAGTTTAGAGGCCCTAGAGCTCCTACCCCTACATCTAGTGATTTTCTAGGAATCCAGAGACATGGCTTTTTATTTAGTAGATGTTCTTACCTGCCTCACATTTCTTCTGAACCCAGCTTTCATCCCCAGATGAACTGTGCTGATGTTTCCTAAAAGAGATACCCTTCTCTCACTTAAAGGGAGATGACTACTGTGACTTAATCTTTAGTGCACATGTGCCCTGGACCCCCTCTGAGAATTTTAAAAGCCCCTTATTGAAGTTATCATAGCAATTAAGACCGTTTTGGAACAGGTACAAGTAGAGATTTCAATTGATTATTTACTGAGAGGCAATAAGCATTAGAGATAATGTGATTTCCTCAATACTGTTTTTTTTTTAAAGATTTTTTTATTTATTTATTCGACAGAGATAGAGACAGCCAGCGAGAGAGGGAACACAAGCAGGGGGAGTGGGAGAGGAAGAAGCAGGCTCATAGCGGAAGAGCCTGATGTGGGGCTCAATCCCATAATGCCGGGATCACGCCCTGAGCCGAAGGCAGACGCTTAACCGCTGTGCCACCCAGGCGCCCCTCCTCAATACTGTCTTATACAATATAAAAACATGTATTTAAAGGACTTGCTGTGTTTTGTTTTGTTTTAGAGGAAGAGCATATGCATGGGCAGGGGGGATATGCAGAGAGGGGGAGAGAGGGAGAATCTTAAGTAGGCTCCACGCATGGAGCCTGTTGCAGGGCTCAATCTCACACCCCCAAAATCATGACCTGAGCCAAAATCAAGAGTCGGTTCTTAACTGACTGAGCGACCCAGATTCCCCAGCGGACTTGCTGCTGCTTGTGATGTTTCCTCTGTGATAGATGAAGGCATTATTATAATGTAGAGCAGTAAGTTAGGGAAGCAGCTGTCACTGGAACAGAGGCATCAAGTGGATATTGAATAGTTCTCTGATAAAGTCACAAAATTACTACTTTGTTTTCTTTTGATCATGGTATGCCTTTTCTGTGCCAGGGCCAGACACCGTTCGATGTGGCCGATGAGGGTCTTGTGGAGCACTTGGAGATGCTCCAGAAGAAGCAGAACGTGGTGAGTCTTTGGTTAATGCTTTTAAAGCTTTTATAACAGCTCAGTCCATACCAGGTATCTCAATCGCTTGTTTTAGTTATGTCTACTGAGAGCCAAAATGGACATATCTACATTTCAGAGATGATAATTGTTCCCTTCAGGGACTAGCAACGGTCTGTTAGAAAATATCCCAGAAACTATTGTTGTTAAAGTTTACTCACTATAAGATAGCCTTCAAGCAGCTGAAAGTCAAAAATGACAAGAACAACAAACTAATAATTACCCTTGAGAAAGTGATTGTGGTATATTCAAGTCAGAGTTTTTTCCAAATAGGGAGTAGTAGGGTAGAGGACGTCTCATAACTTTTTTCTCCCCCTGTTGACTGAAGGGACTTGTTTATTTAAAGTAGATTCATTATAGAGAGGAATATATTTCCTTCTTAAAAAGCAAACAAGGCCACAAAACTAAACCTGTCTTTTGGTATTGGACAGTACCTGGTCAGTGATTCATACTTATTCAGGATTCATCATATATCCAGAATTGAATCCTCCTTTCCCTTCTCATTCTAAATCTTTTGTTTGGTCGCACGTACCGTTCTGTTGCTTAGTGCTATATAGAAGAACTACCTAAGTGTGGTACCCATGTACATACTGCAGAAGGAAGACACCCACCCAATATCCAGATAAACAGTGAATAATTCACATATTCTGCCTATAAGTGGGATGAGTAGTTTGGGCAAGGAGAATAAAGATCAGCTACTAATGATCAGGGCTGATGTCTGAACAGAGTGGGACAGAAAAAAAGTCACTAGCTTTCCTTTGTGTTTTCCTTTGCATGAGTTGTGGGTCAAGGCATATGAACTGAAGTTTAGGACAAAGGAGAGAAACTTAGAGCAGTTCTGAAAAAAGGAACTATGGAGTTCACTGGTGGGACAGGTCAATTGTATCTCACCTCACACATGTTCGGCACCGCGTCTGGACTGGTAGAGTGAAGATCCTCGTTACTTCAAGGCTTAGTGAGACAGTTGCATATATAAACCTCAGACAAACAACTTAACAGTTCATTTTGTTTTCTTTGGTGAGCTGTGGAATCTAGGCTAAAACTTGGGACTTGCCAGGTACCGTATCGGGGCTATTATCTAACAGCATCGTCCTTCCTAAGATGTATACTTTGTGTAGTTAGGTTTTTGTTGTTTTTTAAACTTTTCATTCTGAAGTAATTTTTAGACCCACATAGAAGTTGTGAAAATGATAGAGAGTTTCTATGTATCCTTTAACCAGCATAATTTGGTTTTTGAACATAAATAATATTTTCACTAAATATTAACATTTCTGCGCTGGCAATGGTGCTTTTCTTTGTTCCCCGCATAACTTTGGGGTCTAGGGATATGAACTCATTTTGTCTACAGCATGTATCTAAATACCAGACAGTTTATTCTAAGGACTTATTTCCCCTTTAGTAACTTTTTTTTCTTGAGAACTATTGCCAACCTAATTCAGTGTATGGTCATAAAGAATTCTTTCAACGTTTCTTCCCTTTTTTTGTTTTTTAATCCATCAGAAGCCAGGTTTTTTTTGTTTTGTTTTGTTTTGTTTTGTTTTTGTTTTTTTTTAGTAATCTGTCTACACCCAGCATGGGGCTTGAAGTCACAAACCCCAGATCAAGGGCCACATGGTCTTCTGATTGACCCAGCCAGCCTCCCCTAGATGCCAGGGTTTTTTTGAAGATTGGGTTTGGAGAATTGATACAAGCACTTTTATTGAAGCTCTGACACCATGGTTTTTCTCTTACCTTGGATGAGGATTTTTCTCCATCATTATCTTCTAAGGAGACTCAACTGATGGGTTTCTCTTTTTCTCAGTTCTTTCTTCCCCTTTTGGTATTGGTCCTGTCTTCTTCAGAATGACAGTACTATTTTGAATTCTTCTCATCACTGCTGATTTTTACCAATAGTCAACTTCTTCCCTTTCCTCTCTGTTTTCTCAATTTCCAGCTTCGAAGTGAAAAAGAGACACGGAATAAGCTCATTGAGTCAGACCTGAACAGCAAGTTGCAGAGTGGACTCTTTAAGAAGTAAGACATTCAGGACTTGAGAGATGTGATGAACTCTGCTGTGTTTGGGTGCATGTGTGTGTGTGACATACTTAGCTTGAGATTTAAGCCAAATGATCTTTAAACATGTGGGATGTTTGAGGGGCAAGGAGGTGGCATTGATATACGGGGGAGACATTGAGGGTAGGTGAATGTATTTATTTATTTTTTTTTTTAAAGATTTTATTTATTAGAGAGAGAGTACAAGCATGAGCTGGGGGAGGCACGGAAGGGGAGGGAGAAGCAGACTCCCTGATGAGCTGGGAGCCCAACGTAGGGTACATGGGGCTCAGTCCCAGGACCCCAGAATCACAACCTGAGCCAAAGGCAGAGGCTCAACCGACTGAGCCACCCAGGTGCCCCGGGTGAGTGTGTTTTAAATTTAGAGATTAATTGAGACTGTGTGAAACATTTTCCCCCCAGCTTAGGGGTTCCTAGTCTTAGTTGCATCCCTAACTCTAAGTTCTGTGAACTCAGGGACCATGTGTGTTTTGTTTACCACTGTACCAGGGCCTAGCGTGATTCGTGGCAGGTAATAAGCACTCAGAAAACATTTGTTAAATGACTTTTTAAAAATATTTATCTGCTTCATCACCGTCAGGATTCACAGCCCTCCTTTTTCCTGTGTGTTGAACAGGCTAGATCTATTTAAGTCATACCGTAAAGTCAAAAACTGAACCTTAGTCTGCAAAAACCCAAGGATTCAGAAGAATGTAAAGAAGGATTTGATGTATTTCTGTTATTGCTTCTACACAGAGGTTTATAGACTTGTTCTCCTTATGCTTGATTGTCAGTGAGCTTAAATAGTTGGCCATTTCTGAGTTACACTCAAATTGTCATCTTTAATTTAGCAAAGAGAAGATGCTCTATGAGGAGGAGGTACCCAAGTCCCAGGAAATGGAGGAAGAAAGCAAAGAGTCTAGCAGCTCCAGCTCAGAGGAGGAGGAAGGTGAAGATGAAGCTTCTGAGTCAGAAACTGAGAAGGAGGCAGGTAATGAAAGATGTTGACAGCAAAGATCCTCTGTTTCCATAATGCAAGGAGATCACTGCTTGTCAGAGCTAGGGGTCCTCAGAGGGCTCCAGAAAGAGCTTTGAGTTCTTTAAGTTTAATTTTCAAAGGTAAGATACCAAATTTTGAGTGAAACCTTGGCTGTAGAAGGTGTGAGTTCGGTTATAATATGTGTATTAGTCTCTATGTAGCCATAAGGCACACACCAAATTCCTTTTTTAAAAAAGAATTATTTATTTTAGAGAGAGAGAGTGCCCATGCCTGTGTCTGTGAGCATGGGGGGTTGAGAGGAGAAGGGAGAGAATTTCAAGTCGACTCCGCACCGAGTGTGGAGCCTGATGGGGGGCTTGATCCCATGACCCTGAAATCATGACCTGAGTGGAAATCAAGAGTCAGATGCTCAACCACCCAGGCACCCCACAAAAGTGCTTGTGTAAAGGAGCCAACTGTCTGACCTCAGGTTGGTAGGGTGTAGAGACCAGATTCCGAAATTCAGTATGCTAAGAGGCTGGAAAGGTGAGATCTTGCAGAGTCGTATTTGGTCAAGTATCTTTAACCAGCTGGTATAAATTTGCATTTAGTTCTCAGGTTCATCTGATTCCCTAAACAGAATCCCAAGATCTTTTCATTTTCCTTCTGATTACATGAAGCTCCTTCAATTCCTGAGTTGGGGATTGAAGAAGGAACAAAGTCATATTTACCTTTATGACTCTTATTGATATTATATATGCTTCATCTTGCACTTCTTAAGTTTATTATATGGCAAGACAGGAAGCCCAACAGTGAGACTGAGGTGCTGAACAAGGTCAGATCCACAAGTTGTAGGATCACCCATGGGGTTTGATATACTGTCAGGCAAACACAGAAAAGAGATACTGGGTTTTACTGAATAGAGGTTCAGCTGCAACAGAATAGCTCTCATGGATAACTGGAAGTTAATGATAATTAAGATTTTACAGTACATGTGTCCTGCACTCACTGGCTTGTATTTGTAGTATTAGTATTAGCTCATTGAATATCACCAAAGGAAATTAGAGATCATTGATTGTGTAGAGAAGATAAGCACCAACTAAGTTTATAGAGTAGAAGATGACCTTTTACTCATGGAGTCTTGAATTTCTGTTATTAAGCAGGCACAGCTTGCTCTGGAAATGGTAGTGTAGTACCTACCAAAATTTAAATGTTCATCTTTTTTATGTTTTTATTATTTATTGAGGACTTACGTGTCTTCAGCTTTCAAGTAGTACTATCTGGTCTTGCTCTGCGCTAGATCTTTGTTAGCTACCAAGATATTAGAAAACTGGGAGGGAGCTACCTGAACTACTGTAATTGCTTCGCGATATGTACCTAGGCCTCAGGACTCTGGTCCCTGCGGCCCATCTCCACATTGCTGTTGGAGTAGAACACCACAGCACGCTTAGGTTATACTGCTCCCCTGTCCAGAAACCATCTACAGCCACCTTCCCTACTCCCATCTTCGCCTGTGGAGTCAATCCCAAGTCCTGTAGCCTGACCTTCAAGATCTTTCATAGTCTGTCTCCAGCTGACCTTTCCAGTGCTATCCAGAGGCAGTGTAATCTACTAGCCAAGCTGGATTGCGTGCCCCAGACATATCCTGAGCTTCCTACCCCTGAACATTTATTTGAACCTTAGAATTCATTTCTAACTATCAAATGCTTATTGAGTGATTTCTGTTACAAGCTATAGGATTTACCAGGATGAAGAGGCCTTTCTTTAGGTTTTCCTATATAAAAAAACTCAAAAGGAGTGGACTGCTTCACTGTTCTCCCACCCCATGATAATTGCTCCCCTGTTTGTATCCCTCTAGCACTTCATACTTATCTCTGTTGTAGCACGCATCATTTTGTCTGAGAACTCTAGGTTTATCATTTACTCCTAGGTCTCTGCATGATGCCCGACATAGGACTAGCGTTCACAGTCATTAAATGCTTTTTGTTGGATACATCTAGGAGATACAGGGGAATAGGAAGGCGTATGCATGAATAAAATACATGCCACATGAGAGATATAAATGTCGTCAATGGGATTCACTAGTAAGAAAGATTATATTTAGTTTGGGGGATTGTAACAACACTTTACATTTGGGTAGTGCTTTTTACTCTGCAATGTACTTACAACCACACCCCGAGGGATGTATCACCACATTTTAGAGTGGGAAATTGACCCTGTAAGGGGTAAGGCAAATCGAGTCTCATGGCTGGCAAATTGTGTCGCTGAGATCCTGATTTTGATCTGGGACTCCTCAGAGTAGCAGGGGCAGAGCGAAATGTGGAAATTATCTGCCTAAAAGGTGGAAGCTAAAGGTGTGGAAAAGGATGAGATTTCCCAAGGGAGAAATTGTAGAGAAAAGATGTACAAAAAAGAATTGTGGGGCATGCTGTGTTTAGGAAGTGAAAGAGGCAAAGAAGGTATGGTTAGAGAGGTTGAGGAAAACCAGGATTTGTGTTTCTGTATCAGAAAAGCCAGGGTAGGAGTGGGAAGGGAGAGGTCAAGAAGGAGACAGCATTTAGGGAGTCTGCTAATCTCAGCAGTTTCTGTAGCCTGATGTAGGCAGAAGCCAGATGGTTCCAGCAAGCTTTCCAGCTCATTTCTGCCCGTTGAAGTTTTACTCATATTTCAAAGCCCAACTCAAACCAGCTTCCTTTATGAAGCCTTATCATCACAGATACAAGTTTTTCCTCCCCTCCTCTGACTAGTAGCTATTTGTTTGAACGCCTTTTTTATTACTTATACTACCTAGTGGTAGTGTTATTTCTCTTTGTTTCTCATCTCCTCTCTTCTTCCCCTACAAGTTCAGAAGCACTAAAATGTATTGTGTGTCTTGTTTATCTTTCTGTCTTCCATAATTCCTAGCACTGGGCCTTCGACATGGTAGGTGTGCAATAAAAATACATTATATAAGTGTATATTGGAAGAATGTGGGGAACTGGATTGCGTCTAGACTTTTCCTGATGATGCCCAACACATCGTGTATGTACTGAACAAGTATTCGTTGAATGCATTTTTCCTGTTTTTAAAAATCCACAGATACAACCTCATAAAATGACAGTTTTCATGTGTCTTACATATAAATGCAGCTGTAAAGAATACGAATTCTCTTTTGAGGTGAATGTAAGCAGTTTGATTTGGATTTCTATTTTCCCCTTCCCTTTATTTATTCAACTTGAACATTTGGCATATTAGTTATCTATTGCTAAATAACAAGTCACCCTCAAATTTAGTGGGGCTTAAAACAGCTATTTACATACACCCAATTCTGTGGGTTGGCAGTTTGGGAAGGGCTTCACTGGGATGGCTTTTCTCCCCTCTGTGTGGTAATACTGGGCTTACTCATGTGTTGGTGGTCAGTTGGTAAGTCATCTGGGGTCTGGCGGGTCCGCAATGGCCTTACTCACCTTTCTGGTGGGTGGTTAGGATGTTTGAGGCAAGTGGGCCATGTTCATCAAGCAGACTAGCCCCTGCTTCTTCACACAGCAGTTGGATTCCACAAGAAGAGAGGCCAAGGCTCAGTGCACAAGCACTTTCCGAGCCTCTGCTTGTGTCACACTTGCTAATGTCCCAGTGGCCATAGAAAGTCACATTGCCAAGCCCAGAGTCAATCTGAGAGGCCACAACACAGGGGTATAGATTCATTGGGAGTTCTTACTGTAATGATCTGTCACATTTGGCTAGTGAGGTATACTTCTTGGGGATAGAGATATTCAGATAATATTTAAAGAATGCCTTGAATATTCATAATAACCACCAGAAATGATAACATTAACAATAAATAACTATTTAGTAGGGACTCATTACGGCTAGACATTGAACGATGCAATTTAAAAACATTATCTCTAGACTTTATAGCAACTCAGAGGCAAGATTTAAAGCCCCTGATTAATCAGTGAGAAAAGAGAGGTTCATATATGTTAAGTAACTTGCCCAATGTCACACAGCTAGAATGTGGCTTTAAACTGTCCCATAATTCATAGGTGGGTTACTCTGGGCCCTGTTTCCAGAGTGCATAGATCAGGAGGCCCCACCACACCTACTAGGCTCAGGCACTGATGGAGCAGTGAACGAGACAGACGAGGTTTCCGCTCGATGGCCCTATAAGATGGACTACTATTCTTTATTAAGAGGGTTTACCTACTACAGTTGTGTAGCTTAACTCGCAATATCCTCTGTAATCCTTTCTACCTTTATTTCCTATTGTAATCCCAAGAATATGCACTACTTTAATTAGGCCTGCTTAGACTTGAGTTTACTGACCAACAGATGGTGTATTTTGAATTCTAAGTCGTTAATCATACCCTTTCTTCCTCCTGCCAGTTGCTATTTGTCTTCTAGCTTTCTCTATGGCATCTTTCCTTGTGTCCTCCCTCAGAGGATTTCCTCTGGACTCATAAAGCCTTGTTGATCCAACTCAACCAATTTAGCCTCTAACTTATATATGATCTTCTGTTGTTACTATTATCATTATGCATCTTATCTCTTGTCTTGGTTATTAATTACCTAGAAAGCAAGATCTGTCTGGTTTTTCCTGCCCAATCTCCCAAAACAGAGTAGATTCTTATTATGTACTTTCTGATGAATTTTATATATGATACATAATGTGGAGAAAGTTTTCAATTATATATCTGGGAATTGGAGCCTACCAAGAAAGGAATTTTACCATTGAGTTTATTTCCTTTTGGTAATAGTTGCTAGAGATTTCATTTTAGTTTGAGTCTAAGCATTACATGGCACTAATAATCTGTTTTGATAATGGGTAAACCTTTTCTCTTAGCAGAAAGGTACAGACATACACACAGATAATACTTGCACTTGTTGCTTCTCTTGTCTTAAATAATAGATAAAAAGCCAGAAGCCATTGTCAACCATTCCAACTCTGAAAGCAAGAGTATTATCACGGAACAGATACCACCACCAGCTCAGAATACCTTCTCTGCCTCTTCAGCTAGGAGAGTGAGTATTTTGGAACTACTTTGAATATTATATTTTTCCTACTATGGGAATGTACAGTTTGAAAGGCCTTAAAGCTACATTCTTGCGAGATAATACATATACATGTTGCCTGTCCTAATCTGCTTAGGCTGCCGTAACAAAATGCCACCAATTGGGTGGCTTTAAACAACAGAAATTTATTTCTCACGATAATGGAGGCTGAGATGTCCAAGATCGTGGGGCTAGCTGAATCAGTTCCTAGTGAGTACTCTCTTCCTAGTTTGCAGACAGCCACCTTATCTCCAAATATTATAGTCACGTTGGGAATTAGAGCTTCAAGGTATGGATAGGGAGGGCGGTGCTCAAACATTGTGTTTATAACATTGCCGGCAAAAGCTACAAATCCATTACCAAACAAATTTAGCTACAATGTGTTTAGATAACATAGGATATAGTGATCTGGGACTAAAGAAATTTTGTTCATTGCCTATTT
This sequence comes from Ursus arctos, assembly GCF_023065955.2. Classification (NCBI taxonomy): domain Eukaryota; kingdom Metazoa; phylum Chordata; class Mammalia; order Carnivora; family Ursidae; genus Ursus; species Ursus arctos. The sequence goes on from NW_026622874.1 coordinate 38,841,343, forward strand.
TCTTCCTATCTAAGGCTAAGTACAGTAAGTATATGTAAAGCTCAGACTGGGATAGGAAGATATCTAGCATTCAGTATTAATTGATTTGATGACTTATGTCCTTTTTTTACTTCTTGTTTAAAATTTTACTTTCATAAATAAAGTCTTGGTAGTACTCATCATAATGAGTAGAGAGCAGAGATAGAAAGAACTTGCTGAGATACCAGAGACCCCTCCTCCTGCAATTCGGCCCAGGCCTCTGAGAAGCTGTAGGCTTCTAGTCAGTGAGACGGAGTTGAATAATGACCTTGCTCTACAAAGGATACAATTAGTTTTGAGATTAAGATTGATCTGAGTTCTGGGGAAGAAAGCTGTTGAAAAAACTCCGTGGTTTTAGATACTAACTTACTGATCTTCTTAGTGCCTCATGAATTGAAAAGACAGGATTACGGCATCACTGTGGAGATGAGGAAACAAAGGCCTGGCTGCTTATTTATTCCTGCGAGCATCACTGTGAATCTGTAGAGATGTTTCAGATAGAACACAGACCTCACTCATCACCCCGTCATTTAGCTGTACCTCACATACTCCCACTGCTTCTAGGTGTGACTAGACTTCTTGCTTTCTTTTAATTTATTTTTTTTGTTTTATTTTTGAAAGGGAGAGAGTGTGTGCGTGAGCAGGGTGGGGGGGAGGGGGGGAGGGGCAGAGGGAAAGCGAAAGAGAATCTTTAAGTAGGCTCAATGCCCAGGGGGGAGCCCAATGCTGGGCTCAATGCAGGGCTTGCTCTCTGGACCCTGAGATCATGACCTGAGCCAAAGGAAATCAAGAGTCAGATACTTAACTGACTGAGCCACCCAGGCACCCCTAGACTTCTTGCCTTTTTAAAAGAAAAATACTAAATTAAAAAAAAAAAATACATGAGCACCTGGCTGACCTTGGGGTCATGAGTTCAAGCCCCACATTGGGCATAGAGCTTACTCAAAACAACAACAAAAAAACCCAACAACAGAAAAACCCAACCACGTATACTTATTCCACTTTGCTGAAATAATCCTGGGAAAGGCATTTTTCCTCTCAGAGTCAGGGTGGCTTATAAAGAGCTGACATGATTGAGCCTCTAAAGCTGGAAGGAGTACATAAATATATACATTCAGATGACTGAGTAAAAGAGAAAATCTGAGTGTGAGCTGGAGATGAGTGATTTAATGTTTCTGTTGCATTTTTACTAAACCAGGCAGTAAAGGTGGCCTGATACCTGGAGAAAGACCAAAGCCATCTGGCGGAGGTCCCCCAAGTCCCAGGAATGGACCATTGACTGCAGTTCTCAAGACCAGTTTTACTTCAGACTGGTGTTTGGGCTAACACTAGTCTATGATGCTTTCTGTGGTTTATGGCAAAATGAGATCATTAAAGACAATGTAAGCTTTCCAGAAAGCTTTGTTTTCTGATGTTAAAATATTTTTCTCTTTTTAATGAAATGATTGTGATAGAAATGGTAATCAAGTTTTTGAAAGATGTTCTCCGGGCAAAATCTAAAAGATGGCAGCTCTATGACTTCTCCCATTTTTGTCTTTTTTAATTTTGCTGCTCAGGGAAATCTGAAACACTTGGAACTGCTGCCCAAGATCAAATAAACTATTTTCTTGAAATAAGCAATTAGAATTTGAGTGGAGTGAGTTTTAGTATTTTTATTAGTATTAACTTAAATCATCTTACCACAGTCTTATCACAGCACCTTAAAACATACATATACGTTAGCTCATCTGTGTTTTCTAGTTTCCACATATTATAAGAAGGAATTAAGCTCATTATCACCATCTTACAGGTGAGCATGTTGAGACCTGGAGAAGTAAAATGTCCCATTTTCAGTTACAAAGTGAGTCAAGCAAGAGAAGATGTTTTTACTAGAACGTGGATCTCCTGGTGTTCTAGGTCAGTACTCATTGATAGGAGAGCAAATAGTGTTTAATTTCTCAGAGAGCAACTCTGTCAGTAGGAGCACTGTGTTAAGAATCTGAGGCTATTTCTGGCTCAGGGAGAAAGGGAGCCTTGCGAGGTTATTAGCGTCTGCCAGGTGAGGAAGGGAGCATTGGCAGAAAGCCTGCCATGTATTTGTTCTCCTTGTACTGCCTTCTGTTGCCTCCCTGAACTTAGTTAAGTGTGGGAAAAGGCAAATAGGCTGAAAAGAATCATCAGGGCCTTTTTTTTTTTTTTTCCTTTTCTTCTCTTTGCTTCTTCCCTCATAGTTCTCCTCCAGCCTTTTTAACAAGCCGGAAGAGCCCAAAGATGAATCTCCTTCTTCGTGGAGACTGGGACTCAGAAAAACTGGCAGCCACAACATGCTGAGTGAGGTGGCCAATTCGAGGGAAGCTCTAAGGGACCGAGGCTCTTCCATCTACCGGTCATCATCAAGCCCTCGGATTTCTGCTCTGCTCGACAACAAAGATAAGGTGCGGTTTAGGCAGGGTCGGTGGGGAGGGGGGGTGGTGTGTGTTTCAGGGCAGGTCCCTTCTGTGAAAATTCAATCTCAGGAGCAAATGAAAGTGTGTTCTAGTCCCTGATTCGATTCTGGAAGTACAAAGTCTTTAAAGGAAGATGGCACATTGATAGTTTAATCAGTTAGCTATTTGCTTGCTATTATTACTTGGCCAAAAAAGAAAAACCCTTTATCCTTTGGCATATCTTATGGTCATTCTTCCTTACCCTCCTTATCTAGGGCAAATAAATAAATAAATAAATATGTAAATAAATACGTAAATAAATAAATAAAATTTAGTCAGAAACATGAAAATTTGGATATGGCCTAAGGTTCCCTGAACCAATACCAAGTAATTTATTCTTTCAGTGTTTGAAAGCAGAGTTCCTTAGTTGGACTCTCAATCCTAATGAAGCTCAGGCAAACTAGCAGTTAGAAAAAAATGTTTAAATGCCTTATTTTTTTCATTACTAGATACATGATCAGGCTAACTTCATAAACAGCTCATCCACATCATCATCCAAGACCAGTGCATTTTTACTTCTTAACTTTTGGTTCCAGATTTTCTAGGGCTCACCTGATGCTCTTCTCTGGGGTCAGGTCTGCCCCGTCACCGTGGTCCCCTTCCCCAGTGTTGTGTTTCTGGAGACTCCTTAAGGAGGGGAGCCATATTGGTTGGATGCACTCTGCAGGATATTTGCTGTACGTGAAGCTGCATTTCCAAGAGAAGATAGGCTGGGGAGGAAATAGGGCTTATTTCATTAAGAGCTTCAGAGTGGAACTTTCTGTTTGTGGCTTTTCAAAGGCTCTGTCTCTTGGCAGAGCTGCTGCTTTGTGTAATTTGTGCTGCTATTTTCCTTTTTTGAGTATCTTGGCTTTTCCCATGAGAATGATTTCCCTACATATTGGTTTTTAATGAAGGAAAGGTAGAGTTAGCCTTTGAAAGGTAACCTTTTGTAATACCACTCAAACCGGAATTGGTATTGGTTCTAGAAATAAGATGATATAGGTGTATCGATCTCTGCTTTTTTACCCAGAATGTTACACTGTGTTAGTATTGTACCTTCTCTGTGCTTTACTTGTTTTGATTTTACAGGAGAGAGAAAACAAAAGCTATTTTAGTTCACTAGCACCCCGGAAGCTCAGCAGCACAAGTGACATTGAAGAAAAGGAGAACAGGTAATCCTAATACAGGCCAAAAGATGGTCCTCTAACTTTCCTAGGCATAGGGATGCCTTGGCCCTCGCTCTGCGGCCATCTGTCTGCAGGTGCCCTTATTAGCACATTATGAATTGTTTATTCCTTCTGCTTAGAGCTCCTCCCAGCCCTTGATTTCTTGTTTTGCCAGTCCTACACCCTTCAGACTCTCACTTCAGCTTGGGTATTACTGTCTTTAGGAAGTCTTCCCTGATCCTTCCGAGGGTGAATTTGTTTTAGTACACCAGCAGGCTCTGTAAAGGTAGGGTCCATGTCTGTCTGGTTTCTCAGGGACCCCTAGTGCCTAGCACACGACCTATTCCATAGTAAACACTAAAATATTGTTATTTAATTAGTAATCAACTTCTACTTTGTAAGTACATAAAATTTCAAGTCTTCCTCATCAGTTAAAATGGATTTGAGGATTTTGAGGTACTACTGCACCTCAGAGCAGAACCTGATCTAGAACCTTGCTTTTCAAGGTGTGGTCTTCCCAACCCCCTTCACCTGGAAGCATTTTAGAAATGCAGAATCTCAGGCTCCACCTCAGAGCTGCTGAATTAGAACCTGCATTTTAACAAAATTCTCTAGGTGATTCAAATGCACATTGAAATTTGAGAAGGACTGCTCTGGAGAGCCACAGCTTTGGTTGAAAAGGCCCTGAGTGAACAATTGTGGATAGAAATCCTACTACAGCCCTTTCCTGGATGGCTTTTATTTATAACACTAAGTAGGCTTCCAGCAGGTTCTTCTCTTTTCCTCTTCTGTGGTAGTTACCTCTTTCCTTTGTGACAGACTTCCTCATCTTCCCCATCATCCTCTTCTCTGCTTACTTATGAGCAACCTGTTGGCTTTGTGAAGCCCTTTAAAGGAGAAACAAAAAATGAGTTCTCATTACCAAAGAATTGAGGATTTGGTACCTATTGAAATTAGTTGGCTTTGAAGTTGATGAAAGAAAGCAGACAGTAGTAATACTTGGCCCATCCTCTACATATACAGAAAACAGGTTTATATAAAACCAAGTATCACTTGAAAAGTGTATATATTTCTTTAGCCATATTACAGTTTCTGTCTCTGGCTTTTCTCTCCCAGTTTGGAGTGTTTTTTGTTTGTTGATTTGTTTTGTTTTGTTTTGAAAGATTTTATTTATTTGAGAGAGAGAGAGAATACAAGCTGGGGGGAGGGGGGCGGGGAGCAGAGGGAAAGGAAGAAGCAGACTCCCTGGTGCTCCCTCCCAGGACCCTGGAATCATGACCTGAGCCCAAGGCAGCCCACTTAATCAACTGAGCCACCCAGGCACCCCTCCCGGTTTGCACTGTAGCATGGACAAAACTGGTGGTAGGAATCAGCACTTTGTTTTATTTTTCTTTCATGCCTCTACAGAGAATCAGCTGTTAATCTAGTGAGGAGTGGTTCGTATACACGGCAGCTATGGAGGGATGAAGCAAAGGGAAGTGAAACTCCACAGACAGTTGCTCCTTCTACCTATGTATCAACCTACTTGAAAAGGTACCAGGTTCCACGGGGTGGGAGGTGATTTTTCTTCACTCTTGGTCATGGGTGTATGGGTAATAATTGCATGCCATTTTATATCCAATTAGCACCACAAAAATGAATCAAAAAATGAATTACTTTTAGATTTCTTGGGAATAACATCTTGACTAATTTTAAATTAACATTAATTTATTTTCCTAACTGAATTAAAGTTAGCTAATTCCAAATTCTCACCACAGACAGATCCTAATTTATACTCTCTCCTCTCAGTCCTATTAAAATCTTCAACTGGAAGTGACTTCCAGTAATCCCTGAGCAGGACTGAATTTAAATCACCTTTGTCCAGTAGCTAGCTTTCCTTTTTCTAAAACTAGGGTAGTTCTCATCTCAAGTTACATTTTTATGGGGAGGAAGGGAGGGACCATTTAGTGTGGTGAGGGGGGTGGGTAATGGGGACAGTTTTGAATTGCATTAAACAAGTTTTATATTGAATTGAAGCCTGTTAATTTAGGGACTTGAGTTTTTTTTTTTTTATGACTTTAATGGCCCTCAGATCCATCAAGATGTGAAACTCGCAAGTTTGATGCAGAGAAGGTACATGGGTTTCCTTCCCCTTTTCTCATCTGTGTTCTCCTTTCTGCAGTTATTTTCTTTGCCATGTACCAGCCAGCAAGCAAAGCACCTTTGCCAGAGCCATTAAACTATAAGATATACTTAATTCGTATTTTAATTTGAACTCTGCTGCTGTTGTGGAAGACTGGTTCTCATTGCTTACTTTGAATTCTTTCTTCACTTTCACTTACTCAACCCCTCCAACTGCCTCTTCATGCCATGGGCTTCGTCATTAGGTTTCATAGATGATTGGTTGGCTGCCTGAGAAACAGCCTTTTGCCATGAACAGTGTGTTTGGGTTCAAAACCTATTTCGACTTGATTGGAGGAATCTTGTCAACTAGTTAATATCAAAATGTGGAAACTAGTAAGCTATAAAACAGAAAGCCACTGTTGCCTTTTGATGGTCTTCAGTTCTGCAGATAGAGTTCAGTGATCTCACTGAAGCTTCATTGTATATACAAACTCAGTGTTTTTGGCTCAGTGAAGCTATCACTTATTTGTCTTCAGGCTAAGGTCTTAATCTGCCTAGATACACCATTATCCTTATGGTTTCATCCAAGACCAAGAAAACTTTTCTAAGAAAATAACGTTCTAGATCTAGGAAAGAGAGAAAGCTGCATTTAATTTCCAAGCATGTTGTTACATTGTGGTGGAGTGGTTCTTTTTCGTGATTCAAATCATTAACAAATGGGTCGAGTGAGTAGCATCTGGTTAGATAGGTGTAGTTGGCATAATTATGGTAAGCAGGAGAAAAGGACTGCCTCTATTTAGGGTGGAAAGCGTGCTTAATTATGTGAGTGCTTTTTGAAAGAAGATCCACAACTTGCTTCATGCTTTGGATTTCCAAACCTCTAACACCCTCAAAGCATTTTTTGATTATACAAAATCTCATTTTATGATCTTTTCAAAAGGGAAGAATCGTATGCTATCACTATTTTAAAAAGAAAGTACAAGAAGATACTTGGCAGTCTTGGGCTCCGCCGGGCCTCAGCATACTTTCCATTTTCTAGTTCATCTCTGTCCGTAGGCAGAAATTCCTTTCCTGTATCCCAGTAAAATGCATGTTTACCAAAGAAGGCTTCATAGCTTGTTTTGGTCACCGCCACTAGTGTCTCATTACTATAATAGTCAAGACTTTTTAAAAAAATTCTAAACCAAGTAATTTTTTGCTTCAGTTGAGGTGATTCTTACTTATCTTCATTTGGAACAAAGAGAAGTTGCTTCCTGTTGCCCATGCAATGTTATTTTCTAGACTTAAAACTTCGAATCCTCCCAAAGACATGTTTGTTTTAGGCTAAATAACCACAGTTCTCAGGGACATTTTTTCCCGCACAGAGCTTTTTTATTCTTCTCCGCTCTTAAATTTTAAATTTCTACTCCAAAATCTCTCCAAATTCTTGGTCTCACTGTAGCTTCTGCAGCACTGCTTCTGTTTCAGGTAGACATTTGGGGTTGCATGATTTTTTTGCCTTGGGGTTTGTTGGACATTACTTTTTTAAATAAAATTATTCTGTTTGCTGATATTTCTTCGCCCCTATTCTATTCCTGTGTATTACTCTTCTCCTTTTTCTTATTGCATATCATCTCTCCTCCACGTTCCTTCACTCTTCTGGATGATTGACAGATGCCTGCTTGCTGCCAGTGACCCAGCTCTAGCTGGAGTTGATCACTCACTCCACTTCCCAGTTGCCATACCCTCTCTTTGGTCTACATTCCTTTTAAATGCACAATCTGGGGGGGAAGGTGGTGCTGGGAAATGGTGGGTGAGCAGCATGTCCTGAGGAAAGTGACTGTGTGCTGTTTTGCAGTGCTTCATTTGGTAGAAGTAGTGACCCCACAAGTCCCTACATTTCAGCCAATCGCAATTCATCTGCTACCTCACCCATTACCATTGGTTCATCTACCTCTCGGGGCAGCAAGTGGCAACCTGCCTCTTCCTGCCCTGCACCAGTCAGTGCAAACACTACTGCATCTGTACACCATGGCAGGTAAGGCTTCTTGGGCCCATCTGAGTTACAGTCATCAAAACTCATGCCTCTGGATGCACATATGAGATTCGAACCAAAGAGACTTTGGCACTGGGGAGCAAATTTGAATTCTTGTGAAAATGTCCATGATTTAACAAGGTTGTTCCATTTGGACTTGTATTAGCCACTCAGCAGTTGCTCACTGAATAATCATAGGGTATATATCTTGGTACTTGGTGTTTAGGCATCAACTTAAACTGACTGCTTTTGTGTGATTATTATGTAAGGGTCATGCTATTATGGGAAAGCACATATTTAAAAATATCCCCATACTTCACTTACATTAATTTTCCAGTAATTGTGTGTAGGAACCTCATCTACTTACTCTTTTTTCAGAGGATGGCATACAAACCCAAACAGAAGAAAAGCTAACTCTTGTTCCAAAAGCTCCCTATAGCTTTCTGAAAATTCCCAGCCAATGAGAGCATTTTGGTGGAAATACTGTGGGAGGGAAGAGATTTGTGTTTGTCTAAATTTGTCTAGATTTGTGGTATTCCTGGGGCAGTGGTGTCCAGTCCGTCTAAGGGGTAGCATGGGAGTAGTATGGGCAGGGCTTCATTGTGAAAGTGCAGCGGACTTCAGCTATGGTTTTGACTGTGGCTTTTGACCCTGTATGTGTGGTCAGAGACCTTTTTACTTTGGGGTATGGCAAAGGGACTCTTTTTTGAGGGCTTGTTTCTAGAATTGACACAAAGAAAATGAAAAACATTAATGATAATAGTGTTGCTTGTTGCTGCAAGAACACTGCTAATGGTGGTGCTTGATTGATTTTTGTCCATTTATTAGATTTCTTTCCTTAAAATAAGTGGTGATCATTTGGCCAGGAGGGATAGGCTCAAGATGGATCATTAATAATAATACTGTATAATTATGTAGAAATTTATTAGGTCCTCAAAATAATTCATCTGCACAGACATAGTAAATATTATACCATAGATAAAAAAACTGAAACACAGAGAGGTTACTTGCATAAGTATTAAGAGCCGAGACTAGGAAAAAATAGTAATGGCTGCCATTTGTTGAACCCTATCACGTGCGAAGCATTAGCTTGGGTACTTACAAAAATTACATGAGCAATTGGTTTACTCACATGTAACAGTAAATCGAAATAGTTGAGGCTAAAATATGATAAAGGTTTATTTTTTTTTCCTCTCACTTAAGGAAGTCCAGAAATAGGCAGGGCTGGCACCACAGCTTCAGAGTCATTAAGGAACCCTGGATCCTTCTGTCTTTCTGCTTCACAGTCCTTAGACCATGCTTCCATTTCCACAGGTTGCCTCATGGCACAAAATGGCTGCTGAAGCTCTAGCTGTCATGGCTGCATTCTAGGCAGGAAGAAGGAAGAAAGGGGGAAATACACAAAGAGGGAAGGCCTCTGAACGGAGGTTTTTCCCCAAAGCACTAATTTTCTTCTTATGTCTCACTGGCTACCTCTAGCAGCCAGGGAGACTTTGGAAAATGTGAGTTTTTAACTAGGTGCAGTGCTGCCCTCAGTAATTTATGGGTTCTGTTAGGAAGAAAAGGAAAATGAATATGGGTTAGGCAACTCGCTGTCTCAGGCACACATATGTTGTTTATAAAGAGGCCTCCAGTGTATGAAGTACCATTTTTATTTTATAGATGTAGAAACTGAGACCCAAAACTTAATCATCTGCCCAAGGTCACGTATCTAATAAGGAATTGAGACAGGGTTTGAACCTAGATTTGTCCATGTCAGAGATCCTATTTCACTGTATTGTTTCCACTGAGCTTATGTTTTATTCTGAGCTTGATACTAAGTGTTCTTCATACATTATTTTATTTAATTATCACAAGACCCCTGCATTTTAAGGTATCATTATACCCATTTTATAGACGAAGAGACGACTAGAGAGGTTAACTTGGTTGAAATGTAGCCCCACATGGTTCCAGAGCATCTGACCCCTGCTCTGGAGCTTTTCCTATTCTGGCAGTCTTTTTTTTTTTTTTTTTTAAGGTTTTATTTATTTATTAGAGAGAGAGAGCACAAGCAGGGGGAGCAGCAGGCTCCCCACTGAGCAAGGAGCCTTGGTGGAACTCGATCCCAGAACTCTGGGATCATGACCTGAGCTGAAGGCAGAGGTTTAATCGGCTGAGCCACCCAGGTGTCCCTTCCTATTCTGCTCCTAACATTCTACTTGTAAAATTATACCACATATCAAATTAATAGTATAAGTCCTATTCTGTACTTCAGTAAAATAAAATCCTTGGCATTTCCACAGCAGAAAAAAATCACAGAGAACAAAACATGTTATTAACCTAAAAAGAATGGCAGGTAAGGTTTTGATAAGTGTGATTTTTTTATAGCTTTGTTTCTGGCTGATTTTATTAATATGTCCTATAGACTAATACATATCTTGTAAGTTTGAGGAGTTTAATTTCACCTTTTTTTTTTTTTTTTGAGTCATTAATTGCTTTTGGAGAAGTGGCTTGTGTTTTTTAGATACCACTTCAAAACTGTTCTATTTTTATATTTACATCTAGGTACCATATTTAGATTTTTACAATCTGATTAGTGCTTTCAAGCTTATTCTAATGATGTGATTATTTAAAAATGAGCTTATAGCTACTTCTATAAGCATTTCTGGTAATTGTGAGTAGATGAAAAAAAAACAGATTTTTGATTTCATTGCTTTTCCCATCTCTGTGAATATCAATTTTGGATCTCTGTTACCCCAGCAACAAGCTGTGACATCACAAATGATAGCTTTTTGGGTGGAGAGCCAATGGTTGCTCTCAACTCTTTGTTAAGAAACAAAGATCTTGTTTTCATGTAAATGAGTTTAATTATACAGCTTGCTGCTGGAAAGTCTGCAGTTAAGGTTACATATAGAATCTTAATAGTTTTTGTTTCTTTTGCTCATGTATGCACTTAAGACTACAGGCAATCAGGCATTTGGTTAAATAGAGAGCAATTGCTAAGCTAGGTGAGAAAGAACTAAACATACTGAGGTTGTATTTATCAAATATCTCTGGAATCCAAGAAGATGGTCATCTAATCTAGGCTGAGGACTACCACAGACTCACTGCCGAGAATTAAGGGGCAGGTGGAGACTAATATCGTAAGTGACTTTAGTGTTGTTTTCATGTGTGTGGAGAGGCCCTGCCTCTGTGTGTGTGTGTGTGGAGACCAGATGGTACTCAGGAATCATTTAAAGCATTCTTGCATATGTTACTATCTTCCTTGTGCCATAGCTAATTTTTTAAAAAAAAATTTTAATCTCAAGCAAAAAAAAAATTCATGAAATATAACTCTTTGGGCAGAGGATATCAAACTAAATGTATACTCATACTGTTCTAAGATTTAAGAGCTCAGAATTTAAAAAAACCAGCCAACCAGCAAACGAAATCTGAGCAAGAAGATTCTCTACTTAAACTTACCTCGAACCCTCTGTCTGTGTGCTAGTGCTTTGTTATGTAGCATGCCTGACCATTCTCTTTCTGCTTGTGTTTTTGTGTTTTTGATTTCAGGACTCCTTACAAATCCCAGGCTGACTCAACAGCAGAGAAAACAGCAGACAATGTCTCTTCTAGCACCCCGCTCTGTGTGATCACTAATCGCCCTCCACCTAACACTGCCAATGGGGTTACAGCTGCCACTCTGCTCTCCACTCCTGGAACAGACTCCTCTGTGGAAGCCAGGGACAGGAGGAGGTATGTTCTCTACCGATTCCGTTTGCGGGCTTCTGCTTTGAGGTCGGAGATAAAGGAGTGGGTGTGAAGTCTTTCCCCCAATCCCAAATACATTTGTGAAAGTAGGTCTTTATATTACACTTTGGGTTTTCTATTTTGCCTCTGGGAGATTTTTGACGGAGATCTTAATTATTTCTGATTGTTTAACAGAGATACTTATTCTGTATAGGCATATCTTTTTACTATTTGTCTTATAAAAGAAATCAGGGTCAGGAATTATTTCCCCATTTTGTAACGGAGAACCTGAAGCACAGAGAAGGATCTTTTCTTTTGTTCTGAGGAGTGCGTGAGACTTCTCTGGCAGCAAAGAAAAGCAGTATTATGAAAAAGGCTCAGAGAAATAAAGCTAGGATATCATTTTAATTAATTGAAGAATACCAGAAAAGGAACTGGATAGTATATGATGATATGGTAGACAGATAGTGACTGGTTACTATACAGTTTCTTTAGAGAAAAATTATGAGAGAGCAGTCATTGAATTGGCACAGGAGAGATTTAAGGTAGAAGCTAAGAAGAACTTTTTGATTGTCAGTATTAGGAGATGTTGGGAGATGTGACCAAGAAGAATGGGACATTTTCTCCCACTTGAAAAAGTGTAAAAAATAGAATGTACTCCATTTGGCTGTTTCAGATCTACTTAAAAACCAAAGCCATACTTATCCCCTTTTTAAGACTAGAAAAAGAAATGAAATCTTATCAAAATTTAGATTTCAGTCTGGCTTCATTTTCTTTTGAATATCCAAAGGAAGAAGATTTTAGGTTTGTGAGTGTGTGTATATGTGTAGTAAGTCAAGAAGTCTTATCATCTACAAGATATAATGAATTAAACTTTTTAGATGTTTATTATAAAGACAGTTCTAAAACTGGAATTTTGAGAAGTGGAAGGGAGATGTTAACTGAGTTGAAAAATAGTGTTTTTCTTCTTCCTCTCTTTTCCTTCCTTTCATTCCTTCCTTTCCTTTTTTCATTTCTTTATATAAAAATAGAAGAGAGTTGGTTTTCTGGGCTAACAGGTTGCAGCACATCATCTTTTCATTGGTTTCCAGCCAAGGAAATTTTAATAAATCAGTCGTGAATATTTAATGTTTATATATTTAATAGCTCAGCTGGAATTTAGGTATTATTAGTTTCATTTAGGAACTAAATACAGAAGTAATATTTTCTGAATATTTGCTGAAAAAAACTCCCTTTAAAAAATCCTTCTGGGGGCGCCTGGGTGGCACAGCAGTTAAGCGTCTGCCTTCGGCTCAGGGCGTGATCCCGGCGTTATGGGATCGAGCCCCACATCAGGCTCCTCCGCTATGAGCCTGCTTCTTCCTCTCCCACTCCCCCTGCTTGTGTTCCCTCTCTCGCTGGCTGTCTCTATCTCTGTTGAATAAATAAATAAATAAAATCTTTTAAAAAAAAAAATCCTTCTGGGCTGAGACAAGTAAAATGAGTTAACTTCATCATTAAGATCATGATCCCTGAAAGGATGGGTAAATCAGGCTTTTTATCAAACTGCATTATTAAATACTCAGTTGCATGCACCATTATTTAGAGAAATCTAGAGAGACAATTACTGTCTTCTGGGATTTTTATAACCTACAAACAATAAGATAGCACCTGCTATAGATTTTAATTTTGTTTTAGAAGTTTTACTTAAGCCACAAATGTTTATGGATTACGTAGTGCGTACCATATATAATCACTAGGACATAATTTCTCATGAAGCAGCAAATGTAAGAATAGAAGAATTAAATCAAAATATCACTGAATTACGTGAATGTCATGTATCAAGATAAGTGCATTTTTAGGATGGCACAAGATAATAAACAGAGATATTAGGTATTTATTACATAATAAATAATCTTTATTAGACAAATTAAATAGGGTAATGGCACAAGATAAATAAATAGGAAGATATTACATAAAGAGCTGTTGGACTCAGTCGCTAGCATTCATTCTTTTCAAAATATTTATTGAGCATTTGCCATTGCAAAGTACTATGATGAACCCAGGAGTGAACAGGAAAAACAATCTCAGCCCTTGGGAAACGTATATGGTAGTGAAGAAAAACGAACACTAAATAATTGTGATATATACTATGAAGAGGTAGTGTGAGTTATTATGACAGAATATCTGCCTACAGAAGGCTTCCCTTCTCCTGCAGGATCAGAGAAGGTTATCTTAAGAGTATGGTGCTTGAAGTGTGGAGGACAAATAATAGCTAGGAGAAGGAGATAAGCATTCCTGGCAGAAAATATGGCTGTTGAAAAGCCACTAAGGTGGGAAAGTGCTTGGTCCTTTGGAGAATTTGAGAGATGTTGTGGCTTTGGTGTAGAGAGTTAGGGAAAGAGCAGTCTAAGGTGAAGCTTGAGAAATAAGTAGGAGCTACATAATGCAAAGTCTTACAGCCAGGGGCAAGGATTTTGGATATATATGTTAGGAACCATGATGACCTACTGGAAGCATTTTTTTTTTTCTAACAGCTTTATAAGGATGTAATTTATATACCATATAGTTTAAGGTATACAGTTCAGTCCTTTTTGATATATTCACAGATATGTGCATTGATTACCACAGTCAATTTTAGAACATTTTCATCATCTTAAAAAGAAATCCCATACCTTTAGTTATTGTTCCCCCCACTCCCTCCCCATCATCTCTCCATTCCCTCAACCTTAGCAACCACTGATCTACTTTCTCTTTCTGTGGAATTGCCTATTTTGGACATTTCATATAAATGGAATCAATATGTGGTCTTTTGTGACTGGCTTCTTTCACTTACAATAATGTTTTCAAGGTTCATCCATGTTGTAGCATGTATCAGCACTTCATTATTTTTTATGGCCAAACACTGTTGTGTTGTGTGGATATACTGTATTTTGTTTGCCATTCATAAGTTGGTAGACATTTGGGTTCTTTCCACCTTTTGGCTATTTTGAATAATGTTACTATAAACATTCATGTATGAGTTTTTGTGTGGACATATGTTTTTATTTCTCTTGGGTATATATGTAGGAGTAGAATTGCTGGGTCATATAGAAAATATGCAAAAAGCAAAAAGATAACATCTGACTTACATTTTTAAAAACCCTGGCTTTTAAACTCTGGTTACAGTATTCCATATGAATTGGACAGGGGAAGGATGGACAGGAATAGTTGTGAGATGACAGGTAAGGACACCCTTGCAGAAGAAAGGTGCATAGAGAAAGAACAGTGGCTTGAGCAGAGGTGGTAGTAAAAGAGATGGAGAAAGTCAATGGACTCAAAATTAGGAAAAGGTTCATAGCAACATGGTAGATGGATTTATAAGGACCCCTTTCTCATTATAAACGTATAGGAAAATATAGTTGAGTTCAGAACAGTGAAAGGGAACGGCTAGGTGACAATAACGAAGAGAATCCAAAAGCCAGAATGGTTTGAGTAGCCCAGGGTTGGTGTAAGACCCCTAGAGTAGGTTAGCGTCTGGAGGCTCAGATTTTAATGCCATGCGTGGGTGTAGGAAGCATGGTTTTGGACCTGACTAGGCTAGGAGCTGTAAGTAAGAACCTGTATAAAGCTAGAGTCCTCAAAAGGCTGCCCAGTTTATGAAAAGGGTACTTTGTCAATGGCCCAAAGAAGTGTCGAGGATAGCGCACATTCAAGGGTCTGAACAGGGACAGAAAAATCTTTTGTGGGAAATTTTTACTACCCATATAGTGTGGAAATCCCAAGCCAAGAATTTTTTTTTTTTTAAGATTTATTTACTTTTTTTCGAGAGAGAGAGAGAGAGAGAGAGAGAGAGTGTGGTGGGGAGGGCCAGAAGGAGGGAGAGAGAATCTCAGGCGACACCATGCTTAGTGTGGAGCCTAATGCTGGGCTTGATCTAATGACCCTGAGATCATGACCTGAGCTGAAACCAAGGGTTGGACGCCACCCACGCGCCTCCACCCCCAGCCAAGAATTTAACATAGAAACTAGGTCTGCACTCTTGAAACTCTGGGGCCATTGGCACAAGCAGTTTAAAACTACCATGAAGAAACACATCGACAACCCAGGGTCCAAAGGATTTCTATAAAACAGTTGCCTACCAAAGACAAACTCACATAGGAAATGAACCTCTGAGAAAAAGTTAACAGATACAGCTTCTCAGATGCTTAGATACTTTTAGAAGTATTACATGCAGATCACTAGGTGGTAGAATTTTTGGATGCAAAACAGAAACCTCAAACTATTATTTAATTTGGTGACAATAATTAGAAGTGACCAGTTGTATTAAAGATAGACACGTCTATAAAAATGGCAAATTAATCAGAAGTGGTGCCTAGAATAAAATATTTTGGAAATGTGTTGTTTCTGTATAGAGTCCTATTTTAATGGGAACCCACATATATAAAGCATCTAACAACCATTTATTGAGAGACTTCCGTGTGCCGGGCACAGTTACTAAAGATACAAGGTCAAAGAAAAACATCTTTCCTGCCCTCGAGAGCTTAAATTTATCTATTGTGGGAAGGCAAACAAGCAAATCAAATAATATAGTCAGTTGTTAAGTGCTCTGATAAAGATATGTATAGATTGCTATGGGGGCACAGAGGAGGGGAATCTAAATTAGACTGAGTAAGGTGACAGAGGTGTGCCAGAGGAGGTGACTGGAGTTGAAATTTGAAGGCAGCTAGAAGTGAACTATAAGTGGTAATAGGAGGATGGTATTTTAGAGGGAACACAAGAAATTCAAAAAGCAAGTTTAGAATGCCTGAAGTTGGAAGAAGGCAAGGCCAGTGTTGTGTGTCTGAAAGTATCTTAGATTTAAATGAATTAAAAAAAAACAAAAAACCAGCCTGTGGGCAAATGAGTTTGTGAAAGAATGGGTTAAACGGAAGTTAAACAGGATTACTCAAAAACCTTCTCAGGATCTTTCCTTTCAGGGGGTGGGCGTGGGTGGGGGGAGTTGGGTGTGGAGAGGGGAGTGTGGGGGTGGTTAGAATTTGCAGCATTTTCCAAATTTCTGTGTCCATCGAATAGTTTTGTTTTGTTTTTTTTCACAGAAACCCAAGACTGGTATTCCACTGGGTATACTTTGGAAATTGTGGAGCTAGAGAGGTAGGCAGGAGCCAAATCATGTAGATTTTTGTTGTGCTATGCTAAGAAACTTGAACTTCTGTTTTCAAAGCTATGGAATACCACTGAAGTATTTTCAGCTGGGGAATGACTGGATCAAATAAAACATATCATTTAAGCCTTTACAGAATTAAAGCCATTTAGAATTTCTCCCTCTAGACAAACATAAGCTGAAAGAAAAAAAAATCACATGTTTTGAAAACAGCGAAATTTTCCTTCTGAAAGAGCATGCTGGGTGCTAATTCTTCTCTTGAAGCTTCAGCTTCTCTGTAATCAGCTCATTGTGGAAGCATTTGGACTCCTGCTGGGAACCATGGTGGAGGCCTGAGGCTCACATTCACAGGTCCAATTTGAAACAATTAGTGAGCACTGGGATAAATGGGGCTTTAAAACCGGCCACAGCTAGACCTACCCAGTGGAAAAGCCATCTCTCAGGAAGAATCTCCATTTGCAGTATAATTGGAGCACATGGACTGGGGAGTGGGTCTGACCGTTAAACCTGCACACCTGCTGGCTTTTCTTTTCTTTTCTAAGAAGGGATAGATGGGTGTGTGCATACCGATTGGCTCATGATGGTCTCAGCTTTACAGCCTGTGTGCTTTAGTCAGTACGTTAACTACAGATACATTACTAAATGGACAGAGCTAGGTACAAAAAAATTGATTATGATACCAAACAATGGAACTCTTAACACTGGATTTTTCAGAGGGGGGCAGATTACAAGTAATTTTTTATTTTCTTTTGGGTTTTTTTTTTTTCCCTGTATTTTCCAAAGTTCCAGAGTGATAAAGTATTACCATTATAAGCAGAGCAGGGAAGGAGAGCCTGAAAAAAATTTTAACTCCAAGAACAGTCTTTCTTATGATATAAGTCTGTGAAGATGGCCATAGTCACTGAAGAGTACACACAAGAGTCAAGAGATTCAAGGTTTGCAGGATTTTAGATCATTTATGATTTTGCTACATAAGCTCAGGGTAGGACTTCTGAAACAGTTTATTACTTTTAAGAGGGGCATGATCTTGGATTTACAAAATTCCTTGTTTGCTTTCCTGAAAAGCCCAAGTGTGTTCAAAGGTATTCTCTTTAAGTGATGGAAAGAATGGGAGTTAAACTCCCTGTTATACAAATGGAAATGCTGAGGCCCTAAGAGCATGGAGTGATTTGCCTATAGCACACCTTGAGTCAGAGGCACAGTGGAGATCATTGTCATTGAACTCACTCACTCACCATTTCTTCTTTTGGATTTAAGAGTAAAGGTTTTGATTCAGGGACCCGTCCATCTTAATCGGTAGCCCAGCATGCAGCAGTCCACCTTCATGGCACCATAATCACCGCCATCCCGTCTTTGGAGTGCCCCTGAGGATTACAGAAACCAACAGGGTCATCTGATTGTAAAGGGGTTCCTTTGACTGGCAGACAGCAGGACAGAAATGGCAAGTGGCAAGCAGTTGGCAGATAACTCTGCAGGGTATCAGAGCCAAGCGGCAGCTGTCACAATAGTGTAGTGGTTGGGTTCATTTTCCAAAGCGCCAAGTTTCCCTTAGCAACAAACAAAATGTAAACAGTTCCCTTGGCTAATATTAGAGTCTGATAGTGTCTGCCTTTGATCCTCTTGCTCTGTTTCTCCTCTAGCTTCTTCCCTCTCAGCCAGCCCTGAATTTTACATCTTTCTTTTTTTAATGTAGGCAACTTCAAGGAGAAATGAAATCTAGATTACGAAATACCACCACTTAATACTGAGTTTTACATCTTTTTTTACTGGTGCCCTTTCTTTTCGTTATAGAAATGGCTAAAATAGTTTTTCTCCACAAGAAGCTAGAATTGTTTCTCTTTCCCAGATAGCCCGCATGCGACTGTGCTTGGTCAGGATATGGTCAGTGTTGGCTGAGTCATATATACCACACTTATCGACCTTCTTGAATCCCTTGGGGTCCTTATAAGCTAGGTAGTTATTCCTGCTAATGTGAAGCTGTCAGCAAATTAATTTGGCATCATCTTTGGAATGTTAGAAATTTAAACCAAGTAATTAAACTCCGAGTCATGGTTTTTTAAAGTCATTTGACTCATCTCATGGTCTCCAAGCTAAAGACAAGCAGTTGTCAATTGGAAAAGGGGCTCTAGAAAGGAGATTCCACAGCTCCTCCACTCGCTCTCAATTTTGGTTCTAAAATAAGTATTTTCTTTCCCTATCGAAAAGACTATAAAAAAGCTGAACTTAGTACATTTTTCTCTACTGAGATAGATAGTTCTCTCTCTTCCTGTGACTATGGAACAGGAAGAGAGTGAAGTGTATAAAGCAGTAGATACATTTTCTGCCCCCATTCTGGGGGGTTTCTGAGTTGCTTAGATGATTAGTTATTATGTTAGCTTATTAGCTTATATAGATTATGTTTATGTGATTCCTTTCCTGCCTGGTTGGTGAGGTCAGTTTCTGTTGTTTTGTAACCAGGGACGCTCCGTACCTGCATGCAATATTTGATACTGTTATTCTAGGGTGAACATTTTTCACATTTCAATGTCTCTGAAACCAGGATGGCTTACTGTTGGTTGTCGTTCTTGCGTGAATTTGGTCATAGGTGTTCTGTTAACTGCCACTGAGATATGTGCATTGCTGTTACAGAATATGTCTGAATCTAAAAGATCCCTTTTAGTAACTATTATATGAAATGCTGAAAAGGCGAAGAAAGGCAGGTGTGATTGGCACTGCTTTTTCTCTCTCAGTGGTAAAGTGGCAGTGCATCTTGCAAGGGATGATGGTTTGGATTTGATGCAGTGTGGTCCCGTTTAGCCAGTGAGAATGATGCATTTGATCTATATTTAAAAACATGAACTGGAAAGTGACTGCTAATGCATATGTGGTTTCTTTTTGGGGTGATGAAAATGTTTCGAAATTGATGATGCTGATAATTATGTAACTGTGAATGTACTAAAAACCACGGAATGGTACACTTAACTAGGGATGTGAATTGTATCTCAAGAAAGCTGTTTAAAAATAACACTAAGGGTGGGGCGCCTGGGTGGCACAGCGGTTAAGCGGTTAAGCGCCTGCCTTCGGCTCAGGGCGTGATTCCGGTGTTATGGGATCGAGCCCCGCATCAGGCTCCTCCACTGGGAGCCTGCTTCTTCCTCTCCCACTCCCCCTGCTTGTGTTCCCTCTCTCGCTGGCTGTCTCTCTGTCAAATAAATAAATAAAATCTTTAAAAAAAAAAAATAAATAACACTAAGGGGGCGCCTGGGTGGCACAGCGGTTAAGCGTCTGCCTTCGGCTCAGGGCGTGATCCCGGCGTGGTGGGATCGAGCCCCACATCAGGCTCCTCCGCTATGAGCCTGCTTTTTCCTCTCCCACTCCCCCTGCTTGTGTTCCCTCTCTCACTGGCTGTCTCTATCTCTGTCGAATGAATAAATAAAATCTTTAAAAAAAAGAAACACACAAAGACCATTTAGGTCCACTGAACTGTTCTGGGAAAGAAGACATGGATGGTGGCTGCTGGGGGTTACTACAAAAAGATTTACAGGTCTTGAATTTACAAGTCTGTCATCTTTTTCCTGTATTTCTGTTGCTAAGCACAGCTATTGAAACACAAACTCATTTCATTTTCCAGAGACAGTGGCATTTGTCACGTAATTCCTCAGTACGCCACTTAACAGTTCAGGAGTGGAGGTTTAAAATGTTTCCCCCACCCCTTCGGGACACATGCATTCCAAAGAAAGGACTAGAATCCATTCCCTGATGCAGCAGAGCCTCTGGTGGTTTTATCCCAATTCCCCGACCACTTCAGAGTGAAGTGAGCAGTCACCCAACACCTGCTACTCAAAGCCCTTATCAACTATGTTTTTACAGTTAATCTCCTTCTGATAAAGTGGTTCTTTTTTCAGAGCTGTGAGTATTGGTGACACGTGGGAGGGACCAAAATGTGTCCTCTCTCAAGCTCCCCCTCCCCTTTCTCTCCTACCAGTTGATTTTCCCATGTCAGAAAAAGATAGTCACTTGTAACAATCTCATAAAATGAGCTCTGGTGTTTACTGGGTTACTAGGGAAGGACAGTCTGAGGAGTGGCCACCTGTTCGTTGAAAATTGGGCTTCTGGGAAGCTGCTGCACAGGTGTGTGGCAAGGTGTGTCTGAGGTGGCTTGACCTGCTCTCGCCTAGAACGATTTGATCTGGCAGTGGAGTTCCTTACTGTTCCTGGTTTTATGGAAATCCGAGGCACAGGAAGTTGATCTTTGGTTCTGGGGAATTGAATCAAGCCCCTGCCATCATTTACTAGCACCTTCTGTGTTTGGGAGCTAACTCGGTGTGCTGAGTTGAGACATCGGGAGTGGGCATGGAATAGCAGAAGCAGCAGGTAAAATTTCTTTGCTTGATGGTTTGGATGTCCTAGATGTGTGTTTCCACTCTCGGTCCTCTTCTCTTCCTGATGGTCCTTTGGAAGCTGACTTGCCTGCAGACATTGTTTTGGTGGTGGCGTGGTTGGGAGTAGGGGGAGTGGGTGGATGTTTAAGAATAATATGTACAGTGTTCAGAATAACCGGTTTAGAACTTCTCTGGTGTTTCTTCCTATTCCTAAAGAATTTAGCCGTGTACACTGACTTAAGGCTCCCACCCAAGAGGTTAGAGTGGCAGAAGACAGTTAAGAATTTCAGGAAGTAGAGACATGTTTCTTTTCAAGAGGAAACTGATACCAGTACTGTATTCTTAAGTTGGATGATAGGTGGTGGTTGTATTTTTTTTTTTTAAGATTTTATTTATTTATTTGACAGAGAGAGAAGCAGCCAGAGTGGGAACACAAGCAGGGGGAGTGGGAGAGGGAGAAGCAGGCTTCCCGCTGAGCAGGGAGCCCAACGTCGGGCTCAGGGCTCGATCCCAGAATGCTGGGATCATGACCTGAGCCAAAGGCAGATGCTTAATGACTGAGCCACCCAGGTGCCCCAGAGAGAGAGAGTCTTAAGCAGACACCTCGCTGAGCGCAGGGCCTGACATGGGACTCGATCCCACGACCCTAAGAGCGCAGCCTGAGCTGAAGGCGCCCCTGGTGGCTCTATTCTTTATACCTTTTTAAATCTTAAATATTATATATTTTAAGTAAATGAAACAAAAAATTGTTGGATACATAGGGCTGTTGCAGAGAGAAGCTGGTTTAGGTCAATGAAAGGTTAGACTGCCTTTGAACAGGAAATTATAAAATGCAAAGACCAGCTCATTGAGCTGTTTTCATGCTACAAACTATACAGTCTCATTGAATCTTCACGGAAGTAAATGTTTTCCCATTCCTACAAGAGGAGAAGTTGCCCAAGTGATCTTTTATGCTCAGAGGACCAGTTTCTAGACCAAATTCAAAATCATGCTGCGTCAGGCCGTGCAGAGGGTTCTGCGGATGGGTAGTCATTTCAGCCCCATAGAGAGACCACTCACTAGACTCTGAGCTCTGCTTGTCCAGAGTTAGACTTCTGCTCTTCTCTTCTGTCCCTCTCTGCTCTCCTCTGTCCCTCTCTGCTCCTCTTCTTGTGCTTTGTGTCTCTGGCGTCACATCACTTCATGTGCTCAGGTAGAAAACTCGGGCTAATTCCTGAACATGTTTTGGTTTTATGACCCTCTTTGTGCTTGACTTTCTTTCTGGAATGGCCTTCTGTCACCTTCCCTGCTGAAGAGAATTCTATCCATACCATAAGAACTCCTGCAGGTGAACCCCCACCACTGGCTACCCTGCTTCCCCAGCTCCAGGCTGCAATCAGTACAATCGCCTCAGTGTTCTTGGGTAGCATTTTTCTTAGGACTGGTTTAACTAATTAATTAAATTATAGTGTTGTCTCTCCTCATTACTACATTGTGAGCTTCTTGAGAGTGCTTTTTTTTTAAATTGGGTTTTCTGCAAACCGCAGAGCCTAATACATAGTAGGCGTTGGGTAAATGTTTATTGAAGAAAATTATCTGAAAATGAGCACCCATGTAGTAATACACTCTGTCCAGAAGGTGGCAGCAGAAGAACGTCAGTTGATCGAATTCATGTAAGGTGCCCAAAGACCTTATTTTGTGTTTGGGTCAGTTTGCAGATAAGCATAGTTACCCCGTTCTGTGTGAAGTGTTTTAATACAGGGAGTGCAGGTGTTTTCTGGCACCGGGAGGCCCTTTGTGGACATTGCTGGGGTGCTGGTTCACTGGCAAGGCAGGCGACCCAGTTTACTCCAGCTGAACACACAATGCATCCCCTCTCAAGCAAGCCATTTAACTTCTTCAGTCTCAGTGTCTTAATTGGCTGATCAGTGGAGATCAGTAGGTAGTAGGAGACTTGTAGGTAGTATTGGATTCTAAAATCACCCGATTCTAAGGCTTGGATGACCATCTGACCATTTCTGTGCTCAGTATTGTGCTGAATATATTAAGAATGGGATGTGTCCTAGGTGGAGCCCTGAAGATCAGAGACACCAGATGTACACATAGTAAACCCAGAGTATACGTTAAGGAGCTGTATATCCCTGAGTGCAAACTTGTGTTCAGGCATAGTAGGAGTTCAGAGAAGAAGGTGAATGATGTAGGATGGAGAGGTTAGAAAGGGCTTCATGAAGCCAATGAAGATAGAATTTGAGTTGGCTTTCAAATATATGAAAGGTTTAAATGGGGTAAGAGAGTTCATATTTTTGGAAGCTTGTTATGTTATATGCTGGTACCCTCTTAGATGCATTTAATCCTCACAACTTTGTGAGATAAGTAATACTGTTTTCTTAAAAGATATAAGAAAATTAAGGCTCAGATAGATTATGGAACCTGCCCACAGTCACAGAGCTAGTAAATGGCAAAACCAGGATTCAAAACCAGACCTTTTGGACTTTAAAGTCAGTGCTTGCTGTACACCATTGAGCAGGTGTGTACCAGGCCCAAGTCTTAGTTGGACCGTTCTATACCATAAGGTAGCAATGAGCAGAGTGCTTAGAATATCTTGATATTTTTTTGAAGGGAAGACAGAACTTCTAGGAAATGAATATTTGTCTTGAGAGATACCACTTCTGAAAATAAAGCAAATCGAACACTTTCTATCCTGTCTGAAATCGAAATAGGAAATAAGGGTTTTGGGGAAACAAATGAGAAGTTGTTTTGTACGTTCACTGGCTTGTTCAGTGTTTTGTGAGGATGCTAGATATGAGAAGTTTACTTTTGGGAGAATTCCAGAGCCATGCGCAGGCTTATTTCTATTTTAAGAAATATTTAAAAATTGGGATTGGATGACAGCAATTACCTGAATGATTCATTGTTTCTGTCTTTAAACTACTTTTTCCCCTCTTCCCCAGAGTCTCTTAGCTAATTCTAGGTAGTATAATGACCCAGCTCTTTAAATTGTTTTCTCTGAATAAATCTTAGTCTTCTAACCTGAAAAAGGGAAATTGAATGTGATTCACAAATCTGGTGCACTTGTGCTGAAAGTGGCTCACTGCTCATTGCCATGTAAATAAAATATAGTAATAGCTCAAGGATCCTTAAGAACTACATTCCTTTATAATGAAGCTTATAGTGTTTAAAAGTATGTTTGGCACACAGAATTCGTAAGTAATGGGAACCAGAGCTGCGAGCTTAGCTGTATCTATGACAAAAATACTCCTGCACAAAGATTTTGTTCGTCCTTGACAGGTGCTTGTCTCTCCCGTCTTAATGGACTTACCTTTGGGGCTGCACTGCCCTCTGGGGTCACCCTGTGTCACTCTGTCTTTGCTGTTTCTCTTGGAAAAGCCCTTATGTCACTTTATCTAACTCCTAGCCTCCTGTTCCCTCTCAGCCTATTAAAGTAGAAATTCTGCCCCGCTCGCCTGTCCAGTGAAGTTGCTCTAGCAGAGGGCCCTGTGGTGTTCCTCGTGATCAGATTCCGTAGTCACTTCATCTGTTACCTTGAACTCCCAGGAGCACATTATGACGTCGACTGCTGCCTTCTTAAATCTTCATTCTCCCTTGACCCCTGAGGTACCACTCTTTCTTGGCTCACTTCCGTCCTTTCTGACTGCTCCTTCTTTGTGTCCTTTTTTAGCTCTTTTTCTTCTGCAAATACCTTACATGTTGTTCCTCAGGCTTCCTTCTTTTCTCTTCTCAGGACTCTCTAGTCAATCTTGTCCACTCCAGTCACCTCAGCTATCACTGGATTATATTTCTAGCCCAGACTTCTCTGCTGAGCTTCATGGTACTGCACGGAAAGGACTTACGTGGAATAGTGCCTGACTTCCGATAGCCATTTCTGGCCATTGTTGTCCTTTCCCCAATATTCATGATTTTAAGTGTTATTACAAGTGTGCATTTTTAAGGATTTTCTAGTCCTCTATAGAAAGTGTATAAACAAACGAAGCCATTTCTTTCCCTCTGACCCAAAAATGCTGGGAAGAGAGAGAGAAGTCTGTTAGTTTTCGTGTATTTCTTTAAGATTTATTTATTTATTTTAGAGACAGAGCGTGCACGTGAGTTGGGAGGGAGGGGCAGAGTGAAAGGGAAAGAGTCCCCAAGCAGACTCCGGGCTGAGCGAGGAGCCCTGAGTAAGGCTAGATCCCAGGACTCTGAGATCATGGCCTGAGTCAAAATCAGGAGTCAGACACTCAACCAACCAAGCCATCCAAGCGCCCCAGTTTTCATGTATTTTAAAAAGTCTTCGTTAATGGTCCTGCATAAGCGTCGCCCAGTTGAGAACCATAGAAATCAAACTAGAAGTCTTCTCTTTTACTTCCCACCAAGAAATGATGTACTCCTCACCAAGTCCTATCATTCATTGTCAAGAATCCTTCAATTATACACTCTCCTCTCCATCCGCACTGCCCTCTGTTAAGTTGGGCCCTCCCAGCTGGACCCTTGGCCTTCTTCTCCCCTGCCCCATCCCACCAGTCCATCCTCTGCAGTGCAGATCTGATCAGCTCACTCTCCTGCCTGAAATCCAAGAACAGTGCCATAAGCAGTGCTGTCCCCAGTCTTGGTTTAGAAAGCCTCTTCCCAGTCTTTCTAGATTCTGCTCACATCACCTCCTCTGTGTTTTATTTCTCACCCCTCAGATAGTACTGGGTTCCCTATCCAGAGCACAATCTCTTTATGGCATGGCATTTCTTATCTTAAATTTTAATTATCACTCCTTTATATGTATAACTTCCTCACGAGATCCTGCTGGAAATCAGTCCTTCTTTATTTTGAAATATAGTATCTGGAGTAGGTAAAAAAAAACTGTAGGATGGGCCAGTGGTTGGTTAAGTGGAATGAAGAAAATGAATGAATGGATCAACACACTGTCGTTGAAACTTTTAAAATGGTAAATAAACAAATGGATAGGTAATTGGGACCAACCCTAAGCAAAACTATAATAACTTGACTTCTAAATTTCTTCCATAACCTTGAGTCCAGTAACCATGTTGGAGCACCTACTGTAAGCTAGGCACAGTGGTAAATGTTAATGATGTAATAACAAAAAATAGTCCCCACCGTCCTAAAACTTAGAGAATGGTGGCTGGTGGTGCAGAGAGTATAAGGACTTTTATTTCACGAGCTCTCAGGCTCATTTTTGTTACGATCTATAGGATAGCGGCTGACACCAATTTAGTGGGTTAGGGCAGTTACTGGTTTACTTATTACTTTTCAGTGTGAATGACAAAGTCAGTTCGTTCCTTCAGTATCGAGTTTTAAAGATTTTTGTGTAATTACAAAAAATTCTCCTTAGGCTTTTACTTGGAGGAGATTGACTACGAAGGGGCATTGGAATTTTGGGGGGGATGGAACTGTTCTGTATCCTGATTGTGGTGATGGTTACAGGATTGTAGGCACTTGTCAAAACTTACAACTCATTGACCTGTATACTTTTTAGGGCAAATTTTTCTGTGTGTAAATTATATCTCAGGAAGCCTGACTTTTAAAAAGTGCCACTGAGGCTTCACTAAAGGAATCTGTCATCTGAAAAGTGCAGTGATTGGATAGGGAAGATAATCTGTTTTATAGGCCTTCTCCGAAGAGAAATCTGATTTAGGGGTCTTGAAGGAGTTCTTCCATTCTAGACCCTTCTCTTCTTAACCCAAGCTTCAGGCAAGTCCAAAAATCCCTGAAATTGTTAGCAAAATTTTGTTAGATCTAATTGCCTTTTTTTTTTTTTTTTCTGGGAAGAGATGACAGCTTAAATCTGGTTGTCGTAAGTAGGTTACTGTGCAGTAAAGGTTAAAAAACACAGGTTTGGGTGCTTTCCTACTTCCCAGATGCCCCCTTTTTCCGAAGGAAGGCCATGCTAGTGATTATAGCAGCTGGAGACCAGGTTCTGGAGTGGGTGAGAGGATTCCATGAGTCCACTGACCTTAGTACTTAGAACCCACCTGGTGCTGACATAGGCCTGTTCCTAATTCCCTACTTAATGAGTTAGAGCCCCTTTTTCTACCTTCTTAAACCTAAACTCTCACTCGTTCTCTGTCCTAAGACTGATCAAAGGGCATTTTTTTCCCTGAAATAGTTATATTACTTTAGTATATCCTAGAAAGTACCTGTCCTTTCTATGTCACTGCCAAATATAATAATAAAGGATTTTTATAAGTGTGGAATATAACGACATCTTACTCTTTGAAACAGTCCTTTGAGTATTAGTGATCAGTTTTTAAAGTTTGGGGCGCCCAGGTGGCTCAGTCGGTTAAGCGTCCGACTCTTGATTTCAGCTCAGGTCAGGATCTCAGGGTGGTGAGATGGAGCCCCCGAGCTGGACTCTGCACCACTCAGCACAGAGTCTGCTTCTCCCTCTCCCTCTCCCTCTGCCCTTGCCCCCACTTGACGCATGCACACTGGCTCTCAAATAAATAAATAAAATCTTTAAAGGTTTTAAATCTTATAAAATTTTCCCCAATGTGCATATTTTAAGTAGTAAATAAACTGTTTATCCATAATCTTACCATTGAGCAATATCCCTGCTAACATCTTTATATGTTGTGTTGATTTTGAGATTATACTGTAGTTTTTCTTATTAAAATGTTATTATTAAATACTACAAATGCCCAGCATATCAATTTTCTGGCTCAATTAAGGCTTGGCTATATTAGTTTCAATATTTTTTAAATAAAATGTTAAAAACATAGTTGAAGCCCCTATGTATGTCTCCGTCTCATCGCCTTGACTCCCTCCCTAGCTAGAGGTAGTCACTATACTGAATTTGGTGTGTATCATTTGCAAAGTTTTATTAGTTAATATTCTGTTTATATGTACACATATTACTACTTTTACGTGTTTTTGTTCTTTATATAAATTTTATCATTCTGCACAGATCATTCTCAAACCTTCCATTTCTACTTAGCATTCTTTTGTTCATTTTGAATGTTCATTTTAGTCCATTGTGTAGATATACCACAGTTTTCTCTCTCTGTCTCTTTTGCTGATACTAATTATTCTGCTGTGTTGCTGTGTACATTCTTGTTCATGTTTCCTTACCTAAATGTGTAACAGTTTCTCAAGGGTATTTATTTTCAAATGGAATTTCTGGATCTAAAGAGTACCTCTTTACTTAAGATGCCAGATTGCTCTCCTGTTTACACTCTCACCAGCAATGTATGAGAATTTCTACATCTTTACAACTGATGTTATGCTTGATAATGTCAGTGGTTTTTGCTTTTGAGAAGCTAAGGAAGATGAAGTGGTTTCTCCTTCTTTTAATTTGCATTTCGTGATCATTAAGTGAAACTGAACACTTTCTTTTATGTTTATAGGCTTTTTGGGTTTCCTGTTTTGTGAATTCCCTGATTATATGCTTTGTTATTATCTTCTCTGGGGGTTTTGGTCCTTTTTGAAATTGGTGTAAGTTCTTCACATGTTCGAAATACTAATATTTTACACGTTATGTATCTGTAGTAGTTTGTAGTTTGTCTACTAATGTCAGTATAGACTCTGTCATATGAATGTTCCCCCTGTTGTTTCATATTTGGATTATTTCCATGAATATTTTGTGTGTTGACTTTTTGAATTTTCTTCTAAAAAAAAAATTAAGTGGTGGTCCTGCATTTGACCTGGTCTATTTTGTAGTTAGTGATAAATGTTCGAGACAGTTGGCCAAGTCCAGTTGGTACAGCCTGTGGGTACGGAAATAAAGCTGCACTTGTGCTTTTGGTGCCTGAATCTGCCATTCTTGGCATCCCTAACACCTGTTCTGACCAATGAACTCACTGTAGAGTGACCTAAATAAGTAAAACGTTGTCATTTGTGAAAGTGGCTTTGGCACTTGAAGCTGGAGTGTTTTTAATGGAACAAATGTTCAGAGGTACAAGAATTCGAGGCAATATAGTATTTATCAAAGGTAGGTCACAGAAACACCAGACTCAGGGTGTTTGTAAAGCAAAAGGGGTTCTCTAAGCTGTCATTTGGTGCTATATAACTTATGAGGGTAGAGCAGGGATCAGCAGACTTTTTCTGGAAAGGACCAGATAGTAAATGTTTCGGGCTTTATGGGCCACATGGTCTCTGTTGCACCTGTTCAGCTCTGCCCCTGAAGCACAGCAAGCAGTGGGCACACAGCCTTGCCCCTTCGTTTCTGTATCGTCCATGACTGCTTTGGCACTACAGTGGGGGTGTTCTGTAGCCTTACAGAGCCTGGAAGATGTGCTGTCTGGCCCTTTACAAAGAAAGTTTGTAAATTTGGCAGTATTGATGTTTGGGGCCAGGTAATTCTTTGTTCGTTGCCCCCGGGGACAAAATAGTTCTCTGTTGAGAACTACTGGTTTGGGGATTCAGGAAATGCTTCGTTTAGCTGAAGGAAATCCTCCTTCCTTTTTAAATAGTTATTCTGCGTAGTGGAGATGTAGCTTTGATTCCTTGCTTAAACTTTTGCTCTGATCTCAGTGTTGAATTAGAGAGGAGTATATGTCAAATGAGCACTTGAATACAGTTGTCCCTAAACTATGAAATCAGATCATATCCTGATATGTGACACATATCATATCTGGAAGTCTTTCTGATCTGTAGGTAGCTTATCAGACTGAGCAGTACTTACAGTCTCCCTGTATTTAACTTTAACCCACTTGCCAGATCTGGAACTTTCCCTGCATTTGTCTGTCGTGTGTTCTTTTTTGTCTCTCTTTACCATTGTTGGCCTTTGCCAGTTGGCTGGGCCTGAGCCTCAAGTGAGGCAGTATTTACAGCTCACTGGATAGATGCAGCAACTAGGATAGCCCAAGGGCAGATGAAATAAAACCCAGAATAAGAATACGGCGTCTTCCTTGCTCTGTCTTCTTTCACACGGAGAGTTCCTCCCCCTCCCCTCACTATGAAATGAGAAGTAGTATCGATTGGTTTGGTACAGTGTATAAAATATGCATCTAATGGAATGGTATTTTGGGCACTATTAGCAGCATTGGCTCTGCCGAGCCCCAAGATTTTGCCTTCCTCGCCTTTTCTCCTCCCCTTCCTTCTCCTCCTCCTTCTTAGTAGCAGGTTCTTAGCAAATTGCAAGCTTCGCCTCTGGCTTGCTGGAAAGCCGTGGAAGTGCAAGCCTGTTCTAGTTTCCAAGGGAGACCGGGTGCTGAGACTGCAGTCTTGCCCAGCAGCCACTTACCTTTCTTGCTCCTCGTCTCCACACATCTTTTGACCTTCATTCTGCTATGCAGGCCTGCACGAGGAGGTAACAGTCTGTTTTCTTGGCGCTCTCTTTGTAAAGGGGGCAGAGGGAAAGTCCGGTGGTACGGGGTAAGGCGTGTGGGGTTAGCAGAGAATAAATGCTGCCATTAGGAAAAAAGTAGCTCTGAGGTGTGCTGTATCTGCGAGCTTGTTCCTATTTGCTGTATCTATAAATATCTTAAAAGAGAGGAGCCCCAGCACTACATTATAGGACTTAAAAGCGCCACATGTAGAAACGCAAAATTAATGTGGTAATGCCTCTGAGAGGTACAGAAGAAAAACGGGAACTTAATCTTTGGAAATAAAATCATTTGGTTTTAAACTTAGCTGGCTGACAAACTGCATTCTGTTAGGCTGATGTTACATGAGCTGAATCTGGTTTTTTTCCGGTTGAAGGAAAGAGCTTGGTGGTAATGTCTCTTCATTAGATCCTCAGGACTTCTGGAGCTGTGCTTTCCAATATGGTAGCCAGTAGCCACGAGCGGCTATTTAGATTTAGGTTCACTACAAATTAAATAAGATTAAGAATTCATTTCCTCTGTCACACTAGCACATTTTAGGTGCTCAGTAGTCACACGTGACCAGCAACTACCGTACTGGACCGTGCAGGTATGCAACTTTCCCATTATCGTACAAAGTTCCATTGGACTATACTAAAGCAAGTGACCTATAGAATATAGGAAATTTAGTATTTGACCAGAACCAGTGAATAGGCATTTTAGTGAGGAGACTTAGAGACTGTTTGTCCAGAATCAGCGTAAATATGGATTCACTAGGGTTTAAAGCTGCATGGGAACTTTAAACTATAGATTTACCCTTTATTTTGTAAGTAAAGAAACTAAGATAACAAGAAATTAAGTGATTCTCTTAAGGTCAAACGAGTAGTTAATGGTGGAACTGAAACTAGAACCCAAGTATGTGTTCTTTCTGCCGTACCACAGTGTTAGCATCCCGTACCCAATTAGAAATAGCAAGGGAAACTTGAACTCAAACCTACCTGCTAGTTTCCTGGCAGCTGTAGAGTCCGCTACATCCTCTGAAGGAGACTTTCGTCCCTCATATCACCTGTCACTTGTACTTTGTTCATGACGGCTTTATAGCGAGTGTGTTGGTAGCTTCTGAAAATGTAAGAATCATTCTTTCCCAAGATAGAGTGTTGATTATGGCATACTTTTAGGAAACATCAGGGGAAGATAGGAAAAGTCTAATGCAAGACATCTTTGTCCACTAATTCCTGATATTGCTAGATTTGGAAAAAGAAATGTCCTCCGTAAATCCACATAATTAGGGTACCATCCACGGTGCTGGGTGAAAGACAGTTTTCATTTCAGTGGTGTAATCCAAGAAAAGCTATACTGGAGCAGGAGACCACGGTTATAGTCCCTTTAGGCCTGTGGCTGAACAACGGTGCGAGCTTAGGCAAGTATGTTAATGTTTCCTTAGGGTTATATCAACTCATCTCTACAACAGGAATTCGTCATCTCTAGCTGAAGTCTAGGAATTAGATCAGATGACTTCTTGAAGTCCTAGTCTTCAGCCACGGGTTTATGAGTCTGCTAATCCTCTAAGTTGTCCCCCTCCCCTACAGCTATCTGTGTGTGCTTCCAGATTGATATCGAAGCAGTTCTTTTTGGCCTTTCTGGAGTACCTTTGTCTCTGTTTCCTTATACATAGGATATAGTCCATGGAATGACAAGCTGTCTTATAAGACCATTTAGATATTCTGTAATTAATGACCACGGCGTCATGAGTGCTATAAAAAAACACATACTAAGCATGGTCCTTCCCTGTTTGAAGCTAACCATGTAAGTACCCTCTCTCTTCGGTACAGATTTTAAATACAGGACTCCTTAAAGCTATTTCAAAAACTTAATTTCCTATTGGTAGATTCCAGACAAAAATTTTATTCTGTCATCATTCTAGGAAAAACAGCTTTTGTTCTTGCCTTGGAGATCATGGAAATTTCTCTTGCATTCTTCTAGAGTAGTTTTATTTTACTTAGATAGCCCTTTGAACCTTCCTAGGGCATATTTTCAAGGGAATCAAGGCCTCTTCCAAATGAATTATCCATTTTGGGTAAAAATAATTAAGGGGGACTCTTTTCTTGGATTAGATGGGTTGCCTGTTACAGTACACGCAGCCTTTCTTTTCCAGTTACCACTGCTGAGCTTTTATTGTGGCGATGAAAATAATGTGGCTGGCGGTGTGGTGGGGCTCTGGTGGCCGCAGCAGCTACCTGTGCTGGGTTCTTACTGTGTGCCAGCTCGCGTTCTAGGCGCTTTGTATGTTTATTTATTTAATCTTCACAAGAACCCTATCTATACCTGCTAATATCTATCACAGCTATTAATAGTATCTCCATCGTATAAGGAACTTGGGTTTAGAGTACTTAAATATTTTATCCAAGATCATCATCTAGCAAGGAAGTTGAGGAGCCAGGGTTCAAACCCGGGTGATTTGATTCCCACGCCAGGGTACTTTATCACTACACTGGCCTTGTCAGAAGATATTTTAGGTCTTCTATTATTATTTACTGTGACTTTCTTCAGGTTCACTGGTGATTTACTAGGTATTTTACACAGCTTCTTGAGATAAAACTAGTCCATTTGTAGTATATAAAGGGGCACTGTGAATTTTAGATGCAGAGAACCAATTATT
Source organism: Ursus arctos (assembly GCF_023065955.2). Taxonomy (NCBI): domain Eukaryota; kingdom Metazoa; phylum Chordata; class Mammalia; order Carnivora; family Ursidae; genus Ursus; species Ursus arctos. The sequence goes on from NW_026622874.1 coordinate 38,874,168, forward strand.
TTTGTGAGGTCATGCTAATTATCTGTAATTATTTGAGTTCCACTGATTATGTGACCTCAAAGTCATAGCAAATACAAAGAAAAATGCTTCCTGCCCTCTAGGAAGCATAGTAGACAAATACGGTCATCAAAGGACTTTGGCATTGGAGTTCCTTTCTATGCCACAGAATTGGGGGTGTTAGCCTAGTTTTATCTGGACGTCAGAAAGCCAGAGATGGAGGTAAAGCCATGGCTTCTGTTATACTTTCTGTTGTACTATTTTGTGAACATAGACCCATCTTCTTTGCATAGCAGTAAGGAATCGTGTAGCACGCAGATTTCATGGATGGCTCAGATGCTTCTCAGAAAGATCAAGGTGTGTTGAGTGTGGGTCTGATCTAGTGCAGGAGTCGCCAAATCTTTTTCTGTAAAGGGCCAGATAATGAATGTTTTAGGCTTTGCAGGCGATTTTGTCTGCATTGCAAATATTAAACTCTGTTGCTGTAGTTAGGTAAAACTTCATTTACAAAAATATGGCAGGCCAGATTTGGCTGAGGACCAGAGTTTGTTCACCACCTGGTCTAGATTTTAGAAAGTGCAAGGACCTGGGGTCTACTGAAAACTCAGTGTGTCCTCAAGGCAGCCGTAAGTTAGGTGCCTCACTTTTGTGAACCTGAGAATCCACATCTAGGTAAATGAAAATGTTGCTTCCTTCCTCAGAATATTTACAAATTTAGGGGCGCCTGGGTGGCACAGCGGTTAAGCGTCTGCCTTCGGCTCAGGGCGTGATCCCGGCGTTGTGGGATCGAGCCCCACATCGGGCTCCTCCGCTATGAGCCTGCTTCTTCCTCTCCCACTCCCCCTGCTTGTGTTCCCTCTCTCTCTGGCTGTCTCTATCTCTGTCGAATAAATAAATAAAATCTTTAAAAAAAAAAAAAAGAATATTTACAAATTTAAGTACTGGAGTTTTCTGGGTTTTGTCTTTAAATTTTTTTTTTTTTTACAATTTAAATTATAAACATTTCATATGTTGACACAGGTAACAAAATAGTATCTATGATATTCACTAAAAAAATACTCTAAATACATAGATATGTACATAGATAATAACCTAGACATAAATGTAGTGGAATGAAAATGGGTTATTTTCATGTGGTGGAATTTTAGTTAATTTTTATTTTTACATTTGTGTCTTCTAATTTTTCCATGAAAAACATGTATGACTTCAAATATTTAAAGACTTCAAGTCAGGTAAAATGTTATCGATCTTACTACCAGACCTGTTTCTCTGATTCAATAAAGCTCTAGAGTATGCAGTGGGATAAGCCATTTGAAGCTCTTTTCTTCCACTGCGGCTCCTATCTAGTATGCAGAAAAGGTTAACAGTCAAGAATTAAGTATAAGAGTGACGCTCCATATATTTTGCAGGTAGAAAGGACATGTGAGTAGGCCGGTTGGTAACCCAGACAGAATTTCCTGAGGAAGTAGTCCTCAATGGTTGTCAATTCCAGAGCTTTGCAAGTTTGGAGACTTAACTTTTTTTCAGTTCACCCAGAGGAGAGGAACACATTAAGGAAGGAACTTACAGTGGATTGATAAATGTATCAGAATTCCAATTTATCCATATTGAGGGAAAAAGTATGACTGTTAAAATATAGCTTGGTTGGGGACTTCTGCTTCAGGCTTAGGCAAACTCTCCCACTGAGAATAACTAGGAAAACTGGACAAATATTTAAAAGTATCTTTGAAGGTATTGGAGAGTTAAGGAAGTAAGAACTTGAGGGATCAAGATCCTGGAGAGAAGGAAATCATAAAGAGGTGAACCCAACATTTGGCTGCGCTTTTCCCCTTGAGGCATTTGCTGATTAATAAAACCGTAGCTACAGGGCTAAGAAACTGGGCAGGATTTTCAGTAGTCTCATGGAGCTGAGGGAACAAAAACTGGAGTTCAGGAAGTGGGATCCCATCCATTCATCTGGGACCACTGAAGGGCTATATTCTAGAAGTAAGGGCTTACCAGAAATGGACCAGCCCTTCCAAAGACTGAAGGCTAGCTTCCCGTCAGCTCAGTCTCTCATTTGCCTTGGCCCTGTAGTTCTCAAAGTATATGGTCTCCAGATCAGAAGCATCATGGAGACCTAATTAGAAATGCAAATTCTTAAGCCCTCCTCCAGGCCTAATGAAGCAGGACTTCTGGGGGTGGGGCCTAAGAATTTGTATTTCACAGTCCCCTAAGAAATGCTGATGTAAATGGAAGTTTGAGAATCACTTCCTTAACCTAACTGCCAGAGGAGAAGAAAATCCTCTCATTAAAAATGCTTGGCAGTTATCCTCACCCTTGCTGGACACTCAGTCTCTGAGCAGTGTTGGGTCCAGTACTAAATGTGATAAATACTGTATTTTGTATTGTTTAAATTGCATCTACAGGGGCGCCTGGGTGGCACAGCGGTTAAGCGTCTGCCTTCGGCTCAGGGCGTGATCCCGGCGTTACGGGATCGAGCCCCACATCAGGCTCCTCCGCTAGGAGCCTGCTTCTTCCTCTCCCACTCCCCTTGCTTGTGTTCCCTCTCTCGCTGGCTGTCTCTATCTCTGTTGAATAAATAAATAAATAAATAAAATATTTAAAAAATAAAAATAAAAAAAAATAAATTGCATCTACAACGTGAAAATGGTCTAGGAGAAGGCAGTTTCCTGTATGCAGCGTGCTTTTTTTTTAAACAAGTAACAATGCCTTTTAAGAAACAGTTATTTCTACTTTGAAGTTATATCAATGAGAAGATATTATATGCACTTACAGTTTTCCTAATAAAGACATGTATTCAAGTGTAAAAAAAAAAAGGTGGGGTTTTTTTTTTCCAGAAATTAGCAGACATACCAAGAAATAAGCCTGATTTACCAAAAGACTAAGAAAACAAAACAAAACAATAAGAACAGAGTCAGATACTGATATTATCAAACATGGACTTTAACCTAATTATGGTTAATATGTTCAAGAAAACAGAAGATGGAGAATTTCAACAGAGAGCTGCAATCTGTTTTAATAAGAATCAAGTGGAAATTCTAGAACTAAAAATTTAAATAACTGTAATTAGAAACTCAACTTGTGAGTTTATAGTAGACCAGCTGAAGAGAAGATTAGTGAACAAATTAGATGGACAGTAGAAAATAGCTAGAATGAGATACACAGCTGGCTCAGTTGGAAGAGCGTGCAACTCTCGATCTCAGGGTTGTGAGTTCAAGCCCCACGTTGAGTGTGGAGATTACTTAAATAAATAAAACTTAAAAAGGAAAGAAGAAGAAAATATCCAGAATGAAACCCAGAGAGAGAAAAGGATGGGAAATACAGAAAAAGCATAATAAATAGTAGAATATGGCCAATAAGGTCTAACATAAGTAGAATTGGAATGCAGAGGAAGAAAAAAGAAGAATTAGCTGCCTTTTTCCTGGAACACCATTTTTACTTCAAAGAATGACTGAGCAGACTATGGTCCTTTAGACTTGGGTATTTGGCAGACATTTTCTTAAAAATGAACAAAGTGAGCTTGTCACAAAGTAAATTATAAAATTTTAAATTTCAAGCAGAAATTAGAATTTTGGAAAACTTGTATCTGCCATTATGACTGGTATTATTGCCTGCTTCCCAATATTTAAAGACTGCCCTGAGATCAAAGGTGATATTAAAGAATGTGATTTTTTTGTTTTATTTTTCTATTATTTTTTATTGAGATATAATTGACATATCATTATATTAGTTTTAGGTGTAAACTTAGTGATTTAGTAAATACATTACAAAATGATTACTACAATAAGTTTAGTTAACATCCATCATCACACATAATTACAACTCTTTTTCCTCATTGTAAGAACTTTTAAAATTACTCTCTTAGCAACTTTCAAGTATATAATACAGCATTGTTAATTATAGTCACCATACTGAACATTATATACCCAGAACGTACTAATCTTATCAATGAAATTTTGTACCTTTTGAGCACCTTCACCTACTTTGCCCACCCTCTACTCCCTGCCTCCATTAACCACAAATCAGTTCTCCGTATCTATGAGTTTGTGTTTTTTTAAGATTCCACATGTAAGTGAGATCAGATTTTTTTCCCTCTTGTATATGAGTTCTTTATCTATTTGGGATATTAACCCCTTATCAGATATATGATTTGCCAGTATTTTCTTCCATTCTTGAAAAGGTTGCCTTTTCATCTTGATGGTGGTTTGCTTTGCTGTGCAGAAGCTTTTTAGTTTGATATAGTCCCACTTATTTATTTTTACTTTTGTTGCCTTTGCTTTTGGTGTCAAATCCAAAAAAAAAAAAAAATGTCATGTCAAGGAGCTTACCTCCTATGTTACAGAATGTGATTTATTAAATTATTATTCTATAATGCAATGTGTCAACATTTGGAAGATCTGCACCAGTGTTTTCCAAATGACCAATGTGGGATGACCCAAAGTCATCCGTGGGTAAGAAGCCCCATTCAAAGTGCAAGATAGACCAATAGGTTTCAATGTAACAGAGTATGAAGAGTCTATTAACATGGGTTCAGATTCTACTTGCTACTTTCTTAACCTTTAGAAACTATCACTCGTGGGGCACCTGGGTGGCTCAGTCTGTTAAGCGTCTGCCTTCAGCTCAAGTTATGATCCCGGAGTCCCAGGATCAAGCCCCGCGTCTGGCTCCCCACTCAGTGGAGAGCCTGCTTCTCCTTCTGCCCCTCACCCCTCATCCCACTCGTTGCTGTCTCTCTTTTGCTCTCTCTCTCAAATAAATAAATAAAATCTTGAAAAAAAGAAAAACTACCACTTGTGTTTTAGTATAGTATCAAAGAACAATATCCATAATTATCTAAAAAGGTGATTATAATACTCCTGGCTTTTCCAGCTGCAAGCCTGCGCAAGACTGTATTCTTTTTGTTGTTGTTGTTTTTTAAAGATTTTATTTATTTATTTATTTGGCAGAGGGAGACAGCGAGAGAGGGAACACAAGCAGGGGGAGTGTGAGAGGGAGAACAGGCTTCCTGCCGAGCAGGGAGCCCGATGCGGGGCTTGATCCCAGGACCCTGGGATCATGACCTGAGCCGAAGGCAGACACTTAACGGCTGAGCCACCCAGGCACCCCAACACTGTATTCTTTATGTATTTTAACTGAAGCACTAGTATACAGCATATTGAATAAAGCGTCTATGAAAATCTGGCCATCTTCTATTAAGCCAGTGTTAAAGAAAATTATAAAAATGTAATACAACACCCTTACTAAATTCTTTTGTTTTAGATAATATTTTTCATAAAAGATAAGTTATTGATGTAACTTTTTGTAATAGGGCTATTTTTAAATGCATTAGTGCATATTTTTTAAATTTCTCAGTTTTAATTTCTGCTAAGGTAAATATTAATAGATATACATAAATGAAAGCCCTTTGGGGGTCCTCAGTAATTCTTTAAAAATGTAAAAGGGAGGCCCCTGGGTGGCTCGGTGGGTTAAGTGTCTGCCTTCTGCTCAGGTCATGATCCTGGAGTCCAGGATCAAGTCCCACATCCAGCACCCTGCTCAGCAGGAAGTCTGCTTCTCCCTCTGCCCTTCACCCTGCTCTTGCTTGCTCTCTCTCTCAAATAAATAAAGAAAATCTTTTTTAAAAAATATAAAAGGGCCCTCAGACCAAAAAATTGAGAATCATTGCTACAGATATTAAAATGACAAAATAGGGGCGCCTAGGTGGCACAGCGGTTGGGCGTCTGCCTTCGGCTCAGGGCATGATCCCGGCGTTGCGGGATCGAGCCCCACATCAGGCTCCTCTGCTGGGAGCCTGCTTCTTCCTCTCCCACTCCCCCTGCTTGTGTTCCCTCTCTCGCTGGCTGTCTCTATCTCTGTCAAATAAATAAATAAAATCTTAAAAAATAAATAAATAAAATAGGGGCGCCTGGGTAGCACAGCGGTTAAGCGTCTGCCTTCGGCTCAGGGCGTGATCCCGGCGTTATGGGATCGAGCCCCACGTCAGGCTCCTCCGCTACGAGCCTGCTTCTTCCTCTCCCACTCCCCCTGCTTGTGTTCCCTCTCTCGCTGGCTGTCTCTATCTCTGTCGAATAAATAAATTAAAAAAATCTTAAAAAATAAATAAATAAATAAATAAAATTAAATTAAATGACAAAATATACAAGAATAAATAAATTAATTAACAAAATAAAATATACAAGAGTATTATGAACAATCTTGAGCCACTAAATATAAAAATATTAAGTTCTTTGAAAAACAAATATTATCAAAACAAAATCTGACTAGGCCTAAATCAGTTAAAGAAATTGGACCCCTTATTTAAAACCCTCCCATAAAGAACACTTAAAATAAGATGGCTTTATTGGTGTACTTTACTAATTATTTAAGAAGGAAATAACCTTAATCTTATACAAATTCTTATAGAAAAGGGACAAGGAGAAAACATTTCTCAACTTGTGTAATCTTAATTCCCAGACCTGGACAGGTTATTATAAGAAGGGAAAATTATAGGCCAATTTCTCTAATAAACATGGATGGAGAACTCTTTAAATAACACTGAATCTATATAAGTCTGTATGGGGCGCCTGGCTGGCTTAGTCAGTAGTACATGCAACTCTTGATCTCAGGGCTGTGAGTTCAAAAACCCCACGTTGGGTATAGAGCTTACTTTAAAAATAAAATAAAATAAAAAATTATTTCTTAAAAAAAAAAAAGATGATATATCATGGCCAAGTTGATCTTATGCTAAGAATCCAATGTTATCATTCAAAAATTATTCAATGCGATTCACCATATTAACGAAAAAAGAAGAAAAATTATAATAATCTCAGTATATGGTGAAGAAAAGCATGTGGTAAGTTCAACAAACACTAATGATTTAAAAAACGGAACCAATAGCAACAAAACCCTCTTAGACTGCTTCCTACTGGAATGGAAAGGAATTGATTGAACTGGAGAAGCAGTGTCTACAGATCTCTTACAGTAGACATCACAGTGATAAAATGCTGAATGCTTTGTCTCTGAAGTCAGGAACAAAACATGGAAACTTGCTGTCATCACCCCTTTTCAACATGTCCTGGAGGTTCTAGCCAGAGCATGAAAGCAAGAAAAGAAATTAAAATTATAAGGATATGGAAGGAAGAAATGAAATTCTCATTTTACCGATGACATGATTCTGCATGAACAGTAATACATTTATAAATAATGTCTGGAATTATGCAATTTTCACTGATGGCATGTCTATCATATTGGTTCTGCCTAAGTTCATTCTTAGAGTGTAGACATCACTTCAGTATGTGGAAGTACCTTGCCATTCCTCAAGTACATGCAGCAAAGGTCTTACTTCTGGTATTACGTTCTTTTCTGTACAGGTCGTATCTGACTCCTGTACGGGATGAGGAAGCAGAGTCTCTACGGAAAGCACGCTCCAGACAAGCTCGGCAGACTCGAAGGTCTACTCAAGTGAGTGTGACCTTTTTTATGTCATTTTATCTGTCTTCCTCTGTTGGAGGTACAATTAAAAAATCGTAAGATGAGTGCCTTATTCCAGCCACTGTTGTAAAAGTTCTCACCTGTGTTAAATCTTATACTACATAGCATCAGATGAATTTATAGCTACATCTGCCCACTCTCACTTTTACTTCTCCAGGCTCAGGTTTATCTCCTTTCCTTCGCAATACTAATTATTCCATTTGTGTTTAAGAGGCCACATATTAAGAATCCCTAAAGGAGAAGAGTTTGGCGGTTCCTCAAATGCTGTATATGCAGTTACCATATGACCCAGCAATTCTGCTCTTAGGTATATAGTCAAGAAAAATGAAAACATATGTCCACACAAAAACTTGTACATAGATGTTTATAATAGCATCATTCACAGTAGCCCAAATCCCAAATTCAACGTCCTCTCTAAACTCTGGCCAGAGTTCACTTGCTATGTAGACCATACTCACGTGGAGTTTGCAGGCTCACTGTAGAGTCGAGTCCTGGGCTCCCCGCAGCAGCAAGGTGTAGCACTGTGTGGCTGGGTGCGCCTCAGCTGTCCTACAGCAGGTGTAGGGGTGGTGGATATAGGCTGAGCCATCAAGCAGGCCAAATAAATAGCATAACTGGGGAAAAAAGCAAAATTTCCACTAACAAAGGAATAGGTAAACATCATTTTCTATATCCCTACAATAGAATATTATTTGGTAATAAAAAGATACATGTTAATGCTGCAGTGTGCACAAACCTTCAGAAGACGTTATGTTAAGTGAAAGAAACCAGACATGATTCTATCTATATGAAAATATCCAGAATGGGCAAAGCCAGAGAAATAGAAAATAGATTAGTGGAGCACCTGGGTGGCTCAGTCAGTTAAGCGTCCAACTCTTGATTTTGGCTCAGGTCAAAATCTCAGAGTTATGCATCAGGCTCCGTGCTGGGCATGGAGCCTGCTTAAGATTCTCTCCCTCTCCCTCCGGTCCTCCCCCACCTCACTCTTGCTTGCTCTCTCTAAAAAGAAGAAAAGAAAATAGATTAGTGGTTGCCAGGGGTGGGAGAGAGGGAGGAATGGGAGTGACTGCTGATGGATATGGAGTTTCTTTTTGGGGTGATGAACTGTTCTGAAATGAGACGGTGCTGGCGGTTGCAGAACTCTATGAATATGCTAAAAGCACTGAATTGTATACAAGCACACCTCATTTTATTGCGCTTCACAGATCCTGCTTTTTTAACAAATTGAAAGTGCAAAGTTCAGTGGGGGAAGTCACTGCAGCTGTGGTGGAAATAGCAAGGGAACTAGATTTATCAGCAGAGCCTAAACATGGGCCTGAATGGCTGAAATCTTATTATCAAACATGAACGGGTGAGAAGTTGCTTCTCACAGATGAGCAAAAAGTTATTTCTTGAGGTGGAATCTACTGGTGAAGATACTGCGAAGACTGTTGAAATGACAACAAAGGACTTAGAATATTATCTGAACTTAGTTGATAAAGCAGTGGCAGGGTTTGAGAGGCTCAACTCCAATTTTGAAAACCGTTCTACTGTGGGTAAAATGCTGCCGAATAGCATCACATGCTACAGAGAAACTGTTCATGAAAACAAGAGTCAAGCAATGCGGCACACTTCCTTCGTTGTTGTCGTGTTGTAAGAAATTGCCACAGCCACCCTCATCAGTCTGCAGCCATTAACGTAAAAGCAGGACCCTCCGCCAGTAAAAAGACTATGACCCACTGAAAGCTCAAACAGTGGTTAGCATTTTTTTAGCAATAAAGTATTTTTAATTAAGGTGTGTACATTGTTTTTTTGGACATAATGCTATTGCACACTTAATAGACCACAGCGTAGTGTAAACATAACTTTTATACGCACCAGGAAACTAAAAAATTTTTTGACTGGCTGTATTGTGATACTCACTTTATCATGGTGGTCTGGAACCAGACCCTCACTATCTCTGAGGTATGCCTGTACTTTAAAGGGGTGGGTTTTATTTATTTTTTTTTAAGGTTTTATTTATTTATTTGACAGAGATAGAGACAGCCAGCGAGAGAGGGAACACAAGCAGGGGGAGTGGGAGAGGAAGAAGCAGGCTCATAGAGGAAGAGCCTGACATGGGGCTCGATCCCATAATGCCGGGATCATGCCTGAGCCGAAGGCAGACGCTTAACCGCTGTGCCACCCAGGCGCCCCAAAGGGGTGGGTTTTATGATAAAGATTTATTTATTTTAGAGATAGCATGTGCATGTGTGCAGGGTGGAGGAAGGGGCAGGTGGAGAGGAAGAGAGAGAATGTCAAACAGACTCCCCGCTGAGCACGGAGCCTGAGGGAAGGCTTGATCCCAGAACCCTGAGAAAATCAAGAGTCAGACGCTGAACCGACTGAGCCACCTAGGCGCCCTGTTGATATTTTTAAAAGATATTTAAAAGATATTTTTAAAAGGAAAAAAAAATCCCTAAGGGAGACATCGAAGTAAGGAAGAGTCTGATATAATCTGCATTTATATAAAATATATATATATAAATATTTATATATATAACATTTGTAAATATATTTATAAATGTGTATATATGTATATAAAATATAGTTTTTAATGAATTAATTTTTTTAAGTAGGCTCCATGCCCAGTGTAGAGCCCAGCACAGGGCTTGAACTCACAACCCTGAGATCAAGACCTGAGCTGAAATCAAGAGTAGGAGACTATGGAGTCCCTGGGTGGCTCAGTCGCGCTCTTGCTCCCTCTCCCTCTAAAAAAAAAAAATAATAATAAGAGTCGGACACTTAGGGGCGCCTGGGTGGCACAGCGCTTAAGCGTCTGCCTTCGGCTCAGGGCGTGATCCCGGCGTTATGGGATCGAGCCCCACATCAGGCTCTTCTGCTGGGAGCCTGCTTCTTCCTCTCCCACTCCCCCTGCTTGTGTTCCCTCTCTCGCTGGCTGTCTCTATCTCTGTCAAATAAATAAATAAAATCTTTAAAAAAAAAAAAAAAAGAGTCGGACACTTAACCAACTGAGCCACCCAGGCGCCCCAGTCTGCATAATATTGCAAAAATCACCATGCAGAGAATTGATGGGCGTGGTCGGCAAAAGTATGTTTGTCAAGGCAGGAAACAAGAAGACCTGTTAGGAAGCTGTCACAGTAGTCCGAGCTGGGAGTAAGAAGACCATGAACTCAGGATGCACTGGCAAGGAGAAGGGAGAGAAAGCTGTGACTTGGCATTAAGGAAGCAGAGGACGATGAGCTGATGAAGCACAATTGAAAGGAGCAGCCAGGTAAACCAGGAAATAGGAGCGGCGTAGAAGTAAATGAAAAGTCAGTTTCCCGGTAAAAGGTGAAGGTAACAGTTGTAAATGCTACAGAGGTCAGGCAGGAAAACTGAGGACTGAAGAAAGGGACTTTGTTTTTTGTTTTTTGGGTTTTTTTTTTTTTTAAGATTTTACTTATTTGGGGGGGGGAGAGAAAGAAAGCGCAAGCAGGGGGAGCAGCAGGCAGAGGGAGAAGCAGGCTCCCCACTGAGCAAGGAGCCCCATGTGGAGCTTGATTTCAGGACCCAAGGATCATGACCTGAGCCAAAAGCAGCTGTTTAACCAACTGAGCCACCCAGGTGCCCCAGAAAGGACCTTATAAATAGCCACAAACGTACCTGTCTTCCCTAACTTTTCCAAAGTAGGTTAAGTGTCCTTCCTTTGTAGTAACTATGACAACTGTTACTTTGTTTTTGCGTAATTATTTCTCTGTTTTCTCCTCTTAGAATGTAACCTCCATAAGGACCAAGACTGATTATAGTTTTGGTTTGGTTTATTGTGGTAAAATATACATAACACAATTTACCACCTCAACCATTTTTTAAGTGTACAGTTCAGTGTCATTAAGTTCATTCGCATTATTTTGCAACTATTACCACCATCCATCTCCAGAACATTTTCAATCTTCCCAAACTGAAACTCTGTATATATTCACAAATAATTCCCTCTCCCACCCCCTCCAACTTCTGGCAACCACCATTCTACCTCTCTTCTCTGTGAATTTGATCAATCCCAGTACAACACAAGTGGAATCATACAGTATTTGTCCTTTGGTGACTGGCTTATTCCACTTTACCAGAATGTCTTCAGGGTTCATCCATGTTACAGGCTGTGTCAGTACTTCATTCTTTTTTTAGGGATGAGTGATATTCCACTGTATGATTAGATTGTATTTTGTTTATTCATTCACCTGCTGATGGATACTGCTGGGAGCATGGGTGTACAAGTGATCTCTTTGACACTCTGCTTTCAGTTCTTTTGGGTAAATACTCAGAAGTGGAATTTACTGGATCATATGTTTCTGTCTTAATTACTTACATTCCATTATACTCATCTGTTTGCTTATGTCTTTTCCATTAGATTAAAAGGTTCTTGAGTGCAGGAATCATTTGATTTGTCTTTGCAGTTCCAGTGCTTAAAGACACTTAATGATTTATTAAGAGAATAAGTGAATAAATTCATGAATAGTTAAAAAAAAAAACAAGTTATAGTACTTTCTTACCTACCTCTAGCTTTGAAACTTGCTTCTCATGAGGACTTGAGCACGTAACTACTTGAGTTAGAATCAGCTCACTCTAGTCTTAACTCTCTTTCTCCCTTCTTCTGCAGATGATTCCTACTTGTTTTTCTTCTGCACCGCTGCTCATAAGAGCCTGGGGGAAATATCAATTGTTGGAATATCTCTGTGTGACATTCCTAGAGTTACTTAGGAAATCATCTTAGAGTAAAGCTAGTTTAGGTGGTGTCGTTTTGGTTGGTTGGTTGGTTGGTTGGGTTTTTGTTGTTCTAGCCTGGCTCTGAATTTTCACCTTTTGGAGCCTGGTTTTTCTTTCTGTAAGTAAAATCAGGTTTTTCTTATTATCCACTATTCAGAGAATTTCTTTTGGTAACCATTTGCTCTTGGGAGGTATGGAGCTTTCAGACAAAGGTGTTGAGAACTAAAGGTATGAGAGAAATACATCTACAACAGGCAGCCATCAGTGTTGCCCTATTTTCTGGAACTCAAATTGGAAAAGCTGAAGTATTACATTTGAAATGTACCTACTCAGGCTAGGGCTCTTTGCACACCGAAGTGTTTATTTTAAGCATATCTTGCTTGAAATGGCCTCATACATTTTGGGAGCTTCATTTGGAATTTGATACTATTAGATCTTTAAGGGAATCTCCCTGCTCATTTATCAAGAGTTATTCCACGGTTAGGGTGAAACTTCCCTGACCTTGTGTTATTTTCCCAGGGTGTGACACTAACGGACCTCCAGGAAGCAGAAAGGACTTTCAGCCGGTCGAGAGCAGAGCGGCAAGCTCAGGAACAGCCTAGCCAGAAGCCTGCAGTCACTGAAGGGCGTGAGGGAAGCTCAGAGAAGCATGAGCTCTCAGCAGTCCCAGCAAAGGAAGCTGGCGAGGGCCGCCAACCGTGGGGCGGGAATCTGGATGAAGAAGTAAGTCAGTGGCATGTACTGTGCTAAAAGCAGGGTCAATAATGTGGGGAATCCCTCCTCACTGATAACTCAAGCACGGTGCTACTTTGCAGTGGATAACTCATAGACAACACTGGTAACATCTGTCTGTCATTGGCAAACCTGAGTGACTGAAAGAATTCAGAGGATGTCCATCCTTCAGTCATCGTTTTGTGCTCAGAGTTAACTAATGCTTATCCAGTTTTATTGAGATGTTGACATATAACATTGAACTGACATACAACATTTTATTAACTTTACACTATGCACAACATGATAATTTGATATATGTATATATTGTGAAATGATTATCACAATAAATTCCATTAACTAAATTTATTCTTTAAAGATGTTTTTCTATTCTAAAGAGAGAGGTTATAGTATAATAAAAATACAAATAGAAATGTGAGGATTTATTGAGTGTCTGCTTTATACCAGGCATTATTTCAACTGTTTCGTATATATTAATTCATTTAATCCTCAAAACAACCCTCTGAGGTAGATATTATTATTTGTATTGTAAATGTGAGGAAATCAGGATACCAAGAGGTTAAGTAAGTTGCATAGATGAGAAGTGGTTAAGCAAGATCTTGAGCATAGGCAGTCGAGCTCCCCAGAGCACTCCCATAACCATGATTATATTGTTCTCTAAACCCCTGCAAACCTAGTTGACAAAGCACCCCTTAATCCCATGCCACAAGATGTCGCTATGGAGGTGGACGTTTTTAACTTACGTTCCCTTTCTCAAGCGGAGTTGGTAGTCAAAGGTATAGGTTTCTGTTTAGGGTGAACATAACAACTAGTTTACCTAAGATGGTTCAGATTACACCTGTTATCTCCGTGTAATATTGATACCATTCATCTTCACTCTCGGAAGTGTCTTAATTGGGATGATAAATTTTCCCATCACCATAGTTAGTGGAGAAAGGAGTCTCGCTCCAACTCTGAATGGCTAGGCTACATACACTAACTGAGGTTCTTTTGTTTATTTTGTTCTGTCAGCTACTGTTTATTAATTACTTACTAGTAGCTACTGTTCTAAGCACCTAACATACATTATCTTGTATAATCCTCACAACACTCTCTGAGGAAGATATTATCCCTACTTTACATAGGAGAAAGCTGAAGCTCAGAGAAGTTAAGTAACTTAATCAAGCCACACAGCTAGTAAGTGCTGAAGCTAGAATTGGAACCAAGTTCTGCCTGATTCCAAAGCTTACTATATTTTATTTATAAACAAAAAAGTATACAATCTCTACGTGTAGTAAGAATTTCTCTATCTGTGCATCTTCAGTAAACCAAGTTGAGGCTTATTGTCAGGCTCTGTCTTTCTCCTTGGGGAAAAAATTCAAAGTGGAAAATGGGAATTTTTTTTTAAAGGTTCAGTAAGCCTGGTTGTGGCAGGTTGGTAGAGTATTCAGAAGTTGGTAGACTGCTCAGATTTGGTCTCTGTTCTCAGATAACCCTGTCTTGTTTCTTCATATTCCCAAGCTTTTTATTTTTCTATGTAAATCTTGCCTTTCAGTGCTCCATCTTAAAAAGGCCATCATCCTTCTTATTTTCATTCCAAAATCAAAGGAATTTTTATTAACAAGGTTAGTGCTACCTAGTGCCCTTTGGTCAATTTAAGAAAAATTTTCCTGGGCTGCTGTCAACATGATGGTATTATCAGAATAGGAATCCAGAAGCTGTTTCCTTTCTGGGTAATTAACTAACTGGCTTTAGTTCACCTCAGTAGCTGTTTATTGAGCATCTACTATTAATAAGCCTCTTGGTATAGGAAAAGCCCATTTTTAATAAGCCTGCTATCCTACCCTTTGGTTGGACTTGACCTCTAACATCTCACCCTGTGGATCATTTCCAGCCTGTCTATCGTCGCCTGAGCTACCCAGCTCAGCCAGACAAAGCCACAACACCAGTGTCTCCTTCTGCATCAAGACCCTCTCTCTACACTAGTTCCCATCTGCTACGGACAAGCAGATCTTCAGTCCCTGACTCTGAGAGTTCAGAGACAACCACAAACGCCGCAGTTGCAAAGGAAATGGACAAAAATGGTATGTAGAGCTTCAGAATAGGTGGCCTCCCCCCTAGTGTACATGCCCCACTTCCTAAGATCACACTTTGTTTTCTCTCTCTCCAGAGAGTGAAGAAGCAGATGTGGACGATCAGTCCTCTAACAGACTGTCCATCCGTGAGAGGAGGCGGCACAAGGAACGACGACGAGGCACGGGCATCAATTTCTGGACAAAAGACGTAAGTGGATTGGTCTGTGTTGGGACATATCACTCATGGCTGCTGTCTTTTCTGTTGAGTTCAAAAACATAAAGGGTCCCACGTGGTCTGATGAATCTTGCAGATGATCAAGAAATATTCTGAGGAAAGAGAAGAAGAAAGACTCACCTAGTGTGGGACTCCTTTGGTATATTCTTGGCTGGATGCCCAGTGCTAGGCCCATAGTGGGCACTCACTAAATAATTGGTGATGAGTGAAAAGACCAGAAATCTACAACAACCATATAAGCAAATATAAAAAGTGAATAAGCTTGTCAAATATCAGCAGTCCTCCCTAATATTCCTAGAAAGTCATGTAGTTAGTCAATAATATTATCACATATAAGCAGAGATTCTAACGAAATATTTTAGGAGCATTACAAGAATTTCAAGGAGCCTAAAATCTTAATAACACAAGTTCATCTGATTCAGTTTTACTCTTTTAGAGGAAAAAAGAAAAAAAAATAAAACAGATTTAACTTTGTCTTTAATATAAAGGCAGGGGCACCGGTGCTTACTAACTGCAAGCTCACGTTCAGTACTTTAATTCACACTCTTGTTCTGTACCCGTCTCAGTCAACTTTGTTATTGGCATTTTAAAAATCAAGTGACCAAGAATCAAGAGGTCCCTGGTTACCAAAGACTCATTTGAAAACTAGATGAACCATTCAGTGAGACAAGGAGTGAAACAGAAATAGTCATCTATTCTAAACTATTCTTGAAGATAGAAGTATCTCATTTTTGTGGGACCAAATAGACTGATAACTATTGACAGAGATGAAATAAAGTCTGTCCTTTCTAAAGATACCCCTTTTCCTGCTACGGTTTATTTGATGACAGGAAATGTTCCTGAGCTGCCTGCCTATGGTGGCTGTTAAAGCAGCAGTAACGGAGAATCACTTGGCAGTCAGTTCTCACTGCCTGTGTTTGAAATGCCAAGATGCATAATTGATGGGAGCTGACCTTGTTGCTTTCAAGAATGTCTGTGACCATGGTCCTCTTGTTTTTCTCCCTCCTTCCTTTTCAGGAAGATGAAACTGACGTCTCTGAAGAAGTAAAAGCAGCACTGGTAAGTGGCAAGCTAGTGAGGCATGTCCCTTTTGGCTCAGCCTTTCTCATGTGCATACAATTTCAATAGAAAAGAGCGGCCCTATGCAGATTTGAGTTAAGGGAGAGTTTGGAGATAGACATTGCTCTGAGAGATGAGGCAGGTGTTAGCTGCTGGTACATTGTCTCAGATGCTCTTGAACAAGTTTCCTGCACTCCTCAATGCCTTCTGCTGATCCCTAACACAGTTTTAGGATCTGTCTGTCTGCTTTTTCTCTCTTGTGAGTGTGTTATTGGATTGTAGAAAGTACTTCGAAATCTTTGGAAGAAAAGTGGAAAGTGGTACTATTTCTTTTATGGATCTATACTTATATAGAGAAAGGAACATAAGTGTGAAGAATGTAAACATCACACAATCCAAAAGGCACTTACATTTGACTTTGAAATAAGGGTAAACCCTTGGCTCTTATCAACTCAGGTCTGGCATCCAACTTTTCTCTGCAGTGGATGGCCTGGGCCCAGCTTTCCTGACACTCCAGGTTCCTGAAAGCCACTCAAACATGACAGAAAGTTAGTGGTTTCCTTATCAGTACTATCTTTCAGGAAGGAAGGAATTTGGTTTTGACTACATGAATTGAGACTACATGAATTGTGCATTTCTACTGGAAATTATGTTAAAAAATGGCCTTTTTATATCCTGCAGTTAGTTAGTTAGTTGAAATGGTTCTCGGAATATATTTGAGGGGCGCTTGGGTGGCTCAGTTGGTTAAGTGTCCAACTCTCTCTTTTTTTTTTAAGAGATGGGGACGGGGCAGAGGTCAAGGGAGAGAGAATCTTACGCAGGCTTCACACCCAGCGTGAAGCCTACTTAAAAAAAAAAAAAGAATGTATTTGATAAACCGTACTGAAAATCAACAATTGACTCGTTTTTAGCAGAGGAACTAGAAATACTATATTATGGGGGCGCCTGGGTAGCGCAGTCGTTAAGCGTCTGCCTCCGGCTCAGGGCGTGATCCCGGCGTTCCGGGATCGAGTCCCACATCGGGCTTCTCCGCTGGGAGCCTGCTTCTTCCTCTCCCACTGCCCCTGCTTGTGTTCCCTCTCTCTCTGGCTGTCTCTCTGTCAAATCAGTAAATAAAATTAAAAAAAAAAAAAAAAAGAAATACTATATTATGTTATTGATCTGCCTGTATTTTAGTCAAGATCCAAAGCAATCGGTAGGGCCTTCCAAAAGCAATGCCCAGATGACTAGAGCTGACATAGGGGAGAACTGCCTACCCTTGGTTGAAGTGAGGTGACTTCACAAGGATGAGCCATGTCAGGTGGTAATACCACAAAGAGGTTCGTGCACATGCATGAATAACGGCAACTCTTCAGGTCTTCAGTGGGCTGGGAAAGGCTTTTGGAGACATAAAGAGTGAATCTGGGAAAGTTGCTTTGGGGAATTATAAGATACCTAAAGAGAGAATCTGACTAATAGATTACAGAGCAGTGAAATGGACTGTAGTCCCTGGAGGGTTATAGAGGCCATTTAAATGCATAAAAGGAATGACAACAAGGATGGCTTTGTTGTGACAGAATGTCTTTTGTCAGTGAAAATCTGTGTCTCCACCTTTCCAAACCACTTGGCCTGGGAAGATCTTAACATAGGGCGCCAGGTGAGGAAAGCTGAGATGTTCTCGATACAGTGTTTCCTGAGAATTTCATCTTAGGACTTGAATGAAACTGAATGAAAATTATAGGAAAGATTTTCTGATTCTTTTCTGGTGAGGAAGAGTAGAGACTATTGAGGTTTGATGTGCAAGTCATTTGTCAGACTGAAAAACATTTCACTCATCCAATTGCTTGAGGCATCTATTAGTGTCTACCATGTGTCAAGCAGACTCCAACATGAATCTTAAGAGAAGAATGAACAGTCTGTTATCTCTAGAAGGTAATTTAACTGAAGAGGGAAAACAAAGCCAAAAACCCTTACTGTTTTTCTCCCAAGTACTCTCTTCTAAAACTAGCAGGCATGATGCCATTATCATCATATGGACCCGCAGAGCAACATGCCTGGCCAGGGCCAGTGTAAGCTGCAGTTCTACTTCAGGACAGTCAGTAATCTCTTAGGACCAATCTTTCTCCCCCACCTCCATGTCCTTCCATCAGGCAACAGAACTGAGCCAGCCGGAGGAGGGGCATTCTGTTGAATTGGCACTGTTAACTAATCAGCATGGATATTGCTGAGAAGCCAGGACAGTTCTTTCTTTTCTTGGTTTTTGGTTCAGTAAGACTATATATGCTATTGAGGTTATGACAGCTCCCTTCTCTTTCTTAGCCTGTTCTTAAAGAGTAGTGGTGGTATTTTTAAAGTTAACTCTTCCCAAGACTCTAGCATATATTTCTTTTTTTGAGATATAATTTACAATCAATAAACCACACAGATCTTAAGTGTACTATTTGGTGAGTTTTGACAATTGTATACAGCAATGTAAACACCACTCAAATCAAGATATAGAATTTTTCCATCACCTTGAAAAGTTCCCTCATGCCCCTTCCCTGTCCCAAGAGGCAACCACTCTTCTGATTTCTGTCACCATGGATTAATATTAAAGTTCCTGAACTTCATATATATGAATCATACAGTCATATTTCATTTTAAGAGTAGAAAGGAAACTTCAGTGGTTATTATCCCTAGCTTATGTTAGAATTAAAATGACTCCAAATAAGTACAGATTTTGTTTCCTCCTCTTCAAAGATTTCAAAAGAAGATTCTTTAACCTCTCACCCATGTATCAGTAACAACAAAATGGTTAAGAAGACCTCTCCATTGTTTAACCGAAATTTCTATTGGTGTCATTGAAATCCATTTCTTTTTGTGTACCTGTACTAGAAAAATGTCACCAGCATTTATATACAGATACAGTTTATTGCCAGGAAGGGCCCTGATGTTTGTTTTCAATTATGTGATAGGTGAAAGACCAGTTGTGCATTTCTGTGGTGGCGACACCAAGGAATGATACTTAGAAGGCTGGGGACTTTGCTTAAGCCCAACATACTGCATGATTTTAGTCAGAACCCATCCCCATTGGTAAATCCATGAATAGGTGAGACTGGCAATGAATATATAATATGATGTCTTAGCACCTCCTTGTCAGGTGTGTTCAAAGCACATCTGTTGATTATCCACATTAGGTATGTAATAGATATTTTCCAGAAGTCTTAATATATCTTTTATCTTGCTAAGTGAAAAAGAAACTGTATCTAGATCTTAATGTGAGGAAAAAGAGTATACCAGGCATACCTGAAAAAACTTTTATATTCAGGAGCATGTTTGTTTTCTTCACTAGAGGTAATTACTAGAGGTAATTTCTTTATAGTGTTTGTTCTGGAAAGCACAGTCATAGGCACACTGCAGAAAGTGATGGCCATTTGGTTTCTTTCCATCTTTTTGTTAACCTACATCTCTGGCCTGCCTCTCTTTTGCTCAACACTGCAACACTCAGTCTACTGCATTCTTGCTGTTCCCTCCCGCCCCCATTTACTCCTCTGAAACAGACTGTTTCCCTAGCCAGTTCTGTTGTATAATTATATTTATCACTAGAGGGCACAAGTGGTCAACAGAAACGATGCTGGTGAACAAAACTGGTGCCCTAAAAAATTTGAACAGAAGACAGATTCTTTAATTTTAAAGGAATTGTTAAAGAACCCAGTTCAGTGTAATAAGGTTACTTGCCTCCCAGCTTTTGGGAATTTAGAGATAACTTGGGTTAGGGACCTCAATTTACAGTTAAGAAAACTGAGGCCCAAAGAAGTTAAGAAGCTTTCAGGGACAGGAAAGCTCTGCTAGTTGATCACCCTGTGCCCTGCATCGGGGAACCGTCAGACAGACCTGGAATCAGGGCTTATATCCTTCTGCATTCCCTATTTATCTGTTTGGTTTTTTACTCAACAGATTATATGTTCAAATTGACTTGCTAGTAGCATCTCAGTTCCTTAAGTGAAGGCATGTCTTCTTGAAGGACAACTGAAAAGCCTACTCTGAGTATCAAGATTCAGTCTGTGGGTAGAATATCAGCATTCTTCTGTTGTCCTTGACATAGATAGGTATTTATGTCTTTCGGGAAGTAAGAATTTCCATACAAAATGCTTCCCTCCCACCCTCCCCCCCCCAATCCCTGTTGCTTTTGGACAAACCAGGTAACACTTAATCTGAACAAAATCACCAAAACCTCACTGTCAGAATTAGCAATGTCATTTTCCCAGTCCAGAATGGAACCAATAGATCTGGACTGCTAATCACCCTTCAAAATGCATTGGTAAAGAGAGATTGTTAAGGGTTTACTAATTCACGGACATTAAGGTATCTGCCTTAAATGGTGGCCTGCTAGTGGAGAGATGGGTTGGTAAAGTGCTCCAAAAGAATTAAGCCATTACATGTAAGATTTCCAAATTACATGAAAGAGAGAACCATACAGAAACTTGCTGGCAAAGCTTGGCTTTGAACTAAGCTTTTATAGAAAATTAAACTTGCCTTGGGAGCCACTTGGCCCCAGAAGTGTCTGTACTACCAAAAGTCACTAAATGCATTTCCCATTTTGTCCTGCCTTCTCTTTTATAACCTCCTCATTTATTCGTTGAACAAGTACTTTTAAGTGACCTATTATAATCAGGCATTTTTTTTAGATACTGGAGATGCAACAGTGAATAAAAAGCCCTGCTCTTATTATGGACTTTACATTCTAGTGGAGGAGATAGACAATAAATATAATAAATGTGTGAAATAAATAATATTTGAAAAGGTGATAAGTGTTTCTGGAAAACCCATGTAGAGTAGGATAGGAAGGAATCAGAAATGCCTGAGTGGGATAGGAAGTTGACAGTAGAATTATAAGTAGGGTGGTCAGAATAGACCCTGCTGAGAAAGCATCATCTGAACCTAGACTTAAAGGAAGTAAAATGGGGAGCTAGGCAGAGGGAACAGCACTTGCAAAGATCCTGAGGCAGTAGTGTGCCTGACGTGCTTGAGGACAGGTGAAAAGACCAGTGTGGTAGAGCAGAATGAGCAAAAGGGCCCAATGGCATAGACTGATAAGTCATTTTAAGGGCTCTGGCTTTTGATCTGAATGAGTAGGCAGCCATTGTAGAGTTTTGAGCAGAAGAGTAACGTGATTATACTTATATTTTAAGAAGTTACTCTGCCTGCTATTTTGAAAATATACTCTAATGGGATTTGGGTGGAAGCAGGAACATCAGTTAGGAGGCTGCTTATAATTATCCAGGGAAAAACTGATGGTGGTTTGGACCAAAGTGATAGTGGGTAGTAAAGATACTGAGAATTTTTCAGATTCAGGGTACAGTTTAAAATTGGAACCAATAAATTTTGCTGCTGGATTGGATACAGGGTGAAAAAATGTTGGGGGGGGTAGGTATAGTGATCAAGGTTGACACTGAAGCTTTTAAGTAAGGCAACTGAAAGTATCGAGTGTTCATTAACTAAGAGAAGACTGTGGAAGGAATGAATTTAGTGGGGGAAGAGCAGGAATGTAGTTTTGGTTTTAGGAGTGTTAAGTTTAATATATCCGATTGACAGCCACTTGGTAATGTCAAGAGAAGACTTAGCAGAGGTGTCTGGAGTTCAGGTGAGTGGTCCAGACTGGACATAAGAATTTGAGTGTCAGCAGATGTATAGATTGTATTTAAAACCATGAGATTGAATGAGATCACCAAGAGAATGAAAGTAGACGAAGAAGAAATCCAAAGACAGAGAGCCCTGGGGCACTCCAAAATTCAAAGTGAGAAGGGGAAAAACCACAAAGGAAACTGATGAATCCTAGCACTTTTCTCTAAGAATATGAATATGACTGTTTTTGATTAAATCAGAAGAATTCTATTTTTTTAAAGATTTTTATTTATTTGACAGAGAGAGAGAAAATGAGTGAGAGAGAGAGAGAGAGCACAAGCAGGGGGAGAGGGAGAAGCAGACTCCCCACTGAGGAGGGGGCCTGACATGGGGCTTGAACCCAGGACCCTGGGATCAGAATCTGAGCCCAAGGCAGAGGCTTCACGGACTGAGCCACCCAGGTGCCCCAGAAAATTCTATTGATTAACCATATTTGCATGTGATTTTTTGACTCAGCTTTTGGTTCCCTTTGCTTTGCCTAATCTCCCTTAGATTTATTACATCTTTGAATAACTAGCACCTCCATTCCACTTAAGAATAAGAGGCTTTCTTTGAAAAACTTATTTCTGAGTGCTATCATATGCTAAACTCTGAGTTAGCTCTGTGATGGCTAGAATGGCAATTATAGACTGAATTCTATAACTGAAAGAGACTTACACTTTTAGTTAACTAGTTAAACTTCTCTTTTTAAAGATAACAACTGAAGCCCAGAGAGATTAAGTAACTTGCCAGGATCACATAGGTGGGTTCCTAGTTCATGGCTACTGTACTACCCTTCAGGTGAATCTTTATATCTGTTATGTATCTTATGTGGTATACTGTGAGGATAAGCAATATGGCATAGTAGTTAAGAGTGCAGACCCAGGGGGCGCCTGGGTGGCTCAGTCGTTAAGCATCTGCCTTCAGCTCAGGGCGTGATCCCGGAGTCCTGGGATCCAGCCCTGCATCAGGCTCCCTGCTCCATGGGGAGCCTGCTTCTTCCTCTCCCACTCCCCCTGCTTGTGTTCCCTCTCTCGCTGGCTGTCTCTATCTCTGTCAAATAAAAAGTTTAAAGAAAAAAAAGAAATAAGTTTTAAAAGGGGTTGCTGAAGTAGGAGAAATGAGTAATGAGTAGAAAGGAAAGAAACAAGAACTAAATGTTTCCAATTTTGATGGGAGCTCTTCAAGCACCTGATCAGGTCAAGTCCTGCAGATGAGTCAATCAAGCGGCTTTCATTTCTGTGATGCCTCATTACCCTTCCGTTTATCTTTCTCTGCCAGTGTTTCCAGCAGTTCTAGTTTTATAGATCTTTACTCCCCCCACCCTCCACCCCCCCAACACACACACTCTTTCTTTGAGTAAATAATAGCCCCTTTGCCTGTTTACTCTAATTTTTTCACAGCTTTGCTTCTGGCTATTTGCTAGATCTTCTCCCTGCTCTCAAGCAGTATTTTTTAATCTTGTTACTCAATCTTGTGAAGCCCCTGAATCTGCTGGAGGGCATCCAGCGATTTTCTGTCCGCTCTGCACCACTGGGCAGTATCCTTGCCATTCTCCTTTTAGGTGAAATCCTACGACTGTTTTGCTTTCCCCTCTCTCTGGGGCTTGATTACCTAATATGGTAAGGTATGTCCCAGACAAGACTGCACTGTTGAGATAGAACAACAGTTTGACTAGGTTTAAAGACACTGTAGGTGAGCTATCAGAGCTATCAGGATTAGTTATTTATGTAGTAAAGTAATATTTTTCACAGTATACCGTATAACAACCACAATCTTGTGGGGTTTTTTTTTTTTTAAACCAAGCCTCTCTTCCTTTTAATCAAGTGAAAGGATAAGAAAATATAGATTTTCCTCTCTCAGCCACTTTATCTTTAGCCAGATAAGGAGAAAAAAAAAAAAGATGAAGAGAATGGGGTAGTTTGTCCCCAAATTGAGAGGGTTTGAGAAGTCTGAGAAGTTTGGTTATATAAAAATGCTTATAAGGAGATTAAAAATAAGGATAGATTTAATAAGTGATGGCTGTTATAAACAGTCCTGTCGTAGCCAGCCTGTGGGAGTTGGCAAGCATTCATAAAAAAAAAAAGCAAGCTGTCCCGGATTTGTACAATTGATGACAATGGGCAGTCCCAAGGAAGGAGATGGAGATTGAGACATGGCAGCCAACCAACTCTGTGTGTGGGAAGCTGCCTTCTATGCAGAGCATGCTAAAAAATCTTCTCTAGTGGTTGACTCCACATTAGCCTGGAAGGATCTTTCCTTTCACTGTACATTTGCTCTTGCTTTGAGACTGTAGTTTCTTAAAATACTGCAGATGCTATGATTTTCTATATATGGGGCATACTGTGTCTTGCTCTAGCCCAAGCTATATAAACCAACAAAGTTTCTCTTGGCATCTTCCTTTTAAGGACTCTATTAATTTTAGGTCGTGCTGTTGCCAAGGAAATCTCAGTAATCAAAACTCACATGTATTCCTTTGAGACCCTGTAATATTTGGACCCACTGTCCCATTACATCAGTGAATTCTGCTCTAGTCAGAAGTCCCTTTTTCAAGATCGAATAAATTGACCTTCAAGGTATCTGTTTAGGCTTTGCTCAAACTTCTTATCCAAAGATTGGAAGGTTTATCAACTAGTAAGGATAATGCAGTTAACCCCTTTGCTCAAACTTCTTATCCAAAGATTGGAAGGTTTATCAACTAGTAAGGATAATGCAGTTAACCCCTTTGCTCAAACTTCTTATCCAAAGATTGGAAGGTTTATCAACTAGTAAGGATAGTGCAGTTAACCCCTTGACCTTTTAACTTTTCTTCCAATTTCTTTCTTCTGCTTTGGATTGCCTTCAAGGTATTGGTTTGTGTTAGTGACCTGTGACCTCTGTCTCTTTGTTGGAGGGACACTGATGAGCTTGACACTCTGCTGGAAGTTTTTTATGATTATAAAGGTAATACATGTCATTATAGAAAATATATGAAGTATAGGAAGATGTAAAGCAGTGGTTCTCAGAAGCAGCAGGAGCATTTCTAGAGGTTATGAACATTCATGGGGGTACTTTTAAGGGTCACGGTGATGGGGGATGTTCTACATGCATTTAGTGGACAGGGGCCAGAGATGCTTGATGTCCTAATATGTCCCATATAACAGTTGTCCCTGCAGCTTGCTTGACTTTTGACTGTCTTCCTGGACAGTCGTAGATGAAAACTTCTCTGTTATCTGAGTCTAAAACCAAACTTGATTTTATGTATAAACTCACATTTTATGGCAGAGAGCATCTACAAATTCAACCACCATGTAAACTGAGGAAAGACCGTAGTTTTAGTTTTACTCACTCCCCATAGCACTCCCACTTGTATACGTGGCATTGTTATAAAACACGTTCTACAGATCTGCATCTGACTTCGATCTTCATGGCGATCTGTAATGGGTCCAAGCCTCTGATTATTTCATTATACCTTCTAGTGTTATTGGCTCAAGAGTTTATACGTTGAAATAAATATTTCATTATAAATTTTTGTTTTTCTTCATAGTTTATTGTTGATTTTTAAAATGATTTAGACTAAGTTTTATATCTATGAGTTTTATTTCAGGATAGTAAGGATTGGGGGGGCTGTTAGAAAATATTTGTTATGAAAGGGCATTCTTTGTACTATGAAGAACAAGAAAATATTGTCCAAAGTTATACCACTCAGAGGAAATTACTGTTTAGCATTCTGGTGAATTTTCTGCTGGTATTTTCCCTAAGTTGTTGTTTGTTTTTTTTAACATATTCAAGACCAACTAATGACATTTTTAAGAAAAGGATCATTTCCAACCTGAGCATTCCTGGGACCCCATCATTACCATGATGACAATCTCGTAACATTGTCTTCAAAGCACTGGGGTCCAACTGTTTTATTAAAGTAGTCAGTCCTGTGATGGCTTTGATTACAGAGAGCCTCCAGGAATAATTGTTCTCTTTCAGTTGGAATCTGAGGGTTACCTTAGTTATGAAAGTATTCATTTCTTCTGTTGATAGCATGGCTAGAGAGCTTTAACCATGGCTTAGGCTTAGCTAATGTCAGAGTTCTAGCCCCATGATTGAGGTAAAAAGCTTAATGTGGGATTTGCAGCTGTTTTTCAGCAAACGGAGTGTTTATAGATTTGCCCCAGCAGGAATGTTGCCCTCAAGGCGCTAACAGATGTTGCCTTTAAAGGTCTTATTCATGTAGGACCTGAAAGGTAGGATAGTTGGGGTAAAAATGTAAAGATAAATGGTTACAACGTAAAGATAAATGGTTACAATCTACCAGTCTTAATTTTCTCTATACTGTCTCAGTTTTCAATGAAATAAGTTCAAAAATCAGCAGCTATTTAATGACATGAATTTCTGTCACAGAAAACCCATAGTTTTATATCCAAATATGATTTTTCAAGAGAATCTTCATACAGGTGTGACTTACCAGTATGTGCTTTTTGAAAATACTTGGCTTTTTTAATGCTTTGAAAATGTTTTCTTACACCCTGAACTCTTACACCTTAAACTATACCAATGTTATTGAGTACTGGGAAGAAAGGAGGGACATTTTTAAGACCCATTGGCATAAGTCATGGGGACTTAAACAGTATGGCAACTACAGTTTAAAATGCTGTGTTTCATGTTTGAAAGTTGCTGAGAGAATAAAACTTTAAAGTTCTCATGATAAGAAAAAAAATTCTGTAACTATGGTGAGGGTTTTTAACTAGACTTATTGTGGTGTTTATTTTGCAATATATGCAAATATCTAATCATGTTGTACACGTGAAACTAATATAATGTGTGTCATATACAGCTCAATTAAAAAACACTGGCAAGTTAATAGCTCAAACTAAAATAACTTAGCTGTTGAGGGACTTTCAGAAGTGATATACCAATTGGTGAGTCATGGGGCTGTCTACGGTTACTGAATACTTAGTTTCTCATTTCTCCAGATGTCTAGTATAGCTGTTTGCTGGCTCTTGTGGAGGGTCAGCACTGCCTTCCTGAGGTCCACAGGGAGGGCAGATGTCTATGCCTGTTCTCCAGTGGTGGGTACTGGGAGAGGGACGATGGCAGCAGGGCCAGCCTAGTTTTCATCTTTGGTACATTACACTCTCTAGGTCAGGGCTTAGCAAACCTTTTATATAAAGGGCCTGATGTAAATGCTTTCTACTTTGTGGTCCTTCTAGTCTGTTGCAACTATTCAGCTCTACTATTATAGTGGGAAAGTAACCATAGACCGTATGTCAATAAGTGGAGTGGCTATGTTCAAATAAAACTTTACTTATAAAAGCAAGTTGGTGGGCTGGATTTGGCTTACAGCCCAAGCCACAGTTTGAATTGGTTACAAATTCAGAAATGTTTGCTGACGTAAACATGACTCCAAATGTCAATTTGTTCTCATCCAAACACTTTTCTGGTAATTCAGCATTTTTCCAATTCCTCTGATTCTTTAGTACCATTGACAGTTGGTAGGGCAAGGGAAGTCACTTGGAGTGAAACATGTTGTTTGTCCTCACTTGGAAAAGCATCAGTTTTGGTCATGCTGCAGAAAACAAGCTGTAAAGATTCCCAAATGAAGGAGTAAAGGAGGGAGAATTTCTCCCATGTCATTTTAAATGTAGTTTCTCTGTTGTCTTAGTTCATTACCTTTTTTCTTTCTTAAACATTTTTTTTTTTGTCTTTTTAATGAAGTATAGTTGACACACAAGATTACATTAGTTTTAGGTGCACAACATAGTGGTTCAACAAGTGTATAGGTTATGCTCTGCTCGCCACAAGCCTAGCTACCATCTGGTAGTTCGTTACCTTTTGAGGAGAAAGTCTGAAATGGTTGATTCTCCTAATATGTCCCTATCTGCTTTTTGCATCTAATCCTATCCCTTCTTACCTCCCAAAGACCTGACTTTGAGGTTAGCTAAAATTACAGTTGGGGGATCTATAATCACTTGACACTTGAGAAATTCTGCTTTTTTAGGCTATGGCCATAAATAAGTTTGCCTTTCAGGCTCACAGATTCTTGGAAGGGTACCTGTCATTCACTTTAATTGCTGGTTGTCGTTTGAATTCCTTAGTCAGGAGTAGGTTATGGAGTTTATTAGTTTTTTTGCCTTGTTAACTTTCAGTCTGCAGAATACATACAGGAAGAATTTAGGGGAGATTTACAGAGGGAGTGACAGAGATCTTTAAAGCTTTGACCTTGGGCTTACTTGAAATGATTGTGAAGAGGAGTGGATTTTTGGAAAGAGAAGCTAAAATTCTGGTTATTGAGCAGCTTTAAGGAAAAAAGTGATGAGAGCTGACAGTGACATGTCACAGTAAAGACTCATGTCACGTATGGGAATCAATGATGGGTTGGCACAATTAATTTTGTGCCAAGTAAACAAAACCAGATCCTTTCTATAGAATAAAGTTCTGCCTAATTTATGCCATGTTGTCTAAGAAGTCTCTCCAGTGACCTCTTGTTCTCGAACAAAACTAATGAAATATTGTTTGGGCAACTTTTAAATCATTTCTGGGGTGTTTGACTTAGAGCTAAGGGTAAATTTGGATACTGCTATCCGGCAAGCTGAGCCATTTTCAGTAATTACATAATAGGTGAAGCTTCTATAGTAGTCTTCCTCAAACTTGTCAATAAGAATCATTTGGGTCATTTGTTTATAGTACAGGATTTCAGGCCTCTCCCCCTTGAGATTCTGAATTAGGAGGGGATGTGATGGTGGAGGGTAGAAAGCCTGGGAGTCTGTATTATAATAGAAGTCAGGTCCTAGGTGGTTTCTTAACAGGCAGTTTTGACAAACAGGAGATTGCTAATATCCCAGGTAGGTCATTATTAAAAAGTAAGATTAACTATGGCACACTGAGGGGACTTAGAGCCAATCTCTGCCCCTTCCTCTACTCCAAAAATGCCCATTTAACCCACAGAGGATCAGATTCTTAAAGGCCCTTTAGGACAGTCCAGTTCCATTCAGGAAGTCTTTGGCTCACATAGCAGCATGCATTTATTCAGTCAAGAAATGGTTATTGGTTACCTAGTATGTGTCAGACATTATGCATTAGGGATACAGAAATGTATAAGGTAGACAGTGTTCCTGCCCCTCATAATACTCACATTTTAATGGGGCAGGAGGTATTCTAATCAGACGTACAAGTTGAGGTATCACATAGGCAGTT
Source organism: Ursus arctos (assembly GCF_023065955.2). Taxonomy (NCBI): domain Eukaryota; kingdom Metazoa; phylum Chordata; class Mammalia; order Carnivora; family Ursidae; genus Ursus; species Ursus arctos. The sequence continues at coordinate 38,903,229 of NW_026622874.1, forward strand.
GAACGTAGGAATCTGGTGTTCGTGGGAGATATTAGAGCTGGAGATAAAGATATTTGGGAATTATTGCCTTAGAGATGGTACTCAGAGATGGTTAACTGGGTGAGATCGCTCCGGAAAAGAGCATAAAGAAGACAAAAGAATCCATGACCATGCCCTAGATTACTCCAGGGCCGGCTCTATACAGAAACAGGAATATTTCTTCCATTGGAACAGGAGAACATACACAGAAAAGTTGGTGGATCTCATATGGCAAAAATGAAGTAGTTGTGATCTGACTTTCTGTTACACACAACATACACACACACACAATTTTTTTAATATCTAGAGAGTCTATTAGCGTCCAAATGAAAGATAATGGACTAGGTGTCTAATGTTAAGTATGGTTTAAATGGGAGGAACTTAAGAAATATGAAAACTCAACAAGACTTGATATTTTACTGGATGTGTACAGTAAACATAAGGAAGAGTCTAGAGTGGTTGAGAAGATACATGGATTGGTAGGAACAGTATTGGCTTTGGAGCCAGAAAACCTACGTCCAAAGCTAGTTTCATCTCTTACTAGCTATATGGTCTTAGAAAAGTAATTTAACCTCTGAATTCTGAAAGTGCTTTAGTTGACTATAAAAGTGAGATTGTTATTCCTATCTTCTAGTCTTGATGTAAGGACAGCAATAATAATGTATTTCACTTTAAATAGTGCCTAGCTTTAGCAAGTTTCTAATTAACAAAAGCTGCTAGTATAATAGTACTTCAGTCTCCCCCTCTCCCCCCATCTTTGAGCTTTCACACTTTATTCCCATTTCCTGGAATGTTCTTCCTCCTACTTTTACTGCCTCTTCCTCTCCCCACTCCCTTTTTTTTTTTTTTTTTTTTTAAGATTTTATTTATTTATTTGACAGAGACAGCCAGCGAGAGAGGGAACACAGGCAGGGGGAGTGGGAGAGGAAAAAGCAGGCTCCCAGCGGAGGAGCCTGATGCGGGGCTCGATCCCATAACGCCAGGATCACACCCTGAGCTGAAGGCAGACGCTTAACGACTACGCTACCCAGGTGCCCCTCTCCCCACTCCCTTTTTAACACCCATTCATGATTTAGGTTAGGCCCCACCTAGGGCCTCCAAGAACGCTTCCTTTGACCCCTCCTCAGAGTAGATAAGGTTCTCCTCAGTATTTTGAGTTAATTTTTAATACACAATGATAATTATTACTATGTGGTATTCACCAATTAAACTAAAATCCTTAAAAGCAAGATCTGTTTCTTGTTCATTATTTTAGCTCCCCAGGATCTAGCAGAGTATCTAGTATTTAGGTATGTCTTCTATGAAGATTTGTAGAACAGTCCAGTTAATGACATTCATGTTTCCAGGGCCGGCTCTATACAGAATTTATACTCTATACATGCAGTTTTGATGACTGCATGGATAACATGCTGTTAATGAGATCGGGAGTTCAGGAGGAAGAACATGTTTGCCATGAAGATAATATGTTTGCTTTTGGACATGCTGACTTTGAGGTACCAATCAGACCAATGAAATTAAATATCCTACAGGCAATTAGATACATAGGCCTGAAGTGTGGGGAGGTTTGAGGGCTAGAAATAAGGATTTAGAAGGTATCAGCCTGCTAGTAATATTTTTGAACTATTGTATGTAAAGGATGATATTTTCCAAGAATAACTTGTAGAGCAGTTGGTTCTCAACTTCTTTTCTTCCCCATTGTTGTGAGGGATGCACTCATGTGAGTAACTGTTCGGTATCACAGTGATTCTGAAGCAGGATGGGCGAAAGGAGCGCATTCCCCAGGGGAGGCCTCTCAGAACGTTTGTGGGGTGCTGAGGAGGATCACTGCTGTGAAAAAGGAAGAGTAGACAGTTTAGAACAGATGCCGGGCCACACCAGTGCTTAAGGGATAAGCCGAGGAGAGGAGGTGCCCATGAAAGAGATCGGGGAGGAAATGGTCAAAGAAGAAGGAAAGGAGCTAGGAAAGAATATGTTCCATCAAACAAGGGAGTGAATAGTTTCAAGGACTCAAGGTGACCGAAACTTAACTTCATATAGCTCAAGCAAAAGGCTTATGTAACTGGGAAATCTGCACATTGATCCAGGCTGGTGTCAGGCATAGCTAAATGCAGGAGGCTAAAACTTGGTCATCAGAGTTCTGCCTCCTTCTCTGTGTAGACCACAGAGGAAGAATATCTTCTCTGTCTTAGTGTCCGTCTATCCAATTGACCCTGTGTGGGTCAGGTAAACTTCCCTGAACCAATTTCTGTAGCCAGAGATTAGACGGTTAGAGGGGCAGTGAAGCATAGTGGTTAAGAGTCAACACTTTGGAACCAAGGTATTTGAGTTCGGATCCCTGCTCTGCAACTTACTGTGCAACCTGGGGCAAATTACATACTCCTGTGCCTCAGTTTCCTCAGCTCTAACATGTAAGAAATAACAGTAGCTATCACGGAGGGCATTTCTTTAAATGGGATGATACAGATAAAGCTTACACACAGTGCTGGACATGGTAAGTGCTCAATAAATGTTAGCTACCATGGTGATGGTAATGATGATGACAATGGCAGTGATGGTCGAGATAATGAGGAAGCAGCAACAGCAGCTACCACTCGCTGCAGGGGTAGGGTTAGGAGAAGGTCAGCTACATGGATGGCTCCCCACAGGATGAAAGGATCCTGTTACCAAAAGAAGAGAAAGGGATAAAGTGCTGGAAAGACAAACTGTAGCTACCACAGTCCTCTGTAATCATATCCAGTTTGATTCTGTAATCCACATAGAGTCTGACAACCCCAAAGTACACAGTGGATTTGGCAATAAGGAGATCTTGCTGGTGTGTGAGAGCAGTGTGGTGATCTGGGTGTCACTGAAGTGGTGGTCCCTTCTCTTTGTGACTGTCTGCAATAATGATCTTGATGAATTTCCTGGGGGTTAATAGCATCTAGTTAGTAGGCATTTGCTCTGTAGGCAAAGCTCCAAGATGGTTTGCTGTTAAAGGGAGGAAGGGAGGGAAAGAAAGTCTTCATAAAGACTTGAAGAGTTCAAACACATCTAATCATCATATCATTTGGCAGAATTGTGGTGACTATCTGATTCCTGTGGTGAGTATCTGATTCCATGCTTTCCTCTGAATTGGGCTTCCTCCTAACAGTCCTTATTCCACATTTCTGCTTCCTCTCCTTATTGAGAACAAGTGATAGATCAACATTCTTGCCTGCTCCTGCAAGCGTATTTTGAAGGAATGAAAAGCAAATATTCCTCTACCCTAAAGGAGCATTTTCCATGTTATGCTAGCCATTACGAAAGGAACTACTTATTGGATTAGCTAATGAGATGTGATTGTCAGTCAGTCAGGTTCTCATTACTGATAATGTGGCTCAGACCTACCACGTTTTCTCTGACCACCTTTTTACCTTTTTTTTGTGTTTCACTTGTTTACAGCGTGCCTTCAGAGAGAAAGCCTAATTCAGGATTGACAAAATTCTGCTAAGCCACGCCAAGATTATTGTAGCTAAAGAAGTTTAATAGAGTGCAGTTGTGGAAAACAGCCCTTAGAGGTTCTAGATTAATCTAGAATGGCTTCCTGAAAGAAAAATTCCGGAAGAATTATGTGGGAAACTTTTCTTCCCAGCGTTCCCCCTCCTCAGTCATCACCCGAGAAAAATGACACAAATAAAAGAGCTATATAACAGATAAGTATTAGGGAAAAGTGAAGAACTCAGAGTTCTAGCTTCCAGCTTGACCATTAATAAAAGCACATTACAGGGGGCGCCTGGGTGGCTCAGTCGTTGAGCGTCTGCCTTCGGCTCAGGACATGATCCCGGTGCTCTGGGATCGAGCCCCACATCAGGCTCCTCCGCTGGGAGCCTGCTTCTTCCTCTCCCACTCCCCCTGCTTGTGTTCCCTCTCTCGCTGGCTGTCTCTGTCTGTCAAATAAATAAATAAAATCTTTAAAAAAAATAAAATAAAATAAAAGCACATTACAATGTAATAACGAATAAGCTGTGAATAAGCTGTTCCCAGCTATGTATTTAGGTTAGTCCCTTAAACAAAGTTTCTTCCAGAATTTTCTTCCTGAAAATGTTTTTTTTACTGCAGCCTACTACTGAGCTTCATGGAATGAATTTGATTTAGGTAGTAATGATTATTAGAAAACTATTTCAAGACGGACAACTGGTTAACATCTATAAGGGAAAGCATATAACCTCCCTAGTATTTGAAACTATAAATTAGTATTGTAAGTAGGGCTTTTTTTTTTTCCACCAACCAAAATAGGCAAAGATTTTGAAAAGATAATGCCCAGTTTATTTGAGAATATAGTGAAATGGGCCTCCTTGTATTTTATTGTTGGGAATGCAAGTTAATACTTCCTTTTCGGAAAGCAAATTGTCAAACGATGAAAAGCCCCAAACTGATACAGAGTTTCCACTTAGCGGAAATCTTTCTCTAAGAAACAGTCCTAAATGTAAGAGGGTCGGGGAAGCTTTATATACAGAGATTCTCATCACAGTGTATATTTTACGTATGTAGCTCTATAAAATTCATTCAATAAATACTCGTGTACGTATTATGTGAAAAGCTGTTTGCTGGGTACTATTGAACAAAACAGATTGAGTCCATTTAGCTGTTTGTTATAGTGGAAAAATTGGAAACAACCTAAATGTCCAGTGTTCTGGCAGCAGTTAAGTAAACTATGATTCATCCGTGCAGTGGATTACTATGAGTCATAGTTTGCTTTACTGTTCCCTGACTACTAGCCATTTAGGGGTGTTTCCTTGGAACAGATGAGAGTATGAGGCAGCCATTTAAAAATGAGTTACAAGGTAGTGTAATAACCTGCAGATATGTGTATGATAAAAGATTACTGAAGGATCTAGATGCACAATTATATATGTAATAGGAGTATGACTGTGAAGTGATAGAGGATACCCAGGCCCAGGTAAAAAGACCAGTGGGAAAACTCTCCAGAGTGTTACCAGTGATTGTTGTGTTTCTAAAATGAGACTAAATATGACTGGCTTTTTTCTATTTTCCTTCACTTTCTTTAATGCTCCCCAGTTACTTGTATTTTTTTTTTTCCTTAAATGCTTTGGCCACACAAACTTCCCAAAAGTGAAGGCTTGCCTGAGAGTGAAGACCGCTTGAACCACGTGGGAATTTTGTCAGAGCACTTTTTCCCTCTCTGGCGACGGGTTGCGTGTTTCTGATGGAGTGGACGTTTTGGGTAGTGGAGCCGAGAAATCTGGGCACCCACCCCATCCCTAATATCGTCTGTGTCCACACACAGCAGTGTAGGCGCGGTGTCGTGTGCCTCACATGTAGCAGTGTGGATGGTAAGGTGTCTTTCAATGAATGTTGTTTTTTGGTTTTGTTTTTAAAAAATGTCTTTAGAGTGTTTTCTGAAGACTGCTTGGGAGTGGGGCTGGTTATATGCTAATTCTCCATCTTCACACCTATGACATTGGAATCTACTTGGCTTTTAGTGCAATGTGGTGAAATTAGATAGTTCATATAAATTCACACTGTGACCATAGTCAAAGCGCCGAGAAGCTCTAAGATTCATTATTGAGTTGTCCTTGCCACCTTAATCTAATTTTTAGATTTTTAATCCACTCTTCCTTCTTTTCAGTAGAACTCCAACTTTATTTTTTCCCTCCTCATTCTCTTCCCTATGTTTCTATTCACATGGAATTTCTAGTTGTGCAGACTTTACAGTGTGCAGAGTCATACCCCTCACAGCCTGTGACTCTGTAGCAGGCTTCAGTTTTGCCCCTCTCTGCACTTCGATGTGATCAGTGTGAGATTTATTTTCATTGTCTTCTCAACTATCAGTGACAGACGTGTTTGTAGAAAAGACCTGTTTTCCTTTGTGATGTCTGAGACTGTGTGTAGGGGTTTTGTTTTGGTCTGGCTTGGTTTGCTTTTCTCTATTTAAAACTTAGATTGTGTCTACACCCACACAGAAACTTCACCCAGTCACCAGGCACCAGTAGGCTGTTCCTTTGCAGAATGGTGATCAGAGAAAGCCATACATCTGGTGATTTTGAGTTTCAGCTTTTGAAGACTGATTTCAGGAATGCATGGTTTTCTTCCTTTACCTGTAAGGCAAGTTATTTACTCAGCACACTGAAGAATGGAAGACTCGGCATACTTATGAAGTACCAAACTGTTGAGATCACAGAAAATTATTTCTGGAAGGTACTTTAGAAGCTACTCTAGCCCAACTCCCTTATTTTACAAAAAAAAAAAAAAAAAAATGCCTGGGGCCCCAAGAGGGATCATGGCTTAACCTATGCTGTACAATAGCTTAGTGGCAGAGATTGAACTAGAACAGTTCTGAATTCCCACATCAGCATTCTTTCCACTGTGCTGATGGCTGTCTTCCAGGTGCAGGAGTACAGGTGGTACTTATTACAAGACTCCGCTGGCTGTAATGCTGTACCTAGGGTTGTGGAAAGCACCCTCTTTTGTTCAGTCTGATTCCATTTATGGTAGAGTTTATACACAATGTCTACAAAAAAGTCTGCTGCTGTCCCAAGTTTCTTACCTTTTTAAAATCATCTTCCCTCCATTTCTGATTTCTCAGTCTGTTACGTATTTCAATCCAAACTACTTCCAAATAATCAGAATATTCCTCCACTACAGTTGATTTTGATTTAAAGCCTTCTATATATTTGCTAATGTTTATAGGCTGGTGAGGTTAGGAGAATTGAACTGTTATTATTTCAAAAATAAAAGCTACACTAGGACTTCCAGGTCAGGATGGCAAAGTAAGGACACTGAATCCTGTTACCTCTCATTACAAAATTAAGAAGTAATGGGTAAATATTTTTTTAAGATTTTTAAAAATATGCAATCATACTTAAAAATAAGAAAGAAAGTCTGTTTGGGCCAATAATGGAGAGAAAAGCCACTGTGGTAGGGGAGCTATAAATGGATGTAGGCAATTGGGTCAGGGTTTTCTGTAAGGATTCTGTCTACTCAGAGCATGAACCAGGAACACACTATGCTGTCTGCAAATGGTGGGCTAGGTTAGTTCACCTCATCCCAGCAGCATCACAGAAGTATACTGCTTGTGCCTGACCAGAAATCAGGAAGGACAGCCAGAGGCAGCAAGCACAAGGACCCACTCAAGATAGAACCCAGAGCTGTCAATTTAAGATCAGGTTCAAGGCCGGCATCTTATCGGGTCTAAGCTAAGGCGATCTGAAACCACCCTGTAGAGACAGGTACTCCTATTATGACACTGTCATAGAAATTGAGTCCTCAAAATATTACAAAGAATTCATAAAATTTAAGACCATGAAAAGCAGTCAAGAGACCCAACAAATGAGAGAGTTGTTACCCAAGAGAAAAGATAACAGAACAAACCCTAAAGAGGGTTTTAAAAAAGTTAAAATTCTCAACATACAAAAGAAGTGAAATCCCACAAAACAAGAATAACGGGTAATGAAACAAGAACAGAAAGGGGTGAGAAGGAACCACTTCGAAGTCTTGGAAGTGAAAATGTAATATTGAAATGAAAACAATATCTAATGTGTAAGTGACAGAAAAGAGAGACTGCACAGCATACTGCCTCCAGCTTCAGAGAAAAACCAGTGAACTGGAAATAGGGTGGAGAAAACATCTCCGTGCAGCATCGAGATGGAGGAGAGCTGGGACATGGAGCACAGCCTGAGGAGCTGGAGCACACATCTGCCCAGAGGCACAAAGGAGCAAAGGGAACGAAACAGACAGGATAATAATAATGAAGATTGCAGTTGAGTATTAATCCATGAAGGCGGGAGTCCTCAGAGTAGAAAAACCTCACCTATAAAGCACAATAAATAAACCCATAGCTACTAATCATTTCTTTTTTTTTTTAAGATTTTATTTATTTATTTGACAGAGAGACAGGGAACACAAGCGGGGGAGTGGGAGAGGGAGAAGCAGGCTCCCTGCTGAGCAGGGAGCCCGATGCGGGGCTCGATCCCAGGACTCTGGGATCATGACCTGAGCCAAAGGCAGACGCTTAACGACTGAGCCACCCAGGCACCCCTACTAATCATTTCTATAATGAAATTGTAGGATATTAATGATGTAGAGAAAGAAATTTTTTTAAGATTTTATTTATTTGAGGGAGAGTGAGCATGAGCAGGGGGAGGGGCAGGGGGAAAGTGAGAGAAAGAATCCGAAGCAGGCTCCATGGTTGGAGTCTGATGTGGGGCTCAATCTCATGACCCCGAGATCATGACCTGAGCCGAAACCAAGAGTCAGACGCCCAACTGACTGAGCTACCCAGGTGCCCTAAGAAAAATTTTAAATGCAAAGAAAAGATACAGGTAATGCATCTACAAAATTGTCGTCAAATCAGTGTTAGGCTCCAGCAGCAGTAGGCAACGGTATCTTCCAAGTGCTGTGGAAAACCAGTTATAAACCTACAGCTCTGTGCAGTGATTTCTATACATAAGAGTGAAATAAAGGCATTTGCAGATACGCAAGGGCTAACTTCTCAACCCCAAGCTCTTACTAATAATGAAAGAACCAAATATAATAAAAAAATCATTAAAAAAAAAATAATGAAAGAACCAAAGGATGTTCTTCAGCAAAAAGAAAAGTATATGCAGAAAACAGTGGAATACTAGAAGCAAAAGTATTAAAATATGGTGATAAAGCTAATTTATTTCTTTTATGTGTAAAAAACTGGATCTAAAATTCCAGCAACAACAATGTGCTAAAGATACAAAAGTATGCTAAGGTCCTTATTTTGAGTAGAGAGGATACTAAGTTTGTAAACTTGTAAAAAAAATATGTATTTAAATAATTGTGTGTTAAATGTAGGAATACCCACTAAAGTAATAGAAATGTAGAAATAGAAAGTACAACTCCTAAATCAGTAGTGAAAATTGGTAATTTTTAAAAAATTTTTTAAAGTTTATTTATTTACTTATTTAAGTAATCTCTACACCCAATGTGGGGCTCAAACTCATGACTCCGAGATCAGGAGACACATGTTCTTTTGATTGAGCCAGCCAGGCACCCCTGGAAAAATAGATAGTTTAAAAAATTTATTCACTCAGGGGCGCCCATCTGCCTTCGGCTCAGGGCATGATCCCGGCGTTCTGGGATCGAGCCCCACATCGGGCTCATCCACTAGGAGCCTGCTTCTTTCTCTCCCACTCCCCCTGCTTGTGTTCCCTCTCTCGCTGGCTGTCTTTCTCTGTCAAATAAATAAATAAAATCTCTAAAAAAAAATTATTCACTCAATTCAATAGAAGGCAGGAAAGGAGATAAAAAGAAGCAAAGGGAAAACATGGAAATAGTAAATATAAAATAAGATATGTAAGTAATCATAATGAATATAAATTCATCTACAAAGCCAGAGGGGCACTCAGATTATTCTACTTACTTTATGCTGTCTTCTAAATGATACTGAAGGGGGTAAAAAAAAATATGGAAGAAAATATATGCAGATACTCGCAAAGAAAAAAACTGATATGGCAACATTAATATCCATCAAAAGATAATTTCCTGCCACCTGTTCAATGCCAAGTCAACACACCTTCACCTCAGACTGACGAAGACTCAAACTGACACTCTTCCCCCCAGATTCCAGCCCCTGTGCTCAAGTTTGTGCCCAAAAGTGGGCATAATTATAACAGCAGAATGAAGCATCCCAAATAGTGACACTAATTCTGTGGAATATATAACGGATAAAAGGAGTGTACTAGGCAGAGAACATCTCCAACAAGCACATCAAAGAACAATACATACAGCATGATTCTGGTTCCTAAAAGAAACAAATCTGGGAAAAAGAAAACAAGACAAAATCAGAGAGGGAGACAAACCATAAGAGACTCTTAATCATAGGAAACAAACTGAGGGTTGCTAGAGGGGAGTGTGGGGAGGATGGGGTAACTGGGGGATGGGCATTAAGGAGGGCATGTGATGGAATGAGCACTGGGTGTGATATGAAACTGATGAATTACTGAACTCTACCTCTGAAACTAATAATACACTCTATGTTAATTAATTGAATTTATATTTTTAAAAACTCCAAAAAAGATAATTTCAAGCAAAAAGCATCAAATTATAGAAAGATATTTCTTACTTGTAAAAGAACAATCCACAAACAAGATATAAAAATGGACTGTGGACACTGAAATAGAGTTTCAAAATTTATAAAACAAAAGCTGACAGAGTAGCAAGGAAATAGTATATTGACATTCAGAGTTGCAGATCTTAACACACCTGTATTAGAAACGAATGTCAAACAGGCAAAAATACCTAAGGACATAAAGGATTTGAACAACATAATTAGCCCACTTGACCCAGTAGATATAAAGCACACATGGAATGTGTGTACCATGAGGGTCACACTAAAGTTAAAATCAGCATTCACTCATTCATTCATCAAGTATTTATCGAGTGCCTGATGGTTGCCGTACATTGCTCTAGACACTTGGAATACGTTAGTCAGCAAGACAGATCTTGGCCTCACGGAGCTAACATTCTAGCAGGGAGGAAGGAGGCAGACAGTGAGCAATAAACATGTTAGACAGTGATAGATGCGGTTTGAAATAAAAAGAGTTGGAATAAGGAGGATTGGTGGAAAGAGGACAGCAGTTGTAGTATCAAGTAGGTTGCCTGAGTAAACCTTGTTGACAGACTGAGATTTGAACAAAGATTTGAAGAAGCTGAGGGAGTTAACCACAAAGATACGTGGAGGAAGAGTGTTCCCAACAGGGGAAACAGCTAGAGCAAAGGCTGTAGGGTGGGCAAGTTCTGGCACATAGAAGAAATTATAGAGGAAAATAGTAGGAAAGAGAATCAGATCATGTAGATAATAGGGTATTGTAAACCTGTGTGTTTTACTCTGAGTAAAATGAAGAGCCATTGCAGGAGTTTGAGTAGAGGAGTAACATGATCTGACTTAAGTTTTAAAAGAATCATTCTAGCTACTGCATTGAGATTAGACTTGAAACAAGAGTAGAAACTGGGGGACTATTACAGTAATCCAGGCAAGAGATGATGGGAGCTTGGATCGTGTGGCAGCAGTAGGGGTATTGAAGGTTGATAAGATTCTGAATATGTGGCATGTGAGGGAAAGAGGAGTCTTTGATAACTCCAAGGTCTTGGCCTGAGCTGCTGGAAAGATGGAGTTGCTATCAATTGACATGGGAGAATCTGCAGATGTTGAAGGTTGGGGAGGACAATCAGGAATCCAGTTTTAGATATGTGAAGTTTAAGATATCTGCTAGATATCCAGCTGGGAAAATGACAGATCTGTTGCATCTTTGGAGCATTTAGATGTTATTTAAAGCCATGAGACTATATGACGTGATGGAAAGACAATATAGAAAGAGGACTAAGGACTAGAACAATATGGATATTTGACTAATTAAAATGGATTAAAAACCTAAATGTGAGATCTGAAACCATTAAAACCATAGAAGAGAATACAGGCAGTAATTTCTCTGACATTGACCATAATAGCATTTTTCTAGATACATTTCCTAAGGCAAGGTATACAAAAGTAAAAATAATCAGTTGGGACTACATCAAAATAAAAAGCTTTCGCACAGCAAAGGAAACCACCAACAAAACAAAAAGACAACCCACTGAGTGGGAGATGTTTGCAAATGATATATCCAATAAGGGCTTAATATCCAAAATATATAAAGAACTTAAACAACTCAACACACATACGATACACAAAAATCAGATTAAAAAATGATCAGAGGACCTAAATAGACATTTTTCCAAAGAAGACATACTATGGCCTACAGACACAGGAAAAGATGTTCAGCATTACTAATCATCAGGGAAATGCAAATCAAAACCATAATAAGATATCACCTTATTGTACCTGTTAGAATGGCTAAAATCAAAAACACAAGAAATAGCAAGTGTTGGCAGGATATAGAGAAAAAGGGAACCCTTGTACACTGTTGATGAGAATGTTAGTTGGTACAGCCACTATGGAAAACAGTATGGAATTTCCCCAAAAAATTAAAAATAGAAATACCGTATGATTCAATAATTCTGCTATTAGGATATTTACCCAAAGAAAACAAAAATATTAACTTGAAAAAATGTACGCACCCCTATGTTCATTGCAGCATTATTTACAATAGCCAAGGTATGGGAAGCAGCCTAAGTGTCCATCGATAAATGAACAGATAAGGAAGATGTGGGGCGTGTGTGTGTGTTTGTATATATGTGTACATATATACTAACACACACTGGAATATTATGTAGCCATAAGAAAGGATGAGATTGTGCCATTTGAAACAACATGGATGGACCTAGAGGGTATTATGTTAAGTGAAATAAATCAGACTGAGATGAAAGACAAATATATATGGTTTCACTCGTTAGTAGAATCTTAAAAAAAAAAACAAAAAAACCCACCAAATGAATAAAAAAACAAAAAGCAGAATCAGATCCATAAGTAGTGAGAACAAACTGATGGTCGCCAGAGGGGAAAGGGTTAGAAGATACAGGCTCTCAGTTATAAAAGGACTATGCCATGGGAATAAAAGGCACAGCATAAGGAATATCGTCTATGATTGTGATGTGTCGACATAGATGGCTACACTTGCGGTGGACATAGCAAAATGTATAAACTTGTCAAATCACTATGTTATACACCTGAAACTGTCGTGACATTGTGTATCAACTGTACTCAAAATATTTAAAAATTTAACAAAAAAAGACATTTGACTAATTATACCTAGGTGGTACAAGTTTCTCTGGTTGGAACAGCAGACTTTGTGATCATCCTTCTGAGTGGTTAAAAACAGATTCGCTTTTGGGGCGCCTGTGTGACGCAGTTGGTTGGGCGTCTGACTCTTGTTTGGACTCAGGTTGTGGTCTCAGGGTCATGAGGTCGAGCCCTGCGTTGGGCTCTGTGCTCCGCACGGAGTCTGCTTGAGAGTGTCTGCCTCTGCCCCTCCCCCCGACTTGTGCACGCTCTCTCTCTCTCAAATAAATAAATAAAATATTTCAAAAAAAATATTTGCTTTGCTCTTGGAGTTTTGATTCCAGTTTTAATGATAGGTTTTGTATACTGTCACTCAGTCTGTATTAGGACCAGTAGTGTGTATTTGTAAGATAGCTAGGTCACCAGTAGTCTGTGGTATGGAAAAGGTATTTTATTTTTTGGTTTGTTTAAATATGTGTTAACGGAACTTATAGAGACTATGACCTTAACTCCAATAATGCATTATTATCACCACCCAAATTGACTAGCGCAGATAGTAACATTACATGCAGCATCTTGCAAACTGATTAGAACAATGCCCAGGGCATTGTTAATTCTTATATGCCCTTTGTGCTCAAACAAAGCAATATGTGGTTCTGTGTATGCTGGTCATCATGGAGCTTAGTTCTTTCTGGAATTGCATGCTAAGCAACAGACTCCAGGAGTCTAATTAATTTGATCCCCACATTGGTCCTGTTTGCTACAAACATCGTCATGCCTCATGAGCCTCACAAGTTGTGTTTCTTAGAGAAATGCATATGTAGCTCTTATACTCTGCAACAGTGTTTGCCTCCGCATAATTGTGTTTATGTGGAATTACATCGGCATTGCAACGTGGGAATGACAGGGTTGACAGGACCATTAACTTGAGTACTCTGGGAATTGTTTCCCCGCTGCCCCCATGGCTGACTGAAAGAGCTGTGTTTCTGAGTTATATTATGGTGTGGGAGTTTGAAATGGAATTCTTATTAAACAGTACATAGACAGTTCTTTACCTGCCCTGGGCAAAAATAATTTGGACAAAAAATAGTACTCTCCCTATGAAATGTTTTATCTTTCAACTTTTTCTCTGTAATGAACGGCTTTTTTTTTTTTTAATCTCTTGTATCTTAGGTAGAGGGAGAAACTGATATGTCATCTTCAGAGTTATAGCTGTACTTTTTAACCAGAACCAAAGCTTAAACTTCCTCTGGCAGATCCCTAGTGAAGGGGCAAACTGATGTCCAGTGGAAATGAGAAAGGCAGAAAAAGGAAAAATTGGATATTGAGAGGATTCGCTTGGCATGGAACAAAATAATTTGAGCCTAAGAGAAATGAGAGCATTAGAAACTAAACCTGGCAGTACAGTGGCATCTTCCATTTTCAGCTATTTTGAAGTTTTTTAACTGAGAGCTTGGCCATAGAGCATATATAGATAACACGTAGACTGCTCATAAAGCAGACGGACAAACATTGATGCCGTGTATGTCAGCAGCGTCTGCAAAGCAGGAAGGGTGCGTGCCAGTGCGTTGTAGACTAGGAAGGTTCCTTTGTGACTTCCAGGATCTGTACTGTTATAAGAAAATTAAGTGTTGAGTTTAACTACATTTTTAATGCTAAGGAGGTAGTATTCTTAGTAAACCTAGATGAATGGAGCAGATTTTATATATGGACCAACTATAAATTCACAGTTATGAAAGATTTTAAATTTCTGCATGAACCATACATAGATCGCTTTTCTTAGTAATAGCCTTTTTTCCTTAAAACTCTGCAATTACTAATGGAAATATTTTTCCTTTTCTTACCACCTGATGGAGCATTCAGCCAAATTTATAGGCTTTAAAGAAAATTACCAAAATATTGCAAAAAATAATAAATCAGGTTGATGACCGTTAAAAAACTTGAACTTCAAGTAGAATTTCTGAACCTTTATAATTTATTTTTATAGATTTCTATTACTCGTAGCTTATGATGGTTCTGATTTTATACTTTTTAAGCTGTAGGTTTCATTGTCAAGAAGCTTATTATTACCATATACTGAGCCCATGTTTAAGGCATGTTGCCACCAAATGGTAGTACATTTTGCCTGATACACAGATTGTAAGCACAACATAAATATCAAACATATCTTTATGCACTAAACAAATTTATTTATTTTAAAGGCTTCTCTAAAGTATAACTACGTATTTTAGGGTATTATTTCTTAAATGTGGTAGTGTTCAGCATCTTTTTCCTTGACTTTTTTTTTTTAAGATTTTATCCATTTATTTGAGAGAGAGCGCACGTGAGTGGGGGGACGTGCAGAAGCCAAGGGAGAAGCAGACTCCCTGCTGAGCAAAGACCACAGTGCAGGGCTCCATCCCAGGACCCTGGGATCATGACCTGAGCTGAAGGCGGACGCTTAACTGACTAAGCCACCTAGCCTCCTTCTCCTTGACTTTTTAAAGTAACTTTATTAAGATAAACAACTTTTTAAAACAACTCTTGGGGCGCCTGGGTGGCTCAGTAGATTAAGTGGCTGGCTCTTGATTGTGGCTCAGGTCATGATCTCAGGGTCATGGGATGGAGCCCCAATTGGGCTCTGCACTGGGTGTGGAGCCTGCTTAAGATTCTCTTTCCCTCTCAGCATTCCTCCCCCACCCCCCACCAGTGTGCATGCTCTTTCTCTCTCTCTCTAAAAAAATTAAAAATAAAAATAAAACAACTCTTTACTGAATGTTTATAGTTGTAACAAAAGTTTTAGATAAGTCATACTGTTTTAAGCTACTTATTCAGTGTTTAACCAGCCATATAACCTACAGAGAGAGCCCTTTGGGCTACTTTTAAGCTAATCAAAAAAGATTTAATTTGCTCTGTTAGTGCTTCTGATCAGTTGAAGCATTTTGACTCATCAGGGTACTGTGAGCATTTTGACAGAGTAATTATTCCTTCCTCATGTGGCTCAGTCTGGAGCAGAGTAGGACGCATTCAGCGTCCCTGACCCTGGCCTACTAAATGCTGAGAGCACTCTGCAGTCGTTGTGAGAACCAGTGTCCCCACGTTTGTACATGCCCCTGAAGGAGTATTGCCCCCACTCCCACCTCTACCCTTGACAAAAACCTCTGCTCAGATTCTGAGTTGCCCCCTCTAATTTTACTTACTGCTGTTTCTATCGGATATGGCCTATAAAGAAAGTGTGAGTAAAGGGAAAACTGCGTAAGTTATTCCCATAAAAAAGGAGGTAGCTTCTCACTTCTGTTTGCCTTTTTTTTAGCTGTTACTCAGTTTAAATTTGATTGCAAAACACTTAACCTATAAACTAATTCTGGGACAGGTTTATTAAAGGACCTGTAATGATCCCTTACCTTTAAGTGAGTTTCTGAGATTTAAACTTTTATAACACTGGGATATTATTTAAGTTTATGAGAGGAAGATGGGAAACATTCTGTAGACTAATAAAAATTGGTGAACTCCATGCTAGGCAACTTGTAGGTCTTATCTTTGCTTCTATGTTATTGTCTTGTACCTCAAAATGGCTCTATCTCCTGCTCCCTCCCTCTGCAACCCACCAGAGTATACACAAGCCTTTTAGTGGATGTGTTTTGTTGGTCTGATTTTTAGCTTTTATTGCTTTTTCATAAAGAACACATGTCAAAAGCCCTTTATTAAATGGAAAGAATTGCATGACTTCCTTCTGTTCTTTATTTCCTTATATTGGAATGAAGGCTGACTCTTCACTCTGGAATGACTCATTTCAAAGGAGTTGAGGGTAAGAGAGTCATTTTGTGGTAAAATCCCTAATATGTCTACCTCACTCAGGAGCATCTCTGCAGGAGAAATCATTAAACATGAGTTAACGTCATTGGTCTTCCCCATCCCCAAAGAAGGGGGAAGATTTTCATATCACATAAATTAAAAATGAGGATTAAGATGAGAAAATGGAAAGACAAAGGAGTTAAGTGACAAAGAACTTCCTGTTCTCTTTAGAACTTCTAATGTATCCCCTTTCCCCCAAGTAATGCTTGTGGCCCCTCTAGGTGCCCAGTAATAAAAACAGCAGTATAAATACATGGAATAGTAAATGCAGCTCTTACTCACTCTGACTGTTGTTCTGACTTGGCTGTGTGCTATTGATGGTCTCCTTTAAAAACAGCTTATTTGTTTAGTATGAAATTAGAAATTACATAAAAACATATGGAAGAGGAGGGCTTGTTTGCGTTTTGTTTTGTTTTTTATGTTTACAATTTTTTTAAAGATTTATTTATTTTGAGAGTGTGAGATTGAGGGAGGAGTAGAGGGAGAAGGAGAGAGAGAGAAGCAGACTCTTCTGAGTGCAGGGCCTGTTGCAGGGCTCGAACTCAGGACCCTGAGATCATGACCTGAGCCGAAACCAAGAGTCAGTCACTCAACCCAGGTCCCTTACAATTCTTTTTTTTTTTTAATTGAAGTATAGCTGACATACAATGTTATATTAGTTTTAGGTGTACAGCATAGTGATTTGACAATTCTATACATTATGCCATGCCACAGTAAGTATAGTCACCATCTGTCACCATACAAAGTTATTACAGTATTATTGAATATACTCCCTATGCTGCACTTTTCATCTCTGTGACTTGTTTATTTTATAACTGGAAGTTTGTACCTCTTAATCCCCTTCACCTATTTTGCCTAACCCCCAGCCCCCTCTCTTCTGGCAGCTGCCATTTTGTTCTCTGTTTTGTTTTGTTTGTTGTGTTTTTTAGATTCCATGTGTTAAGTGAAATTACACAGTATTTGTCTTTCTCTGTCTGAGTTATTTCACTTAGCATAATACCCTCTAGATCCGCCCATGTTATCACGAATGACAAGAGTTCATTCTTTTTTATGGCTGAGTAATATTCCATTATATCTACATGTGCCACATCTTCTTTATCCATTCATCTGTTGATGGACACTTAGGTTGCCTCCATATCTTGGCTGTTGTACGTAATGTTGCAATGAACATAGTGATACACACATTATTTTCTTTGGGTAAATACCCAGCAGTGGAATTACTGGATCATATGGTATTTTTAAGTTTTTGAGGAACCCCTGTACTGTTTTCCATAGTAGCTATACCAATTTGCATTCCCACCGACAGGTGTGAGGAATCCCTTTTCTTCACATTCTCGCCAGCAGCTGTTATTTCTTGTCTTTTCTATAATAGGCATTCTGACTGGTGTGAGATGGTATCTTATTGTACTGCTAATTGTTAATTTTAGCAGTATGGAGCCCTCACTTTGCAGTTATGTAAATCTTGAGATTTCCTATAATCTTTTTGAAGACAATAATCACGTCTTAAAGAGCTTTATATAACCCTAGTAGTACCTTACGTGGAGTAAGTACTTAATAGTGTTAGATGGATTTGTGGAAGAAAAGTATCAGTTGATGATTAAAAATAAAAATATTTTCAGGACACCTGGGTAGTTCAGTCGGTTAAGTGTCTGCATTGGGCTCAGGTCATGATCTCAGGATCATGGATCCTGTCCTGAATCAGGCTCCTTGCTCAGTGGGGAGCCTGCTTCTCCTTCTGCCTGCTGCTCCCCCTGCTTGTGCGCTCTCTCTCTCTCTCTCTCTCTCTCTCTGATAAATAAATAAATAAATAAATAAATAAATAAATAAATAAAATCTTTAATGAATGAATGAATAAAATTTTTTCTTTGGCCCTTATATTCATAAATGGGGCTGAAAATGATTACTCTGTTTCACACTCTTAGTTCCAAAAGGAGGAACTGGGATCTTAAACTATTTATAGTTCTTAATTGTTAATATTTGACTCATTACCTTCTTCCCTAAATCTAAACTAAAATACTGTATATTGTTGCTACTCAGAAGTTTGTAAACTAAGCCGCCAAAAAAATTGATTTGCTGGAAGCAGTATAAAAATTTTTGGAAGACTAGGTAATGTCTGTCAATTTAACAATGTCCTTTAGGCTTTGAAGACTTTGTGGTTTGGAAGCCATGCTTAACCTTCCAAGAGGAACTTTCCTATGCTTTTTTTTTTTTTTTTAAGATTTTATTTATTTATTTGAGAGAGAGAGAGCACAAGAGAGCACGGGCGGGGGTGGGGGAGGAGCAGAGGGAGGGAGAGAAGCAGACTCCCTGCAGAGCGACCATGGGGCTCGATCCCAGGACCCCAGGATTATGACTTGAGCCGAAGGCAGATGCTTAACCAACTGAGTGTCCCAGGAGCCCCTACTTTTGCTATATCTGACGAAATGGGTGCTGGGAAAGGATTCTTTGGGCACTATGCCAAAAATAGAATTTTAGAGATGATAGTTCTAAATGATTGAGTTTCAGGTTTGGGGCCTCATCAGTAAAGTCTAGGCCTAATGTTTCTGAGTATAGCCATACAACATTTATTTATTTATTGACTTAAACATCTCATAGTTTTGGCTTAATTCTGACATTCACAAGTGCTAATAGAGAGGGTCTTTTCTGATCCCCTTAGCCAGAAGTACTTCAGAACTTAATTCTGTTACTGTCTCTCCTTTTTTATAACAGAAGAACTTGAAAAGTATAGATACAGACCATTTGAGATTGTAAAACCACTCTGAGATCGTTTTAATTTTAAAAGTAACTAAATTCCAAGAGATTACATTTTCTATGACTTATAGAATGATAAAATAAAGCCTCTATGGGTTTTACAATCTAATAGAATTATGAGGTTTACTTTTAGCAGTTGTTCATAGTTGATATATCAATTTATAGGCATATCCACCCCCTTCTATGCACATCCATTTATATTTCTATACTCAGCCCTCAGGAATTTAAAAAATTAGTTTGGCTCTGAACCAAAGAGCAAATTACGTTCTTTCTAGCTAGCTGTTGTTTCACCTGTGTCTTCACATTCTGTTTGTCCTTATATACTCTTAATCCTTGCCCTAATTCAAAATCTTTACCAGATGAAGTTTTTTTAAAAAAATATTTTTAGGGGTGCTTGGGTGGCTCAGTCGTTAAGCGTCTGCCTTCAGCTCAGGGCATGATCCCAGCGTTCTGGGATCGAGCCCCACGTCTGGCTCCTCCACTGGGAGCCTGCTTCTTCCTCTCCCACTCCCCCTGCTTGTGTTCCCTCTCTCGTTGGCTGTCTCTCTCTCTGTCAAATAAATAAATAAAATCTTTAAAAAAAAAAAGATTTGCAGGGTGCATTTGGGTAGTCTGAGTGTTCGTATGGTGAAACTCTGACAGTCTGACACTAGCGATGATTCTGGGAATTTTATCAATCATAATAAAATCACTCTCTGGTGTTTGTCCACCAAATCCCACCAAAAAAGAAAATTTTGCTTAGTAAGTAGTGACTTTTGTACTATTTCCAGATTTTCCTGATCAAGCAATATAACATTGGGTCAGATTGAATTCAGAGCACATATCTTTTGCCAGTTTGATAACTCAAGGATGAGAAAACTATCCTCCTGTCATGCCGGAGTAGAAACTACTCTCTCTCTTCTCACCTGCGAAGGACTGGTACTGTCTCTTTGTTCTTTGCTTTCAAACTTTTTTGACCATGACCCACGGTAAGAAATGCATTTTACACTGTGACCCAGTATACATATAGATGTATTCCAACAGAAACAACGGTTCCATGAAAGCATACCCTTACTCTATGCGTAATGTACTCTGCCATTTGCTATTCTGTTTTGCTTTTTATGGATCTGGTTGTGAACCCCTAAATTGGTTCGTGACCACCTAATGAATCTTCGTTCATTGTGCCTTTAGCCCAAGTGATTGCTTACTGCCATTAACAAACCCAGTTCTTTGGTGAACACAAAATCTTAATGTATTTGTAATGGGACACTGTCTTTTGAAAGTTCTCTGGAGTTAAAAGGAGTTACCTCATTTGCCCCCATTTCCCACCCTCATAGAACTGGGTGGGTTTTTTTAACTTTTTATTTTGAAACAATTTCAAACTTACAGAAATATTTTAAGAAGAGTACAGGGGCGCCTGGCTGGCTCGGTCGATTAAGTGTCTGACTTCAGCTCAGGTCATATCTCAGGGTCCTGGGATGGAGCCTCATGGGCTCCCTGCTCAGCCAGGAGTCTGCTTGTCCCTCTGCCCCTCCCCCAGCTTGTGCTCACGCTCTCTCTCTCCCCCCCACAAATAAATAAATAAAATCTTAAAAAAAAAAAAAAAGAATAGTACAAAGACCCTTGTGTATCCTTCACCCAGAGACCACATTCAGATTTCACCAGTTGTCCCAATAATGTTCTTCATAGCAGAAGGATCCGATACAGAATCATACATTAGATCTGATTCTCATGTCTCTTGAGTTTGGTCTTTCCTTGCCTTTCATGACCTTGGGTTTGTTCGTTTGTAAGATTTTATTTATTTATTTGGCAGAGAGAGGAAGCGCACAAGCAGGGGGAGAGGGAGAGGGAGAAG
This sequence comes from Ursus arctos, assembly GCF_023065955.2. Taxonomy (NCBI): domain Eukaryota; kingdom Metazoa; phylum Chordata; class Mammalia; order Carnivora; family Ursidae; genus Ursus; species Ursus arctos. The sequence continues at coordinate 38,924,330 of NW_026622874.1, forward strand.
CAGGCCCCCTGCTGAGTGGGGAGCGCAATGCAGGGCTCGATCCCAGGACCCTGGGATCATGATCTGAGCTGAAGACAGACGCTTAACTGACTGAGCCACCCAGGCATCCCAACCTTGGTATTTTTTAAGGTAATAGGCCTGTCATATGTGTCCCTTAGTTTAGGCCCAGTGTTTCCTCTTAAGTAAACCCAATTTATGCATTTTTTACAATGTCACAGAAGCGGTCCTTTGCTCTTCTCATTGTGCCCTAACAATTTGTCCCACTACTGTAATGTTGAGCTTTGATCACTTGATTAAGATAGTGTCTGCTAGGTTTCTCCACAGTAAAGCTCCCTTTTCCTCCTTTGTGATTAATAAATACTTTATGAGGCAATACTTTGAGATTATGTAAAATCCGGTTCCTCCTCCTATTTTTATCTACTGGCTTTGGTATCCACTAATGTTCCTTTCTTGGATTGATTTTACATTGATATTTGCCAAATGGTGGTTTTTCTAATTTCATTACTCCTACATTTATTAGTAGGCATTCTGTTGTAAGGCAGAACTTTCTCTCCTCATTTCTTTTCTTCAGCCATTTATTTATATTAATGTGTGCTCAAGAGTTCCTGTTTTGTTCAGTGGTTTATAACTTTTCACTATCATTATTTATTTTGATGCTCAGATTGTGTCAGGTTTAGCTTTCTAAGCAGGTCTCCATGTCCTTTTGTCATGTTCCCATTATTGTTAAAGTGCTTCCTTACTTTCTGACACAAGAGACCCAGGCTCATTTTCTATCCCTGCTCCAACTCCGGAATTACTAATTTCTCTAGGGAGCCCCGTTCCTTTTAGTGGAGAATGGCACATAGAAACGATGATCTGCACACCAGGTGTGCAAAGTGCTGCTGGGGTGTTGCTCTTCCCACATGTCTTCTTGCACAGAGCTGGGAATGCATACATAGATGCATTCATCTAGACACACACACTTTCTTACATCTTTAGTTATTTATGTCTGTCTATATTGAAAACCACTAGTTCATGTTGATACTTCAATCCTGCATATCACAAGGTTTATCCTAGGTTTCCCTTTTTTCTTATTTATATCTGCCTTCTCCAGCATTGAGAAACCTAGCTTCCATTAGCTTCAGTATGTTTCTTTATTTGCTCAACCCCCCTGTATAAAGCCAGTCCCCTAACTAGACCATGTTACTGCCTCCCTCAGTATTGAGAGGATTAGGTGAGATAATGTATGTTAAAACACTTTTTTTCCCCTAAGATTTTACTTATTTATTTGAAAGACAGAAAGTAAGCAAGAGAGCACAAGCAGGGGGAGGGGCTGAGGGAGAAGGAGAAGCAGGCTCTCCACCAAGCAAGGGAGCCCGATGTGGGGCTCTATCCTGGGACCCTGGGATCATGACCCAAGCCAAACGGAGATGCCCAATCGACTGAGCCACCCAGGTGCCCCAAAACACTTTAAAACATAAAAGAGTTTACCACTGCCTAGAAGTAGATTTAAGAAACAAGTAGAAAGAGACGAATAATAGTTGGGAGTAGTAGGCTTTTACGTTTCCTCTTCAGTTGCCAATGAGTAATGAAATCACTATAAACCTTACATAAACAGGTCAGGGAACTGACTGATCAGACTTGTTCTTGCCATGTCTTTGAGGAATAATGTAACCTGGTGACTTTCATTCTGGAGAGTGAAAAAGTATCCCCCTAATCCTTCCCTAGACAATCGTGCTTGCTATGGGATTGTTACTATTTAGGTTTACTTCAATATTTCTTTTCTAAGTGAAGAGATCTAATAGAGAAAAACTCACTCTTATCAGATGAGATTAACTATATAAGTAGGATCAAAAACAGATTCATAAACCTGAATTCCCAAAATAATTGGCCTTTCAGACGCAGTATAGTTCTGGTTTGTGGTGGAATTGATCAGTCTTCTTAAGTTTTTTAGATTGGGAATGAATTAAGATCTCTTTTAATAAACCCTTATCAACCTGTATTCCTCAGACCAGCCCCCGAGTAGCTGATCACTTCCCTTCCTTTAATTTCACAAAATTGGTCAAAGGAATAAAGAAGTTGTTAAGGTAATTACAGGAAAAAAGAGTGGCATGCTAGGAAGATTTGAAGGAAAAAGTATAAAGTTTGTGTAGGAAAAGGAAGGGCAGGATAGAGTTTCCAAGAGCCCAGAGACAAGTGAGTTGTTACTTGGGGCTAAACCCATTGGCTTAGAAAGCATTTGGCCTAGAAATGTTGGATAGGGTAGTGATGACAACAGAGTGCAAAAGATTAAATTTGAGATGTTTCAAGGCCAAATTCAAAAACCTTCAACACTAAGCATATAAATTCCTTTCTTTTTAACTCTTAATTGTCCCTGTGGGCAACTTAGTCCGGTAGTCTTGCATTTCCACTTCTGTCTCTCCGTTCTCTCTTCATTTCTGACCCTTTCTCTCCCCTTACCCGGACCCCTTTCCCATGTTGTTCTTCCGTGATTACGGCATTTTAGAAAACTCTGGTAAGCTGTATACTCAGAGACAGCCATTAAAGTCTCTAATGTACAGAGAGCTTCCTTTGCAGTGGGCCAAAGTTTCAATTTGCTGGGCTTCCTTGTGGTGCGGCAGGAATGACATGTCATTAAAGTGGAACATAAAGGGCCTGAAGGTGCTCTGACTGATGTGTCTGTCAGGGCTTTGTTACTTAAGAGATCCCGAAGTCGAAAAGTCCCCATTCTCATATTTAGCAAACTGTTTGGAGAAATCAGCCATTGAAACTGCTGCTTACTCTGACTGAAGCAGTGGATTCCAGAAGGCTTGGTGGGTTTCACCCCTGAGCATGTCCCCAAAGAGCCTCCCTTTACTCCTAGAAGCTGGCAGGCTTTCTTTTCCTCCTGCAAGTGGCAACCCGAATACTGAGTTGAAAGTGAATCTTTGCCCTTGGCACTTCTCCAGCATTCCTCGCTGAGCGAATAGGGATTTGGAATGTCAGAAAATAGAAGAGGGGAGGGGAAAAGATGTGTGTATGACTGTGAGTGTTTATATGTAAAAGCAGCTTCAGTCTGGGAGGACTTAGGGAAACTTGACTTCCTCAGATGGCTTCCTTCTCATAAACTCTTGGTTCCTTATTTGTATTTTTTTGTTTTTTGTTTTTTTTAAGTTGTTTAACCTGAATTTATCACGGCGGTTCTAAACCCCTTCCAGCCCAGTGAAGTCAAGCTAAGGAAAGACAGCATGATTTCCAGAGGATTTCTCTTTCTTCCCTCTGGATAAAGTGACGGTAGTTCGTCCCAGGCTCGTCTCCGGCAGGATCCAAGGTCGTCTTTCCTCTGGGATTTAATCCGGTGTCTTCGGGAAATTAGACTCAGGTTTTATCGGGGAGCAAGTCTCACTAAGAAGTATCCTTTTGGGAGAATCAAGGACTCGATCTAGGCATAGAAGGTGTGGCTCTGTACAACACCCTCCATCGTGAGCTACCAGTCCCGAGCACTTGTGGTTGAAGCTGGACTGAAAATATTGATGGAACACGCCTCTCAGACTCTGTTTAACTGTGGACGAGCTCAGAGCGCAAGACTATAATTTACAGGGTGGCTTTTATCCTTTATTTAGTTCTATCCAAAGTCTTCTCACATCAAGTCAAAAGGAGAGCTTCTGTGAGGGTAACCTGCAGGGGCAGTTCCCCAGCTTTGCGTGAAGAATCCAGTGGTTGAGTGTCTGTCTACATCCTGAGGAACCATGTCCTCTTTATATACCCGAAGTAAAGAATTCACTCGGAATAGGAAATCTCAGTCTGATTCTCCCCCAGCATCTCCCTCCCCGACTGCCAAGACACTCCGAGTAAGCAGCATTTTATTTACATATGTTCGTAGCTGTGTCAAAGGTGGAGAATGTATATGTAACTTGGGGGAGTTAGGTTTAGAGCAAAGGCATTACAGAGCATGTGGGAATCAATAGAGGGAAAAAGAAAATTTGCAAGCAAAGACCCTGTTAGCTTTTCTGCAGGAGGTTATGGTTCATAATACTTACTGTAGTCTTAAGTAAAAGCAGACTTAAGTATGTCAGACTACAATTTCTGTCTTTTAGCTTTTAATTGTCAGTTGTAAGCTGCCTGACAGTAAGATTTTAGAGTCCTTGTCACTATATCTTACAGGCGTTTCTTAATTTCTCTGGCTATTTTTAGTTGCTCCCTTTCCTGTTTGTTTTTTTTTTTTTTTTTGTGGGTCAATACTGTGTTTCCAAAGAAGAAGCTCCTAAATGGCCATGAAACTATATACATTAAACTTCAGTTACGTGCAAGTTCCTCATGAACGTCTGCGTAGGCGTGTATGTGAGAGAGAGTATGCCCTTGCCTGTTTTATGTGTCCGTTGAGTGATAGAAAAAACAAAATGAGCAAGGAGTTACGGACACTTGGAGTCTTTCTTACTCCTCAGTCACCGTCAGGAAATTTCATGCTTATAAAGTCAAAGAAAGAACTCCTAGCCAATGACAACCAGCTGTGTGGAACTGTGTGTAATGTCCTAGGCAGATCCACTTGAGTTTTTTTCTCGAGTGCATGTTTCTGTGGAAGCGATTTGCATCTGATTTAGTGTCTTCCTCTGTAGGAAACTGACAAAAGCAAGGACTGCTACCAATAGCAAGCGATGAGAAGCCCCGATGGGCATATTAGGTAGTAGGCAAGGTAGCAGTTCCTTCTTAGGGAACAGAGTAGGCTCTACTGTATATACAGAATAACAAATCCGATGGTCACAGCTGCCTTATTTGGGGAGCTGTGGGGGAAGAATCTGTAAGAAACCTGAATTGACTACTGCATTTCTGAGTTATTTTATATTCATTCTCAGTGTTTTTCTCATGGGGTAAATTACCATGGAGTGGCATTTGCTATGTGACATGTTGGTCTGGGACATCACCAATTTAGTTACCAGAATACCAAAAGGATCTTGTTATAAAGCTATTTCATTCATGACTTCCTTTTTGTGAGAGGACTGAGAGGCTCCAGTGTATATGTCACCATTGTTTTGTTCCAGGAGAGTTTCATAGGCTGGTGCCTTTCTTTTCTAAGAAGCCAGAGTGTGGGGCGCCAGGGTGGCTCAGTCGGTTGACTGTCCAACTCTTGGTTTCAGCTCAGGTCATGATCTCAGGGTCGTGGGTTCGAGCCCTGCGTCAGGCTCTGTACTGAGCATGGAGACTGCTTGGGATTCTCCTTCTCCCTGTGCCCCACCCTGTTCACATGCATGCTCTCTCCCTCTCTCTCTTTCAATTAATTTATTTATTATTAATTAAAAATAAAAGGGACTGTAAGCATATAGATTTAAAAAAAAAAAAACAGCCACAGAATATTTCCCCCTTAGCAGCTGTTGGGTGCTTTTTGGTGGCTACCAGTTGAGGTCCACGAAATGGAGCACTTTTACTTCAGTAGTGTTTCCCTTTGTTCCCATCCCTCTTATCAAACTCAGCAGTACCTTCGGTGTAAAGAGCCCATTGTTAACATTTGTTCACTACTGTAACCACAGTTCCCGGAGCAATGTGTGATACCTCATGAGCATTCAGCAAAATCTGGTTAGTGACACACATGCCTTTTCCCTTTCTGTTTGAACCCATTTCTTTACAGTTAAGTACTACTTTCTTCTTGTCTCAGTCCTAACAGCTGTCATCCACCCTTTCTACCCTCATTCCATCATCCCCCCATCCGTGACTTTTAGACAGAGGTCACAGTGAAAGAGAATTTGAAAATTTGGATTACAGGAAACCAGCACATGAATGGCCTTAATAAGAGACTGCTTCCCAATTTTAGTGGTCAGTGGCTGTGGCTTCCCATAATAGCATCCGCTTACTGTAACCAACTTCCAGGTCCACATAGCCTTAGGCTCTACTATAGAGAGTGTTGATTTTTGTATATCATTCATGTTCTATGATGTCGCTTGTGTCTTTACTGTCTGAGAGAGTGAAAGGTATACAAGACGAATTTGGAGGCTGTTGACGCTCTGAATAGGTTATAAAACTAAGATTTATCTCCTAAGATTCCCCTGTAGCCTAGTTTCCTCTCGTGCCTTAACAAATTAGGTGCTGCTTACAAACTGGTTTTGAATGCTGTGACCATCCCTCTTCTTTCTCTGTATGTGGTGCTCTTTAACAACTAATGTTGTGGTGGAGATGTTGCGCTCATAGCCTTCTGATGCCCGGTTATTTAACTGGCTGCTGCTTCACTTTCATTACCTCATTTAATTTCCAGCCACCCTGAAAGGTGGGTGTTGCTGTCACCATTTTACATAGGAGGAAACTGAGATACATGGAAGAGAAGTGGCTTACCCACATCACACAGCTAGTAAGCAGCAGAGCCTGGCCTCTCTGGCTCCAAAACCCATATTTATCCACAACACTGGTTTCATACCAAATACGTTGGAAGGTCAAGGACGTTCTAGGGTCAAAGATGACAGTTAAAAGCTTGGATAGCTGGGGAATCCAAAATTCAGACATAATGAGCACCCAGGAAACTGAAATTGCAAGAAGGAGGAAGGCAGTGTCTCCAGACCAATGGAGGGAATTGACATACTGAATCTACCATGCCTGATTCTCGAATCCTAGTCATAGTATGGGAGACCATGGATCCCACAGAGCTATACCTCTCTCAGAGGCAGAAATACTTGAGTGAAGATGCTGGGACATGTCTGTGTGCATCTCTGAGTTAAGATCAGAACACCTCTTGCTCTCTTCATGCAAACTTGTGCACATTCAGTTTTCTGCTAGAAATTGCACAGAGAGGTATAGCCTCTGAAGCCAACATTCTTCAAAACAAATGTTGACATTTTGAGCCAGTGTATAAATATTTATGATTTTTTTTCTTACTGTTGTTAAAGAGGCTAAATATTAAATGCTTCCATATAAGGAAAATGCTCTCAAAGGGAATTTTTAAATAAAGGCTGTTCACCTGGGGAGCTTATTTTGGACACCTTGCTCTTAGCCAGATGTTCAAGAAGCCATATGGACAAACTGTAAACTGTTACTCAAACAGGTATGATTTTTAACTTGGGAAAACAAACAGCAGGATGATTTCTCAGTACTAGAAAACTGAAACTATCTTATCATGCCTTTACTTTTTAACTCTCAACAGCTTCTGATACTTTTAACATTACGTAATTCAGTGTTTCTGTACTCGGTAAACTAGGACCCTTTTTAGTAATATAAAAATGTAATGTTGGCCTAGAGATTGTACTAGTATCCTCCCTAATGAAAAATCACTTATATATGGAAGACCGCATATGTCTTACTAGCTAAGATTTTACTTTCTCTAGTTTGTATTTCAAAAATAATATTTTTCATTCTCTGAACACAAAATTACACTGTTAAACATGGTTTTTAAAAATACACTCCTCTCTTTCCATAAGGAAAATATCTATCATCCATTCTTTTAGTATCCTCATCCCCCCATTTGGCTATTCTGGAGCACCTGGGTGGCTCAGTCGATTAAATATCTGCCTTCGGCTCGGGTCATGATCCCGGGGTCCTGGGATCGAGCTCCACGTCAGGCTCCCTGCTTGGCGGGGAGTCTGCTTCTCCCTTTCCCTCTGCCACTCCCCCTGCTTGTGTGCGCTCCCTCTCTCTCTCTCTCTCTCTCACTCATTCTCTCTCTAGCAAATAAATAAATAAAATCTTTTTTTAAAAATAAAATGATTATTCTTAGTGGTATGCTCCTAATATTGCTTTTTTGGTCTCTGTTGATCCTGAATAGTGAAATAATTTTTTTAAACAAGTCTTTTGGCTTTCACACTAGGTTCATACTAGTTCAACATCTCTTTGGTCTCTAAAATTTGTGGAGCTCCCTGAGTAACAGATCTGCTCATCTTTGATTTTTTTACACAGGGAAAGCAGAACAACTTCCAGACTTAGATTACTTTTTTTTTTTTTTTTAGGATTTTATTTATTAGAGAGAACACAGGTACACGCACGAGCGGGGGAGGAGGAGCAGAGGGAGAGGGAGAAGCAGACTCCCTGCGAGCGCAGAGCCTCCCACAGGGCTCCAAGTAGGCCTCCACAAGGGGCTCAATCCCAGGACCCTGGGATCATGACCTGAGCCAAAGTCAGACACTTAACCGACTAAGCCACCCAGGTGCCCCAATTCACTCAAATTTCTAATGGGAAACACACCAGGTATTTATGTATAAGAATTTGAAGGCTTAGCCTCTGTTCTCACTTTCTGAAGCAACTACATGAGGTGCTGGGTTCACACAATTAGTAGAAGATTTTCCTTTTGGTGTCATTTTCCAATGTTGAAAGAAAATAATGATTCTGAATTACAAATACATTAGACACCTCTAGCTCTTGCTTTTTACTCACCATTTATATTATCGGGTCTCAAGTATATAAATTCTATTTACTTAGAAATTAGTCAGTTTAGATGGTTTAGCAGTTCTAAATCATCTTGAAAACAAGTGCCAGGTAATCGTTGGTCAGTGCTCTCAAATTATTATTTGCTAATTTAACAAAATATTTTTCAATACAGGTATATCCAAAGATGATAAAATACTAAAGAATGTCCACATTGTAGGGCTTAGTTGATATTTATTATATTGAATAGTCTTGAAGTAAGTAGGTCATCAGCTGAACTCTGGGAATCTTTTAATTAGACAGATTTTCATTGAATTGGTTGGTATTTACGATAATAGGATTGGACCTGCATCTACAAAACAAGATCAGTAGCGTTTTCCTATTTAATCTGGATTGCTGCTCCTTCAGGATTTATATCTTCGCTGAAAATACAGAGATTTTTCCTAACTTTTTTCACCCCAGCCATTAATATAAGTAAAGGGAACAATTATCCGACTTGTTTTGTTTTATAACCAGCTTTACAAACTAATCAGAGAACATTTGATAAACAAGTGAGTGATAAAGGATTGCTGCTTTCACAAGACCTTGTCTATGTGGCCCCTCAGGCTAACAGGCTCCTCTCTGCCTCTTAGGCTTCCAGACTGTCAGTATTGATAGTCATTCTTTGCGTGTCCTTTCAGCTCTCCTGTGGCAAACACCAACAGTTCTTTAGTGTATTATCTTATCTTTTCTACCTCTCATACTGCATCTGGGCACTACCAATCTGGAATTCATTTTTCTCTTGGCTTTATAATCCATTATCACAGAATGAGAAACATTTGTCTGGCTGAATAAGGGTAATTAAGAGTGCAATCTGTTAACCATTTTTTTTTCTAACAAAAACCACTAGTGTATCTGTTTTCTTTTCTTTTTTTTTTATTCCACTCAAGGAAAGTCAAAAGCAGTAATTCTACAACCCAAGGAATCTCCTAAGCAAGAGTAGTGAACCTGTAGAAACAAAAGCAGTTTCCCCATTTGGAATCGTAGATAGAGAGTGGACTAGTTAACCCGTGTTCTACATAAAGCTGGATGAGATGGCGTCTGAAGTCATGGTTTTTTGACCAGAGAGGCGGGCAGTTTTGAAGGTATCCGTTCCTTTCATGGAGTTTCAGGTGACAACACAGAGATGCAAGCCCTGTCCTGCCCTTGGCCTTCCAGTTCTCTGGTTCCATGATAAATGTTTATCAAGGCCACCTATTCTGTTTTGAATCTTCCCACCATTAACATTCCATGAGCATCTGCTATGCAATAGGCCCTGTGCTGGACACTGGAATTCAGAAATGACAGATACAGTCCCTGCCTTCAAGGAATTGACAGTCTAACTGAGGAGATAAAAAAGAAAATCAAATATAGGGTGTTTTTTGTTTTAGGAGATCAGTCAAGTGTAAATGGATTAGCCGGATATTTCAAGAACAGTAGAAGATAGGTAGTCAACGAAGGAAGAAATTACATTACAAAAGTGGGAAGAAAATATATGAGAAAGTATAGGATTCTTTTGAGAGCTGCAGATCAGTGTGGCTAGAACAAAAGATATATTCAGGGGAACGATAGGAAATGAAACAGGAGACAGAGCAGGAGCCAGGTCGTATGGGGCTTAGTATGTCATTCTAAGGATTTGGGGAGTTATCTTGTAGATAAAGAATTGAAAAGTTGAAGTAAAATTGCTGTGATCAGAATTGCTTATTTGAGAGGTATTTCTGGCATGTATGACAAGACTTGGGAATTAATAGAATGGGGGTAAGGATGAACCTGTGAGAGGGCAGAGTCAAGATGAATCCCAGGTCTCTGGTCTCGGTGACTCAGTAGAAGATGGCATGACGAAACTTAGTTGGCATATGTTGGGGGGGAAAGGGGCCTGAAGTGGGGGAAATTATTTCACTTTGGGATATGCTGAGTTAGAGGTTTGGAACATTCCAGGTAGTGATATCCAGGAAGAATTTGGTCTAAAGCTCAAGAGAAAATTATGGGCTGAAAACATTGATGTTTATGATTAACATGGAAGTGGTGAGCTTGTCTGAAGAGTAGATGTAGCATAAGGAAAGAGCTGAAAATAAAACCTTGGGGTGGGGCAGGTAGTAACAACACGTGGCTTCTTCCCGTCGTTTTCCTATCCAGCTACTGTGCAGGAAAGCAGGTCTTATGTATTGTTTGTGTGTTTGGAGGCATTGTAGTCAACCATGTTACAGTGATAAGCTTTAGTTCCCAAAGAATCCAGAAATTTAGGAGGTCAGTTTAGGGTCAGTTAAGAGTTTAGGGTTCTAGTTTTATTTTCTGTACATAATCAGCTATGCCACCTGGGGTTGTTTTTCAAATTTGAAAAAGTTCCCAACTTATTCAGCATTGTTTTTTACTTCTCTTTCTCAATCATAATATTTGTGTGAATGGACAACTAATTATCGTCAGAAGACCCAAGGGAAGCAACTAGAGTTGGCTTTCTTCCGCCTTTTATTCTTTTTCAGCCCCTTTTGTTTCTGTTCTTAACCTGTTTATTGTGCAGTGAGTGGCAGTTATCCACAACTGGAGTATTAGTTCTCATCACAGCCCGTCTTTGGTTACACAATGCAGGGAGCTCTACCAATGTGATGCTTCGATAAAGGCACTAAAAGTATCTCTGGACTTTAACCTTTATGGTTCATTATGAAAGCAACATTTTCATATAGGAGTTTTTACACCTTTGTGTTTATTAACTTCATATGTTTGCTTATCTGGGAGAGAGTATAACTATCCAGACAGTAAAATAATGACCTGAAATGTCTGTAGGTTAGAAAGGGTAAGTAGGAATTAGCCTGGATTATCAAAATCTACAAATAATCAAAACCCTTTCCTTGAGTGCCAAGGAATTTGTCTGAGCTGATTACTCTTGCAGCCAGCAAGCGTTGGCAGAGCCAAAGGACCAAAGAGGAATGGGCGAGAGAATAGAAAAACAGAGAAAACTGTAGTAATATCGTAGCTAACATTTATAGAACATTCGCTGTATGCCAGGTGCAGTTCCAAGCACTTATATTTATTGTCTCATTTAGTGTTTTTGATAACATTGTACACTGGGTACCATTTCCCCTACTTTACTGATGAGGACGGTGAGACAGAGAGAAGTTAAATAATTAGCTAAGACCACCTGACAAGTAAATGCTGGAGCACTTAACGAGTGAGCCTTGTAGCCAATCCAGTGAGTCTGCTATGTCTCAGTAGACAACTCCCGAATTACTGCTAATATCCCTGACTACTGAATCTATTTCGAAAAGAGAGACTGTGATAATTAAACCTTATATAAAGGAGGAAAATCTTTACAGAATAATTTAGGAAGAAACAAATCTAAATTAGTAAAAAGTCAGAATTTTGCATCATCTCAAATAGATAGTTTTATTATTTGTAAGTATCTATGGTAAAACTGTTGCTAAGGAGCAACGATCTGCTATACCCTTAAAGGTAGTAATCTAGAATTTTTAGTGAGTGTATTAATCGTATGTAAGTAGTTACTCTAAAGCCATTTATAAGTGCTCAAAAATAGATCCTTTAAGCAAGGTCATTTCTCTTATTTTGTTTATGCTATTATAATTTCCTTTATAAAGTAATTTTTAAACAGATGGTACAAGGGGCACCTGGCTGGCTCAGTTGGTTAAGCATCCGACTCTTGATTTTGGCTCAGGTCATGATCTCAGGGTTGTAATACTGAGCCCGCATTGGGCTCTGTGCTGGGTGTAGAGCCTGCCTAAGATTCTCTCCCTCTCCCTCTGCCCCTCCCCACCTCTATACATACATACATACATACATACATAAGTAAGTAAGTAAGTAAGTAAGTAAAAGATGGTACAAAGGTATGCTTGAATTCAGGACTTGTTAAATTATAACAAGTCCTGAATTCGAACCTGAATTACTGAAGATTTTCTTATCTGAGGGACCCTTATCCTGCCAAAAATCAAACAGACTGCAAATACTTCCCCTCTCCCAAATTTCTTCATTGTAAAATACCTGTTTTGTTTAGGGAGCAAAATTTAGCCCCCTAAATACAAAGAATCTTATGCATCTAAGACGTAAGTTCTATATGGGGGGTATAAAAGGTTTGTAGTGGAAGAATCAAATTCAGTGGAATCAAATTTAGTGGAAGAATGGAAAAAAAAAAAAGCTTCTGTTATCTTTTAGAGCTTCCAGTAGCACTTTGGAACAACTGTGACCCTAACAAGGTCCCAACTAGTGCCAGACTTCTTACAAGTCACTCATGATAGTGTGTTTCTTCATGACCACCTAGTTTCAAACTCCAGACTGATGAACCCGTTAGGCCTGTTCTTTCCATGAAGCCTTGCTGAAAATCTGTAGTTAGTATTGGTCTCTCTCTTTTCTGGCTACTTTTTTATTTGCTGTATGTAGCAGAAAGTCTAGTGTTAGATCACTTTCTTGCATCACTCTCATTGTTTTATGGATATGCTTATGTTTCCTCCCCAAAGAAGAGCTCTTTGATATCAGAGAACCATGTCTTAGATTCTGCACATATCTATTTTATTCCTCTAAGTATCACTCACAGAGCTGGGCACACAAAGGCACTTAATATAAATACAAGGAATGAATACTGCTGCCTAATTAAATCTGATCCCTGTTCCTATCCCATTTGGCCTCCTGGAAAGGAGTCAAAGGCCACACACTAGAAAACCCTATTTCTGAAATGAAGGCCAACCATAGGTCTTCCTGGGGCAATTCAGATACCTGTTTATTGCAGTTTCCTAGTGCATCTATAGCTCTAAAATATGTGAGTTAATATTTTGGTTTCTGTGGGGACAGAAAGAGAAAAGGCTAAGAGCAGAGGAAGTCCCTGACCTTCTGTGGGACCTACTTAGAAGTAAAAACGTTTTCCTTGTGTTATTTAGGTTCCCAAGTATTTATTTCCTCTTGAAATACGAGGTCTGGAGAGCCTCACTAAGCCCTTTGCAAAGGTTTTGATTCATAGCCTAGTCCAAATTTAAAATAACTGCTGCCTGGGCAGGCTGTTGTACTATGATATTTACCTTGTTTAAAAAAAAAAAAAAAATCCATCTTTTCCCAGGCTTCGGGAATGGAGAGCTTAATGCCTAAAAGAGGTGTTAGTGGTGATTAGTAACAGCATCTATTGAAGAGCCTTTTTCTCCCCCCAAGATTTTATTTATTTATTTATTTATTTATTTATTTATTTAAGAGAGTGGGAGAGAGAGAGCATGAGCCGGGGTGGGGGGAGAAGGCAGAGGGAGAAGCAGACTCCCCGCTGAGCAGGGAGCCCGACACAGGGCTCGGTCTCAGGACCCTGGGATCATGACCTGAGCTGAAGGCAGATGCTTCACCGACTGAGCCATCCAGGCGCCCCTCTATTGAAGAGCCTTCACAGAGGAGTGGGATGAGACCCAGAAGCTGACTTAGGGACTTCTAAATGTATGACTTCTTATATGCAGTACCTAACAGTATCCGGTGGGGGAGGGGGCAGGGTGAAAAGATCAGGCTTCTTTTCTTGTTGTTCACTAAGCCCTGCTCTTTTGAATCCTCTGAGTATACTTCATAGGCTACCATAGTTTCAGATGTCTGGACATAGCAGTGAGGACCTAAAACTCTGAGCTATGGGGAAAGTAAAGATATGTGTTAAATGTGAGAAGTGTGACCCGCATGCTAGAGTCACAAGTTTTAGACCTACTCATTCTCGTTGGTCATTTTCATCATATGTGATATGCAGCATGTGAAAGGCTAGACAGAGAATGTGCCTGCGCCTGCGGATGTATTCATGGATCCGAACGGCTTACAAATTATCTTAAATATAAAATGGCTTGCCTGGGATATTTTAGGGAGGCCGTAGTGTATGCATGTATTTCCTTCTATAATAAGTGTGATTTGTGAGTTCCAAAAACTTGAAAAATTCTTCGGTAGCTAGAAATATCCACAAAGAAAAGGTACAGGCCTGTATAGAAAATAAGAACTGTAAAATTCCAATATTTAGGTAGCATGATATATACATACAACAAAAGATATCTGTTTCTATAATTTAATAAACAGTGATTTATCTTTTAAAATGTAGTGAGATGTCTAGAAAAATGTGAGGTGGCATTACATCATCTCAATTCTACATGCAATATTTAATTGACTGGACAGTGACAATCTGGCAATGATATTTCCCAGAAATATTTATGATATAGGGGCACCTGGGTGGCTCATTTGGTTAAGTGGCTGCTTTCGACTCAGGTCATGATCTCAGGGCCCTGGGCTGTCTGCTCAGTGGGGAGTCTCCTTCTCCCTCTCCTTCCGCTGATGTGCACTCACTCTGAAAACTTAAAAAAAAAGAAATATTTATGGTATAAACTGAATGTTAAGTACTGTATTTCTTGACTTTGTTTTTGTTCCATGGGTATTAAATAATTGGGAAAGACACATCAAGGAGTATAATATGCTAAAGTTATATGTAACTTGATGCCTTTAAAAGCAGATCTTACTTGGAAGCGCACTCTCACGCACGTGCCCCTGCTTGCGTGGACGCACACTTTCCACAGCGCAAGACGTGCTCTCAGCATCATGCTTTTTCTGAATGTGTATCATCACCCAACTGCAGCTGACCAGCCATATCCAATTGATATTTCTTACTTTGAGGAAGTTATAAACTAGACCATGTTCTTTTTAAAAAGGGATCCTTGTGGTAGTTGGAGTTCTAAAATGGCTCCCCAGAGATGTCCTGGCCTAATCCAGAGCCCAGAAATATGATGAGATAGTTCTCCTCTGATTATGTTATGTGGCACAATTCCCCTAAAGATAGGGAGATTTTTCTGGATGGGCCTGATCTAGTCACGACCCCCCCCCTTTTCTTTTTTTTTTTTAAGATTTTATTTTTTACTTATTTGACACAGAGAGAGAGACAGCCAGTGAGAGAGGGAACACAATCAGGGGGAATGAGAGAGGAAGAAGCAGGCTCCTAGCAGAGCAGGGAGCCCGATGCGGGTCTCGATCCTGGGACCCTGGGATCATGACCTGAGCCGAAGGCAGACACTTAACAACTGAGCCACCCAGGCGCCCCATAATCACATGACCCCTTAAAAGCAGAAAGCTTTCTTGGCTGATGACAGAGGGGAAGCCAGAGAAATCTGAAGTGTGAAAAGGACTCAGTGTGCTGTTGTTGGCTTGAAGATGGAAGGGGCCATGTGAGAAGGAATGTGGGCACCTCTAGGAGCAGTGAGCGGCCACCAGCTGACAGCCAGCAAGGAAATGGAGATCTAAGACCGACAGCCACAAGACGCTGGGTTCTGCCAACACCCTGAATGATCTTAAAAGCAGATTTTCCCCCCAGAGCCTCCAGATAGGAGCCCAGCCAGCAGACACCTTGATATCTGCCCAGTGAGAGCGTGAGCAGGGAACTCAGTAGAGCTGACTTCTGACCAGCAAAAACTGTGAGATAATAAATGGATATGTTGAGCCACTACATTTTATTATAATTTGTTGATAGCAGCAATAGAAAACTAATGCAATTGAAATTTTTTATGATATTAAATATTAATTTTTTAGGTGTGGAGAAAAAAAACCCAATACAGGCCTCTCATCATCTCTATTCTCTATGGTCACACCTTTGTGTAAATTTTGAAAGTTTTGTTCCACCCCTTGTATTTTTCCAAATTGTGCAGGATCCCTAAGTATATTACCAGACTAATATAGACTCAGAAAGATCCCTTTCAAAGCTAGACCAGTAGCCTCTCCTTTCAAGTTTCTCAAGAATCCCATCTGTTTGCTTTGTAAAGAGTATTCTTCCCTCAAGGTAGAAAGCTAGAAACCTTTGTCTCTCTTAGACATATGTAGGAAACCAGAATGATTCTTAAGCTCAAGAAGTTATAGAATTATATTACTTGTCAATTAGCTCCAATAATGAGTAGATTTGCAGTAGCCCTACAAATCCAAAAGGTCCATGTTGCTTGGAGCCACACTCCCATCGTTGACTTGTTCATCATCAGTCATT
The DNA here is from genome assembly GCF_023065955.2 of Ursus arctos. Classification (NCBI taxonomy): domain Eukaryota; kingdom Metazoa; phylum Chordata; class Mammalia; order Carnivora; family Ursidae; genus Ursus; species Ursus arctos. The sequence continues at coordinate 38,940,609 of NW_026622874.1, forward strand.
AATCTGAGAACACTGAAGGGAAAGGCTGGTTCTCTGTAGGCCATCCCAGAATAGCTCAGATTGTTTCCCCTGGCTCAGCTAGTGCACAAAAACATGATATAAAATGTTCTTTCTGCTTAGTCCCTTTCAGGGAAAATGTAAATAGGAGATTTTTTCCCATCACTGTGGGGTCAGGCCCTAACTCCAAAGGAACATAAGTTAAACCCCTTTCAGTCTTGGCAGTAGACATGTGACTTGGTCTCATTCCTTTCCCTTGGGCCCAGCTTTCCAGAGCCACGATTTTATTTTAAACTTGGTTAAAGGAGTTTGGTTTTAATTACGTGCCTTCCTGAACTCCTGATAACTTTCAAGTTAAAAGCTTTTGTGGGGATTTTTCTAAGCCAGTCTCTGGTGTTTTGAGAGCCCTACACATTTCACAAATCAAAACCGGCCTGGTTCCTGTCCCTTTCCAGGATTGCCATCTGAATTAATGGCAATCTTCACTCTGTTCTTTTATTAGAAACAGGTCCCAACCAATGAGATTATTATGGGAGAATTTCAAGAGGCATGATAGGAGAGGACCTGCTTCTTGGTTTTGGAGCACTTTTTAGAACTATAGCCTATCTAGCTCATCATTCTTTTTATCTCTGTTTTCTGTGTTCATACTGGTTTCTGAATAGCTCTTAGTCTCTTCTGCTCCAGGGTCTCATTCACAATACCTAGTGCTCCCAGTTGGGCCATAAAAACTATGAAAGTAATTCCTTCTGTGAACAGTTTTTATCTAGTTCAGACACACCGAAGTGTCTTACCTTAATGACCGTCATTCGTTTGTCTTCAGTTGAAGGTAGAGGAACAATCTTTAACTAAAACACATAGAGAAGTTCCTTCTACAACTTCCTGACTAGAGCATGTAACATAACACACGTTATGTGTGTGTTAACCTGCAGATAGGGTAGAATACTCATGACTTCTCTAAGATGTATGATGTCATCATGTACAGGTAAGCTCTTCAGACCCTATTGAAAGAGTAGAATAAGAGTAACTTCTGTTTTTAAGAGTGAGAGCCCAGGGGGTGCCTGGGTAGATCAGTTGGTTAAGCGTCTGAGTCCTGATTTTGGCTCAGGTCATGATCTCAGGGTCTTGAGATCAAGCTCCACATCGGGCTCTGTTCAGCATGCAGTCTGCTCGTCCCTCTCCCTCTGCTCCTCCCCTGCTCTCTCTCTCTCTGTCTCTCATTCTCATAAATAAATAAATAAATAAATAAATAAATAAATAAATAAAATCTTTTTAAAAAATAAACAAATAGAGACCCTGCAGAGAAAGATAGGGCTATTGCCAGAACATAGGTAAGAGGAACTCACATTACTAGCTTCCAGAAGATCCTAGATTTGGCTGGGGTCCCTGAGCCGTGTGTTGTAGGGCTTCTCCTTATTTGCTGCCCACTAAGCTGACTTCTTAGAATTGTCTCTTGGAAAACCTTCAGTGTTCATTTCCCCAGCCTATGTTCTGCTTGCCTTCTATGATGTCACTTCCTGGCTTGCTGTTCCCCTGAGACCACTTAGGCAAACTCCCACTCTGTCTTGTCTCCCTCTCTCCACATTCACTCAGTACTCTTCCTGCAGGGATGGCAGACAGCTTTTTAGAATGAGACGCAGTGTCAGCGTAACAGTGAACCGTGCTTAGTTTGATCGACAGCAGGATGAAAACGGAAGATTGAAGTTGAGTCTCCATCAGTTCAGCAGCTCTGCTCCTTTTACCCAAGAAACCCAAACTTTTCTCTCCCTAAATCTAACCAGTGTTTTTTTTTTATCAAAAACCAGATTATCTAGAATATCAAGAAGCCAAGCAAAACAATAGTTTCTAGAGGTATTCCACCAGTGAAAAAACGAAGTATGATCTGAAAAATTGTAATCAAAAGCTGGGAAATTGTGCCCTAAGTCCTGTATACGTTTTTGTTGTTGCTATTGTTGTTAGAGAGGGAAAGGGGGGCAGGGTGAAGGGGAGAGGGAGAGAGAGAGAGAGAGAGGATCTTAAGCAGGCTCCACACCCAGTGCAGAGCCCAACACAGGGCTCAACCTCACAACCCTGAGATCAAGAGTCCGCCACTTAACGGACTGAGCCACCCAGGTGCCCCATGTCCTATATACTTTCGGCCCTATAGAAGCCGGCTTGCCTTAAGCCCTGTAGGTGCACTCCTCTTAAGCTAATTGCTATTACAGTGAGAACACCATCGCCTTTAGAAATCCCAGTTGTCTTCCTTCTTTGAAATGGTTCTGTTTGTGTTATGGTAATATGCTACCTCTGCTGTAGCCACATCTTGGTTCGTGAGGTTTATATGCTCTCCTCTAATGCATTAGATTGACCTTCCCAGGACATAGCTAAGGTAACCCTTCAAAGCTATAATTAAAAAGGCAAAACAAAACACCCCAAGAGTCCAGATAGCTCCAAAAGTCAGGTAAAAACGCCTGGGCGGGGGGGGGGGGGGGGGGGGGAAGGAATGTTGGAAGTAGTGAGGAAAGATTAAGGATTAACTTGGAAGTCCTGCTTTCTCAGATATCTGGATCTAGGCACATTGTCTCCCCGCATATCTGCTGGATCACTCATCACCTAGACATTTTTTTATTAAATTCACCCCAAAATCAATTGATAACACAAATCTTAACATGCCTTACAAAAATGATAAACAGCAGAGTGTGATACTTGCTTTTAGTTGCTCCTGGCAGGCAGAAATCGGTGTCATTCATCAGCTTCTTACGTGGCTGTCTGCAGGAAACATCTGCAAGTATGCCTGTAGGGACAAGAACTGGTATGGCAGGCACAGGTTAGAGCACCCTTAGCATTACCTTCCTCTGTGCACTGTCATCTGTGGAGAAATCCATTTAGACCTCTTGAAAACCCTGTGGAATCTACCTTTTCATATCCAGGAACCTGACTGCTGCTTCATAGTTCTAACCTATTTTTTGTTTTTAAGTGTTTAAATTTTGTATCAGTGGCAGCCATACAGTCCTATCCCCCCATACTATACTGTCACATGTCTGTCTGAGAACTTTCTTCGGGGTGACGATAGGACATGAATAGCTTCATAGCTGTCGTAAATGAAAAAAGGTTAATTACATGTCATTCTTATAGGAATAAATCAGTGGAAATGATTAGCATGCTTTGATATCTATATAATGGCCAAAACTGATACCTGGTAAAATCCTAATTGTCTTGTCTTAGTGAAAAGAAACACTTTCTTCACTATAGAGGCAACTACCAGAGTCTAAAGGGCTGGCTGAACTCAAAGCTGAAGGTGTTACTAAAATCTAACCCAACAAATGAGATATTTACAAAGAGGAAACTAAAGCATTTTCAAGTGAAGTCCCACATTTTAGGAATAACAAAGTCAATAGATACACATGATTTGTCAGTAAATGAATCAGGTCTCAGTCAGTATACACCATGCAAGGTAGACTCCTACTTCCGTTAGGAGGAAGCAAAAGAAGGCACAAGGCAGAACAGTGTGATTATACGTGCGTCCTCTTCCAAACCTAAGAGGCAGGGTGGCACGTCTGCCTTTGGAGAGACTGTCAAGAATGGTTCTCCCAGATGGGTAATGACGTTTGAAAAAGGCAGCACTGCCTGGAAGCAGCAAGAGAAAGTAAATGGTCTCCTAAATTGTCAGATTGTTGTTTCGTTTGGTTGCCTGTGAGCTCAAAGGTCCTAAGTTAACTTACTACTCTAACTGACATCGGCGGCCAGTATAGTATTTTTATAACCAGAAAGGGAATGGGGGAGGGAGATGGGGCAGGAGAGGAAGCTGACATTTTAAGAATGTACTTCCTCATAACTATCACATTTAATTTTTACCATAAGAGTAGCTGGTAATTTGCACAAGGTCACATAACTAGGAGATGTCAGAGCAACAATTAGAGCTCAGGTCCAGCCAAGGACATCACACTCTTTCCCAGAAACATTAACAGTTCAGTTCAGTGAGTCTTTCCTGAGCACCCATCATGTTCTGGCACTGAGGATGTAACTGGGAAAAGTGCATGGATCACTGGTAAGGAAACCCCCCCCCCATAACAACAGCTCTTTTTTAAAATGTATGTATGTATGTCTTTGTATTTCTCTAACCTTCTCTGCTCAGAATTCATGACTTTCAGGAAGCCTTTGTAGTTGGAGCCCACTGGTTAGCACCCTTACCTCCTTAGCACTTATTCACATGTGTTCCTTCCATTGCTCCCGACGAGCTTGCTGATTGTGTTCACGGTGCTCTCCTGACTCACGCAGCTTCTTCTGTGTGTGCTTCCTTGGTGCCTCTTCTACAGGGCTTTGCACGCAGCGGGTTCTTAAATTCAGTAGACCCTTAACATTTGCTGGTATGGAGTTCATTCTTATGAACTTCATGAATCTTTGGCATGTCAGCTTACAGTTTTCCTGGGATATGAATTTGAATTCACCCAGATGCCTTAAAGGGTGGATCTTATCACTAAGCTGGTGCATGGGCATTGCCAACAGTCTAGCATTTCAGTTTTACTTGAGTAGACTTGAAACGTGTTTGTACATTAAGTAATTCTCGAGAGGTGATGAAAATTTCGTTTCTTTGAAAATAAGATTCGAGTAAGAGAAACAACCTTAGTTAATGTTGATAAAGTAGTCATTGATAGTGTGGGCTAGGTACATGACTCTCCCTGAAGATCAGTTATAAATGTGAGACAGGGAAACTCGATTCCAGATTTGTAAGTTTTAGGATACTCAACTCCCAAGTGTATGAGAATGCTAAAGATGCACCATAGACTTTTCTTACTGGCTTCCCCATCTCCAGTGGGACACATCCTCACGTTAAAAAGCCTTTTTGTTTAGTCAAATGGTGCTTGACCAGGGCCGTACAACAGAATCACCTGGGGGACTTTTAAAAAACACATGTAAGAAGTCCCTACTCTAGACCTAGAGAAAGAGAGTCTCTAGGATTGACGTTGGGATATGTACATTTTGGAAAAAGTACATGAAAGAATTCTGATGAATATACTCATGGCAGCAAACACTTCTGGACAGCTTTAGGAAGTGGTATATATTATGCTGTCATGCTGTGTTGGTTGACAAACCAGTGGCTTCCAGGGACTATTTAGTGCTGCTTCAACAAAGCAGTGTCATTGAGCGACTCCTCAGTAGTCAAGGGATTTATTATTCATTTTGTAGATTATTGGGCACTTGTTTCTCTTCTTCCTTCTTTTGTGTGTCCTTGAGGACTTTGTTGTGCTTCAGTATCTCCAAAGAGAAAATAAATAAATACATTCAAATCAACTGAGTTTTTATTTGCCTGAGTTCTTTAAAAAAAAAAAAGCAGAAATAAGAGGGTAACGGTCATCTATGATTTTTGAAAATGTAAAATATGACATAATCATTTTTTGTTATTTGTTTACAACCATAGACGGACCATCGATAGATACCAAGCTTACAATTTGCATCTACAAAACTCCTTTCTCCTGAGACCTCAAAGTACTTTCTTACTCTCCTCATTTTGTAACCGCCATCCTAGAGACTAGGATGGGACCTCCCCATGCCCGCACCGTCTTGCTCACCTTTCACTAGAGGTCTAGGATAAAGCCAGGAACTGTCCTGAGTTTTAATATTTGTAGATTGCGGTTCATTTAGGGCAGGGTTGGGGGTTTGTGAATTGAAGGAAGTTAGTAGAATGGATATCGAGATCCGGAGAGGCTAAATGCCGCACCGACAATCAGTCCCTCCTAGAACACAAGGGTGGTTTGTTAGTTGGGTAGTGGATAAGTTTTTGATCATTTTACAGTTTGCTGACTTCCAGTTAAAAAAGATGCTTTCCGCAAAGTCTCAAATCTACTGAGTCATGGAAGACTAGCTAAGTAGCCTTTTGTGCAGTCGGTTGAATTGCTTTTCTTAAATTGCACCCATATATCCAACTGTGAAGCTGAGACATCTGATTTGAAAAGTGCATTTATAAATGGAAATAATAATTATCAGTCCCTTGCTAATGCCGGTTTTGTTTTTGTTTTGTCTCTTCCTTTCTCTAGCATGAAAGACTTTCTAGGTAAGACCTTTCCCTATTTTATATGCATGCTTTTAATATTTGTGAGAAATGCATGTCTAATTAAACTTAGCTTTATATTGTGTACTCATATTTCTCACATCCTTTCCTTCCTTTTCATTTCCTCAGCCACCACAGTAGTTCAGACTTTTATTATTTCCTGCCTAAGTTAATGCAGTAGCTTTTCAGCTCACCTCCTGCCTTCACATTCTCCTCCTTCCAATTCATTTCGTGGACTTCCACCACATTAATTTTCCTACAGCACCTACCAGGCACTGTGCTAAAGGACCAGCATGAATAAAATCCTGTCCTTACCTTCGGGAAGGGCGGAGACAGTAGTAGAGACAGGTATTATGAGCAGAGAGAAGAGGCCATTAGCCTCTTCTGGTGGTTCAGGGAAGACTTTGTTGCAGGGTACATGCCCAAACTGAGATTGAGTTTAGATACTGTCATTTAATAGTGGACCTAACACGATTCACTGTGCCTAGATGGTGCTGTGGAATAATTTATTGAATGAGCTAAAGACCAGTGTTGCAATTGCTAAAAAATTAAGGAAGCAGCTCAGAGTTTGGGGAATGATCCTCTCTAATTTTTCACCTAGCATCTGAGGATACAAAACTGATCTTCCTGAAGAACAAAATAAAAAATAGTAAAGGACTGTGGAGCCAAAAGTATGAACCGCTCCCTCTCCACTTTTCCTCTGATAGGAAATTAAGAAGAGATTCAGTGAAAATGTAGTTAATGGGATAACATAGGACAAATGAGTCTTATAATTTGTTTGATAATTGAGCTTATTCTACCCTAATATATTTCAAAATGTATAAACTTGCATGGATTCTTCCTCTGCTTACCCTCTCACCAGGCACCAGCCGAAGATGAATAATTTACATCTAACCTAGCAGAAAATTAGTTTTGTGAAATTGGTGGAGAGTGGTATTTTGCTATAATTTTTTTGTGAATTCTTTTATATTATAATAGCCATTTATGAAAAGACACTTTCCCTATAGATCTCAAATACGCTATAAAACTAATGGCTAAAACAGGTATTAGTTCAAGAATAAACAAAGATATCAGTGGAACACAGTAGATAGTCCCCCCAAAAGTCATGTGTACAAGGTGATTTTTCAACTCTGTGGGGGGAGAGTTATTTAATAAGTGATCATTGGGACAACTGATTGTCTGTTTGGGAAAACAGATCCTTCCCTGAAGCCATATCAAAAAACAAAAACGAAACCAGATTCCAGATGGATTACAGTTTCTAAGAGAAAATGATCTTACTATAAAAGCAATAGAAGAGAATATTTATAATCTTTATCTAGGAAGACTCTCCCAGGCATGGTACCATAAGGGTAAAAATTGTCCAGTTTAGTTATATAAAATGTAAAATCTCTGCTAGTAATAGAGACCATAAACAGAGACAAAAAGTAAAGTGGGAAAAAATATTTGCAGCTTATGTTAGATAGTTTTAAAAGCCTTACTATATAGGAAGCTCCCACAGTGTGACAAGCCAAAGAGTAACAAAGACTCTGAATAGACAATTCAGAAATGAAGATAAATAACCAAAGATACTAAACCTTCCTAGTGATCTATAAATGTTAAAATTAACGACAATGTTGCTCCTATTGGATTAGAAAGGATTACACTCTCTGAAGGACAGTATAACAATACATATATCAAAATTTAGAACAGACTTATCCCTTGACCAAAGAGTTCCACTTCTAAGATTTTAGAAAATAATTGGACAAGAAAACAATTGGACAAATGCACTAAAATTTATAGACTGGTCTTCTCACTGTAGCATCATTTCTAATAGCTAAAAGGTTCAAAATAATATGGGTGTCTGTCACTAGAAGATTCAGTTACCATACAACCACACAGTGGAAGACTGTGCGGTCCTTTTTTCTTTTTTTAATGAGGCAGACCTGTTTACTTACATGGTAAGATGCCTCCAAGCGTAGTGATGAGGGAGGAGGAGGAGTTAGACAACAGTATGTATTATCTGGTTTTATTTATAAAAATACATTTTAACATATCTATGTGTTTAACCTTTTGCAAGGATAGGAAGTAAACTGTTAATAGTGGATTATTTCTTGAGCAGGATTATGGAGTGACTTTCACTTTCTATTTTAGACACTTGGGTACTACTTAAATTTTTCTACAAGCATGTATTGCTTTTATAATCAGAAAAGTCAGTAAAGAGGTTTCTGTCTACAAAATTTTTTTTTAAATGTAAGAAGAAAAAGTGTGAAGAATGTTATAGAACTTAGTATCTCTGTAAGACAGAGTGGGCAGTGATGTCATTAGGAGCTTTGTTTCTCCCCCTCTGTGTCCTCCTTATTGCTCCTCTACTTCTTCTGATACTTGTTCCAGCTCCCCCACCCCCAACTTTGGCAATAGCTACCGCAGGACAGAGCCTTCCGATGGAAGTTCCACAGCTGTGACTCTGCACACCACCCCAGTGCGGGGAGGGAGAGCTCTGCAGGGCCGGTTTGTACGTAGCAGTCTTGTGGGCCACATTTTCATTTGGAAAGAACAAAGTCTGAGAAAAGTGTAAACCACTGTTAAGAATCAGGATGATTATCGCACACGTAAACAGATAATCAGCTGAGAGACCCTTCCACTAACGAACTTACCACTCCTGGAAATGAGGCCACCATCAACTGTCAGAGCTCACCTGCTGGGAGATGTAGAAGTCCTCATCACAGGCTCACAGTCACAATGTGGACTGGAGAATAGAGGGTAGAAAAAGAGCTGTTTGGGCACGGTGGTGGTACCCTGAAATGTTTGAGATTCCAACAAACCTGCAGTGCACCTAAAAAGCATACACGCCAGGCCCTCGTGGCCATCCTTCCTCCATCCCCCCTCCAGCTCAGAGCTCCAAGTCCGTGTGTTTCTGATTCATTGACAGTTCGTTGGAATCATTGTCTAAGAGCCATTGCGATTCAAGAAACTTCTGCTTTTAAAAGCACACTCTTTGAGGAAAGCTGTTCGACCCCAAACTAATTTGGAAAGCTCTAAGATTTAAGTCGGCACACGGGTCCAAACCACCAATTTTTCAAGTAAGCTCCATTCTTGGCAAATGACAGCTCCTCCTCCAGGCTGGCGCAGCTTAGCCCCGAGGTCCGAGAATGCTGGCTGAGGAGATTCAGGGAAGGAATGTGCGTCGTTTCTGGCCAAGGCTCTCCAGTGCTTCTTAGAAAAGGCTCAGACTACCCTGCAGCGTTACCTTCCCCCCATCTCTTCATTCTTAAAACCAACGTTTCCCTTTAATGTATCTCCCGCAGGTTGGAATCAGGAGGTAGTAACCCTACAAGCAGCGATTCTTATGGTGACCGGGCCTCAGCAAGAGCCCGCCGCGAGGCCCGGGAGGCCCGCCTCGCCACCCTGACCAGCCGCGTGGAGGAGGACAGCAACAGGGATTATAAAAAAGTAGGCTCTCTTTTCAACTTTTCCGTTGTTGGGTTACAACACGTAAACATCTCAGCCTTTTCCCCAGTGTAGAAAAATGAGTGCAGGTCCCACGAAGCAGAAGAAAAGGTGCTTCCGTGATAAATAGTAGTAACTGATTCCTTTCGGGTTTCTGGGTGTGCCCCACCTCTCCACCAGCTAAACACAGACCATTTCATACATTGCTTTTAGTGCAGTAACTATATGCCTCAAACCAGATACGTAGAGGTACAGGAAAAAGTAAAGATCGACAGTTGTAGAAAGGGGAGATGAAGTAGTGCTGGGTGTCTGAGCCACGGGGGGTCGTTCGGTAAGATTCACGTCGTTAACAAACATGTGCTTTTCATGAGGTCCTGTGAGTGTCAACCAAATACTTCTTGGTGATGGTAAATGATGATCTGGTTTGGAGGGGGTTTAAAACACTTGACAGTTCATTGCCTTTGGTTCTTGCAGAAGAACACCTAGCTCCAGGGGCAGACCTGAAAACCTTCCCTTTCGAGTGCTTGAGATGCCAGGGGAGAAAACCATTTTTGTTAATGAAATGTTTGTTTAGTTAATGTTGTGTTACGCAGAACTTGACTAAAATCAATATACACATTAGATCAGCCCTAAAAAATAATAATTCTCTTTGTATGGGGAACGACAGTCACTGTTCTTTCCCCCGGAGATGAACATTTTTGAAGTTGGAGCACCATTCTGTGTTCAGCACCTGGAACTTCACCAGTGTTAAGAAGCAAGAAACCAATTGGCTAAATGTATTCTGTTTCCTAGACTTCCTCCCCCTTCTCCGTCTGCCCCACAGTGATGGTTTGGGTCGGGGAGGGGGGTTTCTCATAGGATGAAACTGTGTGAGTGCTGATCCTGGGAGCCCTGCCTACTCGGTGACCTGATTTTCTTTCCCTCCCCTCAGCTCTACGAGAGTGCCCTGACCGAAAACCAAAAACTGAAAACAAAACTTCAGGAGGCTCAGCTAGAGCTAGCAGATATAAAGTCCAAGCTTGAGAAGATGGCCCAGGTAAGGGAGAAGAGGACAAAGGCTAGGTGACAGGCTGAGTGTGAGGGGGCGCAGTAACCCAGGGGTCTGAGAGAGGGGAAGTGACGTGGAATTCAGATTGGCCCTCCTCAGAGACAGGGAGACAGAAGCCCCTGAGATTCTCATCTGATTTCAGGGTTCAGTCGGCATTTAACTTAAAATGGAAAACTGGTAGTTCAGTGAACAATTCCTAACAGCCTAAATGCTAATAGTCAATATATGGATTATCTACTTATTTCTTAGTAGAAAGGTATTAACCAGCATCACAAGATTAGTGCTAGACAATGTCTCCTGTCATGTTTCAGTTCATTTTATCTACAGTCACCTCCTAGAGAGGGATAAGCAAGACACTATTAAACCCACTGCAGAGAGGTAGCAAATTAGGCCTAGAGAAATAAGTGGTTTGCATGGGTCGTATAAGAAGTCAAGGACAGGGGCGCTTGGAGTGCTCAGTCAGTCAAGCATCTGACTCGATTTCGGCTCAGGTCATGGCCTCAGGGTCGTGAGATAGAGCCCTGGGTTGGGCTCCATGCTGGGCATGGAGCCTGCTTAGGATTCTCTCTCTCCCTCCCCTTCTGCCCCTCCCCCTTCCTCACACTGTCTTGTGCTTTCTCTCTCTCTCTCTAAAAAAGAAAGAAATCAAGGACAAAGGTGTGTTAGAATGTATAATTGGGTCCCAAAGCAAAGGTTCTGTCCTGCAGCGTATGTTACTTCCTCAAGCCACCACCATTTTTCAGCCTAGGAATAAGGAATGTTAGCAGCAAACAGACCAGATAAACCATTTCCTTTTACTGCCAGGCCTGATTTAATTAGGCAGCCCTTTAGAGGGTACTAGAGGCAATAACCTCATCACCAGTGAGACAAACACTGCTGCTGAAAGCCGAAGCAAGTGCAGTCTTGGGTTATTGCTGAGTTAACAGGAAACCTATTAAGTTATTGCCCTCGTGGAATGCCCAGTGACTAAGAATTTTGAAAGCTGAACTGAGGTAAAAATGACTCTTTACTAGGAAGGCATAAATGAAAAGCAGGGATGGCTAGTTGTTCCAGCCATATGATCTAGGCCAAAAGCAAAGCCTAAAATGCTAGGATTGTATAGTACTGAATACATGGGATTTGGGGGGCAGGTTAAGTACCTCTAAACATCTTATGGCAACCGCTCTGGAATGGAATGAGCCAACACTTGGAAGACAGCACAACAGAACTGCATGGGACTTCAGCAGGACAACCAGGAAACCCACATTTTCCAGAGAAGGGCTCGGTCAGGTGCACAGTGGATGGCCTGGCCTGTGAACTGCCTGTCAGTGTGGAAGAGGCATCCCCCCCTGCCTGGTTGGGATAGCTGAACATGGCTCTTTGATTGAGGATTTGTAAGGCCTGCAGCACAGGTGACAACTGGGCATAAAGTGATTTAGTGGGACAAGAAAAGTGGGTCTCAACCCACAAGAAAACACACACACACACACACACACACACACACACACACAAGGCAGGGGGGTGGAACTAAATAAACCTCAAGGGCTCTCAGCATGACTGAGCCAGGTAAAATGTCTCATTCACAGTACACCCTCAGAAGATTCCTGAGGCTGACTTTTATTCTGAGTAGTGCCACGAACTGACAGTGATTAATTAATACAGATCTTTTGCTGCATCTTATCAGGAGTTCCTGGGGCTATGTTACAGACAGTTGGGGAGCAGTCATGTGAGGAACCACAGGAGGACCCAATGTCACCTGCTCCCCACTCTCTCCAGAAGCACTCTTCTGACAGCACATTTCTTGACCTTTAGGAGTTCTTGGCTTTTCCACCAGCTCGTGCTTCGGAGCAGTGAGCAGTCTAACAAGCTGCTGACATTGACTTGCACAGAGGACACTGAAAATAAAATCATCCTTTCCAGTCACTGGGGAAGAGGGTTTACTTTCTAGCCAACTGCTTTGCTGGGTGTGTTGGAATATACTTAGTTTTGCCAAATACAAGTTACTGAAATTCAGAAGAAATAGTGGTGCTACAGACCAGTTCTCTGCTGTTTACCACAAATGGAGCTGTCTGGCAGGACGGAGAGGAGGAGGGCCTGTCAGCCCCACACGTTGTAGGGAGACACTTACCACATGGACACACACGATGTTTTACATAAAAGGTCCACTTGGCCTAACTCTGAGGGGGTTAAGATTACAAAAACAAAACAAAACTAGTTCTTTGTAGAAGTTCAGTTCAGTCTGTAGAAGTGAGCTAAATGAAAATAGTGAGATCGTGACCGCTTCTGTGCTTCTCAGGCTCAGGGAGGCTGCTGGGGGTATAAAGAAGCACCAGGATCTACTTCTGCCTTTTTTCTTTTCCTTCCGCTTCATAGTAGACTCAGTGGGAAGGCAGATGGCCCTGACCTTCAGAACAGAAGGTGAAAGCGCAGGACAGGGGCCAGAAATCAGAGTTTTACTGTTAGTTCTATTTATTCCTTCATATTCTGAAAAAAGAAACCTCTGCCAGAAGAGCAGCGTACTCTCTGTGTTTACTAACTGTTGTTTGTGCGTGGTTCGAGGCAAAATAAAAATCATCACCCTGTACTTACTGAATGTCTATGAAGTGTAAGAAGTTTGACAGTGCTAAGGCCAGAAGGAACATATGACTCGTTTCCATCCCCTGTTGAAGAGTCACTACCCAAAGGTCTTCTACTTTTTAGCTCTGATGGCGAAATCTTTTTGGCCCTTCTGTGACATTTATAGCAAAAGTCAAAGATGTTCTAATCTTTTGTTCAGGTAAAATCTTACCTCACCTGGAAGCTCAATATACAAAAAAGATAAAAGTGGAACTGTTCAGTTCAAAGCAGGGCAGATCGCATGAGCGGGCTCCTGAGAACCCTGGAAGCCCACCCACACGTGCAGACCACTGCTTTAGAAGAAAAACAGCGTCAGTGCCCAGAGCAGAAAGAATAAGAGTGTGAAGGGATTGCTTAGAAGAGTGCCATGGGGCTTAGAGCCTCAAGTTCGTGAGTCTCTAGCTTTCAAAGAAGAAAAGCCATTTTTCATTTTCTCTGGGTTGTGTGATTACTGTGAGGTATAAGGAGATAGTTGGCGTTGAAGACCTAGCAAGTGTTTGTGTGTGTGTTGTGCGGATGTCTTTGCACTTGTGACTGTGCTGAGTTTCAAGAAACAGCTACTCCTGCCTTCTGCTCCCCAGTGGGAATCCTGCAGACTTCAGAGAGGCAATAATGTCAGGCTTAGAGATCTACTGGAATCTGCCGCAGCGAGAGCCCAAAGCCCAGACATCTATTTCTGGGTGTCCGACGGTAATGCTGAACCAGACAGGGCTTCCTAGTGACCCTGAGACAACCCAAGTGACCACTGTTTCTCTTCAATTTGCACTAGCAGAAACAAGAGAAGACCTCTGACCGATCATCCATGCTGGAGATGGAGAAACGGGTATGTGTGTGTTTCTTTCTCCCCTCTGTTTCATCTGAGTTTCTCTGACTTTGTTGTTCATGCCAATGGAAAAAGTTCGTCTCAAAAAGGCGGGAGTTCTGCCACATTCCATTCCCAGCTTGATAATAAATTCTTTTTGTGTGACTCTGGACAGCAGTTTGATTGCTAGTCCTTTTGGCCTCTTCACATGGTCCGTACTTTTCACTTATCCAGTCTTAGTGTGGGACGAGTCCTTAGAAGGTCATCCCATGCACTGGTTTGGCCTGTAGGCAGAACTGCGCGTGCTCGTGCACACACACACACACACACACACACACACACACACACCCCTACGGTATATTTTGGTTTACTGTAAATCAGCACACACGTACACACCCAGGACCAAGGTCTCTTTACCCTTCCTGTCACCTTGATCAGAGGAAGTTTTCAGCAGGACCCTCTGCCGTTGATTTAGGTCTTCTGACTTGAAATGTGAGCCAGCAGAATCTTTCACTCACTCTGACTGGGGGTGGGGAGGAGGCGTATGGTTCAATTGCTGACCTCCTCCTGACTGCGTTCAGAATATTTTTCTGGGATTTGACATTCTTGGATTGGGAAAACTCAGATTTATTGATGAACCCTAGCTGTGATTTGACCCTAGGGGTATAATATGTTCCCATCTCTCCTGTTTAATTTGGAAAGCAGCAAAGTTTTATATTTTATTTCAGTGGCCTGTAACAAAACCTCTTTGGTATCTCATCTAATCAAGGACTCTTCAGAGTTCAGGCTAAATCAGGAGTGGGTTGCTGGGAGAGAGATGGGTTAGGGGGAGGGGTGCTCTTTCTTCCTGGACTATGATGGCTGCTTCCCCACTCACCATCTGCTCCCCATCATGGTAGAAGCAGCTCCTTAGGAATTTGAGGGGAGCATTACTGAAGATAAGGATGTCTTTTATTAATAGAGAGCAAGAGCCCTGGTCACTTGCAGTCATTTGAAATTCCATGAAATCTTCAGCTTGCACAGAATAGCCGGAGTACCCTGGTCCTACCATTTGCTTGTAGTCTAATACTCTGATGGGAGATTTAGGTCATGTGATTTCTGTCTGTGAAGTAGTTTCATCCCACGGATCAGATAGTGCTTAGTCTCCTGCATGAAGTTTGCCTGAGACGTGACGCCGCTGATCACATGGCAACTGGGAGGCAGCATTTTGACTCCCTTCTAATCCCAGTAGATGTTCAACAGTCTCATTGTTTCTAAACAGGAGAGGCGAGCCTTGGAGCGGAAAATGTCAGAGATGGAGGAGGAGATGAAGGTATGGAGAGATCTCCTTTCTCTCTTTGTGTGCCTGTTCCCCAAATGCCTGCCAGGACTGGGTGATTGAGCCTAGGCCCGCCCCTCCAGATTTCACCGCACACTCGACCCCCTTAAGAAGAGATGACATGTGAAGAGGAGCCGAGCATCTCTCCTCAGCCATTTCATAGGCCCTCTCAGATCACACAGCATCCCCTGTGGGCACCTCGCAGCCCTTCTGGGAACCAGCGCCGCCTCTGGCTTAAGCGGAGGTGTCTGCAGACTGGAGACAAACCTAAGTTGAACTTCTGAGATTTTCCAAGCAATAGCTTCACCCTCAGGGGCTGGATGAAAAGGCTAAAACAAGGGTCCCAGCTCTCCTGGCCTCACATGAGGTGCCCGGGGAAGCCTGAACACGGCCAGGGACTTTCCTGCCTGGTGCGCCTCCCTGTCTCAGCCCTTCGCTGGAAGGAACACAGTTTGAGTCATTCTGCAGCAGAATGCAGATTAATTCATACATCAATTTCCTGCCCCAGCCCATTTATAATATTACTGAAATGTTCAGTAATATTCGGCACTCACCCACTAGAATAAGCTCATGCCACCAGTTACACCTCACGGCTCACTGCTTTCCTCTCTCCTTTCACCATGACCTGCAATGACCATCATCTCCATTAGCCATTGAATGAACAACTGCCATCCTAGGCAGCTGTGAGTGCTGAGAACTGGCAGCCGACCCAGAAGGGTCAATTCCCCACTGCGGAAGGGGCCTGCAGAGCAGTAGGGAACATAGAGCTGCTCGGGGTAGCCACCTGGGGATGCTGTGGGAGCATCTGAGCCCCACAGGTGCGTGATGCCACATGCCCATCATAGTCACCTAGCACTTGCTCTGCTTCGGCCTTTTTTTTTTTCCTTCAAGGATCTTGTTTTACCAGATGTATGATACGAAGCATTCATCTGGTGAAACTCAGGTTTCTTTACCTGAGAACCAGAAGCACTGGGGTAGTACGAGGCAGATCTCCAGGGCTCTTTCTGTGAGAAGCATCCCTAATATGCAATTAGAGCACTTTAGGAGAGACATTTATTATTTACAGTGGCCCCCAAAAATATGGTTATTTACTGAAAAAAAAAAAAACTCAGGACCTGATAAGGTCCAAGTTTACACAAGATCCAGTGCTCATAGTCCTGTTACTCTGTGTTATTCCAGAATGAGGGAGATGTGCCCTGCCCTTGAGTTCTGTGGTCACCGTTCCAAGGCCGTAACTGATTCCCATAGCATTCACATAGAATTTCAAGCAGTACCTACTTATATCTCCAAAAAGTAGCACTTACATCTTTCACGTTGATGTAAAACAGCAAGAAGTAGAAATAATTAATGGTTGATTCTCCTGCGATAAAAACAGGATGACCCAACACCCTTAGCTTCTCCATCATCTGGTTTTTCCAGACCCACCTCACCTACCGCACAGTATTCTCTCCCATTTCGAGCCATGTGTTAGTAGAGCTAAACAGTTCTTGATGAATGAATATCCACAGTTCTCAGCTGCACTGGGGGTGCCTCCATTTTTGAAACCCCTTGAGTGATACCATCTGTACTCTGCTGTTAGGCAGCTGTCAGTGATGCTCGTTAAGGAGTAGCCTGAATGCTGATCAAGAGCATGTAAATGAGGCCAGAGCTGGTGCCTTCTAGAGAGTACCCAGGAGCCCACAGCCAGCCCAGACCCACTAGTCACGGAACTCTACACCACGTCTGCCCAGGCCCACACGCAAAGACCCAGAAAGTCCCCAAGAGGAGCAGTTGAGGTCCTTCTTTATCTCTATTCCAATCCTAAATTGCCGAGCATGAGAGCCCCCTCAGTGGTTCTAGTTGCTCTCACTCCTATGGTCTGAGACGGGCTTACATGTTTCTTTCTCCCTGTCCTGTCAGGCTAGGATTTCCTAAACTAGGTCATGAGTTCCTTTCTTTCCTCAGTAGAGATCATAGCACATGAAGGAGTTTCTCCCTCAGCCTTAAGTCGTTTGCCAGTCAACTTCAACTTCAGCTGTTTAAATTGTCAAATGAGCCGGATAATGGCTGTTTAGACCTCGAAAAATTAGGTATGCCAATTTGAAACTTTTTTGTTTTCTTTTTTAGTTAAAAAATGGACGCATTCAGTCAGTTGCCATTATTCTCCATTACCAGCCAAATGGAGAAGAAACACCTGCAAGTTCTGAAGCCCCTAAACAACCTTTGCTCAGATCAAAGCCCGATACCAGGTTTACAAATCGTCTAGCTCCCCCTAGAGGACAAAGGGGGAGGAACTTAACAAGCCTTACAGCCAATATCAATTTCATGATGTTTGTGTCTGTACCTTGAGATAAGCAAAAACTTCAGACGTATAGATACAGACATCATGAAATTGATGTCACTGGCCTTAAAGGAGTCTTAAGAAGCTGCTTGGTTAGATTTCAAGTCCTTTTTCATCCAGGCTACAGTTTATGGTAATCAACATCTTGGGAATGATCAGTGGTCAAAATCTCTGTGTTCTAGGCAGCCAGTCAACTGCACAGGTAAACTGTCTTATCGAATCTGGGACCCAGTAGAACTAAGGGCCAGTTAGCCCCCGTGCCTGTTGCATATTTGATTTATACAGACACTCAACCCTCTTGGAGCGATCAGTAGGGAGCAGGTTGAAGGTTGACCTCCAGTGAACCCTGAAGATCCAGTAGGCGCTCAAGGACAGACAGTGACTCTGGTGCCTGTTTTTCTGATTCTGGCACATAAAGTGCAAAGGCCAGGTGAAATGGGGGAACCCTGAGGTGGGCTCGCCCAGGTGTATGTGGGGCTCTGTGCTTGTGACATGGGTTGTGCCTTTCGGCCTTATACAAAGGTAAGTATTTATGAGTTCTCCCCAGGACAGCCTGGACTCAGAGCCTGGATTGGAGTAGGATGGTGTGCCAGCCCCTGATAGGTGTGCATGTCCACCTGAGCTGTGCGAGGCTGCACTGGGTCTGGCCCACATCAGACCTGATGACGTTTCTACTATATCCTCCATTCAGCATCAGGCTCCTTCCCAGACCTTCTCCCTGCCTCTCCCGGGTCCTTGCATGAGGGGTCCAGCAGCCGCTCCCCTTTTAGATTGCTCTTGGGATTTTTGTTTTTACTTACTCTGGAAATACCACTAGCTGATCCTGTCCTTGCCCACCCTGCTCTGTGCCCTGCCCTCCCCTCCATCGTGCCTTGTTTTCAGTACTGTTTCCTATGGAACATTCCACCTGATTGTTTCCTGCCTCTCTCCCTCTTACTGGGAACTTTCAAATTCTTCCACCTTGATCTGCTTATACTCACATGTTAGATTGAATCATTTTCATAGTTCATGTCTTTAATATTATTCCCTAGGAGGCAAGGACCACTTCATATAATGACAATGATTATGTTGAAAGCTTTGGTCCAGTGTCAGCTCCAAAGAAGGGTGAGAGCCAGGGACTTTCCATTGGTTCTTATGTTTGGTCCCTGCCCATTTCTTTAAATATTTCCATATGCTGCACCATGATCTCCTCTGATCCCAGTCCTCTCCATGGCCGAGATGCTTGCAGAGGGTAAGGAGCGTTGCCTGGTCTCTACCCTTAAGTGGCTACATGGAAGTGTTGAGCAGCTCTGCCTTTTTTCCAAGGTGCTCATTCTCCCTCTTTGGGGAAAGAGATATTCGGCAGTTTGTCTCTGCTTGTTTTTCCTTTTCACTGTTTTTTCCCCTTCATGCTGCCTTTCATTTTCTTGCTTCTTCACTTCCAGCTTTAACTCCACTAATCCTTCATTTCTGTCCCTCACATCCATGTGGGTATGAGAGACTTCTCTCTGGTTTGTCATCACTGTAATCTACAGGATTTTTCATCTTCCTCTGTGAAGCCCCATTTGCATAATAAAATCCTTTCCTCTCCCAGAGAGCTGATGGTCTTGGTTACAGGCTCAGTACAGATGACCACTTAGGCAACGACAGTAACAGTAAGCAAGCCTGTGGTATAAAGCCATTGGACGTCTTTAGCTCCTTTATGGGCTACGAGGTATTAGGAAGAATATCTGTGGACTGGTTATTCTGTCCCATTTGTAACACTTACAAATAGTGAGGCCTGAACTAGTACATCAGTCCAACCAATTCCAGTATCTTGGACACGTATGATTTCTCCAGCTTTTGTGCACAGCTGTAACTTTCAGAGTGTGAGTCTGTATGTGAACACCTTCAAGCAGCTGCCAGCCTCTTCATGAGCTGGGACAAAGTGAATTTCATGATGCAGGTAGTCCTGTAGCAGGTCAGAGGCCGCTTAGCAGTTCTTGGATCCTGGAACAGGTTTCTGGACTGCAGTGGAGAACTAGAAGGGGTAATGAAGCATCCTACAAAACAGGTTAGAGGACAGTGCAGACAGCTGCCAGTCTCTTATCTTGTATGTGCCCCTTCAACCTTCTAAACAGTACATGCCTCGTACAGAAGATATTTAAACAACAGGCCCCTCTTTTATTTTCCTTGTTTCATTTTTTTAAATAAAAAGTAAAGAGAAGGACCCAGAAAAAAAGAAAAAAAAAGAAAAACAAGTAGGAGTAGGGAGCCGAGTATAGGTCAAGATGAGAAGAGGGAGAGAGAAAAGGGCTGCAGCTGGTTTTAGGAACACGGAGTCCTCAACTCCAGGTCCCGTTGATGATGAAGAAGGGCCCCCGAGGCTATGGCTCAACCACGTTAAATCAGCTCAGAAGGCCCCAAGCTACCTGGTGGGCTGTCATTCTCAAAAGCAATCCGCATGTGCTATTTGAGAGCGTGGTGGTTGTACTCATATGGCTGACCGGCAGCATAGTTCAACCTTAGCCAAGAATCGTAGGCCTGGCTCCCCCCACCTGTTGGTGCTTTTCTCCCTTATCCCTCCCCTCATCCTGCACCATTTACTCCTGCCTTTCTCATTTCCTTTCTCGCATGCCAACTAAAAACAAAAAACAAAAAGTCACATGATTTCTTTGTCCTACTTTTATCTCCTCTGGTCTGTCTTGTCTCTCTCTCTCTCTCTTGTCTGTCTGTCTCCTCCATGTTTCACTCTCTACAGAACCTCCACCAGCTAAAACAGATTCAAACCTTGAAGCAGATGAACGAGCAACTGCAGGCTGAGAACAGGGCCCTGACCCGAGTTGTGGCCAGACTCTCGGAGTCCGTCGAGTCCTCGGAAATCCAGGAGCTCTAGTTCTTGCCCCTCTTCTCCACCTCACTTCCCTCCTCCACCACTCCAGGCATGTTCTCTCTTTTTGTTGGACCCAGAAGCCCTGTGCTCATGCCCCTCCATCAGAGCCACCATATGTGGGTGCCTATAAATGTGGGTCATCTGCAGATGGAAAGAGCCACAGAGTGAGACATAACAGCCTAGGTCAAGGGAGGCAGTGACGGAATCCTTGCCTGGGCTGGTGATCTGTTTGGTGAGATCACCACGTCACCTTCTCCTCCCCTGGAGACCGAGAATGGATTTGCTCACTCGGCTACACATAGGTGTACGTAGACGTACACACGCATCTGTGTGTGTGCAAATTTCTTTGGTGGGGTCGTTGCCAAACTGAAAGTTGAGCTTTCTCAGTCAGTAGCAACCCAAGTGCATCCTGGCCACTGGAGCAGTTGGGGTTGGTCCTGCACTCCATATTGTTGCTGGGCCTGGGGTAACCAAGGGCAGGGACTCTCAACCCTGGCTGGGAGCTTTTAATATATATAGTGCCTGGGCCCAACCCCTCCCAACCCCCAAAATCAGTAGTCTGGGTTGAGACCCAGGCATCAGTATTTTCTCAGACTTACCCTATTGATTCTTTTGTGAAACCGGGGTTGAGAATGGCCCTTTGCATACCAGACAGAGCTGAGTCTTCCACATCTGACGACATGCTGGATGGGGACGCCTAGCTCTGAAGGCTAGAGCTCCACTGGCAGCAGTAACACTGTCCATCCCACCATTTGAGTAGAATTGGCTATTCTTCGCCTCCCTCCTACAATCATCTTTGCTTTCTTCCCCCTCCTTGGGAGGCATCACTCTCATCCCTGTCACAAATCTCTGGGCCCTAGGGATGTGCCCCCCACCCCCACCCCTTGCCAGTGTGGGCTGTGAGGCAGAACACAGCCTGGACAAATGAGACCCTCACACAGCCAGACCTTCCCTAATGGGGGTAGCTTTGCAAAGGAGATGACAGTCATTGGAGCAGAGAGCAGGGATTTATTCTCAACTGAGAACCAAAAAATATGTTTGGTAAACTGGAGACTCCCTGGATGTTGGTCTGAAAGACAAGCTCACAGATAACTTGCTTTCCCATCCCACGATGGTGTGATGGGGTCACCACTGCTGAGCAGTTTTGCTCTCTGAAATGAGTTTTTAATTTCCAACAACAATCTAATTAGTCCTGACCAGCGCCTGTTCTTTTCTCTGCCTATTTGCTTGTGGCCTCAGGGTCAGTAGCTGGCAGCTAATACCCACTAGATCTGAAGCACCCAAATTACCATAAGGGCTGAGCTAATATCCTGCTGTAGATGCTGTCACACACAGAAAATTGAAAGGGAAGTGACACCACGGCCTGGCGCCAAGCAGCTTAGTTACCTGCTTACTGAGTGCCACGTTAGGTCCAAACTCCATGCTGGAAAGTAAGCCTCAGGATTACTGGAAAATTTGACAGGGGTGAACTGGGGACCCACAAAAGATGTCCCAGTCATTTTTAGTTTCCCTCTTTGTGCAAGATAGCATGGGATATAGAGCAAAACTAGGTCTCATGCTTTCAACAGTAAATAACTAAGGTAACGGTGTCGTTTATTAAGACCTGTGCACAGTACTTGGTGTGCTTTTTCTCACTTATTCCCCAGAACAATCATTTTTAACAAATGGAAAAAAACGAGTTCCAGATTAAGTAACCGGTCCAAGGTCACTCAAAAAGTAAGTGGTAGAACCAAAATTCAAACCAAATATGTCAGGTTCCAGAGCCCAAGCGCTCAACCACTGTGCTGTTAGCTGCCTGCATATTTGGCACAGAGTTTTAGCCATTTGTTAAGCATATGGCCTAAACAGTGCAAGAAGAATCTATTAAACAGCAACAGTGCGCCCCCACCATTGCAGCTGAGGGCTGAAGGGCAGCATTCTGCTTTCTCAGCACTCTTGACTTCCCAAACAGCCATTTACCTACTGCGAGATGTTGCCACTGTAAAGAATCCATTGCACAGCACGTGACCTTCTGTAACAGATCAGCGAACTGTGGCCCATCAGTAGGCCCATGAGCCATACACATAGTTGGGGGGGGGGAGTCAAAGGAAGACGAATATTTCGTGATACCTGAAAATATATGGAATCAACTCTTGATGTCCAGAAATAAAGTTGTATTGAAACTGAGCCATGCTCATTTGTTTATGTATTATCATTACGTTCGTAAGTACTTTGTGCCACAAGAGCAGAGTCGAATAGTTGGAGCAGAGACCATGTGGCTTGATATTTATTATCTGGCCCTTTATAGAAAACACTTGCCGACCCCTACCAGAAGGAGAGATGGGATAACTAAACCAAACTGACAGTGTGACCCAGAGAGTTTGCCCTGCTTTTCCGGGTTTTTTTGTTCTGTTTTGTTTTATTGTATCGTGCAAGCCACTTGCAATAGAATATAAGCGGTGGGACCCCCTCCCCACTTCCCAAGTAGTCAGTCAGAAGCAAAGCAGCCTAGGCAAGACTCACCCTGAGCCCCCGTCACCCTGCAGCTAGCCTTGTCCTTCCCGAGTCTCCGCAGCTTCAAGACCCTCATATCCTCTCCCTCTTCAACACATTCTTCATCAAAGGCTGGACGAAGTCAGGTTTGGGAAAACATGCACTTGAATTTTATTTGTCTAAGATACCTTAACATCAAACTGTGGTGAACTGGAAATTTAGAAGTTAAGAAAGCTGACCTCCAGGGGGTTGAAATGATAAAGTTTTGTTAAACCTCGTACTTCTATAGTGCTTCCACATGTGTTCTTATTTAATCATTCTTTAACTTCAAGTGAATATCAGATAACACTGTTCATTTCCTCCTCTCTCTTTTGAGAATCAAGTTTATGAGACTGTTTTCCCCCTTGATTTCTACATTCCACTTCTTGTACTTTTTGACACTCCCCTAAGATGTCAGTTGTAGCATATTGCAGCTGGGAAATTGCCTTGTCCAATTTTTTTTTTTCAAAGAATTGAGTTCTTAATGTGGAAATAAATCACCAAGGCTCAACAAGTTGTTTGTACATTTAAAAAGCAGGGAGGAGTCGGCCCAGTTCTGATTTGATGAGCTGCTGGCAGGGAAATGAAATCCAATGACATACATAGCTTCTTCCCCACCTATGGAATCCTATTATGGAAATACGACTTTCAGAGTCTCACTGATACCCAGGCTGCGAGACCCAGGATGGGGCACTGGAAAGCAGATGGGAAGGTGAAGCACTGCGGGGCCATCCTGGCTGACTTGTTCTAAAAATCTTCTTGGACTGAGTTTCTGAGCGCTCACTTCTGGTAGTCAAGGCCACGGGGATAGAGGCATGAGAGAGAGCAGCCAGAGCAACTTTGATTGATTAGGTTGGAGGTAGGAGAGGCAGGGTTAAAGGACCAAAACTTTATTGTACTATCTGGATTAAAATCTTTTTAGTAAAATTTGTAGATAACCTACTTGCCCTCACCCATTCATGGAGAACTCACAGTGGTCGTGAGAATCCTGAGTATCGGCAGAGCACGTTATGTACGTCCGCACACTTCCACGTCTGGTACCTCCCGGGGCCCTCACAGGAGGGCTGAGTGCAGGGGAGATGACCGGAGGTGACTCTCAGCTGACTTGATGGGTGACCAGGGCAGAGATGATGATTCTTTTTTAGATGCAAAAATGGAAACCCAGAGAAACAGAGTGGTTTGCTTAAAGTAATAGAGATCATTCATGACAATGACAGTGCTGGAGTTCTGGACTTCTGGTGTTTGGTTTTCCATACAACCTCTCTAACGAAAGAATAATCTTCGGAGTCAGGCACACAGGGGCCCAATATCAGCTTTGCCATTTAATAGCTGCGTACTTTGGACTAGTTATGAAATTCTTTATTTCCTCATTTGTAGACGTAAGGAGAACAACTGTATCACAGACTCATGAGGTGCTAATAAGACCGTGGGAGTGAGAACTTCTAGGACAGAGCCTTCCGCAGTGTGGATGTTCAATCCTGCTTTCTTTTCGTGCCCTTAATAATACAAATCCTTTGTGTCTCTGTGATGCATAAAAGTGTGTATACACATATATATTTGTAGAATTTGATCTACATTCCTCCATACGAGATTGAGGAAACAAAAATTCTGTTTCTTATGGTACGGTTAGGTCCCCTAAGTGGTTAATAGCAGAGCCGGAGCTAGAGTTAAACAGGCTTCATGACCTCCGAGCCCAGGCCATCCGTGACTGGCGACCTCACTGCTGCTGGAGTCCTGTAGGTCTGATGACTAAAAATATCAAAGCACGTCTGCATTGAAGAGATGTAGATGTCGATTTCTGTAGCCTTCCTGGTGAAGATGTATTTCCCCTCTAACCTGAGGCTCCCCAAACTGCCAGCAGGGCCCACACATAAACTGTCCCCTCCGCAACGTCCCACTGTGGCGTTTTAGTTGCACAGCACCCCTGTCGGCGTGCCTGTTCACATATAAAGACGTGGAAATCCAGACTAGGGCTTGGGCTGCCGTTTTTCCCTTGTTTGCATGTTGAACAGCACTATGTGTCATGTTCCAAGATGGCAGAACTGACAGAATTGAAATCTCTATTCCCCCTTCCCCCAAAGCACCTATTTCCTGGATTTGTAACACTATCCCCGAGAACTGCTGCTCAGGCCCCCTTGTATCCCGTGGTAGCTACACAGGGAGCTCTGGCTGAGAAGTCAACACATACCCAGCGCTCGCTGTGCGTCACAGCTGTGCGGTGACCGAATCCGTAAACTCCTTGGGTTGTAGTGGTTGAAAGTGGATACGTGTAGTATGACAAGCAGGAATTTGGGTGGATTTCATCACAGAAGGCACTAGGAGGACCTTAAGTCATCTTGTGGCTGTGACAAAGTCGGGTTATGCCGCTCTCCCTTGCATTCCTATTTTTGAGGGGACGTGAGGCAGTGTCTGTCCTTAACTGTTTTAGTTGACCCAGTACTCCTTTCTCAGTTTCTCCTCTGTGTCCTCACCAGCTCACTTTGGCACTGTCCTTAATTTCTCCAGACTAGAAGTGAGTTCAAGGGCAGGAACAATTGTAAACAGTGGTCGATTCAGGATAATGAAAGGATGCATGGTGTGGAACGTGAAATAAGATGTTATTGCTAAGTATGCTAGTTCAAAAGATGGAGGGGCTGTGGTCTCCCTAAATATGAACATTACCAACTCAACAAATAGAAAGATTCAGGGCACTTTCACCCCTGGGGGAAGGGGTGGTGACAGTTCACTGCATAAGCTGCTTCGGAACGCCCTGCTCGCTGGGCTGAGCTGGCCTGGCCTGGTCAGGGAGGGTAAGGAGGTGATGATGCCAAGCTCTAACACGTCTTTCCCTCTGTCCCCCTACAGGTGTTAACAGAACTGAAATCTGACAACCAGCGGCTGAAAGATGAAAACGGTGCCCTCATCAGAGTCATCAGCAAACTATCCAAATAGACTAGGCTCCCAATTGAGGAGGGAAAGGGCAGCACTGCTGCGCCCACCCCTCTTTTCCAGCCATTGCCTTCCAACCAAAAGAAGTGAATGTTTTGGTGGAAGGACAACTTCCTTCTGGCCCTCCCCGGTCACCTCCCCTGCACTCTCGATGCCCTGTTCCTCCCACGCCCCCACCGCCTGAGTTTCTTGACAGTTTTAATTGAAGCATGATTGTGATCATCCGAGCCATCCGGAGGCGGCCTTGGGGAGTACACCAGCCTCAGCTGTGGACCCCAACTTCATGCTGCTCAGCAACTTGTCCACATTGGATTTGGTCCAAACATGTAAGGCCTCTACCCGAACCAGTACCCCGCAGCCTTTTACACTGACCCTGTGTCCTCTGATATAGGTGAGTCTTACGGTGGCCATTCCAGGATCCTGTCTGGGATGCCAAGAGAAACAGGATGTTGGCATAATCATCGGACGGCCTCTAGAGCTGTGTTTCCATTAGATTCCAAGGTGACAGTGACTGCATTGAAGGTCTCTGCTAGTCTGCACCTCTCAGGAACTGACTTTTCTCTAACTCCTTGCTGGCGTTACTGTTATTTTTCCTATCAACAACCCAGTAACATCCCTGATTAGTCTTAATTCCTGTTCTTCCCTCATGCCTGGCCCCCTTCCTCACGGCTCAGATGACCCTGGCTTCCTTTATTCCTTTCCTTTCTATCCTTCTATTTTCCTTCCTGTCTCCCCTCCACCACCTTGCCACATGGTGTAAAAGCTAGAACAGCGCATCTGACCTCACTTGTCTTTGGCCATTATGGAAAATCATTTCTCCTGGGGTGCTCTGGAGACCAGAAGAATTGCCTTGGCGGCACCATCGGCCCTCTTGCCGAAAAGCCAGACCATGGCATAAATGTCAGCCCACTGTTCTCATCTCCCACTTGTTTTCCCTACACAGTGATTTTCCTTATTAGAAAATCCGGGCTCTGAAACACCCCATTCTGTCTCACCTCATTTTGACCTTGTTTTCCTCTCTTCACTCTGGCACCTGCTCCTAATGAGAAAAGAAGTCCTTGCAAGGAGGCATGAGAGCTGAGAAGGGTGGATGGGTAGCAGGCGGACCAGGGAGTAGAAGCAGGTCAGAAAGACATATATGGTGTAAGTAGAGTATCTGGGGACACTTGCAACCTTGTGACAAAAAAGATAGAAGATAGATTGTGCTGTGGTAATGGTGGTGAACTTGATTATTTCCGGTGGTTAGATTTAGGGGAGAGACATTTGTTTTCTTAGAAGCCAACAGGAGAAATGACTTCTTAATAGAGGTTTAAAATGATGAGATACTTGTAACTCATTGACGGGAGTCCGGAATCTTAGAGCGGCAAAGCCTGGAGGCCTTTGGATGAGCTTTCCATTGTCCTGCCACAGGGAGCCCCACCTGCACCCCACTGCCCCAGCTCTGACCCACAGTCGGGCAGCTGTGCATCTATTCCGTGAAAGGTGGGCAACTCTAATAACCAGAAAGCTTTTCCTAAGATGAGTCAAGGTCTGCTCGTGGGTGCTCCCCACGGCCCAGTCGTGCCCTTTAATGTGACAGCCCCTTTGTAGTTGGTCATCTCCCCTTAACCTGATTTCCGACTGGCATTTTCCCGGTCCTTTAAGGCATTTCTCACATGGCATACTTTTCCTGCCTGTCACATCTCGTCTGTCCTCCTCTGGACAAAAACAACCTTTTAACATATCCTGCCCAAACCTGGACAGGTACTCCGTTAGCACAAAATTAAACCGTTAGTCCTTGATGGTGACCCATATTGATACCTAACATATTTGGTCTATATAGGCTTTTTCTCCCTTGGTCGGTTGATTTTGAGTGAGCAGGTCACTTAAGTCCTCATTTTAGAGCGGCCCATGGTGTTCAGTCCTCAGAGCGGTCCATTCTCCTAACATATACTACCTCTGTCCATTTTTAGTTTCTTTCCCGAAAATGACAGTGTAGTTCTCCGTGGCCCTCTGAAACATTACGTGAACTTTAAACCAGAGGTTATCACTCAAGATCCTAATTCCAGAAGAGGAAATAGGTCTCCTCTGGCAAAATTCCATTTTTAGAATATACAAAATTCTCTCTTCCATTTCCAGCCATTTTCCGAGAGAAGCTGCTACTGATTCGGATTTTGTATGAGCATGGGAGCACTGTCAGCTCAGCTCTCAGGGAATGGTAAATTAGGGTAAAATGTTTCGTCACTTCCACTATAAACATCTTCTTCATTCTAGGGAGAGGGGAAATCAGCACAAGGTGTTGACTAATTGATTCTCCTGGCACATCCTCGATATTGGGCAAGGCATGGGGGTGGTTGCTGCCTCTTTCTCAGGAAAAGAAAACTGAATTATTAGGAAAACATCTTGACCCTCTCCCATTAGACAGACCAGGTAAAGAGGTTACAGAGAGTTCCCTCATCTGTGTGTGCCTTTCAAAAGCATGGGACAGAATCTAAAAACTCTTAGATTGGTGTTATGCCCGGCTGCTTCACAGCCCTTTCACATTAAAGATGCCTTTTCTTGCCAGAAAGTTTCCCTTGTGATGAAAAATTTACAAGCTTTTCAATCTCAGGAATACTGGATTCTATGGCCCAGAAATCATGAAAGGGTAAACGATCCTAGGTAATTTCAGGTACTCTCTCTTACGCAATTAGCTTTATTAGACAGACAGACTCTCAATTCTGGTCCCTTCCCAGAGAATAAAATACCCTTTCTTCACAGTTGCATTGACTGAAAGCCCCAGAAGTGATGGCTAGAGACCTGATGACCAGCCGTGCGCTCCGGATGCTGATAGCAGCAGGCCTCCCTCCTCTTGTGCTGTCGGTCTCTTCAGTGGCCACAAACCTCCTGTCCCCAACCTACTGGTTTGGATACCCAGGAACACCCCAGATAGCTCAAGCTGTATGAATACTGCCGGTCTGGCCAACAATTTGGGGCTCAGCGATGCTGTGTCACTTTTAAAGTCTTTCCATGAAATATCAGAATGGGAATGAGAAGGTTCTTGGTACAACTTTATATCCTCTGTTCTCATTAATTTGATATTTTTCAAAACCAAGCCACACCTTTAGGAGTAATGATTTGGCCATTCCAGAGATTCTCTGGCTGAAGTTTCACTGCTTCGCCTGTTTGTCTTTCAAGGGCTGCTTACTCTTTTCCAGATAGCTCTTGGGCATGATGACCCCTCGCCCCAGTCCCAGTCTCTAGTGCAACAGGGTTATGCAGATCTTGGGGTGTTGCCTCTAAAGAATCTGAAAGAATAGACATGCCCTGGGCTTGTTTAGTGCGCTGAATTCTCTGTTGGGCAGTCCCACTTGATATTTCCTGGAACCTCCCTGGCTTTTTCTATCCAACTGCAGGATGTGTTCGCTTCTCTTCTGCGCCTTCCTGTCTCCCGCTCCACATTTGAGACCAAAATGCATTCATTGCTGTCTGAGGCCACTGGTGAAGGAGGCTTCGGATCTCTGGTTTGGATCATTTCACGTGCTTCTCCTGCCCAAAACAAAACATGCTTATTTAACAGTTCTGCTTAGAAACAAGAAGGCTGAAACCCCATCTATTAGCCTGTGTATCCCACGAAAAACGTGTGAACTACTGTTTTGCTATCAAGGGCTTTTAACTGAGCCAGAGATGAGAGAAGAAGAAACTCTCAAAGCCACGCATTTGGTTTGGTCTCTGGATTTCTGGCCCCAGTACAGCCTCCCCTCGCCAGACAGAGAGACTGCCTCCTCTCAGACAAAGGCCGGCCTTTCCGTCCTGACAACGCTGGCAGTCCTTCTACGGCGGTGGGCGCGAGCTGAGCAGGAGAAGCACGGAGATGAGAGGGCTGTTAAAAATACTGCCACTTATTCAGCTGCCAGGCCGCTCTGCCCCACAAAAGGGAAAGCCTGAAGGATTCAGCAACGGAGCCAGTAGGCAGGAGGAATTCCTGGTACACCCCACTGGGTGAGCCACTAGTTCCATTGGAGCTTCACAGTGAGGTGACACTACGTGGGCGCTGGCTGGGGTCCTTCCCTTCCAGCCATTCCCAGGGGCCACTGTTTGTGCTAGCAAACACCTAACTCTAGACGCAAGTTAGCAGCCCCAGATCTAGGCCCAATTATAACTGCAGGTCTTGGTCCCCACACTGATTTTTAAGGCAGGTTTCAACCCATCAAAGGATGTGAGTCCTCTCACCCAATAAGCAAGGCAGCTTTGAGGGCAGAAGAAGGCAACACGAAAGGATAAGCCCCTAGGAGTCAGAAGAGCTGGATTCTAGGGCCAGCTCTTATTAGCCATGTGACCTTGGGAAAGTCACCTTCCCTGTCTGCAGAATGCAGTGGGACTGGATCATCCTTAAGATCCCTTCTAGGCTTAAAATTCTGTGATTTATTTATTCCTAGGAAGATGAACGTTTCTTAAACTCAGAATTGTTGCTCTTTCTAATGGCAAAAAAATCTTGTTTTCTTCTGAATTCAAACTGTTTAACATTAGCCCATCAAGATTGACTTCTCATCTTTGTTAGAAAGGGAATTTAATATTGAGGGTAATTGAATGGTATTGCAGTTGCTTTCCCTCTTCATGGCCTGGTAAGAATATTAAAACCTGCAGAGGGGGAAATTGGAGCTCGTGGGGAAATGGAGAGAAAGCAGTTTGTTGCAGGCAGCCTTTGGACAAGTTGTCTTAATAGGAAATAGAGGTGCTGCTTCGTAGATTCCTTCCACCTTCTCAGATGTGGTCTATGCGGTCCTGAACATCCAAAGGGCAGACATGGCCTTTCTGCTTAGCACCAGCTTTCACATAGTCTTAAATTCTGCCCTACTGGCAGCAAGATCATTTTCCTCAATGAAAACCTCAACCTTTAGTTCTGTGGAACCCCTCTGGATTCTGGACTATCAGAAGTACAAGGGTCCAGTGCTGTTCAGGATGACCCTTCCTTTAAGCAGGTCTGCAGGGGAGACTACCAGTGTGGGAAGAGGTCACAGACCCTAAGTCCACACAGCCATGTTGCAGAGGACCGCGCCCAGCTCTGAAAAGCCGCCTGCAGGACTGGGTGTGAGTGAAGGACAGGGACCCTGAAGTGAAGGTTGCCCGTGAGCTGCGGTGGGAAGAAGGCAGAACGAAGAGCAGGGTGGAGGCTGCCAGAGCGGAGGAGGGGGTCACTGAGCCGCAGAACTGCATGCTGGGAAATGAGTGCTAGTCACTGGTACCCTGGTCCCTTGGCCTCCAGCAGAGCGGAGATGTTAATCAGCTTCCCTAATGGCTATCGACATTGCTTGGGAGCAGTAGACCCTATCAAGGACAGCTATTGATCGCTTGTGTTCTGATTAGATCGGAAGAGATCAACTTCATTGCAGCCCAGGAACTGTTAACTGTCACGGCTGCTAGGGAGGAGGTGGTCTCTGGGGGCTGATAAAAACCCACTCGAGAATCTTGACTAGCCTGCTAGCAACTGCAGGGGAAGAGAGATGCATTCCCTACCACTTTGAGCTGCGTGGTTGAGGGTCAAATTGAACCTAGGTGTGGCTTGCCGCCCAGGGTCCTGGAAGCCCCTCCTTGGGAAGAACCATGGGAAGTGGGTATGTTAAAGACAGACACCACTGGTGAGTGATGAATTGATGGATGAGCCGATCTTACCTAAAGAGGTGTAAAAATTTGGAGATGACTCGTGCTTCTACCTGCGTGCGTATGCATGCACATGTGCCAGTCCAGCGTATTCTTGAACCAATGTTATCCAAGTGTGTTATTGTGTTAATTCATATCTTTTGCTTTTCCCCTGCCCTTCCAATCCCCCAAAGGCCTTCTCTCTGAGCCATTCTCCAGTCCCATCTGCTTATCATTTCGGACTGTGAATCTGCCAGAGTGATACTTTGTTATTTCTCCTCCAGATTTCCCCCTCATGCTTCCAATAAACTTCTTGGGTGTCCCCTTAAAGTGACATGAGGCTGCTCTTATGTCCTTCAAAACAGAAACAAACATACCGTTCACCCTTCCTCCCCCATCACCCTCTATTCTTCATTCTTTGCTTTTCTCACTTGGAGCTAATGGTACTTAGGTTTTCCACACATCAGCCATGATTCCTGGTCCAGTTCCATTCACCAACAACGACCGCCGCCACCCCCCCCTCCTCTGGTTTCAAAGGTCCGTGGCTGTGCTAATAGCCTCTCAGAGATGAGGTTTGAACGGTGGGCCTGACTTGTCTGTAGCCTGGCCAGGGAGACCGTGGGCAGCCGTGTCTAGCTTACTCAGTCTTTGTCCTGAGAGATTTGATGTTTCCAGCTAGGGACAGGGGGTCTTCCCAGAGGAAACTCCAGCCCATTGCTTCCTTGCAGGAGAGGAGTCAGGAAGGGCACACTGACTGCAGGGAGCCTCTTAGAGCCTCTGATGTTCCCACAAAACCAGAATTGAGCATGGACTCTCACCTTAACATACCTGACCTTGTCGTTGCTCGCCCCCACACTGCTGAAGCCTGGGACAGATCCCAGCTTGTCTGGTGACGGAGGCCAGATAACGAGAGGCTGGAGGAAGGAGGACGTGGGGCTCAAGCACAGAACTCCAGGAGGCAGGCTGCAGGGGTGGGAGAGGGTTCTGGGAGGATACAGCAACCCAAAATAACTCCGCTTCTGGCTAGAGTCCCTTGAGCCTGTGAAAGACTGGGCCTGCCACCTCGCTGGCACCCAGGTAGGGCCGTCGTCTCCCGGAGGAGGGAAGGAACATGTTTCCGCCTTGCACCCCCCGCTCTGGAGAATATACAGCCTGTTCTCACTGGACTCATTCAGACACCGGCTTCAGCTTCATGGTTTCCCTCCCTCCATTCTTCCTCTGCCTTGACCGTGATTAGGTAGGGGTGAGGAGAGCTCAGAGGAAGCACCCTGGGGTCTTCATGCCTCTCCTATTTTAGGGGTTGAATTTTGTCTTTTTCTCCACTCAGTTCACTCTTCGCTCCCAACCTTACTTCCACCACAGTTAAAGCACCGGATGTAACTTTCTCCGCTGACTTGTACGGATTAACTTCGGCCGATGTACATACACCGGGGGTGGGAGAGGGGCATTTAGGGAGGGGGAGCCAGAGTCGCTTTGTGAATTGAATGTATTTTTATGCAATTTTGAGTGGCCTTTCAACCCTGAGATGAATGATTTTGTTTTACTGGTTGTTATTATATAGTATTATGAAGTATTCTGTGTTTGAAAGTTTGGGAATAATAATATTCACATCTATATGATGCCTGTAAACACAACCATATTTATAAATGAGTAAATAAAACCGTGTTTTAACTTTGTGACTGTGTCTCCACAGTTTAGGAAATGGGGTTTATAGAATGTCCCATCTGGAGCAGGCCATTCCAGTTTTACCAGTGGGGGCCTCACCCTCCGGCCTCTGTCCCAGGAACAGCCACGAGTGAATCACTGTCCCTGAGAGCAGGATCTCTGGAGTCAGACCAAGGAAAAGCCTAGATTGTAGGTTCAAAAGAACCATACGAAGAAATCAAGATTCCCAGTGTTGGGTGACTAGGAATGTGGTGATCTCTAAGGAAAGCAAGGCTCAGTGACAGAGGCGTGGAGCCGGTCTGGATGGACACGGACGTGCTCTCGCACACGGGCAGAAGGGGGCTGGCGAGGCGGCAGCGTTCTTGGGCTCCTGGCCGGCGCCCGGCATTCCCCCTTAGCCCTCTGCTATATACCTAATGGTCTTCACTGTGTGATCCAGGAGACCCGAATCCACTCAGTAGCTTCCGACTACAAAGGTAGCTAATGTGGGGGTTATTGGGGGTTAAATCCGAACTCCCAACAAAGAAGTCGTGTGCAGGGGGGAGGCTGCTCGGCCCCCGCCGGCAGGATTTGCAGGTGGGTGGCCAGGTCTGACCGTGCTTATCCAGGGTTCGGGTTTCTCCAAACAGCAAGCCCTGCCTCCGGCTCTGCTCAGCCCTGTGTTCTCTGCCAAGCGGAAATCCCTGGTCACTGACTTGGCGCAAGCACGGGGAGGAAAGATTCTTTTCCCTTGCCGTCACCCAGCTGCTTGTAGCCCAAGCAGCAACAGAACAAACACACATGACGTCATGGTTGAAGAGTTCAGACCCGTCCCAGGGCCCGAAACAGAGGCAAAGCAGCATGTGTGATGTGAGGGGCTTCTAAACTGCGAACGTCCTTTCTTTTTCTGTACCTCCCACTCGACCTGGGGAGGTGTGTGTTTGGAGTCCGAGTACCCCCTGGCGGCCACGTGGTCCAGCCCTCTGCAAAGGGAAGAGCCCACAGCGGAGAGGTCACGTTCTCAGCCAGGAGCCCCCCCCCCTACCCGGGGACAAATCCCCAGCCCCTGGGTTGAGCAGCCTCCGGCCTCACCAGGCCGCACCAGGCCGCCCAGCCTACCCTGCCCGGCAACTAAAGCCGCAAGCCCAGAGCTGCCGTGCCTTCGCCGCCGTCTGTGTCTGGACCTCACAGGCAAGCCCAAGCCTGGGCCCAGAGGCCCTGCTCCCACCCAGCCGCCGTTTAACACGGCTAGAATCTCAGCCTGGACTAAGCTCACGAAGGTCCGGACCGTCTTCGAGGCGAGGAGACAGGTCCCCGGGTGGGAGAGGGAACTGAGGAAGGAGCCTCACCCTTTCCAGTTCTTGGGGGTGTGAACCCGTGTAAAACCTCTGAACATAAGAGACTCCATCTTGGGACTGAAACCTCATCCTGTGTTTAATAACAGGAACTGAACTATTGAACTAGGCAGAGGCACAGGACTGAACACAGGCCTGCTGCATCCACAGTCTCGGTAACAACTGGACACTGCAAACGAGATTTTCCTAGTAACCAACGGTACTCGGAAAACCAATTGTAAAATGTAATTGTATCTTCCAATCATAATTTTGGGAAAACAACTTGTGTACATTTCCTAATACTTCCACAGTTGGCTGATAAAAACCTCTGGCTTTTGCTCTTCAAGGGACACAATTGGGTTGCTACCGAAGCGGGGTACCCTGAAGTGCAATTCTAAGACCCCACATAAATGCTTCTGTTTCAGTTCTCCGTCTTTTCTCTCAACAGGGGCAGTTGCTGCCCTTTCTTTTTCCTTAAAATTCTAAAGCTTCCTCCTTGGCCCCTAACAACATCTTTGCCTCAGAAATCAAAGACGTTTAAAGTTCTTTACAATGGGGCAATTGAGGACTTCGTAGAAATTCTCACTTTTCAAACCTCCGTTCCCCAGGCCCAGTTTCCATGTCTTAGCGCTCAGAAGGTGGCTGTTCCCCCCCAGCCTCCCAGACCATGTCCCCCAGCACCACTGCCCTGACCCCAGAAAGCTGTCATGAGGATATGTGTGCCCCCCACCACCCATCCAGACTGCATCCCCAAGGAGAGAACAGGCCTCAGGCCCCTTGTACTACTTCCCTGAAGGAAGGCGCTGGCCTTGAGGCCAGATTCTCAGAGCCCTCGCCCCACTCCCGCCCACCATGCAGACCCTCAGGAGGCAGCCCCTCCCTGCCCCCTCCCTGCCCCCTCCCCGCAGCCGGGCAACCACTAGAGACACCCCCCACCCCCAGGTTTCTTTCAGCTCATTTCTTTAATAAGGAGACGCAGCTCATTACAAAATAACAATTTGACAAGAGATCAGACAAGAACAACAGAGTCCACATAAGGGGGGTGTGGAGAGCATTGCCAAGCAGAGGAGGTGGGGAGCAAGGAGTGGGGGTCGGGGCTACACATGTGCCCCTGTGAAGACAAAGGCAGGGTTTCTGGTGGGGCCGATGCATTCCAGGGCTGACCTGAGGCAGGCTAGGGTCTGCCCCCCTGGTTTTGAAGTTCTCAGATCCCGGGGATTTCAGAAAGCAGCCAATCAAGTCCTTAGATGGGGGGAGTCAGGGCAGAACAGTCAAGCTTCCTTGAAGAGGGTCCTCCTCGAGGCCTGATGGCTGGATGGAGAGACCCCCGACCCCATGCACTCGGTTCTGCCACGTCACCAGGCCAGACGCCCTCAGCTCCTGCCTGCACCGCTGTCTGCTGTGGGTGCGGAGAGCAGGAGGGCCCCAGAGAGCGCTAGCGGGAGGCTAGACACATCTTCCCTCCGCCCCTCCGAGCTCCGGATCCCAGCCTACCCAGAGGGGGTCCCCAGCACGGAGGGCCCTGGGGCTTCTGCGCGCTCACAAGTCATGGTTTGTGAAGGGCAGAGCCCACCCCGCCGCCTTCGGCCTTGTCCTCCTCACGTTCTTGTCTCTCTTCTTCCTCATGCTTACCGGTCACCAGGCCTGAGGCCTCCTGGCATTATTCCCATGAGTTGTCTGCCCTCGTCGGTGCCCCTGGAGACAGGGGCTGCAGGCTGGGAGCTACGTGCCCGTCCTGGTACAGCGCAGTGACGTGGGCCCTGCAGCCCCCAGCTCCCCACCCCGCCCCGTTCTCACCACAGGGTGCTTCTGGGGAGCTGACGGGAGGGTCTGCAGGCCTCAGGCCACCCACTCTTGGGCGCTGTCAGCCAGCAGGAGGGAGCACGGCGGGAAGAGCCCCACCACTGCGTTCTCCAGTGGACCCCCAAGAGGCCCTCCTCCATCGCCACCCGTAGCCCCTGACCCCACAGTGTCACACAAGCGGGGCTGGTTCCGTCAAGCCCGGATGGTGATGGAAACCTGAGCCGCTGACTAGCTGCTCCTGAAAATCCTGGTTGCCTCCTCGGTGCCCTTTGAGAAGACACCCAAAACCACGGCGTCCCCACCACTGCCCCGTCCACACGCAGGATGGAGATGGAGTTGGACTGTCAAATCCAGGTGGAGGGAGCCAGCTCGGGCAGGGCCAGCCGGGACGCCTCCTGGGACTCGGCCAGAACCCCTGGACGCCATCCGTGCTCATGACACGCGGCTGAGAGAGCGGGAGGGGTGACAACAGGTGAGCCCTTCACAAGTGTTCTGTGGGGAGCCAGTCAGAGGGACACGGGGGGCTCCTGGGAGGAACCCAGGGCAGTCTC
Source organism: Ursus arctos (assembly GCF_023065955.2). NCBI lineage: Eukaryota > Metazoa > Chordata > Mammalia > Carnivora > Ursidae > Ursus > Ursus arctos. The sequence continues at coordinate 38,977,360 of NW_026622874.1, forward strand.
CGGCAGGAGGCCCCCTTTATGGCTTTTCAGTTAATTCATACAGTGGGAGGAAGGGGCACACCGCACACGTACACGGGACAGCAGACACCGGGCTGGACACAGCGCATGGGACACTGAGGGCCAGCTCTGCAGACAGACGGGCAGCAGGTGGAGCGGAGCAAACGGGCCTTTGGGCCTTCGGGGCGCCCCTGGCCCTCCCTCCTCCCCGATGGCGGGGCTGGTGCCAGAACCGGAAACCGATGCCCCAGCCCTTGGCTCCCACTGGGGGATTCCCGAAGGAGTAAGACAGGGCAGGGATTGGGGACAAAGACTTTACGTGACATAAAATCGAAGGGGCTGCCTCACCGAGGTGTGTAAAGTGGGGTCGAGGTCAGGGGTTAGGGGGACTCTCAGCATGGCCATGCGGCTATTTACAGAAAGTCAGAGACATGCATGTTGAGTAAACAAGACTCGGTTCATATGCTTATAGACCACTATCTTCTTTTATATATAACTAAATGCACGTGGAGGGGGGCATGAGGCTCAAATGGCTTCAGAAGGTTCTTGTTTTGTTGTCACTTAGAAAATAAAGTATATTCATGTGTCTTCAAGTCACAGTGTCCCCTTCTCAATATTGCAGCTCGAAAAGCAGGTTAAGTAAGATCCTTGGTGACCAGTCTCTGGCCCCTGGGACTGAGGAGGAGAGGGGAGAGTGGTCATAGAATAGGGGTGCCAGGTAAAACACAGGATGGCCAGTTAAATTTGAATCTCAGATAAACAATAAATCACTTTTTGTATCGTATGTCCCAAATGTTGCCTAAGACGTACTTAGACTTTAAAATTATTTATTGTTTATCCGACATGCAAATCGAACTGGGTATCTTGTATTTTTATTTGCCAAATCTGACAACCATGTGGTGGGGCTCTGGGCCACCAAGACCAGGCCTTGGGACTCATCCCTGTCTGCCACGCAAGGGCTCTGAGAAAGGGCCCCCAAACAGCCTCAGGTGGGAAGGGAGAGGGGAGGAGGAACAGAGTGTGGGGTGGGAGGGCAGGTCCTGGCTCAATCTCTTCCTACCTTTGCATGGACAAAGGACAGCCTCTCTGTATATGGTCGGGTGAGACCAAGAATTAGCATACATTAAAGGAACGTGGAATCTCTCACTCCCAGCCCCAGGGGAGGTTTCTCAAACTCTCCACTCGCCCACTACCACCCCACTGCACGGAGGCAGGTTAATCAGGGAGCTGGTTTTACCCACAGGAGGACTGCTGCAACCTCTCTCTTCTCTCTCACTGGAGCCCTGGGCCAGCAAAATCATCCCAAACTGATTCTGTAGAAACCCAGCTATGTATGGTTTCCTGGGAAGAAAAAAAGATCAGGATCTGAGACTATACTCTAATCCCTGCTGTCCCATCCTCCAGCGGAGGGATCCCTGCAAAGGCACTTCTCGGTCATGCCAAGCACGGGCTCACTCAGTGTCTGGGGCTGCCCGAGTGTTCCCCACCCTGCTTCCCCCAGGCCTCTGCTTCCACTTCCCAAGTCCAAAAATCTGCCCATGGCTCTGGCAGAGTTAGTTTCCCTTCTGGAATGATTATGCCAGGAGATAGGAGAGGACTGAGCTTTCTGGCCTCACCCCAGTTCTGGGTAGGACTGGGCTTGGGTCTTTATGGTCTCAGTCCCTTTGGAAAAAATCACTTCTATACTATTTTCCTGTCTGCAGTAGACTTTGGGAGTGAGAACACACAGCCACAGAGGCCTCCAGAACCCCTCACTAGCCAGACCCTAACTCTGTCCTACTTAGGGCCTACATCCCAGCATCCTAACCTCCCCAGAAATAAACCTGCACGGCAGTGCGGGTTCAGAATGATGCTCCGTGCTTCGGGTAACATCACCCCTCAGGTGTAGAAACCTACAAGCATAAGTTTGTTCACCTGCCTAGCTCGTGGACCTGAATAGATGCCTTCACTGGGATGGCTCGTCTGGGCCAAGTGCCCATCCGAGGACCAGCCAGGACTTAAGTGGGTGGGAGGGAGGAACTGTTGACCACTCAGGTCTCCCCCCGGCTCTACACCTGTGCCAACACTTAGTCTCTCAGCAACCTGCCCCCCCCCAAGGCTGCTCGCTCGAGATGGGCCCAGAGTGAAAACATCCAGCCCCTGTCTTCTGGCACATGGACACCCAAACCACCAGAAGTGCCCACCATTTCCTTTCCTCCCCATCAGGAGAGTGGCAAATCTTGGGCTCTGGAAGGGCTGAATGAGGCTCCTGGGCAGAGAAGAATCCCAGGTGGTAGAAAGTACATCAGGAAAGGGCAAAAGAGTGACAGTAAGGAAGATGAGATGGACAGGGAGGTCCTCTGAACAAGGATGGTGGGATATGGTGGGGAGAGAGACCCTGAGAAAGCACCAAAATCCCACAGCTCTGGGGATGGAAGAAGAGTCCAGTGACTTCTGATGTCTATACCAGGACATCCTACTCTGCAGTCAGCCAGATTCCGAAGGCACCCTATTGTCCTACAACTCTCTACCATGACCACAACTCTGGTCCCAAGGACCAAAGCTCACAGTCCTTGTCAGAGTCCTACCTTGTCATCATGAAGTACACCCACACTCACACAGGGTCCAGTAAAATACAATCTCCCCCGTACCAAGGGCCACTAGCAAGAAGGAGAAGGGTCTCTGAGAGATGAACAAGGCTGAGCCCCACTTCCCAGTCTGTGTCTGGAGGAGATGTTCCTTCATCCTCTACTCTAACCAAAAACACGTGGCACAGCAGAAACAAAAAACCCATCTTTCTTTTAACAAAATAAAAAGACAATCTGCACCTTCTTCATGCAGATCCTCAAAGCCTGATTTTCTCTAACACTGTCCATCTGTCTTAGGTATCTACAGGACACTGAGGTGGCCCAGATGGGGCACGACAGGAAGTGCTGCCATTTTTGCTGGGAGAGAGATCCCCAAGCTTCTGAGGAAGCTATGTGTATTCTGTGGAGGAAAAATGGCAAGGGCCTCAGGGCTTCATGGATGGAAGAGAGAGGCTGAAGGAAGGGAGGCAAGGATGGGAGGAAGGGGTGAAGGAAGTGGTGCTGGCCTCAGGCCATGTGAGGCCTAACTCTCTTGCCCAGGCTGAATGTTTGGAAGGAGGCTCAGTGCAAACTTGACTAACATATATATGGCTTTTTATCAGAGCTAGGGACACAAAGTGAAGAGGGAATGGAACACAACTGAGCGTGGGGTAGAAACCCCAGCAGGTGTCCTCCACCAACCATTTGGAATGGATATCTTGCTTCTCGGCATTCATAGAGAGAAGCCTCCCTAAGGAAGGGTAGGATGGGGCCTCCCCACATGTCTCCCTGGGCCACGCGAGCTACCCATAAGCTGTCTGGCATGGAAGGCAGAGGAGTGGAAGCTGGGGGGAATCTCAGCACTCCCACCTATCTCGTCTGGGAAATCTCTGCCATCTGTCCACCATCCTCCCCCTTCTTACCTGGACTTCAGGGGAACTAAGAATATTTAAACCTTCCTTTTAGAGTTCTCTGGCTCTGTACAGATAACAGTCTTCAGATAGCGTTGCTCCACTTAGATTAAAAGAGAAAACAGAAGCAAAAGCATGATGGGGAATCAATGCAAATGAACCGCATAGCTTATATTCTGGAAAGGGAGAAAGCATCTGTGTTTCCCACTGGAGGGGAGTGAAGAAGATCCAGGAGTTTCATTTGGTCTTTCTAGGTAATGGGTCTTGTTTCTTCATAGTTTGACGTTAACTGTCAACAACAGTGAGTTCCCAGGAGTGATGGTCCCTGTTAGAGCCTGACCAATGTAGTGAATAGTTCATGTCCAGGAATGTCCCAGAAACCACGCTTGTGGGGAAACCATGCCTGACAGGAGGAAGTCTATGATGGCATCGGGGGTTTGGTCCTAGTTCCGGACAAATCCAGTCTCAACATCTTGCCTCCCAAATAGCCACCCACAAGGAGTATGGGAGCTTCTGGCATCTGACCAGGATTCTGAGCCCTCTCCATGAGCTGACAGAAGATCTCCCACTTGGACGGTGGACGTCTCTTCACTTCAGGGTCCCTGAAGAACCTTCTTTTTCCACACGACTTCACTGTCCATGGCTCATTCCAGGATTGCAGAGAGATGCTCACACACACACACACACACGCACGTGCACAGACAGACAGACACACACACACACACACACACACACATCATAGGCCACTGTGTTGCCTTTCCTGTCAGGAAACAGGATGTGCTGCCATTTTGTTGGTCCAGAACACTCAAAAAACAGGAAGTGCTGCGACTTTCTGCCGGAAGAGGGCCTCACTCAGGGTGAGGCTTCAGTGAAGCTTTGAAGAAGGGAGAGGGAAACGTGACAGGGCATGCACCAAGGACAGCTCCTGGGACGATGAAAAGAGCCAGTCTTCTCTTTCACCTGTTAGGGGACTCTCCTCACACAGCCATTATTGGGAAGTTGGTCTTTAAAAAGAGATAAAGGAAGGAAAAACAAGGACACAACCACAAACAAATGAGAAAGAAAACCTCTAAGGTCGCATAACTGAGGTATTGATAGCTCTGGATCTTGTCAGTGTCTGTCACGGCGCGGGGTCCCGGCCGCTGCTGCCTACTTGTTCTTGCCCAGAAGTGCGTCCACCTCCTCCTCAGGCTTGAGCGAGTGCCACTGCGCGATGGGCCTCCGGGGGTTGGCCAGCATGTCGGACCAGTGCCGCAGCTCCGTGCCCGTGGCGTTGCTGCCCACAAAGATCTTGCCGATGGCTTCGTTCTTGCCCAGCTTGTCATAGTCCAGCACGGTGACCACCACCTGGACTTTCTGCGGGGAAACAAAGGAGGGAGGGCGTTGGCAGGTGAAAACAAGCGATCCTGTGACCAAACTTCTCCTCCTCCATCCTCTACTCCAAATGCTCGGCAAGGAGAGGCCTCCCAGGGCACCCGGCTTCCCTCTCTGGCTCCAGCGAAGACCGAACTTACACGGAGGCCAAGGCTGCACCTTCTGGAAACAGCCTTTGTTTCTACCAACAGGCACTTACGGAGCATGTGCCGTGCTCCGGCTGTTGCTGAGGGCCTGGGGGTGCGGGGCGCTGAGGAAAAGGGAAAAGGTGAACATCATCTCTAACGAAAGCAGCAGACATGTACTCATAAACTTACAACCTGAAGTGATAAAGTTGAAGCTAGAGACGGAAGCAAAAGGTACTATGGGAACTCAGATGAGGTGACAGTCCTCCTCTGGTCAGTCAGGAAAGGCTTCACAGAGGAGGTGACACAGAAACTGGGAGGTGAGGGCTGAGGGCTTCTCTAGGTAGAGAGAGGAGGATCCCAGGAAGGAAGAGAACCCTGGCATTGAGTTGGGAGATTCACCAGAGGGGGACTGGGACTGGCTGGGGGGCCGTGGCGGGGTCTGGGGGGTGGGTCGTGAAGGCCTGAACCAAGGCGGGGCGGTGGGAATGGAAGTAGGGGCCAGACTGGAGAGGTGTTGAGGGAAGAGAATCAAGAGGACTTGGTGGTCAGTCAGACTGGCCGAGGGGACAATCTGCACCTTTCGCTGGCCTGCCCCCCACCCCAATTCAGGCTCATCCTTTTAGGACCCAACTTGCTCTGGAAGCCTCAGCTGTGTTGTTCACCGTGCTCTGTGAAGCCGTCATCTCCCTGTGTTTCAGTGGCCCGTTACTGCTGCCCTCCCGACTGTGAGGTCCTTGACAGCAAGGACCGTGTCTTCTACACATGGGTTTCTCCAGCACCTCGCAAATTCCTGGCACTTAGGCAACACTCAGCAAAGTATGTTGGATAAATGAGAAAGGAGAGAAAAGGGCAGGGGGTCTGAGATGATGCCCAGGTCTCTCACTTGAAAACAGAAGGCAGACGAAGCAGACAAAGCGGGTTTGGCTGGGAGGGGTGCGGGGAAGATCATTACACTGGTGTTAGGCATATCGAATTTGAAACACCTGGGCCAGCACACTTCGTATCAATCTTAAGTTTTCTACAAGGAGGACTCCTCTTGGGGTCCATTATCACTGAGCTGCCCCTTGTCCCCTTGAAGAATTCTCCAGAGATGATGGCGTCAGCTCTGACGATTCCCTTGGCACCCCTGCCTCCCAGCCCTAGGGTGGGCGGGGGAGGGGGTTGGGGGGGAGGAAGAGAAGAGGGGGCAGTTTACTCCAAAGAGGGAGAGATCAAGACTCCAAGACGATCCAGCACTATGCAATGTTCAACTCGTGCCATTTTCAGAGCCCACTCGTGGCCCTTCGTGGTGAAAAACAGGTGTCACCTCCAACACTTACAGAGATTGCTGGTAGGAGGAAGGAAGGAGAGAGTAGAGAAGGAAAGGATGGAGGGAAAGAGGAGAGAGGAAGAGGGGCGGAGGGGTAGCTGGGGGCAGGCCTACGCAGCAGCAGAAGTGGGGGAAGAATGACCAAGGTGGGAAGTGGCTGGACCAGGAAGAGCAGGGAGACGAGGAGGCTGCCCCCACCTCCTCGGCAGCTCCAACCTCACCGGCCCACCGCACACTCGTGGGCCCCCCGGTCCTAAAGGAATGACTCGTAGAACTGTTTCGAATAGCTCGTGTTCATCTCAGAAAAGCGGAACGCTCTAGAAGGGGCCCCGGGCAGGAGGCCCCAGGATGGCACCGTGAGAGCCGGAGCCCTCCCCCCACCGAGCGAGGTGGCTGGGGGCCTTTGTGTGAGTTCCCTGCAGCCCCACGAGGGCACGCGTGCCGCCCCAGCCGCTTGTGCCCCCGTCCCCGAACGCCCGAGCACCTGAATCTGCTCGAAGGGGATCTCAAAGCTGAAGGACTCGTTGAAGTAGGGGTTCAGGGTCTTCTTCTTCACCGTCGTCTTCTTCTTCTTGAGCCTCTTGCCATTCTGCATCAGGTGGATCTTCACGTAGGGATCTGCACAGGGAGAGCCCCAGCCCGGAGCGGCTGCCTCAGCCCCCACGCTCCCAGCAAACGCGCTCACCTCCCAGAGCGCCCACCGACCAAGGCCAGGCACCCAGCAGGGCCTGAGGCACGGGCTGCCGAGTCCAAAAGAAATGGAGTCAGCGTCTAGTTCAGGGGCAGCAAGCGGGCTGCACCTCGAGGACCACTGCGGGCCTGGAGCATTGCATGCGGGACTAAGGAAGGCCTCTTCCAGAAGGAGTAAGGGGGTCCCTTGGTGCTATCTGTCCTAGGCAGGGGACAGAGCAGTGCTAAAGGCCATCCCTGATTCAGCACAATCCTTCAGACCTTGCAGATGAGAAACTGAGGCCCACAGAAGGGAAATGACGTGCCCCCGGCCACACGGCGGTCAGTGGCAGAGCTGGGGTTAGCCGATGGACCTGCCCGGTGGAGCCCGCCCACAGGCCTGACTCCCAGGAAGGTGCGGCAGGGGCAGCGTGCTCCCTGTCCCAGCAGACCCAGTGCTGTGCGCCAGCCCCACTCTGAGCGCTCCCCACCCCAGTCCCCTCCAGCAGCGCCTCTCCTGGAGGAGGGTCCCAGATGGTTGGTGACACGACAGAGAAGCAAGCTCTGGGCTGCACCCCATCCCCTTCCTACACTTCCCTGGGAGAAGCCACTAACTCAACTGAGAGATGAAGCTTCTCTGATCTTTCCTCCATGGCCCACACTGTCTGGCAGCTCAGAGTGGCGGCAGGGCACCCTTGGGCAAAGGAGGGAAAGCCGGGCGTCTCCTGCTCCACGGTCCTGCCCTCAGGACCCACGGCTGCTCAGAGATACCCTCTGTGTCCCAGGGCAGGAAAGTGCTCCTCTAACGGGTGTGTGAACGGAGGGCTCTGGGCAGTGACTGGAGGGCTCTGGGCAGTGACTGGCTCGCTGGTGCCACCCAATGGCAGCCAGAAGCCCTGCATGTACCTGAAAGGCCACCTACGTCCATCTTCTTCAGGTTCTTGGCCTCCAGGATGCAGACAGTGAGCTTCCCGGCCGTGGGCACGTAGCGCAGGGAGGTGCAGATGTCACCCAGCTTCTCTGGCTGTCCAGGGGGAAGAGCAGGATCAGGGTCATTTCAGCCATCCCACCGCTTCTAGCACAGTTCACTCTTCCTTGCCGAGACGAGCAAGACAGTGGTGCCTCCCCAGCTCTCTGGGTCCCCAATCCCCACATCTGTGACGTTTGAGAAGGTCTCAGGGCCTCCTGCTGCAGTTCAACAGAGCCCCTGAGAGTGGCGCTGCAGGAGCCATGGCCTCAGGAGGGCACGGAGCAAAGCACAGGCTGCGAGCAGGAGTGTGCGGGTGATAACTGGCTGCATCTAGACAGATGCAGGGTATGGCCAGGCTCCTACCCCAGGCCTGGGGGAGGTGGGAAGGAGTGGGCGTGGTCCACTGGAAAGGGTTCATTTCCAAGGACACTGGGAAACTAAGCGTCTCAGAAGCCTTCCTCCCTGATTCCTCCCGCCCCCAAGGTAGCTCCCGGTCAACCATTCCACTTGCAGAGTGACCCGTGGTCTTCAAAGCACTTTGCGTCCCTTTTCTTAGGTTACTGTCACCACAACACCTTCACATAAACAAGTCGAGGGTTCTTTGTGACCAGTGAGAGTTCCACAAAGTCCACAACACTTTAGCACTGGGGTCAGAATGAGAACCCAGGGCTGCTGGTTCCTAAGAGCTCTGCCAACATCATGCCAGAGTCGAGCTTCTCAGAGACCAGGCCACTCGGGCCGATTCCGACCACCTCACCCATATCCCAGCTTAGGTGTGCTGGCCCTGCTTTCACACCGCGTGAGAGCCCCAAGGCAAGGAATGGTGTCTTAAGTGTCTCTTCTCCCCTCCTCCATCACCACCTGGGACTGTGCGGGGCCACAGCAGGGGCTTGACCAAGACAAAGGACCGATGCTTGGAAGGAGCAGTGGCTAAAATGGAGTATTTGGCACACAGTAGGTGCTCAATAAGTGTTTGGTAAGTGATTGAACGCTGTAGCAGTTGCTGGGAGGACAAGCCCCCATGCTGAGAAGCCTTTAAAATAAATGTGGGCTTTCCCTGTGGGTAAACTGAGGCACGAAGTCATGAATCACTGGTCCTAAGTGACAGCAGAACATTAGGAGTAAAATAATGATGGTGTTCTCCTTTACTTGAGTACCTACTAGATGCCAAATGCCTACTGGGTGCCAGGTGCATTACAGAGGTAGGTAATCTCACCTGCAAAAACAGACTACAGGAGAGAACCCAGGTCTAAACAGATTAAGCGACCTGCCCAGGGCCACACACAGCTGGGGGTGTGGAGCTGGGACCCTAACCCGGCTCACCTAACTCTAAAGCCCACCCTCTCCCTGTCATGCCACTAGGTGGTAACCCAGGTGGGCAGCCACATTCATCTTCCACCCGGTCTCCCCTCTCACCTCCTCCTTCTCCCCGCCCTGCAGGTCTCTCCACTCCTCGATGGGCTGGCCAAGGTCCACGGTGTTCATAGGCACCTTTACCTCTCCAATGATGTCGTGTTTGGAGAAGCGGTCAAAGTCGTAGATGGCCATCACCAGGGTTTTGCCTCCTAGCTCCTGGTATGGCACCTACAGGGCACAAGCAGGGTCAGAGAGGGGTCAAACAACCCACGCACCTCCAGGGGCTGCTGTGGGCAGGACCCTGGGTCTGAGCTCTGTTCCCGCTAACCCACAGGACTCCCCTGAGTCTGCAGACACAGAGAGACAACCTCGGGCTCTGCGAAGAGCTGAGTGTGTGAGGGGAGGGGGATGTCCCAGTCCTACAGGAGCCTGAGTAGTGACCTCACACACATGCCCACAGTCCAACCTGCCATTGTTCTAGCCTGAGCTCATTCCGGAGTCTTAGCCTGGACTAAGGACCAGGGAAAGGCCTGCAAAACTCAAGTGGAATTGGGATCGGGGAGGGAACTGGCATTATCCTTCCCGCCCACATCACCTTGAAGGTGAAAGTTTCATTGAAAGCAGGGTTCAGTGTCTTCCGATGGACTTTGGTCTCGTATTTCTTCTTCTTGTCTGGAAGAAGGAAGACTTTGACATAAGGGTCTGAGGTGCCTCCCATGTCCAGGGCAGGCAATTCAGCAGCCTGCAGAACGCCGACGGTAAGCTGAGGAGAGAATGAGGGGGGCCCTGAGTCTCAGGACTGCTCCAACACCAGACCCGGCTCCAGACCCAGCATGCACCAACCCCTCCCAGCTGGGGGCGGGAGGAGGTGGGAACAGGCTGGTGCTAGAGACGAAGACCGGTCTTCATCTCCCCGTCAGGAATTTGGCATGGCATCAGTGGAAATGGAAGCTAAGAGGGCAACTGATTTGCCCAAGGCTGGCGGGCAAGCTTACAGCAGGGCCCATCTGAACCAGGGAACCTTCTCTAGAGCAGGCTGGTGGCCAAGGCAGAGTCAATGTCTCAGGGTACTTGCCTGTGGTTTCCAGCCCACCCCACTCCATGGAAAGGAGCAATGCCTATGGGCTGAGGTGGAGTGTGGAGCCGTTTCTATCCCCCTCCCACCCAAATCCCAGCCCTCTGCCCCGTCCTCCGTTCACCCCCCAGCCCAGCCCTCATACCTGGTTGGCCTGAAAATCATAATCCAGGGAAAACTGCAGTTTGCCCAAATTCTCTGGCTCTTTCTCTTCCTCTCCTTCACCTTCTCCCTCAGTCAGGCCGGTCTCTGCATCGTCATCATCCTGTGGGGGCTGGGCAAGAGGAGGATCGGCTTAAGAGGAGAGAACGGAGCCTGGCCGGTGCAGGGCCATCGGAAAGCCAGCCCCTCTGTGCAGACCCTCACTTGAAGCTGAGTGTGGGGGCGAGGAATAGGAATGTGGCACTGTCCTGGGGACTTGCTCTGCACAGCCACTCAGAGCCCCCAGGCAGCCCCCCCCCCACCCGGAGCCCCAGCCTGTGTCCTGAAGACGTGGCTCTGGTTTGGGTGAGGCTCTCTCCCTGCAAGACAGTCCTATGCGGCCAGGCACCGTGCCAACGCTCTAGAGTGTCTTGAGGTACCGGAGAGGCGCTTCCCTTGTTAGCCCCTCCCCAGTACTGCCCCAGCTCAGGCCCCACCCACCCTGGGCAAGACTTACCAGGAGCACGGTTCGGGCATTCAGGAGTACGGAGAGTCCACAGAGGTGAGAAGATAAGGAAAAAAATGACGTAAGAAGAAATCCTACATCTCAGACCAGCGCCTGAAGTCCCAGGAACCTGGTGAGACCAGGCTGGGCTACACCCAGATCATTCCTGGAGTCTTTCCTCCTACCCCGACTTCATACTGCAGGCTTCTTTGGAGCACACACACACACACACACACACACATTCACACACATACAGGCATGTATAGACATGCACACACAAGCACTCGAAGGCTTTAATCTCTGGCTGACTTCTTCTTGAGATCAGGCCCTGCCTTCCATCCTCCGTATTGATTTCCTGAGCAAGAGATTTCTCCTAGTCACTCCCGAAACAAATGAACGAATGTGGGTAAAAGTGAAGCACACAGGGGCCTTTGTAAACTTAAAAGAAGAAACTAGGGTTTACCAAAGTACCTTTCCAGGCCAATCAACCCCCAAAAACAGGGGTAAATAAACCAAATTATTATGTGATCAGAGAGATGGATTCCAATTGGCCCTGTCTGGGTGCCTTGGGACCATTCTTTTACCTCATTCGATCCCCTACCCATCCCAAGTAGATGCCTCCAGTGAGATTTTTGTCCTAAAGGCAGGAAAACACAAGGTCACTCCAGTGGTGGTTTCCTGGTGGGTTGGTGTTTCTCTTTCCAGTGTTTTGTCCCATAGCCTTTTTGGGGGTCAATATATTGTTCTCTTCCTCTGTCTTTTCAAGGATGAGTCCGTGCTAACACGTGAATAAGTCCCCCCTTCCCACCAGCTGATGGGTAGACAACATTTCACTGGAGATGTAGCCAATAGGCAAGGGAGGACGTGTGGAGTTCTAAGAAGGGGAACTGCTTTAGCTGTGGAGCCCAGAAGACCCTGCTTCACCTTTCAGCTGGGCTGGGCTCCTCTCCGTTCCTCCCACCCCTGGATCGTCCTACCTGACCGCCTTTCATGTCCTTCATGTTCATGGCGTTCTTCATGCCTTTGCCTTTCTCCTTCTTGTTCTTCTTCTTCTTACAGCAGCATTTCTTGCAGATGCAGAAGCAGCAGGTGAGGAGCAGGAGGCCAGCGACCACAGCAATGGCGATCAGTGCCCAGGGTGGTACTGCCCACACAGAGAGGACCCCGAAGTCAGCAGTGCTCTGCCTCAGGTCCCCTGGCCCCACAGCATTGGCTAAAATGGTGGAGACTATGAACTCCCACGCCCACACTCCACCTTTTTAAACTACACACTCATGAGTGATTGACGTATAAGTTGCGCATCTTCTTGCATGTCTTTTCATTAATGTCTTGCTCTCTCCTTAGTCTACAGCCCTTGTGGATATAGCCCCCGAACTGAGAGATAGCAGCCAGGTGTATACAAGATAGAACATAAGTTAGGCTCTGTTGAGTTTTCACTCGTTTGATCTATGGCTTATATTGGAAAGAATGAGATGTCCTTCTCTGACCCAGGTATAGGAAGAGCCCCTTCAACCCATTCCCTACACCCGGTCTTGACAGGGACGACCCAGAGCCAGCAGACCAAGCTCCTTAAGGACCTAGAAGGCTCAGCTTTGCAGAACTCTTGAACGTTTGGGTATGGGACCTGGGCTGCTCTCCGTGGTCCTGAAGCACCATCTCCCACTGGTGGGTGCTGCTCCCCTTAATCTCTGGTGACGCCTCTACAACCTTGGCCAAGAATTCAGAAAGCAATGGGAGGATGACAGGAGGTATTTTCTGTCTTCCAAACTAAAGTCGTTTCAAAATATGACTAGAGGGGCGCCTGGGTGACACAGCGGTTAAGCATCTGCCTTCAGCTCAGGGCGTGATCCCGGAGTTATGGGATCGAGCCCCACATCAGGCTCCTCCGCTGGGAGCCTGCTTCTTTCTCTCCCATTCCCCCTGCTTGTGTTCCCTCTCTTGCTGGCTGTCTCTATCTCTGTTGACTAAATAAATAAAATCTTTAAAAAACAAAAACAAAAACGAAACAAAATATGACTAGAAAACTTCAATAATGACTTCGGTTTCATGATTTTTCATCTTCCTTTGGTATCAACATTTGACAATTTTCTAAGTTGTAAGAACTTTTCCCCCCCTGGGAAACTGGAGCACATAAACCCCTTTCTTCCCTTTATTAGTGTCGGACCACACTCTCCCCCATTCCTGAAGGGACTCCCCAAATAACCCATCCTGGAATCCAAACATGCGGCCAAACACTTCCCAGTGGTGCTCCCCACTCTTCCCCACCCTGCCCTGCCCACAAGGCCTTTCACTAACCCTAGCCTCACCCCGCCCTCTCAGCCACCTGGGACACTCACAGGGGATCTTCTGGAACTCATTGAAGAATTTATCCTTCGCTTTGGTCAACATGTCTTCCTTACTCTCCCCAGCACTCCCGCTCTCGGTAGAGTTGTCTAAGAGTCCCGTTGATATTGTGGCGGTGGTGGTGGCAGGAGCCGCAATGGGCTCCTGGTTCCTCTTGAAGATGTTCCTCATGGTGGCAGAGGGGATCGCTGCAGATGAGAGGAGATGGGAGCAGATGAACATCCCGGAGGTCTGAGTGCAGAAAGCTCTACCCAAAGGACCAGGAAAATTCTTTCAAAAGCTATAGACTATTAATAATAATTCCTTTATAATTCAAAGACACTTCCCATAATATTAACAACTGTGGTGAAACAACAACAGTAATAGTCATCATCAAGTTAGGACATATATGAGTCAGGCACTATGCAAAGTACATTCCATGCATGACCTCATTTAATCTAAACAATAGCCTAATGTGTGATTATTATTCCCTTTTAACAGATGCGGAAATGGAAGTTCAGAGAGGTCAGGCAGTTTTTCCAAGGTCACTTAGCTGGCAAGTTCTGAAACTGATGTGTGAACCAGTCAGTCTGACTCCAAAACCTGTAAACCTGGGGCGCCTGGGTGGCACAGCGGTTAAGCGTCTGCCTTCGGCTCAGGGCGTGATCCCGGCGTTACGAGATCGAGCCCCACGTCAGGCTCCTCCACTGTGAGCCTGCTTCTTCCTCTCACACTCCCCCTGCTTGTGTTCCCTCTCTCACTGGCTGTCTCTATCTCTGTCAAATAAATAAATAAAAAATCTTAAAAAAAAAAAAAACCTGTAAACCTAATCGCTTTCTTCTATCTCATTTAAATCCAACCACAGAACTCTAGGAAAGAGGCAAGCTTCTGCTATTGAAGACTCCTTCTTGAGCCTGTCTCCTCCTTAACTTCTTCCGCGACCTCGTTATCTGTTGTCTTGTTATCGTTCCTGCTGTTATCATTCCTGCCCTCAATCTACATCAACATCTCTAGAAAAGGGAGGGCAAGAGATTGAAAGAGAAGCTGCCCATAATTTTACCATCGAGACATAACTCAGGTTCACTTTTTGGAGGATTTTGTAACGGTTTTTCAGAGTGTGTTTTACATGTTGAGACCATACTGCATGTAATTCGGCATCCTGCTTTTTTTAACAAAAGATTTTATCATAAGCCCTTTCTCTCTCTTTTTTAAAAAGATGTATTTATTTATTTTGGAGAGAAAGAGACGGAGCGCGTGCACACACAAGCAGGGGAAGGAGCAGAGAGAGGGAAGCCGACTCCCTGCTAAATGCAGAGCCTGACGTGGGGCTCGATCCCAGGACCCTGAGATCGTGACCTGAGCGGAAATCAAGAGTCAGATGCTCAACCAACTGAGCCACCCACACACCCCCAACCTTTTCTCTTATCATTAAAATTTTCCTTTATGATTAAATAGCTAAATAATACCCCACTACATGGAAGTACCATATTTGTTTAACCATTGCACTATTAGGTGTTTAGATGGTTTCCAAGTTTTTGCTGGTAAAAATATTACTGCGGTGGCATTCATTTAAGGCAGGAGTGCCCTGCTCTGTTAAAAGTGGGGCTTTGGGAAGATAGCTCCACAGGCATTGGAGGAAGGGAAGCTGGGGCTGTGGTCCAGCAGAGGGCTGGTTCCACAGACCAGCCAGAGATGATATGGATCCAGACCAGAGGAGGAACAGAGGGGATGGAGTGAGAGGACAAATGTGAGAACCATTCATTCATTCACTTAACAAATTTACTGAGCTCATACTATGCTCCCTTTGTGGAACTTACCATAAAGTGAATTAAAAAACTGCACATAAGAGAATATAAAATTGTAATTCTAAGAAATGCCACAAAGGAGAGATACTTGGCGGTATGTGTTTATAATGGGCTACATTTGACCTAATCTGGGAGAGAAAAAAATGCTTTCCTGAGGAACTGATTGAGACCTGAGGATAATGGGAAATATCCAAGTGAGGAGGCGAGAAGGAGCAGCCTGAGCAGCAAGAAGAGCATGTGCAAAGGCCCGGAGGCAGTAAGCGGTGTGCTGAGCACAGAACCTGAAGGAAGACCGGACTGGAGGGAGCCTGGGTCAAGATGGGGCTGGCAGAGCGGGCCAGGCCGGCCCAGGCACAGAACCTCAGAGGCCACAGCAAAGACTTTTGTCTTTACCTGAAGAGTAATGGGAAGCTGTCAGAGGTTTTAAGGATGCAGGTAATATGAACAAATTTACATTTTGGAAAATTGCACTTTGGCGGCAGTGAGTCAAAGCCTAGAATGCACCCTGACTCCAGAGGGAAGGGGAAAGAGTTTAAAACAGCCAATAATGGATGTCTTGTCAGGCCCAAGTTCCCATGAAAGATTCTCCAGTGTTCCTGGGGAATCACCAGAGGAGAATGACAAACAGCTGTTTGGAGGAACGTAGGGCTATTAATAATAAAGCCGCAGCACAGAGCAGTGGCTCTTCCAGGGCCCGGAGCCTGGAAGGCACTTTTAAATCCACTTCCGACCAAAAACATGAGGACAAAGCTGCCCAGCTGAGCAAGGGAACAACGAAGATGCTGGAGAAGACAGCTCTTGATAAAAGGCAGGCCCGGGGTCAGGCACCCGGAGACGGATGGGGTAGAGTCAGGCCCCCTACTCAGCTACACATCTACAAAGTGCTGGGAGTCATCCTGAGCTCCTCTCCTGCCATCACCCCACAAGGCATCCGCAAATTCCTCAGCTCCATTCAGTGATTTCCAAATTCGGCCACTTTGCGCCCCTCTGCCTGGAGTCCCGCATAGCCTCCTATGTGGAAGCTTCCCACTCTCCTCCACTCAGTCTAATCTCCACGATGCAACCAGATTCATTTATTTAAATCCTCCAATGGCCTTTCATCACACTCAGATAAAATCTCGGCTTGGCCGGGCCTCTGGCCCCTGGCTAACGCCCCAGTGCGTTTCCTAAGTCTTCGGCTCTCAGCCCCTCAGTTCCTGCCATAGTGGCCCTCCTGCTGCCGGTCACAGGCTCGCCAACCCAACTCACAGCCTTCGCACTTACTTTCCCCTAGCCTAGCCTGTTCTTCCTCCAGAAATCTCCTTGACCTTCCTGAGGCACCATCCACCCCTCCCATCTTCATTTCCCACCATTGTCCGTCATGCCAATAAATTTTTCCCTAATTCCCTACAACCCCTCCCCTTCTCTGCCTTTTTGTGACCCCGCCTGGCTAAACACCACTCCTGGAGAAATTCCTCCCTCCCCCATTAGGGACTGAGTGTTTGTGTCCCCCCCAAACTCAGATGTTGAGATCTAATGCTCAGCGTCCTGCCGTTAGGCTGGGTGGCCTGGCAGGTGCTTAGGTGATCAGGTGGGGTCCTCACAAACAGGGTTAGTGCGGAGAGCAGAGGCCGGAGCTAGCTGGCTCCTTCCGCCAGGGGAGAAGCCAGACATCGGAGGTCTGTAGCCTGCAAGAGAGCTCTCCCCAGGACCCAACTGTGCTGGCACCCCAATCTCAGACGTCCCAGCTTTCAGAGCTGTGACAAAGACATTTCTGTGGTTGATAAGCTTCCTGGTTTATGATATTTCGTTACGGCAATCCGAGCTAAGACACCCACTATCAGCGTTGTCCTCTCCACTGCCCCCCAGACCACTGAGCACTGCAGGCGAGCATTCTGCAGGACAGCAGCCAGGCGCCCCGGAGATTCTCAACACCAGCCTGCCCTTCCACCCTGCGTGGAAACTTTCATATACATTCCCACTCACCGTGCCTCCCTTCACAACGGACACTGCAAACCTTCTATTTCCACGGCCCTGGGGCTTGCCCATGGCCCCAACACCTCACCTGTTATTATTAAAAGCCATTGAAAAGAAATCTCTGATAATGTCCCACGAGAGGCCAAACCACCGACCTTCGACTGAACTTCATGCATATTGACCACCCTCTCCTCCTGACCTTCTGTTTCAGCTGAGGACTTTCCTCCTATTTAAGGCCAGGCCCTCCATCTCAGAGGCGACCCCTCTGGACCCTCTCAGGACACCTTCTTGATCCGTGTTCTTCCTTTTGCCCAACCTTTCCTGGTCAACCAGTTTGTTCAGATCTAGCTGATTCACTGCTTGCTGGGGACTGGTCGCCAGGTCTCCCAATGCCTGCACCATCCTACTTTCCTCAAGACCACACGACCTCTTCTCTGGTAGAGGATACACTTGTAGGAAAAGCTATTTGTATGCTCAGGAGTTACCTTAGAACAGTGAACGTCTCATTGGAGCCATCACCACATTCGTAAGAGTTGGCAGTTACTGAGTGATACAAAACGAATAAAATATGCAAATAACATAAACAAACAAACAAACAAACAAAACAAAAATGGAAACAGGGAAAGGCTGGGCATAAGAAAATCCCCTCTATGGGGCGACTGGGTGGCTCAGTCCATTAAGCGTCCGACTCTTGATTTCTGCTCAGGTCATGATCTCCGGGTCGTGAGACGGAGCCCCATGTTAGGCCCTGCTAGAGATTCTCTCCCTCTGTCTCACCCCCTGCTCACCTGCTCTCTCTCTAATCATAAATGAATAAATCTTTAAAAGAAGAAGAAGAAGAAGAAGAAGAAGAAGAAGAAGAAGAAGAAGAAGAAGAAGAAAAGAAAAAGAAAGATTCCCTCTACTGGATTTTTCCCATTTTAAAATACCACCAACCAAGCAACGAAGACCCTCCCTGCCCCTCCTCCTTCAGCTGCCTCAGTCTCCCGCTCCCCCCAGGGCCACGCCCCAACGCACGGGGTGTCCGTCGCCTCGCCCCTCCCCCTTCCGCCCCCGGCGGCTTCT
The DNA here is from genome assembly GCF_023065955.2 of Ursus arctos. NCBI lineage: Eukaryota > Metazoa > Chordata > Mammalia > Carnivora > Ursidae > Ursus > Ursus arctos. The sequence goes on from NW_026622874.1 coordinate 38,995,489, forward strand.
GTCCCATCACCCCATTGATGTGGCCCTCTGCGTAGTCACAGGTGACCGCAAGGTCGCTGAGCCCAGCAAAACCTTTCATTTGGTCGTACTTGACCTCCCTCACGTTCAACCCCACCACTCCCTGATTTTCATCATAATTCAGACTCCATCAGTTGCCTCAAGGTTTGTCCTCAAGCCTCTCTTCCCAGGCCACAGGCCAAGAGTCCCCCCCAGGTGACCTCCAGCATACCCCAGCCTCAGCCACATCCCCATTCTGAAGTAAGAACCCAACTTACTTCTGAGCGCCAAGGCCCAGAGGTCCAGCGGGACCCTTGCCACAGCCCCTCCATTCCTTGTATTTCCTCTCGCTCACCTCCAGTCAGTTCTGCAAGTGCCACTAAAGCAATCTTCATAAAACAGGAATCTGAACATGTCACTAGGGTTCAAAGCCATCCCAGGGACACAAGCCACAATCCTGACTGTGGCTAACGAGGCCGTCCTGTTCTGTATCCAGCATCATTTCCTCTTCCCCTCCCCTGAGTCTCTAACGCCAACCACACATGCCTTCTGTTATTTCTTCTAATACACATGCGCCACCCCCAACACACACCACAGGGCCTTTGCACATGCCATGCCCCTGTTCCCCAACTTCATGGAGCTAATGCCTACACATTTGTCTCAGCCCAGCTCAAATGGCACCTCCTCAAGGAAGCCTTCCCGACCACACTCACGGCTCCTGCCACCACCCCCACTCCCACCTGGTCAAGGCCTGAAATGTGTCTATGGCTCCGTCCTTACTCTCATAGCACTTACGCGGCCTATGACTATTTAACCAGAGACCACATTTGTTTTGCTCACCCCTGTAGCTCTGGTGCAGGGTTTGGTAAACTAGGGCCCGCAGGCCACATGCGGCCCACTGCCTAATCTTTGTAAATAAAGTTTTATTGGAACACGGCCACACTCATCCATTCACACAATCCCTCTGGCTGTTCTGCACAACAGAGCTGAATGGTTGTGGCAGAAAGCCTACAACCTTTACTGTCTGTCTGGTCCTTTAAGAGGAACTTGGCCGACCCTGCCCTAGCAGATACCCTACCGTCTGACATATGACAGGCATTCAGTAAACATTTGGTGCGTGACTGGAACAATGAATGAGCAGGACACAGACTCTTAGATCACTGGGCACGTTATGTCATCTCACAGATGACACTGGAGCCCGTCCTTCCCCGGACGCCCAGACCATCAGTGCCTGGCTCTGCCGGCAGGGCTCTTTCCACAGGCATGCTAAGACTCAATCCGACTGCTCCCTCAGTCACCAGGCTAGGTCCGGGGGCATGCAGCCGAGGCCAGGGGAGCGTGTGCAAGCACGCATGTGTGTGTGTGCGTGTGCGTGCGTGCGTGTGCATGTGTGTGTGTGTGCATGTGACGAGACAGGTAAGTGGGGGTGTGCACAGTTCTGAGGGCCGCCCACCCTTCCTCTCCCTTGGCAGCCAGCCCCGTGCTATGGAGTCAGGCACATTCCCTCATGAGCTGTCTGACCCTGGCTCGTGTCTTTGACCTCCCCGAGCCTGAGACTGCTTCACTGTCAAACAGACCCTGCATTCCTAGCGCCTTTAGTTGAGGCTCGGATTAAATGGGATGGTGCGTGCCCTTCCCACGGCCCGAGCCTGCCCAGAGCACTGAGAAGTGCTTCTCCTCTTTCCAAGGCTTTTGGAAAGCTTCGGCTCTTCGGCTGCGTTTTCATTTCCCCGCAAGAGTCACTCCCTCCAAACTGACTCAATGACCCTTGTCCCCTCGCTCTGTGGTCTTCCAGAGTCCAGGAAGTTAAAAAATGTAAAAAGAGAGAAAGCAGCCCTCTCTCCACCACCCCATGACTCCAGAGGCTCCAGGCCCCTCGGTCCCTCTGCCCCGCCCCAAGGCCCTCCAAGGCCCACCTCACGGGGGGGGGGGGGGGGGCGCTTTTCTTTTCCTTCTTTCTTCCCCACCCCTATGCGGGGCTCCATCCCAAAACCCGGGGATCATGACCCGAGCTGAACGCTGATGCTCGACTGACTGAGCCACCCAGGCGCCCCTCAGGGGAACTTTCTGTCACGAGGAGGAAGATGGGAGGCTCCTCACCAGTCTCCCTACTTGCCCTCTTGTCCTCCTCTAGTCTGTTCTCAGCCCAGCAGGCAGACGGATCCTGTTACTAAAACAAAACCCTTACAGCGGCTCATTTCCCTCCAAGTACCCGGTCCTCCCGCCAGCCTTCAAGGCCTTGCACACCCAGCCTGTGCCCTCACTCCTCCCGCTGGGCTCTCCTCCTTCCCTCCCTCTGCCTCACTGGCCTCCTTCCAGATCCTCACCCATGCCAAGAATACTCTTAACTCAGAGCCTGGAAGCCTGCTCTTCCCTCAGCCTGAAACACTGTTCCCTGCAGATTTCCACATGGAAATTTCAGCTTAGTGAGGTCATCTGCGACGACCGTTTTTGAGAGTGCAAACCCCACCAACCACTGGCACCTCCTCCCCCCATTAGTTTTTCTCTACAACACTTATCACCAACCGACATAGTCTGTGTTTTATCATTTTATGTGTCTCCACTCACTAGACTTTAAGATTCATGAATACAGGGATTTCTGACTAGCACGTAGTAGGCCCTCATAACCATCCGTTCAGGAAGGGATGAGTCTTTCATGTCTGCGATGCCTCTTAGAACTCACCCAGTTGTGAATGTCTGTGACATCACCAACCATTTCTAGAGCACGGATGCAGTTCTAAAAACAACAAAGTTTTATGTTCCCTCTTGGGGAAGCCTGGGGTCAGTTTTTTCTTCCGTAGTTATTCCACCAGAAGCTAAGGAAACAAGATGTTTCCGTTCCTATGGAAAACAGAGGCCCAGAGAGGTGAAGTGACTTGTCCAAGGCCACACAGCCCATGCTGCTGGCAGCGCTGGGAGCAGAATCTTCTGGAACCACATCCAGTGCTCCTTCCCCTCCAGCACAGCCGCCTCCTTCACTTCCAGGGCTCTTCCTCACTCTAGGATGCAGGCTTCCTGCATCTGAGCAGAGGCGGAGACAAGCGCAGCAAAGGAGGAAAAGTCAAATCCTTGGGGATTTATAGCTGCCTTGGCCTCCCTCGTGGCTCCGGCTGCAGTCCTGCGGAAGGCAGCCAGCTGGAAGGGTTGAGGATGATAAATGATTGGAGGCTCCAGGGGCTCCCAGGACAGAGTGAACTCCTCTGTCTGGTCAGAATTGCCAGAGCAGGAAAGCATGAAATGGCACCATCAGCCAGGAATGGCTGCAAGGTGCTGCGACACCAACACGGGGACACTTGGGACACTCGGGAGACAGGCTGGGGGCTGGGGGGAGGCCCCTGCTCTGGGCCTGCAGGGTCAGGGGTCAAGGTCTGACAGCGGGGGGGAAGGGGGACCTGGGAGACCCAGCTAGGAGCAGATAGACGGGGGAAGGGATGAGGAAGGCTCTCATTCCTGGGGAGACGCTGGGAAGCTTGTGCGGACCCCCCCCCCCCACAGCACCCCGCCCTCAAAGCCTGGCTCGGCGGGTTGCAAGTGCGACCCGGGAACCCTCGAGTAGCCGCACGCGTCCTGGCTCACCCTGACGCGGGTGGTCAGCGGTCACACTGTGGGATCTGAGGTTCTGCGAATTCAGAGACTTGCAGGGGAAGTTAAAGTTCAAGACCAGTGGTTGGAAATCAAATAAGCCTTGAAGGCTCTGCGCACCGGGACAGTGCCCTCCGCCTGGCTTCCATCAAAGGCTGCAGGAGGAACCCACAGGCACGAAGAACTTAATAACCAGTTACGTCTCCGGTCTTGTTCTCTATGAATCCTCCTGGGAGCGCACGGTCATGTCTGAGATAAGGCAAATTCTGCTCAGCTAAGTGCCTGCCCCACAGTCAGCATCATGACTGGAGCCTAAGTCTGCCTGAGGCCAGGTCTCCTGCTCTCCCACTCCCTGTTCCCTCCTCCCTGGGATGGGGTTGGGGGGCAGACGCAGCAGAAGCTCAGGAAGGGGGAGTCTCCAACAGGGGGAGCAGAAGCCCAAGGAGCAGGGGTGGAGCTGAAGCTAGGTAGCTCGGTAGAGTGGAGAATCCCTGCAGGTATTCCCTTCTGCCCCCAGGCCACTGGCTGCCATCCACCTGTCTGTCTGTCTGTCCAGGATGGCCACTTGGCTCCTGTGACAGTCTCAGTCCTCAGCACTCTGGCTTCTGCTTCTCAGGGGAAGTTGGTCCCACCTCTGGGCTGCAGCCACCACTCAACGAGCCCTCCCCACCTGCACCTACCCCTTCCCCAGCTTTCCCTCCTCCCCCACCTCTGCACTGCGGTGGAGAAAAGTAAAGATATGGCCATTTCAGTCAAGCTCCGCTGCACACTGGAGTGAGAGGGCTGAGAGCGGGGAGTAGCTGCACCGGGAGCTGGTTTGGGGCGGTGGGCAGAGCCAGGTGAGGTGGTGCATGTGGTCTAAGAGTCTTTGCACACTCAGAACCACGCTGGTATCTCTGAGCACTAGCTCGCTGCCTCTGGCCCCCTCTGGCAGGAAGAGCAGCCACGTTTGGCCTGGTGGTAGGTGGTGGGGGGGCAGTGTCAGGGACCCAGTGACAACCTGGTTGACTCATTCTTTGTCTTATCTATTTTTCTATCTGTCACATAAGACCAAACCCGAGGAAGTGGCCCGGAGCAGGGGAAGACGCAGGACAGCAGGTGGGTGTTAAGAAGGTCATATGAACAGAGAACCTTGGGGTACAGCAAAGCAGGGAGGGCCGCCCCTTTCCCCAGAGAGCCCTCCCAGCAAGCAGAACAACAGGCCTCCGGAAGCTCTCTCCTCTTGACTCCAAACACCGAGAGGCGCTCCGAGCTCAGCTGTGATCCTGTTATCTAAGACGAGGTGACCATAACCTGTCAGGCAGGATGGAAGGGAGGCAGAGGGGAGGCAGAGGGGAGGCGGGAGGCGTTGGGAGCTGGCCTCACACCCACTCACACTCACAGAAGCTCTCAGACACTCTGCTTTGCTCGGCTCGTGGCCGATGTGGGAGCATCGTGGAGGTTACCCTGCCCCAGGGCTTCGCTCTTTGGGTGCAGGTATGGGACAATCTCAAGAGAATGTCGATCAAACAATGAATGTGCACAAGAGTACACACAGTTTCGGTGGGGGGAGGGGGCGTGTGCGGTATGTGCTTACACATTCAGGGACTGGCTCTGGAAAGATGCAGAGGGAGTTGGTGACCTGCGCTGTCACTGCTTCAGGGGAGGGGAGCCGGGAAGGAGTCATTGGCAGACAGATCACTGTGCACCCTGCTGTGGTGTTTGGATTTTGAAGCACGAAAATATATCTGCCTATCCCCTCCCCCACACCGGGGGGGGGCAGCTGCACAACCAGGAGCCCGGTCCCCAGCCTTGTAAAAGAGGGAACAAATGAGGGGCTTTGTGGTGCTCACCCAGGAAGCACCCAGCTTGGGAGTCACCATCAAGGCCTCCCCTGCCTCTCCCAGAGGCCACCCTGCTCCCTCACCCCGCGTCTCCCCTGCCCTAGGATGTGTCAGCAGCTCTGAAGGCCCACATGCTTCTCAACTGGCTCATGGGCCCCCCCAGGTGTCCTCCCTGATGAGGCTCTGACCCCACATCAAAGATGAGTAAGTTTGATCCCCACCCCCACCCAAAGCACATGGGCGTGCACGTGCACACACACACACACTCACCCCCCGCTGCCACCTCAACCTCTTCAGTAGGATCTGGGGACCCCGCCCTTCTGTGGATTATCACACTCAGGCCTGGCCTCAATGCAGATAATGGGGCGCTAACTGGATACAAGGTATTTAATCTCCCCTCAGGTTGTACTTGCAGAAGCCAAGGTAAGGAGATGGAGATAAGTAACCAGCAAGGCGCCGCCCACCGAAGCCAGCGGGCTGAACACATCAATACTCCACGATAAGTTGCTTTCTTTACTTTTTGAACCAACGCTCCAGTCCTACATTTGGTCCTGGGAAGCTGAGGATCAAGTTTCAATGAATGACTTTCCTAGCTCATTTTGAAAATAAATTAGCCATCTCTGTGAGTTCCTTGTGCAGTGAGGCCTGGGGCAGGCCACACGCACCTCGACTTTGCAGCACGGTTGCCACTGCTGGTCTGTAGAAGCAGACCCTGCTCCTGACCCACTGCAGGGTGCCAGAGAGTTAGGAAGTCCTTCCTGCAGTCTAACTTCGATCCTTCCTGCTGCAACCACACTCACACTCCTTTCTCTTCTTTTGCATGGAGGCTGAGATCAGCAAATCCCAGGCCACCCGAGGAGAGGCCCCAGGCGGGCAGAGGCCATAACAGGTGACAGGAGGAGATGAGCGGCGGGACTGAGTCCCTCCCGAGCCTCTGCTGGCACCTCAGTGAGTTAACCATCCCTGCCCTGCTGGTGGGTGGTGACCGGAGGGGAAGGCTCGCGCGAGGGCCCTGGCGCCCCGCAGGCCTGCACCCCTGCCGCAGCGCCGCCGTCCCTGAACCTAGACTCAGGGTGCGGCTATTCTTCATCACAGACGAGTGAAGCCCCGGACTGTGGGAGCCCAGGGAACCCGGCAGACAGCGCTGTCCAAACCCCTTGTCCGAAAAATGAAGAAACCTGCCCCCAAGGGCCGTGAGTTCTCACATCACACAGCTTGGCTGAGCCACGGAAGCAGTCACGTCCGCCCTCGACTCCTGCTCTTTGTCGCCCCCTGCTCCACCCCCAGCAGCCTCCAGGTTCCAGTCCATCCTTAGTCAACGAGAGCAGGATGCAGGGGGTGCAGGGGGGGCAGAGAGGGCAGGGAGGCTCCATCAGGCCAGGCCCTGGGAGGCCACGTCCCTCTGCGACCCCAGCCAGGACCAGAGCTGGGACCAGGACAAAGGAGCCCCAGGCAGTGGGGAGAGGGGCTGGGGTCCAGACTTGCGCTGAGCCCAGACCGCAGCGCTGCACACTCCCGCAGAGGGAGAAGCTGCTGAGTCACCTCCACCGGAGGCCCGCCAGCTAGCCGACAGGGCCTCTGGTGCTGCCAGGCCGAGGGGTCCCTCTCGCCCTGGACCTGCTGCATTCCCTCCCCCTTCTTCCAAGACTCAGAATCCTGGGTCTCTGTCCAGAGCCCCGCTGCACCTGACAATGCCTCCCAGACCCACAGGCAGTTCTCCAGGGGTGGAGGAAAGGCCTTCCATGGGTTGGGTGTCAGGATACTTGGGAACGGGGTTGGAAGGCTGGGGGACCCTGACTGAGTGGGGATACATGGCAGCTTGGGGACCTGCGACCCCCAGGCTCCCTGGGGCAGTGGGGGTGTGGAGGCCTGACCCCCCGAGTGTCACAGCGCCTCTGTGTGTGCTGTGAGTGGAGGGCTTGAGCGGTGGGACCGGGGGGGGGGGGGTGCTGTGCCTTTGTCACGTTCACGCAGGAGTGCTGCTTCTGGCAGCCCATGGGGAAGCATCGGTCGTGCAAGAGGAACCCGGTGGCTTCTTAGCGATTGCCTGACACGAATCCACGAGCTCCCTGCTCTGCCACATGTGAAAGGCTCCGGACTTCCCAACGAGGCCCCTGTTACCCCGCACGCCAAATGCACATCTTCATTTTGAACTAAAAACCATTAAAAATTGATGCATCCTCTTCCTGACTAAACGTTACAAGCTTTGAACACACGGGCTCTGCTGAGCACCGCCCCGCCAAGGGACCGGGGGTTAGAGGCTGGGCCGAAAGCAAGAGTCTTTGAACGTGAGCGTGTGAGTGTGGAGGCGTGGGCTGGTGCGCGGGATGTATTTATGGGCGTGGCGGAGGGTGCAAGCGCGTGAATGTGAGTGTGTGGTGTGCGGGGGTGGTTGGGGAGAGGAGGAGAGGGGAGCCACAGCAGGGTGACGGGGGGGGGCCCCAGGAGGCTCTGAGGGAGGAAGGGAGAGGCACCAGGAGCCTCCTCCCCGGAGGCCTGGCTCATGCAGACCCGGTGGGCTGCCAGCACCAGCCCGGCCCCATCTCGGCCTCGGCACGGATGAGGGCTCCCCCCACCCCGCGCAGGCTCACGGACTCCAAGGCCCCAGTCAACGCTCACAGCCCAGAAAGGAGAAGGTGGGCAACTGGTGGAAGGCTCCATTAGCCGAGTGACGGAGCAGAACTGTGGCTCGGCGGCCTGTGCTCGCGGCCGCTGTGAGACGAGCCTCAGGCCCAGCCAAGCCAAGCGACAGCAGCCGCCAGAGGACCGGGACAGGGAAGTGCGGGGGGTACCGGCAAGGCTCTGTGTGTGACCCCACGTATGGCTGTGCTAACATGCATGCACGGCACCGTGAACACGTGTGTAAACAAGTGAGTAAATGCATGGGTCATGCAGCCACATGTGGGAACGTGAGAAGCCCCAGGAAGAGAGAACCGGGGGTCCCAGACCACATCCCTTGTCGGGGACTTGGGGGTGACAGGCGACGACCTTGTGCTTGGATGGCGAGCGGGACGGACCCCAGCGTGGGGCACCTTGCAGACCAGAGCCCCAGTGGTGGGGAAGATGGCATGCCCCCCACCCCACAGCAGTGCCCTGTCACCTCTTGCCAGTCCCTCAGGCGAGGGGATCCTCTGCTTTCACAGGTGGCCTGAGGTGTGGGACCCGAAGGAGGCATCAGGGGACCTGGTGTCTCTCCCCCTCCTTCCGCCTCTCGGAAAGTGCCTCTGAACGTCCCTGCGTTGGCCCCCTGACCTTCCGAGATGCTTGGAGCCCTTAATGTCTGAGCACAAGCGGCACGAGCGGTGCCAGCGCAGTGAGGAGAACGTGGACGTTGGAACAGGGCTGGGTTCAGACAGGGCACCTAGCAGCTGGGCACCCCTGGGAGCAGGGCTCACGCCCCGGGCATCATTCCTCAGCTACACAGACAGGGCGAGCAAGGTGTCGGTCCCAGCAGGGCCCAGTGAGAACAAAATCAGCCACAGCGCCCCCCACAGAGTGGTCCCTGAACGCACACGCCTTTCCTCTCCTCGGTGCTCCTCGGCGGGCTGGCTGCGTCCGTGCTGACCGTGGGCCCCGGGCCAGGCCTCGTGTCCCCAGGAGGAGGCCACAGCACTGACCAAGAGCCAGGGATTCTGCTCTCCAGTCCCCCTCAGGCCAGGAGATGAGGGGCACTTCAGGGAGCCCGAGGCTGGGGAGTCTCCTCCCAGCCCCGCCTGGTCCTCGGGGAGACTGCGCCACTCCTGTCAGAGTCACTTGCAGGAGGCCCAGCTCCCGACGACAGTAAGGGCTGCCAGGTGGGAGGTGTCTTGTCGGCCTCTGCATTTCCTGCTGGGCCGGGCTGCGGGCCCTGCGCCCAGGAGCAGCCTGGCTGCTGGGCTTGGCAAGCAGGGAACGGAGAAGGGGGGGGGCTGTCACTGGGCACTGCACCCTCCCCTCTGGCAGCCACATCCAGCAAGCCCCTGTTTTGGAGGGGAGGAGAGAGACTCGGAGGCTTGGGGCACGCTGTCAAGGCCAGACCCCCACAGCCTAGGGCCTGAGAGGTCATGGGCCTGGGGGAGGCAGGCCTGCCGCCTTGGACGGCTCAAGAAGAGGGAGACAGACAGGCAGCCTTGGGCTTCTCCCTCAGGAAAGGGAGTCCCATGCAGCTGAGACCTCGGGAGAGTCGCAGGCTGAGGAAGGAAGGGCGTGAAGATTACTTCCCTCCTTAATGAGGGACCGGGCAGAGGTTGTCCGCCTTATCCAACCTGGAAGGTAACATCAGGGCTAAGTGCCGGGAGTACGAGACGAGAAGACTCAGCCCCCTCCTCAAGCAGCTCAGGGGAAGACGACACACTCAGAACTTCTCAGAGGCGGAGCAGGTGGGATTCTCCCCAGTGACGAGACGTCTGAGGCTCAGAGATCAGCTTACCCAAGGCCCCACTGCGAACTGGAACCGTGATTTCCTGGCACCCAGCCCAGGGCTCTTTCCCTCCTACCAAGCAGCCCCAGCTTGCGGGACTAAGTGTGGGCGAAAGATATCACGAAGGCCCACAGGGTGGGGCACGTGCCGGGGCAAGGAAGGAAACCTCCCCTTCCTAGTGGTTCTACTGAATCCCACGCTGAATTTCATTTCGTGCTCAGCCATGTCAGGCAGTACTAGTTGGTACGAGGATTCCCATTTAACAGATGAGGAGACGGAGGCCAAGCAGGGTACACTCACATCGCGTCCAATTTCCCTGCCCCATAGGACACAAAGAGCTGCCCTCAGGTGGCAGAGTATTTCATCGGGGGCCAAGCTGGGGGCAGTCCGAAGTCGGGGGAGCCCAGTGTGCCCTCAGCACCCGGCGGGGGGCTCACCTGAGGAGTACGCAGTCTGCTCCCCCTGTTTCCTCCCAGATGCTGGACAGGCCCTTGGGAAAAGATGTGCCCTTCACTTTTCAGATGAAGATACCCATTACCGCCAGCACCTCTGACAGCTCGTGGTCTCCCAAAACTAAAGTGGGTCACGCAAGTCCCAGGGGCACAATTCTATTCCCTGAAGAAGCCAACTTTCTCCTGCCTGACCTGGGAGTCAGAACAGACATGGGGAATAGGGACCCCGAGGGGCAAACCACATCCTCAAAATGCCAACAGGCTGGAGGAGGGAAGAGATGCAGGAAAATCCCAAGTTGGAAAGTTCAGCTTGGATTCTATGTGGATCCAAACCTAGGAGGCAGGACCACTGAGGAAATGGAGCCAGGTCAAGCCCTGGGGGTGGGGGGGGCAGCCACGTGGCGCACATTAGCGCCTGGCCTCTGGGTCAGACGGACCTGGCTTCAAATCTCAGCCCTGCGAACCTGGGCAGATAGCTTACTTAGCCTCCGCGGGTCATGCTTCTCCATCTGTAAAATGAGAACGAGAATAACACCTGCCTTGTAGGGCTGTGAGGCTCAGGGACAGTGACTGTAAAGCAAGACATTGTGCCCATATCCTGTTCCTGAGGGCCTGGAACCTGCAAGGAGCACGCAGGGGTGAGGGGAGGCTGGGCAGGGCGGGCCTCTCCTAAGCGCCGTTCTGTGGCCCAGGTTAAGCTCAGTCAGCGTCCTTCTCTACTTCCGGGAGCCTGCAGCTCTCTGTGCTGGTGGCCAGGCCTCTCTTAGTATAAACCCTCCTCCCCCCGCCTGGACCCTCTGCTCCAGCCCAGACCCAGCTCTGGGCTGAGTCCTGTCTCTGGGCTACGGCACTGTCCCGTGTCCGACTAGCCCCCTCACCTCCAGCCTGTGCCCCACACACACTCACACCATCCATCGCCCAGCATCGGCCGGCCTCTCCAGCTGGGCCTGCTGGGGCTCCATTTTGTTGGCTCAACCTCTCAGATTCTTAGGGGAGGGGTCTGACCCGGTGCCCCCCACAGAAGCTAGCAGAGTCTGGCTCTTCTTCCTCCGGCCACTGCTCCCATTCTGCAGTGACAGAGCTTGGAGGCAATGAGAAGAGGTGGTGCCGGTGCCCCGAGGACATCCCAGCAGCACCCAAGCCAGGCCAGGGGGCCACCAAGCAGCAGTGACGTCCGGCAGGTGGCTGGTGGGCTAGTGAGCCACTCGGGAATGGGTGCTATTGGGAGAACCAGTGTCTGGGAGTCATTAGCACAGGTGGCTGTGGGGGGGGGTTGTTGGGACAACAGTCACCCTGGGGAGAAGGAAATCAGAGATGGGTTCCGGGGCACATCAACATTTGGAGGATTCGCAGGAAGAGGGGAAATGCCAGGCAGAGTGAAGAACAGCCAAGGGCGGAAGGACAGCCAGGAAGAGGAGAAAACAGATCTGCGGTGACAGAGGTAAGAGAGCGGTGGGCGGGGACACGGGCAGCCTTTGGGATGCTCGCGCAGGGGAAAATACCAGTAAGTCGTGCACCAGTAAGTCGTGCACGTTGTTGAATCTAAGTTACACTTCAATCAGAGAGAACAAAGAACGCGCAGAGGAGAACGCTCTCCCAGCTGATCCGTGGTCAGTGCTCCAGCCCCGCACTTACGCGCTCCGTTTGGTCTGCGAGAGCTGGACTGGAGGGTCGCCAGGCCCCAAGTGGCCCACCTGCTTCCCCCCATGAAGCGCAGGTTCTCCTACTGAGAGACCATGGAGCAAAGGCATAAAGAAACAGGGAGCACCCCTCGGGGGAGGCTTTCTGGAGAGGAGCCCCAAGCCAGGCACACAGGGGTGGGCTTGGAAGGGACTGGATAGTTCGAGGCGAGAGATCTGGCAGGTGGCAGGGATGGGTGTCTGACAACTGCAAGATGAGATGGGACCACTCACCACCCTGGCCCTGGAAGGTGCCGGAATGACAACCGACAGGGAGGTGGGGGGTTGCAGGAGGACACCGGCCCTGACTCGAGAGACCCCACCTTCTGGGACATACTCCCCCGAGCCTGACCTGGGGCAGGAGACCCTCCTTGAGCCAGGACAGCAGAGGTCTCCAGCCTTCTCTCCCGGGAGCTGAAGCATTGCTCTACACCCACCATTGCTGAGCACATTGAGAACGGGCCCTGCCGTAGTCAGGAGTAAAATCCACACAGGTTTCCAGCCTCTCTGCCATAGGCTGGAGGAGACCCGAAAAGGAAGTGGGCGGGGGATCGTCCCCTTCATGAAACGGGTGACACTGAGCCTTGCAGAGCGCGGGCCTAGAGGAAGCACATTTGCCCACGTGCGCAGCGTTCTGCCACCTCAGAGCCCTACTGATCACATCAGTTCGGAAGGGCCACATGCAACACAGGTTACAGCACAAGAAACCCAGCCAGAGGGAGGAAGTGACTGGCCCAAGGTCACAAGGTTTTTGGGGCAGAGCCTGGCTCCCAAGTCAGGGCTCTTCCCAGCCAGCGAAATCTTCAGGCTTGGAGAGTTCGCCAAAACAGGCACATGTGAGTTATCAGGGGCTTCAGTCTCCCTGTGGAATGGCCCCGGGGTTAAAACTTTAACTGGAATTCCTGGTGTGGCTCCCATCAGACCCCGGGGCCCTGCGGCTGGTAAGCGGGAGGCAGCATTTCACCTTTTCCATATACAGCGCCGGTCTGTTTCAGTAGTTCTAATATTCTCTCGCATATCCAGGGTCCTCACACCCTTGAAGCAGGAAAGGCTTCAGGCATCTAACTTCAGTTTTTTCTACCCGCCATGTCGGCTCTCCTTGGTGGCCCCCTTGCCCAAGCAAGGTCACCTCAGAGGTGAGGACCACAGCCCATCTCCGTGGCTCAGGGGCCTGTCTGCCACTACCCCCGACACTGCGCTGGGGGTTCCTCAGCTTCCCCGCTCCAAGTCCAGCGGTGTGAGGGCTGGGGCAGAAGATGAACTCTTCTTCTGCTGGGAGCGCCCCCCTCCTTCAGGCTCAAAATGTGGGAGGAGTTTCGCATAGTCAGCACTTTCCAAAACCCTGGTGGGATGGTGGTTTCGTGAGGTAATGAGTACCCCGTCATTGAGGGTATTCAAGCTGAGATTAGACACTACTGGAAGGGATGCCATGAATAGGGAGGGGACACAGCCTTGGTCTAGATGAACTTCAAGGTTCCCTCTCCAACCCTGTGAATCTCCAAAACTCTGACACCTCATCCCAACCCTTGCTGGCAGCTGGCCTCATTTGCCCAGGCCCCACCAGCTCCCAGGCTCTTTGTCCTCAAGAGAGGCCAGCACCTGATTACGTGGGGAGCTCAACGGGTCACTTCATAACATCACTACTCTTGCAGGGATGGCTTGGGGGTATGGAAATTAAATACAAAATGGAGACCAGACTTGAGAATTCCCTGAGCGGACAGGATCATTTAAGCCATGTCAGCAAAACTACATCTAGCTTATCTGATGAACATAAGCAAGATTTAACTTAGATTAGTTCTTGTAATGCCTCTGATAATCATAAAAAACAAGTTATCTTCCTAAAAAATGGTGTAAGGTAATCACCTTTATTTTATTTTTTTAAGATTTTACTTATTTATTTGACAGAGAGAGAGACATCCAGCGAGAGAGGGAACACAAGCAGGGGGAGTGGGAGAGGAAGAAGCAGGCTCCCAGTGGAGGAGCCCGATACGGGGCTCGATCCCAGGGATCAGGCCCTGAGCCGAAGGCAGACGCTCAACGACTGAGCCACCCAGGCGCCCCTAAGGTAATCACCTTGAACCAATCCCCTTTCAAGTGGAAACCTCCACTGTAATAAAGCCTCTTGGTAAAGGGTAAGCAACTTCCTTTCTCACTTGATAAGCCGTCCTGTAATGACAGGTCCCTGAGCTTCTTATCAGTCTTCGAATTTAAAAGCTCCCAGTTCACCAACTGTTCTGAAATGCACAATAAACTCTTACTAAATCCTATTTATTGATTTGGTGGTTTCAATTTTGCTTTTTCTGGGCTTGGGGTAGGATGGGGGGAAGAAAAGGACAAAGGACGGCATGGAAGGAAGGGGGGGCCTGGAACCCAGTGTTGTCACCACCAACGGAGTTGGGGGGCACACTGCAGGGCAGGTCTCCGTGAGCTGAGTCGGGACTAGACGGGCAACAGCCCAGCGCTGGCCTCCTGACGGGGGTGGTTGTCAAGTAACAAGGGAGCCCGCTTAGCTCTCCGAGGTTCATTAGAGAAAAGGGTGAATGTTGAAGGTGTGTCATGGCAGGCAGCTCATTAAGCCCACGGAGCTTAAAAATAGTGAGACACACAGGCATTGGGGGGGGGAGGGGAGCTGGGGACTGAAACTCCAGCTCAGCACCCCAGAGGCAGGAACAGCAACCCCTGGAGAGCCTGAAGCCATCCCCAGTGGAAGGAAGGCTGCTTAGCCATCGCCTGATCTCCCCGGGGAAGCTTGGAGCGGGACCCTGCTGGAGAGGCCGCACCTGCTCGGCGAAGAGAAGATGAGCCCCAGAGGAGGACTGAGCTCCATGCAGATGTAGACAGAGATGTGACAGAGTGACACCTGCCCTGGAGGACTTCAGAGCCTGCCTGCTCACGGACACTCTACTTGGTTTCTCTGGGTCCGAGCATCCCTCAGACGTCCTTTATACCACCTTTCTGATCCGTCTGCTGTGCAGGCTTTGAGACTAGACAGCCTTCACTCAAATCCTCCCACTGCCACCTGCCAGCTTGGTGACCTTGGAGAAAGCACTCCCTTATCCTGGACCTGCTTTCTCTTCCATAAAACAGAGACACCACGGTCCCTACCACGTAGGGTTACATGCACTAGCCTCTGAGAACCTGGAATGCAGTAGGACCTCTGGCAGGTTCCAGGAAGCAGGGACTGCGGAGTAAAGGGAGGGCCTGGCAAAGGTTGCACGGGCTGGATGAAGATGCAGAACTGTTGCGGCTGCCTTGCTTGGCGGTTTGGAAAACAATTAGCGCTCTCACTGAGAAAGGGTGGGAAACCAGGGGAACCAGATTCAGAGTCAACCAACACACGCGGGCACCTGCTGTGGGCTCAGCACTTTTCCATAGATGATCCCAAACCAGGAGGTGGGGCCAAGCACCAGCAGCCAGCTAGGTAGCTGACTGGTGGGAGGGCCGCAGTGACTTTGGGGAGCAGAATTCCAGAATGCAGGAGTCAAGAGAAGGGAGACCAAGAAGGAGGGAGAGAGGTATGGAGATGAAATGGCCTTTTCTGGCCTAGATCATAGGAAAAGTTCCCCAACCCAAGGGCTCTAGGATGAAGGGAGGGTATAGGGGGGTTCTCGCCCACCACCCCACTCAGTCCCAACCTGGCCTGTTGACACACTGGGTGAGAGAAGTGTTGCTGAGTACCCCTGGTGACCTGAGACTCTGGACATCTACTCCAGCCTTCACTCCCAGGGGGCTCAGGCTACTGAGAGGTAGCATGGGGCTTACATAGGACAAAGAGCTGCAACGCACCTTAGGATTGATTATTCTAGCCCCTTCTTGAACAATAGGAAACCAAGGCCCAGAGAAGGGGAATTTCTTTCTTTCTTTCTTTTTAAGATTTTATTTTTATTTATTTTAGAGAGACAGAGAGAGTATGAGTGGGGAGAGGGGCAGACAGGGAGCGAGAGAGAATCCGGAGCAGACTCCGCACTGAGCGCAGAACCCGACACAGGGCTCGATCCCACAACCAGGAGATCATGACCTGAGCAGAAATCAAGAGTCAGACGCCTAACCAACTGAGCCACCCAGGAGCCCCAGAAATTACTTTCACATCAGTAAGAGAGTCAGAGCTGGAATCTAGGACACTTTCCACTTCACTGTACTTCCCACACCCCGACCCTGAGTCGTAGGTCCTCTCTGCCTCTTAAATTCCACATTGGAAGCTTTATATAATGTTGGGGGGGTACTGGAGTGAGGCTCAAAGGGACATGGGAAGTTCCTAAGGCCACACAGCAGGCCAGACAGAGAAATGCAGGGTGTCTGGTCACCTTTCCCAGGATGCAACCAATGTTTATTGAACATCTATTATAAGCCAGGCAGTGTGCTGGAACACTCTCGTATCTTACCTCATTTAAACCTCACGTATAGAAGCCTGGTGCTACAGGGACTACCGCCAGACTGTCAGGGTTCAAATCCTGGCTCTGGTAGTTCAGTTATCTGGGCCTGGGTCCCCTCATTTTGTACAATGGGACTAATAACAGTACCTACCTCACAGGGTACATGTAAAATACTCACGACGGGGTCCAATAAAAGTTAACTTTCAAAATAAGTATACCATTTGACCCAGCAATTCCACTCCTAGGAATGTGCCCCAGGGAAGGGAAGATCCATGTTCTCTCAAAAGCCTTGACAGGCAGAGGACGCCTGGTGACTCAGTGAGTAGAGCACGCGACTCTTGATCTCTGGCTTGTGAGTCTGAGCCCCACGTTGGGTGTAGAGATTACTTAAAAAAAAAAAAAAGAAAAAAACCTTTACGTGAATGTTTATAGCCCTTGTAATAGTCCCTAATAGTCAAAATTCACCCCAGATGTCCATCAACTGAAAAAGAATAAACCAAGTGTGGTCTATCGACACAATGACATATGATTCAACAACAAGAAGAAATGGAACGGCACTTGCTACAGCCCGGAGGCGCCCTGAAAACGATGCAAGGGAAAGAAGCCAGACACGAAAGAACTCATGGTATATGATTCGGTTTATACGAAATATCCAGAAGAGGCAGACGTGCAGAGGCGCGCCGTAGATCATCCGTGGGTTAGGGCTTGAAGAAAGAGAGAGGGAATGACTGCTAATGTGTGCAGCTTTCTATCTGGGGTGGAAAAAAAAATTCTGAAATTAGATGATGGTGGTGTTTGCATTGCCATACTAAAAAGCCTGTACTAAAAACCACTGAATCGTGCACTTTATTTTTTTTTAAAGATTTTATTTATTTGACAGAGAGCCAGCGAGAGAGGGAACACAAGCAGGGGGAGTGGGAGAGGAAGAAGCAGGCTCATAGCGGAAGAGCCCGATGTGGGGCTCGATCCCATAACGCCGGGATCACGCCCTGAGCTGAAGGCAGACGCTTAACGACTGAGCCATCCAGGCGCCCCAGTTCAAAGTCCTGAATCGTGCACTTTAAATGAATGAACTGTATCTCAGTAAACACTCTTTTTTTTTTTTAGTAAAAAATCGATATGCCCCTGTAAAGTAAAGGAACTTCCAATCACATTTAGAGGGGGAGGGCGATGAGGTCCAGAGAGATCCAGCCCTTAGCCCAATATGGTTAGCAGGTTGCAGGAGCTGACTTTGGACTTTGTGTCATTGAACTCCAAGTCCAGGGCTCTTTCCTGAAGCTTCCCCTGAGACCTAATCGAGCCTGGACTCCCAAATGTCTTGGGAAAATCTTCCATTCCTTCCTCCCACCCCACGAGGCTACTCAGCAAATTCTCCTTGCTATCTAACCTAACTCCTTCCAACTTCCTCAGGTATGAGGTGCAGGGAAATTTGAGGTCAAGGCCAAGGTCACAGGAAATAGGCACCAGGCCGGGCGCCTCCATTTCTAGCCAATGCCCAATGCTTTCTTTAGGAAGCCTGGGGAGTGGAGCGGATGAAATACAGTGGACTCTGAGCATGAGCTCACGGCTGACTTTGGAGGTGACCTTGGCAAAACAACCTCATCTCTGGGGCTCTCGGTAAAATGATATTTGGAAAGAGGCTCTGAGGAGGGCTCCAGAGGCGACATTTCCCAGGCCCTGAGTAACACTGGAATGAAGTGTCCTCCCTTCTCCATATCTGCCATTCACCCCAGATGACCAGCTACGAGGGCTGGGGGACAGGGGGCATCCCTCAGTTGCTGGCCTGGATATCTGCAGCCTGGTCCTCACTGTGGTCTTCGACGGAGACCTTTGGTGACCACATGTGACACCCTTGGCCTAGTCATCAACCCAGTACCATCAGCAGGTCAGCTCGGCCCTATCTCCCACTCCGGGAAGGAGACAGATGAGGGAGGGGATAAAAGTGCTTTCAAGCAGGGTCCTTGACTTACTTGGCAGGAAAGGGGCTGAAGATGCACGGCGTCAATTCCCTGCTCCCGGGCAGCCCCCTTCCCTGCCTCCCTGTGCTGCAGATAGCCTGGCAGAGAGCGGGAGGACGGAAGAGCAGCCTATCTGGCCATTCCAAGGAAGGCATGACCCGTGCGTCTGTGGCTCCGGCCAGGGCATCCCAGCTCGAAGGGGATGCTCTTCCCTCCTGCTCTCTGCTTGTACAACTGTGGCCCGTGTCCAGAAACACTCTTGCCCCACTGCTGAGAAGGCGGCAGAGACACAAAACCCCCATGCCTTGTCCTGGCCAAACGAAAAAGAGCAGACACGGAGAGAGGCCAGATTCAGCCCAGAGTCACCCAGTCTGAGTGGCCTCACTGGGAGAGCGGCCCACTGGGTCTGGTGCACGTGTAGACATTTCGATGGGCCAGAGCCTCAGCCAGGAGAGCTGCCTGCGTCACAGAGGCTGAGACAGGAGGACGCCAGTGCGTGCATCCTCTAGGCCCGCTGGTTTTCCCAGACCATCACCCACCTCATTGGATCCCCAGGACACCCTGGAAGAGGTGAGAGAGACAGTTCTCCGTCTCCGCATTTTCAAATGGGGACAAATGAAGTCCAAAGATGGGAAGACACAGCATGTGTGGGACCATGTGCAGTAACTCACCAGTGAAATCACTGGCTTCCACATCCTTCCAATCAAAGACAGTCACATCCCTGCCTCACCCCACTCCTAGCTCCACTGTGATGTTTCTTTTTCTGCCAAATGTCCCTTTCAGTTTTAAGAAATGCCATAACGACAGCTAAATCTTTATTAACACTGTACGCCTGATACTTGCTGTTCTTAGAGCTTCTCATGCCAACCCTATGGCATACCAGCTAACTTATTTCCATGTTAAAGACGAAGAAACTGAGGTCCTGAGTGTTTAAACAACAAAATCCCAAAGGAGTGGGGGCAACCTGGCGCATGGCCATCCGAGCTCTCCAGCACTGTGCAATGGTGCCGAGGACCCGGGAGGTACAAGGACCTACGTACTCCAACCCCCCCGAAAGATGGGCCACGGTCCCAAGGCAGGCTCAGGGAGCCTGCTCAACATGAAGCAGAGATGCAGGGAAGCCACTGCAGGGAAGCTGGGCTGCGCTCTGGCCCAGGGGCCACGTGCCGGGGGGCATGGGGACAGGCTGCAATCTGTCCGTGAGCAGCTGGCTGCCCTGGAGGCCCAGCCCCGGCCAAGCAGCGGGGAGCAGGCTGAAGGCAGCCCCACTGTGAGCAGCAGCCCGAGAGCCTCTCCTGTCACCGCAGCGGAGCGCTGTAACACTGCAGAATCCCCCGCAGCACAGGGCTGGCCACGTGGAGGCCCAGGGCCTTCCTTCTCCCCCCCAGGTCTCAGCCCCTCAGCCCCAAGCCCACAGCGGCAGGAGGGCGGGGGTGGGGGTGGGGCGGGCCCTCCCGGTGGGAGGTCACTCTAGCTGCTTGGTCTCCAGGGACCACGGGGCCCGCGGACCAGTTTGGGATCCACAGCACCAGGTTTAGTCTCAGGGGCAGCGCTGACCTCCAGGAATGTCACTGTGGCCTCTTACCCCGGGGGTGGGGGGGCAGGGAAGAAAGCTAGCTCATTGCCAAAGTGGGGAGGTGAGCTGGATGGATCCACCCCCACAGGTTCCCCCTAGCCAATTCACGGATAGCCGGCGATTCCCACGGTAGGAAGTGCTTCCTCGTACCTCACCTGAGCCCTTCCTGCTGCAGTTCAGCCAGCCCCACTGCCTCATACAAGAAATGCTTCTGCTTCCCAATTCACCCTTTGTGAAATTGCTGAGATGTGATTCCATGAGCAAGACTGCAATCACAAAAGCCGTTAAAGCAGCCAGCAGCTGCAGTGGGGTCAAGAATTTCATTTCAGTTGAGGAAAGGCTGGGGGCTTTGGCTCTCCGCCCGCCCCCCTAGCCCCTACCCAACCTTGGGACCCAGAGAACAAGAAAGCGGGATGCAGAGAAAAAAAGAAAACAAAAAAGGAAAGGTAGCAAAACAAAGGCAGGGGGGAGAAAACCATTCACAGCCTCTCTTGACCTGCCAAGGACTTTTTCCGTATCTTTCTCTGGGCTCAGGGGCCCAGATAAGGAAGCAGCTTCTGCACGGCTCTGCCTGAGCTTTCTCTCAATGGGCCATCTGCTCCGAGGCCTTTCTGCAAAAGCTTTTAAAAGTCCCATTTCTCCAGGGAGCTGGAAGCTGGGGAGGCGGCAGCTCCGAACAATAAGGGAAATTTATTAGGGATCAGGGCTGCGAGGAGGATGGTGCAGGCAGACGGGGCCGGATGCTGTCCGAGCTACAAAGGGTTATTTAATGCGGTAAACCCAAAGGCTCCTTTAGAAGTCAAGTGCTCACATGGGAGGCCCTACGCTCTGCAACCTTCCTTTTCAGAATCCTGCCCACCCCCCAATCCCAAGTCAGACTTATTTCCCGTCCTTTGCCACTGGGCAAATATTGACTTTCTTTCACTCAGCGTTGCCAGTGGAACTGAGACCAATGGGGCTGGCTATTGTCTCCTTCCTCGGAGAGGGCAAGGCAGGCTGTCAGCAGAAGAGCTGTGGGCAGGGGCCGACAGAGACATGTCAAGAAAGAAAGCCTAGAAGGAATATCATGGTCTTGGGAGTAATATTTCTGTCTTTCTTCCGCTTTGTCTCTCTGTCCTCTGTCCCTTTCTCAAGCGCATTCACGTTTATCTTTTCACATTCTGGCTGTCCTGCGGCCACGTAGTGTGTCTGACCCAAGAGAAGCAGCATACAATAGCTGGCGAACGACCAGAGCTCTGGCCTGGGAATTACAGTCTCAGACACGGGGCAACCTTTTGTTAGTCTTTTCATTTTCTGGGACCTCAGTGTTCTCATCTGCCAAATGGGAACATCAGACTAGATGCTCTCAGTATCAGGCCAGAGGGGCCTTCCCATCGGCGACCCGTGTCCTTTCTGCCGCCATCAAGGCGTATTGCCTTGTGCTCTCTGATTTTAGAAGAGCTGGAAAATACCTGCTTGGTGCTTAATGGGGAGAGAGGAAAGAGCACGGGATGAGGGCCCCCAAGTGTGGCGCTAACATGCCCTGTGATACTGGGCAAGGTGCACCCCCTCTCTGAGGCTCAGTTTGCCCATAATCTGAACCCCACGGCCTCTTTCAGTGCCTTGTGCTGTGGTTCCACTCACCTAACCCACCCCCGTGAGCGGGGATGCCTTTTCTCCAAGACCTCATTTTACAGCCCTTTCCTTGAGACTAAGCTTGACGCCTCCGGCTTGTATTCCCTTGTCACGGTGAGCGTTCCGTTCATGTCCCTGCTCTCTCTGACAGACGCACACTCTGCCTGCAGCCCCTCCACAGGCCCTGTGACAAGGACCCGTGCATTCAAACTCCTGAAGCCCTGAGCCAGTGCGCAGAGGGAACAGGATGAGGGAGGCCGGGCACTGGCTCGGAAGCCTGTGCCTGGTGACAGCCATACCACGTGGGCTCTGTCCCCACCCTTCCTTTAACCCGAGCCCCCCCCCCCCTTCGGGACAACACAGAGCCTCAAAAAGCCCATTGCTTGCGCAGCACCCAGTTCACACTAAAAACTCCCCATATTCCAGAAATTTTATACAAGTTATTCCCATGTAGTCTTTGTAAGAACCCTAGGCGATAGGTAACTTCCTTCCCATTTCACAGATGAGATAGCTGAGGCTCAGAGAGCTTAAGTAATTTTCCCAAATTCACACAGCTAATAAGAAAAGAGAGCCAGGATGAGAACCTAGGTCTGTCTACCTGCAAAGCCTTTGCTCTTACCCCTCAGCATTCTTACTGAGAAAAAGAGGCAACCCCTCTCCCCAGGTTGTCCTAGAACTGTGACCAAGGGGCAATGAGCGCGGATGCCCAGATGACACCCACAAACCTCCCACCCCACCCCACCCAGCCCCAGTGAGGGCCCTGAACCAAAAGGGTTAGAAGGACCTTCGATTAATCTAAAGCAACCTTTTACTTTGCAAATGAAGAAACTGAGGGCCGTGGATGGGACCTGCCTAAGGTCACTCTGCGAGTCTGGGAAACCCCAAGTCCTGGCCCTGCCACCCCTCCACCCAACCCACCAGTGCACCCCATCTGGTCTGGCTCTGGGGACTGGGATCCTGAGAGTCCCCCCAAGGCCGAGCCAGGGCCTTTGCCAGCCCTTCCACCCCAAGCCCAGGCGTGGGATCCAGTCTCAGCCCTCCCTGGGCTTCAGAGGGCTCATTCCTGGAAGGTTCGGGAAGTGGAGTCAAATCCCCATGTGTCCTCACCATAGAAGGGACGGGAGGCGCGGCAGAAAGTGGGGAACGGAGAGCTAGAGGCAAACAGGTGTGAAGTTATAGGAAAGTCAAGCAGTTTTTTTTCTTTCACATGAAGTTTCTGCTGCAGAATGATGCTAATGGTGAGGGGGGGGAGAGAGGAAGACAGAGGGAGAGAGGGGGAGAGAGAGAAAGACAGGGGGAGAGAGGGAGGGAGGGAGAGGGGGAGAGAGGGAGAGGGGGAGAGAGAGGGGGAGAGAGAGAGAAAGACAGAGGGAGAGGGGGAGAGAGAAAAACAGAGAGAGGGAGAGGGGGAGAGAGAGAGAAAGACGGGGAGAGAGGGAAGGAGGGAGAGAGGGAGGGGGAGTGAGAGAAAGAGAGAGGGGGAGAGAGAGAAGGGGGACAGAGGGAGGGAGAGAGGGAGAGAGACAAAGAGGCAGCACTGCTCCTGTTCCATAGGGAAGCTCTGGAAGCCCAGGGGAGATCCCAGGCCCTGTCCCCAGGGAGGCGCACCTGCTCCCACAGGCTTTCTTGTTATCACGACTAGCAGTTACCACTCACCGAGGACACGGAGGGCTCAGCACCGGATGGAGCATTTTCCGAGGGTTTCTTGTTTAATCCTCACAACAATCCTAAAATACCACCACTATTTTCATTTCAACCAAGTAACTGAAGCTCGAAGATGTAAAACACTGTCTCTTGCTCAAGGTCACACAGCTAACAACTAGTGGAGCCAGGGTCTCCCGAGGATTCACTCCAGGGCTGTGCAAGGCCTTGGAAGTGGCCTCTCCATATAGAGCATTTAGTCTCCCGTTGTCTCCGCTCTGGGGACAGAAGTGTGTGTGAGGCGGGTGTGAACCACCTGGCCCCGTCACCCAGCCAAGCCCCCTGCCGGCACTCAGACACCAGTCCAGAGCTTCAGCCACAGACCTGCAAGGTGGGAAGGGCCCTGAGAAGTGATCTAGTTCAACCCTCTCGATGGACAGATGAGGAGAGGAAGGAAGGGGCTTGCCCAAGGTCACACAAGGTCACACAAATTGGAGGCAGAACCTGGGATTAAACTCAGGCTTCCTGTCTTAAGCCAGCACTCTCCCCCACAACACCCTGAGGCCCAGTGAGAAGCTCCTGGGTTCCATCCCAACTGCAGACCAAACCAGAGTTCACCCCAGAAGGAGTGAGATTGGGCTTTCCTATGGCAAAGGCTTGTTGAGGCTACAGAGTGCGGGGTTAGGGGCTATTGTAGCGGAGATCTCTCTCAGCAGAGAGGGGATCTTTCTAAACATGATTCCTTCAGATCACCCTTGTCTGAGGTCGATGCAGCCCCATCTAGAGCCAGGGGCCAGACAGCATGACCTTGGGGGGTCCTTGACATCCGCTTTTGCCCACTGGACTCCTATCTCTCACTGGGAATCTCTCCCCAGGGAGGCTCTGCTGGCTGCAAGGAGGATGTGTGGCACTGGGAAGCCAGACATTCTCACAGCCGTCCTGGAACTTTTACAAGTGGAAAGAGACGATGGGTGAGCAGGCTGAGGTTCTCAAGGCCCTGCTGACTGTCTTAGGGGGTGGGGAGCCACAGTTTCCCCAGAGCCTGGGTTAGGGGAGGAGTGCAGCAGGTGAGGCTGCACCCCACCCATTCTTTCCACAGGCCTCCCCTGCAGGTGTCAGAACTGGGAGACTTCAGGTACCATAAGCTCCAAAACCCCATTCCACAGATGAAGAGACTGAGGTTCAGAGAGCTAAGCGAGTTGTCCAAGGTCATAGGCTGGGTCAGAATGGAAGCTTCCTGACTTCCTCTGGAACGTTGGGTGCACAGCTCCACACCGCCTCCCCCCTCCCCAGGAAGTGAGAGCTGAGCTCCCAGCAAAGAAGCCTTGGATCAAAGGCATGCATTCCTAGGCGCCAAAGCTAGGGACAGGCGCCCCGACGCTGGTTCCCCGGACCACCCTACCCCCCACCTCGTCCCATTCCTGACTGGGGCGCCAAGTGTCTTCATCTTCTTGAGGTTCAGAGAGGTGCAACAGCTTGCCCAAGGTCACACAGCAAACTGAGTAGAGCGTGCCCTCCTACTGCCCTGTTGCCCCTTCCCCAACCCCCACCTCAGTCTCTCCAAGCTCTGCCGCTTGCCAGAATCCTTAGGACCCCGCTTCCTCCAACGCACCGAGCCGCGGCGCTCGTTGGAGTATGAAAAAGTTTCGAGGAGAGGAAGGGGCAAAGATGCCGCCGCCCATCCCCGCCCCAGACCGCTGCGGCAGGGCGGGGGGCGCGAAGGGACACTCGAGCTCCGCGCACCGCCAGTGTCCCCAGCGCGTCCCTCTCTGCGCCAGGGGGCTCCCGAGCTCCACGCGCGGGGCGCTTCGGCTCAGCCTCACTGCGGCGGGGGTGGCGGGGGGTCCCACGCGCCCCGCACCCACTTTTCACGCTACACCCACTTCATCGGCCTCCCCCGCACCCCCGCCCGCGGCCCCCCGCGGCGGCACCGCGGCCTCTCTCGCCTTCTCCCCGCGCGCGTCCCGCCCCCCCGCGAAGAGAAGCAGGGCAAGGGCGTGGGGCTCCCGGGATAATTCAGGACAGCTCCCCGGGACCGACAGGGTGGTTCCCACGCAAGTGGATTTCCGGAGCCCACTCCCCCACCGCGGGCTCTGTCCGGCACTTAGTTTATCCGGCTGTGAGCGCCGAGCCCAGAAAGTCGGAGCGTCCCAGTTTAGCGACCCTGCATCCGCCCGCGCCCCAGGCCCCCCGGGGGGCCGCGGGTGGTCGGCGCGCGGCTGCGCTCGGGACCACGCGTTGCCCTCGCAGGGTGTCGCCGCCCGGGGCGGCTCTTACCGGGGACGTCCGTGCGCTGTGCGGAATGAGCTCGCCCAGAGGGCAGAGCGCGGGGACGGCCGGGGTCTCGAAGTCGCCGTCCCCTCTTCCTACTTCGCGGCCGGCCGGGCCGCTGCGGCTCTGCTCCCGCCCGCCGGCTCCCGGCTCGCCGGCTCGCCCGCGCTCTCTCTCTCTCTGCAGTAGTAACAGCCCGATCCCGCTCCCCCCGCCCGCCAATTGAGATGCTCCTCACATCCGCCTGCACACAGCGCGTGCCGGCCCCTCCGAGGGCGATCCCCGCAAACAGCGGCGCAGGGCCCCAGCCCCGGCAATCCCCGCCCCGGGGAGGCCGCCCCCGCACGCCCCGCGCCCCCTTGCTAGCGACCGGACGCCCGGTGGGCGGGGAGGGAGGGGCGACAGGGAAGACGCGGCGTGAGGGAAAGGGGTTCAACCCGGCGCGCCCCTAGAGAAGTTTTCGGTGGGTGGGTCCGGCCTCGGGTCCCCGGAGCCCCGCGGGGAAATGCGGAGGAGTCCCCTCCCGCCCCGTGCCCTCCTGCGACAGTCCCCACCCCACCCGCGCCACCCACGAGCTTTACGAGCTCTCGGGAGCGGGGATTGGCTGGGGGAGGGGTGCGGGGAGGGGGATCTCTGCGCTGTCGGGAACCGGCTAGCGGGTAGGAGCGAGCCGATTTGCTTCAGGGGATACGGATGAAGGTTTTCCTGAGTCCGGGCGAAAAGAAAAGGGAGGGAGAGGAGGAGTGATAGAGACAAAAGGCAGAGAGCAGAGGGGAAGGGGCGGTGGGGGTGTGTGGCCCGGAGAGCTCCGACAGCGCGCAGCCCCCAGCTTCAGTGCGGGAGGGTGAAGTAGGGACGGGTGCCCGGGCTCTCCTCCCGTCTCTAGGGAAAGGGAGGAAGCCGGTGGAGGGGCCCCTGGGGAGGGAGGAGGAAGTGTGCGCTGCCCTGGGCCTGGGCCTGGCTCTCAGGTAGGAACCCACCAAAGGGCTCCGGCCATAGGGACCCAGAGCCTCCCCACTTGCCACAACTCAGCTTTCTTCCTCTTGGGGAAAGCCAGGCCTTAACCCTCCCAGAGCACGGGTTGGACCAGGCATTGCCCATACTCACAAGGCAGGAGGGGCCGGGAGGTCTGTGAGCCGTGGTCGGCTCCTGTGTCTCGGCCTCACCCCTGTGCCTCATTCTCAATGCTGGACACTTGCCCACTAAGACCTCATGACCCCAGTTCAGCCCTGTCCAGTTTCTGCTGGTGTGGGGCCACCACCCATCCCACCCCTGCCCTCATCCCCACAGCCTCCCCCTCTTGTTTGCTCCTGTACTTCATACCCAGACTCAAGAATCAAGTTTGGGGTTTGACCCAGGAGGTGATTCCCCCCCCCAAAAAAAATCCCATATGTGTATGTGTTGGGGAGGGCCTCCCTTAGAGCTTTCCAGGACTTCTTATCTCCACAGAGTCTGAGGAACTCTGGGAATTCCCCATGCCTGCAGCGAATCCCCTCTCCCTGGCCCAGCCCCCTGACATCGACATCACCCCAGAGTCGGCCACTGCAACACTGCGACACCCGCTGCTTCGAGCTGGGCTGGAGCCTCTCTTTA
This sequence comes from Ursus arctos, assembly GCF_023065955.2. Classification (NCBI taxonomy): domain Eukaryota; kingdom Metazoa; phylum Chordata; class Mammalia; order Carnivora; family Ursidae; genus Ursus; species Ursus arctos. Next base: position 39,022,447 of record NW_026622874.1, read on the forward strand.
GAACAGCCGCTCGCCAGTCACGGCCCCTGGGCTGCAGAAATAGCTGAGTCGGGGATTTCCAGGATGCAAGCGTGTGGGGGAGCGTGTGCCATCCATGTACCCGGCTGGGGCCACACATCAGTGTTGGGAAGGGTGTGTGTGTGTGTGTGGCTGTATGTGTGTTTCGGTGTGGGCTAGGGGACAAGACAGAGGCTGGAGACTGGTCAGCTCTGCTGACCCCTCACCATCCTTCAGATGGAAAAGGGGACCGACCATCAAAGCCTCAAGGTCAGCCGCTCTGCAGGAGGAGACCAGGGATTTTCCCCCACAGCCCCACACCCGGGACCACAGGGCTGCTGGTCTCCCACACTGCGGGGGGCTGGTCACAGCTGCTCCTCTTCTGGGGGAAGAAAGGCTTCTCTTTTGAGATCCACCAAAGGCTTTTTTTTTTTTGCCGGGAGGAGGGAGAAAAGGGCTGAAAGTTCAGCGGGCTGGATGGGGCATAGACTAGGATGTCCTGAGACACTGGGACAGTGGCTGCCTTGATGACTGCAGTGGAATGCCATGGATGCTGGGGGATGGCTGACAGGAAGCCCCTGGCTCCTTCTGGTAAAACGGCTGAAAAGATACCTGAGTCTTATCAAAGCTGCTGCCAGTTAAATTGGGTCTAAGGACAGAAAATAAAGCATTTATATAGGACTACGTCTGCTCCTTATGAGAACACCTGTGTTTAATGTATAAGCTTCCTCCACTGTGCCCTCTCCCCTCCTGGGGGCGTGGGATTCTGATAGGGTAGGGAAGGATCAGGTGACATTTGCACAGGCCGGGGGCTGGGTCAAGATGGGGAGGTGGGAGCAGGGTGGTCCCTTGAGAAAAGCTAGCTTCAGTTTGCTCAGAGTCCCTAGGGCCCCAGAGACACCCCCCCCCCCCCGCCACAGGGTGGTAGCAACAGCTTATGGCTTTGATTTGACTTGATCCTTTTAAACAGTCCCAGGAGGCAGCAAGGCAAGGAAGGGACAAGTCTTCACTCCGCTGAGGCATAGGAAGCCCCCAAAGGGTGAGTGACTCCCCCAAGTTCCTGTGTTGTTTTGGTCGGGAGTTAGAGCATGGAGCTGGGTCTCGTGACTTCACATGCTGACCCTCCTCTAGTCTCCACGAGCTGGTGACATAGCTATAGCTGAGGCCTGTTCCCCAGGGGCGCCTTACCTTTACCCCTCCTACTACCTTCTTGTAGGCATCTCTAGATGTGCCCCCCCCCCACTCCCTCACCCTCTGAGCTCCAACTACCCTGATCTCCTTGCAGGTCCAGAAAGGGCTGTGCTCTTCCCTGCCACAGAGCCTTTGCATATGCTGTCCTCTTGGTGGAGGACACTGTCCTCTCTGCCCCACATCACCACAACAATTCCCCTCTGTACTGCCAGTCTCAGTTCCCTGACGCCTCTCTTGTGAACCCTGTGCTTCTCGTCTGTAGCACTTGTCACCCTTGCCATGTCCTGTTGGAAACTTTCCCCCCACCAGACCGCAGGCTCCAGGAGGGAAAGGACCCCCTGTCCATCCAGCCGGTGCAGAGTCAGCACGCAATGCATCTTCGTAGTTCTGAGGCTCAGTGTCCTCAAATCACGGCACTGCCACTTGTGCACTGTGCTGTGTGACCTTGGGCCAATGACATAACCTCTCTGAGCCTCAGCTTTCTCACCTGCAACATGAGGACTTTAATTACAAAATAGGGTTACTGCAAGGATTAAAGGGATAATGAATGTAGAGCGACTAACACAGTGGTGTTCCTGGCCCATCCGTGTTAAAGAAATAAAGGCTGTAAAGAAATACAAAAGAAACAAGGGTTGAAGGAAGAGAGGAATGGCCCATATTCCTCTGCTTCCCACCTTCTCCCTGGGGGCTCAGTGACTCTCCTCTCCTTGCCTCCCCAGGCTGCCAGGACGAAGCAGACACAGAGGCTCCTTCCTCGCCACCCAGGCTTTGCCTTTCAGCCCAACATGGGCTCTCCGCTCTGACCCTGTGCTGGCTTCAGGTGTTGGCACAAGCTGACCCCGCTTGTAGCTCGGCGGCAGGCCCTGGCAGAGCCTGGCGGGGGCAGCAGTGTAGCTTCCTCCACGATCTGTAGCAGCATCTCCCAGAAAATCGTCTCCAGCTGAAGTCCACAGACTAAAACAAGTCCCCTCACCTCCCTTCCCATGCGATGGCAGCGCTTGAGCTCCTCCTACACAGAAATTCTGGAGCTGCCCCGGAGCTCTGGGCTGCAGTCCAACGCCGCAGGATCAGGCTCCTGTGGCCCATATGTTTCCTGGGCCTGTGGCTGGAGGGCCATGTTGGGAAGACGCGGCCTCAAGAGGACTTTGCAGTCTCCCCAGGCTGCCTTCCTGTTGCTGTTCGGATGTCCTCCTTTCTATGTGAGTGACCTGGGCCTTCCTGCAAGCTCATGCTTAGGAGGGTGACAGCCCCTTCCCCCCAGCCCTAGTCCAGAGCAGCCCCACAGCTGGTACCCTGGAGAAGCTGCTGGAGGCAGCTTCGCTGGAAACCCCACCCCACAGCCCAAGCCCGGGATGGCTGAGAAGGAGAAAGAGGGGAGGAGAAAGGAGAAGAGGACGCTTGAAAAGCCAACCTAGCTCTTCACCTTGACCAAGTTTCCTCCCCACTTCAGACCTGTCCAGACAAAATAATGACTCCCGGTTCTTCCCTTCCAGGAATGCAATTGGATTTCTGCAAAGAGCTTCTAAATCCTGCAGCCACCACCAAGACCATCACTACTGCGAGTGGAGCCCTGCTCCTCCTCTTCCCCCCTCCACACCTCTGCTCCTCTCCCTCCTTCCCTCCCCCTCAGCTTCACTGGCAATTGGAGCAGGGGTCTCTAGTGCTTGTGGAGGGCCTGTAAAACTTGGAATCATGGAATCTTCCCAGCAGTTCTAGGTGACAGGGTGGAAGCTATGCTGGGTGAAAATACGGTCTCCAGCTGTGTGACCTCGGGCAAGTTTCTCAAACTCTCTGCGCCTCATCTGTAAAACAGGAACAAAAATCTATCTCCCGTGATCATTATTAATATCGCAGGAGTCAAGACCTGTGAGAAACTTAGAACAATGTCTGGGACATAATAAGTAGTTAGTAAATGTTAGCTCTTATGTTTATAATAGCTCTATTTTGCAGGTGAGGAGACTAATAAGAATAGCTACTGTTTATTGAGTGCTTACTGCGTGCTATGCAGTTTATAGTGTTGTGGGGGGCAAGAAGTCCAGGACGGGTTACAGCTGAGAACCAACTGCATACACCAAACCTGAGGAGTGTGCTGACACCCCTCTTCTGGAGTATTTATTTGCATCCATCGGTTTACATGGGGGCTACAGAGTGGTACCCTAGGGAAGCTCGGACTGTGCCTAAAATGGGCTCCAGACGTATGGAGACATACCTGGCGGACTTTAAACAGACGTTTCTGGTAAATAAATTGTCAGAAAGAAGGAATACAGCTGACAAAATGAGCAGAGCCCACAACAGGGCTTGAGGGTCAGAGGGAGCGACCCTCCAGCTTGGATACTGTGGTTGGCACTTGACCTTGCCGGACTCAATGGTCTGGAAAGAAAAAGAGCTGTGTGGAAACTGAAGGGAGGTCTCAAGAGCTGGCTTCCTGAATCTAACCCTTCAGGCTCAGGCCACCCTGCCCCTCAAATGAGTATTTCAGGGCGAGAGGGATACTGTTCTCATTCTCCCTTTGGAGACAGCCCGTGGGACGGGGAAAGATGGAGAGCCTGGGCGGTTGGGCCCGGCAGCAGGAAGAGCAGGGAGAGGCTGCAGAGAGCAGCTGGGACAGTGGTGGCATGGGGAACCGAGGCACTGGAGGCAGGGGCAGCCCAGACCCATGTGGCGGCACGCGTGCCTGTGGGCTTTAGGGGGCTCTCCCACATATGCCAGCTGCGGCGGACTTAGGGAACTCGACTTCCTGTAGGAGCAGGTGGGCGTGTGGAGCCGATGCGGTGTGGGTACTGGCATGCTAGCAATGGTCACGGCCATGGGGACGGGACACACACGTGGGGTGCCCGCTCTGTGCCAGGCACTGCTTTAAGGGTTCAATATGAACTTACTTAACACAACCACCTTAGGAATGAGAATCACTCTTATTCCCAGTTTATAGACAGGAAAACTGAGGTAGACAGGTGAAGGAACTTGCCCAAGGTCACGCAGCTAGGAAGCAGAAGGGGCAGGATTTTATTCCGATTTTCTGCTTCTGAGGCCACGCTCTAACCTCCTCCACCACATGCCTTGCCAATCAATAGTACGTGCCCTCATTCCCAACCAGAGCTGGACAGGATCGTGGACACTGGGTCCTCCGTAAGCTTTCTAATGACCTTATAAAATCAGTGTTTGTCCCCATTTCACAGCTGAGTAAAGTGAGGCTCAAAACAGGCAAACGATTGGCCCGAGTTCGCACAGCTGGGAAGAGCCAGAGCCGGGATGTGAGGGCCGGCCTGTGTGGCTCTCGCCCTCTCCCGTCTCTTGGGGTTTGATGTGACTTGTCCGACACCACCCAGCTAACTCCGGGCTCTCGGGCTGCTCTAAATTCAGTCCCAGTCTGACTGTCACAAGAGAACAAATCATCTCCACGTCCCCCATTCTCCTGGACATCAGGAGAGAGTCCGAGTGCTCTCCAGTCTCAAGCCAGACGTGCAGGCCATCTAAGAACAGATGGGTGGCAGAGGACCCTGAGGAGGGAAGGGGACTGGGGTCGGAGGATCTTCCCAGAGGATTTAGGAAGCCAACATAATCAACTCCCATAACTGCGGGTGTGTGAACTACCGTCTGAGGAACTGTTTACCCGAGCAAGCCTCAAGCCGCCAGGCCAGCCTGCCCACCTGCGAGCGGGGAGCTCAGCCGGCCTGACGCAACCACCAGAGGGGGCCTCCTGCTTGCGCAAGGTGACATTTCTGTCGCCATCTACTGGTCAGAACGTATATAGACAGGACACAGCGTGCGTGTCTGTTCCTTCTAGTGTGACTTGGTCTAGTGGGGGAGTGGTCTTTGGGGGACAAAAAGAGAACCCAGTAGGGATCCTTCTGTCAAGCATTTATTGAGTATATACTAAGTGCCCCGGGATATAAAGTGCTCTGGGGCACATTTCTGCCCACAGGTCTGTGGGGGAGACGGGCCCATGAGCACATATGACGGAGCGTGGGAAACAAGGTCTAGAGCCCGTGCACGAAGAACCCTGGAAGCAGGGGCCGGAGCCTCGCCAGCGGTGACAGTGGACGTGAAGGTCACCCAGAGAAGACAACTTCTGAGTCTCGAAGTGCGCTTCTGGTCTGATGCCAAGGAAAAGGAGGTAGGTGTTCACATCAAGCAAATATCAAGTGCTTAAAAAGTGTGGAGGCAAGAATGCACTGGCCGTGTTGACTGGAGACCCCGCACAGAGCCGGGAGTGGCCGGGGTGGTGCTGCAGGGGCAGCAGGACCCCCAGGCCAGGCTGGAGGGGCTGGCTTTTTTTTTTTTTTTAAGATTTTATTTATTTATTTGTTAGAGAGAGTGAGAGCACAAGCAGGGGCAGTGGCAGAGGGAGAGGGAGAAGGAGGCTCCCCACTGAGCAGGGAGCTGGATGTGGGGCTCGATCCCAGGACCCTGGGATCGTGACCTGAGTCAAAGGCAGATGCTTCACAGGCTGAGCCACCCAGGCGTCCCCAGAGGGGGTGGCTTTAACCCACACAGGTGAGGGCACGTGCAAGGCCTGGAGGCAGGGTGCTGTCAGCAGCAAGCTCAGTGGCCGCACTGGACGGAGAAGAGGCAGGCCACTGCCATAGGTCAGTGAGAGATGATCCCGGCCTGGACACGGAGCACAGGGAGAATGAAGAGGCAGGGTTGCAGACTCCCCATGCTGGTGACTGGGAGTTCAGGGTGGAGAAGGGGAACCCAGGATGGCTCTGGTCTCTGGCTGGTGTCTCACCACCTTCCAAGATGGCAAAGTCATTCACAAAGAGAGGTAGGGCCCCCAAGGGAGGATGTGAGCTGTGAGTTCATTTGCAGGTGTGCTCCACAGGGAACCTGTGCTAGATTCATGAGAAGGTGTCCAGTAGGCACTTGGAAATGTGGGCCTGGAGTTCAAGAAGGAGGCTCAGACAGGAGATATGCCTCTGGAAGTCACTGACTCATAAATCATAGAGAAAACCTTGCTCTGAAGATGTTACTAACCCAGTAAGGAGCAGCGACTGGATTTGATCCCCAACGGTTGGATGCCTACGCTGGTTACTTCTCCCACCTCAGCACATGCCTAGCTATCAATAGTTACTACTTTTCAGGTGTAAGTTTCTATTCCGATATTGTTCTACCCATTTTACAGAACTGGAAAGTTGAGGCACATTTTAAAATAAGCCACACAAGTTGATTATAGAGTCTGAAGGGGTGTCCGTCCCAGCCATTGGGCCGGAACTATCTCTGGGAGAGCTGCTCCCTCAGCAGAGCTGGTGGCAGCTGGTGGCAGTGGAAGGGATGCCCCTGGAGAGAGAGAACCCGTCACCCCTTGGCCTTGAGTGAGTGGTATCTCAGCTCAGAAGGTCAGTTTGGAAGTCTGGCTTGCTGGGGAGAAGCGGGCATGTGTCAAGGGTCATGGTAGTGGCGAAGGAGGAACTCATGGGCCGTGCAAATGTGGGGGTGACAGGGACTGTTTGGGGGTTCAGCCTCCATCCTCACTGTTCTCCCAGGATCCACCACACAGACCCTCTAAGCTTCTCATCTCTCACTCCCCTTTAGCGGCTGGCCCCCCTCCTTCTGCAGGAGACCCATCCCACATCAATCTATCTTCCCTGCTTTCTGCATCCTCGACAACAATGGATTAGCACGGGGTGGGGTGGGGACAGGAGTCAGTCCCCCTGCGAGGGTGGGATGGCTGGAGCCCCGGGGCCAACGCGGGAGGCCACCTGAGGCGCTGTGGTCCATCCATCACCTAGGAGCTAGAAAGAAAGATGGCCAGCCTCCCCCTCCCCCCGCCCCGGAGGTTCAGATTCAATTAGCCTGGGAGGGACCCGGGCATCCGTCATTCTCTGTGTAGCCCAGGGTGAGAACGGACCGCCTCAGCACCAGTGTTCCCCCGTGGCTTCCAAGTCAGCCCTGGAATATCCGTTCTGCCTTCATATTAATGGTGCGACTGGGATGAATGACTCAAACTCTCTGAGTTCTGTTTCTTTCCCTGAAGGAACGTTTGGAGCCAACCCACCCAAGGTAGCACAGGGCTGCCCTTGGATACCTGTCCCTCCGCCCCCCACTTCCCGCTCCCTTCCTCCTCAGCTAGCCTTTCGAGAAGTCCCCCGGCTGGGCAAGCCATGGGAAACAGGCCCCTCCCCAATGGCAGCGCTTTCCCTGACCCTGCACGTGTGGCCGGACACCTCGGTGCCAGTACCTTCACTGGAAACACTGAGCACCACCCTTTTCCAGCGGCAGCCGGCCAAAGGCTGCTCTCTGGCCATCACGGTCCCTCCCAAACTGGCCCCGTCCAATCAGCCCAGCTCCCTTGCGCTGCCCCCAACGCCGACTCTCCTGAGCCATCCAGCCGTCTGCACCCTCCCGGTGCCTACCTCCCTGCACATGCTCACACGGTCACCTGGAGCACCTTTCATTGTCCCTCAGAGCCCCCCTCCCAGAGACTTTGTCTCTTCCCTCGTGGCTCCAGTCCTCCCCGACTGGTCCTCACGGACTCAGGGTTCAGTGCCCCATTACCCACTCGGCGCGGTTCTCCGGTTGCTTCACGGTAAACTGTGACCTCGGGAGGTGAGGGCTCGTCCTCGCAGTTCAATCTAGCCGGGTTCTGGACGCATGGTAGGTGCTTCATCAGTCTGGACTGTTCACCTCATGGGGGCGGGGGGTCAGAAAGAGACCGGAAGCTCTGCACCCACGACTGTCCCCGGAGATTGGGAGCAGGGAGTGGGGGTATCTTCAAGCCGACTTCAAGCAAACCCTAGCCTCCATTTCCAGATGGGGAAACAGAGACTGGGTGCTAGAGTCCCGGATGGAGGCGGGGGCTCCTTGGGTGGGCCTGCTGCTTTGGGGGAGCCACGTCATGTGACCCTGTCACCATACCTCCTGGGCCACCACAGTCATTATTTGCACCTCTTCTCTTCTCCCGCTGAGGAGGAGGTCCTGGTCTAGGAGGCTGGGAACCAGGGTTCTGGGTTTGTCCCTGTGTGACCTTGGCTACGTTATTCTCTCTCTGGGGTGACATCTCAAAGCCCTGGAAATCCTATGTCTTTACCAGAGTGACCGGTCAGTGAGATAATGGATGGCCACGGGCCTTCCGGTGCCCTGGCAGCCTACTTTCAGCCAACTCTCCCCCCCACCCCGTCCCCCCCCAGGGTCCCTCTCTCCCTCCCACTCCAGGCCCCAAACGGGAAATTAATTGCATGCTCAAGTCTCTCCCCTTGCCCAGCCACAGCCGAGCTTACTGGGGAAATCAGGGTGACACTGGTGCAAATAATTGAGTGTCTTTCCCAAAACGGTCTTCAGGCCCTGTTGCTTTAGCTGCTGCTTAAATGGATGAGCTAATTAACTTAACTAATTGTTCCTGAGGACACATATCTTCAGTCACGTGACCGAAAGGCACATTCTCCCAAGAAGGCCACTCAGCTGCCCGCACTCCCTGTTGGTCCAGGTTTTGGCAGAGCCGTGATAGCCGCCCCCACCCTGCATGCTCTGCACTCGACCCAACCCCGGATCTTTAAGGGGCCAGAACTCCTTCCTCCAGCCTCTGTCCACACACAAAACCTAGGGCACCCTCGCCAATGCATTCATTCATTCAACAACTTGGTGTTAGTTGCCTACCTTACGTGTCAAACACTGGTCTCGGCATTGAGGAGTCGATGATGAGTAAGAGCAGACAAGGCTGCGCCTCACGGGGTGTTCAGTCTACTTAGGGATATGACACTTACCGTATGACCGCAAACACACACACACACACACACACACACACACACACACACACACGTCAGATCTTTGCTGTGAAGGGATGTGAGATGGTATTATACAACTCACAGACCAACTTCGTGGGGAGATCAAGAACGGCTTCCGGGAGGAAGTGGCCCTTGAACTGAAGCTTGAAGGCCGCGCAGAAACTAACCCGAGAGGAGGGAGGGAAGCACAATCCAGGCAGAGTGAACAGCTACTTCGAATCCAGGTGAGATGCTGGCTGGACCAAAGTGCTGGAGCGGGACAGAAGTGGAGGTTTCGAGAGAAGGGACTGGCTTTGGTATGGGGTTGGATATGAAGGGACAGGGAGGTGGAAGCATTAATAATAACTCCTAAGCTTCTGGTCTGTGCTGCCGGCTGGATGGGGATGTCACTCACCGGGACAGAAAACCCTAGAGTCGGACCAGGTGTGGGCAGTGGGTATAAGCATGAGTCGGACGTTGAGCTACCTCTGAGGCACCCAGATGGGGAAGCTGAACGTGCAGATGATAAAGCAGCGGGTCTCAGAGGAGCGGCCAGGCTGGGGATACGCATCTGTGTGTCGCCTACTGAGAGGTGGGTGCTGACACTGCAGGGGGTGGTGGGTCAGATGAGAACAGTCTTGGGCTTGGCTTGAGTGGCCCCAGACTGAGCCCTACGAGACGACGGATGTGAGCGCGCACCCCGTTTTCACAATGTCATCGGGCTCTCTTTTCCTATCTCGGAGTCATGTAAGTTTCCCATTTCCTTTATCTACTGTGAAACCGACAGCTGCGCATGTGCCCGTCACAAGGGAGAGTCATTCACAGGGGACACCGCTGTTCAGCTGCGCGCTGGGCTGGGTCCTTTCATGTTTTCACTCACTTGGCCTCTGAGATAGACTCCTATCCTTGCTTTTCAGAATAGGATGCTGGGGCTCACAGAGGTGAGCAGCGTTCCCAGGATCCGGCCTGCGTGACGTGTTCTCACTCCCACGTGTGTCTCCCCAGAAGAGGTGGGTATGTGCTGGAGGATCTGAGAGACCCTGGGAGTGCTGGGGCCAGAAGATTCCCTCTCTGGTTTCCTCCAGCGGGTCCCAGGCTGTGTGCTGATGCAGGGAGGGAGGGCACAGGGGCCTCCAGGGGGCAGGAAGTGCTGGGCCAAACAGGGGAGAGGTCTGGGCCAGTGACTTCCCGGTCAGAGCAGCAGTGGGAGACTGAGGCAGGGAGTCAGGAACAGAAAGCATGGCTTGTGCACCCCGAGGAGGCTGTACCAGTGAGAGTGGGAGGGCAAGGTGAGAGGAATGAGCCCGCACGTGGGAGCGGAAAGGAGCAGGCTAGCTTAGGGTGGTGCAGAGGCCTCCAACCCTGAGGCCAAGGGGCTCCCGTAGTGCCCCGCTCACCCACGTGCTGCACACCCTGGGGGCTTCATTGTCAGGGGGACATGGGGGTAGGACCCAGTCTCACTGGGGCTGTGGAGGGCCTGGGAGGGGGCTCGGCAGGACAGAGGCGTTGCTAAGAGGCAGAGGAGCGGGTGTTCCCAGCAAGTGGTCCTGCGGCTTCTGGTCGGCTGGGACGAGGGATTGTGAGGCACTGCTGTGGGACACACATGCGTGCGTGCAAGCACACACACTGTGCACGCAGGAGCTCACGCACACACGCACGTATGCAGGCACACGCATGCAGGCACGCGCACACGCATCCCAATCAGGGTAGTCAGTGGAGCAGGTGAGCCATAACCCAGGGGCTGGGTTAACCCAGGGGCTGAACTGATCATAGCTGTTTGACTCCAAGGCCAACCGAATCCTCCCTGGACCTCCATATCTTTAGCTCCCAAGGACTTCTTCTGCTCCCCTGTCTCCTTGACTTTGCTGCTTTTTATTCTAGACCCAGAGCAGGAGCAGTGCCATCCTCTGTCTGGGTATTTGGCCCCTCCCTCCTGCTCCCGGGCCCTAAGGGCCTGAGACTCAAAGCCAAGAACGGGAGGGTGCCAAGACCCAGGGACCCAGCCTGGGGTTGAGTCCTGGCTGCTGCTTCCTAAGTGGACAACTTAGGAGAAGAGCCTTGAACCTTTCTGAGGCACATGGGTCATCTCTAAAAGCAGCAAATAACGCTTCCTTTGGCAAGGATGTTGCGAAGCTTTGAGGGCTACACAGCACGTGGAGTGTTAAACCCACTGCGTGTAGAGGGCCCGCCACAGCCGTCAATGGGAGGTCCCTTTGCTTCTCTGCTTAGCTGTGCACAGCCCCAGCTCCGGCTCCCTGCAGGAACTCCCTGTCCTGCATCCCTGTTGACCGGCCTCTGCTTGCACGTTTCAGCAGTGGGCTGCGTGAGGGGACAGCCCTTCCCACTGTTCGTACATCTTTAGGAGTTAGCATGGACTTCCTTAGCTTGAAATGTAATCTTTTTTCTTTTTTTAAGATTTTATTTATTTATGAGAGAGAGAGAGAGAGAGAGACAGAGCACAAGTAGGGGGAGTGGGAGGCAGAGGGAGAGGGAGAGGTAGGCTCTCTGCTGAGCTGGGAGCCCGGTGTGGGGCTCGATCCCAGGACCCTGAGATCATGACCTGAGCTGAAGGCAGACGCCCAACCGACTGAGCCACCCAGGTGCCCCTTGAACTGTAATCTTTTGCTGGGGCTTCCACTGCTGGTGAGAGTGGAGCTGCCCAGAGGAGGTGGTGGTCCCCCTGCTCTCAGAACAGTGCTGGGGCCCCCGGGGAGGCCCTGTCTCTCTCCCAGGCTCCCTCCAGCCTTCTTTCAGTGTTTGCCACTGCATCTAACATCCTGGCCAAATTCTTCCAGACAAGATCTTGTCTGTCTGTCCTTCTTGGAACGGGGTATCCAGAGAGGTACAAGACACCCTAAATATAAGCCAGTGAAGCCAAATTCCAGGGTCAGACTTCAGCAGTGCCCTAGGTAAAAGGTATGGTTACATTTCTTTCCCACAGATGTACTTCCTATGGCCATTTATAATGTGCTCCCGATCAAGTCAAGAGGCAGGTGTTTACATAATTTATAATCTTATCTGGAGGTGTTCTGAAGTGTGACCCAGACCTGATTGAGATTTCCGGTCAGCGGCATGGAAACATTTTCATCAGCTTCGAACAGAGCTGGTCCAAACACACGCACACAGGAGGCATGCTCACCACGGTCTGAGGGCAACACACCAGCAAAGTCCCTACGGCAGGCTTCGGAAGAGACGCTCAGGATCCGCTCAGGACCCGCTCAGGACCCGGGGAGGGCCTCTTTGCCCACCCATAAGTCTGTCCCCTCCCAGGCAGACCTGGAGTGCACTGCCCCGGGTGAGGGATGGTCAGGTCCCTAGACAGAATGGCTCCTCGATTTTAGAAGGGAAGACTTGCGGGGGGGGGGGGGGTGACCACACAGCCCTGGGGAGAAGTCGGGTGGGAGGGTCTCAGACTGACGAGTCTGAGCTGGAAATGTTGGTGGTTCTCTGTATTTTTCCCTCTCCTCCCTCCCACAGGAATGCTGTGAGCTGGCTTTGGGTGCCTGGCTCCTGGGGTGATGAATGTGAGCGACCCCCGCCTGCTCAGCCTCTCTCTTGCCCTGATGTCAGCACCCCAGTCCGGAAACCGAGAGCCACCAGCACAGAGGAGGGCCTGGGAGCTCCCTCATTGTCCTTGACAAGTTCTGGAAGATGGGTTGGAGCCAGCAGTGGGGAGAGGCTTCTGGAGGGTGAGGGCAGAGGACTCCAGGGGGGCTACTCTCCCAGAGGCGACTCAGGGTTTACGGGGTGACGCTAATTCCTAACCCCCCCCTCCTGCCCCGGATGCCTTGAACAGCTAACCTGTGAATTCATTAGTCAATCGGCAGAAAGTCACCCGACCCCTGGCGGGGGGGAGGGGGCTGTGACTTGGTCTCACTCAGCGTGTCCCAGTCACTTCCTATACCACGTCTGGGCCTCTGCTCTAGGACCAGCTCTGCCCTCAGCTCGTCGAGTGACCTTGGGCAAGTCACTTCACCTCTCTGAGTCTCAGGTTCCTATATATACAATAAAAGGACTGGACTGGATGATCTCTTCGGTCCTTTCAGCTCTGATGGTTCTATGAGTCTGCAAGCTGGAAGACGGGAAGTGGGTGGATGGCAAAGGCTGCATGGCCCCTTTTCTGCAGGAGGAGGAGGAAACAATAGGGACGTCTCACAGCGGGTGGCTGAATGTGCCCTCAGCGATGGAGATACCCAGAGCCTAGTGACCACCGCATCCCCCTGCTCTCTCCCCTCCCCTGGCTCGGTCAGCCCTTTGCCTCTCCCAGTGCCCCTGAGACCCTGCCAGGGCCATTCAGGAGCTGAGTGGCAGGAGGGCTGGGGACCCGCTTCCCCTGCCCTTGGCCGGTGGGGCTGTGTGGGCAGCTGCCTGCCGGGTGGAGGAGGCCCTGGGCTGGGTGCAGGCCGGTGAGGACGTGCAGCGGGTGTGTGCCTCAGGCAGCCACCCGGCAACCCGCACCGATCTCAGAGGCACTGCAATGCAGTGGCAGGATTTTTTTGTTGTTGTTAGTTTTTTTCCTGAAAGTCCTCATTTCCCAGGGAAATGTGCAGCCAAACGCTTCCAGAAAGGGGTGGCCAGGTTGCCTGGGGATGTGTCAACCCTTCCACTTCCGTATGGTAACCCCTCACCCCTGCCAGGGTGCAGCCCCCTGCCCTCTGCTCCTGGTGGAACCAGGAGGCCCAGGTGGAAGGAGCAGGAAGTGGCCGAACTTCCCTTCCCAAGGCCCGGACATGCTGATGCAACTTAAACGTTTGCTGAATTGGAGCACTTCTCAATCTCCTGGTCCCTGGGGGCTCTGGCTTGAGGCTCCATCCACCTTCAGATTCAAAGGGAATCGGATCTCTCCCTCCTCTCTCTATGAGCATTTTTTTGGGTGGGAGGGGGACAACGCCCCCCTTTAGAGTATCAAATACCACATCTGTGGCAGGGTTTCCGGGGAGGCCAAGAACTTGAACCACCGTCTTGCTCTCCTGTCCCACTGCAGGGTGGACTCATGTCTGCACACACTCGACTTCTGTGTTCTTCTGTTCTTGGGTTTCATTTTAAGGAAACTTTTCTTTCTTTCTTTTTTTAAAGATTTTATTTATTTATTTATTTATTTATTTGTCAGAGAGAGGGAGAGAGCGCACAAGCCGGGGGGGGGGGGGGCGAGCGGCAGGCAGGGGAGAAGCAGGATCCCGAGACCCTGGGATCATGACTTGAGTGGAAGAACGCAGACCCCTTTACCCCCCTTCACCATCTGAGCCACCCAGGGGCCCTTAAGGGAACTTTTCAATCCAGCTCTCCTCTCCCAGTTCAAAAGGTAATGAGTTCAATCCGCTAGGAAAATAAAGCCAGACAAGGAGCCTAGGGGAACAGGGGCAGATCTACCCCTGCCAGCTCCACCCCTCCCCTTTCCTCAGTTTCCCCAGATTCCAACAGGGGCAGGGTGGGGGGGTTGCGCTCTTTGCTGACAGCAGCGGCAGGAGAGAGCTCACGTGAAGAACTGTGGAATGCGGTCAGCAGCATTTCCTAGTGAGAGGCATCTCGGCCTGAAGAGGACTCTGAAAGCCCTCTCTGCGGGGGCAGGTGAGGCTGTGTGCTGGCTTCCCCGCACGCTAAGCTCTCTCCCCACAACCTGGAGGGGCTGTGAGGGCCCCGTCTGCCCTTCTCTGTGATGCTGGGTCTCTCTCGGGCACAGATGGCCCTAGCTCGGGGGGCAGCCAGGACACAGCCGAGCCATCTGGGTCCAGCCCAGGGAGAGGCGCTGCCAGTCTGCCATCTGCCGAGCAGGTGACAGCCACCGACAGGGAGGGCCAGGGTGAGGGGCAGGGAGCTCAGGGCTAGCAGGGTCAGAGCCGCTTCCCACTGCCTTCAGAATCCCAGGGCCCCAGACAGGAGGTGCCTCCAGGCCTAGAGCAGCAGGGAGGTCTTTAAATGAAAACAAACCAATCCTCCAACCTGCTCTGCATTGTGTGTTTCCATCAAGGCACAGGAGGTAGAGGAAAGTGACAGCTCTTCTCTTCTCCCTGAGATCAGGACAGGAGACTCTGCTCCAAGGACCATAAGGGGGATGGAGGTTATTAGCCTTTGGGACACATCCCACCAGGACAGCAAAGGGAATCCCACGCAGTGTTTACAAGCCAGACCTTGGTCCTGACTGCGACCTTCTTGCTATGTGCCCCAGGGCAAGTTCATTAACTCCTCAGAGCCTGTTTCCTCTTCTGGAATAGCTGTGCCTCCTAGGGCTGCTGGGAAGTTACAGGACACAGTACCGAGACGCCTCAGGGAGCGATGGCTATTTGTTTTACTACTAGAACCCCAGGAGAGTAGGTGAGAAAGGCAGGGAATCTCCACCCCAGCAGCCTTAACCAAATGGCTCCCAGATTTTTTTTTAGAGGGATGGGGGAAGGGCAGAGGGAGAGAGAGTCTCAAGCAGACTCCCCTCTGAGTGGGAAGCCCAACCCAGGGTCAATCTCAAAACCCTGAGATGATGACCTGAGCCAAAATCAAGAGGTGGGCGCTTAACTGACTGAGCCACCCAGGTACCCCAAGGCTTCCAGATTTTAATGTGCATTAAAAATCTCCTGGAAGCTTCCAGAAAGTACAGAGTTCCAGGCCCAACCCCCCAAATTCTGATTCAGTAGGTTCAGTTTAGGCATCCTGCGTAATTATGACACGGGTGGTCCGTGGACCACATTTTGAGAAGCGCGCAACAGAGGGCAGGAGAGATGGTCCCAACACCCTGGCTCAAGGATTAACCCTTGCCCTGCCCCTCTCCCCCGACTCAGCCTCCCTTCTCCCTGGGCGCAAGGCCTCTCCTGGGCTTTGTCCCTGCCACAGCCTCATGCATTTGCATCCACTTGCTCAGTTCCTCGTTCAGCAAATCCTTACTGAGTGCCCACTGGGTTCCAGACACTTCCAGGTGTTAGAGAGAGGGCAATGAGTAAGACAAAAATCCTTGCCCTTGCAGACCATATAATTCGTGTATTGATTGTCTCACTCAGTCACTCATTCATTCATTCACTCATTCATTCAATTCATTCATTCATTCAGAGAATACTACCGAGCACTTACTCTCTGCCAGGCACTGGGTTAGGTGCTAGCGTTGGCATATGCAGAGTCCTCCTTGTCAGAAAAAGTCAAGGAAGAGATGCCCTTAGGGACCGCGTGCCCCTGGGGACCATCCGCTCCAAACCCTGAGGCAGACAGCAGTGTCAGGCTGGCTGCTGCCCCCTTCCCCACAGAGGCGACCTGGGGGAGACCACCTGCGAGCTCCACCAAGTGCAGAGTGGGATCGGTAAGCAGAAGCCATCTGCAAGAGACGGATGGCTTGGCCTTCCTGCCCAGCTCACTCATCATCACTGCTGGACACAAAACATTTCTTTTTTCCTGATCCAGCCCCGTCCCTTTACATAACCCCGTGCCTCATAATTATGCGTGAGGACGCGCCAGTTCCCCCAAACACGGTGTCAGGCCATCGATAACATTCCCTCGCTGTTGCGCTGTGCCACTCGGTGGCCCTCGAGCCACCTGGCAGGGGGAGCTCAGCCCCTGGCCTCTATTTTTCATGCCAGTCCTGCATCCATCACCGGGCCGCCAGCTCCAGTCTCTGCTCCAAGGGGGGCAGGTGTTCAGAGAGAACACTCTGCAGGCACTGGCCCATTCCCACCACCCCCGCCGGAGTGCTTATAAAGCACCGAGGGCCTTTGGAATTCATCGAACCCAATCCCCTCATTTTGCAGATGGGGTAACTGAGGCTCAGAGTGGGGCCTTAATTTGCTCAGAGCTGGTCACAAAGGTAGAGTATTCACCTCCTTCATTCATTTACCCATTCATTAATTCATCTGTCAAACACCTGGGGAGTCTGTTAGGTACCAAAGCTCTGCTCGTCACTGAACATACAAGGATGACCAACACGTGGTCCCTGACCTCGAGAGGCTCACACTCCAATGAAGAGACACACATCACCCCAGTACAATACAGTAACCGTGCTAACCTGTGTGGTGGGAATAGAAAGGAGCCGAGGGGGCTTCTGTGCGGAGTTTTAGAGGGAATAGAAAGGAGCCGAGGGGGCTTCTGTGCGGAGTTCTAGAGGGAATAGAAAGGAGCCGAGGGGGCTTCTGTGCGTCCCAAGCACTGGGACGGGAAGGGTATCTGGGCAGAGGGCACATCTTAAGCAAAGACCAGGAGGGGCGCCTGGATGGCTCAGTCGGTTAAGCGTCTGCCTTCAGCTCAGGTCATGATCCCGGGGTCCTGGGATTGAGTCCGGCATCAGGCTTCCTGCTCAACGGGGAGCCTACTTCTCCCTCTGCCTGCCCCTCCCCCGGCTTGTTCCCTCTCTCTCTCTCTGTCAAATAAATAAATAACCTTTAAAAAAAAAATAAGCAAAGACCAGGAAGTGTCAGAGGCTTGTTATATGCAACGCTGGTGGTAGAAGCAGGCCCAGGCCCAGATCTCCAGATTCCAGTGTTTTCCCCTCCCTCTGCAGCCTTGTGGCTTCCTAGTGTCTTAGGGATGCAGGAGTCACACTTTCTGATCCCCCTCTGTGGAACAGGGCCTGCCTGGGGGAAAGGTAACCCTCTAATTAGCAGTGACGCTCAGGGTGACCTCAGGACGGGAGCATGCCAATTACTAAGACTTGTGGGGCAATGGCCCCTCCACAGGTAGAGCAGGCATGGGTGCCAGCAGGGCCAAGTGCTCTCCTTGCACCTGCTCAGGGACAGGGCAGTTAGGCCGTTCCACGTCATTTATCAATGGGGGTGGGGGTGAAGTCAGCAGGCTGGGTACCCTGAATGTGCCATCTTCTCCGAGCTGATTGTCCATGTCCCCCACTTCCTGGGCCCGAGTGCCAGGCTCACCGGGAGACACTCTGTACAGTGACAACAGATACGAGCTCTGGCATTACTTCCAGCTTGTTTTGGTCGTTCGTTCAGCCATCTACTAGCTGAGTAGCTTTCGGCAAGTCAGACAACCTCTCTGAGCCCCAGGATCATCATCTGTAAAAGAGGATTCGTAATATCCGTCCTGTAAGGTTGCCACCAAGTACACACGGTGGATGCAGAATGGTCAGCTGAAGGGCCGGGCACATGGTCGGTACATCGTATGTCACAACAGCAGAGATATGATGGGGGCGGGGGGGGGGCTTGTTCCTTGTTCCCGGAGGACAGAAGCCACAGCGGGATGCGACCCTGAGTCCTTGGACACACCTCCATTCCCCAGAGTTTACTGGATGAACTGGCCCAGATTACTCAACCTCTCTGGGCTTCATTTGTTGTTCCTTTCATTCTTCCCTGTAATGGAGATAATATTTCCCAGAGTTATTATGGCAACGAAGTCATCCTACGCATGGGAGGTGCCTGCATGGAGCAAGAGCATAGTAAATTTCTTCCTGCCAGGGGCGCCTGGGTAGCGCGGTCGTTCGGCGTCTGCCTTCGGCTCAGGGCGTGATCCCGGCGTTCTGGGATCGAGCCCCACATCAGGCTCCTCCGCTGGGAGCCTGCTTCTTCCTCTCCCACTCCCCCTGCTTGTGTTCCCTCTCTCGCTGGCTGTCTCTCTCTCTCTGTCAAATAAATAAATAAAATCTTTAAAAATAAATAAATAAAAATAAAAAAATAAATTTCTTCCTGCCTTCTGCAGAACCAGGCTCCTGCTCCACCCCTCCTGGCACACTGGGGGTTCCCTTCCCTGGATGAGCCTGAGATCATGGGTATGTGGGCCACGGACGGGGCCAAGTTACCAGAAATAACCCCATGCATCCATGGTCAGTGAATTTATGACAAAGGAGTCAAGACTATATCAAGGGACAATGGGGACCGTAACCCTCAGCAGGAAGGCGGCCTCTGGGTGAACACGCTCCCTTCCCTCGGCAGTCGCTCTAGCATGGGTGCCAGGTTCCCACGCCAGCAGGTCAGCCTTGCTCCCGAGGCCTGGCCTCCCCTTTCCAGCTGTTTGCTACACACACCGTCTACATCCCACCCACAGTACTTCCCAGGCAAACTCCTCCAAGCACGCTCCTCCTGCTGACTTCCCTGCGCCTGCTTGTGGACCACTGTGTCTCTGTCTACTCTGCTTCAAACCCTTCAGGACATCTTTGTAAGAAGACTTTTTATTTATGGACATTTTCCAACTTCCACAGAAGTAGAAAGAAGAGTAGGCTACGCCTTGTGGGCTTCTCACCTAACCTCGACATTTATGAGCGTTTTGCCATCTTGTTTTACCTAGGATTCCACACTTTCTTTTTTTTCCTGGAGTATGTTATTCTTTTAAAAGATTTTACTTATTTATTTGAGAGAGAGAGAGAGAGTGCGCACATAAGAGGGGGTAGAGGCAGAGGGAGAGGGAGAAGCAGCCTCCCTGCTGAGCGAGGAGCCCAACATGGGACTCGATCCCAGGACCCCAGGACCATGACCTGAACCGAAGGCAGGCGCTCAACCCACTGGGCCACCCAGGCGCCCCTTTTCTGGAGTATTTTAAAGCAATTCCAGACATCATATTATTTTTTCCATAAATATTTCAGCATAGCTCTCTAAAAACCTTTTAAAAATATAATCTTTATAACTACCATGCCACCATCATACTTCGCACAGTAAGATTATTCAATAGTATTTGACACCCCATCCATATTCAAACATTTCTGACTGCCTCAAAAATACCTTTTCCCTCTTATGTTTTCTTCTAGAATTTTTATGGTTTCAAATCTTACGTTCAAGTCTTTAATCCATTTTGAGTTAATTTTTGTGTGTGGTGTGAGATTCAGTTTCATTCTCTTGCATGTGGCTGTCCAGTTTTCCCAACACCATTTATTGAAGAGACCATCCTTTCCCCATTGTATATTCTTGCCTTCTTTGTCATAAATTCACTGACCATGTATATATGGGTTTACTTCTGGGCTCTCTAGTCTGTTCCGTTGATCTGTGTGTTGGCTTTGATGCCAGTACCATACCGTTTTGATGACTCTAGCTTTGTAGTAAAGTTTTGCCCTTTCGAGGTCTGTTTGTGGGGCACCTGGGGGGCTCAATCGGTGAAGCATCTGCCTTTGGCTCAGGTCATGATTCCAGGGTCCTGGGATGGAGTCCCGCATCGGGCTCCCTGCTCAGCGGGTGCCAGGTTCCCTCCACTTGTGTGCTCTCATGCTCTCTCTCTCTCTCAAAAATAAATAAGTTAATTAATTAATTAAAAAAAAGATTTCAGGGGCACCTGGGTAGCACAGTCGTTAAGCGTCTACCTTCGGCTCAGGGCGTGATCCCGGCGTTCTGGGATCGAGCCCCGCATCGGGTTCCTCCACTGGGAGCCTGCTTCTCCCTCTCCCACTCCCCCTGCTTGTGTTCCCTCTCTCACTGGCTGTCTCTCTGTCAAATAAATAAATAAAATCTTAAAAAAAGAAAAAGATTTCAAGGTCAGTTTGTTTGAGTCCACACCGTGCATTTGGTTATTATACCCAGCAAGTCTCTTCTATTCTAGACCCTCTCTCTCTCTTTTGCTGTCACTGATTTGTTGCACAAACCAGGTCACTTGTCCTGCAAGATGTCCTGCTTTGAGGATTGGCTGATTTAGTCCTCCTGGTGTGTTTTAGCTTTCCTCTGCTTTCCCATCACAGCTCCCGCCTCCAAGGTCTTCATTTACCCATTTACTTGCATGTGTCCCCCTAGCCTGGGAGTTCCTGTGGGGCAAGACTGGCTTTTAATCTTCTTCCTACCCTCAGGGCCTAACACAATGTCTGTCCCGCAATAAGCATTTAATCACTATTTACAGAAGGGATGCAGCTCCCACACGGCAATGGCATTGGACCCACCACGCTGTAGGGCAGTGGCAGGGTTTTAGAAGCACTCCCAGGTCAGGCACTGGGCGCACACAGGCACACAGCAGCAGCAGGAACCCAAGGAGCAAGAAGAAAGAAGAGCCTCCTTTGCAGGGAGTGGGAGTGAGAATTCCCTCGTGTACCTCTCATCTCCTCCCCGCACATTCTTCACGCCATCGCCCCTCAAGCCTTTCTTCGGTGAATTGGAAATAGATGCTCCCCAGGCTGGCTAAGGAAGCCCTGCTCTGGCCACAGGGCCCGTGGGAGGCGGGGCAGGAAGACCCACCCAGCAGCCCAGGCCTCCGTCCCTGTGCCTGAGCACCGTGTTCACCAGCAGCCCTGGGCACCCAGGTGCTCTGTGCCTTGGGCTCTTAGGAAACCGGATTCCCCTTTCTCTGCACCGCACTAATTTTCTGATGGTCTTGAAATCCAAGAAGTTCCTCTCCTGGATGCAGGTCCACCAAATTACTGAACTGCAGGATTCCAGGAGCATGCCCTCTGGGGTTGTATCATGAGGCTGAATTTGGGGGGTGGAGGTGGGAAGCAGCTACCCTGCCCTGTGCTCTTCTTGTCACTACCTTCACGTAATTGTCTTCTCCTCGTGCTCATCGGTGGGGAGGCAGGTTTACCCTTTGCCTGAAGCTGGGCTTCCCCAAACAGAGGACATGACTGCTAAGGAGGTGTTGGGAAGACCTTCCCACATGAAATGAGGAAAGCAATTCCTGGTCCCTCTTCCTAATGTAAGGCCAAGACATCCTTATGAGGTCTAACCTCAAGCCCCTCAGCCTGGTTCAGCCGTAGCCTGGAGGAAGGCAACTCAATTACATCCAACTTAGATTTCCTGAGTGCACACAGTACCCACAAAGCCCAACTCCTTCATTGCCCCTTTGTTTATTATGCAATTACATACAGACAATAAAATATACTCATTGTAAGTGTATCGTTTGATGAATTTTGTTAATTTCACCACCATCCTAATTTAGAGGCAGAACATCCCCATCACCCCAAAAGTTTCCTTGTTCCTCTTTGCGCTCAAGTTCCTCTCATCCCCAGCCCCAGGTAACCACTGATTTGTTTTTCTCACTATAGATTAGTTCATCTGTTTGAAAAATTCATAGAAATGGAATCATACAGTACACGACCTTCTGGACTGGCCTCCTTTACTCAGCATAATTATTTTGAGATTCACCCATGTTGTTGCAGGTGATAGCAATTCATTCCTTTTTGTTGCTGAATATAGTATGCCATTATATGGTGTGCTTATGTAAATTTTAATTTTAAGTTTCAATTTAAAATAATTTAGGCAGTTCTTTCTACCCACAGGTCCTATCCCCATGCTTTAATAAAACACCTTTTTGCACTGAAAAATAAAATAAAATTAAATTGAGTAAAATCATTTAAAGGTTATTTATGTCCTCTGTTCTTATTCTTCCCCCAGTGTCCTGTTCTAAGAAACTCTGCTGCCTTCTAAGAGAATAATGAGTTTGTGTCTGGGATGAACATGGTAAAGTAAAAAAGGAAAATTGCAAAAAAAGAATAAAAAGGGAGAATCTTTGCTACTACCTCTTACAGACAGCATGAAGTCAAAAGGTTATATACCTGGACTGGGGAGAGGCTGAACCAAGTAACTTCTTACACTGCTTTTCAGCTCTCTGATTCCCTTTCTGTGACGTTCATCAAAAAAATATGAGCGCCAGGACAGAGTCAGTGGAGCATGTGACTTTTGATCTCAGGGTCATGAGTTCGAGCTCCATGTTGGGAGTAGAGGTTACTTTATTTATTTATTTTTTTTAATTTTTAAAAAAAGATTTTATTAATTTGCGAGCGGGGAGAGGGAGAAGCAGACTCCCTGCTGAGCTGGGAGCCTGACATGAGACTTGATCCTAGGACCTGGAGATCATGACCTGAGCTGAAAGCAGACGCTTAACCATCTGAGCCACCTAGGCGCCCCAGGAGTAGAGATTACTTAAAAAAAAATATATGAACACCTACTATGTCCTCAACCCTGGGCTGAGAACACATGACAAGGTTCCTGAGTTCAAGGCACTCGTCAGGGAGGCAGGCAGATAAACATGTGTTTCTACACTAGACTAAAGCTGCAGAGAAGTCTGGGGATCCATGTCATGGGCCTTCAGATAGAGTCTATGCCTATAGCTGGGAAATAAAACTACTTAAGTCTTTAGCTGTGATATCCTGAAGGCCACAAGAGAGAGGCATCACTTATATGTATTTCTCTACATTCCCGTCTTATTCTGTACATCAGGGTCTCTGACAGAGCCTCTGGGCATGTCTCTCTCCCCTCCCCACCTGTCCCTCGCTCCCTTGTGGTCTATTCACATTAACTGGTCATTAGTCCAACATTTATATTTTTGTTATTTTTTTGTCCTTATTTGATAGGCTTTTGTGTTCACAATTCCTAGTTTAAGAAGCAGATAAATGGGACACAAATTTATTTCCTTAAAAAGCTCCCTAAAATAAGTTAGTTTTGTCAGCAGCTTTCAGTAGGAGAAAAGATTACCTGGTCTCTGGCCTTCAAGACGCCAAACAACTAATTTAACTTATATTTCCCTGGTGATCTGACAGCTTGACTGGTAGTTTCAGCAGAATCCAGATCCAATCTGCTTGTTGAAATGGTAAAATTCTCTTCACCCAGAGAAATCTCCCATCCAGGAAACTGGGACAGACAGGCACCCCACAGAGCAATCCTGCAGAGATTACGGACCCCCTAGGATTCCACATCTTCTTTATGTCTTACACATAATATCAAAAGAAGGGACAGTTTGAAGGGCAGAAGCCAAATAGGGGAAAAGATTTATTGCAAAGAAAAGCGAAAGGAAGAAACCACGACCACTCCTAGAGCTGGTACAGGGAAAGCAGGCGGAGGTGGTACCATTAGGACCCAGAATCTGGGGCTATCTATTAAAAGCTAGCGCCATAGAGGAGACACAGGTGCTGCCAGAGAGGCCTTCTAAGGCAAAGGGAGACATGCCCCTCCAGCCCTCCAGTCTACCTTTGGCTGAACTGGCCCAGAGGCCAGTTAGCAAAGAAGCCTGGGAAATGTAGTTCCTGCTGTCAGAGCAGAATGAAGGGTGGGTAGTGGATCCAAGGACAGGCAACCAACCAACACATTGTGTGTGTGTGTGTGTGTGTGTGTGTGTCTGTATGGCTATTGCCAGAAAGAAAGAGGTACCGATACTTTAGCTTATGTTGGCCATTCTAAATAAGCCCCACGAGAGCAATTCACCGAGCCCACAGCAGGCTTCTCAGATATTTCCAGGCAGCTCTTCCTCCTCGCACTATCAAAGCTCACAGAGCAGCTCAGCAGCAGACAGAGGGACGGAGGGGGACCTCTTGCTGTGAATAGAACAGAGGCAGGAGTTCGTCCAGAACATGAAGGTATGGAATATGTCTCCGACAACTGCCCCTCCTAGTCACAGACACATGTAAATAATCACCTGCTCACATACTCACCCATTTGTATACTCAGACACACACACTGACACTGTGGCTAGAACACATAATATCTGCTTTAAATCCTTTTTTACTGTGGTCTAGAACTCTCAGGAGTGACATGGGAGGTAAACAGAGTAATATATGTAAAACTGGTTTATAGTTTATAGCATATTACTCAAACAAGCACAAAAATAGAACCTGGATTCTAACTTTATTCTGGAGTTAGTCTGTTGTGAATGAAGGCTGCTAGGGATGGTTAGAGGTGGAATTATTAGAAGACTTACAAGGTTTAAGGACTCTGGGATAAATAAAGGGTAACCTTTATTTGGGGAAAATATCATAAGGACAACACCCATTTATCATGTGCTTACCACATGCCAGGTATTTTATGTACATTATTCTATTTACCCCTTGGAGCATTTCTGAGAGGCAGGCATTACTCTTCCAATTTTCCAAAGGAAACAAGGTTAAGTAACCAGTGGAAGAGCTCAAGGCTGCTGAGGGCAGAGCCAGGATTTGGGCTTGGTTCTGGCCTAAGTCACACCTACCACTGTACAAAGCATCTCCTCCAAGAAGGGAGTCAAGGCAGTGCTGAAGGGTACCTGGGGAACCTGATGGCTTTCATTATGAAGCCACATGTATTTCCTGAAGCAGAAGCCAGGAAGAGGTAAGTCAGGTAGAAAGGAAAAATGGCCGAATGGAGGAAAAAAACATGGTGGTCAGGGACCTGTTTGTATCTCATTTTTGTCAAGCCTTTGGAAATTTTGGAACCTGCTGATGAATCTGAAAGTCTTAAGCTCCATGAATAAATTCAGAGTGCATTAATTTCACACAAGCCACGAAAATATCAGCTACTAATACAAAATTAGATATTGTGAGTCACATAACTAGCCAAAGTCTTTGCATCTCTTTAAGTTTTGCATTAAATTATGTGTTAAAACACCATTTAGAAATACTAGTTAAGGTTTAAGCCTTACCTTTAATAGATTTTAAGAACCATAGCTGAGTACAAAGACACAAATATGCTCCCCTCACCAAGTCTACTTACCCAGGAGCCCTGGCCTTTCAGATCAGGGTATAAATAAAGCACTGTCATCTGCCTGTTGACAGCTTTTCCTAGTTGATGTGGAAGGAGAAGGTCTGATGAATACAAGGCTTGCAGGTTCAGACCTAACGAATGTTGGAGTCACACTCCACCCCAAGCACTGATTAGCTCACATTTATTCTCAGACACATAGAGTGACGATCAGGAGAAGGGCCCATAGCAGCCCCAGAAAGGGGGGAGACCCAGAGAACACACTCATGCTGTGAGCCAGAGGTAATGAGGGAGGGGGTTTTCAGTGTTTAGGGTGATGCTGGAATGTTAGAATTTATCTCCCCTGCAGATTACCAGGTCCCGTAAGGGACTCCACCTCACAGGAGCCCTGGAGCAGATGGAGAAGAAACTGAGGACATGCTATCATTCCAGAACTTCGGGAACCTCCAGAGAAAACAGGGTTGCAGCTAATAGAAAAGTGGGAGAATCAGGCACTTAACTCTTTAACCCCTACATTGCCAAATGTCCTTTCACACCCAGTGAGCTACCGGCTCAAAACTGGGGTAAGGCACCCAAGGTTCCAAGTAGCTGAAGAACCCCAGAACCCCCCGTTCCCCAGTTAGCCATCACTAGGAATGGACATTCTTCTTTGAGCCATTCACTGTGTAGAAAAATGAAGGGGAAGAGGGAAGGGGGATGCAAGTACATTGGGCACTAAATCAAGATTAATGAAGTTCCCACCAGGATTAATTACTGCACTCCCTGGGAGCTTGCGAGCATAACGTGGGCAAGGCCATTTATAATGGCCAAGTGTGGATTTGAACAGCATGGGTGGGTCGGGATGGGCGACTTAACCCTCTCACACCTGACGTTTGAAGGCAGCTATGAAGGAAGCAGGGTGAAAGGAAGACACCCCTGACAGCCCTGGGTCACTGCTCTGCATTAAAATTCATCCTTTGTTTGTCCCAGTTCTTTCATCTGTTCTGATCAATGTAGGCTCTGAAGAAGACCTACCCAGCCACAGGTATCACTGAAAAAACAGAAGAAGCAATGTATTCAATGGTTTCTGGATGGGGAGGCTGAGTTGAAACGTAACTTCCCTTCACAGACTCTTCTTCCCCTTTCTGGACCCTAAATGTGCACCATACCAAGCCCATCCCCCCCACACCCTGTGATGGATAGGCCAGCTGAACCCGTGTCTGTTCACGTGGTCAGTGCTGATCTAGGTGAGTCCAGTCAAAGAACCAATTGGTTGTGCTAAGCGACCCATCATTTCCCTGGGACGTTAGCTGGTCTCATGAAGCAGTCAGAGCAACAAAACATAAAGTCCCCACTCACTTGTCTCCCACAGCTTCACAATAGCCACAGTCCTCAACCAGTGTGCGTATGGACAAGGTGCGAGAGGAACCCCCCTTTTCAGAAACAAAGCCGTGACCATCCTCCCTGACTCCTGGGAAAAAAAACTAAAAGAAGTTTGGGGAAGAGCGAAGACTACAGCTAGACCTGTGACCTGACCTCAGAGTTGGAGAGAACCGTCACTGCTCCTGCCTGCATGGGACAAGCTCACAGCTCTGGAACACCATCTTAGTCATGGCCGCAGGGCTGTGGGGGAGACAAGCATGCACAGGTCAAAACAGTGAGCGAAGGGAAATTAGGTAGCTAAGATCAACCCTCCCACTGAAGACAACTAAGAAAAGCTTGATGAAGTACAAAATCATCTTTTTTTTAAGTTTTATTTATTTAAGGAATCTGTACATCCAAAGTGGGGCTTGAACTCATGACTCTGAGATCAAGAGTCACACGCTCCTCCAACTGAGTCAGGAACCCCACTACAAAATCATCTTAAAAGCATCAAAGACCTAACCAGATAATGAGGAGGCCCTGAGCCAAAATCTAGAAGACAACAAAAACCTGCAGACACGGGTCTGGAAGTAAAGCCACTTTTGTCCTGAGGGCATTTGTCCGCAGGAAGATACTGCTGAGAAACTGAGTACAGCACCTCTGGCCCTTTGGCAGCGCCCTGGGTCGGGGAAATAACCGTCAATGCCCAGGGCCCACCAAAGTGGGACTGTGATAAACTGCCTATTGTTTTAAACTGTGGTCTCATTCTTTAAATGCATTTCAGAATGAGACCGGATGGACGGTCGTCTGGTCTGACTTTTCGCTGCTCTCTGATTAAGGAAACTTGAGGCCTGCACTTGAATTAAGGTACCCTGCTCTAGGAATGCTCCTAGGCAGCTTGTGGAAACAAACAAAAATCCCCTCTAGGGGAAGATAGCATAAAATGTGTCAAATACAGTGTTTATTAGCACACCATTGAAGAAAATAAGACATGCCAGTAAACAAGACACCTTGAATGAGAATGGACAGGCACAACAGATAACAGAAAGAGACCCACAGGCACTCCGGGAATGAGAATTAGCAGATGCTGATTGTGAAACCACTCTCTGCTATGTTCAAGCCAATAAAAAGCCAACGTTGGAAATGTCAATAGGGAGACAAAAACTATAGAAAGTACCATAGAATATTTTCGAAAGAATGAAATGTAAAGCTTCTAAGTGATAAATACAATAACTGAAAATAAGAATTCAGTGGGCAGATTTAACCACGGGTTTCACACAGCTGAAGAGGAAACTGATCAATCCGAAGAAATGACCCAGTGCACAGTGGCAAAAACTTGGCAAATGCGGAAGACATGGGAAGAGACCTAGAGGAAAGAGTGAGAATAAAATATCTCTTTCATTGGAATTACAGTAAGAAAAAAGAGAGCTGAAGGGGCAGGGGTGATATTTGAAGAAATAAAGACTGAGAAAGATATCTGGGGCTGATAATCAGAACTGAGAAGAGAGTATCAATCTCTTGGACCCCAGAAAATCCCAAGCAGAAAACAGGAACTGAAATTCACATCTGGACATCTCATAGAGAAACTGCAGAAAAACCAAAGAAAAAAGTCTTAAAAATACAGAGCTAAAGCAAGGAAACCAAGAGCCCAGAGAGCAGTACGGATGCTAGCTGTCTATGATATCCAGATGTTCGTTAGGATGTAAACTGAATGAAGATACTTTTCACTCCTTGCCTGGACATCTAGGCCCACGGATGGGGGTGGGGAGGGAGAAAAGAAAATCTTGGGGACAGGAAACAAGAGGAAATGAGAAATGGGAGTCTGCCCAAGTGTGGATGGTGGGGTGGACCTGGATTTATGGAACATTTTAACAAACCAACCAGGAAGAGAGAGATGTCTAAGCAATAGGTACTATTAAGTCTTGCTTAGAGATAGGAATGAGAAGTCTTCTAGAATAAATAGCAGGATAATCTCACAAGACTGTGTGGCAGGTCAACTTCAGCGTTAGAAGATGTAAGTCAATGAAGTAAGTGGAAAGGGCCCAAACAATATTATAAAATCATGGGCCTGAAATCTCAGTTACTTTGCAAGAAAGAATCAGCAATCTGTATACAATTAGGCCCCCAAAATATATGGATGTTTTGTCTAGATACTCCAAAAACAGTTTGAAGTGAGTTTTGACTCAACTCGCACTTCTCCTCCCAAGAATGGATCAAACAATATGAATGTTTCTATGTCAAGAAGACCTACACCCACCCATATCCTTGGGGGAGGTCCAGACAGCACTAGCTGACAGGGTGCATCCCCCAGGGAAGGAAGCCACGGTTACCTTGGGGTGACCTCTGGGAAGCAGACTCGCCCACACTCCCAGCCCCCTTCCCAGCTCTTGGGCAAGCAGAGAGCCCCAGCTGCTGGCACGCCCCTCGCAGATTTACTACTTTGTTCCCACCACCGTCTCCAGCCACCTCTAGTTGTTCAGACTTTAATGCATTTTCTACATCTGTACAAGATTTATTCGAGGCAGGGAGATTTATTTAGCACATTCATGCTCAACAGAGAGGACAATTCCTCATAGAGTTCTGATCTCATTTGCCATTAGAAACCTGGATGAGATTGCTTGGGTGATGGGCAGTGAGAGTTGGCTGACTCTGGGTAGGAGTGAATTGTGTACGTGCATTGACATGGACGTGAAATTTGTGTGTACCATGGGAAGTCTTGTGCGGGCAGGTTAGTGTGTGCGTATCCTTGCATGAACGCTGTGAGAGCACAGGTGTATTTAACTATGCCTATGCCCAGGTGTCAGCATGGTATATCTGAGCATGTGAACATCTGTGTGGATGAGTGTGAAAGTCTGTGTAATATGACATTACCTGTATACAAAAACGAATACAGGAAGATGAGCGTTAACTGATGATGGTATGAGCCTATCACGATCATGCATGTTCAGTCAGTAGCACACCTGGATCTGTATAACCAATGGGTGTACGGTCCATGACCAACCAGAGGATTCTTCTTAACAGTGAGCCACGTTCTCTCTCCTCAGCTTAAAACTCTCCAAGAGTTCCCAGTGCACTTAGTATGATCCCAGCTCCTTAATCTGACCTTGAAGGCTTTGTGTGGTCCAGCCTGTCCACCACACTGACCCCAGCATTCCGCCGGGCACCCCTTTCCTGCACTGCTCTGGTCACACCAGCTCCCTAGTGTTTTCTCCACCCACCACGCCTGCTTCTACCATTATACTTGACCCTTCAGCTTGTAGGCTGTGCCTTGGGCCCTTCACCATTGCTTCCACACACACACACACACACACACACACACACACACACACACACACAAAGATGTGTTAGTCTGTTTGGGCTCCTATAAAAATACCGTAGACTGGGTGGCTTATAATCAGAAATTTATTTCTGGATGCTGGGAAGTCCAAGATGAAGGTGCCGGCAGATTCCGTATCTGTGAGGGCCTGCTTCCTGGTTCATAGATGGCCATCTTTTCACTGTGTCTCCACATGGCGGAAGGAACAAGGGAGTTCGTAGGGGTCTCCTTTATAAGGGCACTGATGCCATTCATGAGGGCCTCTGTTCTCATCACATTAGAGATTAAGTTTCAAAATATGAATTTGGGAGGGAACACAAGGACTCGGTCTGTGGCCCTGGTCTCAGCTCAAATGTCTCCTCTTTAGAGAGGTCACTCCTCATTATATCACCATTTTGTTTTCTTCAGAGCACTTAGTACCATCTGAAATGATCTTATTCATGTATTTACCCAGTTTACTATCTGTCCCTGCCTTCCACGAAAATGTAAGCGGCAGAGAGGGAGCCACTGACTTCTTGTTTATGTCTAACCCCCCAGAACAGTGCTTGGCACCTAGGAATGGCTCAGGAAGAATCTGCTGAATGAAGGGTTTTACATGTGCCACCAGACGCTATACATAAGGAAAAATAAGATGCAGTGAATATCTGTGGACTTGGGGCACCTGAATTAGAACGAGTCTCTATTACCATATATTTAATATACAGTCATCCATTCAACAAATATTTACTGAGCTCCTACCAGACACTCTAACAGACCCTGGGGACATGCTAATGGGCCCTGCTCTCATTGAGCTTACAACTAGTGGGGGAGACATACAATAAATTATCAAAAACATAAAATCCTGCCCAGACTAGGAACACAAAGCCCAGAGGGCAGAGTATTTGACCAGGACACGTGGTTGTGTTGGGGGCTGAACAAAGGCATTCCCGAGGGCTGCAGGCATGGCTGAGTGCAAGTCACAGCAGTAAAGGCTGCACTTGGCACTTTCTCACCCCGAGTGGATCTATTCATCTGCAGTTGTCATCACTAGAGGTCCTGAACACAGAGCAGGAAGAACTTCCAGTCCTTGGGGATGAAACATACTCGTTTGCTGACACCCAAATGGGTTTCTCTCGTGGTCTCCTGGCTGGTCTGGCTCCAGCTTCCCCTACTTCCTTTACCCGATCCAGCCAGCCAGGTTGATAACCTGAAACAACACCTAAAGGACCCAATTAAAGCTCTTCAATTGAGGTTCTGCCACCTGTCATCCGGCCTTTGCCTCCATCATCACTAACCTCTTTCATGCTTCTCCCAGGCGCCCGGTGTGGTACAGTACACTGAGGGCTCCATACCCTCTCACCTGTCCTCGTGGCCGGTCGGGCAGCTCCTAGTCTGCCTAGTTTACAGACGGAGAGACTCTACAACTTGTCCCCAGTCATCCCACGAGGAAGTGGCAGAACCAGGTTCCATCCCAGCCCGACACACAAAGGCCAGTCTCTCCAAGGCCACTGCTTTTCCCATCCCTGGGCCAGGCAGGTGACTCACTGTCACTCCCGCCCGGGTGCCAAGGTCACAGCACCTGCCATGGAATGCCCATCTTCCCCCCCCTGCCCTCACCAACTCAGTCCCATTTCCCGCATTCAACATGCATTTAAGGAGCCAAGTGCCCTTCAGAGTATTGGGAACAGGAAGCTGGGTGAGAACCACCCTAGCCTGGAGGAGCGCAGGGGCGGAACATGCCCCCCAAAGCCGGCTCCTAACTCTCAACCCATGCTGATCACACCCTCTGAGCTCCGCTTATAAACCTCGTCATCCCGTGGGTGCTTGTCTCCTCTGACGGTTTCTCCAGGGCAAGAACCCCGCCTTATATTTCTTTGCGTGCCCTACAATTCCTAGCATACAGATTCTCACTCAATTCATATGGACTGATGACATTTCTCAGCAAGCCTTGTCTTGCCAAGACTTACATTTGAACAAGTGGCGAGAGTCTGGCATTTCACAACAGACACCCAGGCTCAGCCTTTTGGCTATAATAGCTCTCATCAAAGCAAGAGCTTTCCACCAGGTGAGCATTTGGCCTTACTAATACGAGGCTATGCTGAAACCAAACCCATAATATTGCTAACAGCTCCCCCTCACTCCCTGGACCTGAACGCCAGCTACGACACGTATAAAAAGGAAGTTTGGTTCTAAATTTCACTACATGGTGCTGAGCAAGAAAAGCAAGGGAAAGAAGAATATAGACTATAAAATTCTGTTTAGGTCAGAGGATTAAACACACTTGTGGCAGATTGTTACCTCCCATACAACATATTCTTCTTACAACGTGACTTTGACATTGACACACCGTCAACGTCTGTCTCTCTATGTCCCCTCATTTTGAAATTGGGTGGATTCTGTGACTGCTTTGACCAACAAATTATGGCAGAAGGGATGCCATATGACTAAGGCTAGGTATAAAACTGTAATGTATTTCCACTTTGTTCTCTTAGGACACTTGTTCTTGGAACCCGGCCTCCATGCTGTGAGGAAGCTCGAGCAACCCCTGGAGGGTTCATATGGAGAAGAACAGAGGTCCCCAGCCCACAGAGCCTCTACTGAACTCCCAGATGAACCATCCCTGTGGAGCTCTGCACAAACTGCAGATATCTCAGCAAAGCAGATGCTCATTTTAAGACACTAGTGTGGGGTGGTTGGTTCTCAGGCATTTTATCAAGTCCCACTGGGTAGGTTGTTGTATCAGATAACTGATAAAACACACAAAACCCAAGTCTGCACTGCAAAATCCTCACGGCTGCCTTCGAGGAAGTGGACAGGGAGCGAGATTGGAGGGGACACTCCAGAGGGGATCCTAGCTTCATCTGTGATGTGTTCCATCCATACACATATTTTCGTAAAGGAGAGTGTGTGCATACGTTATTTGTATTGTTTTTAAATATATAGAAAAAAGACTGACAAACAATAAAAATGAATGTTTGTCATGTTTTTGTGCTATTTTGATTTTCCAAAAACAATTTTTTTAAAAATACCTTATAAGGTATTTAAGGCAACCTTTCAAGACTGATTCTCCGACCTATGTGAATCCAGATACAGAGTCTGTGACTTGGAGACGGAGACCGTGTCTCTCAAGGCACCCCCGCCTCTTCCCTTCCTTTTTCTTTTCATTCTGAGGCTCCTCCAATTCCCCGCCTCCCCCAGGTCCCACAGCTCCCGTGTTAGTCTCTCCCTCTGGGATCCTAAATGGGTCTCCATCTCCAGGGCTTCCTGCCTGCCCCACCCCTGTCTCCCAGGCGAGGACTGGCCCTACTCCAGCGCGAGCCGCTCTCCCTGCGCCCTTCTCCCCACACTTCCCCACCAGGGTCCCGCTCCTCACCTTTCCGCAGTGGCTCTTCTATCTTCCACTTGCCTTGCCTTTTCTACTTACAGAGAAGCTCACGTTTATTCACTGATAAATGTAAGCACACACACAGCCTCCAGTCACTCCCGACACACACACACTGCTGTCACCTGCTGTAGCACGCTCCTGCCTTCCTCCCCGTTGCTGACCTACAGGCACCATAATCTGACAGGGTCTGGCTCGGGCAGGAGCGCCTGAAGTGCTGGTTCTCAGGGACACCTCCGGCCCCTGCCTTGATTGACCTCACTGGCATCTACGGTGGCCACAACCGCTTTACCTCCTCTCCCCCGGCTCTGGGGCAACAACCCATCTCCTGTTCTGCTGCAACTGCTCCCCCTCTCCCACCACGCCTGTCCTGCGGGGGCAGACACCCCCATCCCCTTCCCCATCTTCCCTCCCTGCCCCCCTCCTGCACCTCCCCTGACATCTCGTCCGCAGCAAACCCCCCATACCCCGCCTCTCCTGAGCCCTAGACTCACACTTACAGCTGTTTATCTGTAATTTCCACACGGATGTCCCAGAGGCACTCCGAACTCACTCCCATCCCAAACTGAATTCATTCTCATCTCTCAGATTAAACCTATCCTTCTTCCCCCATTTCCCTTCTCAATGCACAGGACCATCGTCATTCACTCATCGCCTGGTTCAGAGGCTCAGGGATTATCCCCAGCCTCCTTCCCCTCTGCCTCCCACTTATAATTGGTTATCAGGTTTGGTGCATTATTCTTCCTAATTAGCTCTCGAATGCAGACTCCATCTCCCAGAGGCCCAGGCCTCATCGCTTCTCACCTACATTCCACAATTATCTCCTAGCCGCTTTCCCTGCCTTCTGCCTTGCCCCCCTTCAAACCAGGAATCACACCTCTGCCAGAGTGAAGTTTCTAAAACGCACGTCTGGTCTCATCACACCCCTGCTCATTATCCAGCAAGGCATGAAACCCAAACTCCTCGGCCTGCCATGCAGGGTCCTTCATGATCTTCATGCCCAACCAGGCCCCAACTTCAGTGCACACCCCAGAAAGCCCTCAGCCATAATCATGCTTTTCCACTTGTATCCATCTCGTTCCCTCTACCTAAGACACGCTATTCAACAAGTGACCTCTACTTTTCCTTCACAGCATTTATGGACTGTCACCTCCCCCTGCTGTCCACCAGGTCCTCCTTAGCATGCCTAGTATTTCCATCCTTCTGAATGTCATCTTGCTGAACTGAGGTACCGTCTTGTGCATCAGTATCCCCGGGATATGGGCTCTCTGAGGCCTGGGGCCATGGTGATCATCTCTGTATCCCAGAACCCAACACAGTGGATATGAAGTGTACGGAGTTGGGGCTCCATACATTTTGGCTAAATATAGAGCTTCCTTAAATCAAACATGAAAATTCAGAGGATTCTAATTAATATGGGCCATTATGTAATTGTTGCTGAAATAGGAAACCGGAACATGAGAGCTTCTGCCTCTAGGGGGTCTAGCAAATAGGACCTCGCTATGGAATCTTTGTGAATGATTCTTCCTCTCATTATGTAGAAGCCGTTGGTGATGAAATGTGTCACTGTCAGAAGGGATGGAACAAGAAGGTGGGGAGGGAGGTGCCCAAGGAGAGAGCGGGAGAGTAACCCCAATTCCTCCTTAACCACAGAATTTGCATTGTTCCTGCACATTCTCAGCTTCTTCCTCGCTGCCCCCTGCCCCTGCTTCTTTCCATCTAAACACATTCCCAGAGAATGGAAGCCCTAGCCCACATCAAACACACTTAGTGTTGTCCAACAAGCAAGTTCCTGAAGCAAACCAGCCAAGGTTGGAATGATCCACTGCTCCTAAGTGAGCACGTGGATTTCCATGGGCTCCACTGACGGCTGTGGGCCCCGGGCAAATGGTGCTGAGCTATGCTCTCGGGTGACTAGAGGAGAAAGAGAAGAGCCCTTGGCAAAAACATCTCCCATCTCTGCTCCTGGTGCCTGAAGCCCACCATTTTGCCTCCAAGATGGCGTCATGTCCAAGTCCCTCACTCACACACAGGTGGTACTGGCAGAGACAATGCAGCCTAGCCAGTGCCTCAGCGAGGTGGGAGATCCTTCGACACCACCAGGTCCCAACCTGACTCCTGGCCACACCAAGCTCCAGTCACACACACACACACACACACACACCCCACCCCCAGCCACGGCCACCGGGCACCGGGAGCCCACCTTCCCTTCTGCCCACCACACTCGGAGCTTTCTTGAGGCCCACTCTACCCACTGGCCTAACTCCAAGGTGGCCCCCAGGATCCTCCCAGGCCCAGGGGCCCCAGAGGGTGGGAGCAAGTTAGAGGGAAGAGTCCCTCGGGGCGCCTGGGTGGCTCAGTCGTTAGGCGTCTGCCTTCGGCTCAGGGCGTGATCCCGGAGTCCTGGGATCGAGCCCCGCATCAGGCTCCTCTGCTGGGAGCCTGCTTCTTCCTCTCCCACTCCCCCTGCTTGTGTTCCCTTTCTCCCTGGCTGTCTCTCTCTCTGCCAAATAAACACATAAAATCTTCTAAAAAAAAAATAGAGGGAAGAGTCCCTGGAACAGGAGATGAAAAGTGCGAGCTGGAGAGAATCCTCCACCTCCCGACCGGTGTCTGTCTTATTTAACAGCAGAAATCCCCAGAGCAGGGTCCTTAACCTCTCCAGGCGTGGCCGGCAGACAGGAGCACTCAGGAAATGTTAAGTGAAATCTCTTAAGAGGTCCCAATGAAAGCCCGTCAGCCTCCAGGGCTGAGAAAAGGCTTCAGACCAGTGTAAGATCTTCAGCCATGAGAGCAAAGGCCAGGGATGCCCGCCCTCCACTCCCCCCGGGGGGCTCAGATGGGAGCAGAACGAGTCACCCTCCAGAGTGGGGGCACCAGGGTCAGCAAAGCTATTCCTCGGGCTGTGATGCTGTCCTGGGGGGAAGGCAAGGGGATGGCAGGGCCTCTTAGGGCTACTTTGATGACATTCCCAGCTGCGGGGAATGTGTGTCAATGAGCTAACCCCGTTCCCCCCACAGCCTCCTTTCCCCCAGCTACAGCACTAATAAGCACGCTGAAGTGGCAGGGAGTGAAGATTTCCCATCTCCTAGCACAGCCTCCCCTGTGAGGTGGGAAGTGGGGTGCATGAAGCAGAGGTGAGTGATGCTGCCTTCCTGAGAGCAGCGGCGAGCCTTGGTGGGGATCAGATCTGGGACAGTGACCTCATCAGCTACCCCATCAACTAGTCAATGGTGGAGCCTCCTGATGATAGTACTCCTAATGAGTTTGGGGCCACAGCCCCGCAGTGACCTCAGGCTTCTCAATCTGGTCCCCCCAGACCATGCCACCCGGAATCAGCCTGACCCACGCTCACTCTCACACCACCTCCACAGCTCCCGGGCCCCTGTCTTGTCTCCCCAATGAGAGTGAACTCATGGAGGGGACGTACTGCTCATTGCTACATCCCTGCCCAGCCTCCATCGCAGAGCTAGCACCTAGCAGAGGCACAGAAAAGGTGTGTTGGTTGACTGAGTGACCTGACAGGTGGATACGCAGAGACAGCAAAGGGAGCATGACGAAGTTGCCCTGTGCCCTAACTTCTGACTGCTCCCACACCTTTCCTGGCTAATAAGCACCCACAGTGTGCCAGGCGCTGGGGAAACACAGTGACACCACCAACTCAGGGAGATTGGGCAGAAACACACAAAATGTTGAACAACAAAATAAGACAACAGTAGAAGAGGTGTCACAAGACAGAATATAATTAATTGCTAAAGGATGCCAACAGACATGAAGGGCCAAGCGTCAAGAGGGAAGGGACCATGGTGAGCTGCTGCAGCTGGAAAAGGCTTCACAGAAAAGGGGGATTTCATCTGAATGGGGCTGGGGGAGCACATGGATTTGAATACCCCAAAAGGCTCCTCGAAAGCATTCCAGGTGAAGAGCATCCAGAGCAAAGGCCCGGAGGTGGGAAGCAGAGAGTGGATCTGGGGCTGGGGTGTGGTCTAATCTGACCCAGCCAGGGTTTCTGAGGGAGGGGGGAGGAGTGAGGGATAAAGCCAGAGAGCTGATGTGGGGCTAAACATGGACACTAGACACGCAGCAAACTGGATCCAACAGATAAATGATGATGGAAACTAGGGAATATGCAATTAACCAGCCAGGTCCTGGCTTCCCAAACTACCCCACACAAGTGAAGAATCAGGGCCTGGACCTTTAAGAGAAGTAGGCATGATGTCCACAAATCAGCAAGAAAAAGACAGACAACCCAGTAGAATAATGAGGGGAAGCCTTAAATAGTAACTTCAAAAAAAGATGTTCAAACGGCCAACGAGTACATGGAAAGAAGCTCATCTTTTTTCAGTCATCGGGGACACGTACATTGAAATCAGAAGGAAATAACACAAACGCCCACCAGAATGGCTAAAATAAAATGACAGAAAGTACTAAGTGTTGGTAATA
This sequence comes from Ursus arctos, assembly GCF_023065955.2. NCBI lineage: Eukaryota > Metazoa > Chordata > Mammalia > Carnivora > Ursidae > Ursus > Ursus arctos. Next base: position 39,060,064 of record NW_026622874.1, read on the forward strand.
CGGAGCAGCAGCGATCACTGCCATCACCGATTGGCAAGAATATTCTGGAACACGCATAGCCTCCAACGACAAAACAAAACACACCTGGACCCCAAGACCCAGCAAGAGAAATGTGTTTATCGAAAGGCATACAGAAATAAGTTCACAGCAGCACTATTCATCATCGCCCCAGACTAGAAACTATCCAAATGTCATTAACAATGGAACAGACAAATACATTGAGGTTCATTGTCCTAATGGAATGTGACACAGAAATGAGAAGAAACAAACCCAGGTACAAACGACATGGTTAATGTCACAAGCAACGTGAAGTGGCAGAAGACAGTCACAGGTGACTGCATTTTGAAATGTATTATTGCAGTCCAAAGACTAACCTGCAGTGCCAGAAGCCATGGCTGGAGCAAGGAGGCATTTCTCATTCACCTGCTGCCATCTCCTCCCCGGGGTGCTGGCGATGTTCTAGCTCCCGGTCTGGCCGCAGGTTACGCAGGTGTGTTTCGTTAGTGAATTTCTCCAACTATACACACTTATGATTTGTGTACTTTTCTGTGTTTATATTGTATTTCAGTCAAAAGTTTTTAAAAAGAGAACAGGTGCAGAACCTTGTCCCCAGGAATTTGTCCCTGAGTGTCTGCCCCCTGCTATAATGGGTCTCAGTTGGGAGTGAACCCTTCTTCTGGCCCCTCCTGAACTTAACATGTTTCTTGACATGGTGCAGAGCTGACCCTCTGTCCCCAAACTATGAGGTTCTGACAAAACTCTCTATCCCAGCTGACCCACCTCCAACCCACTCACCCGCTTCTGGCATTGACACCCAGACCCTCCCTCTGGCACCCTGACATCCTCTAGGAAACAGCATTTGAGTCGGGGCGGGGTGGGCAGTGACATGCTCAAAAGGTATTTTAGGAATATTAGTGTAGCAGTGGGAGGGGGGTGGGGGTTGCAGAGCGACCGGGAGCCCAGCCATGCCCGAACACCAGTCCAGACAGGATGAGGATGCCAGCATGAAGAGAAGGCCATGGAAGCTGGGAAGGGAGAAGTGTTCCTGGGGGCGTCCCACCTTGCCAGGAAGGGAGACAGAGCCCTTGGCAGAATCCAGCTCTGGGAATTCAGCCCTCTCCTGGCAAACCCGCCTGCTGAGGAAGTAACTGCCTGAACAAACAGTACTTTTACCTCCTAAGGAGTAAAATAAACGAAAATAGAGCCATTTCCCATTCACCTGGCTGGCATTATTCACTCTCTGGGTACAGTCTGTTTATAGGTTATGAGAAATAGAAATGGGGTGTGCTGAGAAAAACCCGATCTGCACCAGTGCCCACCCTCCGTGCCAGGCCCCCATCCTAACACACCATTGCTCACACCAATAGGAATTCCACTAGCAATGCAGAGAATCAATGGAATTTAATTATTCAGGCCCAGGTATCCAGGAGCTTTAAACATGCCTATTCTTTCTTATGTATTTCTAAAGTCGCCATCATTCTAGAAATACAAGGTTTCAGCTCTCCCTACATCTCTGGCGCTTTGGGGTCCTTGATGCTCCATGGCTCCTTCCCCACGTATTTCACCCCTTCACCCCACCCCACCCACATGCAGGGATGCTCAGGTGGGGGAGAGAGGAAAGTCTGGGGGAAATGTACCCTTGGAAGCTTGTGTCTGGATGAGATCCCTGCATTATTCCTTTTTAATACTCTGTTGCAAAATACACCAAGTGTTTTATTTCAAGCCACACTGAAGCATATTTCAGGGCAAATTTCCTATTGCCTGTCACAGCTCAGGGGAAAAATGAATGCACACTTCCCCAGCTCCATTAGCTAGGGAAACAGGCTCACATTGCTAGAAGGCATGGTCCCCGCAAACGAGGCGGGGGAATGAGATCACTGGGAAACAGACCCGTGGGATCCGGGCATGGGGGGCACGGGTGCACAGAGGTCTCGCCCTCCCAGGGGTGACTGCCAGGGGGCCCCTGGGGCAGGGCTAGGCACATCCACGAGAGAGAGGGTCAGCCCAGGGGGACACGACCCTGGTCCCCATTAGCACTGTGGTCCACAGGTACTCCCTGTGGCCTTCCTAATTCAGCCTGTCTTGTCCTTGTCATCCCTACTTTAGACAGACAGACAGACAGATAGACAGATGGGGTCTTAAGGCAAACAGTGAGGCCACAACGTCTCTCTTTCTTTCTTGAAGGTGGAGTCCTGATGCCTCTGTCTCTACCAGACTGAGAAAGCAAAGGCATAGTCTGGGGCAGGGGCTTCCCACTCCCAGGTTCCCCAAGGAGCCAAGGACAAGTTATCCTGACACCCATTCCCTACACTCTGCTGGCATGGGGGAGGAGGCAGAGAACGGTTCCCACTCCAACCCAGTCCCTTCGTCCACTACCTTGTAAGGCCATTGCCCCTAACAAGCCCCCAACCCCAGCTTCCTGTCTCTTACCAAGCTCTCCAGGCCATTCTTTGTGCGCTGCCAGAGTGAGAGTCCCGAGGGCACACCTGTCTCACCTCCATCCTTCCCACTGAACATTCACAGCCTTTCTGGGGGTGTCCCCTGCCTGTCTCCTTCCAGCCTCATTTCTCACTGGCCCTCTGCCGGTATTTTTACCCTCCTCCCTGGCTTTTCAAATCCCCCCAGGATACTTCCCACCTCCAAGTCTCCATTCTGGTGATTCCTTCAGCTGGAAATGACCATCCTCTCTTTGTTCATCTAGAAAATGCCTGATGTTTCTTTTAGCACCAGCTCGGGCTTCTCCTTTATGAGGTCCTCTCTGATTCCCTTCAGCAGAACTGAAAGAGGCACCTGGCTGGCAGAGTCAGCTAAGCGTCTTGTTTTGGCTTCGGTCATGATCTTGGGGTCTTGGGATCAAGCCCCGGGTCTGGCTCTGTGCTCAGCAGGGAGTCTGCTTGAGATTCTCTCTCCCTCTCCTTCTGCCCCTCCTTGAGCGTGTGCTCTCTCTCTCAATGAAATGAATAAATCTTAAAAAAAAAAATGACAGCTCCCTCCCTTGCCCCACTATACCCTATAAATTTATTGTAGCACTTACCTTTCTATCCTGAAATTACTTGTTGATGTGCTTGGACCATAAGCCCGTGGAGGGCGGGGATGTGTCATCATTAAGCATCCTTGTATCCCCAGCACTCAGCACAGCCCCTGTCCCTGGTGGGTACTCAACAAAATATTTGCCAAATGAATGAGTGAGAACTCTCAAAGGCCCCACTGAGGTGTGCTTCCAATGTAAGTGTCTTCCTCTAGGAGGTCCTCTGGTCTGCAACAATGCAGTCCTCGATCTCCACACCCTCCTCAAACTCCAAAAGCCTGTGTTGCGTAGCTGCCCAGCCCCGCCCCGGCCCCCGATGCTGACTGCTCCATTCATCCATGTGACAGGTTTGTGTTGCTGTCTCCTGCCATTTCCCTCACTTCTATGGGAGTTTAGTCTGAATCTCTTTCCTGTCACCCAAGGGCAGAGGGGAGCCTTTGGCCCTGCAAAGCCTAGCCCCGGGCTGGGTGTATTGTAGCCCTTCAGCTGAGCTTGAGAACTCAGTGACTGATGGATGGAGAAGGGAGCTCTGTGAGAGGGATCTCCCCTTGACCAGGCGCTGGAGAGAGAGCCCTGTGATGGTGACTCCAAAGGCACATGGGGCTCAGAAAAGGAGGGGGCTGATCTGTGAGAAAGAGGCTTGTTTGTTTCTTTTTTTAAAGAAGAGATCCTCTTCCATACCATTAATATGTCCCTCTGGGAACCCAAGGCATGAAAGCTATCCTTTTCCTCCCCTGAGCCTTCCTATTTACCAAGTCCTTTGTACCTAACACTGAACTGAAGCTAAAAGAAGCTAGAATAGTCTTTGCAGCCATCATAGTTCTGGGGGCATATTAATGGAATAGGGAGAGATGCCTGGGTGGCTAAGTGGGTTAAGCATCTGACTCTTGATCTCAGCTTAGGTCTTGATCTCAGGATGGTGAGTTCAAGCCCTGTGTTGGGCTCCATGCTGGGGGTGGAGCCTACCTTTTAAAAAAATGATAATGGAGGGGCGACTGGGTGGCACAGCGGTTAAGCATCTGCCTTCGGCTCAGGGTGTGATCCTGGCGTTATGGGATCGAGCCCCACATCAGGCTCCTCCGCTATGAGCCTGCTTCTTCCTCTCCCACTCCCCCTGCTTGTGTTCCCTCTCTCACTGGCTGTCTCTATCTCTGTCAAATAAATAAATAAAATCTTTTTTTAAAAAATGATAATGGAATAGGGACAGTGCCCCAGATGGCAGCATGGGTCTGTTCATGCTGCAGCCCATCCAGTCAGCCAGGGCCTCTCCTGCAGCAGAGGCCAAGAGAACAGAGACAACTTTCACCAGCGGGAGCCTGGCTTTCTGGTCATGGTTGCTCCCCAGACCTGGGCCTGGATTTCTGAGCAGAACACTAAACACTCTTTCACACTCCCACTGCAGCACGAATTTTGGCATGCCATTTAACTCTGAGTCTCCATTTCCCCATCTGTAAAATGGGCTAATGAAATCTGCCATAGTGACCTCCCTCCTTCTCTTCTACCCCTGGCATTGTGAAATGAGAGGGTGAAATGAGAGGATGTGGTGAAAGTCCACTGAGGTTTTTACTCATTCCTTAGCAAGGATGACCCTGTCATTATAACACTCTGGCCTGTCCCAGTGGGAGGACACAGCCAAGGGTCTACATGAGACAGGGAACAGTCCTGCTAGATGTTCTGATTTGGCCTCCTGGACAGCGCCCAGGTATCGAGCGGAGAAATGTGTCAGGTTGGAAATGAGAGATAGCTACAGAGGGATTTGGCTCTAAACCCAAAATCCTGAATTGCGTTTTCCTCTCTGTTAAGCAAGCATTACTCATCCATCTCCCACGCCTGTGATGTTACATGAGACCTTGGAGGGAGAGAACTGCAGACCCAAAGAACGAGAGGATACACTTGGTTGCAGCAGGAGGGCATGGGACTAGAAGCTGGAAGAACTTCCTGATGGTGGGAGTAGCTTGCGAGATGTGGAAATGGATGGCCAGAGGCAGTGGCCCTCTCTCCTCAGGGTATTTCAGAACTCAGGTGGGTGGGCTGAGTTAGGTTGTTCATCCTATAGTCCTGTCCTCAGGCAGCCCCTCACCCAGCTTCTGGTGGGGATGGGAGACATGGGGACAGAGGGAAGACCAAATGGGAGTCAGGACTTATGGGTTCTAGCTGGGGTCGAGAGCGCCCTGGAAGGTTAAATGCTCCTGGGAGCAAGGAAGGCCAAGCGCATATTCACAGTGGGCTGGGGCTCAGCAAAGGAAGGCACTCCCTTCAACCCCACCAGGAGCCAGGCCCCCATTGCGAATCTGGGAGTCTGGCAGTGTCCTCCCTAAATTCCTGGCTCTGATATAATCAGGGGGCTTCCTCTCCTCCCTGCTGAGCTGATCAGAAGGGACACTTCCCCAACACACACACACACACACACACACACACACACACACACACACTGCCATCATCCCATCCCCGTGGGGGACCAGTCAGCCTTCTCTGCACAGCTGCTTGTGGCTGTAATTCTATCCCGGGATCCCAATGACATCATTCCCAGGGGGTCAGTGAGGAAGGGGAGGAGGGGACAAGGCAGAGTTAGGGTGGGGAGAAAGGGCCAAGAGACTGTCACTGCAGACACAGCTCTGAGGAGAGGCACTGTGGGAGGAGCTCAGCTCCACAACCCTAGAGCAGTATGACCTCAGGCAAATCACTTAACCCCTCTAAGCATTCTTCCTCATCTGCATAATAAGGCCGTTCTACGGGGGGTTGTTTTAAGTACCCAAGGGGCAGGGAGCATTGTGGGAGAGGGGGGTTTCCCCCCATCCTCTGTGCACCTCAGCATCCCACTATCCTCTCTCAGATACACCAGGGGCTGCATGCTGTCATCTTGCTTACCCCTAACCATCCTCTCTGTAGTTCAACATTCTGAATGTTGGGCAGTAGAGCCACCCCACAAAGCAGGCAAATCCAGAATAAAGGACTATGGGTCTCTGCCCCTTTCCCTGTAAAGTGCACCTGGAGAAGGTTGCTCCATGGGACCCTCTGCACAGAACCCACTTCTCTTTCGGGAAGCGCCCCCGCCAACATGATTCTGAAAGTCAGGGAAACCCTGGAGTCCCACACCTACCAGGAGGGCAGCATGAAACGTCTGATTACACAAACCTGCCACAGTCCCTGCTGAATCTTTCATATGGGAGCAATGATCCATTAGTCACCATCAATTATTCATGCTCATCAGGGCCAGCGCCAGGGACACAGCCTGGGAGCAGCTGGAGCTGGGACCCACACCCACTCCACCTCCACTCCCCCTCGAAGGCAACCAGCAATCTCTCCCATCCCCCGGCCCACCTAGGGTCCTACTGAGCACCCACTTCTGAAAAGTCTGCACAGCAGTCAGATGGATACCACCCCACTGAACAGATGGCCAAGCAAGTCACAGGCCGAGCTGAGGCTGCCGCACATGAGCCTCCCAATAAGGACTTCCAAGAAATGAGGAAGAGACACGCTCCCTTTATCAAGTCCAACAAGCATTGATGTTGCAGAGGTGGCTGGGCCAAAGGTACTGCGTTATGTGTCCCTTACAAAGACTCCCACTGTCAGGCCAGCTCTGGCCCCATTCTGAAGGTCTCCTTTCTTCAAAAGAAGTCACAGAATCATGGATTCTCAGAGTTCAAGAGAAAGGGTCCTTAAGACCAAGCTGTCAGTATGGCAGGAGCCCCTCCAGCAACACAAAAGTGAATGTATCTAAGGACAAGGCGCTTGTGTCTCTTGAGAAAAGCCACTGAATGTTTGGACAGTTCTAATCCTTCAACATTCATTCAGTAAATATTTATTGAGTATCTTCCATGTGCCGGGCACTGAATGAGATACCAGGTTTACACCCAAAACAGACCAAATTTTTGCTCCATTAGAACTATCTTCCTCACATGGGTCAAAAGTAGTCTCCATGTATCTTTTGTTCTCTAGGGCTAGGAGGAGATGAGAAATAGAATTGATTTTCTTTAAGACCAAAGCCTTGGGCTCACTGCAGTAAGACTGTGGGACCCAGCCTGCTTCTCCAGGCCAGCCTTGTATCCCAAAACCACCTCCCTGTTTTTGGGCCATGGTTTTCAGGACTGGACCTGAGCAATGGGTACTCTTGGTGTTAGTGGTTTAAGCCCCTAGTTCTCCCTCCCCCAATAAGAATATTGTCCCCACAAATGCAAACACCAGTCTTCTCTGCCAAACAAGAGACCTGCTCCACCTCCCCCTGCCCCCACTCCACTCCCAAGAACTGGTTTTGTCCCCCCTGGTGAGGTAGGCAGTGAACCACCTGGTGTTATAAATGACAGAGGAGAGCACTGCCTTAAATATGTTCCCCAACAGCTTTCACCATGCCTGGAATCCCATCATTATTTATCCAGCCTTTTTTGGGTAGGCATCACTGCCTATTCAACATGCAGATGCCTTTTTGTTGGGAGGAGGGCCATGTGCAGCAAGGAGCAGCTTGAATCTATGCCCAGAGCTGCAGAATAAGTTCTACCGCACTGTTCTCAGGGCTAGGGAAAGACAGATGAGGTGAGCAGACCTGGGTGCGGAGCACTGGGTAGCAAAGGACAGCTGGGAGGCACCTGACATCTCTAAGGGGAGAAGCACACAAAGGGGAAATAGGAGGCAACCTGAATATTGCCTGGAATTTCCCTTTTGTGTTAGGTAAGTTATGGAGGGTTTCAAGTGATCCCACCCAGTAAGTAGAAGTTGAGCTGCCTCTCTAATGACCCAAAGGATGACAGGTACACAGTCTCCCCCATGCTAAGTGCCCTGGACAGGGAAACAAGGAGTGTTTGGATTATCAGTTTAGCGAAATATATGGTGGTCAAGGAAGAAATGCAGATGCGGGGAAGATGAGAAAAGAAGGAACTAGAGGATAGAAAAGAAGAGCTTTTTTCCCCCCTACAGGATTGCCAGGGGGCTGGAAGCAGAGGAATGACCCCATTCAGATGAACCAAGAGGCTGAAAAGGTGGTGTACTATACCACAGGCGCATAACGACACATTCATGGTCTGGTACTCTATCTCCTCTCCCACGATCACAGGCTCCCCCAGCCCTCAGAGCTCTGAAGAGCTTCCAGTCTCTGCCTACCCTACCCCCACACCTGGCCCCATGCCAATCTATGCAGCCATTCCTCCTCCTTCTGTTGCAGGATGCTCCCACGGCAGCCCAGCCCTCCCACAAATGAGGGGGGAGCTCAGTTCTAACACCCTGCTGACCTGCCAACATGGAGAAGACTGGATTCTCCACTCTAATTCCTACATAGCCCCCTCCCCTCCAGGGATGCCCAATCAGCTTCAGCCTCATTTCGGTACTCTATCCTCAGTTAAGCTTTACGTGACTGCACCCTACCATAATAGCCCTCCCCTCCCACCAACCCAGGCTAGATTTTGCCTATGAGTGGAGTGGGTAGTGGGCTATCTGGAATAGTGAATATTACAGGGAAGACGCCCCTGCTCTAAACATTTCAGCAAGCTGGAGGGAGATGCACGTCATGGACTTCGGGAGACGACAGCCAGATTCCTGGACTCGAGGTCAAGTATTCCTACCACCTACAAGCTAAACTGGCCCTCCCCTAACCCAGGCCATGCATGTCAAAACTATTTTTAAAGACCTCCTGGGAAAAATGATTATATAGACACTCAGGCCCATAGCATATTTGGAGTTCATCCCTCTCATTTTACAGAGTAAGAAGTGGGATCCAGGAAGAGGACGTAACTTCGCCAAGGTCTCACAGTCAATAAAGGGTGATAACAATTTTCCACAACACCAATTTTCCTCTCACCCTTGCCTCTATCTCCAACATTGGAAAGTCGGGGCTCAGCCTGTGACCATCCAGTCTGGACTGGGAGCGCACAGGTGCAGTGCTCTGTCCATGGTGCTGAACCTCCCAGTCCCAAGCAGCTACAGTTTGCTTTTTTTTTTTTTTTTCCTTTTATTTATTTTTTCAAGATCCGCATTTTTAAGCACTGTCGGTGTTGGGGCCTCTAGCACTGTAAGGGTGCTATGGGAGATTCAGGGGAAAGCTGATAACATAATCCAGGAGACCATTTACGTGAAGAAACAGAGACTAATTCTAAGGGAATAAACAGGCAGGGCAGATGTCCTGGGAGTGTGGGGAAGGAGACAGTGTACCATCCCTACCCCTTATCTCTTTCCATCACCTTGAACTAGGTATGGCCCCTGGTTCTAAGATACTGAGATGCAGGTCTTTTCAGAGAAGCTAAAAGTGAGAAAACAACATGGCTGATGCTGGTTAGTCTCAAAGTTTCCAAGGGGAAATTTTCTAAGAAAGAAGTCACCAGAAGGGAAGGTCAAGAGAAATTTGGAGGGTATGCAGATAACAGGAGAGACTTCAGAAGATGTGGGGTGATTTTGAAAGGTTCTGCCATGAGCCTGGAGACTGGGTATCAGGATCTTTCAAGGTCACACCTCCAAAGTCCGGAATCATGACTGTGACCCTTCTGTGGGTCCTTGGAATCAAGTGGGGGGAGGGGGGATGTAAAAAAAATAAATATGCTGTCAGGATTGTGCTAAAAAGAAGTTGAGTCTAGCCTGAGCCCCAAACTGCAGTCCATGCTGAAAAAATCTAGAAGCCATATTCTTCACAAGGCCCCCGGCTCTTTACTCTCTTCAATACTGAGACTGAATGATATGGCTTGTTAACAAAGCAAATGATCAGCATGTGTGAATGGACCCGATACAAAGGAGCTGTTTTAGAGGTGCCTGGTAGAGCAGTTGGTAGAGCATGTGACACTTGATCTCAGGGGTCATGAGTTCAAGCCCCACACTGGGCATAGAGCCTACTTCAAACAAACAAACAAACAAACAAACAAACAAACAAACAGGAGCTGTTTTAGCAAGAGGTGCACAGCATCCTGAATTTAAATGGGCAGCTCAGGGCGCCTGGGTGGCACAGCGGTTAGGCATCTGCCTTCAGCTCAGGGCGTGATCCCGGCGTTATGAGATCGAGCCCCACATCAGGCTCCTCCGCTATGAGCCTGCTTCTTCCTCTCCCACTCCCCCTGCTTGTGTTCCCTCTCTCGCTGGCTGTCTCTATCTCTGTCAAATAAATAAATAAAATCTTTAAAAAAAAAAAAATAAATGGGCAGCTCACGTGGGAGCAGGCATCTACATATCCTGCTGCAAGTTTGACTCTCATAAAGGAAGTCTCCTGATGCTGAGTTCTCTCTCTCTCTCTCTCTCTCTCACACACACACACATGCGTGAGCGCGTGTGCATGTGCGCACACACACACACACACACACACACACACCATCCCTTACCTCAGTGATATCATCCTAATACTGATAAAGGAGAGGGTTTTACTCTCCTAAGCCCTATTATGTCCAGCATTACTCTCTTCCCCTTCCTCCTCCTCCCCTCCTCCACCACCACGTCTCCCTCTTCTCCTCCCACACTGTGATACACTCATTGAATACAAGTCAACTATAACAACTGTGCACACAGTCAACTCTCTCCAGCATGTCTACATCCACACTCAAGAACCCTGGGGTGCAGAGAATCTTGGCGGTCAATCTATCCTTTCTAAGTATCTACCCTGTGCCAGACTCTTCTCTTTGGAGATCTCACCGTCTTCTGTCACAATGTCTAACCACATTTACCATTCAGAAATTCTTCTTGGCGTCCACCTGAAATCCTTCATGCTCTAGGTTGCCTTTCTGACATTATGAACCACTAGAGATGAAGAGCATCTTCCTCAGTGGGAGTGGGGGGGGGGCAGGGTTTCATTGGACCTTTCATAATCTAGAGGCAGAGACACACACAAGTGCAACAGTCACACCCTCAACATACACATGGAGAACCTGTGACCATGGGTAATAATACCAAAAAAGTCCAAGGACACAAAGAACCCTTGAGATGGCATCTGATCTACCCCCGTTCATGGAGATAGGACTGCCTCAGGGTCCTCTGAGAAAACCTCATGGGCTGCCCTATCCCATGCCCTCAAGGAGCCCATCTCCAGCCCTTGTTTCTGGGTCTGAAACATAAAACACCCTGGCCTCCCTTAGCCCCCAAACCCAGCCTCCCAAGCAATCACACTGCCAGCAACTAACACACTTCTCAGAAGCCATATTTATATTACAGCAGGACAAGAGAGCAAAGGTGTAATTGGACTCGATTTGATTGAGTGTGACAATTGCAGTTAGCCACATGTGTCATCAAGAGATGTGAACTGGGGATAGTTTATGCTCAAAAACTCATTTCCAAGAGGACCTGACATCTTCCTTTCACAGACATCCAGACGGCGCTGACATCAGTGGCAATGCAAGATATCCATGGACTCGTCTGAGGGAGAGACCTCGTAAGGTCATCCATCCACCCCCGCTCCCACCTCCACATAAACACTCCCTCAGAAAAGCTTTTTCTCTGTTTTTCTGGAATACCTATCTGACACTCTCTCTTTACCCCCTTGATGGCCTGCCAGAAGTCTCAGTGTCACAAGCATGAAAGTGCTGCCTAATGTCTAACCCAAACCCTGATTGCTTCAGCTTCCAACCCTTGCTCTAGTCCTGCCCTTGGTGCAATGACAGCAGCTTATCCTGTTATGTCTCCATCCCTGATTCCAACCGCTCTGGGGACACACCTGCCATGCTCACTCCTCCCTTTGTGACCTTAAAGAACCATGGTCTCCTGGCTCTGGGCTTGTTCTCTCGCTCCCCACTGCTCTCTGGAGTCAGGGGCCAAGAAGCTTTCACATTCTTGTTCCTGACTTCCTTTCTCAGTCTCCAAGAGAACTATAGTTCAGCCTTTGAAAACCTCTAATGCTTTTCTGGGACTCTGAGAAGGAACTGCAGGGATTTCTAGTCAAAGATCCCCATTTTACAGAGGAATGAACAAATGCAATGAGGGAAAATGACAAGCTCAGGGTCACTGGGGGAATTAGAAGCAGAGCCATACACTCCCTTGCCCTTTGCAACCCAGAGCCTGCCTCGCAGCTCCCTGGCAGTGGCCTGAAGTTGCCCGGGAGTGCCTACGGCTCTCCAGAGTTCATGAGCCATGGTGGCCACTGTCCTTACCCTGCTAGGTACCCCCATTATAAGCCCTAGGAGCATTGAGCTCTTCTTACTTCACATCGATGATCATAATTGCCATTAAATAATCAATTGTGTGTTTCTTTTTTTCAATGCCCTGCTTCCCTCAGACTGTAAAGGTCATACCACCTTTATCAGCACTGCAGCCTTGCTCATGAATGCCTGTCGCATGAACGAGTGACTGAATAAATAAATGAATGATGGGGGCCTGTGGAGGGGTGGCCGTGGCCAGTGTGACATGAGCCAGGCTGCAGTGCGAGGGCTCCCAGCTTCTTGCCCTGCCTCCAACAGTGAGGCGAGGGAACAATAATGTCACAACTTTTCCTTCGCTAGAGAATTGGGGCACAGAAAGGAGTCTGGTCACTATGGGGTCCACACAAAGCAACCCCCTGCTCTAGCTGAGCCCTTCACCTCAAGCTGTTGGTGAAAGGATTTAATGAGTCTACATGGTTTCTTACCTATCTTTCTCCTCCCTCCACCTCCCCCACATCACCTCTGTCACTAGGGCAGTGACTGGTGCCCCAAGCCCTGGTCCCAGACACATTGTCTCATTCACCTTCCCACCGAGCCTCCTGCTTCTGAGCAACATAGCCCCCCCTCCCAATCAACGCTACCTCCATAAAGGTCTAAGCTAACAGCCACAGCCAAGCAGGCTTCACCTACATTAGCTCCTAATCACAGATGGCAGCTGCCACAGGGTCTGGAAAGGCAGCAATAGTTAGGGGAGAAACCGTGGGTCCAAAGACTGCAAGCAGACCACACAGTCTCCATACGCTCCTCTCCCCGCCCCGCCCCATGTGCCAGACCCCAGCCTAGGACCCCGCCCACAGCAGTTCCAAGCCAAGCCGGGAAGTGACAGGTGGAGGGGAAAGGAGAGCACATGTCACCTGGAGAAGTCCTCCCCAACCTGAAGATAAGGTCTCAGATCCAATTTCATTCTCAATTTCCAAGGAATGTGAGAGGGAGGCCTACTGCCCACAGGCAACCTGCTGAGAGCTGTGTGTCTGTGTGGTAGGTTTGCATCTGTGTGTTTATGTGGAGCTGTGAATCTTCCCTACTCTGAGCCAAGTGCTCCGGGATGTCACAAACCCCAGACAAGAAGGAAATGCTCTCTGAAAGTAGGGCAATGGGATGGACTCTGGGAGGGGCTGTTTTGGGACTCTGTCCACCTTGTTGAAGGCCAGAGCTCTGTGCCCCAAACCGAGAGTCCTGGGGGTGCCAACCTGCCCTGTGGAGGCTGCCCCATCCTGCCTCTCTGCACTTCCTAATTTACTGTTGAGTTTTCCCCTGCCCACTAGCTGCCAAGCCCAGGGTCTGTCTCCAATGCCTCTCCCGGATCAAGGGGAAGAGCCAGAGGGACAGAAACACATTCATGGGGCTGAGAGGGTGGAGGATCAGGAACCCAATTCCTGCTTTAGCTCAACGACCCCACAGGACAGCTTCCAGGGTTTCAATGCTCCCTCCCCGCTCCCAGGAAAGGACAAACTGCTCCGGGGACCCTCTCATCCAGGAAGGCCTCCATCTTTTACTATGTCTCAGTCTTTCCCGTTCCGGGTCTAGGATGAGCAGCCCAGGATGGCTGAGCCAGGGAAGGAGCCATGTGCCAGGACAATCAATTACCCAGCCACGTGGCTGCTGAAGAGCTGAGAGGCGCACGTTCCCTGCTGGACCAGATGTGCGTGTGCAGACACCTGACCTCGTCTGGACATGGCCCACACCACCTGTCCTCCAGAGCCTCCCTGCCCTGCTCTCCACTTGTCCTCCCGGGATGAGCTAACCACGTTACCTCAGTGCCCACGCCATGAAAGCCATGGAAGAGCCATGAAGACTGCCTGTTCTTCCTGAGGCAGGAGCACTCCCGTCTCGGCCTCTAAGATCGGGGTGCTAACTCTGACTTACAACAGGCAGTTGTCCCGACAGACACAGCCCATAACTCTGCCTCCAGCGTGGAGCTTCTTTGTGGCTGCTGGACTGTGCACACCGACCCCCAGGCTCACCCAGCAGGAGGCAGCGAAGGATGCATTATAAGAGGAAATGGGGATTCGATAGAGCAGGAGGAATATGGCTAGACACAATGAAGAACTTCCTCTTCCTTAGGAGTTACTGTTATGGACTGGTTTTACTTCCCACCAGGTGGCCATTTCCAATGGGCCTTGCCCAATAAAGAGCTTTAGGTGCCCTATACCAGATGGGCAATGGGAGGTTCTGCCAGTCATCACTTGTGAGATGTTACTTTTGAAGGGAGCTGAGATCTGGGTTTCCTCTGCAACCCCTGTGCTGTGTGCACAGAACCAATGTCCACACTTCGCCAGCACGGCCAATTCTGGAGAAAGCCCTGTGAATGCCAGCCCGTGTGGGCATCGATCCACGGTCCAGCCTGACTGCCCCCCCATAGTCCAGCCTGACTGCCACCCCCACAGTCCAGCCGGACCAGCCCCATCCACAGTGTGCGGCCTGGGGGATTATGGAGGGGGAGGTGAGGGGTGGCAGACAAACCTGCTTTTGTATGTTGATTCAGCCCCCCACTAGTAGTGTGACCTTGGGGCCATTTACTTCACCTGAGACTCACAAAGGGTTGAAATATCACACCCTCTAACAACAAGAAGGGCTTTATGTGTCCTTCTCATTTCTTCACAAAGAACATTGAAAAGATGTGCACTCAAGAGTCAAGATTTAATAAAACTTGTAATCTTTACTCCTCTGTCAAAGACATTCTTTTTTTTAAAAGATTTTATTTATTTATTTGACAGAGAGAGAGAGTGAGAGAGGGAACACAAGCATGGGGGAGCTGGAGAGGAAGAAGCAGGATGGAGAGGGAGAAGCAGGCTCCCACTGAGCCAGGAGCCCGACATGGGGCTCGATCCCAGGACACTGGGATCGTGACCTGAGTTGAAGGCAGACACCCAACAACTGAGCGAGCTAGGCGCCCTGTCAAGGAAATTCTTAAGTGAAACTGGCATGTATTTATTTGTTTCTTTATCTATTTAGCAGGTGTGTGATGGGGAAGAACGCAGTAACTAGAACAGTCTGGTGCCCTGCCTTGATCCACACTAAGGTGCCAACAGTTCAACCCATGGCCTTGGGACCATCGCTGCCAACATATTAAAAATGGCAAATAAGCTTAGGATTATTAGGAGAATAGCTTTGACCTTATGGCTCCTCCTGCACAATTCTTGGGGACCCCCAGGGGTCCACAGACCACAGTTTTGAGAAGTGCTATCCTAGGACATCTCGTGTACTCTTCCCATGGGCCGTACCCCTTGTATGCTACTATCTCTGTTTTCAGATGAGAACCCTGCAGCTCAGACAGTTTAAGTCACTTGCCCAGGGAGACACAGGCAGGACGTGGCAGGTGCTATTTCTGTTATGCCCTGCAGAACATGCCACTGTGGGGCATGGACCCAGGGGGTGTCAGGCATCACCTCTCCGCCTTCCCCATCACCTCTCCTCCCCATGCCTTTGGAGCTCACCGTCTACATCCCCAGGGAAGTCTGAGGACCCCTCCCGGCCTCTGCAGTGGTGAGGACCTGGCTTTTGCTATTGTCTGTTCCCCCTGGGCACCGCTGCCGCTCTTCAACCAGCAGGAGACCTGCCAGGGCTGGGGACCAGGGTCTCCCTGGGAAGCCTCAGACTCTGGGGGGCTGAGCTGTCAGTTGCAGGCTCAGCCCTCACTTCTCCCCTGCCTCCTAGCAGCAAGCGCAGCTGCCAGCATCAAAGAGCTAATCCAATTTCTCCGTTGTGCTTCCCCCTTCGCCTCCTGCAATGCCAGGATTGATCTGGAACCAGGGCAGCCTTATTAAAGTGATGCCTTTTCCTCCTCACAGGAGAGTCGAACTAGGAGAGGGAGCCCTCTTGCCTTCTCTCAATTAACTCCAAGTGTCCTGCTGACTCCAGCCCCACCCGCAGCCCCCCTGTGTTTCCTGGGGCTTAACTCGAACTTACCTTGGCTCCTAGAGGTGAGGCTGGGTTTCAGCCCCCAGGTCTGCTTCCCCAGGATCCCAGAGCACTGAAATGTTAGCTTCTTGCTCATCCTCTCTATATTCCTCAGACAGGGTGGAAACACAGTAACCCAAAGGTTCTGGCATCTAATCTCAGACCCCCATCACTGGGGCCATGACTTTGGTCCATGGTTGTTGGCACAATAAGGGATCCATGGCTAACAATGAAAATGGGAAGCCAAGCAGCCCCACGGAGGGTAGAGATAAAGGGCTGTGTGTTTGTTAAATATGCTTTTCTCCAAATAAACATAGGAAATGTGAGACAAGGAGGGTCCCCAGAGACCACCACCCAGGGCCCATGCCCAGCGCCCCCTCACACTACTTGTCAGGCTCTCCTCCTCTCCAGGAAGGAGGCAGGGGATATGAAGTTGAGGTGGAGCAGTAAAAGGTAAGCTTAGACATCAGAAAGGAATTCCTTTCTATAGAGAGCATAAAAGCTGCTTCCCCAGTCACTTTGGGAAATAGAAAGCTAAAGGAGCATGTCCAAGGCCCAGGTGAGCCTCCTTGATTTGGCCACAGTCACCTCTTGCTGTCTGCAGGGGGCTGCTGGGCCTTGACCCCACCTGGTCTCCCCTTCAGGTCATGTCCTCGGTCCTTCCCACCCCCATGCTCCGTCTAAGAGGCCCCTTCATCCCATTCCTCCATTCATTTCAGTTTTCTTATCTCCATAGTGCCAAGCTCCTCGTTACAACCACTTACACTCAATATTAAGATGTATGGAATAGTAATGGGTGAATGCCACCTCCAATTGCACTATTCTCTAATTGCTAAATTCCAGAGCTACCGCATCAACCCAATTATGGGAAGCCCTGCCAGGGGTCTCCATGGCCTGAGGACTCCCTGTCCCACCCAGAGGCACCTGGTCCTCACAAATGCCTCAGCAGAGACGCCCTGACTCCCTGCTCAGCCACCGCCCCACCCTAGCCCCAGACTGCCCAGTGATGAGGGCCTTGGGTTTCTCAGTCTCTCTATGGAGAAAAGGAAGAGAACAAGGCTGCAAGGACTGAGGGCAATCTTGTCCTGGCAGGCATCTATCCTGGGGCTGGGGAGCTCTGGGAGCCCCATCTCCACATACCCAGCCACCACAAACACTCCTGGCTACAGAGCTCTACTCTGGGTGCTGGGGGGCACCCAGCAGAGGAGGAGAAGCCCCATGCTCTGCCTTTGGGGAACTCCTGGGCTGATGGATAATAGGTGGTTATTCTGAGCTCCCTTTTAATCCCTAGAGCCTTTTATAGAACAGGTGCTTAGTCCCGTCTGAATTGGAAGTGGAAGGAACAGGAGGAGAGCCGGAAATCAGGAGCAGCGTGCTCTGGCTCAGCCGCTGCTTGGACTCTAGCGGCCCCTGCATGCGAGTGCTGAGTGCTGGGCTCTAAGTCCATGGGGATCTTGACTTCTTAAGCCGGGACTTGCGGAAGAAGAGAAGTCGGATACCAACTAGACACGAGCATATGTACCATGCCTATGTCCTGCTGGGCTTCAGAGGAAGACTTAACTGAATTGGGAACTCGCTGATAATGCCAGCACCCCATTCAGATAAGGCCGCCTGAGGCTGGGAGCAGATTCCCAGGGTGCCCCATCATTTGCTCTCCTCCTTCCACCAGGGCTCCTCTCTCCTTGCTTCAGACCAGGTGCTCCCGAAGATCCACACTAAGGACCAAAGTCCTTATGGCAAGTCCCAGAGAAACCCAACACCGGAGAGGGAGAGCTGATGCCATTTCTCCAAGGGATCACTGCCTAATTCTGTGAAAGCCTGCTACCTGATTTCAGTGACTGGTCCCCTGTTTATATGCGAAGCATTAATGACTCCGGCGGGGGGGGGGGGAGTTCTGACCAATCAGCTACAGCGGCCTGGAAAGACACCCCCCCCCCAAAGTGCCTACAATCTGGGTTTGAGACCTCGCTCTGTCTCGATGGTGCGAGATTTTAAACCAGTCACACAACTTCTCTGGGCCTTTGCCTCTTTGTTGTAAAGTGGGACTGTGACGTCTGCTCTGAGACCTCTCTGTGGTCCTGAGGCCCACAGGGATGGGAGACGGAAAAGCTCTATGACAGAGGGGGAAATGAAGAGGGAAGCCTGAGAAAGGAGCAGCCCAGCAGGTTGTGCTGATGGCAGCGTGGCTCACACCTGGTTCTGTATCTCCTTGCCACGCACGGTCCATGCTGGCTGGCTATGCCATTTCTTAAGCCCAATGGGGAGTGTTGCCTATAGCAAAAGCTGAAATGCCAAGGCCCCAAACAAAAAGGTCAAAAAGGGGGCTCTCCTGACTTTAAAACAGCAGGGCTTTCCTCTTCTTCTCTTGCCCCTGACCCCCAATCTGGGAGCTGCCTGGTAGCACCCAACCCTCCGAGTGTCAGTGGCTATGATAATGGACCAAGCAACTCACAGCCTCCTTCCCTAAGGATCCAACCTCCCCAACCCGGCCATTCAGTCCTATGGTCTCCTGACCAGACAGGTGGGGAAGTCTGTCCTAGTCTGGAAATTATCCAGGGAGGAAGCTTTTAGAACATCTCTTGCGTACCATGTATTTGGGGCATCCTTCCTGATGTTTAATTTTAGACCCCTTGCTGAAGCACAGACCTCTTGGGGGGGGGTTGCTGGCAGCTAGGTGCTCCCTGCGCTCAACTCACAATGACTGCTCACGTCCCTCTAGGCCCGGATCCAAATGTACCCATCACTCTGGCTCCTACCCTGAACTATCAGTTCCAGGGATGGAAATGTAGGACTGCTAGGACAAATCCTTCCCAGAAATTAAGCTTTGAAAACATACGGCCTCGTCAGGCATAAAGAACTGCGTGAAAGTCAGAGGGAGGAAATCCTAGAATGGCCACCGAAGAAGTTATAGCAGCTCCTTCCTTTGAGTTTTGAAGATCAACAGAGGTGGAAAGTGATCCGAAAGAATCCGGGCTGTGGGCAGGGAAGGGACTGGGAGGGCTGGCGGGCAACATAACAACAGCGGAACACACTTGCCTGGCTTTCACCAGGTGCTAGGCGCTGCTCTAACCCTTTCCAGGAATTAACGTATTTCATCCTCACAAAAACTGCCTGTGTCATAGATTCAGGTTTTATCTCCACTCTACAGACAGGTAGACTGAGAAACAGAATTTGATTAACTTGCCTCAAGTCAGAGGGAGGGGCAGAACCAGGAGGAACCCAGGCAATCTGGCTGGAGGCACTAGACCGTCTCCATGACTTGACATTTCACCAGTGGAACCGTGTTATTCGTCACGGACTCCCTGTCCTCAGGAGAACCCAGGACTGGATCCTGGCTTCTCTACCTTGGTTTCCCTGACCTAGTGGAGCATGAATAAGCAGCTCGTTGCATGTGTGATGGTTAGTCTTGGAGGAAATTTAGAATTGTGTCTGTCCAGGGTGCCATATGAATACGTTTTCATTTACTGGATGCTTCCTACCTTGCGGGATAAGTAATATTACCTCGGATTTATAGATGAAACCTTCCAGACCTGGTCAGGTCACCCCATTGCATGGTCTGGAAGCATCTTGTATGTCTTCCTAACAGGTGTCACAGTTGTGGTGAATTATTCATGTAATAATGTCATTAATCCTATGTGTTATTCACTAGATGGTAAGTGCCATGAGGGCCGGAACAGGTCTATTTTGTTCCCAACTGAATTTCCATGGCCTTACATACCCTCGGCACACAATCAACTCTCAAAAGCTAATAGTTGAATGAATGTAGAAACTGACGCTGAGTAGCTAAGCAATCTGCTTAGGCCTGCTGGAAGGCAAAATGCACAAGGGCTGGGGGTTTTGTCTGTCCCCTGCTGTATCCACAGTGACTAGAACAATGCACATAGTAGGTGCTCACCAATAAATATCTGTTGCATGAATGAATTAATAAAGCCACACACTTTATAATTCGTGGCCCTGGGATTATGAACCCAAACCTGCTGGTCTGCTGCTTCCTATGTTAACCACTATCCTGTACCGAGTAAACACCCCCTATTGTTCCCTCCAGCTTGCCACTCCATTTCTCAAAAATCATCTCCATCACTCTGGACCTTCTGCGTGTCTTGCACAAAAAAAGCAGACCCAGGTTCAGCTAGAACCCAGATCAGGAAAGCCCAAATCCAAAGGCAAATGAAACAGCAAGTCTATTCTCCACAGCCTTTGACTATCCCCGAGGATGCTTCTAAGGAAGGAGGTGAAGAGCCCCTTGAACCCCAACTTCCTCCCCCTCCATCTTCCCCATCCTTCCCACACCCTGGATCCCAGAGCACCCGCTGCCCTTCTATCTGCTCTCCTGAAAGGGCTGCACAGACTCCACAGGGTTGTTGAGAAGAGACAGGAGACTCCGCTGAGAGAGGACAGAGTCCAGGTAGAGGCACAAGGGTCACTGGAGGTCAGGTTCACCTGGGGCTGGGAAATCCTGGCTCAGGGAGAGCAGGGAAGAGGCTTCTCCAGCCATCTCCAAAGCCCACACGCCCACGGTTCCCTGCAGTGCCAGGGACATTCCTGTCACATCTGCATGGCAGCTGACTGAGGGTGAAAGGGAGAATGACCTCTGGTCTCCTTCTCCTAGGGACAGTAAGCCTGGTCTCTGTGATTCTGGAATTAGAACACTTACATCTGTCTTCTCCTTTTTCAGCTTTCCAGAAGCTCCCCAGCTCCTCCTTGGGCAAGGAATGGAGATTGGGCCAGGATCAAACCCAAGAGGTCCCCAGAAGAAGCAAGTCCCCCCAGGGGTGTCCTAGATGATGAAGCCAGGGATCTGTCAGAGCACCAAGCAGGACAGAAGCTGGCGGCACCCCGGAGAGAAGCCCGGGACTGAGGGTTGAGCTAGCACCAGTCATTCCCAGGGGCATGGCGAAGAGAAGCAGGGCTGGGGCTGGGCACCCCGGCCCAGGTCTCAATTTGCCTCGTGTGGACCCCTGACGCTGACTCACCCCTGGGGCCCTGACACAGGCTGCAGCTGGTAGTGGCTGCCAGGCCACTGCTCGCCAGGCCCGCACGCACGCCAGGCCGCACGCACGTACCACTGCATCAGAACCGCCCAACCCCCTCCCACCTGCCCCTCTGGCCCTGTCCTAGGGGCCCTGGGCATGGCTTCTTTTGGCTCCGTTGGTGGACACAGAGATGTTTCTAGCAGCCCGAAGTCTGCACTTGGACCTACACAGAGGAGATGACTGGAAAGATTAAGGGCTGTCCTGCTCCTCGTGGTCACACCCACGGTGTGCCCAGGTTACCAAGAGCTGGCTGGCTCAGGTTGAGGAGAATCTCTTACACATGGGAGACCCTCTCAGGACAGCAGTAGGAGGAGAGGGGGAAGGGTGCCCCCCAGCTCTCTCCAGGTTAGACCTTGGCCCACCTTCCTCTCTTTCTGGATACACAGAGCCTAGGACTTCTTCATCCTTATGCCCACTCCATTCCAATCCAGGTCCACCCTCCCTATCAGGCCTCTGCCCTTCTCTCCCCCACCGCAGTGCCCCCCTCCTGGGCCACCTCCTATGTCCTTGCACTCCTTTCTGCCGCCACAGGAGAAAGCAGCCAGAACATTTACTTCTCTACCTCAACAGTGAGTGGGGGGAGGATGCTGCAGCAGGAGAGATGGGGCTTTAGAGGCCCCCACACACACCATGGGCTGGGGGTGTCGCGAAGGCACCTGTGGAATGTGGGAATGGAAGGGTGAAAAGGAGAAAGGAGGAGGGGCTGGGTTAACGGGATAGGATAAGGATAAATCATCTATCCTTTTAGTTAAAAAAAATAAAGCCCCCGTGTCCTGAGAGAAAGATGAGTGAACAGAGACAGGGGAAGGGGTCGCATTTGCGACGCAAATGGGGAAGGTAAATGAAGGAGTCCAGAAAAGCGAGCTGGGGTAGTCTGCACTTTCTGGGTCTGGGAGCCCAGCCCTGGGGAGGAGGGCTGAAGCAGGGACGGGACGTCCTAGGTCGTGCTGAGTCATGAGATTTGGAGAGAGACTAGGGGTGCTTCCATCCCCCTCTCGCGTCCCTGTCCCAGTTCCTCTCGACCCTCACTTCCAGATAGTCCCTGGAGTCTGTCCCCCGCCACCACCACCCACCCTCTCCCTGATGGGTCTCTTCCCCCCAGAGCCCGCAGACCCCCCCCTCCCCCTCCCACGACGGCAAGGCCGGGGGTCCCTGAAGCGCGAGGCGGGGGCGAAAGAAGCTGGGTTGGAGACGGCCCCGGCGGGCGGGGGGTGGGCGACACGCGGGGTGGGGGGCGTCCAGGAGACAGGGCGGGAGCGGCGAGGACGCAGAACCCGAGGGCTCCGGGGACGTCGGCCCGCCGCTCCGCTCTGCACCTCATCGCCCCCGAACCCAGGGAGGAAAGCTGCTCCCTCCTCCCGCCGCAAGCCCGCAGAGCCGCGGGCTCCTCGCCCCTCAGGTCCAGCTTCGCAAAACGAACCTTCCACCCGCACGCGTCCAAACTCCCCCCGAAGGACGGTGCGGGCGCCCGGCCGCCTTGGCCCCGAACTTCCCGGACCCTCCCCCCACCCCCGGGAGCCCCGTCGGCCCACCCCCGGGTCCCTCCGCCGAGTAGCGGAAAACCCGCCCCGGGAAGAGAAACTTTGGAGGGGGAGTCGGTGCCCCCCCACGGGCGGGGGGACGGACTTACCCGGAGCGGCCAGGCAGGAGGGATCCCGGGTTCCCGAAGTGAGGGGGCGGCGGGCTGCAAGGGCGCGGCGCTGGCCGCGGTGCAGAGGAGCGTCCGTTCCCCCGGGGCCCGGAGTCCCCGCACCGCCCCGGCCCCAACTCGGTCCGAAGTGCCTTTGCCGCAAGACTTGCTGAGCTTAGCAGTCTGCGCCGAGGCGGCGGCGGGAGGCGGCTGAAGGATGGGCGAGCGCGGCGAGCGCTGCAGTGAGGGGAGGAGACGCGGCCGCGGGGGGCGGGGCCGGCGAGGCGGGAGAGGCCGGGGCGGGGCGGGGCGGACCTGCCCTGCGGGGCCCCGTCCCCTCCGCGCCCCCGCCTCCCGCTCAAGGTCACGGCGGCTGCTCCGGGTCCGGGAGAGTCGGACCCCGAGCAGGGCGTCCTCGTCCCCACCCGGGATGGGCTGTCCTTCTTGAGCCACCCCTCGGAACCCACTGCAGCTCAAGACTCCATTATTGGCCTCAGGAGCCCCCGTAGCCATTTGATATCTCTGAGCCCCTCTCCCCACCCGGTCCTTCAAGTAAGGCCACCTGGAGCGTAGGGACTTCTGAGCCTAAAGGGTTGATGACCAGGAAGGGGATGCTTGGGAGAAGTTACAGGTGGAGAATGGGGGGGGGGGGAGAGGAAGCAGGGGGAGGTGGCAAGGAAGGTGGGAGGAGAGGGAGGATCTGAAAGGAGGTGGAGAGGAAAAGAGGAAACTCCCATTTATTAAATGACACGGTTTTCCACACCTGCTGGTTTCTTAATGCTTAAGACATCCCTTTAAGGTGGGTATCATGAGCAGTTTGCAATGAGGAAACAGCCTCTGAATGGTACTTTGGCCAAGAAGCCACAGACACACAGTAGGCCGTGGCATTGAAGAGCCTGGGGAGAAGAGTTGCAAGTGACAAGGTGGAGCCCTTCGTGACTCACATACCCCGGAGCCGAGGGGGGGGGGCAGGAATTGATTGCAGCACAATTTGAATACCCACTTTAACTCTTGTGGACTCAACTTTTACAATAGGACATTAGCACCCTGCCTCTCCTCTCCCATGGATGCTGGGAGAGGCTCCCTCAGCATCTGACCTGACGTCAGTCCTCAATCCAGAGTCACGGAATGAAAGAGTAGGTGAAGGACTGCAAAGAGGAAATGGGATTTCAGGCTTGGGGGCAGGGAGGGAAGCAGCTACGGAGGGTGCTTTTTCAGACTACTTCGCCAATAATGGCAGGTAGAACACGGAAACCATCCCCAGGCACCTTGCCTCAAAGCAAGGGGGTGGCGCTGCCACGCCAGTGGCTCTCAGGAAAGAGGCAATGACGATCCTTCAGCAGTCCTCCCTAAATGAGACTGAAGCTGTGCCTGCCATCCCTGAGGCTCAGAGGTCATCCCCACTCGCCTGCAGAGCACCTGCAGCAAGGGGCAGAGGAGGAGTTGAGTCTGAATCTAGGACTAATAAGTCATCCAGCTGCCCTACACTTTCAGACAGGACACTCAGTCCCGCCCTCAGCCGGGTGCATCCCAGACTTGTTGCTTCACCAGAGGGGCTCAGTTTGCTCCTTTGTACACACCACAGTTGACAAGGAATCTGCAGGACATTCATGCGGGAGGAGGCCAGCGAGAGCTGCAGCCTCCTCACACAGAACGCAGCCAAGCTAACTGATCCCACTCACGGGCCACCACGTGTCTCACCTCGTGATCAATCTGCTGCCCCCAAGTTCTCCTAAGTCCACCTGGGAGCCTGGGGTGGAGGGTAGAAGAAGCCAGCCTGCCTTTCCAGACTATTTAGAGTCAGTGCTGCAATCAGTTTGGTTAAATGAAAAATGTGGTGTCCCTGGCTATGGCCTTAATGTTCTTTTAATTCATCAGGACCAGTAGTGTCTGGGTTATAAACCTAATCAGAAGATCAGCATCCCTCCTGCTTATTCTCCCAGGCTTCAGCTGGAAAAGGAAAGAATGGAAAAGACATCCACCCCCTCCACACCCAGCCAATTATCTGATACTTTGCTTCTCAACTGTTGGTCCTCGCAAAAAGATGAGCCCTTGGTAGTCTTAGACCACCATCCCTGACTTGCACGCTCTCCTGTGGGGGCCATCCAGGTAACGGATCCCTCGGCCACCATAGCACCTCACTTCGCACCCGTGGAGGTGGGGGAGGGCTGCCCCACTAATCCCAAGAGTTCTCCAGGGAGAGTCTGTAGCTCCCTGGCTACACGGTTTCACCACCTTCCACTGAACAGTGCTGCCTGCAGGTTTCATTTTCCTGGTTTTCCATAGGTAGCAGAGAGGACAGAGCAGGGAAGTGCAGCTTCCTCCCACATCACACCTCTCCCCGGGACGGGGACCCAGCTTCCCTGGCCGTTCACAGTGGGTGGTTTATCTTCAGCTTAAATAATCCCTTTGGGGGGCCCTCTGTCTCCCACTGCTAGCACTTGCATTTCCTAGCACTCAGATTGTTTTCCCCTTGGTTCTGGTGAAGGCTTTGTCTTCGCAAAGCTTTTCAAAGCTCTGCTTGTCATCAGAGCAAATAGAAAAGATCCGGAGACAGGCGAGCCGACCTTA
Source organism: Ursus arctos (assembly GCF_023065955.2). NCBI lineage: Eukaryota > Metazoa > Chordata > Mammalia > Carnivora > Ursidae > Ursus > Ursus arctos. The sequence goes on from NW_026622874.1 coordinate 39,085,318, forward strand.
CCGCAGGCCCGGCTAGCTCCCGGTTCCTGCTTTCTGTTCTCACACAGGCGAACAGTAACCCCCCTGAAGCTGCGGTTTCCACCCTCCCTCCCCTACTCAGGCCCGCGTTTCTCTTCTGAGCTGTTTCTATTGTTCCTGACAACTAAGCAAACAAGGATTAAACTCTCCACTGAAGCACGCCTGCTTTACTGATGGGCATTGAGCAAACAGTTGTAAAAACTTCCTAATATGCAATTCCTGTCACTGAAAATCTTGGTTTTCATCTTCTGATCTGACTTTGAGGACATACCAACCTCGAATGTATTTTAAATTTTACTTGAACATATTTCATACTAAAATCCACTTAACTTTTAGATATTGCATAAAAATGTTTTTAATACAGAAGACATTAACTCATTAGATGGGGCAAAAAAAAAAATGAAACATGAATAAAGTTAAATATACAATCCAGGGCAGTGATGACCCCAGCATGATTCTATCCCAGCAAAAATGATCTCCTCCAACAAATATTCTATGTGTAAGAGCATTCTGGAGCTCCCGGTGAAACCAAAAGACTTCAGTGTTTCTACTTATCCCAAGTTGGTGTGTGGGGTTGAATGGGAAAATTTCCCTGAAGCAGAACTCAGCCAAATTTTGAGAGGGGGTATAGGAGGTGACTCCAGAAATCGGTGAGTGTGAGCGCGCACGTGTGTGTGTGTGTGTGTGTGTGTGTGTGTGTGTGTGTGTAATAATGTCTGGAATTCTGTGATTTTTACTTTTTTAAAAGATTTTATTTATTTATTTATTTATTTGAGAGAGAGAGAGAGAGAGAAAGAGCACAAGCTGGGGAGAGAGGCAGAGGGAGAGGGAGAAGCAGGCTCCCTGCTCAGCAGGGATCAGACATGGGGTTTCAATCCCAGGACCCCAGGATCATGACTGGAGCCGAAGGCAGACGGTTACTGGCTAAGCCACCTAAGCGCCCCTTTGTGATTTTTAAAATGTAATAATAATAATAATTTCTTATTTGGAAATAAAAAATTATACATTTCACATAATATCTTAGGTTTAAATTAAAAATAAAAACCCTGGTCTTCAAAAGGCCAGTGAAGGCCAACTCCTCCAGGAAGCTGATTAAGTGGACTGTAATTATTTATTCCCCATGCAATGAACAAAACAATAAATAAAATGGAGTCAAATAAAACTCTTAAATACAACAGAATGAGGAGGAGGGTGGAGAAAGACTTCCTATCTATAATTTTACACTCCTACACAGGAGGCATTTTAATGTTTTCAGGGCCATATCTGGCATATAAAAGAAATTCACAAAGTCACAAATAATCATCTCAGAATTTTATCAGATTCCAAGAACTAATGAATATCATAGGGACTTCATCTTTTCACATTCTTTTATCCCCTAATGTGTCTGAAAATTATTTTCCTTTTCAGATTCAAAGGGAGTAATAATTTTAGGGGCACCTGGCTGGCCGTTAGAAGAGCGTGAGACTCAATCTTGAGATTGTGAGTTCAAGCCCCACATTGGGTGTAGAGAATATTTAAATAAATAAAATTTAAAAAAAAACCACATAAGGAGTAATAACTTTAACCTCCAGAATAGACTAGTCCTCCTTCCTCAGTGAAGCACCCATCACACAGCTTCATGTCCCAGGTAAGTTACTCTGAGCATTTTTCATTCCTCTAATAGAGGAGATGGTTCTTCTGGGTTAGTCTGCCCAATGTCAAAACTGCCTCCGTCTCCAGCCACTTCCCCTTACACGTTTAGAGAATCCAAAAAGAAGCAAGAGATGGCCTATGCAGAGATGTGCTTGCTTTCTGGAATGTGAGGAACAAGCAGCTCGGAACTAGAAATCATACAAGGGCAGGATGTCTTTTCTTCCCAGAGGGTGAACATGGGCTTTAAAACTACCCATCACTGGGGCACCTGGGAGAGCATGTGACTCCATCTTGGGGACATGAGTTTGAGTCCCACGTTGGGGATAGAGTTTACTTTGAAGAAAAAAAAAGAACAAAACCAACTTGATCCAAAAATAAAGCTACCCATCATGGAGGGGATGGAAAACAAGTCAGTTGAAATACTTTCTGAATAATTAACCCTGGCCCTTTAATATCCCTGTGTCCATTAAAACCCTCCATAAATTGAGGTTATATCCCAGATCTGCCCTTGGGATGTGCCCTAGCTGTGGGAGGAAAGCACCAGAAGCCAGAGCAGAGGACATCTGGGGAAGAAGCTCTAGGATTGATATACTCTTTGCTCGGGTGTCCCAGGGCCATCTGCCACCCTTCTTCTCGGTCTTCGGTGCAAATCCGGAGCAAAGTCTCATAAACTGCAGACTCATTGACTCATTCATGTACTCATCATCAATCCAATCAACACAATTTCACCATCACCAAGGATATTGTCTGCCAGGCACCCCGCTAGGGCCTGGCAATGTGGAGGTGAGTATCAAAGGAGTTCGGAGCCTAGTTAGGGAAGACGAGTGGGGAAATAAGCAGCTGCAATGCAGGGAGTGAGACAGGTGCACCAGCAAGAAGAGGGTACAGTGCATGGGGGCCACAAAGAGTCACCGACTCAACAGGGTAGGAGGGCAAGGAATCATGGCAGGCTTCCCTGATGAGAGAACCTTCAGCTGCCTTCAGAGAAAGGGCTGGTTGTCCAAGTAGGTGATGAAGGGAAAGGCACTCCAGGCAGAGACAACGGTAGTAGATTAAAGAAGATACTGCACTCATTGAAGATCTCCAAAGTCAGAAAGCTGTGACCTTGGGCACACTTATTAACGTCTCCAAAGCCTCAATCTCGGGGCGCCTGGGTGGCTCAGTTGATTAGGCGTCTGCCTTTGGCTCAGGTCACGATCCCAGGGTCCTGGGATCGAGCCCCGCATCGGGCTACCTGCTCAGCAGAGAGTCTGCTTCTCTCTCTCCCTTACCCTCCTCCCCACTTGTGCCCTCTGTCTCAAATAAAATCTTAAAAAAAAAAAATAAATAAAGCCTCAATTTCTTTCTCTGTTGGAGACTTAACAGCCTATCTTAAGGCATTGTTGTGAAGATTAAATAATGTCATGTTGATAAGCACTGGGCAGGGCCTCAGTAACACGTAGTGACTATTATTCTGCTTAGGGAAATGGAAATCGCTCCATGGGGGCTACAGAGTGAGGGCGGCTTTGGGGAGTCATGAAAGATCAGAGGGGCAAAAGTAACGTCATGATGGGTCCCTAGACCAGGCTGTTTGGATTTTCTTCAGAAGGCAACAGAAATCATGAAGGAACACAAGAAGAGCTGGGTCGGTTTTACATTTTGGAAAAACCACTCACACAGGGAATTGGTTTAGGGGTCCTGTAAGGTCCCTTCCCCTGCTGGCTTTTTAAAAGAGGCTGGATGTGTACTACTTACCAGTTTGGCTTCCGGAACCCAGTTGCGGGGGGTTCAAATCTCAACCCACCTCTCACTAGCCCTTAGGCAAGTTAGGTCACTTCACAGAGATGTGCTGAGGAATCACTGAGGTGATCAGTTCCTGGCAGGGCACCAGACACCCCAGTAAGCACTCAGTAGTAATTATTGGCTCTGGCGCTAGGAGGCAGCAAGACGAGTCTCCTCCTTTACCCCAGAGCGTTGAGTGACTCCCAGGGAAATTCAGGAAGTCTAGAAGCCACGGGCTACCTGCCAGCTCAGGCTCAAGCTCAGCCTACAGGCATGACTAGGGGAAGGTTCAAAAAGGACTGAGCACCTTGAGCCGGACCCTGGCCCCCTAGGGCACCGTATCATGTACCCGCTCCTGTCTGGACTGAAGAGGGCTCTGCGTGCGTGCCCTGCTGGGTCTTTTATGTGGGTTAGAAGCCATTGACCACAGCTTCTGGCCCCAAAAGGGCAGCTGACTTTAGGCCGGGTCCTCTTCCCGGTCAGGCCAGTCACCTGGAGACTTTCCACACTTGTGCTTATGCAACTTTCATCTCAAAATGTCTTGGTTTTCTTTTTTTCTCTAAGATTTTATTTATCTGACACAGAGAGAGAGAGAGAGAGTACAAGCAGGGGGAGCGGGAGAAGCAGGCTCCCTGCTGAGCAGGGACAAGCCCGATGTGGGTCTCAATCCCAGGACCCTGGGACCATGACCTGAGCAAGGGGCAGATGCTTAACCAACTGAGCCACCCAGGTGCCCCAGGTCTTGGTTTTCTTGTACTGACTTAGTCTTGTTGCCGGGAACATGAGGAATCTGCCTGGCCTCAGTCCCAACTGGGGAGACTTGGCTAATGGTGGGTGGAGGTGCTGGGGGAGAGCTGAGAGCCACTACCCACCCCCAGGAAGTGCCTGAGGACACGGTCCCCGCACACAGGCCTGATGCCCGCACCCTGAGGCAGCAGATACTGGTATGTTAATGAGGCAGCTGAACACCGAAACCAGTTTAGGAAAGAGAATGTTCACTTACTTCTCTAAAAATAAGGCCTCAGCCTACTGGTGGTGGGAAGGAGAAAACCCACAGCATTTAAGGGCAGCAGAAGGTTTGCTGGGGAATTTTTAGGAATGGCTGATTGCTTTTGGAGAGCCAAAGGCTAGACTCAAGGGTACTCAGAGGCCTTCCTTCTTTTTATGGGTCCAGATCCTGGAAGCAGACTGTATGGGTTTGAATCCTGGCTCCTCTATGTACCAGCTAGATGGCCTCCCGCCTTCACCTAAGTTCCAGTTTCTCATCTGTAAAATGGGTATGATAGTACCAACCTCACAGGGATGTAAAGACGAAATGAATTCACATATGCAAGCACTCAGAGGAGTGGCCGGCACACTCCTCCGCTAGGAGCCTGCTTCTTCCTCTCCCACTCCCCCTGCTTGTGTTCCCTCTCTCGTTGGCTGCCTCTCTCTCTATCAAATAAATAAAATCTTAAAGAAAGAAGAAGAAGAAGTAGAAGAAGAGTGCCCGGCACATACTAAGAGTTGTGTTGGCTTTTATTATTTCTCATCATCGTACACGCCATTTCTTTGCCCAGAATGCCTTCTTCCTCAGCCTGCCCTAGACAGACATCTTGTTCTGGTCACACTGAATCTTTGCAGATGCTAAGCAGACTCACGGGACCATTTCCCTTCTTCTCCGCTCACACGAGCAGAGAGTTTGTATGCAAGCGTCCCACTGAGGCAGGACCTGTTCCTACTCAGACGCTGGAACAATCTGCTGTCCCTGACTCACCCTAGGTGCTGCTCTAGGTAGAGGCTCTCAAACCAAACTTAGGGGTGGGGGCGGAGGATCAGTGTCCCTGGGGATCTTGTAAACCAGTCTTCATTTTATTCATTTTATTTTTTTTAAAGATTGTATTTATTTGTCAGAGAGAGAGAGAGAGCACACAAGTGGGGGGAGGAGGCTCCCCACTGAGCAAGCAGCTGGATGTGGGGCTCTATCTCAGGACCCCAGGATCATGACCTGAGCCAGAGGCGCACACTTAACCGGCTGAGCCACCCAGCGTCCCAAGCAGCCTTAATTTGAAATGTGCTAAGCCTTCATCCTCAGCAAGGCCACATGGCCAGTTTGGTAGGGACATAGTTCAAGTGTCAAATTTTTACTTTTCTGAAGCCTTGCTCTCCTCTGGCTCCATCACAATTGTGCATCCCCACTAGAAAAGAAACTTTGTTCCACAGATTCCCTTCTCCACTGAACTTGGAACTCCTTGGGTGCACTGTCCATGTTCTATCCATCCCGAGTCTATAAAACTTAATTGCAGGGCTAAGAAAATCGGAGGCGCTCGATACGCTGGACACATAATTGGGATAGCCAGCAGCTTAGGAATTTGCTCTGCCTTCGGTGGAATGAGGACCCAAGGCCTGGGCTTCCATCTTAAGTCTACAACTCAATCTCTTCCTAAACGGCGAGTTAGACAAAGAACTGAACTTTGCAAAGGGGTTAACATTACATTAGCCTGCATCTGAGGGCAGGTTACAGAGAAGCAAAGACATGGAGAATGATCTTGGGTGTCTAAACCTACCACAGCCTCCCCTCCAGTGGGCTCCATAGCGGCTCTGGGAACCGGGGAGGAAAGCAGCCCAATCCTGGTCCTCTGCTGCCCTCGTGTGTTGCTTATTGAGGAAGAGCGGTTCCTGCAGGCTTGTCCTGAAGGTCCTGGCAAACACCCACTTTCCTCTCCAGTACCTCATGCTGCCCCACCCCATGGGTGCAGTGTATTAGAGGATTAATACTAGAAGCAAGAGATAACTGTGATGGCCATTAGTTCAGACTAGGAAATAAACCACTATCTTCCTGGGCAAAAATGCCATAGCCTTTAAGAACGCTGAACGTCCCTCCTTCAAAGGATCTGGCATATCCAGTGTTTCCAAGAGAAACACTGATGTGCTCCCTATTTCAAATTCTAAAGCTAACAATTAAGGACAGAATTCTGCATCAAAATCCAGCCACCCATCCCTACCCAGAGAGAAACATTACTTCGTATCTGCTGGCAGGATTAAATAATAGATGTAAAGCCCCTATTAATACAATCTGGCAGTTTGGGGTATATAAGCATTTAAAATAAAAAAACAACTCAGGAATGTGGTAGAGATCACAGCACAGTGGAAATATTAACAGGATACGGGTTTGAGGTCTGGCTCAGCAACTGGCTTCAAGCCTCATACAAATTCTATCTGTACTCTAGCTCAGTTCAAGTCCTACACCCCTAACAGCAACTTCCTCAATACTCGGTCTCTTACCATCCAGCAAAGCTAATGATCAGCTCCTACATCTGCTTCCCTGACGACCCAGCCACTATGGATTCATAGAAAGCCCTCGTTTATACATGTCGGTTTTGTTATGGCCCCTTCTCCTGATGAGGGTGGTCCTGGGGGAAGAAACTAACAGGTTTCCAGTCAGCTCACCTCAGTCCTCCGATCAGGGCCAGCCTTTCTCTGGCGTTGTCCCTTAAATCATAATTCCTGCACCAAGAGGGCCTTTGTTCCTAATCCCTACCTTTCTCATTTTCCCTTGGACTTATAAACCTAATCAAAAACCAAAGTCAGGGAAGGTACTGGAGTCCAGAAAGGACTGGAGCCTTGTTAACTTGTTAACAATATTAAAAGATGGCTTAAACTAATTTCCCTCCTGGTCAATCTAAACAGGACAAACCTACATCAACAGGGCAGGAAGACCCATGGCATTTATGGAAACCCAGTAGTGCCCTCTGGTGGACAAGCCTGGAATGGCAACGAGAGCTTCTGTATCCAGCCACAGTCTTATTCCTTCTTCAAACTCTCCTCTGCTTTGCTTTCTGGACACCACTTCCCTTGGATCCAGTAAGAAGCCCCACTCTAAGCTGTTCATTCTCTCCTTGAAGAATTTCTTTGGGTGGGGTGACAGGGGAGTGGGACAGCAACGAAGACAGCATGAAAACAAGGCTGGACATACATCCACCATGACCTCTGCTCAATCATCTTCCAAGGCATACATGACAAGGTTGAGAGGGCTATGCCCACGATCTGCCTCCTCTCATCAAACTGCCTGAGGACACACAAAGGTTTCACAACACACGTTATGGACCATGTGTTCTCACTCAGTGTCTGTCGGGAAAAAGAAACTTGTTGAGGGCATTTTGTCCATTTGGGGTGGCCACTTCAAGGCTAGTGATGGCTGCTGGACTTCATGTCATCTCTAGAAAGTGAAAGCCCCTCACAACCAGACCCACAAGAGAACAAATGGCCCACTGGTGACTATGACCCTAGGTCATATTTGCACACTCCTCCCCTATTGTCTGGAGACAAGAGGAAGGTGGGGGCTGGGGCAGAGGGTGAAGCAGGGTCACCAACACTAGGAGCCAATATGCTGAGTCCTTTGAGACTCAAAGAGCCCTAAGACTAGGAACCAACAAACCACACTGAGGGATTGGTTCTTCCCAGGTCAGTCCCCTCACATTCCAACGTCCACCTGTCCTAGGACTGGCTGGCTTTCTTGTTTTCACACCTGCGAAATAGCGATTCTTGCTACCTACACCTTGAAACGTCACCCAAAGGAACAGCGACCATGATAATCCCTTAGCATTAAAGGAACGAAATCCTCAGTATGCTGTAACTGGTCAGTGGATCGGGATAGCTCCAGAGGCTACAGCTCATCTGTAATAGCAGCCTTCTCCTAGCAGCTTAGAAAGTCTTGCAAGAGCTGGACCAAGTGACTTCAAACACAGGAGACACTCTTCCAGACCAACTCTAGCTTAAGTTAAGGTTAAAATTCTTTCTGTAAAGGGCACTGGCGGTCTTGGCCTGAGGAGCGCTGGTAATCTGCTTTGATCACCTATGGAGCCGTATTTGTTCCTTATCCTACTAGCTCATCTGTGAGAGTAAACTGTTTTATTACCTAAACCAATGAAATGTGTGGAAAGAATCTGTATAAAAACTAGATTGGGGGGGCACCTGGGTGGCAGAGCAGTTAAGCATCTGCCTTCGGCTCAGGGCGTGATCCCAGCGTTATGGGATCGAGCCCCACATCAGGCTCTTCCGCTATGGGCCTATTTCTTCCTCTCCCACTCCCCCTGCTTGTGTTCCCTCTCTCGCTGGCTGTCTCTATCTCTGTCAAATAAACAAATAAAATCTTAAAAAAAAAAAAAAACTAGATTGGGGGTCAGTAGAGCACGTGACTGGCTGGTTCGGTCAGTAGAGCATATGACTCTTGATCTCAGGGTCGTGAGTTCGAGTCCCACGTTGGGTGCAGAAGTGACTTAAAACCTAGAGTTGCTTATAAAACTTGCTATTAAATTAGATCTAGGTGAAACTATAGACTGGAGAAAATGAGTAAATTATCTGGAATTCTGAAGTCCAATTCCTTCACAATGTCTAAATTCTTTATTCATTTTAAAAGAAGTCCAAGCTAGGGTGCCTGGCGGGCTCAGTCAGTAGAGCAATGCAACTCTTGATCTTGGGGTGTGGAGTTCAAGCTCCATTTGGGGGTATAGTTTACATTTAAAAAAAGTCCAAGCTGAAAATCATAGATCATACATTATGATTATTGTGAATGAAGGTTCTTGCCCTTCTAACTGTAATTTTCCTCAATTTTAGAGTTTATTAACTGAACATACATATGGCAGGCTAACTTAAATGTACAACTTTTTCATACTCAACTTTTTAATTAATTGTCAAACTACTTGTCCCAATCATATGTAAACGGGGCTTTCTTTTGTTTAAATTCCTGGTAAAATTATGGTCAGTGAGAAACCACTGGCATGGGACAACAGAAGGAGTCAGTGCTTGAAACTGCACTCCTCTCCAACTTCTAGCTAGGTGAATCTGCCAGGAGCTAGATTTTTTTTTTTTTTTTTTTTTTTGAGAGGGTGTCTTTGGGCATTTATTTTCAAAAAAATAACTAAGAAAGGCAACTTTTTAATTTCTCTATTTTTCCATCCAAGGGGAAACAGAAAGAATAGTCCTTTGGCCTCCACTCACCTGAAACAGATCAAATGACATCACAATTCCATCCCTCGATGGCCATGCAGCAGATTATCCTGAAAATAAAAGACATATCCAAACTCACCACATCCCAGCCCTTCATCCTATACAATTAACCCAGAACCAGAACAGGGAGCTGGATGACCTGTTGTTGGCTGGTTTTAAATGTTCCATTCAACTGACAAAAATGTAAACATGTATTCCTATGTAAGCAATCATGAAACATGAAAACTTTACATAAATTTGGAAGACGTGAAATACACACTTTACAAACTGATTCTTTATACTTTCAAAATGGATTTACAACAGTATTACTTTACACAAGTTCCTACTTTATACAATGTTTTGTTTAGGCAGCTTTTCCATGACATTTCTATTCCAAATTACACATGGAACCGCTCAGGAAGTTGGGCGGTTTGAAGGGCCACATGCAAGGGACTGAGGACAGGGGCAAGAGGTGTGAGGCAGTCACTCTGGTGCTCAACTAGGAGCTAAGAAAGGACTCTGACTCGCACATGGTGCTAAATCAAGGCACTGGGATCTTCACTGTTTTCCTCAGCTCTTCTTCTCAACAGGCAAACTTTCATCAGAAGAGGACTCTGTTTTCTACATCAATATGGCAAAGAAAGACCTTTTAATACAGGCTGACGCCTATCATAGACTAGCAGAGTCAGGTACTGAATGGTGATGGGTAAATGACTCTTGAAATATTTGTTGTTCCATTCTATCTCTTGTTACAGGTCTATAGCATCTATAATCCATTCCAGTCTGTGTTAGATGGCAGGAAGTCCAGGCAGGACTGAGCCCAGAACACCCATGGGCACTAAATGTCAATCAGTACCTGATCCAAGCCAGAGGCAGGTCTCAATAACAGAGTGCCAAGTACCCAGCAAGATTATGAATGGAAAAACCAGAAGAGGGAGAAATCCACTACAAAAGGGCCTTCAGAGTCCAACAACAAGTACAAGGCAACACCAAGTTTTATCCCATTCCAGGTAGGCATCCACTTTGTTCTTGGGGTTATCCTGCACAAACACCCAAAGGGTCATGTTAATTTTAATAGCGAATTAAGTGAATCCCAGATACTTCTGCCGAAACAAAAGACCTAAAGTCTGAAGATCTTTATATATCATTTTCTAAAGCTCTGTATGGCAGAAAGAAGCAGGGAAACTCAGGCTTTACCAACCTCCACCACCACGGATGGAACTCTGGTTTTAGGCTAACCTTGAGATAGAAACAAGGAGTTACACATCCCAGGATGCTGAAATGAAGTTGTAAAGAAGTCCATCTTCTTTACAGCTAGTCCAAATTACACAATCTTTCTCCAGCCTAGAGCCTACATAAGAAACAAGCCCTTTCTTGATTCCACATAAGAAATCCTCTAGAGTCTGATTTGGAAGAAGGAAAAACAAGAACACAAGAGCCCCTGGCATGAGGCAGGGGCTCTCATCCACCCTTTGGTGCCGAGTTCACTAGACTCCTTCACCCCCCGGCTCAGGCTCTGGCTAACAGTCCTTCCTTCTCACACCTCATGCAGCTGCAGGACTACGGAGATGAAGCCTCAGTTTCTCTGTGTGTTTTCTCTTCTTTCTCCAGGTGCAGACGTTTCTCAAGGACACAGGCCAGCTTCACAGCTAACACACAGTAAACATGGTTTTTAGATAACATCACTTTGTAGTCGATTTGGGTACTTAACAGAAGGTATCAGTTAGAAAGCAGACGTGCCTCTGTCATTGGCTGTGTTAGTGCACAAGGTAGGAGGGATACTACAGGAGACCTGGAAGACACCACCCAGGCTTTTTCATTCACCAGCAGTATAAATGGGCAGCTGACGCTCTCTCCAACTTCACTATCATCATATGTAAAAACATCAGTGGCTCTCTCATGGTGGGGGGGGGCGGTGGTGGTGGTAAATACACACATTCTTACCTTCCCCCTCCTAACTCAGAGAGGCAGAGAATCTACCTCACCGGGAATGCTGTCGTCAGGGAGTGTACACAACCCATACGTGAGGAAGAAAAACGAGGAGGGGGCACAGGAGGGGCATACCAAAGGGGCAAAAGCTCTCTGAAGGCAAAGGGTTTATTTTGGCTGCAGTGTCCGCTTTTTAGCTTATATTCTCAATGGAACTGGGACAGCTGGCATCCTGTCCCAATGTCAGGGGGTTCTAAGAATTTGGATACTTAAAAAAGGCCAAACCACTATTGTTCCAGATCGCACTCTCGAGGCTCTTCTTCTCTTTTGGCCCCAGAACCCCCGTCAGACAAGGAGAGAAATCACAACAACTGTGGGAAAACTGCAGACAATTACAAGTCATTCTTAAAAAGATTTAATTATTTGAATTGCATCAAGGGGGATATAGTACATTTAAATCTCTGCTACATCACAAACTGCTGTTTTTGTTGTTATGTTGTTTTATTAAAGACCCACTAGTTCTACCCATCTCCAGGCTTATGGCTATAGAGTGGGGGGGGAAACAAGTATTACCAACAGAAGAGGAAAAACCAAGCAAGAGTCTGTTCTGTTCACCAGGTCTTCTCCACTGCAGAAAAGAAAGGAGGGGAAAGGCTGTGGACTGTCGACAGCCAGGAACAACCGCTAGCGTTAGAGACAGGGAAGGAAGCCACAGAAGCAGAGCCTGCGTGTTCACGAGCTGTCCCTTGACCCATACTTCCCTAGCCCTCTGCAAGGATCATCTTTCTTAGATTTCCGTTTGACATCTTAACCCTAAACCAAGTTTCCCTGTCAATTCAAATATAATAAAGACATCATTTCCACAGGGAGGACTGATTTGAGGATTGGAATGATTTGCCACCATTCTGTAAAGCTTATTTAAAAACAGCATGGCTTTAAAGACAAGTTCCATTCCGTGAAGACTGGGTGGGGTTCTTTATTAGTAGAGACGGTAGGCATACGGCCCACCGAACAGAGCAGGATACAGAAGAACCATCCACTGCTACTGTAGCCTAGTTGGGCAGAGGCAAAAGCAAGCAACCCCCCTCTCACTCTTCAAAGCCCGCAAGGTAGAGGGGCATGAGAAGCTGTAGTCTAATGGCTCCAAATAACCAGCATTTAGTGTTAAATTAGGACCAAGGATTTATTCCACAATATAAACTGCAACATTTGATACAAGCTACCAAAAAAATAGTAGGAGAGGAAGGAAGGGGCAGGGGAAAAGCCAAAATACAGCTGTGGCAATTACTTACAGAGCAGTCTCTTTTCTACATCACTAGCTCATCAGTGACACTAGAAACTAGACATTTGTGTTCTGTACATCAACCAAATGCTAAAGCACCAACACACTGTTTGGAAGTTTGTTTTGTTTTGTTTTAATTCCAGCCACTGAAACCAACATAGAAGTTATTGCTTTGATAAATAAACCTAGTCTAGGAAAAAGAAAAGTGGATAAAGAAACAAACAAAAACCCCAAAAGTGAAAAACTTAAGTTCCCCAATATGGTAACAGAGTAAACAAGAGAGAAACTCCTCAAATGAGGATTTACTGGAATTTCTGGTGCCTTTCTGGGCACTGAAACTGAGTTGGACTCTTAAGCCGGTAAATCCCAGACGGAGGTAAGATTTGAATGCTGTGTATGAAAAGGTGTAAGCTGCAAAGCCTTCCAAATTGGTGGGAACCCCTGCAAAAAAAACCAGTCAGCATTTCAAACCTCAACACCCACAAACAGCTCTTAAGGAAAAAAATACAAAAAGTGTCAAAAATTTTTTTAGTTGTTTTTTCTTTTTTTCAAAGAGTTCTGGAAAAATGATCCCGTAAGGAATAGAAATAGCACCGTTTACAGGCTGGTTTGAATACCAGTCCTGTAGCTTTGCTGAGAAACTGAAGAAATCTTCTTGGTTGGAGTCCTGAATTACATTAAGTGGTTGGGGGTGGGGGTGTTTGTGTTTGTATTTTTATTTTCGGCTTGGTGCGTCCTTCACAGTACAGCGCACACAGATGTAGTCTTCCTTCTCTGCCATCTCTGGAGAAACACCAACACAGACCTGGTGAAACCACTGATTGCAGCTGCCATCACACTGGACCCAGTCCACCTGGTTACAAAGAGCAGGGAGACGGGGTTTTCAGAGGAAAAAATGTGATTCAAAATTGGGCAGGCCAGCCTCAAGTCAGGCCGTTTGCCACTAACGGCCACCGTCCCACCACTGGGACCTCTGGCACAACAGCTACGCCACATGAGTGTAGCTGGCTCACCAGCCAAAGCAACCAAGTCAAAGCCATTCTTCAAGTCGTGACTGCTTTGGGGTTAAGACAGCGCCGCCCTGTGATAAGTAAGCAAAAGGGCATTACATCAGCATCCCTCCCACCTTCTTAGCGCCGGGACGGTGAAAGCTGGAAGAGCAGGAAAAGGAAAAAGGGAAGAATAAGAGTTTCTTCAAGAAAAGGGAGAAGACCCAGGAACGATGGTAAGAGCAGAGATATCAGTGGGGGAGGGCTGAGCAATCCATTCAGATCAGCTCAAAGCAGATAAGCAGAAGAGAAAGACCCAGCGAGATGAGGTGTAGCTTACAGGGTTTCTGAGTTAAGGGAAAGCACGTCCTCAATGGCCCAAACCTCACTGACCTCATCTCCTTCTGGCTGCAGGCAGCTCACAGCTGGGCAGATGGCATCTTCATCCTCAGAGTCCTCCTGTTCGGAATAGGATGTGTCTGAGGGCAGGGAATGCGTTTCGGCAGAACGGACTAATTCATAGCTACGCTCTCTCTCTAACTTGAAACTGTTCATGTCCTTGGAGTGGCTCAGTTTGATTTTCTTCTTTTTGGGGGTCCGCATTTTTTTAACTCGATCCCACCGATCACTGGAGAGGCCTTCTCTTTCCAGGCGTCTCTTCAGTTTTCTCTCAAGACTGTTGATTCCATCTCGCTTCCCACGGCAGCACTCGTTCTGGGTGGAAGATAGGCAAATTCAGTTTTAGCCGACAGTCTGTTACTCAAACTAGTCAAGTACTAGCTGTATGAGAAACCGGATGATCTCTCATCAACATTAGAAAAATCGTGCAACCTGGGGCGCCTGGCTGGCTCAGTTGGGAAAGAGAGTGAGACTCGATCTCGGGGTGAGTTCAAGCCCCTCATCAGATGCAGAGAAGACTTAAATTAAAAAAAAAAAATACTGCATCCTAATACCACTGCCACCATGTCCCCTCACGTCCTATAGGACAACCTGTTTGAGTTTAGCTAACTTAACTGTTAGTGCTAGTAAAAGAAAGAGCGGAAAAAGGAAATGTTAAAGACACGATGAGCTTTTAAACTAGCACTAGAAGATGGGGTGATGCCTACATTCTTCTCTTTGCCAACTTCAGGAGTAAAAGACTACCAGGTAGTTTCTACCTAGATGTATATGCTTATCCTTTGACCTACAGACTTCTAAGGAACCGTGCTAATACGTTCCTTCTTTAAGGACATACATCACCACCCCTTATAGAAATAAGGTGCATGAGGGGCGCCTGGGTGGTGCAGTTGTTAAGCGTCTGCCTTCGGCTCAGGGCGTGATCCCGGCGTTATGGGATCGAGCCCCACATCAGACTCCTCCGCTATGAGCCTGCTTCTTCCTCTCCCACTCCCCCTGCTTGTGTTCCCTCTCTCGCTGGCTGTCAAATAAATAAATAAAATCTTTAAAAAAAAAAAAAAAGAAAAGAAAAGAAATAAGGTGTATTAATTGAATATAAAATGGTGCTACACTACTATTTGGTATCATAATGAAAAATAAAATTCTAGGGGTGCCTGGGGGGCTCGGTTGAGAGACCAACTCTTGATTTCGGCTCAGGTCGTGATCTCAGGATCAGGCTCCACGCTCAGTGGGAAGTCTACTCTCCCTCTCCCTCCGCCCCTCCCTCTGCATTCTCTCTCTCAAATAAATAAATACATCTTTTTTTAAATTAAAAAATATTAAAAAAATAAAATTCTAACTGCTATTTGGTAGTGAGATTCTTCCCTATCCTGACTATATTCTCAGGAGTTTTGAATGTTATAGGTCAGCTAGCTCACTGACAGAAAGTAGCAGCATCTTTAAGCTAAAAAACAGGACATACATGGTATCTATCCCCTTCAAGTAAGTCAGCACTCAAAACAGGCACCCCTCAGTCTGATGACCCAGTCCTCCCAACAGCTGTCCTGTTAGGGTTAGAGCAGTTAAAGCATTTGTTAAACGTCAACTCCAAGATATTCTTTAGGTTTTGAAAGCTTTATACCAAAAGGCCTTCCCGGCTAGAATTACATGTTCATCTCTACAGTATTTCTTTTAGAGAAAAATAATTCTGCTTCCAGCTATTATCACATGGAAATGATGAAAAGCATCACGCTAAAAGGAAAAAAAAAATTCACGGTCACTTAAAAAACAGCATCAAACTCCAGGATGTGAGCCCAAAGTGATGCCTAGCACCTCTCTGCTCACTGACAGCCTTAGGAATGGGTCTGTGAAGTAGACAGTTCGCATCCTGTTCTGGATCGAAAATGGCATCTCACTCACCAAACTATTTAGATGGAATGACACTATCAAGCTCCCCAGCCGAGACCGTATCCCCAGCTACCTGCCACACACTCACCTTCTCACTGCTCGGTCTAGCTGGTGAACTTCGGTCGGTCTGCTGAGCAGGGGTTGGCCTTGCAAGTAAAGTCTGGTAAAGTTCCTGAATTTCAGGAAGGGATACCTGGAGCAACTGGGCTTCCATCAACAGTTCATTCACTTCTGGACTAATACCTGTTAAAGACCACACCAAAGCATGATGATAATAGAGTGTGTTTCACATGGACATTGAGATCTGCAAATAAAGGACTACCCCTCATCCCACTGCCACCCTCTCCTGGTAAAATTATATTCAGCTGAAGTTAGGTTCACGTACTGTGTCTAAAGCCACAATATAGTAAGAGCCCAAACTAACTTTTCTCAGGCTTCTGATTACTAGGGAAGTACTAATTCTACACTGAATCCGCTCTTCACTTAATTACTGCTAACACAGAGGAGACCGTACATCTGCCTTGATAGCTTTTGCATTCAGTACGAAGCACAGAACAGGCCAAGATGTGGGCAATCCGGGTGGACTGAGCAGCTCCAACCCCAATACCAAACACATATTGTGACGGCATGACTAAATGAGGACTCCCGCTGTGGCTTCGGGCAGAACTCCTGGGGCAGGCACATATACGTAAGCACAGCTGACCCTCGAACAATGTGGGAGCTGAGGGTGCTGAATCCCTGCACAGTCAAAAATCCATGTGTTACTTTTAACTCCCCAAAAATGTAACTGCTAATAGTCTACTGTTGACTGGAAGCCTTACCAATAACATGAGCAGCTGATTAACATATTTTGTATGTTTATGTATTACATGCTATTCCTAGAATAAAGTCAGCTAAAGAGAAGAGACTGTTAGGAAAATCGTAAGGAAGAGAAAAGAGACACGCACAGTACTGTACTGTATTTATTGAGAAAACCTGTGTCTAAGTGGACTTGTGTTGTTCAAGAGTCAACACAGAAAAAAAGGAGGTAGGTTTCAAGTACAGATTATCTCTAAGATCCCAAGGGAGCCCATGACTTAGCATCTCACTGAAATGACTGGTATTTAACAGTCAGTCAGCACGGGATTAACCCTTTCATTCCTGAAGGCAATGTATTAAAGCCTTTCTCTATTTGCTTTGCATTTATAAACCTTCAAGCACGATCCTTCTCCTACCTTTCAAATACATAGTAACCCATATTCGACATTTGAGGATAAAGTCTTTTTATGTATATGAACAAAAAAACCTACTGCAAGATGACTTGTTACTACCCAGCCCTCCCTCTCCCTCTCATCAACAGAATAAACACAAACCATGGAGGGGGATACAACTCCGGCCAGTGGAGAAGGGAGAGTGTACATAGGAGGCTCTGCTGTCCCAGTCCTCAGGCAAGGAAAAGGATGTTGTGCCAGTAGGCTGAGACACCTAATGGAAGGAAAACATTTTATAGGAAGGCTTTTTCAGGATTAAAAATTCTCCCACCAGTCCAAGGAATGTGGTTTGGGTTATCAAGCAGGCAAACAGGAAAGAAGGACTTCAATTCCCAACTGAAAGAAGTCTCCAAGTATTTTAGATTTAGCCAAATTGACTCATATCCACCAAGCCTTTAGTCTTCCTGGTTTTACCTGGACTGATTCCACAGAGGTCAAGAGCACCGCTGGGAAATAAGGCATTTTCGTTGCATGAAAACAGATCATACAGCCTTTTATTCCCTTTGTAATTCTCCTAATGAGGGTTGTAACACAATGAACACAGACATGTGTCCCTTTGAGCAAACCGGCTGAGGAACTGCCAGATCTCATGGATGTCCACCTTCCTCCCCTCCTCAGTGTTTATTAAAAAGTGCTAGGAGAAACACTCCTTAAACTATGAACTAGTAATAGTTGCGTCCTCTCCTTTTATCAATAAAGGGAAACTTCTAGCCTATCTTGTGTAAAGAACATAAATGTCTCCCCTGTAGGCTACCCAAATAACCACAACTCACCCTATGCAACAAAAATTTAATTCATCATTTGCTAAGTGCCAGGCACTGACTGTATTTCACAAGCCTGGAAAGAAATGCAAAAGAAAACAAGGAAACAAACATGAGGGAAATCAATTTTTTGTCTTTTATCTTTGATCGGCTGAACATTTAACTCATAATTCGCTGTCTGTGTTAGGATAGCACAAGGGAGGTGTGAGATCTCTGCTAGAGAAATCTGTATGAGATCTGAAAATCAGGTCAAACTCATATGAAGACTGAATACTGCCCTTCTGATTGTCCTTTTCTGATATTTTCACATTCTTTTCCTGTAGTCACCTTCTATGGAAGAAGACAAAACTCTGTTGATGGTCGGAAGAATCTGGCTTTTATAGCAGAAAGACTGTGGATGGTATGAAAAACCACTGCCTTTCCTCTGGAGCAACACAGTACTCAGACACTTCAAAACCTATTTCTTCCTCAAGGGGCAGTAAGAGACACAAAGCAGAAAGCACTCTGGCTTCTAGTCAGGGACTTAGGAGAGGAAGCAGGGGAGAAAAACAGTCAAGCAAAAATTCTAAAAATTCATATATATTAAATATGTATCTGGATTCATACACATAAATGGGAAAACTATACATATCTATGAAAAGGTAAAATCTGCTCTCCAGAAGCAGACGGCCTGACAGAAAACTTGATTGCCAGGAGCAGAGAAAATGAAAACAACACGGCAGGGACACAGAGCCCTCGAAGTGGGGAGCTGAAAAGTGAGTGCTGGTATCAGTCAAGCCATCACCAGGAACAGCAGCAGTACCAGAGTGCAAGGTGCCAGGGAAAGGGACAGAGCTCGGCAGATTCCAGAAACTGGCAAAGAAAAGTCCAGACTCACCTTGTTCGTCTCGGACACCTGTCCTGCTGAAGCTTGCCATCTGCTATACCACAGTCCTGAGCCCACTCGATCCTGCACAGATTTGAGATTCCCTGATGAAAGCAGCTGCTGGGCTCTGTGTTGCCAGTTCACGGTTCTTTCGATCATATATCGAAGTGCATCTCCCTCAGGAAGGCGGACTCGGATACGCTGCAGGGAGGCCAGCAGGGGCAGAATTTTCTCTAACGGAGGTTTCTCTGACCTCCGACAATGGGGACAAAGCCAGATTCGTGGGCCTTGTGAAATACTGGGTACCGCCACACAGCTAGTGTGGAAAGCATCCCTGCAGAGTTCACACTGGATCATGGGGGCAGCTGGGGCCTTCTGACACAGGCAGACTCTCAGTTCCAAATCTTGGACAGGTGACAGCAACTTCCCTTCGTTGGCTAGTCTGAGAGACTGCAAGGCTTCCATTTCCCTTAGGCGAGCTTCCCCAAGTGTTGCCATCTAAAAAGGAGTTAACAATCAAGGACAATGTCAGAGAGAATTTAGCCCTCTCCTAAAACTCAAGGGTCCCAGAGTAGATGATCTACATTTGAATCCTGGCTCTGTCTCACTGAGTTGTGTGAATGACCCTGGGCAGCACGATCCACTGTGGCTGAATGTTCACATGTATAATATGGAGTTGACAGTACAGCCCACCTCGCAGGGCTGCAGTGATGACTAAACGAGAGCCCTGTGATAGAGCACGCTCTGCCCGGCACACAGTGAACAGTGTGGGCAATTACTGAGCACACACTACTTCTTAGTCCAACTTCCCTGCACATTGACTTCTCTGGAAAGATAGAGGCTTTTCACATTCTACGTGCGTGAACTCCTGGGGTTCTCCATGTTTTCGTAGTTCCGTTAGCTTCTGTGTTCTTTTAGAGAGGCACTCTGGAAGGCAAAGTCTCTACAGCAGCCACTACACAATGGTAGTTTATGCCTCTTACTATCCTTAACATTAAGGCCTTATACGTGTGCTGGACACAGCCACTGTAGACAGAGACTGGATATCTCATGAAATCATTAAACAGAAAGCACTTTCCCAGACTTTTCTTACACACATGTGCACACACACGTGTGCCTGCTATAAAGTAAGCTCATTAGGGCACAGACCAAAGCAAGCTGCTTTTCTGCAAAGAGTGGCAGGTATACTCAAATTGTAAAGTCTTTCTTCTCTATTAAAACAAGAGCCATGCCCCAGCCAACTGGGGAGTTCAGTTAACCTGTATAAATGACTTGGAAATAACACATAAACAGAACCAACTTCACCGTAAAAAGCTGGAGTGATACTGAACATATTCCTGCACAATGTTAACAAGCTGTCCGTAAGTGGAACCTTTACCTGAACAGACTAAGCACCTACTATACAAGGTTTCCAATACATAAACAGGTCCAGGCGTTACAGATTTATTCACTATGCACCATGAAGTAAGAGCTATCTAAACGTGATAAACTAAAACCACTGGCTATGTCAAGAGCCACTACCACCTTGAACTTAATACCCAATTTCCCAGGACCACTGAAGTCCTCTTCCAGCACTTCACTCATACAGAAATACAGATAAATGGGGGGAAAGCATAGATTTTTAAAACTGAGCTCTCCCCTCTAGAAACAGAAGCTACAGGCTGCAGGAACCATTCCTTTCCCCAATTCTACTCCCAAATCCTTAAAATGTTAATCTGTCACAGTTAAAACCATTCCCAGTTATCACACACACCCACCATCAGACCTGTTATGATTCACCAGATGAGGTGCCCCAAGTCATAAGGCCAGAATGAACCCTTCACTATCTCTTTTTGGAATGGGAAAGAAAATGTATGAATGATTAAGGAAGAAACAAAGATCTAGAAGTAAATCAGGTAACAAACCTTAGGTATATATTTTTTAAATCCACTTATTTCTGTAGATAAAAACAATGTACAGGCAGTATACATGGGTTATGTGGTAACAAGGGGCCTTCCTAGAAAACTCACAAATGGAGAGCAAACAGCTTATCCTTCAGAATTCTTTTTTTTTTTTTTTTTAAGATTTTATTTATTTATGTGACAGAGAGACAGCCAGCGAGAGAGGGAACACAGCAAGCGAGTGAGAGAGGAAGAAGCAGGCTCCCAGCAGAGGAGCCCGATGTGGGACTCGATCCCGGAACGCCGGAATCACGCCCTGAGCCGAAGGCAGACGCTTTAACGACTGCGCTACCCAGGCGCCCCATTATCCTTCAGAATTCTAGGAAATCAACAGGTAATATATGAGTTCTGAAGCCAGGGATTCATATACTAGATGGGCATTGACTAGACTCTGAAAGATACAGCATGCAAAGCTCAAAACAGACAGTGGCTTTACAAAAACAGACCACATAAATAATAGTAGAAAGCAGCACTTAAAAAAACCAGAATGATCCACAAGCAGCAGAATCTGATCAGAACCTGACTTAATATACAAATATGCCCCAAGGAAGTCTGTGTCAAAATACATAAATTGAGGCAATCCCATGTCATCACCAGAGAAGTGAGGCAGCTACAAAGGAACAGACTGGGAAGAAGATGCCCTGACCAAAGACTGAACCCATCTAGTCCAGTCCCTGGAGCTGTACAGTCCACCTCTACAGTGGGCAGTGCTTTGTGCCACTGAACGCACCCAGATGGGACTGCATCCAACTAAAAACAAAAAACTTCTGCACAACAAAGGAAACCAACAAAATTAAAAGGTGACCTACAGAACAGAAAAAAATACTGGCGAAGCACATATCTGATAAGGGGTTAATACCCAAAAGAGATAACACATACAACTTCTTTCTTTTTTTCTTTTAAGATTTTTTATGTCTTTGAGAGACAGAGAGAGCACAAGGTGGAGGAGGGGCAGACGGAGAGGGAAAAGCAGGCTTCCCACTGAGCAGAGAGCCCGATGCGGGGCTCGATCCCAGAATCCTGGGATCATGACCTGAGCCAAAGGCAGTTGCTTAATCAACTGAAGCACCCAGGCGCCCCAGAACACATGTAACTTAATACCAAAAAACAAACATAGGCAGAGGATAGGAGTATTTTTCTAAAGAAGACATACAAAGAAGACACAGGTACATGAAAAGGTGGTCAACCACGAAACTGCAAATCAAAATCACAGTGCAAGATCACCTCACACCTAGCAGAATGGCTACTATAGAAATGTCAAGAAGTAACATGTTGGTGAGGACGTGGAAAAAAGGGAACCCTTGTGCACTGTTGGTGGGAATGTAAATCAGTGCAGCCACTCTGGAAAACAATATGGAGGTTCCTCAAAAAATTAAAAATAGAACTATCAAATGATCCGGCAATTCCACTTCTGGGTATTTATCTGAAGGAAAGAAAAACACTAACTCAAAAAGCTACCTGCACCCCCCTGTTCACTACAGCTTTATTTACGGTAGCCAAGACATGGAAGCAACTTAAGTGTCCATCAGTGGATGAATGGATAAAGAACATGTGGTGCATGTACATACAATGTATGTACATTAAAAAAAAAAAAAGGAAATCCTGCCACTTGCAACAATACAGATGGACTGTAATTGCATCAGGCTAAGTGAAATAAGTCAGACAAAGACAAATATTGTATGAATCAAAAAAAAAAAAAACACCCCAAACCCACAGATACAGAGAATAAATTGGTGGCTCCCACAGGCAGGGGGTGGGGAGTGGGCCAACTGGGTAAAGGCAGTCAAAAGGTACAAACTTCCTTTTATAAAATAAGTCCTGAGAATAGAAGGTACAGCATATGGACTATTAGACTTATTGTGGTGATCAATCAAATTATGCTATACACCTGAAACATAATATTATATGCCAATTATAGCTCAATAAAAGAAAAAAAAATCTAAGCATCCAAATCACCTATCTATCTTCTTTTGTCCTAATAGTGTGGCTCACTAGACATGAGCTAGACTCTGCTTCAGCTTCTTATGATGATACCATCTTTGAATCAACAGTGCTTACTAAATGCAGTCAGACTCAACGGTATCCAATACACTGTTAAGTGTATTTTTTAAGCATGTGTGTTGATGTATTTCTTTATTTTACTTACTTACTTAGTAAGCTCTACACCCAACATGGGGCTTGAACTCACAACTCTGAGATCAAGAGTCACATACTCCATCGACTGAGCCAGCCAGGCGCCCCTTATGCATATTTCCTGTTGTAAATTACTAAGTTGGCAGTGGTTTCACTTATCTGTTAACCTTGATATCTGCAATCAGCATCCCAGGATCAACACATGGGCCCTGACAAGACGAATCCGCAGAACTCAGACTAGGAGGCCTCCCGGTCCCTGCTGCACCTCTATGCATCTTCTACTCAAAACTTTTACATCTGCCAATTTTCCGAAAGTCTTTTTGGTAAAACAGAGTACTCTTAAGGTTATTCTTTTACATGCCTTACCAATATCCCTGTGAACAAGAAAGGGTTAGAAATCATCCTCCCTGAGCAACAGAGAAAGAAGAGGAAAAAGCCCGACTACGTACAGCTGAAGCAGTCTCCTTGCTTTCACTTAAGGCTCTCTCCAGGTCACTCAGACTCTCTAGTTTGGTGCTTTTCTTCTTTCCACTTGGCAAGGGCTCCTTGAACTTTCTCTGCTTCCTCTTCAATCCCCAAAGGCCAATGTCACATCGAGGACACAGCACCTAATGTGGGGCAAAATACAACTACCGGTAAGATGGATTTCAGATAAAGTCTTAGGAAGCCCCACAATAAAAGCTGAAGCAGCTGGAAGGATGCAAACTTCTTAGTATCTAACATTTTCTCGTCACATGCCGCCCTAAAGCCAGAAAACTACAAAGGGAGGGAGGGAATGAATTTCACAAAAGATTGACTTTGATTATAGATTGGATGGAACAATAAGTTCAATGTGATATATACCAACTCCAGTCTTAATGTACTGCCAGTATCAGCTCACAAAAAATACAAAAAGTGCAACTCCAGCACTTGGTGAGTGGTGGATGAGACCATTTACCAGGCTTATTAAATGCAAATGGTGTGGCATGGCCAAGGTTAAAAGTCCAATTTCAACCCAGATTGAGGAACTTCAATGAGAAAAATGTTCTTCTTTAGACACTGAATGCTATCCCTAAATGTATCTAGATAACATTTAAAGGTTACTTCACTGGAAGTTTACAAGAATCTCCCTGGCTCTACTTAAAAAAAAATTACTCCCAGAATGTAGATCAGTCAGTGATGCCACCTTTGTGAGGGAAGGGACTGCGTGTTTCACAAGCTAAGAGATCTAAGGTCTTGTAGATGGGCTGGATGCAAACTTACCTCTAAGAGAGAATATGGAGAATTCTCAGTCAAGAATGTATTAGCAGCACATTCTTTCCAAGCCTGAACCTCAGCTACTAGTAATTCCAGTCTTGGTAAAGAATTCAGATGTACCGGGATAGATCGGCCTCGGGTAACAAGTTCTATGAGTGTGTCTAACACTGGCACACGTCCTCCAACCTAATGAGTCAAGAAAAATTATAGCAACTTAGAAAAGAGAATACTTCTCTGTAAAGTGGGAAAAGCACAACTCAGAGTAGACCTACTCCATAATTTCAACATGTTAATTCCATACAGATAGACAAAACTTGCCAGCTGACCAACGGCAGTAGGGGTGCAGGTGACACATGTTCCTTCACTTAACAAATACTTTAAAGGGACCTAGTTTGTGCTAGTCCCCAAGGATACAACTATGAATGTGACATACACTGTGATCTCTTTGTTGACTTTTCATGTCCTTCTAAATTCACTTGCCATCTTGATCCCTACAGATAGCTTGAAAATATTTCAAGAGAAATGGAGATTTGCAATAACTCAAAAGGTGTTCACACAAATGAGGGAAAAAGTCCCATTGGTTCTCAAACTTTCATATGCATTAAGAATCATCTGGATGACTCAACAGTTGGGTGTCTGCCTTTGGCTCGGGTCATGGTCCCAGGGTCCTGGGATCGAGCCCCGCATCGGGCTCCCTGCTGCTCAGCAGGAAGCCTGCTTCTCCCTCTTCCTCTCCCTCTCCCACTCCCCTGCTTGTGTTCCCTTCTCTCTCTGTCAAATAAATAAATAAAACCTTAAAAAAAAGAATCATCTGGAAAGCTTGTTTTTAAACAAGTTTCCTGGGTCCCATCCGCAGATATTCTGATTCAAGTCACCAGGGAAGAGTCCATGAATTTGCATTTCTTAACAAGTTTCCAGATGATGCTGATGCTCTTGGTCCTGTGACCACATTTAAGATTTTATTTATTTGAGTGAGAGAGAGTAAGCACAAGTGTGGAGAGGGGCAGAGTGAGATGGGCAGAGGGGCAAAGAGAAGCAGACTGCCCACTGGGTAAGGAGCCCCATGTGGGACTCAATCTCAGGATCCTGGGATCATGACCTGAGCCAAAGGTGGACGCTTAACCGACTGAGCCACCCAGGTGCCCCTGGAACCACATTTTGAGAATGAGAGACCCAAACTGGAAGAAGAATAAAAACATTAAGTTGGAGGCGGGGAGCACTGGCATTGCTCTAGTACAATGGTAAATGTTAGCTTCACTAAGTAGGTCATCCAAATATGTCACCTGAGGTGATGTAATACAAAGTATATAGTATCACCTGATATCTTGATATTATTCTAAGTATAAAATATTTAATTTCAACCCATCAACTCTTTGAAACTAACTTCTAAGTTAGAGGAAATACCAAAGATAGATAGAACACACCACAAAGAAATAACTAGACAAATCCAGAAGGTAGAACTTACCAGGGGTAACTATTCTAGACAGTGACATGAAAGGAAGTAGGGTAGGGAAGAAAACACCACAAGATTCAAAGAAACTTAAAGACATATGTCAATTAGCTGCAACATGTGATGGTGGACTAGATAAACAACCAGAAGGGACATTTTTGGGAAAACTGAATATAGACTAGGAACTTGATGTTTCACTTCTTTTGGTATTTATTCTTACAGGACTGGAACTGAAAGGGCATAAATGTTCTCATAGACAGTTAAAAAAGGTGACTCACAAAATACATGCTGTCTTTAATATTTAATTTAGAAATAAATAGAATGCTTCCTATGTGTAAAGCAGAATACTGAATAACATTGTAAAATATATAATCCACTAAATATGAAGAGGCTCCTTGTTGTTAGTCACATCTCTCCATTAGTCCTTCAGTATACGATGCAAGTAAAGGCCAGGCTACCATTTCAGGAATGGAGCAAGTCTTGCTTTTTGTCCTTGTAGGCACTACTGAAAACACAGTACTAGGTAGTATATACATTACCAAATACAAACTGGGTAAGCCCACCCAGAAATAGGTCCTCTTTCTGATTTCACATGCTCGTCTCTCCTTATTGCAATGACCTCACCTTGCCCTTCTGGCTCCCACCAATCATAAGGAAAAAGGGGGACTGCAACTAAAACTAATCAACTGTGGCTCCAACCATCATTAACAAGAGCCTGCATCTAAAACTCCCATTAAGGAAGTTTATGTACACATAAATACTTCCCTGGGTTTTTTCTTTGCCTAACTGGCGTCACCCCTTAATTAGGTAATAATATTTATCAAACAACAGTATCTTCTCTCTTCCCTTTTAACTAGAATAGATTACCAGATGTTTTGTTGCAAACATCTGGCTAAAACTGTCTTGTTTGGCATTTCTTATTAGCAAAATCAATCAATTAGCACTACTTAAAATTAAACAAATATTCAGAAACCCAGATAATATTTTTTATTCTTAGAATCCAACAGCTACAACAAAACAGAACTCGAGACTTAAGAATGAGATAGATTAAATTTTGAAAAACCTAGCCCATTAAATAATTCAAAGATCTTTTTTTCTCAATAGGTCCATGAGACTTACTGATATATGACAATTACAAAGGCAAAGGAAGACACGCCCCACCAACCACTTTTCAAATGAAGTCATCCAGCTGCAATTTGGTAAATCACGGAATACATTTTGTCTGTACTTTAATAATGCTACAAGTGAATTTAACTGTTTTTTAATGTATAGGCAAGTCGTTAAGTATGACATCTAACATAGGACCATGTATACTCAGTGCTAATTACTTTGGAACTGCTAAGTTTCATTTCTCTAGTAGGGGTGGGGAAGCACTTTTCTTTAGGTCACTACCTGGTGAGGGGCACCTGGGTGGCTCATTTGGTTAAGAACTGCCTTTGGCTCAGGTCATGATCCTGGAGTCCCAGGATCAAGTCCTGCATCAGGCTCCTCGCTCAGCAGGGAGTCTGCTTCTTCCTCTGACCCCCCCCCCCCCCCCGCCCCAGGCTCTCTCACTCTCTCATTTCCTCTCACATAAATAAAATCTTAAAAAAAAAAAGAAGTCTCTACTTGGTGAAAAATTCTGGGCCTCAGGGCCAACTTTCGCCTTGTAATCATATAATCAGATTCACTAAATCTGCTACTCTTAATTGTCTGTACTCTAAGTTGTTAATTAGACAACAAGAGACAACTGTACTCAAAGATCAGAAACTACCTTTCTGCCACAACTTCCATTTGTAGCTTTTTCTTCGATCCTTAACCCAGTACTCAAGGGTAGTAAGAGGATCCCAAGCTCCCAGGAAAAGTTGGTTGAATTATCTAAACTTTAAATATTTGAGCCAACTGGTCAGAACAATAGGTGGGTAAGTACATCTACATAAGGTTGAATAAAATTTTTGAATTTTGAAGGTTGAATTCTGAAGTTGAAGACTGAATAAAAAATTAGTTTTTTAATTATTACTCTTCATAGATGCACTTACACACTCAAGACATTTTTTTCTTTTTTCTTTCTTTTTTAAAATTTTATTTATTTGATGAAGTGAGAGAGAAAGAGAATACAAGCAGGGGGAGCAGCAGGCAGAGGGAGAGGGAGCAGGGAGCCCCACTGAGCAGGGAGCCCGACGCGGGGCTCAATCCCAGGACCCTGGGATCATGACCTGAGCCAAAGGCAGACGTTTAACCTACTGAGCCACCCAGGCACTCTGTTAACATTTTTTTTTACGAATTTATTTATTTATTTGAGACAGAGAAAAAGAGAGAGAGAGAAGAGCATGAGTAGGAGGAGGAGCAGAGGGAGGAGGAGAAGCAGACTCCTGCTGAGTGGGGAGCCTGACGCAGACGCAGGACTCGATCCCAGGACCCTGAGATCATGACCTTGAGCCAAAGTCAAATGCTTAACCAACTGAGCCACCCAGGCACCCCAAGACATTTTTTTCTTAAACCAACCTGCAGGGCCTCCACATCCTGAAGCCAGTCCCTGGCTCTCTGCACGGAGTCTTTCAGAGCTGCACCATTCGGCAAATATGCGGGGATCTCCTCAATCTCCTTAACTGCTGTAGCAAGGCTGTTCAGTGAATGCCGAGGTCTACAAAAATGGAATATAAGAACTACTTAACATTTTATATGGTAGTTCATTTTTCTTAAGGTTTACTAAAAAAACTAGAAAAACCATTTCAAAAGAAATTCAGTATAGCGAATTTTTTCAAATGTCAATAACTACTAGGTATCAAATTAATGAGTTTCAAATGTCTGCATAAAACTTAAGAGCATCTAAGATAAAGGAAATGACTCAGTGAAGCATTTAAGTTCTACTTATCCCTGATTTTATGCTGCTATAACCACAAACTTTTCATTTGCAGAAGGTAACTTAATGATAATTTACTGTGTTGAACTACACACACTGTCAAGATTCATACAGTTTCACTAAGGAAATTTAAATTCTCTAGGGTATCAACATACCAAAAGCATAGTATCAAAAACTGTGCTCTCTGCTCAACGACCACTATTTAAATAGTGGATTACAAAAGAATGTCTGTAACCATGTATTTTTTTTGTACTTTAGGTTGTCAGTTGGACCAACGAAGATCTGACAGACAGAAAGCAAAATTAAGGAGGGGCTGATCTTTCTCCCCTCAGTTGGTTTACCTAAGCCCAATCAAATCTCTCTAACACAGATAAGGTGTCCTGAATTATTAAGCAACAGCAAAAATGTACATTCCTATTCCTGTTGGTAATTAACTGGCACTACCTTCATTTTACAGAATGGTGCCGGTAATTAAATGTCTTTAACTCAGGCATTTCAAGACTCCTTGAGAACTTATTTATTAACTGTGGGTTTAAACAGTTTTCCACTTATTTGTAAAACTTTCTTCTCTCAAAGATGGAATCATCGGGGTCCAAAGAAATTTCATTATAACAACTCTAGAAAAGGCAATTCCATTTGAATCATTCATTTCACAATCAGTGAAGTAAGAAGAAAATTAATATTCTTTTACTCAAGTTCCAAAGCAGCCGCAAACATCTCAGCTATTTCTACATGGACTCTCCATGTATAGCTGCAGCTTCTGAACACCGACTGCATAGCAATCACTGTGCTCTATTGCTCTAAGATGGACATATTACCCAACCTTCCCCGAGACACAGGTGGGTCTGCTTTTTTACCTGGCCTTGAGAAGACTCTTGGCTTTGTCATCCCAGTGCTCTGACACTGTGAGCAGTTCCTGAAGCCGGGCCATGGCTTTCTCCACTGCTGAATATGGGGCCAGACCCACCCCTAGGTCTATGAGACGTCTCATATCATCTAATGTAAGGGAGCTGGGGTCTAGGCAAGCTTGCTGCACCTCTTCTAGCCAACGGGCCTGCTCCAGACGGACACGCATCTCAGCAAGCTGTGGAAGTTCAACATCAAATTCAAAGCTGACATCTAGCAAGTCTTGCAGCTCTGCAGCACTGGGCATTTCCTCAGAGAGCAATTTCTGGCTGTGCTGTTGGAAATCTTCTACACGATTCAAGAGATCCTAAAAAAACACAGGTTGTTGTATTAAAATAGTAATTTCAGTAATTGGATTCTTTCATACTTAGAATCTTCAATACATATTCAATGTGACTCTTCCATCTCATAGGATTTTAGCAGTAGTATGGGTAAATGAGATGATATATAAGCCAACTGACAGCTAGAAGAAGTGACTATAACAGACCTTTACCAACCGCAAGGAGTAGCAGGTGGTTACTTTCTTTTTTTTTTTTTTTTTTTTTAAAGATTTTATTTATTTATTCGACAGAGATAGAGACAGCCAGCGAGAGAGGGAACACAAGCAGGGGGAGTGGGAGAGGAAGAAGCAGGCTCATAGCGGAGGAGCCTGATGTGGGGCTCGATCCCATAACGCCGGGATCACGCCCTGAGCCGAAGGCAGACGCTTAACCGCTGTGCCACCCAGGCGCCCCGCAGGTGGTTACTTTCAAGGTAAAAATTTCCAACTTTATCTCTCCTTTGTAGGCCTGTTATAATCTCTTTATACACACACGCACACACACATAACACTCAGTGGCTTATTAGAAACATCAGCAAATAAATGTTCAAATGAACCACCCAAGATGATTTAATCATGTCAACTGAATTCATTAACAAAATATAGGATTACCAAAGTACTTCCCCACACATCCCTCTGTAATAGTTACCTTTAGCAAAGGTGTTTGACTGAGGACACATGGAAGTGCATACAGCTGTGTCACAAACTGTCGGAGCTCATTCACTGTCAATTGATTTTGGGATTTTCCTCCACCAGATCGG
Organism: Ursus arctos; assembly: GCF_023065955.2. NCBI lineage: Eukaryota > Metazoa > Chordata > Mammalia > Carnivora > Ursidae > Ursus > Ursus arctos. The sequence goes on from NW_026622874.1 coordinate 39,115,642, forward strand.
TATCTATAAAGACAAAGGCCCAAAGAAGCCATGAGAACATGATATATTCACCATTTTCAGATTCAATGTCACAGGAATACAGGACAGAAGGAAAAACTAGTGACAACAGGTTTCCAAGTTTAGCCACCGAAGAGTCCAAACTCGAACAGAAGAACATACCTAGTTTGCCTTTTGCCATTAAGCAGCTGCTGTGCAACAGAGGCACACTTCTCTGCATCCTGTGTGACTAAGCGAAGGTGACGCAGAAGATCATTGTCTGGGAATTTCTTCATTTCAGATTCTTCAATTAAAGCCTTAAAGCTGACAAGGCCTAGGAATAAAGAAAAGGTCATTTTTTTTCTGTGATCATTATGTTTATTATGAGTGGTATGAAATACAGAAGGAGAGTTGGCTTTTATAAATTTATTCATTTGATTTTTAGTTTTTGGCTACGGGTAGAGTGTTTTGTTTTTATTTATTTATTTTTAAGTAATTTCTATACCCAATGTGGGGCTCCTTTAGAGTGTTTTAAACAAGTTCCTAGAGTTGCTCTTCAATGTGGAAATGTGTGAGAGATGGAAAACAATGGACTTATCAAAACAAGGCAGATTTCTCATTGTTGCATAGACCAGTCCTTTCTCATGCACTTTGTAAGTGATGGGAAAGGAAGTCGTGACTTCCAAGGTAATTAACAAGAGACAGAAGCTGTGACTTTGATTAGCACTAAAAAGTGATAAACCAGAAATTCCTAATTTAATAACATGCTACCTATGTCTTGAAATCTAGGTTTTAAAAATGTTTTTTGAAGGTTCCATAAAAAATGTGAAATATTTTTGTTCCTGAGAGTAGAGGTATAAAGGTTATTCCGTTTCCTAACAATATGATCTTTGTTAAAAACATGATCTTGTACAATTCATCTATCAAGATTTTCTTCTGATATAAGGGCAACTGCCTAATCCACTCGTGGATTTAAAACTTCTCTGCTTACGCTCCATAAACCTGGCTGAACAGGGGAACTAAACAAGGACAAAGTCAGGTTGTTTCAAGTAATCTGTTGATAACTATGTTGGCTACATTACAATCAATCCCAATTTGCCAATAACCAAGCCACACTTTGTATATCACGTACTTTTCTTTTTGTTAATCTTGGCCTCCAAAGCTTCATTCACATTCAGGGCCCATTCGTTGTAAGATTCTGCTCGAAGTTTCAGTGCATTCATCATGGGGTAGAGATCATCCAGAGTGTATCTATACCTGGAAACAGAATAGCAGACTTAATTTGGGTTTGGAGAAAATCATACATTTCAGTATTTCAACCCTACAACAGAAAGATCACTGAGCTTTCATTAAGAATTTAGGGTATTCCATAGAAAAGATCATTTCTTCCTACTCACCTCAGTTTATATTTATAAGGAGGACAGGAACACAATTCTTTTACATGATGCAGGCAAACAAGCAGGCCAGGTTTACAAGAACAGGAGATGGCAGACATGAAGCATGTGGTTTTACATTTTATACACTGACGCTCATCATCTGGCAACAGCTCAAAATCCATTCTTTCCGAATCAATTACTCCCTAGAATAAAGTGTACTTTAGAGATCTCCAAAGGATAATATAATCCATCAGCCCCCAAGACAAACACGCAATAGCCGAATTTTAAAATTGTTTAAAAAGGGAGTAGGGGGAGCCTTACCAGAATAGGAGTGCATGATTAAAAATGTGTGGAATACAAAGTAACAATGACCTAGCAAGTATGGGCAAGGCAAACTACCTTGCTTGTTTGGGGAGAACCTCTTTTTGGCCATTTTGATCAGAGTATGAAAACAGTTATTAATAGGACTATAAACTATTGAGATTTGCTCTTTATTCTACTCTATACATAGTTTGGGTATAGATGATAAGAGCAAAAGAAACGCATATACTTTCTACTTCAGAGGAAATATTATACAGGACGTCAGAGTAATGCCACTAGAGAATCCATAAAAAGAACAAAAGTAAATAAAAAGGAAAGAAGATGAAGACTATCATGAAGGGATTACTGATGGGAAGATGCTGAGTGGCCAATTAGCTTTCACATGCAAAGTTATCTAAAGATAAAATAATATAATATAATAAAGCATTTCCTAATTGAAACACTGTCAAGAAAAGTGAGGTCTTAAACGTAAATTTCAACTGCAGTTTGTAACACCTAGAGAGCCCTCCCTAGGATATACCTTTTGTCACTGAAAGATCAAGCTTTGACCACCTTTTCTCCTTATCCGAAACCGGATCCAAATCCAACTGTGAGAATGCCAGAATCTGATCAAGTCAATTTATGAACCATCAAGCTCCTTTTACTGTTTTATTCTATATTTTAACCTTTTGATCACTTCACTTTCTGCTGATTACATGGACCAACAAAGACAGAGGAGAGTAAGGAATCCGCTAATGAATGAATTTTGGTTTTAAACTGGAACTGATCAGGGACGCCCAGGTGGCTCAATGGGTGAAGAGGCTGCCTTCGGCTCAGGTCATGATCTCGGGGTCCTGGGATCGAGTCCCACATCGAGCTCCCTGCTCAGTGGGGAGACAGTCTGCTTCTCCCTCTGCCTGCCGTTTCCCCTACTTGTGCTCTCTCCCTCTCTCTCTCTCTGACAAATAAATAAAATCTTAAAAAAATTAAAATAAAAAAATAAACTGGAACTGATCATTAAAAAGGACTTTGAGATAAAAATGAATAATATGAAATTAAGGACCAACTTTATGGATCTTAACTGAGAATGAATCATATACAGTTCACCCAATTCTAATTTGTCAATTTCCATATCTGGAAAAAAATTTTAAGTTCTCAAAGTTCCACAAATGAGTTACCATTATTGATGTAAGACCTTAGTAAAGCACTTAAACCCTCTGGGCATTCTTTTCCCTAACTGTAAAATATCAGGGGAAGGTGAATAAGCTTGCTGTTGGTCTGTAACAGACTTCAGAGAGCCAACATTCAAGGATTCTATCTAAAAAGTCACATTAAAAAAGAAAAAAAATAAATGTGACTCTTGCAGATACCATTGTTCCAAAACAATCTACAAAAAAAGCCAATAGAACTATTGAGTTTAGGGGCGCCTGGGTGGCACAGCGGTTAAGCGTCTGCCTTCGGCTCAGGGCGTGATCCCGGCATTACGGGATTGAGCCCCACGTCAGGCTCTTCTGCTGTGAGCCTGCTTCTTCCTCTCCCACTCCCCCTGCTTGTGTTCCCTCTCTTGCTGGCTGTCTCTATTTCTGTCAAATAAATAAAATAAAATCTTTAAAAAAAAAAACAAACTATTGAGTTCAGCAAGGTTGCAGGACATAAAAAGTCAATATACAGAAGTCAATAATATTTATAAATACTAGCAATAAATCGTTTGAAATAAAAAATGTTTTGTTTTTTTTTTTAAAGATTTTATTTATTTATTCGACAGAGATAGAGACAGCCAGCGAGAGAGGGAACACAAGCAGGGGGAGTGGGAGAGGAAGAAGCAGGCTCCCAGCAGAGGAGCCTGATGTGGGGCTCGATCCCATAATGCCAGGATCACGCCCTGAGCCGAAGGCAGACGCCCAACCGCTGTGCCACCCAGGCGCCCCTGAAATAAAAAATGTTTAAGATATCATTTATAATAGTACCAAAAAACATCAAAAGTACGTAATTTTAAACCCAACAAAATATGTGTAAGATCTGTATGCTGCAATCTACAAAATAATGAAAGAATTCAAAAAGACTTAAATAAATGGGGGATATACTATGTCCATGAATTGGAAGACTCAATATTATAAAGATATCAACTCTCCCAACTATATTCATGGATTTAATGGAGTTCCAATGAAATCCTAATACAATTTTTGGTAGAAATCAATAAGCCAATTCTCAAATTTATATGGAAACCAAAGGAACTAAAACAGCCAAACCAATTTTTAAAATGAACCAAGTTGGAAGACTCACACTACCTCATTTCAAGACTTAGGACAAAGTTACAGTAATCAAGACCATACAGTAATAGCAAGGGAATAAATGCACAGGTTAAGAGAATAAAACAGAGTCTAGCAATAGACCCATATATATGTGGTGAACTGATTTTCAAAACAAAGGTGCCAAGGCATTTCAATGGAAAACGAATGGTATTCTCAAGAAATGATGCTCAAACGATGAGACATCCACATGCAAAAAAGAATAATTTCAACCCACACCTTGCACCATAAATAAAAATTGCTTGAGATGGATTAAGATTTACATGTAAAATGTAAAACTAAAAATTCTAGACAACTAACAGGAGAAGGTCTTTGTGACTTTGGGTTAGGTAAGATTTCTTAAGGGCACAAAAAAAGACAGAGGGGTGCCTGGGTGGTTTAGTCGGTTAAGCATCTAACTCTTGATTTCAGCTCAGGCTGTGATCTCAGGGTGGTAAGATTGAGCCCCATCTGGGGGGGGGGGAGGGTCTGCTTGAGATTCTCTCCCTTTCCCTCTGTCCTCCCCCAAAATGATGCATAAAAGAAACAACTGCTTAATTGAACTTCATCAAAATAAAAAACTTCTGCTATTAGAAAGACCGTGCTCTGAGAATGAAAAGATATGCCAAACAGAAGAAACTATTTGCAGAACAGTTATCTGATAAAGGACTGGTATACAGAATGAATGGAAACCTCACAACAATCCAATAAAAAAGGGGTGGGGGAAAATATTTGAACAGACACTTCACCAAAGAAATACATACACAAAGAGTAAATATGTACATACATGACAGGATGTTCAGTAAATCAGTGGCTATTAGAGAAAATTAAAACCACAATGAGATATTCATACACATCTATCAGAATGGGTCTTAAAGGAAATCAGCCTAAGAAAAGACTTCTTAAAATGGTATTAATGTGTGTAAGAATTTTACTAATACCCAGAGACATGCAATTAGGATTCCAGAAACCTTACCAATTTACGGACAGTTTCTCTTAAAGCCTTCTCATCCTCAATCATAATGGCCATGTCTTTCTGAACAGTTGAAGCCACTACGACATCTAGTACATCAGCCTTGGAAGCCATCTTGCAAATCATCTCATCGTGGGAAAATACACAATAGCGGTGAAGCAAGCGATAATGCTCCACACACTGGCGGCCTAATGGCAGCTGTGTCAAAGACAGAGGACAGTACATGACATTCATTTTTCTCCTTCCTATTTCTAAAGACTTCTGACCATTATCAAGTTACCAAAGATCATATTCTGGGTCTTAATACATACATCAACCCTACAGCCAGACTCTAAGAGGCCTTGGGCCTTTTTAAATCTTTGCATCTCAAAGATTTGGCATATTAGGTACCTTAACTAAAAAGCAGTTTAAAAGACCCAATGTTCGGTGGTGCCTGGCTGGCTCAGTCCAAAGAGCATGCAACTCTTGATCTTGGGGTCATGATTTCCAGCCCCATGTTGGGTACAGAGACTAATAAAATAAATAAAGACACTTAAAAAAAAAAAAACCAATACATTAACAATGTATTAATGTCCAGAACAATGTACAATCTAAATGGACATGTCAATTTACACCTTTCCTGAAACAACTATGCTGAACTGGTGTGGTTAAACCTACTTCAGGGAACAATGACGCTCCAAACTACATTACGGAAAATAATTTTAGATACAGGTAGTACTCTTACTCAGTAAAGCCCTGAAACAAGGTTATAATTCATTAAATTTAACATCACACATTTAAATGAGATCTTTTTATGTAAATAAAAAGTATTAATACTAATACAAAAATTCTACCTTACAACTAAAAACCAAATGCATCATTAAAAATTGCTGTGTTGTAGATAATTTCAGCTAGTGTTGTATAGTCTTAAGACAGAACTCTTTGTTAGGAGTTTGCAACGAGATACTCAATTTTGCCCAAAATGTACAACAGACTCATTTATTCCTCAAGCCTCACTTTTACAGAAGAAGAACTCATCAGCTGAACCAAGCAGGGTGCTTAGTCAGTACAGGCTTGACTTACAGTGTGGTGCCAAGTGCTCTATCCCACTGCGGATGGTAAACAATTTGTAGACCAGCTATCTGAGGAGCAACAGGCTTAAGCAACCACACATGAAAGCTTTTAAAGTATTATATACCATTTCCGCAGGAAAACAAAACATTTGAAAAGGCTCACTAAGTCATAATTACATACCCAATCAACAGTGCAGAAGTTAACAGCCTCAGCAAAATTAAAACCTTGATTAAAACCACTGTGGTAGGCTCTTGGAAATGTAATCACGAACTCCCCAGCACACTGATTAGTTCGGTAAACCTAGAGAGACAGAAATTGGGGATTTTCAGTGACATTCATGAAAGACAGTATGGACACAGACTATCACATGATTCTCCAGAAAGGGAAGCTTTCTTCCAATTAAAAGTGAGCTAACAAAAAGAATTATAGTAAAATAACCAGAGAGATACTCAATTCTGCCACAAGATGGAGTAGTATCCTAGATTATAGGGGTTAATTAGTATCTGAACAGAAAACATGGGTTACTAGGCTTTTTACTACAAAAATTCAGCTGCATCCAGGATTAGGACACGTCTAAATATAACATTAGAATAATTAAGAATATTCTAATATTATTATAACAAAATAGCATCTCCTACCACCAATTAATGAAATTCTGTTTTTCAACTATGTCTTCCCATAAAGAGATTTTCTTTCTTTTTTTTTTTAAAGATCTTTTATTTATTTATTTGACAGAGAGAGAGAGACAGCCAGCAAGAGAGGGAACACAAGCAGGGGGAGTGGGAGAGGAAGAAGCAGGCTCCCAGCAGAGCAGGGAGCCTGATGCGGGGCTCAATCCCAGGACCCTGGGATCACTCCCTGAGCTGAAGGCAGATGCTTAACGACTGAACCATCCAGGCGCCCACCCCATAAAGAGATCTTGAAGAGATCTTGATTTAAGCCTCAAACTTACCCCCCTCCAACAATTCCCCTTTTCCCACCACCCACTCAAGAAACACCTGTAGTAAGTAAGGCAGCAATCTCTTGGACATCAGCGTTAGCAACATTTTTCTGGATAGGTCTCCTCAGGCAAGGCAAACAAGCAAAAATAAACTACTGGGACTACAACAAGCTAAAAAGCTGTTGCACAGCGAAGGAAATCATCAATAAAAATGAAAAGGCAAGCTACTAAGTGGGAGAAGACATTTGCAAATGATACATCCAATAAAGGGGTTAATATCCAGAATAAAGAACTCCTACAACTCAACACCAAAAAATAATTACAATAGTAATATTAGTAATAATAATTTAAAAAATTTTTTTAAATAGACCTGAATAGACATGTTGCCAAAGAAGATACACAGATGGCCAACAGGGACATGAAAAGACGCTCAACATCACTAATCATCAGGAAAATGCCAATCAAAACCACAGTGAGAGATCACCTCACATCTATTAGAATGGCTAACATCAAAAAGACAAAGAAATAACAAGTCTTGGCGAGGATGGGGAGAAAAGGGAATCTTTGCACACTGCTGGTGGGAATGTAAATCTGTGCAGCCACTGTGGAAAATGTGTTCCGGGGTTCAGTGAAGCATTATTTACAATGGCCAAGATAATGGAAGCAACGTGAAGTGTTGACTGATAGATGAATGAATTAAGATGTGGTATAAATATATAAAGGAATACTACTCGGCCATTAAAAAAAGATAGAAATCTTGCCATTTACAACAACATGGATGGACCCAGAGAGTATTATGCTAAGTGAAGTAAGTCAGAGAAAGAAAAATAGCATGATTTCATTTTTCTGTGGAATCTAAAAAACAAAACAAATAAACAAAACCAGAAACAGACTCATAAACACAAAGAACAAACTGGTGGTGGCCAGAGGGGTGGGGGGTGGCATGGGCAGAAGGGAATTAAGAGGTACAAACTTCCAGTTATAAAAAAAATAATAATAAAAATAAGTAAGTCCCAAGGACGAATGTACAGCATAGGGAATATAATCAATAATAACTTTGTATGGTGACAGATGGTAACCACACTTAACTACGGTGAGCATTTCATGATGTATAGAACTGCCAAATCACTATGATGTATAACTGAAACTAATGATGTATGTCAACCCTACTTCAATAAAGTTTTAATTAAAAAACCTATATTGCTCTAGGTACACAAATCCTCAGACTGAACTTATGAAATAAGAAAATTAAGTATCTTTTCAATATACCTCTCCATCAGTGGTCACCCAAAATGTAGTTTCCGGACTAACAGTATCAACACTAACTGGGAACTTGCTGGAAATGCGAGTTCTTGAGCACTGCCCAGACCAACAGAACAAGAAACTCTGGGGGGTGAGGATCAGCCATGTGTATTGGAAACTGCCATTCAGGGTTCAGATATAGTCAGAAGTTTGAAGACCACATGAGCACAATGCCTTCTACTGAGAGTACTTCCTCCCTTCCGCCCCAAATCTGTCAAAAATATTCCTTATTAGAGATCCAAGTCTGAGTTCAAATATTATGGGTCCTTTCTAATTCTCCATAGAGTTAATGGGTCAGCCTCCGAGTTGACAACACTGTCAAACCACAGCACCATGCCATTATCTGTGTAAACATTATCTGCCTTTCCCCTTAAATTGTGAGTCCCCAAATGCACAGGTTCACTTATCCATCTCTGTGGTCGAGAATCAAGCCCCAAGGGTTCCTCAATTTAATAAGTGAGAACCATGGCCACAGGTCCCACCTAGGGCAAGCTACTTACAACAAATCAGAAAGATCAATCAATATGAGGGGAGAAAAATCAATGTGAAAAATACCAACGAGGAGACGGTGGCATTTTGGTAGTTACTGGTCATTATTTTCTAAGCTATTGTCCATGAATAATGTATAATCCCTCAAAGAAAAATCCTTTCCATCTGCCCCCATTTACTAGCCTGTGAACCCCAAAGCGTGAAATTCAGGTCACAGCAACATCAGGACTTCACTGTAGCACAGTACATGTATCGTTTACATTTGACTTAGCTAATTAAGATGGAACCCTCAACTTCAAACACTTCAATGTGGCCTCCCAAAATATCTTCAGAGCATTCTCCAACAGGAAGCCAGTATACAAGTAAGTGTCACTGTACAGCAACCTCAGAGGCAATAACACCAACAGAACCTTTCAGCCTAGAGAAGATACCCTTAATTCCAAGCTCAAGAGCTTGAAATGAATTTTCTCTTTAGGGGCACCTGGGTGCCTCAGTCAGTTAAGCAGCTGCCTTTGGCTCAGGTCATGACCTCAGGGTCCTGGGATGGAGCCCCCATGTTGGGGCTCCCCGCTCAGTGGAGAGTCTGCTTCTCCCTCTCCCTCTGCCCCTCCCAACTTGTACACACGTGCACTCTCCCTCTCTCAAATGGATAAAATCTTAAAAATAAATAAATAAATAAGCAAGCTTAACTAGGGGTGGTGGTAAAACTAGTATCTACCAAGCATGTAAATCATTTCAGTTTATCATCCAAAATTAAGTTCATGTAGATTCCATAAATTATTTTTTTAAGTATGGACAGAGTATGAAGGATTCTGACACTAGAGTTTAGATCTAATTGTAACAGAACCTAGACATTTTCACAGTAATTTATACAGACAAATAACATTGAGATTTTTGCTTTGTTGCACTGAAAGACTGAAGTTATAAGGAAAAACTATAGTTTAGAAAGCCTAAATCAGACACTGAAAAAAAAAAGAAAAGAAAGGATCACACTTAGTATTTGCAAAATATGGCTCCTTAGCAACCTAGTTATTAGCTGCAACAAATTAGTTTTTATGGTGTCTGAGGATCCAGTCCTACTGGCTTATTGCAATATAGTATCAAATTCTACCAAACAGCTGTTTCTGCTATCCAGTTATGGTATGGAACACACATAACAAAACCAACTTTATAAAAAACTGAGTAACAGGGAAGAGAAGTGGTGAATTAAGCCTGAATACAGGAGAATTGACCCAGAACATACAGGCACTTCATGAGTCATCAGGGTATTGGGGTTCATGATGGTCACAAGCTGATGGAGAAGATCTGGCTGGGACACAAAGAGCTCTGGAGCTAGTTTCTTCATTACATTTTCTAGCTGCTCGGCAGCATACCCCGGGACTCCATACCAGGTTTTTGGCTCACCCCTGCGAACAGATTGTAAAAATAAATCAATCTCAAGAAATACATAAATATGAAATTTCATTAGAAAAAAAAAATCAGTCTGCAACACTAACACAAACAAAATGGTTAACAAGTCATATTTTTCAGAACCTGCTTTGTAAGATTACGCTACAAAGGAAATGTTTAAACTGAGTAAGTGTCATTAGAAATGTGATCTGAACATATGTGATGCATTTCCTCCCTTCAAGTAATAGAGTTTAAATACGAGACTTTCCATCTGAGGTCCCTCTCCTCCCTCCCATTCTTATCTGACTCTTTAGAAAATGTAAATATCTAGAATTTCTAAGAATACAAGATATCACATTAGCTGCAGGATATGTGGTTACCACAATTTCTTATAGCAACTGACAAAGGATGGCAACTCTCCATCTTCCTTTTCCCTTGTCCATTCTGACAGGCGAGGTTAAATCAAACACTAATAAGGCAATTAGCATTCTAAAGAGCTCTTATTCTTCAATGCACTTTAAACTGTCGACCAATTAATCTGTAACATCCCTGTGAGGTATGGTAAATATAATCTTCATTTTACAGCTGGGAGCAATTGCCTAGGGAGGCAGAACTGATGCTCCACATATATTTCCCAGCTCGCTCTTTCTTATGGCACATCCTCAAATTCCTTGTGTGGGGATTTAAGCGAGTTACAGATCTTCAAGTGTTTCCATACTTAGAAAAGCAAAGGAAATGGAGGGGGTAAAAACAGATGTGAAAGAAGAAATGGCTTTGGCTAAAGAGTTTAAAAAGTAAAAAAGTCTGAATATCTGCACCCTGCCTCCATGCACACATGCACGGATGAAGCCCATTCTACTATGTGCCATGATGCCAGAATTCAGCACAACAAAACAGAAGCTGGCAGTCTCAAGGACCTGGAGGACACTCTGGGACCTATATTCCCCGACTCTTCCAAAGGGTATCTGGGCTGCCACTGTCACGGAATGGGATTTCGCCACAGTAAAAGCAACGTTCACTGCTTTTTAATTTTTCCATGAGTAAAGGCTTCTTTCACCAACAGCTGTCTATCCCCCTCCCCCCAAAACATGTTATACTTGAAAATTAGTGTGTGTGCAATTTCAGGGGATTTATGGATTTCCTAGGAATCCTTAAGAACCACTGCCTTAACTTGTTAAGATGCCTGATTCAACAGTAGTGAAAACTTAAGGAAAAAACAATTCGTTACTCTTCAGATATATTTAAAAAGTTTCCAGCCCAGCTTGCATACTATTCATAGGTTATGTGGAACTTCTTACCAGTGCAGGTAGTTAATTGAATAGCTCCAGTGGTCTTCAATATGCCAACAGAATGAAGAAAAGCACATTCCCACATACAACCAAGGAAGTTTCATGCCACATATATCAGCAGTAATGTGAGCAAGGACAGACTGCTCCATTACTGGCATATTGTTCAAATTCCAGCCACTATCAAGATACTCCTAAAAAGGAAACAAAAACGGTATAAAGGTTTAACATACATGATAACATTTTAGATTCTCAATGTTTCAAAAAGCTGGCTGAAAACAGTCTCCTTCAAAATAAAAAGGTTGGGGTTGCTGAAAAGGAGGGGAGACCACTATGTAAATTTCTTAGATGCCCACAGATTACTTCTGCTCAGTTTTGAGCTTTATATAAATAGATTCATATAGTATATACTTTTGCATCTGCCCACCCTCCTCTTATGCTGGCTGCACAGGAAATACACAGTATGAGTCTGTTTATATCAAGTTCAAAAAGAGGCAAACTAGGGGCGCCTGGGTGGCTCAGTTGTTAAGCGTTTGCCTTCAGCTCAGGGCGTGATCTCAGCATTCTGGGATCGAGCCCCGCATCAGGCTCCTCCGCTGGGAGCCTGCTTCTTCCTCTCCCACTCCCCCTGCTTGTGGTCCCTCTCTCGCTGGCTGTCTCTCTGTCAAATAAATAAATAAAATCTTCAAAAACAAAAAAAACAAAAAAAAAAACCAGGCAAACTAATCTATGGTGTTATAAGTCAGGATAGTGGTTGTCCTGAGACAAGGAAGGTAGTGAAAGAGGGAGGACAAAAGGGGAACTTCTGTGGTAAGGTCTGGTAATAACTGGTAATGTCCTAATTCTTGTTCTAGTGCTGGTTACATGGGTGTATTCAGTTTGTGAAAATTCATCAAGGTGTGCACGTGATTATGTACTTTTCTATGTATATGTCAGATTTCAGAAAGATTTTTAAAAATTTGACTTCATACTAAGATAGAAATAGAAACCTTCCTAGAAGTTTGCTACTGTGGAAAATAATAAACTCATAAACACTGTAAGTTTAAAGATAAATTTAGGTCTGGTCCAAATCCCTCAAATTTTCTTCGGAAGGTGATACCACACTTATAGACCGAAGGCAAAGGGAGGTTAAGTAATCTCCCCATATCATCACAATGTAGTTGAACAGCTGGGACTAGAATTCTTCTGTGGGCTCTTTCTACTTTTCTTCAAATCATTAAAAATCTGGTAATCAGGGGTGCCTGGGTGGCTCATTCAGTTAAGTGTCCAACTCTTGGTTTTGGCTCAGGTCATGATCTCAGGGTCCTGGGATCCTGACAAGAGCCCCGTGTCAGGCTCCCTGCTCAGCTTATCTCTCTCCCTCTGCCTCTCTCCCCTGCTCATGCTCTCTCTCTCTCTCAAAAAATATATTTTTTTTAAGAATCTGGTAATCAAAAATGTGCTGAAAGTTATCATAAATTATTTCAAGCCAACCAAACAGAATCTTAATTAATAATTCAAGTTCCAACTACATACATGTTTGCAGTAAGGCTATTAATCCCGTACTATGCCCTTTAGATAAGGATATGCTGAACTATTAGCTTTAAACACAGGTCTCTGCTTGAAACAGAAGTGCCTCACAGCTAGAGCCTACCTCCTCCTCAGGTGACAGCTTGATTTTCCCATCTCGGACAGGGAAGCCACTGCCAAATTCTTTTGAGGCGATATCGGCTCCATATTCTACTGTGACATCCTCTTCAATAGTGCTTACCAGTCGCCAAAATTCTTTCTCAACTAGTTCTGTGGGAACCATCTGGAAACAAAACAATAAAGAAGACAAAAACTGAATTTTCAGACACTCACAAACTACCCATGACCAATCTGAAGAGATTAGCTAAGTGACAGGAATCACAGGACAACATCCTAAGGAAAATTATATCCATAACGTTCCACAATGGATCCCAGGCAATTTAGACATGGACATTATTTTCTAAAAGCAATCTGATAACTAAAAAAGTAAGTACTGATTAAGAATTCATGTTCTTCTATCACCAACCTGGCCACTACACTAAAAGGAAGTCAAGGAAAGCAAAATTCTGACAACCAGAACCTGGAGATGTTCTTGTGTGTGAGAAATACAATATATAACTTGGTTGACCATTATAAAGTAATAATAGCTGTGTCTGAATGACATTTCATCCTTTGAGATGTATTTGAACACATCACCTGACTCCATCCTTTCACTCCTTGCACTAGACCTAGCTGAGAGTAATGCAGGCAACCATGATGAAAAAAGAGTGCAAAATATGAACAAAAGAGCAATTATTTTGTAGCCGCATGCATAGTATAAGGAGCCACCAGACTGTATGTCTAGGATCTGCTGTTAATCTGCTGCAAGTCTAGAGAAAAGTAACTTACATGCCTTAAATATGCACACCACCAGGACTGGTTAAGCAAACATACCAGGAAATCATACAATGTACGAGTGGTCAAAAGAACGAAATTCAAATGGAGTATAACTTGAATTTATAAGCCCATTAAGTAAGCAAACATTTTAACTTAACAGCTTATGTTAGTGCTATCAGGGAAAAACGAGTTCACACACACATTTCTGGGTTCCCATAAATGATACAGCCATTAAGGAGGGGGGAATAGATGAATACTCTCATTTGACCTCAATAAGCATCCCAAGAAAATAATCCAACTAAAGAGATCTACATGTGTGAAGTGTCTGCTATAGCACTTTGTTGGTAAGTGAGAAAAACACAGCTTAAGTGTCCAGAATTAGGGCAGAAAACCATTTAATTCTGGTGTACTCACTTGACAGAATGTTAAATGCTGAACAAAACATGTTTATGCTTCTAAGAGCATAAGGGAGAATTTTAAATGAACTCATCCTCAAGTTTACAATACTAACTTATAATATACAAATGTGTTCCCAGTGCACAGCAGGATTGGCACATTGGAGTCATTCAATAAATTGTGAAGTTTTCTTTAAATTACATTTGTTGGACTAGAAGGATTCCTGATGATTTCCTTTATTAAAAACCTGTTACTGCTGCTCTATGATTCGTGTGGAAAAGGCCATCTTTAGAGAAATCAAGTGAAAACTCAGAATGCGTTTTAACATATTGTGGAATTTTAATACCATTCAACAAATTAGAGGTTTCACTGTGTATGATAATGATTATCAAAAATACGTGCCAGGTGAAACTGTCTTCAGATATACCTTTTTCTAAAACTTATTAAAATTCCAAATCAAAGCAGTATGTATGTACATACATGGACTGGCATGTTGAAATAATCAGATTTGAATGCATCTGCCATTTCCCCAAAAGTACGAAGGGTATAGTCCCTGGCTGCTTGTTCAAAGCCAAATGCTTCTTGTGGCTTACTACACTCCTGCCAAAAAGAAAAAAAAAAGGTAAAAAGAATATTTATATATACGTAGTTATATTTTATTTATATATTTTAAAAAACAGATTAGTAAAATTACTTATGTAGTGTTTAAAACAGAAAAAAGCCTGGATGGACATACATCAAAATAACTTGTCTATCAATTGAATCATACTCTCTTTTTTTTTTTTTTAAAGATTTTATTTATTTATTTGACAGAGATAGAGACAGCCAGCGAGAGAGGGAATACAAGCAGGGGGAGTGGGAGAGGAAGAAGCAGGCTCATAGCGGAGGAGCCTGATGTGGTGCTCGATCCCATAACGCCCTGAGCCGAAGGCAGACGCTTAACCGCTGTGCCACCCAGGCGCCCCGAATCATACTCTTCTAAGTCATTCAGTCTTAAGAATTTTTGCAGAGAGCATGCAATGCTTTTTTAAATAAAAAATGTTTTAAGTGTAGTTAAAAATTTTTTTCTGCATCTTAGCTCCCTGCATAGCTGTGGGACTCACTGCCAAGACCTCCTTCCTAATCAGGCCCAGCCCACTTTTTTTCATGAGCCTCACTGTTATCAATTGCTAAATCTAAAACCCAAAGCGAACAAAAAATATTCTGAAGGAAATTTTCAAACGCTAGCTCTGCCATTAATTCTTACCTGAGCCAAACACTTAGGACACCTCCAGTCTCCCTTGGGAACATCATGGAGAGGAGGGATCAAGCAAAAGGTGTGGTAACTGTCGTCACACCCGTCACACAAGAGAAGCCGGTCCTCATCGTTGCCACTGCCGCATAAGAGGCAGACATACAGATCCACCTGGAATGAAAACAGGTACAGAACAAAGGAGCATGAGCTCCATTCGATTTTATGAAATTCTAAGAACGAAATGGATAGTGGCATAATCTAGTCTTTCCATCCTTCAAATGAAAATGAATTACCCCCCCATAAGAGGTATTTTAAATAAAAATGCTTCACCTTTTATAAGATACTTTACAATGCTTAATGCATTCCCAACACTAAAGTCTAATCTTAAAACCTTGTCAGCTATGTGTGTGTGTGTGTATGTTTTTAAAGATTTCTTTATTTAGGGGAGGCTGGGTGGCTCAGTGAGTTAAGCATCCAACTCTTTTTTTTTTTTTTTTAAGATTTTATTTATTTATTTGACAAAGAGAGACAGTGAGAGACGGAACACAAAGGGAGTGTGAGAGGGAGAGCCAGGCTTCCCGCCTAGCAGGGAGCCTGATGCGGGGCTCGATCCCAGGACCCTTGGATCATGATCTGAGCCGAAGGCAGACGCTTAACGACTGAGCCACCGCCCAGGCGCCCCTAAGCATCCAACTCTTAATTTTGGCTCAGTCACGATCTCAGTTCTCATGCCCCCCTCTCTTTAAAAAAAAAAAAACAAAGTATTTATCTGAGAGAAAGAGAGAGAGGAGGCGTGTGCACATGCACATGAGGGGCAGAGGGAGAGGAGAGAAAATCCCCGCAGACTCTGGCTGAGCAGGGAGCCAGAAGTGGGGCTCCATCCCACGGCCCATGAGATCACGACCTGAGCCAAAATCAGGAGTCAGACACTCAACCAACTGTGCTGCCCAGGTGCCCCTCAGCTGTGTGTTTTAAAGTTTGTCACTAAGATATCTAGCTTCTGGTAGCTTAGAGAATGATAATCTTCTAGAAGAAGAACATATTTGGTAATAAATTACCAGCTTAACCAAAAATAGAATTTATAAAGAAAAAAATTCAATTTTTCCATGTTTAAGTTCATTAACCACATTAAATTACTTTATATTCTAATTAAGGATTCATGGTTAAGAAGTTCCCCAAACACAGTGATAATAATACATAGTTATTACTTGTTAATGGGCTGAACTCTGTTCCCCCAAAATTCGTATCTTGACGTCTTAACCCCAAGTACCTCAGAATGTGACCATATTTGGAACCAGGGTCTTTAAAGAGGTTAATTAAAGTAAAATGAGATCATAATGAGTAGGCCCTAATTCATATGACTAGTATTCAAGAAGAGATTAGGACCTAGACAGGTATAAAGGAAAGCCACGTGGACAGGGAAGACATCCGTCCACAAGCCAAGGAGAGAGGTTTCAGGAAAAAACCAACCCTACAACACCTTGACCTTAGACTTCCAGCCTCCAGAACCATGAGAAAATAAATTCTGTTGTTTAGGCCCATCAGTCTGTGATACTTTTTTACTAATACATTACTCTTGCAAACTAATACATTACCCAATAATACGGAAAGCCAAGAACTCAACTGATCAGGGAATCTCACTTTTTCAGTCTTTTTGTTGTAGCAAATAAAAACCTGGGTTCTGATCATTTTCTGATTGTATCTTTTTTTTTTTTTTTGGTGGGGGGGAGGAAATGCAACACTTAATTGGAATAATTTCAAATTCCAAACTAAAAACCACTGTTGTCAAGCTACTCACTGAGCTCTCAGATGGGGACAAAGAAGAAAAAAAGCAACCAGATCCTTTGTAATGTCCTCAAGCTTTACTTTTAAGTTTCCATTTGAGTAAATGGCTGCCTAGTCCTCCAACTCTTGTTGGGTCCTCAGTTCCTATCCCCCCAACTCCTTTCCTTTTCTTTCCTTCCTATTCCTATCTTCCTTTTCCTTCCCTGTTGTAAAGTTGGAAAACATCAACCTGATTTTTGATCTACCTCTCAGCTCATTTGGAGGTGATCTAGTGATTTATGAACATTCCATATATAATCCAGCTCACCATTATTTGTCTCTAAACTGCACGTAGTCCAGAAAAACGGCTGTGAATGCCCCCCATATGTTACTACTATCTTCATAATGCATTTGTACATTTCCTTGATTAAAAACTGATACTATAAATGGACATGAAAAGTTCTTTTAATTGTGACACTCTAAGCTAGAAGTCCTAAGTAAGGCACAAAAGGTTAAAATGAGGGGTAAAAGTGTTTAAACATGTCAACTCACAGCATTGGTGGTTTTTTTAGATCGGCTCTTGGGTTTTTCCTTCTCGCTTTCTACAATGTACTCTTTCTTCTCAATGGGTTCTTGCTTGACGATGCCTTTCATTTCTTTCTCTGTAAGAGGCAATCCGAGTTAGTGCTTCCCAAATTACACTTGGCTCACACCTTGCTCCCTCACCTCTCACCTCTCCCTCCCCCAAGCACACACAGGACAAAAACACAATTTCCTTGTTTCTTTTCAATGCAGGAGCAGAGCAGCAGCACCCAGTGTTACCAGATATGGGTACTTCTGGAGATGTTGCTCACGGTTGTAGGCTTTTAAAATAGGAGCTGAAGATATAGTCTTCTTAACAACACGTTACCGAGGCACAACATCTATTGATGAAAGCAGGTTGCTCCTGACCTTAACTGTAAGAGACTAACAATTCACCAACTGTACTTCCTCCACATTATAGAGTATCTCTCCATAACCTATGACTACTGCCTGGCTCCAAAGACAGAATTTTGGCTAAAACAGTACCTATCAATTAATGAACTATCCTATGGTAGGCAGGTGCTGTGCTAAATGCTTTCCATGGATTATTTAACCTTTTGCAACAAATCTGTTTCAAAGATAATAAAACAGACATTAAATCAAGAAATATCTAAGTTCATACAACTAAAATTAGTGGTTAGGCCAGGATTCAGATTCAGGTCTATATTTTTAAAAATCCACCTACTTTCCACTACATTGTGCTGCTTTTCCACTAAACTCATCAAACACTAAGAAGAACCAATTTTAAAAACTTCTTCATTTGTATGTGCCTGCCCATATAGGATTTAGGACTTCTCTTTTTAGAGTCCTGAACTTACCTCTCAGTGACTGACATCGAGCAATGGCCACCCAAACAATTATCAACTAAAATTCAGATTTAGAAACCATGTCTGCCTGCCATTCCTGAAATAAACTTATCAGATATCCAGTCAAAGGCACCTATGTTGCTCATAAATCACTTTTTTCAATGAATGCCATTTAACAAAATTTCAAAGTAGCAATTAGTGACAGCTGAGAAACTCGATCATATTTCTAATATGCATGTTTACTTCTACTGGTCACTAACTCCGAGAATAGGGACAGTAACATATATCAAGATTTTACTTTCCTTAAAAAATGAATACTTATTTTTACTGATTTCCTTTTTACTTCTTTCCTACTCACGGATAAACTTTCTTACCATTTTCACATTTTGTAGCTGGACAACCCATTCGTCTTCTCAGGTTATGAGTTCTGGCTTCTGCTGTCTCTTCTGGTTCTATTTTAATATTCATGGCCTTTAAAAAATTGTCATATACATAAATATTTCCTTTTAAAAAAGAAGTCTTCTAAAATCCAAATGAAATCTCCAGGTGACTATAATTTTGTAAATTATCTTATAAATAAATATTCAAAACATGCTTCTCTCCCCCCACAGAGGTGAGATTTACCCTTAAAATTACTATTATTTACAGAAAGGAAAAAATTTGAGAAGTTACAAGAGTATCTCCACTTTGACAGGTCAAAAAATAGGGAAGAAGCAAAGGATCAGGAACAAATTAGTGGAAGTGTCATTACCCCACTGGAAACAGCTCTGATTTTCCTCCTAGAAGCTTCCCAGTTCTCATCTACTCACCTTATGCTTAATTCAGTCATCATTAAGCCAAATCCTTAAAAGTTATATAAATATCATAATTTCATTAGCCTAGAAGAGTTTGCTGGCTTCTTCCAAAGTTGGCTCACATTTACAGAAAACTCAGCTTCCATAATAATTTTCTATTAATTCTTCTATTAAACTGTTATTACAAGCTACTCTTCTAACATCACTAAATTATTAAGGATTCCCCTATCATTAAGTCAGTCTCAATTTCCAATGTTTCTCAAAGTGGTAATACTTACTGATAAGGCAAAACAACTTTTGTGAAGTGTTTGTGGAACCACACTTGATCATTTCTGCCCATGTTCATTCAGGATGTCCACTGCTGACAAAATTTTCCCCAGGGTGCTATCATCACCCAATAAGTCTCTAATCAAGGCAAACCTAGGCATCCATAGCACCAGTGCATGTCTTACACATTTAAAGATCAAGATGTGCTCAAACAAGAATTTTTTAGACTAATGAAATCTAAGCATGCTTATGGGCTTCAAACAACCTTATTTTCCTATTCTGAGGCAGTCTTAATTAGAAAACCAGAGTCACTAAATTTTTTCCTATTTCTAACTTACCTAAGTTAAAAATAATCCCCTATTTATATCCACTTCCTTAGAAAACAAAATAGCTATTTTCTTTTTCATCTTAACCAATAATTACTAATAACCAGAGACTGATTTAGATACCCGATTAATGCAACGAGGCTTCCCAGTTCTAAGATGTTCCTAATACATTATCACTGATTCCTAACACTTACGTGTCCATCAACCTAGGTAAGAACCCCAAACTTTCATACCTCTATATGAAACAAGGTAACCAGGAAACTTCTCCCTTTCCCAGGGGAAACCTCTCAGAGCAGAAAAATCTTGAGGCAAACAATCTTTCTCATCTGTTCACTCCTCCTGATCACCCCTCATGTTCTTTCATTTCATCTTATATATTCAATGTGCTTACCCCCATGCTGCCTAATTATTTTCTGTCTTAGCATAAATGTCTCCCATAGATTCCATACTCCTTTTCAGGAACTCTGAGAAAAACAGCTTTCACTATTCTCTAACCTCTGTTCAAGGGGGGGGGGGGGGAAGAATACCCAGTTCTCTATTCCCTAGCCTTAATCCCCAATAAACACTGCCTAACTTTATGAGGGTAACAGGCAAGCCAAACACCATCACAGTGAACGCCCATTCTTCCTAACTCTGTTAATAAAGCAGCTGTCTGTCCAGGCAGCATAAACCTAGAAAGAATTCTTCAATCCCTTACCCCTTTGACAGTACAGTCTCCCCAAGTGTAAAAGCTAGAATACAAACAGCATCCTTCTCTGAGGTTAACAAGGTTCAAAGCGATGAAGAGCACACGCATGAGAGAAACCCAGCGTCAGACAGACAGTGGTACAAGGGCTCAAAGATTCCGTCTGATCAACCTCATGAGGCTCTCACCTCTGCTCTCATGCGTTTTGCTCGTCGGGCTGGGGGGCATGTTTCTGAGGGCTGCACAGACTGCCTCTGGGGAATATCATGAGGTTTGTACTCCTTGTCCTTCGTGTCTGTGCTCAGGTTTGGCTTCTGCAGACACTAGAAATAAAACACATATTTATTAATGAATTTTCCCTCCTTTTTTAGGAATTCCAATGTATTTTGCAAGGTATACTTGACAGTTATTTACACAGATACATAAAAGGTCTGTAATTTTTAAAATCTAAATAAACACAAGTCTGCAGTTACCAATCATATACACACACACATATAAGAGCTTTAAAAAATTTTTAGCAGGTGAATGGTGTTGCTTCAATTCATTTAAACTGTTCATGACATCAGGTTACACCAGGCCACAGCAGGCTCAAGGCACTCCCAATGAGCCACTTGCAATTATCTCTGTTTGCAACTGCCAATTAATTGAAGGCTCAAACTGTTAGAAAGGCTCCTTTTAAGTTTCCAAAATAACTTTCCATATTGAGAATATTTGATTTTTTATAGTATTTAGAGTCATAAAATATGGAACCCAATAGGTTTTCTCATTTTTTGAATCCTGCAGTTTCAAATATAACTAGCAATGTTCTGTGATCAAAGATATCATCTGAATTGAGAAAACAGGTAATATGACTGAAGTGTTCTCTTCTTATTAGTGCTTTCACTTACTTCAACATACTCCTACAAGGTCTAACTCATAAGACAAAGACTAATAAGGCAGCCCACAGCAGTAACTTCAGCTCTGATCAGACAAGAGTTCCTTCTTGCTTTGATTATTTTTCAGTTTGATTCTAAGCTTGCCAATAGAGGGTGTTTAATGCCAATACAACAAAACACGGTAACATCAAAATATTACCACTGAATCTAATACGAATTTCAAGTAAGCAACACTCCTTCATAACAGGACCCACGAGTATCACAAGAAGCATTTTTAAAAGCAGGTTCCAAATTGTAACCACTCAGGATAAAATATATCATCTATGCTAGAGTAAGACACAGTAAAATAATACTCTTCTAGAACTCCTGGCTCTATGTGTACCATTACTACCACACAGTCTCACTCACTATGGGTTCCTTCCTCCTAACATTTGCAGAAAGAATTCAGAGAATGGGGGGAAAAACAAGAATAACAAAGGCAGAGCAATCATCTAACAAAACCTATTTCTAACATTTAAAAAATGTAATACACTATAGAAAAACTGATAGATTACTTGATATTCTAAACAAGTAAATAAATCTACCACTGGTACAACAACCTATATATATTAAATATTCTGTTCATTCTAACTAAACTCATATACTGATTTGTCTGGAAACGTTAACTAAATTGGTATGGAATACCACCCTCCATTCTGTAACAAGTCCTCAAATTTAGCATTTAGAGTATATTTAATGAAAGCATGCAGATGGGAATAAAACCTGCCTATCATCTAAATTAACCTCTTTTATGTATTTCATAAACTTTCTATTTGAGACCTAAAAGTATATGTGATCACGCAAATATGAACTGAACTGGAATCAAGGAAATTTTATAAAGCGGATGGTCAGATATAGAGAGATTAGGAGCACCTGGGTGGCTCAGTTGGTTAAGCATCGGAGTCTTTTTTTTTTTTTTTAAGATTTTATTTATTTATTTATTTTAAAGATTTCATTTATTCACTTGACAGAGAGACAGCCAGAGAGAGAGGGAACACAAGCTGAGGGAGTGGGAGAGGAAGAAGCAGGCTTCCAGCGGAGCAGGGAGCCTGATGCGGGGCTCGATCCCAGGAGCCTGGGATCATGACCTGAGCCGAAGGCAGACGCTTAACAGCTGAACCACCCAGGCGCCCCAGCACTGGAGTCTTGATTTCAGATCAGGTCTTGAGCCCCACGTGGGGCTCTGTGCTCAGTGGAGAGTCTCTCTCCCTCCCCCCACCCCCGCTTGTGGTCATGCGCTCTCTCTCCCTAAAACAAATACAATCCTTTTTTTTTTTTAAAGGAAATCCAGAGTTTATATATGTGGTCCCTATCTCTCACTAAGTCCAAACAGTTCCATAAACTATGGTCTGCTTTGTTCCATAAGGACTTTAGAGATCTAAGGTAAAATCAAGTTCAGAAACTTTCAGAATATATACGAACAGCTTTATTACTTTTTTAAGTTTTTTTATTTTATTTGTTTATTTGACAGAAAGAAAGAAAACACAAGCAGGCAGAGCCGCAGGCAGAGGGAAAGGAGAAGCAGGCTCCCGGCTGAGCAGGGAGCCCGATATGGGGCTTGATGTGGGGCTGGATCCCATCATGACCTGAGCCAAAGGCAGACGCTCAACTGACTGACCCACTGAGGCATCGCTTTCTAAGATTTTATTTGAGAGAGTGAGCAAGAGAGAGCACAAGCGGGGGGAGGGGCACAGGAAGAGGGACAAGCAGACTCCCCGCTGAGCAGGGAGCCCAATGTGGGACTTGATTCTAGGACCCCGGAATCATGACCTGAGCTAAAGGCAGATGCTTAACCCACCCAGGTGCCCACAGAGCTCTACTATTTTGTTCCAAACCACAACTGCAAACATACAACTGATGTGTTTGCTTTGTATCCACTGCTAGTACATGCAGACTAATTTTAACCTTTGAGAAACTGGGATTGAGAGGTGACTAATACCACAACATGAGGACACCATCCTACAGAGACAGACCGATCCGCCAAGACACTTAGAAAACACAGGAATACAAGAGGGGCACCTGGTTGGCACAGTCAGTTCCGCATCCAACTCTTGCTTTTGGCTCAGGCTGTGATCTTAGGGTGGTGAGATCAAGCCTGGCACCGGGCTCCAAGCTCATGGCAGAGTCTTAGAGTTTCTCCCTCTGTCTCCCTCCCCCACTTTTCTCTCTAAAATAAATAAATCTTAAAAAAAAAAAAAAAAAAAAAAGGAAAAAGAAAAGCAGAAGAAAACACAGGACTACAGGAATGGAGCCTCTGTCCCACTGCACTAGCATATCTCTGCTCAACTTTTCTTGTGTCCCAAAACTTACTCTAGGCTTCGGTTCACCCTTTGCAACAATTCCTTTGTTGGCATCATTTTTTTTCTTAATATTGAGACTTTATTTTTTTAGAGAGGTTTGAGGTTTACAGCATAGTTAAGATGCAGGTGGATATTGACTATACCCCCGGCCCCCCACATGCACAGCCTCCCCCATTGTCATCATCCCCCACCAGAGTAGCGGCACTGTGATGAACCGACACAGTTCACGGGTGACATCAGGACTCACTTGGGGTATACATTCTCTGGGTTTGGACAAATGTACAATGCCATACAGGATATTTTCACTGCTCTAACAATCCTCTGTGCTCTGAGTATTCCCCGCCCCCCTCCTGCCCCAAAACCCCTGGCAACCACTGATCGTTTTACTGTTTCTATAGTTTTCTTTTCTAGAATACTATGTTTGGAAAAATACAGTATATGTAGCCTTCTCATGTTGGTTCTTTCACGTAGTGATACACATTTAAGGCTCTTCTCCTTGTCTTATCATGGCTTGAGATCTCTTTTCTTTTTTTTTTTAGATCTCTTTTCTTTTTAATGCCTAATAATACTCCATTGTCTGGATATACCACCGTTCATTTACCTACTGAAGGACAGCTTGGTTGCATTCAAGTCTTGGCAATTAAGAGTAATAAAGTTACTAAAAAACATCCGTGTGCAGGCTTTGTGTGGACATAAATTTTCAAATCCTTTGTGTAAATACCAAGGAACATGACTGCTGGATCGTACGGTAACAGTATGTTTAGTTTTCTAAGAAACTGCCCAGTGTCTTCCAGAGTAGCTGTGTCATTTTGCATTCGGGCCAGCAATGGATGAAAACATCTGTTGTTCTTGCCACCCTTTGTGCTGTCGGTGTTCTGAATTTGGCCATTCTAATTGGTATGTGGTGGTATTGCGTTTTCCATTCTTTTAAAATATACATATTCTAGATATCCTTTCTCTAAGAATTATTTTCAAAAATCAGAAATGAGCCAAAAACTAAGTACAAAAACTGGCCATCACAGTATAATAAATATAACATTCAACAATGGAGAAATCAAGGTCTGGCTATAAAAATGGAATGCCAGAGTCATTCAACTAGGCCTTCAAAAATATTCAAGGACATGACAAATGCTCATGATATATTAAGGAGAGAAAAGGCAGGTTATAATACTGTAAATGAAGAATACAATCCCAGTGTGTGTATACATGCATAAAAATAGCCTCAGAAAAAAACAGATGAGAGGATTAAGAGTGATTTTATTTTCATCACACTTTCCTTTGTTTTTAAGCTTTCTGCAATGAATACCTTTCAATGCCTAGAACATACTTGGCACACAACGGGCCCCTCAATAAGTATTTATATGTGTTGAAAATGTAATGTTTGTAAAAGTTATCTTTAAATACTATTCCTTTCAGACTACAACTGAATAAATGCTTACATGCTTTTCAACTATCAAACTTACACTAAGTATATAGATATTTTTTAAATGTTGCAACCCATAAAGCAGGTAGACTTTCCTCTTACCATTGTGACTTCCACACTGAAACAGAAAGGTTAATAAGGAGAAGATCTACTGTAGGCAACTGTATGTAGATCTGACTATAAAACTGAGGCATAAAGGCTCCACATACAACATTCTAAATAATTTCATCCCTGGGTTCATTGAACATTCCCACATGTACATTTAAAAATGACAACTTTCTGAATATTAGACTGATCATGTTCTTCTAAGCTGAAAAGAAAGCTCCCCTGGAATCAAGAAAGAAAGAGGATGGAAAAATGCAATGCTATAAAAATCTATAGGATTTGAGCATTACAGATGGTATGTCTATAATATCAAGACAGAGTTTTGATTAGTAGTTTACCCTCTGAAACTATGTTATTATCTTTCTACTTCTCTATAGCACAGTAACAATTCTTAAAATTATAGGGCTCACGGCTCTTGCCTTAGAATAACTCAAAGGGTGTAAACGGATTACGACATTATTCTTTCCATCAGGGTCTTGAAATAAGTAGGAAGATTTTATAATACAGTTTTATTTTATTTACAACAAAAGTTCTTTTTTTTTTTTAAGATTTTATTTATTTATTTATTTATTTGATGGGGGGGGGCACGCGCACAAGCAGGGGGAGTGGCAGGCAGACGGAGAGGGAGAAGCATGCTTTCCGCAGAGCAGGGGGAACCCAACGTGGGACTCAATCCCAGGACCCCGGGACCATGATCTGAGCCCAAGGCAGTCACTCAACCAAATGAGCCACCCAGGCATCCTACAACAAAAAGTTCTTATTTGAATAAGTTGGCAGATACCATTTTTGTAAGAAAACAAACATGGCTACACAGGAACTATTAGAAGAGGGATCCATTAGCTATCCAGCATTATTAAGCCCACTACCTTTTACCCGTATCAGCATTCTATCTGAAAATCTCCTTGGAGATCTCAACTAGCAAGAGAACAGGTAGGCAAGTTATTTCACAGATCGTATGTTCATGTGACAACTAGGAATACGCTCTCCATAGTATATGAATGCAAAAGCAAGAACCATAACAAGATAATAAGCATAAGGAAGACAGAGCTTTAGTGAAGTTCAATACAGACTTCGGCTTCCGACAGCAAAAGGCTATTTCCTCCACAACCTTATTCATTTCAAAAACAAACTTCTAAGTATGGCTGCTCTCAAAACAGAACGACACAAACACTGGAGGAAAAATTCACAAAACAAAGTCTCCTCTACAATTTCTTCCACACAGAATTAATTAAGGCCTCTTCATTCACCCTTAAAGACAACATACCGATAAACTGCGAAATAAAACAGGTTAAAGTTGGCCTCAATACTCACCCTCAAACTGTCTCCTGACAGAAACAAGTTGTAGGGATTGAGGATGCGTTCATAATGCCCTCTGATATGGGAGCCCACAGCTTTGCCAGGAGCAAATCCCATCTTGGTGGCAATTTTGGTCCATTTTCTATCCTTGCAAACAACTGCAAATCCACCTTCTTCTGCAACTAACTGTTAATAGCAAAAGAAATTAGAAACGCCTATATGGAAATTCCCTCGTACCTAGGTATGACTCCAAGAACAAAATGTTCTTGGCTGTGGTAATTTTTAAAAATACACTTTCCCAAATCAAACGAAAATATATATGCACTACTAATTTCAAGCTAGAAAATTAAAAGATCACTTCTGACAATATAGTCCATGAACATTTTATACCCCCAAAAGCTACTTCTTAGCTCCCCAAGCAGTCAAGATTTTCTGGGGGGAAGAACTAGATCAACAATTAAATCTCTAACAAAGAACGAGCCCTAGTACTTGGTCCAACACAGTGATGCTCAGAAATCTCCATAAACTAAGGAGTAGGACAGATGGCACCATTTTGGGGGAAAGAATGTAGGCTTTACACTGAAGTGAACCTGAATTTCAGGTACAGAATTATGACTCAGCCTTTACAGCTTGGTCAATTTTCTCCCTAAGCCCCAGTTGTTTTAACTGTAATAAAACAGAAAGGAGCATCTTACAGAAATATTGTTAAGTTGAAAATGACACACGCAAAATGTGGCAGCAAAATATTTCACGAGATAAGGCTTTCAGACCTGATAAGTAGAGCCCAATCACTGTTAAAGTGAACGGAGAATTTCATTTTACATATTTCTAACAATAAGTTTCTTTTTAAGATGAGGAAGATCAAATTCATGCTAGCAGAAAGGCACTAAAATGAGGGAGATGGCCGTTAGCCTCTTACCTTATTGAGCTGAAACAAGTCCAAGATCTTCCTCTCCACATGTGGAATTTTCAGAGTACTTCCCTGCAACTCCCAATACTTTGCAATCTGGTCCAAGAAATTCAGTTTTACTCGAGTTTGAGCCTAAATGACAAAGCAATGATATTTAATCTTACCTAGCTCATTTTAAAACTCCTGTCTATTATCTATGTGTGTGGTATTTTCACTCCTAGAATATTCCAGGGAGGTGCGCCTGGGTGGCACAGTCGGTTGAGCATCCGACTTTTCCTTTCAGCTCAGGTCATGATCTCAGTGTCATGAGATCAAACCCCACATGAGGCTCTGTGCTAAGTGCAGAGTCTGCTTGAGATTCTCACCCTCTGCCCCTCCCACTCATGCTCTCTCTCTCTAAAATAAAGTTAAAAAGAAAAAAAAGAATAAAGTGATATATCACTTCTGAATTCAACAGAGAAACTGCCAAAATATATACAAAATACATACAAAATAAATACAAAATATACAAAATAAAGCTAGTTAAGTAATCATACATTAACTCAACAAAAATGTAATTCAGCCCCTACCACGCGTCAAGCAGAGAGTTAAACACTCAGTAAGCCTTCCTGTAAGTAGGCACTCCGAAAAGGGCTTCACATACGGAGCACTATGAGCACAATTCTGTTATTGGTTAAAATTATAAGACAATTAAGCTTCTATATGCCCCTCTTGGTCTTTTTACAAATGGGGTATTTTAAAGGTCTGTTTTTTCCAAGCACGAATTTTCTTATTTTCTCAAACACAAATCTAAAAATGGATTTGCAACAGCGATTCTGTATCAATTTTAATGAGTCCTGATAAGATAACAGAAAACCAGGAGACACTTTCCCAACTAAACGTTATTCCTTTAACAGATTATTACTGTTGTAAGTCATTAAAAAAACTTTTTTGTCATCTTTTTTTCCCCTCCTTGAAAATTAAGTTTAAGTCAGACAGTTTTAGGAGTTTTATTTTGCTCAAGAGCAAAACTGAGATGAATGTTCAGATGTTCCCAAACACAGTCTAAGGCCTCAAAGTTAGTACCCATTTCCTATCTTTTTTTTTTTTTTTAAGATTTTATTTATTTATTTGACAGAGATAGAGACAGCCAGTGAGAGAGAGAACACAAGCAGGGGGAATGGGAGAGAAAGAAGCAGGCTTCCAGAGGAGGAGCCCGACATGGGGCTCAATCCCAGAACACCGGGATCACGCCCTGAGCTGAAGGCAGACGCTTAACGACTGAGCCACCCAGGCGCCTCGCATTTCCTATCTTTCAATCTTAACTTGAAAATACAGACACTAGGGGCACCTGGGTGGCTCAGTCGTTGACTGTCTGCCTTGGGCTCAGGTCATGATCCCAGGGTCCTGGGATCGAGCCCCACATTGGGCTTCCTGCTCAGTGGGAAGCCTGCTCCTTCCTTTCCCACTCCCCCTGCTTTTGTTCCCTCTCTCGCTGTCTCTCTGTCAAATAAATAAAATCTTAAAAAAAAAAAAAAGGAACTTAAATCATTAAAAAATAAAAAAGAAAGAATAGAAAGAAAATACAGACACTAGATGCTACTATCACCAATGTCCACAGAATCCCAGTGGACGTGTGTTCCATTTAAGTTAAAAATGTTCGGTTTTTTTATAGAAAAACAAAACATGATTCAATATGAAAATCAGGTTAGTGAAACATTAATGTAAACATTACTTCTAGGTTACCAATACCCAAGCCTTATTCACCCTGTACTTTAGGCTTCCAGTAGCAAAGGGATTGAAAAAACATCATCTCTTCTCTAGAGAATACCCAAGTATTCCTCACCCCTCTTAAGGAAATTAAAGTATGTTATTAAATCTAAGAGAAGACATGTATTTGGAAGAAAATTAGAGCTGGACATCTTTTCCATTAGACGGTTCTCAAAGTACATTCCTTTCAAAACCTAAATTCTTGTGGTTGTCACCTAAATTTAGAAGGATTTAAATGAATTAAGAGGCCAACAATGATTGACAAAAATCCGTGTTTTTAATGAAATCTGGCTCCCTACAAAGGCCTTACTGACATTTGTTTTACCATGATTATCAATGATTAGCCATATTTTAGCTTCACTAAAACTACTAGATTTGTGACAGAGATTCTTCAAAGAAAGTCCCTCTGGAATAAAGTCCACCAGAACAACAGTTAAGATATTACCTCCAATTCATTCAGCCTCTGGATACGTGGGGTAAAATGAAGTTTATCAACATCACATGCAAATGGTGGCTGCCAATCCTAGGAGAGAAGCAAAGGCTTTGATTAGAAGAATTTATAATTCTGACATTTTAAAAATTCTGTTAAAACCCCAGGTAAGTAAAACACACTATCTCTACCCAGTCAAATACAACAGAACATGGGTAATAGTTTAACCTTTTTTCACCAGAACAGCAGAATATGTATGATTACCCTTCCCCATATGAATGATGCATCCTGTGCATACCCCTCTTCACACCTTCCCAAATGAGTAAAGTCACTTAACCTCAAGCTGTTGAAAAATCCCTGACTTTGAAGTTACAACCCCGAGATCAAGAATCACACGCTCTTTGGACTGAGCCAGCCAGATGCCCCCCCCCAAAATTACTGACATTGAAAGAGATTTTGATTCCTCTATTCCAAAGAAGTAATCTTTTTACAAAATAGCTATATTAACATCAAAACGTCCATAAACTATATTTTTATATGTACCTCCTAGTTACCTTAACTTTTATTATAAAATTAAAGATAAGTTTTGGGGCGATGGTGAAGACTGCCATTCAAGACTAATCTTAAAGAATCATCCTTAACATATCTACTGTTACAAATTCTTAGAAGAACTGTTACCATGAGGAAATAATTAGGCAAGAAGAGTATTATGCTACTTATAAAATAGATAAAACTGCAAATAACTGAAATAGCCACAACAGAATAGTTAAAGGAATAAAAATTCTGCTGTATTACTGGTTATACAGTTTCAGTTTGGAATAATGAAAAAGTTCTGGAGATGGATTAGTGTTAATGGTTATGAATGTACTTAATGTCACTAAATTGTACCCTGAAAATTATTACAATGGTAAATTCTATATTATGCATATTATAATATTTTAACACATTAAAAAAAGCAAAAAAACAAAAAATGCTGTGGTATAGCTCTATTTATTGACATTGAAAGATGTTCCTTATATTCATTAAGGAGGAAAAGAAAAACAGGGTATGCAATATAAAAATAAAACACTGGAAAGATATACAGCAAAACGATTAACAGTGGTTAACCAGTCTTTGGTGGTAGGATTATACGTGATTTTCTTCTACGTCCTTAGCCATTTGAAATACAATCTGAAATATATTACATACATTAAATAACATCTATTACATATTAAATAAATTACTTCAGATTAAGAAAACAATACAAGGAAGTTCATAGCCTTTTTACCCAATTTCATACCCAGGAGTTTGTTCTAAGAAAATAATTCACCCAGAATCAACAATGTACATGCATGAAATTAACTGAAGTATAATGTTAGAAAGATATGATTGATACTATAACAACACTGAATATTATACAGCATTTTAAAAATCTAGATTTATGGAGAACTCATAACAATAAATAAGAAAATACAGAAAAATGGACAAATTGTCTTAGTAATTAGCAAGAAAAAATGGTTAGCTGTAAAAACACTGATGTCCAACTTTATTCAAAATCCAAGAATTACACAAGATCCCCTTGTTTTTACCTACCAGGTTAGCAAAGATTTAAAATATACATACCACCCATATTAGCAATATGTGAGGAAATGTGGACCCTGATGCTTAGGTATGCTATTTTTTTTTTCAAAGATTTTATTTATTTATTTGACAGAGATAGAGACAGCCAGAGAGAGAGGGAACACAAGCAGGGGGAGTGGGAGAGGAAGAAGCAGGCTCCTAGCGGAGGAGCCTGATGTGGGGCTCGATCCCAGAACGCTGGGATCACGCCCTTAGCCGAAGGCAGATGCTTAACCGCTGTGCCACCCAGGCGCCCCAGGCATGCTATTTTTGGAGGTCAATTAGAAAGCATCACATTTTTAAAAGTCTTCTGACTCCGTAATTCCTCGGGTGAGAATTTCCAAATATTTATTACCACTTACAACACCAAGATACAGAGAAGAGGAAATTTACTGCAGAATTGTTTTAACTTAAAACCTTAAAATTGGGGCACCTGGTTGGCTCAGTGGGTGGAACATGAGGCTCTTGATCTCAGGGTTTAAGTTCGAGCCCCACATCGGGTGCAGAAATTACTTTAAAAAAAAAAACTCTTGCTGGGGCGCCTGGGTGGCGCAGTCATTAAGCGTCTGCCTTCGGCTCAGGGCGTGATCCTGGCGTTCTAGGATGGAGGCCCACATCAGGCTCCTCCGCTGGGAGCCTGCTTCTTCCTCTCCCACTCCCCCTGCTTGTGTTCCCTCTCTCACTGGCTGTCTCTATCTCTGTCAAATAAATAAATAAAATCCTTAAAAAAAAAAAATCTTAAGAAGAAAAAACCTTAGTATCTATCAGTGGAGAGAGTAAGGTAAATAAACGTGGACACATCTGTAAATAGCAATAAAACACTCTGCAGCTGCAATAAAAAAGATCTACATGTCCTAAATATAGAAAGACAGCCAAGACTTAATGAGTAAAAAAACTAAAACATGTAAAATCATGCAAACAGTATTACATGTATGTAAATTTTAAAGACTTTTATAATAGAAGGGGGAAAGAGATTACTGTTATTTCAAATCTACATTATTAGAACTTTTATTATTGATTGCTTTTAGTTTAAAAGTAAAACAAGGTCTGGGGTGCCTGGTTGCCTCAGCCCATGGAACATGCAATTCTTGATCTTTGGGTTGTTAATTCAGGCCCCACACTGGGAGGAGAGTTTGCTTTAAAAAAAAAAAAAAGTAAAACAAGGTTTTGTTTTAGTGATAGGGAGACTTCAGTAAAAAGTGCCCACTGGCAATGCCTGATAAACTATTATGTTAAAAAGATTACATTTTACCATAATTTCTTTTAAAAAGGAAAAAAAATGCAGATTACAAACTGGTACAAAACTATTTACTATTAGAATACCAAAAAGAAGAAACAAAAAAAAGAAAAAAAATGACAGCACTACCGTTTAAAAAGGCCATCACAGATAAGGCCTTCAAGTATTTCATGTTGTCATACTGCCTCTTTCACAAAGACTACGGTTCCTGTTTCAATGACAGTAGTCAGTTAAAGAAATACTATACTTTGTTAAGCAATTAAAAATACCACCTATTCCACCCTGGGTCAGAAGGATGAAAGTGATTTATTTTTGTTTAGCATGATAACTAAAGATAAGGAAAGCAATGTGTCTTACGGTACAGAACACCACGTAGTAGAAGAAAATCACATTGCTCAGTATTCTATCACAGGCTAAGAGGAAGACTATGTTGCTCAGAGCTTTGCTCTCTAATACTGCACGAAAGCTGTAGGCTTTCTGAAATGAACTGATCTGGGTTGAAGGTTAGACCAAAAATGTATTAAAGATAATGTGTAATAATATACAAGTAAATGATTAACATACTGTCCACATGGCCTAAGAATTTTATAAACTAAGACTTACGGGTAATGTATGACATTCCCTGATTAATCAAGTAGGCCTTTTTCTTTTCCAAATAGACCTTCTACTCCCCAAAACACAATGATAGAGAAATTAATTTCATCTCCTCTATATATTAAAGTTTTATGTATTACAGTGAGCTGTGTCTTTGTATATATGGGTGTATATGTTTGTATTATTTAATTAATGCTTATTTTATACTGAAGCTTTTTCAAATAAAATGAATCCTAAAAATAAAGCATCAAGAGGAAAACAGTACATATCTACCAATAAGGAAGTTCACACAGTGGGTGTAATATGTTAAAAACTAAAACTCTTTCAGAAGATCATTCCTTCATTAAACACAGATCACTGAAAACTGTTGCCTCTTCTAATTACAAAGAATGAGGGAAAATGGGATAAATGTCATTTAGTTTCAAGACTTTCATTGTCAGCTGCAAAGCTTTATCCAATAAAAGAATTACTTATTATTTGCAATCCTCACTGAAATATTAGAATTAAGATATCCTTGGCTGAGTCTGGCCTTTGATGGGCTGTAACTCTTACAAGGGGGGAAAAAAGCCATCAAAGAAGGGAAGAGACCATTAAATAACAGTGTGATGATTCTGCGTTTGACACTTAAGTATCTAAAGGGGATATACCATATAATCTTAACAAAACTTTTAGCCTCTAACAATAAAATGGTTCATAAATCATTCTTCTAACATAAAAACAGCATTTCCAAAAACTAGGTGTGTTTTAAGAGTTCATAGATTGCAAGGCATCCCATCCATATTAAGTCCCCTGCTAAGATTCACTCACTTTTAAAACTTTAAAATGGCTTTTAGGGGCGCCTGGGTGGCTCAGTCAGTTAAGGGAGCAACTCTTGTGGGGCGCCTGGGTGGCTCAGTCGTTAAGCGTCTACCTTCGGCTCAGGGCGTGATTCCGGAGTCCTGGGATCGAGCCCCGCATCAGGCTCCTCTGCTGGGAGCCTGCTTCTTCCTCTCCCACTCCCCCTGCTTGTGTTCCCTCTCTCACTGGCTGTATCTCTCTCTGTCAAATAAATAAGTAAAATCTTAAAAAAAAAAGGGGGGGGGAGCAAATCTTGATTTCAGCTCAGGTCACGATCTCAGGATCATGGGATCGAGTCCCATGTCAGGCTCCACACTCAGCACAGAGTCTGCTTGAGTTTCTCTCTCCTTCTTCCTCTGTCCGTCCCCCCTTCTCCTTCTCTCTCTCTCACTGAAATAAATAAATCTTTTTAAAAAAATAAAATAAAATGGCTTTTATTTTAAGCCTTCATTTTGAAAGGCCTATTTATTATTTATCATTATTACTTAACTATTATTTAAAACTTCAATTATTTTCCTAAGCACTAAAAAAATATATTCCTTGGGGGCGCCTGGGTGGCTCAGTTGGTTAAGCGACTGCCTTCAGCTTGGGTCATGATCCCAGGGATCGAGCCCCACGTCAGGCTCCCTGCTCAGCGAGCAGCCTGCTTCTTCCTCTTCTATATATATATATATGTATATATATATATATATATATACATATATATATATATTCATTCCTTGGGAAGGCAGTTAAGTAGGAAGTTGAAGCCTCAAAATCCTCAGAGGCCTGGGAAACATCAAGTCCCAGCACTACCTGAGCAACAACTCACCGTACACTTAATGGAGAGAAATTTGAGATAAAATTGACCAGTGGGAAAATAACTTTCATAGGATGCTAAGGATTTTTCAAAAACTCCATGAAAATTAACTCTGTAAATGACCCACCATTAGCATCCACATATCAGAATATTGTCTTCATCTTTCTAAATACAGGAAGCTATCACCACTTTGAGATCTAATACTCAGCAAAATGAGAAAGTACATTCTCTACAAAGGCTATTCCAAAAGTTGATTCGCTGGCTCCTGCAGACAAAATTAATTTTTAAAAATCATTGTCAAACGCTCATTCTGGTTAGTTTACAAAGAATAACATTAAGGACCAATGCATTTTTAAACTGGATATGTTCTATTAAAGCCAGTCATCACAGAATGCACTCAAAGGATTTTTAATCCAGTGCAGCAGAGCTAAACTTCCTGTTTTAATCCAGAGTCTTACTGTTTCTAGGCTATCAGTTTCTAGGTTATCAACACATTAACACAGAACTATAATGCAAAATTTTAAGGAACCAAAGAATTTATTTTAGTGTTTTAAGTTAAGTCAGAAAAATTTTCAGTTGAGCATGCCAAGATTTATCAACCTGAATAAAGATTTTTTTTTTAAAGAGCTATTTATTTGAGAAAGAGCTCAGGGGAGGGGTGGTGAGGAGGGACAGAAGGAGAGCCAGACAGAGAATCCCAAGCAGGCACCACATGCAGCATGCAGCACGGAGCCTGACGGGCTCAATCCCACAACCCTGAGATCATGACCCAAGCGGAAATCCAGAGTCGGATGCTTACCCAACTGAGCCACCCAGGCACCCTTCAACCTTAATAAAGATTTGAGTGACACACATATGAATTACAATTTAAAAGACTACTTTTTCATCATGTTAATAGTTTTATGTCAGTATGATGTCCTTAAGACACTTGCACAAATCTAAGAGGTAGAACTGGGCACACCATAATCATTATAAATCCCCAGTTATAAATTAAAAGACAAGCAGAGGTACTATTTATGAGCCCCTCAGTGGAGTCCAATGACCACTCACTGACGGGCGTCTATGGAAAGTTCTGTAATACAAAGGACTACAGTGTCTTTCCAACAAATAAAATGTGTTAGATACTGTTAACTTCTCCCTTTATTCTTAATTCCCTCAGGGTAGGCTTGGCACCAAGCAGCTTTAATTACCACACATTTGTTCAAAGCCTGTTTAAGATCTCCATCCCTAGTGAGCCACTAGTAAAAAAAACAAACAAAAACACTGAGAATTTTAAGACTTTAGAATCACACTTTCCTTAAATCAGAGGTTCTTACGTTAATATAGAACTGAGTGTATGTGGATTTTGGGGGGGGACAGTCACAGCTTTCACCAGGGTTTCAAAGGGGTCTGTAACCTTAAAAAATAATAATAATAAAGTCCTGGGAGTATGTTTGGCTTTCATAAATTTTTGTACCTTCAAGTTCTTATCTCACTACCCCAAACTACTTTTTTCAGTCCCTTCTTGTGCTTAATCAAGACATCATAATGGATAAGACGCCTGGCTCCTCAGAATGTTAGAAGGATGTATATATAATATAGGACAGAAAGAGCAATGAATTTAAAAGTCAGAAGACCTGGATTTGCATTTTGGTTCTTTAACCACCATTTGAAGAATCTTAACTTTTCCATTTGAAATGTACAAACAATAGCCACCTTCAGGACTATGGTGAAAAGTAAAATTACAAATATAAAGGATTGTTTACTGTAAAACAGAAATAGCAAGTACTGGGGCACCTGGGTGGCTCAGTCGTTAAGCGTCTGCCTTTGGCTCAGGGCGTGATCCCAGCGTTCTGGGATCGAGCCCCACGTCGGGCTCCTCTGCTGGGAGGAGCTTCTTCCTCTCCCACTCCCCCTGCTTGTGCTCCCTCTCTCGCTGACTGTCTCTCTCTCTGTCAAATAAATAAAATCTGTTTTAAAAATAGCAGGTATTGTATTTACATTAAGTTCTGACCACTGAAATATAATTTCTTCCAGCAAAAAGTCACTACAGCCTCAACTTGCAAGGAGCATCGGACCTCTAAGCTTTAAGGACTCTATGTTTCCAGCCTAACTCTGGTTGGCATCAGAGCAATTCCAACACGGGTTAAAGACTCCCTTATATTTCCACACACCCCTGCCCCCTGTTATTTCTCCAATGCCCATTTTTAAAGCACAATGACATCATTTCCCTTATCCTTGTATAGTAAAATAGCTGTTAAAGAGGATACGCTCTGGTGTCACACTGCCTGGGTTCAAATCCTGACTGCATGGCTTTGTACTCATCGCCCTGTAGCTTAGGTGCATGTATAAAGGGGAAACTATGAGGCTTAAATAAAATACATGCAAAATAAAAGCCTTCAGACAGGTCCTGGCATTTACAAAGTGAATGGTCGAAAACATTAGTCATGAGGAAATGTTTATGTTGCAAAGCTTTAGTTCCCAGGAAGCCTGATGCAAACTTGTTTTGTTTTATGATTGGTATGTTTAACACAATGGTTTCCATTCTCTAATCTTCATTATAAAACCGTATAAAATGGCATTCATAAGTTAATATAAAATATTCAAGGCCCATTAATTTTTTTGCTGTATTTTTTTCAGCTTTATTGAGATACATGCAACCTTGCTTTTTTTTTTTTAAGATTGTATTTATTTATTTATTTGAGAGAGAGACAGAACGCACAAGCAGGGAGCGGGGAGGGCAGAGGGAGAGGGAGAAGCAGACTCCCTGTTGAACAGGGAGCCCAGACATGGCATTCAATACCAGGACCCCGAGATCATGACCTGAGCCGAAGGCAGACGCTTAACCGACTGAGGCACCCAGGCGCCCCTATGCAAGCTTGCTTCTTAAAGGAGAATGTACTATCAGGTTTCCATGCTTAAGAGAGCTTTTCTAAGATTGTTTTAGGTATGTAATTCAAGGGTAGAGACACTTAATGGATCTGCTAAGAGAGGAACTACTAGGGTGGCAGTAGAATTCAACTTCTATACCATAAAATTTAACACTGTAGTGGGCAAGCCCATGTATGGTTCCACAATATTAGTGTTTTCTATTAACCAAGCCATTTCCTGTATGTCCACTATATAAAACGTCCTAACTACATATTCTCTTATTGGGGCAAAAACTAAGCAACAGAATAGGTTTAAAATAATTTTCCCTAATGCAAAAGTAATGCTCATTAATGAAACATCAGAGAATACATATGAAGAAGAAAAAAATTAGCCATAATCTCAGGAAAACCTACTACATTTTGGCATACATATTTCCAGTATTTTTTAAAATGCTTATCTTCATAATTTTCAAAAAATTTTAATCATAATTTAAATATACATATGCTTCCTTTTACTTACACTTCACTTATACCTTACTAATACTGTAAGCATTCAGTATTTCATTGTATTGATACTTTTTAAAATTTATTATTAGAAATTTAGGTTATTTCCTTTACTTTCCAATGTTAATCATTATAAATAAAACACCCAGGGGCACCTGGGTAGCTCAGTCAGTTAGGCTCCCAACTTGATCTCAGCTCATGTCTTGATTTCAGGTTGTGAGTTCAAGCCCCGCACTGGTTTCCACCCTGGACATGGAGCCTACTTAAAAAAAAAAAGAAAGAAAGAAAGAAAGAAAGAAAGAGAAGAAAAATCCATACCTTGGTGCCCTGGTAGCTCAGTCAGTTAAGCCCCCCCCCCCCCCCCCCCGACTCTTGATTTCGACTCAGGTCATGACCTCAGGGACATGGGATCAAGCCCTGCAGTGGGCTCCACACTCAGCAGGGAGCCTGCCTGGGATTCTCTTTCTCTTCCTCTGCCCCTCCCCTCCTCAAATAAATAAATAAGTCTTAAAAAAAAATCCATACCTTCTAGGAAGTTTGTTTTAGCCTCAATCAATGGTCATATTTTATGTACTGCAGTTACAGGAAAAAATAAATCAACTTGACCACAGTGGTCATAGTAGTTTAAGTAGTTTAAGACTCCCTTTTTAAGAATGACAGCTTAGGGGCACCTGGGTGGCGCAGTCCATTAAGTGACCTCCCTCGCTCAGCAGGGAGTCTGCTTGAAGATTCTCTCCCTCTGCGTGCATGCACTCTCTCTCTCTCTAGAATATATAAATTTTTATTAAAAAAATGAATGACAGCTTATTCTGGCTCTACAGATAGATACCAGCTACATATAAGTGTATGTAAGTGTAAAAATTACTTTTGAGGAGGAATTTAAAACTAAAACTACCTTCGCAGAACAGTACTGAGGATGTTCAATAAATGTTATTGAACAAGTAAAAATTCTCATCACGAAAGTTAATGTTAAGCATCTCTACAAAGCTAAAGATGAAAAGTATAAAGTCAAAAGGTCTGACTGGTAAAAATGTGCCAATGAAGAAAACTTGATGACAAGACTTTGTAAACAGAGAACAGTTCAGTGAAAATACACCATGCCCCTCACTGAGATGTGAGTAAGATCACCCAGTGAGGCGAGGCTCATGTTGTGGCACAGGCTTTATGTCAGTTATGGTGATACCAAAATTCTCAGTCTTAAGTCCTTCCAGAGACAAGATTGCAAGAATAGATGTCCCCTTTAAAAAAAAAAAAAAAACCAGGGGCGCCTGGCTGGCTCAGTCACTGGAGCATGCGACTCTTGATCTCAGGGTCGTGAGTTTTGAGTCCCACTCTGGATGTAGAGATTACTGAAAAATAAAATCTTAACATAAATAAACAATAAATTTTTAAAAAATCAGTTGCCCATACACCCAGTCTCACCATGAGAAAAACAAGATAAATTCCAAGAATGAGACATCCTACAAAATACCCAGTCAGTACTCCTCAAAACTGTCAAGTTCATCAGAAACAAAGTCTGAGAAACTGCAACAACCAAAAAAAAGCCTAAAGAGACATGACAACTAAATGTAATGTGGTATCCTGGATGAGATCCTGGAACAAAAGAGGGGTATTAGCTAAAAACTAAGGACTAAGGAAATATGAATAAAATGCCTGGACTTCAGTGAATAACAGTATCAGTTCATTAATTACAGCAAATACGTCATAATAATGTAAGATGTTAATAAAAGGGGAAATTGGGTGAAGGAATATATGGGAACTTTATCTTCACAATTTTTCTGTAAATCTAACAGTTCTTAAAAATATAAAGTCAATTAAAAAAATTATTTGGATCAATTTTTATGTGTTATGTTCCAAACTTCTGACCCCAAAGATAGCTCTCAAGAAGCAAAACACATACGGGTGCCCAGCTGGCTCAGTCAGCGGACCATGCAACTCCTGATCTTGGGGTTATGAGTTTGAGTCCCACTTTAGATGTAGAGATTACTTAAAAATAAAATCTTTAAGAAGCAAAAACAGGGACACCTGGGTGCCTCACTTGGTTAAGCATATGCCTTTGGCTCTGGTCATGATCTCCAGGTCCTGGGGATCCAGCACCGCGTTGGGGCTCCTTTCTCAGCAGGAGTCTGCTTCTTCCTCTCCCTCTGCCCTTCCCCCCAAATCGTGGGCACGCTTGTGCGCACATATACATTCTCTACTCTCAAATAAATTCTTAAAAAAAAAAAGAAAGAAAAGGCAGCAAAAACACAGTCATATCTGTTTATTATAAATGTTATAAAACAGAATGACAAAATAAGACCAAAAAGGCCCATTTTCTTACATTTTAGTTGATACTGGTTATATGGGAAAATTTATTGTCTTCCCTTTCGGAAACACTTTTAAACTTTCCACTTCACAGAAGCATAGATAATTGAAGTTCTTACCAAACCCTCTACTGGTTTTATACTGTTCTCTGCAATCAATGCACCTCTTACACATGCACAGATCCTAGATTTATTTCTACTGAGTCAGGCCTTCGCAGAACTAAGTTTCTCTTATGACTACAACTCTCGAATTTTTGGTCTTAGGACCCATTTATTTTTTGTTTTTTTAAAGATTTTATTCATTTATTTGTCAGAGAGAGAGAGAAACAGAGTGAGAGCAGCAGGCAGAGGGAGAAGCAGGCTCCCCTCTGAGAAAGGAGCCTGATGCAGGACTCGATCCCAAAAAACCTGGGATCATGACCTGAGCAGAAAGCAGGTGCTTAACTGACTGAGCCACCCAGGTGTCCCATGGACCTCTTTAAAAACTCTCAAAATTGAGGACCTCAAAGAGCTTTAGTCTATATAGCTTATATCTATTCACTCTGATCACAACAGAAATTTAAAATATTTTATGGGCACCTGGCTGGCTCAGTTTGAAGAGCGCGCAACTCTTGATCTTGGGGTCCAGAGTTCAAGCCCTACTTTGGGTGCAGAGATTACTTAAATAAATAAAAACTTAAAAAATAAAATGTTTTAGGGGCGCCTGGGTGGTGCAGTCGTTAAGTGTCTGCCTTCGGCTCAGGGTGTGATCCCAGCGTTCTGGGATCGAGCCCCACATCAGGCTCCTCCGCTGGAGGCCTGCTTCTTCCTCTCCCACTCCCCCGCTTATGTTCTCTCTCTCGCTGGCTGTCTCTCTCTGTCAAATTAATAAATAAAATCTTTAAAAAAAATTTTTAAAATAAAATAAAATAAAATGTTTTAAATCAATTCATTTAATATTAAGCAAAAAATAAAAGAATGCATTGTTTTATGTTGCATATATTTTGCAGATCTCTTTATGTCTGGCTAAATAGAAATAGGCTGGAATTTCATATCTTCTTCTATAGTCAATCAGCTGTAGTATATTGTTTTGGTTAAAGTGTATCAAGAAAATCTGATTACATATATTTAGTTGAAAAGAGGAAGTTCCCTTGGACCTGCTGAAAAGGTCTTGCGAACACTCCCAAGAGTCAGTACTCAACCCAAACCCTGGAAACAACTCTTAATAATCCTAATCCTACAGAATTCCCAACCAATATGTCCCTCCAAGGAACTCTATCCATCCAGATTTTAAAAGCAGCCCCTTAAGTTGTTTTATCTATTCTCTAACAATCATTTCTTGACCTATTGCATAATGGCAACATTTTTAGAAAAGGTATACCAATGTCAACCCAGTCTTCCCTAAAAGCCCTACCACCAAAAAGATCCTGAAACTATCAAAATAATCATTTGCAAACATACAGGGAGGATTAACAATGGTACTAAAGGGGCACCCGGGTGGCTTAAAAAAAAAAAGAAAAAGTTGGACTAAAATATTAAGGACCTTTGTTAAAATTATAACGCCTATAATTGGCAGGGCCTGGTAAAAGCCATCAGTTTTCAGTTTTACAGACAGCTTATTTAAAAGAATATTAAGTGTCCAAGCACTGTTTCTATGGAGGAGCATCTATTAGTAAATGAAAATACACTGGTAAAAAAGGGACAGGCCATGGTACTTACTTTTTAAGCATCAGTCCCAATAAGGTCCTCTTTCATCACTTATTCTTTTTTAATTTTACTTATTTATTCGGGAGAGAGAGAGAGATTAGGAGAGAGAGTGGGGGGGGGAGGCGTGTAGGGAAAGGAAGAAGTGGACTCCCCGCTGAGCAGGGAGCCCAGCACAGGACTCAACCCCCAGAGTCTGGGATCATAACCCAAACCGAAGGCAGATGCTTAACCAACTGAGCCACCCAGGCGCCCCTCTCTTTCACCCCTTTTAATAAAACTTGGTAACAATAATCTGTATTTGCAGGGCCTCTAAAT
Source organism: Ursus arctos (assembly GCF_023065955.2). Lineage (NCBI taxonomy): Eukaryota > Metazoa > Chordata > Mammalia > Carnivora > Ursidae > Ursus > Ursus arctos. Next base: position 39,158,103 of record NW_026622874.1, read on the forward strand.
GACTTGATTTATTATTGTCAAAACCATGTGAAAATACCATGGAAAACGGTCCTCCCAAACCTTCAAAAAGATGGTTTCCTTTCCAGGACACTTTACAGGAACAAGCTAAGTACCGCCTTGTTTATAAACAGTAAGAGTAACGTAATAACAAGATCACATGAAGACCTTATTCTCAAAATGTTCCTAACAGATGTCTACCAAAGTTATCTACTGAAGTGATTCATACAAATTTTTGGCATATTCCCCCAAAATCTTATCTATAGGTCTCTATATGGAAGCATCCTTTTAAAAATCACTCAGAAGGATAATAAGAAAGCTAAATCCCTAGTACAAGTCATCTTCCACTCAAATGGGTTGACATCACGAAAGGTCGATTATGAAAATTTAAGAGGAAAGCATTATTTCTTTCAGATCATTCATAGACTTCTCATGACACAAAACTCACCAAATGAAACCAGAAGAAATTTCAGATTCTTCTCCCCTACAGCGATTACAATTGGCACAAATATTACTTCAATGTGCCTAGACCAAGCCATGTTACAATCAAGTAGCTATACTGCCAGAGTTTCTCCCTCAAGGAAGTTTAGTAAGTAGTTTTCATTCTGTTTTCTTTCTTAAGTAGGATCCCAGTGAGGAAAAGACAATTTCTCACAGAAAATTGAGGGTACCAAGGTTAAGAAAAGATGACATACTTCAGAGAAAGGTTCTGGCAATGATCTATCAGGGGAAGGGGTTAAGGAAAAAAGTTGGACTCTGCCCCTACAACCTTCCCCTCAGCACCACCCAAACCCACCTAGGCACCGAGGGAAGGGAAAGGTAAACAGCCCACACCCTAACTTGAAGGCCTCACTGAATCTGTAAACACATGTTCTACAACTTCAGTACTTTACAAACGACACTCACAGGTTCACAATCAAGGTCACAAGAGAGACAGCAGTGACACTAAAAATCAGCCTGAGGCTCTGAGAAGATACTAAAAAACTATAAAATCTTTGTTTTGCTTGATGTTCCATTTGAAGACAGATTTGGCAGTTGTATTAAAAAAAAAAAACATAAATAGTAAGCCGTTCATTTCACTGGACGCAAATATTTAACAGCTATGTAGCCCTGCTACAATTAACTGCAAGCCTAACGTTAAAAGTGGAAATAATTTTAGAACCTGTATGATCCCTAACAGCCATATTTGAAGTAAAAGACTGAAGCCTGGACATGAACAGGAATTGCTAGGAAGCTTCTCCATTCATCCCACTGCCAGATCACTTAAAAGTTATATAAGGGCAACATGCGATTCTACTCAATATACTAGAATTCTGACCATGTTTCAAGGCTAGATAGATCTATTTGAAAGAGAAAAGGATGCATTGACACACAAGCATGCTCAATTTACAATGGTAGATAAATAGGTCTTATCTCCAAAGGTCTTAATATTCTATATCTCAAACCATGCTCTGTTATTATTGTAGACACAGCACCATCAACCGCCTTATTTCACATTTATTGCCACATTTAATAATAATTTGATTTAAAAGATAACCCACTTTAAACTAAAATATGCACAAACTGCAGCCTGATAAAACTGGTCCTCATTTGAATCAAAGGGACAAATGCTATAAAAGCTCTTCTATTATCTACTTTTCCAGGTCTTTTTTTTTTTTTTAAGATTTTATTTATTTGACAGAGAGAGAAAGCATAAGCAGGGGGAGGGGCAAAGGGAGAGAGAGAGAAGCAGGCTCCCCGCTGAGCAGGGAGCCTGACACAGGGCTCAATCCCAGGACCCAAGGATCATGACCTGAGCCCAAAGCAGCCGCTTAATCAACTGAGCCACTCAGGCGCCCCAACTTTTCCAGGTTTTAAATAAAGGATTTTGCAGTTGTGTCTGGAATTGAGACTTAAGCAAATCATCACGATAAGGTCATATAAGTCTCAAATACTGACTCTCAACAAACCTGCTTTTTCCCCCAGCACTTTTCCTGCAGCCTACAACCAGATCCTCTTCCTTTTGTAAATGTTGATGTTTCTGGAGGTTCTGTCAGATTCTCATTCTCATTCTATACCCCTATTTCCTCCACTAATCTTGCCCCAATCCAAAGCCCTCCCAGGCATCCCACGCAGCCTTCTCTCCCTATACTTTATCTACCTCCACATCCCTCCAATCCTAGGATCTTCAACCATACTATATACAGTTTCCGTTACTTGCACACATCACACCATATAATCTAGTTGCAGATCTTTCTCACCAGTAGACTATGAATTCCTTTAAGGAAAAGCTGTTTAATTCATTTCTTTTTTTTTTTTTTAAGATTTTATTTATTTATTTGACAGAGAGAGACAGCCAGCAAGAGAGGGAACACAAGCAGGGGGAGTAGGAGAGGAAGAAGCAGGCTCCTAGCAGAGCAGGGAGCCCGATGCGGGTCTCGACCCCTAAAACCTTAACACAATGCCTGGCACTTCTTGAAACATCAATAAATGTACTGAATTGGGGTGCCTGGGTGGCTCAGTCATTTAAGTGTCCAACTCTTGGTTTAGGCTCAGGTCAAGGGTCTCAGATCATGTTGGGCTCCGCTCTGAGCTCGATGTGAAGTCGGCTTGTTCCTCTCCCTCTCCGTCTGGCCCTCCCCTCACTTGCGCTCTTCTCTCTAAAATGAATAAATAAAAATCTTCAAATGTACTGAAGTAAACCCACAACCAAACCCAAGGACCCAGTTCATTTCTTCATTCACCAGAGCTGACAAAAAGGAGTCCCTAATTGCTGGTAGTAGAGTTGAGAAATTCTACTAATTCAGAGTCAACAGATAGAGAATTCCTTACATTATTAACAGCTGCCTAAACCTCATCGGGGAACTATCTAAAACCAGTAGTTCTTAAACCTAGATGGGTTTAAAAAAGACTAGAGGAGGGCGCGTTGGTGGCTCAATTGGTTAAGTATCTGCCTTTGGCTCAGGTCATGATCCCAAGGTCCTAGAGTAAGTCCCGTGTCAGGCTCTCTGCTCAGCTTCTCCCTCTGCCCCTCCCCTCTGCTCATTCTCTCTCTCTCAAAAATAAAATGACCAGAGGAGCGTCTTAAAATTCAAACACGTGGGCATCCCATGAGATTCTAATTCAATTCTGGGGCAGAGCCCAGGATGATTTTGATGGGAAGCAGGGCTATATTCAGGGGGCCTAAGGCTTAATGGATACTCTTCCATTGAACCTGGGTGGTCACTGAAATTGATGAGCCAGGACTTTCCACACAAATGAGCCAAGCAACCAACAGTATATGAAATGCAAAGCTCATACATATTAATAAACTAAAACAATGAGGATTAAAAAAAAGAATGAGGATATAGGATTTATTTAAATTTTCATAAATAAATTTTAGAGACAAATAAACACGAAACAGTATTTTAGTATCATTCGATATCATTACTAATTTTATTGATTTCCCTTCAGTTGTGTTTGGATGGTGAGAAGAAAGCTAGGGAAAACCACTGTCTTCCCAAAAAACCTGTGAGGAGAGATGAGAAGAGCTGGCTAATTTGTGGGATTTATTAAAGAAGCCACTGTGTATGAGAAGGAAGAACAGTGAACTTGGAAGTAAAGGCATGGTTTGAAATTCTCCAATCTGTCCTTAAAAAGCTGTGTCACCTTAGGGGGCACACCTGGGTGGCTCAGTTGGGTTAAGCGTCCGACTCTTGATTTCGGCTTAGGTCATGATCTCAGGGTCCTGAGATCGAGCCCAGGATTGGGCTCCACGCTCAGCTGGGAATCTGCTTGAGATTCTTCCTCTCCCTCTGCCCTTCCCCCAACCTGCACACAATCTCTCTGAAATAAATAAATCTTGAAAAAAAAAAAAGCTTTGTCACCTTAGATAAGTCGCTTAACTTCTCTCAGCACAGTTTCCTTACCTATAAAACTGTCATACCTTAGCAGCAAGAACTAACTAACAAAAATGTTTTTTGCCGAGCCCATCAGAAAAGAAAGGGTAGCCTGTATCAGGATAGAAAATGTATAAGCAAAAGAATAATACAAATAGATAACACAACAATAACAAATAACAGTAAAATAATATGATTCATAATTTTCCATCAACCATCTCATGTAATCACAACTGTATCATTACTACGAATATATGAGGCAACATAAATAGTAGTTAAGTGCACTAACTCTAGGTTCAAACCCTTAACACCACCACCCAATAGTCAGGTGACTTTGACCAAGTCTACTTACCTATTTTAGGCCTCACTATGTAAAGCAGGGCCGGCATTATCCCCATTTTATAGGCAATTTTAATGGAATAAAAAACTCTGAAAATAGTCATGACCCTCTTCAAGCTAACAGCTCAGGGATAACACATAAACATTGAAACACACACCAGAAGGCAAATGTTTTGATTCCTACTCTAGTATTCTTTCCATGAAATCTGTTCTCTTCAAGTTTTCATTTCCTAGCTAGATAATACCAACCTTCAAAAACAAATTACCTTGGATGCTAAGTCAAATTCTAAACTCTGTTCCTCTCAAAAGAAAATCTTGATAAGCAATTATTATGTAAGTCAAAGATACATTTTATAAATGGAAGATGAGAAAAGCCAGAAGATTAGCAGTGAAAAAAAGTGGTGAGAGAAAGGAACCCAGTAGAATGGACTGCCATGAAGTACAATTTTTAAAAACCCTAAACCCACACCCTACACAAATGCCTGAAGACAGCCTCCTACTGGAAAATCTGGTGGCTATTCTCAATTTATCCAAAATACATCATACCACTGGATAAGAGCCTCTCTGAGAGAAGAAAAAGCTTAGAATACTTGAAATTTTACAAAATGGAAATTATACTCCAAAGACTCTCTTTGTAGACCTCTCTCTTCTCCACTCCCTCACCCCTGACCCACAAATAAAGATGCCATAATATAAATCCTAAGAGATCCTGCTCTCCCCACCTCTTCCGTCCAAGTTAAAGACTGGCAAAGATGAGACATTACCATCTGGTTTAAATATCACCAAACGATGAGTTGGTACAACCACACAGACAACTGGGAGGATCTTGCCTAAAAGACCGTGTAATTATGTGGGTTTGATAAGGATTTGTTCCTTGTTCCTAGAGTTATAAGTTTAGAATAAAATGATAATGTTTCAGTATCTGTAGTCCGGAGTATGTATGCCACATAGGAAAATGTGCTTAATAAAAGCTCCAACCAAGTGCTCAACACACACTAAGTTTTCGACTTTATTTCTCTGAACATTAAAATCTGGTCAAGCCAGTGAGATGGCAAGAATTAGCACAGGAATGCACAAAAATCTGCCTAAGGCCACATAACAAGCATAGCTCGGAAGAGAAATCTTAGGCTAGGTGCATGCTCCCAGCTAAAATACTCAACATTTAAAGACTCAAAAGTTGTTTATACACCATTGGGGAGTGTTTTTAATACATCTAGAAAGCAATACTCAGTAAACTGCTTGACTCAAGATAAAAACAAAAAACCAGGGGCACCTGGGTGGCTCAGTCGGTTGAGACTGCCTTCGGCTGAGGTCATGATCCCAGGGTCCTGAGATCAAGCCCTTCCTGGGGCTCTCTGCTCAGCAGGGAGCCTGCTTCTCCCTCTGCCTGCTGCTCCCTCTGCTTGTGCTCCCCCCCCCCGTCAAATAAATAAATAAAATTTTTAAAAAATAAACAGAAAACAAAAAAACCAGAGGCACCTGGGTGGCGCAGTTTGTTAAGCCTCTGACTCTTGGTTTCGGCTCAGGTGGTGCTCTCAGGGTCCTGGGATCAAGCCCCACAGCGGGTTCCACACACAGTACAGAGTCTGCTTGAGATTTTTCTCTCCCTCACCCTCTGCCTCTCCCATGCTTGTGCTCTCTCTCAAACAAAACAAAACACCCACTGTGGAAATAGTATATATGTGTCTATGTAAGAGGCAATGTTATGAGGCCCAATAACAAGATATATTTGGACAAAAAACTGGGGAATCCAGGTTTGTATGGGAGTTCTCATCACATTTATTGTTATTTTTTTAAGTTTGCCTAACTGTTACTAAAGAATAAAATACAATCTGGCTCTGTCCTGAGGATCAAAATAAACATTTTCCCTGCCACCTTTTACTTTTCTCCCCCTTTACAGGAAGAATAATTGTCGAATATTATATGAGTCAAACTAACAACTCAATTTCCTACCTAGCAAGAACTGGGATTATTTTAATTGTTAGGTAAGATATAATGCCCTCCATTTGCAGGGCTTCAACAGCATCATAGCCATCTCATACTAGAGAAATTTAAATAATTTTAAACACTTCTTAACACAAAGCACACCTAACACAAACTCTTGCCCGACTATGCACACTACACAAGACACACATAACATATGCACCTGCAAATTTTCTGAAACAGTCTATAACAGCTCTACTTGAGAAAAGATTTTAATCTCACTAATTTTTTAATCCAATTTTTGAAAATATCTAGGAATAGACAAGCTTCATTTAGACCAACAGAAGAATTATATTCGGTATATTGTAGTTTTGATGCTGAGCTTTTGACTTTTCAAGTTTCACTTTTTAAAAATCCCTTCACTGTAGGGGAAAAGGAGGGATACATATTTGGCCCTAACCCTTGTCTCACTAAATCTGTCCCTAGAGTCTTCTTAGCAGTGAACAAATAAAGCTTTAGGATCTAAGCTCCTTGCAATCCATCAATTAATTAATCTGGACAGCAGCCCTAGGTCAGTGTCAAATCCCCTTATAGCAGATGAGAAGGCATACATTGGAGAAAAATGACATTGTCCAAGGTCATGACAGAATCAGACTCAGAACTCTACCCACTTTTTCTCCAAAATCTAGAAACACCCAACTCCTTCTTTTACATAATAAAGGAACAGACTTTAGGGGCACCTGGGTGGCTCAGTTGGTTAAGCATCTGCCTTTGGTTCAGGTCATGGTCCTGGAGTCCCGGGATCAAGCTCCAGTTGGGCTCCCTGCTCAGTGAGGAGCCTGCTTCTCCCTCTCCCTCTCCCTCTCCCCTCCCCCTGCTGGTGCGCACGCTCTCTCTCTCTCTCTCTCTCTCAAATAAATAAAATATGTTAAAAAATAAAGGAACAGACTTTTAAAAAATAATAATCCATATACACTACCCTTGATAAAGCTTATTTTTACCCATGCAAAATATTCTGTAAATTTTCCATCTACTGTAAAATAACACATTACCAAGTGAAATGGAATCAACAAGTTCTAAAAAACCATTCATTATGTGATATTCTGCCTGGTGTTGTTTAACTAGTTTCCTATCTGAGAAATCATTATTTTGGTGGGGAAAACAATTAGATTTTAAGGCGTTATTGACAGAAAATATTTTTCAATGACCTGATCTTTAAACTGCTCCTTTTAAACTTTTGACACCACAGAAATGTTTATCAGCAATTCTGCTGGAACAGAAACTGCACCATCAAGGCTGAAGGCCAAACTACCACTCTTAACAGAAAAGTGAACCTAACAACCTAACCAACAACTCATTAGACCCCTTTGATTCTCATTCCCTTAAAACTCCTTTTCCAGAAGAAATTTCAGATTCTTTTCCTTTACAGCAATTGGAATTGGTGCAATTAGTACTTTAACGTGCCTATCCCAAGCCATGTTACAAGGAAGTAGCTATACCACAGTTTCTCCCGCAAGGGAGAGAAAAGTTGAGATAGCCTGGCAGACAGGGAAATGGACAAATAGAGAATGGAACAATGCTTGCAGAGACTCCAACCACCACCACCAAACTTCTGGGTTCCAAGAGCTGGCTTGAAGATGGTCAAATTTCTGCACAGGTTCCAACAAACGTGTAATAAAGCAACAAAGCTACTGATTAAAATTAAGAAATACAGGGGTGCCTGGCTGGCTCAGTCAGTGCAGCATGACAGTCTTGATCTCTGGGTTACAGGTTTGAGTCCCACACTGGATACAGAGATTACGTACAAATAAAATCTTACAAAAAAACAAAAAAACTGAGAAATACAATCCCCATTCTAATTGGGTAAAGTGACCATCACTCACTAAAGGCTAGAAACCCCATTCCTAAGTGCCCAAATCTCACTCACACCCTTTATAAGATAAAAGCTAAGCAAAATTGTTCTTTGCAACTGAAGGTCACTAGTTTACTCTCAATCCCAATGCTGTTAATCTGCTTCCTGCTCTTCTATATCCAGGAAAATAGCTAAAGGGACTACATTCTCTATGCTTTTGTGTATGCTTGAGTATTTTCATAATAAAAAATTTTTACTTTACACACTGGCAGAGCAAAGTAATCCTTGTGTCCAGAAAGTAAGTTTACATGATAAAAAAAGAAAAAAGGATAAATAGATGGGATGACTCTAGACCGCATCTAAAGGTATAAGGCAACGATACTTTAGAGGAATGGTCTACAATGAAAGATCTGAATGTTTAAAAAAAAGCAAGAGAGAATTTATAAGAATTCATTTAGTCAAATTCCACATCTTTGTTCCAAACATCGCACAATTATGGAACAGAAATATCTCACTGCCCTGTCGGCAGCTTTTCCTCATTAGTCTGGTTCATAAACTTGGGGGTTGTAAAAAGCACATTCGCCACAGAAATCATCTAATAGTTAATCACAGAAAAAGCAGCATTTTTGGAAGAGTTTTTGGAGATGTACAAAGGTAGCATCTCATTTAATTTTTTTCTTTAATCCCATCTAAGACAGCATTTAACAAAAAAGTCCTTGCTATGCTGCATACAATTCTCATAGCTCAACAAGTTTCTCACAAATTAGATTTTAAAATCCAGTTATAAGTTTCTCAAACTTTTTTTTTTTTTTTAAGATTTTATTTATTTGACAGAGAGAGAGCACAAGCAGGGGGAGTGGCAGAGGAAGAGAGAGAAGCAGACTCCCTGCTGAGCAGGGAGCCTGACGTGAGGCTCGATCCCAGGACCCTGAGATCATGACCCAAGCTGAAGGCACTTAACCAACTGAGCCACCCAGGCACCCCTCTCAAACTTTAATATAAAGCAAAATGGGAGGAGCCCAAGTGCTATGGCTTTCCCAAAGTACCACTCTACCCACCCACTTCCCCAAAGGGGAAGTTTGCCTCCAGTGATGCCTCTTCAAGTGACCCAAACCTAAAATTTCAGAAAGTAAAGTATAGACACTTCAATTCCCAACATTTATTCCCCTTAATATTTTTTTGAGGTTGGCAAAAAAAAAAGGTTTTTTGAGGTTATTCTGCACTTAAAGCAGGTATATTAGCATAATCTCCAGAGAATATCTAATTCTCTTCGCAAGGAAAAATCCCACCACTCCCTCAACTCAAATCAAGCTGAAAGGTCTGTACAATGAGGAAAGCAAGGATTTTCTAGGTTCCTGGTTTTTTTAAACCAATATACAGCCTTTGTAAAGAAGTACACAAGTAGGCTTCCTAGAACCTAAATCCAGGAACCTAATTAGCACTTTCATTGGGGGGGGGGGGCATGAGTTCTCCCTTTATCCTTTTCTACAGCCAACCTTTAATGTGGTCCAATTAAGACAATAAGTTACAAAAGTCTAGAAAAATATCCCATTTACAGCACATAAACCAGATGCAATTTTTTTTATCCAATAGTTTACGATGATATTTTTTTCCTTTCTAAAAGAAAATTCTCTCATTGGAAGACTTCTATCTGCCTATTAAAAGTATCCTAAACATCCTAAACTTTGTTGTTGTCCCCCAAATTAAATGAGTTCAGTTGATCTATCAAACAGAAATACTCTTAAATTTAGGCCAGCACATCATAAAGAAAATTAAGTACCTTAGAGACAAAGATTGAAATTGAGGGCTAATAAAATTTTCCCTAATCTTTTCTTATCAGTATGTTTCAATAATGAAAGAATTCAAACCCCAGCTTCAACACAACATTAACACTTTTCAAAGGCAATTCTCAATTCGTTTTGCTCTTTAAAGAGGTTTAGGTTGCATGTTTAAAAACAAATCCTATAATCACTGGTAAGGAAATTTTTCCAGTGGGGCTATGAATCTTAAGCTGCCTTATGTATGTATAATATCACTCACGTTCTATTCTAAAAGTCTATTAATTTTGTTGATTAGTTCGCTAAAAGTTACAACTAGGTGGATAGGTTCGTGGCTCTCAGTGTGACCAATTTATTTACCACTGGCAAAGTCAAATTCAGCTAAACACCCATTCAAAGATAAATAAATGAAGTTTGTTTTTACGTTGTTTAAGGCAGACATTTTCAAACTATACCTGTAGGACTTAATCCAGCCTCCTACTAAGTGAGAAAAAAAAGTTTTTCTTCTGAACAGTACAGTCCTAAATTTGTCTTAAAAGGCAGTTACAAGTGGGTACAGGGTTTCCTTTGGAAGTGATGAAAATATTCTAAAATTGATTGTCATGATGGCTTTACAGCTCTGAAACTACTTAAACGAGTCATAACATTTTAAATCAATGAATTATATGGTATATGAATTATATCTCAATAAAGTTATTTTTGAAAAAGTAATTATAAATTCTTTCGCTCAAGGATGTTTCTATTGATAAGTCTTGTCTCCAAAAGGTAAGGGGTCTAAAATGGCTACAGACTCACAACTAGAGAAAAATTCCGAGACACCAAAGGAACTGGGAAAACAACAGAGAGGGTTAGGCCAAAGTCAATCAAACCTAAAATTAGGGAGATTGATAGGCTGGAATGAGAGTAAATGAGCTCCATATCATTAACACCTCTAACCATACAAAGAAATGTGTATTTAAGTTCCTCCCTGTTCCTAATGGTAGAACCAGCAGGCTCACTCAAAGATGCTGACTGTATGAAAACACTTGGAAGTTTTACACTTTGGCTATAAAGATGAAGGGATCAAACTAATGACCCACAGGAAGTTAAAGTTGAAAAAATGTGTCTACTGTGCCATACGGGGTTTGATTTAAATCCCTGATTTTTGGATACTGCCAAAGAAGAAATATGTGGAATCCGCCTATATATGGCCAATGTCAGACATTTCAGAGCAAGAAAGAAAGTTATTAAAGCCATCAAATATATTCCAATCAGACTCGGGAGACAAAAAAGTATTCACCGAGCGCCACCTATTTTTTGCCTAACAGTTCCACTCCTAAAATTAATCACTTCCAAATACCACAAAGCAACATGGAAAATTTGCCCTTAAAAGACATCTAAGTACATCAAGGAGGAAATGAAAATGTGCATTTTAAAGGTAGCAAAACCAAAAGTCTGATTAATTGTAAGTTTAAAAAAAATTTAAAGCCCAGGAAATAAACCTGGTTATCCTACACACTTGGGTGTAATTTGAAAAAGATTTGTTTATTTCCCGCTTTAAACTTTTAACTCAGGATTTAACAGTCTTCTTAATTTATTACCTTTTATCACATTTACCTTACTATGATTTCACAAATCTCCGTGAACCCCAAGTTTTCAGAAGCAAAATAGTTTAGGGCCCTCACAGAAAGCAGCTGTAAACTGAGTAAGTACCATTAATTAAAGATACAAAGATAAGAACAAAAGGAAATTGAAATGCTTTATAATTCTTTCCCTAACCTCCCAACGACAAATACCAACAGACCCAATCTCCATTTTAATACAGCCACTTGTATTCCAAAAAATTAGCGAATAAAAATCATCTAGAAACACAGGCATTATAAAGCCATACTACGGACAATATTTCATACCTCTTGGGTTTTTTTGTTGCTTTATTTCAACTATATGAAACCACTTGTTCACAGCTTTCTAAAACAGAACAGTTTCTAAAACAAAGACTGTTTACGTCCCTTAAGACACCTTTGTTCCAACAAGACCCTTCTTCAAGAGCTACAACTTCTGGAAAGATTTCCCTTTTTGTGGTTATATCAACAACAAACTCTTTCCATTTGGCACAGGAGTTTGTTAAACAAAGGACGAAGAAAGCCCCCCTCACACAAAGCAGGTCTCCAAAACACAGCATTGGTTATGTTTGTAGATTATTTGTGCCTCTTTTAACACCCTTTCTCAGGCTGTAGAATGTACTACTCTCAATACAAAATGGTGGCCATCATGTCTGTCTGACATTCAGAATGGGAAAAGGCATATGATCACACATTTTGCAAAGCTTACCATTAATATCCTAGCCAAGATGAAGAAATGGGTATCCACACCTAACCAGAGCCAACACTATCTTTTTGGGAAAGGACCCAATAAAAGGCACAGAATAATTAAAGTAAGATAAAGGGTTTATCCTGGCCCTAGTACACACCACAATACCAACATGGAGGACAACTCTCACTCCCAGGAACCCGACTCCACACATTTTGGTTACGAAGAACTTAAATCAAGTTGCCTAATTCCTGAATAAAATCTCATTAATGCAAATGAACAATACTCACATTCACCCTCCATAGCATATGACATAAAGCTAAACTGCTAAATGTTTGAAACATGACCTATTCTTCAAGAATTAAAACCTTAGCTCTAATAAGCTCCGGCTATAACTTCTGCAGGCCTCTTTGCACTCTAGAAGAAACGTACTTCCCTTAAGCAACAAGAATCAACCTTATCCACTTCTTGAAAGAAATGGTTCTATTTTCAAACATTTCCCCCATACTAGCTGACCAGTTATTTTCTGAGGCATAGTTTCATCTACATCTTCAAACTTGTCCAAGAAAAACCAAAGTGTGGTGTCTGTGTTTTAATTTTGGGGGGAAGGAGATGGGAGACCGGAGAAAGAAGACATGAGAGATCTCCCTCAAAACTGCTTTTCCAAACCAGAATGATTACATACAGAACCCCTGCAACTCCAAATGTCATTACAAAGAGCAAGCTTAAGAAAGAAAGGGATTGGGGGGGGTGTGTGGAATCTTCCTCCAACGGGGGTGGGAGTAGGGGTGGGATGGGGGCGGGGAAGACAGTGGGGATAAGATTCTTCAACTGTAGGAAAGCAGTTAAACATCCTTCCCAACGGTCCCAGCCCGTCCAACCGTCCTTTAGGCCAACTCGGACTCAGACCATCCGCAAGGTGGGCAAAAAAACAGGGGAGTAGGCGCGCACCCAGTTCCGGGTGGGGGTGGGGGACAGGGAAGGGCTGGCCGGGCTCTGCTCAGCGAACGTTGGAGCCGTTAGAGAAGACTTCGGCAACACCCCACCCCTCACACACAGCCCCCAGGCCCGAGGCGCTTTAGACACGGCTCGGAGGGCTGAAGTGGGGCTGCATTTCAGCCTCCGCGGGCTGGGGGGCGCGGGAAGTGCGCCTGAAGCCTTCGGAGGTCTTCTGGTCTGACAAGTCCCTTACTGCACGGCCTCGCCCCCCACCCCACCAACACAGCCCAGACCTCCCCGGGGAACCGAACGGCCCGGCCCGAAGTCGGGTGTGCGCGCGGCCGGGCGCGCGGCCGGGCACCGGGCCCTCCGCCGCCGGTCCTGCCCCCCACCGCCCCCAAGCGCCCCCACACACACACTTACGCCCCCCACAACACCTCGGCTCCGGGGCCAGCCCCGCGGCTCCTCCCCACCCCCTGGCAGCGCTGGACGCCCCCTCCTCGAGCCCGGCCCGGGGGACAGCAGGAGGCCCGGGGCCCGGGGGGCAGAGGGGTGCCCCCGCCTGCAGGGTGGGGCGCCCAGGTGAGGGCCGCTCCGGGCCGACGCCGCCACCACACAAAGGACCAGGGGCTCCCGCCGCCATATTGAAAACTTTCCTTCGCGCACGACAACTCGCAAGTCCCCCACCCCCACCCAGCACACACCCCCGCACCCCGGGGGAGGAGGCGAGCCCCAGCCCGCGGAGCAGCGCCGGGCCCGGCGCCCGCCCTCCTCGCCCGCGACGCCGCCGGCCTCCGGCAGGAAGCACCCCCGCGCCCACCGCTTCATCCGGAACCGAACCCGAACCCCGGGCCGGGCCGCACACCCGTCCGCCCGGGCAGCGCGTCGCCCGGGCCCTCGGGCTGGCACCACCGAAGCGCCCGCTCTCCCACGCTCCTCACCTCCCACCCTGGAGAAGCCCGGTCCTTCTCCCCCGGCCTCAACTCCGACCCTGGGGCAACCACAAACTTGACGCGGCCTCCGGGGCGACCCCGCTCCCCGCCCCCAGCGCTTCGGGCCTCCCCGGCCCGCGCGTCCTCGCTCCCTCCCCCAGCCGCGAGCAGGATCCGGGGTGCCGGCGTGACTCACCGGCGGCGGCCGCACCTTACAGATCCCAGTCTGCTCGGCTATGGGCCGGATCTTGTGGATGAAAGCGAAGGGGTCCGCGAACTCTTCCCAGCTGGGCTCGAAGACCGGGCACTCGGGGGGAGGCAGGAACTCGCCCAGCGGGCCCGGGCCCCCGAGGGGCAGCGCCGGGCGAGGGCCCGGGGGCAGCGCGGTGGCTGGCTCCATCACCGCGGGTTGGAGACGGGCGAGGACGGGGTGGGCTCCGGGACCGCGGCGGCGGGCTGCGCTGGGTCCGAGACGTGTGCAGACGCGGCTCCGGCAACACCAAGTCCGACTTGTACTAGCAACGGCAGCACCTTGGGCTTTTTCAGCCTTCCTCCGACGACGTCTTACCGCTAACCCACGCCGTGCGCCTCCGCCGCCACGGCGAGGAAAAAGAGTCCCACCCCCACCCCCACTCACCCCCCCCCGCCGAGCTCTCGGCCCCGCCCCCGAATCGGGCGGGGCCGGGGCCTTCAGCCTGGGGATGGAGTTGATCCTTACGGTCCAGTTGAGCCAACGTTTATTGACCATTTACTACGTGCCAGAGTCCCTTCCCTCAAGAAGTTAATACTCTGGTGGAGAAGATCAGATACATGAGTGGATTATTTCAATCGTGTCAGTACACTGTGCTAGGTGCCATGATAGAAGTATATATACTTAGCAAAACTTGGCGAGGGGCAGAAGGTATTTGGCATAATGGAGAAGGATTTTCTAGGTAGGGGGAACGGCTTGAAAGTAAGAACAAAATGGAGGTAAGAAAACAATAGTTAAAATGTTAATAATAAGCCAACACTTGAGCACTTGAATATCCTGGGCACTGTTTTAAGTGGTTTGCATGAATCATTTAATCTACACAACAACCCTACGAGGTAGGTACTCTTATTTCCATTTTACAAATGGAAAGTGAGGCACAGGTTAAAAGCAGGTTGCCCAAATTCATACAGCTAACAAGTGATAGAGACTCTATCTTTTGGAAAGGGGGGTGTTGCAGGGAAAAGAGTGATCCTTGAGCAGTATAACAACGAGGTGATTGTGATAGAAATAATCTAGATGAGAAACAATGGTGCCTAAATTAAGGCAGTGGCGCTATTCATTAGGAAGAGGGATGCAAATGTAGGAGATAAAATTAGGACTCAGTGGTAAATCCGGGAGGGACAGTAAGGTATGGAGGATGATTCAGGTGTCTAAGGTGCGTGCCTGAATGGTTGCTTGGCCCATTGGCATTGCTGCGACATACCCCTAGACTCTATACATGAGAAATCAGTATGAGGTGGGAGATAATGTGTTCACTTCTGGATCCGTTCTGGATATTGTTGAGTTTGAGGAGTCTTTGGTACAGTTGGAAATATTTAACAGGCTGAATAGTATAAATCTGAAGAGGAGATGTCAGAAGTGGAGATGGAAATCTGGAGTTTTTGGCTTATGAGTGATAGTCATTATTTAATGCTTACTGTGTGTAAAGCATTGTTGTATATGCTTTGAGTGTGTTAGTAGATTAGCTCATTCAATACACAACCATCCTGTTGGATAGGTACGACTATTATGTCCATTTTGCGGAGGAAACAATGGAGGCACAGAGAGGTTAAGTAACTTTAAGAGATATGAACACTTTTGAGGCCTGGGAGCCCCTGGGGTGGGGGTTGGTAGGATGAGCGCCTAGTGTCCTGCCCCAAGAGAGGAAATTCAACAAGTAGGACCTCAACACGAAAAAGATCTCTCTTACCCAGAAAGCAGCCAACCCCATGGAAGTACTGTTTGGGTCAACATAGTCCTAGCTCTGCTTTCAGATTCACCTAGAGGAAAGAAGTCTCTCTTATCCTTGAGGATTCTTCAACTTAAAAAGAGGGGAGAGGCAAAGCCTCCTCTTCAATAAACTCTTGCCAGAGGTTCTTGGCCCCAAAGAGTTCAAAAAGGTCCTTACAGAAGGTACGGCTTGTCTCAGCTCTCTAGAGTTTTGGACCTAGGTGAGCCTGTTTGGCCCGCCGCTGTAACAGAGACTTAAGCCAAGAGGCAGCTGGCATCCTACTGGAGAAAAAGTCACCAGTGTAAGATAGGTATGAGATGTATTAAGTTATAATAAAATGTTAATGGTAGAACCTAGGTGGTGGGTCTAGAGGAATTTGCTGCAAAATTCTTTTAACTTTGCTGAATATTTGAAAATTTTTCATAATAAAATGTTGGGGGAGAAAAATCATTGTTGCTCGGGGATGTATGTGCTTTTGAGGGTCTTGCTGCCGTTGATTTCCTGTCATGTGCTCTTTGCTGGGAAAGCTTTAAGACTATTTTCACACCTAACTGGCATCCTTCAACCCGGATAGGTGTAACTTCGGGAGAAATTCTAGACATATATCAGTAATGACTAATACATAACTGAGGTGCGCTGGAAGAACGAGCCTAGGAAAAGCTTTCCCAATCCTTGGCCGTGTACTAGGACTCCCTCACGCTCCCAACTCCCAAGCTCTCTCCATTTCCGGTAGTGACCCTAAGTGATGAGATTTTGTTGCTCCCAGATCTGGCAGCAGCTGTTTGGCTCCCCACGGACCCGATGTGACGTTGAGGGAGGGGGCGGTTGCCAGGGTAGTGAGGGGAACCTAGGGACCCAGAGGTCTCTCCGGGAAAGGCGACAACTCCCCCGCCCCGCAGAAGACGCTTCCCTTGCCCTTTATGATGTGTGTTTACATGGGCGGAGGGATCCCTCCCCAGCTGACAGCCACACCGCGGCCGGCTCTTCTTTTTTTAAAGAGCCTAGCCACAGGCGGTGATTGGCCGCGGCCCGGGCCGCATCAGCCTCCGGGGGCGGGGCCCGGGCCGCATTGTCTCGTCTGGGGCTGGCCGGACGCCCCAGAGGCCGGACCTGGGCAACCCCGGCCCGGAGGTCCCAGGGCTGGAGCTCCCGGAGGCCTCGGAGAGAGGCCTGGGCGGGGTTCGGCCCGGCTTCCCGGGGGAGAGCGGGGTTGGAGCCCAGGCGGCCGAAGCGGAACCAAGCCCCGCTCGGAGTGCCACGTCTCCAGGAACCCCCTCCTTACTCTTGGACAACACTCCGCCCCACCCGGGCCTCCGTCCCCCAAACCACCCCTTATTTGTGCAGCCCCAGGTCCTTTGGACACATTCCTATGGGTCTCCATCCTCATCCGGCTCCTTCGGTCCCCAGGCCTCACTCCCCGAACCTGCGCGATCCTACCCCGCCCCCGGCCTGCGCCCCAGATCTGCAGCCTTCGCCCCTAGATCCGCCCGCCTGGTGATGAGGCGCTCCCCGCGTTCCTTCCGGTCGCCTCTATGGGACCACCACGCTCCGGGGTTGCAAACTGGGGGAGCGACTTTGTCCCTCCCCCACCCTCCCCGCCGCCAGTTCCCAGCTCATTGCCGGGGGACTGGGCTCCGGGATGAGGGGCAGGCCCGACTCCCCAGCAGCCAGGGAGGGGGTGGCGGCCCGCGCAGCACGTAGCGCACGTGTAGGGGCTGCTCTCCACCCCCTCCGCCGCCGGCTGCCTCCGACCACTTTCCAGGGCTTCGGGTGTCTGCGGTGCGCACGCCTTCCGCCCTGACCTCCGGTGTCGGCGCCCTCCAAGTACTGCACCCCTTCTAACACCACCCTTCCTTTCCCAGCCCTAGTGATCCTCCCCTCTTTCCCCTTTCCCCCAATTTCCCCAGTGCACGGGCCTTTCCTCAGCCTCTTCACCAGTCCGTCTCAGCGCCTCCGCCAATTCAGTGCCATCCTCTCTCTCTCCCACCACTTTGGGTGTCCTGGAATGTTTGGTGTCATATGTCCCCTGTGGAAACCCACAAACCCTGAGATCTCGAGATAAGCTGCAGCCTCTTCGGCCTCCCTGTTTTATTTATTTTGTGTACTCCCACAGCGTCTCTACTCTCTCTTACTCAACCCCGAACTCTGTCTTTAACACTGCCCTCTTCCCCTAGACATGGCTCTCCTCCAGACTGGAAGCCGCTGGAGGGAAGGAGTAATGGTGTCTAGCCCTGGCACCAGGCACGTGGTAGAAACTCCACGAATATTTGTTGAAGGGGAAGGGAAATGGCCTTGAGCATCTGTGGCTCGCACTGGCTGAGGATGTAGTTTGGGACTGGAGAGGAAAAGAACCTGGCTGCCCAGGTGAAGCAGGAAAAGATCTCACCATAGATCCGTATGTGCGGGATGGGGGAGCTCATAGTGGGATAAATCCATCTTCCCCCATTCCCTGCCCTGCTCATTTCCCTGGAACCAGGAACCCCTTCTCTACTGGAGTCCAGTCTCGCACGTGGGGCTGCTTTGCTCTCTACTCTGCCCTACCCCCAGCTACGGGCCGTCTGTTTGCATCAGCTCACCCCATGCCGAGGGTCTCACCTCTGGGCTTCTGTCCCTGGGAAGCTAGGTCTGGATCCTGGGGAGGTACCTGATAACTAAATACCTCTTCCCCTCCCCACCTCCTCTTTCTCTCCAGTCCTGGGATCCCTTCTGTGCTGACTCAGCCCAAGGGGATCCAGGGTCAGGGCTTTGGTTGACCAGGATGTGGGGCCCAAAGGGTAGACCCTTGTCTGGGCCCCCCTCCCCAGGGAGCCTCCAACAGACACTGGCAAGTGGGGCAGTTCCCAAGGTGTGGCCAGCCCTGCCCCGTAGGGGTGGGGGAGGGGTAGAGTTCCCCGCACTTAGGACTTCAGGGTGTTTCCTCCCTTTCTGGTTGGACCACTTTAGAGGCCCTGGACTCCTGTGGAACAACCTTGTGCTGAGGAGGGAAGCGGAGAGGCAGAGAGGGAGACTCGTGTTCCCCATTCATCCTGCAGCGGCACCGCCCCAACTAAGGTTTCTGGATGGAGGCGTCCCTCTCAGCACACTGTATGGCCTTGGATAGTTGGAATGTTTGGAATTCTCTATATCCGGGATGAAAGTCTTCCAACAGGAAGAAAAGGACTTCTACACGAATTATGTCAGAACTTCAGGCAGTACCACCAAATCTACCCTGCTCATTTGAAATGCACGGTGTTCTGCCAAATCGGGTCGAGTGACCAGCACAGGGTCAGACACACTAAATGTTAAAGGCGAATTCCCTTTCTTCTCTCCCCTGGCAGGAAGTGGTGATATGTGAACAACTAGAAATACTGTACTTGCATGAATGAGACAGGGCCAGCGGCTGGGAGTAATTCAGAGTCTCTTAGACATATCAACACGGCGAAGTAGGTGGCTATTAGTGGCATTGCTTTTCAGATGCGGAAACTGAGACTCGGAAAGGTTAATTAGCCAAAGTCTCACAGATAATAACAGAGGTAGGACTGGAAGGGTGATCCTAGAGCCTTTGATCTTCCCCAAACACCAAGCTGATTTCTCTAAAGCTGAGGAAAGGGAACACAGAGTCTCACCACCTGTTGCCCCTTCACCTGCCAACATGCATCCACTCTCTCCCCTAAGCCACGGTGGCTTCACACTTTGACCGTGATCTCCACTACTTTTGTTGATATTCCAAGAGTTCACAAAACAATAAAAGTTTCACAAAACAGTACTTGCCCTCACACAGTGACGTATTTGCATGCTAATTAAGACCCACGAAGCTGGTTGTATAACCCATTAATGGATTGTGACCCTCCATTCGAAGAACGGTGCTCTGCAGTTCATTTTTCCTGCTGTTTGGGCAGCTTTCAAGATGATACAGATCAAGCAGTGAGTTTTCTCTACTCATACCCATCTAATCTTGAATTTTGGCCCCTGCCCCTTCCCCTACCCCCACCCCACGTCTTCTGTAAGTCCTCCGGTACATTGTCCACATCATACACAAAATCGGTCATCATCTCTTCCCTCTTCAGTTTGTTCTTCATTGTTTATCATTCACTTGTCTGCAACCTTCTATTCATTTTCTTCCTACCCCTGCCCACGGCACTTCAACCCCAGGGATGATTTTTGTGCCTCGTCTTTTTAGCACGGTATCTGGTTGGGTGCCCAGTATAAGACCGGGATCTAGAATGGTCTTCCAGTCTCCCAAGACCTGACTTGGAGCCGTGGCCAAAGACTCGCATGCCTCGAGGGGCCAGAAGCAACAGGTGATCACCCATCAGGCCAAGGAGGGCAGCAAGTTGCAATTTTTCAAGAGAAGCCAAAAGTCTAGGTTTTTATACAAGCTCCCCGCATGTTTAAATATTCAATCTTCAAACAGATTTTTAAAATACAGCGTGTGGGCCAATCAAATGGGCTTGTGATCACTGGGTTCTGTGTGGAGCCACCTGCCCTGGAAAGGCCAGTGCGATGATGAGCTTCAGACCTTCAGAAAGAACAATGGTTGCCAGGGGAGCACTTGCTGAGGCACCCAGAGAGAAATGCTGGAACGGAGGTGGGCTCCTACCCCATCCCTACCCTGTGGGTCAGGTTCCCGCATCTAGGCTTAAAGGAGACTCTGACTTCCAGCCAAGTGGGGAGCCCGTACCCAGGGCATACCGTGGGAGCAGGCACGGTATCGAAGATGGCTTCCCCATAACTGCAATGCTAATGAAGGACCTGGGGGGTGTCGGCGCTTTTCAATATTTATTTCCCTCCTCCCTCTACTTTTTGCCTCCTCTAAAGCCCTCAGAGAAGTGGAAATCAAATGACAAGAAACAGAAAGGTCCTCAAAGTGCTGTTCATCGGTGTAGGAATCTAAAAGTAAAAGGGGGGGGTAAAGGTTTAGGAATTAAAGTAAGATGACCCCCCCAAATGTGAGGGAAAAGAAGACCATGCTGGGGCGTCTGGGTGTCTCAGTCGGTTAAGCATCCAACTCTTGATTTTGGCTCCGGTCATGATCTCAGGGTCGTGAGACTGAGCCCCACGTCGAGCTCTGAGCCGGGCATGGAGCCTGCTTAGGATTCTCTCTCTCCTTCTGCCCCTCCTCCACCCTATACATACGTACGTACATACATACATACATGCCAGTGCTGTCACGGTTGAAAACAATAGTTGTTCCTTGTAATAAACAAGCTAACATTTACTGAATGCTTGCTATGCGCTAGGCGTTTTTGTGTGAATGAGCCCTTAAAACCCTCATAAGAACTCTTGAGAATAGGCATCCCTATCTTCATTTTCTAGATGAGGAACTGGGGTTCGGAGAGGCTGAGTCATTTAGCTAAGGTCACACAGCCAATAAGTTTAGCAGAACCAGGTTCTGCCCAGGCTGTCTGAGTCCAGAATCTGTGCTCTTACCCATCAGCCATCCCTTGCCCTTCTCTGGCACACTGCACCGTCCTGGCACTGCTGGGGCCCTGGTACCTAGCACCGTGTTTGTTGAATTCCATGATCACTCACCATTATCACATAATGCCTGATAATTAGTGAGCTAATAAATACTTGTGGAGCATGTTCTCCGGGGCGCCTACCAAGCAAAGCACTGCAGCCCTGGCATTGTATAAAACGACATCTCTGCCCTTCCAGGGCTGATGCTCTCGTCCAGTGGATAGGGACAGACAGTAAACACGTACAGGTAAGACAGTTTCTGGCAGAGATCGATGCTAAGGAAAACAGAATACACGATAGAGTGATGGGAGGCCGAGTGGGAGGGGTGGTGAGTGGCTACTTTAGGCACGGTGACCCGGAGCAGGAAGAAGATCTGGGCTCAAATTTGAATGCTGGGAAGAAGACAGCTCTTGGAAAGGCTACAGAGAATAGTTCCAAGAAGAAGACTACCGTATATGGAGACCTGAGTCAACAAAAAGCTTGGACTATCCAAAGGATGAAGCCCCCCCCCCCAAAAAAAAAAGCCAGTGAGTAGGGGGAGGTGGAGTCAAAGAGGCAGGCAGAGGGCTAGATCAGGCAGAATCTTGTAGGCCATGGATCGGAGTTGGGATTTCAGAATCTGGATTTCATCTTACTTTCAATGGCAACCCATTGGAGAATTGTAGGCCAGGAAGGGATGGCATTTGGTTTACAATTTTAAAAGGTTTCTCTGGGGGCACTTGGGTAGCTCAATCAGTTAAGTATCAGACTCCTGATTTTTGGCTCAGGTCATGATCTCAGGGTGGTGGGATCGAGCCCTAAGTCAGACTCCCAGCTAGGGGGGAATCTCCTTGGGATTCTCTCTCCCTCTCCCTCTACCCACCCCCACCTGCCCATGTGCTCTCTCTCTAAAATAAAAAAATAAATCATAAATAAATAAATAAATAAATGGTCTCTCTGACTGCCACATGGAGAATAGATTGCAGGAGAACAGAGGTGGAGGTGAGGGACCAGTTAGAAGGTGGTTACAATAGTCCAGACAGGCGATGAAGGTGGCCCAGACTCATATTGTAGCAGTACAGGTG
This sequence comes from Ursus arctos, assembly GCF_023065955.2. Taxonomy (NCBI): domain Eukaryota; kingdom Metazoa; phylum Chordata; class Mammalia; order Carnivora; family Ursidae; genus Ursus; species Ursus arctos. Next base: position 39,180,473 of record NW_026622874.1, read on the forward strand.
GGTGAGAAAAGGTCATGCTGGGGACACACTTTGAAGGAAAAGGTAGCAGGACTAATTAGCTTGAATGTAGAGTGTTACAGAGAGAGAGAGGCATCAAGGATGACTTGTAGATTCTTCCCTTGAGTAAATGGGCAAAGAGTGGTGCTGTTTACTGAGATGGGGAAAACTTGGGAAGGAAGAGACTGGGGAGATACATAGAATCTGTGGTTCTGTTTTGGCTCTGTTACGGCTGAGATACCTCTTAATAATCCAAATGGAGAAGTTCAATAGTCAGGTAATCTAGAGCTCAGGACAGGGGTCAGGGCTGCAAGTAAGATCAGCCCTGGGTTATCAATGTCTGTGTATATATATATATATATGCCCACAGGCTTAGGTATGTATAAGCCTGTAGATATGGAATAACGTATACACATCTGTAAATATATATACATGTACTGTATATATGTATATAGTTACATACACATACATATATAATATATCGTACTTAAATGGGGCTGGGTAAGATCACCTAGGGAGAGCATGTAGGAAGAAGAGAGCCAAGGACAGAGCCCTAGGACACTCCTACATTGACAGGTGGGGGAGAGGATGAACCAGGAAAGAAACAGAACGATCAGTGTGGCAAGAATGATGTCAGGGAAGAAAGTGTTTCAAGGAGCAGGCAGTAGTTGACCATGTCAAAAGTTGCAGAGAGGTTGAGTAAAAGGAGAGAAAATGTGACATGAAATGGGGCAACATAACAGAGGCAAGGCTGTCAAGGAGTTTTGCTGTGTTAAGGTTGCAGAGGAATGGGAGGATTCAGAGAGACCATGAATTTAGAGAGGGATTTTGCTTTTTGCCTTCTTTCCCGCCGGGGTATAGTGGAGCTCCTTGTCAAGATGATGGGAATGGTCCAGCAGAGAGGGAGAAAGAGTGTAATGCAGAAGAGAAAGAGGGTTGTTGCAGGGTGAAGCCCCTGAGATGGTGAGAGGGGGTGGGAGTCAGGGCACAACCACTAGAAGAGGGGAGCATGGCGTTGGGGTTCAGGGAAGTGGAGGGCATGGTGGCGGGGAAGTTTGATAGTTCTTGGCGTCTCTTTTCTCTGTTAGAAGATGCCCATGCTGGCCTTTGGAATGAATAAGACTAGCTTCCAGTTCTGAAGCGCGCACCTACGCCCTAGTAAGTTCTGCACCTGCTCCGATGGTGGGGGAGTAGGTGGTGGGGATGCAAGAGTAACATCACAGAGGGGGCTTAGCTCAAAGCTAGAAGACTTGCCTTGCTGGCCTCACTCTGTCACTGCGCCTGGAGTGGCTGGTCCTCCGCACCCCAGCTCTCTTTTCCTCTCTCTCCTGCCTCTTCCAGAAGTCTGTGGAACTCAGAGCGCTACAAGAGGGCGGTCCCCTGGCCGTGGCTGGTAAGTGACCCAGGAGGTGCAGAGGAGAACGGAGCTATGGCTCTGGCGGTGAACCCCTCCAGCTGTCATTGTAAAGCCTTTTAATCAGGATATGTACCCTTGCATTTATGTTCTAGAGGAAAGAAGCCGATCTCTTTGACGTCAGGTGGTTTGTATCTGAATCACCTAAGTGACTCGAAGTCCTGTCTTAAGGAAACCAGGTAAGAAAAGTTTACTCTGTGAAGCCTTCCTATTGTGGACAAAGATTACCTTTATAACTCTTACCAAAAAGCTAAATGGTTAAGGGAGAGAAGCACGTTAACCTCTGTGGAAATCCTGCACTGTCAGGATCCAGAAAACAGGAAGATTCGAGAATATTACAGCCTCAGGGACACAGAAATTAACGACTACCATTTCTTTTCTTTTGTGTACTGAACATAGAGGGAAAGAATCAAGAGCAGGTGACGAGGCATGTTAAAGCCTTTCCTCTGATCATTTAGAAACAATCAGGGAAACACATTCTCACTGGAGAAAATACACTGAAACAGAGGAAGAAAGCGGGAGACAAGTGCTTTTGAGGCTGAATTAGCCTGAAGTCCAAAGCCCAACATTCACAAAAGGATTTTTTTTTTCACTCTAACAGAATCATGTTCTGATCAAGGTACGTGAATAAGATTAAAGATTGAAATAAATTAAGGATATCCTTTATTAAAAAGTAAGAAAGGCACCAAATTGCCTAGCATTTAGCAATACTTCAAGTTCCGCTATTTTAATACACTGACTATTGTTTAAAATAGCAAGGGTAGGAGGTGGCATCTGTTTTCCAAGATAAAAGGCCTCATCACTGAACCCCCAGCTGACCTTCATCATTTCGAGAAGGGAAAACTTTGGGAAAGTTGACTCTCCAAACAAACCTATAAAGAGAAGGCAGCAGAAGTCACAGGACAGGTGACATTCCTTCTTTAGTCAGGGAATAAGGCTATTATATTCCATCAGGTTCCCAGCTCAGATAAAAAGGCAGGCTTTGGAAATAAGTTAACAATGAGGAGGAGGAAGGATAGAGTATGGGGGATTCTGTGGGGGAAAGCTTCCAGGGGACGAAGACGTTCTAGGCAGGGACAGATGGAGAGAGTGCCCAGCTGCTGTCCATGTTGACTTTTTGCTGTAGGAACCAGACCCCACAGACACCATGCGGTGTTCCATCAGACGCTGCTTCATAACCTCAGTGGGCATCGGATTCCTATGGCTCATCACCACTTTGATAGTCCCCGAGGAAATGGAAGAAGATCAAAATGTGATGGCTATCAAAGGCCAGGTAGCAACCCTTGCTCTCCATGTGGGAATTGAGGTTGTAGGATGGGAATGGTGTGGACAGGTGTACCTGTCCTTTTCAAAGCACCTGTACCTTTTCACCTGAGAGCAAGAAGCTCCAAAGGGAGTTGGGATTTGAACCTGGACCCATCGGTCCATAAAGAAGCTGCTCCCCCACCCCCAATATTGGTTAAGGTAAAGATGAGAGCAAATAGAGCTGGAGCCCTCGACACTTTGGCCAGTGGTCAGATAACCTGAGAATGTGCTGGGCTCACTCTAGGGAGAGTGATCCATTCCCTCTCTTTCTTGGAAAAGCTTATGAGAAGCCTCTAGGAGCTAAAAGCTATTCTTTTTATGAAAGGAGGTATATGTTTTGCCTTTCGTCAATTGTCTAGGAGGACAGTTATGACAAAAGGAAAGACGCAAGACCACTAGAAGACTGGCAGAATCTTACCTTCAAATATATTAAAACAATTCAGCAGAGAAGAAAGAGTGAGTTCCAAGGAGGAGAATGGCGGGTCCTAGGAGAAGTAGGGACATCAAGAGAAGTAAGTTAGCTAAGAAGGAAAGAAGAAGGGAGAGGAGAAAAGGCAGGACTGTGCCCAGGAATATTTGAATCTGGCAGACAATTCTCTCCCCACCATGACATTTATATATCAGGAATGAGGAAGAAGGAGAGAAAAGAAAATTGTTACAGGAAGGCAGAATCACTGGGGTTAGAGAACATTTGGCTTAGAAGGGGCCGTAGAGTCATAGCCCAAATCCCTCAGTTTTGTGGGCCAGGATCTAAGCTCAGGAGTGAAGGGGCTTGCCCAAGATCACACAGTCAGGGGCAGAACTGGGACAGGAACCCAGGGCTCCTGACTTATGAAGACGTGCTTTTCCTCTCACCCAAAGGTGAGCTTTGGGAAAGTGAACTGGATAAAACAAAAAGAATGATAAGAACTATAATATTAGCTAATCCTTACTGAGCACCTAAACCATGTGCTACAAAAATCTGGCTCAAAGAAGACTCAAAGGGACCCACGGGGACTCAGCATCACCTAGCTTAGGGCTTCTCAAACTTTACCGTGCACATTAGGTTCTTGGTGATACTGTTAAAATGTAGATTCTGTTTATCTAGGAACCCAGATTCTGCATTTCTAATAAGCTTCCAGATGAGACTGATGTTACTGGGCTAAGGACCACGTCTGGAGTAGCAACGATCTAAGCATCCCTTCTACCCAAAAGAGAGCATAGAACGGACATAGGAGAGGGAAGAAAGAAAGAGAGCAGGTTCCAAAGAGCATCCCAACCCCTAGCCCTCTGACCACCTTTACCACCAACCCAATGTACACTGACAATTGACCCTATTTTGCCTCTCCTTAGCATGGCTGACAGTGGGGATCTCCTCAGTGCAACAACCAGATCCAAGAAGCCTCTTGTACACACTGGTCTCTCTGTTCCGTGCTTCCTCTAAGATTGAGCAGAAACGTCTCACAGTGCTGGTCCACCTGGCACATTCTGACCTCACCCGGCTCAGAGAAACCGTTCTCCGTATTTCAACCCTCTTCAGCCCACAGATCGTGGCAGGGCAGTTGCTACTGATCCATGCTCCGCCTGACGCCTACCCCTCCGTGGACGACATAAGGAAGGAAGCCCATCACGGGGAATTCTCCTCTAAGCAGAATATAGATCACGCCTTCCTCATGAGCTTTGCAACAAGGCTCTCTGAATACTTCCTATTACTGGAGGACAATGTCTTTTGTGCCCCCAACTTTATCACCCACATTCATTGGAAGGTGAACACCATGAGGTCCAACCCATGGGTGCTAATGGAGTTCTCTAATATGGGCTTCCTCGGCAAGCTCTTCCACAGCAAGGACCTCCCACTCCTGGCCCATTTCCTCCTCCTCTTCTACAAGGAAAAGCCCCTCGACAGGCTGATCCCCCACTTCCGTACCATCCTAGCTCAGAAACACCCAATCATCTGCAGACCGTTCCTTTTCTACCACAGGTTCTCCTACCACATCTCTAATGACACCCAGAAGGCCACACCAGTTCAGAAAAAGAACGCCTACGTTCCTGACAACCCACCTGGAGCCATTTTCACAGATATGAAGGTCTTTGGTGTTCATTTCCCCTGGGAAGCCTACACTCTGGATGAGTCATTCTTCTGGACCCACAACGTCAGTGCAGGGAACCACCTGACAGTCATTTTGAACCATCCGGCAAACTTGAGCAAAGTGCAAGTGTTGACAGGCACCATCGTGGATGGAAAGTACACCCTGGAGAAGGGGCAAGTGGAGCTGGGCTACGACCCCGAGGGAATGCCTCAATACTGTACCAGCTTCACCTTGCTGGGCCATCTCTTCGAAGGGCAGATGAATCAGGAGATATTTCTGAAAAGTATGGGGCACAATGTGAGCTGCGTAAAGCTGGTGGTGAAGGCTAATCAGGTTGGCGGTCTTATAATCAGGCATATTTACCTCTGGGAGCAAAATGCCGAAGATAGGGAAGCAGCTCAGACTTGGAGGTAAATCAGTAAGGGTGTAAAAGATTAAAGTCTTGAAGCTGTTCTATTCCAGCCTATCTGACTGAATAGGGGAGATGCCACAGAATGAGGGGCAGAGAGAGAAGACTCTATGGTTCTTCTGGTGCCACCAGGATGTTAAGAGGCCAATTCCTTCCTTTTTCTACCCAGACAAGTGTTTTTTATAGGCTATCTTTTTCTGGGAGCAGATAGAGCTTAGCCCAACTTGGGGAAAGGCCTTGGTCACTCCCAGAATGTTTCGATCTTTGGGATGCTGAGATCAGTACAGAGTGTGTGTGTGTTCGATCTTTGGGATGCTGAGATCAATACAGAGTGTGTGTGTGTGTGTGTGTGTGTGTGTACACACGTATATGTTGACATGTAGTCAGAGGAGGCGGGAGTGTAATGTGGTAGTAGGAGGGTAAATGGGGAAATCCTGGGGTGTCTCTAAAATTGACACAAGAAGCCAAGAAAGAGGGTCTCCTTAGAAGTCAAATTCTCTGAAATTCAGGAAAGCGGCAGATGGACTGATAGCAGTAAAACTAAGCCCTTAACTCTATCCTTTTAAGCTGTTTCATAGTGCCCATCGAGTTTCATCCTTTCCTCACAAACAAACTTGGACATAAATAGTTTGTAACTAAAACTTCACTTTCTCGTCAGCAATTCACTCCTTAACTCCCCCACTGGCTTCTACATCCACAATGCTACTGAAACTCTTCCCTATTTGCAATGACAACAATAGTCAAAACCCAGTCTCATTTTTTTCAGAGCTCATTCCCCTGAACTCTCTGCAGCAATACACAAGACTAACTAGTGTTCCTTCTTGAAACAGCCTCCTTCCTTAACTTCTGGGATCCATCCGTTCCTCAGATACTTATTGAGTGCCTACTATGTGCCAGGCACACAGAAAAGCCCCTGTCGGGGTTCAAGTACATGGTCTTTTGGAAGCACAGAACTGCTCTTCCCAAAACATTCTTGGGGGGCTTAGGAAAGGCTTCTTGGAAAATCAGATATCTAAGCCTAGACCTGACAGATAATTAGAGAAGATATCCAGGTAATGTGGGAAGAAGGTAAGGGGGATTTTCCAGTAAAAGAAACAGCATGCTGAAAAGTAGGCCAGAGGTGAGAAAGACATAGCTCATTTGGGAAAACACAAATCAGTTAGTGGGACAGGAGATGGAGTGCAAGCTGGAGAAGGGATGGGGCAGAAGATGAAGCCACAGGACTGAGAGAGGACCAGCTTAAAAAGGGCCACAGACAAGTTAGTGGGTGAAAGAATAGTCTTTTCAACAAATGGTGTTGGAACAACTGAATATCCACACACAAAAGGATGATGTTAGACCCCTACCTCACACCATATAAAAAACTGACTCAAAATGGATCATAGACCTAAATGCAAGAGCAAAAACTATAAAATTCTTAGAGGAAAATATAAGGTGTAAATCATTGTGACCCTGGATTAGGCAACAGTATATTAGGATATGACACCAAAAGCATCGGCAATCAGAGAATAGATAAGTTGGACTTCATAAAAAATCAAAAACTTTTGTGCTTCACAGGACACTGTCAAGACAATGAAACAACAACACACAGGATGGAAGAAAATATTTGCAAATCATAAAACTGGTATTCAGAATATTATAAAGAACTCTTACACTCAGTAATAAAAACATACCCGTTAAAGATGGGCAAAGGATTTGAATAGAGATTTCTCCAAAGAAGATGTACAAATGGCCAATAAGCACATGAGAAGATGCTAATCATTAGTCACCAGGGAACTGTAAATCAAAACCACAATGAGATACCACTTCACACCCACTAGGAAGGCTCTAATTTAAAAAACATGGAAAAATAAGTGTTGGTGAGGATTTAGAGAAATTGGGACCCACATCCATGGCTGGTAGGGTTCTGAAACAGTACAACCCTTGGGAAAGTGTTTAGCAGTTCCTCAGGATGTTCAACAGATGACCGTGTGATCCAGCAACTCCACTCCTAGGTCTATACTCAGGAAAATGAAACTTACATCCATGCCAGGACGAACGTTCATAGCTGTATCATAATAACCAAAAAGTGAAAACAATCTACACATCCATCTGATGAAAGGAGATGCAGAATGAAGTTTATATCCACACAACAAAACAGTAGTTGGCCATAAAAAGGAATGGAGTAGTGACATAGGCTACGGTATTTATGAACCATTGTGCTGCATGAAAGAAATCGGCCACAAGAGGCCACACATCAAGAGTCCATATATAGGAAATGTCCAGACTAAGCAAATCCACAGAAACCGAAGTATATTAATAGCCAGGGCTGAGGAAAAGGGAAATGGAAAATGACGTCTAGGGGACCCTGGGTGGCTCCGTCGATTAAGCGTCCAACGCTTGATTTAGGCTCCGGTCATCATCTCAGGGTGGTGAGATGGAGCCCCACATTGGGCTCCTGCTCAGCAAGGAATCTACTTAGGATTCTTTCCCTCTCCTTTCCCTCTGTCCCTTCCCCCACTCACACACACACACTCCCTCTCTCTTTCAAATTAATAAATCTTAAAAAGAAAGAAAGAAAACGACTTCTAATGGGCATGGATGCATTTATGGGTGATGAAAATGTCCTAAAATTAGGGGTACCTGGCTAGCTCAGTCGGTAGAGTGTGTGACTCTTGATATTAGGGTTGTAAGTTCGACTCCCACATTGGGGGTAGAGATTACTTAAAAGTAAAATCTTTTTTTATTTTTTTTTAAAGAAAGTGTTTAGGAAGCCTGGGTGGCTCAATCGGTTAAGCATCTGCCTTCAGCTCAAGCCATGATCCCAAGGCCCTGAGATTGAGTCCCAAATGGGGCTCCGTGCTCAGCGGGGAGCCTGCTTCTACTTCTGCCTGCCGATCCCTCTGCTTATGCTCTCTCTCTCTCCCTGACAAATAATAAAAAAAAAAGAATATGTTCTAAAATTGATTGTGGTAATGGTTGCACAACTCTGTGAATATACTAAAAACTATTGAATTGTGTATTTTTTTTTCAAGATTTTATATATTTGACAGAGAGAGGGCACAAGCAGGAGGAGCAGTAGAGGGAGAGAGAGAAATGCAGTCTCCCCGCTGTGCAGGGAGCCAAACGTGGGGCTCTATCTCAGGACCCGGGGATCATGCCCTGAGCAGAAGGCAGATGTTTAACTTACTGAGCCACCCAGGCGCCCCTGAATTGTGTACTTTAAAAGGTGAACTTGGGGCACCCAGGTGGCTCAGTCAGTTAAGTGTCTGACTTTTGATTTTGGCTCAGGTCATGATCTCAGGGTCATGGGATCAAGTCCTGGCATTGAGCTCCATGCTGAGCATAGAGCCTGCTTGAGATTCTCTCTCTCCTTCTCCCTCTGCCCCAATCCCTGCTTGTGCGCGCGCTCTCTCTCTCTCTCTCAAAAAAAGGGAATTTTATGGTATAGGAATTAAATCTCAATAAAGCAGTTATTAAAAAAAAAAGCTGTAGAAGCCCATGAAGGGGTTTGGACCACCCTGAACAGGGAATGACGGAGCAGTTTTAAGCAGGAGAGCAACACGACCCGTGCTGTGCTTTGGAAAGATCATTATGGACATCCTGTTCAGACTACTCTGAGGGGCGTCGAGATGGAGAATCCAATTAGAATGAAACGAGATACGAACAGGCACCTGGCATATGATAGATAATAAATGACACTGCCCACTTCCCTTTCTTTCTCCCCTCTTCCCTTCTCCTTGCCACCTTTCTTCCACCAATGCTACACCTACCTGTACTTACACATACCGCTCGGACTGGTGATCCCTGTCACTGACACTGTCTCCTCCGCCCATCCCTAAAGGGAATGTTCCAAGGCCCTTCACTCTTTGTCATCTCTATTTTCTTTCTCCAGTTTCTCGGTCATGCTCAGAGTCACCTGAAGGAGCTTTCAGGTGCTACCTAAGTCCGCAGCAGCCTGAGGTCTCCAATCTGAGCCTCAGTGTCTTCTCTGGTGATGGGTGCCCCCCACTTGGCTCTTCCACTGTCATCTCGAGCTCAACATGTCTAAAACCAAATTCTTCAGCTTGTTCCAAAAGCCAGTACCCCCTTCCAGACATGTCTATTTCCGGCCATGGTTACCCTACAGACATAAACTCAAAACCTTAAAGCAGCGTTTTTAAAAAGCGGCCCATGAAGCCCTTGCATCAACCTGGAGTTGCTTGTTTAAAATGCTTTTACCAAATCCTGCTCATTCTCCGCCCCAGGTGCTTCAGCCTCTGTGATTTTCTGCTTTCCTATCCACCCCAGTGTAGACTATCACTTCAGCTCACGTTCAAACTCTCCCACAGAGCGACCTCCACGAGCCAAGGAGCATTCTCTGTCAGGCCCTGGGCACCGGGGTAGGAGGCAAGAGGCGTAGACTCTGGCTTAAAAGGGTCTTGGTGTAGTGAGAGGGACAACTAAAATACAGAATTCGGGGGCACAGTGGGGGAGGGAGTGACTGTACCTGGAGCCATTAGGGGATGGCTGAACGGATGGCTGAACGGATGAGACATTTCTCAGGCAGGGAAGTGGAGGGAAGGGTATTCCAGGTAGAAACGTGTGACTAAGTCAAGCAAGGGGACTAAGGTCTGATCAGGGCCCCCTCTCCGGGACAGTGGCTGGGCCTTATTCACGTGTCACTGTGGCCCTGAGGTAACGGGTGGGGGAAGCAAAGCCTGGTGTGAGAACCCAGTAGCAACGGTGTTGTCATAACTGTCACCTGGTCCTCAGCCTCTGTGTCTGGGAGACGGTGGAAAGCGGTGAGACCCGTGGCCTGGGGGTCTGCACCCCCACGTGAAGGGCTGCTCAGCGTTATGGGAGCTTTGCGGTGCCTTGTGGGAACGTGCGCCCTGTGTCGCCAGATCAGGAGATTTCTCAGGAGGAGCGGGAATCCAGATGTTTATGTTACACTGCTCAATTTTTTATTTTTATTTTTTTAAAGTTTTTTTTTTTAAAAAGATTTTATTTATTTATTTGACAGTGAGAGAGAGAGAGAGAGCGTGCGCACAAGCAGGGGGAGCAGCAGGCAGAGGGAGAGGGAGAAGCAGGCTCCCCACTGAGCAAGGAGCCCGATTTGGGGCGCCGTCTCAGGACCGTGGGATCATGACCTGAGCTGAAGGCAGATGCCTAAGGACTGAGGCACCCAGGCGCCCCTAAAAGTTTTAAAGTAAGCTCTAGACCCAATGTGGGGCTCGAACTCATGACCCTGAGATCGAGTTTCATGTTCAACTCACTAAGCCCCCAGACCTCTCAATTTTTAAAATGCTGGCAACTAATTCAAAATATATAAAAACACAATTTTATTTTTATTTTTTAAATATTTTATTTATTTATTTGACAGAGAGCGAGGGAGAGGGCACAAGCAGGAGGAGTGGCAGGTAGAGGGAGAGGGAGAAGCAGATTCCCCGCTGAGCAGGGAGCCCAATGAGGGGCTCGATCCCAGGACCCAGGATCATGACCTGAGCCGAAGGCAGACGCTGACCAACTGAGCCACCCAGGCGCCCCTAAGAACACAATTTTAGAACCCAACAAGTGACCACTCTGCTCTGCTCGGCTCTGGGGGGTCTTTCCCAGGTTACCAGTCGTAGCTCAGGTTTCAGCGCCCGCGAAAGGTGACGACGCTCTTGGATACTCTCTGGCGATCACTGTCGCTTCAGAAGCACCCGTCACTTCGATGGCTTCTCAGGACACACCCTGGTCTCTATCAGTAGCGCAAACCGTCTTTGAGCGGGGATTAGTCTGCAGATGGCTGAATTGATCTGCCCCACGTGTTAGCTCCGCTTTCAGAGGCGGACATCGTCCTCCCAATGACTCCCCCACCCTGTGTGGGGCTTAACGTTCTCCTGAAGAACCGCCATTTAGGATAAGCCATCTAGTGATTTCCAGTGAGTGCTAGAGTTCAAAAGGAAGCCCTGTCACTAAGGATTAGGGCATCCAAAGGGTGAGGAGCCGAAAGGGATTGCTGCAGTTTGGGATTTCGGGTGCAGCTCAGGCCAGGGCCTGGCTGGGTGTGACCGAGCAAGCTGAGGAGGGCGACGTGGGTCAGAGTCGCAGACCCCACAGTGGGCGTGCCTCCTTCCCGAGACTGGCCTCCTTCCCATGCGCTGGCTTGTGGGGTCTTCCCTTGAAGTAGCTGAAAGGTGAAGGTAAATGAGGAGGTGAGTCGTCATGGGGTTGGCGGATGAAACGCAGTTAGGAGAGAAAGCAACCCACATCACTGGGGAATGATTACAGGGGCTCTGGTGGGGAGTACGGACAAGGATGTGCTTCCTCAGACCTCTTTTTAAAGAGAAGTCCAGGCAAAGGTTTGGAGGGTGCGGGGCTCATGGCTGCCATGTGTCTGATTGAGCCTTCTTATAGGCCTACCTTCCCCACCACCTCCTTCTCTGGAACATTCTTTGTCTCTCTCTTTTTCTTTCTAATTTTTTAAAAAAGATTTTTTTAAATTTATTTATTTGAGAGAGAGAGAGAGAGAAAGCGAAAGCAAGAGCAAGGGGGAGGGGGAGAGAGAAGGACCCTGGGATCATGACCTGAGCCAAAGGTGCTTAACCGACTGAGTCACCCAGGTGCCCCACATTGTCTCTTAAAGTGGATGCTCTGCTCCCTGTTTCAAGTGAGGGTTAGGGCAGGGGAAGCCGAGAAAGGCACTGATCAAAGTTGCCTTAATTTTCTTTTGGGGGACGTGAACTCTGTAAGGAGATCAGCCTTAGCTATGAGAAAGCAAGATGCTTCTCTGAGCCCAAATTCTGCTCTTGCTCTCTAACTCCTTGCTGGGGCTTTTTGGGAACAGTGGGATGCAGAGCTTTAGGTCAGATTTTGAGTTCGTTCTAGGCCCCAGTCCCTTCCTAAATACACCCCTCCGAGTCTTCTTCCCATGCCCTGCTAGCCTTACTCTGGCCTCTCTCAAGCCAGAAACCCTCTTAAAAAAGTTAAAGGAATTGGGATTTTGCGTGAGTGGAAGATGAAGAGTGACACCAAAAAAAAAAATTTTTTTTTAACTTAATCTCTACACCCATCATGGGGCTCAAACTCACGACCCTGAGATCAAGAGCCCCACGCTCTAGGACAGAGCCAGCCAGGCGCTCTTAAGGGGTGAAGGGTGACATTCTTGAGGAAAGGAAATGTTGCTTTAAGAGGATGTTTTGGAGGGTTGAAAGAAGTAAGGGGGCTTCTTAAAAAGGAGGTCTTATGGGGACACCTGGGTGGCTCAGTCAGTGAAGAGTCTACTTCGGCTCAGGTCCTGGGATCAAGTCCCACATTGGGCTCTTCGCTCAGCTCACAGCCTGCTTCTCCCTCTGCCCCTCCCCTTGCCCATGCTCCCGTGCACGCGCTGTCTTTCTCTCTCTGTGACAAATAAATAAATAAATAAAATCTTAAAAAAAAAAAAAAAAGGAGGTCTTATGGTGAGTAGGAGAGTCAGCTGCGGCTTTGAGAGTCAGCCTTACAGGGCAGAACAACTTGGGGAAGTTACTTTATGCTCCGGACCCAGGTTTTCTCACCAGGTACAATGGGGATAATAAAGAGCAGGGCTGTGAGAATTCAGGGTGAGAAATACATGAAGCACTTAGACTATTGTGGGTACTTAGTAAGCACTGGGTGAGCGTTAGGCGTTGCTAGAATTACCCAAAGAAAAATAGGCAAAAAGATTGTGTAGTTCCCATCCAGTGTGCCTTGGCTCCCTGTCGCCCACACACACCCCACCCCGTCTGGAATGCCTCCCTCCCTCTCTGCACGGCTAACCCCCGCCGCTTTGGCAAGACCCAGCTCAGCGGCCCTTTCAAAGAGCTCCCAGGGCAACTTGAGTTGGATTTGTCTGGACGGTGAGTTCCTGCTTAACCTCCCAATCCATTGCCCAAACTCTGTGGGTGTTTGTTGAATGAGTGAATAATCCCCTTGCTTTTTAAAGTCACTGTAATTCATAAAGCTCATAGGAAGGAATACCTTATCTGATTTAATCTTCAGAAACACACTGTAGGAGCGATCCCTGTTTTACAGATTAAAATACGTAAATAGAAATGAGAGAGACAGGTTATCTGGGGTTTGCAGGGTTCCCACGGGATTGCCACAATTCAGCCCCTGGCTGAGGCCCTTGGGGTAGGAATGCAGCCAAAGGTGGCCGTGCTGGGTCGGTCCCCCCCTCTCGTGGGCCTGAGGGACAAGGCTGCCCAGAAACTTCACAGAAGTCACCACCGAGCTGCCTGCAGCACCCAGCCCTTCCCCTGACGGCGATTCCTTTGGGTCCTGGCCCTCTCAGCCCACGGCGCCCGTGGCACCTAGACCCCCCACCCCCGCCCTGCCCTCGACCCCGCCGGTGCCGCCCGCCCACCCTGCGCCAGGCGGGTCCTCCCTTCCCGGGACCTTGGTCATGCAGTGGGGCTGTGGGGCGGGTGTGTACGAAGCGAAGGGAAGCGGGAGCACAGGCCCCCCCCCCCCCCCGCACCAATCCCTCCTGGGCTCCGCCAGGTCACTCCACGCTGCCTCCCTCGCTGGCCTCTTTTCCTCCCTTTACGCCTGCCACATCCTTTATCCAAAGCAGCTGCTTCGTGTCCTCCGAATTGCCTTTTAGGGGAATGGCGTTTGTCTTTGGTGGCAGATTCCTGCTACCAAGCCCCGGCCCCGCAGCACAGCATCTGGCGCCCAGGGGAGACAGAGGAGCCTTGACCCCCACCACCCCGGGATGGTGGGGGAGAAGCCCGCTAGCCCGTGGGTCCCTACCCTCAGCTCCAGGACTCAGCAGCGGGGCCTCTCCTGCCAGGTTTCTCATTCTTCCAGGCCTTTACTGAGTTCGCACTGAGCCCTAAGCACCTGAGGTGAGGGGCTCGGCCAATCTCACGTTCTGCTGGAAGCCTTTGAGGCTCTCCCTGGGAATAAGTAAACTGTTTGCTGGGTGAATGCGGTTCAACGGGAAGCCCACAGGCTTGTGGTCACCCAAACATGGGCTTCAGGGCAGCTCTGTCCACTAGCTGAGATCCTAAACGGTTATTCCCCACCCTGCGCAGACAGTGGGCGCTCAGAGCACCTCAGTGTACCCCTCCCTTCGCTTTAGAGGTGCCTAACACGCAGGCTGGGACCAGCCCCGAGCCTCTTCCTCCCCACCCCCAGCCCTAGAGGACCACAGGCGGCGACACTCACTCCCAAGGGCCTGCTCCTTGGAAACTGTGAAGTTGCTCCCTGCTGACACTTCCCTGGGGCAGAATCCGCTCTCCCACAGGGTCTGAGCTCCTCCCCTCTCCCATTGAGCCTCAGACAGGCCCAGGCAGGTAGGACATTTCCTTTCTGCTGTCTGCCCAGCCCTGGGTGGGTGGGGAGGGGCAGTTTCCCACCGAGACACCTCAGGGCATGATTCTCCTCCTTCTGGTTGGGCTGCTTTAGAAGTCCTGGACCCAGGGAGTGGTGTTACCCCAACAGGGCTGGGACCAGAAGGCCACCCAGGCTCCCTGCCCCTCCCCCAGGCTTCACCATCCCTCCCATCAGTCCACTTGGGCATAGGCCGTGTCTACCTGGTCCGGGAAGGTGAAAGGGGTGGGACAGATCTGTGAACTCAAACACTTGACCTCTATGATCCCAAGTGTTCTTATCTGTCAATGAAGGTATTATCCTCACCGAATTGCTGTGGGAGTCAAATGAGATTAGCATGTGTGAGGGCTCAGAATTTCTAGGCAAGGAATACATCACGTTGGGTCATGACATTACCTCTTACCGTTCCTCCAGGGGCTTCTCCGCAGCTCTTGGGGTAAACCTGTTTTTTAACACCTGCCTGCAACTGCCTCACTGATCTCATCTCCCACGACCTCAGCTGCGCGGTTCCTGCAGTTCTTTCTATGGGCCTGACCTCATGCTAGACCTGCGGCTTCCCCATGGGCTGTCTCCAGGCCTCGACCTCCTCTGTCTGGCTAACTCTGTCCTCCGCTTCAGGGAGGGGTCCTCGGAGGAGCCCCCCCTGCCCACCCCCCCAGGGCCAGGCCTCCTGCTACCCGCTCCTTGCGCCCCTCTAGCCCCTCTAGCCGGCGCCGGGGGGGTGGTGAAGGTCTGTCACCGCTCCTAGGGCAGGGGCTTCCTCACAGCCCCGCTCCCTGTTTGTTCACCGCTGTATCCCAAGGCTTCACCGTACAAAGTAGCCATTTGATTATCTGTTGAGAGAAAAAGCTGTAGAATTCTAGAATCTGTGGCAGCTTCCCTTAGCCTGAAGTCTGCGGCAGCCGCCTTCCTACCCCCCAAGACACAGCAGGCCCAGCAAAGAGAAGAAATGGGAGAGCTGGTCTGACCCCCCCCCCCATTCCTTCCCACCCAAACTAGAACTTCTGAACACTTCTTCCCTCTTCGCTCCCTTTCCTGACCCCAGCAGAACTTGCGCTGTTCACTCCGTCGCCTCCGTGCCAGGTGGGGGGCTGTTCTGTGGGTGATGAGGTTCACCTGTCCGCAAACCTCCGGCCTGCTCCCATCCCTGTCTGCCAACCAAGGAGCGGGGCCTCTCCCAGCGAGGGGGCTCGGGTCCAGGTCCCAGCCATGCCCTGTCCTAGCTTTAGACCTTGGAGCATTCCATTTTGGCAACAGTTTGCTCATCTGCAGAACAGGGATGCTCCTTCCCGGGACGGCTGGAATCCGGAAGTACACAAACGACTGCGTGTCTGACCCCGTGGTGAGCACTTTCCATGCCGTGTCACTACAGCTCAGTGCGACGGAAGCCGTGTACCTTCCGTCTGAGGTCACTGGAGCGTAGAGAGGCGAAGCCCATGAGCCCAGAGCCTTCCCGACTGTGTGCTTGCTCCGTCAAGGTCAGGGGCAGAGTGGGTGCTCAACAGGTTGAGGTCCTTTCGACTCAAGTTCAACAAGTTACTGGAGGCACCTGGGGAGCTTTACCTGCTAAGGCCGAGAGCCTCCCCAAGTCCGTGCTGATGTTTGAGGCAGGGACATAGAAACGAGGGATTCCTCGACTGAATTCCCACCTCTTTCCTGGCCAGTGGCACTATGTCGGTCCTGAGAGGGATGATGGGACCAGAGTGTTCCAGGGGGGTGAAAGAAGCTTAAAAGTCAAATTCCTTAGCCTCAGGAAGTGAGGGAACATGTCAAGTTTTTCTTCATTGAAAGCTGTATTTTGTTGGGCCATGCAGGTCAGATTGGGGAACAGTTTTTCTTAAAAGTATGCACTGATGGCGTTGTTGTAACTGTTTCTGTGAAAGTCTGGGGCCCTTGAGTGCTGGCTCTCAACTCCAGCTGCACTTTCGCTTAACCTGACATTTCTAGAAAAATCCCAGAGCATGGATCCAAGAGCAGTTCAACAGAAGCTCCAGGGTAGAGCCCTGGCATCGGTGTTTGTGAAAGCTCCCCCCGCCCCCGCCCCGCCGGTGATTCTAACAGGCAGACTGGGCTGTGAACCACTGCCCGCCAATGGTCCCCTAACAGTGTTGTCTGGAAGCAGCATCACCTGGAAACTTCTCAGAAATGCAAATTCTCGGGCCCCACCAGGACCTATTGAATTAGAAACTGAGAGTGGGGGTGGTGGTGACCAGCAATCGAGTTTACAAGCCTTCAGGGAATACTGATCCAGGCTACAAAAGAACTCTTAGGAAGGCACAAAGCTTTAAAGCTGGCAACAGTCAAAAACGCCATCTTAACTAAGCTTGTCCTTGGTGTCTGGGGAAAGGGAGGGAGAGCTACGCGGCTTCCCCAACATTACCCAGCAAGTTCTGGGTGGTCAGGTCTAGAACCTGGGCTTCTTTAGTCTGTCCACTCTTGGGTGGTCTCGGAGCACATGGTCTGCAAGGACAGCCACAATTCCCCCATCCCTGTATGTGCAGGTCTGCCTCCCCACCAAGAAGTAGGCTTCATTTCCCTTCGGGATTAGTTTGCCTGGCTGTTGTAACAAAGGACCACAAACTGGGTGCTTAAGACAACAGAAAGCTGTCTCACGGCTCTGGAGGCTAGAAGTCCGAGATCAAGGTGCAGTTGGGGCCATGTTTCCTCTGCTCCCACTAGGGCGGTCTCTGTCCCAGGGCTCTTTCCTAGTACCCGACAGGTGTAAGATCATTACTCCAATCTCCACATGGCATTCTCCTTGTGGACACGTCCAAATTCCTCCTTTAATAAGGACACCAGTCATATCGGGGTAGGGGTCCACGCTGCTCCAGTAGGACCTTCCAGTTAAGGCCATATTCTGAAAAGCTGAAAGAGCTTCAACATATGATTCTGAGTGGGCAAGGGCCCCAAGTCAACCCGTACCACCGCCCGTTGAAGCTGGGCCTTATGGCCTAGGTCATCAGAGTCCTCTGAGCTTCTATCTTCATGCTCTGGAAGCTGGCGACTGTGTCATGCCTGACTACACTGCTGGATGAAAAACTTGGAGGAGAGAAAGGGAGGTGCAGGCCACCCCCAGACATCTGTCACCTCAGCTAAGGCATCGGATGTGTGAGTGAGGCCGTCTTGGGATCTTGGGTTGCCCGAGCCAACCCCACGGAGCAAGGGTGAGCCACCGCTACCAAGCTCTGCCCGAATTACAGAATCATGAGCAAAGAAATGGTTGGTTTAAGCCACTGAAGTTTGGGGTGGCTTGTTTTAGATGGAAGGAGAGCACAGCAACGAGGCTCAAACACAGGTCTTCACAATTAATACTGGATTCTTCCTGTTGGAAGCCCTTCTGCCAAAGCCAACGCCTGCCTATCGCTCCGATAAAATATTTGGGTCTCCCTGCTGCCTGAGTGTCTGGGAATTAGGACAAAGTTCTGCTTGTATATAATGAATGGCACCCTCTGACCTACCTAGAAGCGTCTGAGAGCACGGGTGAGACGCTGAGGTTCTGGCTGCGAGCAGGCGCGAATAGGGGAGGGGGCAGAGAGGTACTGAGGGGTGCTTTGTGTGGGTGGGCCTACAGCCAGAGCTTGGGTGCACAGAGCCAATTGTGTGGGCTCCAAAACACTGGGACTTGGGGAGAGGAGGAATGCAAGTAGTGAGAGGTCTTGGCTGAAAGGAAAATTGGAATAATTAACCACTGAGAACGAGTATCTTCAAAAGAACTTAATTTGGGGGGAAGGAAGAGCATCAGGGAAGACAAAGAAGTGATTACTTAGAATAGGAACAGAGAATTATATATGGAGAACGGTGATGGAAGAGAAGATGCTCAGACCAATACAGAAAGTCGCCTTCGTCCCCCTCCAATAGGTGACGCTAACCGCCATATTGACGGGAGTGAGCACCCATGAACACCTGCTGTGTCCCAGGCCCTCTTCTAAGCACTGTAGATTTTATCGGGTCTGTTGTTTCAGGCTCATTCTATGGATGAGGAAACGGAGGCCCAGTAACGTGACAAAGGCCACACGGTGATTAAGTGGCAAAGCTGGGATTCAAATCTAGGCATTCTGGCTGCAGTCTGTGCTCTTAATCATGAGTTAAGCTGCTCTGCTTTTTAAAGCCAGCTGAATGGATTTGCACACTGCCCCTCACACCTCTGCAGTCTTAAATATAGCACTTAGACATGACTTGCGCTTAGGGCTTATGAAATCCACTCCAGGGGACCCATCCCCCATTGGGGATGGGGACTAATCCCTGATAAGCTGCTCGTTAGAACAAGGTGACCAAATGGGCCAGGGTCTGCTTGTTTCCCCCTTGGCTGCTGCTGCAGGAAATCCTGCGTGGGACTCGCCTGCTGACTTTCGGATTTGATCGTGGAAAAGCAGCCCCTCCCAGAAGAGGCAAGCCACAGCCTTCCAAGGAGCCTGCCCGGGGCGGGGAGCCTGCTCAGACTTGATGGGAAGAGCCAGACTCTAGATCAGCAAGAAAGAGTGTGTGTTGGGGGGTGCCTACCCCTGGGACACCCCCATCCCTGGCTTTCTTCCTCACTGCCTAGGTTCTGTGTCCTTGCCCATAGACACGGGAAGGGTCCTTAACAGGACATCTGGTCCACGTCCCTCCACTTAGAGACAAAGAGTCTCCAGAGGAATGACTTGACGAGGTCTCCACCCCTCCTCTGAGAGGTGGGTCATCTCCTTTCCCAGCCTGCTATGCTGCATGGCCTTGCCTCTTGAAGGCTGAAGAGGGGAGAGGAAGCCGCGCTGGTTGCAGACTCTCCCATTCCTCCCGTCATTGAGAGAATCCCACACTGCCACCTCGGCGGGGTCCTGCCAGGTCTTCCTGAGCAGGTGTTCAAGTCCACGGCCGAGCCAGCATCCAGAGCACCCACCTGCTCCTCAGCGGGGGCCAGAATGTCCCAGGAAGTCGCAAAAGCAGTCTCTGCGTGAGGCTGGGGCCCAGAGCTCTGTGCCAGTTTGGTTTCCAACTTTGTTCTTTCTCCCTAGTGAGAATAAGCCAGCCTCACTGTGAAGTGGGAACTAAGGGGCCAGGGATATAGGCAGTCAGCAACATTTATAACCATCTCTTAAACCTTAACTCCCAGACTTCTGAGGTCTTAGGTGGTCACCACCTTCCTGTCTCTAACAGGGCACTCCAACTCCCACCTTCCTCACACTGGAGTCCTTCGCCCTTGCTTAGTACCCAAACGTGCACCAGGGGCCCGCACTATGTGGGGAGTGACCAAAACGCAGACCCTGCCCTCGAAGGCTCAGGCACAAGAGTCCTTTCTTCTCACTCGTTACAGGGACCTCTTATTTGGGTCGGGAGAGCTGTTCTGTGAAGACATAGCCTGCTCCTGTTGAACTTTCACCTGTTTCCCACCATTCCGCCCTGAACCGGCAGCCCTGGTGGCAGAAAGCTAGCTGTAGGAGCTCTAAGATATGATGCTGTTCCTCCCCGCCAACTCCTATTCAGCCTTCAAAACCCAGTCAGTCAGCAACCCCACAGACTAGATTCCGGACTTTACTCACATTCCTACTCATCTTTGTCACATATTGAGATCCGTTCACATAGATTCCTCTTCGTGTTTCTTCCCTTCTACGCTTAGGCTCAGGTGGCCCCCGGTGCCAGGGACCCCTGGGTCGTGGCCGTGTTGAGGGTCTAGGACTCTGAGGGCTCAGAGCGGGTGAGGCAATGTCTGCTGCTGGACGCGCCGATCATTGTCAGATTCCCTGGGCAGAGAGCAGGGGTGCTGCTCTCCATCTGCGTTCTCTCTCCACTTAGAGGCTTCTTCCCGTTCCCCCAGAAGATCTAAGTCGTGAGCACTGTCTAATTCTTTTCTTGCCATTCATGTGAATGAATCAAAGATGAATTCTTCTACTTTAAATAAAAAATAAGGGCGCCTGGGTGGCTCAGTCGGTTAAGTCAGGATCCCAGGGTCCTGGGATCGAGCCCGCATCGGGGTCCCTGCTCAGTGGGGAGTCTGCTTCTCCCTCTGCCCCTCCCCCTGCTTGTGCGCACACTCTCTCTCAAATAAATAAATAAATAAATAATCTCTTAAAAATAGAAAATAGAAGCCAGGAATTCCAGCGTCCCATCTACAGACGTATCCGTACACGTGCCCGCCTGCCTCCGGCGCTGCTGGGTCTGAGTCCAGTATCGAGGGCTAAAAACCCAGCCTGTACCCTCACCTTCTGTGACTGTCCTCTCCCCTGGGCTGGGTGGTCTCTCCACCCCCGTGGGCAGCAGCGCTGTCTGGGGTGTCTCCTCTGTCCTTCAGTATTCTCCATGGGCAATCTCGCGCCCCGACCCTCAAGTCTGACTTCCTGAGTTTCAGAGCAGCACCTCCCGGTGCTCAGGGGGCTCTGGTTGGCCCCCAGGGAACTCAAGCTCGACACAGTCTGTGAGGGGCCGAACTGTGCCCCCTCTAAATTCATATGCTCATACACCTCTGAGCTGGACTGTATGGAGGATAGGACCTTTCAAGAGGTCATGAAGATAAAGTCATACGGGTGAGTCCTAGATGACCGGTGTCCTTGGAAGAGGAAATGAGGACACAGACGGGCACGGAGGAAGACCATGTGAGGACACAGGAAAGGATGGCCACCTGTAAAGCGAGGAGAAGCCTCCGAAGACACCAGCCCCGACAACACCTTCATCTTGGACTTCCAGCCTCCGGAATTTTGAGAAAGTTAATTTCTGTTGTGTAAGCCCCCCAGTCTGTGGTCCTTTGTTTATGGCAGCCTTAGAAGACGAATATAGAGTTTAAAGCTGAAGTCATCTCCAAATCCAAACAGAGTAACACGGAGGGACAGCGTCTCACGCGGCCTGAGGCAGAAATCCAGTCACCCGCAACTCTCTCCACGGGCCGCATCAGCTGGTCACCAAATACTGTGATTCCAACCCCTTCTCTCCCCGTCTCCCTGCTCTGGTTGAAGCATCATCCATCATCTGATGACTGCGACTGCCTCTCTCCCTCCACTGCGCTGAGCTTGGGACCCGACCCTTCCCGCAACTGCCAAGCAATCCTTTAAGGCAAGGTTTTCCATCTCAGCACCACTGACATTTTGGGGCAGAACAACTCGTAGTGGAGGGGAGGTCTGTCCTGAGCTTGTAGGCTACGCCGAGCAGCGGCATCCCTGCCCTTACCCGCCGCACGCCAGAACCCTCCCTCTGCAGGTGTGACGACCAACGCTGTCTCGCAACATCACCCTAGGTTGAGAACCATTGCTTTAAGGACAGGTGACCCTGGATGCTGGCACTTGACAGCCACTGAAGATCTTATACAGGAGAAAATTCAGACTCCTTGTGGCCTCACGGGTTCCCTCTAGCATCCAGAATAAACCGCGCCACACAGTAGGCGCTCAGTAAATAGTTGAGGAAGATAAGGCAAAACCAAGGTTTTTTAGCTCAGTAGCTTTTTCTCTAAATCCCTCTTCTTCCATTTGAAACTCAGCCACCTGCAAAGAACATACCTGTGCTTCCTGTATCTTCTCTTCTGCCGGTCTCTGCCTGCAGCAGCCAGCCCTCTCTGCCCCAACCCACCTTCGGTATCTGGCTCAAAGTGCCAGTCCTCCCGGCAGGAGGAGCCGGGGATTCCCGTGTCCTCTAGGCGCGCCCTGCACATTTCTCATCCCAGTTTGAGCTTTAAGGAAGAGGGAAGACAGGAGCCCGCAGATCGGCTCCTCGCTGTAGGCAGGAGGACTAATGCACGACACCCAGTGCTTACAAGAGGACTGCCATCACAGGTCTCCAAAAGGCCGAGGGACTGGAAGCCCTGGGGAGTTTGGAAGGTGGGAGAAGGGGAGGATGCAGGCAAAAGGCAGAACAGCAAGACTAGTCAATAATCTTCACAAAGAAGCAGTCACAGCCCAGGACCCTGCCTTTCACCGTAGAACTGGCAGGCACCTGCTAACACGGCCAAAAGAAAACAAGGTCACACCTCGGAGCAGTCAAGCCTCTGGTGTCATGTGTCTCGGGCACAGCTCAGGGGATAGGTGAGGAACAGCCTGAATCCTAGGCATTAATGAAAATCTGCACCAGAAGGAAACAGCCAAGGCCTCGGGAGTTTTTTGTTAAGCTTCTCCTAAGGGCTAGCTGCCGCAGAGATGCTCTAATCTTCCCTGTCGCTGAGGCTAATGCTTTGACTGCCCTGTTCCGGATCGCCAGCAGGATACCTACCCTCCTCTCCAAGGACTCCACAGAGCCAGCTTCCCAGAGGGCCCCCGGGGCCTGGGTCAGTTACAAAGGGAAGGTGGTGGTGCCTGCAGGAAGCCATCTGGGTTTAGACCAGCTGCGGCCAGGGCCAGAACGCACCTGCGGCCAGCTCCGGTAAAAACACCTTCACCAGCATCCCCGCCCAGCCAGGGTAATGCTTCCTTTCGCTTCATGCTCTAAGTAGAACACTTGGGAAGACACTGAATGCTTTCAGTTTCAGACCACAACTCCCAAGGCAAGAATTTCTCTGCTTCTCCATCATTACCCCACCAAGGACTCCATAGTTGGAAAGGAACCCAGGCCAAGCCTCTCCCTGGGGGCCCAGGGACAGGCCTCTATCTGGGGCTCTGCAGTGGGTGTTGGGGGACAGGGGCTGAGTCCAGACACAGACTTAACAAAAGACTCTTCCTGCTTATTTTGAAAATACACACAAAAAAGGGATGAGAAGTGAGAAAAGAGAATGTGACTTACACCTATTCTAGTTTGGGGCCACGGGAGAAGGTGATGGCAGCTGCAAGTTTATCCCAATAAATTATCCGGCTTGCTCCGCCCACTTGTAACTGACTCGCCCTATCTGCTATCTCTCCACAGGAGAGCCTCAGGGTTAGGTGTCCAACCTTCATTGGCCATTCTCCTTTCTAATGCCTGGGACACCTGTAGGGTGAGGAGGGGGTCTCTCTACTTAGTGGTTTGAACCCACAGAGGAAGAACTGCTAGTATGTATGAATTCATGTGTCCGGTGAGGGGAAAAAGCAGGGAAAGGAACAGGAAAGAAAATACCAGCTCTTGGTTTCTGGGTGAAGATACCAGTAGAGCAGGCTGGAAGTGCTTGCTGAACATAGACTGGTCCAGGTCCCTGAATAGGCAATGGCCAGGTTTTCCTAACCTCCTTCCCTTCCTACTACACCTTAACTCCACCTCTAAACCAAGCCCTTAAGTCCTTGACCTTCAGCAAGAGACCCATTCAGTTGCCTGGGACTGACAATTTGCATAGGTCCCCAACCCCTCTTAAAGGCCTGCAGCTTCACAGTAGGGGTCAAAGTCTATGGATCTGAGCTAACGAGCACGCCCTAGGACACTAAACACCTCCCAGGGATCAGTCCAGCAAGACTCACAGGTGTTGGGAATCAGTTCCTAGGTTAACAGCAAAAAACTTGCCCTGGCCGCCTGGGTGGCTCAGTCGGTTGGGCATCTGCCTTCGGCTCAGGTCATGATCTTGGGGTACCGGGATCGAGTCCCATGTCAGGCTCTCTGTTCCGCAGGGAGTCTGCTTCTCCCTCTCACTCTCCCTCTGTCTCTCTCAAATAGACGTATAAAATTAAAAAAAAAAAAAAAAAAAAAAGGAAAGAAAGAAAGAAACTAACTTGTCCCCTGAACCCAAAGCAAGGCTACAGGGTACACGTCCAGGTAGCCCCAAGGCTCACTGGTGCCTGAAAAAAAAAAAAAAAAAAAAAGTAGAGACCCATCTTGAGTTATCCGCTAGAATTGAATGTCTGAGAAATCGAAACAGGTAGATTCAGGCCAAGAGCACAGGCCCTACCCTTCCGGTGGGGGCTGGGCTGGGTGCTGCTCAATGGTCTTGCCAGGGGCAGATCCTGGTCCCATGGAGATATCCCACCTCTTCAGAGAATACATTGCTGTCTGGCTGAGCGGCTTTCCAAGCACATTAAAAAGAGACCACTTTGAACCTGGGCTCTGCGGGAAGGGACCATCCAGTTTACTCCTTAGGTCCTGCCAGATCCATCTACTGACTCATACACTGATCTCTAAGACTATATGTGGCTAGGTCCTAGAACTACAGTACCTTTCTCATCAAGGACCCCCTTTAAAAATAAAAAATATAGATTTTTTTTCTTTCTAAAAGGATCATAGGCACTTTAAAAAGTACTTCAGATGTTCATAGCCCAGGCTAAAGACCCGTCTTTTGGAATCCTGATTCTTGAACCCTGTGCCTTTATTCGGCATCGGGTTAGAGCCCTAAATTGTAAGATGGCTGCTGCAGATTGGCCTGTGAATTCAGGTGCCTTCGACCTCTACTGCCCTCTGTTGGCCGTGAGGAGGGAGGATATATTGGTAAAAAAAAAAAAAAAAAAAAAAAAAAAAAACTCTTGACTCCTTCCTGGCATTGACACCGAGACAGACTTTCTGTCCCAGAATGCTAGGGGCAGACAACCTTCTAGCAGCTTTTGCCAGAACCTCTAGAAGGCTTACCTTTCCTTGAGGTGAGCTGGGGATAAGGGGTTACACACAGGGAACCGCCACATGAAGTCAAAGCACCACAGTCTAGGTCCTGAGCCTCTGAATATTTGTCAGGGTGGTCTGATCGATCCTGTTAGGTATCCCCCAGCTGGAATCCCTGGAGGCAGAGGCCGCCCCGCCCCTTAACTTAGAAGGACGACAAGGAAGTCGGGAAGTTAGTGAAGGCCCATGCCTGGCCAGAACTCCACGTCACAGAGCTCCACATCGCTTGAGACACTGATTGTATTTGTAGGGGGTTAGGGAAACAGTGGAACAAGAAATACAAAACCAGGGAGAGAGACCGGGCGTTGCAGGTGCCAGGACCCCTAGAACTCTTCACTCTCATCCTCGCCGTCCATAGACTCTGTTCCCACTTCTTCATAATCCTTCTCCAGGGCAGCCAGGTCCTCTCGGGCCTCTGAGAACTCCCCTTCCTCCATGCCCTCGCCCACGTACCAGTGCACAAAGGCTCGTTTGGCATACATCAGGTCAAACTTGTGGTCGAGGCGGGCCCAGGCCTCGGCGATGGCTGTGGTGTTGCTCAGCATGCAGACTGCCCGCTGCACCTTGGCCAGGTCGCCCCCGGGCACCACTGTGGGGGGCTGGTAGTTAATGCCAACCTAAGAAGAAACAGCAAGTGGTGTAAGGCCCTGGTTCTGGGTTCCCGGGAAGGGGTCTGTGGAAGGATTCCCAAAGCTGGGAGAGGGGCAGTCCCCTGGTGTGTGGCATTTGCCGGTCTGTAAGGAACACAGGGATAAGGGAACAAGTCAACCACCGTAAGGAAACAAACAAATCTGGAATGTGGGACTTTCAAGACACTAAGACTAGTCCCTTCAAAGTCACCGTCAAGAAAAAGGGTAGATGTCTTAACATTAAAAGATCGAAGGGACAGATATAATGCCTGGGCCTGGATTATATCCTGACGTTGAAAAACAGATATAAAAGCCATTTGTGGAAATTGGGAAAGTTCAAATACTGACTTAGGTACTCCTATTTTGGAGAAGTATTATGAATTTTGTTAGGCACAAAAACAAACCGGTGGGTCATAAGTAGCTGTAACGGAGTTTAAATGGGTCAGCAAAGCAAAAATCAAGGAAACCGAGCAGTCAGATGTCGAATCTAGGTAGTGGGTATAGAGGGGTTAACTGTACTAATCTCCCCATTTTCCTATAGTTTAGAAAATAGCTTTAAAAATATAAAACCTTGTGAAGCTCTCCAACTGGATCTAGCCTTAATCTACTTTAGACGTTGCTCTATTCAGAACATACATTTCATATTCAGCGTTAAAAAAAAACACAAGTCAGCCTCCCCCTTCCTGCCTCTCAGGACAGGCTCACTACTTCCTGAAGGCAGCCTATTCTCCCCCCCAGTAGCTGAAGCTCTCCTAATATGGACCTGGGAGAAACTGCCGCCCAGACTTCGACTTCCTACCCCTGGTTTCTAGTTCGGAGCTACGGGGCGGCTCTTCAGTCTTAGCGCACGGCTGTTAGCTTTACGACCGGAGTCCCTGCATCCCCTCCCATCGTGGTCACGTCTGCAACAGCGTCACCGGGCAGGGAAGCTATGGGCTTTCTAAATGCCACAGCTGCCACCTTTAATCTTCCTAATCTCACCCTGGAACAAAACCCATAAAACTTAAACTAGGTCGCATGCCCAGTACCCTCGGGGAATGTGGAGAGGGAAAAGATAGGGGCATACACAAATTCTTCCTCTTTACTTCAAAAGGAAGGGGCTGCGTTCATAGACCTTCTGAACCATGTCTTGCCCATTATCTGAATGGAAGGCCGTTCTGCGCTTCCAAAAGCACTCTCTTCCGAGCAGGAGCCCTACTGGGTGGGTATGTTCCTGGCACAGGTGAACGATCGGTCCCAACCCGACTGGCAAACCTAGGGAGTGCCTATTTGCCAAGCTAAGAGATGTGAAACCTACTTTTCCTTTCATAAAGGCAAGCTTTCGAGTAGAACAAAAAAGCTGTTATTTGCCTGATTCTCCCCATCCTAGCACTTTTGTTGTCCTGCCTGCGGCTCTGTAGGAATCCCCCCTCTCAGTGGGTACACAGGCTACAGGCTCACCACCTTCCCTTACCGCGCCCGACTTCATTCCCCACTTGCCTTGAAACCCGTGGGACACCAGTCCACAAACTGGATGGTGCGCTTGGTCTTGATAGTGGCGATGGCGGCGTTCACGTCCTTGGGCACGACTTCTCCGCGGTAGAGCATGCAGCAGGCCATGTATTTGCCGTGGCGAGGGTCACACTTGACCATCTGGTTGGAGGGTTCAAAGCAGGCGTTGGTGATCTCTGCCACTGACAGCTGCTCATGGTAGGCCTTCTCGGCTGAGACGATGGGGGAGTAGGTCACCAGGGGGAAGTGGATGCGGGGATAGGGCACCAGGTTGGTCTGGAACTCGGTGAGGTCCACATTGAGGGCCCCGTCAAAGCGCAGGGAGGCCGTGATGGAGGACACGATCTGGCCGATGAGCCGGTTGAGGTTGGTGTAGGTGGGGCGCTCGATGTCCAGGTTGCGGCGGCAGATGTCATAGATGGCCTCGTTGTCCACCATGAAGGCACAGTCCGAGTGCTCCAGGGTGGTGTGGGTGGTCAGGATGGAGTTGTAGGGTTCCACAACCGCTGTGGATACTTGGGGGGCGGGGTAGATGGCAAATTCCAACTTGGACTTCTTGCCGTAGTCAACAGAAAGCCGCTCCATCAACAGGGAGGTGAAGCCTGAGCCGGTGCCACCCCCAAAGCTATGGAAGATCAGGAAACCCTGAAGACCGGTGCACTGGTCTGTCTGGGGTAGGAGAGAACACTGTTAGGATGCAGATGACCCACCCCCTGCCCCCAGCCCTCTTCTCCCGGCAGAACCCTCTTCTGTCTGCAAAGCTACTGTGACCCAACTGCAACTGTATTCACTTCTGTATTTGGAAAACAAAATTAAATTTTGAAGCGTAATTTATACTTAAGTGTATACGTTTTATTACAAATACAATGAACGGTTTGACAAGTGTATAGACCTATATTACCAAACTAATCAAGATACAGACATTTCTGTGACTCCAGAAAGTTCTCTCACGCTCTTTCGCTTTGCCTCTGTAGAGGTGAGAAGAAAATACCTACAGGGGTTAGAGTTCTAGGGGACAGATGACCTCGAAGGGCACTGCTGTCTGCATGAAGTGGCAAGTGAGGAGCAGTAGGAGGAGAGGGGAGGGGAGGGGAGGGTCAGGTGGGAGGAGGATTATTGTCAGAGAGCTGGTCCCTCTCAACTTTGTAGCTTTGCCACCTGGTTGCAGGAGAGTGGGAGGTGGGGGGAGGTAGTGGTGGCACCTTGTTGAACATAGAGATTCCCAGGTCCCCCACTTCAGACTGGAACCCCGGGACCTGCGGGTTTGACAAGTACCCCCGCTGACTTCTGATGCAGCTGGTCCTTGGATTAGAAAAGCATCAGTCTATACCAGACGCACGGGGAGTGATGATACAAACACTCTCTATTTATTTGCAATATATCCATATATTGGATCGCTAAGTCCTACACCTGAAACTAATGTTATGGCAATTAGATCTCAATAAAAATCAATTAAATGAAAAGCAAGCTTTATGCAAATTGATAACAACAACCAAAAAACCCAAAACATCCCCCCAAACCAAAAAACAAACAAAAAACCAAAATACCAACCCCCTGAAAAACCTTTTAAGAAAATCCTAGGACACCTGGGTGGCTCAGTCAGTTAAGCGTCTGCCTTCGGCTCAGGTCATGATCTCGGTCCTGGGATGGAGTCCCGCAGTGGGCTCCCTTCCCAGGGAGGAGTCTGCTTCTCCCTCAACCCCTCCCCCCTGCTCATGATCTCTCTCCCTCTCAAATAAATAACACCTAAAAAAAAAAGAAAAGAAAGAAAGAAAATCCTAAGCCAAGGGAGTACTTCGTTTTTGCAAGCACAGAATCCCATTCCTCAAGTCAATGGCAAGTCCTCAGTCTGAACTCGTGAGCAGCAGAGAGATGTGTGGACAATCTCGCTAGAGGACCAGTGCCAAAGTACTGGCTCCTAGTTAGCCTCACTCCTGGTTCTCCGTGCCTCGGGCAAGGGATGGGGTCAACTGGAAGTGGTTAAAAAGTAACCATTAAGCAGGAGCCTCTCCCAGGTGTGAAGGTCTGCTTAGAAGCCTGAGCTGTCAAGACAGCTTTCACCTACCTGCTGGGGGTAGAGAGAGATCAAAGCTCAAAGAAGGCTCGGATTGGACAATTAAGACCTGGCAAAGCTAGGAACCAGCAGGGCAGGTGAGTCCGCAGACTCAGGGCAGAACCGGTTTTTCAGGCTTCCAACCCTAGATCCACACCCAGGACACACAGCTCCCCCTAGGGGAAGCCGACGACAGCCAAGCCGAAGGAGCCATCAGGACACTATGGGCATGGGCCGCAGCCACACATCTGTGGTTTCCCTTTCTTCCACACGTGTCCAGCCTCCCAGGCCAGGAAGGGAGAGTCAGGACACACGGATCTCCTGAAGGTGTCAAGGGCACTTGGTCCGCTCACCAGTTTTCGGATTCGCTCCAGCACAAGATCGATGATCTCCTTCCCCACAGTGTAGTGGCCTCGGGCATAGTTGTTGGCAGCATCTTCCTTGCCAGATATCAGCTGCTCGGGGTGGAAGAGCTGCCTGTAAATGCCAGTTCTTACCCCATCTTGAGGGGAAGAAAGAGGGCAAAGGTAAGAGAGGCTGGTCTCCTCCCTCATGAGGACACAGGCGCTAGGACCTATGCTGCTAAGCTCCCCTGGGTGTAACTGCAAAAGGGAGCAGGAATGGCAAACGGCCTTCCAGAGACCCACTTCCAATGTCCAGTTAGTCCTCCCTGGGGCTGACAGGGGTAAGTCAGGGGCCCCTTTAACAGTGCTTTCCCTCACAGCCACTTCTACTTGGTGAGGAATCAGAGGGATTCTAGAAGAATCTCACTGGACTTTTGAACATAGACTGATGCAGAAAACCCAGTCCACAGTTTAACATCTACAAAACTGTCTTTGGAAAGATGGGGAGATGCGGGAGTGCCTGGGTGGCTCAGTTGGTTAAGTGTCTGACTTTGGCTCAGGTCATGATCTCAGGGTCCTGGCATCAAGCCCTGCGTTGGGTTCCCTGTTCAGTGGGGAGCCTGCTTCTCCCTCTCTCTCTGCCCCTCCCCCTCACTCGTGCTCTCTTTCAAATAAGTAAAATCTTTAAGAAAGAGAGAAAGAGAAAGAAAAGAAAGGAAAAAGAGAAAGAAAAAAAGAAAAAGAAAAAAAGAAAGGAAGAGGAAGAGAAAGAAGAAAGAAAGAAAGGAAGGAAGGAAGGGGTAAAGTTTTCAGGAACAGGAAACTGAGGAGATCCAGATGCAGAAAGGAGGAAGCAGAGAACCCCCTGGGAGCCAGCAATAGCCAAGTTCACACAGGCCCACATCCTATTAAGGGGCCCCTTTCAGTTAAGGCCGAGCAGGGGGCCAATAAGAATGCTCTCCGTGCCCAGTTCCTTAGGCAATGTTATCCTCAAGAGTCTGTGGGTAGGAAAAAGGAAGT
The DNA here is from genome assembly GCF_023065955.2 of Ursus arctos. NCBI lineage: Eukaryota > Metazoa > Chordata > Mammalia > Carnivora > Ursidae > Ursus > Ursus arctos. The sequence continues at coordinate 39,210,947 of NW_026622874.1, forward strand.
TTCAAGTTTCTGCTATTATATCCATTCTTTTCTGCAGTCTTCCTTCTGGGTCTGACCCCTGACTCAAACATCTGGCAGTTTCTGGGCAGAGTGGTTCGACTGATATCCCTCTCAGCACAGGAAGCCCTCAGGACCCCTCCTGAAGTCAGAGTCTAGACAAAAGCAACAGATTCAGTGTTGTTCTTGGCAGGGGGCTGCCGGCATTCCAAGAGCTTTTCCCCTAAGCAGAGCTCCCCACTGACTTAGGGGCTGGTAAAAATCCAGGCTGGAGAGGGGACCCCTGCCCGCTCACCTATGACAGCAGGCTCCAGGTCCACAAAGACAGCCCGGGGCACATGCTTGCCAGCCCCGGTCTCACTGAAGAAGGTGTTGAAGGAGTCATCGCCGCCGCCCAGCGCCTTGTCACTGGGCATGGTGCCATTGGGCTGGATGTTGTGCTCCAGGCAGTAGAGCTCCCAGCAGGCATTGCCCATCTGCACGCCCGCCTGCCCCACGTGGATGGAGATACACTCGCGCTGTTGGGGGAAGCAGAGAGATGATGTGGTGCGGATGGAGAAGGGAAGCAAGTGGGCCTTGAAAAGGCCCTGGAAGCACTCTTTAATCTTTCCTCCTGGAGACTGAGGCCTAACAGTGAATTACATGGTCCGAAACCCAAAAGACTGGGTTCCCTTTCCACACCTTCCCACACTTTCAGCCAAATGACCTCATTTTGCTTTCATTTACTGAGGGTTCGAGAATGAAGGTGGCTAAAGCCTAGGTGTTCACGTCCAGGAACTAGAGAAAGCCGAAACCAAGTAACCAAATCCCACTGCCTAGTGCCCGTGTGCTGGCTGGGGCGGCACAGGAAGCTCAGAGTCTGCACACCAAGATGGAGCCTCCAACACTGGACCCCTAGGAGAAGGGGTCTCCCACGGTGGGGACCCTGTGTCCTCTAAACTCTGAAGGGGCAGAAGATGAAGTTCAGGTCTGTGGATGAACAGAGGCAGTGGCTCTGGAGTTAGAGCCGGTTTGAAAGCTCGCCCACAACATCCCCTTTTGGGGGGATAGGCCCTGACTATGGACACTTGTCCTTGTCCACCGCGGTACACACTCAGTCCAGATAAGTGCTGCTCCATGGTCACAATGGAGCCAGAAGACTCACCCTCGCCCTTTCAGCTCTCCTGAGGTAACTCCTACAATGGATAGACTCTCTTGTCTTCTGGTCCTTCACCCCCAACCCACAGTCTAGAGAATCCGTGTGAAAGGGCCGCACACTTCCCAGACGCAAAGGGGGGTCTTCTAAAACAATCGGCAACAGTTTAGCAATTTTAGGATCTATCCTTCAAGACAGCCTCAGAGCCTTTACAGGGGCTCAGGACACAGGCGGGGATCTCAAGATTCCTGTGAGGCCCTGACTCCCCAAGCTCTTCGGTTTAACTGAGGGACTTCACGGGCTTGGGCACCAGAACAGGCGAGAAGTGGAGTAGAGGATATTCCCCCTTAGACACCAGGAGCTCACGGACACCCCTGGTCGGGTATGGGTCAAGGTCGTGCACCTCTGACTTCTGGCCGGAGTCCGGCCGCGCAGAACAAAGGCATTCCGAGGCACAGCTCAGAACTGGCGAAACCTGCTGGAGTTTGCAGAGCGGCCCAGGTCCGGCCTCCAGCGCGGGAGCGTGACTTCACAGGGAGGCGGGGACTGCAGCTGGGGGCGGGCGCCTCTTTGTCCCGGACCGCCGCGGGAGAAAACTGGGGCGGGTCCAGGCTCCCGACGCCGGAGCGCGCTGCACCGCCCGGCCGGGGTCGCGGGCCCCAGGCTGCGCTCAGCGCGGGACCCACCCCGCCACGCTGGCGCCCCGCCGGCCCGGCGCCGCAGTGCCACCTCTCTCCCGTCCGCAGCTGCAGCGCGCAGAACTTCTCCAGCTCGCATCCGCCTCTCCCGGCAAGGGGCTCAGAAGAGCAGCGCTCGGACGCGGCGGACGTCCCCGGCCCTGCGCAGAGCCCCCCACACCGTGGTCACCATGACCCCCTAAATTCCCCCCAACAAACCCCGCGCAGCCCCTCCCACCCTGGACTGCCCGGCGCCCCGGCCTCCCCTCCTTCCCGCGCAGCTGGTCCTCACCGGGGACCCTCGGGCGCCCGCAGCACGCTCTCCCGCGCAGTACCACCCTCACCGTGGACTCCACCAGTGCCCCCCAACTCCCTCTCACCATGGTTGTTCCGACAGGTGACGTTTGCGGAGGGTCGTTGACTGCAGACGCGCTACGAGTCTCCTGCAACACCACGAATCCCGGTGTAAACCGGCTAGTTGGGGCTTATATAGCCCCGCTCGGCCTCCGGCCATGCCTCCTACCGGGATTCCCATTGGACCGCGGCCGGACGGGGCCCGCCCCCTCCACGTCTCTCATTGGGCCGGCTTCCCACCGAGGCCCGCCCCCCTCTCCGTTATTGGGCGGGCGCTTATGAAATATCCCCGCCGTAGCCGGTCATTGGGCAGTTTGTAAAGCCAAAGGGAGGGAAAGCCTGGGGGTCCGAGTCCTCCAGGTCAGCTCGACCCTCTTGCCCTCTGTTGGAGCGGGTCTGAGAGGTTGGAGCTTTGGAGGAACACCTTTGTTCCATTGTTGCCTTAGGTCATTATACGGGTAACAGGACGGACCTAAACCTTGGACCGTGGCGCGGACTTGAGCTCAGCAAGCGCTACGTAAGGAAAGATGCTGTGATGAGAACCAGGTACTGCGAGCTTCTGGGGAAGGACAAAATGCGGCTGGGTGGGGGAGGGTTGGGCAGGCAGGTGTGGGAGAGAGCATTCCAGGCGCGGGTAATTGAAAATTACCTTCCTTTGTGGCAAGCCCTTCAGATCAGGTGACCCAGTTTGCAAGAGAGCAAGGGGTCCAGGCTGGCTGAGGCGGATTGAAGAGGACTTGTAGGGTTAGTATGGGTGTTACTTTGCAGAGTTTGCACATGATTCCACTGGATATGGGACACCTTTGAGGGCTATTGACTAGAAGAGTGATGTGATAAGCAGTATTTTAGGCAGTTCATAGATGTTACTTGTGTGTTTTTTTTCCGGTGGTGGTTTCATAGGTTTCCATGCTAAAGGGCATACACACACTTTCCCTCCTCCGTTCTGTTTCTTAGCTGAGATGAGGTTTTACTTCTAAATACCAAAGCAAAGCAAATTAGCCCATTTCCTAGTTTGGGAGGGTTAACTGGCATTTGGTTTTTAACAAATGACTGGACACCCCACAATGATGACCTTAGTATTTATTCAGCACATTCCAGAGGAATCCAAAGCATCTGTCATCTCCTGTAATCAGTTATCATTGGAAAGGTGACTGCACCCAGATCATGCCAGTCAGGCCTGGAGATCTGAATTGTTGCTTTAGGAAAATCTGCAGCTGTAATGACTTTCTGTTGATACAACCTAGGAAGTTACTGTGTCACTCACCAGTGTGACAGCAGATCAGTTCCTCCTGGATTCGTGCACCTGTTTTTCCACAAGACTCTAGACGTGTCGTTCAAAAGTATTCTGAAATATTTTGGAACTAAATGCTTGTCTAGGAGGCTTGTTAAATTCAGGGTGCAAAGTTTAACTTCAAACTCTGAAGAGTGTTCTTTGATCTCAACCCTTGTGTTTTATGAGGCTGCCAGCTTTAAAGTGGCTATCTCTGGTCAGGGGATAGGGTGAGAGAGTGTGGGTAAACATTCAAATAAGTACTTTGAAAACCCTTGTATATACAAAGCTAAGACATGGTTATTCATTGTCTGTCACAGGCCCAAGCAAAACAACTCAGATGTCACATCTTACTGACTGTGGGCATGCCGGTGATGAAATGAAGCTATCTGGCCGTAAACTCAGAAAGTCATAAACCCAACACCATCATCTCTTCCTTGCCTGGTCCTAGTGGGCGCTCATTCCACCAACTGGTAGTATCCGCCAGTTCAAATGTCCTTCCGTTTCTTTATTGAATAGAGTGAGTGGGCTCTACCCCAAATATAACTGTATTTGCAACAGTGATCCTGTGTTATTTGTGGAAATGACACAAACCAACCTCTCTCTTTTTTTTTAAGATTTTATTTATTTATTCGACAGAGATAGAGACAGCCAGCGAGAGAGGGAACACAAGCAGGGGAAGTGGGAGAGGAAGAAGCAGGCTCACAGCGGAGGAGCCCCATGTGGGGCTGGATCCCATAACGCCGGGATCACGCCCTGAGCCGAAGGCAGACGCTTAACCGCTGTGCCACCCAGGCGCCCCACAAACCAACCTCTCTTGACAACATGCTTCTTTATAGAGCACAAATTAGAATTAGTTCTCTTATAAGGTGTTTGGATTTATTTCTGTTATCTAGAGAGCTGCAAAACTTAGATTCTTTTTCTAACTTTCATCATGTTTTTCTCTATTCACTCCACTGATCTCAAGCTTAGTGCCATTACAGATGTGCCGTTTTCTCACAGTTCTTGAGGAATTTTAGATATACCAAAGTTCGGAGGGAAAGGTCATGGTTACCTCTAGGTTTCAAGCAATGTAAAGATTCCTGATAAGCCTGCATCCTTTCCCTATAGGTACTCGCTCCCCACCCTGCCCTGCCACAAAGAATCAGATGACACTGAATTGAAAGGACAACCAAAGTCCGACTGGGCGAGGGAGGGGCAAAGAAGATGGAGAGGCTTCGTGGGAACAAGAATATCCTGTTCATCCACTGGTGAAGAATCAAGGTAGACAGGGAGACACCAGGGCTGTACCCCAGCTATTCATTTTTTTTTTTTTTTAAAGATTTTATTTATGTATTCGACAGAGTAGAGACAGCCAGCGAGAGAGGGAGCACAAGCAGGAGGGAGTGGGAGAGGAAGAAGCAGGCTCATAACAGAGGAGCCTGATGTGGGGCTCGATCCCACAACGCCGGGATCACGCCCTGAGCCGAAGGCAGACGCTTAACCGCTGTGCCACCCAGGCGCACCCCCAGCTATTCATCCTTGAGCCAGTGCCAGCACTGTAGGGGTAGTCCCTGGTTTTCAAATGACTGAATTACTTCACAGTTGATGGTCACTCTAGCAAAGTTGCCAAAGTTGCGTGTGTCCATGAGCTAGCTTTTCCCCGCTGTTGTCTTATCTTGAAATTCACCTACCCTGTGATGGGGCAACTCCTCCCTAGGATGGAACCTCCTTTCTACCCAATCCCTGTTTCGCATCTCATACCAGAAACCATTTAGAACAAAGTGGGGAAGAAATGTATAAACCTATAGGAGTTGATCACTCTCTCCTCGCTTCCTTAGGACCGTAAGTGTCCCTAGCCCACAGGCTTTTTTTTTTTTTTTAAAGATTTTATTTATTTATTTGACAGAGAGAGAGACAGCCAGCGAGAGAGGGAACACAAGCAGGGAGAGTGGGAGAGGAAGAAGCAGGCTCCCAGCATGGAGCATGGAGCCCGATGTGGGGCTCGATCCCAGGAACCTGGGATCACGCCCTGAGCCGAAGGCAGACGCTTAACGACTGCGCCACGCAGGCGCCCCAAGGCTGAATGAATTCTAAGTTTCAATAGATTTGGAGTGAATTTGGTGGATACTTCTCTCACTTAACCTTAAGTTCTGACATTTAGACACATTTAGACACGTCCCAGGAATTTAATTCTCCAAACACAAGAGCACCTTGGTCACAACGGAAAGATTGACAATACTGAAGTCAGCACCTTTATTTTCCCACAGCAGTGCAGTACCTAGCCTCTAACCCACTATTACCCCCTGCATCACACATGTGATTCACTCTAGGGTGCCTCGGTGGCTCAGTCGGTTAAGCATCGTCCCTTGACTCAGGTCATGATCCCAGGGTCCTGGGTTTGAGCCCCACATCAGGGCTCTGCTGCTCCCTCTGCCCCTCCCCCTGCTCCTTCTCACTCTTGCTCACTCTCTCTCTTAAATAAAATCTTAAAAAACCCCAAAAAACAAAAAACTTCCACTGAATTCTTTATTTTGGTTACTGGATTTTTTAAAATTATAGAATTCGTATTTTGTCACATGTCCAGGTATCTGTTAAATTCCCAAAACTGGGGGCGCCTGGGTGGCGCAGTCATTAAGTGTCTGCCTTCAGCTCAGGGCGTGATCCCAGCGTTCTGCGATCGAGCCCCACATCAGGCTTCTCTGCTGGGAGCCTGCTTCTTCCTCTCCCACTCCCTCTGCTTGTGTTCCCTCTCTCACTGGCTGTCTCTATCTCTGTCGAATAAATAAATAAAATCTTAAAAAAAAAAAAAATTCCCAAACTGATTTCCTTGAACAGAGTAAGCAGCTATTTTATAGTCTATGTTTGATAGCTCCACTCTGCAGCCTCTGTGGGCCTCTTTCCATGGTCTCTCGTTTCACTGGTTTTCTTAATAACTCATCTCATAATGCTTGGTTCCATTTTATTGTATTCAGGATATTGTATTAGGAAAATTACGGTAGAAATGAGTCAAAGTTTACGATGATGACATTTTTCTCCAGAGAGCGTTTTTGTTTGCTTGAGCCAAGGATTTGGGGAAACTACCACTTTGGGATCAACTTAATCTAATCCAAGGACTGATATTGGAAGCCAAGCTGCAATCCCCTGAGAGAGCCTATTTCCTACTTCTGGCTCACCCCTATTCTTGGGGTGCAAAGGACTGAGTGCCTCAACCCAATGTGAGAAACGTTTACCAGGTCTACCACTCTTTGAACAGGCCCAGACCCCTACTTCTGGAAGGCTGTCACAATCACCCACCAGCCTCTGACCTGCCCACTTCCACATTGCAAATCCCCTCAAGAGAAGAGTGGCCCGTAACACCAAGCCCACTTCTCAGGGCTTCTATCTTCTCAGTGGTCCTGGTCCAGTACTTCTTCAAACACATTAGCTTTCTGATGCCTTTGGATTTTTAAAATATTTTGTCCAGCCTTTCTAGTTGCCCTCAGTGGGATGGTGATCCAAAATTACCTATCCACCATTATCAGGGACACGTTTTCATTAGTTACACGTTGGAGAAACTTGAGTATGCTCACGCATGGCATAGTAACAGTATGTAAAATGTCAGTACACCACTGTCCACCTTGGAGTCTGTGTGAACAAAGAATTTTGTAGAAACAGTTAGGCCTTGGGAAAATCAATTGCTCTCCTAACAGGAACCGCAGGTTCCTATACTCATAGCAGCAGGTTTCAATACTCACGGGCTACTTCTATCTACCTATGACAAAGCAGTTAACGGTTTCACAAGTCTTTATCGAGAGCCTATGAGAGCCTGTTATGTGTAAGGGGAACAAAGAGGTGACATCCTCCTTTTATAGCAGACACTAAATGATTAATTAGTCGACAGGCCTCAAGAGAAACCCTAAAGTTCAGGTTTCCACTCTCCTCCTCTTTTTCGAATTGCATATTCTTCCCAGTGACATACAGGAATCTAATTTCTACTGTTTAAATGCCTTTATTTCTTTCAAATTAAACTGCACAGGCAGAATACCAACGATATTTTTGGCTATTGGGGAACAATGTTTGGCAATTCTCTTAAAAAAAAAATACAAATGACCAATAAGTGTATAAAAATTTCATTAAACATAAAATACATGCAAATTAAAACAGTGAGATACTTTCTCTACGAAACTGGGAAAATATTCTTTTAACGATAATAAATACCCAGTGTTAGGAAGGTTCAGAGAAACGAGTGCTCTTCTACGCGGCTGGGGGAGGGCGAATTAGCACAGCTGTTGCTGAAGCATGTGTGTCAATAGAGTAAATCCATGAAAACGTGCATACCCTGCAATTCTCCTTCTAATAATGTAGGCAATAATTAAGAATGTGTATACAGATTTAACTATAAAGTTGCACTTACATCACACTGTTTGTAAGAAACTGGAGACAATCTAATAGTAGATTGTTTAAATAAATTATAATACAGAAATACAATGGAATACTAAAAACAAGGGTGTCCACAGATGGTTATCTGTTAACATGGGAAGTATTTTGTCAAATGGAAAAAGCAAGTTCTAAAAGAGCACAGTATGATATCGTATTTATATTTAAAAACTATACATGTTTATATATACATATAGAAAAACACTGAGAACCGGAGTTTCACCACATTACCAGAGGCAATCTCTGCATGGTAGAAATGAGTGATTAAAAAAATGTTTTTACCCACTTTTGTGTTTATCTGCAATGAATGTGTACTATTTCTGTGATTAAAAAAGGAAAGAAAAGCCAAAGTCTAATTAAAAACAAAAGCTTTGCTTAGGTTTTGGCTTGTGATAGGAGGGGCCACATGCCCCTAGAGGCATCTGCTTGGTTTTGTTCCTTCTGACCTGAGTGGATGATTCTCACAGTTGTTTTTCGCAAATGCCACAATCACGGACATTTGACTGTTTGTCTAGAGAACAGTTCTCTCATTTTCAACTAGAGCTCGCTGAGGCTATGACTGGGGAAGGAAGCCACCTTTCTAGAGTAGGTTGGTTGCAAAATCGTGCCCAAGGCCCACACTTTAGTTGGGGAGCCCTTAGAAAAGTTCTGGGGAGAAAGAAGGCAGAAGCAAGCACACAACAGATACAGAAGGATGGGCTGTAGATTGTAGGGTTTCTATTTCGTCCTTATTTTAATTCTAGGGTCTCCTCAGTCTTAGAGGTAGGACACCTGAGACCTGGTCACAGAGATTCCTAAGATGTTGAGTCACTTCAGAAGAGAAGTGACAGAACAAGTTACAATCATATTGAAGGCTTAGTAAGTTTGCTAACACGAAACTGTGAGAGCAATCCCACAGCTATAGAGACAGTGGCATCTGGACAGAAAGTTTGTGTTCTGGGTTGGTATAGGGATTCCAAACGAACCAAAGCTCTGAGGACCATGCTCCGTAGGTTCAGTAAACGACACTATCCATGAGAGAAGTCTTTCCTAAGAACAAAGGAAGAGTTACTTGCCCAGATAAGACAAACCTGTAAAGTCACGTATAATTTGGCAAAGGCCTATCCCTCCTATATCCCACATGCTCCACTCTGAATGAAAGCCAGGGTGGAGTTTTCCTTGGGGTGGCTGCCAGATAGGGTTGCAAATCTGATTCTCAACTTACAGGCTATAATGTAAAGAGAAACCACGGCAAGATTTGAAGGGAAAAGGGGGTATATTCATCTTCACAATAAAAAGTCATTATCAACCTAGAGGCTCGGCTCTCAAACATGGTATTACAGGTGTGTCCAAAGTAATGTGTTTCTTATGAGTAGTTAAATACCGAAGTCTGTAAATGCTGTATTTTTAAAAAGAATAAATTACTGTAGATAAAGCTAGTCATACAACAAAGTCACTCTCAGACACTTGTATGCTTCCTTGAATGAGACAAAAAGGTGGCTTGAACTATTAGAATGAGCGCCGGCTGTCATGGGTCATCTTGGCTAACAGGCTGAATACTGCTCTTACAGAGCAAGAAACAAGGGAGCCCAGGGTCGGAGAGCCCAGGCAGGATGCCAGGGATGAGAGATTTGTGGAAGTGTTCCAGTGTCCTGCAACTAGGGGAAAAGGGAGATACGCAAAGTGAGCTACGTAAGAGGCATGCACTTGCGGCTTTAAGGAAGCGGGGATTAGCCCTGTGCACGTTCCACGGACGTGCTGACGCTCGTGATTTACATCAGTACAGAGAAGGTGGCGGCAGGGCAGTTACACCAGCTTAAACACCAGTTCTTGAGTGGAGTAGCTTTTATAGTTGGGGGTGGAGCTGCGTCCCCCTCCCCTCAGTTACTCATGGGAAACCCGTTCCAAGGCCACATAGAAACTGTTCTTGTCATCTAGGCAATGCCAGCCAATTGGTCCGATTTCACAGTCTGCGCACACCAGAAACTTGATGTTGCCCACGTCCTTGGTGAAGCCCACGTTCTCAAAGATGAACATGTCCTCAACCAGCCAGTGCTCCTGGAGGAGATCGCCATCAGGATTGCTGCCATCAGCCAGAGCTGGCTTCTTTCTCATGGAGGGAAGGAAAAGCTGCGGTGGAAGAGAACACAAAGCACACGCAAATTGACTGGCCCGTCACATCATCACTCCCATCTGCTCACACTTTACACCGCTCCCTGGCAGTTTTTTTTGGAATGAAAACGAAATGAGGAGCCCTACTGCTGAGTTATAGACCAGGATGCCAGGTCGCTCCTCTGTCACCTCTCGGTCATGCCCGGTTTGTTACGTGGCTTCATTGCTGTGCTTACCGTGGTCTGTAAGGCCCTGCCTGTTCCTAATCTTCCTCTAGGTCATTCTGCTGCCGCCACACTGGCCTTCTCGCCTTCTCAGACAGGGTGAGTGCGCTCTGTCCTCAGATCTTGGCAAGGCCGACTCCATGATATTCAGCTCAAATGCAGCCTCTTCAGGAGGCCTTCTCTGACCAAACAATCTGAGTTAGCGTCCCATACTGCCCATTGTATTTTGTTTTTTAAAATGCCTTTCCTGAGGTATAACTGACACATATACTGCACATATTTAAAGTGTACAATTTGATACATTTTGGCCCATGCAAATACTGATAAACCATTACCAGCAAGATGGCAAGGGTATTCGTCACCCCCGGAAGTTTCCTTATGCCACTACCTCTTTATTTCTTATTCTCTAAAATTAATGTATTGGCTTAGTTATTTACCTTGGGTCTCCCTCCACTAGAATGTAAACCCCAGGAAAGCAAGGAGCTTACCTTTCCTGTTCACTACTATAACCCCAGTGCCTAGAATAATAACGGATATGGAGCAGGAACTCAAATATTTATCAAAAGAATAAATACAGGCTATCTGGCTTTGCTCTATTCTATCAGTGTTATGTATATGCTGGATTTATCTTACAAAAAGCATTAAAAAGGAAAATCTAGTTCTAGAATTTGGAATATCATCCCAAGGTCCTTGTACCCACAAATCAACAAGCCTTCCCAATCATTAGGACAAAGCCTCACACACATACACACCCTTTAATTTCTTCCCTGTGGTTAGTTTACACACCTTTAGTTGCCCCAGTGTACTCGAAGATACGATGCCATCAAAGCTTGTTACCCCTCTGCTCCTCATCATTATGGCCGCTGACAGTACACTTATTTTCCACCCCAGGGTACACTTCTGCATCCCCAAACTCTAATAAAATAGGATGGCCTCGGTGTGCTAGTCTGACATTAGCAAGCAGAATAAAAGCAAAAACATTTTAATTAATTTTTTTTAAGATTTTATTTATTTATTTGACAGAGAGAGAGAGCCAGCGAGAGAGGGAACACAAGCAGGGGGAGTGGGAGAGGAAGAAGCAGGCTCCCAGCGGAGGAGCCTGATGTGGGGCTTGATCCCAGAACTCTGGGATCACGCCCTAGGTCGAAGGCAGACGCTTAACAACTGAGCCACCCAGGTGCCTCATTAATTATTAAAAAAAGATTTTATTTATTTATTTGACAGAGAGAGCACAAGTAGGCAGAGCGGCAGGGAGAGGGAGAAGCAGGCTTTCTGCTGAGCAGGGAGCCCGATGCCGTGCTCGATCCCAGGACCCTGGGATCATGACCCGAGCCGAAGGCAGACGTCCAACAGACTAAGCCACCCAGGCGCCCCCAAAAAACATTTTGTTTTTTAATTAAAAAAAACTGGACTGACATTAGTCCAAAAGAGGCAGATGCTTTGGTAGGATGAGCAAGCCTCTTCCTGAACGCAATGGTTAGGGAATCACGAAGCTGTTGGTATGTGTTAAATACCCTGGAGTTTGCACCTCTGAACTCTGGGCCAGATTCTGGCCAGTGGCTGTCCCTAATAGGGAGGAGGGAGCACTGATCCAGAACATTTCTACTCCCTATCTTCCCAGCACCTGGCTTACTAAAACGGGTATCTGTGCACTACCCTATGCGGTGTCACCCCAGACATCATCTGAGAACATCACAAAATAGGACAGTCCCGCCTCCTGTTATTGTCATTCCAGTCACCCTTTTCACCTCATCTAATGTTTAGACGAGTCCCTAATGCTTTGTTTTACCCTAAGTGAAAATGGGAACAGGCAGAGGCAAAGAGGAAAATTCAGGGACCAGGAAACCTGGACTCCAATCCTAGCTTAATCTCTCTTTGGCCTAAATTTCCCTAGACAGATTTCTGGCCTATAGTGTAGGTGTGAAATCAACAACTACACATAAGGCGAGGGAAACTTCAAGGGGAGAAAAATCAAAGACTTCTGAAACATTAGCCTTTATAAAGTGTCCAACAAAGGAGCACTAGCTTCCTTCCCAGTGGGTTTTGTTTGTTTGTTTTTTTGTTATAACGCAGACCACCACCTCTGGAGTCTCTTCTGAGTAGTGATTTAAGGGAAATACTATTCGCCATTCATTCAAGGGGCAGACTGGGTCCTGTCCCTCTCTTTCTCAAAATTCCCATTTTTATTTAAATCCTGTAAGTCAGATCCACAAGACTAGATATATATTGTACATGTATCTGTGTGGCTCTCAACCCATTCTCTGCAGTGCCCAAGGCTATTGCGGGTCAAGTTTTTGGATCTAACATTTGGAATACAATTGGGCTTTCCAGATAGACCATTGGGGTGGAAATCAAGAAATTACTATCTAATTTGAGGCTGCTAACTCAGCTGGTTGGGGGCCAAAGTTGCCAGTTACATCCCTGACCAGGTGGGTCAACTGCTCAGGACCCAGGCAGTACCCTAATCCTGGAGCATCTCCTCAGAGAGATGTAGAATACCCCAACTCAGCGAGATTGTCAGTGGAACTCCTTTTGCTTTTTCAAGTACTGCTAACAAGGGCACCTGGGTGGCTCAGTTGGTTAAGTGTTTTCCTTCAGCTCAGGTCATGATCCCGGGGTTCTGGGATAGAGCCCCACATCGGGCTCCCTGCTCAGCGGGGAGTCTGCTCGGCCCTCTCCCTCTGCCCCTCTCCCTGTTCACGTGCTCTCTCACAAATAAATAAAGATCTTTTTTAAAAAAGATTTTTATTTATTTATTTATTTGTCAGAGAGAGAGAGAGAGAGAGCGCACGCACAAGCAGGGGGAGCGGCAGGCAGAGGGAGAAGCAGACTCCCCGCCAAGCAGGGAGCCCGACACAGGACTCGATCCCAGGACCCCGGGATCACGACCTGAGCCGAAGGCAGACACTTAACTGACTGAGCCACCCAGGCATCTCATAAATAAAATCTTTGAAAAGGAAAAAAAAAAAAAAAGAAAAGAACTGTTAACTACCCTTTTAAAAATAATTTCTTTCTTTTTGTGAAAATCCATTCTCATGGTGGAAAACTTGGCAAACATGCTACAATATAGATGAAAATAAAAACTGTTACAATACAGAGTAAAGTTCTGGTAACTTTTTTATAATTTTCTACCTTCTGTGAGTGTTTGTGGTGGTTTTAAAATGTGCACAAATTCTTTGACAATCCTTCCACCAGGAGGTGGAGTCCACGCCTCTCTCCCTGAGCCTGGGAGAGCCAGCCCCAATGAGTCAATTGCGGTGGAGGTGACAAGCTAGGTTAGAAAAGGCCAGGCCGCTTTTGCTGGTTACACGGTGGGAACACTTGCTCCGGGAGCCTTCAGCTTCTACGTAAGAATTGAGGCTCCTGAGGCCACCACGTGGAGAGACCACCCGGAGGGATGCCCCCAGAACCTGTCCCGGTGCTCAGGTGTTCAAGTCTTCCCAGTCCACAGGCAGACACTTTAGGGAGACAGCGTTTCACATGACCCTTCTGACTGCACACGAAAGACCCCAAATGAGAACTGTATAGCTAGGCCCAGTCAACTCCCCAAATTGCGAGCAAAATAAATATTAATGTTTTAGGTCACCATTCCTGGGTGATTTTGTTACAAAGCAACTGAAGAACATTGCTCAACATAGTTGAGATGCATGTTCCATTCTAATTCCTAATTTTTTGGGATCAACTATATATACATACCATAAAACTTATTTTTTAAAAAGATGGTATTTATTTCAGAGAGAGAGAGAGCGTGAGTGGGGGGGGGGCAGAAGGAGAGGGAGAGAGAATCCCCAAGCGGGCTCCCCGCTGAGCGTGGAGGCCAATATGGCGGGGTGGTGATCCCACGACTGTAAGATCACGACCTGAGCCAAAACCAAGAGTCAGACGCTCAACAGACTGAGCCACCCAGGCGCCCCTAAAACTTACCATTTAAGTCATTTTTTAAGTGTGCGGTTTAGTGGCATTAGATACATATATGTTGTTATGCAACCATCACCACCATCCACCTCTAGAATTTTTTCATCTTCCCAAACTGGCGCTTTGTACCCTTTAAACACTAACTCCCCATTTTCCAGTCCATGGCAACCACCGTTGTCCTGTTTGTCTCTACAAATTTGACTACCCTTGGCACCTCATATGAGTGGGATCATACAGTATTTGTCTTTTTGTGACTAGCTTATTTCACTTAGCATAACGTCCTGATATTAAAATGCTTCATCAGTTTTAAAGTTTTATTGAGGGGTTCCTGGGTGGTTCAGTTGGTGAAGCATCTGCCTTCGGCTCAGGTCGTGATCCCGGGGTCCTGGGATGGAGCCCTGCGTCAGGCTCCTTGCTCAGTGGGGAGCCTGCTTCTCCCTCTGCCTGCTGCTCCCCCTGCTTGTGCTTGCTCTCTCCCCCCACCTCTGTGTCAAATAAATAAAATTAAAAAAAAAAAAACAACCAGTTGTAGGACTTACAAAAAACACATGCTGCACCAACAGGGACATACTAATCCATTCTCTCCACGCTAACCCATTACTGACACTGGGCTAACAGCTTTTGTTCACTACTTTGATTTAAACCTAAGTATTAAGATCTTACTTATGTGCACAGTCTTTAGTGTAGGTGATACAGAGATGGACAGGATACAGGACCTCACGGGCTAGAGGTATAAACAACAATTACTGACAACATCGTAAGATCAACTGAGATTATAGATGTGAATATGCTTTGTTGTCTTTAAGCCATGATTTGTCAATCTTGGTACTACTGACATTTTGGGATGGGTAATTCTTTGTTGCTGGGCCAGGGAGAGTGGGGGTTGGTGTCTTATGCTTTGCAGCATTCCTGGCTTCTATGTACTAGGGGCCAGTAGCACCCTGTTATAGGCTGAATGCGTTCCCCCCAAATTCTTATGTTGAAACCTAACTCCCAATGTGACAGGTCATGAGGGCAGAGCATATTTTTAGGGGCAATTCTGAGTGATAGGGTATGCACACAGTTGAAATGAGATTATACTTTGCACTTTCCCGTGGGTATGTTACACCTCAATAAAAATATACCAAAATAAAAAAAACGTTTTCAACTTTCCCCTTTTGGGGTGATGGCAATATGAAGGAGATTAAAATTAGTAACTTGAAGATTAAAATAGAAATTAAATCTTCCTTCAAAATTGATTTTCAGGATTTGAGGTGTCCATCCCACTTGAAATAGGATTCGTTTGAGAAGCCCTGCGTTCCACCCAGTACCTTGGCAAAGCGTGTAGGTTACGGGAATCATCTGTCACATCCCTTACACCAAAGTTGTTTCTGGAGCTCCTCCTGGGGCGGAGAGGCGCCCGACAGAAGGGAGACCGGCGGGTGCGCTGTGATGCGGGCCGCGAGTCCAGGTACACCGGGCGCCATCCGGCCGCTCCGCAGCGTGGAGCTGCAAGAGCTGCGGGAGTCCCGGGGCGCCGGGCCCTCGGAAGCGGGCGGGCTCGGCTCAGCCCCGCACCGCACGCGGAGCAGCAGCGTCCACACACAGCGCGGGGACAGGGCCGGGGGTCCCTCCCGCCGCGCGACTCCGGCGCGGGCAGCCTCGGGCGGAGCCCGGCCGCGACTTGGGGCGCGGTCTCCGGAAACGCGCGCGGGGACCGGGACTCCAGCCGCCAAGGCCCCCTGTGAAGGCGTGCGGGTGTGAGGCGCCTCCAACCTGCCTCCCTACCTGTCGGCGGGAGAAGAGAGCGGTCCCTGGCTGCAGCACCCGGGAGCCACAGCGTTGGCACAGCACCGCCTTCCGGTTTCGGCCCTCGGCTGACACTAAGTCGTTCAGCGGCTCGGCTGGTTCCATCGCCGCTGCCGCCACAGCTTCCTCGGCCACGACCGCGCAGGCGCTGTCTCGGTGGGATCTTTCGGAACTGCGCTGGCGCGGCTTTCAGAGACGGGGCGGGGAGCGCACGGCCACTCCCCCTCTGCGCAGTCGTCCGCTTCCCCCCGCCCCCGGATTCTACTGCGCAAGCGCCTCATTCATTGCTTACCCTGGGCGGTTAGGTGTCGCTGGCTTTGTGACACGGTCACTCACTTCCTGGGACGTGACAAATCCTCTCTTCATACTCACCTGGTCACTGGCCTTCCCTTACTATTGAGTAAAACCCGGGTAAATAATTCATTAAAGTTGACCGTACCTTTTAGTTTACTGAGATTGGATTTAGTCTTATAAACGAATGGGGACGTTTCTGGAGGCCATGTGAGGGGAATCTGGGTCACACTACACACCAGCAAATTTTACCCACATTAGTTTCTTCAGTAAGAGACTACTTAGAGGGACACGTACCTTTTTGGTGTTGGAAAAAGATGCCTGGAAGCTTTAATTGCTGGTCTCTGACCACAGTGACCGTTTACCTATGTGGCAAAACACCGTGTTGAAATGCTTTAGAAACAAACCTATTGAATCATCACAATTTCCTTATGGGGTTGTTACTGAGGAAGGTAAAGGTCAGAAAGGTTACTTTCCAGGGTCCATAGATCCAGGCATGGCTCTAAAGCCACCACTTTGTCATTACACTATACTTTCCTGTTCCATTTGATTAGTCTTTAGATCTTTAGCTTATCAGTTCTAGTGCATTAGGCCATGGATGTCCTGCAATGGCAAGGGAAGCACAATATGAAGGCGAACTAAGCTACCTGATTAGGTAATGTCTAATCTACCCACCACCCCCATTTGCATGTTTTTCTTTTTCCTCTTTGTCCTTCAGTAATTCAACAGTGAGTCACTCCGTAATATAACTAAACCCTGAGGATACAATAATAGGCACCCTATATTTGAGAACACAGTCTAAACAGGAAGACATACCCCAAAACCAATGGCATGTGATAAAGACAATCATGGGAACAAAGCAGATGGAAGCCAGGATTCGGGAATTAACTCCATTTGGAGAGTCAGAAAAAGGCTTTACCTAGGTGACATTTAAATTAGGCATCAAAATGTGAATGGGATTTTGTGTGAAAAGCAAGATTATTTTAGAAAGAAGAACAGTAGAATACCTGAACAAAGGTGAGAACAAATTTAAGAAAGGTTAGTAGTCCACTGAACACATTACACCTAAGGGAAGAGAGAATAGTAGAGGGAGGGAAGATCAGAATGGTAGAGTGGGGCCCAGAGCACCAGGGTCTAAAGTCATGCAAAGGAATTTGAACTTTATATATGGGCAATGGGAATCTATCGAATTTTAGGCCAGAAATAACTTTGATATTCACTGAAAATTTGCTGCATATTAGGTATTGTAATGATAGTACTTGTACTTGAGGAAGAACACGGATGACCAAATGGAGGGGCCAGACTGAAAGAAGTAGTAGAGGTAAAGCTATCAGGAAGTTATTGCTCCAGGAGTCTGGGCAAGAGATACAGGCCTGAACTATGTGGTAGCAGAGGAAATACCAATATAGGAATGTATCTGGAACTATTAAAGATAAAATCATATAGAACCTAGAAATGAATTGGATGTCTGTATTGTAATGGGGGCGACAGAAGATAAATGATCTATCTCTGAGACTGGATAACTAAGTGGCCGGTTGCCATCTAGGAGAGCTAGAAAAACAAGAGGAGCCCCCAGATTAGGGGTACCTCTGTGTATGTGCATGAGCAAAGTGTGTAAGGCTGGCGGGGGCGCCTGGGTGGCTCAGTTATTAAGTGTCTGCCTTTGGCTCAGGTCATGATCCCAGAGTCCTGGGACTGAGCCCCACATCAGGCTCCCTGCTCAGCGGGGAATCTGCTTCTCCCTCCCCCACTCCCCCCTGCTTGTGTTCACTCTCTCTCTCGCTGTCTCTGTCAAATAAATAAATAAAATCTTTCAAAAAAAAAAAGTGTAGAAGACTGGGAAGAGTGGAAAGAGAGCAAAGAGTTTCAGATGTTTTCTGCAGAATATTCCATTGTGGCTGCCATATAAGAACTATGTGGGAATTTGGTCTGAAACTCGTAAAAGTCAGCAGTAAACATAGCCATCAGTTCTTTACCCCCCACTTCTCTGCCTGCCCTGGATCTCTTCCTGATAGCATGAGTCACATGTTTCATAGCTGTGGTTTGATCAGCAGGCACAATCCATCTGCAGACGAAGGGTTGGCAGGCTCCTTTAGAGAAACTAACTTCCTCTTTGGTTCCCTCTTCCCTTTGCTCTGGAAATATCAGGATTTTTTGCAGTGTTGCAGGCCTTCTGCCTAGCTGTTTGTATCACGTGCCATAAGTCTAAGCAAACAGAAAAAGGACTGGAGTGAATAAAACCCTAAAAGTCAAGTGGGTACTAAATGAGCTCAAGATTGAGTCCTCTTGGGGCGCCTGGGTGGCACAGCGGTTAAGCGTCTGCCTTCAGGTCAGGGCGTGATCCCGGCGTTATGGGATCGAGCCCCACATCAGGCTCCTCCGCTATGAGCCTGCTTCTTCCTCTCCCACTCCCCCTGCTTGTGTTCCCTCTCTCGCTGGCTGTCTCTATCTCTGTCAAATAAATAAATAAAATCTTTAAAAAAAAGATTGAGTCTTCTTTATTCTGTTTGGCTTTCAAGTAAACTCCAAGTGTGAAAGGAGTCAATAAATAGGCAATTTTATATAAATATTTTACTGATGGAAATCTCCGCGAGGGAAAGGGGCTACCTCTTACCCACGTCATACAGAGAAACATACTAGAGCCAGGTGGCTAACACATAAGGTGAACGGGGAGAAGAGAGAGGACATACAGCTGATCACTATGCCTGCTCCCCCCACATATCTGCAAGACAGTGCTGGTTAGCCATAAACTCTCTTACAGACATTTGAGACAATTGATTTTTAATATTTTCTTAAAAAAATACAAAGGAACTGAACTCTTGAGGTCAATACAACTCAGGAAAAGAGGAAAAAAATGGAATTTCAGAATAATGGGAAAGTGCATCCTTGTTTAGGTTATCACATCCCCACACTCCCAATACCCACAAAACCAAGATTTTCACTCCAAAACACAGGGGAGCCTTGAATGGTGGCTCAGAAATGGTGATAGCAAGTACTGGAACTAACGAAAGGATTTTGGTTGTCCTTGATTATTCTGTCCTGGGATGAATAAAATCCACTCTAAGGACAGTTGAGGGAACCTTATAGTAGGAAAAGGACTAACTGTACCAAACACAGCAGTAAAAAGCACTCCTCAGCAGAAGTGTGCCCTTAAAAGAATGGGGCAGTAATCAGGTAGCTGCACTTTAAGGCTGCTGCCACCTCCACGCCATCCCCAAATAAATAATAATGAAGTATAATAGTGTAGTAGTATTTGATTCAACACAGAAAGATAGTGTCTCACCCACTCCAGGCAAACCATGCCATGAATAGGTGAGCCCTGGCAGGAAATAAGACGATTGTAAAATCACAGGTACTTCTGGTTTGCTCCCAGGCATACCCAACTCCCACATTTATTCCAGGTCTGCTCAGCCCAACATTTGTTGACTCTAATTTTGTCAGTCTCCGGGGCCAAGATGCACACCATTCTAGTTCAGAATGACCATGGAGAAATAAAAAGATCCTTCCAATAATATACCCTTTTAAGTCTTCCAGGTTATACTTCAGTGGTGTTCCAGGTTCACTCACATTCCATCAAATTCCGTTGACTTCCCTCACTCTAAACACAGTTCTGTATACCAACCCTGTCCCTTAAGGGAGTGCCAGGTCTCTCCCCAAGCCCCCCAAATTCTGACAGGGGCTTTTCCTTTTGTTATCCTCCAGAATGGAACCGTGTTGCCCCTAGCTACTGTAGACTAGGAAAGATTTTCCTGGAAAACAAGACTTGGATTTTACCCAGCTTACTCAAGTTCGTATCCTCCCAATCATCCACGCTGGATACTGGCCACATCTAGCAGGTCACACTCACCTTCCTTCTCTGCAATACATGAGGCACAACAGATAGAGAGATTCTCCTGAGCACACGAGAGTGCGCTCTAGACCAGAAGGAGAGGTGATCTGGCCTCTCAGACCCATTCAGTGTGCACAGTCTTCCCTTGAGTGTCTGTTACCCATCCTCCTCAGGGAGAACTACCAGCGCAAGGTGGAGTGTGTGTCAAGTAAGTACAATCATCACTGCACTGGTGCTTGTAATCACCCTGTGCACACATTGAGAAATAGAGATTCTGGAAAGGATCCTTGACTCTCCCGTAAACTGTCCCTTGGACTGGTCACTAGCTCTGGAGGGGGCTCCAACAATGGTCACTTCTCTCGAAGAACACACACGCCGGCATCACAGCGCTGGGTTCCCATGGATGTCACTACTTCCCAGTTGTCGATGATAGGGTCATAGCACTCAATGCTACTCAGCAGGGAATTCCCATCATATCTGAGGGGGTAAGAAGCAAAAGAAGAAAATGAACTTTCTATTTCTTTCCATACAGTCCTAAATTAAAGGTTGCCACTGGAGCCGTCTCCCCCAACCCAAAGCCTGTCTTGATCCAAAACTTCAGATTGGATCACGTGGTCTTGGATGCATGATGACTCTAGTCTGGCTTCCAAATCCTTACCCTGCAATAGCATAAAGTCTCCCCCGAAGCACCGTGGCCCCTACATAGCATCGTGGAGTGGTCATACTCGTGACAGTTGTCCAGGAATCGGTGCGAATGTTGTATGCTTCAACAGAAGAAAGGTGGGCTGTACCATCAAATCCCCCCACCACATAAATATGGTCGTTCAGCAGGGCTACTCCTGCACCTGGGCGAAAAAGACATAACAAGTGAATACTACTAAAGCTTAGGATCAGAATTCTAAAAACAAAACGTGATCACTCATGGCTAGCTGAGTTCTAAGGTAGCTGATGGCGGTGGACTAGGGCCGGACAGGCCTAAAATAATCTGGTTGTCTTTATTATCACTGTATTTAGAGAAAAGACAGGCAAAGAGGAGAATGGAACCTCAGCCCTTTCACTGTAAGTGTACAGTGAAGAAAGAGCTACTACTCTGATCTGTTGCTCCCCTATCTCTGACTGCAGCACACCGCGTATATCAAGATTCATCAGCACGGTCTACTGTCCTCTCCCTTAGCTATGACTGGTCTTACCAGAGCGCTTGGTGGCCATTGGTGTAACATTAGTCCAATGTCCTGTGTGGGGATCATATTTCTCAACTGAATTTAAGATATTCAAGCCATCATATCCTCCTGAAAAACAAAGTAGAGACCATTTCAGAAAGAATGGGAAATCCTCATGCCCATTCCCAGGCTGCCTTTCTCTGAGTGTTTCGACTAATTCTTTCAGTTTCAGTTCTTAAGAGTTTCAATAATCCAAAGAGAAATCTGACAGTACCCTATTTTTCCGTTTCCACGAAAAAGATAACCCCAGCTAACAGAAAAGATATGTGGATAGACTAGGATTTTAGTTGAAAAAAGTCTATGCACTTTATTTTGATAAAAAGGGATCCCCACCCAGAGGCTGGCGCCCATTAAGATCCCTCCCATCTCTGCCTCCCAGACTGAATACCTAGGCAATAGATCACTCCACTGGCCACAACTAGTCCGGCGCCCTCCCGGGCTGTCTGCATATCTCCCAGCATGCTCCACTGGTCAATGTTTGGGTCATATCGCTCCATACTGGTATGACGCCTGCTTCCATCAAAGCCTCCAGACACATAGATCATATCTGCTCAGGATGAATGAATCATAGACTATTAGAGGATGAGAGATTTCTAATAACTTCTCTTTACAAACTCCCCATAAGTCCTTCAAATGTTTGGGAACAAAAAATGTTTTTCATGGGTAAGTCAATTAAGTCTTATAGATAAGGAAGATATCACAGTTAAGACATCTAAAAAGATGGGGTGTCTGGATAGCTCAGTCTGTTGAGTGCCCGACTCAATTTTGGCTCAGGTCATGATTTTAGGAGGATTGTGGGATTGGGCCCCACGTCAGGCTCCATGCTCGGCAGGGAGTCTCCTGGAGATCCTCTCCCTCTGCTCCTACCCCCACCCCCAACCCCTGCTACCGTGTACCCACATTCTTTCTAAAATAATAAAATAAATCTAAAAAAAAAAGACATCTAGGGGCGCCTGGATGGCTCAGTTGGTTAAGCGTCTAACTTCAGTTCAGGTCATGATCTCAGGGTCTCTGGGATCAAGTCCCGAGACAGGGTCCCTATTGCTTCTCCCTCTGCTCCTCCCTCCAGCTCACACACACTCCTTAAATTAAAAAAAAAAAAAAAAAAGAAAAACACCTAAAAAGAATGGGGTCAGATGGAATCCTCAGACTAGCTGGCATTTGCAAAAATACAACCAGTGCCAATTCTCCACTCAGCACACTGGAACTTGATTTACCGACTCTGTCGTCAGTGTTGAAATATCCATTAATACTGAAAAGCTTTGGTAACGTTAATATTTCCAAAAGCAAAATGGAATATTTAACCTTACCAGTATCTTCCACATTTCACGCTCCTGCCAGATAACAGGAGAGGTATGAACCCTGATCCAGCCACAAAAAATGGAAACGCTGCCCTACACAGCCAGCATTACCTCCGAGGGTGGTGGCTCCAGCAAGGCCTCGTCGGACATTCATAGGGGCTACAGAATACCAGACCCCATCCTCATCTGCGGTGTAGTCTAGACATTCCACTGAACTCAGGCGAGAACGGCCATCATAGCCACCAATTACATAAATCCGGTCGTGTAGGGACACTGAGGCCACGTAACGTCTCTTACGAGTAATGCTCTACAGAATTAGGAGAGAAGAGGTACAAATCATTTCGGGCATGCAAGTCTTGGACTTTACCTTTTTCTAACCTTCCTGTTTTTATCGACATCCCTCCCCTTCGCTTGTCACCATGAACCCTTCTTGAGACAGTGGTTCACCCTCAAGTGGTCAATTGCCTACTGAACGAATACACCTCTTGCTTGTTGTGATGCTTTTAAAGGTGCAACCCTTCTGGACACCTGCCTCTTTCCAAGGCTTCCAAAAAGTTTAATGTCTTTCCATTATCCAGTAACTGATTCCTTCTATTCTATTATCTATTCCAGGCCTAAAGACTGATATCCCTCTATAAAGAAGAAAAGTATCCCCAAACTGCTAATCAAAGGCCTAGGGATCCTAAAAGTTATGAGGATAGATGAAAAGATATCCATGTTTTCTGGGACACCTGGAGGGCTCAGTTGGTTGAGCGTCTAACTCTTGATTTCGGTTCAGGTCATATCTCGGGGTCATGGGATCAAGCCCTGTATTGGGCTCTGCGCTCAGTGGGGAGTCTGCTTCTCTCCTTCTCCCTTTCCCTCTGCCCAACCCACCACTTGATCCCTCCCACCAAATAAATAAATAAATAAATCTTAAAAAAAAAAAAAAAAAAAGATTCCCATGTTTTCCCAGAATTATTATTGTTCATCCAGCACTAAAAAGAGACACACGAAGGGAGAAAGATATAAACTTCAGACTTCAAATGAACACTAGTTCAATTTAATATAATTTAACACTAAGTTCAGTTTAACAGAGCATGACAATAGAGCATGCTGGGAGTTGCACAGACAGCTCAGGAAGGCACCCGAATACTGGTGGGCCAGGTAAGTTTAATTTGACACAGGGCCTCTGATATTTCTGAAGCCTGATAGTCTACCTAAAGGGTCACTAACGACTGACTGACTGATCTAGAACCTACTATGTGTATGACACTGTTATGAGGAGCATCATGTGGTTACTAGGCTTTGTTACTTTCAGAGCTGGATTAGTTACGATCTAGAGCCAGGAAATGAGGACATTTAAACTCTTTCCCCATGACTGGTTCCGCCATTACTTACTGGCAAAAAGCTCCACTCCTGAGTCTTGGGGTCATATTTCTCTACCACGTCGATGGGAGACTGCTGGCTTCCGAAGCCCCCAACCACCAGAAGTACTTCATTGGCTCCTGAGGACAAAGACATAAAACGATAGACAGGTTACTTTACCATCCCAGGGGAATCATAAGTAGAAACAGTTGTAGGATTTTGTTTTATGTGGCACAGAGAAGCAATCTGAAATAAGACATTCATCGTAAGGCCGCCTAACAAGAAATTCTTTCTTTCTGAGGCTCTAGCTCTCTAGGACCTGGATCTCTGAAATTAAACTTTCAGCACAACACTAAAACTCCAGAAGGCAATCTTGAACACACCACACCATTCCAACCCATCTAGACGACTGTGGTTGACACAGTAAGTGAGGTTCTCCGTGCAGGCAGGGGACTAAAGGAACTCCCTTCCCTTCTCGGCCTGTAAAACTCAAAATGGGAGTTTTTTATAATAGGGAAAGCACATTCTCCTAACCTTGTCTCAAGAAAGTTGGAAGTTACGGTTTTTAGAACCAAGTGATAGATTTTTAAAAATCTCTTTCCATGAATTTTTCCAATTTAGCCAACTTTATGACCACGTTCCCTGCCAATTCATCAGAACTGCCAGGTAATCATAACAGCAGGCTTTTAAAGAGACTCTTTTTCTCTATTATTTTCCCAAAGGAGGTATTTTGATGACCTTCATAACTCTCCTGTAAGGCCTTCTTGTGATAAAATATCTCCTCCTTTGCCTCTGTTCCAAGAGCAAAGTCTTTTGAGAAAATCCTCTGTACATGTACTCTACTAGAGCGCATGGAGAGAATGGAGCATTTTGTACAATTCAATTACTAGGAGGGCATTGAGGAGACCAAGGTGATCTTACAAGTTACTCGACTTAAAAGAGCAAATAGAGTACCTTTTAACCGACAAAAACACAGATGCACCCCAATGAAGTAATGGCTCTGACAATTATCATCAATGGCTACTATAATCATTAGGGAAAAGCAAAAATACTACTTTATAATGCTCAATAGGAAGTACACCACCATCACCTACGAAGTATTCTTGCTAAAAAAATGAACCTGTATCTTGAAACCTACCAAGCTTCTAGTCTTACCACCAGTTTATAAGCAATACAGGGGACAGAAGAACATACTAAATGACACTACATGGATGCAATCAGCAAAATCCTGAATGTGGGAAATTCTACAAGTCAAACAGCCTGGTTGCTTCAACAAATAAATTGCAAGGAAATACCAAAGTAGGAGGGAAAAACCTATGGATTAAAAGAGACTAAAGAGAGATAGGAACTCAATGCAACATTGGACCTTATCTGGATCACAACTGGGGCAACGTAAATGTTCAAAAACAAAAACTGGGGAAATATGAACATGTCCTTGATATCTGATGAAAATAAAGAACTGGTCATGGGTTTTCTTTGAAGAGTGATAATGATATTTTAGATACATTTTTAAAAAGCTCCTCATCTTTCAGAGATACTTATGAACGCATAATACATATGGATGGAATTATATCCTGAGATTCGCTTCAAAATAGGCCATGAGTTGATAATTGTTGAAACTGGGGGAATATGGGGAATCATTATTCTGTTCCTGTATATGTTTGAAATCTTTCTTAATAACTCATTCGTGAACTCTTAAGTTTAACCTCATTAAAGAGGGCATCTGTCTTGTGTATTTCCCAAATAAAATAAGTGGACCCTTTCCAAGGTGAGCCAGTAAGCAGGTCTCAAGAGCCAGTTCCCTTTAGAAAAGCAAAGCATTTGAACGAAGGGTCCTTTCATATTATGCTTATTGGTGCATAACATTCCTTCAAGCTGGGAGAGGCCACAACCACAAAGTATTTGCTTCTTCCTTGGCAGCCCTTTTCCCCTATCTGTCCCTTTCTTCTCTCAGCACCTCTTCTCTCCCTTTGACTTGAATAGAGAAGATAAAAGCAATCCTTCTATCCAAACACATTTCCCTTTATAGATAAATTTGATGCTAGGGTGCCTGGGTGGCTCAGGTTGGTTAAGCGTCCAACTCTTGATTTTGGCTCAGGTCATAGTCTCAGGGTTGTGAGATCGAGCCCTTTGTCAGGCTCCATGCTGTGTGTGGAGAATGCTTAAGATTCTTTCTCTCCCTCTGCCACCCACCCCCCAAAAATTAAAAAAACAAAAAACAAACAAACAAAAAAGGGATGCTAGTGAATGATATCTGTATGGTTAAGACAATGAAAATACTCCACAACTGGGAAGTATTTTCTATGCTTTGCACATTTAAAAAATTTCCACTCATTTTCAGCTCTAATTCCTGTTGCTTTATGTAATTCCCAGAAACAAAAAATGACAACAACAAAAAAACCTAGGAAAAAAACCACTCTTTCTTGATAATATGATTTCACTCAGGCAGCTTTTGAAGGATGGGGACATAAAAACAGATAGGAAATACTTAGATTATGTTACAAAACCCAGAGAACTGACAGCACTTCCTCTTATTTCAAAGTTTCTCAGTAAATGTTCTGGTAACTATATGTCTACAGTGGAACTTGGACAAAGGTGTCAGTGTGAGTCACTCAGTTATTTTATGGTTCTAACTGCCTGGGGCCCTAGACCATTGGTTCCAAAATCTCTTTGCTATGAAGGACTCTTTTCATTATTTTCTGTAGATAAATCTTGTTTTCTAAAAAACTATCTACTAAGCTGGAGCTAAATAATTAACTTCCCCATTACTGCTGGAGCTACCCGTAAGTGCCGACAGAGCTTTTCGTAAGTATGAGAGCGCCAGTGTTTTCACAATCAACAGACATAATTTTAGTCATTTCTGATGTCTTTATTTAGTCTGTGTAGCTTTTTCTAGCACGAAAGCCATTTTCTTTTAGAAAATTTAATAAATAACTCGAGGATTAGTGTAATTGTCATCCTTACTTGTGTATTAACCCCCACTGGTTAGAAGATTTAGAAATTATGTATTTTTTAAAAAGATTTTATTTATTTATTTGACAGAGACAGAGACAGCCAGCAAGAGAGGGAACACAAGCAGGGGGAGTGGGAGGGGAAGAAGCAGGCTCCCAGCAGGGGAGCCTGATGCGGATCGATCCCAGAATGCTGGGATCACACCCTGAGCTGAAGGCAGACACTTAACGACTGCACCACCCAGGCGCCCCTAGAAATTATATTGCTTGTGATTATAAAACATATGTAAAATACATGCTTGCTACTGAAAGAACTTAGAAAATATCGACAAGTATTATGAAAAATGTTTACCCGTAATTCCACAACATGAAGACATACCAAAATGTAAGAGATTATTCCCTTCCAGCCTGTTTCTAAATATTTATAAAACATAAATGGACCACATTTATTGTATCTTGTTTTTATTTTTTATTATTTTTTTATTATTTTTTTTTTTTTTAAGTAATCTCTACATCCACAACATGGGGCCTGAACTCACAACTCTGAGATCAAGAGTTGAACCACTTCACCGACTAAGCCAGCCAGGTTCAGTTTTGTTTTTTTTTTTTTTTTTAAAGATTTTATTTATTTGACAGAGAGAAACAGCCAGTGAGAGAGGGAACACAGGCAGGGGGAGTGGGAGAGGAAGAAGCAGGCTCCCAGTGGAGGAGCCTAATGTGGGGCTCAATCCCAGAACACCGGGATCACGCCCTGAGCCGAAGGCAGATGCTTAACGACTGAGCCACCCAGGCGCCCCACCAGGCTCAGTTTATATTTAATTTCCCCAAGATATTAACAAAATCTTTTAATACATAATTTTATTATTCTTAGGCATTTCAGGTGTTTGTAATTTGGGCCTATAAACAATCACATATAATCCTGTGATAAATATGCTTGAATATGAAATCCCAGTTATTTTCTTAAGACAGAAATGGGAGTGTTGTTGGGGTGAAGAACACGAACTTTAAAAGAATCTTTTAATATACATTATTAAGAGGAGCACCTAGGTGACTCAGTTGGTTAAACGTCTGCCTTTTTCTTTTTTAAGATTTTATTTATTCATTTGACAGAGAGAGAGGCAGTGAGAGGGGGAACACAAGCAGGGGGAGTGGGAGAGGGAGAAGCAGGCTTCCCGCTAAGCATGGAGCCCGATGCAGGGCTCGATCCCAGAACGCTCAATGACTGAGCCACCCAGGTGCCCCTAAGCGTCTGCCTTCTGCTCAGGTCATGATCTCAGGGTCCTGGGATAGAGTCCTGAGATGGGCTCCCTGCTCAGCACGGAGTCTGCTTTTCCATCTGCCCCGGCGCTGCCTCCCCCCTTCACTTGTATGTGTGCTTGCTCTCTCAATCTCAAATAAATAAAATCTTTAAAAAAAAAATACATTGTAAGATTACTTCCTGAAGTTTACACCAATTTATACTGCCACAAACACTATAAAGTTGCCAATTCATTCTACTCTCTGTAGCTGGATATTGTTTCCTAATCTTTGGTGCTTTGGTGGACAAAAAAAATATATTTATTGTTTTAATTCTTACTTTACTACTAGTAAGACTC
The DNA here is from genome assembly GCF_023065955.2 of Ursus arctos. Lineage (NCBI taxonomy): Eukaryota > Metazoa > Chordata > Mammalia > Carnivora > Ursidae > Ursus > Ursus arctos. The sequence goes on from NW_026622874.1 coordinate 39,239,330, forward strand.
TATTAATAATTAGTAATTAAAAAAGGACCCTTTGTTCAACCCCTTTATATTTAGTAGTCAACTGTACTCCCTCCTCTGTGGACTATACACTCAAGTCTTTAGTGTTTCTCTCATGTATTTTTATTATGACCTCTTTATATATAAATGAGTTTAACTCTTTGCCACGGTGTAGCGAATCTACTTTCCCAGTTTGTCTTATAATGTTGTGCATGATTTTTATTTAGTGAAGTAAACTGACCTTTTCCTTTGTGATTTCTTCTATTGCTTTGTGCCTAGAAAGTCTTCCTCTCCTGGGAGAACTCCTAAGTGTTTCAATGTCTTCAGACCCTAAGTTGGGGACCAATACTCTAACAAACTAATGTGAAAAGAGCTAGTGAAAGGAATGACTAGAAGGAAGCCTGTCTATTCTCTGCCAATGAATTGGGGAGGGAGGGGACTTGTTAAGTTACATTTTCTGTTTATTATGAAGAAAGTATGTTTAAAACACCTGACAGAAACAGCATGAAAAAGCACATTAGTAAAACTGAGGCATCTTGACAGTGCCATTGTCATTACTGGGGGGTGGGGGGAGTGTGTGTGGGCTGTGGTGTGCTGTTAGAGGACTATGGCAGATAGCCTTCAGGACTGCTAACACCATAAGGTTCAGAGATTACATTTCCACATGTATTGATCTTTAGCTCACAAAAGGAGACTGCGACAAATTAGAAATTGCAATTTCCACTGTATCTTCTGTGAGAGAGTAATGGGTAAAAGATAAATAACTAAGACAAAATCTCCATCCATTATTTGGCATGCTATTTTTATGTAGCTTAAATTTAATTTCCTTATGCTATATGTAAAAGAATCATTATCCTGATAGCTGGTTTAGCAATCTCTGTGAAGAGAGATAGGTAGAGGACATGACGGTAGGAACAATTTACTTCTAAGACACTGACAAGGAGATGCTAAAATAAGAATCTAGTTGGAGACAGCTTCAGAATTTCTTTTCTGGAACTTCTGAAAAATAACCTCACAACTCCAAGGGCACATAGAATTGTATTCTAATCTCTCAAGATCTCTGTATTTCTAACATTTCTACACTGACATACAGTACTTAGCCATTAAAAAAATATAGGGCACAAATCATCATTCTACTTAAAGCGATCGGTAAACAGCTTAATTATCAATTAACACCTTCATATACATGATTCCACAGTTAGATAAGAGAAAAAGTAGACAATAACAAAAACAAAACACCACCCCATGGATCATTTATAACCTAAATAGTGGAGTAGGGAAGACAGGAAACGGAAGTGAGGTGACACCTGAGTACTTACTACCTGTCCGCTATCATGTCAGGCATCTTATATATATTATCCCATTTAATCTCCACAACAACCCACTGCAATAAGACATTATTATCCTCATTTTAGAGGTAGAAGCACAGGCTCAGATAAACTGATACCTTACCCAAGGTCATACAACCACTCATTGGTGGAGCTGTGATGTGAACCTAAGTCTCTTGGCTAAAATGGCAGCTCACATATACAGCACTTGTCATGTGCCAAGAACTGTCCTAAGCCTTTTACATAAGTTACTTCATTTACTTTTCATAACAACCTTGGAGGTAAGAACTGTGATGATTCCCACTTTACAGAGGAGGCAACTGAAGCACAGAGAGGTTGTCTCCCGCCAAAGTTAATAAACTTAGTAAATAGTGCTGGGATCTGCACCCACGATCTGGCTTCAGAGTCAGGCTCTGAACTGCTACATGTCACCGCCAAAACCCCTGTACTTTCAACTACACTGCACTCCCGCACTTTATACTATACTGCTGCTTTTCCTTCCTCTTTTCATTCCAGAATGGGAAACTACTACATTCGAAATAATTTCTAATTCACAATACTCCCAAAATACTGAAATAAAATTATTTAAAAAAAAATATTTGACAGAGAGAGAGAGAGAGTGCACAAGCAGGGGGAGCAGCAGGCAGAGGGAGGGGGAGAAGCAGGCTCTCTACTAAGCAGAGAGCCTGATGCAGGGCTCAATCCCAGGACCGGGATCATGACCTGAGCTGAAGGCAGACACTTACCTGACTGAGCCACCCAGGCGCCCCAGGGAAATAAAATCATAACTTACACTAATACTTGACAATTCAGAAAGTGCTTTTACACACTCTATTCCATTTAATCCTCCACTGAGTTACTCGAAATAGATAGGGAAGGTATCCCTGGTTTGCAGAAGAGCTCAGGGTGGCGAAGTGACTTGTCCAAGATGACACCGTTACTAAAAGATTAAAAACAGGTCTGAAACAGGTCTTTGTACTTCTTACTGAATGTTCTTTTCACCTACATCATACCACCTGGCAAGGGGTAGTTGAAAATATCCCTTCCTTCTGCCAAGATGCCGGCTTACCTAGACGAGCCCTCGTCCTGGGTCCCTGCATCTGACTTCTCAGTTCAGGCCTCAGGTGAAACTTCTTTGCTTCATCAACTAGATCCCTGCACTGTAAGCTGCAGCGGATGAAAGGCTGAAACACAGCAGGCAGCAGAGTGAGCCACAGCGGCCATGTCTCTAATATACGAGTATAAATGGCACACATAAGAAGTAACTTGATATAGAAAACCAGTTCCAGAAGGGCTGCTGGTAACAACTATGCAGTGGGTTTCCACAAATTAAGAAAACGGTTTTTTAAAAGACAATACATTATTACATGGTTCAAAAATCAAATGACATAAAGAGATATATTGAGAAGTATTCTCTACCCACCTCAGCACCAGGCATTAACTATTTTTATTAGTTTGTCTGTACATCCTTCCAGTGATTACACAGACACAAGTAGGAAATAACTAATAAAAATTTTAAGGGAAAACCAAGAGGCTTCTGTTAATTCCTGGGATGATAGGAAGAAGTAAATCTTGTCTGAAATAATTTCCCCAAGGTTCATAGCACCGTCACGCTGCCTCTGTCTCCCCCTGACGGAGCTCTGTACTGGGCAGCTCTCCTTCACATCCCTAGATTCACTCCACATCCTTCTCCACTCTGCTCGCTGGCTTAGGAGACTGGCCTACATGAAGTACGTTGTAGGGTCCCTAGGAGCTCTAGAAGAGCTCAGAGAGAGAAGGGGAATGAGGCCAGGCTCCCTCACTGCAGGGTGAGCGGTGAATTTGGGATTTCAGTCTCTTGTGTCGGACTCAAGAGTCTGTACTATGAACTACAATATAAAGAAATAGAGACGATAGCTATATGAGTTGATAGAAATTACAAATATGAAAGTTTGACACGTGACACTAACCAGCCTGCAACTTTTCTAACGTGACCGGGAAAACGGTGTATGTAGTTAATTCCCCAAGAGGTCTGGGGCTGGGCCAGAAGGAACACATTCACTGACCTGACCTATCTATATGTTAAACAGCAGTATTCGCCCAAAGTATGGTCTAGGTAAACAGTGATATATATGGTAAAAATGATGAAAACATACCACACACAAAGAACTTGGGCTGGAAAAACACTTTCATAAATAAACACTGTATAACTCAAATTGATATTAAAATGCATCAAACTACTTTTGTGTTGTTTTCATGGGAGGTCAAAAATAAAGAGACTTGAAAAGCAAAGCATCTTTTTCAGGGCAATTTGGAACTTATGTTTGATGCAGAAGGGGACATTTATCATCTCATGTTGCTTATGTAAAACACATAGGACATACAAAACAAAAAAACAAGAAAACAGAAAATTAAACCATAGATTTCCATTTCCAGAAGGCTGACTTGCCAAGCAACTGTCTGGAGACTACCTAGTGCCGTCTTCTCTGGCATTCCTAGACAGGCTAACTGGGAGGCTCTGTGCCTACATTAAAATACCCAATTTTGAGTACATAATACTAAGTTGCAAGAGATGTTCAAGGTTTGACCCCGTGTGCTTTGCAGGCCTTACCTCAGCATCTATTACGTCCGTGATGTACCTGGGGGTCAGCAGGGGCATCCGGACGTACTGCAGCAGGTCAGGCAAGGATTCTTCTCGCTCCTTCTTGGCATGCTTCACCCAGTTGATGACAGCTTCAAAGACGGGCTCTTCAGAATCCACCTTAAGTGTATAATTACACATCACGGAACTCTGCTTTTCCAATTATTTCACAATCTCAGAAAGTAACCGTGCTTACTTTCTCCTTCCTATTCCCCATCCTCTACTGCCATTGTTTCTTCTCTTCCAGAAAATAGCTAAGCTTTTGGGAAAACAACCCTTGTCCCACACGACTCACTAAGACCAGCTAAAGAGCTGCAGTCAAATTGGGTAAAAAATCTGAGATAGTGCCTAATAAACCATCAGTCATGAGTTGGCTTTTACTTCAGAAGTTTTTCCATTCCTGAATTTTTTTTCTGGTCATGTTTGAAACTTTACAGGGGGAGGAGGAATCTGTTGCCCTATTCAAAACTGGTTGTTTTTTTTTTTTTTTTAAAGTATGCTCTATGCTCAATGTGGGGCATGAGCTCATGACCCTGAGATCAAGACTTGCATGCTCTACCGACTGAACCAGCCAGGCACCCCCAAAATTGGCTCTTGAAACAACCTGTGTTCACTAAGTGTTATCTAATAACCTCCAGGATTGGTCCCCAACTCCTCCATCCAAGCCTGTGAGGCAGGAACCTCTCTTACATTGTTATGCTATAATGCTGCAGTTTCCAAAGAATTGTCAATTAGCATCTGAACCATTACTATTTATCAGGCACTGTGCTTTGAGATGATATATATAATTAATCATTTGGGGAGTGTATCTGTTCTGAGATACCTTTCAGAATGTGACAGTGCCTAGATAAAGACAGCGCTCTGTGAACTTTTCCCAAGAACTGAAATAGAGAAAATGTTTCAGAATGTTCATTCATTGGATTTACCAAACACCTACTGAGTGCCAGGCACAGGGCTGGAAGCTGGTTATACACTGGTAACAAATTAGACATGAGCTTTCTTTTTATGTGGGGAGATAATGGTAAAATGCACAATCCCACTTTGTCATTATATACCATGCAGGAAAAGCACAGGGGCTATGAGACAGAATAACATGAGATTTCCTAAATCAGACTGATGGGTCAGAAAAGGCCTCCCTACAGAAGAAACACAGTTCATTCCCATGGATGAATAGCAATTAGCCAGGAAGAGTGAGAGAGAATGCCAAGGCAACAGAAGACCACATGCAAAAACTCTAGAGCTGTACTGTCCAATATGGTAGCCACTAGCCATGTATAGCTATTCACATTTACATTAGTTAAAATTAAGTTAAACTAAAAACTCAGCTGCTTCTCAGTCATACTAGCCACATTCCAAGTGCTCAACAGCCACATGTGGCTAGTGATTAGCAAACCAGACGGCACAACTATCGATCCTCTCCATCTTTACGTGACGGTCTACTGGACAGCACTGTCCTAGAGCAAAAACGAACAGACTACAGGCTGGTATAGTAGAATGAATGAGGCAGGGGAAGAATAGCAAAATCAAGCTGGAGAGGTAACCAAGAGCCAGCTCAGAGAGAGCCTTAGAAGACTGGAATTTACTCTAACAGCAACGGGAAACCACTAAAAGGTTTCAACCAAGCCTGTGATCTGATCATACTGATGTTTGTAAAGATTACCTAACTACCATGGGTAGAACAGTTTAGAAGGGCCAAGGGCTGGGACACCAGTTAGAGGCTCCTCTGGTACATTAGGCAAAAGGTGATGGGTGCTATGGGGTGCTTGGGTGACTCAGTCGACTGGGCATCTGCCTTCAGCATAGGTCGTGATCCCCGGGGTCCTGGGATCAGGCCCTGCATCTGGCTCCCTGCTCAGTGGGGAGTCTGCTTCTCCCCCCCCCCGCCACTCCACCTCCTTGTGCTCTCTTTCTGTAAAATAAATGAATAAAAGCTTAAAAAAAAAGAAAAAGTGATGGGTGCTTAGACTATGGCAGTGGTGATAGAAATCTATGCACCAAATTTATGGGAGGTCAAACTAACCCAGCCTTCTGGATTAGAAACAGAGGAGCATGCAGAAGGCTATCCACAATTTAAAAAAATTATTTTTCTGAAGAATGACAAGCTAATAGTTATAAATAGCTACATGCTAGGCTCTGATATAGTCTAGGTTTAAATTAGATTTATCAATTTATAATGGGGTTTTTCAATCATGAGCAGATATCCTTGATCCTACTGAAGACAGAATAAACTAGTGTTGTGGAGAAACAGCTAAACTGAGAGGAAAAAACCCCTACATTAATGCTTCGCTATGGAGAAAAATTTCCCCATAATAAATTTTCACAGAGAGCTATTTTATGTATCGGGCACTGATATTTAATGATCAGAATGGCCCTATGCACTAAGCATGACTATTATCTACAGAAGAGGAAACTGAAGATTAGTGGTTAGGTTAACATGTGTCACACAGCCAAAATAAACCCCAGGAAGATTCTAAAGCCCATGTTGTTTTAACCGGTACAATACACTGTTTCCCATTGTGTTAAATACTATCGTTTTATATAATTAAGAGGAAGTATTAGTTAGGGAGTAAAACATCTGGTTCCTCTTTCTGGCTGGTATATGGAAGAGAAAAAAACGTGCCATTTGCTGTCTTTCCAGCAAAAAAGACAGTCTTCACAGAGGCTGAAGGAAGACTATACAAAAGAGTTCTCAAACTCTTTTGGTCTCAGTTTCTGAATAAAAAAGTTAGTCTTTTGCTCTCCCTGTTCCATTAATTTTATTCCAAAGTCTATACAGTTCTAAAGTAAATGATTGCTGTTAACCGCTTGCTGACTTGGTCAATGAGAAACTAACTAGGCAACCTGCTCACGGTTTCTTGGAACAGAACAATCTGGAGCCAGGTGGCCCAGATATGAGGCCTGGCTCTACCACTTACCAGCTCTGGTATGCTGGGTACCCTCAAAGCCTCAGTTTCTTCCTCTGAAGAAAGGACACACTTTTGAGAAACTACATTAGATAAAATATACCAGGAACGGTACCATTAAAATGAGAAGACCAGGGTGCAGGGATCTTTATCTTTTTTGTCCACAATTGGATCGCCGGCACCTGGAACCGTTCTGGACACACCATAAGTGCCCAGTAAATATTTAATAAAGGAACCAATAGTAAATGCTAAGTTTTAGCTCTTTCATTATGTGCAGTGAACTTCAAATCTATAAGTACTCATTCTATTTACTATATTTTCTAATGTATGATAAATCAAGAAAAATCAAGATATTCTAGCATGTTACTAGTTTCCAAAGTCTGCAGAATGTGTCATTTGTCTGTACCTGGCATTTCAGTGCACGGACACAATGTCCTACCTCAGCAAGAGTGAGAACAAACCTTTAGCAACTATTTGGCTCAGTAACATTTTTAACAGCAGCTTCTCTGGACTAATATGACACCATGTCAAACTGTAAAATGATTCCTCTTTAGTTGGAAACAATGTCACCAATGTGCTCTAATCAATCTTCCCTCAGGAAAGTCAGTAGGGAAAGGCAAAAAGAAAAAGTTGGCTAAAATTTGAGAAGAAGCATTCTTAAGACTATTTATTATATTACATAAAAATCCTAGTTTTAATAAAATAAATTAGTTATCATTGGGTTTACAAAAGTATATTACAGAATTTCTTTAGCAAATTCCTTCTTTAGCACTTAGAATATTCATCAGACTTTGATTCTTTCTAGTATTAAACTGAGGTGGCACTAACTTCTGGGAATCCACTAATTTAAAATTCATTTATTATTATTATTATTGTTATTATTATTATTATTTTTTTTAAAGATTTTATTTATTTATTATTTGACAGAGAAACAGCCAGCGAGAGAGGGAACACAAGCAGGGGGAGTGGGAGAGGAAGAAGCAGGGTCCCAGCAGAGGAGCCCGATGTAGGGCTCGATCCCAGGGCCCTGGGATCACGCCCTGAGCCGAAGGCAGATGCTTAACAACTGAGCCATCCAGGCGCCTCCATTTTTTATTATTATCTAAGGAGAGTGAGAGGAAAACAATGAACTCTTACCTTCCTACAGAACCGAATTTCTCTTGACTGGGGGAAACCAAACCTAACAGATGGACTTCTATCCTACCACTTGGCTCTGCTAGGCATTTTCTAGGAGCTACTAACTAGAGAATTCAACCACTGGAAATCAACGCCTTGGGTTTCAAAGACATCTAAAGCCCTATACTGGACTTCTCACTCCAACTGTCAGCCTAACTACAGATCTCTATGCAATAAAAACTCTGCTAAACTACTGGCACTATGATTTAGCATTAGGATTGACTAAGATCCTTCTTGCTGGGGTAAGTCACTGAACCCTTGCCCGCCCACAGGTAGTTTCCCCTCTGCTAGGTGAAAAACAACTCCTTCAAGGCCCAGTTCACATGTTCCTTCTTCCGACTCCCTCATACCCCCATTAGGCACTTATGATCTGCCTCCTGCTTAAGATCGCCAACCTTTTTTCACTTCCTATTTGATCCACTTCCTTTTTGATCTAATTTTAACTTAGAAGGTTTAATTCTTCCTTCTTCTAATTCCTTCACTTTGAGTAAGTTCATTATTCTCATACTGTATGAGTTTTGTCTTTTTGTATGTCTCTACCACTACACTGTGAATTACTGAAAACAAGAACTGTATCTTACTCATTTTTGGATCCATAGCACCTGACATATATAGTTTATTGAGAATATCTACTGCTGTATAGTATTCTTTTTTTTTTTTTTTTTTAATTTATTTATTTGACAGAGACACAGCCAGCAAGAGAGGGAACACAAGGAGGGGGAGAGGGAGAGGAAGACGCAGGCTCCCAGCAGAGGAGCCTGATGTGGGGCTCGATCCCAGACCACTGGGATCACGCCCTGAGCCGAAGGCAGACGCCCAACGACTGAGCCACCCAGGCGCCCCAGTAGATATTCTCAATAAATGTTTGTGAAATGAGCGAATGAGTAATAGAGAAATGTTCTACATAAATCTACTTTACTTCCAATTTCTGCTTATTCCACACTCTCTGTAATAGTGACTCTTGGGACACCTGGGTGGCTCAGTCGGTTGAGTGTCTGCCTTCGGCTCAGGGCGTGATCCCAGGGTGCTGGGATCAAGTCCCACATCAGGCTCCCTGCTCAGCCTGCTTCTCCCTCTGCCTGCTGCTCCCCCTGCTTGTGCGCTCTCTCTCACTCTCTCGCTCTCTGGCAAATAAATAAATAAATAAAATCTTAAAAAATAAATAAATAGTTGTAAGACATCCAGAGGAAACATTAAAAAAAAAGTGACTCTTAACCATTGGGATCGTATATTGAGGAAGGTTGCTAACTCCCTCCCATAAAAGTGCAAATAAATTTGGCATATAATTTCAGGGCACTGAAATTGCCAGCCAATACTGACACTTGATTGAGATGCCCTGCTACAGAAACGCAGTAATTCCACATCGTTTTTCCCAAGCTTCTGTAATGGCCCCGTCGTGAAGAAATCCTAATACCAAGCCAAATTTATACCTGAATTTCATCACACTTGATTAGCTTTTCCACCTCTCCTTGACTTAGAAGAATGAATTCTTCATGCTGTACCACTTCAGGAAAATGCTTCTGGCTAAAAACCTCAGCTGCTTGCATCAGGTCAACACAATTGTGAGTTTCAGCAAAATCCCTGATACCCAGGCAATTGGAGGGGTCCAACTGACTTTCTAAGAACTCACAGCAGGCTTGCTTCACACCTAGGACAAACACAGACAATGAACACTTCAGGGTACTGGACCAGCTGTAAACTGGTCTGCATTCTTGGATCGAGATATCTTCTCTACACATCTTCTCTACAAGGTAACAGAGGAATCTATGGCTCAACACCTGATGATCAGATTAGAAATTTGATGCTTAAGGAATTCAAATGCAATTTCTTTCTTATGTGCTATGTGACCTTCAAGCAAGGCCTTTACAACTGTGTCTCTGTTTCACCTTTAAAATAATTATAGCAAGACAAATTGTTTCTGTGGACACTTGCACAATTAAACAAAAATGCCTACAAAACTTGGGAAATCAAGCTTTTATAAAACCAATCAAAATTTAACATAATGTACCTAATTTCTACTCTATATGCAAACTTACTGAAAGACTCCTATGAAAGAAAAGTAAAAGATACTAACACCAATCTTTTATTTCTCTGACAAGCTCAGAGTATAAACCCAACTTTACAGCTGTGCACTAATGCAAAAGTTTCACGCGGTTTTCAATCATGTATTAAAAAAAGTGAAAATTTTCAACCATGTGTTTAGAAAAACTGAAAATCACAGACACATTAGAGCAGATTAAGAAAGACGGACCGGGAACAGGAATGTTTAACCCTGTGAAAACAGTATATACTTTCATTTTTGTATGTCAATTTAAATTTTCAATAGATAATTTACAGGATTCAAAAATTCGAAGTACAAAAGCATTTGCCATGAATAATCCCCCAGCCTCCCTATCCACCTGGCCATCTAGTTCCTTTCCATGTAGGCCACGAATAGTATCAGTCTCCGGTGTCTCCCTGTAGAGTTACTGTGTACATATATGTAAAAAAATGCGTCTATTACCCCCTCTTCCATTTTGTAAAAAACAGAAAAGGTGTAAACGCTCTCTTCTAAAGAGCCAAACACTCACATGTGGAGCGGTTCTTTGATATTGCGATTAAAATCTGATCTTCGGTGCCACAGGCAGTAAACATGAGTGCCCACAGTCTGTCTCCATAATTTCCAGGATTAAGCTTACATCATTAATTTTAAGCATTTCCAAGGCTGCCCTGGCACAACTGCGACTTTACCATCCGTACCTTTCAGCTGGAGCAGACAGGCTGCAGGGAGCAGTTCCTGCACGTTCTCCACCGTCACGTGGACCGTTTCAGTGTACACAAAGTCCAACAGAATTTCCATGGTCGAAGCAGTTAAACCTTGAATATCAACATAAGGTTTCCCCTTCTCTGAAAGCTGAAAATTCAGGGTATGAAATAATGGTGGTTATAATTCCACGAGATAAACGGAGAATCTCATATCCATGAGCCTGAGGGGATATTAATATTAATTGAATATACAGCTTTAAAAAATTATGGTCTAATTTGCTTGATTTGTATAAAGCAAAGATGGCATATATTTGTAGCTCTTCAAATTGGGGGCAGCTGTATGTAACCCAAGAGCACACAGCGAGGTGACACCTTGGAAAATCAATTTTACCAGTGAATAATTTAAAACCCTGCTTTCGTAATAAAACAAACATAGAACTATTACAGAATAGAATGTAAAAATTCTGTGAACATACTACTGGTGCCCCTGAGCTTTTAAGACAAAACACAAAATTTCAATGAAATGTCATGCTTGTAGAGGACCCTGTGGCTTACAGCTCCAGACACTCCAGGACTACTCAGTGTTGTTCTATTTGTCCTTAGACTACATTTGGTAATGACGAAACATGTGAGTCATCTTAAGGGGCCTTCTACTGTAACACTGAACATAACTGAATTGTTTGATATTTTTTTCAAAATATTGGATTGAGTCTATTTCAGGATTACTGAATTGTTAGTGGCGTATTTAGTCCAGATCATATATCCTTGGAGTTATGAGTACCGAAGAGGCCAGATAATCATAGAAAATTGTTTAAGAGTGGAAATCTTCAGTTTTGCAGGACAGTAAACTACTTGAAAATTGATTACCTTATGAAAATTTTATTACATCTTAACCTTAGTTAGACATTCAAATTACTCACAAAACTCCAGTGCATTTCCATTATGAACTGAATATCTTTATCATCTTTGATTCCTCCAACAGCCCAAAATAATAATCAAAAGGTGTTCTTCACCAAAGCCAATAAGAAAATCAATCCCTAACATTATTTTGGAAAAATGTTTTATTAACATTTCACATAGAATATTTACAAGTAGATATATATAAGTACAGCGATTCCAGAAATTTCTTATTCAACAAACCATATTCCCATCAAATAACTTAAATATGAAAATATTTCACTAATTAACTCGGAGCAATTTTTGCATCATTTCACATTTACATTTGCTTTACAAGTTTTCCAAGTGTTTCTTATTTACTATTATTTCACCTAATTCTCACAGCAACCTGGTAAGAATTTAGAGGTCTGGTATTATTCCCATTCAAAGAAGTTCTGTGACTTAACTAAGGTATCTTAACTAGCAAGAGACAGCTAAAACTCAGGTCCTTTTTTGTCTTCCTCAAATGATCTTTCCATTGGACCACATTCGAGGAGCCTTTCAGGGCTGGAAAAGAATAATGAAACCACCTAGTTCAACTACTTTATTTTAAACATCAACCCGGTGAAGTCAGATGGTTGTCAGGGTTCACGCAGCATTGCTAAGAGACCTGAGCCTGGGACCCAGATCTCTGGGCCCTCTCCTTTGTATCAATTACTCTTAAAAATAAAGACAAAACCGGGGCGCCTGGGTGGCGCAGTCGTTAAGCGTCTGCCTTCGGCTCAGGGCGTGATCCCAGCATTCTGGGATCGAGCCTCGCATTGGGCTCCTCCGCTGGGAGCCTGCTTCTTCCTCTCCCACTCCCCCTGCTTGTGTTCCCTCTCTCGCTGGCTGTTTCTCTCTGTCAAATTAATAAATAAAATCTTAAAAAAAAAAAAAAAAAGACAAAACCATCTGGCATTTTCTTGCCTAATACCAGTTTTTAAAGAAAGACTGTAAAATAATGACTGATGAGAAAAAAGAAAGAATTCTTTTATAGAACTCCACACCAATTTCAGTGTGCAGAGTGAAGACAGACTAATTTTCCTCAAGCTGACAAAGAACAGGATGCATGATGTATAATCAGTAGTCAGCAGTCCTGACCCATTAGCACTTCATGCTCAGCAGCTGCTGAGAGAACCTTCCTTACCCAGTTAAATGCCAACTGCTTCTGATGCTCTTGGGCAGATATTGTTTCTGGAGGACAATACAGGACAGGGATCTGTGACATTATATTACACAAGAGCATTTTAAAATTAGCCTGAATTAGCAGGAATGATCTGTCAGGTTTCCATGTTTTCCTACCAGCCATGTGACTGAGCATTGGCTCGGGGCATCATAAACTATTTTGGCTTTGAAATTACAGAATATAAAAATCCACAGTAGGTAAAATCTGTATAAGGCAAGTAAGTTAAGATTTGTATAAAGCAATATGGCATATATTCGTAGCTTTTCAAATATGGCATGTATTGTTTGGGTTTAGGGTCAGAAAATTGAGCAGTAAACTCCATCTCTACCATTTATAAGCCACGTGACCTAAGGCAAGTCACTTAATATCTGAGACCTTGTTTCTTCTTTTGTAAAACTAGACGGTAACATCTAACCCCAGGGTGAATGAGATACAGCCATCACTCTCCTATTCAGATCCAAAAGCAGTATCTTCACTAAGGTGATGAGATTAACTAAAGAAAAAAATTAACTGACGGTTAAAAAAATTTTTTTTAAGATTTTATTTATTTGAGAGAGAGAGAGCGCGCATGCGCGCACATGAGCAGGGGGGGAGAGGGAGAAGCAGGCTCCCCGCAGAGCAGGGAGCCTGAAGTGGGGCTTGATCCCAGGACCCCAGGATCATGACCTGAGCCGAAGGCAGACCGCTTAACCGACTAAGCCACCCAGGTACCCCCCCACTTTTTTAATTTTTAAAGGGGTGCCTGGGTGACGCAGTCAGTTAAGCCTCTGACTCTTGATTTTGGCACAGGTCATGATCTCAGGGTCATGAAACTGAGCCCTGCATCAGACTCCCCGCTAGACATGTAGCCTGCTTAAGATTCTCTCCCTCCCTCTGCCTTCTCCTCAATGTCCCCGCTCAAGAGCTCTCTTAAAATTTTTTTTTTTGAAAATATCGTTAACATAATGAGATATTTCAGGCATATGTATATGTATAGATACATGATATAATACACACTGGTGTAGTCTCACTCAAGCTTAAAAAAATTCAAGAGCCTGGGTGGTTCGTAGGTAAAGCACCCAACTTCTGATTTCTCGATTTCAGCTCAGGTCCTGATCTCAGGGTTGTGAGACTGAGCCTTCAGACAAGCTCCATGCTCAGCTTCCCTTCTCCTTCTGCCTCTACCCGCCGCCCCCCCACCCCACTCTTGCACTCTCTCTCTCTAATAAATAAGTCTTAAAAAAAAATTAGAGATAATTGATTTAAAATTTAAAAATCAGACTTGAGATTTTGAAAAATAAAAAAGCTGCAGTGGCTCTCTGCTGTTTGGCTTTCTAAGAGTACTTCACAATATATTCAACAGCCTTACTCTAAGTATTCTGCCAATTACTGAAGCAGTCTTTTTTTTTTTTTTTTTAAGATTTATTTATTTATTTGAGGGGGGGAGGGGCAGAGGGATAGATTCTTCAAGCAAACTCCCAGGTGAGTGGAGGGGAGCAGGAGGGGACGTGGCTCGATCTCACATCCATGAGATCACAGCCTGAGCTGAAACCAAGAGCTGGACACTTAAACGGCTAAGCCACCCAGGAGCCCCTAAAGCAGTCTCTCTTTCTTTGTTTTCTCTTTTGTTTTCAAAGATTTTATTTATTTATTTGACAGAGAGAGAGGGAGAGCACAAGCAAGGGGAGCAGCAGGCAGAGGGAGAACGAGAAGCAGACTCTCCACTAAGCAGGGAGCCTGATGCGGGGCTGGATCCCAGGACCCCAGGATCATGACCTGAGCCGAAGACAGACGCCTAGCCAACTGAGCCACCCAGGCGCCCAAGCAATCTTTTTTAATACCTATAAACACAACCTTTTTTCTTGTCGAGTCAACCTTTTCCTGATTCCCTTTAACTGCTTATACTCCACAGTCTGCATCTTTTTCCAAGTTATACTCCATATACCTATACAGTCATGAAGTCATTTATTAAGTCCTCCTCCTCTCATTTGAAATTACTCTAGGTCTACACTGGTAGAATGAGTGCTGATTTTCTTCATGTGTTGTTAGGTGGAGTTGAAGGAGGACTCTTCCTTCTTCCCTTCCCCCTTATCCTCCTGGACTCCACTTTAAAATATGAGACTTCAGAAGGAGAAAAAAACCAGGAAAACAAATTTTAAAAATAAGTAAAATCCAGTAGCTGACATGTGTTTTACCACATGCCAGTCACTGTTCTAAACACTTCTGTGATTTTCTCAAATAACTGTCACAATAACCATATGTGATTGCGCATTGCTATTACCCCTGATTTAGAGATGAGGAAACTAAGATATAGTCTAAAGGCAGATTTTGATCAGAGTCAGCCCACTGAACCACCATACTATAGAAATTCACTATTATATCAAACTTCTACTATTTTATTCAGCAAAATGAGACAACTATAAGGTTACAAGGGTGAGCTTCATTTCTGAGGCAGTAACTTACCACTTACCTCACTCGTGAACATGGCGCAGAAGTAATCACTACAGGCGGCCAGCACAATCCGATGGGCGGGGAAGTCTTTCTGCTCCACTCTCAGAGTCACATCACAGAGGGTATTACTCTTCCGGAGAGAGTTCATTGAATTGAGGATGGATTTAGCGTGAGTATTTGTCATTATGTCTTTGGGGGCCATAATGCCTCCCATCAAGTAATATGGAGAAAGAATGAAAGGGGTCCTTCGATTCTGCAAGAGAAAAAAACCCAGAGCACACCTGAAGGATTAGGAAAACTAAACATATTCAATGAGCTACACAAATTGAGGACGCTTCCTCAGACCCAAATACAAGTAGAGAGTACTCCTATTCCTGGTCTTACCACAACAATCTAGCCACGAACCCAAGTAAAAACAATCTCTTCTTCCTCCAAATTCCAATATTGAGGGTCCCTACCACTTGACATTTATTATAATCAATACTCAACTGTACTGTAAATAGGAAAAAATTACACATATCTTGCATATCTTCACAATGCTGTCACAGTCTCAAATGATAAAATGAAAAGATAAAATTTCCTAAAGGTGTGCTATCACTATTACTTAATATTCATAAGCAGATTAAGTAGATAAGTATTTAGAGAACAGGAGTCTGTTTTATATATTTTTTCCTATCCTAGCAGGTGTACATGCTTAGAAATCAAATGCAAGAAAAGAAAAATTGTGTATTCAACTTAGAGCAATAAAGGCCAGAGTCAGTGAAAATCAACTTTTTTTCTAAAGAAGTATGCAAAGAATTATTATGACTTCCAAATATATCTGGATTTCCTCTTAGAATGACATTTCAAATGAGGACCCAATACCTACCATGAATAATGGAAACACTGCAAGCTTACCTATGGACTTTCACCTGATTAAGTTAGTGAAGCTCTTCTATGGAAGGGTCTTCCTACTCTACGTTAGTAGTAAATGCCCAGTAGTAATTCTTCTATACTGAAACGAAGAGCCTATTAGGACAGAAACCTATTAAAACTCCACTACTAATTTTACTGCCATAGCCAGTCACTTGCAAAGTTCACTTGTATGCATCAATTAAAAAAACTCCGTAGTACATTCCATATTTAAAAACCTCAACGTACTTTTTACTTTCTTGATTGTTGACAGGCTTTAGAGACTTTTTTTTCTTTCTTTTTTTTATTTCAAGGACAATTTCTGGGGAATGAAATGGGATGGTTATTCAGAGACTCTTATTTGGAATCTATAACTTTCTGAAATAATCCAAGGGAAAAAAATTAAACAATTATCTTCAAGAATCCGCAACTCACAACCATAATTTTTGAACAGCACGAACAAAATCCTAAATTCTCATCTACTCCTAGACATTATTATTTCATAAGCACTCTAGATAATCTCTCCAACAACCTGCAAGATCCATCTTACAGAACAAGAGGTGATTCATCAAAGCATATGACGTTTTTCAAAAAGATTTTCCTAAGTCTACTTACTTTCAATTCTGGAGATGTAAGAAAAGTCTGAACAGATGCCCACTTACTGTGAAGATTTTCTGGGGAGTTACCACAGGGCTCAGCCTAGGGCTGGGTCTTACAGTTTCAGTGTCAAAACTGGCAGTAACCTTAATTCAGTGTAATCTTCCTCCTTGGGGATTCCTGCCTCATCAAGCAAAACCTCAGCCTTATCTTTCTCTCTCACCTTTTTGGAACTTCCGTTAAGATCTGAATAAAGGGAGATTCGGAATACGGATCTGAATACGGAAGATTCGGGAAGGGGCGATAGCGAAAAGGTGTCAAATTCCGTAAAGACTAAATTCCAGGTGGGAAAAGGGGAAGAATTCCAGGTGGGAGAAGGAAAGACAGTCTCCCCGCCTGACAACACCGGGAACAGCGCTGGCAGCTCCAGGTGGAGGTCCGGGAGGGGCGCGGTCGGGGAGGGACTGAGAGGAGGGCGCTCCATGCCAGAGCGCCCCCAGCCCCGCAAGCCTTCCTCCGCTCCCTGGCATCTCTGCGTTCCAACCCGGAGGAAGGCGATGGATGGGGGAAGGGCCGTAACCGGGAGTTCGGGGCTAGGAAGGGAAGGGCAGAGCTGCCTGCCACCACCTCCGTGCGACTCACCTCCACTCGCGGGCCCACCCAGCCACGCCAGGCCTGTTCCCGGCCCGTGGGGATTGGGTGGGGCGCGGGGCCAGCAGGCGGCTCAGGAGAAGCCCAAGCGCCGCCGCCGCCCCGACCCGGAGGCTCTGGAGCCGTCACCGTGGTAGTCCAAGATCTCGCCTCCGCGGCCGCGCGACGTGATGACGTAATGCAACTCGAGGCCCGCCCACCTCCCTGCCCCGGGTGGCGTCACGTGAGGGGAGGTGTCACGTGGCGCTCAGGTACCCGGGTGCCAGGCTTCGGCCCATTTAGAGAAAGGCGAAAAGAAGAGGCGGGGCAGGGTGCGGCCCGCAGGGAGGGGCGGGGTGTACAGTTCTCTTGCCGCGTGATTGGCTGAGACCAGATTCCGCCCGAGTCTCCTGAGCCCCGGCGGATGGAAGGTATTCCACCTCTCTAAACCGAGGAGGAGGTTGCTGGGAGTATGTTTTACCTGCCGGGTATTCAGGAACCCTCTCACATCGAGAAAACCCACGGGGGCTTCAAATTTCTTCACGTCCATTGTCCACAACGGCCTTTTCCCGTGAACCATGGCTGTGG
Organism: Ursus arctos; assembly: GCF_023065955.2. NCBI lineage: Eukaryota > Metazoa > Chordata > Mammalia > Carnivora > Ursidae > Ursus > Ursus arctos. Next base: position 39,257,339 of record NW_026622874.1, read on the forward strand.
GGAGAGTCCGCTGAGCCTTGCGCTCCACTGACCTTAGCATTCTCTGCATCATAATGGGGCCTATCATCACCCTGGAGGTGGTTCTCTACTTCTCGCACCGCGGGACAATGAAGTGGAAGGAACTTGTGGTCAGTGGAAGTTGGACGCTGTGAGGAAAATTGCAGAGGATCGCAAGGGAGGTCCCAGTAGTCATCATTTCCCCTCTTTCTCTTCTGCTGACTTTTCACCAGCTGGCGGGTGTTGAGTGTTCAGTTTAGGAATTTTGCTTCTAATTGATTTGGGCATACTTATCTTAGTGGTTCAGAGGGGAATGAGGAATTATCAACTTCCATGAACGTCCAAACTAATTATGTTTGATTATACAGCAGTTCCCCCTTATCCAGGGGTGATATGTTCCAAGGCCCCCAGTGGGTGCCTGAAACCACGGATAATACTGAGTACTATTTATGCTATGTTTTTTCCTGTACGTAGGTATCATGAAATTTAATCGTTAAGTTAGGCATAGTAAGAAATTAACAACAATAATAAAACAGATTATACCAATACACTAAAAGTTGTGTGAATGTGGTCTCTCTAAAAATATTGTTCCATACACACCCTTCTGGTGATCACGTGAGATGATAAAATGCCTACATGATGAGGTGAAGTGAAGGGAATGATGTAGACACTGACATAGTGGGAGGCTACCCACCCATCTGGCAGTGTGTCCGGAAGATCATCTGCTTCCAGGTAGTGGTGACTACCCGTGACTGAAATTGTGGAGAGGGGAGAAAAACTGTACTGTTTTCCTTTGCAGGGCCTTTGATTTACGGGTAATAAAATGATAGCCAAGTGGGTAGCAATCTACTTTTACACAGTGTTTCCATCTTTCATATCATCTCTCTGATCTAAAAGTATCCTTGATTGGGCCACCAGGGTGGTTCAGTCGGTTAAGCATCCAACTCTTGGTTTTGGCTCAGGTAGTGATCTCATGAGTCACGCGATTGCGCTCCACCTCAGGTTCGGTGCTCACCAGGGATTCTGCTTGAAGATTCTCTCCCTCTGCCAACCCCCCCTTTTTTGCTTGCGTGCACACGCTCTCTCACAAATAAATAAATAAATCTTTAAAAAAAAGTATCGCTAATTTACACATTGTGGGTGGGCAAGCAGGATTGGTGCAAGTTCTATTGGGGTCATTTGGGAAAAGTGAACCAAAATGATGAATGAACATAACTTTAACTGAGTGAATTTCATAAATTTATCCCTCATATGTATTCATCACATGTAAAATGATGTTTGTACCAGTCTGTGTGTAGATTAGATTGAAAACAAACTTAATGTCCATCAGTAGGGACCTGTTTCAGCAAGTGTGGTACATCCGTACAATCCAATATCATGAAGTTGTGAACAGTGTGTATAGGTTGCTGTTATTTGTGTAAAAGTTTGGGGAAATGTTAATATTCATATTTGCCTATATATATACAAAATGCATCTGGAAAGATACAAAATGCTGGTTTCTTTGGAAAGAGGAACTGGTTGGTCATGAGACAGGGTGGAAAGGAGACTTTTCCCTCTATAACTTGTGCCTTTTGAACTTTTCATCATGTAGACTAAAAATATGTCCAATTTAGGGGCGCCTGGGTGGCTCAGTCATTAAGTGTCTGCCTTCGGCTCAGGGCGTGATCCCAGAGTCCTGGGATCGAGCCCCACATCAGGCCCCTCTGCTGGGAGCCTGCTTCTTCCTCTCCCACTCCCCCTGCTTGTGTTCCCTCTCTCGCTGGCTGTCTTTCTGTCAAATAAATAAATAAAATCTTTTAAAGAAATATGTTCAATTTAAATAAAAAGTAAACATAGGGGCACCTGCTGGCTCAGTCAGTGGAGTGTGCAATTCTTGATCTTGGGGTGATGAGTTTGAGCCCCACGTTGGGTGTAGAGATTAAAAATAAAATCTTTAAAAAAGGAAAGTAAAAATAATCCCATGTTTTCCAGATGCAAAATAGCACTTTAATGATACTGCCTAATTCCTGTCTGCTAAATTGAGAATTTTTCATGATGTGAGAGGGAACTTAAAAGAAAAATGTGGCTTTGTTTAGAATATGCTCACATGGGGCACCTGGATGGCTCAATCGGTTAAGCATCAGCCTTTGGCTCAGGTCATGATCCCAGGGTCCTGGGATCAAGTCCCACATAGGGCTCCCTGCTCAGTGGGGAGCCTGTTTCTTCCCCTCCTTCCTGCTTGTGCTCTGTCTCTGTCTCTCTCAAATAAATAAATAAAATATATTTTTTAAAGATTTTATTTATTTATTTGACAGAGATAGAGACAGCCAGCGAGAGAGGGAACACAAGCAGGGGGAGTAGGAGAGGAAGAAGCAGGCTCATAGCAGAGGAGCCTGATGTGGGGCTCGATCCCATAACGCCAGGATCACGCCCTGAGCCGAAGGCAGACGCTTAACCGCTGTGCCACCCAGGTGCCCCCTAAAATATTTAAAAAAAAAATAGAATATGCCCACATTTTCCCCAGAGAATAAAAGGTGGAGAAACTGCCAGCAAAAAAGCCAGAACACTGAGGGAATTCGTTCAGGCTTACCCCATTTTCTTCAGGGATATAGTCTCAGCACATTTTGTGTCCTTAAATCATGGGGACACTATCCTTCCACCACAAGACCATTTCTAGCCATTTGGATAACTGACCCAAAACCCTACAGCCCAAACGTATTCTGACTTTTTTAGGCCCATTCTGGAGGGCTAAGGTTGGATAGGGTGAGTCAGTCAGTCCGGTTCCATGCATCATCCTGCCCTTATGGTTTGGGTATTGATTTTGAAGGGTTTCAGTAATGGAAAACAAATCGGCCCTGGAACTCTAGATCAAGTACATAGCATATGGGTTGAATCTCTAAAACCAGCTAGGCAGGATACAATGCATTTTTGCACCACCAGAGCACGGTAGACAAGAGAATGTACCTCTTAATTATTCACTGAATATGATCAAAGCAGAGCCCCAGCTGCTGCTTTGAAATTCATCACTGAATTTGCACGCAGGTCATGTCTCCCAAGGGCTGGTTCCCGCCCCGTACTGGCAATAGGAAAGACGCTAAGGCAGACCCTTTCTAGGGGAAATGGGACTCCTTTGTCAGGGGACTTTGGGTCAAGGGCTTCTCCCAAACAGAGGGCTTTCCTGAACCTTTCTTATTGCAGGGCAGTCTAGGATGCGTCTCGAAACCTTCTCTCCCTCTTTCCTTCAGCGGGGGTCAGACTTGCATCACAGCCTCACAGCTCTCCCTGTCTGCTCTGGCTCCGTTTATATTTTCTTTTACATATAAGTTCTTTTACCTATTTCCTTTTACATGTAAGTTCTCTCACTCTCTCTCTGACAAATAAAATCTAAAAAAAACCAAACATGGGTTTTATCTAAGTCAGCATGATATGCACTCAGATATTGACTCCAAACCTGTCCATCATCTTGGGAAAAAGTCTTGGTCTTTTGGAACCTTAAGGTCTATTCACGTTTGTTTTTTTTTTTTAAGATTTTATTTATTTATTTGACAGAGAAAGAGAGCACACAAGCAGGGGGAGTGGCAGAAGGAGAGGGAGAAGCAGGCTCCCCATTGAGCAGGGAGCCCGATGCAGGCTTGATCGAAGGACCCTGGGATCATGATCTGAGCCAAAGACAGATGCTTAACTGACTGAGCCACCCAGGTGCCCTGGGACCTTAAGTTTTTCATCTGTGGAATGAGATAATGCTACCTACTTCACAGGGTTAAAGATAAAAAAGATATAAAATGACATACGAAAAGTACAAAGATGCTCGATGCACGTTCTCTCAGATCCTCTTCCCTGGCTCCTACTGCTGACGAATGAGCGAACACCTGCACACCAGGGCTCGCTAATAGCTCTGGATCTCCGTATGTCCTCACGTACAGAATAGATGCAGTTCCATCAGAGGCGGTCTGCTTCCTTCAGCTCTATACTAGTGGATGCAAACTCGGATGCCTCCAGGGCCTAGGCCAGTGACCCCAACGAGTGCGGGGCAGCAGCACGCTGAGGGCACAAGCCCTCTACCAAGGGCACTGCCGGTTTTGGCGACTGTTCACACTCTGCAGGCCCAAGGTTTGCAGCCTGCAGATCACCAGTCTGTGACTTGTGCCATCAGCTCTTTCAGGACTTTTTATTTATTTATTTATTTATTTATTTATTTATTTATTTATTTTTAAGATTTTATTTATTTGACAGAGATAGAGACAGCCAGCGAGAGAGGGAACACAAGCAGGGGGAGTGGGAGAGGAAGAAGCAGGCTCCTAGTGGAGGAGCCTGATGTGGGGCTCGATCCCATAACGCCGGGATCACGCCCTGAGCTGAAGGCAGATGCTTAACCGCTGTGCCACTCAGGCGCCCCCTCTTTCAGGACTTTTTAAACTTTAAATTGTTTTGTATTAAACAGATATAAATACTTCTTGCATATGTGCAAGAAAACGTAACTATGGTATAAGGAACACCCAGGTACTTACCGCCTGGTTAAAAAGAATGTAAGCTTTACTTTTGAAATGTTCTATGGGCCCCTGTTCTAATCCTAGTCTTACTCCTTCAGAGGTAACCGTTTTTCTGAATTAACATTTCTTTTTTAAAGTTTTTACCATGTCTGTATCCCTAAACTATTGTTTGTTTTGTAAGTTAATAGCTTTACATCAATGCAATCATACCAGATGTATTGCGAGTTGCTTCCCTCCTTCCCCTAATCTTGAGATTCAGCCATGTTGTTGCTTGTCACTGTAATTAATTTTCACTGCTAAATAATGTTTCATTATATGAGTAAACCAAGACTTATTGTTCCACTCAACAGTTTTAGACATTTGGCTTGTTGGCTACTATTGACGGCTGCAATCAATCTTCGGTGTAAGCTAAGTTTCTCAAGGGTAGAGCTTCTCCAAGTGTGAGTTGTGACCCATTAATGACTTATGAACAATTTAGTGGGTCAGAAGGATCACTTTTATTTTTACTTATTAAAGACTTTATTTATTTGAGAGAGAGAGCACAAGCAGGGGGAGGGGCAGAGGGACAGACTCCTTGCTGAGCACAGAGCCTGACTTGGGGCTTGATCCCAGGACCCTGAGACCATGACCAGAGGTGGAAGTCAGACACTTAACTGACTGAGCCACCCAGAGGCCCCAGAAGCAGCATTTTAAAAAATGAAGTGATCCAGGATAGACAGCAGATGCATTTCGTATTGTAGAGTGTTGTTTCATAAAATGTTTGAATGTCGTAACGTGTGTGTACGCTCTATGCATGTCCACACGAAGTCATCCTACCAACATGCACATCTGCTGGCAGCACCCGGTCTGCTCCACGTCCATTCCGACACTCAGTACGATCTTTAATTCGTGCCCACCTGCTAGGACTGAAATGGTTTATCATTTTGGTTTTAACGTACATTTCCCTCCTTACTACTTGAGGCTGAGAAACTTTTCCTGGGTGTTGGCCTAATTGGATTCTTTTTTTTTTATTTTTTATTTTTTTAAAGATTTTATTTATTTATTCCACAGAGATAGAGACAGCCAGCGAGAGAGGGAACACAAGCAGGGGGAGTGGGAGAGGAAGAAGCAGGCTCATAGCGGAGGAGCCTGATGTGGGGCTCGATCCCATAACAACAGGATCACACCCTGAGCCGAAGGCAGAAGCTTAACCGCTGTGCCACCCAGGCGCCCCTGGATTCTTTTTTAAAAGAACCATTTTTTTTCTTCCAGTTGTACAAACTTGACCTTTGAAGTGAACCCAACTTTGTAACTCCAGAAGATTCCTGTCTAACTGCCTACAGTTAGTGATTACTACAGACCGTAGGCTGCCTAATGAATACAATACATGTCCGTTGAGTGCAATTCACAAAGGCCCAGAAAAGTGTGGAGTAACTTCTTGATGAGACCACCTTAAACAAGACAGCTTTAAAGGAACTAAACTCTAAAGTAATATGTAGCAGAGCGTTGATCACAGGGATATAGTCCCAACACCTTTGAGAATCTTCTAATTATTTAACACTACCATAGCAAACCAACCTCTCTAGTACAAGGTCTGTGTGATACGCAGAGAAAAATCAAGCTGTATTGAGGAGCAGATGCTAGGAATTCAATTAGGCTCATTCACTGGCCCGCATATGCCAGCCTGTCAATCAGCCTGTGATTCAAATTTGTGTCTCAGCAGAATTTGAAACTATGTTACTGGTTTTAACCCTCTGGAGTTGAGTGCAAGTAGTTGAGACCACACATGTTAAATCTTTGAATGCCAAGTGTCTTCCGTACTTTCTTTTATTATCATCATAGTCTTTGCATCAAGATACATAGCAATGATAGCAGGTTTCTTTTTAAAGCTTAGTATTAAATATTAAATATCTTTCCCCGTTTTAATTTTACATTACTCTGCCACGAAAAAAAAAATTAAAAGTCAAGTTACGTGAAGCCTGGACACACTCCCATGATCAGCCGGGCTATGTAAAAGTCGGTGGCTTTGTTCTTCCTGCTGTAAAAGCAGATCCAGGCCCGAGAAAGATGGGACCAGGTTCTAATTGTTTTTGAAAAGTGTGCTACAAAAATGGATGGCCTGTTAGAAGCCAGGTTACAAAGTAAGGATGGGGGTAAGGGAGGGATATTTTCCTCCAGAAACAGAATTTCTGAAGAGTCCCAGTCCGTCATTTTTTCCCAAAATGGTTGGAGGAGGGGTAAAATCTCAACATGAGCTTCGAAGTACTGTCTCTGTGAGGGGATGGTAGTTGCCTTGCCAACGAGAGGGGCTGCTGAGGAGGGGCATGGCTAAATTGGGCCATCCCCGCCCTCCTCAGCTAGGGACATGGAAAGTTTATCGCCCAGTGGGTGTGAAAGTGGGCTGAAGCTTGGTTGGTACTGAATTCTCTAAGAGGTTTCTTCTAGAAACAGACAACTCAGACTCTTCCTCTCACGTCAACAAAGAAGTTATTTTTAAAAGCACTTGGGAAGTTCCTCCTCCACCCCTCAGGTGAGAAGGCTCAGAGAAGGGAGTCATCAGTACAGCCACCCTCTAGGCCGTAACGGAATTCTTGAAGGTTGGAGACCCCGTAGAAGTGGACAAAGGCTGCGGCCACCACCAGGACATGGAAAATCTGATGAGACTGGAACTGCAGGAATGACAAGAGAAGGGCCTTTAGGACAGTGGCAAGGAGAGATCAGAGGTAAGCAGCAAGCATTTCCCTCTTCCAGTTTCTCCTTAAAAAAAATTTTTTTTTACATCATACAAGTGATACACTTGTGGTAGAAAATTTTGTATAAATCTTGTCAGAGCTACACCAAAATGTTAATACTAGTTATTCCCCTGCCATTTCTCCTTAGGTATATATAGGTCCCCCCACACTACACGATCCCTGTCTCTTACCGCCTCGTCCTCAGACCTTCGCCTCGGGCTGATCACTCACCATCACAGGCCCTGCCGGAAGAGTCATTTCTTACCCATATGTCAAATTTCCCAGGAAAGAAGCGCTCCGGAATCCGAGCAGCATACAGGCCAGCCCCGGTGATGTACATCACGGCCATGAGGAAGAACCAGCCCATCTGGCCCACTGTGGTGGCCTTGACAAAGCCCTCGGCGATTGTAAAGTGCATGGTGGGCACAACACCACTCAAGCCAAGTCCCAGGAACACTCCTGAACAAAGCAGACATAAGATCGTCAAGCAAGGAAACAGCTAGCATGGGGCAGGCACCGTTGTCCTTCTCCAGAATTCAGATGTTTCTTAGGACAATTAGCTCTTTTCTGGTGAACAGGACATGTTTAGGAAATTGAACCACGAGATGGGTAACAGTCAGCAGACATTTCTTTAACATCCAGAATGGGAAGAAGGCCGTGTCCGTGCTAATACAGCTATTACCTTTTAAGGAGCACCAAGAACAAACATCTGACATTCTTTTTATTTGTTAAGAAACGTGAAGCCTTGGCCAAAAGGCTATGTCAAAACCCTCTCATGGCTGACGTGGACACAGAACCGAAATGGCAAGGCCTCAGGTGGGTGGCTTCCAAGTCGGGGTGGAGTTGGGCAGGTTTTCCATTAAGATCATAAAAGACTTTAGTAACGGGACTCTGACCTCCTGAGTAGACATACCCGGATCAGACATTGTCAAGGCTGCAGGCACACACAAGGTAAGAGGGAGGGAAGAATGGGTATTTGCCTCAGCATCGCCCCGCTACACATAACCGGAGGGAAGGGCCGACCTTCTGGATTTCTGGAGACGCCCTTGTGAAAGCACAACACCTGGCATACGGTTGGTGCTTGATGACTATTTAATTCTTTTAACTGAAGGTTTAAAACACAGCACATATTAAGAAGCCCAAAGGGCCTGAAAACTAGTGGTAACTAATGTGTTGCTTAAAATAAAGCTTAAAAGGAGAGTCCAGGTGAGACAACACAAAGATGTTTACGCTTGTAACTGTTACAAGAGTTGTGACCAGTGTTTATGCTAAAAGTGCTTTTTTTATTCACCAAACCAAGCCTTCTATTCCCTTAGGAAAAATAACTCCAGGTGTTTTAATTTTAACCCCTTGGTGTGAGGGCTTAGGACTCAGGTCACTAAAATGACGGTGCTCTGTGTATTTTTCTCAAACCAAATTTAAAAGCAGGCATTTCTATACTGGCAGTGAATTGACCAGCTTGGCACTTATCTGTCCTGCTAGCACTCCACTGAAATACTAGGAAACATGAGGGAGAACTGAACTTTGAAAATTCATGGTGCTCTTCAAGTTCTAAACACAAATCAGAGTTTGGATGGGGCCCCCCAACAGCAAACCTTAGGGCCCAGGGTTGAGCCTCTTAGGCTCAAGGCCCAAATATGCATGAAGTTTACACTATGTGTTCCTACCCACCTGCTCTTGTCTGCCGGTGCTTAGGAGTGGCAAACCGGTCCCACTGTGCCACAATGATGGCAGAAATGCCCAGGACGCAGACGATGGAGAGGTAGATGAGCCGTGGCTGTGGGGAGCAGTAGAAGGAGTAATAGAGCCAGGGGACAAAGCTTCCCATAATCAGTAGAGCAATCCCTGAATAATCCAGTCTAAAAAAGAGCCATAAAAATGGAATGAAGGGAGAAATGAAGAAATCCTATGACTTGTTGAACTTGTTCTTTCTGTTCACCTGCTCCCAGATTTGAACATCTCCACCCAGCCTCCCCTCATTTCCCATACAATCTATCCTATGTCCTGGATCAAAACCCCACCAGGTCAAGCACGTCTATTTTGCAATGGAAAAGTTTCTAAGAATCCCAGATCACAGGACTTCATCCCTTCCCTTAGTTATGGGCAGCCAAATCTCCCCCTGCTGGAGACTTCAGTTTGGAGTTCTGTCACAAGCCAGCTGATTCCCAGCTTCCCATTCACGAAGGGCTCTGAATGTTCTTCAGTTCTGATAACTTGAGTTCCCAAAACAAAACCCTTGAATTGGGAGTATTCTTAAGAGGTACTATTCTGATTTAGTTGACTTTTTTAATGATAAAAATGTATTCCTGTTAGTGGTGTTAAGGGAAAAACAAAATAACCTACCGCCGCCACCACCAAAACCAACAACAAGCAAATAAACAGAACTCTGGGCACGGAGTTGGGAATCTGAAAAGCACTGGATGATGGATATCTGGGGCTTCCAGCAATGCGTGGGCAGCAAAGATAAGCTTAACTGGACGGGTGGGTAGGAGCGTTAGCAGAATGAAGCAGGGAATACTTTACCACGCCCTGCTGTGGCTCGGGCCAACAGGAAGGTCAGATAGTAGTGGGGACTTGGGCTCGAAGAGCAGCCCACGAGTACCCCAAATTTCACAAAGGCTAGTACCATACAGGTCAAATCCGTCTGTTGAGGAGGCTGCAGTGCATTTTTTCATAAAGGATTTAAGAGAAATACTCCACCGCCCTGTTATACCCACAAAATACAAAGCCCTTCCTCGGGGACATCAGGGAACCTTCAGGAGTTACTGGAGTTTCCAGTACCCAGTCGGCTCTCAAATCACAAGATGTGACAGTAGCGTGTGGTCTTTCCGTACTGATGTTCTTTCAACTCACTTGGAAAAAGTCCGAGAGACTTTCTCTGAATGACAATAGACAGTGTGGAAGAGCCAGGAGAAGCTGAGGCAGAGCACTGCCCCCAAAAAGAACATCCCAAAAACCACCTTCTCCTGTAGAGGGGCCATGAAGTACATATTTGGTCTGAGCATGGTCAAGATTCCCAAAAAGAGAAACAGCACAAAACCTATAGGAGGGAAAAGAAAAGAAAAAAAAGACTAAGGAAAAAGACAGTACACGCACTTCGACAGCTGATGGTGTTAAACCAGCACTAAAACAACAGGTTCAACTGTGAGAACTGCGGTCTAAAATTTCAGGAGAAAATGGCACCAGTCATAGAAATTCAGACTACAAGAGCACTTTCTGACATGCTGGCATTTTGTTTGGACAGTGGGAATTCATGAGATAGAAGGAACTGCCTCCATGGAGGACAGTTCTGCCAGGGATCCCAAGAGAACATCTAGTTCCAATTTCTCCTGGTTCTAGGCCTTCCTCCTCTAGTCTCAAAGATCAGTGATCAAGGATCAATCAGTCAGTCAGAACAACTTTGTTCTTTTCCTTCCATGGACAAAGGCTATATAATCTCTTGGCATTTAAGGAGACAGAACATTGGATTTCTTCCCCACCCCAATCACTCACCAAGCAGATGGGTCCAGATGTTGCCAGTTTCTGTATGGATGCGGAAAATGCTCTTGAAGCAAGCCCGGAAGGAGGGCATAGGTGGTCTATGGCCATGTAGCAAGTAGTCATTGTCCTTCAGCCAGTCAGGAAGTACATCATATGGGATGACCCTCCAGCGTCCCTCCCAGACCTGGAATATATACACTCTAAGAGGGGCCCTAAAGAATGCTAGTTTTCCCTAAGGACAAGGGACAAGGGACACACCTATAGGGACAAAAAATACAAAACCCATGTCAACCAGGCTTTAGGTGGTAGGTAATAGGGAATCAGCCTGGACCTACAGAGATCCACCAGGACACAGTACGAACGAGGCCATCGCAGTACTGTGTAGCTCGACCAATTTTTGCTAATGCCTTTGTTCTTGCGTCATGTTAGTTTATCTGGATATGCTCTGGGTGTCTCAATCTTAAAAAAAAATATGGCAGGAACTTCTTTAAGCTTCTTGAAATTTCACCATTAAATACATACAGTGAATGAAAACAAAGAAATAGAAATTATACATCATGGTTTTGAAAACATACATTTTATCCCTCCCTTGCCCCTCTAATCCAGGAGGTTCTAGCTGACCCCTGCTCAATCCTCTCCCCCCAATAGATTCTTAGTCCTTCCTAGGTTGAGACTGTGTCTTTTTAGAGAAGGGGTTCTTAACCCAGGACACACGGACAATGGATAGAATCCAGGGAGGGATGGAAATCTGGACGGGAAAAAATGATCTTTTATTTCCTCTCACCTCAACCTGAACTCTAACACTCCCCTCAATTATAAATGTGTTAAACAAAGCACACTAGTGCTAGAACCCGTGATTGTCACCCACAGAAATCAGAGATACTTTCACACATTAGTTTTGCAGATATCCAAATATTGCTACTCTTCACTGCTTAGAAATGATACATTTTAGTAAAATACATTATCACTTGTCATTAATGCATATCTAATGTGTGCCTAAAAGGAGCCCATGTTAAAATTTAGGCATTTTTAAAAACTAAAAAATTCTAAGACTGCCAAAGGGATCCATAGCAAAAAAAGCTAAGAACTTCTGTTTTAGCATATATTCTGAACACTGCCTATCACAGTAGATAGTAAAAATGTAGCGAGCCTTCCCCTTGATTTACTTCATCTTAAGCAAAAACAAACCCACGCGCAGGGGTAAAAGTTCTTCAGCCCAATGTGTGTTTGCCAGCTGGGAGCATCCCAGGGAAGCCCGCTGCCCTTCGTCCAGGACAGAAGCTACTGGGCTGTACCTTATACACGAACTCCTCCATCTTCTCCATGGCGTGGTGGGCCTGCAGGGGAAGTGTCAGTACCCGCACCTCCTCCTCCTCTTCCTGGGGCCCTGGGCATGCTTGCTCTTCTTCAGCCTATAGGGACAAAGAATACACAAAAACCAACCCTAAGAGCCATCTCATACACTGGGCTAGTCCAGATCAGAAAGATCCAGAGAAACCCGAACTCAGCACTTCCCGCCTGGCCTCTCTCCCACACACAGGCCCTTGTGGCTTTTTCTCCGAAAGCATGATAGCTAATGAGTTTACGACCCTGTAGCTGAAGCTTGAGGAATACTTAGCAGACGCTGGAGTCAGAGCTCAATTCAGCACACAGCAGGCAGACTGACGGGGGCTGACACGAAAGGGACACGGGACTGTCACGCCAGTCCGAACTGTTCTTTAAGCTGGGATGGCCCATCCTTACCTCTCGGACAGCGGTTCTCAACTGTCCTCAGTTTCCCAAATATCTCTCTATTCTAGACCACTAAATTCTCAAAACAACGGAAGAGACAGAGTCTCAGAGATTCCCTGAACAATTTAAATCTGTTCATAGTTCCCTGTGCACCAACTCTGGGGATTATATCGTCACCAAACTTTGTATTCCTAGCAGCTCCCAAGAGGCTCAGGGCCTCCAAACTGGTTCTGTAGAAAGCGGCAGCACTGAGTCCTGTACCCCAAGGAGCCTTGACACAAAGTGTGCACACGGGAGAGCACTTCCCTGTCAAGGAGAGAGACTTTCTCTCAGTCCCAAGGCTCCAAACCATGGAGATGGAGAGCCGGGAGGTTCAGTTCCTTCTCCTTCTCTCTCCTGTTGATGGTCCCTGGGGAACAAATGGTCCCTCTTAAATTCTGTGGTATAGATTCCTGCTTGCCTACCCCTATATCCATTTTCTCTCTCTCCCTCAGTAACAAAGTCCTTGGTTTTATTCAGGGTGGCAACGTTACCGTAATTTTACTCAGGCCCAGTGAACAGACTATATTGCCTACATTCCACTGTAGCCGAATAGAACCATGTAACTAGGTTCTGGCCTATGGGATGTAAACGGAAGTGTTGCAAGGTACTTCCAGAAAGGGCGGACCCTTCTCCTCTTTCTTCTTCCTCTTTTCTGAGGGCTGGTAGGGGGTGTGATGGGTAAGATCAAGATTGGAGGAGGAGCAAGACAGGGCCCTGACAGTAGTGGAACCTCTGTATCAGCCTGGGATGGGTTCCTTCTAGAATTCTTTTAGATGAGACACACTGTCTTGTCCAGATTACAGGGATTTTTGTTTGTTATATGAAGCCAAACCTATTCCTAACTGATGCTTTATTCATTCACAGGCATTTACTAATTACTTATCGGACTTCAGGCCGTGTGTTAAGTCCTGGGGTTATACAGATGAGTGAACTTGCAAAAGCTTACAGTGGGAAAAGGATACAAACAAATAAGATACATATAATACAGTATGAGAAGGACTGGACAGAGATGTTCCCAGGGTGCTATGGTTCCTCCTTTGGGGAGAGAGGTGAGATCTTAAAAAAAATGGACACTGACACAGGCCTAATGAGAGGTTCTGATTAAGGCAATGACTCCTGGGAAGACAACTTACTTTGGTTGGGTTGGAAATTACCCGTTTGCCCTTCTCTTCTAGCAGGGGTCCCAGTTCAGCCAGCTCCACCGTGTCCGTCTCTCTGTTACTGGCAGGAGCCCCATTGCCCTGTGCCACCACAGATCCTTTGTGAGAAGACATCTGGCTGGTACCTCAAGACCGTGCAGCTTCAGCTTGGGGAAAGGTTGGGGTCTCTCAGCCCCAGGGGGCAGAGATCTCCCTGTGATGGTAAACACTAAAAGCAAACACAAACATGAAGAGTATTGACAATCGATTCCTCTTACAGTTTCATTTCCACGAGTCAACACTGAACAAGACACAGCTAATCAACTCACACCCTATCCCCAATTCTAAAGGCTAGGTAATTGCTAAATTCCGATCTATTCCTTATTCTCCCTCTTTAATGTTAGCCTTTACTCAGAACTTTACTAATCTTACAGATAAGGTTGAAAATACAACATCTGGTTGCTTATCTTCAAAGGAGCTGTGGTTACTGTACCAAACTGTCACCACAGGAAACCAGCTACTCACCCTCAACCCCTCCCATAGGTGTGGAGCCCACTTAGTGAGAAGAGTCTAGCCTACCATTCCCAAAGCTGTTGTGCCCAAGAAAGGCTTGGCTCTGAGAATGAGGAGCAAAAATATGAAGCCAACCCCTGGCTGTAATTACAGGTGACCCTTGAACAACTCAGGTTTGAACCGCGAGGGTCCACCTATATGCAGATTCTCTTCCATACATTTATGTACAGTACTGTGAATACATTTTCTCTTCCTTATGATTTTCTTAATAACAGTTCCTTTTCTCTAGCTTACATTACTGTAAGAATACAGTACATAATACACATAACATACAAAGTATGTGTTAATCAGCTGTTTATGGTCAACAGTGGGCTATCAGTAGTTAACTTCTGGGAAGTCCAATGTTATACGTGGATTTTCAACTGTGTGAGGGTCAGTGCCCCTAACCTCTGTGTTGTTCAAGGGTCTACTCTATTTCAAGACCACCCAAGCTTGAAATAAATGCCAACTGAAGCCGGTTGGGCTTTTTCTACAAAGGCTCTGACAAGTGTGCCTCGCATGCAGAAGGAGCTCGGTTGTGAGCTAGATGCCCAGTGGTTAGTCTCTCTGCAATGTCTACTACTTCTATCGTAGGATTATAGCCTGGGTTCAACACTTGAGTAACAAGCTTTCATCATAATCTCTCCTTAAAGCAAGCAATAACTTACCTGGGAGCAGGAAGCTGAAGACAAGGAGGCAGTCCCAGCCTTGCCCTTTGCCAAACACATACCAAACAACCAGCTCAGCAAGAGCTTGTCCCAACCACCACAGCTCATAATCTAAGCCCCACTCAAATTAGTTTTTCAGAAACTAGAGACAGGTACACAAATCCTTAAGGAAAAGCAGAGAGACCTAGAACTCAGTTTTCTAGGAAACACTTCTAATACTTGAGGTTTTCCTGAGTTGGACTTCAGGCAGTGTTTTTTTCAATCAGGCCTCAGGGAGATGAAAATGATATTGAAAAGAAAGGAAAAGTGTCCAGAGATGTTCCCCATCTTGTATATTACTAGCCCTCCCCACCCAACAACAAAGGAGTTTATTGCTCACAGCAACAGTGATGACCAGAATATTAGCACTTTTATGCACTGGCTATCTGAACCCAATGACCACAGGGCAATGCAGGGAGGGTCAAGCAGCACCTGCTTGGGCTGCACAGGGAGTGGGCTGCATTACTAGAGAGGAAATTAAAGCTTAGGGAACCCAAACCTTTTATAATAGGCAGTAACCATGACTGCTCATGAGAGCAACACTGTGTCTATTTCCCACCGCTGTTCACTACACAAACATCTTTGGTATCTTACACCAGTTCTCTTCTGAGCCAAGACTAATTACAGTTCCTTCTCAGGGATTATAATTGGATAGAAGTAGTCAGATGAGGGTAGTCCTTAAGTTTCTAAAGTCACGCTATGCTCAACTCACAAGCACAGCTGAAAGCAAGAGGCAATCTAGTTCAAGAGAGCAAACAGTAACTCACTGCACAGCAGACGTTTATATGGTGTCAACACAAAGACAGTTCTTCTTCCTTCAAATGTGCAAGATTCTGACAAGACAGATGCCAGCCCACAGCCGAAGCCAACAATTGAGCCTAAGGAGAACAGGAAACTGGAGGCCCCTGAAAACCTCAGGAAATAGGCAATCCACATAAGAAACACTGGGAAATCTTTTTCAATGGGTTGACGGCAAAACATATTTCCTTAGAGTGACGTACTACTGAATAAACAACTTCACTAAGAAATAATCTATACTAGAGTAAAGAAAAATAAAAAGCTTTGGGCACTTTGGACAAGTCTGAATGGGGAGCGTACACTTAGCTCAGAGCACTGTTGCTGGGGCAAAAAAAAAAAAAAAAACCCCAATAAAACAAAACCTCAAGTTCTGTGATATGTACCCTTGATTTTGGTCAGAAACCGTATTTCAAAATGAATGAATGAAAGGAGCAGGATTCTAGTCAGCAAGCATATGACTTATTAGCTTCTCGTTACCAGCTAAGGGTTTATGCACTTGTCCTTGTGCTTGCGGGGCTTTCTGCAGAGTAAGCCAATATAGTCACAGAATTTTTCACAAATACATTTAGCACCAGCACCCAAGGCATTCTAAGGGACTGTACAAAATACACAGCAGAACAAGTGTCTTCAAAGGAGCCTGTAATCAGATGGCACGAGGTCACTTGTGATATGTACAAAGTCGGTGATAATAATTTCACTGTTCTAGGAGGGCAGCAGAGGGAGAGAACACGTAATCTAGAATGACCACACACTAAATTCAGTTATTTCGAATGCTATGTAACTATTTCACTAGAGGCAGTGAGAACAATACAGACAAACTTGAAGTTGGGCAGTTAGGGTCAGAGGTCAAATATAGAATCCAGCTTGGTATTCTTACTGATTTCCTCATTGGATCTGCAAAGTTTTTATGCCCTCAAGTCCAGTGTTCTCCTAGGATGATCTCTGTCTCTTGGCCATCATGTCTTTCCCCTTTCAGTCCAAATCACTCTCTGTTAATTCTTCTGATGCCCTCCAGCTCCTCTATCGCTAGTTCCTACACGTCCCCTCGGCATTGCCTTCTAGGCCCGGAGTCACTAAACCTAACAGACATCCCAGCGAACTCACAAACCAGCCATCAGCTACCACTCATCATACAAGATACGGCATCATGCATCACGTAAAGTACATACAATGGAGGTCAATGGAGATCATGTCATCATAGTGAGCAAAGTCCATTGTCCAGTTTGGTCTTCTAAACTGTAGCAACACAGAGACAGGAAAGGGAGAGAGAGGGATCGGAGGTCTGGCAAGAGAGAAGAGCAAATAATACTAGGACCTGGAAATATAACTTCTGATAGGGTGACCACTCACAAGCAACTGGGAATTATTAGAAGCAAGTGTTTTTGTCTCTATTATATAAAACCAGCATGAACCCCCATGGTGTTAAGACCGATTCCGGGAGCGCTCAGGGGAGCCAAATATACTTCAACTTTCCGCCAGCTTTCTATATCCTTAGTATTTTAGAGGAAACACATTTCCCCTCGAACTCACCACACCCAGTATGACAAATTATATCTGGGCCAAACTCCACTGAGTGCATTTTTGATGGGATTTCTTCAATCCAAGCTAATAAAAATCTTTACCACTAAGCTTTCCAACTGGATAAACTGTGATGTTAGAGAATAAAGCTGCGGAGGCAGGGAGGTGTTTGTGCTCCTATTAGTAAGATAATCCTGCACCACACTTGGGCAAGAGCTGATTCTTAACCACCGGCCAGTGAGCCGGAGAGTTTCTTTCCTTCACAGTTTCTGGAGACATTTACTCTGAGAACCAGCTCCTGGGTTTTCCAAGCACACTCCTTCCCCGGAGTCAAAGGCATAAAGCTGCTTCTGTGAATTTTTAATCTGGAGTTTCTGGACCCTCGGAGATTCTGTGGGTAGGCATGGGTAGGCTCTATCTATGTCCGCCTGACTCTTTTGTTCCAAAGCAAGGTTAATTTAGCCATAATGTCAAAGAACACAGCCGTCTTTTTCTCTACGTACGCTTTGTTAGGGGACGTGGTTTCACAGCACTGCTGGGGAAAAATGAGTCAAGGCAAAGACCTACGTTTGAAAATTATCAAATTGCAGCAGCAGGGACTTCGCTTTCTCACTTGATGCTAGGTGTCACCGACTTAGCGTCTGAAGTGGAAAATCACACGCTAACGTCCCTTGTAGCTCTTCTCCAGCTATCCCAACAGAGGACTTTGCCATCCCACAGACAGATAAGCTTTTCAAATGCCATGACCAAAACAAAATAGAAATAAATAAATAAGTAAAAAAAATACAAAGGCCGATGAAGGAGTTTCATGCCAGTCCCTCTTTTTAATATTTGGCTTTCAGATCATGGTCAGTACAGTTATACATTATAGCGGTCACTTTACACTGTGGACCTCCCAAGCCCCAATCTAGGTGCATGCCGAAAAGCCAATCAGTTGGAACTGCTTTGCCTACAGGCACTTTCAAGGATCCTTCTTGATGGAAGAAGGTTACAAACTTTATAAACATGAATCACGCCCCCAACATTTCTGAGCAGGAAAAGGGAATTAACTTTGAGCATAGTGAGAGGAACAAAGTTTGGTGGGTGATATTAGAGACAAATGGACATTAAGGACAAAATGCAATGACTCTGAAAAATACCAGTACCAGAAGAAACAACAGCAACACCGTAATTAATAAAGCTTCTGGGTTTAAACATGACTGTTCAGTTCATCGGTGCAATCACACGTAGACGGGACAGGATAATACTGCAAGAGTGTTTTGTTTTGTTTTGTTTTAAGATTTTATTTATTTATTTGAGAGACAAAGAGAAAGAGAGAGCACGAGCGGGGGTGGGGAAGGGGCAGAGGGAGAAGCAGACTCCCTGCTGAGTGGGGAGCCTGCCGAGGGGCTCTATCCCAGGACCCTAAGGTCATGACCTGAGCCAAAGGCAGCCGCTTAACCAACTGAGCCACCCAGGTGTCCCTACAGCAGGAGTGCTACAGAGTTCAGTTTAGCTTTATATTATAGGGGTCAAAGGAAATAGACAACAAACTTAACTGGTCTAGAAAGAAACACAAATTCTGTTCTCTGACAATACCTTTTGATTATTTACCGTGTACATGGCATTGTGGCTACAGAGATAAGGCAAAGGAGAATCAGAGGCACGGCATGGTTACTGGCCTCTATTTTAAGAAAGGGCAATAACTTTTTTCTACTAACATCACTACAAGGCTAAATGCCATTACATGCTGGAGGAATTCAGAAGAAAAGCTCAATTTTAGTTGGAATGACCAGGAAAGGTTTTGTGGAAGCCTTTAAGGAAGTATCTTGATAGGCAAAATGGAAGTAGTGGCCATTCCAGAAGTGTACCTGGTATGAACCAAGGCAGGTTTTAAAGAACACAGTCCCCAGGGCAGTGAATAATCCACTTTTCCATAAGGGAACCTTCCACAGATAAAATGAGGCCAGATTTTAAGAAACTGAAGATAGCCTAAAAGCCTACTTAAGGTGGTGTCCTTTATCCATTAGCAAGGGTGAGCCTAATAATTCTTTCCTACTTGCAGGCAAAGTGGTCATTTATTTTTAAATCCCTTGGGAATCATGTAATTTCTTGGCCACTGAGAAAAGAAGGCTCTCATATTCTATTCTGTGATTAGGTATGGTTTTGTGGAGGTCTACCCGAAGACGGACTCTCACAGGTAACACACCACAGTTCCGCAGATTGATTCCCCAAGTACCAACCACTATATGGGAACACAGAAGTTACTCCGGTAATAAATTTAGTGGCTGCAAGCTGGAAACTGCTACCCTGACACTGCGATCTATTTAGCACTGCCCAGTCTAAGGTACTGTATAAAAACTATAAAAATATCAGCACCAGCAGTGGCACCCTAACAGGTGACCCAACCTCTATCAAGAGAGAAAGGCAGGGAACAACTCCACTAGGACTTCGCTTCAGAAAAGAACCAGCCATTATGGTGTTAACTTAATTAACATCAGCAGCCTATATATTCCCTGCTGTGTTTTCTAGCCTGTCTTCCAAATACTTGGGGGACATAGTATGGTTAATCTAGTCAAGTGGTATGTAGGCCTCCTATTGCTCCTGGCACCTGAAATTGTGGAAAGGAAATTCGCCTCGTCAGTTTCCCAGTAGCCTGAGAAGCAGCAGAAACCGGGGAAAGCATACATCTATTTTATTTTCTTAAAAGCCAAAGGCTTGAAGACCAAAAATCTCACACATAAGATGGAATACATCAATGTGAGATTTCCGAGGGAATAAAATTCCGTTTTCTTCCCAAACAGTTTCGATTTTGCTCACATTCCAGCTTTTAGGATTACCTTAAATAAAGGTGAATTGTCCACTAATCTCCCTTTCTCCCTCCAGTCGAGGTGGGCACACTGACGCGGTTTGATCTGCGAAAGACTTGTTTGTGGTCGAGGACCCTTGGGGCTGCCCCTGTCACCAAAGGCTGAGAGAGGCGCTTCTGAGACCCAGGCCCGCACCCCCCACTCCCCACTTGCCTCGCGCAGCGGCCTAGGGACCCGGCTTAGCTCTGGCCTGGCCGGTCCCGATACGATCCCCGGGCCAGGATCCCGACGCCTCAAGCCCCCGGCGGGGCTGGGAAAACTCAGCACTCACTAGGGCTGTTGGCAGCCCGGGGGGAAAGCCGAGGACTAGCAGCCCACCCGCCCTTAAACTGTTGTGGAGGCCTCCTCGGAGGCGGCGCGCAGTGGGAGGGGCCGGAAATGTTTACAACCCAGACCACGGAGCTGCCCAGAGGCGCTGCCGGCTCCAAGATGTGGGGTCTCGAGACCCTCGCGCCGTCCGGGCGGATCAGCCCCAAGGGCTGTCCCGGCTTCAGGCCTGGGCCGAGGCTCCCGGGAGTCCCAGCGCTGCGGCCAATCCCCGCCCACCCGCTCGCCGCGGCAGCCCGGGGGGAACTTACGGCCGGCGGGCGGGCTCTGCTGGGGGCCGCGGTCCCCCGCGCTACATCCCGCGGCGCTGGAGGCGGCCTGCGGCCGAGCGGCCCCGGATCTTCAGCGCCCTCCCCGCGCCGGAAGGGGCGCGCGACCACACGGCGTCACCTCCGCGGCCGCGTCACCTCCTCTCGGGCGCTCCCTCCCCCTACTGCCAGGCATTCCTCCCGCAGTCCCAATCACAGGCCGGGTCCCCCCGGCCACGCCTCCCGAGCGCGGGGTGCCGCCCCCTCTAAAGCCCGGTCCCGCCCCCTCCGCGGCAGGGACCACCCTCGAGACCCTGTTTCCCGCGGCAGGCCCCGCCCCCTCGCTCTGCTCCAGTGGTAAACTCCGCCTCTCCAGACCTCGGCGAGGACCACACCCCCAAAGTCCCTGACTGGAGCGCGTGATGGAGAAGGAATTTCAGGGAATTAGACCGAACCCAGCAAAGGAATGCCGAATTCCCTACCATGCACCTTGTCCTCTAAACTGGGAAACTCTCTCCACTTCATCTGTCACCAACGGCAGTGGTTTTATCTCCGAAACACTTTATTCCTTCTTCGATCTCACGGTTCCTCCCTCCTCTCCACCAATGTTTCTTGAAGCGCCTACCATGTGCGAGGCACCGGGCTAGACTTTAGTTTTTGACTCCTGTCATTTCTCTTCAGAAGCAGCCGGATTGTTTCTACTTAGTCTTGCTTGAGAGCGCTGCTCCAAGCTCCCTGCTCCCATGTTGCAGCCGGAATGGTGGCCCCGGAGTGCGTCGGGCAGACTATTGGGCGGTACAGCCCGCGTCCGAATCACAGAACACAGAAACTTTTGAGGAACTGACGATGTTCTCCCAAGGACAGTTCTCCCAAGGACAGTACTTAGCTAGTGCTATTCTAGATGCTGAGAGAAAGGGCAATTTATTATAATCTTACATGGACGCCTTAGGGCAGTGAGATTAATTATTTTGGTGCTGGTTCAAAGCATGGGCTCAGAAGTCATAGAGAACCTGTCTCCGACCCTGGCCTGCCTATCTGATCAAGAGAATGACCTCATCTGAAAAATGGGAATAGAACAGTGGTATTTCAGGGGTGCCTGGCTGGCTCAGTCGTGGAGCACAGGACTCCTAATCTGTGGGCTGTGAGTTTGAGACCCATGTTAGGTATAGAGCTTACTTAAAAAAAATAAAATCTTAAAACAGTGCTATTTCACTGAGTCTTTGTCAGGATTAAATGAGATAATTTATGCAGACTCTTAGTGTGATGCCTGGCAAATGGTGACTGCTTCATAAGAGTGAGCTATTATGAGTTGCCCACTGTATAAAACCCTCAGAAACTTCCACTGTCCACAGGATTGAGTTTTAAGTTTCTTTAGCGTGACATTACGAAGGCTTTTATCAGCTGGCTCTCACCTACTCTCAGGACTCATCGTGCTCTACTTTCCCTCCGGCATTTGGGCCTCAGTGAACTTCTCCTACTTCTCCAATATGAACTTTCCTCTGGTTCCTCCAGGCTTTTGCAAAGGCTGATCCTTCTGCCAGATTGCCCTTCCTCCCATTCTCTGCTGAAAGATCCAAGTAATTTACAATGCCCAGTTCTGGGTTTGGCTTTCGACTGAGACAATGCTAGGTTCACATTCTGGCTCTGGCAGCCACTGACCAACTGTATGACCTTTGGCAAAATCTTAATCTTAGACTCACAGAATTATGATAAGGATTAAATTATACAGATGAGTATTTAGTGCAGCCTTATTACATGGCTAGCTCAAAAATGTTCTTTCTCTCTTCCTCCTACTCTGAATCTTTTCCAAACCCTTCCCATCTGTACCTTGTATCTCTACTGTACTATTAATCACACTGCACACTGTATTATTATGGTTTATCACTTGTCTGACTCTAGACTGAGTTCTCTGGGGGTCTAAGACCAATCTTGGTCAGAATCATATCCTCGGGAACTAGCATAGTGCTTGACAGGTGGCAGGCCCTTAATAAATGTTTGTATGTTTAGTGAATGAGGCGGAAACCCATGTAAGACAAGGAATGGTGAGCTTTTGTGTGGGAAATTCTCTTTGTTGGGCTGCTTCACTATTTGAGCCTAACAATCCAACGCAAGATATTTCTTTCTGGAGGTGAGGTGGCCAAGTGTCTCACAGAGAACAGAGGCATCCACATACTAGCTGATCAAGAAATATTTGATGGAGGGGCGCCTGGGTAGCGCAGTCGTTAAGGGTCTGCCTTCGGCTCAGGGCGTGATCCCGGCGTTCCGGGATCGAGTCCCACATCGGGCTCCTCTGCTGGGAGCCTGCTTCTTCCTCTCCCACTCCCCTGCTGTGTTCCCTCTCTCGCTGGCTGTCTCTCTGTCACATAAATAAATAAATAAAAAAAAATCTTTAAAAAAAAAAAAAAGAAATATTTGATGGAATAGTTAGTAACAGCTTTTACTGATGACTCTGCTATACGGAGGGGTGAATTCTGCGGGTCCCACAAGCCTTTCTTTTGGGGTCCCACGGAAAGCAACATGTAGTCCCATGCAGAGAAGCAATGCCCACCTTCCTCCCGAGATTGATTCATTGTTCTGTCCCACTGGGACTAACCAAGAAGATCTGAGGAAGCTGCCCTAGTCCAACCCTGGGAGAAGGGGGATGGATTATCATAGCAGAGGAGAAGGGCAGTCAGGATAGAAGGGCCTGGGGGAGGCCAACTCTCTCCAGGCGCCAAGTCTGGCTGGGGCTGGTGAGATCAGGTTACTATTTAAAGGAGAAAGTTTCCTTCCAAACAGAAAGCCACTACTTTAATTCGTTTGCCAGGTACCTGCAGGAGAAGCATGGTGAAGGAAGGGCCAAGAGAAGGCAGGGAAGAGTGGCTGAACCAAGGGACCACTGTGATCATACCTGGGTTCAGAAAGCATTCCCTCTAACTTGCGTCCTCCTCCCCCACCTTTAAAAGCCTCTGGGGAGAAGCGGAGCTTCTGGCGCTGCTGAGGCAGCTGTGAAGTGACCTCTGAGTTTGGTGGCAGGTCGTATTTCAGGACATGGCTCTACCGCTCCAAAGTTCTCTGGAAGGCCTGGGACAAATTCTGTGCTGGGAAATACTTCCTCCCAGGATTCCCAGGCGTGAAAAGCCTTAGAAACAAGGACCCCAAACACAACAACCCCTTGGTATAACACAGGGGCCTGAGCCCCATTTATTTGCATAGCCAGAGGTTTCTGCCACAAGCTGCCATCTCAGACTGTGGGCAGCCATCTCCTTCCAGCCTGGGCAGGGGCAGGGAGAGACAGGCACACACATACAGAGTTCAGGTTCCCTTCTCTGAGGCCTAAAGAAATCATTTTCTCCTTTCCCGCAATCTCTACGACACTAGGTCTGTAAGGCCGGTCAACTTGCGCTCGCACGCGCAGAATCTGCTTGGGTTAAGCCCCAGATATTAAGGAAAACCCATGACACAAATTGTTCCTTTCATCACAGACACACACTGTGATGCTATCAAGGAACTAGCTAGTCTTGGGACGAGTGTACATACTTCCTTCTTTCGGACCCGTGGAAGAAATGGCTCCATGGGCCTGACCTGGACCTTCTATCACAGGGAGATGTAGGGGGGCCTTCCAGGGAACTACACAGCCCTGACCCTCTTCCTTGGCTACAAGGATGTTGTTCCTGCGGGGATCATCCAGATTTCGGCTCCAGAGTAAGACAAGAAGGCTGACACTGTCAGGAAAGGGACCTAGGGCTTATAGCATCTGAGTCCTGATGGGGGACAACTGCAGGGAACAGGACCAGGGAAACACGACCAGGCAGCAGCACGCTCAGTAGGTGAATCGCATCTTCTGTGAGTAGCCCAGTTTGTCCAAGTTGGGATGGCAGGCCAGCTGCACCATCGGGGGTGGCCCACAGAGCAGCAGCAGCACGTCGTCCCCTGGGGCGGGCAGATGCTCCCGGATCATGTCAGCCGTCACAAAGCCCTTGCTGTAGGCCCAGTCTGCAGTACAGAGGAGAGGAGAGAGCAGACACTCCAGACGCATGCTGGCAAGGGGGTAGGATACCATATAAGGTGGGGAGGGGTGAATCCGGCGTCAAGCCTCTTGAGAAGGGATCAAGTTGTAGCAGTAGCTGGGTGGGTATACTCAGCCCGCTTCAGGTTCACAGCCGCCCCTGCCAGCCTCCCCCCTCCTTCCAGAAACAGGCGTCAGAAGGAAAGGGCCCAGGAGAACACCACGTCTGTGCGCTCACACTTGGGCGTTTGGCAGGGTCACAGGGGTGGTTTCACTGAAATCAGAAGCCCCAGAGGGGAGAAGGCCCTGATCTGGAGATGTCCAGAAAGGGGGAGGGTACCTTCTGGGGGGTGATCCAGAGTGAACCAAAGCTTAAAGCGACTGGGGTATCGGGCCTGCAGCTCCTCCAGGTCCTCCCGCAAGATTATGTCCTTTTCAGTCTGAAAGGGGAAGCCAAGTCTTTAGGAACCTCCGCAGGCGCACGTAAAAGCAGTTCTCTGCTATAACGACTTTCCAGCCGGATGGAAAGAGAAGGCTAAAGTTCTAGGGAGGAAGCGAGACGTTTAGAGAGGCCGCACGAGGGGAACGGGAAGGGAGTAGTCCTTATCTACACAGGAGGAAGGAATAAAGATGGAATAGTTAACAAAGGAAATCCAAGGAGCGGCTTTCCACACTTGGAACTAGGTTCCTTAAATGTTTTCTTTTCATCTTCCCTGGGGGGCCAGGGGAGGAATCTGGCTCAGTGCTCCATCCTCCTGCTGGCAGGAGAGGGTCCTCTCCCTTGCAGGGGGACCTGGGGCAGAGGCCACAACAGGCACTGGACCGGCTGGGCCTGCCAGGGCCACACCTCTCAGCCCGCCTCTACCACAACTTTGAAGACCAAGGCCTGACGAAAGTAAACCCACCTGGTTGGCAAAAAGCAGAGAGCACTGGGTTGGATCTTCAGGGTCTTTCAGGATGGCCTGGATCAGCTGTAGCATCGGGGTGATTCCTGCAAACAGACAGCCCACGATGAGACAGGCTGGCCGCAGCCCCTCCCCTGTCCTCGCGCCTCAGCTGATCAACCTTTCATCTTCATTCTTCTCCTTCACCACTCCACTCCATCTTCCTGGAGCACCCTAATCCTCTGTCCTCCTGTATGTCCTGCAGCATGGACATTCCGGGGGAGAGATGCCCTTGACCCGACGCTCAACTTCGTATCTGGTAGGCGAACTATGGTCATGCTCTCTATTCACATAAGGTTATACTGTTGAAATCCTTCTAAGGAACCAATCTCAGACTCTTCCTCTGAAATCTATTGGAGTCTGGGACTCAAATGTCACAGATAACTATAAGTACCTACTGATTCAATGATGAAGGTTCGGGAACACTGGACTTGTGGGTTGAGAGCATGTGCTTTGGAACCGGACAGAGCTAGATACTAACCCTGCCTCTGGCCATCACTATTCAACCCTGTGGAGACCAGTGGACCTCTCTGAACCTTCACTGTTTTCATCTGTAAAATGATAAGACTAGTATCTACTTCATAGATACACATGTAAAGTGACTAGCATAGTGTCTAATCTTTAGAAACGTCCAATATTTGTTCATTTTCTTCCTTCTCGACTTCCCTATTTCTAGCTGCTTCTCTACTGTCACCTAAAGATTATTAGATTCATTCAACTGGAGGTCTTGGGAGCGCCCACATGATTTATTTCTCTCATTCTATTAGTTAAAAAACAGTTGTTTTGGGGCGCCTGGGTGGCACAGCTGTTAAGCGTCTGCCTTCGGCTCAGGGTGTGATCCTGGCATTCTGGGATCGAGCCCCACATCAGGCTCCTCCGCTATGAGCCTGCTTCTTCCTCTCCCACTCCCCCTGCTTGTGTTCCCTCTCTCGCTGGCTGTCTCTATCCTGTCAAATAAATAAATAAAAAATCTTAAAAAAAAAAACAATTGCTGTTTTGTTTGCTTTCTACCTGATTATGATTTTTTCGGATACTGGGAAGTTCTAGGCATTGCCAGGAATCCCCTGATTAACAGCTTGGCTATGATTACCAAACCTTCTGAGAATCACTTGGGTGTTTTCACGGCAACAATCCACAATGGTGGGAGACAATGGCCCCTCAAGTGACACACACCTGTTCCGCCGGCAATCATCCCCAGTTTCTTCGCTACCTGGGGCTCTGGTGGAGATTTTTTGTTGGGCTGAATGCTAAAATTCCCTGAAAAGTCAAGTGAAGAGGGGGTGGAAGAAAAAAGTCAATACAGGGAAATAAGAAAACAAGTGCAGAACTCAAAATATGTCCTGGGCCCGTTTAGCAGCTGCTATGTAACCGGATCCCGGAGCTTGGGTGGTGGTTTGAGTTGAGCAGCCCTGACAACAATACACTTGAGGGACAACGGGGCCAGGACTATCTGTCCCATATTAAGTCAGTTTAGGGCCGCACAGTGAGTCATCAGCTGCCTCTGGCAGAGGGTCACTCCCTGGTGAGGGCGACAGGCGTGGGGCCAGGTATGAATGTTTTCCCAAGTGGCACAGGGCAGCTCCCGAGGCTTGCTAATGCACGCAGCTGTTCCCAGGGGCAGGGAAGAAAGCAAGCTATCTCCAGCTATCTGAACTGCTCAGCCTAAGACGCGAATCTCTGAGGGACGGAAACAGAGACCTGGGTTTGCTTTAGGCATCTCCACAGCAGTCATGGCTGGAGAATTCTAGTGGAGAGGGAACCGATCCCTGTGGCAAATGCAGCCGAGAAGTATGCCTCTCTACCACATCAGTGCTATGTTTAAAGGAAGGGCAGCTCTGGGCCTTCCCCATGGGCGCACATGCACACACACGCTCGGCCACACTGTGCCAAGACGACAATGGCGCTGCAGAAGTGGGAGACAGGCTTGGGCAGGAGAGAGGCCATTACCTTTTCCAGTGTAAGTGAGCAACCCACTTGGCCCTCGAAACTCCACCACATCCCCAATCTTCAGGCTATTCAGGTACTGAGACATCTTCCCTCCCTCAGGAAATTTGGGGTGCACACCCTTCACGTAGATCTGATAAAACAGAACGGAACATACTTTATTTGGAATGTCATGACTTCTGAGCCGCCTGCTGACCGATCCTCCCTGAAGTGGGGGCAGGAATTACGCATGTGCCTCTTCCCCAATCCATGTACTTTCTTCATATGCCCGAAGGACACGTGTCTCCTGCTCTCAAACAATTCTTGGAAGTTTACAAATCCCAGAAAGAGAAGGATAAGGAGCTCCTGGGGCTCCTTCCTACCCCCTTACCTTGATGACGAGATCCACGTAGCCTCGGTCCTCATCACTGGTGACAGGAGTGTACGGCCTGATGACCAGGCCGCCATCGATCCGGGCAGAAAGGTAGACATGTTTGCCTGGGGAACACGTGGAGAGCTACGTAAGTGCTGCTTGTAGACGAGCCGCATTCCTGTTACCTTTCGAAATACTTAAGGAGTTTTCAGAGAACAAAGATGTCTTGCTTCCTAGCATGGTTCCAATGAGCTCCCAGGCAGGAAGGACCCCTTTGGGCTACCAGTTGTCCCCCTCCTAAGCCCCCCATTGGAGAAACTCATCAATTGCTGCCAGGACCTTAGCAGCGGCAGGTGAACTGAGGGTCTGAGCAATGAGAAAAAAAATTAGTGTTTGCTCAGGGGGAGGTATAAACAAATCCTGCGGGAAGGGGGAAGAACTGGTGAGTGTGAAGCATGTCTGGGGGCACAGAAGCCACACCCTGGAGTGGTCCAAGGGTCAGTGGTACCTCATGGATCCATAACTGGGTAGGGAAGGGGAGTCACCCTGTTAGGATACCAGGGAAAGGAGCCCACTCCACACTTTCCTTACCCACAGGCAGCCCCAGAATGTGGTGGGCGGTGGGCAGGGCAAAGCGGAACCTCTTGGTGTTGTGGCTCACAGTCTGGAGGATGGATGACACACACATTTCACCAGGCAGGTCTGGTGCCGCAAAGTCCCTTGGGGCATCCCAACCCCAGTGGATGGTCCCCCCGCTACCCGGGCTCCCTCCTTCACAACTTACCGTCTTGTCTAGAAGTCGCAGCAGGTACTTCTCATTGGGGTCCAGGAGAGTGGCCTTTGGCCGGCGGGACCTCCGAATCAAGTAGGAGCCCAGAGCCAGGCTGAGCAGAGTCAGCAGCCCCACCCCCAGGGAGGCCAGCAAGACAGGGCTCTGTGGGTAGAGGAGGCAGCGTGACCATCATGCTGGGGAAGAGCCGGGGACTGGGTGGTGACTGTCCCGTACGACCAGCCGCCCCAGGGATGGCGATCCCGAGCTCCAGCGCGGGAGCCTGTCAGGGCCAGAAGGGTAGCCTGGGCAGGGTCCCGAGCCCGACTGTGCGGTACCGGGACCCCGGCATCCAGAGCAGGTGCAGCGCCCTACGGGGCGGGGTCGGCGGCGAGAGCCCCTGGTCCGGAGCGGAGTGCTCAGAACCAGATGGGGCGGTGTCCCCTGGTGCAGGGCACGGAGTAAGGGTCTCACCGGCTGGAAGCCCATGACCGCACACCTCGTCCTTCGCAGCCAGGCCCGCGGACAGATCCCACAATGCGCCGCGGGGCGGGCGGGAGGCGGGGCCTGGTGAGGGCGGGGCTGGCGGGCGGAGTGGCTTTGCGCCCCACCCCTTTGCTCCCAGACTCGGTGGCCCGGGGGCTCAGTAGCCCCTGGATTAATCCAAGATCTTTTAAGACCGCAGATCTCCCTCTCCTTCTCTTCCAAGCCTTCTGTCCCTGCCACTTCGATCCGCTGACCCCGAACAAGAGGGGAGTCCCGTCAAAGGTGGGGCACTGGAAATCAGAGTCTGCGGACGCTGCACAGAAAGCTGTCTGGCACTGAGCCAGAGCTGGGGGCCCACAGCTGAGCAGGAAAGGCTGAAATTCCCTTAGTTTTCCAACAGAATGAATTGCAACAGAATTGAACCGTCTGGTGGGGGTTCCTTCAGGAATGAACAGTGTGGCATGGCAACTTCATTTCTTCGTCCCGCTTGACTGGTTTTGCTTGTAAGCGCCAGGCCATCGGGGCCACTGAGTAGCTTCCTTTGGGTCCAAATCCAGCTTCTTCTTTTTTTTTTTTTTAATGATTTTTTATTATATTATGTTAGTCACCATACAGTACATCCCCGGTTTCCGATGTAAGGCTCGATGATTCATTAGTTGTGTATAACACCCAGTGCACCATGCAATACGTGCCCTCCTTACTACCCATCATCAAATCCAGCTTCTTGTCCTGATCTGGGTTCTCCTAGCCTCAGGGTGAGCGACCTGGGCTGTGGAGGCAGACCAGACTGAGTTAGAATCTGGCCTCGGGCACGTACTGTCTCTGTGACCTGACTTGACTTCTCTGTGATTCCCCATCCCGAAGGGCATGTGTGCTCTTGTCTGTCTAGTCCGTTGGGGTTGTTGTGAGGCTTAAATGAGATCTGTAATGTGCCTCGTGTAACACCTGTTAGGGAGCAAAACACTTGACAGATGTCGGCTGCCTTAATGGCTCAGAAGATAGCTCTGATAGGGTTTTAGAGCTGAGCTCTGTCGGCCCCAAAATGGGACAAGAGGAGTCAGAAATAGATACTGAGAGCCACCGGAGCCACACATTGGCCAAGATAGCCATTCTTTCTCACACAGTTTCCCAACCAGACTGACATTTGCCCTTGGTTTCTTCTGAGGTCTCTTGCCTAGGCTGGTAGATATACATCTTCTCGTATTTTCACATCTTATCTCTGTGTGTTTGTTTCTTAATCTCCTCTCCTTATAAGGAGTCATATTGGTATGGCCCACCTTCCTGACCTCTTTAAAGACTCTATCCCCAAATACAGTTACATTCTGAGGCTAGAGGCTAGGACTTCAATATGTGAATTTTGAGGGGGCGGGCGGGTGACACAATTCAGGCCATCATAGAGGGGTGCTGTTTTAAATGCCATTGCTTCTTAAAATTTTGATTTCTAGTTGTACATTATTAGATAGAAATAGATCGACTTCCATGTGTTGACCTTGTATTCTGTGATCTTGTTAAAATCATTCATTGGTTCCAAGAGTTTTGTTTTGTTTTGTTTTTGGTAGATTTCTTAGAATTTTCTGTACGGATAATCATGTCATCTGTGAATAGAGATAGTTTCGTTTCTTCCTTTCCAGTCTATATGCTTTTTGTTTTCCTTGCCTTATGGCACACACTAGTACTTCCAGTACCGGTACCACCTTGTTCCCAATGTTAGGGAGAAAGCATTCAGTCTTTCACCATTAAGTCTGATGTTAGCTGTAGGTGTTCGTTTGTTTTGTAGCTGCCCTTTATCAGGCTGAGGAAGCTCCCTTCTATTCCTAGTTTTCCAAGAGTTTTTATCTTGCATGGATCCTAAACTTCGCCAAATATTTTATTCTATATCAATTGATATGATCATCTTTAAATTATAATATAGTGGATTGTGTTGCGTTTTCTGTTGTTAACAGTGAGCCAATGCTGCTTTCCTGGGATAAGCCTCACTTGGTTCTGGTGTATTGTTCTTTTTATATATTCTTGTATTTGATTAGTATTTTGTTGATAATTTTTACAACCATGTTCATGAGAAATATTGCTCTGTCGTTTTCTACTTCCCGTACTGTCTCTGTCTGGTTTACATTTTTAAAATGTGTTGTTTGAGTCAGAATCCAAAGGAAGTTCACACATTCAATTTGCTTATGTCTCTTAGGTATTTTTAAATGTATACATGTCCCCTCCATCTCTTGCTTGCCTTTTTTTCCCCTTACAAATTTATTTACTGAAAAAACAAGGCTATACTCCTAACCACTATAATAAGTTGCTTGTAGAAGGTATTTGAGGCCCAGTGTCCCAAAAGCACAGCAGTCTCTAAGTCTGTAGATATTCCTGGGTGAATCATAGTATTCATTCCCAGGGGGTCCTACTGATTAAAAGGAAGGTGGGTAGTTGTTATCAGGGAGCTCTGTTGCTCCCTCTCAGATAGGGTGCTCTGTCCAGGGAGAAACCTATAGTCCTGGATGGTGGAGGGTTCATCTCTTACTTTCAGAGTGTAGATCAAAGAAGCGGATATGAGCATTTAGTGTGGGGGTCGAGGTCAGGGCCCCGGAGAATGGATTTCAACAGGGGTGCTAACAAAAGGATCAGAGGCAGGCAGGAGCCGCTGGGTTATGAAACCGGGGGAATCCAAGAAATAGAAAGTCGACAAATGGGAAAAACCATCACCGAACACATTTGCTGAGTGCCTATCATTTTTCAGGCACTAGTTTAGACATTGGGGGATATAGAGTTCCATAAGACACAGACCCTCTTTAGAGGAATTAATAATCTGGGGGTTCCAATCTTTAAAAAAGAAACATAACCAAAACCCCATTCTTGGCTTCCCATTGTTCTTAGAATAAACATCAGGCATGGCCTCCAGGCTCCCTAAAAAAAGGGTCCCTCTCTAGCTCTTCTTCCTCACATGGTGACAGACTCCATCTGCTTTCTCCCCTTTAGCCACACTCTCTTTCATTTTCTCAAACAATCATTTTACTGGGGTCTTCGTAGTCTTTGCAAAACCATTCCTTTTGCCTAAAACTTTCATCCCCTATCCTTCCACCCACCCTTCACCTAGGTTTTTCTAACTTATTCAGAGATTGTTGTAGGCACAATTCTAAGATGGTGCCCAAGATTCCTACCCCTGTTGGACATGACCTGTAGACTCTCCTGCCTTTGAGTGTGGGTGGGACTTCTGACTATAATGGGACACTCACTCACTTTATTAGGTTACTTTATATATGACTTGACTTGGTAGACCCCTGAGAGATTCGCCTGCTGCATGTGAAGGAGGGAACTGCCATGTTGAGAAAGGGCCATGGAGCTGGTACCTGAGGGCCGCCTTGAGATGCTAAGAGCAAGCCCCCAGACGACAGCCGGCAAGAAAACTAGGACTTTAATCTTGTAGGCACAACGGACTCAATTCTGCCAACAATCTGAATGAGCTTGGAAGAAGATTCTGAGCCTCAGGGGAGATTGTAGCCCTCGCTGACACCTTGTTTTCGTCCTAACCATAGGACCCAGATAACCTGTGCTTGGACTCTTGACCCACAGAAACTGTGTGATTATAACTTTGTGTTATTTTTAGCTACTGTTTGTGGTGATTTCCATGCAGCAATAGAAAACTAATATAGAGCTGAACTAAAGCATCTATTCTTTATTTTTTTTAAGGTTTTATTTATTCATCTATTTGAGAGAGAAAGAGAGAGCACGAGTGGGGTGAGGGGCAGAGGCTAAGCAGGGAGCCTGATGTAGGACTCGGTCTCAGGACCCTGAGATCATGACCTGAGCCAAAGGCAGATGCTTAACCGATTGAGCCACCCAGGTGCCCCCAAAGCATCTGTTCTTTAGAGGAAGCTTTTTTCAGCCACTCCTATCCCCAATAACCCAGTATCTTTAGACATCTTGACTCTGCTTTTTCTTAGCACTTACCACAACAGTTATATCTGATCCATTCTGTAGTCAGTTATTTTGTTTCCTGCCTAAATTTTCAGCTCCATGGGGGTAGGGACTGACATATTTCCAGTACCTCACAAAGTGCTTTCATATATTAGGGGTTCAATAAATATTTGGGGGTTATTCATTTATTTGAGAGAGAGCACGAGTGAGAGGAGCAGAGAGAGAGGGAGAGAGAATCTCAAGCAGACTCCATGCTGAGTGCAGAGCCTGATCTCACGACCCTGAGATCATGACCTGAGCCAAAACCAAGAGGCAGACACTTAACTGACTGGGCCACCCAGGCACCCCTCCAACAATTATTATTGTTATTTTTTAAAGATTTATTTATTTATTTGAGAGAAAAACAGAGAGAGCACAAGCTGGGGGAGGGGCAGGAGGAGAGGAACAAGCAGACTCCCCACTGAGCAGGAAGCCCAACCTGGCGCCTGATCCCAGGACCCTAACATCATGACCTGAGCAGAAGGCAGACCCTTAACCAACTGAACCACCCAGGGGCCCCAACAATTATTTTAAAACAAACACAAAACAATAAACCATAATTATGTTGGATTTATCTCAAGAATGTAAAGACAGGAAATCTCTACATAAAATTCTCTGCATTAACAGATTCATGGAGAAGGATCACACGATCATCTCATTAGTTGCTGACAAAACATTTAATAAAATTCAACCCCATAATTCTTAGGAAGCTAGGAGTAGATGAGAACTTACTTAACTTGATAAAGATTATACATCAATATTCTACTGCAAATATCATATTTTAGATACATTTCCATTAATCAGGAACAAAGCTAAAATATCGGTAATCCAAGCCATTACTTAATATGGTATTGGAAGTCCTAGCCCAGGAGTTGGCAAACTTTTTCTGTTTGGGTTGAACAGAGTAAATATTTTAGGACACATGGTCTGTGTTGCAATTATTCTGCTGTGTTGTTGCAGCATGAAAGCAGGCACGGGTAATACACGAGTTAATGAAAGTGACTCTGTTCCATTACAACTTTATTTACAAAAACAGGTAGTAGGAAATATTTGACATGCAGGCCATAGTTTGCCAATCTCTGTTCCAGCCAATGCAACAAGATAAGAAAAATAAGTGAGGAATAAGAACTGAATGTGACAAAATAGTCATTATTGGCATAGAGTGTGCGTCTGCATAGAGAGTTCAAGAGAATCAATGAGCTCACTATTATTAATAACAAGAAAATTCCAGATGATTTCTGGATACAAGATTAAAATAAAATATTAAAAAGTCCAGGACGCCTGGGTGGCTCAATGGGTTAATCATTGGACTCTTGATTTTGGCTCAGGTCATGATCCCATGGGTCATGAGATTGAGCCCCGCACGGTGATCCGTGTTCAGTGGGGAGTCTGCTTGTCTCTCTCCTTCTCCCTCTGCGCCTCCCCCTGCTCATCCTGTCTCTCTCAAATAAATAAACCTTTTAAAAGTCCATTATATTATAATTGATAACTATAAAGTATAAATCTTATAGTAATAGTTGAATATATTAATATCAACAGAATATATAAACTATCTAGGAATAAATATAATGAAGGAGGTGCAAGGCCCTGATGAGAAAATTACCAAATTCCCTTAAAAGACATAAAAAATTCTTTCCTATTTCAGTGGTAGGCAGCTCCATCTTTCCAGTGATTTGGTCAAAAGCTTTGTGGAGTTATTCTTACTGTTTCTCAAACCCTACAACCAATTGTTCAGGAAATGCTCTTGGATCGATTTTCAAAATGTATTTAAAAATCTAACCACTTCTCACCACCTCTACTGCCACAGCTCTGGTCTAAACCACCTTCTCTCACTTGGACGCCCGTGGAAGCATCCTCATTAACCCTGTTTCCATCCTCGTTTCTCTACAATCTATTTGCTACACAGCAGCCAGAGTAATCCTTTCATAACTTTAGTCAGATCATGTCCCTGCGATCTCTCTGCCTCACACTTACTTATTCTGCTCATTGCCTTGCCCACTTTAGTATATGCACCCCACAAGGGTAGCCATCTTGGTCTGCTTACTAATGCATCCTGAGTGCCTACAAGAGTGCAAATAATAAAAGAGATAACCACTGCCCCGAGGAAAAATTATACATGAAAAAGAAAATCATCACAGATTGCTTCTGGGAAATCAAACAATCAAGCAATCCCTAAGCACAGTGTAGCTGCTCGGTTGTCTTGCCACACTTTCATAAACCCAGTTGCTAAGGAAACAAAGAAACTGCTATTACCCGTGACACAGCAGGTAGCTTGGACTTCATGATGCAATAATTCCCTTTGCTCCCTGCCCCAAGTTCTTCCTGCGAAGAGCAGCGCACCTGTGTCACAGCTGAGAAATGCCAAACTGTGGAAACTCTCAGTCTTATTTTTTTTTTTTTTAAGATTTTATTTACTTATTTGACAGAGAGAGAGACAGCCAGCGAGAGAGGGAACACAAGCAGGGGGAGTGGGAGAGGAAGAGGCAGGCTCCTAGCGGAGAAGCCTGATGTGGGGCTCGATCCCATAACGCCGGGATCACGCCCTGAGCCGAAGGCAGACGCTTAACCGCTGTGCCACCCAGGCGCCCTGAAACTCTCAGTCTTATAAGGGCACTGCTAGCAAACCCAACCTTTGCCCCTCTGGGAGACATTATCTGTATTTCTTGGTTCAGGAAACATCTTCTCTGAGGAGGGAGAGGAGACCTTATTATTCCGCAGTGTGTCTGCAGTACTAGGTCTCTAAATCTCTCCAGAGAGAGTTGCTGTCTTTTAAAACCAATCTGCCCTCTGCTGGGCCGGAGACACTAGCTCTAGCTCCCAAGGCTGTTTGCTGTACAAACATCCTTGAAAAGAGAGCCCAAGACACGGAGAAACGCCTTGGAGGACTGCCTGCCAAAGCCTTGTTCAGCAGTGAATGCTTCCCGTAAGCGTCAGGATGTGATCATGGAGAAAACTATATGGGAAGAACGAAAGGATAGGTGTCTAAATTTGCGGAGTAGCATAAAAGGCTAACACCTTAACTGTCGTGGCAAGGAATTGTGTATTACGCTAATCAAACGATGGTAACGTATGTCTATTATTTGGAAATATGGATGCAAATAAACACCGGAAGAAACCGTTAAAAGGGCTGAAAGCAGTTAGGTCAGGTCACACTCACTTGCTTTCCTTCCCGCCCATCTCTAGGTCTGCTCTTTCTCGCTCACCTGTGCTGGTTCCCCTTCATCTACTCAGCCTCCTCAGTCCTTGAAAACCTCATGGTTTTAAGTGCTGACAAATTTCAAAATTTGCAACCGGGAGGTCATTAGAAATCTTGACCAGAGCTGTTTTGGTAGAGTGATAGAGGCAAAATCCTGAGTGGAGAGCGTTTGAGACATTCATAGATTTATAAAGTCTGGCTCTAGCCCCTTTGAGGGTTCAGATCATCTTTCTATTACAAATCCCAAGTAAAACCTTAAATGTGACAAAACACCACAATTCAAATATGTAGAATCATGAAGTTAAAAAGAAATCCTAGTAGAAATTCCTTAAAACTTAAGACTCACAAGTTCTGTTCTTTATAGGCATTTTTCTAGATATAGTTTATGCATGCCGTGATTTACTCACTGAGCTCGTGGTTTTGCCTTTTGTGGCTAAAATACTTTTTTGATCTGTCTGCTATGTGATAATTGCAT
This sequence comes from Ursus arctos, assembly GCF_023065955.2. NCBI lineage: Eukaryota > Metazoa > Chordata > Mammalia > Carnivora > Ursidae > Ursus > Ursus arctos. The sequence continues at coordinate 39,294,006 of NW_026622874.1, forward strand.
TTCCTCCTTGCATAATTTTGACACTTTCTGCTTTTGAAAAATTGCTTAAAAGCAGTGTCATCCAGGGGTGCCCGGGTAGCACAGTTGGTTAAGCGTCTAACTGTCAGTTTCGGCTCAGGTCGTCGTCTCAGGGTCCGGGTCTCAGGTGAGATGGAGCTCAGCGAGGAGTCCGCTTCAGATTGTCTCTCCCACTCCCTCTGCCCCTCTCTCTTGTGCTCTCTCTCTCTCTCTGTGTCTAAAATAAACAAACAGATCTTTTTAAAAAAGAAATAAAAGTGGTGTCATCCTGTCAGGTCTGCTGCTGCTGATTCATTGGAAAGCTGGTTTCTCGACATGGGCACTGGTGACATTTTGGGTGGGCTCATTCTTTGTCGTCAGGGCAACATGTTCCATCTGTTGAGGTGTCTTTAGCAGCTCTCCCGGCCTCTTTGCACTAGATGTCAGTAACGTCCCCCAGTTGTGACAATTAGAAATGTCTCCAGGTGTTGCCAAAGGTCCCCTGGTGGACGAGGGGGGACAAAAATCACTCTGGTTGAGATCCGCTGTTGAGGAGCGGGTCAGGGAACCATGCAGGGAGACTGGGAAGAAGATACTTGTACAGAGAGGGTAGAATGGAACCGAGCAAGCAAAACCATACCTCATTTTATCTTTGCCTTAGTTGTGTCTTTGTCACTCTTTGTTATTTAAAACAGTCCCCAGTCCTCCGGCAATGCTGTGTGTTTCCTTATCTGCTCGCCTTACGGTGTATCTTTCTTGCGGAGGCACAGGTTGGGGGTAAGAAGCCAATATTCAAAGATAATTAATGCTTTCCATGGGCACAGAAAGAGCTCTGGGAATGACGGAGATTCTCTCTCTCTCTTTCTTTCTTTCTTTCTTTCTTTCTTTCTTTCTTTCTTTCTTTCTTTCTTTCTTTCTTTCTTCTCCTTCCTTCCTTCCTTCCTTCCTTCCTTCCTTCCTTCCTTCCTTCCTTCCTTCCTTCCTTTCTTTTTCTTTCTTTCTTTTCTTTCCTTTCTTCGCCATTTGTTTCTTACCTTTGTTTTCCTGTCCACTACCTCCTCTGTGAGTAGTACTGATGAGGGAGCGGCGGGCTGGCTGAAGACCGCGCAGAAGCCTACACTCTGCAACCGCCCCTCCCCAACCCCTGGGTGGGGATGTGATGTTCCTCCCGGAAGCTCCCAACTATCTTTAGGTTAATGCCTTGCTAGAGGGCAAAACAACCTTAACTTGACAAAGGCAAGGCCTCTGGCATCCTGTGAGTCTTCTTTAACATATGAAAGTACTTTCTCAACCTCCCTGTTTCCTTACCTCCCCCAACCCCATAGTGTATCATCAGCCACCCCCCACAACCCGGGGCAGCAGCTCTTTCTGCCCGCGGTTCTGTCCCCGTGCTTTAATAAACCACCATTTTGCACCAAAGACGTCCCAAGAATTCTTTCTTGGTCCTGGGCTCCGGACTCCACCCCACCGAACCTCACCTATATTCCACAGCCACATCAGTACTGTGCCTCCATGTTTGACCGTACACGGTAGTAGCAGATACAGCCAGTTGTCCAAAGTGGTTTGTTGGTTTACACCACCACTAGCAGTACGAGTGTTCACATGTCTCTACATCAGAAGTTCACAAGCATTTCCTTTTCTTTCTTTCTTTCGTTCTTTCTTTTCTTTCTTTTTTTTTTTGAGAGAGAGAGAGAACAAACGTGTGTGTGTGTGTGTGTGTGTGTGTGTGTGTGTGTGTATGGGGAGGTGGCGGGGAGAGACAGAGGAAGAGAGAATATTAAGCAGGCTTCCTTTACGCTGTTGTAAGCTGCATTTTTTTTTTTAAATCTCTACACCATTGGTATTCCAATTTTGTCAGTTGTGTTCTTTTTTTAAATTGTTTAAAATATATATATATATTTTTGTCAGTTGTGTTCTTTTTTTAAATTGTTTAAAAAATATATATATTTTAATTTAAATTCAATTAATTAACATACAATGTATTATTTGTTTCTGGGGTACAGGTCTATGATTCATCAGTGCTCATTACAACACATACCCTCCCCAGTGTCCATTGCCCAGTTACCCCATCCACCCACCCCCCTCCCCTCCAGCAACCCTCAGTTTGTTTCCTATGATTAAGAGTCTCTTACGGTTTGTCTCCCTCTCTGGTGTCATCTTGTTTCTTTTTTCCTCTCTTCCCCTGTGATCCTCTGCCTTGTTTCTTAAATTCCACAAATCAGTGAGATCATATGATAATTGTCGTTCTCTCATTGACTTATTTCGCTTAGCATAATACCCTCTAGTTCCATCTATATTGTTGCAAATGGCAAGATTTCATTTTTTGATGGCTGTGTAATATTCTATTCTATATATATACGTGTATATATATATATATATACGTGTATATATATATATATATGTATATATATCACATCTTCTTTATCCATTCATCTGTCGATGGACATCTTGTGAGCTGCATCTTTTATCAAGCTATCCCTGAGATATGTCTTAATATTATTTACCTCTGGTAATACTTTTTTTTTCCCCTTAAAGTCTTGTTCAGTATCATTTAATTTTTGGTTGTATTAGTCAGTTATATCTTTTTCCATGTTGTCGTTTCCAACTTTTATGTGTTATTAAGTTTCAGTCCTTATAAATAGAAAAAGTTGTATTTTTTTCCAACCAAGTAAGAAAATCTTTTTTTAGCTAATGAGTTTAGTTCATTTTCAATTATCAGATACTGTTTATATTTATTAATTTACTTACACTATTACATCAGGTGCCTTCTGTTTTTCTTTCTTCTCCCTCTATTCTTGCCTTCTGGGAGAATTGGTTGAGTTTTTCTTTTTTTCCTCATTACATTTCCTTTTCTTTCTGGTTTTGGCATGGAATACTATTTCTAGCCTTCAGAGTTATTCTAAAAATTTAACATGAATATTTTTACTTAATATTTAAAGTTAGTATATTTACTCTTCCATTGAACTAGAACCTTACGGTACTATAATTCTGATTAACAGTCCCCTCCATGTGTGTGTGCTTACACACAATAACTATATAAAATAAAATTCATTCTCTAACTTCTCTTTTTTTTTTGAACCCAGATTGGAATTATGATTGCCATTTACAGTCTTCTAAATCTCTTAAATCCTTTCTCATATTTTTCCCATCTTTTTATCCTGTGCTGCATTATGGATAATATCTTCAATTCTATCTTTTGGTTCACTAATTTTCTATTTGTGTTCAATCAGATTTTCAACCTATCCGCTGGGTTTTAAATTTCAATTATTACTTTTTCCTATCTTCAGAAGTTCTGTATTTCAGGAGTAGCTGGCTGGTTCAGTGAGTAGAGCATGTGACTCTAGATCTCTGGGTTGTGAGTTCGAGCCTGAATGGAGTATGGAGGTTACTTAAATAAATAAAACCTTCAAAAAAAGTTCTCTATTTCAAATATTCTCAGTCCTTTTCCTAGTCATTTATTCTTTATTCATATTTTCAATCCTAACTTCCATTTTTAAAAATATATTAAAAGTTATTTTTTATTCCGTGTCTGATATTTTCAAAATTCGTAGTCTTTTCAGCTCTGACTCTGTTGGGTTTTTTTTTTTTTTTCCTGGTTCTCATTATGGTGCCATATTTCCTTGTGTGATTTTTGAGTTGTTACTGTGAGCTTATGATTTTTAGAATTTCGTGAGGATTCTCTGAATCCTAAATTCCTCCAAAAGATTTACATTTGCCTTTTCCCAAAATCTTGGGGGGCACTACCAACTTGAACTGTGACCAATTTAAAAGATAATCTTGGCTGGAGCTTTTTGGGAGCGCTTGGAAATGTTAATTTGAATCACAGCAAATCCATAAAGGACAGCTTGTGTTTAGGAATATCAGGGAAAATTTTTTTCCCATCTAAGTGCAGACCGAGACAGGTAATTCTGTGTCTGTTCCCTTCTGTGGTGGTGTCTCTTCCCAGCTCTCTATGATGAGCGTGTAGCCGCCAGGTATTGCAGATTTACACGGTGGCCTCCCATTATCCACGAAATCTTAGATATCCCTGACCTTTTCTTTAGTCTCATGCACCCCACACAGCTGTCAAAAATGGAGCTCACAGGAGACAGACTGAGGGTTGCTGGAGGGGAGAAGGGTGGGGGAATGAGGCAACTGGGTGATTACATTATAGAGGGCAACGGATGTAATGAGCACTGGGTGTTATATAAGACTGATGAATCACTGAACTCTACCTCTGAAACTAATAGTACACTGCATGTTAATTAATTGAATTTAAACAAAAAAATAAATTTAAAAAATTAAAAAAAACCATCAATGTTTGGTTAATTCCATCAGGGCAAAAGCCAGCTTAAGACCTTATTTACCTATCTGAATTCTTTTTTTTTTTTTTTTTTAAGATTTTATTCATTTATTCGACAGAGAGAGAGACAGCCAGCGAGAGAGGGAACGCAAGCAGGGGGAGTAGGAGAGGAAGAAGCAGGCTCATAGCGGAGAAGCCTGATGTGGGGCTCGATCCCATAACGCCGGGATCACGCCCTGAGCCGAAGGCAGACGCTCAACCGCTGTGCCACCCAGGCGCCCCAACCTATCTGAATTCTTATTTTATTTTATTTTATTATTTAAATATTTTATTGATTTATTGGACAGAGAGAGACACAGTGAGAGAGGGAACACCAGCAGGGGGAGTGGAGAGGGAGAAGCAGGCTTCCTGCTGAGCAGGGAGCCTGACCCGGGGCTCCATCCAGGAACCTGGGATCATGACCTGAGCTGAAGGCAGACGCTTAACGACTGAGCCACCCAGGTGCCCCTGGATTCTTATTTTTGTTTAACTTTTTGGTCTCTGAGTATTTCTTATATTCTTTTCATTTCATTGATACTCTTAAAAAACAGGTTTTAAGTAGTACATTTAGTATATTTAGTTGTTTCAATCAGGAGAGTTTTTATAGGGTTCATAGACAAATAACCAATAATCGATTCTTCTATAGTTTTTTTGTAATTATGCTAATAAAATGCATAGATTTTTTTGCATGAATGAATAATTTTGTATATATTATATTGAAGCTGGGGTTTTTTCATTTAATGGTGTGTCTTGAAGATCTTTTCGAGTTATACATAAAAGTTTTTTTTTTTTTTATAATAGCAGTTTAGGTAATTTGAACCATCTTACACAAGACAACTAGAAAAGCTGAACAAAATATAAATAGCGTCTGACTGAAAGCAATAGCAAAGTTACAAGATAAAGAAGAATTATTACGTCAATGTGAAAAAAGGGTTCTGCCAGCTGACTAAGCCTCTATTGGAATTTTTTAATGGAAATCTCACCCAAAGATTTTACTTTCATTTTATTGGTCAACCAAACTGCAAGGAATATGGGAATTTTGTTCTTTTTTAGATGTGTACGTGGTTTCCCATGAAGTTATTGTTTCTAATGAAATGGGAGAATAGGGGTACCTGGTTGGCTCAGTCACTTAAGTATCTGACTCTTGGTTTTGGCTCAGGTCATGATCTCAGGGTTGTGAGATTGAGGCCCACATCAGGTTCCGTGCTCAGTGGGGAGTCTGTTTGGGATTCTCTCTCTCCCTGCCTCTCTGCTTCTCCCCTGACTCGTGCTCTCTCTCTCTCAAATAAATAAAATCTTAAAAAAAAAAGAAATGGGAGAATAAATATTCTAGTGAGAGGCAACTGGTTAGACTCAAGTCTTTTTTTCCTTTTGAATTCAGGAAAAATTTTGGGGTGCCTGGGTGGGTCAGTCCCAGGGTCCTGGGATCGAGCCCCCTGTGGGGCTCCCTGCTGAGTGGGGAGCCTGATTCTCCCTCATCTCCGTCTCCTGCTCTCTCTCGCTATCTCTGTCTCTCTCAAATAAATAAATAAAATCTTTTTAAAAAGTAAATTCAGGAAAAAGTTCAAAAACAAAAACTCCAATTTGTGTTTTTATTGGGGTTCATCAATTTTATTAATCTATTTAGAGAGAATTCATACCTATGTCACCCCATTTTTCTATGTCACACAATTTAATTACTGATTTCTGTTGTTAAGTCGCTTTTTGGTCATCCATGTTTGGTTCATCCTATTGCTCATACTGTCTGTAACAGTACTTAACCTTAAGTATGTAATATTTGATGAACAGATACAGGAAGGACTATGTAATCCTAACTCCTTATTTTTCAATGGAAGTAGAAAGATTTTTGTTGTAAACAACATTGTTCCTTCCCTCAGGAAGGTTATAGCTGCTGTTATACTATTGTTAACTTTTTAGAGATAGATATAGTATTTTAATGCTGTAATCAAAGTATTTTCTTCTCAGAAAAATGCACATATGAATTCCTACCAAATTTTGCATACAGTTCTAGGAGATTCATAGGTACTTTGTTTTATTCATAGATATTTTAAATGTCCATTCCTGAATCCCAACTAAACGAACTTTGCTTCAGCAAGGTCTCAACCTTGGCACCCTGGAGGTTTTGGTCTTGCTATGGGCTGAATATGTTCCCCCAAATTCATATGTTGAACTCCTAACCCCCAAGGTGCTAGTAATAGGAGGTGGAGCTTGTGGGAGGTGATTAGGTCTTGAGGGTGGAGCCTTTATGAATGGGATCAGCGCCCTCATAAAAGAAGCCTGAGAGCTCCCTTACCCACCTCTGCCATATAAGAATACAGCAAAGATGCCGCCAGTCAGCTATGAGCCAGGAAGCAGGACCTTCCCAGACAATAAATCTGCCAGCACCTTGACCTTGGACTTCCCAGCCTCCGAAACTGTGAGAAATAAATTCCTGTTGTTTATAAGCCACCCAATCTATGGAATTCTGTTATAGCAGCCCAAACAGACCAGGACAGGTGTATAGATCTGATCCAAAGTCAGTTCCACCAGGATCATAGTTCCACCACTATGAAGACTGTTCTAACTCTAGACAGGGCAATAACTCCTTCATGGAGAGATCTTGGGATGTTACACTTATTTGTCGATGAGAACCCAGGTAGTTCATGGAGACTTCTTCCCTCTTTTTGGCCCTTGGAAGCCAGAGGACGTTGTCTTGTCTCTGCCCCTCATCAGACTATGTTATCTATCTTGAGTAACCTATAAAAATCAGAATTAGGATGACCACACATCTCAGCTTGTCTGGGGCAGTCTTGCTTTCCACATGTTTTTCAAGTGTAATTTTTAATAGTGCCTCCTTTCCTTCTCAAAAGTGTCCCTGGATAATAAATTACACGGTCCCTACTCAGAATGAGCAGGCTTTGATGGATTTTAACTTTATTTCTGGTCAGCTGTGTAGATTCCATTCCCTGGCCCCACCCTTCCAGAATTCCCATTGCGCTAACTCTTCTCTTCCTCAGGCTGAGTCCAGACTCTGATCTGCCTGACCAGGAGCCAAGACTTTTGAGATGCTAGCACGATTAATCGTATACAACTCAACTCCTCCACAGAATCTTCTTCATAAAATACCCTCTGGTCCAAATGTCCTTCTACCAGTGGACCTAGTAGGGTATAGCGGGTGCAGCCTCTGGAATTCTCCAAGGGATCATAGCCCAGTTCCACTTGCCCCTGCTGTAGCCAGTACAGCCCTTGTTTGTCAGAACCTGTCAGCACCTCTATCCGGATGACTTTTTGTGGCTTCTCCAAAATCACTGTCAGGTAGTTGCCTTCTACAGGATCGAGGACAGAGTAGCACTCCTTGTTCAGAATATAAGCGTACTGTGGAATAACGTTCAGTCCTGCCATCATGTCAGTGAGGACGTTGGCAACAGGGTTGTCTGGTTCACCAAAGACCTTTTCCTTCTCCACAGGAAAGCATGTGTCCTCAAACACAGAATAATTGCCCATGTGGTAGAAGACCGAGGGACTGAAACGAATTGGAACATTTTGGGCCAAGAGAAGACGGAATTCAGAGAGAAACAAATGAATGGGAATGTTCTCATGGAAAAGGAGAAAGAAAGAGGTCAGACGGGGGAGGTCACTGTTGCGGAAAACTTTCCCAGAGAGGCTCAGGCTGGAGAACTCTAGGATCACCCAAGATAGTTCTTTCCAGGCTGATAATACCCAATAGATGGTAGAAATAAATTTGGGGGTGCAGTGAACATAATCTTCTATCACCAGAAAGTATTCAGAGAGGTTGAGAGCAAAGTTCATGAGGAGGGCATAACTGACTTTCTGCCTGGAATAACGTGCTTCGCAGGGTGAGGCGTGACTAACGTTATTCAGATCTCCCGGGAGAGGAGAGTCACTGAGATCACCATGGATCAGGAGCAGCGTCTGGGCCTCAATGTGTGGTTTGAAGAGGCCTGAAATATTGGCAACTGTTTGGTTGAGCCATTCGGGGTCAGGATCTGACAGGTGGACCAACACTACGATACAATTCAGCTCAGGTTCTGAGGAGGCTTCGAAAAGGGACTGCAAGGTGTCCAAGAGGTAGGTCCCGTGAGGGCGCTTCTCTGAGGAAATCCCCACTGTCAGCAGCTCTAGGGGTGGAGGGAGATAAGGGAGCCTTTACCACCTACAGATGGAAGAATTCCTAGGTCTCTCCTCTCAGGTCTTCCCCTAAATGCCATACCTGTGACAAATTCACATTTCCTTTCCTTGGAAGAGTGTGCTCCAGATATGAGGTTAATAATCTCTGGTTAGAAGTCGTGAAGTGGTTTTATTTGATCACAAACGTTAAAAGGCTGTTGGTGGAAACTTTATGAAGAACAAGCGTCTCTCTGATGGGGGAGCTGCCATGTACTAAAGGTAAATTTCCTGGCTTGGCCAGTGAGCCAGGCCTTGACCTCAGAGTTTTCTCAGCTACTGTGGATCAACTGGACCTGGATTAGAGGATCTCCAGGGAACTACATAAAGCCAAGGGTTCTGGAAGTCTAGTGTACAGCGAGTCAACGTCCACCCACCCTTTTCTTCCTCTACCCAGTGCTTTTTACCTAGCTCTCCTCTCCTCTCCTCCTCTCCCATCCTGTATTCCCCCCCCGCCCCGGCATGGGGGGGTCCATGAATGAGCCTCACTATGGAATGGCCCCTTAATAGGTCACTATGGACTTCTCAATTTGTTAGTCATTCAAGGGGGTGGCCAGTGGGAAGAAAGTACACTCAGGATTATAACCTGCACCAAATTTCATAGCATGGCCCTCCCTCAGACCACCCTGCTTTCCTCCCCAGAAGCCAGCTCATGTTCCTTTTTTACCCATCCTCCTTTTTCTTGTTGGAATACCTTGTCTGACCTTCTCCGAGTCTGACCACTCCCTCCCCTATACTCACTCTTTTCCTGGGGAGGGGATCCAGCCAGGAATTTGTAGTTGGCCTGTCGGAGTAAAGGGGAGGGTTTCTGTAGGTCCTTGAAGGTTGCCAGGTAGTTCTTGCTTTCAGAACTCATTTGCTCCTGGTTGAGCTGCCACAGTATTTTCTTCTTTTCCTCCTGCTGAGGATAAGATGAACATCAGCACTGATGTTCATCCCGAGGCCCCCGGAGACAAGTAAGGGGCAGATCCCCCTTTTAAGACAGTCAGGGCAAGCCCCAGGATCCAGTCACCAGAGAGCCCAAGTATCAGGACTTAGCTGACTGCTGTCCCCACTGCACCATGAGAACACACAGGATTTTCCAGAAGGGGTGGTGGGCCCTGGAATCCGGTAGAAAGTAGGAATACTTGTAGGAGTTTCTAGGCTTCTGTGGAGTAGAACTTGCTAGCCCCAGCATGCCTCACATCTAATTTCTCCTACCATTATTAGGCTGGCCAAAGTCACCTAAGTCAGCTTAGACTGTGCTGGGTTCTGTGGTAGGTACTGAAGACCAGTGTCTGGTCCTGTCCTTATGGAAGATACCCACAGTGCCTCAATTCTAAAGCCCTTTCTTTTACTCCACTCTGACCATGTGCACATTTCTCAAACACTTCCCCACATCCACCATGCTTTGCTGTAGCTGGTCAGAAGCATTAAGGAAAAATATAGACTCCCCAAACTTGAGCATGACCTGCATTGGATTTGGTTTTCTCTACTTGCAGGTGTCATGCACATGGGAGAAGTTATTTTAGGGTTCAATGTGTCTCAATCCCTTCATGTGAGAAATGGAATGAATCACATCTCTTGTGCCAGGCTCCAGTGAGGGAAGAGGCCAGCCCTCAGGCAGTCCTCATCCCATGCAGGTCCTGAGTCAGCATGGTTTTCTAGACGTGTCTGTGCATTGCTCTCTCCACACTTAAACTGCCCCCTCTTCCTCTTTGCCTTTGTTCAAATTTTATGCCTCTTTCAAGGCTGGTTCAATATTTACCTTTTCTCTGACACTCTCCTGATTCTTCAAGCACCCTCTTCTTAGAACTTTTGCCATGATAACTAGAGTGTTTGCATGACTGGAAAAAACTTCCCCCTACCGAAGTATTGACAAACAGTCCAATCTCAGTCTCTGGTACTTACCAATGGCAAGTTATATGGAAGATGTTCTTCATTATTCTCTTGGAGGAAGAAGTTCAGAAAGATTAAGGACACAGCAACTATGATACATTTCCATGGGCAATGATGCATGGTGCTGGAGCCTGGAGCAGCTCTGAAAAGAAATGTGAGCAGGGTACGCATCCCGAGTGCCTCCAGCTCAGAAAAGCTTAGGGACGGCCTCCTCTTGCCTGGAAGCCTCCCACTTCCTGTCCCCTCTTCCTTCCTTCTGGACACCATTGCCAAATTATGTCAGCCGTCTTTCCCCCACCCACCTCGACCCCCCTTCCTACCTGTAGCCATCTAAGGAGAGACAAGGGCCAAGGAGGTTGATTCAATTCCACGTCTACCTTCTTCACCTCCTGTCTGGGTTTCCAGGTGACACTGGAGTAGCTTCTTTTGTTTATCCACTCTTGGAGTAGAGACCCAACCAGAGAGAATGTGTTGCCAAGAAGAGGAAATCAAGTGTTAGGCATTAATCATATTCTTCCCTAAACTCCAAATTCAAGTCAAAGTCTCTACTTGGATGTTATTGATCAATCAATTGGGTCTTGTCTGTTAGTTCCCTGTTTAATTTTTGTGTCTGATCCTTCTTCCCAGGATTATGTTAAGCAGATTATGATGTTTTGAATTAAGTCAGAGGGACCAAGGGAAGCTCTTGTTAGTATATCTCTCCCCATCCTGAACTGGTGACTAGGATGGAAACCTAAAAGTGACCAGAAATTTCTAATGACGTGGAAGTCTTTACCATGTTTGGAGTGCTATATCCACGGAGTCTTTTAGTCTAACAGAAGATGTGGCTTGAGGGTTTATCGGAGAGCTGGAATTTCTCTGAGATCAAGGAGAAAATACTTTAATGTTTTTATGCATGCAGGATGGGGTCCCAGAGTGGCTCCTCTGAGGTAGCAGAAACTAGTCACCCCTCCCAGGAGACCCTGCTTGACAACCATTGTCCAACCTGAATAGGGGGCTTGCTACCACTCCAGCCTCACATCAAGCACCTGTTCCTGGATAAGGTGGGGCTAAAGTTTTAAAGCCTTTTATCTTTTATCTCAAACTCAGAGGTGTGGAAATTAACTGTTGGTTCGAATCTAATTAACGGAAGTGGATATTGAATGTTCCCGTCCCCTATGAGAAGGCTGCCACAGATGGTTCCTGGAGGAGTTATAGCTCGCATTCTGCCCCCTCCCCACCCAGGCTCTGTGACGCTGTGCTGCTGGGGGATGCGCCAGTCACCACAAACTGGTCCCCAGATCTGCAGTTCTTACGTGGGCCTCCCACTTCCCAGAACTGCCCAGTGGGCGTCTGAAGTTTCCTTTTCTTCTATTCTCCTTAGCTGCTCTGTCTCGTTACCAAGATCACATTTCCAGTTCTTCCTTGGTCTCCCCACCCCTCCCCTCCATGCTTGACTTCGCATTAGGCAAAAAAGCACATTTGGCCTTTTACTAAGGAAAGAATATAACCAAATGACATTGTCTCTTATCAGTTCAGCTTTTTAGATATGAAAAACAGAACTTGGGGACCCTGGGTGGCTCAGTCGGTTAAGCATCTGACTTTGGCTCAGGTCATGATCCTGGGGTCTTGTGATTGAGTCCCACGCTCCACGCTCAGTGCAGAGTCTGCTTGTCCCTCTCCCTCTGCCCCTGCCCTGGCTCGTGCTCTGTCTCTCTCTCAAATAAATAAATAAAATCTTTAAAAAAGGAAAGGAAAGGAAAGGAAAGGAAAGGAAAAAGGAAAGAAAAGAAAAGAAAAACAGAACCTGCCTTTAGGATATGATCTTACTTACAATAATATTTTATTTCCTTTCAGTTTTATTGAGATATAGTGAACATACAGAACTGTTTACATAGGTTTAATGTGCACAGCATAGTGGCTTTACTTACATATATTGCAAAATGACTACGGCCATAAGGTTTAGTTAACATCCATCATCCCATATGGACATACACACACACACACACACACACACACGCACACACACACGCACACACGCACACAGGAAAAAAACCACATTTTTTTCTTTGTGATGAGAACTTTTTTTTTTTTATAATGATTTTTTATTATATTATGTTAGTCACCATACAGTACATCCCCGGTTTCCAATGTAAGGCTCGATGATTCATTAGTTGTGTATAACACCCAGTGCACCATGCAATACGTGCCCTCCTTACTACCCATCACCGGTCTATCCCATTCCCTCACCCCCCTCCCCTCTGAGGCCCTCAGTTTGTTGTGATGAGAACTTTTAGTATTTACTCTCTTAGCAACTTGCAAATATACCACACAACAGAGTTAACTACAGTCATCATGTTGTACGTTACATCCTCAGTACTTATTTATTTTATAACTGGAAGTTTGTACGTTTTGACCACCTTCCTCCACTTCCTTCTCCCCTCAACCCCCTACTCCTGGTTCTGAAAATCTGATCTCTTTTTCTGTGAATTTGTTTGTTTTTTAGATTCCACATATGAAAGAGATCAGACGGAATTTGTCTTTCTCTGTCTGACTTACTTCATTTAGCATAATGCCCTCCGTGTCCATCCATGGTGTCACAAGTGGCAGCATTTCCTTCTTTTTGACGGCTCAGGAGTATTACACACATTTTCTTGACTCCTAATAATGCTGTTTGAGAAGTCCATGTATTTAAAAAATATGGTTTTCTACCACAGCATAACTACCCTGAACTAAAACCCTTTTTCCTTCCCTTCTCTTCCCCTTTTGAATCCTCTCTTCCAATTTTTCCTCTCCTCTCCTTTCTCCTCTAGGAACCAAAAAATAAACAAGCAAACAAATAAAAAACTATTACATTGAAGTTAAGATGGTTAGAGAAAAATCTAGGACTTTTTTTGGCATTAAAATTGTGTATAATTTTAATGTTCATTTATTATTTTTTTTCTTTTATGGTCAGTGATTTTTTTGGTCCTGTTTAAGAAATATCACACACTACATGGTTGCAGAGATAGCCTCTAACGTTTCCTTCTAGATCTGTAGTGTTAATTTCCCCCCAGCTTTATTGAAGTATACGGTAATTGACAAAAATTATATGTGTTTGAGGTGTACGACTTGATGTTTTGATATACGTTTATGCTGTGAAATAATCACCACAATCAAGCTCAGTAACATATCCATCACCTCACATAGTGACCGTTTTCTTTCTTTTCCTTTTCTTTCCTTTCTTCCTTTCCCCTCTCCTTCCTTCCTTCCTTCCTTCCTTCCTTCCTTCCTTCCTTCCTTCCTTCCTTCCCTCCCTCCCTCCCTCCCTTCCTCCCTTTCTTCCTTCCTTCTCCCTGCTTTCTTTGGATGAAAGCCCTTAATATCTACCTTTTAGCGAATTTCATGGATACAATACAGTATTGATAACGATCCTCACATTGCTGTACACGAGACCCCCGAGCTTATTAATCTTGCACAACTGGAACTTTGTACTCTTTGACTAAGATCTCCCCATTTCCCCTCCCCCAGCCCTGGCAACCACCATTCTACCGTCTGCTTCTAGTAGGTACGTTCTGGTATCTCATTGTGTTTGTTTTTCTTTTGTAAACTAAGATTTAATTTTTTAATGGTAAAATCAGCTTTTTAAAGCATAGAGTTCTGTAAGTTTTGGCATGAATATACTGTCATGTAGCTGCCACCATATTCAAGACAGAGAACACTGTCATCACCTCCCGAAATGTCCTCATACTTTCTTGTAGTCAATCCTTTCCCTCATTCCCAGCCTCTTGCAGCTATTCACCTGTTTTCTGTCTCCACAGTCTTGCTTTTTCCAGAATTTCATACCGATGAAATCATGTGGTATGTAGCCTTCTGAGTCTGGCTCTTCTCAGTACGCTGCATTCGAGACTCATCCGTATTTTTGTGTATATTAGGAGCTCCTTCCTTTTTACTGCTGAGTGATAGTCTACTTTAAGGATGGGCCAGGGCTTCTTTATTCATTCATAATTGGATGGATATTTGGGTTGTGTCCAGGTTTTGGCAATTACAAATAAAACCACTAAAGATGTGATAGTCTACTTTAAGGATGGGCCAGGGCTTCTTTATTCATTCATAATCGGATGGATATTTGGGTTGTGTCCAGGTTTTGGCAATTACAAATAAAACCACTAAAGATGTTCTCTATCAGGTTTTTGCGTAACATAAATTTTCATTTCTCTCAGATTAATGCCCAGGAGAGCAATTGCTGAGTCATACGATACGTGCATGTTTACTTCATAAGAAACTGCTATTCTAAAGCAGTGGATCGTTTTGAGCCTCCCCCCCCCCCAATATATGAGGAGAGTTCCAGTTGCTCCCAATCAATACTTGGATTGTCAGGTTATTTTAAACATTTTATCCCTTCAAATAGGTATATGTTAGTGTCTCATTGTGTTTTCAGTTTGCATTTTCCTAATAGTTAATGATGTTGATCGTTTCCCCCCCTAAAATCAGTCTTTAAAGCTATATTCTTTATTCTAAGTCCTGCTTTAGTTGCATCCCATAAATTTAGAGGTTGTGTATTCATTATTATTCAGTTTAAAATAGTTTCTAATTTCATTTGCAATTTCTTTTTTGACCCATAAGTTATTTAGAAATGTTGCTTAATATTCCAAATCTTTGGAGATTTTCTAGATGTTTAATTGTTCTTGGTTTCTACTTTTATTCCTTTTCAGTTTGAGAGCATATTTTGTATGACTATAATCCTTGAAACCAGGGTAGCTCTCTAATACACAGTCATTGTTCTGCTGTGGCAAAATATTTGGCAAAATTTTCTCACCTGGCCTTGCTTTCAGTTTCCCACTGACCTCATTCCTGACTTTTTGGTTTCTCTTTTCAGTCTCTGACCAGATAACTCTTTGAACCTGAAGCAGATCTGGCTTCTCTGGCTTGTCTTGTCAAAGAGAGGTCTTTGGCGCTATTTTGTCATCTCTTGGCTTCCTCCATTTCTGGCTGGGCCCATTACCATCTTGCCTAGATAAGCCCTGGCCTGGGGCCTGGTCCTGATTGGTGCAGTAACAGATGTCGTCTTTTCCTTAAGGCGTTGTTTTGTGTCTCTGAGGAACATTGGGTGATATCCCGTTCACTAGGCCTGTACTATACTCAGGGATGATCCTATCTGGGGACTTTCTAGACTGACAAACTCAAATGTTCTTCAGAGGGAAAGGGAAGAGTATCCAGGAGATGCTCTTAATCATATTTTAGACATAGACTTCTTTGGACATTTTCAAAAAATGCATAAAACATACCCAGCCACTCACACACTCTCCAATACCTACTTATACAAAGACCACAGCTCCTCCAACCAATCACACATATACCGATTAACACCCCCACACCCCTGCACATATACCCACTCCCACATGGCCACACATCCACCTTCCACACACCAACCAACCCCGCACACCTACATATACATCCACTTATATACACAATACACTCTTCTCATTAACATACTCCCACTCACCTACCCACCCACCTGGATATTTCACACATACCCGTAAGCACCCATAGACATACCTCCTTACAAAAACCACACACACATCTCACACACACTTCTGTATTGAAGTTCAGGTTAGCTCCAGGTTAAGAACTCATCATTATAGGGTGTCTTTTCACAAAAGTCCCCTACTCACAGACTTCTGTATCTGACAGGTAGAATTTAGGATCCTGAGGAATCTCTCGGAATAAATCATCCATGCTTTGGGGCAGTGTGAGTGGGGGCCCTTCCTCTCTGCTGTCCTTACTCTCTGTGCTCATGTCTAACTAGCATTTCCCATTAAATGATGATGCGATATTCTAGAATGTTATTAATCTCGCCACTAGTCTGTAAACATCTTGGGGACTGTATCATCAATCTTTAAATTCCCAGTGCTTAGCATAAGGCTTAGCTTAGAGGGCACTCAATTTTGAGAGAATGGGTGACTCACTTTCAGACGGCCTGAATGAAAATAATTCACCTATTCAACAAATGTATGTTGAGTTTCTATTGGTTGCCAGGTGCTGCATTAGTCTTGTAGGAGAGGAAAGGAAGAGCAAGACTTTGCCCTGTGACTTTTGGAGATATAGTCGAATGTAGGAGACAGGCAGACAGAAAGTTATAATATCTGTAGGGTATTTATTTGCTCAATTCTTATGACATGGAAGGCACTCAATATAATTTTTTTAAAAGATTTTATTTATTTATTTGACAGAGAGACACAGCCAGCGAGAGAGGGAACACAAGCAGGGGGAGTGGGAGAGGAAGAAGCAGGCTCCCAGCGGAGGAGCCTGATGTGGGGCTCGATCCCATAACGCCGGGATCACGCCCTGAGCCGAAGGCAGACGCCCAACCGCTTTGCCACCCAGGCGCCCCAGCCCCTCAATATAATTTCTTGATTGAACAAAGTGCTATAGTAGAGTTCAGCATAAAATATTATGAAAAATAGCAGAAATGTGTTAACTCTGTCTCTGGATAGTCAGGGAAGACTTCCCAGAGGAGATTGCATTTGAGCTAGAATTTGAGAGCTGATTGGGAATTTTCCAGGTGAATCTAAGGGTAAGGGCATATTAGACGATCTGAATTTTGGCTACAGAAGGTAGAAGGATATGAGTCTGAGAAGTTTGATCCAGATTGTGAGACTCTTGTGAGTAATACAGGGTTGATGTTCAACCCAGTTACCAACCAATTAATAAGCACCTGCCCTTGGGTGTGGTCCAGTGTCCCAGGAGGCATCTCTTCCCCTTCCCTGATACTCCCCAGACCTTCCATGACCTAGTAACAGGAGTTAAGAACGGGCACTTCAGGGGACTTCTAGGACCCTGTCCTAGTGCTGGGGCCAGCGCTTGTTTCAATTGAAGTGTTCTTGTTCCATCTAGTTTTTAAATTTTTAGTACCATCTCTGATATAATGCAAAGAAAAAGAGCTGAGAGAATTAGCATTTACTGAACAACTTTTGTGGCAGACATGGTAGTGATGGAATGGGAAGTCACTTGCTAATGTGTTCTTATTGAGTCCTCATAAATGCCATTGAATGTATATATTATTATCCCTACATATGAGGAAGTGAGGTTAAGTAAAGAGAAGAAATATTTATTAAGAGTCTGCTATTGATAGATGTTGCCTTCTCCTACCTTTGGCCCTGGGTCTCAGTATTTCCATTTCTAGACTCTAACTCTTGGGAGACTTTGCTCGGCTGTCTTAGGATATCCCAACTTAATTTTGATCACAAGTAACCAACTGTGTTTTCTGATCAGCACACAACAAATTATTTTTAAAATGGACAGAAGGTCAATAAAAGACAGCCTGATGTAGAGATTCATACAAAATGGGTGGGGACAATGCAGTAAGAGAAAAATAAAAAAGAAGTGGTTACGGAGAAGATGAGAGAGAGAGAAAGAGAGAGAGAGAGAGCAGGGGGAAGGGCAAAGGAAGAGGGAGAGAGAGAATCTTAAGCAAGCTCCACACCCAGCACAGAGTCTGTTGCTGGGCTTAATCTCACGACCCTGAGATCATGACCCGAGCCGGAATCAAGAGTCTGACACTTAACTGACTGAGCCACACAGGCGCCCCTGGGATGATCCAGTTTTGTATCAGAAATGCACCCCATTTATGAGCTGAACATGGGGGCTTTTCATAAACTTTACACTGCATCTTTTCCCATCAGCATAACCTCTGATACCATCAGATCTGCTGGATTGTATGATCTCGGTGGCAAAACTTGTCTTGCAACAGGGACCTGCTGCAAAGCTCTTTCTTGCTCTAAGACCCATTCGAAGCTGGCAGCTTTCAGTATCATCCAATAAATGAGCTGGAGTAGCATTGCCAGATTTGGAAACTATTGTGCTCAGAACCCAAAGAGGTCTACAGGGCACCATGCTTCCCTTTTTGTAGTAGAGGATGTAAATGCAGTAATTTGTCCTCTAGTTTGGAGGGAATATTCTGCTACTCCCTTGACCACTGGACTCCAAAATACTTCACTCAAGTGGCAAATTCCTGAATTTTACCCTCTTACCAAGATCTCCAGCATCTAGCCACTCACTTGTCTTGTCTAATCAGTATGATGTTCTGTGGGATATCTAGACAGTCCAAATCTCTTTGGACTATATTATGACAGAAGGCAGGAGAGTTTACATAGTTCTTTTTGTTTTTTCTTTTAAAAAGATTGTATTTATTTATTTGACAGAGAGAGAGAGAGAGAGAGAGAGAGAGAGAGTGATCGCACAAGCAGGGGAAGCGGCAGGCAGAGGGAGAGGGAAAAGCAGGCTCCTCGCTGAGCAGAGAGCCCTCGCTGAGCTCAATCCCAGGAGTCTGGGATCATGACCTGAACCGAAGGCAGATGCTTAACCAGCTGAGCCACCCAGGCACCCCTGAGTGTACATAGTTGTGGGGCAAAAATGTGAACGAGTATTGTCAACTCATGTGACTGTGAAGTCTTTCTGATTTTCTTTTTTTTTTCTTTTTAAAGATTTTATTTATTTATTTGACAGAGAGAGAGACAGCCAGTGAGAGAGGGAACACAAGCAGGGGGAGTGGGAGAGGAAGAAGCAGGCTCCCAGTGGAGCAGGGAGTCCGGGGCGGGGCTTGATTCCAGGTCTCTGGGATCACACCCTGAGCCGAAGGCAGACGCTTAAGGACTTGAGCCACCCAGGTGCCCCTGATTTTCTTTTCTAATCAGAATAGAAAAGAATGCATTTTCTTTTTTTTTTAAAGATTTTTATTTATTCATTTGACAGAGATAGAGACAGCCAGCGAGAGAGGGAACACAAGCAGGGGGAGTGGGAGAGGAAGAAGCAGGCTCCCAGTGGAGGAGCCCGATGTGGGACTCGATCCCGGAACGCCGGGATCACGCCCTGAGCCGAAGGCAGACGCTTAACGACTGCGCTACCCAGGCGCCCCAAGAATGCATTTTCTAAGTCAATGGCTGCATAGTATGTGCTCACGGGGATATCAATCTGCATTAACAATGGCAGTATATCTGACACAGCAGCTACAATCTGGGCTACTAAATGGATGAGCTTGTGGTAGTCTACAGTCATTTTTTTAGGAGCCATCCAGTTTCTGCAGGGGCTAGATTAGTGAATTAAATAGATATTATAGGGACTTCCACAATTTATACTTTAGGTCTCTACTGGTGACATTGAACTCTGCCATCCTTCCCTTCCCTGCTTGGCATAGAATAGTTTTCGATTTACTATCTTGGCCGGGTGTAGGGGCAGTTTCAGAGGTTTCCACTTGGCTTTCTCCTCTATGATAGCTCTTACCCCATAGACCAAGGATCCAATGAGGGGTTACTCCAACGACCGAATACATCAATTCCAATTATACACTTAGGGACTGGAAGAATGACCATTGAGTGGGTCTGTAGACATAGTGGTCCCTCTGTAAGCATGATTTTGGCAAGGACAGCATTTATAATGTGGCCCCCTTAAGTTCCCACTCTAACAGGAGGCTGTGATTATGCTTTGATTCTGGATATCAATATCAACCCAGAACTTGTGTGTGATAGTTGTGAAAATGTCTGGATATTTCCCCTTCCCCAGTTGTACAATTATCCAAGTAGATGGCTATAGGTCCTTTTGGGAAAAAAGCTGGGGAATCATTACAGGATATATTGTTACAAGGTCCTCCTTCTAGGGACTTGGCCACCTCTTCTGTCAGTGAATATAGGCCTGAAAATTGGCGTAAGTCCAGGACCTAAGCAAGAGATTGTGACTTTTCATTGGGGTGACTGCCCTCAACTTCCTGTTCCTCCATGTTGGCCTTTTCCTGCTTGTAGATATTAAGTAGCAGCCTTCTTATCCATCTGTTTTGTGCATAGTGATGACATGTTCTATTCATCTATTTTAACCTCTATTTCCACAACTTCCTGAGGGTCATGAGTAACCGGTCCCAAATCCTCACCTTACTATCCACTTCCTCGGCATACTCTTAGTACCTCTTGTATTAGTACACACCTGCCAAGAAGCTAACATGAAAATGGGGTTAGACATCCAAGAGATTTATTAGTGGAGGGAGAAGGAGAAAGCATGGAGAGGCTTCAGAGTGTAGTGACAACTGTGGAAGGTGACGGAGAAGGAAGAAATTGGTAAGAAGAGTCTAGGACTGCAGTATGGTTCAAAGAAAGTTTCAAACAGGATGATGAAGAGTTTTGAGTCAATGTCACCTGTTGGAGGAGTCCCCCATCTTACCAGAATGGGCCTTGCTAGTACCCCTGCTGTAGTCACTTATTGGCGGGAGCATTCTGTGGGAAGTATGACCTTACCACCAACGCTGTGGTGGATCCAGAGAATAGCAGGGGAGCTGTCAGTCATGCTGCTTGCAGCAGCTTTCAACAATACCTTTTTATGGCTACCATATACACTTGCTCCATTTCCCTGCGTTTGATGTTCCCAAAGCTTCTACCTCTCATCCTTGTTCAGTTTCCCCCACATCCCCCTCCGTGTTTCCATCCCATTATCCTGTTTCCAAATCCCCCAGCTCTTTCTATCCATTTTTATTACAACTCATTAGGACATACTGCCTGTTTTTTTTTATTTCATTTCTTCCCAAATATCCCTCTTAAAGTGGTCATTTCTTTTTTCTTTATCCCTACCTTCATGGATTATAGTTCTCAAGCTAGTGAAAACCAGACACTGCACATTAGTTGAGCTCAGGGCTCAGAGCTCAGATTTTTCCTGGAATAGAGATCTCGTAGCAAAACTGAACTGAAAAAATGTTAGTAAAATACCCAGTTTTTCCTATCAGAAACATCCCAATTACCTTATAGTCCCAGAGATAAGACTATGCTAGAGACAGGAGCAACCAAAAATCAGAGAAAATTATTTTTAATAATTTTGATGCTATTTAAAAGGGAATGCCCTGACATATTGGGTAACTGTGTAGGAGAAAACTCTGCCTAATATAAAGGTTACCCAATAAATATTTATCAAATGAATGACTGCCTTGTAATGGGATAATGAGATCACAGAGAAAATAGCCATGTTCCTCTCCTGACCAACCAATTTTTTTTTGGTTACATAGGAAGTTCAGCCTTCAATGACACTATTTCTTGGCTGTTGGAAAGATCCTCTGTCTTCTCTCATGCACTGCTAGAGTCTTGGGGTATGAGCATCAGTCAGTCCTACCCACATGTTCCTATAGTTTCTAGAAGTCTGGCATTCTTGCCCCAAGGGAAGAATTTTGGATGGTAGATCCTTTTGCATAGAAAACCAGGGAAGTGTTAAAAATCCTGCCTCTTCCACTAGCGGCTCTCTGGGACCAAGAGGTGTTACCTTCACTCTGCCTTTTAACATGCTGTGTCTTCTGTATTAAGAATCCTGAAAGGACCCAAGAGTGAGATGTACTTGACCAATTTCAAGACTTTAATTTTTTTAACCTCTATAGATTCTAACCTCCAACCTGATCCCTCCCAGAACTCCCAATGGCTTCTTCAATATTATTAAACTTCACTTAATCCACAGGTTGATGTGCCTGATTATTATTCCAGAGGGTGGAGTGGCTGTCACAAGCAATCTCACACATTTTACCTTCTTCCCAGACTCATTAGATAATACCTGCTTATTCAGGGTGCCATTTTCCAGTAGCCCCAGTAGAATATAGTCATCACAGTCATTGATCCTATTAGTAGCATCATAGCCCAGTTCTACGTGTCCCTCTTCCAGCTGATTCTTGTTTTTTAGGTGAGATCCAGTCAACACTTGAACTCGGAACACTTTGGCAGGTACATCCAAAACCACAGTCAGATGACTGCCAGCCTCAGCAGATTTGGTATAAAAGAAATTCTTATCCAAGCTATAGGCATTCATGAGAACAGAGCCATTGGCAACCTTCAAGCTAGTGTAGATGGAAGCAGCAGGGTTGCTGGGAGAACCAGGGTCATTTTCCTCAATCTCTTTATCTTTGAAGCTATTGAATTTGCCATCAAAGAAGGAGGAATTACCCATGTGCTGGAAAAGGGAAGGGAAGAATTGGATTGGTGTTGGTTGCATGAGAAGGTCATGAAAATGAGCGAGGAGGTAGTCACAGGGCATTTCTTGGTAGAAGAGGAAAAGGAAGTGAACCAGGCAGGGAAGATCTCTAGTACGAAAGAGTTTTCCAGTGAAGCCCAGCTGAGAGAAGTTCAGAGTCAACCAAGATTTGTTTTCCCAGGCAGACACTATAGTAACTATCTGGGTGACAAATCCTGGAGCACATTTCACATCATCTTCGATCATCAGAAAGTAGTCAGAGTGGTTGGTAGCAAAGTTCATGAGGAAGGCATAATCCATGTTCTGCTTGGAGCTGAAGGCTACATAAGCTGGGGAGTCATGTAAGTTTTTCTTAAGGTCTTTTAAGGGAAGATAGCTTTTAAGAGGTGTATTGATCACTATTAGCTGTCTGGCCTGGATATACGGTTTAAAAAGGGTTGAGATGCTGGAGATCATTTGACCAAGCCACTTGGGGTCAGGATCTGCCAGGTGTACCACGACGATGAAGTGTTTCTGCTCAGATGAGGAGGAGGCAAAGAAGAGAGATTGCAGGGTGTCCAAGAGGGAGCTCCCACGGGGATGCTGAACTGAAGAAATCCCTATGGTCAGCAGTTCTAGGATTGGGGAGAAAAGAGGACCTTTAACAACTTAGAGAAATGAGGAAAATAGTTGCTATAGGTGAGGTTATAATACTTTCTTAGGTCTTTCCATATGCTAAATTCATTTGTCCCTGTGGTTATTTTACATTTTCTCTCCCCCAGGCCTGGGTATGGACCATATCAGGAGCTAAAAATATCTGGCCATAAGTTGTGAGTTAAAAAAAAAATTATCTTTGAAAAACTATCGTGGGAGAAATAGATAAAGAAGATAAACTGATAATATTGCATCTGTGTCTCGTCCCACCCAAAGTCCCACTGAGAAATGAGGAAGGTTGCCGTGAGAAAATCATAATTGAGGAATTCCTGGAAGATAGAATATGGAACAGGATTGGTGGAGAAATCTAAGTAGAATTTATAGCCCAAAAGACACACAGAGAAAACAACTACACAGATACATCTATACCAAAAGCCTCAGAAAAGTTCGAAGTTTGAGCCACCAAATATAGAGGTATGGGCTCTTGGATGGTCACCTGGATACTTGCAGAACTGTTCCCAGAACCACTGCACCAGTGATCACCAAGGGGCTGGGGGTAGCAACACCAAAGCCCAGGCTAAAGTCCTAAAGATTTCTGTCTAAATAAAGTGGAAGGTCTGCCAGGCAAAGGCCCAAGGTGTGAGTCCTGGGGCTGGAGAGAACATCATAACTGCAGCCAAGATCTCTAGGCACAGAAGAAGGGGGAGAGGAGATAACACAGCTGACTATGGCATTTACCTTTAGATTCCCTCAAGTAGACACTCAGAAATGTAGAGCCTGCCGGAGTGTCTAAGCAGATAAATGGGGGAAATTCCCCAGATGACTTAGGGTTCTACTAGGAGAGAGAGTGGGATACTTCACCCAGAGATCTGCTACCCACATTCCTTACTTTTCTGTGTCACTGCTTCCCCATCATCTAATGAGGCAGGCTTCTATAATCACAACACACTTCTACAGAGAGGCAAAAAGGAGTGGTTATTTGTAGAGAATTACACTGTTCATTCTAGATCCTTGAATATAAATCTGAAACAAGAATCATCAAACATTTGGATATAAATATGAAACAAGAATTACCAACATAATGGAAGAAAAGCAACAACTCAACCAGAAAGAGAACTCCAAAAATATAAGAGGGAACAGTGAAATGAAGAACATTTCAAATATATTACATCAATCTTCAGAGGATTGAAGAAGAAAGCATACTCTTTGGCAAAAGAACAGGCTTGTATGAAAAGAAGTCTGTAGAAAATATGGATATGCGGACTTGACCAAGTTCAGCTTAGATTTGTCTGGCAATAATATTTCATGAGTTGGTGGTATGTTCTTCCATCAGAAGGCACACAATGGCAAATAGTTTCTGTTTTTAGGATATTCGCAACTTTCGACGTTCAGTGTCTAGATCCATTAATACTCTCGGGGTTGTAATATGGTGATACTCTAAGTCAAACATTCCTTCTCCATTCATTATCTGGAATGTTTCTATAAAGTGAAAATTCCCCTAACCTTTTCTTTGGTTACCAAGTGGTATAGTTCATATAGGAAAGTGAGCTAAGTATTTGATTCTTCCCCTTTATTTACCAGCTTTCAAAATAATGGATTTGTTTCCTAGCATTCTCCAATGGTGACACAATTGGTTAGTGGTTTTTTGTTTGTTTGTTTGTTTTTAAAGATTTTATTCATTTATCCGACAGAGATAGAGACAGCCAGCGAGAGAGGGAACACAAGCAGGGGGACTGGGAGAGGAAGAAGCAGGCTCACAGCGGAGGAGCCTGATGTGGGGCTCGATCCCATAACACCGGGATCACGCCCTGAGCCGAAGGCAGACGCTTAACCGCTGTGCGACCCAGGCGCCCCTGTTTGTTTGTTTTGGTATCCATATGAACTAATAAATTTTATGTTTCAAACCATTGAAATTTTATCTTTATTGATGCTCAAATTGTCCTACCTTAGGCAAGTAGCCTCTTAAAGTTGGATCCTGAGCCCCTTCAATACAACTTCAGTAATTTTTCTTTTTTTAAAAAAGATTTGTTTATTTATTTTGGGGGGGGAAGGGAGAGGGAGAGAATCTCAAGCAGATTCCTGGCTGAGCCAGGCTGGACATGGGGCTCCATGTAGGGCTTGACATCATGAACCATGAGATCATGACCTCAGCTGAAAGCTGAGCTCAAGTTGGATGCTTAACCGACTGAGCTATCCAGGCGCCCCTCAACTTTAGTTATTTTTGAAAGATTCCTTGCTATTTGGTATGACGTTTCCTGCCTTGGACCTGGAATCAGGTATTTTTTTCAAGGAGGACTGGTTCTTTTAATATAAAATGGTATTACTCGTTGCTAGTGGGTCATTTCTAGGCCCTAGTGCACAGAGTTAAAAATATTTTTAAAAAGATTTTAAATTTAAAAAAATTTTTAAAAGAACACATCATGGGTTCAGACTGATATTTCAAAATGTATTCAATTCAAAAATGCATTTATTTATTTATTTATTTATTTAAAAAGATTTTATTTATTTATTTGACAGAGAGACAGCCAGCCAGATAGGGAACACAAGCAGGGGGAGTGGGAGAGGAAGAAGCAGGCTTCCAGCAGAGGAACCCGATGTGGAGCTCGATCCCATAACGCCGGGATCACGCCCTGAGCCGAAGGCAGATGCCTAACGACTGTGCCACCCAGGCACCCCCAAAAATGCATTTAAACTTAAAGAAAAAAGTAGTTTTTCCTTGCTGAGAGTTCTTTGTATTTTTAAGACCAACAAGCTTAAGCCCTCTTGAACTTAATCTTATTTTATTGACAATAAATAGCTTTGCACTGTCCTTTGAATTCTTAAAGTGTTTTGAGTCAGTTAATGCTTATTCTGCCACAAGGTTTATTTTTTCTTATCAAATGCCATCCCAACTTATGGGGATCAAATGAGTGCCATAGTTGGACCTCAGAAGGGTGCACAATGCCAAAATGAAGCTTGTTTAGCAAAGAGAATCCCAGAGTCCTAGTTGAGCTAACAGATAAAAGCCACATATTCTCTAGCCGTACACTTCATAACAGATGCTAGCACAGTTACCAGTGATAGGGGAAAGAGGGGTACCATTACTGCAGCAGTCAGTGAGGACCACAGTCAGACCTAGGCTGGAGCTACAATTTTGAGAGTAATTAGCATATAGATGGTAGTTAGGGCTGTGAGACTAGATGAGGTTACCAAGACAGTGAGTCCAGACAAGAACTGGGATACATCAACATTTAGACATTGGAGAGAAGATAAACCAGCAAAAGAGACTGAGGATCTACTAGGAAGCTGGAGGAAAACCAGGAGAGTTTGGGATTCTGCAAGCAATTGAAGAATGTTAAGACAGTGATCCACTGGACCAAATGCTAGGCCTATTTCCTTTCTACTGCCTTGTCTCTACTCTTGTCTGACCTGTCCCGGCACGTTCCATACGCCTTGTGCATACTCACTTTTTTTCACAGGAGGAGCTCCAATCAAGATACGGGAGTTTACATTTTTGAGCAGTTCTAAGTTTTTCTGCATATTTTTAAAGGTTTCCAAGTGGTTTGTTCTATCAGGGTCGATCTGCATCCGGGCTCTCTGCCAAGCTACCATCTCCTTTTCCTCCTGAGAAAAAAGTAAGTTTCAGCTCTATGATTCAAGCCCTTAGGGAATAATAGTTGAGTGGCTTTTCTTTGTGTAACACAATGAAATATCTCCAGGATACAGGGCAGGTTGCTCAGGGCTGACTTCAGTTTCTTTCTTATTCTCTAAAAAAGTTCTACACTAGGGGTTCTTGTATAGGCTGTGGGTCCTGGGGTGAAGGGAATTGGAATTTCTCTAGCTCTTCTGGGTTATATGTAGGAAATGAGATAATGTCAGTCTATGTCATTCTTCACTCACAATCCTCCCTATGACTACAGCCTGATATGGGTTCCGTGAAGGGCAAAACATATATTAAGTGTGAGAGATACAGGAGAGAAGGTAATTCCACCCAGTGTCCCAATCTAAACTCTTTCCTGTTGGTGGCACTTCACTCTTCCAAATTCGTTTACTACTCTCCCTTTTCTTCTTTGTCTCTTCTGGTTTCTAGTGCAATTTTCTCAACTCTTTAGACTTTTTCTTGGCTTAGATAAATGACTTCACTTTTCTGAAATTCAGCATCCTATCGTATAAAATGGGCAAGAGGGGGTCTGTAACTTTGAAAGTGAAGGAAATTTTCTAAAATGGGAAACTTACTAAACAAAGAATATTTTATGTCTCATCAATTGCTATTAAAAAAAGGGCCAACTTTGCTGAAGTATTAAATAAGTGTTATTTTTTCTCAGCCCTAAATTCTGTCTTTTGGAGTGCCACATCCCTTATTGCCTCCATCAAAGAAAAAAGATATGTTGAGTCCTCAAACTTTATTATCTTTTTTCTTCTTTGAGTGTCTACAATGTTAGTGACAATTTCACACAATTAGACACTTAGATAATCTGGTTTTTTTTTTTTAAGTCAAGGGATTTCAACTTTGCTCCATCCATAATTTCTGGTACTCACCAAAGATAGGAAACTTGTAGTATCAAAGGGATTTTCTCTAATGAAAAAGAAGATCGAAAACACCATTACTGTTGCAATAATGATGAATATCCATAGGAAATCTTTCATGGTGTTGGGGTTGGGAGCTTGCAGAGCTGTTTCTCAATATGTGATCCTTGGATGTATATTCAGATGTCTGCAATTTATACAGTATTAAGAAAAGTTTTCATTTGACAGTAATATTTTTTTCATGAATCAAGGAAGTTTATAGTATACAGTTTACTTGTATAAGTAGCATTCTTTTTTTTTAAAGACTTTTTAAAAGAGCAGTTATAGGTTCACAGCTAAATTGAGAGGACAGTACAGAGATTTTCCATATACCTTCCACTCCTACACATTTTTTTATTCATTCTTTTGAATTTGTTAAATAAATGATCACATCATTTGCAAACAAAGACAGTTGTATTTCTTCCCTCCCAATTTGTATACTTCCCTTTCCTTTTTTTTTTTTTTTTTTTTTTGTGCCTTACTGCATTAGTAAGGACTTCCAGTACAATGTTGAAAAGGAGTGGTAAAAAGGGACATCCTTGGCTTGTACCTGATCTTAGTGGGAAAGCTTTGAGTTTCTTACCATTAAATATGATGTTAATTGTAGGGTTTTGGTAGATAGTCTTTATCAAGTTGAGAAAGTTCCCCTCTATTCTTAGTTTATTGAGAGATTTTATCATGAATAGTGTTGGATTTTGTCAAAAGCTTTTTCTGCATCTGATAATTTTTTAAAATCTGTTGATGTGATGGGTTACATTAGTTGATTTTATATGCTAAACCAGCTTTGCATGCCTGGGATAAATCCTACTTGGTCATAGTGTATAATTCTTTTTTACATTGTTGGATTCAATTTGCTAATATTTTTGTTGAGGATTTTTGCATCTAAGTTCATGAGAGGTATTTTGTTTTCATTGATTTTGGTATCGGCATATTATCAACCTCATAAATTGAGTTGAGAAATATTCCCTCTTCTATTTTCTGGAAGAGATTGTGTAAAATTTGTTTTAATTACTTCAGTGTCAGGTAGAATTCTCCAACAAACCCACCTGGGCCTGATGCTTTTTTTTTTGGAAGGTTATTAGTTATTAATTCAATTTAATAGACGGAGGCTTTTCAGATCGTCTGTTCCTCCTTGTGTGAGTTTTGGCAGATTGTGTCATTCAAGGAATTAGTTTATTTCATCTAGGTTATCAAATTTGTGGGCATAGAGATATTGTTAGTATTCTTTTATTATCCTTTTGCTTTCCATGGGATCTGTGGTGATGGTCTCTCTTTCATTTCTGTTATTAGTAATTTGTGTCCTTTCTCTTTTTTTTCTTAGTTACCCTGGCTAGGGGCTCATTGATTTTAATGATCTTTTCAAAGAAACAGCTTTTGGTTTCATCCTATTGATTTCCTGTTTTCCATCTCATTGATTTCTGCTCTAATTCTTATTAATTCTTTTCTTCTGCTTACTTTGGATTTAATTTGCTCTTCTTTTTCTAATTTCCCAAGGTGGAAACTTAGATTATTGATTTTAGGTCTTTCTTCTTCTCTAATATATGCATTCAATGTTATAAATTTTCTTTTAAGCACCGTTTGCACTGTATCCCACAAAATTTGATAAGTTGTGTTTTCATTTTCATTCAGTTCAAAATATTTTAAGAGTTGTTCTTGTTCTTCTTGATTTCTTCTCCCTCCCCCTCCCCCTCCTCCTTCTTTTGGTGGGCAGCAAAGCAAGGTTTATTATTGAGCAATAACAAAGTGATAGTTCAAAGCTCCCAGAGAGGGGACCTAAGGGGGTTGCCCTGAAGATTTCTTCTTTGACCCATGTGTTATTCAGAGGTGTTTCCTTGGTTTAAGCTCCATGTATTTTGGATTTTTCAGTTATCTTTCTGTTATTGATTTCTAGTTTAATTCCACTGTGGCTTGAGAGCAGACATTGTGTGATTTCTATTTTTTAAATCTTTCCCCTCCCCACTCCCCCTGCCCTGAATTTTGCTATTTCAGTGCACCATTCATGAGGTTTTCAGTTTTTTGTGAAAGCAAGTCAGATGCTAGAACACAGAACATGTTTCTTTTTATTTGAAAGTTTTTTTCTTTTATGGTTTATGCATACTTAGAACCAATTGTTCTTTCATTCTCTCATTGCCTTATATTTGTCAATCTTGTCTATTAGCAGTAAGTTCTCTGAAGGAAGAAGCTATTTTCCCTTTGTCCTCTCCATGGCATTTAAACATAGTGCTGCGGATACAATAGGTGCTTAATACATTCTTGAAACTTTTTTTTTTTTAAAGATTTTATTTATTTATTCGACAGAGACAGAGACAGCGACAGCCAGCAAGAGAGGGAACACAAGCAGGGGGAGTGGGAGAGGAAGAAGCAGGCCCACAGCGGAGGAGCCTGATGTGGGGCTCGATCCCACAACACCAGGATCACGCCCTGAGCCGAAGGCAGACGCCCAACCGCTGTGCCACCCAGGCGCCCCCATTCTTGAAACTTTTGATTCCATCTTTGAAAAAAAAAATGAGATGCTTTTAAAATACATTCAAAACCTTAAGACTCATGCTCAGCATGGTCAGGGCTAAGTAATATAAGTTGTGGGAAATGACTGAGCTCTTGATCTCGCCAGAAGTCTTTGGTACCTATATAATTGTTCGTGATAATTGATAGAAATGGCTACTATTGAAAACAGGGCTTCTAGGGGGCGCCTGGGTGGCGCAGTGGTTAAGCGTCTGCCTTTGGCTCAGGGCGTGATCCCAGCGTTCTGGGATTGAGCTCCACATCAGGCTTCTCCGCTAGGAGCCTGCTTCTTCCTCTCCCACTCCCCCTGCTTGTGTTCCTCTTTCGCTGGCTGTCTGTCTCTGTCAAATAAATAAATAAAATCTTAAAAAAAAGAAAAAAAAAAGAAAATAGGGCTTCTAAACAATTTTTAATCTATATGTGCCTGTCCATGTATTGGTATAAAATGGAACGTCAAAGAAGCATTGAGAATAGAATAATAATGTATGTGATGACCAGTGGAAAATAAAAGCAGAAACCAAAGGCAATAAGAACATAAGGTAATTATGATTTCAGTCTACTGGATTCTTTTTCTATTCCTTTAAATTTGTTAAGATGTGTCTTATGGCCCAGAATATGGTCAATCTTGGTGAACATTCCATGTAAACTTGAGAAGAATGTGTAGTCTGCTGTTGTTAGATAAACCAGTCTGTGGATATAAATTATGTCTAGTTGACTGATAGTGTTGTTGAGATCAACTATATCCTTACTGATTTTCTGCCTGTTGGATCTGTCCATTCCTGATAGAGTGGCGTTGAGCTTTCCAACTATGATAGTGGATTCATCTATTTCTCCTTGCAGTTCTATCAGTTTTTGCTTCATTAAATTTAATGCTCTCTTTTTAGGTGCATACACATTAAGAACTGTTATGTCTTCATGGAGAATTGCCCCCTTTATCATTATGTAATATCCTTAAAAAAAAAAACCCTGATAATTTTCCTTGTTTTAAGTCCGCTTTGTCTGAAATTAATATGGCTACTCCCTCTTCCTTCCCTCTTTCTTCCCTCCCTTCCTTCCTCCCCTTCTTTTTTTCTTCCTTCCTTTTTCTTTCTTCCTTCCTTTCCTTTCTTTTTCTTTCTTTCTCTTCCCCCCTTAAAACCATTTTAATCACTTTTTAAAACTAATTAATTACCACTTTTAAGTCTACAGTTCAGTGGTATTAAATAAATTCATATTGTGCAACCATCACCACCATCCACCCCTATAGTTCTGTCTTCTAAAACGGAAACTCTATACCCATTAAACAATAACTCCCTATTCTCCCCTTCCCCCTAGCCTCTGGCAACTACCTTTGTACTTTCTTGTTTGTTTGTTATTAAGTTCAATTAGTGAACATATAGTACATCATTAGTTTTTGATGTAGTGTTCAACTTTCTGTCTTTATGATTTTGACTACTCTAAGTACCTCATATAAGTAGAATCATACAGTGTTTGTCTTTTTGTGACTTTTTTTTTAATAGTAGCCATCCTAATTGGTGTGAGATGATATCTCATCGTAGTTTTGAGTTACATTTCCCTAATGATGTCAAGTACCTTCTCATGTGCTTATTGGCCATTCATATATCTTCTCTGGAGAAATGTCTATTCAAGTCCTTTGCCCATTTCTCAATCAGTTTGTTTTGTTGTGTTTTAGAACTTCTCTTTATGTTCTGGTTGGTAATGTTTTATGAGATATATGATTTGCAAATGTTTTTTCCCATTCTGTGGGTTACCTTTTTACTCTGTTGATAATGTTTTTTTTGGTGAACAAAAATTTAAAATTTTCATTAAGTCCAATTTGTCTATTTTTTCTTTTGTTAAGTGTCTTTGGTGTCATATCCAGGAAATCATTGCTAAATCCAATGCTGTAAAGCTTTTGTTCTGTGTTTTCTTTTAAGAGTTTCATTGTTTTAGATCTTACATTTAGGTTCTTGATACATTTTGAGCTAATTTTTGTATATTGTGTAAGGTAAGGGTCCAACTTCATTCTTTTTCATGTGGACATCCAGTTTTGAAAAGGCTGTTCTTTTCCCTATTAAATGGTCTTGGCACTCTTGTCAAAAATAATTTGACCATATATCCATAGGCTTATTTTGGGGCACTCTATTCTATCCCATTTTGTATTTATGCCAATACCACACTGTTTTGATTACTGTAGTATTGTAGTAAGTTTTGAAATCTGTCAGTGTGAGTCTCCCAGTTTTTTCTTTTTCAAGATTATTTTGGCTATCCAGAGTCCCATGAGATTCCATATGAATTTTACGATGAATTTTTCTTTTTCTCCAAAAAATGTTATTGGGATTTTGATAGAGATTGCACTGAATCTGTAGATTGCTTTGGGCAGCACCGACATTTAACAATATTATGTTTCTTAATCCATGAACATGGGATGCATTTACATTTATTTATGTCTTACATTTCTTTCAGCAATGTTTTGTAGTTTCATTGTATAAGTCTTTTCACTCGTTTACTCCCAAGTATTTTATTCTTTTTATGCTATTGTAAGTAGAATTGTTTTTATAACTTCCTTTTCAGATTGTTCATTGTTCATGTATAAAAAATGCAACAGATTTTTGTGTTGACTTTGTATCCTGCTTCTTTACTGAATTCATTTATTCGTTCCAACAGATTTTTTGGTGTGTGTATGTAAGGAATCTTCAGAGTTTTCTACCTATAAGATCATATCATTTGCAAACAGAAAATTTTACTTCTTCCTTTCCAATTTGGATGTCTTTTATTTCTTTTTCTTGCATAACTACTCTTAATAGAACTTCCAATACTATGTTGAATAGAAGTGATGAGAACATGTTTCAGTCTTTCACCATTGAGTATGAGTGTTTTTATCATGAAAATGTGTGAATTTTGTCAAACGCTTTTTCTGCATCAATTGAAATGATCACATGGGGCTTTTTCTTCATTCTGTTGATGTGGCATATTAGATTGATCAAATTTTGTATGTTGCATCATTCTTGTATTCCAGGAGTATATTGTACATCATCATGGTGCATGTATCTTTTAACACTGATTTGAGGGGTGTCTGGGTGGCTCAGTTGGTTGGGTATCTGCCTTCCACTCAGGTTATGATCTCAGGGTGCTAGGATCAAGTCCTGCATTGGGCTCCTTGCTCAGCTGCGAGTCTTCTTCTCCCTCTCTCTCTGTGATCTCTCTCACTCTCTCTCAAATAAATAATAAATAGAATCTTTTAAAAAAATACTGAATTTGGTTTGCTAGTATTTTGCTGAGGATTATTGCATCAATATTCATAAAGGGTATTGGGTCATAGTTTTCTTTGCTTGTGGTGTCTTTGTTGGCTTTGGTATCAGGGTAATGTTGGTCTCATAGAATGATTTATGAAGTATTTATTTCTGTTCAGTATTTGGGGAAAGTTTGAGAAGGATTGGTACTAGTTCTTTAAATGTTTGGTAGACTTCATCAGTGAAGCCATCAGGCCCAGTGTTTTTTGGTTGTTGTGGGGAGATTTTTGATTACTAGAGTCAATCTCTTTACTAGTTATAGATCTATTCAAATTTTCTATTTCTTCATGGTTTAGTTTTAGTAGGTTTTATATTTCTAGGAATTGGACATTTAATTTAGATTACCCAATTAACTGGCATACAATTTTTCATAGTACTCTTTTATTTATTTACTTATTTATTATTTATTTTTTTATTTTAAAAATTTATTTGAGAGAGAGAGATAAATTGAGAGAATGAGCAGGGGGAGGGGCAGAGGGAGAAGCAGACTCCCAGCTGAGCTGGGAGTCTGACATGGGACTTGATCCCAGGACCTGGAGATCGTGACCTGAGCCAAAGGCAGGTGCTTAACCATCTGAGCCACCCAGGTGCCCTGGAAATTTTTTTTCCATCTTTTCACTTGCAAACTGTTGGTGTCTTTGGATCTAAAGTGAGTCTCTCAGGGAGCCTGGCTGGCTCAGTCAATGAAGCATGTGACTCTTGATCTTGGGGTTTTGAGTGGGTATAGAGATTACTTAAAAATAGAATCTTTAAAAAAATTTTAAAAAATAAAACTGAGTCTCTCATAGTTAGCACATAGTTGTATCAGATTATTTTTAAAAGATTTTATTTATTTATTTATTTATTTATTTATTTATTTGAGAGAGAGACAGAGACAGAGACAGAGAGACAGAGAAAGAGACAGAAAGGCAGAGAATGGGGAAGGAGCAGAGGGAGAGTGACAAGCAGACTCCGCACTGAGTGTGGAGTCTGATCATGGCCCAATCCCAGGACCCTGAGATCATGACCTAAGCTGAAATCAAGTCAGCCGCTCAACCAACTGAGCCACCCATGTGCCCAGATCAGTATTTTAAGTCAATTCTGCTAATGTCCGTCTTGATTGGAGAGTTTAGTTAATTTACATTTAAAGTAATTACTCCTAAGATGTACTTCTGTCATTTC
Organism: Ursus arctos; assembly: GCF_023065955.2. NCBI lineage: Eukaryota > Metazoa > Chordata > Mammalia > Carnivora > Ursidae > Ursus > Ursus arctos. The sequence continues at coordinate 39,328,425 of NW_026622874.1, forward strand.
GTTATATGTTTTCTAAATGCCTTACAGATTTTTGTCCTTATTTTCTTCATTACCATCTACTTTTGTGTTGTTGATTTTTTGATAGTGAAATGTTTTAATTACCTTTTCATTTCCTTTTGTGTGTACTTTATAGCTATTTTATTTGTGGTTGCCATGGGGATTACATTTAGCATCCTAAAGTTATAACTCTTTAATTTGAATTTATACTGGCTTAACTTCAATAACATAGAAACTGCTCTTTTATAGGTCTACTAAAAGTATATATTTATTTATATATATTTATATAAATTCTAAATATATATATTTATATAAATTTATATATATTCATATATATAAAAGTTTCAACCACAACACATTTAAGTTCTCACCTTTAATGGAGCTATAGTTCTGAGACTTCTTTCGTGGACTGCAGAGGAACTCAGCTTCACAACTCTTGAGAGTTGAAGTCGTTCTCCAAAGTCAAGAAGAAAATATAATGTTTGGGGGAGCTGGGATGGGGCCAGAATTTGCATCCTCTGAGGCAAGACAAAGATGGTCACTGCTTTCAGGTGACACTCCCCCTGACAACCATTGTTCTCCCTGAATGGGGCCTGTTTACCCTCCAACTTCACACCCAACACCAGCTCCTTGGTGATGGTCCCAGGGAAATGGTGAGGAAGTTCTGATAACAGCTTCCTGAGATTCTGACCTAGATTCAGGACTATGGACTGGGCCACATTTTTCTCCAAATAAAAATAGTTTTATTGGTATTTCCCCCAATTTAAAACACAATGCATGTTCAATGTAAAACATTAGATTATTTAAAAAAATTCCATGGACAAATACTACCAGGAATTTGAAGACAGGAAAGAATAAAATCACTTATTCTGCTTATTTTTTTAAAAAGATTTATTTATTTATTTATTTATTTATTTATTTACTCAATTTGAAGAGAGAGGAAGAAGGAGAAGCAGATTCCTTGCTGAGTGTTCAGCCCAATGCAGGGCTTCATCTCAAGACCCTGAGATCATGACCTGAACTGAAATCAAGAGTCAGACACTTAACCACTGAGCCATCCAGGCGACCCATGCTGCTTATTTTTAACAAATATATTTACTTGGTAGAAAAGCATATGAAAGAACAGCTGCTGGAGCCTTCCTGGATTTAACTTGGTGACTTTCACATTACAGCCCCATAAAGATGAAATGGTTGGTGACATTTTTGACAGGCTGCTCCCACTTTTGGATTTTCTATCTTTCAAAGAAATGCTTCTGGACTACAGAGCGGAAAAGGGAGGTCAGGTACAGGAAGTAACCAGTGGTATACTGGCTACTTGTGCAAATCATCTTTCCGTCATCCAGAGCACTGCAACGCTGGCTTTCACCTCCAGCCAATGGGATTGCTTTGGACATCTACAGCTCAATAGGTTGGGAGAGGATTAGGCTAACAATGACAGAAAAACAGATCTTGGAAAATCTGAATTTGTACCTGTTCATCAATGTTAAGTATTGAGGAGTCAAAAAGAAAACAGAAGATTTAATGTTATTAACATAACAACACTCCCCACATTGATATATAAAGAACTGTTGCAATAAAATGACAACCCATTTACGAATGGGCAGAGTATCTAACAGACATTTCACCGAAGATGTACAAATGGCTAATAAGCACATGAAAATATGCTCAATATCATTAGTCAGTCGGGTAATGCAAATCAAAACCACAATGACATAGTATGTCATACCCACGAGAATGGCCATAATAAAAAAGACAGACAATAACAAGTGTTGATGAGGATGTGGAGAAGTTGGAACACTTACACATTGCTGGTGGGAATGTAAACTGGTAGAGCTGCTTAGGAAAACAGTTTGACAGTTCCTCAAAGAGTTAAACATAAAATTACCAAATGGGGGATGCCTGGGTGCTCAGTTGGTTAAGCATCTCCCTTCAGCTCAGGTCATGATCTCAGGGTCCTGGGATTGAGCCCTGCACTGGACTCTCCACTCAGCGGGGAGTCTGCTTCTCCCTCTGCCTGCCCCTCCCCCTGCTTGTGCCCTTTCTCTCTCTCTAATAAATAAATAAAATCTTAAAAAAAATTACCAAATGACACAGCGATTCCACTTCTAGGTATATACCAAAGAGAAATGGAAATACATGTCCATACAAATTTGTACATGAATGTTCACAGCAGCATTATTCAAAATAGCCTGAAAGTGTACACAATCCAAATGTCCATCAATTCATAAACAGACAAAATAAGGTATTCCATGTAATGGACTATTATTCAGCCATAAAAAGGAAGGGAGTGCTTGCTTATACATGCTACAACATGCATGAACCTTGAAAACATCATGCTACGTGAAAGCAGACAGACACAAAAGGCCACATAAGATATGATTTCATTTGTATGAAATGTCCAGAATAGCAGATCCATAGAGACAGAATGTTGATTAATGGTTGCTAGGGATTCGGCAGAGGGAGAATAGGGAAAATTGATAATTAAAACAGTTTCTCTTGGGGGTGATTAAAATGTTCTGAACTAGATACTGTGATGGTTGCACAACTTTGTGAATATGCTAAAAAAAATCGTACACTTTAAAAGGATGATTTCTATGGTGTGTGAATTATATCTTGATTAAAAAAAACACTTAAGGGCCTGAAAAAAATAAAATTATCTGACTTCAGGGATTGCTGTTTCCTCTAAAATATCTTCTCGTATTCAGTAATTCTAGGACTCCTCCTAGAGTAGATACCTGTCCCAGGTACTTCTGAGTCAGGCAACTTCAGAGTCAGTTCATGTTGAACATCCCACCTGGGACCCCTTCCTCCAGCACACATGCTGAACCCCCACCAGAGACAGGCGTTGCATGAATCTTTTGTGTGCTCACAGCTCTTTCACTTGGGCAAGGATCTCAGTTTTTCAGTCCCAGAGGCTCAGCTGTGAGGTGGTTTTGAGTGTTTGGGAATGTTTATCTAAGGTGTTACTCAAACTAGCTGTGCCTTCTTAAGTTTTCTGAAGATTCTATTTTCTACCCACCGTTCTAGGAAAATCACAGCTAGTCTTGGCGGTGGGAATCAATCGAAAGAGATGTTCTTTACCTAAAAGAGAGATGTAAAAATCAACCCCTAGGCTTATGTTTGCAGTCCTTTTTGCTAAAAAAGGACTGTATCTTTTGCTGATCCTGATGTAGTTCCACTGTTTCTAGGAGAAACCTCTTTCTAAAAAAAGCAATATTTTTGAAAAATATTTTTAATAGATTAATATTCTGGCTAACCTAGTGGATTTAATCTTGGAATTTCAAATGATCACCTACTTAAGGATAAAATATTACATATCATGCGCTTTCTAGTTGTTAGTGCTGAGAAGGCAAAAATACTTTGTGTTTTGGAGTCTCTAGTTTCTTGGGAACCCATGAATGTATGCTGTGTGCTGGAAGCAAACTAAGCAAGGTGTCCTTTTTTTTATGGCCTGTTAAGTGTCTTTGTGCAAGTTTGCTTAAAATTCTTTCTGTATAATCAGTTTGTTAGGTTTTCTGTTGGTGTGGGAGCAAGTTTGGCAAAAAGCCTACTGATTGCAAACTAGAAAATTAGGAAATTCCAAATAAGTCCTCCTGCTGTCAAAATCTCTTCTACCATCATGGTGTTCTATAGTCTAGCTCAGCATGAGTAAGAGGAGGTAGCAAACAGTTTTACTAGTTACCTATTTGGCTTTGGTTTAGTAAAATGTTTGCTATAATATTATTTACCAGAAAATATATATGTCAAACCTTTGAGGTTAGGCCAGGCAATCCCAATGAGCTCAGGTCATGAGAGGTGGATGAGCCCACGGGTGGAGAGCCTCTGACGTCTCTGCTATGGGCAGAGTAGGAACTAATGATAGAGTTCCCCCTCCAGGTGAAGGTGACTCTCCGGGAGGTAAAGTTGAGCTACAAAGTTTAGCTGTCTCTCTCCCCGTGGAGATTTTCTCTTCTATGCCAGTCCTAGAGGAGACCGAGTTTGGGGCTTCCACCTGGTATTCCCCCCAAATCCAGACAAATTAAACTAAGGATGGAACTGAATAAAGTCCAATGGGGCTTGGAAGTCAAAGTTGGTTGCCCCTGCCAGGGAACACCCTTCTGACAATCATTGCTCTGACTGGGGTGGGGGATGGGCAGAACCTTCACCTTTATTCCAAGGTGGACGGGTTACCCGAAGGAGGGAAGCTCTGATGCCCAGCATGTACACCCTTTGGTGAATATTGTGGATTTGCTTGCTCAGCAGCCAGTTCAATGTTTTTCTAAATGTGCTTCCCTGTTCTGTAGAGGTTGGCAAGCTAAAATCTGTATTTCTCAGATTCCTTAATAGCTAATGTTCCAATATGATTTAGATTTAGATTTCTATATTTAGATGGACATGTATGAGATCTCACTGAGGTAAAAAAAAAAGTTATATTTGTAAAGTGAGGATGATAATAATACCTACTTTTGGGTTTGATGTCCTACAGTATATATAACCACTATATACATATATAGTATAAACTATATGTAGTACATACTATATAGCAGATTATACATATATAAGGAGAACATAGTACATATTTATATACACTACATACAATATATAATCACTATATATATAGCCATTGTACATACTGTATATTATATACCATATTTTGTATATATAATATAATGGAGTGTCTGGCTCATAGTAAGCAGTATATGTATGTTAGCTATGAATATATTAATATTTTAGAAGATCTCCAAGTGATTCTAAAATGTAGCCAAGGTTAGGAATCACTGATTTAAGACCCTAACATGGTAGGAAATTTGGGCTTAAATTTAATGCAACTGGAAAACATGGAAGGGCTTTAGGCAAGGGAATCATATGGTTTTATTTATATTTTTAAAAGATTGCTCAGGCTTCAGTGTAGAGAGAGAATTTGAGGATAGGCCAACGTAGAAGGAAGAAAAGAGTTACATATTGTAGATGTTCAGATAAGAGAAGATGGTGGTTTTGTGATAGAAAAATAGTTGGGTTTGTGATGTTTTGGGAGTGGATTTGACCAGCAGTAGTGATGGACTGAATGTGGGTAAGTGAGGGTTATGTAGCGTGCCCAAGCTGACTGCAAAGGAAATGACTCAGAACTCTCGGGCATCACAGACAGCACCTCTGTTTGCCAGACAGACGAGCAATACCATTGGGTCTGCTGCATCATAAGGCCCAAGTGGCAGGGCAGTTTGCTCTACAAGCTTACCTGCTACAAAACTGTTTACTGCTCCAGGTGCTACTCAAAGTGCCATTGCTTTCCCCATTGACCAGATGAAGAGATAATCAGATGAGGTTAAATAATCTGCCCCCAGTCACACAGCTGGGATAGTAGGAGAGCAGAGATGTGAACCCAGAGGACACCAGAGCCTGTCCTTTTAATCACTGTGCTGTACTACTTATTATAAACAAATTTCCTGGTTAGCTTGGAGGTAGTTTGAGTTGACAAGTGTTATTTTCAAAGCGTTTTGATCAGTGTGCATTCTCTGATTCTTGGCACTGCTGAATGCCCCTTCTTTGCTAGAATGCTCAGACTCCCTTTGCTTTTGTAAGACTGCACTCTTCCGGTTCTCATATTTTCTCTTTCCTTTTTTCTTTCTCCTTCCTTCCACCCACCCTTTACAGAAGGTTTCCCCAGGGACCATCACTGTTAGTGCTCTGCATTTCTCAATGCGCATGCTCCCTAGGCCTCGTCTCCCACCATTCTACAGCACTTTCCACCATATTCTACGCACTTTGTTCCCATACCACTGTACTTACACACACATCGATCTTTGGGTCGTGAGTTCAAGCCCTATGTTGGGTACAGAGATTACTTTAATAAATAAACTTAAAAAATAAATTGAAGACTATAAAACATTAGTAAAAGAAATTAAAAGAGAGATAAAAAATAGAGGAACATACTGTATTCATGGATTGGAAGCCAAAAAACAGTAAAGATTTAAATTCTCTATAGCAGATCTATAGATTCTTGCAATACCAATAAAAATTCCAGGCAATTTTTTTGGGGTGGAAATTGACAATCTGACTCTAAAAGTGATCAGAATATGCAAAGTGCCAAGAATAGCCAATCTTGAAGAGTAAAGTTGAAGAACTCACACTACTAGTTATGAAGATTTATTATAAGGCTATAGTAATTCAGTGTGGTACTGGCATAAAGATAAGTAGATCAACGGAACACAATAGAAAGTCCAGAAATGGATACATGCATATATAGTTACTTGGTTTATGACAAAGGTGATATTATAATACAGTGGGGAAAATCTGACCTTTTTGAGCAAATGCTGCTGGGTCAACTGGATATCCATTTGGAAAAAAAATCATGATCTCTAACTCATACTACACACAAAATATCAATTCCATATGTCTGGAGTTCTGTTACTATGAGTATAGGAGAATGGCTATTAAGTAGGTATTTGATATTCTTAGTGATGTATTTACAGCTGGTAAAATAAGTCTCTCCTCATTATTTTCTTTTAGAATTCTGAAATGGAAACACAAAACTTGCCAAGACTGAATCATGAAGAAATAGAAAATCTAAATAGAGCTGTAACTAGTAAGGAGATTGAATCAGTAATCAAAAATCTTCTGACAAAGAAAAGTCCTGGATCTGATGGCTTCACTGGTGAATTCTTCTTCTTCTTCTTTTTTAAAGATTTTATTTATTTATTTGACAGAGACAGCCAGCGAGAGAGGCAACACAAGCAGGGGGAGTGGGAGAGGAAGAAGCAGGTTCCTAGCGGAGGAGCCTGATGTGGGGCTCGATCCCAGAACGCTGGGATCACACCCTGAGCTGAAGACACATGCTTAACGACTGTGCCACCCAGGCGCCCCTCACTGGTGAATTCTAACAAATATTTAAAGAAGGTCTAACACCAATCCTTCTCAAACTGTTTCAAAAGATTGAAGGAAAGGGAACACTTCGTGACTCTTTCTATTAGGCCAGCATTACCCGTCAACTTCACTGGGCTAAAGGATGCCCAGATAGCTGATAAAACATATATGGGTCTGTCTGTGAGGATGCTTCTGGAGAGACTGGCATTTGATTCAGCAGAGTGAGTGAAGAGATCCACTGTCACCATGTGAGAATTTTTCTGGTGTGCAGTTTTATAAATGTTAACACGTGCACAGACTCATGTAACAATCACCATAATCACCATACAGAACAGTCCCATCACCCGCTAAAATTCTTTTGTGGTATCCCTTTATCATCACACCCCCTCCCCAGGCCTAATCCCTGGCAACTTCTTCCTATTTGTTCTCCATCCCTGTATTTTTTTTTTTTTTTTAGAATTCCATAGAAAAGGAATCATATAATATCTTAACTTTTCGAGACTACTTCTTTCATTCAGCATAATGTCTTAGAGATTCATCCACATTTTTACATGTAGAACAAGTTTATTCCCTTTTATCACTAATATTCTATTTTATGGATTATCACATTTTGTTTATCCACTTGGCTACTTAAAGTCATCTAGATTGATTCCAGTTTTTGGCAATTATGAATAAAGCTGCTAGAAGCATTTGTGTACAGGCTTTTGTGTGAACACAGATTTTAATTTTTCTTGGGTAAATACCCAGGAGTATGATTTCTGAATAATATGGTAAATGTATATTTAAGTTTATAAGAAACTGGTAGATTAAGTTTATAAGAAACTGCTAAATTGAGGCTAAATTGTACCATTTTGCATCCCTTCTAGCAACATATGAAAGTTCCAGCTGTTCTGCATCCTTGTCAGCACTTGGTATCGTCAGTATTCTAAGTTGTATGATTGTATCTCATTATGATTTAAATTTAAATTTAATTTACATTTCTCTAATGGCATCTTTTGAACATCTTTTCATGTGCTTACCTGCCATCTCAATATCCTTTTTGTTGAAGTGTCTGATTCATTTTAAAAATTGGGTTGTTTATAATAGTCCTGTTAAGTCTTCAGAGTTCTTTAAAGGACTTCATTCAAGTCCTTTGTCAGATATGTGATTTGTAAATATTTTCTCCCAATCTATAGCTTGTCTTTTCATTGTTTTAACAGTGCCTTTTGCAGAGCAAAAGTTCTCATTTCGAAAACCAAATTGAAGACCAATTTATCAATTTTTGTTTTGTAGATGTGGTTTTGGTGTCATATTTAAGAACTCTTGGCCTACCCCCAGGTCTCAAAGGCTTTCTCTCATGTTTTTTTTCCCAAGTATTTTATAGCTTTACATTTTATACTTATGATACTTCTTGAGTTAATTTTTATATAAAGTGTGAGGATTAGATCAAGGCTTATTTTTTGCATAATGATGTTCATTGTTTTAACACCTTTGTTAAGACTATCTTTTCCCCATTGAAATTGCTTTTGTACCTCTGTCAAAAATCAATTGGCCACATTTGTGTGAGACTATTTCTGGACATTCTCTTCTGTTTCATTGATTATCGTGTCTATGCCTTTGCTAATGTCACACTATCCTGATTATTTTAACTCTATACGAAGTCTTATCATTGGGGTAATGGTTAATTTTACGTATCAACTTGGCTAGGCTGTGGTACCCAGGCAGTTAATAAAACACTAATGTTTAAAAGAAAGGGAAACTACCTCAGATGAGTTTGCAGACTCAAAGTGCAAAGCATATGATCAAAGATAGCCAACAAACCCAATTAACAGAAGAATTCACTCCTGAGGAAGGGTAAATGATTGAGCAATGGATCAAAAGAAGACTTTAAATGAGTATGATTAAGATCCTTAAAGAGATAAAGAAAAGAATACTATCCTTAAAACTAGGACAAAGGTTACAAAACAAAAGAGGTGGATATTAATTAGGACTGAGTAGCCATGAAAAAGAACTAATTATAAATTAAAACTAAAAAATATATTCACCGTAATATACAAAAATAAGAAGCGATAGGATTATTTCTTAGTGGGGGTCACTTCTGATGGCTTCCGGTGTTCTAGCTTGAGATAAGGGGCGCGTGCGTGTGTGTGTTTTAAGATTTTATTTATTTATTTGAAAGAGAGAGAGAGAGAGCACAAACAGGGGGAGCAGCAGAGGGAGAGGGAAAGGGAGAAGCAGACTCCCCACTGAGCAGTGAGCCCAAGTTGGGGCTCATCCCAGGACCCTAGGATCACGACCTGAGCCGAAGGCAGACACTTAACTGACTGAGTCACCCAGGCACCCCAAGGCCTGTGGTTCTGACCTTGGGCACAAAGATATTGAAGTAGACCCAGAGATCATTTTATGACTCTACCTTGAAGTATCTTGTGGGGCTGAGCTAGGTCAAATTAGGTCAAGATTGGAGCAAAGAAGCGAAGACAGTCCCTGCTACAGCCAGATACCAGATAAACCCCTTCACTTTCTTGTCCATTGGTCTTTGGGTTCCAGAAGCAAAGAACAGGTGCTGAACTGCTATTCTTATCCAGTATTCTCTGGAAATTATTGGATAGCCTTGATTATCCAGAGGCTTGCTACTCCAGGACCGCTGGTAACTTGTCCAGCTTCAGACAGACATCATGGTAGGACAGAATGTTGTTCAAGAGCTCTCCCTTTGGGCCTTCAACCATAAATTTCTCAAGGTTATCTCAGAGGTGCTGTGGCCCACAGCAGGGACTCATGAGAGGTTAAATGGGCATATAAATCAAGATGTCATCTAAACAGATGACAACTATTCTATGAGGCTATGAGAAATCCATTCATTAGTCCTAGGAAGAATACGAGGTCATTTGCCAGAAGAGCCCGACATACTCTTTTGGCTAATGCCAAAAGATGGAAATTCATTAAAATCTAAGGTCTATGGTGTCCAGAATGTTGGTGATCTGTTTAAATTGTCTGCCATCCTGTTGAGTGACCCTGTTGAAGCTGCAGCAATCTTAAAAATTGGATGTTTTTCTTGTTCACAAAATGTCCCTCCCTCCCTCAGGGGGAGCCAGTGGCTTGCTGAATCTGCACTGCAAGTTGGTACAGGTAGGTTTCAGGCTTACGCAGCAAAGCAATCAGGATTCTTTAGTTACAAACAGAAAAAACCAACTCAAATGGTATCTTAAGATCTCAGGGGTGTCTCATGAAAACAAGGGAAGACATGCACCTGTGCCTCAAGAAGAATTGTAATAAGAACACAGAAAACCTAGTTTGAGTCAAAAATCTAAGAAATACCATCTTCATCTCCTGTGCTGTGTTTCTTGGAGAGTTTGCTTCATTCTTTCTTGCCAGATAAGCTTTCTCAGATACAAACCTTATCCACTTGAGGGGAAAGCAATCCCTTAGAACCAGGTGTATCCAGTCATACTTAAGATCAGGATCAGTTTCTTTTACTTCAAGTCAAGAAACATCTCCTGGTATGTGATTTATTTATCTAGGCTTCTGATAACAGCAGGATAGGGAGGTTTGTTTTTGATTTGCAGAGTATGTACGCTGATGTGTGAGGTAAAGTAGAAGGTTTAGGTATTTTAGCTAACAATGTGGTTGTTGGTTTGAGCCAAAGTCTGAGGGTCCAGGGGAAATGTGGCCAGCATTTCAATATTCTCCCACACACACAGCTGGAGCTGTCAACTCTTCCCGTGTGGCTAAGGCTTGGTCCTCAAAGCCCTTTCTGGTAGCTCTGTTTATTCTCAGCATTCACTGAGTGGTAGTGCTTGCTATTTTTAGCTCTGTGTGGTTATAAACTCTATTTCCCATCTACCTATGCTGAGCCCAGATCTAACTAAACCTGCGGTTCTCAGTAGTTTTGGCTTAGTTCTAGTACAAGTTTTCCTGAAAAGGGGCCTATAAGAACAGTTCACTCTACTTTATCATTTGAAGGAAGAAACAATTAGTTGGCTTAATAAATAACCAACCATCCCTCCTTTGTCCCCAACCTATGGATGACACTGTTAGCCATTTTTTATGGGTGAGGCCACCAAATACAAAGACCAGTCTGGTTATTTGGCTCCACTTATCCTGCCAAGTACAAAACAAAACAAAACAAATATGACATATTCATACTTTTGTATATGAGGAACAGTGTTCCATCTATAGCAGTATGTGGAAAGAAAGAATTGCTGAGTGGGAGTCTAGGAGTAATATTTTCTGGTACGGTAACAGTGGTTAGGCAGTAGATATAGGGTGAGGTGGCTTTAGGAATTTTTAAGTGTAATTCTCAGAGTTTCGAGCTAATTATAGTAAGGTGCAAGTACAGTGTTTACTGGTAGCAATGCAGTTCGTTTGTTCATTCCTTCCTTCCTTTTTCTTTTGCATCCCACAGGGTTCTTATGTTACCCAGAAGAAAGAAGCAGAGCAGATGTTCCTTAATGGAGGAAAGAGCCTAAAGATCTCTAAAGTTAGACTTGAGTCTAGCCCTCAAAGGTGACTGAGTCACGAAGTGTGGGCTTATGGGGCTAAGGAAGTTTGTGTCTACCCCCTAACTTACTGTGGTCTGCCCTTTGGACATGATGATCAAACCTCTTCAATTAATATCAATTCCTTCTTATCTGGTCATATTTCACACTAAATCATGGCCACCCCTTGTAAGTCAGCAACCTGATTCCCAAACTTTGTAGGGCTAATAACAATTTACAAAAGCAAAGTAGTGCACCTACTTGGACTGATAGCCATCCTAAACAGAGCATATTAAGAGAATACAGGTTAAAGGAGAAGAACAAGAACTTCTTAACTGTAAAAGTGGCTAGAAAGCAAGAGAACTGAGAATGTGAAATGGCATGGAGTAGAGGGTTTCAAGAAGGATGGGATCTCCATGGAAATACAAGAAAGAGAATTCAGAAAATACAACTAGGAGGTCATTGGTGACCCTGGAGAGTAACCTTCAACGAACAAATGAGCTTTGAAGCCAGAGTTCAAAGACACCAGAAATGACTAGGTGCTAAAGACAGAAAAGCCATGGGTAAAAGCTAGACTTACTAGGCATGAATGGTAGACAGAGGAGGGATCAGTATTTGGTGTTGTTGTTGTTGTTTTTAAGATTTTATTTTTAAGTAATTTCCACACCCACAGGGCTCAAACTCACAACCCAGAAATTAAGAATCATATGCTCTAATGACTGAGCCAGCCAGGCACCCCTGGCATAGATGTTTTCAATTTAGAATAGACTTGTGCATGATTGGAAACTAGAGAAAAGAGCTTACAGATAGGAAAAATATATTCATTTTTATAATTCCTGATGTATTTAGTTTAGCAGTCAATTTTCAAGTTTTGTTAGTCCCTAAAATCTTGATCCTGTGAGCCTATATTGCCCCCATGTGGTACAGGCTGCCCAGCAACTTCGTTCTAAACTAAGAACTGACAAACTTGCTGTAAACAGTAAATATTTTAGATTTGAGTAAAAGCCACAGGTATACATGAACAAATAGGTGTGACCTTGTTCCACTAAAAGTTTATTTTCAAAAGTAGGTAAGGGTCAGATTTGTCCTGTAGCCACTAATTTGTTCACTCTTGATCTAAACCTCAATATTTGGGCTGAACAATAAAGTTATCTGGGGTCTTTTTTTAAAAATGTGGGTGCCCAGGCCCTACCTCAGACTTATTGAATAAAAACCTTTGGTTGTGGGGCTAGGTAACTGGTACTTTGTGAAATCCCACCAGGGAGTCCATTGTGCAACCAAGGTTGAGAATTACTGATTCAAACCAGTAAGTTTCTAGTTGTAGGTGTAGCAAATAATAAATAACTAAGTTCATCAAATGGTTATTATATTCCAGGTGCTGAGCTAAGAGCTTCCCATATATTATCTTATTTAATCCTCACAACAACTCCATTAATTGGGTACCATTATTATGCTCATTTTATAGATAAGAAAGCTGAATTTTAGTGAAATTAAGTAATTTGTTCAAGGTTGAGGGTACAGAATATGCCACCCCCAACTATGCCACTTTGGCGTAAAGATTATTTTAAGCTAAGGGTATTTGAGATGTATTTAAGACTCAACAGCTGCAGAAAAAAGGCTTTTTAGAGCTTCCCTTATCTGACTAAAAGCAACAACTTCTGGGGAATAAGACTACCATAAATTCTTCTTGAGGGCAGAATTACTCCCAGAAGGAAGGATGAGAATGAAATAGGATGAAAATGAGAATGAAAAAGAATTAGAATAAAACCTACCTCAAATCCTTTATTTAGGGAAGTTTTATGGCCCTAAAGGAGACAAAAAGACCACTTGTACCAAGATAGAAAACCATTATCACAAACTTTCTTATTTCCTGTTTGTTCTCCTGAAAATCCATTTATCTTTCCAAAAAGTCATTTGTTTTCCTTTAAGTGCCTTTCTCCTCCTCCCTTTCACCTATTAAGATGGTATAAAAACCCCAAATCCTAATCACCTCTGAGTTATTCATCACTGATGTCTCCCATGTATGTGCATGTTGCACATGTAAATAAACCAGTCTTTTCCTCCTGTTAATCTGTCTTTTGTCAGTTTAATTTGCAGGACTCCAGTAACAGAACCTGAGAGGGTAGAAGAAAAGTTTTTTTCCCTCACCTGCAAGGTCATGTAGCTATCAAGAGGAAGAACCGGGATTTAAACCCAGACATCTGCTTCTAGAAACTGAGCTCCTCATTACTAGGCTACTCTATTTATTATTATTTTTAACTGAAAAAACTCTATCTTAAGCTATTTTTTTAAAAGATTTTATTTATTTATTCGACAGAGATAGAGAAAGCCAGCGAGAGAGGGAACACAAGCAGGGGGAGTGGGAGAGGAAGAAGCAGGCTCATAGCAGAGGAGCCTGATGTGGGGCTCGATCCCATAACGCCGGGATCACGCCCTGAGCCGAAGGCAGACGCTTAACCGCTGTGCCACCCAGGCGCCCCTATCTTAAGCTATTTTACCACACACTATATTTTAAATATAGTATATAAAAAGTTAGTCACAAGTACTTTTTTCCCAGATTTAAGTTAATGTACTTTTTCTAGTGCCACTGAATCTTACTTTGAATCAGATTCTTCAGATACCTTGTCTACAGCTTTGGCACATCATAGAAATTCATTAAGTACCATTTCAGTTTGTTTTGTCCTATAGATTTTCCCCTTAGCCACTTTTGGACTCCACATCTGTTTAGGCTATTAATATTATTCAAAGGCAAAGCTTTCATATGTTTTCCTTCATTTTAGAGGTAATATAGTACAGTGATTTTACATATGAATTTTGAAGCCAGACAATCCTCAATTTGAATTCTGTACTGTCACCGCATGATAAGTACTCAATAAATATGAGCCAGTCTTCTAGCATTTTAATCAACTACAATGTATGTCTTGCTTCAACTTCTTTCTTCATGAAGAAGCAAAAGGACCTTAGTCATCTGAGGGGACTTTAAATAACAACAAACACTACAATTTTAACTATCACCACCACAACGACAGTAGCTGACATTTATTGAGTGACTACTATGTATTATTTTAAATTCTCTCCATGGATTAATTAATTTATTTCAATAACCCTATGAATTAGGAGTTATCATTATCTTTAGTTTATAGACCAGAAACTGAGGCCCAGGGAGATTAAGTAACTTTTCCAAGGTTACATGGATAAGAAGTGGCAGAAATATTTCCTGAACCCAGGTAAGTCTGGTTCAGAATCCACACTCTTTATTACTCTTCTATATTGCTTTATACTGTTTCCAATAGGAAATGCTACTATTAGGTATTTCTTCAAATCAGAAAGAATAATCTTCCAGTGTCTCCAAAACAATGGTTTCTAGGTTTAGGACTTTACAGGCTATTAAAATTTAAAAGAAGATTCTGATAAACAGTATAGATTTGCCACTTTTAAATTTTGACAAGAAAGGACCTCAAAAAACCAACCACCACCACTATCATTTACTATTAGCCCAAAATAAAGGATGATTTAATACTCCCAAAGTAGGATGGATAGAACTTAGAAAGATAGCATCCTAATACTATATGTATTCATGTATTGTCCTTAAATTTTCCACTTTGCTGAGGACAAAGACTTTATTTATTTATTTTTTAAGATTTTATTTATTTCTTTGACACAGAGAGAGAGACAGCCATTGAGAGAGGGAACACAGGCATGGGGAGTGGGTGAGGAAGAAGCAGGCTCCCAGCAGAGGAGCCTGATGTGGGGCTCCATCCCAGGACTCCAGGATCACGCCCTGAGCCGAAGGCAGACGCTTAACGACTGAGCCACCCAGGCACCCCGAGGACAAAGACTTTAGAACACTCTTCTTCCTTCTTCCTAATACTAGGTTAATAGCTAGATGCTACTTGCATTTAGATATAAGAGCTCTTTTAGTAATGTTTACAACTTGTCTTCCTAGAAAGAACCTGTATTTTGGATCTGGAAGCTAACAGTGGTATTAATTAAAAGTTGTTGCTTTTTAATAAAAAGTAGAATAAAAGACCTACAGGTGTTTTGTTCCACTAAAGTGGCCAAAGGACTTAACAGTCTGAGTGGCCTTACTTCTCATTCTTGAAAATTTGAAAAGTGAAATAAACAGTTTTGGTATTAGCACTTCTTTCACTCCAATGCATTAAAATAGGAGTGCATGCCATTGAAAATGGGAACATTTCAGTTAAAACCCTTAACCTTTAACTGTTTGCAAAAGTGACAGCATTTTAATAGAATTTTTATCTTCTGCACTTTTGATTTCCTTCAAAGTTGTGATCCCTGAGTGTTTTCAGCAAAGTGCCACATCAGATTTCATATAGAAATCTATATGAACGGTGGCCTTACTAATTTTTTATTGATAACATTGTGAAATGAGAAGGCTCAGTGCATACTAGCTGCATTTAGAACTTGACAACAAACATGAATTATGTATACGTGGAAAAATTATTTGAAACATTTTTCTTTTAGTTAACAGTCTATTGGACCCTTGTTTTATGTTTTGCCTTTAGATAAATTAAATTTGAATAGTTCACGGGTGCCTGGGTGGCTAAGTCTGTTTTTTTTTTTTTTTTAAGATTTTATTTATTTATTTATTTGACAGAGACAGAGACAGCCAGCGAGAGAGGGAACACAAGCAGGGGGAGTGGGAGAGGAAGAAGCAGGCTCACAGCTGAGAAGCCTGATGTGGGGCTCGATCCCAGAACGCTGGGATCACGCCCTGAGCTGAAGGCAGACGCTTAACCGCTGTGCCACCCAGGCGCCCCATGGGTGGCTAAGTCTGTTAAGCGTCTGCCTTAAGCTCGGGTGACGATCCCAGGGTGCTGGGATCGAGCCCCATGTCGGGCTCCCTGGTCAGTGGGGAGTCTGCTTCTCCCTCTCCCTCTGCCTGCTGCTCTGCCTGCTTGTGCTCTCTCTCTCTGTCAAATAAATAAATAAATAAATAAATAAATAAATAAAATCTTTAAAAATTTTTTGAATAGTTCACAATTATAATCAATTATATTTAGCTTCAATTATAATTCCTAATTGATTCAAGCCTATTAGCACAATGTTAGTAAAAGGCCAGTGGTTTGCTCCTAATGAACTTTTATTTATTAGGTAATCACATTAAAAACAGGAGTCTCCTAAATATCTTAGGGTGGGTCCAGCAGGTTGGATGTCTGGCTTCTCCAGACCTGGATTAGCATCTTTTGAGAGCTGCAAGGAAGTTAGAAGACAAAGAACGTAACTCAGAACCATAAATAGCTTCTTATTCGTACTAGCGCTACCACTCTAGGGTCCTGCTCCCTCACAGTTCTGCAACCTTCACTCAGTGACTTTTTTCTCTCTCAATATAAAGGAATGACAATTTTCTTTCCTCATCGATCCTTGGAGTGTTTTGTTTGGAGGACCGTGGTACTTCGAAAAACCTCCCTCCATGTTGAGAATTCATAACTTTATAGCTTTTGTGTAAGAAATTAGAGTGAAGACTCTTACAGACTCATGTTGTTAATAGCAAGCACGGAAGCGACAACGTACAGACATTTGGGTGCTGAAGTGAACCTGGAGCGTGGACGGAGGCGGCAGCTGAAAAACCGTGGAGACCAGGGTGTAAACTCAGTTCTAGTCAACGCGGGTGTGGGTTCCACGTCTGAGACACCAATCACCTCACAAGAGGTGCAGCGAAATCCCACACTGCCAGAACAGCAGCAACCCAGACACAGGTTGATCCCTACCGAACCCCGAGGCAGGTGATCCGTAGGCGCTGGATGATGACGTACTCCGCAGCCCAGGCGGTGATTGGTTTCCGAATGGGGCGTCGGCTGCCAACGCGACGCGGGCCGCGGCCTAAGTCCTCGCGAGAGCCGCGGACTCCGGTGCGGGATGGCCGCTGAGCCAGGCGGAGCTGGCGCGCGGCTCCCGGAGCCGGCTCTCCGGCCCAAGACATGGCCCGGGGGCCCGGCCTGGTAGGCCGGCCTCGCCCCGACACGGTCGCCATGCCCAAGAGAGGGAAGCGACTCAAGTTCCGGGCCCACGACGCCTGCTCTGGACGAGGTGGGCGAAGGGGCGGGGGCGTTGAAAGGCTGGGCGCTGGCGGCAGGGAGGGGGCTGGACAGCGCCGAGGCGAGCGCTCGCTTGCCTGTAATGGGAGGGCGCTGGGGCCGGGGACCTGCAGTGAGCAAGCAGGAGGTCTTGGCGGAGAGGACGCTGACAGAGAGAAGGCCTCCTCCTCTGAGGGTTGTTGCTGTATTTCAGTGACCGTGGCGGATTATGCCAACTCGGATCCGGCGGTCGTGAGGTCTGGACGGGTCAAGAAAGCCGTCGCCAATGCTGTGCAGCAGGAAGGTAGGCTGCCGACGAGTCTCTCAGGCCGGGAAGACAGAACTAGGTGTTTTATTTTCCTGGAACTCCGCCTCATTGTTTTTCTTGCAAAATCCTTTGGGCATTTTCCCATAAACGTGTTTGCTGTCTTCATCGGCCCCTCATGTATTCGGAGGAGGGGACAGGGAGGATTAGCCAAGAGCAGTAACGCTTTCTATAGCAGAAATATTTTATTTCTCTCTTTGCATCCAAAAAAAAAAAAAAATCTTTGCGTGCTCTTCTGTAGGTTTCACTGCTTTCTTTTTGGTTATTCATCTTTTTCCTGTGGTTCACATATATTCTCCACTTATTCTGCAGTTTGCTTCTTTGTGTAATAACTCTGAAGTATGCTTTTCCTTTTCTCATGCTTCTCTTACTTTCAAACCTTTTACTCACATGTCCCTGAGACTTGTGCTTTTATGACACCGACTGTCTCCAGCTTAGGAACAGGGTCATTTTCTCTCAAACATTGCTCCTCAGAATTTATACAAATGAGAATAGCATTCGCTTTTTTTTTTTGTTTTTTTTTTTTTTTTTATCCTACAGGGTTTATAGTGGGAGAATAATACTCTCCCTTTTTCTTCAGGTCTGAAGTTGCCACTTTTAAGGAGTCAGTCTCTGCAACTTTGGGGTCAGTTTGCCCATTGCTTTCCAGTTTTTAGTATTTAAAATGCTAAAATTTCTTTCTTTCTAGTTCTCACCTTTCTTCTGCAGACTCTCTCACACTATTGCTTTTTTCCCCCTTTTTTCCTGCATCCTCATGGATGCTGATATCCTAAGTCCTTTGTATTTCTGCATGGGACTCTGCCATCTCATTCTCCCCTTATTTTCTTCTAGTAAAATCTCTTTGTGGCTTGGAAGCCTCCCAGGTTCCTGCAGTGGAAGCTCTTTCTGGGGTTGGTGAGCCCTGTGACATCATTGACAGCAGTGACGAGATGGATGCCCAGGAGGAGAGCATCCGTGAGAGAACTGTCTCCAGAAAAAAGAAAAGCAAGAGACACAAAGGTATAGGGCTTGTTTGCTTTTGGATTAGTCCTGTCTGTGGTGGTAACTTGAAGCTGTTCACTTTCTCAGTAGGGTAAGAGGTGATACCAGTGGAGAACCAGGGTTTGGATCTTAGAAGTGGGACAGGTTTAATATACCAGGGCTTTCTACTTTTGTCTAAATTTGAGAAGAAAGGAGATTGGTAAGAGTCAGTAGATTTCTGGAGCTGTAAACTCGACTATAGTAACCATTCTTTGAGAACATGTCATTGTTAGGTAAAAACCCCTATGGTAGCATGAAAACAAAAAGCCTTTGCATTTCTGGATTTCTGGACAGGTAAGGAATCAAAGATGTGACAAAAATATGTTTTCCCAGATATGTGGAGTGTATCTAACTGGTTTCATTTCAACTGAAGTTAGGTATTACTATGGATTTTAAGTGCTTTGCAATTATTACTGTCTGCTCTATGTCTAATAGATACTGTGGGAAGTAGAAAAGTATGTGATTTTATACCTAATGGCAATAAAACTCACACAAATGAAACAAAAAATAAGCTAATAATATGTAATGTGCCAAACCTTTGTGCAGTGGTTTGCTCTAGACTTAATGAATCAGACTTTGTTGGGATAGCACCCAGAATAGCCATTCTTAAAGCTGAAGTGGTTCCAGTGATCAGCTAGAGTTAGGGGAAGCTAATGGAATAAGTGATATGTGTATTTTTGATTTCAGATCTACCAGAACTTTTACGTGTACTTGAGAGTCAGATAAACAGATATTTGTACTTACTGAACTACATTGAAGTAATTGATAATTAATGAACTGCCGTTTTGCAATTATGCCAGTTATTGTCAGCGATAACCATTCTTTTCCAGAAGGTCAAAATTAATATTGATGTTCCTAACACTTCTTTGTTCCTTAATTTCTTGCTTGAAATTTCTACTCATCATCACCATGCTATTAGAAATTTATCTTGCTCTATTTTGATTTTGGGCACACTCCATAGAACAGCTTACAGACTTTTAAAACATCTTTATTGACATAAAATTCACTTTTTTAAAGTGTACAGTTCAGTGGTTTTAGTATGTTCACATGGTTGTGCAGGTATCAACATGATCTAAGTTTAGAACATTTTATCATCCCAGACCTATTAGCATTATTTCCTGTTCTTTCCCAACCCTCCCACTCTCCCGGCATACTCCTCTGACCACTAATTTACTTTCTGTTTCTATAGATTTGCCTGTTCTGGACATTTCATATAAATGGAATCACGTAATATGTGGCCTTCTATGTCTGGCTTTTTTCACTTAGCATGTTTTCAAGTTCATTCATTTTGTAGGATATATCAGTCCTTCAGTTTTTTTCAGTTGGCTGTTTTGAATGATGCTGCTATGAACACTCTTGGACAAGTTTTTGCATGGACATATATTTTCATTTCTGTTGGGTAGTAGTGAAATTGCTGAATCACATGATAACTGTAGTTTAAGTTTTTGAATAATGGCCAGTTTTCTTTTTTTTTAAAGATTTTATTTACTTGAGAGAGAGAGAACACAAGAGAGCACAAGAGAGCACGAGCCAAGGGGAGGGGCAGAGGGAGAGGGAGAAGCAGACTCCCTGCTGAGCAGGGAGCCCAACAGGGGGCTCAATCCCAAGACCCTGGGATCATGACCTGAGCTGAAGGCAGATGCTTAACTAACTGACTGAGTCACCCAGGTGCCCTACCAGTGTGTTTTTTGAGGTTTCGATTTTACATTCCACCAGCAGTGTGTAAGAGTTGCAGTTTCTCTATATTCTCGCCAACACTTGTTATTGTCTGATTTTTTTTTTTTAAAAGATTTTATTTATTTCTTTGACAGAGAAACAGCCAGCGAGAGAGGGAACACTAGCGGGAGGAGTGGGAGAGGAAGGAGCAGGCTCTCCCAGCAGAGCAGGGAGCCTGATGTGGGGCTCGATCCCAGGACCCTGGGATCACGCCCTGAGCCAAAGGCAGACGCTTAACGACTGAGCCACCCAGGCGCCCCTGTCTGATTTTTTAAATCATAGCCATCTTAGTAGATGTCAAGTGGTATCTTACGGTTTTGATTTGCATTTCTCTGATGGCTAATGATGTTGAGCATCTTTTTTGGTGGGGGGGCATCTTTTCATGTGTGCTTATTGCCCGTTTGTATGTCTTCTTCAGCGAAATGTCTATTCAAATCCTTTGCCTGTTTTTTTTTTTTTTTTTGAAGATTTAATTTATTTGAGAGAGAGCGCAACAGAGAGCACAAGCTGGGGGAGGGGCGGGGGGAGGGAGAAGCAGACTCCTCGCTGAGCACGTAGCCTCATGCGGGACCTGATCCTAGGACTCCGAGATCATGACCTGAGCCAAAGGAGGGTGCTTAACTGACTGAGCCACCCAGACTCCCTCCTTTGCCCATTTTAAAGTTGGGTTATCTTTTTATTGCTGAGCTGTGAGAATTCTTTGTATATTCAGGATACTGGTCACTTACCAGATGTATGATTTGTGGCTTACAGACTTAACTAGTTGTTTGCTCTGCTTTACTCCCATTAGGTTCCTTTATTCTAGTCAGACTGGTCTTTTTTTCCCCTTCTTTCTTTCAGCTTTTTTTTTTTTTTTTAAAGATTTTATTTATTTATTTGACGGAGATAGAGACAGCCAGCGAGAGAGGGAACACAAGCAGGGGGAGTGGGAGAAGAAGAAGCAGGCTCATAGCAGAGGAGCCTGATGTGGGGCTCGATCCCATAACGCCGGGATCACGCCCTGAGCCGAAGGCAGACGCTTAACCGCTGTGCCACCCAGGCGCCCCTCTTTCAGCTTCTTTTTAATGAAACAAATACAGAAGAGAGAATAGTCTAAGGAATCCCATCTAGTTCTTACCCAGCATTAACACTTAATCAACTCATGGCCATTTCTGTTTCAGCCACTATTCCCCCACCCCAACATACACACTATGCATTATTCTGAAATAATTTCCAGGTACCCTATTATTATCTCTACATGTTTTGGTAGTTCCGTCCAAAAGACAAATACTCTTTAACAAAAAAAGTTAATCATGTTTAAAAAAATTTACAGTAATTTCTTGATAGCATCAAAATCCTGTTAGACTTGTCTCTTTATTGCCATCACATGTATTTCGTTTTCTAAGTATCTGGGCTTCCTGTTAGCTGTTTATTTCACTTGGAATACTCTTAACCTATACCTATCAAAGTTCTTTCTGTCCTTCATGGCTTATCTCCGTGGAGCTTTCTTTTACTGATTCCATTTCCTACGTTCTGAAATTTCTTAATAATGTTTAAAACAATGAAAATTATTCCTCATCAGTAATTACTGCGTTTTGTCACTAAAGACAGAACATTTTTTTTTAAAGATTTTATTTCTTTATTTGACAGAGAGAGAGACAGCCAGCAATAGAGGGTAGACAAGCAGGGGGAGTGGGAGAGGAAGAAGCAGGCTCCCAGCGGAGGAGGGAGCCCGATGCGGGGCTCTATCCCAGGACCCCGGGACCACGCCCTGAGCCGAAGGCAGACACCCAACGACTGAGCCACCCAGGCGCCCCAGACAGAACATTTTTTAATAGCACCCTGCTTTGTAAAAGTCCTGATGGGTCTCAGTGGGAGAAATCCTGACAGTCATCCTTTAGAGAGAGACTTAACATGGGAGATGATGGGGCTCAAACATGATAGGACTAAGCCTTCAGTGGTCACTGGAGATTACAGGGAAGATTAGGAACCAGAAAAGAGGATGTTGTTTTAGAGGTAGTGGTCTCTGTTATGAAGAACCCAATACAATAACCTGACTGAGTCATACTGCTGCAGGAAGCAGTTTGCTCAAAAAGTAGAGGCAGCTTTGGGGAGGTTGTGTAGGGTCTTTTCACCCAGGAAACAGAAAGAAGAAAGCTGATTTTTGCATAGTTCTGTGACCAGGTCTGAATTACAGGTTGGGAGTGGGGTTTGCCCAGATGCAAGTGTCTTTTTTTTTTTCTTTTTTAATTTTTTAAAAAGATTTTATTTGTTTATTTGACAGAGTAAGTATAGGTAGGGGGAGTGGCAGGCAGAGGGAGAGAGAGAAGCAGGCTCCCCTCTGAGCAGGGAACCAGCACGGGACTCAATCCCAGGATCCTGGGATCATGACCTGAGCCGAAGGCAGACACTTAATCGACTGAGCCACTCAGGCCCCAGATGCAAGTGTCTTTTTGGAGTGTGAGTTTTTACTTGGACCTGAGTCACCTAGTGGACTTCAGGGTCAAGAGAATGAATCCTAACGAAGTCTGTAGGAGGAGGAGGTGGGGATACATTGTCACAGGGCATCTTGAGTACTGAACGCCTGTGGCTGGGATCATAGGTCAAACTGGCAATGAAATGAGGAACTAGAAGGAAAGAAATGTCTACAGGCATTTATTGAGTAATGAAAATATACCGTAACTTACCGGGTGTTTTATTGAGTTTGCACTTTGAGGTTTCCTCATACCTTCTTAAAATCAGTTGTTTTAAATGACTGAACTGAAGAAAATGTTTGGTGGAAGGGGACCATGAGGGAAATCAGGGGCAGAGTTTACAGTGCGAAGCTAGAATTTGGAGTAGAAACCTGGGTCTGGGCACCTGGGTAGCTTGGTCGGTTAAGCGTCTGCCTTCGGCTCAGGTCATGATCCCAGGGTTCTGGAATCAAGCCCCACGTTGCGCTCCCTGCTTATCGGAGAGCCTCCTTCTCCCTCTGCCTGCTGCTCTGCCTGCTTGTGTTCTTGTTCTCTCTCTCTCTCAAATAAATAAATAAAATCTTAAAAAAAAACAAAAACCTGGGTCTGTTTACCTTAATTAGTGGCAAGGTTATGTCTTCTTACTAGTAAAATGGGCACAGTAATATTTTCCTTATTTCTGTTGAAGAATTATTAGAATGGAATGATAATACTGTGTGCAGAACTTTGAAAAACTTTGAAAACTTGAAAATACTATGTGAATAGTTCTTGAAGAAAGGCCTTAAGAATGAGACCCAGTCACTTGGGCAACAGGAAGCAAAAGTTTCCAGCAGCTAGAATAAGCAGGAAATGATGAGTCTGAGAGGCTTTGTTGGACTATTTAAAACTGTTTTCTTAGTGGTGCAAGCCCTGGGAGAATTGAAATGATTGGGGATCTTTAGATATGTACATGATCGAAGGTCAAAGGTTATAGTTCTGTTTTTTCTGTTTCAGAAGACTTGGACGTTGCTGGAGGAGAAGAGTATCCCATGGATATTTGGCTATTGCTGGCCTCCTATATCCGTCCTGAGGACATTGTGAATTTTTCCCTGATTTGTAAGAATGCCTGGACTGTCACTTGCACTGCTGCCTTTTGGACCAGGTTGTACCGAAGGTGCGACCACAGAGACTCACTCTGTTATCTGTGTAGCTGATTTCATTGCTGTTTGTGATTTGGAGCTACTCCCTGGATGGTGACCTCTTTTCCTTTTCTCTACTCCATGCATGGGCATGAACCTAGCTTTGGACTCCTTGAGCCCCTCTCTAATTTAAGTTTGGTCTTATTAATTTGTCCAGGTAATTGTCTTCCCTATGTTTGCCCCTCCCCCCAGCCAGTATCCACTTTCAGCAAAAAGTTGTGCTTCAGGTCTTAAAAAGAACTGTGTTTGACTTGTCTTCAGACGTTTATCTTAGCTAGAATTTTCAAAAGCTGCCTATCTACTTATCTTTCTAACTGGATTCGGTGTTTCTTAGTTGGGTAGTTATCTTGGTGTATCATAGAGTTTTTGTACTCATGCTGCCCTATATATAGTTGTAGTGGTGAGGAGGGAGTAAATGATGGGATTAGTAAGACAGCTAGCTTTTGGTACCGGGTGCAGAAGTGTAATGAAGATTATAAACTGTCAGGATGTTGTAGGAAGGGATATTGAAGTGGAAGGGTGTAGGGAACTTGCTGAGACCCGTGGTGGCTCTTCAGTACACACTCCTTTGGAGCAACTGAAGTATACTGTACTGGTGTCAAGTCCCAGACTTGCCATTTTTTAGAGTCAAATGGGATTTAAAATTTTAACATGAATGGAGTGCAGGATTATAAGGTATATGTGAATTGGTTTTTGCATAGCAAAGAAGCAAAAGTAGCAGAGAAACGAAGGAGGTGGTGATTTGTGTGTGTGTGTGAGAGCGAGAGAACACTGGGACAAGCTAACTACTGGCCAGTAGAATAGTGTAATAGTATAATTAAGTTCATACAGAGACCAGGAGTCCTAGGAGACTGAGGTAGAGCAGGAGAGACAGGTCACATATTGGTAGGAGTAATGTGTCCTCTTTCAGGCACTACACGCTGGATGCCTCTCTGCCTTTACGCCTGCGACCAGAGTCAATGGAGAAGCTGCGCTGTCTCCGGGCATGTGTGATCCGATCTCTATACCATATGTATGAGCCGTTTGCTGCTCGAATCTCCAAGAATCCAGCCATTCCAGAAAGCACTCCCAGCACATTAAAGAATTCCAAAGTAAGTGAGAATTATTGTTGGGGCCTAACTAATGGACTCTTACATGGTGGGCCTGTTAATATGGCTTGTCTCCGGCTTCCTTGATGGGGAGGGCTAGGGCTGTCAATCCCGGGCTGCCAGGGGGCTAACGTAAACTTTCAGGGTTTCAGTTCTCTAAGGCATTCCTGCTCTGCTGGGCTGGCTTCTCTTCTCTTTACCTTAAAGCTTTCTTGTGCTTTTAGCATATTCTTTATTCTCTTTAATTTATTCTCATGCCTTGTACGTTGGACCACTTTAGATGATTTTGATGGTTTGGATTAGGAAGAGCACAACTCAAATGGTAGATGTAAACCATAGTTCTTACAAGATGCTGTAAATCATGATGCAAAGATATAACATGAACACCTTGGTAATTTTCTTTTCCTAATGTGACCTTGATACCTGGGATTCTTCTTTCTTGTTGACCTCTTTAAAAGATTTTGGTGTAGACTTTAACATAGGCTGAGGGCGCACTATTGCCAACCTCTGGGCTCGGTCGTTTCCGAGACTATAAGGTACTCCCACTCACAGACTTTAGCTCTCTAAAATTCTTCCTGTGTCCTGGGCTATTTCTTATATCTTGGGATTTCCCCAGTAGTTTATATTCATACATAGTTTTCAAGTGTTTGGCATTCTTCTGATTTGTAAATAGGTCTGTTAGCCTTTGGTCCTTTCTCTCCTTTTCTCCATAATGAAATATCCACTGAGCTCACCTTTGCCAAGCTAGACTGGTACAACAGATATGATTACTTAGGCAAGTTGATGTCTCAGCCTATTTCTCCTTCAACTAATACCATTGTCTGAATTTTGTATCTTTTGAGTTAGAGGGTAATTTTTATGACTCCATTCCTACCCCAAATCTGGTGTTCTGTAGTACTTTCTATTCTATTTTGTTTTTGTGTTTTGGATGTTCTGTAATGATTCTTCTCCCCTATTTTAGCTCCAGTATGATAATATTCTACCTGATACATATTGATTGAAAGGGTACTGTTGGCTTCAAGATTATCAGGGTTCCTTTGAGGGTTGCAAACTGAGATGGTCAGGGCCTTGGGCTGAGCTCAATTTAATATCACACTAGCTGGTGGCTTTAGGGCGGAGTAGAATGTGGGGCGAGTAGAATTTCACCCAGCAGCTGCTTCTCCTAGTAATATGAGTGGACAGTGTATCATCTCACATTTGCAGTTTCCCTCCTCCAGAAATATTTGATAGTATCAGACCAACTCTGAGGAGGTGGGGGTCATCCCACAGCTAACCACGCTGGGTGTGAATCAGTTGCTGGGAGTAGAGCAGCATTGGGCAAACTCCTCATGCTTGACGCATCCTAGCGGCTCCAGTGCACAATGCAAGTGCTACTGCCTAAATCGAAAATACCTGTGTCTTCATATTCTTGTCACTGTATACTAATTTTTTTGAAGTAGATTATAAAAAGCCAAGGTGGTGATAACTAAGGTCTTAATCCAGACAGTAAGCCCAGGCCACCTGGCTGCTGCTTTGGTGCCTTGTTGTTACAGATCTCTGAAGAGGATATGGGACCTGCAGTGACAGGTGTCCCATGCATGGCCTTGCCACTTGTATAACCACAATCGCATGGCATTCAGGGAGTTGGCAGCATGCCTAAAGGAAGTTGTCCCAGGTTCTTGGACTCCAGCTTTTCGTATTTGATTCTCCCTCTCTCTCTTTTCAATAGCATAGCTTGTATGGGACACTGGAGCCGCTGTGATGGCAGCAGAAGTATTTGCCCCTTAAAGCCAAGCCCATTATTTTTGATGGAACAGCAGGACGTACAGGGCATGTCTGAAGGGCAGGACAGCTGGCACGGCGGACGACCCACCCCTTATCCCCTGGGAGGTACTTAACTTCTTGTGTTAACCTAGCTGTAGCCTGACTTTCATGGAGGGGCTTACTGTAGACTGAATTCAGCCCAGCTCTGTCATTTTCACACCGGCTCTCTGCTCCCAGAAGGTCCTGAGTGGCTTGCACCTGTTCCAGGACAGCCATCTCTGCCAGCCTTATGGCTTTGTTATCATCTTGCTGGTGGCTACTGGCTGCCCTTATATTTTCATATAGAGGAGTGGCTTGCTGACTCAGAGAATGTCCCAGTCTCTAGAGACCATGTTTCTGTCTTTAAAGATGAGAACAGTGGGGGTTGCCCTCAACAGCATCTGAGGTTGACTTATATCGGTCCCTCTTCTCTTTACTGAATAGCCCTGGGACTGTCTCTTTTCATGTTGCACCAGTGTCAAATTGGGGGGGTCTCTATCTGTGCCGAAGTGAAATCTCAGCATTGGGACTGTGGCTGGCCTTGGAGCTGTGAGACAGGTTTTTGCTGATTATTTTCTGTTACCTTATTTTCATTTTTTCCTTTTCTATTGTTTATTTATTTATTTTTGGTTTATTTTGTTTTTATTTTCTTACAGTGCTTACTTTTCTGGTGCAGAAAGATTGTTGGGAACAGACAGGAACCAATGTGGGAATTCAACTTTAAGTTCAAAAAACAGGTATGTAGTCATATCTTCTCTTAGTTTTTTAGGTAGTATGTTGTTCTAATAAATTTCACTAGGCATAAAATTGCCTTATTAAAATCAACTAGTACACATCAAAATTTACAATAATGCCATGAAACGAAAAGGTAGAAGGAACTATTCTGTATGAAAGAGACACAGCAGTATGATAGCTGAATGAGTGGGTGCTGGATCAGGGAACAAAGGGCGTAAAAGACACGTGGGAAAATTGAAGAGATTTGAGTATAAGTGTTAGATGACATGAAGTCATTGTTAATTTCTCAGGTGTGATAATGATACTGTGGTTATATATATGTGTCTTTATTTATGCTGAATAAGGGTGGAGCTTCAGTGCTCCTTGCAGATGGTTTTGCCCCCTCCACCATTTTATACATAAAATGAGAGGTGGGAGGAGAGGAAGCGGATATGGTGAAATATCTAGCGGTAGAGGGTATACAGGAGTTTATTGCACTATTTTATTAACTTTCTGTATAGTTGAAGACTTTCTAAAGGTGGGAAAAAGGGGAAAACTTGTTATAACAATGTAGTGAGGTCATTTGCCTATAATTTTTTTGTTTTTCAAAGCAACCAACCATAATTTATATGGTTTTATACCTGAGGCCATTTGGGGAAGTCATGAGGAAAGGGACTGCCGCCAAGAGACTATTTATAAGAAGAATAGATAGTATTCTACTCTGTTTCTGCGTTTTGCTTGGACTGTACCTGAGATCTTGGCCGCACTGAAGATCTCCCTTGCTTGCCTTTACTTTTTATCCTCAGCAGCTCATTTCTTCCTTCTGTCTCCCTTACTTAGTATCTCACTAGGGAGACATATTACAAATAGGATTAGTTATCCCTCACTTGATGGCCAGCGAGTTACAGATAAGTTTATAATGAAAGTAAATCATATTTTTCCATTGATTTTTCATAAACATGGTTTTAGGGAAGAATTTTGGTTTCTAGGCATTTGATTTTAATGTCTTCAGTGTCTTCAACCTGTGATACCCATGAGATGTCGGTGGTAAGTCCACCATAGGACCTTTCTGGGAAGGGGCTGCAGGGCAGTCTCAGCAGTGTTCAAGCTGAGAGTGGAATGAATTAACTGCAGGAGGGTGAACGCTCAGATTTCCTTCACTTCTGAGAGTTGTGGTTCTTTTATTTACGGTGCCTAGAATTAGATGGCCCCTTCTGCTTCTGTCCCTTTTGTGCAGCAGATGTTCTTTGGAGTTCGACGAGTCACGAGGAGTTTGCGATCTTTCAGACCTTGGAGAGCCTCTGATAGAACAATAAGTTTTCATTTCTTGCCAGATGGCAGGAAATACCATCTAAATGAAGCATATACCCACTGCCACATTGCTAATGCAAATGTGTTTCCTCTTCTTTCAAAGGGCAGGTTTTCCTTGATCCGTGTAGAAACCAATATGTATATAAGGAGAACCATAGGATTTTCACTGGTGGAGTCTTAGAGCCATCAACATTTCCTCTAAGCCATTCGAGTAATTCTCAGTTCTCTTCAGTCCCCTAGATTAAAGAGCAAGTGTGTGGGAGGGTTGCAGCCTCCCATTCAGTACGAAGATGTTCATACCAACCCAGACCAGGACTGCTGCCTACTGCAGGTCACCACCCTCAATTTCATCTTTATTCCAATTGTCATGGGAATGATATTTACCCTGGTAAGTGGAGACAGAATATCATCCTTAGCTCTTTCGTAGACTCTCACTATACCTAAGTTTTGAAAGAAATTTGTAAATTTAACCGTTGAGGAAGAAGAAATCTTTGAAGAATTTTTTTAAAAAGTCTGAAAGCAGACTTGTTTATTAGAAATAGAGTTAATTATATCTGAGAATATTTTATCTCTGTTTCCTTCTTATAGTAAAGGGAATGTTTTTGCTATCTTCTGTGTAGTGATCATTAATATTTGAGAAACATTATCCTTTCAGGGATAATAATGAGACTTATATATGAGCACTGTATGTCAGGACCTTGAAGCTTGCTTGTGGTATCATAAATGGAATACTAAAGTGTAGGGTGACCAGCTCTGTCCCTTATGTGATGATGACTGTTCAAGCCTTAGCTAAGAATTAGATTAGTAAATAACAGATATGTCTCTGGCATATTTTCCAGGTTTTTAAAATTTTTAACTGGATTGAGAACTTGAGAGTTTATGCAGTTTATCTTCTCTGTCCTTTAGGCTTATGTTCAGAGCTATGTGGGGTTCCCTCCTCTGCACCGAAAATAGCTTTGTTCATTTCTTTCCTTCCTTCCTTCCTTCCTTCCTTCCTTCCTTCCTTCCTTCCTTCCTTCCTTCCTTCCTTCCTTCCTTCCTTATTTATGAGAGAGAGAGAGAACAAGAACTGGGGTGGGGGGTGCAGAGGGAGAGGGAGAAGCAGACTCCCCACTGAGCAGAGAGTCCCACACAGGGCTCGATCATGGGACTCCAGGATCATGAACTAAGCTGAAGGCAGATCCTTAACTGACTGAGCCACCCAGGTGCCTAGCTTTATTCTTTTTTTAATGGTAAAATAAATAATGCATACTTCATGGAAATAATTTAAATAATACATAAATACATGGAAAAAGTAAAGGTGATCTAGACTTTTACTGGCCTATAACTATTAACCTTTTGGGAACTGTTCTTTAATGTATCTGTTATTATGTACTTGTATACACCCACTCTCTTAAATAATTTTGTTTAATTGAGATTATATCATATATGCTGTTTTGGTTGTTAGGCACCTCTCCGCTCCCTCTAGGTTAAGTCACATTAGTGACCTATTTATATACTCATATTCCATGTATTTCATATTCACACAATTCTGTTCTGACCAGCATATACATATAAACAGATTTAGAGATTTTGTGGTTTATTTTACCAAAAATGTGATTAGATGTATGTTTCATGCATCTTGGTTGACTTGCTCAACAATATCTCATCAGAACCCCTTCAAGTCATTTCGTATAGTTCTAACCCAGTTTTTAAAAATTGGCTTCAGTGCTAGTCTATGTGCATGTATCCTAATTTATTCAGCCATTTGAGAGGCTTTCTTTAGCATAGTTTAAATATGAAGAATTTCATTTCGTGGCCTAGCCAGTGTAAATTTTGTCTAGACTGTCTTATTTCAGAGTGAGCCGTGGGAAAACAAGGTTGTTTAATTTGGGTACTGAATTTGCTTTTCTCTCCTAGTTTACTATCAATGTGAGCACGGACATGCGGCATCATCGTGTAAGACTGGTGTTCCAAGATTCTCCTGTCCATGGTGGTCGGAAACTGCGCAGTGAACAGGGTGTGCAAGTCATCCTGGATCCAGTGCACAGCGTTCGACTCTTTGACTGGTGGCATCCTCAGTATCCATTCTCCCTGAGAGCATAGTTACTGCTTCCTGTCCCTGAGGACAGCCCTGAGCTAGGCCAGTCCATTAGTAATCAGATTCCAGTTTGGAAGGGGTGTCTGGATTGTATATCTGGTTTGTAATGCACATGCTCTTGTGGCTCCCAGGGCTCCTGTTAGGAGAAGGAGAAGGATTGACTCAAGAGGAAAAACAACTATGATTTATAAACCTATTTTAATGTAAAAATTTGCATTTGAAAGGAGAAACCTGGCCCTATTTTCTGTGTTAAACCCCATTTGGTGCTATTGAGTTTGTTCTTTATTCTTTTATCCCAGCAAAAATGGATGATCTTGCTCTAGGGAAAAATTAAACTCATCCATCTCCAAACAAGGAAGTTTCAGCATTCCCTTGTGATCAGAGAGGAGCCTTCGAGGCCGGAAATTGTTGCTACTGTTGCTTCCCATTAAGCTGCCCTTCAAATTCAAGTGAATATTTTCTCTTCTCCCTTTACCCTTCTCAGAAATAAAGCAGGTGACAGGGTTTTCAGAATCGTACAAGATTGACTTGTGTATCTTTCTTTTAAAATAATTTTTGGATATTGTGTAAATATTCTTTTGCCGATTTTGGATTTTAGGTATTTTTTTTTGCATGAGGCTTGGTAATGGTGATGATGACTTTGTGCCCTTGGTACTATACTGGGAACTTTACATAATATCTCTAATTCTCATGATCCTGCAAGGTAGGTGATATTGTTCCCATTCTGTAGCTGAGAAAACTGCATCAGTGATTTACCCAAGGCCATACAGCCAGGTCTTTTTGCTATCCCACAGTTAAAAAGTTCAGTTTTATTCCCTGTAGTAGATGGTGGCAAAGGGGAGTAGGTAGAGTATACATAGATAAGAAAGTAAAAGGGTGGGTAAAAATTTGTGGTATACCTCATCCCTTATCAGCCTAAAAGGATATTAGATTGATGAAAGAGTCTTTGAAATATGTGTTTCTAAGTAAATTGTAAAACTAACCAAGAAAGGCAGGAAGGATAAGAAGGATCGTTAGAAAGGCATTTATTATGCTGAAGGTCATTTGAAAAAATGCATCCCATGTTGAAACCAGCCTCCTGAACTATAGGCACTTAGTGACCTTCTTCTGCTCTGCCCGGGCCTGTGCTGCTTATCATCCTGTGTGTCTACAGGAGCCTGGCCTTTCATCCCTGCAGAAATGCTAATGTCATGTTAGTCATTGCTGTAGCTGGTGTACTCTGAGAAGAGGATCAGGGGTGGGATTTTGGTTTTATTTTGTTTTTGCTAACAAGATAACC
The DNA here is from genome assembly GCF_023065955.2 of Ursus arctos. Taxonomy (NCBI): domain Eukaryota; kingdom Metazoa; phylum Chordata; class Mammalia; order Carnivora; family Ursidae; genus Ursus; species Ursus arctos. Next base: position 39,360,679 of record NW_026622874.1, read on the forward strand.
TTGCTACTTGTCCTCCCTTCTCAGCCCTCCAAGTTAGCCAGTGAGCTCGTTATTAGCTGGATATTGCCATGAGATGGACATTAATACAATATTCTTAAACCATGAAAGTCTTGTGGGGGCAGTTATTATCACAAACCAAACTGTTAAATTAGTGTGTGCTTTTTTTCCTTAATCATCCTCCCTAACCCCTGCTATTTAAAGGATATTCTTAGGAAGCATCTGCTTAATACTGCTGCCAACGGTTAAATGTTATTCTACACTGAGGGTGGTACTAGAAGCTGTTCACATGGAAAGTGAGCCTGGGTCAGCAAAAATCAGAATTTGGGCATGTAAATGGTAAAAAGCAAAAGAACCCAAGGACACTAAGCACCTTGGACAATAAGTACCTTTCACCCCCACAAGCAAACGTTGCTTCTTTGAGGCAGAAGGAGAGAAGCACAGAGTTCTGTTTCCCTGGACTGGAGATGCTATGAAGCAAAAGGGAATTATTCTGGTGGATCATTGTCCTCCCCCATGTGGGAGGTAACCTTTAAAAGGGGAGGGAAATTAATTTGGTTTAATAATTGTGTTCTGACTCAACTTCTAAGTTTTTATATTAAACTTTATGATGATGATAGATATAATATTAGGTATCGTCTCAGTTGTTCTTAGCATGATATTGACAGACACTTGGTAAAGTGTGTTATCATGGCTTTAGCCTTCCCTCTGCATTGATTGAGTTGCCTTTTCTAGGATGATTCATTTTAGTGAAAGGATGTGTGAAGTGTCTCAGAGATTTCCTTTTGAAGAACCCCAAACCACCTGGAGAAGAGTTGGAACTTTCTGGATTACTTTTGTAAAAACTGCTCTGTAATTTTCACTTTTAAAAATACATCTCTTGATTTTGCTCTCAGGGTCAGACAAACAAAATAACACAAATTTAGCTTCATTTCTCACCCTCATAATAAACCAGAATTACTCAAATTTTCCTGCCTTCTACTGAAGATACAGGAAACTAAGCCAATTGGTGAATATATTGGGAGGAAGAAAAAAAAGGTATATGCCACCAATCTCAATGACATACAGCGTTTGTTGCAGAAGATACAGAACATGTGTGTATATTTATAAATGTGTACACATTGTGTGTATATAAAAATTCTTCACACTTGTAGCAGCACTTACTGGGTATCGTAAAGGATTGAGTAGGCACTGTGATGACACTTCACAAATCAGACGGGAAAGATGCAATTAATAGGCACACGGGACAGGGTAAGGAGCAATTCAGGAAAATGGAGAGATTGCACTAAAATTTGTCAGTCAGGAATTTGGCATTGAGACTTGTCTTCATACTATGTATATATAACAAACATTTCATATTCTAGTAACAGTGTTAGCACAGCCAGGGGCCTGAATTCAGGCGAGCAATACAATTCACTAAAGCGTACACTATGGAAATGTATCTGGATTTCGAGATTCTCCACTTTAGAAATAGATGCGACCAAAAGAAGAGTAATGGGTGCAAGAGTGCAGGTGTGAAAGGTGACAAACCATTGGCAACATGGCCAGGACTGAGGCCAATTTAGGGAGCAGGGGGTTAGATGGGGAACAAGGATGGAGTTCAAATGGACGGACAGAATGCGTGCTGCGCCTCACTGGGAAGGCGAGAGGGCGCCGCTGAGCTCCGACACTGTAGTCGTCTTGGGTAAAATGGTTCTTCATCACCTCAGAGGGACTCTCCAGGCCAAGCCAAGATGGCGCGCAGTAGCGAAGTGACTCTTGTCACGTGCCGGGTTGGGGGCGTGGCCTTGAGGGAGCCGACCAGGCCCCGCCCTTGGGGGTGGGGCCAGAGGCCTTCCGGGGAGGGAGGGGCGGGACTTTGAGGCGGGGCGCTAAGGCGCTGGCGGAGGCTTGCTACCTCAGCGCTTGCTCTGCTCCCTAGGACGTGTCGGGTTCCCCGGGTCGGGGGCGGCTCCCTTCCGCTTCGGAGCTGAGTCGGCTTTCGACGACTGCAGGCAGGTGAGCGTCCAGAACCTGGGGTGGGAAAAGGATGCCTTTTTTTCCTACCTCCAGCTGCCCTCCAGTTTGGGGAGGGGGTCTCTGTCTAACGCGCCTTGGAAAACAGCCCAGTTTTACTCCGGATGTGTCGTCTCCGGCTGGCACAGATACTGCTCCCTACGCCGCCCCTCGCAGGCCTTTGCAGTGCCCTGTGCCCTTGGGGGTGAGAATGGGGGGCGATGCCCAGTTTGCGGGAGGGCGTGGAGTTCGCCCTCAGCTCCATCGGTCTCGGAAGAGGGGGGCTGAGTTGGCAAGTCTCCCTGTGGAAGCTGGATGGACTGCGCCCCCATTTCCCATCCTGGAGAGTCAGAGAAAAAGCACCTCTTAGCTCCTGGCCCAGCTCCGCTCCTGGGCCAGCTCCGCTCATTTGGGCACAGGTGCTGAGGTCTTCGCGCTTACCGGGGGGTCTTAATCCTTCCCGCGTTGCTACTAACACCCCTTCTTGATATCGCTAACTCTCTGTTCCTTGAATTGCCAGTCTCAGGCTGTGCCAGAAAAATGCCCCCGTCTCCGCAGTGCCAGGGCGATGGGATGGATGGAGCCGCCAACCCGAGGTCTGGTGGGGGTGGGGGTGAGAGTGGGCGCAACCGGAAAAGAGGGCTGGAATAGATTCCTGAACTGGGAGGGTGAGAGTGGGGAGTTGACTTTGGACCACGCAGTAGGGGTGTTTTCCTGTGTAGATCCTGCAGGGTTTGATGGTGGGTGGGAAGAGAGAGGTCGGGCTGGAGGACTTGGAAATGTGGTGTGGATGGTTTTCTTTGAGAAGGAGGAGGGATCCAGGACAAGGTGCCACTAGGTGCTGATGTCACCTTTGAGAAGAAGTATGCTGGTAGTATCCATTAGAGGGATATGGGAGTTGGGGCTGCTGTTCTGTTGTTCTTCGTGGTGAGCAAGTGGTTAAGGAGGAGGCTCTGCGTAGCATGGAGATCCCCTCCTGGTGGGAGCTTAAGGGGCCCTTCCAGCAGCTAGGTTTCAGGGACTTCCCTCAGTCTTTCTGGGAGTGTTGGAACTGATTCCTAGTACTTTGCTCCATACCCAGCAAACATTTATTGGGCACCTACTGTATGCCAAGCACTATACTATGTGCTGGGTCTTCTGAAGACAATTTAGGGCCATGGAGCTGCTGAAAGGTATACAGTAGGCACTCTCTTAACAGCCCCTGCCCCCGATTTTGTTTCATTGCTATTAGATTATTAAAAAAGCAGAGCCCTGTCCACGTGCTTTCAAACAGCTGTCTGAACTGAATTCCAACCCATCCACTCCCTACCACTGTTAACTGGCCAGGTAGTCCCAAGAGAAGCTGCTTTAGCAAAAGGAATGAGTTTGAATGATTTCCCTTGGCTATTTTCTAGGACTTTGTCCTGATGCCTGAGAAGGCTGCATCTCAAAATAATGAGATGATGAATAGCACAATGATTATTGGGGGCCAAGAATGCCCTGGACACCCGGCACAGTGGGAGATGCCCTCTCTGGAAGAGAGAAGAGTGTGGGGGAAGGGGGTATGAAGTGAAACTTTGTCCAGGGGTATCTGGGTGTGTGCTGATGAGCATGTCATGATGTCAAAACTGTGGAGTATATGAGGTCTGGCTGTTGGGTGGTAAGGAGGGATTGGAGGGGCAGGGCAGGGCAGGCAACCAGGCTCCTGGGTCTCTTTTCTGAGTTGATTGCTGGAATCTTAGAGTTGGCAAGAGTCATCAGGGACTTCAGTGGGTCCTTTCAGAGCCTCTGAGGATAGCAGGGTGAGAGCTGGGGAGAGGAGGAGGAGTGAGGGTTGAAGGCTCAGTAGGGCCGCGGAGCTGGGGGTCAGGGGTCTTTAGGATGTGGACGCACTAGCTGAGGCCTTTTTATGCCAGGGATACTCTCCCCTGGGGCTGTGGGCCCTTGGATGGGTTGCTGTAGAAGCAAGGTGTGGCTTCTGATTGGCATAGAGTTGCATGTGGCACGTGTGTCTGGGAGAGGAGCTGGTAAGGATCAGGGAGGACCACAAGAGTGAAAGCTGCCTCAGAGTCTAGGTCCCAAGTATGGGATCAGGAGAAATGGAGGGGAGGTCAGGGGGAGGGGTGGTGTGTATTGCAGCCACATGAAGTCACCATCTGTCCCCCCTCTGGCCTGCTAGCTCACTGACCTATAATTAGCTCCGGAGGGCATACGGTGCTGGCTCACAGGAGCGTGGCACTTCGGATGGCCAGTGGAGTCAAAAGTACTGGAATGGGCTGTGGTGAGAGGGGCAGCTCCTAGGGGACCCTCAGTCTTTGTTGTGCTGGGAGGGGCCTGCGGGAACTGAGAATGCCATGGGGGCAGGACCAGTGGGGGGGGGGGCAGGGAATAGTGGGAGAAGGAGCTCTGAGCTAGCACGGTGTGAAACTCCAGGGCTGGGCAGAGCTTGAGGACTGCTCTCTTCTCCTTGGCAATGGCTCTCCAATCACACAGGAAACATGACTGCTGCCCAGCTCATTGCTTGGCTTTCAGAGAGCCTTGGTTGGGGGCTGCAGACCCCCGCCCCCCTCAGGTGTCTTCTATTCCCTCGAGTGAAGTCAAGCTCTAACACAGAGCAGCTTCTTGCCTATCGGGCTGAGAGGCCTTGACTGGGGCTGCTTCATTCTGAGAGAGCTGGAGGGGAAACTGCCACTGGTTAATTCAGTTGGTCCTCCTCCAAGTGGTGCTCGGGGCTGACCCCCAGGCGGTGCCAGAGACTGGATATTTGGTCACGTGCTACTCCCTGTTGCTTTCGAACCATTACGTGCGTAGAGTAGTCCCTCTTTTCTCAGGGGATACATTCCAAGACCCTCAGCGGATGCCTGAAACCACAGATAGTACCGAATCCTAGATATACTCGATTTTTTCCCCAGGCTACACACCTATGATAGTTTAATCTGTAAGTTCATCCCAGGAAGAGATGAGCAACAATAACTGATAATTAAAAGGAACAGTTACAACAATTTACTGTTAAAAAAAGTTTTGGGAATGTGGTCTCTCTCTCTAAATATCTTACTGTCCTCACCCTTCTTCTTGTGATGATGCAAATGATAAAATGGCTACATGATGAGATGAAGTAGGAATGACGTAGGCATTGTGATGAAGTGTTAGGCTACTATTGACCTTGTGATGACAGAAGGAGGATCGTCTGCTTCCATCAGTGGTTGACCGCTGGGACCCGAGATCACAGAAAATGAGGCTATGGATGGGGGGACCACTCTGTCGGTGTTCTTTCAAGTAGACTAAACTTTTTGAGGGCTGACAGCATATCTTACGTACCTTTTGTATCCATAACAACTCTTAGCTCAGCATCGGCTTCATGGAGATCTACCAATAGGTTAATTGTTGGATTGAATCGCAGAGGTCTGTCTTCTTATTCCCTGGACTCAGTGAAGCAGGGCCTCCTTGCAATTCGAAATATTTAACCTGGAGCAGAGAAGCCTCTGGGGACCCAGTACGGTGGTGTTACATTCAGTGGGAGAATTAGATTCTATAGGCTATAGGTAAAGTGCAAATCCCTAAACCTCCCATAAAGCATGGTGTATGCTTCTGATGCTGAACAAAATGGTAATATACAGAGAGCGTATACATTATATATTAATTATATAATGTGTACAGTGATTTTACAGAGTACTTACGTACAGTACAATTTTGTAGTTAAGTGTCAGATGAAATAGCTGGTTTGCATTAGAGGCTTTCATTGCTTATTTTGCTCACCCAAGATAGTTGACTTCTCGTAGGTAAAATATGCTGCCCATGTGACTTCATGGCCACTGTCTTCAGATAGGTAACTGTCACTTCAAAGGGGAGAGAGGTTTCCTTTCAGTTGAAGAAGAAGTTTCCTTAGGACAACGAGAGCTTCCTCAGTTAGTAGTGAGCTCCTATTCCTGAAGGATAATCAAATAAAGATGGAGCTGTCAGGGAGGTGTGGAAGGAGCTCCCACGCTGTGGGGGAGGTTGGCCTACGTGACCTCGGAGGAGGTCCTTCCAAGTAGGAATGTGCCGTTCTAGGTAAGGGGATGGGGTGGGGTGGGCAGTCGATGGTAGGGGTCCTTGGCAGCCGCTTCAGAAAAGGACTCTCCTTTGTCTGGCTTGGAGGATGCTGAGAGTGGAGGGCTCAGGAAGGGGGACCAGGCCAGGACCTTGGCCTGGGCTGTTTTATGAGGAGTGACGTGCTGGGAGATCCAGGGGGTGACCACCACTGTCTCTAATGCGCAGGGAGCCCTGGGCTTGGAAGACCCTGCAGTGCAGACCTCATGGGTGGCAGTAAGGAGAAGGGTGGGCTGGGCACAGTGTCTTGACCTCAGCTCACACCAGGCCCACTGCGGAGTACCCAAAATGTTTGGCTCTTGTTCAGGGCAGAGCACCTGGAACAAATGGGATGTTCATTCTTTTTTTTTTTTTTTTAAAGATTTTATTTATTTATTTGAGAGGAAGAGAGAGAGAGCACACCAGTGAGGGGAGGAGCAGAGGGAGAGGGAGAAGCAGGCTCCCCACTGAGCAGGGAGCCCGATATGGGACTCGATCCCAGGATCCTGGGATCACGACCTGAGCTGAAGGCAGACGCTTCACCGACTGAGCCACCCAGGTGCCCCAGGGGATTTTCATTCTCTCATTATCATCCCCATATCTCCCTCTTCTCTCTCTCACACATTCTCACACAGGTTCAAGACCACACATACACACACCCTCTTTCATGACCAGCGGTATCTGCTTTCATGATCGCGCACACACGCAGAAGCTCTCATGGAGCCCACGCACTCTTATGAGCACGCACGATTTCGTGACTCCCAGGTGCACGTGCTTACATAACCACACGCTGTCACTCTCATGACTGTACATGCACAACACATTGGCATGACCATAGACCTACATCAGGAGCCCTTGACATATGACCACATACAATCTGTCCTGCCGTTATGCGTACATACCCACTCACTGTCCATGCACACGCTCTCAGGACCCGTTCTCATGACCATAGTCTCACTACATGCACTCTCTCACAGCCATCCATACACACCACACACTCTCATGACTCTACTCTTCCACTCTGTGGCATGGCTGCCCATGTCCCCCCCACTCTCTCTCTCTTTCATGACCACCCCCCCACACACCCTTTTGTGACCATGTACACACACATTATGATGCAGTTCTGAGGACTCTGGACCTTTCGTGCCCTGGCACCTGATAGCACTTCCCTGTAGTGTTCCTGATGCCCCCCTCCCCACCCGGGCAGCTCTGTTTTCTGCTATGTGACAGCTCCCTAATCTATGGGCTGATCTAATGCAGAGACTTCTGAGCTTTTTTTTTCATTGCCAGAAGAACCATATATGGCCTACAGTTTTGGACCCCTAGTTTTGTAAGATTTTTATTGTCCAAATATGCCACATTTATTACTTTGTTTCTTCTTTTGCAAACAATCTTTAAGGACATATATGAGTGTTACTCAATGGCTCTGATTGGCAGAGGTCGGCTAGGGTTACTGAACTTAATGAGGGAAGTTCGGCCAAAGCCATGTGCTGTGTTCAGGGGTGTAGCCTTCGTCTTGGCTGATGCAGGTATATGATCTCTGGGAGACCTTTAAGATGTGGGAAGGAGTCAGGGGGCCCCCAGAGTCCCCCGTGCAGCCTTCTCAGGCTCATCGCCCTGTGGCACTGACGTGCTGACTCTGAGGGAACAGGTGTTTATTTAACAGGGGCCTTCTGCAGACGGTACTTAAAATGCTTTTTAGACTTGGAATGCTTTTATACAGATGAAGCCTTAATCAGATGTCCAGAAACATTGACAGATTTGGAACTGATGAGATTAAATTAAGAAAAGGGAGTTCAGAGCCCTTTGCACTTGCCTCCCCTCTGTGTCATGGAATCGGCCCCCAAAGGTACTCTCTCAGCCTGCAAATCCTGTTTTCTTTGTTTTTTAAAAAAGATTTTATTTACTTATTTGACAGAGAGAACGAGTGCTCAGGGGAGGGTCAGGGGGAGAAGCAGGCTGTCCTCGGAGAGGACCCTGGGATCATGACCTGAGCTGAAGGCAGATGCTTCACTGACTGAGCCACCCAGGCGCCCCTCCCATCTTCATTTAGAGAGGTAGTTGTCATGGCTCTACTTTTGGGTATTTTAGAAGAGAAAGTATTAGAAGAGACGTCCAGTCCTCCTTTCCCCACTGGCCTTTGACGTCAGTCCCCCTGGGGTGGTGATAATGAGGGTGACCATACAGCCAGGTGTGCCTCAGTTTACACCTGTGTCCTGGTGTGATTGTTCCCAGTGCCTCCATTCATTCTCAGGAAGGGCCTGGTTTGGACAGTAAGTCGTATGCTTACCCAAGTGGGAGGCCATGTCTCGGGAAGGAGTGGTCCATACCTAACTTTTGGGGAGCAGCTGGGGAGATGGACTTCACAGAGACAGGCCCGGGGAGACCGTTGGATAGAGACCTCGCTCCCTGTGCCTACCTGAATGTGCCGGCATGAGGACGTGGAGGGCCTGGGTGGCCATCGGAGCCCACGGGCCCTTGGGTAGCATATTGTACTCTTCATATCAGTTTCTGTCTTATCTCCTTTGACCCTCCTGACCACTGAGAACATCACTAGAGCGTGTTGTGTGTTATGACTTTCATCTTCCAGATCTGGGAACCCGAAGCCCAGAGAGATAAAGTCTCACTGCTGGTCTTTCTGGGGGCCGGGAGAAGTGGGTACTTTTGAAGGGATTTGTGCAGATGGGAGAAACTGTCAGGAGAGCTTTTCCAAGAGTTTTTCTCTGGCAATGGCTTCCCGTAGCTAATTTGGATTTTTAGTTTTCTTACTGTGTTCAGAGTGGGCCTGGCCTTGAGGTGCCTTAAGAGCCTAAGATGCTAAGAGTTACTGCTGAGCCCTGGGCCGTGATCCCAGCCCTCTGTGTACATTAACTCCAGCGATCCTCAAATCGGCTGTGTGAGGTGGACATTGCTATCATCCCCATTTCACAGAGGAGACACTGAGGCTCAGAGAGTCACATGAGTGGTCAGTGGAGGAGCCAGCATTCAGACCCATCAGCTTGCTCCAGAGTCTGCCTTGCAAAGCACGAGTGGCCCCTGTCTTGCTCTCGAGAAGCTTTAATTTTCAGAAGGCAAGATAAATGAACCTATTCCCAGGCCTTGAGCCCATTTTTACTATTTTGGAGTTCCTCTTCTTTGCACTTGGGCAGGGATGGTCTCCCCAGAAACGACCCGGTCACTCGTGTCAGTTTAGTTCCACGGATGTCGTGACCCTGTGTTGGAGCGTCCAGAAAGAAGTAGGACACGGTTCTCACCCCCGAGTCTTCAGATGAGATGATGTGTCACAGAGAGAGGTAGGAGTAAAGGGCTTTGCTGGGTCTGTGGAAGGATCAAGCTTACCTAGGGGGGAATCAGAAAAGGCTCCATGGACGAAGTAGTGTTTGAGGTGGGCTTAGAAGGGTGATCGGAAGTTCCTTAGGCTGACATGGAAGGGGAGACTGAGGCAGGCTGGGTGAACAATAGTGAGCCTAGGAGCATGACAGTGAACAGCGTAGGGGGAGCAGGGGAGGAGGCTCACTGGGCTCTCGGAGGAGAGGAAGAGTGAGGGCAAGGCTTTTTGGGGTGGTGGGCTGAACAGGGAGAGGGACAGGGGAAGAGGAGAAGATTCTGGGTTAGAGGGAAGGAGAGGTGGGCAGCTGGATGTCATTGCCCTGGGAGGGTACTACCCGAAAACTCCGCAGGGGGAGGGGAACTGAGGGCTAGCTGTTTCTGCAGTTCCTGCGAGAGTGTGGTGTGGTGTGTAGGACTCAGGAGACTGCTCACAACTCAGATTGGAGACCTAGGGGGGATGGGGTTGGGGGAGAGATTTGGGTGGATGGTGGATGGGGCCTTGGACATGGGTCACTTCCGGTGGGGAAGCGGCCACCTCGGGAGCATGGCGGCTTTCCCCAGGGGGGACAGGTGGAGAAGGCCGAGACGAGCTGTCCCTAGGCTGCCATGCCCTTGGACGAGGGCGAGAAATCGTGAACGAGTCATAGCCTTTCTTCCCCTTTCTCAACTCCTGTCCCCTCCTTGGAGTCAGACAGACTGGGATGGAATCCTAGTTCTTCCTCTTCACAGCTGTGTAGACTCGGGTACCTGACTCTGAGACCCAGTCCTCACATCTGCGGAGTGGGAAGAATTGTGTCTTCCTTGCAAGGCGTTGTGAGGATTAAAGTAAGTGAATATATGACGACCGGCCACACAGCGCCTGGCATGGGGTAAATACCCAGTAAGTCAGAGCTGCTCTCATAATTGGTATGATTTTCCTGGAGGACCACCTATCTTCCTCTGGTCTCCTGGGGGCATGGCCTTCCTCTCTTACCTCTTCGCTCCGGGGGGCTTCCACCCTGAGGCCCCCTCTTTGCCTAGCTCATGGCCCATTCACTTGAGCGCGGCACCAGCCGGCTTTGCCCTGGCCCTTTGGCCTCCACAGGGCTGCCGGCTGTGCCCTCGATGAGCTCCTTCACCAAGGTGGGGCGTGCCTGCCATCTGGTAGGGCAGTGGGGAGCCAGGCCGTGTGTGTGCATGTGTGTGCGTGCATGTGTGTGGCTGGCCAGGGCATCAGACCCAAGTGCACAACCCTCCTGCTTGTGGGGAAGAGAGGGGGTGACTTTTGAGAAGCTAGAGAGGCCTCAGATTTGCCTCTTCTGTGTTTAGAAATCCAGACACCTGGTGTGGGTCTGGCACACCCCCCCTCATGCACATACACCCTCACGCCTGCTCTCTCTGGAGCCCTCTCCCTCTGTTTCACAGCCTGCCCACACTCCTCACTGGCAAAGCCCCTCAAATGCTCACTTTGGGGGCTGGTAGCTGTCGCCTCGGAATCAGGACCTAGGAGTGTTACTTAGAAATTGTGCAGGAGTCGAGGAGGCTTCTGTTAGGCTGAGATGATAATTGCGCTATTTAAAGCCGGCCCCGGAGCCAGGAGGAGCCAGGTGTCCCAGCGTGGCTGCCCTAGAGCTCCCTTCTGCTCTCCCTGCTGCATCAGCGGGGCCAGGGCGGGGGGTGCCGGACAGCCATCTCGGGGCATCTGCCCGGCAGTGCCCTCTGGGCTCGTCCTCAACCTGCTGTCCACGATGCCACCTCACTAGGGGAAGCGGAGTGGCTACCTGGCACTTGGCCGGGAGGGAGGCTGGGAAAGGGCCAGTGGCGGCCGGCTTCTCCGTTGCCAGAATGACCAGGAGGATTTGGGGAAGCCAAGTTGGACCAAATAGCTAGCACATCCCAGCGGGCAGCCTGAGGTCTGTTCTCCCTTCCTGAGAACTTCCCAAGCCCTTCCCTGTAAGGAGCTAGAACCACCCCTCCCGCAGGCCTGCCTTTGCCCACCTCTGATGGTCAGTCACACGGCGCTCTAATCCGTGCTGCTTTCTGCTTTTCCAGGCTCTGTTTGTCTGTGATCGCTTCGCGCGAGGGTGGGCAAAACAAGGGTCGTGGGTTCCATCTGACAGCAGAGCTCTCAGTAGGTGGTGACAAGCCCAAGGTCATCCAGCAGATCTGTGGCAGAACTGCAGCCTCGGTGTCCAAAGTCCCAGCTCTGGGCTCCTTCCTCCCTACCACACTGCGGGATGCCTGGGGATCTGTGGGGCTGAGGCTGCTCCCAGGCGCCTGCGCTCCTGAGACCACTATACTCTTCTCCAAAGGACAGATTCTGCCACAAGGGGCCCCTTCCCCAGGCTGCCCTTCACTCCTGCTCTCTCATTATTTTCTTGGGGTGGGGTGAGGGCCCAGCCGCTGGTGAGCTTGGAGAGGTCTGGGGTGGTGGTGGGGGGGCATCGTGGCTTTCGGCCTCACAGATCGGAGCATTCAGGGTGAAGGGTCCTGGGCACAGTGGGCGGGAGAATTGGAGGAATTGCTGGTATCAGCATCAGCGAGTTGTCAGTCCTGGCAAGACTGGGGCGGCAGCCCCTTCTGTCCACTCCCAGCTGCTCTCTGGGGCGGGGATGTTGAGGTAGGGAGAGTACAGACCAGGGTGCTCCTTTTCACCTCTGTCGTTTCCTGGGACCCTGCCCTCCACCGTGGCTGTCCAGCTTGGGGAAAGGATCCCCTGGGTTAGTGTCTGTGTCCAGTCTGTGTCTGGGAGCATGTCTGTGGCCACACGTGTATGTCCCAGGTCCCCAGGTTTCTGTATCTGCCTGTCTGTGTGTGTGGGCATACCCCTGTGCTGGCCCGAACTCCTGAGCCCTCTGGGAAGGGCTGTGGGGGTGAGCTCAGGAGTACTCAAGCTGGTGCTCTAGCTTGTGTCCGATCCAGGCCCACATTCCTCCTCAGCCTCCCTCTGCTGCTCGCATGTCTGCCTAGATCCTGAGTACTTGGTGGGGGGCTGGCTGGGGGGCATGACAGGCAGGTTCAGGTAGAAGAGGCTTGGCCCTTCTCTGGTTCCCCTGTTGGGCTCAGCCCCGCCACAGGCTGGGGGCTGCCCAGTGTCTGACTTCTCACCTTGGGTCCTGATACCTTCTGTCCTCTCTCTGACCGTCCCAGTCTGCCTGTTGCCCGGTCGGCCACCTGAGGGGTGGCCGAGACGCTGTCCCTGTGTCTCCCAAGTGGGAAGAGGAGGGAAGGGAGGGAAGCACTGTTTATGGGGCGTCTCCTGTGTGCCCATGGCTGTGCTGGCTGCCTCGCATTGTTTCTCATGCAGCAGGAGCTCTGGAGACAGCTTCCTCTGAAAACTGATTAAAGTGGTGCCTTCTAGCAGTGGGCAGGGGGGCTGGAAGCCGAGGGTGGGCAGACCAATCCCCAGCTGCAGGCACCTTCCTCAGCACACCTTCCTTTGCTCTGACCACTGGGCTTCCCGGTGCCAGCCTCAAGGCGTCACTGGAGCCAGGCTGTGCAAATGCTAACCGCCCTGGCTGCGGACGCCTGGCAGTGCCAGCAATGGGCAGTTACACAGAAGGAGAAGATTCCCAGCCATGAGCAGGGGCCCGCACACATCAGGAGAATGACACCCCGTACCCCCCACATGACCCTGGGTTCCTTCACGTCATTCAGTTCCTGCTCTAACACAGAGGTGGTGGGCCATGAATTCAGCATGGAAGCTTGCTCTCTGCCAGGTTTCAGGAGTGGGGATGACCTGAGCCAGAGCTTCTTTTCCAAATGATGGGCATGGAGCAGGTCAGGGCTGTCTGCCACCCCAGTGCCCAGCCCATGCCTTTCCAAGGAACCAGACTGTGTCAGTGGCCAGGGTAGGAGGCACCCTGCCCCTGTTTCCTATGACCCTAATAGTCCACCCTGTGTGGACTCACACCCACAAAGAGCCCTTTAACCCTTTCTGTGCTTACCTTGGCCTAAGTGCAGGGGAGAAGGCTATAGTGGGGGCAGAGACCCTCTTCCCCCCTCCCCCCACTTTCCCACCCCTGGGTCTCAGGGGGACTCTGGGCAGCCTGCTGGCTGCTCCCTTGCCACTGACTGAATCATTTCTATATTTGGCCAGTGAGCCACGTGGGTGGGGAACCACTCCACTGCGGCTGCACTTCTGACAGCTGGGGGTGGGGAGAGCTGGAGGCAGAGGCTATGGCAGGCAGCGGGCATGTGCATTCCTTGGGAGAAGTAAGGAAGGCGCCATCTGAGTGAGTAAGCCTGGAGAAGGGGCATGCGCCAACACCTCCCTCTCCTCCCCCACCTTCTGGTCCAGGTCCTGTCTGCTGTCCCCCCCCCCACCCCCACCCCTGGATGCCCTTCTCTACTCAGCTGGTCCTCACGGCAGCCTCTTCTTCCACAGACCACTGCCCTCCAGAAACAATGGGTGTCGCTAGACCCAGCTGGGACTCGGCCAGGCTCCAGCACTCAGCCTAAGCAAAAGGCCCTCTTCCAGCCCTGCTCTGTCTGCCTGTCATGGCCACACTCGGCTGCTGCCCGCTTGTCTGGGGACACAGGGCACCCAGCCCCAGCCCTGAGAGGTTAAGCCAGGCCCTCTGGCTCCATTCCACAGGGGCGCTCCGGGCACCAGGCCCCTTTCAGAGCAAGAGCAACTGATGCCATGGGAGAAGCCCCCACCCACCTGTCCACTCGCCTGGCGCAGCCTGCTCTGAGACCCAGGCACTGGGTCCCCCTGGAGGTGCCAACCCTGTGAACTCCTCCCCTGTCCCCCGACGCTGAGAAGGCCCTGCCCACCCCCACCATGTGTGAGGTGATGCCCACAATCAATGAGGGGGACCCCCTGAGCCCCCCCCATGGCGCCGATGCTGACGCCAACTTTGAGCAGCTGATGGTGAACATGCTGGATGAGCGGGAGAAGTTGCTGGAGTCCCTTCGGGAGAGTCAGGACACCTTGGCAGCCACACAGAGCCGGCTCCAGGATGCCCTGCATGAGCGGGACCAGCTCCAGCGCCACCTTAACTCCGCCCTCCCCCAGGTAAGGCCAGATCGTTGGCACCACCCTCCTCCCCTGGTTCTGGTTCTCCCCTAGCCCAGCAGCCCTGCTGTACTCTGGGCCCTCAGCGTACCTGCATCTATTTGCATATCAACAAATGGAATTCACAGAGCCTTTAACTTTCCCTCACCTCCCTACATAAATCCTTTCCCTGTCCCTGCCAAGCGCCTCAGCCTGGAATTGGCTTTACCTGGAGCGATGGATGGAATTTGATGCAGGAAGAAAACCCAGCCATAGCAGCCAACTGCAGTGAGCCCATGTGGCCAGCAGGTGGCACCCTAGACTGGTGGCACCGCCTTGCCTGCGCCTCATCAGTGCCCTATTCTTGGAGGTGGTGGGTGGGGAATCAGGTGGAAATGGAGGAGCCTTAGAGATCATCTCGTCCTCCACCTCCTATTGCACGATGGAAAAAACAAGAGGCATCGCACAGAAAATTCTAGGCAGAGCTGAATCTAGAAGCTAGGTATCTTGACACCTGTCTTGTGCTCCTTGATCAACAACACTCCTGCCAGCACTGATGGTCGCCATTTTGGCGTGTTTTCTGTGTACTAAGCACTTTGTGTGCAGTTTACCTCACTAAATGCTCACAGCTATGAAGTTGCTCCTATTGCCACCATCATCTCTATTTTACAAATGATGAAGCTGATGCTTGAGGAGATTAGCCAGTTGCCCAGCTGTGTGTGTGTGTGGGGGGGCTGCTGCTGGGACTTGGGGAGGCAGCCGTGAGGAGCCACACGGCTCCAGACTCAGCTCCACGCCCTTTCCTCACGCGTGGGGAGAAGAATCAGGGTGAACCCAGGTGGGCTGTGGAAATCTCCTGCCCAGGGCTCAGAAGTGGTGGGGGCGGAGTCTCATGATGCTTTCTCGAAAAGGATATGGAGCCCTGTTACAGAATGGGGTTCAGGAGGCCCTGAATAAGCCGGGGATTAGAGGAGCCAGGCCCTGCCCCTGGGGCTCACAGACTAGAAAGGAGATAGATAAAAAGCCAAGTGACTGGAAGAAGACCAGGCAGGGGAAGAGAAGAGCAGTCCCAAAGGTTGTTAAAACAGCATCGGTGGTAAAAGTCGCTGCCTTTGGTGGACTTGTGCTAAGTGCTTTCCATACACTGGGTCATTTGGTCATTGTAGCAAGACGGGAGGGAGGCCTCTATTTCTATTTTATAGATGGAGCTTCAAAGAGGAGACTAGGTGACTTGGCCAAGGTCACACAGCTAATGGGACAGAGCTGGGATTGGATTCCAGCCCCACACTGGGAGCTGTAGGAAGACAGGGATTATGTGTTTCTTGTCACTGTGTCCCCAGGGAGCAGCACAGGATCCGGCACGTGGTCGGTGCTCACCGTACTTGTGGTTGAATGATGGGCCCCTAAGCTGGTGCTGTTGAGTGCTGTTCCAGGCAGTATTCAGAGGAGGGAGACAGTCTTCCACCAGGGAGTCCAGAAATGTCCCAAGGAGGTGCATTCTTTGAGACAGGCTTTGAAAGATAGATGTGATTTCATCAGGTGGTGACAGAGGGTTGGGCTTTCCAGGGGGAGGTAGCCCATTGAGCAAAGGTGTGGAATCAGGTCGGCTTGCTGGTGATTGGACACAGCAGGTGACCCAGGTTGACCAGGTCTTGGGGCATGTGAAAAGGAACCGTGAGAGAGAAACTTGAAAACCAGGATAAGAAGCTTCTAGTCAATGTTGTGGACAGCGCCTGCTTTGGGAGATTGTCCTGGCAGCAGTGTGTCAGACGGGCTAGAGTTGGGGAGGAGGCAGGTGTCTTGGGGAGGTGGATCCCAGGGAGTGGGGGGAAGAGAGCACCGGTGCTTTGGTGATGGCGTCATGACGTGGGGCCAGGGGCGTGCGGAGTCCTGTCTCTGGGTAGAAGTATGTATGGGTGTGTGTGTGTGTGTGTGTGTGAGTGAATGTGAGTGTGCATGGTGCATGTGTGAGAGTGAATGTGTGTGAGTGGGTGTGCATGGTGTGTGTGTGTGTGTGTGTGTGTGTGTGTGTGTGTGTGTGTATGAACTGAGGAGTGGAGCAGCACTGGGGCCAGAGCCGGCTTTCTGGGTGTGACATGTTTGGCCACTTTTGGCCATGGCCTTGACAGAAAGGCAATAATCAAGGAACAGGGTTAGAGGTCTGAGGCTTCTCAGGCTCTGGCACCCCTGGGTCCCTTGGCCCCTTCCCACAACCCTTCTTGTCCCCTGTTGCCTGATCTGGAGTGATAAGAGGGGATTGCTCTGGAATTCTTCCTTCAGTCATGAATCCTTGGTGGATGAAGGAGGCTTCAGTTCGAGAGGGCTGCAGCCACGGTTCAGTCACTCCCAGACCCTGGGCATCCACAGAGTTGGGGCCACCTCTCTGAAAACTTTTCTGAAATGAGGTGATGTCTGCTTGGATAAATAGGATACGATGGACCTGGAACCGTGGGGTAGCCTCTCACGCTTGTATGCTTGTCCTGACTGAGATGGTGGGCTGGAAAGGTGTGTCCGCGTGTCTGGGCTTGACAGTGTGGAAACAGAGTTCCTGGAAGGGACACTTGGAACATGGGTACACGGTAAGGCCAGAGCGAGTGCCCTGGTCTCAGGCACCAGGAGGCAGCCCTAGACTAAGGAAGCGGGGATCCCTGGGTTGTAGGCTAAAGCCGCATGGCTGACCGGGCAGGTCTTCAGGCTCTCTTGCTCCCACATACATGGGTCCTTATTTCAGTCCCCTTATTTCACCAGCCACCTGTAGCTTGCAAAGCCCTGGGGTGGGTGTGGGTGGGAGCTCCCTGGGGCACTCGCTTCAAAGCCTCCTCTCTTCTTTGTCTAATATCCACCAGTCTCTGTTGGGACCTCACCATGCCAAACCAGAGGTGAGACTCCCCTCCATCTGTTTCTCAAGGATAATGTCATTAAACAGAAGTACAAACTAGGTGGAAAGATATAATCAGGTTATGTTGTTGGCTGGAGGGGGAAGGGGTTGCAGAGCAGATTCGGTGACGTTCTCACTCTTGTTTCCACCTCAGTCCCCTCGTACCCTAACACATACTTGGAGTGCGTGGAGGACCCAGAGACGGGGCCCCTCTGGGGGTGCACATGTTAGCTGTGGTTTATCGCCCTGCAATATGGAGGCATGGGGATTTTTCTGGGCGCAGGTGCCGGGAGTAAGGGATGGGTGAGAAGATCCCACCACTGATGTGGGCATGTAGGACACTGGTTAGGGGGCAAATCCCTGAGCACTCAGGGGCCTTGGGGGTTTTCAGGAATTTGCCACCTTGACCCGGGAGCTGAGCATGTGTCGGGAGCAGCTTCTAGAAAGGGAAGAAGAGATATCAGAGCTGAAAGCAGAACGGAATAACACAAGGGTAAGTGGGGTGACCTGGTTTGTGTGTGTTGCGTGGTGAACCCCCTGATCAAGGGTGTGGTCAGGGCCAGGCACACCCCTGGCCCTGTGCTGATCTCTTCCTCTCTTGTGTTCTGGGGTGGATACTACGGGTTTTTCACCCGTAGGTGGGGTGGCCATGGGAAGGTCGGGGTCCTGGGACAGAGGCCAGGGCAGCTGGCTTGGGGAAGGTATTCAATCAGGCAGCAGCTGTTTACCAACATGAAGCATTTCAACATTTGAACAAAGGTGCACACAGCCCTACTCACGTCTCCTCGGTGGTCATGTGGACACGTCTAGCCCCCGGGCACGTGCTCACAGCCCTCCCTCTTGCCCTGCCCCACGCCCTGCCAGTTGCTTCTGGAACATCTGGAGTGCCTGGTGTCCCGCCACGAGCGGTCGCTGCGGATGACTGTGGTGAAGCGCCAGGCCCAGTCGCCTTCGGGGGTCTCCAGTGAGGTGGAGGTGCTGAAGGCCCTCAAGTCGCTGTTTGAGCACCACAAGGCCCTGGATGAGAAGGTAGCCGGCCTGGCCCGCCGCCGGGCCCACCCCACCATCCAGCCTCGCCTCCCCGGAGCCTCCGTGTGTCCTTCGTCTGCAATTTCTGCACCCCGTGTTGAGGGGAAACTGCCCTCTAGCTTCTCAACTGGCCCCTCCTCCCAGCGGCCTAATTTCCAGGTCCCCCTGTTAGGTTCCCTCTCAGAGATGTGCCTCTTGGCAGGTCCCTCTCTTTGCCTCATGCCCAATGCTGGTAGGTCAAGCCCAGGCTCCTGCAGCCTGAGTCCTGTGGGGTCCCTGTGTCTTCCTCCATCTCTCCTTGCCTCGAGCAGGTGCGGGAGCGGCTCCGAGCGGCCCTGGAGCGAGTTACCACCTTGGAAGAGCAACTGGCAGGGGCCCACCAGCAGGTGAGCTGCCCGTCCACCCTCCGCCGGCCGACGGCAGCTCCTAGTAGCCGAGGCGGGTTCACGGCTTTGCCCCACTCTGTTCCGCATTGGATTTCTTCCGCGGTCATGGCTGGAGACCACTAGCCAACGCGAGGCTGGGACGAGGCAGGGGACTCAGAAGGGTCTGGAATACACAGGAATTTCTCCTCTCTTTGACTCACTGCCCTGGGGTCTGTGCCTTACAGGTGTCTGCCCTGCAGCAGGGGGCAGGGGTTCGGGATGGAGTGGCAGAGGAGGAGGGGACGGTGGAGCTGGGACCAAAGCGCCTGTGGAAGGTAGGTCATGGGGAACTGCATGGCAGGGGCAGGGCGGCCCCCAGACGGGGCGTGAGGGCCCCGCCCTGAATTTGTTCAGGAGAGCAAATTCTGGAATGAAATTTGGGGCTTTTTCCAATATTCCCATGTCTCTTTCCTTCTTCCCCCCACCCCACCTGTGAAGAAATCAATAGATTTTGTGTGCGTACCGCTGCTAGGCACATAATACGTTGTCCCCTCGAATCGTTAGGCGCCATCTGCCTTGTGTGTCAGCGTCAGGCAAGATCCCTTCTCTCTCCCTGAGCCTTTGTTCCCCTAGTCATACCCCTTCCTGGGTTACAAGATTCTGAGACAGCAGGTAAAACTAGAAACTACTGTTTTTCAAAAGAAACGCAGGAGAGCAAGGGTGTTTTGTTTGGTCACTGTCTGGAGTGAGCTCCTGGGGCCCAGAGGAAGGATGGTGGAGCTGGAGGTGTGCACTGAGATTGGAGGCAGAGCTGTGATGTGCTCTGGGGGTGCCGTCCCTGGGGTGGGCCAGGGGAGCGGGCTGCCCTGGGCCCCGATGACTGACGGATGGCTCACTGTCCCTGGAGGATGACACGGGCCGGGTAGAGGAGCTGCAGGAGCTCCTGGAGAAGCAGAACTTTGAGTTGAGCCAGGCTCGGGAGCGACTGGTCACCCTGACGGCAACAGTGACCGAGCTTGAGGAGGACCTGGGCACGGCCCGCCGGGACCTCATCAAGTCGGAGGAGCTGAGCAGCAAGCATCAGCGGGACCTCCGGGAGGTGAGCTAGGGCCCCGGCCTGCCCCCATCTGGCTGCAGCGTGCGGGCATTCAGCACTCCGGAGGGCAGCTGCTAGGATGCCCTAGGTGTAGAGGGAGGGCCAGGCCCGGCCTGGGGAGTTTAAGACTGAACGTTGGGTGGGGTCCACTGTGGGGAGGAGTAGCGGGAGGGCTGGGTCAAGGTCCTAAACCGGCAGGGAGGCATGGGGAGAATACAGGCAGCCAGGCATTGGTGGGGAGGTGCAGGCAGGATGGGGGCAGGGAGAAGCTAATGCCCTTCCTTCCCGTCCCCTCCTCTCCCGCCCTAGGCTCTGGCCCAGAAGGAAGACATGGAGGAGAGAATCACAACACTCGAGAAGCGCTACCTGGCTGCACAGCGCGAGGCCACCTCCATCCATGACCTCAATGACAAACTGGAGAATGAGCTGGCCAATAAGGAGTCCTTGCACCGCCAGGTAACTTTTCCCACTGGTGTGGGGGCAGGAGTTGTACTTGACCCTGGAGGTCCTGATGATGGTGCTGGAACCTTCCCTCCATGGCCCAGGAGCCCCCGGGGGGAGGGGGAGGGTCCTGCAGGTCACCTTGGGAAAAGGAAGCCATGCCTGGTGGGCAGCCAAGAACCAGGTTGTCCTTTGCTCCTCTGGCCTGTCACCTGCTCTCTCCTGAGGCGGGGCCAGGGGCTGGGGGAGGCTTCGGGGCTCCCGGTTGACTCTTCGCTGCCCCCCATGGTGCCAGTGTGAGGAGAAGGCCCGGCACCTGCAGGAGCTGCTGGAGGTGGCAGAGCAGAAGCTGCAGCAGACAATGCGCAAGGCCGAGACGCTGCCGGAGGTGGAGGCTGAGCTGGCTCAGAGGATTGCAGCCCTCACCAAGGCGAGTGGGCCCGGGGCCCGGGGATCTGCCTGTTTCCGCTTGCCGAGCTCTTATGAGCCAGGCAGTGAGTGCAGAGAGTGGGAGGCGTGCAGGGCTGGGAGCCAGGGAACTGCCTCTCACTGCAGGACTCCGGGAAGCACAGCGTCCGTGTCTGTCTGTAGGAAAAGTAATCCCTGCCCTCATCACCCCTCAGGGGAGGGACAGTCCCTGAGAAGGGCTGCAGAAGTCCATGGAGAAGCAGATGAGACTGTGCCAGTGCAACGTGTTTCCATGATCATTTACTCTGTTGTGTTCATACTAGCGTTTGCTGGGGCCTGGAGTGGAAAAATTAGGACTTTCACCTCTGGAAAGATGAAATCCGAGAAGAGATCTGATCAAAGTTGGGGGGGCAGTGGGAGTGTAGGCTGAGCCTACCTTTCTTTATCAAAGGGAAGCATTCTGGATCTAGGGACCAACTCTGGTTGCTTGAAGGCTGCAGCTTTAGGATTGAGAAAAGGGACTAGATTTGTACCTGATGGATAGCTTTATGGAGGAATAATTTCTAAGAGGTAGGCAGGCTGAGATCATCGTCGGATCTGAAAGAGCTGGGGGAATGCACGGACGTAGACATGCGGTGGGCTCATCTAGAGAATTTAGGAGTGTTTGCAGCAGGTTGGGTGCTTTCAGGGGGTCCTCACTTGGTGTCACCATAGCTTCCCTCCCCCCAACCCGCGGAGAGAAGGAAATCGGCATTGAGTAAGCAGCAGGCCCCGGAGGCTCTGGACGACGGAGGCTGGCGGCTGTGCCAGTGTGGCAGGTGGGGGGCTCTGTGGCTGGAGCCTCCAGCCTGGCTGCCGCTCGGTCAATCCAGGACCAAGTCTGCTTCTGCCACCGACTGGTTCCGTGACCTGAGAAAAGACCCCCCCTCCCTAATCAGGCATTCGTGCCATTGTCTCTTTGATCATATCATCACCTCTGTGATGACAGGGTTGGACTTGGCGGTGGCTAAGGTCTTTCTAGCTCCGAGGGCTGACGTGCAGCAGAGGGAGCCACGTGTGGGATGCTGAGCCGTCAGCTCTCATAGCTCCCCAAACTGACAGGAAGGGATGGGCTAAAGTGATTCGTATGTTCAAATGAGTCATAGTAGGGGGGCTATGAGGAGGGATTCCCTGACTGTAAGATGTGTGATAGTCTGGAATAGCTTGTCGGCGGAGACACAGGGTCTCCGTCCCTGGAGAGGCACGAGTGGAAGGGAGCCCACTCTGTCTGGGCTGGTAATAACCATGGCTGGCATTTGCTGCGTGTCTGTTGTGTCCTAAGCGTTTGCCATGGATTATCTCATGTAGTCCTCACAACGGTCCAATGGGCATAGGTGTTGTTATTCTCCATATTTTACAGTTGAGGAAACTCAGGCACATGGAGGTCCAATAACTTGCCCAACATCACACCTGGGAAGAGAGGGAGCCGGGATTTGAACCCAGGCTGCCTGGCTTGCATTCATGTTAAGTGCATGTCCATCTAACCTGGAGGCGTAGAGGACATTTATGGTAGCTCATGCTTTCAAGTGGAGTTTTTTCTGGAAGTGTGGAGCCCACCGAGCTGCCAGCTCCAGGATGTTTTAAGGCAGGCCCTGAGCAGGAAGAAGGGGGTGGGGGACCACCTGGCAGGGAGTAGAGAGTGCTTGGGAAGAAGGGCAGGGGTGGCGGCAGTTCTGCTTCCGGGTGAGAGGCTGAGGGCTGGGCTTTATTGGCACTGAGGCCCTGAACCCCGAAGAGCCCCCTGGCCCAGGGTGCGTGGGATGCGGGGCCTGAGCAGGAGGGCAGGGGATCTACGGGCCGCACTGACCCGTGCCCGCCTCCAGGCTGAAGAAAGGCACGGCAGCATTGAGGAGCACCTGCGGCAGCTGGAGGGGCAGCTGGAGGAGAAGAACCAGGAGCTGGCGAGGGTGAGGGCACCGGGCTGGGCTCTCGGGCCCCCTCCTTGTCCCCAGGGCAGCCTCCCAGGATGGCGTGTGGACAGGCCTGAGAAGAGTGGGAGCTGGGAGGGGCCTGGCCAGAGACCGAGCCAGAGAGGGGCCACAGGAGGTGGTCCGGGGAGCTGGAGAGAGGGGCTCCTGGAGGACGGACGAGGAAGGGACAGGTGAGGGGGGTGGAACCAGGTGGGAATGGGTGGCCCTGGGGTGACCTGGGACCAGGTGTGCTGGCTCTGCAGGTGCGCCAGCGGGAGAAGATGAACGAGGACCACAACAAGCGGCTGTCAGACACCGTGGACCGGCTGCTCAGCGAGTCCAACGAGCGCCTGCAGCTGCACCTCAAGGAGCGGATGGCAGCCTTGGAGGAGAAGGTGCGGTGGGTGGGGGCCTGGGTGGGGGTGGGGGCTGCCGGAGGGGGCGGGGCGAGGGTGAGGGGACGAGCCGGGTTGCGAGAGAGATTAGTCAGGGGCCGGGCGTGTCTGGGACGCAGACCTGGGGGGACAGACTTGGGGAGCCTGGAGAAGGGAGGAGCAGGAGGGGCGAGGAGGGGTGAGGAGGGGCGGGCTGGCCTGGAGAGGTGGGGCAGGGAGGGGACGGAGTGGAAGAAACCAGGGCGGGGTCCCCAGCTGCCGGCTGTTCTCCCCAGAACACGTTGATCCAGGAGCTGGAGAGCTCCCAACGGCAGATCGAGGAGCAGCACCGTCACAAGGTACCCAGCAGCCGCCAGCCCCGCCAGCCCGGGAGGGCCGGGCCTGCGGTGAGGAGGGGGCACGCCCGTGCTTCTCGCGGCTGCGCTGATACCCAGCACCACGCCAGTCTGTGTACAGACGTGATTTCGCTGATCCTCGCTAGAGCCCTCACGGTGGATGCGTCACCACCCAAAGTAAAGAAGAAACGGAGGCCATAAGCATAGGGCGTAGGGCGGGCAGCAGAGGCAGGGCCCAGGGGAAGATTTGGTGGGGCCTCAAAGCAGGTGACGCAGGAGTCTGGTGATTCCGCGAGGACGTCACTGGCCCTGGCTCAGCCATGTCTGTGAGGTCTGGGCGGGTGCCCCACGCCCCTCTGCTGCCCAGCCTCCATTGCCATGGTGGTGAGGGCTCAGCAGGCCTAGTCCGGTAGAATCCTGACCGAGACAGACCCTCTCCTGGCCCTGCGCCTCTGCCTGCCCGCTGCCGACCCTTCTGCTCACTTTCCAGTTGGATCTCTTCTCTTGGTATCATCTGTGGGCCTGGACGGGGGTCCCTGGCTTTGGACTTTGCAGTACATTCTTCTGCTTCTCCCCAACTCTGCTGTCCTCTTTGTCCCTCTCTCCCCTCTCCGCCCCTCCCTGGCCCCACCCCCACCCCGGGTCTGCCTGGCACAGGGCCGCCTGTCTGAAGAGATTGAGAAGCTGCGCCAAGAGGTGGACCAGCTGAAGGGTCGAGGGGGGCCGTTTGTGGATGGCGTCCACTCCAGGTACTGGAGCGCGGGAGGCTGGGCGTGCTGGGATGGGGTCCTAGATGGACCCTGAGGAAGGAGACTTCCTCCCGCCAAAAGACCGCCCAGGACCTCAGGGTCCTCCTCCTATTCAGGGTGGGACACTGAGGCTCCCAGAACTTGGTCAAAGTCACCTAGCTCACTTGGGCAGTGTAGAAGGAGCACCTGTCCCCTGAGGGACAAGTAAAGAGAGGCAAGTAAAGACAGGGTGCTCCTTCCCCAGTGCCGTGGGACACAGGCCCCGCTTCCTGCTTCCCTGACAGAGGACGTGCCCTGGAGAGGGGTCTGCTGAGTTACATGCTCACCTGTGTCCCACAGACTTGCCCATGGAGAGTGTCTGGTTCAGTCTAGGTCCTTGGAGACACCATCTTTAGGGCTCCGGAGGACGGTTGTTGGAGAGTTAAGGACCACCTAGGTTCAGATGGCAGGCAGTGGGCAGAAAGGCAGCACGAGAGATTGAAGTAAGGCATCCAGAACTTCCACACTGTTGGAAGTTGAGATGTCATGTCATGGTTGTGACCTCCCTTTTGCTGAAAACATTGTGAGAGATGGCGAGTGGTGCTTTTCACCTAATGCTCGAATTAGGTCCATGTTTTAGGGAACTTCTGGATTTTTCTCCACATTTTGTGAAGTAACTGACATTGAACTCAGACCTCAATTCTGCTGCCACTTCTCTGCCCGGAGAGGCAGGGTGAAGATTGAGGATACTAGTAGGTGAAGCCCCTCAAGGTCCATGGCTGCTGGCTGTTTTCTCTCCAAACCAAAGTCTCACGAAAGGGAGGCTTTGAGGTTCCCTTCAGTAATGCTCTTACAATATCGGGGTAATAAGGATCAGTTTCCCCGAAGAGAGGTTACAGGAAAGGTGTCTATGCACATCTGTGTGTGGCGGGGTAGGGCTTGCATTAGGGAAAGGGACCTTGAACCTGAAGAAGAGAAGCCTGTTGGTGTCTGGGGTGGTAGAGACATAAGTACCACCTTCGAGTTCATCAGGAATTATCGTTTGGGACACGACCCATGACTCAGAGTACACCAAGCTGTTTGCCACTGCTTGCTTTCCTTAATGGTTGAGCATTCTTGGCTTTGATCGTAGAAAGACTGGACCCATCATGGAACTGGGACTGAGTTGGAGGAGAGAAGAGGGGGATAAGCAGAAACTCCCCTTTCCCCTCAGCTACCTTAGCCATTGTAGGCTTGTCCTGTTCCTCTGCCCTGGGCCCCTCAAGGGTTCCAAACTGGGAAGGCATCATAGGGAAGAAGTGTCACTAGGGAAGGCTTCCAGACATTCCAGAGCATCATTACTGGGATTCTAAAATCTCCGAGTTGGAATAAACCCCGGGGGCCTCTAAGTGGTTTTTCTAGCCCATGTCTCTGGAGTGTCAGGGCCTCCTGAAGCTTCCTGGGGAAAGGGAGTCTGCCTGGGTTGAATTTCAGCCAGGAACTCAGTCCAGATTATGGGGAAACCCAAGGAAAGTTGCTGGGGAGAAGATGAAGAAACAAAGACCCTCGGGATTAAAAGGACCTTGAGGGACCCTCCCTTGCAAAGTCCCTCAGTGCCAGGAGCTCTCTGGCACCATTCTTGGATGGCCTGAGCGCCGCTGCTTGAATACCTCTCTGATGGAGAGCTCAGCTCTTTTAAAGCCACCAGTTGCATCATAAACCAAATCTTACCGTTCGAAGGTGCTTCTTATATTAAATGGAAAGCCGCTTCCTAGAATGTTCTCCCCTGGATCATTCTGATCCCTGGGGCACCAGAGAATAAATCGAATCTCTTGTTTACACGGCAGCCCTTAAACCATTTACAGTAGCTTTCTGCCAGCTAAGACTTCTCTTTGCCAAGCCAAAGATCCCTTAACTCTTTGGGCCCCAGTGGGTGGGAGCTGGGCCCTCAGTCCTCAGGGCTGGTCTTCTCTGCCCTGAACCACTCAAGGTCGCACACGGGCAGCGCAGCGGACGTGCGGCTCTCCCTGAGCACAACCACCCACGCGCCCTCAGGCCTGCACCGCCGCTACTCAGCACTGCGGGAGGAGTCTGCCAAGGTGAGGGATGGAGGGGTGAGTGTGGAGGGGTCTCCCCAGGGAGTGTGGGGTCAGTTCGGCCGCGTGCCTGGCTCCAGTTTCACAGACGGCTGGCGTGTGGTGCAAATCCTCCCCCTCCCGTCCCCCCTGTGTGGACAACAGCTGCAGCCCTGGGGTTGGGGCCATTGTTAGCTGCGACAGCTGTGCCCCCTCGCCTTGGCCTCCTGGTGGGCAAGTGGTCGGGGCTGGCGGGCGGCCAGCCAGTCCCTGAGGCCCTACTGAAGCGTGTGCACGTGCGCCTGGGGGTGTAGGCGTGTGTTTCTGGTGGTCAGAGTGGGAGACGCAGGGGTGAGATGGGATTGGACAGCTTCCTAGAACAAAAGCTGTGGTTTATGGGGGAGATGAGGGAGGGTTGGCAGGGTTAAGTGGCCCTGGAGATGGCACCTGAAGTTTTCTGAGAAGCAGCTTTGCATTCCTGCTGAGACTGCCTGGGGGGCTAGAAGGGGCAGCGGAAAAGAAAGGGGCAGAAAAGGACTGACCTTGTCTTTTATTCCGTCCTAGCCCTGTAACTGTTAAGCATGCTCTGCCCTGAACCCAGGCCTTCTGCATGCTCTAAAGCACTACAAGACATGGGTAGAGAAGGAGGGAACTCCTAGTCTGACGCGGAGGCTTCATCTCTGCCCTTAGGAAAGCCCTCGTCTGATGGGGTCACAGTCTGAAGGCATCTCTTTCTCCCCTCACCCTTTTCTCTTGCTGTTGATAAGAACACAGCAGGTGCCCAGGAACTGGAAAAGAGCCCTAACGGGAACTTGAGGGTCTGGGTCCTAGAGGATGGGGTTAGAGCACCTCTCTATCCCTGGCCCTCCTGCTCTTCTGGCTTGCTCAGCCCACTTCTGTTTTCTTTCCTCTTCTGGGCCTTTGTCTGCTGGAGAGATTTGTAGGGTGACTTCTGGGACCACCACCGCTCAGGGTTGGCTACAGGGTCCTGTGATGTGCTGAAACTCTGGGAGACACGAGACAGACAGGACTGCTTGGCTTCTCTTGTCCCCTGGATCTAGTTACTCTGAGAGTTTGTATTCAGAGAAAGGGATAGCCTTTATATAGTGCTTACTTTGTGCCAGATGCCATGCTAAGTGCTTTCCATGCATGCCCTCACTCTGTTCTCACGATTACCTACAACGTAGGTAGGTACTATTACCATCCCCGTTTTACAGATGAAGAAACTGAGGCACAGCGAGGTTAAACAACTTTACTACCGTTGCACAGCTAACAATCAGGTTTCAAAGCAAGGCAGTCTCTCTCCGGAATCTGTTCCTAGCCACTCTGCTCCCTGGCTCCTTGAACTGGGGCAGCATTTCTTAGACTCTAATGGGCTAATAAATCACCTGGGAAACTGGTTAAAATGCAGATTTGGAATCATTAGGTCTGGAATGGGGCCTGACATCTTGCGCTTCTAACGTCTGGCACCGCCACGAGCTGCCAGTGCTGCTGGGATTGGTGGGGAGGGTCCCGCTCCTCGGCTGCCTGGTGTGTCTTACTACTGCTCTTCTCCCCTCCTTTGCTAAGGACTGGGAGCCCTCTCCACTGCCTGGGGTGCTGGCCCCCACAGCCGCCCCTGCCTTTGACAGTGACCCCGAGATCTCTGACGTGGATGAGGATGAGCCAGGGGGTCTGGTGGGCTCTGTGGATGTTGTCTCCCCCAGCGGCCACTCGGATGCCCAGACTCTGGCCATGATGCTGCAGGAACAGCTGGATGCCATCAACGAGGAGATCAGGTTCGGGCAGGGGCAGAGGGCCTGGGAGGTGCCTTGAAGGAGAGGGGCCCCTTTAGGTTCGGGCACTACAGGACAAATTCCACGTGTGTCTGCTTGCCTTTTCTCGCGGCACCTCTGAGTGCTCAGTCTAGGGATTCTGTGCGGGGCATCTGGCTCCATACCGGACGGAGAGGGGTGAGACCTCAGCCTGATGTCTCGGGCTTCATTTCCTCTCCTGGGACTGGGGAGGCTGTGTTCCCGCAGCTCCTGCAGCGGAGACCGGAGCTCCCCCTGACTCAGGGGGAGAACTTCGTAAATGCTCCTGTCAGTCTTACCGCAGTCTGTGGGGGGAGGCAGCATTATTTCCATTGTCCAGACAAAGGAACAGAAACCAGAGAGGTTAAGGAATTTGCCCGAAGCCACACAGTAAGTGGCAGGGTCAGGATTCAAACTCAGGTCTGCACTCAATGTATTGTAGCATTCCTTCCATCCCTAATGAGGCATGACGCAGAAACCAATGGCAGGGAAAGCGATCAAGACCTGTACTTTACCCTGCCTTTGTAGGTTTACAAATGTTTATGACCAGCGGCAAGGAAAACCTGAGCCAGAATACATCAGAGCTTTGCAGGGCTATAGGGGGCATCTGGTTCCATGGTTCCCATACTTTTGGATTTTACAGACCAGTTAGAAAGGAAACGTATTTCTCTCTCTCTCTTTTTTTTTTTTTAAAGATTTTATTTATTTATTTGACAGAGATAGAGATAGCCAGCGAGAGAGGGAACACAAGCAGGGGGAGTGGGAGAGGAAGAAGCAGGCTCATAGCAGAGGAGCCTGATGTGGGGCTCGATCCCATAATGCCAGGATCATGCCCTGAGCCGAAGGCAGACGCTCAACCGCTGTGCCACCCAGGCACCCCCACACACACACAGGAGAGAAGGGTATTAACATAGGGCTGCCAACTTTTATTCTGCAAAGGAAAACATGAAAGGTAACTACTGTCTCCTATCATAACTGTTCTAGAAAAGAAAGGGCATTTTAACAGCCCTCACATTGGAAAGACATATTCTCAGAGAAAAGACAAGTCCGGCTCCTAATGGACAGTTGGCCTTGTCACATCAGCACATGCGTGTGTGCGCCTGAGTGTGAGGGTGCATACACACGTGCCTCTCTGAGCTCCCCGCCCCCCAGAATTATCATGGGTTTTCTCATTTTTCTGTGGAACAGGGAAAACTCCATCAGGGGTCAACGTCAGTTAAAGGACCTGGGTTTGGGGACTGCTGATTTGGACCCCTCTTGACTTTGGGCAGAGGGGGAAAACGAGGCCCGGGAGTCTGACTCCAGGTGGCCCGCGTAGTCAGTGGTAGGTCCAGAGTTCTGCCTTCCAGGATGGTTCGTCTCCCACTGACTAAATGCCTCCTTTCCCAGCAACTGCTTTTGCTGAGCTGGGGAGTTCTGTTACATGAAATCAGCTAACAAGACAGAGAGAGAAATGTTTCTGAGCTGCAGTGGGAAGACCGAGCTGTGTCCGCGAGGCCTTGCACGTCCCATCGAGGCCAGAAGCAGTGCGGGGTCCCCCTGGGCATTGCCTGCTGCCTGGGGTCCCGGGGTGGGGAGAGTGGTGCCGGCACCCGCCTCCTGCTGGGCCTTGCTGGGGCCAACATAAGGTCTGGTTTTGCCTCCCTCCCAGGATGATCCAGGAAGAGAAGGAGTCCACGGAGCTGCGTGCTGAGGAGATCGAGACTCGTGTGACCAGTGGCAGCATGGAGGCCCTCAACCTGACCCAGCTGCGCAAACGCGGTTCCATCCCCACCTCTCTGACGGCCCTGTCCCTGGCCAGTGCGTCGCCTCCACTCAGCGGCCGCTCCACGCCTAAGCTTACCTCCCGCAGTGCTGCCCAGGACCTGGACCGAATGGGGGTCATGACCCTGGTGAGAGTCTTGGGGCAGTTGATGAACGGCCCTCGTCAGCTCTGGGCTCCGCTTTGGGGGCTGGCTGAGGGTTGCTGCGAAGGCTTGGGAGGGCTCACTCTTCCTCAGCTGGGCCTGGCATCCTCTTCCCAGCACGTCAGGCCTCCAACAAGCCCTTCTGGGATTGGCAAGGGCCTGTCATGTCTTCCTCAACCCTCTCTCTTGAATAAGCACGGCATGCTTAAGAAACTCACCTCCTGCCCCTACCTCTCCCTGTCTTCCAGAGGTAGCCCTGACTTCTTTTTCCAGGCCAGCATTTTTTCTGCTGTGGTATTCTCTCCAGGCCTCCAATGTGAGGCACTGAATCCTATCTTCTCCTAAGACCACCGGGCTCCCCTTGGGGTTGACTTTTGGGCATCTGGAGGGTGACTCTGAGCTCACCCTTCACTCTCTCTTCCAGCCCAGTGACTTAAGAAAGCATAGGAGGAAGCTGCTGGTGAGTGCTGCCCAATGACCCAGGTACTAACGGGTGAATCCTCCCAGGCCCTTCCCTTTTGGCTTCTCTTCCCTGGGCCCTTGAGTTGGAGTCTGGGCTCAGAGACACCCCCAGGCTTCCCACTGCATTTCTCCGAACTCCTGTGCCTCATCTGGGCTGGGTAGGCAGGCCCCAGATCTCTCCCTCTATCCCCTGACGGCTCCACTGTCTGTTCAGTCGCCAGTGTCTCGGGAAGAGAACCGAGAGGATAAAGCCACCATAAAATGTGAGACTTCTCCTCCTTCCTCACCCAGGACGCTGCGGCTAGAGAAGCTTGGCCATCCAGCCCTGAGCCAGGAAGAAGGCAAAAGGTAAGTGGCACAGGCCCCACCTTGAGTCCCTCTACCTCCAACGTCATCTCATCCCTCCCCCGCCTCTGGAGGGACAGAGTCTCACCTGTCTGGGTGTCTGAACATGTCACTTCTCTGAAACACCGTCAGGGAAGGACATTCCCATGCCTCCTTTGGTCACCGGCTCTGATCATACCCCTCCCCCCCACCTCTGACACTTACTGTAAGTTCTTCCTGAGGTCTCACTTCCAGGTGTCCTGTTATAATGAAAGCATGTTTCTTTTCATTCCACCCCCGCCGGCTGTCATCCCGTAGTGCTTTGGAGGATCAAGGCAGCAACCCGAGCAGCAGCAACAGCAGCCAGGACTCCTTGCACAAGGGCGCCAAGCGCAAGGGCATCAAGTCGTCCATCGGCCGCCTGTTTGGGAAGAAGGAGAAGGGCCGGCTAATCCAGCTGAGCCGGGATGGAGCCACGGGCCATGGTGTCTGTCCATTTCCTAGCGAATGGGTGCAAGTAGAGGGCCCAGAGCAGGAGGGAGTCCTGGGATCCAGCCTTCCCCGCCTGCCTCCCAGGGGCCAGTGGGTGGAAGCCATAGTCAGGCCGATTTTGGCTCCGGAGAGGAGAGGCAGTGGTTCTGGGTTAAAGCTGTGGCACAGTGCCACGGGCTGTCTCAGGTGCCACGGGCTCCCGCCACGAGGAGCGTCAGGCTGCAGGTGGGTGGTGATTCACTTAGAATCCTGTGGAAGCGACTCCTGTACCGAGCAAGAGGTTGGCCCTCTGAGGTTTCTTGCAGTTTCGAGGTTTTTCTGAGGTACCGTGCTCCGGACCTTCAGGAGGAATCTCTGGGTTCTTTCTGGAGGAGAGTCAGTTCTTGATTAGAACTTATTTCTAGCACATCTGGCCTCCGGGACGCAGCATACCATAATGCCTATTGATGGCTTCATAGATAGTATATTCGTGTAAATGCTTGGGCTGCAGTAGCATTACCACTGCTGTGTGTGCTTGGCACCTGGTGGGCACGCAATAAATGTCAGCCGTGTTCATCCTCCTTCCCCCATTCCTGCTTTCCTTTCCTTCCTCCCCTCCCTTCCTCCTCTTTCCCTCATCTATTCAGCCATTTGTTCAACAGACATTTATTGAGTAACTACTGTATACAAGGTGTGTGTTGGGTGTTGGAACAATAGGTCATTCCCTCAAGGAGCTCAGTGTCTCAGGGAAAGGAAAAAAAAATAGAGATGATTCCGGAACAGTAATGATAGCAACATGCTTCAGGTGTTTCTGGAACGCAGAACTCAGTCATGGAGTGTTAGGGATGCCAGCAGTGGCTTCCTCTGCCAGGCAGCAGCTGGGCTGAAGCCGGAAGGCTAAGTAAGAAATAGCCAAACCAAGAAGAGTTGTGCGTGAGGGGCCTGAGGATCTGGGAGAGGCAGGCTCTGGATGCAGGAGCTCTGTATGCAGTGAGTCTATTCAGAGTGGGGGAGAAAGAGGGTGGGAGGCGTGGAGGAGGTGGCTGTGGACCCGAGGCTGGGGTCAGCTCAGAAGGGCCTTGAGAAATTCTCCCCAGGCAGCGGGAGCCTTGACAACCGGTGCAGGGGGGAGGGCCTGATCAACGGGAAGAAAGGAACCTTTGAACCCAAAGGCATAATTAGACCTTCTGCACCTCGGAGAAGGTGTGAATCAGAAGCTAGCTAGCCAAGTGAGGAGGAGGAGGGAAGGCAGGCACCTCTCGCCTGGGTGGGGAATGAGGAGCAGCCCCCTGCCCCCAGCCCCCAGCCCCCAGCGGTGCAGGGAGTGGTGGAGCTGGCACAGATGGGGCTGGGAGGGAGCTGAGAAGGTCTGGTCTGTGGAAGAGGTATTCTGTGGGAAGGATTTTCTACGCTCCCTGCACCACAGTGGCGCCTAACCCCAAGACAGCATCTCACCTCGTTTTCTGGAATGCCCACACCTACTGCCAGCTGCATGGTGCCGAGTGACCGGAACTTAATGAGTTCTAAGATGTGGCGCCGCCATGAACTCCTATGGGGGTCTGGCGTCCGTTCAGGAGACCCTTAAGAGAAGACGACCGGGTTGGGAATGTTTCCTCGTGTGGTTCGTGCGCGTGTGCTCCCTGAGAAAGAGGCCGAGGCCATGTCTCTCGGTGTGCCCATCTTTGCACCCCAGCTGGGTCAGGGTAACCCTCTCTGGCCCAGGGCCCACTCACATCTGGCTCTCCAGGTTTCCTTTGCACCTTGGTTTGGAGGACAGCTATGTTCTGTCTAGGACTCTGCTGCTGGACGGGTAGGACAACCTCGGTCCATCTGGTTGGAAAATGCTTCCAGGGCTGAGGCTCCCCGGGGGAGACTCTCTGGGCTGGGTGACCGGTTTGATGCTGCTGTGGGGCCGCCTGGATGTAGGGACAATGAGCCGAGGTTCCAGGAAGAGTGGACGGTCTCATCAGGCCTCCTGGGTTGTTAAACACTGTGGAGCCTCCTGTGGGCCTGCTCTCCAATCCTTGTCCAGGCGAAGGGAGGAGAAGGAGAGGGCCTGGCTCACATGCTGTCTCTTCCCTTCTAGTTCTGCTAACAGACTCCGAGCTTGGTCTGCAGGAGCCCATGGTGCCTGCCAAGCTGGGGACCCAGGCAGAGAAGGACCGGCGGCTGAAGAAGAAGTAAGAGCCACAGGCCAGGCTCTGCCAGGGGTCCACCCAACCCCTCGTCCACTGTCCTTCCCTTGGCCTGCCGTGGGACTGCACGTTTCTAGGTGCCATGGGAATGAGCTCAGGCAGCCAGCGCTGGAGCAAGGCCCTTTCTGAACTGAGTTGGCCTGGTCTGCCTAGGCACAGCAGGGACTGAGAGGTGGTTCTTGAGATGACCCAAGAGAGAAGGAGGCTGGGGGGCTGTGAGAAGGTGACCCAGGACCTATGGGTCTCTGGCAGAGCAGACTGAAATGTCTATGGGTCAGGCCATGTGCAAACAAAGTCAGAGACCCTTGCCCTCTGGGGATGGAGAGGAGTCCTGCCCCATGTCTTGGCATCATACCGCTTCAGGCACGGAGTAGGGGTGGCAGTCCAGTGGTGGGGAGTCGGGTTGTGGGAGTCCCACTTAGCACAGTCCATGGTCCCAGGAGTAAGCAGGGTTGGGAGAAAAGGAGACTAGTGAGTCTATTGTTCCTCTTCCCATAAGACACCAGCTGCTTGAAGATGCCCGCAGAAAAGGAATGCCTTTTGCCCAGTGGGATGGCCCTACTGTGGTCTCCTGGCTGGAGGTAAGCCTAGGCAAAGGCAGTCTACTCAGGGGACTGGTGGGAAGGATGTGCAGGGTGGGATGTGCAGGGTGGGATGAGGGTAGGTAGAGGGGTAGTGTCCCTGGAACTTTCCCAGCCTGTTTCTCTCCTGCCAAGTACACGCGTGGCATGCCTAGCATTTAGCCCCGCTCCCTTCCCCAGCAAATGCATGTACCAGTTACTGTGGAGGGCAGAACTGATGTTACTTACTGCTGATGCCTCACGGGTAGCTTGGTTTGGGTGAGGGGAACTAAGCATCACCGAGCCATAAGGCTTTCACAGGCAATTTGACACCCCCGGTAGGCTATCCCCAGGAGCTAATCACCCATGTGATGTTGGGAAAATCCCCTCACATCCTCAGGCCTTAGATTTTCCTTCTGTAAAATGGGAAAGCGAGGCATTTGGTGGTTGTCATCTCTATATTTCTGAATTCTTCTGCTCTGCGTTTGCTCTTTTGAGACCATGCATGAGGCCTGGCCCTTGCTCGTTGATATTGTCAAGCTCTTGGCGGCGAGGCCCAGATCTTGGGGAAGGGGCTGAACTTACCTCCTGTGCCCGTATCTGCAGCTCTGGGTGGGGATGCCTGCCTGGTACGTGGCAGCCTGCCGGGCCAACGTCAAGAGCGGTGCCATCATGTCGGCCCTGTCGGACACAGAGATCCAGCGTGAGATCGGCATCAGCAACGCCCTGCACCGGCTCAAGCTCCGGCTGGCCATCCAGGAGATGGTGTCGCTGACCAGCCCCTCCGCCCCGCCCACCTCCAGGACTGTGAGTGCCCTCTCCCTCACCCACGACATTTTCCGAAGTCCTGGAATAGTATTTGCAGTTTTCCATTGGTCTTTGGGAAGATGGTAGTGTGGATTCCTGCCCCTTCCAGTCCCTCAAAGGGCTCCACCTGCTCTCCAGGAGGGGCTGACATTGATTCCAGGAGGACTCTAGAAGCCTCGTTTCCTGCCTTCACATACCACCAGTGCGCCCCATCTCCCTATCCCTACACTGCCAACAATGGCAGATCTCCGGGCAGAGTTTCCAAGGACAGGGCTTCTGGGGGTTCTCTGTTGTTGCCAGACTCTGCGAGGCGAGGAGTAGGGCATTTGTGACTTCTGTCCTCATCCTCCAACCTCTCCATCAGAATGTAGACTAGTCCATGGACCCTCTGGGTAAAATCTTTCACTGCCATCCATCTCTTTGATGGGGATCAGCCCATGTTCCAGATCTGCACCATTCATTCATACTCATTCAGGAAACATTTGTTGAGCATTTCTAGGTGCCAGGCACTGTGCTGAGCAGTGCGCCTACAGTGATACGGGGAGCTGCTCAGAGCACAGTATGCAGGGCTTGGGGCTGGGCCTTTGGGAGGACTCGGGGGAAGGGATGTTTGTCCTTGTCCTTGGGGTTCTCAGCCTCAAGGGAATCTTGGGGACCCACACGCAGGACCAGCTAGGTTTCCTCTGTGCCTACAGTCTTCCGGGAATGTCTGGGTCACCCATGAAGAGATGGAAACTCTGGCAACACCCACTAAAACAGTGAGTCTGGCCCTGGGTCTTGGGCCTGGGGTTGGGACTGATGACCCCCATGAGGATGAGGGGAAGGTGGTGGGAAGTCAGAGGGGGTTGCAGTCGGTCTAATATGAGATTGGTATCCCTGATGTGTTGGGTTCTGTTCTCA
This sequence comes from Ursus arctos, assembly GCF_023065955.2. NCBI lineage: Eukaryota > Metazoa > Chordata > Mammalia > Carnivora > Ursidae > Ursus > Ursus arctos. The sequence goes on from NW_026622874.1 coordinate 39,396,123, forward strand.
GGATGGTGGGTTGGTGGGAAAGGAGTGGGAACGAGGACAGTCTGTGTGTGCTGGGGGATCCGTCTCAGGGGGTCCCGAGCTCACCCTAGGCCACTGGTGTGCTGCAGTGGAGAAGAGCTGGCCTTGGGAGTGGGGAGTACTTTGCCCTGCTCTGGGCCTGAAGCCATGGAGTCCTTGCCCTTGTGCTTGAGGCTTGGTGGCGGACCAGGGTATGGGAGAGCCTGGCCCCTTGGGGGGCTCCCAGCCAAGCCTGCGAGGTGTGGGAGTGTGTTTTTGCCACACACACATGTGCTCCCCCCTCAGTGCAAACACAGACACACGCACCAGCCTTGTGTTCTCTCTTGACCATCCCAACAAGCTCTCCCTAGTCACCCTCCCAGCCACTGGGGTGTCTGCTCCCTCTGCTTGATGGGGCCTGGGGTGGGTGCTTCCAGGTTTCTTGACTTTGCCTGTTTCCCCTGACACGCTGCACTCGTTCCTGCTAGGACAGTGAGGAGGGCAGCTGGGCTCAGGTAAGACCCCCTGCTCTGTCTAGAACCACCTCTCAGGAGTTCGGGACAGTATTTTCCCAATGGGCTCTCTGTCCAACAGGACTTCCTGTCTATTTATGTTCCTCTATTTATGTTCCTCAGTCTATTTATGTTCCTCTTCCCATGAAAAGCCCTGGATGGGTTTTCTCCTCCCATTGAAGCCCCCTTCCTCCTCATTCCCCTCTAGCTACTTGTTCTGGTTTCTCAGGATGGCAGATGGGGAGCCCTAGAGGGCTGTGCCCCCAGCACACCTACCTCCCCCTCTCTTCCCAGTAATAATGAGACTGAGATTGGTATGAATCCTCTTCCTCACCCCATCCCTCTCAGGGGTCACCCCTGGTGAGCTGGGCAAAGACCTTTTACTCATTCACTTAGTGGGCAAATATTTATTGCACAGCTCCTAGGTATCAGGCCTTTCTAGGCTCTCTGGATACAGAAGTGGACAAACTAAGCACTCTCCCTTATATTCTAGGGGCGAGACAGGCAGTAAACACGTAAACACATCCATGACCGCTATGTCATGTGGCTCTAAGTGCCGTGGAGCCGCACTGTGGGTTCTTCTAGGGAAACCCAACCAGGTCCCAGACAGATTAGTCATAGTATTTTTACACAGTGAAAGCTTCAGCAGAGGAAATGGATGAAATTTAGAAATATTAAGTGCAAAATCTAAGCCCAAAAGATTCATAAAATTTTATACTAAAACTCAAAAACAAGAAAACTTAATATTTTTTAGAGGACTACACATTGGTGATTCTAAAAACTGTAAAAACATCTTTTCCAGCAAGGGCCTGATAGCACACTCAGCATAACGGTTACCTGTGGAGGGGCAGCAGGGGATGGGACGGGGAAGGCGAGCGTGGGGCCGACACAGCCATGGGATGGCGTGGTTGGTGTCCATCGACGTTAACTTCCTCTTCGTGCTTAATAACAAACCTATGCCACATTTATTTTAATATGTATAATGATTTTGTTTTAAAAGATAAAATCAGTGCTTCAGTCTAAAAAAAATGAAGTAGGGTAAGGAACCAGAGTGACAGAGGGGTGCTGTTTCTACAGTGTTTCTAAGGATAGGTGGCCAGAGAAGTCCCTGCTGTTGGCAGGAGGTGACAACAGAGCGGGTGGAGGGGTGGGAGGGGTGCGTAGGGGGGATGGCCAGGGGTACGCGGAGTGGGGTGGCCGGAAGTGTGGGGGGGCAGGTGGGGGAGTGCACGTAGGGGAGTGCAGCCGGGGTTGTGCGTAGGGGGGTCAGGCGGGGGGGGGGGGGGAGTCCACGTAGGGGGGTGCGACGAAGGGTATGTGTGTATGGAAGTGCAGGTGGAGGGTGTGAGTAGCGGGGTGCGGCGGGGGGGGCTGCGTGAGGGGGTTTGGCCGGGGGTGTGCGTAGGGTGCTAGAAAAAGCTGCAAACAGGGCCCTGTAAATTCCTGGAGTGGACGCCAGAGCTTAGAGTGCTGAGAGCTTCAGGTGCAGGCCGTCACCTGCGGCTTTTGACTTCTTCAGTCCGTCTGTAACTCTCTGAGGATGTGGGAGGCCAGTTTCCCAAGTGAGTTTTTTTTCCCCCCCACTCTGCGGTCCTCTGTAACTCGGCCTGTCCCCTGGGCTCAGTGGGCTTGAGGCCGGCGGAGAACCAGGAAGGCAGGTCGGCCACACAACACCACAAATGCATTCCTGAGTCGACAGGAAGGACTTCGTATTATCTGCTGCCTGGATAGTTGCTTCTGTTCATTAGTGTAGATAATTGATCCGTGAGTGGAACCATATCATTCTGAGATCTTAAAAAGTGCCATTTAAAACCCCCACCTCCTACCACGCCCAGCTTCTTAGTGAAACTCAGCTGCCACGGCGGATGGAGGGATGTTTCTCTCCACCGGATATGCCAGCTGCAGCCGGCTGGCCCTGCCTGCCCCCCTATGGCCGCTCTCCCTTGTTCCCGCAGACCCTGGCCTATGGGGACATGAATCACGAGTGGATCGGGAACGAATGGCTGCCCAGCCTGGGGCTCCCCCAGTACCGCAGCTACTTCATGGAGTGCCTGGTGGACGCTCGCATGCTGGACCACCTCACCAAGAAGGACCTGCGGGTGCACTTGAAGATGGTGGACAGTTTCCACCGGTGAGCAAGGCTGGAGCGCGCCGCGGGTCTCCCCCAGCCCTGGGGCTCCGTCTGCACCAATATAGGTGCCGCTGGCTGCTTGTGTGGCCCCTGTGGGCGCTAACGGGTCTCCCCCTTGCGAAAGCCGGAGCCTCGTCTCATCCAGCATTTTGGGGGAGGATTCGGCCCTCTCACCTCCAGCCCTTAAGACTCAGAAAGTCATTCTTCCTTAGCTTCACATTCTTGGAGATTTCCCTGCTAGGTCTGCATTTCGTGTCTTTGCCTTTGGGCTTGCTGAAGTTTCTCTCTTTACCCTGGGAAGCCTTAAACGGAAACCAGTGTCCCGTTTCGGTGTCTAATTCCTTCCAAGTTGAGAGGAAAGGTCTTTCTGGGCCCTTGTCCTGCCTCCATCGCAGATCTGAGCCGCTCAGCTTTGAACCCACGCCCTTCGGTACAGGATGCCATCCAAGTGTCTCCTCCCCCTTGCTGAAAAGGTCTTCTGTTCCCACGTGTCTGCCGCGGAGGTCTCCAACTGGCAGCCCGTGGGCAGAATTTGGCCCCACAATTGTGTTTTGTTTGGCTGACACGGTATTTTAAAGATTATGAATTTTGTTGCCAGTATTTAAACACTAGGAAATTTTACACAAAATTCTGGGTGTCTGGCTTCTCTTAAAAAACTTGGAAGATCTGTTGACACATTGCAGCATGGAGACAGCCAGCTGGAGCTGGTGGCGTCCCCCTCCTACGACAGGTGGGCACAGTCTCCAGATCCCGGAGCTTCACTCACTGTGTTATCTGCTTGACTGCAGGAGGCACTTGGGCTGGGGGGCAGGGTGGGTGGTCACATTCCAGGGGTCAACAGTCCTTAGGGAGGCTTTTTAACATCTAGCTTCAAATCACACAGGCTGCTGTTTGAGCCAGGTTCTTTGTCTTTTTTACCTTTAATGTCCACGGGTCGCCCTGCAGGAGATGCCCTGCAGGAGATGTATGACCCCATCTCCCATATTTTGAGTGCCACTGAGCTGGAAAGTGGCACAGCTGGCGTTCAGACCCAGGAGAATGAGAGGATAGTGTGACGAATGTTGGGGCTGGGCATGTGTAGCTTTTCAAGGTTCTCTTGGGGCTCTGCGGACGTCTCTTGGTCTCTGTGACTCATAAACCACAGAAGGTTCAATTTGGAAGGGATCTAGCTAGCTTCCCCATTTTTATGGGGGAGGAAACTGAGGCACAGGAAGGAGCATCAGGGATGGCAGCCCAGTGCACGTCTCCTGACCGGAGTCCAGCCCTGTTGCCACCACAGCGCAGAGCCTGTGATGCTGGAACTCCCTACTCTGACCTCCCTCGGCAATCCCCCACCCCTTCCCAGGGCTGAAAGGGAATCTTTTGTCTCTGTCCTGGAGGCTGCCAGGCCTGGCTGCACCTGTCCCCTCCTCAGCGATTGATAGGCTGGGGAGGGAAGGGCTACGCCCCTGCCAAGCTGGGATGTGCCTGGTTGGCAAGGGGAATCAGTCAGCTGGCCCCACCCCGCATTCTGGAGGTCCTCCTGGTGACCCTCTGCTCAGGCCCGAGGAGAGTCTCAGCCTGCACCAGATTCAGTTCCAGATTCAGTTCGAAGCCTGGAGTGTCTCAGGGTTTCTGAAGCATTTCCCTGTTGCTTACCCCAACTACATATACACCTGCTTTTATTCCACATAACATTTCACAAGCATGCCCTTATGTCTTTAAAAATTCTTTTAAATCATAATTTTTTATGGCAAAAGATATTTAAAAACCCTCCTTTTAGTGAGGAAAACAAGCCCAACAGAGACCGAGTGCCACCAGGTCACTCAGCCGGGTGGTTATGGAATGGGGCCAATATCTTTCGTTCTCGACATCGAACTCCAAGCTCTTTTCCTTGGGGCATCGTGTCCTCTCGAGCGGCTCTCCTAGAGAACCAGCTGTTTGACAGGAGAACCAGCACACACAGTGATTGGCAATGTCCTCCTGATGGTGGTACCATTGCTGCGTGCCTGGAGGCCCGGGTGCTCCAGGGGCTCGGGCGAGCCCTTCCATGCGTGATCACCTGTGATGCTCATGGCAGCCCTGCAGGGGAGGGCTGGCCTCATCTCCAGGGGCTGAGGGCCGCCAGCCTGGGAAGTGGCACAGCTGCCGTTCAGACCCGGGTTGTCTGATTTAAATTTCTGCTATGCTACGCAACAGCTTTGAAAGACCTAGGAACTGGACAGAATATGATAGCAAGTGAGATCAAAAGTAGACAGGAGGCCTTTCCAGTCAGGAGGTGTGTGTGGTCCTGCCGCCTCCAGCGGACCAAGGCTTAAACCAGTGGCTTGAGCAATGACTCGTTGCCTTGGGCCAGAAAAGAGTTCCTAGAAGTGGTGTCTGTGAGCTGTGAGGGATTGTTCTAGGAAGCAGGGCTGCCTGGGTAGAGCTGAGGGGAGAGAAGGAGGGAGCAGGCAGCATAATTTGATTTCACAAGGCAATGGCCTCAATAATAGAGTTGGGAGGGAATGTCTATTCCTGCATTTGATAGATGACAAAACCCAGAGAGGCTGAATGACAAGCAACGTTCAAGTGAAGGAAGAACGCTCTAATGAAAGGTGGGATGAGCTGTCTCGAGAGGTAGTGAGCTCCCTGTCTCAGAGGGGCTGCGCACAGGCGCTCACACTGCTCAGAAGGATGTTACACAGGGGACGCCTGCATGAGATGGGAGCTTGGACTGGTGGCCCATGGGGTCCCCTCTAACCTGCAGATTCTGTGGTTCTTGGCCTGGCTTGTTATTATTTATTGAATGCTTAATCTGCACCTGGTACTGTTTAAGTACTTTTAGTGCTTTCTATGAACCACTTCATTTCATTCATTAAGCATTTATGGTGTTTACTATGTGCCGTGCACTATTCTAGAGGTTTGAGGTGTATCAGTGAACAAAGCAAAGTTGCCCTCATGGAGTTTACATTCTAACTGGGAGAGACAGACAAGGAACTATCTATCTATCTATCTATCAATCTATCTATCTATCCATCCATCCATCTATTCATTCATCCATCTATCTATACTATATATATATTATATATAATATATATAACATACTATATATGAATTTACATATATTATATATATTATATATATATATATATATATATATATATATATACACACACACACAGTATATTAACAGATAAAAAGTGCTAGGAAAAAAATAAGACCAGGATAAGGGGGGTTGAGGGTATGGGCTGTGGTGGTGATGGTGATGTTGCAATTTAAATCAGGTGGACAAGGTGACCATTGAATTGAGAAGATGACATTTGAGCAAAGACTTAAAGGAGACAGGGGATGAGCCATGCAACAGATTGGGGGAGGAGTGTTCCAGGCAGAGGGAGCAGCTAGTACAAAGGCCCTGAGGCACATAGGCAGGCATAGTGTGCCTGCTGTGTTTGAGGAAGAACAGAGGAGTCAGTGTACAAGGGCAAATCGTGTAGCCTGTGCAGGTCATTGGAAGGACTCTGAGGGAAATAGGAATCAAGGAAATATCTGTAAGGCTCCTTCTGTAGGGTCCTATCTGTATGGGTCAGAGATCTGTAGGGTCATTCCAGTGTCTAGAGAGTGAGGGGCCGTTGCTTCATCTAGAGAACTTTCCTTCCATCAGTCAGACCCATACCCTGGCCGAGAGGGAAGACACAGGGGTGGGCAGAGGAGGGGAAGTAGCCTCGGGCTGGGTCACATGCAAGCCCTGGGAGAAGGAGAAGCATGAGTGGGCTGGGGGGCTCTTTGAGCTGGGAGATGTAGGCCTGGACGTGCTATGGCTGGTGTTGGATGTGGGGCAGAGGTGGCAGGAGCGTGGCCCCACTGAGACTCTGGCTCAGGGGGCGCGGTGTGCCTGCAGAACCAGTCTTCAGTACGGCATCATGTGTCTGAAGAGGCTGAATTATGACCGGAAGGAGCTGGAGAAAAGGCGGGAGGAAAGCCAGCACGAGATCAAGGGTAAGCTGGTCAAGCTCAGCAGGCCTCCACTAAAGGGAGGGGAGCAGCCTGGAGGGAGCAGGCCCCTACCTCACTGTTCCCTGTCCTGGGTGAGTGGCGGGGAGAGGAGGCGTTCTGTGCCTCAGGGAAGCTCCAAACCTGAGAGGGAAGACACAGCCCCAGGCTGTGTGACGAGGGAGACATAGTCCATGCTCAAAGCACGTTGCCATCCCGGTGGAGAAGAAATAGTCCCTGCCCAGTCAGCTGTAACCCCACCCCGACAGTGGCCACCAACTGGACAAATGCAGTGAATCCCCTAGGACAGTGCTAGAGACTGGCATGGGAAAGGGCTCGTGGAACTTGGTGATCGGGGTGGTATTGGGCAGAAAAGAGACAAGTCTTAGGAGACTCTTCGAAGGTGGAAAAATAAGAGGACCATTCCAGCCTGGGGGCAGGAGAGGGCCTAGGCAAGGGCCCTGGGAGGAACACCAGGAGCCTGCTGGCCTGGCCTTGAATCCTATCAGCTGGCAGGGCTGGAGGGAAGCGGGGCTGGTTCTCCAGGAGCCCAGGTGCCAGGGAGACAGAAGACAGAATGCAGGACAGACTGGTGCTCTGGGTCCAGGGAGCCCCGTTTCTGTCCCCGGAGGGGTCGTGGCCAAACCTCTTGCCTCTTCCTGCCCCTTTCCTTGTTCTGCCCTCCAGATGTGCTCGTCTGGACCAACGACCAGGTGGTTCACTGGGTCCAGTCCATTGGGCTGCGGGATTATGCAGGAAACCTGCAGGAGAGCGGCGTGCATGGTGCCCTGCTGGCCCTGGATGAGAACTTTGACCACAACACGCTGGCCCTGGTCCTCCAGATCCCCACGCAGAATACCCAGGTGGGCATCCTTGTCATCAGTCAGCCTCAATCTCAGGCCCCCCCTCTGCCCCACTCTCCAGCTCTCTCCCGCTCACACACATGGGTTTATGGATTTGTTGGGGGACTGTTTGAGGGCCTGTCTCAGAGGGGAATCACCATGTCCTCAAACCTCCAAGTGGTCCCAGTGCACAACCAAGCCGCCTAGGGAACCAGGGTCCTTCACGTAGAGAGCACACCCAGCCCAGGCCCACAATACTGCATTCATCCCCTCCCTGCCGTGGGCACCCCCTCCCTCTCCCAACCCCATCTTCACATTTGAGACTCTGCGGCTGCCTTTTCCTCACTCTGCTTTTGTGACCCGACTTTTCTTAGAGGAGAACTAGCCTTGGGGTCTGAGGGGATCAGAGAGCCCCCTGTCTCCTTTGTCTCCCATCCTAAGGATCTGCTCCTGGGCTCCCAGGCTTGAGAAAACTAAATATACCAAATAACACAGCCCAGAGCCTCTCCGTGCCAGGGCTTTGTCTCCCTGTCAACAGCTCAAAAGATGAGACATCTCCTTAAATTACATTTCATAATTACTATGGAGCTGTCATCCGAGACTATATCTAAACTCTCTTGAACCTATTTATACGTTTGGCCGTTCTAGCTTCCTGTGGGTAATGGACTCTAGGAGTACTACCTGTTGTGCAAAGAACTTCCTGATTTTATTTGTCCCCAACGTGCCCCCGTCAGGCTCCCGCTGGGGAAGGAAGGGCACTAGCTGGGTTTGACCCAGCCTCACCTTTCTCATTTCATCAACTCTGATTGTGTTGCCTTGGGGCCCAAGCCTTTGTCACTCCAGACAGAGTGGTCTTAATTCTTTTAGGCTTTCCTCATATAGACGCGCCTCCGTGCCCTGATCATTTTAGCCGCCCTCGTCTGGACTGTGTGCAGCTGTCAGGTGCCTTGAAATTCAGCCGCTAGAGCCACACAAGCTATTCCGGGAGCAGATGCGTGTTGGCTTATGTGAGGGTAGGCTGTGTGGCCTCGTAATTCTGGGTGGCGTGTTGGTCTTTTGGGGGTGTTGGGCATCACGCAGGGCCAGTGTGTCCCATGGGCCCGCTGCGGTGACCCCTCTGACCAGTTAGAACGGAGAGCACAGATGCCCTGTTCTCTGAGAAGCGCTGAGATCCCGTGCCCCCCATGTGGTTTTTCTGTGTGTGCCCATCTCCGACCTCCTCTGCTTTCTTGCCGCTCCCACGGCTTGGGGAGACGTTTCCGAGGTTAGTGTCAGCTTCCCCTCTCACTACCCGGAGGAGCGGTGTCATCTGGATACTTGGAAATAGACTGTGCTTCTCCTTTCCCATCACTTAGAAGAATATTACGTTCTCAATAGGGACAGAGGCGGTCCTTACGAAGCTCTGTGGTTAACATTTTCCACCCAGAAATGGGCTTGTTCTTCTCTGTCGTTGGTCTCCTGTCTCTAAATGTGTCCGGGTTTTGTAGCAGTGCATCTGCGAAGAGCAGCAGGAGACCTCCCTGGTGCTCGCTAAGCTTTCTGGTTTTCCTGACTGGTCCATTTAGCCCAGCGATTAGAGGGAGTGGGAGCTGACCCAAGGTGGAATTCTTCATCAACAATGGTTAAAAATATCTGATGGCAGTTTTGAAAGCTTCGTTGTTTCTGGCATTTCCCAATTCTCCTGCTGAGTTCAGCTCCTGGGAGGCTGAGTCAGGGCCTGCAAGGCGCTAGTCGGCCTAAGGGCCACCAACATCTATGACTGAGCAGTCCTCCTGATTCAAATTTTTGACGTGGAGCCTTATGAAATATGTTTCTTTAATCTAAATAAATTAAATCCATATTTCCCATGGTCTACATGCTTATTTACCGCTCCAGAAAGGTAGGAAGGCATGATTTTGCTGTATAGACAGAATGTGGGGCTTTCCCCCAATACATGAAGCCCACGTATCCATGCGTTCTATGGTCCTACTTTGTACAAAGTTACATTTTTCTAATGTGCTCCTTGTGAAAGCATCCTAAGGTTTACAGTTTCATTTCCAAGAGGACCCTGAGGTTTGCGTGAAGGAGCAGCAACTGGGTTCACGGGTTAAATGCACTGAAAATCCCACCTCTGCCCTTGGGCCCCTAGGAAACGGGAGCAAGATGGCATAGAGGTCATTAACTATACCCCTCCCATCTCTCCGTCTCTCGCCCTGTGGACTCCAGGCACGCCAGGTGATGGAGAGAGAGTTCAACAACCTGTTGGCCTTGGGCACAGACCGGAAGCTGGATGATGTGAGTACTTGGCTGTGAATTAGGGGCCTTTGGATTTGGGCATTATTGTTTCGTTGGGTTGAAATTCATGAGTTGCGCCTTCCTTGGCTGATGATTGGTGGGGTGGTCTGAGAGAGGAGAGCTGAGGGGATGGCGATGAAGTCAGAGAGTTGGGGGGGGAGGGCCAGGGCCAGGCCTAGCAATAGGCCTAGAGAAGTCTCCATGAAACTCCTTGTACAAAAACGAAAGGCTCCTATATGTTATACTTCTAGCACCTTCCAACTCTGTGCCCTGCCACCCTCCTAACTACGTAGAATCAGAGGTTCCCCCCAAAGGCCATCTCTTTGGGATCACACCTTTTTTTTTCATTTCTCAGACCCCATCTCTCAGTGCTCTTGGCAGAGCATGACTCCAGCCTGCTTCTCAGGTTTCCCATCCTGTCATAGCGTGGTTGTTTGGAGGTCCGCGTTGTGCCGAGGTCCTTAAATGAAGGGTCTGCTTGCTTGTTCGGCCGTGCAGTTTGACACCCTGGCCCAGACGTTTATCATCACAGCTTCTTTTCCAGTTCTATTCTTGAGTCACCTTCAAGCCAAGTTAAGGTTCTCCTCTTCTGGTCCCCCTGGTCAGTGAAAAACCAGCCTTTTCCCCTGGGTTTTGTCAGGCCTTTCCCTGAGTTTAGGCTGGACTGAGTCCTGAGCTGTAATGCTCCCATTGGAGATGCCTGCCAAAGTACCTGTTTCCTGAGAATGCAGCCCCTCCTCAGCACTCCTCTTCTTCCCCCTTCTCTCCTCCCCCTTCCCTCCTCCTCGTCCTTTTCTCCCTACTCACTTTTCGATCACCAGCCTCGCCTACCTTTGCCTGTCAGGTCAGGCTTGGCTGCCTTGGCTCCAAACAAGTTAAGAAAGAGCCCAGATTACTTATTTTTAGTGTCTCCATCTTCAATCAGGTCTGTTTCTTCTGATCTCCATGGCCTGTGTAGCTTCCCTTTCTACACACCCCTGCCCCGACCAATGCCTCTGTTTAGACTTTTGGGCCTCTCTTTTGGGACACCATTCGTGTTACCTATGTATCAATTAGTCTTTCTGAGTTAGGTTTCATAGGCTGAAGTCCACCTTTGTGGAGTGACTGCCCTGCTTCGGTGGATAGGACACACCCAGGAATACACAGAATTTGTGGAGGGGTATTTTCTTCACAGAGGTTCCTTGAAATTGGGAGTGTGTTATTTACACGTACACGTCATATACATGTGTATGTGTGTGTACATATTCCCGTCAAGGAGATACATTGCCAGACCCCACCAGCTGTCCCCACTCTCCGGGATCTTAGTTTTCCCAATGCCCCTGCTATGTGCATCCTCCTCTTACTTCCCCCACACCTAGGATCTTGGCTTTCTTTGATGCTGCGTAGACACATGATGTCTGTATATCTTAGCCTGGTGCTTTCTAGTTAGAAAGCTATTTATTCCTTCAATCCTTACAAAAATATTCTTTGAAGAACCTACTCTGGGCCAGGCATTGGCCCAGGCAGAGGAGTACAGTGGTGACAGACATCTCGTTTTATGCTAACAGTCATCATGGGGGATGGGTTATTATCCCATCGGACTGACTGATGAGGAACTAAGCTCAAAGAGGTAACTTACCTGCTGTCACAGGCCGATGCGTGGCAGAGCAGGGATGGAGCAAGTGTTTCTGATTCCTATTCTCTCCCCTATATCCTGCTGCCTTCTAGAAGCATGCAGAGCTAGCCAGCTTCTCTGGCTTCAGACATTGGGGTGGGGTTATTGAGTAGATGATGTCATCTTGGCAGCACAGAGGGATTTCTGGGATGCAGCTAGGTGTGGGGCTACAGAGGACTGGTTCTTTCAGAAAGCTCAAAGTCGAAGGCCAGGTGCTGGGAATAGGGTGGGATTTGGTGGTGGTGCTGCAGGGGAGTTCAGAGATCCAGGGAGACTGTTTCCTGTCCAGCCATCAGCAACCTTGAGCTATCTCTTGAAGTGTTTCCTCTGTCAATTCTGGTTCTCAGTTTCCCCTCGCAAGCTCCAAGGCCCTTGCATCTGATTCTCCCCCTACATGGAGAGCAGGACTCCAGGAAAAAGAGGAGGGGAGCAGGAAGAACATCTATTAGGGGACAAGTGCTACAGACACAAGTCTTAGGGTTGGCTGAAGGTGGAAATGGAGAGAGAGAGAGAGGGAACCAGGAAAGGAGGGAGAGAGAGAGAAAGGGAAAGCAATCTGGGCTAGGTTAAGGGCAGGATCATGGAGTGGATAAAAGTGATGAGGAAAGTTGCTGATGAACTCACGGATGGGATGCTTGCATAGGAAGCCAGCTGCCATCCATTCATTTAACAAATATTTATTGAGGGCCTACTGTGTTCCCAAGCACTGCCTTTGGGGATATACCTGTTGGAACAAAAAAGATCATGGTCTCTGTCCTGTGGAGCATAGAATTTGAAAGTGAGAGGGAGAGAGTTGAGGGAGTGGGGTTGAGGGAGAAGGAGAGGGAGAGCTTAATGAAATAATCTTGTAAAAACATGAAAAAAATGATACTGGGGTGGGTGCTGGGACAGAGGTGCATGGTGCCAAGAGTGATAGGAGCCTTTGGCCTCCTCAGGGCATGAGCAGCAAACCCCTAGGTCTTGGGACTGGGAGGGGTTGTTGAGGCAAGAACTGGTGGGTTAGTGTCCTTTGTTCCTCTGGCAGCTCTCGGCCTGCACCTGTTCTGAGAACACCAGGGTTGGCTTGAGGGTGGCGGGAGATTAGACATGGCTGCCAAGCAGGGTGGAAGTGGGCTCTTCCGGGTGGGGTGGGGAGGACTGTGTAGAGGGGCATCCTGTAGGATTGTGGCTCTGGGTGCCCTTTGGCAGACATAGTTTGGAGACTCAGCTGGTAGGTGGTAGAGGCCTTTGGAGGAACCTGCCTCTGATGGGCCATCCACCTGCCCCATCACTGTCACAAGGTGCTCTCACTTAATCCCATTAGGGGTAGGCAGCCTGAGAAAAAGGCGGATAATGTTCTTCCCATTTTTCAGAAACCGAAGCTCAGAGAGGTCCCTTAACTTGTGCAGGGACACGGAGCTAGTAAAATGGCAGCCAGGTCTCCGTGGCCGGGTGCGCTTCCAGCGCCCTGGACCGAAGCCAGAGTGAAGGCAGGAGGCGTTGGGGGGGGGGGCACTGCCCACTTCCCATGGGACGAGGCTGGGGGGGAAATGCTTGAAAGGTCAGTGGGCTTCCCCGCCCAGGTTGAGATGACGGGGCTGGGCAGGATGCTGCAGGGTGGTGACAGGTCAGACCAGCGGGGACCCCATCCCACCTGGAGACCGGGCGTCGCAGAGCCTGCAAGGGCCCCTGGGAGTCGTCTCCTTCAGCCCGATCCGTCTACAGAGGGAAAGACAGGGTCCGACAGGGGAGGTGACCTTGGCCCCCGCCTTCGCGCGGGCCGGGAGCGGCACCCCTAGAAGCGGCCGCGGGGGCCCTCGCGCAGGCAGGGAGTGAGGGTCTCCGCGTGTCGCGTGCAGGGCGAGGACAAGGTGTTCCGGCGCGCGCCGTCCTGGAGGAAGCGCTTCCGGCCGCGGGACCCGCACGGCGGCCTCCTCGGCGCCTCGGCGGAGACGCTCCCGGCCGCCTTCCGCGTGGCCAGCCTGGGGCCGCTGCAGCCCCCGCCCGCGCCGCCGAAGAAGATCACGCCGGAGGGTGAGTGACGGGCCGCCGGAGGGGCCTGCGCGCGCCGCTGCACTCACGCTGCCGCCGGGCCGGCGGGGCGGGCGGGCCCTCGGAGCGCGCGCACTAACCGCCGCTCTGTGTTCTCCCGCGGCCGCCGACTCCTCCCAGCCGGGACGGCGGGGGCGCCGAGACTGGAGCCCTCCACGGTTCGGACCTACTCCTGCTGACCCCCGCCTCCCGCCCCGGCCCTCGCGGGGGTGTGCCTGTGGCGCGGGGTAAGTGGGCCGGGCCCGGGCCGCACGCCCCCCGCCGCCGCCGGCCCCTGCTCGCGCGCGCTGCGCCCCCCGCCCGGCCTTCCCCCGCCCCGCCGCTTCCGCCGCTGCCGCCGGGGCGCCTGGCGCTTGCAAGCTCGCCGCTCACGCCTGCACCCCCTGGCCGCCGGGACGACTCCCAGCTCACCGCGCAACTCCTCTCTCTCTCCCTCCCTCTCTCTCAGCTCGCTCCCACTATCTCTACGGACACATGCTCTCCGCCTTTCGGGACTAGCCACGGCCCCCAGGGCCAGCGTCCTCCGGCTGTGTTTCGCAGGCTCAGCCGGCCCTGGCCCCTCCTGCTCGTTCCCCGTCCTCTCACGGCTCCTAGTCTCCTCCGTGACTTTCCAGTTGCCCTGGATCTCAGAATATACTCATCCATCCCCTCGGCATCCCATTACCCTGAGTCCCACCGTGTGTCCTTTGTAAGTCTCTTGTGGCTGTGGCTGGGTGTCCAGGTTGTCCATGCTTGGGATTCTGCCAAAGGGACAGGACAGCAACAGCCCAGGGCGGGGTGTGACTTCACGGTCCTTCTTCTGGACCTAGCCTGGTCTGGACTGCGACCTCCACCAGAGACCAGCACGCGGGGCCAAGGACTGGAGATGGCCCTTCCCAGAAAACGGCACTTCAGACTCTGCCTTGCTCAGGCTGTTGGGCCTTCCGGTGCCTGCCTACATCCGGGCTGTCTGACATTTGGCCTCGGCCCACCCGGCATCACCCCTTTCCCACCTCATCCCCACAAGGGCCGCTCCTGTCTCCAGGACCTCCTTGGCGGCTGGGAGGGGCTGCAGAAAGCCCCATTCTCTCTCAGGATGGTGAGGCTGGGGAGGAAGGCTAAGGTGGTGATTCCAGGCCCTTGCTTAAGATGAATCCCAAACATGAGTTGGGGAAGAATCAGAGAAATGGGCCCCTGAGCTTTGAGCCAAGGTTAAGGATGGGGAAACCCTCAGCCCTCCAGCCCAGTGAGACATGTAGGCCGGCCAGCTGGAGGGAGAGCCAATGGCCTGTGTTAGCCATAAGCCCCAAAGGCTGGCGGAATGCCCCAGCTGTAAGGTGGAGCTGCTGCTGGGGCCGGGCTGGGGGGTCGTGTGGGGTCTTGGCTTTGGGACAGAAGAGAGCCACCCATGCACTGCCCACTCTGCTCCCAGTCTTGCCTCCCTTGCTGTCCTCCTCTGCCCCACCTCTTGAGTAATCCAGCCCCTAAGAATATACACGATGGATGGATTGAAGATACATTGACTTCCAAATCAGATTTGGGAAAAGGTAGTGTGAGGCTCTCTTCTCCTGATCTCTTGGGAAGAAAATAAAGCTTCCCCTTCCGTGAGTCTGATCCCAGGTCCAGGAAATCCAATGTTGGTGAAGCCCATCACTCTCCTGCTTGCCCCTAAGTCACCCACCCCTTGTTCAGGGCTCTTTTGGTGCGCAGGGACTGCCTCCTCCAGAAATTCTGGAGACCCACCCAGCCTCGATAATTTTCATTGCTTTCCTCAGCAGCATGGTGGCAACTGGGGCTCGGGGATACAGGTCCTGGTTTGGTCGGAATGTCATTCCCAAGAAACCCCTCCTCCTTAGCCGCTTCTTCATCCTGCCAAAAAGCCTGGAAGTGTTTGGCACCCGAGTTCAGGGTGAGCTGATGGACCCCAGTGAGAGAGAGGAAAAGTATCTGGAGCACGTGTCCTGGAGAAGCGCCCGCGCCCAGCCATCCTGCAGGTGGTCGAGCAGCTGGTTTGCAACCTGATCGACTTGGGTTCTGAGCAGGGGCTTGGCTAGCAGGTGGGATAGTGGGTCAGAGCACCCTGGCCAGAAGGAGTGATGGAGCCTGGGGCGATGCCAGGGCTTGGAACCTTCTGCTGTTTTTCAGTAGAGAGGAGGTCCACCCATGGTGGGGCCGAGTGGGCTCCCCGGGCGTGGGCGCAGCAAGCAGCCGCTCTGATTCTCCCTCATGGTTCCTTGCCCTCCCTGCTGGCAGGCTGCTGCAAGTGGAGCTGGCGGCGTTCTGAGTTGGATGGAGAGAAAAGGCCCCCATCCCTGGGTCGTGGATGTTAAGATTGTGGAGAAACTCCGGATTCCTAAGATTAGTGGAGTTGGGGACCATCAGGCCATCTGACTGCGTCAGGGGACTTTTGATGGACTAGCCAAGTGGGAAGTTCAGCCCCAGCTTCTCCTCCGCACCTTCACCCTGTCGTGGTTGGCCATGTACCTGGGTCTATTGAGGGCATCCTGGGAAGTATTGCAGGGAGCTGACGGGCAGGAGAACTCGTGCGTACAGTGATGGAAAGCTGTTATCTTGGAGTCTCCCTTGCCTCACAGTTGATGTAGTTTTTACCTGGAGAGTCGCCAGTGCCCCGACCCCGCCCTCACCAGCCTCCTGTATCTCGTCGGTTCCCTTCTCAGTACTGTACTGGCTCAGTGTGTCAGGGATGGGTGTGTGGGTGTGGATGAGTGTGAGTGTGGGTGTGTACGTGCCAATAAACAACCTGGTTTTAAGACAACCTACACATGGCTCTGGTCTTTTTTCTCTTTTCAACTTAGAGCTCCGCTGACATGTCCAGCTTCCTCCACAGTCTTCTGGGCTGCGCTCCTCTGGGAAGTAAACATCCGCGTTTTAAAGACATATGGTCGGGAACCTTCTGTTTACTTACATAACCATGGGATTGCCAGAGAGGTTCATGTCCAGGTTGCTCGTGCCAAGGGAGTTGAGGAAAAGGAGTGAGGAACCCTGTTGCTGGGCCCGACTTCTTCCTCTTCTTCCTTTCTACTCACACGGTCCAGCTCTGCCCTCCTGCTGGCCTTTCGCCAGGCTCCCAGGGCTGCTCCCCCTGCACGGCCACTGCTCAGGTCACCCCTTGTCTCACGCTGCAGCAGCCCCCTCTGCCTGTTGAGCAGAGGCCCACCCCTCCATGTGGCGTGATGGCTGCCTATGACTTGGCTCCAAAGCCCCCTCACTCACCAGTCTGAGTCCACCGAACTCAGAAACGTCTGTCCCCCAGCCCCAACACCAGAAGACAGCGAGAGTACCTCTTGCCTTGCCTTTACCTCGATGAACCTTCCAGACCCACTTGGAACATGACCTGAGAGGCATGACCAGCCCCTCCCCAGCAGAATTAGATAAGCAACAGCCCTTTGCTCCCTGGCACTCTGCACCCCACCATGCTATGTAGTCTTTCTCCTCGTCTGTTCCCACACGGGGCTGTGAGGAAGCCCCTTGGGTCTGTCTTATTGATCTCCGGATCCCTAGATGGGCACACTCGAGTGAATAAATGAATCAACCTTATCTCAGA
The DNA here is from genome assembly GCF_023065955.2 of Ursus arctos. Classification (NCBI taxonomy): domain Eukaryota; kingdom Metazoa; phylum Chordata; class Mammalia; order Carnivora; family Ursidae; genus Ursus; species Ursus arctos. The sequence continues at coordinate 39,413,059 of NW_026622874.1, forward strand.
GAGTTTTTATGAGGATTATTATTAAATAAAGTAAAATTTACTGGGAACTGTTGTGTGCCAGATACCGTTTAAGCATGCCCAATGTATTAGCTCATTTAATCCTTGCAGCCCTGTGGTGTGTTATCTTGGCTGTTTTGCAGAACAGGAAATTGTAAGGCTAAGACCACACAGCTGGTGAGAGACAGATGTAGGTTCCAAAGCTAGGTCTTCTGACTGCAGTGCCTTGTCCTGGCTACAGTATGTATGTTAAAACTTCTGACCCAATGCCAGGACTGCCTACCAAATGTTACTTGCTCCTCTCTCTCTCTCTTATTTGCTTCTGTTTTAAGTGAGCTCCAGCCTCTGCCCCTCGGCTCAGCTTTCCCCAGCTCTCTCTCCCAAATGCACACTCATGTGGTTCTAGGCTTCTGTGATCTTCTTTGGACTGTTTCTCTGCTCACCTAATTTGTGGACTCCTTGAGAGCAGCATAATACACCATATCCTTTCTAAGGCTACCACTGTCCCAAACACTGATGACACAGGGTGGCAGAGTCCACGGGCACAGGTGACAGGATGGGAGCCAGACAAAGCAACCTGTGACCCAGGAAGGGCACACAGAGGAGAGAAGGTGCTGGCCTAGTGCCTGCAAACCTCTGGAGGTCTCCTCCCACCCACTCCAAGACCAAAGGTAGAATTGACCAGTCTTGGTGACCAGCTGGCTACAGGATGAGATCTGAAAGAATCCAGAAAAACTTTTTTTGGATTGAAAAGTGTTTTCCGGTGTTGCCATCCACTGGGATGGGGAATGTGGAAGAAGCAAGTGTACATGGAAATGTGAGTTCAGTTGTAGACATTCTGAGCTTGAGATGAGACCCCAACATCATGTTTCTGTCAGCATTTGTAGAAAAGAAAGAAGGCTCTAGGTTTCTTTCCTAGAACACTTTCCTTTGCCTGCCTTAGGAATGTTCCAAGCAGAGCGAGAGGCAAAGAGTCTGTGTCTGGTGGTTGCCTGTGGCTGGGGGTTGAGGCACAGCCAGAATTGCCGTAGGGTGGAGATTTGGGGTTTCCACCCAGGCCTGGGCTGTGGGTCCTTAGCCAAGACCCCAGCCGAACCCAGAACCTTCAGTCCTTGAGGTTCGGTGCACTACCAGGGGCCTCAGCTCCAGCCTGGAGCCCAGAAGCCGGGGACTCAGACAAGTCCAAGGGATGAGACACGTTGGTGATAGGGTTCTATCCAGGCAACAGACACCCGATTTGAGGGGGCGCCTCTCCTCTCACCCTCCGTTGTCCTCCTCCACCTCCCTCTCCAGGTGGTCCAACCGGCTACTACACCGGCAGCACTGAAAAGGTTTTCCAGTTTGCCAGATAGATGACCTGAGAAGTTGGATACCTAAGCAACAAGAGTACTTGGAGCAACAGATAGTCCTGGAAGCATTCTTCAGTTCACGCTGATTAGCTAAACCCTCTGAGAAGTTCCTATTTACACATTGACAACCAGTATGTCAATGCCCAGTAAGTCTTATCTTTACGTTCTAGAGGATTCCCTGAAGTCCATTATTAGGTAACATTTGAATAACCCGGTTTGATTCATTGCAGGTACTTCCACTGGAGACCAGATTTAAGCTAATTTCCCTAAAGAACTACCACTCATTATTCATTAATTGAAGTCTTATCTGTAATTTAATTGCGAAGGCTAAGCATTTATTTTAGGAAAGGCTCAGTGCATTGATGACAATTGTTTATTTTGTGCAAATAATGGGTGAGGTTGGGCTTCCATGTGGCAAAGTTTGCTGTTCACACCTGGGAGATCCCAGCAGCTTGTCGCTCTGGTGGGAGGCTTAAGGACTTAAAGACCAAAGAAGAAATAGGTAGACAATGGCCACCCCCTGACAATGGTCAGGAATGGTCGACCCTGGTGGCCATAGCTGAGGACTGTTCATTCTTACCAGGTTAGGAATATGAACCTCAGTGTCCAACTGACGTGGTAACTGAAGAAGAATAAACCTAAAAAATCTGTCCAGCCACTCAAGAGCCTATCAGCTGTGTGGTAGAGACGAGTACCCTTGTCCTTGGCTGCCCCTGGCCCCCCAGTGAGAGGCAGGGCAACTGAACGTGGTGGGATCGTATCCACCTGGGAGCTTGGGAGGTGCCAGGGACAGAGGAAATGAACTTGAGGGGAGCAGACACCCCCTTGAATGTGTAGTCTAGCATTTTTAGTGGATAGTAAGGGAGTGAATGTAGACTTGAGAGCCAAGGTGTTGCACCCAGGCTTGTGGCTCTCCTCATCTCCAAGGGCAGTGAGTCAGGGGAAGCTACGAGTCATGCAAATGACATAGGTATTCCTCTCCGGCCCTTGTTCCAAGAAGGTGAGACTGTAAACACAGGGACACAAACTCAAGAAGAAAACCCCCACAGATGGGGCAGATGAAGCCAGTCTGTGCCTCCCAGTAGGCCCAGCCCTGACTGGTTGTTGGAGACAAACAGCCCCTGGGGCAGGGGGCTGCTTCCTTCTGTACCCTCACCTTGGTCTGTGAGCCTGCTCTGAGACTTCCTTCTCTTCCTTAGGCAGGGTTTCTGGGAGCAGGGAGGTGATAGCCCTCTTCAGGAGCAAGTCGGGAGGGCAGATGTGGGGGAGATGGCCCCGCTGAGCCCAGAGCAAGTGCAGACTGGCTCCCAGAGCCTGGGAGGTCAAACCGGGTGAAGTCCATTGTCAGGGGCCCCGAAGAATTGAGTGGGGGCCGGAATGTGTCATGCTCCGAATCCCCAGACTTCTGTAATGATTCTGAAACTTATAATTTGCAATAAATCAGACAAATTTAGCCTAAAGCAGTTGGAGTTAATAAAATTTTTAGTAGAGGTTCATGGCGCATTCAAATTCTAGCCCCTGCTATCTCCCCAACTAGTCCTTATGTTGTTTCTGTCCAGAATCTTCTGAATTCTCCACCCACCTTCTCCCTTCAGCCAGTAGTTGGAAGACAGCAGCCTATGAAGGGAGCCCCGGCTTCTCTTCCTCTGAAAAGTGTTCTTGTGAGGTCCTCCGCCTGCCCCCAGCAGAACTGCCTTCATCCTTGGAGCTGTGGGCAGGGGCCAGAATCCCCTTCAGCCTGGAGGGATAGAAGGGTATGGCGAGGGGACGTGCTGGTTGGCCTGCAGGGAAGTGACAGTGTCTGACCCCAATCACACTGATTTATTCACCTCCTACTTTCCTGCAGGGCTCCCGGTAATGTCACACGAGAGGAGAGGCAGGGATTGGGGAGGGAAACTCACAAATTCCCGCTCTACAACCCTGCCCGTGGCTGTGGGATGAGCGCGGGGCATAGAGCATATTCATTGGTTGGGAGGGACCGGCCCCCTCGGGATTTCAGACAGAGCACATAGACTGTTGCGGTGTCCACGAATAAGGAAGCGTGCCACAGAACGCTGGCCAGGCTTTCCTCCAGGTCTCAAGGAGCTTGTGGATCTGGTCTTCACCTAGCCGGTGGGGCACAGCCAGCTCCCTTCATGATGCTGAAAAGAGCAGGGCTCCCAGCACGAGCAAGACAGTGCCTCGGCTGCTTTTGGAGCCCCACCAAATTCAGTCGTTAGGAGGCACCGAAGGGGGGTTGTCTGTACCACCGAGGGGGAGGGGCAGGAGCAGGGGCACCCCCTCCCTCCACATCATCACAGACGCTCTTCTAGCACCCAGTCTTTATTCATTTTTTAAAAAAGAAATCCAAATAAGTTAGCAAAAAAAGAAAAAACAATTACAAAACAATGTCAAAACCACACGATGCTTAGTTAAGAAAAGAAATCACCCCAGGAGCCCCTGCCCCCCTCCCTGCCTGTCCCTGGCAACTTGTGCCCAGGAGACCTTGGTCAGATGGCAGCTTTACAAACAACACAAAACATAAAACCACTGGAAGGTTCCCCAGTATTCACTGCAAAAGCTTGGCCCCCCAGGGACTTGGGAACAGAGGACTGTTCCTCTCCCTTTCTTCTCCCTCGATTCAGGGCAGGCCCAGCCCAGCCACTGGCATCAGGAAGAGACAAGAACAGGAGATGTACACAGCTCGTCCTGGTCAGGACGCTGTCTTCGGCACTCAAACCGTTTCTCTTGAGGGGGTAGAATTGGCTGCATTATGAACAAAGGAAAGCTCCTGAGTTTGCCCCCTGAGACGGGCACACACGAGGGGCGCTCTGGTCCCCTGCTTTATCTCCCTGGGCAGAGGATGCTCCTTGCTGTAAGGAGTCAGCTAGGTGAGAGCCTCCATTCCCTCTCTGGGTGGTGACTTAACCTTATATGGATGAGGAAGGGGATAGTCTGGCACTTGGCGGCCCCGGAGCTGGCTGGCTGGCTGGCTGGCTGGCATTAGGACGGCCTGGCTTAGGAAGCCCAGGCTACGGAGCTGTGGCATCTGCGGCCAGCGTGGGGGCTCTCATGGATGCCCAGCCTGGCAGACGAGCTCAGTTAGGCATGGTTTCATCTGGGAAGGCCACAGAGACATCTTCCACGGTGATGCTGTCCACGATGGAGGTGAGAGAGTGCAGGTTGTGGGCGTCTCCTGGGTCAGCTGTGAGCAGGTGATCTGTAAGGAGAAGGTGGGAGGATGTTACCTGGGTGGCGAAGGGGGTTTCAAGACCCAGGACAGGGAACGAGCTCTTTGGGGGTGGTGCAGGTTTTCCCGGACAGATGGGTGAGCAAACCTCAAGAATCCTATTCCCCAGCCCACACCTTTCCCGGTGCCCTACGTGCGTGCATGAGTGCATGTACGTGTGTGTGTGTGTGCACTGAACACTTGTGCCTCCTCTCTGAACTCTGCTAGTTGGGTTAGAATTTGAAAGCAGCTACTCTGAGGTGGAGCCAGGACGGCGTATCCTGGGAGACTGGGACTGCCCTTTGCTGGCCAGCTCTGCAGCACTGACTCAGCAATTCCCAGGGACCCCTGGGGCACGGACAGTCTCCTCTCCATGGAGAAGGTCGGGCCCCAGGCACGGGCTGGGGAGCTGCAGGAGGCCTAGACCGATCCTTAGCTGGGCAAGGTCTCCAGGAGCCATAGGGGCAGAGGGCCATTTGGGGCCCTGGGTTCAGCAGTTCCCTGGAGAGACCAAGAGAAGAGGACTGGAGCAGAAGTAAGGTAAAAAGAGACAACTGGGCCTACAGTCAGGCTGATGGGGTTGAGATTCTGAGGGTCGGGGTCTCACTTACCCCCTGTGCTGGGGCCAAACTCCAGTGTGCTGCCCCACTCTGGACTGCAGGAGGCGCTGTGGGAGCTGCATTCACTGGGTACCTGCAAGATAGAGTAAAGGCCCAAGGTCAGAGCACGGGCCATTTTTGGCGGTGTCTCTCTGTCCAGTTCCAATGGGCAAAAGCTCCCATTGTGGGGTTGGAGGGTGGGCCACAGGCTGCAGCCCTCCAGCCTCAGGATCTTCACAATCACCAACTTTCATGCCCCCACCTGGCCACAGAGCCCCTGCTGCCAGGTCTTTCCTGTCCTCCATCCTGGGTGGTGATTCTGTCCTCGCAGGCACCCAGCATAAAGGGGCCCCTGGTTTTCCTGACGCTAGGATAAGGGTGGAGGATAAGGGTGAAGGAAGCAGGTGCAGGCCGGCTGGGGCTCTGGGAGAGACATTGGGTAGGTGTTCTCTCTGTCTGGCCACACACCCAGCATGGGGTGGAGTGGAGGGGGTACAAAGTGGCACTTGGCCATGCCTTGCGGGCCCCATCCCCAGGCGCCGGGCTTAATCCTCACTCCCACCCAAGCTGACCCTGGACTTGCTCTTGGGTCCCTCCTTCGGTCCTCTGCCACCCCCCTCCACACCTGCTTCTCCCCACTGCCTTTAGCTTGGCCTGAAAGGACAAAGGGACACGGGAGGTCAACCGGACAGCCCAGCTCTGATGAAGGAGGGGGTCCTGTGGCCCCGTAAGGTCCCACCTGCCACCTGCTCCAACCTTCTGACGGAGCCCCACACTGGGGTCCCCAGGCCATCCAGGCGCCTCCTGTGCCCCCTCCCCCTGGGGCCCGGGGTGGGACAGCCACTTACCCCGGGCTGGGGCCCGCCCCCGCCGCGGTAGCGGAGGTCCCGCTCTTCCTGGTTGAGGGAGCTGAGCAGGGCCTGCAGGCGCTCGATGTACTGGATGGCACTGCGCAGGATCTCGACCTTGGGCAGCCGCTGGTTGGGGTTGAGCAGGGTGCTCCTCTTCAGAGCCTCGAAGGCCTCATTCACCTTCTTGAGCCTGCGCTTCTCCCTCAGCGTGGCCGCACGCCGCCGGTCCACCGACACCGACTTCCTCTTACACACCTTGCACGCCCACGGCAGGCACTGGCCCAGGCAGTGCTCGGGGGTCCCCAGCCCCTTGTCTTCGAGGGGCCCTCGGGCCTCGGGGCTCAGGCTGAGCTCCGTCCGCTCGTAGCCTGGCGGATCGAAGGCCTGGAGGTGGACGGGCAGGTAGTTCTCCCCGTCATAGAAGTGGGGTTCCTGGTAGAAGTAGGGGGATGTCTCATATAGCTCCATGGGGTCGGAAAGGACTTGTTCCTGCCACCGGCCCCCAAGCTCCGGCAGCCCCTCACGCCAACTGCTGGGTGCCATTTAAACCCTCCCCGCTGGCATGGACCCAGAGATAAATATAGCCAATGCCGCGGAAACCTGAGCCCCCCTAAGCTGTCGCTGCACATCAAGACGTTTACAGTGGATTAGATGTGATTCCCCTTCCCTCTCCCCCCAGCCCCCACCCCACCCAGCCTGCCTGCCCCAGCCCGGCCGGCTCCTGTGCACGGGGAGGGAGGCCGTCGGTGTAATTTGATTAGTTTTCATTTCCCAGCAGCCCCCGTGGGGCAGGGGAGGTGGGGGAGGACACACATTCTCCTCTCATCTGCTCCTTTCAATTACTCCTAGCCAGGAGGGCGGCCTGCTTTCTCCTTGCTAGTCCCAAAGAAGTAGGATGTGTGTGGGGGGTGGGGAGGGAAGCCGAGGGGAGGGAACAAGGAAGGGCAGGGTTCAGGCTGGAAGGGGCCTGAAGAAGTCAATGTGTCCATCCCCCTGCTTCCTGACAGCACCTTCACCAGCTTCCATCCGTCAGAAGCGTGAGACCGCTTCAAATTTGGGGTGTGTATGGGGGCTCAATGTCCAAGGGTAAGAAGGAACCTGGAGAGGCAAATGGCTTCAACTTCTGAGTTTCCGAAGCAGCCTGGACATCCTATGTCTCAAAGGTCTCCTGTAACGGGGGGAAATGGAGACAAGAGGGATTGTTTGGTCTTTTTGGCAGGGGTCAGTAGAAGTCTTCCCTTTAACACAGCTGGTCAGGGGCAGAGCGAGAATGAGGACTTACAGGCTCCCCCTTGCCACCTTCCCCGCAGTAGCAAGGTCAAGATCCACTAAACCCTCTGTCACCTCCCTCTCTCCCTCTGGATAATGTATCTGTCCTCTGTGTTGCCTCTTCAACTCTGTTTGCTGCCCCATCTGGACACCCAGCTTTTCCTGACTGCGTACTCTGGGTGGGGTGGGAGGGAGAAAAAGCAGAGCCCTCCAGACTCACTTTGAATCTCGCCTCTCCTTAACCACCTGGCCTGGTGGTTCTGCACCTTCTCGGTTAAGCCATCAGTTTTACGCGTAGCATGTAGGTCTCAGATGTCAGGGGGAGGAGGGGCTCCTACATCTTCAGGCTTCTCGGTCCATGGTCACCTCTCAGCAGAGGGTTTGGGCTCTGAGAGGACAGTGCTCCCAAGACTGTGGGCTGACCTGAGAGACCAGCAGGGCACAAGTTCAGTCTTGGGACTGAAGAGTGACAGGGACGCCCTAGGCAGGGTCTCTGCCCTCAAGGACCTCACCATAAGTGGACCCTGCTGATCACCTAGATCCCCCCAGCCCCTGAGTCCTGAATCCCCTTCACAGGTGGCCATTGTCCAGCTGCTGCTGACCTCAGGAGGTAGCCCGTTCCACTGAGGGGCAGCTCTGGCCGCAGGGAAGCCTTCTGGGTTTTGGACTGTGATGTGCTCCCTTTTTTATCCTTTGGTCCTGTTTTTTCCCTAGGATCCCGTGAACTAAGTCTGATCCCTCCTCCACTTGACATTTGAGATTGATGTTATAAGTTCCAGCCGGTGGCAAGGACACTAAGAGGAGCAGGAATGGTGCTGGGGACTCCGAGAAAACTTCTCATGGGGGGTGAGACCTGAATGGAGCTTGAAGGAGCTGGCTTTCCTGACGTTCACTGTCTATGGTGAGGAGCCAGGAAAATGCTGGTGTCTGTTTGGGGTAGGGGCCAAAGATGAGGAGGGGTCGCAGCTGGGCAATAAAAAAACCCCAAGCAGCTGAGGGAAGTAGGGGTCTTTACTGGGTTCTTGGCCTTCCCAGTGTGGCAGCCTGAGGGCTCTGGGCTCTCACCCCTGCTTGGACCAGCTGGGCTGAAGAACAAGTGCTATTTCTAACACATCCCGCCAAGCAAAGATAAAAGAAAAACCTTGCCTCAGTTTACACTCCAGTCCTATGAGCCCTGAGGAAAGAAGTGGTGTGGAAGTTACTATGGAAACGGAAAAATTTCATCGTTTGGTCCTTTTGGGATGCAATCTGCCTTGCCCCTAAACAGTGTGTTCACATCCTCTAAAAATGGAAGCAGGAAAGCTGGGCCTGCTCTGATTTCCAGGATCTTACTATCTAGTTGGCGAGCATGGACACTGAAACGTGAATGTTAAATTGTAATGTAAGAGAGAGCTATTTTAATTCAGCAGGAAACATGGGGGCCGTGATCGATTGCAAATGAGTGGGCTCATCAACCCAGCGTTTCAGGAGTTTGTAGAAAGTCAAAATCACCGAAGTCTGGTCTCTGTGGAAGGCGTGAGGAGGAGAGTGCTGGGCTGGCTCTAGGAGAACAGGTGGGATTTCGATGCGAAGAGAGGAGGCGGAGGGGGGCTCTGGGTGTAGAGGGTTGCGTGGCTCTCGGGCTTCTGGTAAGTAGGCGATTCCACGAGTCTGTAAAGATAGGAGGAGGCCCAACTGGACATGGGTGGACTCGAAAGCCGAGGCAGAGAGATCCCATAGCAGAAAACCACAGCAGTGATCCAGCAGTGAGGTGCTGGAGGCCCGAGCAACCCACTGAGAGGCGGGAGGATGGATTCCACCAGGGGAGGGTGTGTGTTTCAGCTGGCAGAGGGATGGCGTGCTCGTGCGTGCGTGTGCGTGCGCGTGCGTGCTAGAAGGGAATGGCCGCTGTAGTAAGGAAAGGACGGCTGGCCCATGGAGACACCCAATAAATAGCAGTCCCTTTCCTTGCTTTGTCCTCTTCTCCACTCCTGGCCTCTCTCCCAGGCAATCCTCCGCCTCCAGGGGACCAGAAGAGCAGGAGTGGGGGAGGGAAGCCCTGGCCCCATCCCCAGGTGTGTATTTATTCACTCACTCTTTCAATCAAGGCACTGATCGCACACCTTGTGCTGGGTGTTGGGCTTACGGATGTGAATAAGACGTGGTTTTTGTGCCCCCAGCACAGTCAAGGTTGAGTAAGGAAGGTGAATGCGCAAAGCTAACCAAGGCAGACAGTGTTAGCTGGTACAAGAGTAGGTTCGAAAAAGTGCTGTGCTATAACCCAGAGGAAGAATTTATCAACTCCCCCCTTCCTTGGGTGAACCCAGTTTCCTAGGAGCCCCCTCTGCGTCAGTCCCCGGGGCTGGGGCCAGACCTGGGTGAGAGCGGTAAACAGGCTCAGCACCTAATCTCCGGTCGAGGTGTGAGTTTGGCCTCGCGTGTGTAACGTTTGTCGCTAACCAAAGGTGACGGCAGGGCTGGAAGGTTAGGGTGATCTTCTGTGTCTGGGTTTCAACGAATCCCTGTCTGTAGATACGTTTGTGTATGTCTGTCCGTGTAAGTGGCCTGAGGACCATGTCAGGGCCCACCTGTGGGGCACAGACCCTCCCAGGACTGAGAAGGTAGGGTGGCCCAGGCATCTCTGACCTCAAAACCCTGATGGGGGGATTGATGCTCTACCCACCTTGTTCCTCTTTCATAGCTGAGCTGCGGAGCAGCCGCATCTAGGGGCTTGGCGTTCCTCCCCTGCACACTCGTCCACCCCACGCAGGCTGCCCTCTGATGGATGGGAACACATTGGTGCCAAGCACAGAGCAGCCTTTGTGCTCCGCCACCAGCGGTGATCCATCAGCTCTAACCTGACAGCAGGGCGTCGGGCCCTAATCCCCACCCCTGCTGGCTTGGGCACACAGGGCCCCCTGCCCCGACTGTAGCCTCGAGGCCTCCAGCCGTCCTGCTCCCTCCAGAGGAAGCCCTTATCCCTGGCTGGGGCTCCAGGGCCAAGCTGTTTGTGCCCCCACCCTGTCTGTCTCAACTCAATTGTGTCTATTTGCATGCCGGGCTGATCTCATTTGCATGGTAGTGGTTGGGTTTCAAAATGCCCAGAAATCCCCTTCACCTGCCTCGTGGGTCCTTCTTTCCCCCTCTGCTGCACACCCAGTTCTGCTCTCTGACTCCTAGCCTCTTCCAGTCCCTGCTGACCTCACAGGTGGGCTGACCTGGGCTGCCTTGTGGCTTGGCCAACATCAAAGCAGGTTTCCCATTCTGGAGTCTCAAGCGCCTGGCAATAGAGAAGCAAAAAGGAGAAGAGTCTGGAAAGGGTGGAGGCTTCCGGCTTCTCCAAAAAGGGCCCACCTTTTGTTTTCTAAGCCTGGGTCTCTGGGTGCTATGGATGAGAACTAGGTGGGGGTTGGGTGGCAGGAATGTGTGTACATTTCAAGGACCTAGATGCATGAATGTGGCTTACAAATCAGCTTGATTATTTGGGGAGCAGGAGCCTCGCGGCGGGGTGAGAACCCATCACAGAGTCATAGACTGTCAGAGCTGGGAGGCAGCCTAAGGATTAGCTAGTCCACCTTCTTTCTTCTACACACTGGGAAACTGAGGCCCAGAGGCGAGATGCGACTTGCCCGGGGGTGCATAGAGCACTAGGACCAGAAGTGTGAAGGGTGTTGGCTCTTGGACTACTTGATTTTAGGCCTTGGGGCCGAATCCAGGTGTCTCCTCTGCCTCCCCGAGGCTGACAGGTGAGGAACGTGCTTCACGGGAGTATGTGCTTTCCAGGTGGGAGGCAGTGAGGGGACAACTGCAGGTGCTCTAGGCTTCGAATGGAGAGTCCGGGAGATGCGGAGAGATGAAGACAGGAGAAGGGGGTGAGAGACACTAGGCTGGGGAGACCGAGGGAAGCCTGGGGTTTGAGACAGGAGGAGAGGTCTAGAGGCAGATGGGAGCCCCAGCTGAGAGGTGAGGCACAGGGGGGCCCCAGGTCTCCGGAGGCCACACATTGTTTCCGTTGAGGACTGAGCATCAGATAACCACTGGGAAATCCGTCCCTGCTTGGAATCTGGAGCTCAGAGCCAGGCTCATTCATCAAGAATCTCTGGCCTTGGGGTGGGGGAAGGTGTGGGCCTGGAGGCGGAAGGGAATGGGCCCCCAGGGAGTGGGGGTCATGGGGGTGGTGACTGGTGGACACGAAGCACAGAACTAGGTTTAAAAATAACCAGACCAGGTTTGGGCAGACTGTGTGGCCGCGTGAACCTAGGGGCCTTTGGAAAAATGGGTGAGGATTTTCTTATGAGTATCCCGTGTTCCTATGTGAGCCGGGCCTTCAGCTCTGGATGATGACAAATACTGTGAGGAAGTCAAGGGCAAGTGGAAGAAGGAACCTTGGATAAGACGTCGGGCCACGTTGCCGTCGTTCGTCCTCTCTGGTTCTCAGTTTCCCTGTTTGTAGATGAAGGCGCTGATCTGGATGATCCAAATGGCCCTTTGAGAGGTAACATTTTTTTTCTGACTCAGCATGTGGGTCCTGAGGAAGTGCTCATAGGGTCCGAGTAGGGCGGTTTGGAGAGTTGTTTGAACTGGGCCTGGCCCGAGCACATGGACTTGGAGGATCAGAGAAGGCAGGTTTCCTTGGATTTGTTGTCCTTTTCCCAACTCCACTCCTCCTCCCATACTCAGTCTCGCTGAAGGGCAACCAGATGGTTCTCTGGACTCATTTCCGTCTCCCTAGAACTGCCTGGCATATATTTGTCAGACTTAGCCCCCCACCTAGCCCCCTTCCCTCCTAGTAACCCCCCCCATTCTGCCCTCCCTGTGGGTGCGGAAGCTGCCCCTCCCCCTTCCACTCCATGGACAGCTTCTATTTCTGCCTCTTTGACAAGTTGTGACATATTTGGGAGCAGCTGCTGCCTGGGTGGAGATGCCTTTGCTTTTCTCCTGGCTCTGTCTTCTCCTCCCTGATACCTCTCCCAACAGCCACCCCTTCCCAGAATGTGCTGGAAGACCCTCCCTGCATTCCCCTCTGTGGAACTCAGACATCCAGCTTTTCCTCAGTTTCTACAGGAGTGGCCCAGGCTCTAGACTGATACAAAGGGAGCCTTCTGGATAGAAAGTCAGGTGGCTGGGTGTGGGGGCAGGAGCTCTTCTGCCAAGTCCCAGTCTGTGTGGTTTGAGGCAAGTCTCCCTTGCCCTGGGCTTTATTTTTCTATCTTTAAGATGGGGGTGATGAATAATGTCTTCCTTGCCAACAGCAGGTAGTTTTGCCACCTGTTAACTGTAGGAACTTGGGAACTCTCCCTGTGCTATTAACCCCATTACTCTTGTCTTCTCTAAAGATTTTATTTCAATGTGACTCGCAGAGAAAAATCAGTCAACTGAAATAGATTCAGAAATGATAGGGAAGATAGAGGGGCGCCTGGATGGCTCAGTCAGTGGAGTGTCTGACTCTTGATTTTGGCTCAGGTCAAGATCCTAGGGTCATGGGATGGAGCCTCGTGTTGGGCTCCTCACTCAGCAGGGAGTCTGCTTGAAGATTCTCTCCCTCTGCCCCTACCCCGTGTGCGTGTGCTCGCATGCTCTCTCTCTCTCTCTCTCTCTCAAATAAGTAAATACATCTTTTTTTTTTTTAAATAAATGATAGGGAAGATAGAATTAGGCAGGGCCATTAAAAGAGCTATTATAAATATGCTCGGTATGTTTAAGGATTTAAAGAAAAACATGAACATAATGAAGAGAGAATTAGAAGATACAAAAAGGAATTACAATTTCGCTGGATAGGATTATATATTAGTCTGCTTTTGTTGCCATAACAAAATACCATCGACAGGGTGGCTTAAACAGCAGAAACTTCTTTTCTCACAGTTCTAGAGGCTGAAAGTCTGAGGTCAGGGTGCCAGCATGGTTGGGGTCTGGTGACAGCTCTCTTCCTGGTTTGCAAATGGCTGCCTTCTTGCTGTGTATTCACATGGCCTTTCTTCAGTGCATGTGTACAGAGAGAGAGATCAAGCTCTCTGGTGTTTCTTCTTATAAAGGTTACTAATCCCATTAGACAAGGCTCTCACCTTCATGACCTCATTATCTCTCCAAAGCCCCATTTCCAAATACCATCACACTGGGGGCAAGGGCTTCAACATATGACTATTGGGGAGAACACAAACACTCACTATATTACATATTAATAGCAGATTAGACGTTGCCGAAAAAAGTTCACTGAGTCTGAATACCAAGCAATAGAAATATCCAAAATGAAACACAGAGAAAAATAACATTTAAAAGAAGTTTCACTTACCCATGGGACAATATCAAGTAGACTAACGTACAGGTAATTGAAGTCCTGGAAAGGGGCAGAAAAATGTTGGAAGAAATAATAGCTATAGATTTTCCAAACTTGATGAAAATTATTAACTATAAACTCATTAATCTAAATCGTGTATCCCCAAAAGGATAAACTCAAAGAGAACCACACCAAGGCACATCATAACGCCTGGGTGGCTCAGTCGTTAAGCATCTGCTTTCAGCTCAGATTGTGATCCCAATGTCCTGGGATTGAGCCCTGCATCGGTCTCTCTGTTCAGCGGGGAGCCTGCTTCTCCCTTTCCCTCTGCTGTTCCCCTTGCTTGTGCTCTCTCTCTCTCACTGTCTCTCTCTGTCAAATAAATAAATAAATAAAATCTTTTTTTTAAAAAGGCACATCATAATCAAATTTCCAAAAACCGGTGGTAAAGAGAAAATTTTAAAAGCAGTCAGAGAAAAAGAGGCACACGCCAAATAGGAAATCAAGTTAAAAAAAAAAGTATTGATTTTTTGTCGGATACTATGAAGGCCAGAAGACAATAGAACAGCATCTTTAAAGTGCTAAAAGAAAAGAAAAACTATAAACCAAGTCTTCTATACCCAATAAAAATATCTTTCAAGAATGAAAGTGAAGTAAAGCCTTTTTCAGACAGAGAATAGCTGGCAGAATTTATTACCAGGAAATAGTCCCTATAATAAATGTTAAAGGGAGTTCTTTAGGCAGAAGAAAAATGATACAAGGTAGAAACTTGAATGTGCAGAAAGGAATGAAGAGCATCAGAAATGCTAAACTCATGGGTGATATGAAAAGGATTACACTCTACCCCCAACAAATTTAAAAATTTCTTTAAAAGATAGTTCCCTATTTAAGGCAGCCATAGTAACTATGTGCTGTAGGGTATTAAGATAAGAATAGAATGTATGAGAACAATAACACAGAGAATGGGAGTTGGGAAATGGAATTATACTGTTGTAAGGTTTCTACATTATATGTGAAGTAGTATTGTATTATTTGAGGGTAGACTGCGAGAAGTTAAAGATGCATGTTGTTGGGGCACCTGGGTGGCTCAGTCGTTAAGCGTCTGCCTTTGGCTCAGGGCGTGATCCCAGCGTTCTGGGATCGAGCCCCACGTCAGGCTCCTCTGCTGGGAGCCTGCTTCTTCCTCTCCCACTCCCCCTGCTTGTGTTCCCTCTCTCGCTGGCTGTCTCTCTCTCTGTCAAATAAATAAATAAAATCTTTAAAAAAAAAGTATTAAAAAAATAAAGATGCATATTGTTAACACTACAGGAGCTTCTAAAAAAATAAAATGTAGACCTACAACTAATAAGCCAATACTGGAGATAAATGGGAATATTAAAAAAAACATTTAGTTGATCTAGAAGAAGACAGGAAGAGAGGAAGAGGAACAGAGAGCAGGTGGGACAAATTGGAAACAATTTGCAAGATGGTAGATTTACCCCCAACTGTATCTATAACTGCATTAAATGTAAATAGTGTGACTGGATAAAAAGCAATACCCAATTATAGGCTGTCTACAAGAAATTAACTTAACATGTAAAGACAGGTTGAGAGTAAAATGATGGAAAGATACATACCATGCAAACACTAACCATGAAGCGTCGGGGCCCCCGGCTGGCTCAGTTGGTGGAGTGTGTGACTTCTTGATGTCAGGGTTGTGAGTTTGAGCCCCATGTTGGGTGTAGAGATTACTTAAAATAAAAAATCTTAAAAAAAAGAAAAAGAAATGTGGAGTGGCTCTATGAGTATCAGGAAAAAGTAGATTTCAGAACAAGAAATATCACCAGGGATAAAGAGAGACATTACATGATAAAGGTAATATTGACATTCATCAATAAGAAGTATTAATTTTTGAATGTCTATGCAGCTAATAATAGATGTTCAAAATAGATGAAGCAAAAAATGACAGAACTGAAAGGAAAACTAGATACACCCAAAACTTTAGTTAGAAATTTTATTTTTAAAAAATTTTTATTTTTTAAATAGGCTCCGTACCCAGTGAGGAGCCCAACGTGGGGCCCAAACTTACAGCCCTGAGATCAAGACCTGAGCCAAAATCAAGAGTTAGATGGTTAACCGACTGAGCCACCCAGGTGCCCTCTTAGAGATTTCAAAAATCCTTTCTCACAGAACGAGTAGGTAAAATTAATATGGAAATAGAAGACTTCACTCATTCCATCAATTTACCAACTGACGTTTGTAACAATAAGTGGCACATGAAACACTGACCAAGGTAGGTCATATGCTGGGCCACTGAAAGTTGCAATAGATTTAAAAATACTGACAACAAAGAGCATGTGCTCTGAGCGCAATGGAATTCAATTGGAAACCAATTATAGAAATTTCTAGAATATCCCCCAAATATTTGGAAATTAAACTTTTAAATAACCCACAGATGATTCCTTATTGAGCCCTTTCTGCCAAGCCCTATGCTAAGTGCTAGATAAACTGTGTCTCACTTAATCCTCACAATAATCCCCATAAGATAATCACTATTATCACCATTTTGCAGATCAAGGATCCAGAGCCCAGAGAGGGTAGGCAGCTGGTAAATTGTAAAGCCGGGACCAGAAACTCAGATCCATCTCATGCCAAAGCCCAGCTCATGATCAGTTATGTTGTTCAACAGTCAACTAGTTAGAGCATTTAAGATGGGTGCCCCAAAGAGCACCGGGCTGGGAGAGCCCTGTTGGGCCTGGGGTGGGGGAGTGCGTGGCTGAGCTGTTGACAGGCTGCTTGCCTCCTCTCCAACTCCCCATCCCCAGTCTTACCCCCAGGCTTGGTGCTCAAGAACCTTCCCTATGGACAGTCTCACACCGGATGTTTCCTGGTGCACTTCCCCACCCAGATTCCTCTCAGCTTCGGGGCTCCCCTGTCCCCAGCCAGCTCTCTCCATGGCAGCCTCACTGGCCTTCTGCAGGTGCTCCATCCAACTCTCTCCAAGTGCTCCTGCTCTTCCTCCTCCAGGGGTCCTCCTTCTACTGCCCCCAGACTTGGCTCCCCCATCCTGATCTCAGTGAGCCTGCTCTCTGCTTCAGGCCTTTCTGGAAGCTTATCCCTGGGCCCTCAGTTCCAAGCAAGACCTGAGACTCTTATGCTCCTCAGAAAGCCTTCTCAGACCACACCCACGGACGCCCGTCTCCTGGAATCCACGGTAGCCGAAGCATCCCCAGACTGTCCAGCGCTGCTCAGGGGCTTGCTTTTTCTTGGTCTTTTACTGAGAGACCCTTGAGGCAGACAGCCTGGCTTGTAGTCCTGGCATTGTCACTTTTGAGCTTTGTGACCTTATATAAGTGACTTGACCTCTCTGTGCCTCTACTTTTTCATTTAATAAGGATAAATATAGGACCTGTCTCATGGAATTGTTGTATAGATGAAATGGGTTCGTATGTATAAAGCTCCTGGCACTCAGTGTCTACTCAATTAACTTAGCTCTGTTCTTAATATTGCATCTGCTTTCTGTCCTTGTCTCCTCCATTAGACTGGGAGCTCCCTGAGAGCAGTAGTAGTGGTTTTTTTTCTATCACTCTATCATCCTGGGAGCTCTCTGGGGAGAGGGGCTGCATCTTCCCTAATGAGCGGGGGGCTCCCAGAAGGCACAAAATGTGTCTCTACCATTAGACAGGGACTGGGTCTGCGTCGTCAGGCTCTGAATTTCCTTCGTTGCCTGCCCCTCTGTTCTCAGGACAGGGATGAGAATGTGGCAGGCACCTCCCGGGAGGTGAGCATGTTGCAGGGAGGGGCCCTGTTGAGGGAGCCATGTAGACAGATTCCTACCCAGGGCAGGGTGGTCCCCAGAGAGAGTTGGGTGGCTCTTAGAATGACATCCCAAGGCAGCCTCCAAGGGCTACTTCTGTCTTCAGGAAGGGGCCAGGCGGGAGTTGTCCCAAGACTCCTGTCCACGTCCACCACTGAGGTCATCAGCCCTCGGCACAATCTCATTCCTTTCTCTCCGTCGGGAGACAGGAGATGCAGATGGCGTGGGGTGACGTTGAATCCGGCTCTGCCACTTGCTAGTTCTGTGACCTCTTATTCATTTACTATCTTGAAAACTTTTTTTTGCAGACAAAACGCTAATTAGAAAACCTGTTTCTCCGGGCATATCATATATTCAATAAATGTTCGTTGAATGAATGAATGAGTATTTATTTCCTTTTTTGGGGGGCAAGCGTTAGGGAGTGGTACAACCGGTCATGCTTCTGGTAAGTTGAATTCTAGCATCTGCGGGCTGAACAGGTCATTGCGATGACATTTAGTTCACTCCCAGCCTTTAATCCATTCCAGGCACACACTTAAATAAGCTCCCAAAATGGAACCCTTGGTAATGCATTCCCATGTTTTGGCCGTGAGAAAATCCCTTCTAACATCACTTCACCCCCTCCCTACCCCACCCTAAAGGGCACATCATAGGCATGTCTTGTCTTTGACTCTTTTCTGAGCTGGGATGAGGAATGTGGTGTAACTCGTTGGTTGAGAGTCAGGACGTCTGTATTCTACTCCTAGCTCTGCTGCGAACTCCTGCGTGGCCTTGGGAAATGGAAGCTAGTATTTGCAGAGTCTCTACTGCATGCTGGCCACAGTGCTACGTGGGTCCATGTACATGACCTCACTCATTTCTCACAAGTATGCGGAGTGGAGGCAGAGTCCCCGTTTTACAAAGGGGAAACCTGAGGCTCAGAAAAGTTAAGGAACCTGCATCAAATCACACAGCTTATAAATGATGAGCTCCTGTCCGTGACTCCATAGTTTCTTTCCATCGTGCTAGGCTGACTTCTCTAGGGCCTCCCATTTCCTGATCTGTAAAACAAGGGGATTGGATTCAGTGTTCAGGAAGATACCTTCCAGCTTTGGCATTTTGTCACCCCCTGCTCAAGGCCTCTGGAGGGATCTTAGGAAATCGGTGCTTAGCTTCCTGGCTTGGCTTCCCTGCCCTTCCCTGCCCTTCTCTTTTGTTTGTCTTATCCCCAGGCCCTCCTCACAATCCTCTTCAGTGAGTTGGTGTGGGACAAGAAACCAAATGTTTCCCGGGAGTTGGGGCAGATCCATCTGCTGCGTTCCCCGAATAGCGGGCTGTGGGAACACTGCGTTCTGCCCTCCGGCCCTGGTGCCTGGAGTGTTTTCCCTGAGCCATACTGCCTGTCTGCATTCCCCTCTCTGTGGGGGCTTGGGCCAGCCCAAGGCAGGACCCATTTGCTTTTCTGCGCCTGAAAGCAGATGGCCTCCTGGTGGTCGGGTGGGGTGGGGTGGACTTGCTTCCCAGGCCCAGGGATTTTTCCTCTGTAGGCTGTATTCATTCCTAAAGTGCCAAGCCTTGCACCCTCAGACTGTGGTGGAGTTCACTAACTCGTGTGCTCCATGCCCTCACTCCATCTTGGCTCACTCACAGTGGACACAGAGCCCTGATTTCAGATTTCTAGCCATGGCTCCTCTCAGACTATGGTTTGCTTTCTGCATTTATAGATGGGGAACTTGAGGCCTTGGGACTCAGACTGGGACAGGAACTCATGCACCTGCCCTCCCCCAACTGGACTGGACCCCCCACCCCTGTCTTTCAATAAGGCTGCTTTCCCAACACTGTGTCTGGCTTCCCAAGTCTCCAGTTGCCTATTTCTCATCTTTCTTGGCTGTAACCAGATTTTTGAAAGAGACTGTTTCCTTTGTTGCCTAGGGAGCTCTCACACTTCCTGGTCCAGGGGTGAGGAGCAATGTTCTCTTAGATTCCCGAACCCAGAGGCAGCTGCCTTCACCATCTCATGTCGCCTGGTAGGCATTGGCTGGTCAGGGGAAGTACCCTGGGTCCAGAGCAGGATTGACTCGGGGACAATGTGACTGTCATTACGAGGTCATCATCAACAACGACATCACCATTTAGGACTTTCCTGTCTACCAGGCACTGTGATGAACGCTTTATACACACAAACTATTTGGTCCCTACAATAATACTATGAAGTAAGTATTCTTACCTCAATTTTCAGACTGGGAGTCATGGTTAAGAAATTTGTGAACAGTATTAATAGAAGGTAGAAGCAGGGTTAGAACCCAGGCTGGCCGACTCCAAAGTTGGTGGACTGTCTCCTCCATGAATGTCTACCACCTCAGACTCAAGCCTTAGGCAACCTTGGTGAGCAGCTCTTCTTTACACTGGGTATACAGTAGGTATTCAGCAAGCATACGTGTAGATATGTTCACTACATACTTACTGATTAGCTGAGCTGAACAACGGAGCCCATGTCATTAAAGCAAGTCCCTTCTTTGGCACAAGATGAGAGTTCGGGCCATTTTTCCTTCTCTGGGCTGACCTGAACGTCACAGTCTTCACGCTTTGTGACCTGGGGTGAATTCCTGGCTCTTTGGGTGCTGGTGGGACCCACTGGGAAGAGTGAAGATGTCACGCAGAGGGGCATAGAATTGTCAACAGGTTGAGACAGGAGGCTGGACAGCTTGACCTTCAAAAGGGCGGTTGCAGAAAAGGTGAGCTGTATACAGCTGCCTGGGGATTTGCTTATTCTGAAACAGAGAGTCTCGCTCCTAGAGTCATGAATTTAGGAACATTCCATCCACCCGTTGGCGGGCATGCCTGGCACCAGTGCCTGTAGTCCTGGGAGTGGGTGTTGGCATGATCAGTGGTGCTCACGGTGCCTTGTTCCTTGCCACATGGAGCCGATGGAGAAAAGCCTCCTGACTTGCTTCCTTTTGCTTTGCTCTTGCTGGCTGTCCTCACCAGGGCTTGGTTCTTGGCTGTGGAGGTTAGTAGCCAAAAGCTTGACTTCGGACCTCTGACCACCCCAACCCCCTCCCCACTCCCCAACACTTGCTAACTCCAGTGAAACCATAGCTGCAAAGATGATCAGAGCTGGGAAGAATCTTAGACCAACTGTCTCATTTTAAAGAGGAAAAACTGAGAAGTAGAGAGTAGGAAGTGACTTGCCTAAGGTGACAGATGGCAGAGTGGGGTAAGCCATATTGTACTTCAGCAGCCTGCCTGCCTTGTCTTTGAGAGCCAGGAGGTATTCATTTAATATACATGTACTGTCTTCTATGTATAATCACATTGCCTCCAGCTGAGTGATCACCTGGGTGTATACACACACCACGCACGCATGCCTGTCCACACACACGTACACGCCCTTGGCTCTGCCAGCTCCCTGTCCCCTTCCACCCCCATCAAAGTTCCTGGTCCAGGTTTCTACCCCTTGTGATCCTGCCTCTTTACAGTGGCTAAGGGCTGACATGACAGTGGAAGCTGTCTAGACCCTTGGCCTCTCCTCCTTCCCACAAAAGCCAAGGCGCCAGGCAGAGAATTTCATCGCTTAGAGTTATGAGGCCTTAGGTTGGTGAGCTTTCTCATTTGGAAAATGGGCATAACAATACACTTAGCTTGGTGCCTGGCACCCAGCCGGCTAATTACGTGTTAGTTACCATGTATTATTGCTAGTGGGAACATTATTATTCCTGAAAGTAGTGTTTCTCTGGGGGATCTCCCACCTAGCTGGGAGATGGGGCTGGGGTTCCACAAACTTTCCATGATGGTACCCTTCCCCAGCTCCCCGCCACACACACACACACACACACACACACACACACACACACACACACACACACACGAGACTAGCATTCTAGGAGCCCTTGGGGAGGTTTCAGTCCCTACCCTGGACCCATCCATTGTCAAACAAGCCCATAGCATTTCACGGATCTCAGCTCTGCCTGTTGCGAGTTATAAATAACCCCTGGCCATCTGTTCTATGAAACCCCAATACTGAGCCCAAAAGCAGAAGCTTCCTAGATCCCTGTCTCCATCCTTACCCATCTTCTGTTTCTGGCAGGATTTTTATTTTCTCTGCTTCAGAAGTTAAAGCTCTTCCCAAGCCCGTGTGTGGACTCTTCATCATTGCAGATGTCAAGGAAATCTCTGGGGAACGGTTCTTTTGGAAGGAAATGCCCATTTAAAGAAATTGCCCAGAAGTACTGTGCTCCCTCCCTTCACCCATGGCCGGGCAGGGTCAGAGGCTAATATGGCAGATGGAATGTGCACTGAAAACCTGCCAGGCCTGTGAGGTACGTGCCCCCCTACAGCAGAGGGGCTCAGAAGCAGTGGCTCTCGGAGTCTCCAGGGCTAAGCAAACCCCCAACCTTGTTGGGGAGATGAGGTGAGAATCCCTGGGCCCTTCCTTTGTTCTCATTCCTGCCCCCTAAAAACACATAGCAGTCCTGTGGGCCCCGGCCCCTCTCAGCCTGCAATAATTAGCTAGGTATAATATATATTAGCTAAATATAATGACTGGGTAATCAGGTGGCCATATGCTATGGACTGAATATGTGTGTCCCCCGCCCCCCACCAAATTCAGATGTTGAAGCCCTAACACCCAGTGTGATGGTATTTGGAGATGGAGTCTTTAGGAGGCAGTTTGGGTTGGATGAGGTCATGAGGGTGGGGACCTCATAATGGGATTAGTGCCCTTTTAAGAAGAGACAGCAGAGAGCTTGCCCTCTCTCCCTATGTTCTCACTGAGGAAAGGCCATGGGAGAAGAGTGAGAAGGTGGCTTTCTGCCAGCCAGGAAGGAGGCCTCACCAGACTCTGACCATGCCTGCACCCTGACCTTGGACTCCCAGCCTCCAGAACACTGAGAAGATAAATTTCTGTTGTTTAAGACACCCTGTCTGTGGTATTTTATTATGGCTGCCTGAGCTGACTGACACTGTATGAACAAATTGGTCAGGACACTCCCTTCTTCTCAAGAAGAGCATTTCAACAGGGCCTTCTTGGAGACAACGTCAATGGCTGTGGTCTTCTTCTTAGCTGAAACCTGGGGTAGGGGCAGCCATGTTTCTTCCACCACAAGCCAACTGATCAGAAATCCATATGGATGTGAGATATATAAAGTGTTAAATGTATCAAATTTTACTAAATAGAAAGTAGTATTTGTAAGTTATAATGTATAACAATAAAAATTCAACAGACATTCACAGTCCTGCTACGTATTTTAAGAAACAGGACGTTTTTTTTTAAGAAACATCGCCTTTGAATGCCTCCCTAATCTTACCCATTCCCCCCTTGAGTTGAGGTAACCCTCATCATTAATTCTGTGCTCATGATTTCCTTGCTTTTCTTTACAGTTTTATCACATTACTTTCTTTTCTTTTAAAGATTTTTTATTTATTTATTTGACAGAGAAAGAGACAGCCAGCAAGAGAGGGAACACAAGCAGGGGGAGTGGGAGAGGAAGAAGCGGGCTCATAGCGGAGGAGCCTGATGTGGGGCTCGATCTCATAATGCCGGGATCACGCCCTGAGCCTAAGGCAGACGCTTAACGACTGAGCCATCCAGGCGCCCCAAAGTTTTATCACATTTCTATCCCAAAATGAGATATAGCTTGATTTCATACGTTTTTGAGTATTTTATCAGTGGGATCAAAGTACATATCTTCTCGAGACTGGTTTCTTTCATCTCTGTTGCTTTGCGTTGCTATTCACGTTTTCTTTCATTATAGTGCTGGATTCCCTTGCGTGAATATACCACAACTTACTTCTCAATTCTGTTGCTGATGGAAAGGATTTCCCCCCAGTCTGGGAGTACTGGATGCTACACTACAACGAATGTTCTTCTACCTGAAAGAGCTGCTCTAGTGTGTATACAAAGCAGTGGAATTGTTGCCCCACAGAGTAAAGACATCTTAACTTTGTTAGATAATGTAAGACGTGCTTTCTAAGGTGATTGCCCCAATTAACACTTCCACTAACAGTGATATTGTCAAACTTAAAAATTTTGTTTGTTTATTGGGAGGGATTAAAATGGTATCTCTTGGGGCACGCGGGTGGCTCAGTCGGTGAAGCATCTGCCTTTGGCTCAGGTCATGACCCCAGGGTCCTGGAATTGGCCCTGCTCAGCTGGGAGTCTGCTTATTCCTCTCCCTCTGTCCCTCCACCCACCCCCCACCCCACTTGTGCTCTCTCTTTATCAAATAAATAAATAAAATCTTAAAAAAAATGGCATCTCTTATGGTTAAAATTTGCATATCCCTGATGACTAATAGAGTTAACTACTTTTTCAGATATTTATTGGCCATTCGTATTTCTTCATTTGTGAAATTCCTGTTCAAGTGCTTGGCCCATTTTTCTATTAGATTGTTTATCATTTTCTTATTGGTTGTAGAGTTCCTCATATTCTTTTTTTTTTTTTTAAGTAGGCTCCATGCCCAACACAGAGCCCAACATGGGGCTTGAATTCGAAACCCTGACATCGAGACCTGAGCTGAGTTCAAGAGTCAGACACTGAGCTGATGGAGCCACCCAGGCCCCCTCATATTCTTGATAGTAGTCATTTGTCAGAGAGAAGTATGACAGATATCTTCTCCCACTCTGGTTTCCTTTTCACTCTTGAGATGTCTTTTTGCTTCTTTTCCTTTAGAGTTAAGGATTTTTGTTTTGTTTAGGAAATCTCTGTTTTGCAAGGTCATGAAGATACTTTTTTCTATTTTCTTCCAGAAGTGGTCTTTTTTGACCTTTCACATTTAGGTCTCTGTGTCTGAACCAAGTTTTGTATGTGGTGTGAGGCTGTTGGTGTCCCCAGTGGCAAAAGCTGCTGGTGTCCCCACAGAGCAGGCCACTGGGGACCCTGATGGCACTGCCATGTGGCTGATACTGATAGCCCCCACCCTTCTTCTTTATTCCCAGCCATCTTCAGACATGTCAGGTAAGCCAATGTCCCTAACAATCTTTCTTTGTGGATATTTTCTATTTTTGCTCCATGGTGTTTCTATAGGTCCTTAAATAGACTATTGAGCCCTCCCAGGGCTATTTTTGTTTGTGGATAGCTGTCCGTTGTTTTTTGTGGGGGAACAAACCTGCTGTCCCCTACTCTGCCATCTTGCTGATGTCACTCCAAAGTTGTGTTTGCTGTTTATAAATTCTAAATCTGAAGTTATTTGTTTTTAGCACTTCAGAGATGTTACTCCATTGTCTCCTGGCTTTCAATTGTTTCTGTTGAAGAGTTTGCTAACTGAATTAGCTCCTTCGCAACAATGTGTCTTTTTACTCTGTCTGCTTTTAAGATTTTCTCTTTTTGTTTTTTCCAGTTTTACTATGATGTATTTTGTTTTGTTTTGTTTTCAGGGGAGGGGTATAGATATTCTTGAGTCTATGGCTCCATTTTTGTTGTTGTTTTGGTTTTTTTCTTCATTTCTCTTTTTCCCCTGTGTGTGTGTGTGTGTGTGTGTGTGTATTTTATTCAAGTATAGTTAACATACAGTGTTATATTAGTTTCAGGTGTATATGGTGATTCGACAATTCTATGTATTACACTGTGCTCCTCATGGTAAGTGTGCTCTTAATCCCCCTCACCTATTTCACCCATCCCCACCCACCTCCTCTATCATTTTGGAATGTTCTAGGATTTAGAATACTTACATTTGTTTTTGTTTTTTAAGATTTTTTAAAAACTTATTTGGTGGGGGGAGAGGAGAGAGAGAGCATGAGCAAGAGGGAGGAGCAGAGGGAGAGGGAGAAATAGACTCCCCACTGAGTGGAGAGCCTGATGTGGGGCTCAATCTCAGGACCTTGAGATCATAGCCTGAGCCGAAGGCAGATGCTTAACCGACTGAGCCTCCCAGGTGTCCCGGAATGCTTATATTTCAAGTATCTCTTCAAATACTGCATCTGTCTTATCTTTCTTTTCTCTTCTTGTGGCACACCAATTACACATATGTTGGGATTTTAACTATATACTATGCGTCTTACACATTTTCTGCCTTTTTGGGAGAGTGATTTTAATTTTAATCTGATTTTTTTCATTGATTCATCTTCCAGTTTACCAATCCTTTCTTTGGCTTCATCTAATCTGCTGTTAGACCCATCAAATGAATTATTTGTTGTTAAATATGTTATTCTATTTTTCAGTCCTAGGATCTCTTCAAGAGAAGAGAATCTTTCAAGATTCTATTCCTCTGCCAAAATATATATCTTTTAATGTATTTTCTTGAATACATTAATCATAGTTATTTTAAAGTCTGTATATGGTAAATAACAAATCTCAATCGACTATGGGTCTGGGTTTTCTTCTTGGGGATAAAGGTCTTTTTTTTTTTTTTTCCCTCTTGGCTTTCAATCTCTTGTGTTGCCAATTTTTGATTGATTGCTAGATATTGTTTCTGATAAATTGTAGAAGGTCTAGATGATGTTAACTTCCTCCAGATAAGGATTTAATTTTCTTCTGGCAGGCAGATAGATTATGATCAAATTAACCTGATTCAATTGAGACTTGTCTGTTTCCATGTTACCCTTACTTCGAGGATATAGTTCTTCCAGTGGCTTAATTGAAAGCCTGGGGCCCTGAACTCTAATTTGTCTCTCCTGAACCATAGCATTGCCAAAATTTCTACTTGGTTTCTTGAAGCATTGCCTTACATATGCACAATGTAGGCAAATTACTTGATGGAAAATTGTCTTCAGAATGTTGGGATCAGCTGAGTACATTTCCCTTTTCTTTGGACTTTGGCCCTCCATCCAAGATGGCCACCATAGCTTCATGCCTTCAACTGATTTTGACTAGATTTTAAAGTTCTCGGTGTGAGGGATAATCATTTTTTTTTAAAGATTTTATTTATTTGACAGAGAGAGACACAGTGAGACAGGGAACACAAGCAGGGGGAGTGGGAGAGGGAGAAGCAGGATTCCCGCTGAGCAGGGATCCCAATGCAGGGCTCGATCTCAGGACTCTGGGATCATGTCCTGAGCCGAAGGCAGACGCTTAATGACTGAGCCACCCAGGTGCCCCAGTGTGAGGAATAATCTGATACCAGTTACGTTTTTATAAGTAAAAGCAAAAGTCCCCCCTAGATTAAAAACTCAGTGAGAGCAGGGACCGACCGTGTCTATCTCATTCTTCACTGTATCCTAGTTTCTAGGGCAGTGACTAGAATACAGTAGGTGCTTAATAAATGGGGCAGCCCAGTCTTGGCTTCTACATGGGTCACATTAATGATGTGATTTGCCTCAGGAATTGCAAGTGAACCTCAAAATCTGGGCAGATGCGGCACCTGAACCACTGTGGTATCTCCTGTGATTTTAATTGGAATTGCATTGAAACTATCAATTTCACAGAGATTTGACATCTTTATAATTTTGTGTATTACAAACTATACATAAGATGTCTCTCTCCATTTATTTAATTTACAAAGAAAGGCAACATAATAGATCAAGAGCATGGATTCTATGGCTAAACTGCCTGGGTTCAAGTCCCAGCTCTATCATTCAATAGATTTGTGACCTGGTGATAGTTTCTAGTTTCCTCACCTGTAAATGCAATGATTATAATAATAATGTCTTTCTCATAGGGATGGTTATGAGGAATTAGTAAGTTAATAATTGTAAAACATTAGAAGCACTTGATACGTAGTGGGTTTTGCAAAACTGTTATATGAAATAATAATTCCCCTTTAATGTTTTCCAATAAAGTTTTAAATATTTCTTCATAAAAAACTTGCAATCTTCTGTTAGATATATTCCTAGTTACTTTATATTTAGATGTTATTTTGAATGACCATAGTTTTAAAACTTGTATTCTCTATCTGTTTTTGCTGGTTCATGGAAATAAAATTAAGTGAAATTGATTTTTGTATAGTGATATTTTTTCTCAGTAACCTTGCAAAATGCTTCAATTTGTTCTAATTACTTACCTGTGCATTCTTTAGGATTTGTCTTACAGATAATCTTATCATCTGTGAGAAATAACAATTTTGATGATCCCACATCAATTCTTTTAAATTTCCCCTCTCTTCCTTTTTTCCTTTCCCACCTTCTGTGTCTTGCTTTGACTTTCCAGATCAATGTGGGTGATAATATATAGCCTCTTCTTGTTCCTGATATTGTAGGAAATATTTCAAAGGATCTGCTGTTATGTATAGTATTTGCTGCGAGTTTTTTTTTTTTTTAAAGATTTTATTTATTTATTTGACACAGAGAGAGACAGCCAGCAAGAGAGGGAACACAGGCAGGGGGAGTGGGAGAGGAAGAAGCAGGCTTATAGCGGAGGAGCCTGATGTGGGGCTCGATCCCATAACGCCAGGATCACGCCCTGATCCGAAGGCAGATGCTTAACCGCTGTGCCACCCAGGCGCCCCTTGCTGCGAGTTTTTAAAGGCTATTTTTTAAAATCAATTTCCTTCTGTTTCTAGTGTGCTAAGAGTTTTCATCATGAACAGATATTTAATCAAATTTTTTTAAAGTAGCAAGTGAGATGATTTATCTCCTTTAGTCTGTTAATGTGGTGAAGTACATTAATTGTTTTTTTTAAAAAAAATGATAGAACAACTTTCATTCCTTGAATAAACCCTTGGTTAAGATGTTGTATATGTTGCTATATCTGGTTTGCTAATTTTTTGTTTAGATTTTGCATATATATATTCATGATAAAAATGGCCTATAAAATTTTGTTCTCATACTTTTTTTGATCTGGTTTTGGTATCAAGGTTATGCTAGGTTTGTAAAATGATTTGGGCATTTCCCCTTTTTTATATTTCTAGAAGAGTTTTTTTAAGATAGCAGTTATTTATTTCTTGAATTTTGGTAAAACTACTGACTCAATTTCCTTATTGGTTACAAGACCATTCAGATTTTTTTCCTTGGGTTAGTTTTGGTAAATTATATTTTCCTAGAAATTTTTCCATTTCATCTAAAGCTCCAAAATTTTGCACATAAAAATTTTCGTAATATCATCTTACTATCTTTTAAAAATCCTTGTAGCCTATGTATTTCTGCCCCCTTTTCATTCTTCATTTTTTTGTGTCATATCCTCTCTCTTTTACACAATCATTCTTGCCAGGGTTTTATCAATTTTATTAGGCTTTTCAAAAAAGCTAGCTTTTGGCATTATTGATTCTATTTTATTAATTCTGGTTCTTATCTTTATTGTTTTCTTCCTTCTACTTTCTTTGAATTTAATCTATTGTTCTTTATTAAATTTCTGAAGTTGAATAGTTAACACATTAATTTTTAATCTTTTTCTTTAAAGATTTTTTAAGTTATTTTAGAGAGAGAGAATGAGAGAGCAGGGGGAGGGGCAGAGAGAGAGAGAGAAACTTAAGCAGACTCTGCACTGAGCACAGAGCCCAATGCAGGGCTCCATCTCACGACTCTGAGATCACCACCTGAGCTGAAACAAAGTTGGATGCTTAACTGACTGTGCCACCCAGGTGCCCGTAATTTTCAATCTTTTTATTTTCTAATATAAGCATTGAGATTATGATTTCCTTCTGAAGTACCAGTTTAATTGTATTTAACAAATTTGACATGTAGTGTTTTTGTTTTAAGCTTTTTTAAATATTTAAATTTCCATTATAATTTACTCCTTAATCTATGAATTATTAAATTTTTTTATATCTCTTTCATGGATGATATTTTCACTAAGAATTATAATTCTAGGATGAGAGTTATTTTTAAGGTATATTAATGATATAACTCTATTAATGATATGCTATCTTCTGACTTTCACTATTGATGAAAAGCAGCCTAATTGTCCTTTACTTGAAGGTTATATATCTTTTCTCTCTGACTGGTTTTAATATCTTTTCATTCTTTTGAATTAAAAAAAATTGAGACATTCTGAAAATTTCACTGTGATGTGGTCTAGGTGTGGATTACCTTTTATTTATACTGTTTGTGATTAGCTGGGCTTCCCAATTTAGTGGACGGTTATCAGTTATCTATTTTTCAGTTCCAAGAAAATGTCAGCTATTAACTCTTCAAATATTAAGTCATTCATTCTCTCTCTCATGTCTTCCAGAATTCCAACTTAATTTTTCTGTCATACTTTCCATCTCTTTGTGTCTCCGAACTGCATTCTGGATAATTTCTTCAGATCTGTCTTCCGGTACAATAATTCTCACTTCAGCTTTGTCTAATTTGGTGTTAAGCCTGCCACTTCATTTTTAGAACGTTTTTTTTAAATTGGGAAAATGCAACACAATTCAGAAAAATGTGAAAAAAAAATAGACACACAGCTTAACAATTAATTATAAAACAAATGCCAAGTAATTGCCCTAGAAATAGAACATTACCAATAGTCCAGAAGCCCCTTGTATGTCCTTTCATGATCTCTAACCCCTTCCTCCACCAGAGGTAACCACCACTCTAACTTCAATGTAATTAATGTTTTTGCTTCTCCTAATAGTTTTATCAGCTCTGTCCATTTTTGTCTGTTCTCTTTAATAATCTGTATACATTTGGAGTCTTGCTTCTTTCATTCAACATGATATTTGAAAGTTAATCCATGTTTGTACCAATGGTTCATTTACTTTCACTGCTGTGAGGTAGTCTGTTGTATAAATATATTATGCATTTTCATTCTGTTTTGTTGGGTTAGTTCATCCCCCCTTTTGAAGAGGAACCACTTTCAACAATGCTGCCATGAACATTGGTATATGTATTTGTGTATGTATACACCATGTGTATGTATGTTGGAGCACATGTGTAGGAGTTTCTCTAGGCTATATACTAGGAGTGAACTTGTCAGGTCACAGATTATGTATATCTTCAATTTTGCTAGATAATTCAAAGCCATTTTCTAAAATGGTTGTTCCACTAATTTTTTAATTTCAGTTGTTTTACTTAATTCATTTTGAGAATTTTTGGGGTTCGTCTTCAAATCTGCTTGATAATACACTCCCTTGCTCTTTACTCATATGTTAAATGTCTTCAAGTCTGCACCTTTACTTATTTCATATACTATTTTTGATAATTCCAAAACAGAAGCTTTGCAGGTTTGATTCTGCTGTCTCAGAGCTTCCCGACCTTGACATTGTTGACATTATGGGCTAGATGAATCTTCATTGTGGGAAGCTGTCCTGGGCATTGTAGAACGTTTAACAGCATCCCTGATCTCTACACACTAGATCCAGTGGCACGCATTTCTCCCCCTCCAATTGTGACAACCAAAAATATCCCCTGCAGGGCAAAATTGCCCTGGACTGTGAACCACTATGCTTTCTATTTTTTTTTCCCCTCCTGGGACCTCACTTCCTAGGTCTTGTTTCCTTGTGTTTTGTGATTTGTCTTTACTGTAAGCTCATGTTTCTTAGAACTGTGCCCTGGAAATTCTCCGATGCCCGGGTTTAAGCTGTTTTCTTTCAGGACTGTTTTTCATTTGCTACCGCCAGGCACCTGAGGGCATTGGCAGCTCAGGATTGCAAAAAAGTAAATTTTTAGTTGTGATTATTTGGGCCACCTAGGTGGTGTGAATTTGGGCAGCAACACTGCACAATGGCTAGCTGGTAGTTACTACTTCTCAAGAAGAGATGTTTTTCTCCCTTCTGTTCATTGCAAGTAGATAGAGCATGGATTTATTTTGAATTCACCCTTAAAATCAATTGCAGCCTTTGGGTTCCAGGTTTATAGGTTTATGCTGGGAGTGCAGCTTCCTCTAAGACTCCTCACCTTTGACAAGCCCTCCAATGCCTTGTGAGGTTTGTGAAAGTTGAAGCTCATTGTAAATGCTGACATCAGTGTGAGGATTCTCTCTGAGTCCTGCTTTCATGACTTTAGGTTTCCAAATTCACCTTTCATTCTTCTCCAGTCAATTGCTACATTTAAAAAGAGGTGTTTTTGTTTGTTGGTTTGGTTTGGTTTGCTTGAAGAAAAAGCCCCAAATCAATATGGCTTTTCTTGCATCTTTAAAATACCACAAATAAGTCTGAAAAGTCATCTGGCCTTTTGCTGTTTCTGTAGCTGGACATCAGCCTGCTCTGAAACATAGATGCCATCCCAGAACGTTCTGGTATCCTTATTTTTAACTGTTGTGGCTTGCTGAATCAATATAGCTGAATTTGATACAAGTTCAATGCCATTTCCTTCAAGAATTAACTCATCTTTCTGGGTCTGAGATACTGAAAAAGCAACACCTGGCCTCATACAAACCCTGTGGATATATTTTTTTCATCCACGAAATTTCAGATTTCAACCAGGGAACCATTCTCCTGAATAACAATGTTTATGGTGAAGTGAGCATACCCGGACCTCATCTTGTAATGGAAGCCCAGCGTAACACCCTTGATCAAGTTCTGTACATGACTACAGATAGTGTGAGTGGAAGCCAGTTCTTTTTTAGGTCCCACCATTCATCAGCTCGGAGCCTCTTCTTTTTCTTTCCAAGGAGACTGAGTTCTACATCGATGTGATTTAAGTACTTTTGCAGAGTTCCTCTGGGACCCTTCAGAGTAACAGCGCATCAGAGTGATGTCAACATTTTCTGGAATGTCAGCGGTCTATTGCCAAGAATGGTCTTCATTCTCGCAGTAGAGGAGGCAGAGTGAAAAGAGGTTTTCATTTATTTTGTCCAGTATTTTTAGTTGTCTTTAGTGTGAGGATCAGTCGGTACACTCCTCTGCTATATTTTAGAACCTGTAGCCCGCCACTTTCAAAAATGAATAGCAATGGTGAAGTTAGCTGAATAAATGTGTGGATTTTTAACAGCCGCAAAGAAGCAGTACAAAACCAAATTAACATAGTTTATACCGAAGTGCACTCCTGTGCACCTATGCTAGACGTGGGTCAGTTTTGAGAGGATCAGTGAAGTCCATGAGGACGGGTGTTTAACAGAGGGAGCAGTGAAGTGTCCTTCGGTCAGGCATGTGTCAACACAGACCCCAGGTATACATCGCTATGACAGTTCTCAGTGTTAGTCTCAGCTGTTCTATGAAAAGAAGGAAATGGACCCAAACATTGCCTAAAGTTAGACCACACAATAGGTGCATTATCCAGTGCATTCTAAAATTCTAGGAAGAGTGAGTCTTTTCGGTGAGTGTAATTCACTTTCATCGTAAGAGTTCCCTGGAGATGAAGCCCCATTGATAGGGCTGGTGCTCCATGATTCGGCTCTATCCTCAAGTTTATGAGAAGTGGTCAAGAGCACTGAGGTCAGACAGCCAGGGTCAGAGTCCAGGCTCCCCCACTTAAAAGGTTTTCTTCTGAACCTCTCTGCGTCTCTGTTTTATTATTGGGAAATGAGAATAATGCTAGAAACTACCCCACAGATTTGTTGTGCAGCGTGTATGAATAAGCACACACCAGACACCAAGAATTGTGCCTGGAACATATAAGCACTCAACAGAGGTTAACTTTAAAAATGTAAAGAATACAGAAACTTAAAGCAAAACTCATACTTAAACATCCAAGGATTTCTCCTAAAATGTGATGTCATGCCCATCAGACAGCACTGCATTTCTTCACCATCGGTGGTTTCACGGTGCGCGGAGTAGTCAAGCAGTACGAGAAGAAAGCAGATGCCAGTGGTCAGTCTCTCAGGCTGTAGGGCCAGTGTCAGTTCAGTGTGAGCACTTCCTCCATCTAATGCATCAGCAGTGTTTTACTTTCAAGATGAGAGTGTTTACAAGTCTTGTCACATCAGTAAGACATGAGCCGCCTGA
This sequence comes from Ursus arctos, assembly GCF_023065955.2. NCBI lineage: Eukaryota > Metazoa > Chordata > Mammalia > Carnivora > Ursidae > Ursus > Ursus arctos. The sequence goes on from NW_026622874.1 coordinate 39,446,037, forward strand.
GCTCTGGTGAGTTGGGTCCTTCAAAGCCTTTTAATTCCCTGTGGTGGGAAAGCAGTTCAGTAAATCTTTCCGACAAGTTTCCGTGATGTCATCACCCAACAGCATCAACATAAACAATGTCTCCATACTCTGCTTCGTCTTCTTCCAAACTTCCAATAAACCAACAAAAGCCCACAAAGAAAGAAAATTCACAGTTTTGGTGCCTTGCTCTGTGGAATCATGCAGTGAGTGTGATTTGCAAAGTGCGTGGTCCATATTCTTCAAACAAATGATGTTAGGCCAACTCCTTTCAGTAGGACAAAACTACTGAGACTCTTCTGCCCCCCTCTTTGCCTTTGTTTGTGGGAGCCCCGTCCATCTGCAGTGAGCTTGGGTTTTGCATGTTTATAGCCACACTCTTTTTAACAACCTCTTCTTGGGAGGTGGAAGTCTGGTTTCATCAAAAGCTCTGGTGGACTGCCTTTCAGGACCAGGGGGCCGTAAGTCTCTCCCTGGTCTCATGGAGAGATCCTAGCCTGATAAGTGTGAATCTTGCTTTAAGTGTCTGCATTTTTTCCTTGTTTTCTTTAAGTTAGCATTTGTTGGGCACATACTCTGTGCCAGGATCTATTCTAGGTGCTTTCCATGTGATTCATTCAACTGGGAAGGCAACAGGCAGCCTAAGCCACATTTGGCTCTTCTCAATAGGGTAGGAGCAAAGCAAGAGTGAGAGGTCCAAGTCACAACCATCACCTGCCTGCAGCCCCCACCCCCCTGCCCTGCACTTCCCGACACAGTTGATGGCTCCCCTATCCACCCCACGTCTGAAGTGGGGACCTAAAAGGACCTCCCTCACTTCCCACATCCCATCTGCTCTCGGTCCCTCATGGTCTCTCCCTCATTGGCTTACCTCTATTGCAGCACTTTTCACACTGATCTGGAACCATCTGTCTCCCTGTCCATCTTGCCCTCTGAGGACAGAGACTGTCTTCCATCTCTGAATGGTCAGTGCCATAGCAGACCCTCAAAAGATGTTCATTGCATAAATAAATAATGTCCTATCATTTCTATGTAAGAATTTCTTGAGTTAATCCCTCTGTCCCCATTCCATTAACTGCCCCAGTTGAGGGTCCTGGTCTTTCCCATCAGAACTCTTAATAAAGTAACCTCTTAACTGATGTTCCTTCTCTCCACTTTGGCTTACTCCCACTCACTTTCCTCATCCTCTCAAGGGTCATCTCTCCAAGGCACAACTTAGAGTGTACCGTGGTTCTGATTAAACATTGCAATGCTTCTCTTTATAATTAAGGTCTCATCACCTGTCTTTGTTTCTCCTGAGCACTATGTTTAGCCATGCTAAATGGTAGTGTATATGCAGTGTGTGTGTGTGTGTGTGTGTGTGTGTGTGTGTGTGTAGGTTTCAGTGCGTCTGCGCATGTGTCTTCTACCTGGGATGCTACCCCCTTTTCTCTACCTGCCAATCTCCTACCCATCCCTTGAGACCCAATTTGTGGGGACTCCTGGGACTCTAGAGCCTCCAGCTTCAGGATTAGACCTCTGGGGGAGTGTTTGTTGATTGCCATTGCTTACATATCTATGCCCCCCCCCCACCTGCTAGACTCTGAGTCCCTTAAAATCCTGAGCTTGGTGTCCTTAACTCCTTGGTAAGCTTTAAAAAATCCTGAAGGGCAGCAGGAAGGAGCTCTACATCTTCTGTGCACAGTGAAAACTGTTTTCAGTCCAAAGATCCTGGAGGAAGAGCCCGGGTCGACGCTGTGGCTGCCATGGCTGCTAACAATGTTCCAAACCCCAGAACATGGGCTTTTACTCCAGCCTCCCTGCCTCATCTCTCTGTCTATGCCCTCCTCCTTCCCGCTCTTCGTCTTTTCTTTTATTCATTTTCCTTCCCCTCCTTCTTCCTGTTGCTATTTAGCATTAATCTTATGTTGCACAAAGCAATATTATAGCAATGGTAATGGAAATAAGTGATAATAATAGTGTACCCACAATTCTGCTACCACAACAAATCTGATTGTTTTCATTTGTCTAGATTCCCTTCCCATCTCTGTATGCCCACATAATTTTGCAGAGTTGTAATCATAATGCAGTTTTAATTTTGTAGTCTACTTTTTAACTTAATATCAGAAGCATTTTCCATGCTCCTACATAGTCTTCATAATTATCATTTTAATGGCTGCATAATATTCCGTAGAATAGATATGCCAAGTTTTACTTAACTGTTTCCTTTCTGCTGGACAGTTCCAGTTTTTCCCTGTTGCAGAGTGTGCTGTAATAAACAGCATCGTTTACTCCTCTTTCTTCTTCCTCCCTGTTCACTTTTCCTCACTTTCTCCTCTCTTTGCTGTTTCTCGTGTCTCCTTCTACCTCCTTGACCATAACTGTCTTTTAGAATAGTAATTTGCCCCCAAGTGAATATGGAAATCACCTTAGTGGGGCCCAGAATTTTGGAAAGAAAAATTACTACTAATTGGTTATAAAATGCTGCTATGGTCACTTTTGCTATTTTTGTACCCTTAAAACAGTATAAATGGTAAAGCTTCTTGCCCACAGGGGGTAGGAATATAGGATTAGGCAGGACTATGAGAGAAGGCGCAAGCCTATGACAGGGACACAATGTTTGTAATGGAAGAAAGAGAGACACGACCTGAATGTCTAGCGATAGGGAAACAGCTAAGTAAACCATGTTATGTCCATGCTCAGAATATAACGTATCATTTCAAGAGATTGTTGTAGGGGCACCTGGGTGGTTCAGTGGGTGAAGCATCTGCCTTCGGCTCAGGTCTTGATCCCAGGGTCCTGGGATCAAGCCCCGCATCCAGCTCCCTGCTCAGTGGGGTGTCTGCTTCTCCCTCTCCCTCTGCCTGTCACTCCCCTTCCTTGTGCTCTCTCTCAATAAATAAATAAAATCTTACAAAAAATAAAGATATTGTTGCAGATCTGTATGTACCAGCTTAGGTAGATAAGACTTTTTTTTGGTGAATTTAGTTGCAGAATATTCGTAGTTACAATTTACATGAAAAATAACAGCAAAACGCAAGCTCACATGACAGTACCTTATACTTTCTGTGAATCTATACAGACAGGCTGATAACAGTGATCACCTCTCTGTTCGGGAGAAAAGGCATGGATTTGGGGGACCGATCAAAGGGAATCGAAGTCTAAACTGCACTGGTTTCATTTTTGTTTTAATCAAGGAAAATGTACTCACATATTGCCTGTATAACCAAAAATTAATTAAATGAATGTTGCTGCTGTTGTGTCTTCTTGTTTGCATTGTACACTGACCAGCCCGGATTCAGGTGCTGTCTGCACAGAAATGAACTGTACGTAGTAAGAGAGTGCGGCTAAATATGCAAATGTCCTGCTGGGAAGAGTGGGCTTCCCCCCCCCCCCCCCCCCGTCCCCTGCTGGTGTGTAGGTTGTTTCAGACAGTACTGGTGGGCCCCGCTGGGGGGAAGCTTTTCCGGAAGATGAGGATGCCCCTGACTCAGTCCCTGCCTCTCAGCCAGTCTTCCCCACCCCCAGCCCAGCAGGTGGAAGCTGAGGGTTTTGAAGTGCAGTCTCTTGCCCTGAATCCTGGATGGAGGACAACAGATGGGGCCACACAGCCTTGCTGCTCAGACCGAGGGGAACAGGTGGAGGCTCTGGGGCCAGAGTGTGAATGCTGGCGATTCATGAGTGGTGCAGGCAGGCGGGGTGCCCAGCTCAAGGCCGGGGACAGCTGAGCAGCGCGTGGGCGGGAGAGGGAGCAGGGGCACGGGGGTGGGCTGGGGTGGGTGGGTTCAGCCGTGGAGAGGAGGCATGACAAGGCAGAGGATAAGGGAGGGAAAGAGGGAGAATTCCTCCCGCCCACTCCCGCCCGGCCCACCCGGGAGATTGAGGCAGGAGGGAGGTCAGAGGTCCCAGGCTGACCTGACAGGCTTAGGGAGCAGCAGGATGAGTGGACACAGTGAGGGAGGACAGTGCGCCTTTTCTGCCCCTCCGCCCTCCTCCCCCATCCCCAGCTGTCCTCTACGTAGCCCTAAACCCGAGGCATTTGGGCCATTCCAGCAGCTGGGCCAGGCCTTTGGCTGGGTCAGGGCCCGGGCAGGGGAGGGAAGCAGCTGCCACCCCTCCCCTTGCAGACAAGCGGTAGGAGCACGAGGAGGTGACCAGGTTGGGAAGTCACGAACACATGACAGGACAGTCCACACTATTCTGCCCCAAACTCTCACCTGCCCACTGCCCCCCTCACCCCATTTCTCTTTAGTTAAGTGAAAGGGTAGTAGGAAAGGTAAGAGAACTGTGAATAGAGTGATGGTTATTAGTAACACTTATAGAACACTTACTGTATGCACAAGGCTACTGATGTTATAATTTATCACTGTATCCTTCCAACAGCCCACTATGAAAGTACTGGAACTTCCATTTTACAGGTGAGAAAACTGAGGCTTCTTGGTTAAGTAACGCGCTCAAAGTCAGACACTAAGAAGGGACAAAAGATTTGATGTCGCATTTGTTTGACACAAGAGACCAAACTCATAACCTTTGAGGAGGACTGAATGAGCAAAAGGCTCACCTGAGACCCAGCCCTTCCCCATTTCCAGAAGGAGCGAGAGGGGGATGGGGCTAAATTAGCTGTTTTCTCTGTCTGAATTCCGAGCAGGTAGATGAGGTAGGGTGGGAAGTAAAGGAAGCTAGAAAACCCTTTTCTCTGGAGCTATTTCCCAATAGGAGTGATCCCACCCCTTTGGGCTGGTTTAGGAGACTTGGGCTGGAGAAAAGGGAACCAAGCACTGAGCTGGGCGTCAGGAGACCCGAGTCTCTCCATTCGCTCTGGGCGGGCAGGTTTGCTGGCATTCCTAGACCCGAGCCCCCTGGGTCTTACAGCTTTCCATAGGAGCAAGACAAAGCCTCCGGAGGTGGGGACAGAGACTCCGTCTGTCTCCCTCTGGCCTGGTGCACTCTGCCGGTGGAACATCTCACCGGACGCCTGGCGCAGTGCACCTGCGAGTCGTCCTACCCCTGAACCCAGATACGGCTCCTTCTCCCAGCCTCAGGAATCCGGCACAGAGCGGGCTGGGGATCGAGCAGCAGCTGGGGGGGGGGGGGGGGGGGCGGGGTGCAGGCCCTGGGCAGCGCCTCACCCCACGCCCAGACTTCCGTCCGGCCAGCAGGGGGAGCCCGAGGCCCAGGCAACGGCCCTGAGCGGGGCGGCTTCTTCTGGCTCAGGTTGCTATGGGTCAACAGAGCCACTGGCCACCCTGAGCCTCAGTGTCCTGGTCTGAGAAATGGGAAAATAATTATACTTAACTTCATCAGCAGTGATGTGAGAGTTAAATGAGTTCTAGACAATAAAGCGTTGCTAGACTCTCTTCTTGTTCTTTTGTACTATGTTATTCTGAACATTCAGCATTCAGTAAATGTTTCTTGAACTCTGCTAGGCACTAGAAACCCATTTTCAGTCCTGGATGAAGCCTGTCTAACTTGTGGGCCACAGACCATGGTTAAAATGGAAAAGCTTGGCAACTGGAGGCCTCCTCTGTGCCTCCCATGCCCCTGACCAGAGAGAGTGGGGGCTCTTGGGTGTGAGTGGACACTTCCAGCAAGCTCCTGTCTATTCCTCTGGCCAGGAAGTTTGGACTTCTGGGTGGGCCCGCAGAGGAGGCAGGGAGCCCAGGCCACATCCACCTCTCCACCCTGACTTTAGGAAAATGCACTTAGTGCAAAGACCTTTCACACGCCAGGGCTCTCTGGTGATAGGGCCTTGGGCTCAGGGCAGAGGGCCGGGGAAGATGTGAACGGAATAACCCCAACTAGCATTTAGAGTTCTGCTTAAAATCAGGGTAAGACTGGAGCTGAGAGAATGGGCTGAAGCCAGAATCTGTGGCCAAGCCTGAGATTTTTCAAAGGTCTCTTGTCTGTTCTTTTCCCAAGAATGTGGACCCATTTGGATGCTGCAGTGGTATGGAGTCTGTGCCTGGTGGTTGGGCTCCTGGCTCCCATCCCTGCTGGGCGGGGCTTGCGTCAGGCCATCTCGGTGGAAGCCTGTGTGCGGTGGGCTTTCCGCCTCGCTCCTGCCAGCAAGCCTTCAGTCTGCACCCCCCCTCCACCCAGGGCGCAGTCCCCAAAGCACCTGATGAGGAATTCAGCGTGACAAGGTGACTGTTCACACTGGTGATGCTGCTTTTCAAATTCCGGACGCCTTGTTCCCTCGGGCAGACCGCAGAATATCCGAGAGGGGCTCATCGTGATCTGTTGCAAAGAACCCCAGACCAGGAATGGGAGGCCTGAGCTCCTGTTTCAGTGCCAGTCTTTGGTGGTCCCAGGCCTTCCTCTGAGCCTCTGTGTCGTAACCTGTTACAGGGGATCATAAGAGCTTCTGCACCAGGCAGCAGGACGATACCTCGGATAGATGTGACAAAGTCCCAGGTGCGTGGTCCGGCCCCTCCTTCTGTCTGCATCTCCCCAAAACAAGTGAGAAGACAGGTTCACACAAAAACTCAGACACGAATTTCACAGCGGCATCATTTACGATAGCCTCAAAGTGGACACCACCCAAATGAACATCAGCCGACGAGCCAATCAACACGGTGTGGTACAGACACTCGCCGGGCTATTCAGTCCTCAGAAGGAATGCAGGACTAACACTTGCTCAGTACAGCTGAACCCCGAGGACGTTATGCCAAGTGAAAGAAGCCAGCCACAGAGGACGGCATGATGTATGGCTCTGCTCGCATGAAGGGTCCAGAACAGGAAACGCCCCGAGACAGCAAGCAGATCAGTAGTACCCGCCTGGGTCTGCGGAGGGGTGGATAGGGTTCGGGAAGTGACTGCTAATGGGGGCGAGGGTTTTTGGAGGGTGACGAAAATGTCCTCAAATTGGGCCATGGGATGGCCGCACAAGTCCGTCATTATGCTGAAACACCCCCGAGTTGTTCACTTTACACGGTGAACTTTATGATAGGTAAATTAGGCATCAATAAAGCGGTTTAAAAAAGGCATCTGGGTGTCCTGATTTAATCTAGAAACCCCTCTTCTGCCCCTCCTCCCCTCTCTCCCCCAACCTTCATGGCCCTCTTCTCCCTCTCAGAACATACAGAAGGTAATGGGCATACTTCTCTTTCTTGAGGGGCAAGGGCACTGTTGGATGGGTGGGAAGGAATAGGGACGCATTAGGGAGTCCGGATGCCACCCTGCCTAACTACGACAGAAGCCGCGGGAGCTCCCCTGCCTTGATTTCCCCTTTGGCCCACTGTGGGGAGAGGAGGCAGGGGACCCGGGCCCTTGCATCCCTGGAGACGGTGTTGGGGGAGTCCAGGAAGGTGGGGAGAATGGCCAGGTGGGGTGGGCCATGCAGGGAGCTCTCATGTGCCTGTTATGTGGTGGAGCCGCCGGGGATCTTCCCGGCGGTGGTGGGGTGGCAGGTGGACTGTACAGGGGTGCTTCTTTGGCTGCCGTCAGGGGCAGAGGAGCCAAAAAATCCACAGCTGGTGCCCCGTGGGCTGGGGTCAGGGGTGGGGCCAGGCCATGGGCTGTCACATGAGGAGTTGCTGGGGCCTGGAGAAGGCTGATTCTTTAATTGGTGTGCAACGTGCCAGGGCAAACTGCTGGCCATGTGTCTGGTGGGGGCGGTGGGGGGGGTGGGGAGTGGGGGAGAGTCAGGCTGGGGCAGAAGGCCTGGGGGGCCTGCCCTCAAGACTCAGTGGGGGTGGGGGAAGAGGGGCTGGGAGATGGTGGAAAGCTAGTACCCCCAGGTCTGTGAGCTTCCAGAGCTCTGTGCCCAGCCAGCTGTCAGCAGCCACTTAGGATACTTGACAAGGGGGGGGTCTGTTCTCAGTTTCTCTTCCCTCGGATTCATCTCTTCCTTGCCCCTGCTTCACTCCCTCAGGCTGTGAGCATGCTCAGATCTCCCCGCCTAAAACCAACCTCTTTTTGACCCCACTCTCCTGCAGCTAATCGTCCATCTTTTATTCTCTTCCCTGCCAGGCTCTTTCAAAGCCTTGTCTGCACCCGCGGCCCCCCCTTTCCCTACCTGCTCCAGCGTTAGCTCTGGAGATGGTGTTTCTACCCCCACTCCTCCCCCTTCTTGTCACCAAATCCTACCACTTCCCCCTCAGATCCTTCACGGCTGCTCTCCAGGCCTGAACCACTCAGCACCCTTCTTCCTGAAACAGCTGCTAGCCTGCTCCCCACTCTGACTGTTCTTCCCGGTGCCGTGGGCACAGCCGGCTTCTTTCCAATTTCTCTCCTGCCTGCTCCCCCTGAGTGATCTCCTCTCTCCCAGGGCTTGGACCACCACCTCGATGGAGAGGACCCAGCCGGAGCTCTGACTGTCTCCTTGGCCATGTCCACAAGCCTGCTGGCCCTTGCGCCTGGATGTCCCCGTAGGCACATCCCCCCCAACCTGTGCTCCTGCCCCCAGCCCCTGAAAGCCACGTCTCCTGCTTTATGTCCACCCCATTGTCGCCAGCACTCCCCAGGAGCCCCGGCTAGAAATCTAAATCATCGCCTCTCCGTTCTCCCTGGCTGCTCTGTGTGACTGGCCAAGGAGCCTGGGAGTCCCATGTGACATCTCTCTTGGCCATTTTCTCCGTTCCCACAGCTTCCTCTTATGTTTGGCTTTTAATCTTCTTTGGCCAAGACAGGTCTTCCTGCTCTACCTCTCCCTCCTCCAGTCCACTCTGCACAGGGTCACAGAATGGTCTTTCCAAAGCATCTTTCAGATCCATCCTCGTCCTGCTCAAAAATGCTCAGAGGCTTCTCATCACTGATAGCGTAGGTCATGATATCTGCCTTGTGATTTCCAACGTGAAAAGCACTTTCGAACAAATAAAACAGGTAACATCATTATTCCTCTTTTATAGAAAAGAGGACTGAAGCTCAGAGGGATGTGGTGAGTGACTGGGGTTCACCCAGTGCCACAAGGGGAGCCGGGACTGGGGCTGAAGTCTTCTGGATTCTCCTGGGTGCCTGGCCCATGTGAGTCTTCTCAGCCTCCCCCGGGAGGCCAGCAGCAGCATGGTCCCCAGCTGTCACCCTGCTACCCAGCCTGAGGTCAGTGCCCCAGCCAAGGCCCCAGTCTTGCTCAGAAACCCCTCCTCCATCCCATCGGAGCTTCTCCACAAACACGGAGCATCCTGCTTCTCCTCCAAGGCCCCCAGGCCGGGCCGGCCCAGTGAGCACTCTGCCTTCCCTGTGGCACCTGCAACATACCCTCTGGAGCTCTATCAAATTCTAAGCAGGCTCGACGCTAGCCCTGTCCTCTGGGTGCACACTCTGAGCTCTTGGACAGCACCTTGGAACAGGGCCATCTCCATCGTAGGTCCCTCATTAATATTAGTTGAGCTAACCAATGAATGGATGAGGCTGCTGGAGATTCCTTTCTCCAGGAACCCCTTCCAGACCAATGGGTTCAGTAATCCCAATCACCCCCTGACCCTCACACATCCTGCCCAGAATAAAACACACCACAACTGGGTCAGTCTCAGCTCCGCCAGGTGGCTTCCCTTTTAACCTCTTGGCTTCAGCTGACAATGGCTTTGCTACCTGCCAGGCGTGTGGTGAGCATTAAACGGGCTGCTCTCTGTGGGCCATAACTGCTGTGCACCTGACACCCCTCTGTTATCATGGGACTGTGCATCTACTCGATGCCGGCTCTGTCTGGGGGTGCTGGGGAGGCCGTGAACTCCAGCGGGGGGTTAAATGGCTGGTGCTCAAGGGGTTCCCCGAGGGATCCATGGGGCCGGGGCCCAGAGCACGGCTCATTTCTGGATGTCTCCCCCTAGGCACCAGGCTCTTCCCCATCGCATGGGTAGGTTTGACCAAGTTAAGGGCCTCTCTGGGTCTCGGTTTCCTCATGTACACGATGAACACGTTGAGTTGAACTTCCGATTTTCAAGTTTTTTTAAAGACACAGAGCTAATAAAACCTTACATTCAAATAAAATCTCACACCAGGAGCCCACACGTCCGACCAGTCAGGGCAGAGGCGCTCTAGAAAAAGCAGTGGGTGGCTCTGTGAGCCCCCAAGACCTGAGCCTCCTTCCCAGTCTTGGAGGCCCTGAGGCTTCTCCCCCAAGCCCTGAAGGGTCCTCAGCTCCCAGTACAACCCGCCCATCCCACCCCACTGGTGAGAGGGCTGCCAGCCACCCTTCCAGCCCTGGCATCGACTCTTTTTCATCCCTGCTGAAATTCAACAAGACCGGGGTTGGTGGGGGGGTGGAGACTGAGGTTAGAAAGACATCCTATCCTCACAGGAGGGACGTGTATTGTTCAAGCCGATGTTCCCCACCTGATGGGAGCTCTTTCTGGAAACTATGGGGGAGACTTTAGTTTTCTTATCTCTCTATCCCCAGTGCTCAGATCACTGTCTGATACGAGAAAAGGGGTGCAATAAATGTTTGTTGAATAGGATAAAAGAATGAATGAATGAACAAAGGAACAATGAGGCTGAGAAGGAATGAGAGTGACGTCCTCCTTCAGGAAGAGTTCCATGCTGTCTGGAGGAACTTGGACTAACTAGCCCCGACCGATCCCATGCCTCCCCCGCCCTCACAAGCACGCAGGCTCACAGGGGAATATGCAGGCCACGTGGAAACTCCTTCCCCAGCATCTCCCCCACAGGAGCCTCTGACCTGGGAGAGGGGAGAAGGGATGAGGACGCAGAGAGACCTAGATTCCAAATCTGAAGAGGGAGGGAACTCGGAGGAAGTCACTGCAGGGGCTTGGAGGTGGGCTCCCGGGGCGGGGGGGGGGAAGGCCAGGGGCTTCCCAGCCATCCAGAAATCCTTCCCCTCCAACCTGCCTGCCCTGGCTCAGCCCTCCTCCCCTTTCTCCTTGTACACATACTGCCCAGAACAATGCTGAGAAACACCACAGAGACCAAAATAACCTCCTCCCTGCTGGAAAGGGAAAGAGACAAATCTTAAACCTCATCCACTCCCCCAGGCCTCTCTGGGGGCCTTGCTGGCCTCGCTACCCCATTCCTGCTGGTATCCTGAGAATGGGTGCCCAGGAATGGCTTCCCTCCTTGGACAGACCCTTCCCTGTCTAGTTTGGAGAATTCTAGGAAGGAGGGCATGTGAGGTTGCCCCTCAGGGGGGCTACACTTCAGCCCTCCCTCTTCTCCCTACAGCCCTGCCCTCAGCACAGAGACTGCAGGGGTGAGGGGCCTGGAGAAGCCCAGGATGGGGCTCCGGAAGGAAAAAAGTGGGACCAAGAGGTAAAGGGGCGAGGGGGTGAAGGGTAGGCCCTGGGAGTATTTAGACTCACTGTGATATTATCTTGTCCCTTGAGCCACAAAAAGCTTTTCACTGGGTTCCTGTAAGGGCCCCCGAGTCTGGTACCTGTGGGATTTAGCACGACTGGCTGCACAGAGCAAATTTGAGAATTTTGCATTCCCCTACTCCTTCCACTGCGGACACCACTCCAGCTGCCTGGTGCTGCCTACTTGTCTTGTGGATAAAATATCTGTTCCAGCCACTCTCATAAGTCAGCGCATTAAGCCCTCGCAGCTATGCGGGAGGTAGTACTCCTATGCCCATTTTATGGATGAAGAAACCAAGACTCATCTGTTCAAGGAGGGGAAAGCCTGGAGGGTCATGTCTTGGCAGAGCAGGAGTGGCCCCCGGTCTGGGGAGGGTCATCTAGTCAGGGGGTCCTGGACATACTTGGAAAGCCAGAGAGTTTTTGGCTCAATGTAAATCCTGGGAATCTTTTTTCACCTGTTTTGCCTACACTTTCTCACATTGTCTTTTTCCCATTACAGACCTCTGATGCCCCCTTCTCCTGCCACAAAACTCTCTTCCTCTCAGTCCTGGAATCTGCCCTAGATGGGGTAGTCAGGACTCACAACGTTTCTAGGTAGAAAGGCCCAGCACCCGTGGTCTCCATCTTGGCCATGTCTCTCCCCTTGGAATGAACTTACCAGCTGTTGGAGCAGGAGAGGACGAAAGATGTCAATTGCCTGAGTTGACCGATGGGTAAACAGAAGCCAAGGGAGGAAACGTGATTTGCCTGGACCACCCATCCAGTGAGTGGCAGAGTAAGGCCTAGAAGTCAGCCTCCAGCTCTTCTGACTCTTAATCAAGTGCTCTTTTCATGGCACCAAATGGCTCTGCTGCCCAGGAGCACTGTGTTTACCATGGACACCCCCACTCCCTCCTGCCCAAACGACTCTGAGGAGATAGTGTGTTTTTTTCCAGAACAGCTCTCTGGGATGGACCCTGACTGGGCCAGCTCTGTTCTCAAACAGGCCAGTGTAATCCCCCAGGAGGCCCGGCCCTGGGAACAGGCAGAGGTTGAGGGAGGAAGGGAGGGAGAGAGAGAGGAAAGAAGGGAAGAGGGTTTCGGTTCATTTCACCCAGAACTGAAGAAAAACATGATCTACAGGTATTGCGCAAACGTATCCACTCCATGTCAGCCACCCACAGTGAGAAGAACTGGGGGAGAGCTCAGGTGCCCTCCAGAGCTGAAGATGCTGGAAGGTTAGATAGGGTGATGCATCACTTCCCTCCCCCCCACCCCCAGCCCCAGCTAGACCTGCCTGGGTCTTCCTGGGGTTTTTCTATCAGCTACATGAGTGAAAATCAGGGGGCTGAGTGAAAATCAAAAGAAAGCCTTGATCCCAAAAGAACTTGGGCCAAGGCAAGGGTTCAAGGCAGGGGGACAGACGCACTGGTTGGCGTGTTCACGTGCCGTGGGGACAAAGCAGAATGTTGGGATGCCATTGGGAGTGTGGAGGAAGTCTGCAGGGGAAGTGGAGGGAAAGGAGGGGGAAAGGAGAGTGGGCACATCCTAGCTTCTCCAGCTGGGCTCCAGGGAAGGACTGCAATTTGCTGTCTGAGGCACAGATTCCTTGCTCCCCCCAAAGGCAGAAATGGAAGTGGTCTTTCCCCAAGCCGGCTTTCTTCCTCCTCCCCCAGAAGATTCAACCTGCCCTTACCCCCTCCTTCCAGCGGCTCAGCTTCCCGCCCCAGCCCATCCCCACTGGGGCTTCAGCACAGACCCCCTCCCCAGAAGCTGTATGCTTACCCTCCTCTGGGCAGAACCTTTTTCTAGCTATCTGGAGATCCAACAAGGGGGCAGTGCCCGCAGGAGCCGGGGTGTGGCCCGGTGGGCCTGATCTTTGCCTGACAGCCTGACTCTCTTTGCCCTCCCAGGCCCACTTCTAACATCCACGAACAAGGCTTTCTCAGATCAGGGTCTCTGCAAGGCACGGGGTTCTGGGTGAGAGTCTGCCCCCAGGAGGTCCTGGGTGGATACCAGTGGGCCGCCTAAACTGTAACTGCAGCAGGAGGCAGCCGCGAGGGATCAGGATGGGACACAGCGTGGAGAGCACTGTGTCAGGAGTCAAGAGTCTGGTTTCTGACTCTGGGCCCCTTAGGATTTGCCATGTGATCTTGCGGAAGTCCCCTCCTTCCCCAGGTCTGCTTCTTCATCTATAACCTGAGGGGGTTGCACTGAATACCTTTTGGCTTAGGTGCTGTGCTATGAAGAGGGAGGGGGAGGAAAGGAAAGGGGCACAAGAGGGGGTGACAGTGGCCGAGATCATCTTAGGAAGGTAGATCACTTCTCTGAGTCCCAGTGCCCTCATTTGTAAAATGGACATTGCTAATAGACAAGCAAGCAGTTCTGAAAGATAGAGAAGAAATGAATATAATGACTCAGGATAGAGCCTGCAAAGTAATGTGCTCTGGAAAGATGTTAGTTCCTGGGAATATGCAGGGGCTGGTTTCATGGGAGAGCAGGGTTTCAGCAGTGAGAGGTGGCAGCGTGTGCTGGGGCTTCTAGCTGACTGTTGGGGGCGGGGGTTCGGGTGGGGGGCACCCTGGAGCCCTGCAGGTGAGAGGCCATGCTACGCGGGGTGCAGGGGTGGCCCGAAGCCAGACCGGGGCTCCCCGGCATCACGCACTGAGAAGGGAGCCAGTGAACACAGGGAGGCTGCCCGTCTGTCCACTCCCGACGCGGGATTCACACACCAGACCCTGCGAAAAGCTCACATTTTCCCAGCTTTTCTCACCCAGAATCACTTCCTTTGTTTAGAGGAGGGGGTGGGGGAGGAGACGGAGGGCGAGGAGGGAGGGGCCCGCGGGTGCCGCCGCCGCCCCCGCCCCCTCCCGGTGTGCGGAGCCGGGTTGTCACTCAGCTCCCGCGCCGGGGGCGACGGAGGCGCCGGCGCCCGCGTCGAGTCCCAGCCAGCGACCGTCCCCCTGGACCCGACAGGCTGGCCCTGGCTCATCCAGGCATCCCCGGAGCGGGCTGCTGCCGAAGGCGTCGAGCTGGGAGGGTGCTGGGACACAACCGTTCAGGTGGCTAGGAGCTCTGCCAGCTCTGGTGACCTTGGGTAAGTCTGTGCCTTGGTTCGCCCCCGGGGCTCCCCAGTGGGTATGCAGGAGAGGGCTGAGAGGGGAGGCCAGAATGCCCCTTGGGGCAGGAGCGGGCGAGAGTCCCTGGCCTGGGAGGGTCCCTGGAGCGGGACCAGGGAGCTGTGAGAGGCGGGCGCCAGCAGTGCCCGGGGTGGGTGGCGCCGGGCACGTGTGCGCTCCGGCCGGGCAAAGCGGAGCCGGCGCCCCGATCTGCGGCTGGGCTCCGTCCCCCAGCCCCACGCCTGCCAGCCCAGTCCCAGGTGCGACACCGGGGCGCTACCTCTTTAAAAGCGCCCGGGGCCGAGCCTCCGCCGCACCATGTGATTGCTTGAAAGGCCGGGCTGGGAGAGCTGCGGCGGGAGCCGGAGGACGATGAGCCGCCGCGCGGTGCCTGGAGCCCAGCCCTGCCCGGCGCGGCCCCGCAGCTCTGCGCGCCGCCAGGTGCCCAGAACTTTGGGCACCGCCTCCGGGACCCCCTGGTGGCCAGCGGGCAGGATGGTGAGCTCCCTGCAGCCTCTTCTGTGGGATGGGTGGGCAGAGCCAGGCACAGGGACCCCTGTGGGGTGTGTGCGTGCCCAGGGAGCTGCCTCACACCTGATAAAAAAGCCAGTGGAGGAGTGAGCACTGCTATTTTAAGTTGTTGAATGGAACCTCTAGGGATGATAAGGGGAGGGGACAAAGATTAGGCAGAGAAAGGGCCAGGGTTCCCCGCCAGCCTGGGCAGGCACCAGGTGTGCCAAGTGGGGTACTGCTCCAAAAGGCAGCGGGAGTGGCCGAGCTACCTGGGCTCCCCCTGCCCCTCCCAGGCAGGCTTCCCCACCCCAGGCTTCCGTGACCACAGGTACCTGCCTCCTGACCCTTGGTGCCCGTCCGCTGATGTGCCTGGCCCGTGCCTGCCATGCCGCCCTCCATCTCGGCCTTCCAGGCCGCCTACATTGGCATCGAGGTGCTCATCGCCCTGGTCTCTGTGCCCGGGAATGTGCTGGTGATCTGGGCGGTGAAGGTGAACCAGGCGCTGCGGGATGCCACCTTCTGCTTCATCGTCTCGCTGGCGGTGGCTGATGTGGCGGTGGGCGCTCTGGTCATCCCACTAGCCATCCTCATCAACATTGGGCCACGGACCTACTTCCACACCTGCCTCATGGTCGCCTGCCCTGTCCTCATCCTCACGCAGAGCTCCATCCTGGCCCTGCTGGCAATCGCCGTGGACCGCTACCTCCGCGTCAAGATCCCCCTCCGGTGAGTCCAGAACCGCTGAAGGTACCCGCTGCGCCCCACCCTGCGCCCCATGCTGGGTGGCTCCAGGGCCATCTAGAGAGGACAAAAGGTAGAGCAGAAGACCCCACGGAAGCCAGATAGTCCCTGGGCCATTGTGTGCCAGCCCTCACTCTGCCTTCCTGTCCCCTCTACAGTGCCAGGCTGAGCCGCAGTGGAAGCAGTGGGGGGCTAGGTAGCTGGAGGAATGGGAACCTGGCAGTGCCCAGGACCCCAGAGCCGAAGCTGCTGCTGTTCCCCTGACGTGCCCGGGGAAGCCGAGGCTGCCTGTTCAGCCTGGGGTGGGAGTGGGGGGGTTGGAGGGGGGCCACCAACACGGTCACAGTAAGTGATGGGTGGGAATAAACTGAACTCCACCCAACTGGGGATGGGGAAGGGGCCAAGCAGATGGCTAGAGTGGGGTGTCCGGAGGGTGGCCTACCAGGGGCAGGAGATCTGCTTCTCCAGCCAGCCCCGGGCAGGCTTCCCGAACACACTCTTCAGCTCTCCTGTTTTCTGGCATCGGCGGCAGCCAGCTCCACCCTCCAGCCCTGTCCGGTTGAACCCAAGCGCCTGATTACCTCTGCCCAACTTCCACTTACGGGATCTCTGTTGCAGGCAGGAGCGGGGAGAGATGCAGGTGCCCGCCCTTACGGTCCCTGTTCTGTTGCTAAGCTGTGTGTGGCTTTGTCAGGCACCGCAGGGGAGCTAATGCTGGGCCCAGGCAGCGCCAGGGTGGGTGGCCTGACAGTGGCAGTCTTCAGGCGGGTGTCCGGTCCACGCTGGGGCCTGCCAGGCCATAATCTCGTCACCAGGCACTGCCTGGGCCACCAAGTGCCAGTGAATGCCCGGGCGCGCTGCCAGTCCGTGCTGGTCCTGCTGGGACACTTGTGAGGCGTGGTGGCCCCTTCTTTGAGTCTGGTTACCACCAGTAGATTCCCTTCCTACCGGGAGATCTGGCCATCTCTGGCACCTGCCTTTCCCAGAGTAGCTTCCATATCTGGGACACGGGGCCTCTGGCCTCACTTGGCAGCTTGCCCGGGCAGGCCCAGGCGCCCACATCTCTCCCGTGTGTGTTACATTTGTGCACGTTTACCTTCTCGAAGCTTTTCTTCATGCACCACTGTTCTCCTGTCCTCTCTGTGATCCTCTAAGGGCGGTGGAGTAGGAACTGGTAAAGGAGAAACTTCGGAAAGACCGACAGGGTCTCCCGAAGCTGGTTGGGAGCGCAGCCTGGATTTCCCACCTTCCTTCCTGACTCCCCCTGTCCCGGCACCGACATGCCAGTCTCCGACATGCCCTGTGTACCTCCCTCATGACCTCGTTTCCCAGGGGAGGTGGGTGAAGACTGCTGCTCAGGGGACAGGGGGAGGCAGAGAAGGGGGCCCTGAAGTCCCCTGCAGGCCCCGCTGTGGAGGGGCCCCCTGCTGCCATTGGTCCCAGGTCGTGGCTGGGCCGTGCAGAGGAAGCGGGTCTCGGCCCATTAGAGCGGCCTGGGCGTCTGAGCCGGACCATTATAACAAGGTGTTGCCACCTTAGGAAACTCACTCAGATATGCAGACGCAGGAGGGCCGCTCGAGAAACTGTCTGCTGAGCGGGTGCCAAGGTGAACCGAAGGCCCGATCCCGATGTGACAGAGGTCGCAGGCCTGCAGAATGTGCCCTACTCGCCCTGTGGGGGATGGGGGTGGCTGTGCCAGCAGGACGGCACGCTCGGTCTTCCAGGGGGTGGCTGTGGTTGCTTCTTGCTCCGGCCTCCGGGAGCTGGGGGTCTTGGGGAGCTGTCTTGAGGGCCGAGGCAGGGGGCTGCCTAGAGGCGGAGAATACAGGCCTGGGTTCGAATCTTAGCTATAAGTTCCTAGCTGTGTGACCTTGGGAAAGCCCCTTCTTCACCTTGTGAAGCTTCAATTTCCTCATGTATAAAAGGGGACATTAATAATAGTGCCTTCTTCCAGTGCCTGGGGGGCTCAGTTGTTGAAGCATCTGCCTTTGTCTCAGGTCATGATTCTGGGGTCCTGGGATCGAGTCCCGCATCAGGCTCCCTGCTCGGCGGGAAGCCTCTTTCTCCCTCTCTCCCGCTTGTGCTTGCTCATTAATAAATAAAATCTTTAAAAAATGAATAAGTATCATTTAAAAAAATAACAGTACCTTCTTCCTAAAATGATTGGAAGAATATAATAAACTATCTAGAAAACACTTAGTACCATCTAATGCGCTTAGTATCACCTGCAAGCCGTAAGTGGTATGTTTATGTGTGTAGCCCTATCGACATTGTTAACACATGCCTCAAAGCGGATGTGAATAAGCAAGCCCTGTGCCCCACCCCCTGCACACTCGTGCTCTTGTCCAGTAGCACATACGCTCCCCCCATATATGCGTGCATGCGCGCGCACACACACCGCATTTCCAGGCAGGTTTCAAAATAGTGTTAAGTTCTATTTGTACATGTTTCTTCCTCCTTGGTGGATTGTCAGTGTGTTCGGGGCAGTGAGCAGCAACTGCCTGTTGTCCCTTTCTGCAAGTTCTCCAGAATGCCTGGCTCCGTGTTTGGCACAAGGCAGACACTTAGTAAATGTCAGTTGAATTGGATGAGTTTTCAGAGCCTACAGGGTTGAGCCTCCGTCAGGCCTTCCAGATGTCTAACCTCTAGCCTTCTTGCTGGGAACTAGACCTCCCCTCCATTCTCCTTCAGGGATCTGACCACAGCTGCCCAACAGCTCAGGCCGGTCCTTTGGAACCACACCCCGGCAGTGCCTGGGAGTGTCCTGTCCTGTGGACAGGAGTCTTCTCAGGGGACAAAGACGGCTGGGGTCTAGGTCCTAAAGCCAGGATCCTTGAGGCTGGGCTGACTGGCTGGGCCACTCCAGGCCCTGGCCCCCGGGTCCCCCTGCAGGAGGAACAGCATGGTCCTCCCTGCGCAGTCAGAGTCAGCAGGCTGCTGGGCCTGGGAGAGCATCTCTCAGCCAGAGGTTCTCCACCCCCCCCCACCCCCCGCCCCCCGCACTTGGCTTGCTGCCCTGACAAGCCAGGCAGAGGCAGAGGCTGTGGACACTGGGGAGGACTATTGACAGAGCGCTGGTGGGGCATCTGTGGGGCGGCCCGGTGATAGCAGTTAGCTTGGGCCCCTCACCAAGCAAAGCATGGTTTGGTCAGCCAACCACAAATTTTATTTCATTCCATTTGGCAAAAAGCCAAAGGAGAAAAAAGCTTCACATCACATAGTATGATCCAGTTACAAAAAAGAAAGAAAGAAAGAAAGAAAGAAAGAAAGAAAGAAAGAGAGCTTGAATTATTGATTTGTCAATAACCTGTGGTCATTTACATGTGTTTTGTATTTTATT
This sequence comes from Ursus arctos, assembly GCF_023065955.2. Classification (NCBI taxonomy): domain Eukaryota; kingdom Metazoa; phylum Chordata; class Mammalia; order Carnivora; family Ursidae; genus Ursus; species Ursus arctos. The sequence continues at coordinate 39,464,978 of NW_026622874.1, forward strand.
TGCATAGCACCACGCTGGCCTGCTAATCCAGACCCTATTCCCCTGAGCTCCTACTTCTAGGGAATCTCCAGCATTCTTCCACCGCCCCTCCCCTGAGTTTCTTTGGTGGCACTCTGTGGCCTACTCCAGGGGGCTGGTTAGGGGGTGGGGTGCCCTGAGCAAGGGCTGCCTGTGGCCAGAGAGGTTGGGGTGGCGTGAAGGGGTGGTGGGCGTCTGGGAGTCAGAAAACCTTGAGTCTGAGCCTTGCTCCGTTACCACCTAACTGTGCGTCTTTGGCGAAACTATTCAACCTCTCTGAGCCCCAACCCCCACCTCATCTGTTTGGTGAAGGGACTAGGTCTGAGGCCTCTGAGCTTCCTTTCAGCGCTGTGTGGTTCTTCCTTATCATGACTCCTGCCGATGTGGTGTTGAGACCCTGGGACGGTTGTGTTGGGTTGTGTTTTCTAGCTTCTGGTGGTTCTGAGCCAGGCACAGTGTCACGTGTTGTTGCTGTTTACATGCTTCATTGCGTTTAGGGTTCCTAGCCTCTCACTAGTAGACCGCATTGCTATCCCCATTCTATTGACGCGTCTGTAGAAAGACTGAAGTCTGAGGGCCAGGGCGGTTCAGTGATTTGCCCAGACAAACACTTTGTCAGGAGCAGAGACAGGATTTGAATCCGGGCCTGTCTAGCAGATGTCTGTAACCAGGGAGAACATATGTATCTTGAATCAGCCCCACGAAGCTGTGGGATTTATGGAGTTTCCTCAAGGCTGTCAGTGGGGTGATTTTTCTCCTCTGATCTTTGCCAATGGCTTCTGCGCTCTGCACGGCCGTGCTGGGCGCCTCCCTCTCAGACCTCCTCACCTTCACTCCAGTGGGCAGGGGAGCCGCTGGCAGGCCGGCTTCTGTCCACAGCTGGAGGCCGGCCCAACTGGGCTGCTGACCCGGGGGAGCCCAGCAGAAAGCGTTGGAGGCCAGCGTGCCGGGGCAACGGAGAAATCTGGTAGATTAGGACATGTTTGCTGTTAGAAATCAAGTGAGCCTTTCCCACCCGGTGAGCCTGGGTCTTTTTTGATACCCCAAGTGTCTCCTGTGCTTGTACCCCGGCAGGCGACCGGCTGTGGCCTCAGGGTCCCAGAACAATTGTTCTCTATGGTGCCGTCTGCTTTCAGGGGTGGTAGGCTGTCTCCAGCTCCCCTACTGGGGGTGGGGGGGTGAGTCACAGGCCTCGAGTGGCTGGGGGGAGAGGAGCCCTGCAGCTTGACTTCCTCACACTTGCAGAAGGGGAAACAGCAGGGACCCAGGGCTTCAGCTCAAGGTCACTCCGTCTCTAGCCCTTTCCTCCTCCCAATTCTGATTCTCCATCCCCAGCCTCTGATGGAGAAGGCTCGGGCAGGAGGAGCCCTTGACAATGGCCCCTCCTGAAGGAACAGAACAGAGCAGGCAGCCTCCCCAGGATAAGTCAGCAAATCAGTGGTGGGCTTTGAGGGAGAAAGTGAAGAGAGGCTGTCCCCTTGAGATGAAAAGGGAAATGTCTTTGAATGAGGGCTGACCTTCGGGTGCTAAAGAGCCTGCCGAGTGCAGGGGGGACGTAGATTTAGTGGAGACAAATCTGGATGAGTTTCAAGGACGAAAGAAAGCTTCCCCCAGCTGGCATCGGAACTCCTTCCAGGAGGCCTCCCAGGGCTTTAGGAACCGTTGCCCAGGTGTTAGTGCAGCTTGGAAGCAGGGGAATGGCCACGATGCCGTCTAGAGAACCCCTCCACCAAGGCTCAAGGGGTGGAAACTTAGAGGCCATGCCCTGACATTTGATATTCATTTCTGAGCACGAAAGCAATCCACGCGCATGGTGAAAATGTTGAGAAATATGGGGAAGAATACAGATGATAAAGTCACCAGTAATTCCACCACCTACAGATAACTAGTGTTAACATTTTGGTGTTCCAGAAAATTTTTCCACATGTATCTATATATAGCTGTATCTCTATATATCTGTGTCTTTCTCTATAGAGAGAAATATAATTTTTACATGGTAGAGAGCATGTGTGGCTCTATATCCCGCTTTATTTACTTACTGTGTTATAAGTATTTCCCTATGTCAATAAGAATGATTTTGTAAGAATTTTATGAGGGTAAAATATTGGATTGTCTTTTGTTCATCCTTTAGGTCTCAGCTAACACAGCCCCTCCTCTGGGAGGACATCTCTGACCCCCTCTCCACCTGGACCGGGCCAGGCTCCTCTGTTAGGGACTCAGGCTGTATCCACTTCTTCCCAGTTCCTTATGGTCCAGGTGGTTTTTCTGAGCCGGCTACACAGCAAGAGAGCCAGGACCCCATCTGTGTTCGTATCCTCTGTGCCCGGCCCAGAGTAGGCATGCTGGACACATTTTTTGAATAAATGAATTTCATGTCTTACTTCTTCATTCTTACATTTTTAGCTGTTTGGATTGTGACTGATTTTGTGTAATTACGATCAACACTACAATGGTACCCACAATTCACCTTGTTTGTGCGGTCAGGGCCAAGCCCAGAGCCCTGGGTGTGCCTTCCGGTACAGAGCACAGCTTCCAACTACCAGGATTTTTAAATGAGGTTAAATATTTCTCCTCTCTCTTTACTCCACTTCTCCCCACTCCTCCTGCCCAAGTTCATGGACACTGCCGACCCCCAGAGGTGCGTCTGGTACCCCTCTGCCCATTTGCCCTTCTGGGCTAGACAGGGCGGGACTGGCTGGCCCGGCCTCCTTCTCATTACCTAGTCTCTATTCCCTGAGGCCTGGCCATCCTGTTTCTTTGCGTCTTGGTGAGGAGAGCAGCTCCCCGGGGAGAGGCTTGGAGCGTGGCTCTTCCTAGTTGTCCGCATTTGGCAGGGTGGGCACAGAGCAGAGAGGAAGGAGGACGGATGGCTCCTTGGGCTGTGTGAATGACCTCTTCAGCCTCAGCCTCTTTAACTCAAGCCCAGAGGAGGCTGTCAGCTGCTGTAGGGCAAAGAAGAGGCTGGTGGGTCATGGTGGGATGGGAGAGGAAGAAGGGGCAGGTGGGTGGGTGGGCCTTGGCATTCCTGCCCCCTTGGAAATACCGGCTTGGGGGTGGGCAGGGAGGTGGAGGCAGTGGCAAGGGCCTTCCCTGACCCTGAAGAAGAGGAGATGAGGAAACTTCTCCTACATTGCTCCTCACCCTGGGAGTTTTATCCCTGGCAGGAGTGGAAGTATAAGGTCAAGGAGATGGTGGCTTCCACACAGCTATGTCATAAACTGACTTGGAGCCCCTGTCATGTCCCAGGCACTGTGCAGGCCTTGCACCTGCAGATACAAAGATGAGCGGGCTGGTCTGGTCCTTCCATCTGGAGGCTCTCAGCCACTGTTGAAATTGTGGATTCCTGCAGACCAAGGTGGTCGAGGACAAACTCCCAACCTGCCTGGGGTGGAAGTGGGGGTGTCAGGAGACTGGTACCTGACACCTTGCAGTGCCTGGGGGGCGCAGCTGGACTTCACTCCACCCACACCCTCTGCAGCCTCGGTCACGCGGGAGAGGCCCTTCGGGACTGTCTTCCTGCCGCCTGCCTCCAGAACTTCTCTGTCCTGGGGGAGTGGGGCAACTGGTTACCCTTTCTTGTTCTCATACAGAGCCCTGATATAGATAGATCTATTCATTCATTCATTCATTCAGCAAACATTTACCTTATGCCTCCTCTGTGCCAGGCATTGTTACAGATACTGAGATACTCAGGATACGTTTGTTAACAAAACAAAGATTCCCCCTAGAGTCTGCATTCTAGTGGGATGGAGGACAGATGCTAAGTATTAACCACAATACCTGATATGCAGAGTGTTAGAAGGTAGACCCGAGCAGATGGGAAAAGGAAAAGAGCAGGCTAAATGGGATTGGGGTTGCCAGGGTGGGGGTGGGGAGAAAGGGTTGCAGTTTTTGTTTTGTTTTGTTTTAAGATTTTATTTATTTATTTGAGAGAGAGAGAGGGAGAGCGAGTGACCACGGACAGCGTGTGGGGGGGGGGGGGAGGGGGAGAAGGAGTGGGGGTGGGGGGCAGGGAGAGGGAGAAGCAGGCTCCCCACTGAGCAGGGAGCCTGACACAGTTTCCATCCCAGGACCCTGAGATATGACCTGAGACCCAGAGATCATGACCTGAGCCGAAGGCAGACGCTTAGCCTTAGCCGACTGAGCCCCCAGGCGCCCCGTAAAGGGTTGCAGTTTTAAATGGGGTGGCCACGGAGGCTCCCTTGAGAAGGTGCCGTTTAAGCAAAACCTTAGAGGGGAGGGACAAAGCTGCGCAGATATTAGGAGAACATTTCACGCAGAGGAAATGCTTAGAGCGAAGGTCCTAGGCAAGGAAGAGACCTGAAGGGTTTGGGGGACTGGCAAGGAGGTCTGTGCTGCTGGGGTGGAGTGATAAAGGGGGAGAGTGGCCGAAGATAGGACTGGAAAGGTCATGACCTACTGACTCGGAGGCTGCTGGAAGGACTTTGGCTTTTATTCTGAGGGAAATGGGAGCCATTGCAGGGTTTAGAGCAAAGAAGCCACATGATTTGACTTAGGTTTTAAAGGCTCACTCTGCTGCTGTATTGCGAAGGCCCCGGAGGGGGAAGCAGGGGTCTGGGTAGTTCTGCAGTAGAGGTGGCCTGAGACAGAACGGCGCTGCGCTGGTGGTGAGAGGTGGTGAGTTCTGGATGCGCTTTTTCAAAGTTCACTTTTTATTGAGGTGACATGTGTATATAGTGAAATGCTTCAGTCTTAAGCATGTAGCTTAATGAAGTTTTGCATGTAGCTGTCTGTATCTATGTGACCACCACCCCATCAGTATTTGCAGCCTCTCAGCACTCCAGATGGTTCCCTTTTGTCCCTCCTATACCCTCTGAAAGGTCGCCACCATTCTGACCTTCATCCCCATAGACTGATTTTGCCTGTTCCTGAATTTCTATAAAGGGAATCCAGTAGTATGTCTCTTTTGTGTCTGGCTTCTGAAGCTTCAAATGATGTCTGGGATTCATCCCTGTTCTTGAGTGAAACAGTAGGAGTTTTGTTGGTTGGATGGCTTGTGGGGTTTTTTTCTCATTGCTAGAATTCCATTGTATGAATGTACGATGATTTGTTAAAATTCTGGATGTATTTTGAAGAGCCAAGGAATTTGCTTATGGATTGGGTGCGGGATGTGAGAGAAGGAAGAGGCGAGCAGGACCAGACTTTCAGTCCTCAGCAGCTGGCAGGGTGGAGTTGGCATTATAAGGCGGGAAAAGGCTCCCGGGCGGTCCGGGTTTTGTGTGCAACGGAGTTCAGATTTGGACACATTGAGTTTGGGGTATCTGTCAAGTAGCTCTGGAATGTTGAGTGGGCGGGTGGATGGCTGTGCAAGGATGGAGTGCAGGAGAGAGATGTGGGCTGGGGATATAAACACGAGAGCCATTGCATGCCAATGGTGTATACATCCCCAAGCAGCCCTGATGAGATCTTCAGAACGAAAGTCCAGACAGAGAAGAGACGAAGCATGAGGCCCGAGCACTGAGAGGTCAGAGGGAAGAGAAGACGTGGATGTAGGAGGAAAACCCAGAGCCCGGAGTGAGTGTGGCGCCCGGAATGAGTGTGGCGCCCGGGTGGCGGAGCTGGGAAAGTATGTCAAGGAGAAGCGAGGGATTGGCTGTTGCGGGTGGCTGGCCATGGATCCAGTGAGACGAGGACTGAGAATTACCACTGGGTTTAGCAAAAGCAGTGTCAGTGGAGTGGTGGGAGCAGAAAGCTTGGCTAGAGAAAGCTCCAGAGAGAAGAGGAAGGAATTGAAGGCAGTTGACGTAGATTACTCTTTTGAAGAATTTTGTTACGAAGGGAACAAAGCAATGGGGCAGAAGCCATCAGGAGACGTGGGAACAAGGCATTTTGTTTTGTGTTGTTTTCTGAGATTGGAGGGACGTTAAGACGTTTGGGTACCGATGACTAACCATCCAGCAGAGACTGCAAAGCTGACGTTGGAGCCAAGGAGAGAATTTCGGGGGTGTTGGCTTTGGTTCGGCAAGGTCAGGACCCACGCAGAGGGGCTGGCTTAGAGGCGCATGGAGGTCGTCTATCAGGCAGGAAGTCGGAGTGTGTGGGTACAGATGCTGGGAGGTGAAGTTCTCTTCTGAGTGTTTCAGCTTTCTCTGGGAAGTGGGAAGCAAGGTCATCGTCTGGGAGGGAGGATGCGGGAGGAGGCGGTCGGGAGAGTAGCAAGTGTGAAATAATTCTCTGGAAGTGGGGGAGGGACTAGACTCGGGAAGAGGAGTATAACTGGGGGTAGCATGAAGGGCCCACCTGAAGTTCACGGTGCTGAATCTAAAGGGAGATCCCAGCAACGGGGTTGTGTGCTTATCGCCAGCCGTGTTCAGCGGCACTGGTGCAGGCATGGGAGAAGGGGGAGAGTTCATTCCTGCATTCACCCAGAAGGGCCAGATTCTGGGCCAGGCGCTAGGTGTCTCATCACGGTCATGGAGTGGGCCCTGGTCCCTGGGGCTTAGGAACTGGTGGAGGGAGAGGGCCAGTCCACAGATAAGCGAGCAGGTGGTTACAATCATAACTGGAGGAGAATTCAAGGAAGGAAGCCGTCCTGCTCCTCTCTGCGGCTGGCTCTGGCTTCTCCAAACCCTGAGTCAGTGTCCAAGGAGACCTACAGGTGCCCAAGGACTTGGGTAGGGTCTTGTAGGCCTTATGGTTCACGGTTAAGGGTTTGAATTTTATTCTAAGTGCGCTATGAAGCCTCCGAGTGCTTTAAGCAGGGAATGACATAATCTAAATTACATTTTGAAAAGGTCAGGATTTGTCAATGAAATATTAGCAAATCAAATCTAGTGATAGATAGAAAGGTTAATACATCACAACCAAATAGGGTTTATTGCATGCATTTAAGGCTGGTTTAACATTGAAAAAACTCAATCAGTGTATTCAGCACATTAACATAAAAAGGTCACCCTGCCTGTTGTGTGGAGGATGGGTTGAACGGGGCAAGAGAAGACTGTAGGAGGTCATGGCTACCGGTGGGGGTGGGGGCGGGCAGGGAGCCCAGGAGGCAGCGGAGATGGAGGGAACTGCAAAGAATTAGGGTGTGTTAGATTAGAGCCAACTGGCAATGGGCTGGGTGTGCAAAGAGGGAGAAGGGGTCAAGTGTCACTGCCACGTTCATGGTTGAAGCCATTGGGTAGATGGTGGTGCCAATTCTGGAGAGAGTGTGGGGAGGGAAGAAACTGGAGGGAGATTCGGACCCAAGTGGAGGTGATATGCTAGTGGGTTCTCTGGTGGTCTTCTCTCTCTTGCTCGTACACTCCAGCTTCTATCCCTTCATGGGGTCCGGCAGGTGGGCCCTTTCTTCCCCCACACAGCCTTGAGGAAGGGGCCACTCAAATATCCAGCAAGCTTCCTGGGTGCCTCCTGTCACTCCATCTACTGTCCTCCCACTTCTTAGGAGACCGTCGGCTTTCTTAGGCTGGAACCACAGTCAATAAGGACGTGTGGCTTTGGGCTCCCTAAAGCTTCCAGAAGGAGATAGCAGAGTTGGGGCTTCTTCCTTCCTGCCAGGCTCCATTCAGAATGAGACACAGTGGCTTCTGGGATAGCTAAGGCCCCCGAGTCTCTGTCCATCCTCAGTGTCCCTCGGGTGACACTGTCCCCAGACTCTCTGTGTGCCTCAGAGCCCCTGTTCCTACCCGCATTGCTGCCACTCACCAGGCCTGGCACTGTGGGTTGTGCCAATCCCCTGTGCGGTGGCTGTCCCTCCCCCACCCTACAACAGGGTCCCCCCAGAACCATGGTGGGGCCCTGAGCAGTGCAGTTTCCGCTAAAGCAGTGGAGAGACGGTCAGTCACAAAGCAGCGAGCCAGTATCCGCTCTGGCCCCGCCCTGATGGGCAGAGCAGGTGGGGCAGGGGAGCCCCATCCAGGTCTCTGGTGCCCGGGGCTGCTCGGAGAAGCCCTGTCTCTTCTGCCATGAAGAAGCAGTCTCCTTTTGCCTCGTGCAGCAGAGAACGCCTTGCAGGGCAGTTGGCAGGGTTGGCATGGGCACCGACGGCCGGACCTCGCGGCAGGCAGCATGCAGCCTGATCTCAGAAGCCACTGGTTTCTGATTCCCCCTCTCCACCCTGAGGAGGGGCCCAGACTACAGCATGGCAAGAGCTGCTTCTCAGTGCTTTTGTTTGCCTATCCCAACAGAACCAGGAGCTCTGATGCACACCCACCCAGTTGGAACGCGAACTCACCAGGCAATGGTTCTCTTACAGGCACAAGAGGGGAAGGTCTGTTTGCAAAAAAGTCCCCCTACCCCAGATATTTTTAATGATCCCCTTTCCAGGGAGGCATCTCTCTTGCCCTGCTTTACGGAGATACATCAGCGGAATGAAGGGTAAGAGCGGTCTCCCCAGGCCGACGGTTCCGGCACTTAGAGCTCTGCCACTTTGGAGCGCTTACTTAACCTTTCTGAGCTTCCGCTTCCTCTTCTGCCAAAGAGGCTTCTTAGTACTTCCTTCCAAGGGTTGTCAGGAGGCCTAGAGATGAGCTGTGTTAAGGGACTGGCACGTGTAGGTACTCAGTGAGTGGGGGCTCTTGTCCAGTAATCCTAACTCCTTTTTCGTTTACTGCTCCGTGTTACGTGACCGCTGGGGTCCCACGGGGCTTGGGTCCGTGGCAGATGGGTTGTGTGCCTTGTGAGAGCAGGGTGTGGTTCTCTCCATCTGTCTGGCTCGTTGTATCCCAGTACCTAACACGGGCCCGGCGGTCGCCTGCTAGGTGGCCAAGTCAGTGTCTGTCCGGGGAAGGAATGAGAACATGCTCGCGTGGAGGAAGGAGGCCTCATGGGGGCAGATGGAGGGGCCGGCTTGGGAAGAAGTCAGTCTGATCTTGCGTATTCCCACAGAGGCAGGTACCGGAGCGTGAAGGGTTATTTCATTAAAACATTCCCAAGAGATCGGAGGGCGGGGGGCCAGGGTGCAGAGGCGTAAAAGGTCTCACCAGAGCTTCCCCGGCAAGTTGCAGGGAGAGTCCTGGTCTCTGGACCCCAGCTTGTGTCCCTCTGGTCCCCATGCCCCTGTTCCTATGAAGGGAGGGTGTGAGCAGCCCCTCCCGAGCCCTCCTTGTCCTCCCGAGGAGCTGGCATCTGAGGGAGCTGAAGCAAGAGATCCCCTGGGGGCCGGCGGCGCCGTAACTGCTCTCTGGAGGGGAAACATTCAGTGTGTTTGTGGACTCACAGTGCTCAGCGGACACCTCCAAGGTGGCTTGTGTTCTGCAGAGTAAACACAGCTCCCACCCCCCGTGTCCTGGGCTCCGAGGGCTGCCTTGATGACAAGGGCTGGGGAGAGACACAAACACCGTTCAGAGTGGCTGTGTCAGGCCCCAGGGGCTGACGGTCTGGGACTGAGCAGCGAGACAGCAAGGGGTGTGAAGGCGCGACACCTCTGCCACCACCACCTGTAATGGCCACTGTGGCTTCGGGCTCTCAGTGGGGTGTGTGTGCATTCATGCGTGCATACCTGGATGTGTGCTTGTGTGGGAGTGTGTGTGTGTGTGTGTGTGTGTGTGTGTGTGTGGAGGGGTTCTAGCTTTTTATTTTTATCTTTACAAATAAAAAATAATACCCTGGGCTTCCAGACCTTTCATTTGACCCTGCTTGCTCCCCCCGACCCCCATCCCAGCTCTCACTCTCTGAGGCCCAGACAAGAGTCCCAGCCCGGCTAGTCTCTTTCCTGTTTGTGGCCCGCCCCCAACCTCCAGTTCTCAAGCCCCACCCCCCACCATTAATCCTCCTTGACATAAGAACACAGTTTATGGGTTTAAGTCAACAAGTGTTTTCTGACAACACAGGTCCTGTCCTCAAGGGCACAGACACACAGTCTGGTAGTGAGACACAGTTTACCAGCTGCCACGCAGCAAGAGGCCTGAGCGGGCCTGCCCTGCACCCAGGCACTCAAAGCCAAGGTCACTCCCCCAGCCAGGATACTCAGCCCCATACCTCCTTGTTCCTGTGCTCAAAACTCACTTTCCCTGCCTCCGGGCCAGTCATTTCTTACCCTGTGTGTCCTTGGTCTGGAGAAGAAGATAAAAGAAGGGGATTTAGCATGTAAGACCACATCTTAACCACACACACACACACACACACACACACACACACACACACATCCAAGAAAGCTATTTTTTTCTCTTCTCTTGTCTAATTCCTACTAATTCTTTAATACTCAGCTCAGATAAGACCTCCTCCAGGAAGCCTTCCTTGATCTGCCTTCATGTTCCCATATTCTCTTCTTCAAGGGCTTTAAACACAGCCCTTGTCAAATTGCATGGAGGTAATCTCCCTCATTTGCCTGTGCACAGTTTGTGTGTGTGTGTGTTTTGGGGGCCGGGTCCAAGGCTATTCATCTGTCTCCATAGTGCCCAGCGTGCTTTCCACCCAGTTTTGATACCCGATGGCTGGCCCAATGAATTAATGAATGAATGGCAATAGTAACAAGTGATCCTTGAGCACCTAATATGTGGTAGGCCCTGTGCTAAATATTTTATATGGACTCTATTTATTTATTTAGAGTGCAAGCGGGAGGGGGGTGCAGAGGGAGAGGGAGTGGACTCTCTTACTTAAATCCATGCACAATTTTAGGGGCTCTAACAGTGTTTGACATTAGTGGTATAATATAGCCCTAATGTCCACAGTTTCTGAGAAGCTGAGGCCCAGTGAGGTTGAACAGCGTGCTATCGGGCACATAGCTGCTAAGTGTAGCAAGAGTTGCTGAATGAACATCTGAATGGATGAATGAAAAGATCTGTATTTGAGCCTTGACTCCAACACTTATTCTGGGTGATTTGGGGTAAATCACTTCCCTTTTTGGATCTCAGTTTTCCCATCTATAAAATGGGCCTAATTCCAATCCTTACCGCAAAGAGTTATCTGTGAGGCAGTGTTCTTGGAATTCGAGGGGAGAATGGCTTCATTGTTCGGGGATACGGTGGCATGGGATATATGTCAGGGGAGGAAGGAGTTACCATGATCCCCACCCCCAGCCCAAGTCTGCTCTCTGGCCTGTAGTTCCAAGTGCTGCCCAAGGCTGGCCTGATAGCCCGGCACGGAGGTAGCAGAAGGAGCTGATGTTTTCTGCAAGGCTGCAGGTGCGCGAGGGGAGCAGAAACCCAGGAGCCAGACGGAGCTGCCACGAGGAGGTGGGGAGGGTCAGGAAGTGGGTGCTGCCGCACGCCTGGCATAGGAGCCAAGTTTGCCTTTGGAGCTGTTTAAAGAGAAAGCGTCTTCCCTCTCGGGTGTCAAACCATGCTGCCTGCCACCTGCTGCTCCCGGCTCCAGCGTGCTCCCCGGGCAGGGGCGTGCGGGCAGAGCAGAGGCTACACCGCCAAGCTCCCTGTGGCCACACCAGGCAGGGAGGCGTGCCTTGAGGTTGGCGGGGAAGGAACCAGCAACGACTTGAATGTGCAGGCTGGTGCCGGGCTTTCACCCCACGGGAGAGGGTGTCTCCTCCCGCTGCTGGAGTCACTTGGGCGAGGAAGGGCCTTCTCCCGCCCCGATCCCCGCTCTTCCTGTCGGAACGTGGCCCGCACCTGAGCTCAGTCCGCAGGCAAGACTTGAAGAAGAAAAATGTTCCAGTGAAACACCTGTGAGGAGAATCAAGGACAGGGAGGCTTCTCCCAAACCAGGGGAGGCTGGGGGAGACGTGATTTCCCCATCCGGCCAGTGCAGAGGGAGACTGGGGGCTGGGAACCAGGAGGCCAGATCTCAGGGCCTGGTCTGCCACCGGAACAAGCCGCCTCCCCTCACCCCACAGGACCTGCATCTCCAGTGGCAGAGAGGACTCACGGCCCCCACCTGCTTCCCTGCCAGGCTGGCCACCCTGGTCTCCCAGTCTGGCTGCTGCTGCTTGTGTATTCTGACCTTAGCCAAACTCTCTCAGCCTCAATTGCTTTGAACCAAAACGGAAGTAATAGTACCTCCCGCATGAGCTTGTCCATTGTTAGACATGAAAAGGAACACGTAAACCCAACATCTCCCTGCAGGATCATGGGGCTTGTTCTTCCCCTTTCCTGCTGTTAGGTGGGAGGGAGGACGATGGATGGATGATGGGGTGTGTGTGTGCGTGTGTGTGTGTCTTCCGTCTCTGGTGCGGTGGGGGTGGACAGCTGACACCTTTACGTGCATGCCAAGGCCTGACGTTTGCGAGCTGGGTCTTGGGGAAGTGGCCGCGTGGCAGGGCTGGGAGGCGCACGAAGCCCTACACGCAGGTAAGGGTGTATCCCATCCCTGTTCTGGGTCCAGTGCCTTGGGCACCTCCCTTCCAGCTCCAGGCTCCTCCCCAAGCCCAGGGCGAGACGGTCCCCAAGAAGGGGACGTGCAGGCTGGTGGGGGCGAGGGGGTAGTGCCTGCCTTTCGAGCATCTCCTCAGGGGCCGGAGCCCCGCTGGGAGCCTTCTGTGGCTGCGTATTTAATTTTCTGTAGTTTGCAAGGCTGAGATCAGCATCATTTTACACATAAAGAAATAGGGGACCAGGGAGGTAAATCACTTGAAAATGGTTACCCAGCTCATAAATAGCCAAACTTAGAATGGAACTTGGTGCCCGCCAGATAGCAAAGCGGATGCCATTGGTGAGATAGCCCAGTCCCGCTGCCACCGTCCTCGGGGATTTCCAGGCTGGGCACCACAGCCCGACCGTCCTCAGGGAGCTTCTAGGCCGAGATGCACACACAACACAAGCTTCTGCAGAGCACGATAGGTCAGCACAGGCTGAGCTAAGATGGCTGCGGCTTCCGGGGCAGAGACTGCCAGTGGGCACGGGCCTGGCCTGCTGCCTGGTTTCCTCTAGGCCCTGCCTGCTTTCTCGCAAGCCCCAGGGCTTTCGTGGGCTCGTTTGCACAACTGCTTCAATCACAAGGGCAGGGAAGCTAAATCCGGAGGTGTCGCCAGCATCACGGCAGCAGAAATGATCCCACGGAGGTGAGAGGGGTGGAGATGGGGTAGAGAGGCAGCCCTGGGCTGGGTCCTGGGCTGGGCCCTGGGAGGGGCTCAGAAGGACCTTCTCTGCCATCCGCAGCTAGAGTGCATCCTGTGAAGGGCACTGGGCCAGGGTCAGAGGAGCCTGAGTTCAGTGTCAGCTCAGACACTAAGCAGCCAAGTGGTGGCCTTGGGCACTCACTGAACCTTCCTGGGCCTCAGTTTTCCAATCTGCAAAATGGCAACAATCCGCTCTTTGTGTACCCGGCAAGCTGATGTTTGCAACAAGTCAGATCACTGGCTGGGAAGCACTTTGCGAGCGGTGCTGGGCTGTGTCTTTATCAGGTTGCCAAGATGGGGAGCTTCTCTCCCCTCCTTTTTCTCCAGTGCTGGCCCCTGGCCTTTGCTTTCTCTGCGTGGTGAAGGTAGCCATTCATGAAGAGAAACAGGTCACACAAGTGGATTTCGATGGACCTGGCGGGGATCTGTGTTCCTCTTTCCTCTAGGATCAAAGACAATGCCTTTCCTTTTTCTGGGCTCCTCACTCGGCCTCCTCCCCAAACAAGGGCGAGGACGGTTACTTCTGTGCCAGATATCGTATTGAGTGCCATTGGATCCTGCCCGTCATGCATATTCTAGTCTGCGAAGCTCAGACAATATGGGACACTGAGGACTGAAAGACGCTGGTCCCTGTCCTCTCTTCCCTCCCAGCCTCCTGAAACACAAAACACTACCTTTGGAGGCAGCCCACCTGAGTTGCCATTCCAGTGCCAGCCGCCGGCTCTGGGACCTTGGGCAGATCACTCCGTCTCCTGGGATGACCGAGGAGAGACGGAAGGAGAGACTGTGGGCAGAACTCCGTGCCAGATGGCCACAGGGAGCACAGTGGGGGCTGGGCTGGGCAGATCTCACCTCCATTTTACAGATGCGGAAATTTGCATTCTGCGGGGGTCATGCAATTTGCTAATGCTGCAGGTTTGAATCTGGTTCGAAGCCAGGCCCTCTAATGCCCCGTCAAGTGTCTGCTAGTGCTGTGTCGCCTGGAGCTTCTGGCTCCCTGGCCAACTGGTGTGGTAAGGGCAGAGACGTGAGGACCAGCGTGGAGGGCGGGGAAGGGAGAGGTGTGGGTGGTCAGGCCTCTGCAAGATTTCGATGTTGGGGGCCCTGAAGGAGGACCTTCCAAATGGCCCAGATGGTCGGCACTGGTATCAGGGAAACCACTTCGGGAGCCCCAGCCCCACCTCCCTCACCCCGGGGCTGCGGTGCGTGTCCGGCCTGATTCTTGCCTGGCCGAGTCCCCAGGGCCCAGTACCGCCAGCTCTCTGTGTTTTCTTTTTCCAGCTCTGAGCACGGCACTTTGAAGTTTTCGTGAATGGTAGATGGAAAAAGAAGGCTTTGATTTAATAAGCTTCCCCCTCCCCCCCACACATCATGATGTGAGATTCCCCCGTCCAGGGTCGTGGCGCACGTGAGTGATTTATAGGGCTTTGCAGAAGTGGGAGTGACGGAAAATGAGTGTATCGATCGGCCCTCCGAGAGGCTGCCTCGCCAGACCCCTGCACTGGGACGCGGCCAGCAGTTCAGGCTGCTCTGATCTCCCGGTGCAGACGGCAGGGGTGCAGGCCAGCTCCCTGCAGAGCGAGAGAACAGGCTGTTCCCCACCTCCACCCAGGGCTGGCAGCGAGGAGAAGGGCTGCTCTTGCAGCAGGAGGAAGTGTGGTTAGACTCTTGCTGGAACTACCTCATTAAGTGGCTTAAACGTGCCAGGGCCGGGTGACGGAGGCAGGACCTGAGGACCCTGTAGACCCTGTGGAAGGCGGCTGCTCTGTGTGCACCCGGTGCTGGAGCCTCCGGCAGACCTCTGACCCTCCCTCCGCCTTGAGCCACATTTAAAGTGATTATTGATAGGATCAGATTAGTATCTACCATGTTTGTAACTGTTCTCTAGTCATTGGGTTTGTTCCTTATTCCTTCCTCCTGCCCTATCTTTTTCTGCCTTCTCTGGTTTTCACTGAGCGTCTTATATGAATCTATTTTCCTTCCGCAAGTATTATTGGGGGGCTACTGTGTGCCAAGTACGTGGCAGCTGCTAGGAATATAACATTGAACCACACCTGTGTCCTGCTCTCGGGGTACTTGCAGTCTTACGCTGGAGAGGAAAACAAAGAGTTCAGCTTATTGTCCCACGTGGGAAGGAGGAGGGCATCAGCCTCCAACCGGGACCCAGGAGATCCAACATCCTATCTCCTGCCCCCTGCTGTCCTGGGAAGGGGAATCTAGGCCCTCCTTGCATCCCCCCCCAGGGTGAGCCTTCCACTGCATCAGGCCCTCACTGTCTCCCAGCTCCTTTCTGTGTCTAGGGCAGAATAAAGGGGGCAACCAGAGCCAATACAGGGGGGCTGGAGGGGCACAGGACCAGGGCTCCCATGTGCTGCTGTCTGGGTGGCTGCTGACCCTGAAGGACTGAGCCTGGGCTGGGCTGGGGCTGGCCTGGGACTTGGCCATGTGGGGCTGGGTGAATATGCATGCATGCAGTGAGACTAGAGGCAAATAAAACAGCAGGAGACACCGGGGAGCAACTGCTGGAAAGTGCCAGAATTCTTCCTGCTGTTATTGTTAGTGGGTTTGGGCTCCAAACTCCACTGACCTGGGTGCCGGTGGGGAGAAAGACCAGGACCTGGGAGAATATGCAGCTGCTTCCAGGTCCGAAGAGCTGAGTACCGCCTTGGGTTGTGAGGCAGCAGAAGGGACTGAAGTTAGACCCAGGAAGGACTTTCTGATAGACAAGTAGACGCTCTGGAGTGGAGGCCTGATGGTGGGAGTGGACTCTTTGGGAAGATTTCCAAGGTGGAGAACTCCCCCCGTCCTCTCTGTCCTCCTACATCCTGCCATCTGTCACATCTTTTCTAGAGGAGAGAGTATAACTTTAGGAAGCCCCAAAGGCCCAGGCAGCAGAAACAGAGAAAGAACCCACGCCCTGTGAGAACAGTTGCCTCCCCAGGGTGAGCAGCCCTGTCTCCTAGGCCGGGGAGAGTCCGGAAGGGGCACTGCCTGTGACTCCAGGCTCGGCACCTGTGCAGAAGGCTCGGCTCCTGGGTCCCAGCCAGGCTACTGCCTTTGGGCTGCTCTGGAGTCTGCATGGGGTCTCCCTGCTGGGGGTGACATTATCGTCCCTTGATGGAAATAGGCTTTCACGCAGATGCTGAGTACCGTGGTTTCGGACAGGCCAGGGGCCCAGAAGGGGGGAAGGAGAAAGGGCATGGGCTCCCCGAGTCAGGCCTGCCCCTGTCTCCAGCCTCCACACCGGCCACTTCCCCTAAGAGAGCTTTGCTGGGCCCAGCCAGGGAGTGCGCCTTCTCCAGGGCCCTGTGTGGGGTGTAGCGCTGGGCTGAGCGAGCTCCCACACCCCACCCCTTCCCCACCTCGGATGGATCAGGAACACAGGCTAATTCTGTACCAAGGTTGGGTTGGGTGGGAGGGCTGGCTGTAAAATAGAAACTAAAGCCGTGTGACCAGTCTTCCAAAGTGAAACAAGTCACTTTTTTTTTTTTTATCTGTGCCCTGCAACCTGTGTTGTATCTCTTTTGGAGCTGACTGTATTTTCCAGCGGAATCAGGGATGTCCTCCGTGTGGCGAGGTGATAAGGCTGGGCGCCAGCTGCTGTTATGTACCCAGGGCCCGGGCGAGTTAGCGCACCAGCCCCACGGTCACAGTGAGCCTGCCAAGCACGTCTTTGCAAGCCCTTGTGCTGAGGACAGAACTGAGGCTCGAGGGGTGGTGACTTGCTCAAGGCCACGAGCTGTTAACCGGCAGAGCCACAGTCTGAAGGCCGATGGGATCCACAGCACACTTCAGCCAGCAGCCGGTCCCTTACTCACGCATTCCACCACCATCTACTTCTTTCTCTTTCCATCCTAGATTCCTGCCCATCTTCCTCGTTCTGGGGCGCGGAGCTGGAGCGTGAAACCTTAGGGGAGGGGCTCCCTTCTGGGGACTTGTGGGTGCCTCACAACCACAGCCCCTGGGCCCCTCGTCCCCAAACTCGGAGAGGAGTTTTGTCCTCAGCACCCTCCCCTTCTGTGAGTGCCACGCTCAGCTCATCCCTAGAGGATGGTCATTCCAGAAGAGGGAAACACGACCTGCAGAGCTTGGGACACATCTGGTTTAGTCCCACATCATCTTGATGAGGACACGGATGCCCCAAAGGGGAGGGTCTCCCCCAGACCAGTACCTGGGTCTCCTGACCCACACCGCCTTGGAGGAGAGCCCTGTCCCTCTTTGAGGGGTCCTGATGTTCCTGCGGTGCAGGTAGGCACCCCTCAACGGGCAGCACGGGCCCCTCTGTGCTCTGGGCCCCGGGAGGTGTGCATTCCCGGGACCCTCCTGCCCTCGCCCTGCCGACGGGCCAGCCAGACTGGAGGATCCTTGGCCGCCTCTTGTCAGAGGCCACTGTCTGCAGAGACCACGATCCAATCGGCTCCCTTTCCCCAGAGGCAGGTCTTTCCACCTCGCTGGAAAAGGAATTTGGCCCCTTTCCCGCCGTGGTCATCATGGTGAGGCCTCACTGGGCCAGCCACTCACAGGTCATTAAATCTGCACGCAGACAGGACGGGTTTTTCCGTCCCACCCACCCGATGACTCAGAAAGTCACCCACGGCAGGTGGGCCCATTTGGCCTTGGTCTTTTTGCCATCCTGGCCTTACCTGAGAGCCAGAGAGAATCAAGTCTCAGGGCAGGAAATGGCCAGGAAGGCTGAGGGCTGGGCCCACTTTCCCCAGTTTCCCGATCAGGTCCTCCTCCTTAAGGACCACCCGGTCACTGGGATGTGGGGCTCCACCTGGCCTTGGGAGTCAGAGAGCTGCTTCCCATTGTGTGTGTGTGTGGGGGGGCTGCCTCTCAAAATCCCCGAGGGCATTGTTTCAGATGCCGTCCCTGGGTCTCCGTCATCTCTATGGGGACCTGCTTCACCCTGGACGGTGTGGGGGACAGGACTGGGGATGGCAGGCAGATATAGTTGGAAACTGTGCCTCCCCCAAATCTGAGAACCCGCTCCCCACACACCACCCCCAGGAGCCTCCTTTGGAGCTCTGAGCCAATCCAAAGCCCTCCTCGTAAGGATGAGAGAACACAGCCAGAGAGCAGAGAGCTCTGTCGCAAGGCGTTGCCGGGCATTGTGCAGCCTGTGAGTGCGGGGGTCGCGCCGGGACCTTCGTCCCTGTGTACTTCAGCCCAGGCTGCTCTCTCCCCGGACTGGCGGCTCCCTTTGGGCAGGCGCTGTACCCCTCTGGTGGACAGAACGTTCCCGAGGACAGGAGCTAGGTTTTTTCTGCTCCCTGCCAGATGCAAGGAAGAGGCTCTGCGTCTGAAGCAGGGAGAGGGTAGGGGCGGTTGTTGGTCCCGGAGTCACATACGGGCCCTCAGTTATCTTCCCACCAGGCTGTGGAGCTCTCTGTCCCCAGCCAGTGAGCAGGAGCTGTTTCCAAGGCCCATTTACACTAATAACGGAATCAATTTATCCAGCTCTTCTCTTTCAAGGAGCTCCGAGCGTCTGCCCCTCCTCTCCGTAGCCTTCAGGCTGGCCCTGGAGGTGTCAGACGGATTTCCCTTTTGGAGATGGGTGACACTGATATTGGAGATGGTAGCTGATGCCACAGGGTCTGAGGGGAGTAAGACTCGAGGCAGGATGATTAGGACCCAGACATCAGCCCCCCCCACCCCTGATCCAGACTCCCCCGGGCAACGTTACTATTAAATCTGTGGCCCCTGGAGTGTGCCCAGCGCCTTTGATTGTATCTGGTTTCCTGTTCTCCTTGGGGAGGAAGAATTTCTCTGCAGGAAGTAGTTTAATAGTCTGAAAGCCTTACTTCCCTGGTCTGGAGACCCAGGCCAAGCTCCTTGATAAAAAGGGAGGCAGGAGGGAGGGCACCAAGCTCTGCAGCATTGCTCCTTCTCAGACACGGAGGATGAAGGAAGGAGAGGCAGAGGATTTGGTTCCTGATTCTCCGAACTGCAGGGGTGCAGAAACATGCTGTCCCTCCCCGCTCCAGCTCTCGGCGGTGCTCTGGCCACGTGACTGGGGAACAGGGCCAGCCAGGCCTAATGACCCTGTCCTGGCCTCGGCAGTTGACAGGACACTTCATCACCCCTGTCGTCCAACAGAGTCACGTTTAGCCTTTTCCAAACCAACCATGCGGCTTCTCTCTCACTCCCTCCCGAGTTCACACAGATTTGTTAAGAGTCTGGTCAGTTCTCTGCTGTCCCTGACAGGGAGTTCTTCATGATGACTACGTCGGTTCTTCCCCGCTCTGGCTTCGCTCCTGAGCCGCTGGGGTCTAACTTGGAACTCAGGGATCACTCAGGTGCTTACAGCAGAGGGATTGGTTATGCAGGTGATGAAGCATCTGAGAAGTCAAGGGGCCAGTGAGGAAACCCAGGGATTAGCAACGAGGGAAAGTTAGCCCTGGGAAGAGCTGGAACCGAGGTGGGCCTGCTGGCTGGGAGGTAAAGCCAGGAAGGACATCTAACAGCTGCCCGAAGCACAGAGACGGGGGGGGGAAATATCCTGGCTTTCCTCTCCTCCCTCAGGGCTCCAGTGCCTCCTGGGGACCCCGCTGACACGGGAGCTCCGGGGATGCAGCTGGCTGGGCTCAGCCCCTGCGGAAACAGAGCAGGGCAGGGAGAGGAGCGAGACTGAGAAGAGCCGGCTTCAGGACCAGCACGATCCAGTCTTGTTCGAGCAGGGACAGAGCGGCTGCTCTGAGCGCCTTCCTCTGGGTGGCAATGCTCCGTCCACCAAAGAGAGTTCTGTAGGGCCTCTCTGCCCTCCCCTTCTCTTTTCTCTGTCCAATGCTTCTTTCCTGCTTAGGTCTCAGGGTCTGTTCATTGCTTGATGACTTTCTGAGCTTTTCCTGTTCTTAGGAGGCTTTTTGTTCACGTTCTCAGAGTCAGCCTGAAAGTCAGTCCCCGGTGGTGTCCCGGAAAGAGCCCTTCTCTGAGGCTGAACGCAGGGAGAGGCGACCCCTCGGTGCTCAGCCAGGGCCTGCGACTGAAAGTGATCTTATCTATGAAAGGGGCCTATTCATGAGGCCGAGGACCAACGAGGAGCCCAGATACGCTCATGGCTCCCACTAGGACTTAGCTTGAGATGGAGACGCGGCTTCTCTGGACCGCAGGCTGGAAGCCTCTGGGGAAGCTGGCTCTGGCCAGGGGAGT
Organism: Ursus arctos; assembly: GCF_023065955.2. Taxonomy (NCBI): domain Eukaryota; kingdom Metazoa; phylum Chordata; class Mammalia; order Carnivora; family Ursidae; genus Ursus; species Ursus arctos. Next base: position 39,485,118 of record NW_026622874.1, read on the forward strand.
CTCTGCTGGTCTCACAGTGTGAGGTGGCAGCGCGGGGGCCTGGGCTGCATGGGTGTGTTGGCGGCCAGTGGCACTGGCTCATGCCTCTCGTAAGAGGCCCTCGTCAGAGCGGCCTTCTGTCCCAGCACCTAAGCAGGGCGCCAGTAGTTACCCAGTTCAGCGGCAGACTCCCCACGGCTCCCAGCGCGGCGGGGAGAGACCCAGGGAATGATTCTTCTCATCCAGGGCACTGTGATTGCTTCCAGGGCGACGGCTACACCTTTCTCCTCTGACATTCTCTAACCCAGCAGCTACAGTTCGTCCTTATTTCAGGCCCCCGAGATGTTCTCATGGGGTAGGTCTTCAATCAATCGCAAGTGATTGAATAAATCCTTTTTATTTATCACTGAATTTTATTTATCATTGAATAGATCATAAGAGATTGTGTAAGTGGGTGTATGGATTCACCTACCCATTTTCACACGTATATAGTCATTTATTCGGCGGATAGGGATTGAGCTGGGTTCTAGGTACTGTTCTAGGTCCTGGGGATACAGTGGTGAGCCTGCAAAAAAAGGCCCTGCCCTAAATGGACCTCATATTCTGCTGGGGAGAAGCAGATGCTAAATGCATACATATATATGGAGAGGGAATGAGAGAGACAGGAAGTGATCAGTGTTATCAAGAAAATTCAACACGGCAACAAGTACGGAGTGGTGGGGGCTGTTTTTGCAGGCTGCTCACGGAAGTTTCTCTGAGGAGGTGACATCTGAGGTGGGATCTGAATGAGGGGAACTGAGCAGGAAGTGGGTGGACACAGACAAGGGTCCAGCAGTGTGGTGTGGATCTCACGGGCAAGGGGGGTGGGGCTCAGATGAAGGGGAGGGGCCCCTTGAGGAGACAGGGGTCCGGGAGACTCAGGAAACGGAGTGTCTCTCTGCTCAGTGGCCGGGATCAAAACCTGAGCCCGTCTTGATTCTGTCGGCCGGACACCCAGACTCGGCAGCAGATCCTGTTGGATCCGTTCCCAAGGGTGCCTCAAAGCCGCCCCCCGCCCCAGCTGCTGCGCCCACTAGAGCGCACCCCGTCCTGTCTTGCCTGGATGGCTCCAATGGCTTCGCTGTGGTTGTCTTGCTCTCCCTGCTCCAGCACCTTCTCTACAGGGCGCTCTGGGTTAGCTTTTAAAGACAGAAATTAGAAGATACTACTTGTCGGGGCGCCTGGGTGGCACAGCGGTTGAGCGCCTGCCTTCGGCTCAGGGCGTGATCCCCGCGTTCTGGGATCGAGCCCCACATCAGGCTCCTCCGCTGTGAGCCTGCTTCTTCCTCTCCCACTCCCCCTGCTTGTGTTCCCTCTCTCGCTGGCTGTCTCTATCTCTGTCGAATAAATAAATAAAATCTTTAAAAAAAAAAAAAAAAAGAAGAAGATACTACTTGTCTGCTTGCAGTAGCTTCCTTGCCCTTAGAATGTCCCCGAGAACCTTCACTGTGGCCCTCCCAGCCCTAGATGGCTGTTCCTGACCACAGCTGGCACTGACCCACCCTACCCTTGCCCTTAGCGGCCTCACTAGCTGCTCTCTGTTCCCTGACCCCCAGCCCCAGGGCCTCCACCAGCTGTATCTTCCGCGCGGAATGTTCTGCCTCCCCTCTACCCCCCATCTCTGCCTGGGTGGCTCTTGGTGATCGTTCAGCGATCAGCTCAGCATATGCTCCCCAGAGAGGCCCCTCTGTCCCCCAGCTACTCACTCTCTCGGGGTGTCCTATTGATTCCACTCTCTGAAACGATCCGTTTATTTGTGCATACATCTATTTCCTGCTCCCCTGCCTCTAGAAAGTTACTTTATGACAGCCTGTTCTTGTCAATATTTCTGAACCCTACCTTTACCACTTGGTGCCTGGCACCTAAATGTGTTCAGTGGATGATGAACCCAAGGGAGGTGCCTTGTTTGTTTCGTCGCCCCAACACGCACCCCTTAATAGCCAGGCAGCTCGTCAACGGACAGTCTGGGGTCTATGAGGAGGTCAGACCTGGAGGGAGGAGGGAGGCTCCCAGGCAGGTCTAATGGCATCTTCAGAGCTGCTCAATCCAGGGAGCTGGCCTCGAGCAGGCAAGGCTCGCCATGGCTCCCTAGCACTCTGAGGTCCCACCCTCCAAACCCCCTTCGCCCCAGCCCACAGGAGTGCCAGAGCTGGGTCCAGCCGGGCTTTATTTTAGCAATTTTGTCTCTACGTCTTCCTGGCTAAGGGACCTTGGGCAGGTCTCATAATCTGAGTCTCAGTTACGGTAATTAGAAAATGAAAATAATAATCATAGTAATACCTAACTGATGGAGCTATCTTTAGTCAATGTCGGGCCCGCGGAAAGTGTCAATAAATGTTAGCTCTTATTAGCATGTTGTTGTCATTACTACTGATCAGTTAGCTGTTATTTTTATTTTTGTTTAAAGATTTACTTATTTGAGAGAGAGAGAGCATGCCCATGAGTGGGGGGAGGGGCAGAGGCAGAGGGAGAGAGAGAATCTCAAGCAGACTCCCTGCTGAGTGTGGAGCTGACCCGGGCCTTGATCTCACGACTCTGAGATCACGACCTGAGCCGAAATGAAGAGTCGGACTCTCAACCAACTGAGCCACCCAGGCGTCCCAGTTAGCTGTTATTTTTCAATGCCACCGCCCCCCCCCCCGCCACCCCTTAGCCTTCAGAACCTCTGTCTTCTGTGTGGTAGCCCGGCCAGAGAGCAGGAATGTGGCAAAGTTGTCCTCTGCTCTGCCCTGTTGGGTGTGGAATCGTAGCCCCGCCCCCACGTCCGCCTCTGAACCCCACTTACTCCGCAGCATGTGTGATAGGAGACACTTCCCCACTCGGCCGGGCCCGCTCCCTCCCATTGGTCCAGGTACACAGTCTGCGTGTTATCAACATGGTCAGGAAGGTGCTGGCTGATAAACGAACTCATACTCTGGAGTTAGTACTGTCTTGGCTTTTGAAAATGACACACAGAGGGGCCAACTCTTAACCCAAAGGAACGTCTCACCCATGGTGGGATTGTAAGCCCTGTAAGGGAGGTACTGGAGGTGATGGGGCTGGTTCTGTAAGGAGCTGCCTGCCCTGCTTGCCTGTGGACAAGGCCCCACGGGTGTTTCAGTGTCTCCATTCTGTTCCTCCCCCTCCTGTGTCTTTTGGAGACTGCGCGCTCCTGAGGACAGCCATCTCTCTGGCTAGTTCCCAACACAGCCCCGGGAGTGGGGAGGCCTCGGTCCCCAACTCAGGAGGGATAGCCCAAGCACTGGCGACGCGTTCAACATGCCCTACCCCATGTGCACCCTAGGATTTGCAGCCTCTGCTTCTCTTTCCCACGTGTGGGGAGAGGTGAGTTTCACCCTGGCCCTGGGACACAGCCCTTCCTGTGGGAGCCTGCCCCACCTCAGCTAAGGTCCTGGGTCCAGCCCTTTCCCACCATGGAAAAAATAGCAAGAAAAACAGATGAGAACTGATACCCTAAGCTGCAGGTCTGCTGGGACCTGGCCCTGGAGGAGCCCCAGGAAAGCTTTAACCCTGGGGCTCCAGGCCATCAGGAAGGGCGAGAGGAGGAGGGGAGTGGGTGCCTCCCTAGTGCGAAGCTGCCTCCTTTCTCTCTTGCACCTGAGTCACTGCTGGGACCCATGGGACCCACCTCTTCTCGGTGGGTCATCATTGCTCAGATGTGAATCCTGGGCAGCCTCCCCCGACCCCCAGTCCTCCGGCTGGACAGCAGCACGAGGTCACCTTGTCCACCCCCCCATCTCTGGGCATACCCTCTTTGAACAGGGTCTATATGTTCCCATTTTAAAAGCTCTTAGGAAAGGGGCATTTGCAATCTGCCAATCATCCTGTATCTAAGTGGCCCGCAGTGAGCCTGATGCCCGGGAGGAGTGCTGGTCTTGGAGTCAGGAGTCCTGGGTGGGCTATTGGCCATTTCTGGGCCTGGGGTTCCTAATCTGTGAAATGGTAATCCTGTTATGTGCTGCGTCACAGGGTGATTACGGGGATGACCTGAGACACGACTGTAAAGGGCTTTGTAAACAATAAACGTGATATAAATCATACGTGCGAAGGGCCGGATGGGGGGGCGGGGCAGGTGCCTGGCCTCCATCCTTCCTTCTGCAGCTGCAACCCGATTAGGTCCTGTTGAGGCTCACCCTGGAAACCTGCCCCCCCCAACCTCATGACAGCGCGGCAGCGTCCCTCAGCCTTCTCTCTCGGCAGAAGGATCTCCGCTCCTTTGGTCTTGCCCCCTTGATTCACCTAGAGCTTCTTTCACCATAGGATGTGTGGAGAGCACTTTGAGACCGTCACCAACAAGCCCTGAGCCGGATGTTTGCAGAGCTCTTAGGCCGTGTTGGCTGAGCTTCTAGAGATCCTGGAGGTTTTCCGAGCATGAGTGTTACTAGGGGCTTGGAGGGTAGGAGCGAGAGCACAGGAGTGTTGGTGGTGTATTTACAGACTATGGCACTCACGGTGTCTCATCGGGTCCTCTGAAGCGGGGTACGCTGTCTCAGTTTACCGAGGAAGAGTCGATCTAGTAGGTTGCTGATTGACTGCCAGTGTGTGCACCTGGCTGGCCACCCTGCTGGGGGTCCGAGAGGCGGGAATGGGCTTCAGTTACAAGATAGCGAGGACTATGTGTGAGAAAACTTAAGGAGGCACAAGTGAACTGTGTGCTTTCAAGGCGCCTTCGTGCTTTGGGGACACAAGGACCCTATGATCACAGAGTAGGGTCGGGGGCAGCACACTGAGGTGCCGGAGTCATCTAGGTTCCTCCTTTCCCCCATTGGAACGGTGAGAAGATTGGAAAAGAGGTTCCATGATCCCTTCTAGTGCTTGCTTCCTCCATGGGGTGGGAGGATCCGGTTCCTCCCACCCCCCCCAAGTCATTCCCCTTCCTGTCCTTGTAAAGCCTTCCCGGAGCAGTGGGCTTTGGTGCGTGGACAGGTGTCCAGGGCAAGAGGGGCCATAAGTATCGTCACTGTGAAGAAAGCCATTGATCCCATAGCGCAGAAGAAACCAGAGGCGGAGGGAGGCCTCTGCCTTCACCCCCATGGGTTTCGGTAGCTGCTTACAGGCTCGGGGTGGGGGGCACTCCATCCATCTCAGAAGCTGCACTGGAAAATAACAACTGGGCAGCGTCCCGCGCAGAGCTAGCTCCTCGGCACAGAGCCGGGCGGGCCCCAGCCCCTGGCACTCGCTCCAGGGCGGCGTGTGGGCAGAGGGCGTGCTGGCCGCTGGCTGCACTGGTTTAAAGGGAAGTGAGGCGCTCCCAGGACATTGTGTTGTCTGCCTCTTCACCCAAAATGTGAGCTGCTGAGAGGCCAGGGTCCTTTCTTATTCAAGGCACAGAGAGCAATGCCTGGCGCAGAAAGCACCCACGTTGGGCGCTTCGCCGAGCAGACGCAGCCGTGCACACATGTACGCAAGTGCCTCGCTTGGGGCAAAGCTCTGTCAACACTGGTCATCTTTCCCAAGAATCATTCCCCCACTAGCTTGGGGATGCGGAGCTGGTGCTTGAGCACAAGCCCTCGGGAGATACGCACTGCGTGGCGATTGGAAGGGGGAAGGGGAGGTCAGCTTGGAAGGGGAGATGGGGGCACTGGTAGGGGGTACGGGGCAGAACCCGAAGGAGGGAGGTGTGCAAGGCGTTTTTGGACAGTTGTGTCAGCCGGCCTAAGGGGAAGTGTGGTTCACTGATGATCGGGCTGGTTTTGGGTCAGTGTCACACAGGAAAGTGCTGTCACCTTCCATGCGGCCCTGGGCAGATCACGTGATTGCTTCGAACCTCAGTTTCCTCCCTGTCAAGGCTTTCCTACCTTACAAGGACCGCCACGCAGTGACCAATGACGCGGTGACCGATGGCGATGTGCTGGGCGGGCACATGTGATGGAGTTTTACTTTGGTGATTGTATTAAAACTCCTCTGGGAGGTCTTCTGTTATTTTCTGTTACGGTGTTTATCTTGATTTTTCATTCGTCATGATTTTTACGTTAACCAGGGTTCCCACCCTCTGCAGACGAGATGAGCCCGTGCGTTGCAAGCTCTGGCCCAAATCTTCGACCCTGAAGACTCGGACCTCTAGCCAGAGACCCGCACCTCCCCACTCGCGGGGCCCTGGTGGGGAGAGGGGGCCTCCTCTTAGAAACCCCTGGGGGCGGGTGGAGCCTGGGGGGCGCTCACACTCTGCCCTCCCCTCCCCCAGGTACAAGACGGTGGTGACTCCGCGGAGGGCGGCGGTGGCCATCGCTGGCTGCTGGATTCTCTCCTTCGTGGTGGGCCTGACGCCCCTGTTTGGCTGGAACAGGCTGGGGGAGGTGGAGCGGGCCTGGGCGGCCAACGGCAGCGAGGGCGCACCCGTGATCGAGTGCGAGTTTGAGAAGGTCATCAGCATGGAGTACATGGTCTACTTCAACTTCTTCGTCTGGGTGCTGCCCCCCCTGCTGCTCATGGTCCTCATCTACCTGGAGGTCTTCTACCTGATCCGCAAGCAGCTCAGCAAGAAGGTGTCGGCCTCGTCCGGAGACCCGCAGAAGTACTACGGCAAGGAGCTGAAGATCGCCAAGTCGCTGGCCCTCATCCTCTTCCTCTTCGCCCTCAGCTGGCTGCCCCTGCACGTCCTGAACTGCGTCACGCTCTTCTGCCCTTCCTGCCAGAAGCCCAGCATCCTCATGTACATCGCCATCTTCCTCACACATGGCAACTCGGCCATGAACCCCATCGTCTATGCTTTCCGCATCCAGAAGTTCCGAGTCACCTTCCTGAAGATTTGGAACGACCATTTCCGCTGCCAGTCCGCACCCCCCGTGGACGAGGATCCCCCGGAAGAAGGGCCCCACGACTAGACTCCGCCTTCCGCTCCTGCCTGCCCACATTGGGGGCGTCTCAGCCCAGTCCCACCTCCCCGCTGGTCCCACTCCTGAGCCTTCCTGGCTGGGCTGTGGGGTGTGGGTGCCCTGCACCTTGGGCCCTGGAGGAGGTTTGGGAGGGCGGTCCATGGGGGAGGAACCCGGTAACCTGAGGAGAGGAGGAAAGCGGCTTGAGCCCCCCCAGCTGTGTGACCATCCTACGGGCAGCCCAGTGCTTCAAGCTGGACAGACTGGGGAGACTGAGGCTGCCAAGGGGCCATGTGGGCAAGCTTGGGCTTCCATGGTAGTCAGGGGAGCCTGCTTGTCTCTGGTGGTAGTGGTACAACCCTGGGACCAAGTCTAAAGAGAGGAGAGGATCCCCTCCAAGATGGAGGGAGGGAGAGAAACGACCTCATGGTCTTGCCTTCTCTCCTTGCTGTAGGAGAAGGTGGCGGAGCCACTGAGGGGCAGGAATCAAGGAGCCTCAGTCTCTGCCTCCCAGGACCCTGAGCTCCAGGCCATGCTGGGTGCCAGGGTGCCTGCTCTCCCTGCCCTGGGGAGCCTAGGTTTAGACTTGGGAGAGGCAGAAAGAGCGGGTCCAGAAATCATTCCCAACCTGCTTTATTCTCAATACCAGCCCTCGGACCCTGAATGGGGGCTCCAAGCCCTGTGGAGCTTATGTGGGAGTGGAAGTGCAGGCCTCACACAGCCACCAGGTGGCAGCACTGAGCCCTTGCTCTGGCCCAGAGCGTCCGGAGGAGGAGCCGGGGCTGTAACTACCTGTCATCTGGGCTACCAGCTCCACTGGCCCCTGATGATGGCCTGGACTCTCTGGAGTGACACCCATCTCTGCTGTTTCTGGGCCAGATGGAGAGGAGAGCCCCAGACATGCCAACACGAGGGAGCATTCTGATTGCCTGGGGAGGGGGTGTGGACAACGGAAAGTGCCAACCGTCAGTACTCCCGGGATGACTTGTGACCGGGCTGGAACAGGCCAGGGGGGACCACACTCCTGAGAGCGAGGCAGGAAGGTCTGGCTGGCATTTCAATGCCCCCAGTAGCCCTGGCACTTAGCACGGGTTTCAAGGGCTTTGGGGCTCTGAGGCACAGTGTAGGCTTTAGAACACCCAGGGAAGGGTCCACCCTCTGCCAAGCTCCGGAGACCCTTGTACAGAGGGGTGGGGGCGGGGTTCCGCATGTGATTCCAGGCTCTTCCCTTTCTCGGAGGTAGGATGTTCCCTAGCTCCCCAGAAGGACCACCTGACCAATAAAGACTGTGAACCTTAATGGAGAGCCTGCCCCTGGCTGCCCACCCCCACGGGCATCTGAGGGAGCAGACAACCTCAGCAGAGGAGAGCAGGGGCGGGATGGGGGGGCAGCAGGGAGGGTGGGTATGGAGGCGTTCAGAGCAAGGAGGGTTCCAGAGAAGAATGTCTGTTCTGATAGTTGTGTTCTCGGCATAGCAAACCCTGAACAGAAGGCAAGATCTTAAAAAAATCTCATGTCTGGAAACCCACCGTGACATGCTGAGGCCCCTCCCACTGCCACCTTCCTCCTGATGTCTTATGTGGAGACCCCCTCGTGGTGACGCATTCCACCCCCCTCACTGTGACACAGCGCCTCCCCCATCACAACGACGCTCACCGTCACAGAGGCCCCCGCACTGTTACACACCACACACCTTTATTTGAGTGGTTCTCACCCAGAGTGCAACTCTCTTTAGGGGCGCTCCAATCTTTGCCCCTTCCAGGCCCCCTCGTGCCCAGGAAGCCTGGCCTGGGGCCTGCCAGGCCTACTCCTGGCTCCTGGGCTCCAGCCTCTGGGGGAGGGAGGCGAGGCAGGTACCAGAGAGCAAAGCCTTCAGCTGTCACGGTGGAAACGGGGCTCTGGGGCATCTGTGGAGCTGGATTCTGAGTCTGGTGGCCCCGACCCCCCAGGTCTGCAGCACCTGGCAGAGAACACTCTTCATGAGCCCTGGGGTTAGGCAGAGCTGGGCTCTACCTGCCCTGCTGAAGAAGCGAGATGGGGCAGAGGGACACAGCGCCCCTCTTTCCTTCCCAGGCCTCCCCCAAGGGCCCAATGCCCAGCCACTGCAGCTCTGGGACCCTTCCCTACTTGTCCAGAGCCTCAGAACCACCTGGGAGGGAAAGTGGGACCTAGGTTGTTGTCCCCTCTTTGCTGACCAGGAAACAGGCCCAAGGGAATGCCCTGGCCTGAGGGCACTCAGAGCCAGGACTTGACCCCTCTCCTATGCGCTCATTGCCTGGGACTGCAGGTTTGTCCTCAGAGCTGACTGCCACCCTCCCCTGTCCCCCTCACCCCCTGCTCTGGCCTCTGCCCCCAGAGGTCCAGCCATTTACCGTCCTCCTCATCACGGCCTCCTGTCGTTCTTCAGTGTGTGGCTGACGCTGGAAGAGATGTCACAGTCAGAGTGGGGGAGGGGAGCCTCTGCAGGGGACCCAAGTTGGGGGTAGTGGGACGAGAGCGGCGCAAGGCTACATACCCTCCCCCCAGGCAATCCATCAGTCCAGGTGGCAGACTCTCTGCTACCTCTGTTCCCTACGCTGGGCTGTCCTCCCACTCGGAAAATCTTTCCACTAACTGGACCTCTCCATCTTTACTACCCCGCTGTCTTGCCTTGAGTTCCAGCACCCAGCCTCATCTAGCCCAGCAGGAGAAGAGGTGGCCTCTATTAAGGGACGGTCCTTAGGGAAGGACGTTCCTCATACCTTTCCCTTTGACCTCCAGCCGGCAGTCCACAGATGCCTCCCCTAGCACATTGACAGCCTTGCAGGTGTAGACCCCGGAATCAAAGGGGCTGGGCTTCCGGATCTCCAGGGTGCAGATGCCTTGCTCAGAGAGGGCACGGTATTTGGGGTCACCCTGGATATTCATCTTGTTTTTCATCCAGATGATCTTGGGCTAGGGGAGCACGGTCAGAGGAGAGTTGAGGCTGTGGGCTGGGCTGGGCTTTGAAGGGGCTGCCTGGGAAGATTCCTCAAGCCCACTGCCCCCACCCACCCAGGGCACGGGGCGGGGGGGGGGTTCACCCCTTACCTTGGGCGATGCTCGGACACTGCAGAAGAGCTGAGTGCTGTAGCCGGGAGTGGAGGTGTGGTCAGCCAGGGGCTGAGTAAACGAGGGGGCTTCTGAGAAGTCTCGCTCCACAAACCCTTTAGTTTTGGCAGCAATATCTGGGTTCAGGAGAGAAAGGGGGCAAATTTGAGGTTACAGGAGTGGACCTCTTAGAACTGACTTCATCCATTTTCCTAAAATAATCACTAGAGCTTACACTTAGGTGTCTTATTTAATCTACATAGTATCCCTCTGCAAGAGCGGGTTTGTTATTACTATTTGACAGATGGGAAACGAAGGCCCTTTGTGAAAGAGTGACTTGCCCAATATCACTTAGTGAGTTTGGGGCTTTAAGGGTAGACAATCGCGCGAGGATCACGGCTCTCTGGGCAGAGGGCTGGTGGTCTGGAGGAGGGTCTTAGCATCAGTGAGGGTAGGAGACCAGCCATTTCGTTGCTGCTGTGGGATGAAGGAGTCTGTGGCAGGACCCCAGGCTCCTGGAATCTTCGGGAAGCCAGGCACGGCCAATGTGTGGGAACTTAGAGACAAAATGTCTCAAAGAGCCAGAAGAAAGCCGGGACCATGCCTGGGTGGGTCAGGGAGGGGACAGAGAGGGCAATGGGCAGGAAAACTGGATAGATGAGACGCTCTTGGCCGAGGCTGGGGACTTGCAACCCAGAGAGCCACATTTCATTTCTGTTTGTCTTTGGGAGACCTGACTGGTTTTCCTTTTTTAAACAAAAATGTCTTCCTAGTTCTGTGCAGCACAGGCTGGTGTTAAAAATTCGCGTGTGCCTTCCCGAGCCCACACAGACTCCGTGATGGTTGGGGGGGTGGGTGGAGATCGCAGGGTGACAGGGAGCAAGGGCTTGGCATTTCATATTTGACGCAAGCATGTCACGTGGCCGTGTGGAGACAGTAAATACCCATATCACTCTTGTTCATCTGTGTGGTTTTATATTAGGGTCAGGAGGCTTGTGTTTGAGCCAACTCACTGGACTCCAGCTACCCGTGCACCCTGCCCCGCAGAGTAGTTCCCTTGGGACACGGCGCATGAGCCCCAGTGACTGCTACGATGCCGGCAGCCACCAGCAACTTCAGAATACGCGCACGGCCTCCCAAGGGGCGCATCTCCTTTGCGTGGGTTTGCTCTGATGTGTTTGTTAAAATCAATCAACCACATCCATTTCTTTACAGTCCCTCGTGTGAATGCGAGAGCGCCTGCAGAGCTGCAGAGGGGGTGTGGAGAGGGCTGCGGACACTCTGGCGAGCAGCACTGACGAGGACCTCATAGGGAGGGGTGCTGACGCGCCAGGACAGGCCCAGCCCGGTGGGGGTGGGGTGGGGAGGGTGCAGCAGGCAGGCCTGGCTTGGTTCTGGTCCCCAGCCCAGACCCACCTGCTTTCTGGATGCGGGCTAGCTCCTTGGTGGTCGCGGCCGAGGTGCTGAGCCCACACTGGTTCTCCGAGAAGACCCGAAAGGAGTAGGCGTTTCCCACGATGAGGTCAGAGATGGTGCAGGTGGTTGGGTGGTAGCGCTCCAGCACCGTGAACCATTGCTGCGGGGACCCCGGTCCGGTCATCCTCTCCTCTGACCCCCACCCTTGCCCTCCTGGCTTGTCCTGTGGCCCCTTCCTCCGGGGGGCTCATTCCATGCCTTATCCCGAGGAAGCTGAACCATCCAGCTTTGGGAGAAGGGGTCCCTGGATCTCTCAGAGGACCTCACTGGGGTCCTCAGAGAAGTTGAGATTCCTACTGCTCAAAGTGTGGCCTGAGGACCTGCAAACTCAGAATCACCTGGGAACTTCTGGAAAGTGCAGGATCTCAGCCCCCGCCCCAGACCTAACGAGTGAAGATCAGCATGTTAGCAAGATTCCCGGGTGATTCATAGGCGCATTACATTTCCAGAAGCTCTGCTCTAGACCTGGCCCCCCTCGCAGTCTTCAGGAGGTACCTGAGGCCCAGAGAGGAAAAGGGTCGTGCTAAAAAGCCACATGAGCAGTTAGGTTAGTGGTAGTTAGACTAGAACTTGGTCCCTGGACTCTTGGAGGGCTGGGCTTCCCGGCCACCTTGGCTACTTCCCCCAGCCCCGCTCTGCTCCAGCGGCCTCACCCCCGTCTTTTTGTCTGCCTTCTGCACTGTGTAGCCCAGGAGCTCCGTGTTGCCCATGTCCTGGGGCGGCGTCCACTCAAGGGCAGCATTGCAGCCCCAGACGTCCAGGAGCCGGATGCTGCTGGGGGGTCCAGGTTTCTCTGCAGGACCAGAGTGCAAAGGGGGTGAGGGGGAAGGCTGGGCTTGCCGCAGAGCCCCCACACCCAAGATTTGGCTCCTGTCGCACTCCCTGGCCTGATCCCGTCAGCTGTCAGCTCTGGGGCAGGAGGTGGGGTCTCTGGGTCCCCAGCAGGGCAGCCCTGCCTCCCCCGGCCCCGTACCAATCACCAGGATGTCGATGGCTGCCTTGGCCTCCAAGCCCTCCAGACATACGGTGAGCTCATAGCATCCCGAGTCGGAGCGCTGGGCCGAGCGGATGAAGAGGATGGAGTCCTGGTCCCCGGTACGTACATTCACCCGCTGGCTGTCCAGGGCGTGGCCATTATGGGTCCAAGACGCCTGAGGCCTGGGACTCCCCTGGGAGGGGGGGGCTGTCAGGGTAGGTGCAGGAGGCGCCAGCACCCCCATACCCACTCCGTTCTGGGGATCTCTAGAGCTGTGCTCAGGGGAGCTGGCCCCGTCGGCCCTTCCCGGAGATGCAGGTGCTGCTCACCGCCTCCTTCCCCAGGTGTCCAGCCAGCCCTGGGGCCACCCATCCTGTCCACAGCCTGGAGAGTCACAACTGAGTCATGCGTACAACAGAGGGAGGGTGAAGCTATCTTGGTGGGTCTCATGAGGGTCTCGTGAGGCTCCTGACACTTCCGGAGTTCCTCCAACACACCTCAAGTAGGGGCCCTGAATTCCATTCAGGCTGTTATCCTGGGCAGGGGCCATACTTACCTGGAAGGGGATTTGCAGGTTGACTGGCTCTCCCACCTGGCGGATGTAGGTCTGACGAAGGTGGCGGGGGACTCGGATCTTGGGGGCCTCTGCATCAAAGGGAGAAGGGAGGGTTAGCACAGCGTGGGGTTGCTGGAGGCTACTGTGGGAGGCAGGCGTAGGAAACAAGCAGTGAGGGCTGCTGGCTGGGCAGGAGGGCTCCTAGGTGTGTTCTGGGGCTGCCTGCTTGTGGGAAAGGCAAAGCTCACTAGTGGAGATCCAGGGGCCCAAATTCCTGAAGGCCCTTGGGGAGTTGAGAGCTGGGAGGTTCCAGGAGGGCAGGCCCTCCACGGTGTGAACTGGTAAGCATCCTGGGCACTCCCTTGGCGCCCTGACCCTGCCAGGCTGGGATTTAGCCTGCAGCCCAGGCATTCCTGGGCCCCAGATGGGTCCTGGCAGGCTCCTTGGCTCCCCCTAGTGGCGAGCAGGTGCTGCACCTGCCGGCCTGCATTCCCAGGAAAGGTGGCCATGCCTTCTCCCTCCTAATTCAGCACCCTCTATTCCATAACAGCCCAGAACGTCCAGAGAAGCCCGTGTGAGATCCATTTGCCCATTTCTCTGTCGGAGGCCATATGGGAGGATTAGGATCTTTCCCTTCTTAAATGAGGCCAGAGCAGACATACCCCTTCTTTCTCTGCCACCCCTCCCACTACCTTTCAGTTGCACAGCTGGGAAGTCCTTCCTGAAATCTCACTTCAGTCCCATGCTACAGCAGGGAGCCACCTTCCTGACCATCACCTAATCAGGGGCAACCACCAAAGCCACTGGGCATTCCGAGGGAGCCTGCAGCAGCCCCTGCCATCGTCCCCCTGGGCGGGGGCAGGAGGGGTGGTGGCGGAGGCTCCTCGGCAGAAAACAGGTGGCCGCAGTTGGGCAGTGGCACACAGGCCGGAGGGGAGGAGACGTGAGAAGGAACACTGTGTCTCCGAGGATTAGCTGTGCAGGCACTTGGCTCTGGGAGCATAAGGAGTGGAATGCTCTAGGGGCAGCTGCAGGGGGCCAGGAATGCTTGGCAGCTCCAGGTGGCTAAGAAGGGACAGCTGAGAAGCCGAGGATTCTGGACAAGGTCTCCACCCTGCCCTGCCCATGAGGAGGGCTTGGCTGGTCCCTGCTCGTTCATGGCCTCCTCCCCCTCTTCTCTCCAGGAAATCCCCCTCTCTCCTGCCAGAGGAATTTTAATGGAGTCGTAGGTGCTGAGTCTGGCTGGCTCCTTCAGTGTTGGGCCTTGGAGTAGAGGGCCTTCGCCTCTGTACCCTCTCAGAGTCTGAGCTCCTGGGGCAGGTCCAGGACCCTCCCAACCAGGCAGGCTTCTTGGCACCTCCAGGCTCGAGTCGACATGTCTACACTGTGGCTGCCAGGTGGGGTCATGTCTCTCCCAGACTCAAAGATTAGGAGGGTTCCAGAGAAGACTCGCTGATGCTTGATGGCACAGGAATGGTCCCGTGTGGGAGGAAGGTTCTGGGATTGCTGCTAATAGGCTGAATGACCTCAAGGGAATCCCTGGGCCCCTTGAGACCTGCTTGGCTTGGATGGACCAGCTGTCACAGTCTGTGATTCTCAGCTCCCTAGCCCTGTGGTTCCCACATCTCTTGGGTCTGGAAGTTGAGAACTATTTCTTTGAATCCAAATTGACCCCTCCTGTGGCCCTGAAGCCCACTCTTTTTGAAGGCCTTGTCCAAAATTCTGGGGTCCTTATGTGGGTGTGGGGGAACAAGAAGGAAGGTAGAGAAAGCCTCAAGCCACCTGCTGGCCTGTGTCTCTCTTCACCCTAGGCCCTGGGCTGTCCCCAAAGACCTCAGATCAGACCAAATGACTCAGTGCCATTAACAGACTGAAACCTGATCGGCTCTGGGAAGGGAGCAAGGGCAGGCTTGAGGCTAATGCTCCCTGCAAATAGAACTCTTAGCAAAGGGACAGCAGCTGGCCTCCAGGGTCCCCAGCACACCGCTGCCCTCTGGGGATGGAGAAAACGTCGCAGGCCTGCAGGCTCTCGTCTTTCTCCCACTAGGGACGTGGTGGGATAAGAGGCAAGCAAAGACTTCTCTCTGTTCCAAAACCTTTGGGAGGATCTGGAACCCAGGCCCTATGACACGAGCAGAGAATGGGCAGAAAATGAGCTTCCCAGCTGCTGGAGGGATTCAGATTAGACAGGAGGAAGAACAGAATGGCTCTTAGCATTGGGACGCTGAGGCAGGTGACCTGGGGAGCTTGAGCTTTCATTTCTGGGGGTCAACGAGCCCCTCCCCCAATGCCACTCAGGGACAGGCTTCTTTGACCTCCAGAGGCTTACTTCTGAGGAACCTGGAACTTTCTTAAGGCAAGATGGTGATAGCATGTGGCTTGTGCGCGTGAGGGTGGGATGGGGGAAGATGACGGTCCTGCTGCCTCTGCCCATTAGCCTCAGGTTTCCCTACCCATCACAGCAGGTGCCTGGGAAGAGCTGGGGCAGGAAGAGAAAGGCTGGGCTTTACCGATGATCTTCTGGATGTGGACAGGCTGTTCTAACACAGCTGGTGGGCCAGCCCCCGCAGAGCTCACTGCAGCCACACGCAGGAAGAACTTGTCCCCCAGAGCCAGGTTCCGCACCGTCAGCTGGGTCACCATCAGGGGCCGGGCGTTCACGGGCACCCACTCCGAGGCTGGGGAAATGGACAGCATGCAAGGCCCCGGCTTCACGGCCATGGGCATCCTTCTCAATGGGGCTTTCCTCCTCCCTGGTGATCTGGGCAGTTGACCTCCCTCCCTGGGCCTTATTTTCCCCCTTGATCTCCTTCCCTGACTTCTTGTCAAATGGCATCAAAGACACCCGGAGCTCTGGAATGGTGGTCAGAGAAGGTGTCCCTAAAGCCCGGAGAGGGTTGGACACATTTGCCAAGTCATGCAGCAAGGTAAGGGCAAAGGCAGGGGCCAGCCTGAACTTGGCCACCATGGAGGTGAACAGGAGAGTGGCAACAGGAGTTGGGCCATTGCCCGGATCCCCTGTTTCTCCTCACTGTTTTCTACTCTTAAGGCTTCCCACCCCCAGCTTTTCCGTCCTCCCCTCCTGCTTGCTCTGCCCAAGCACGCTCCTCTGAGAGTCAACTTCTCCTTCCCTTATCCCAGCAGGATCCCCAGCGGCCCTGACCCTTCTCTCCCTGTTACTCACTCAGAGGATCCTTGGAGCTGGAGGCCGGGGGCGGGGTTGGGGGGGTCCCCTGAGGTCATTTGGACATCCCCCTGCCTCCGAGGTCCATCGGGGTGAGCAAGAAGTGGTAGGTGAGTGGGTTGAGGGGACCCCTTGGACTTTCTTCTTCTGTATCGCCCCCGGACTGGCCCAACTGCAGGCCCAGTTGCTACGACCCCCAAGCCTACCTCCCCTGGGAGTACGCAGGGCTTAGCCCAGAGCTCACCTCCCTCTCGACAGAGCTCCAGCACATAGCCCTGGAGCCCCAGCCTCCCTAGCTTCTCCGGTGGCTCCCAGCTCACGGTCACCGAGCTGTCGCTCACATCCTCCAAGGCCAGCAGTAGCGGGGCACTGGGCACATCTGAGGAAGAAGCAGGGCGAGATGAAGAGGTCGGTGGTGAACTGTCCCCCGCCCGCACTCCCTGCCACACCTGCTTCCCTCCTGCACCTGCCCCGCCTCTCGTCACCTTCACTTGGAGGGGCTGGGGGGGCTGCGACAGGGGCGGCGGGGGCTGCCGGGGCTGCGGGGGCAGGTTCCTGGGAGGCAGGCTCCTGTGGCGTGGGAGCCTGCTCTTCCCCAGTGGACTCCAACGCTGCCGCTTCCCCAGAGGGCTCTGTGGTGGGCGCCCCGGCTGACTCAGAGGCGGTCTCCAACGGACCACAGGCGGGGGCATCCGAGGCGGCTTCTTCTGCCATCGCCGGGCTGGCTGGAGGTGGTCAGGCTGGAGTGTGTAGGGGTTAGCACGGGAGGGTCTGGGCCTCCAGGGTGCCTGGGACACCTAGGTCCAGGCTTATATAGTCAGGGGCTGCCCCACCCCCCGCCAAATGATGATTCCCAGCTGTGGGGTCAGGTCAGGCAGGGGGACTGGGGGGCAGGGAGATGCCTTGGCCAAGAATAGCTCGGGGGAGGAACTGCAGGGTCCCTTGAGGAGCACACTACCTCGTCCATCACTCCGATTGGATCTCAGCAGCCAGGATGTTGGTGCCCTGAGGGGAGGAGGGCCCAGATGGGTGAGATGGGGCATTGCTGGGAGCTGGTGCCAGGGGTCAGGGCAATGGGAACAAGAGCTTCCATCTGGAGAAGGAACCCGGATCAGGCTTTACACGTGGCCTTGTGGAGCCCCTTGTACCCAGGGCTTCCTGGCCTGAGCACCCTTCCCTGGGGAGCACTCCAGCTTTGCTTCTGGGATCCCACACTCCCCTCGGCCTCACGTTCCCTGGGCCTTCTCATGTGTGCTGTGTGCTGTGTGGGGTTGAGGGCTCCAGAGGGGGAGGGGATTGGGGTGCCCCAGGTGGGGCTAGCTGGAGGAACGTCTTCCAGCAAGGGGACCCCAGGAAGGGGGCCTAAGGCCCCCGGTTACTGCTTTTGCTGGAGAGGCTGGAGAGGACCCAGTCTCCCCAATCCTGTGACAATCCCCTAGTCCTTGGCAGTGAGATAAAGTCATGAGGCAGAGCTGGAAGAGACCCCAGAGGAGGATGGCCCTCTGAAACTTCGAAACTCTCTGAAGCAGGAGTGCTAACGAGGCAGGTACAACCGAATGTCTAGACACGGATTCATTCACCCAATAAAATGTTCAGACTGGCAATCATTTAACAAGCCTGAAAATACCACGTGTCAGGGAGGAGGGGGGGCCACGGGCACGGTCATTGTGGGTGGAAGCGGCGGTCCTTTGGAAAAAGGGAGACAGCGTCTGGTAAAAACGGGGAAATGGACATACCTGTGACCCAGCAGTGACGGCCCTAGAAACCGTCACGCGTGCCCAAGACACAGGCACGCAAATGGGCACAGCAGTACTATTTGTAGTAGCCCAAACCTGGGGAAAGCAGCTGTCCCTCCACAGCTCCCTGAGGAGCACGTGTGCACCTGTGATCCAAAACATGGGATGGGACGAGCCAACGGCAGCTGCGGGGGCGACCTCACAGATCTAACAGTTTCGTGGTGAACGAAAGGAAGAAGGCTCAAGAACGGTGGGATCCCGTCCAGGTTAAATTCCAACGCAGGCAACCCCAGGCTCTCTTCTTGCAGGGGCTCCTGTAGGTGGTGAAACCCAGTGGGAGGCAGGGGAGGTCAGGAGCGGATGTCTGGGCTGGTGGGGTTTCAGGGGGCACTACTGAGGTCTCATTTCCCTTCCTAGGGTGGGGGTAAGGTGGGGGGGGTTACACAGGTTTTTGCCAGTTAGTAATTCTTTAAATGAAACAAATCCATTTTATGCACTCTTTTAAAAGTAAATACACATGTCATTTATTAAGGCCCTCAGCCACACGCAAGCTCTCCCCCTTCCCCAGGACTGGCCACACAGGAGTGGGGCTGCCTTTCCCTGCTGGTTGTCCTCATTGCGGAGTGGCAGTGGAGGGCCTGGGGAGCCTCAGGGTCCAGCCCTGCCTGGGTGCCTGTGCCCTCTGCCAGGTGACTCAGTGTCCTGCCAGGCAGGAGGCGGGCCCCGGAGACCCGATCCCCATCCCTGGCCTGTGACTCTGCAGCTATAAGTGAATGTGACTAACTCTGCAGGACCCTGAGTCAGCCCTGCGGAGCTTGTCCCAGGCTGGGGGAAGGGTGGCTCCAGGGAGGAGGAGGGGTGGGGGTTGGCTGCCCGGGAGGGCTCGCAGCCCCTGGGGTTTTGAAGACCCTTGTGTGGTGGGGTGGGCAAGTAGCGGGGATTAGGGAATCCGGGCCCCACTGGCCCGAGATGAAATGCCAGTTTCCCTCCCGAGGCTCTGGCCAAACTCTCACTTTCTTTGCCTTTAGCAGGGCTGTGACCTTGGGATCGGGCGCATCTGCTCAGCTCCAGCTGGTTCAGATTTCAGGGTGGCCAATAGGTACTTCCTTCCCTACACCTCAAACCAGTGTCACAAACCACTAGGCCAAGTCACGGATAATCGGAACATGAGGGAATCCACACATAAATTCTCTTTGATTTTGGAGTGTGTCTCTCGACTCTGGATACAAGGCATGCCTGGGGCCCTGGGAATTCTACAGAAACCTGATAAGAGCGTTTCTACCTCATAAAGGCTGCAAGACAGGCTGGTCTTCTGAGCCCATCCCGTCTCATCTGTATTCCCATTCCACCTGCCTGCTACCTCATGTCCCCGGCCAGTCAGAGCAAAGCAGCCTTGTCTCTGCTTGGGTTGAGGGCCTAGTGTGTCCCAAGAGGACAGACAAGGGAGACAGAGGGCTGAGCCGCAGCTCTAGGACATCTGGTGTATTTCAGCCCCCCCTAATGGAAGGGGCTTCTTAAGGTCATGGGCCACCCACTGATCTCTGGGAGTCTCAGAGGAGGCCACGTCTCAAGCACCCTACGGAGACTCCAGGCCTGGGCTGAAGAGAACATGCAGGAGGACATTGGGGTCTCCTTGGAGCCCTGAATGGCCAGGGTCAGGGCTCTCTAACCTGGCCCTGGGTTGGCTCCCTACCCCTGCCAGGGCCTCAGAAGAAATGAAGGTTTGGAATGTGGCTTCTTTCCTAATACCTGCTAGCCTTCAGGAAACAGAAAAGTCTTCTTTCAACAAGGATCTATGTCAAGAGGTCTGGGCTACTTTACTATCTGGAAGGCCGTCAGCCCTCCTGGCTTAAGTCCACGGCGGATGGACCTGGGGAGGCTGGCCTCCTTTTGGGGCTCCCTGGGGCCCAACGGAGGCCAGGGTAGCCTTGCCTTCTGCACCTTCTACAAACTCCAAGCCCCCAAGGCTGAGAGAGGAATCCAGAAGAGACGAGGGAGGGGAGCCCAGGGGGTCCCAGGGGGCCACAAAGAGACTGAAGCAAGCGCCAGCACACGTGAAGCCCTGGAGCTTTACTGAGCCGCAGCCGTGGAATTAGGAGAGGGAAGCGGGAGGGGAGACGTGCTAATGTTCCCGAGCACAGGTTTCAAGTTGGGCTTTGCAGAGGCTGTAATTAGCGTGGCGGCTGCTCCATGAGAGATGCTTGGCTACTTGTGCTGGCCAAATGGTGTCCTTTGGCAAGAAGGCCTGGGAGTAAGGGAGTCCAAGATATCTCCTTGGGTGGGTCTGGGATCATTGAACATTTTCACAAATCAGCAGGGGTGTGCTGACCCCGTGTCTTACACTGTGCTGGCCCCCAGGCCTTAGCTGCCCACGGCCCCACCTCTATCTGCTGGTCCACTGGAGCTGAGCTCAGATGGCTCTTCTGTGGCCCTCCACATGGGGTCCAAGGGAGGGAGACTGAGGCTCAGTCGGGGACTCAGCAGGCGGGCGATGAGGCTCCGGGCCGGCAGGAATGCTGCTCGCCCCACTGTGTGCAGGACAGGGGCTAAGCCTTGACGAGCGCGTCCTTGATGGCACTGGTGAGAGGGAAGCGCACACCCCCGCCACAGAAGACACCCCGGAAGTCATCCAAGTCCAGAGCCCACACCATGGCACCGGCCAGCTGCCGGTTTCTCAGGTACTGCACCTGGCAGGGAAGACCCGGAGGGGGCAGAGCTGGGTTCCCCGGCTAGAGCGTGCCGGGGCGAACGTGCTGCCTGGGCCCCTGCCTAGGGAAGAGAACAGCAGGCACCCAAGACCTGAGCCACCCCACCACCACGACCCAGCACCGCCCTCAGTGCAGGGGACCTGAATCTGGCTGCTTGGAGCAGGGGCTCCCTCTCCCGTTTCATCCTGGGGGGTGGCCTGGAGAACCTACCTTGTTTTTGACGCTCTCCTTGTCGTCGTACCCCACCCACTGGTTGCCCTTGGTGGCATAGGGGACCTGCTGGCCAGTGAGTCTATGGACTGTGGCTTGGTGGAGGAAGTCACAGATCTGAGCAGAGAACAGGGCAAGGTGGCATGGAGAGCTGGGTGAGACGGTGCAGGTCACCAGGGAGATGCCAGTCCCCAAATCTCTTTCAGCCCCTTGTGTCATTCTGCTCAGGACATCTGCCCCGAGCCCCCAGACTGCAGTCCTTATGCAAATGTATGTAAACTAGGTGCAAATGTCCCAGGGATCTGGGGGTGCTGTAGCCTGAGGGCATGAAGGGGACTCTGATTTGCTTCTGGCATCTTAAACAGGGATGTGGGAAGTGATGGGCTGACATAAGAACTGGCCCAAGGTGATACAGAGCAGCAGGGGCAGGGTCCAAAAAGAACCCTCCTTTTGGCCACTGCTCTTTTCTGGGCAGGCAGGAAAACCTCAACGAGGGCCAGAGGGGTGTCTGGGAGCTTGGGGGTACAGACCAGGTATGCCTGCAGGAGACTTAGTAGCAAGAGGCCTGACCTCCCCCCTTCCTCCCCCTCAGGGTGCTAGGTTCACAGGAACATATGTTTTTATTCCCAAAGGAGCCAAAGGGGGGTGGGGTGGGAGGCTCACCTGCCTCAAGGCCTCTGGGTGTGTGGGGATTTTACCTTCTCCCTCGCTCATACCTCATAGTAGGCCAGGGTCCCCTTCTCCTTGGTGAAGCGGCCTGGTAATCCGGGCCCTGAGATCGGGGCTCCCACGCCGGTCTCGGAGGAGGCCAGAGTGAAGCTCCTCCCAAAGGTGGGGATGCCCATCACCAGCTTATTGGCCGGGGCCCCCAGCCTCAACAGGTAGCTCACGGCATAGTCCTGGGAGGGGGTGGGGGAGAGGGGAGGAGCTGTTAGCGGTGCTGGGGCTGCAGGATGGGCAAGACTGTACAGTTCCCTCTGCCGCCTGGACAGGTGGAGTTCCAGGCGCACCCAGCGTCTGGGACTCGCTTCCTCCTGAGAGCTGATAATGGCAGTCTAAAATGCATTTTGTAGTTGTGTTCTCGAAAAGATGGTCTTAGGTATAGGAAGGGATTATTACTATTGGCAGCCAATCAGGTAATCGGCTCAGGTTACACAGTAAGTGCAAGGCTGGTCTAGACCGGACTCCCGCCTCCTCCCTTCTGCAGGCATGGAGCACTCACAGACTTTGGGCCTCAGTTTCCTCATCTGTGGAGTGGGTGCCACAAGCCCTCCCTTGCAGGATTCCTCAGGGGCACGGGCTGGTGTGTGAGCGCTGGCAGGTGGCAGGTCTCCGTGGCCCCTCCCGGCCAGCCACCCTCCTTCCGGGCACTCACAGCGTTGTTGAATCTGTCAGAACTCGCGTCCTCCTGGCCTCGGAACAGGGGGCTGTGATGTCCTGTGGTCTGACGCCAGGCTCCGTGAAAGTCATAGCTCAAGAGGTTGATGAAGTCCAGGTATCTGGGGAAGAGAAGTCAGAGGGCGAGGCAGGAAATAAGAAAGGCTCTTGGCCTCACACCCATCACCCCAGCACAATGGGAGCCGGGCGGGCAGGCAACCCAGAGGCAGCCCCGTAGAGCCCTGTGAGTCACTGTCTGGGCTGCCGGGCTGCTTCCCCTGCGCCGCACCCAGGAGTGGGCTCAGAGCCCCACAGGTGCATTTAACGCAAGAAGGGAGCTCTTCTGTTATGCCCCCAGCACACAATCGGGAGCTGGCCTCTGTCTTGCCGTCCACTCTCCACGTCTGCCACCTGCCACGTTCATCTCAGTGAAAGCAGATTAAGAGTGACATCAACAGACAGCCTGGTGGGGAAAGAGCTGGACCAAAGGATGGCCTGAACCTATGATCCACTGGAGTGGGGAGGAAGGCTTACACACACACACACACACACACACACACACAGAGCCGCGTGAGAGGGACCGCACGTGCGTTGCATGACTATGAGCTTCAGATGTTTGGGGCAAATGGATGACGGTCACCTAGTTCCCACCTCCTAAGTGATCAATTTAAACACTGACTCTACACCGCCCCAAGATCATAAAGAAGATTCTGGAAAGTCATAGTGAAGAGCCTTTGTTCTTTACTCCCGGGTTTCCTAAGATCCATGTCTTTGATTCCACTGAGACATCAGCCCGCGGGGCTGTGAACTGCTCATCCTCACGCGCAGAAAGGGGCAGGGTGAGGAAGAGGAGGGGTGGACAGGGGAGGGGTGGCCTGTGTGTGTGTCTGCACCCCGAGGCATCTAGCAATGCAAAGTGTACTGCTGCTGCGCTGTGTCTCCAGTGACTGGAGCTGGGGGTGGGGGGTGCCCGGAACGGAGATAACGCCCCATGGCGGCTGGCCGGTTTCTATGTCATTTCCTACCTCCTTTTCCACAAATGCATTCATAGAAACTCTCTCTACTGGTTAGCACAATTCCCGATGTGAAAAACGGACGCACAGGGATTACGGTGCCCCATTTGACAGATGGGGAGACTGAGGCATGGAGAGCAGAAGTGACTTGCTCAAGGCGACACATGAAGTTTTTGGAAGAACGGGGACTAGAAATCCAGTCTTCTGATTCTGCGTGGAGCGCTGGGCCGGGGGTGGGGGGCGGCGGGAGACTCACTGGGCTATCTGGGCGACGTCGTAGCCACTGTCGATGGTCACCTTGCCCGCGGACACTGCCGCGCTGAGTAGCAGTTGCTGTCTCGTTCCCTCCTGGGCTTCCCTCGCAAACTCAGCCTTCATTTCCTTGGTTGGGAGAGAGGCAGGTGAGTGACAGAGGCTCTGGCAGCGTCAGAGGGAGCCTTGTGAGAGAGGTCAAGGTCTCCGAGCCTGTCATTGACCTTCCCCATCTGCGGGGACCCCCAACCTGACAGGGCTTCAGGGGAAATGCTAGAGTGGTCAGTGGTCCCACCTTGGGCTCATCCGCCCATCTTCTAAAAAACACTTTGGACCCATCACACCCCCACACTCCACACACGTCTATCAGTTGAGTAACTGCTCCCTGAACTAGAGGAACCATGAGGACAGATGTTTTTTGTTTTTTTGTTTTTCAGTCTGTGTTTTGTTCCTGCTGGTACATGAGACCACAAAATTAAAGTGGTCTTTCAGTTTATATTTAGTGGTCTTTAAGATTGGAAAGATATTGGTGCTGTGGACAATTTGTCTAGACAATCACTCTGCCCCTGGGGTCATGGAGATGCTCGGGCTGCCCTCATCGGATGTGGCCAAGTGTCCCCAAGGCAGTGCAAGCTGAGGAGTGGCAGCATCAGTTTGGGACCAAACAGTGGATAACAATTCTCCCCCACGAGGTGGGCGCTCCGCTTAGTGACCTTCTGACGACCCCAGCGCACCGCCCACCATGGTCACAAGATGTCTTCCTTATTGTGTCAGATCTCAGGGCACAGGCCAGGTTGTCTTTCGCCGGTCCGGGTCCCCGGACCCTGCGGCCAGGAGGCCTCGGGCCCCTCTCTGCCTGCGCTCAGGGGGCCAGCCGCTGAAGACAGCTCCTGCCCACACCGCCCCCTGGTGACAGCCCACCTTGGCCCTGCTCTCCCCGCCCAGACAGCACCTTGACCAGCTTGGTGAAATAGCGCCTGTCTCTCCGTCCAGGGTAAAGCCAGGCCAAGTCGAGCCCGTCGAAGCCGTGGGTTCGCAGAAATGGCGGCACCGACTTGATGAAAGTCCTGCGGGTCCTGGCCTTGGAGGCGATTTTGGAAAATCTAGGGCCCGAATCACCCCAGTAGAGTGCTCAGTGCTGATATGCCGGCGGCCTCGGGCATCTCACGGGGCTTCTGAGGGCTGTGAAGCCGGAGCCTGAACCCCCGAGCTCCAGAAAGGCATGGCTGGGATGGGGCCCACCTCTAGGCATCTCAGACAGAGCTCTGGAGCGGCCAGTCCGGGCTCCAGACCCCGCTCTGACGCCTACTAGCCAAGCCGCCTTGGAAAGACCATAATCTGCATCTCCGTTTCCTAGTCGGTGAAGTGGGGATAATTACCATGTCTCACAGTGCTGTTGTGGGGATCCCCTGTGATCGTGGATGCACGGGGTGCCTGATGCCGAGCGATCACTCAGTAAGAGGCAGCTGTTAGGGCCATGTCTTGCCCCCTTTTTCAGCCCTGCTCCAACCCTACCCACTCCAGGGAGTCCCCAAGCTCTCCACACTCCCCAATTTTCCATTCCTTCCACCTCTCTCCTTCCAGCCCTAAGGGCAGTATCTACCAGAAGTTCGGTGTTTTCAGGTCTAAGAGGCGGTAAATGGAGCACTGTCAGGGAGTCAGAAGATCACTGGCGATGTGCTGTGTGACCCTTGGTAAGGCCCTCGCCCTGTCTGGGCTCTGGTTTTTTCTCTGTACATGGGGTGGGCCCCTGACAACCATCTAGGCCCCCGGGCCTGATGGGTCTGCAGCCCCTGTGGCTCTCTGTAGTGGGTAAGGGAGACCTATGCCTCCTCCCCCCCCATTCCATCATCCTCTGGGGACTGGGTCCTACCTTTGAGAACCAAAGTTCCATCCTCCAACAGATAGGAGGGTCGTCAGGTTGGAGTTCCTGTGGGGCACAGGGAGGCAGGAGGGCGGGGGTGGAGTGAAACTGATGTAACATGGGCCGGTCCCATGGGTGGGAGGCTGCTGCACGCTTCCAGGGTTGGGCGGGAGGTCCTTCCAACCCCGAGATTCAGGGTTCTGGGAGGCATAGCCTTTGCGGAAGTTACTCTGAGGTCTGCTGCCCATTTTTATTTCCCCTGAGTGCGGAAGCCAGGATATGGCAAAGTAGGGTCATGAGTACTGTCTATGTTCCCTGGAGAGGTACCCCCAGTAGGAGAGAGGGCTCCCCTTCCCCAGGGGTGCTCGGCTCGCCTTGTTCTACAGCCTGTCTCTGCCATCACCAGGTAGGGCCCAGCACGTGCCCTCATCACCTGCTCCCACCAAAGCCCAGGCCCTCCAATTCCCCAGCCAGGGTCCCGGGGGCTGTCCCGCAGCCTCCCGAGCAGACGGACCCTGCCCTGGGACCAGCCAGTCTAGCCCTGCATCCCCTCCTGTCCGGGCAGCCTGGGGCCCAACCTGTTCTTGAGCGTGTTCAGCGTTTTATAGAGGGTGACATCGTTCCACTCCCAGGTGTCGATCTCGTTGCTGCTTATGTTGGCGAAGCTGTAGATGACGTGGGTGCAGAGGAAGGGGTCGATGGCGTCCGGGAGGCAGCTCCCCAAACTGTCCCGGTACTGGGCCCAGTTGGTGTAGTAGCAGACCAGTTTGGACGCAGAGCCTGGAGAAGAAGTCTGGGGTGGTGCCTGGGCCAGGATGGAGCCAGGGGGCCTCAGGCTGAGCCCTGCCCTGAGCACCGTTGGGGTACTGGGGGCTGGTGCCGAGATGTGAGCCAAGTTAGAACTCTCAGCGCGAGGGGCTGGCTCGGTTTCCTCTGCCTCTGATGAAAATAAGGCCTATTCTGAAAATGCTTTGAACAAATTAAATGCAGTGGATGAATATCCTGCAGACTAAGGACAGGGCACTGTGTGCGGTGAGCTTGGGGGCTGGTGAACAAAGGTAAAATGGGACTTGGTGCAAGTAAAGAGGCTTCCTGGAGGCGGTGGCTTGGAAGGAGAGGAGGGACCCAGCCCCAAACAGCCAGTGTCAGAAGACCTTGGCCTTCAGAGGGGAGCCTTGGGGAACCTGCAGGGGGTCG
This sequence comes from Ursus arctos, assembly GCF_023065955.2. NCBI lineage: Eukaryota > Metazoa > Chordata > Mammalia > Carnivora > Ursidae > Ursus > Ursus arctos. The sequence goes on from NW_026622874.1 coordinate 39,511,569, forward strand.
TCGATCTGGGGTGCTCTGCTTCTTCTCTGCCTCCCTGCGGCAGTGTCCCTAACTTGTAACCCACCCAGAGTGGTGGTCCCCAGTCCCCCTCAGCCCCTCCCCCAAGCTGGGGCATGATTCCAACGGACCAGGAAGCTCTTCCTCTCCTCATTCCAAGTCCTCCTCCTGCAGAGTGAGCCTCTTCCTCCCTCCCGGTTACGGTTATGGAGGAAGAACAGCGGGCATCTCTCGCCCATGCTGCCCCTGGGCCCGTCCGTGGTGCCCACCAGGGCACGAGCCCAGGCCTCCAGCGGACCAGAGCCTTTGAATGGCTTTTATTTTGAAAAATATCAAATATACAGAAAAATAGAGGACAGTGTAATAAACATCCCTACGCATATCACCTTGGTTTAACAAACGTTAGTATTTCTGAGCCATTTGAATCACAGAAGAAACTGCAAAGTGCTCCCCTCTGCCAAGACCTCCTCTCCATCACCCGCACCACACCCCTGTCTCCTGTGACTTGAAAGAGGGGGCTACTTACAGCTCTGGAGCAACACGAGGACCAGGAAGCCTGAAGGGAAATCCAGAGTCAGACCCCCTGCGAGGACCTCCTGCCCTCCCTTCTGCTCCACCCCCCCACCCAGGCAATCAAGGGGTTAACTCCAGTTGCCCTGCTCTGTCTCCTCCTCCTCCTCCCTCCGGTGCCTCTGTTTCCCCTCCCTCCCCAACTCTACCCACCCCACAGCAGGTAGGAGGCCAGCCTCTTTGTGCAGTGGCTCCCTGGGCTGTCTGGGCCTCTTAGCCTGAAAACCCACAACTGAGCCAGCCTTGACCGTCCCAGAGACCTGTCTGAGCCGCCCTCAGCGCCATCCTGGCTGCAGAAGAGCTGGCTGTGGTGTGGCCGGGTCCTGTGCCCTCAGCTCCCGTGTCCAGCTGCTTAGACAGGGCCTCTTCCCCGGGCCTCACGCTTCTTCTTTATACCTGTCCCCTTCCACTCCCACGGGCCCCCAAACATTCCATTTATGGGAACTGAGCTGTGTCAAGGAAGGAAATACAGGCTGGGACGCAGCCGGGGAGGAGCACTGTGGGCCACAAGACGAAGATTGAGAAACCCTGGAGAGTTTTGAAAACTTAAGCCAGGTCTCTGGGAGACACCTGCCACCCACGGGGGTGACGATCTGGTTGCTCCCGGGTGAGTGACCCAGCCTTATTCCCAGACACCTTCCTCATTGCCTTCTGCACAACCTCCCCCTCATTTTCCGGCCTGCAGTTTCCGGGCTTTTCTGGCAGCCTCTCCGTTGGCATCGCCAGCCCTCCGCCAAGGCTCTCGGCCAGGTGGAAATGGGGCACAATTGAGTTCTGTAACCCGCAGCGCCCCAAACAAGGCTGTTATTTTCTTTCTCCCCAGGCCCGCAGCATCCTGCCTGACCTGCTCCCCCCTTCAGACTTTCTCTCTCCAAGCCTGGTTCCCGTAGCCTGGCCCGAGAGTCAGGTGCAGTTCGGACAGCCTGTGAGCGGTAGCTGTGCTGGTAATTAAAGGGAAATCTGGGGAGGAATGGAAAATCCCCCCCCCCCCCCGGCTGCTCTGAGGCCCGATGCTGTTTGGCTTCCTTTTCGAAATTCCGGTTCCAGGGGGCGAGAGGGCTTCTGTCCCAAGCCTGGGGCTACAGCGAAGGACCAAGGAGTCGATTCCCGCAGCTCCAGATTTCCCCCAGGAGCAGATAATCCCAGAAGATCGAGAACCTCCATAATCTCCCTCAGGGATGCTTCTGACACCCAGACCGCACAAGGTCGCCCCCCACCCCCGCCCCCAAGTCCTTGAATGACTCCAGGGCAAGAACGGAACTTCTTAAGAAGGCGGTTCAGGCTTTGCCCTCTGTTTGGGGATACTTTCTTTGGCCAAAGATCCAAGACAACTCCATTCTTTGCAGGCTGCAAATTAATGAAGAGGCAGTGAGTGACAAGTTCCAAACTCCAAGAGCCAAGAGTGGGTCAGAGGGCTTCTTAACAAAGTCCTTTCATTTGTACCCTAATGTTAGGAAATAATCCGACATTAGCCACCGCGGTTTCACAGACCTCTCTTGGTGAGTGAGGTCTCTCCCCTTCTTCTTCTCGTCCTTCCTCTGCCTGTAAAACTGGGGCAACTCCTCAAGGGGTGGATAAAGAGTGCTTTGTCCAGAGTCACTCTGTATGTACTAAAGGGTCACTTCTTTTCCCTTTTAAGGCCACTGCCTCCTTTTGGACCCTACCGGGTAGAGAGCAATGCCAGTCGGTGACCACTTTTCCTTGTTCATTGCGCTGAGAAGTGGACTTCCTCTAATCTTTAAAAGAAGTATTACGAAGGCGTATGCAATAAAAACATTTTCATTACAGGGTGAAGTATGTTAAGAACACACTCCAATTTTCACTCTTTCTTTGTTAAAAATGATCTCGTAGGCTCAGAGTGGTACAAGCCTTGTTGTCCTGTGCCCCTCTCCAAACCAGTTTACTAACTCTGCATGTCCTATAGAAAAGTGGCATTATCACAACAAACAGCCAAGATACCCTGGGCCTGCCTCAGCAGCAATGGCTAAGGGTCCCATGGCTCAGCCCCTTCCAGTCTCATCTCATGTCCCCCTCTTCCCTACACTCCACCCATGCATGCTTTCTTTCATATCCTCATATTTGCTCTGCCCTTGCACACCACAGGGACTTTGCATATTCCATCTACTTGCCCATCAATAACTGAAGGGCCTGAAGTCTTATGCTGTTTGCAAACTAATGGGACAGCCACAGTTTCATGGATTCTGGCAGAAGACACGAGAATCCTGGCTCAGAGACAAAGGACTTGCTATTCATGGCACAGCAAGAAGCATGGATTTCATGTTTGTGTCATTTTCTGTGGTGAGAAAGCAGCTATTTTGAATTGCTGTCTGGACATTTTCTAGACTCTGCTCACACTCAGGGTCTGGACATTTAGATTAGGACCTGAGCTTAGGATTCCTGCGGCAAGTTCCTGCTTTGTTTTTCCTGATATAACTTTGAAAATAACCACTTAAGAGTTGAGCCCGTGAAAAGTCAGTGCCCTCCACCCCAACCACCTTATAAGTAAAAGGTGCTTGCTCTCTACTATTTCCTGCCTGCTCATGACCTGGGACAGAGGACTCCCCTTCTCCCTGCTGATTGCCATTTATCCTTTTATTCTCGCTTCTGGGATTTGTAAGTAAAGAATCTTCTGACTTGACTTCCCTTGTGTAACTGTATTCAAACCACGCCTTCAGTCAAAAGAACCCCAGCGTTTTCACTTCCCCCAAAAAGGGAGCTCTGATGTCAAAGGTGCCACCGGCCCACCTCATATGAGTGGCTTGTGCCTCTTCACTCAGCAGGCCATCATCTGCATTTTCTTCATTTAACACACCAGCTATGGGCCCCCATCACACTTCCCTTGGCCCCATGTTCCGGCGGGGGGGGGGGGGTCACATTGGAGCAGCCCAGGTGCCTGCAACGCCTTGTACCACAGCAGAGGGGTTTAAGAACCCAAATCTTTTACAATGCACAGTAAGCCTGCCTCTCCTTGGACCTGCGGGGAGAAGTTATCTTTATTATACTGGACAGCCATCGAAGCTGCCTTTGGCTCCAGGGGAAAACACCGTTTCTATCGTCTAAGGCTGTTTGCTATACAAACATCATCAAAAAGGTAGCCTGGAACAAAGACAGCCTGTTCCTCTCTTCATAGGATGGACAGAAACGTGAGAGACCCATGGGGAGTTGTCTCCCAGGACTGTCCCTCTGTGGTCACTTTACTCCTATTCATCCTTCAGATTGCAGCTCGGCAAGCACCTGCCCAAAAGGCAGACTCCTTGGCAAGGGAAACCCTCCTAGTGGGGCTGTCAGAGGACCTTGTACCCCTTTTCCTACTACCCGATGGGGTTATAATTCTACATCTTGCGTGTGGATGTCTTATTAATGTCTGCCTCCCTCACTAGGCTATACACTCAGTAAAGGCAAGGACTGGGCCAATTCTTTTGAAGTTTGTTTTTATAATTTTTTAAAGTTCAAGTACAATTAACATACAATGTTATATTAGTTTCAGATGCACAATATATGATTCGACCACTCTATGTGTTGCTCAGTGCTCATCATGGTAAACATACTCTTAATCCCCTTCACCTGTTTCATCCATCCCCCTGCCCACCTCCCCTCTGGTAACCACCAGTTTGTTCTCTGTATTTAAGAGTCTGTTTTTTTGTTTGTCTTTTATTTGTTTGTTTGTTTTCTTAAATTCCATATATTAGTGAAATCATATGGTATTTGTCTTTCTCTGACTTATTTCACTTTGCATTATACCCTCTAGATCCATCACATCATTGCAAATGGCAAGATTTTCTTTTTATGGCTGAGTAATATTCCATTGCATACGTATTTATATATATATCACATCTTCTTTATCCATTCATCTGTGGATGGACACTTGGGCTGCTTCCATATCTTGGCTATTGTAAATAATGCTGCAATAAATATAGGGGTACATGCATCTTTTGGAATTAATGTTTTCATTTTCTTTTTTTTTTAAAGATTTTATTTATTTATTCGACAGAGATAGAGACAGCCAGCGAGAGAGGGAACACAAGCAGGGGGAGTGGGAGAGGAAGAAGCAGGCTCATAGAGGAGGAGCCTGATGTGGGGCTCGATCCCATAACGCCGGGATCACGCCCTGAGCCAAAGGCAGACGCTTAACAGCTGTGCCACCCAGGCGCCCCTAATGTTTTCATTTTCTTTAGATAAATACCCAGTCGTGGAATTACTACATCATATAGTAATTCTATTTTTAATTTTTTGAGGCACCTCCATTCTGTTCCCCAGAGTGGCTGCACCAGTTTGCATTCCCACCAACAGTGCAAGAGGGTTCCCCTTTCTCCACATCCTTGCCGATACCTTTTGTTTCTTATGTTGTTGATTTTAGCCATCTTGACTGGTGTGAGTTGATATCTCACTGTGGTTTTGATTTGCATTTCCCTGATGATGAGTGATGATGAACATCTTTTCATATGTCTGTTGGCCATCTGTACGTTTCCTTTGGAGAAATGTCTGTTTATGACTTCTGCCCATTTTTAGTTGGATTACTTGTTTTTTGGTGTTGTACCAATTCTTTGTATATTTTGGTGTTGTACCAATTCTTTGTATATTTTGAATATTAACAGGATTGGGTCAATTTTATTCACTGTTGTATCCATCTCCAGTGACTGACATGGAGTAGATGCTTAGAAAGTACTCGCTGAATGACTGGATAAATGAATGATGAGTGATCTCAAGAGGGTCCATAACTCCAAACTCTTCTTTTTGAGTTTGGAACCTGATGTTCATGAAATTCATCTCATTCAATAGTTCTTGTCACTCTGAATAAGCCCCCATGCTACCCTGGTCATCCATGCCCTCATTCAACCAATGCTTACTGAGCCCTCACAGGTGCCTTGCACTATAGGAGAGGGAAGAGATGGAAAGAAGAGTGAGAACAGAGTTAGCCCCTGTCCTCTTGAAGTATATGGTCTGTCAGAGAAGATGGACATTAAACAAAGAATCACATAATGAGTTATTTATTAGAATTGTGAGAAGTTTACCAAAATAATTCTGAGGGTTGGGAGACCTTATAAGTGGTATGGATGGTCAGGGAAAGCTTCCATAGGAAATGATGTGTAAACTGAGGTGGGAGGGAAGGGAAGGTACTGGTCTGGCCAAAGAGCATGTGCGGCAGAAGAAACAGAAACAGCCTGGGGTAGGAAGAGGCTGCCATGTTCCAGGAACTGAAGGATCTCAAGAGTGGTTGAGGCAGGGAGGGGAATGTGGGAGGCACGGTTGAGGCTGGGTCAGGAGCAGGAATGTGGACTGAACCACCTCTCCCAGGACAAGTTCCTGGACCCCTGGGGTGGTCTCTTGGGCATAACTGTTTCGAGGATCCCTTTCTTTGGCAACAAAGAGATATGGTGTTAACTTCCCATGAAATATTTAAAAGGGATGTCCCCTTTTTATAGGCAAGTCTTTTCCTCCAGGTGTGAACTTCTGCCAGGCAGGCAGGAGTTCAAGTTCATTTCTAAATCCTCAGCTCCATAGTGTTGCCGTTGGCACATAGTCTGGGCTATCAAAGACCCAGAGACAGAAACATTTAGACAAGAAAACAATTACTTGGGAAAAGGGAAAAGGAGTCAGACTTTAGGAAGAAAGATTAGCTCGTCAAATATAAAACCCAAGAATTTAAAGGGAAAAACAAGATGACCAAGGCTACCATATTCATGGTGGACATCAGACTCTTTCTTATACGTGCATCATATTTATGACCTATCTTCATTTGTTAGCCTGGTCAAAACCAGGGATAAAACTGTTCTTGTCAGAGAGTCCATATGTGTGACAACCAGTCAGGGCGTATTCTTCTGGAACGGTCAGGAAACCTGTTGTTTTTGGTTTTTCTCCTGATGCACAGTGTCCGCCGCCCCCTCCCCCCCACCTCCTGTGCTGGTTGGTCATGAATGGAGCAAGGTCAGGTTTTGCTTCTACAGGTTTTCTTTCCTTGTGGGCAAGTTCTTGCCATTGAGAAAACTTTAAGTTGCTTAACAATTTTCTGACTCAACGTCATTAAATGAATATTTTGTTTTATTTGATGAAAATTTATTTCCATACCCATATTAAGAGGCATTGATTAAAATACATAGACACTTTGTTTTTAAAGATTTTATTTATTTATTTGATGGAGAGAGAGAGAGTGTGTGCGCAGGGGGAGCAGCAGAGGGAGAGGGAGAAGTAGGCTCCTGCTGAGCAAGGAGCTGGACATGGATCTCAATCTCTGGAACTCGAGATCGTGACCTGAGCGGAAGGCAGACACCTAACCTACTGAGCCACCAGGCACCCCGACACTTCATTTTTGAATGACTAACAAAACCAGAGCCCTGTGATAATGATGGTGAACTTCTGTCTGGAGGCTTCGTAAAGCTCCTCGGGTTGTAAATTGCTTTTACATATCAGAAGAATTTTTACCATCTTTTTTTGAAAGTTTTTATTTATTTGTTTGTTCATTTATTTATATATTTGAGAGAAAGCATGAGAGCGACAAGTTGGGGATGGGGGAGGGACAAGCAGACTCTGTGCTGAGCACAGAACCTGGCACAGGGCTCTATCCCACAACCCGGAGATCATGATGTGAGCCGAAATCAAGAGCCAGATGCTCAACTGACTGAGCCACCCAGGAGCCCCTTTACCATCTTTATCAGCATGATTTTCTCTAAGATTCCCACATTTGTTAATCGTTCTGGCCTGCAAGGAAGTGAAATTTTTTTATTACCAGTAATGCTGGAATTTCTTAAGTCATAAGCAGTGTTGCAGAGAAGTTTCTTCATCATAGATGTCGTTCCCACATGTGAACTGTAGTCTTTGTTTTTTAATAACAATATCAGTAGAATTTTTGGCATAGTCAATATCCAACTATATTCTGGCAAGAAAAAGGACAGATTCTTGTTGAGCCTATGTATACATTCCCTCTAGAGGCAGATAAACCATAGCAATTTGGTTGCCTATTTCCCCCCTCAAACTTATGAAATAGGAAATTTGGTCACAAAAAGTAAAGTAACTCAGTAAACTCACTTTCCATAGTATTTAACCTTTATTATTGGTTTGTGGAGAGGCCAATCGGTATACATCATTATTCTATAAACTATTTTTTTCACTGTCCTGATGGTGTATTAGCTCATAGTCTATATTAAGTCTCTCATGGAATTTTTTTCTTTTGTAATTTGAAAGTTCAATTGGGACAAAATGACACTGAGAGTGCTTGAATGGGCTGTGAGTATAAAACTACTATAAAACTAAACACTATAAAACTATATATATAACTATATATATAAAACTATATATATATATAACTATATATATAAACTATATATATAAAACTATAAAACTAAACACTGGATTTGAAGATACAAAGTTTTTAACATGTAAAATTGTTCATTAATATTTTTTAGATTGATTACATGTTGAAATGTTAATATTGTAGATATACTGGGTTAAATAAAATATATTATTACAATTTTTTTTAAAGTGCTTCATTCTAGTTGGTATAGGTGTAATCTGTTGAGGGTAAGAAATCAATGGAACAGGGGCGCCTGGGTGGCACAGCGGTTAAGCGTCTGCCTTCGGCTCAGGGCGTGATCCCGGCGTTATGGGATCGAGCCCCACATCAGGCTCCTCCGCTTATGAGCCTGCTTCTTCCTCTCCCACTCCCCCTGCTTGTGTTCCCTTTCTCGCTGGCTGTCTCTATCTCTGTCGAATAAATAAATAAAAATCTTAAAAAAAAAAAACGAGATTATAACTTTCATTCTAAAAAAAAAAAATCAATGGAACAGAAAGGTTTTTTTTTTTCTTATGTCGGTTAATGTAAATATTAATCATAATGAAATCAGTTCATTTAGTTCCAGGTAGCTGATTTTTATTTTGCTGCTCTTGGGTTAGGTAGCCTACTTCTTCAAAGTTGTATGGTTTTCAATTGTTTGCATATGCAAACACTCACCTGTGCTGTTCAAGTGGGAAAGCAGCCACAGATAACAGTAACCCAATGAGCATGACTGTGTTTTAATAAAACTTTATTTACAAAGAGAGACAGCTAGTTGGATTTGTCTTGAAGGCCACAGTTTGCTGAACTGTGCTCGAATTTAGACCAAAACCACTCCACAGATTCTGACTTGATCACGTAATTCAGTCTGCCAGGTCCATAGTAAAGATGTCAGCTTACACAGGGAAACTTGTACCTATGGGTGTATGTCCTGTGGTATCAAAAGTCAACAATTCAGTTCTTTATTGATGCCCTTTTGTTATTTCTTCCAGAGGACTCAATTCCTGATCTTGAGCTTGTAGCAGGGGCCTTTAGTAGACACAGGGAAAAACGAAATATCATCTGTAATTATAAGATTAATTAATTATCATCTGTAATAATGAGATTAAACGGTTCTGGTTGATCAACAAGAACCAAGGAGCTTGGAGTCTTTTATAAAGGTATAATATGCAATCAATTTGTGAGACTGAGGACATTAGGGAATCTCCAGGGCCTTTATTTTATGCCATAAAATAAGAATGTTGCCAATTGACAAGGATAATTAAACCTAGGAACAAAATTTAAAGTCAATGACTGTGTTGACGATTATTGTGTCAGTCTCTGTCCATGAAGATCAGAATGTTTCTTTTCAATGTGAAATGAGAGCATGATTGTTCTCAATAGAATCATTGAAATGTTGAAGTCAATACATTTTACTTATGAATACTTAACCTTAGTAAAGCTGAATGGTTCTTTTTGATAAGCAGGAATAAACAGGATGGCTCTGACGATTGTGTCAAGCTAATCAACCATCTGGAGAATGGCAAATAGAACTCATTATTTTTCATATCTCCCGTTTCATACAGCGAAAAAATAAATCTCTGTGTTAACCACGGCCATCTAAAAAAATCTATAAATAGTTTGGTGTAAAAGATGTCTTCACGGTTTCTGCATGTGGGGCCTGATTTTGGGCAAGGTCAAATTTGAAAGAGTTGTCTGAGGATACAAGGCATGAACTTACATAAGGATTTAAAGGCAAAAACCAATCATAAATGACACTTTTTCAAAACACACAACAATAGGTAGAAATAATTTAGGAACATGAACATGTTCCAGAGAAGGAATTTATGTTAAAATGTAGAAATATGATAAAAAGAACAGAGAATTAACAGAATATGTTTATGAAAAGGGATTTGAGTCCTTTGGGAGTAGGTTACATTGGTTATAAAAACAGGTAGCAAATCTCAATTCTACATTTGCTCCTTGCATAGCTCATTAGTGTAATAATTTACAGTAAAAAAAATACAATACTAATGAGTAATTTAATTAACATCAAGCCAACTGATTAAAAAATGATCACATCATTTCTCCTTTCAAACTCATTATTTATAGCTATTTTATACACAAGAAAATGAATTTTACTTCCCCTCAGACCATCTAAACTGGTGACACAACCTCAAATTTGTCTCTTACTATCTCCTTTTGTGTTTTGGCACAAAGCTATTTTTAGTTTATGATGAAATTACTCTTTTTTTCCTTCTTGTAAACGAAAACGCATCCGTTATCTTACATACACGTCTTATTATAACAGACATTTTTTACCTTTCTTTAAAATATCTGTGTGTACATTAACATAACCCAAAGGCATTTATTCAAGCTTGCAACCTGTTGCTGCTGGCTATGCCATGCTGTATTAAGTAACCACAGGGGTATTTTAAAATTATGTTGTTCAAGTATCCAAACACTGTTTATGATTAACTCAAATTAATATTAGTTTAAGTTATTAAGTTTAAGTTTAAGTTATTAATTAAGTTATAATTAAGTTATTAATTAATTAAAGTTAACTAAGGTTCTGGAAGTTACTATTTGACACATTAACATTGTGTGTTCTTTTAGCATGTTACAAAATAATCTCTTTCTATAAAGACACTACTTTTTATTATTAATGTGGCTGAACTCTTTATTTTGCAATTTTATAATCTTAAATAAATTAATGTGAGTTTATATGACCAGAAAAAACAGTAGAGGAGATTTAGGCAATTCAAAATAATTGCACTTTCTACAAGTAAGTAAACTCATGAGTTGTATAGACTAGAATATTGTCTTCACGTTGGCTTTATGATGGTGATAGAATCAGGGAGAAGGCATAGAGCTATTTATGAACCAAAATTATTAACTGGTTTAATTTTCCCAAAGAATCATCTTCGTTAGAATATTATACAAATATTTCTTCTTATACAATTACAGATTAGATTTTAAAACTTTCAGTTTGTTTTAACAGTAATGCTTATGCTTATCCTATAACCTGGTAACGAAGGTCATTAATTAAACTCATGGTCAAAACCGTGGGTTTTTTTCTCTTTTTCTCCCTAAATTACAGTTTTAGCAAGAAAAAAATTCTCAAAAAGTCAACAGATTGAAAGCAGGAAAGTAGGAAAATATTTTAGAAATCTTTGGATTCTTCACATTTATGTGAGTGCTTGATATGGTAATATTTCTTTCAGAAAACAAGATGTTTGGCATAGGAACTTACTCCATTAGATTTTAAAAGATATGGGGAGCCTGGGTGGCTCAGTCGGTTAAACGTTGCCTTCGGCCCAGGTTGTAATCCCAGGGTCCTGGGATGGAGCCCCGCATCAGGCTCCCTGCTCAGTGGGGAGTCTGCTTGTCCCTCTCCCTCTGCCCTGCTTGTGCTCTCTCTCTCTCAAATAAATAAATAAAATCTTTAAAAAAATAAGATTTTAAAAGATCTTATACCATAATCTGATTTATTGACTCCTGCCAGAAGTGACTAAACTATCAATTGGTTTGCTCAGCATTTTTTCATATTTGTAAAACAGATAATTTCATCAACTCTTGTACAAGTTGGATGAAGGAAGAGAATCTGAGGTAGAAACAGGCACCCCTCATATCTTTTAAGAAAGTTGATCAATTAAGTCATATCATTAAACACCATTAGGTCTTTGGGGCAGCTGCAGTGTTGAATATCGGAGTAATTGGGGGATTTCCTTCTGAATTTAGCAGAGCAAGCTCTCTCTCTTGTAATGCCCACATCCCTTACAAGGATAATAATCTCCTTTTTAACCTTCTATATGAATTTCTGAAGAGATATTGATTTTGAATCATTAATTATTTAGAGAAAGAGAGCTCTTTTGTTTCCTTTCATCTCAGGTATAGGATTTTCACCTTTGTCCCTATTAACAGCTATTTTACAAGCCAGGACTTCGGGACGGGGAAGAGGTTCTGAACTTAGAGTGAACAGAATCTCCACGGGCACCAACACAAAACACGTGAACACAGAGAATTCGATCAATAGTTACAGAAACATACACACAAACCCTTTTCAACTCTGTATTCTCATATGCCAGGAAATAGCAGAATCCTCAATCACATTGCCCCCACCAAAAAAAGATTACCGGGGGAATCCAATTCTGGAAACCTGACCTGCTGCCCTGGGACAGACATCACTCAGTGCTGGGGCCATATTCCGCTCCTGCTGCCACTGGTGTGGGCACAATTGGCTCTGCTCCTTCAGAACTAGAAATGAACTTGGCCGAGAATCAGATTTGGCTCCATCACTATGCAGAAGAGGAGCCAGGGGAGGGTGAGCTGAGGACTCCAGGGCTCCAGGTCTGGACAAGGTGCACGTGACCTTGACCCAGGTGGTGGGACCTCTAGGAATAAGCTGTCAAAGCAAGACCAGAGACCAACGCTTTTACAAAAGGGAAGAAAATGGTCACTTGTGGAAAGTATGAGTGAGTTGGTCTTCTGACGGCCAACTGACCAAATACAAAGGGCAAGTATTTAAAGGGAAACGTGAAAAATGACCAAGATTACCATGTTTACACCATTCTATTCATGGTGGAAAACAGCGGCTCTCTCACATGGCCATCATATTCATAACAGACCCTCGGATTTCAGCACAGCAAAACTCAGGGATCAAACATTGTTTTTGTTAGGAGTCCAAGTTTCTGAGAAGTATTCAAGGCTTGTTTTTTGGGGAATCAGAGCCAGTGAGGACAGCCCTGTTGGTTTGGTTTTTTTCCTCTTTTTCCTGACTGCGGTCTAGGAAGCACTCAGTCATATTGGAAACAGGGCACAAGGGGCGCCTGGCTGGCTCACTCGGTAGAGTGTACGACTCTTGATCTTGGGGTTGTGAGTTCGAGCCCCATGTTGGGTGTAGAGATTACTTAAAAAAATAAAATCTTAAAAAAAACAAGCAACTGGGCACAGGTTCACCTCTTGCTCCTATAGTGTTCACACACGTCTGGTAAATTAACCGAAGCTGACAGTTCCTCGTAGGATTATGAAAATGGGTCTCTCTAGAGAAGCCACACAAAGGTAATGGACGAGTGACTGTGCAGGTCCCCTCAGCTGACCTGTTATCAGTTTCTTGGTAAACAGACAGATGGGAAGTGACCCAGGCACCACTTTTGCCTGGACAGGTAGGATGGCCTGGGCGGGGGGGGGGGGGGGCGCTCCTCTGTATGGGAGCCAGGGCCCCTGCAGGTCTGCACTGTCTGGGTGGTGGACTAGCAAGAGAAAGCTGGGTGAGGAAGGACTCAAGAACTTGGGGCCAGCAATCCTCACTCACCCAAGAGCCCTCAGATCAGTGACGTGTGTGTTGATTTTCTATAGGACCCTTGCCCTGGCCCGTCTTGTTAAAGCAGGGATGACCACTCTGGCTCCTCCGGGCAGCTCCCTGCCGGCAATCTTGGCTGGCTCTCTCCCTCTCCCACCTCTCTCACCTCCACGGACCCCTCAGAGGGGTGAGCTCCTCTCCCTCCCCAGCCCTCGGCTGCCAACTCCCCACTTCAGTCTTCCTCCTTCTGCTTCCAGACTCACCTCCTCCTGGAGCCATCCCCTGTTTCACCAAGCTCACTTCTAATGGCTCTTTCCTCTGGCTCTGGCTCCACAACCATTGAGTTGTGGGATTTGGGAACACCTGTCTCTGGGGTGGCGTGCTTGGTTCCCGTGTGTTCTAACTCTCCTTCTAACCTGGGAACCCTCTTGTTCATCTGCCACACAGCGATCTCCCTGAAGCGAGGGGTTCTTACCCTCCTTTTCTTCTCAGATCTGATGCCTCCTGGGGGTGGGGTTGTGTCTCCTTCCACTGAACATCTCCACCGCCATGTTGGAGCAGGAATCTGACTCTCAACAGATCTCTTCAGCCCAAGGACAGAGGTGTCTGGTAAATGTCTTGGGATAATGATGATGGTGATTTCAAGCCATTGTTTTAAGGGATGTCTTGAACACAGATGGTGTTTTCAGTAACCCCTCACTGGGCTTCCCTTCCTATCCAGGTGACAGTTATACACCCCACCCACTAAGACATTCTCCCCTTTCCCCTCTCCATTCAGATATCCAGAAGTAAGTACGGGTTAATGAAACGCACACACATACCCTTTCTCTTCCCTAAGCTCTAAATCCCATCTACTAGTGTGTGGCCCTGACCTGTCTAAATAGCCCTCGTCATCATAAGCCATGGTCCCCTCTCTAGGATTGTTTATAATGCCAGAGAGAGGAAAGGCTGGTAATATACAAACCCAGGGCCCCAGTGACCCCAACCCCACGCTACGCTGTGCTGGATTTGGAGAGGACCCTCTCACTCCCGTTCAGCTCTGCCACCAGCTGATCTTGGGAACATTATTCCACCCCTTTGAGCCTCCGTTTCTTCCCAGGACTGTTGTAAGGATTGAGTGACACATTGTACGTCAGGCTCTGACGCGCCCGCAGGTGCACGGCAGGGGCTCATTCCCTTCCTTCTCCACTCCCCACCTCACCTTCTGGCTCTTCCATGGAATTTCCAACTTCAGCCGTTGAGATGCTCCTGGGGGCCCTCTGCTAGGTGCTGAAGGTGAGGAGCACGTGGGCAGAGCCGCACGGATCTCTTATGCCATAGCCAGGAGACGATTCAGAGAACAGTAAGAACTTCCTTTAAGGGTTTCAACATGAAAAGAAGCAACAAGAAGCTTCTACAGAGCCTCTGTCTTAGGGATCTTAAGCCCAGGGACCTTTGGCTTGAGATGACATGAGAAGGTCCCTTCTGGAGCCTGGGAAATGCATGAGGTTTGAAGAGAACAGCTTATATGGTAAGAAGATTAGGGTCGGCAGCATAACGGCTCCCCAAAGGCACCCCTGTCCTACTCCCTAGCACCTGGGGAACGCATCGTCTTACACGGCAGAGGGGGCTTCGAGGATATGCCAAAGTTAAGGAGAACTGAGGAAGGAGACATTACTTTGGATTCCCCGGGCGGGCCAATGTAATCACGAGCGTCCTTCAGACACAGAAGAGGGGTGTGGTGATGGAGGGCGAGGAATGCAAGAGGCTTCTGGAAGGTGAAAGAGGAAAGAAAACGGATTCTGCCCTGGAGCCAGAAGGAGCAAGGCCAGCTGACACCCTGACTTGAGCCTCATGACCCGATTGGAGTTCTGATGGTCAGGTAACAACTACACGCTGTTCTTAGCCATGAAGGGTGATGGTTATTTGTTACAGTGGCCATGGGAGAACAATTCAGAAGTGGCGAGCTCCGTCTAACAAGGCAGCTGAGAGCAGGCGACTTGTTTCCAGGTCTCTCGGCCACCTGCCCCAGGGCCCGGCCTCCAGTTTTTTGTTTTGTTTTGTTTTGTTTTAAAGATTTTATTTATTTATTCGACAGAGATAGAGACAGCCAGCAAGAGAGGGAACACAAGCAGGGGGAGTGGGAGAGGAAGAAGCAGGCTCATAGCGGAAGAGCCTGATGTGGGGCTCGATCCCATAATGCCAGGATCACGCCCTGAGCCGAAGGCAGGCGCTTAACCGCTGTGCCACCCAGGCGCCCCCCAGCCTCCAGTTTTGTTCCAGCAGACCTGCGTGCAAGCAGGCACTGTGAGGACACGCCCGAAAGTGCCCTTTCTCCTGCTAAGTGGGGCCCTCCAGGAGCTGGAGCCTGCGTGGTCTGGAACAAGTGCCCCTGAACTGTGGAAAGGAAGGGCCAGCGCCCTTAATAAAAACAAAGTCCGGGCAGGACTGCCTGGGTTGGCACCGGAAGAAGAATTCCTGTGTGGGGAGGGGCAGCAGCCTGCATGATCCCTCCTCTGTCTCCAGATGCGCCGAGATGCACCTTCCCCTTGGAAGGCTGTCACCAAGGGGGCCTTGGGGACACTGGTCATCCCTTACATGCTGGCCAAGGAGGAGATGGCACCCCCCTCCATCTGCAAAGCTGAGTCTGATCCAGGGCATTCAAATAGGCTTTTAGGGGAGGCTCCAGGGTCCCCAAGGGAAGTGAACACCGAGGGACGGGAGCCTGATAAAAGGAGCTCCATCCTCTCCCTTGGTTCCACACGGAGAAGTCATCTTTCAGCCCCTGTCTGGGGGCGCACTGCGGCTCTCAAGCCGGGCCCTGGGAGAACCAGCCCCAACAGATGCAAAGCCCTCTCCCTTCTGCTTAAGGCCAGTCTTCTGAGCTCTGGTGTCCAATAAAGACTTGTCCTTTGCCTGTGACTGAAATCCGCCACATTCCTCATCAGGAAGACTGAGCTCCCCACCTACAGACATGACCCAGCTCCCCACTGGGGCCCCAGGAGGACTGGGAGAACGTACTTGTCACTTGACACCGTATCAGTTACCCACCCACGCGGTTTGGTGAAAGCATTAAATTGTTCACTAGAGCCTAGGAGTCTTTTGGCTGAAAATGTCACCATCCATGCATCCTAAGAGGGGAGGTGGGGGACTTCCTATGAGCACCAAATGCTCAACACGTATTACGCCAGTCACCCCACTGCCAAAGCCTGGGAGGAAGGAACTGTTCTTCTTCCTATTTTACAGATGAGCAAACTGAGTCTCAGGGAGGATAATTTGCCCAAAGTCACACAGACTTTAGTGCGGGGGAGCAAGGGCTTGAAACTTGAACCGATGGCATTTCGACTGTTGCATGTGGGCATGGTTTAAGGAAGCCTGCCCGGGTGGGGAGGAGAGCAGGTGGAGAGGGGTAGAGTGACCATATTGTAAGAAAATTCATGATACATAGTCAGACAATAGAACAGAACAGTTGAAACGGGGACTGTCCTAGATAACCGGTAAGATCTTGCCAAGAAAGGAAGTCAGGAGCTAACTATAGAGCACGACCATGACGGTAGGAGCTCAGCTGGTCTCCGGACTCGGAGGCTTCTCTCTGCTGGTGAATTTCCATTCTCCCACTGTCCCCCTGCAGGACTAGCTTTGAAACCCTGGAACTGAAAGAGACAGCCAGGAAGCCAGCCGCCAAGGAGTCTTTGTCCGTTTCTGCAGCTAATTTGGGAGGAGAAAGAAACCCTACAATATGGTGTTTGTGTGGGCAGTTTTGAGAAATTGTAAAAATAAAGGGAGCAGGCGCTGGATCCCGGGTAGCAGAGAAGGAGGGAAGGAAGGAAAACAGGAGATCTCAGGAGGCGGCCTGGGATCAAGGCCACACCTACCCTTTCAGGAACAGTTACTGAGCCCCTTTGAGGTGCCAATCTGGGGCTAAACTGGGTGGGCGCTGAGTGGGGTTTAGTTAGATGGTCAGGGAGGCCTCTCGGAGGAGGTGTCCTGAAGCTGGAATCTGAGGGATAAGAGGGGAGTTAGCTATGTCAAGAAGCAGGGAGAGAGCGATCTAGGCAGAGAACACCCTATGCAAGGTCCCGGGGTGAGAAACAGAAAATTAAAAAAAGAAAGAAAGAAAGAAAGAAAGAAAGAAAGAAAGAAAGAAAGAAAGAAAGAAAGAAAGAACAGTGAAGGAGGCCAGCCTGGCTAGAGGGAGAGAGGCCAGAGGCATGGTGGGTCTGTGTCAGGGGCCCTCATAAACCACGAAGGGGGTTGGCCCTCGGTGTGGTTGGATGCCATTGAAAGTTGAAGCAGGGGGTACACCATAGGACGGATATTTTGAAAAGCCACTCTTGCTGTCCGCAGAGACCAGATTTGGAGGGGGACTGGAGCCGAAGAGGCAAGAGCATGAATAGCTATCAAAGAGATTCCGGCAGGACAGGTGGCGGCCGGGGCTAGCTGGCAGGAAGGGAGATGGAGAGAAGCGGGCAGATGCTAGACATTTATTGGAGGGAAAATCAAACGTACTGCTGAGTTGAATGCAAGAGCTGAGGGAAGAGAAGGAAGCAAGAATCACCTTGGGATTCCACCTCAGGCACGTGGAGAGGCTTATGGCAATTTTCTAAAGTGAGGCAGGCTGAGGGTGCGGACAGCTTTTATAATAAGGGCTTCTATTTCGAGCAGAGTAAAGATGAGCTGTTTACACCTCATCTGAGTGGAGAGAGCAAGTAGGCCAGCGGATATATGCATCTGGAGCTCGGAGGGAAGGTCTGGGCTGGAGATATACAGGTGGGGGAGTCATTAGCATAACCGTGCTATTTCAAGTCTTGGAAATGGATGAGATCATCTAAGGAGAGAAGCTCAGAAGGCCCCGGGCAAGCCCTGAGGCATTCGGACAGCAGAGACCCAGCAGAGGCAGCATAGACCCAGAAGGTGAAGGTAAACCACCTCATTCCCGCAGTTAATAAGCCTAGGGGCGGCGGGCTGGAGCAGGTGCTGGCCACGCTAAGGCATTAGGACGAGGCTCTTGCCCTCCAGGGGCTGACAGTCCTATGCAGGTGCAGCCTTGTGAGCCGATATTTACATACAATGTGGTACAGTATAGAGATGGGCCCAGGAGAAGGTCCTGGAAGATGTGTCTGTAGCCTCAGGTCCCAGAAAGAGGTGTGGCCGAGCCTATGGAAGGCACCATGGACCTCAGGAAGATGCAGAGAAAGAATGCAGGGGCTAGGAACTCTGTTGGATCCAGCATCCTTCGCTGAGACTCCCTGAATGCTCTAGAATCCAGCTTTACTCCCGCCCCCCCCCCCGCCGCCCGCCCCACCAGCCTCCTTCTACCAGAGCCCCCACCATCCATGAGCCACACTAGGGAGCCCCTAGGAATGAGTTCATTCCTCATTTCCACCCCACCTCCGGGCCTCTAGGTCTTCTGTCCTTTCCTGACAGGCTAGCACCCTTAGGAAGAGAACTGTTTTCTACAACAGGATTAACTTGACAGCAGAAGGGCTGGAGCCTGGAGCCTGGCCCTCCAGTAAGGCAGGATGTTGTCTTGAAAACGGTTGCTTCATTTCCTGCCGTTGAGAAATCATGCATGTTGACCAGTTTCTATTTCACACTGCTTGAAGAAAAGAGAAATCTGTCTCACTGAGCTTTTCAGAGGGAAACGAGGTCAGCCCCCTCGTGACTGCAGGCAAGAGCCCTCCACTGACCAACCCCTGCTCCTGTCAGCTGCTGAGTGTGAGGGACCGGGCTGCTTTCGCTCACTTGGCTGCCTGGGTCACAGTGCCCTCGTGGCTCACTCTCCCACGCCTGTGTTGAGTCCACGAACCCGCACAGTCTGGCTCTAACCTCTCCCTCCATCCTGATCTCGTGCTGCCTCCTTCCTGTGCCCCCTGCCTGGTCCAGTCTGGACAAGCCCTGGGGATCCTGGCTCTCGGTACTCGGCTGGGTTAACGCTCTGCCTGGGAGACTGAGGAGGGTCTGGACCTGCCTTCAGGCTCAGTCTCAGTGCTGGCGCCTCTGTTTGTTAAAGCCTCACTGCTCACTCATCCAGAGAGGATTTCTGCTTCCTTTGAACTTGTTTAGCGTGTTCCTATGTCAGTGCCTATGGCTCGTTTAATCTTGAGTCATGATGCTTCGTGGGCATACTTTATCAGCCCTTCTGGACTCTATAAACTCCAGAAGATCGGGTTTGTGTCTGGGGTCAAATCTTATTTATCTCCATCCACAGCCTCAGCAAAGAGCTTGGACATGCTTGTGGAGTGGAGGAGGTTAGGTTCAAGTTGAAGGGACTTGTGCTGATATGGGAAATGCAGCCTAGTGCTTGATGTCATTGGCTCCCTGGGAAAATGTTCCTCTGCTAAGACAGTCTATGAAGGGATAGAAAGTAATTTGTTCATCCTTCCATCGATCCATCCATCAATCCATCCATCCATTGATCCATCCATCCATTGATCCATCCATCTCCATCCATCAATCCATCGATCCATCCATCCGACAAGTCTTTATTAAGCATCTATGCTAGAAATAGTGTTAGATGCTGGAGATACAGTCATAAGGCTGGATCAGTTCTTGCTCTCGTGGAGATTCCGTCCTAGCCCAGGGAGATAGATAATAAACAAAGAAAACATCACGTCATGGTAAGTGCCATGATAAAAATAAGTCAGAGTGATATGCTCGTGTGACCGTGAAGGGGTTGGAAAGGATCTCTGAAGAAGTGAAGCTAAGGAGAGACCTGAAGAGGAGCTGAGGTGGCGGAGGGAGTGAAGGAGGGAGAGTGGAGGACTAGGCAAGAGCAGTCCTGGAAGGCGGAACAGGTGGGACCAAGCTTTGAGGTCAGGGAAGGTGGGGACCGAGATGAGACGAGTTTAATGGGTATGAGGAATAGAAGGAAGGCGAGAGTGACCAGATCCTGGAGGACAGGAGATGAGGAACACAGACGATCCACAGTTCAACAGGGGGATGGTGGTGAGATAGTGAGTACGAGGGGGCGAGGGCATAGAGCATAAGCTTTGGACCAAGGTCTGGATCTGGTGCTGACTCTAATTATTATCGATGCGTGAACTTGGGCAACTTTTCTGAGTCTTAGCTTCTTTCTTTATAAAATGTCTAATTTGTAGAGTTCTTGTGAAATTAGTTGGTGTAATGGAAATAAACACCCACCATGTTGACGATGAGTGATAACCTGTAATCCAGGTAGTAACGTGAACACCAGCATTGCCGGGTCAGGGACGACCGGGAGCCCAGGGCTGAGAGGGGATGAGTTAGCAGTCATCCTGAGGAGGCTCCCGGGCCCTGTCCTCACTTCGTCTCACTCTCCCTCTTCCTTGCCACCACCTGACCTCTCTCCTTCCATCTCTTTTCTTACCTCTTTACGTTTCTCTTTATTCTCACCACAATTTCTGACTCTCACTTTCCTTCACATTATTTCAAATCACATCAGCTCAACTGCTCCAAATGTAGAATAAAGACATATTTTAAAATATTGGTTGTTGAGGTCGGTTTTGTTTTCCTTTAAAAATCAGGTGTTCAATGCTTCATAGATCTCTGTGAATGCAAACCTAGCAGCAGCATCCACACCTGAACTAAGTAATTTTATATGACTGTATGGCCCCTGGATGATTAATTTTTTCCACTGAGATCACTGTCTCTTAATAGAAAATGGCTCCTACCACTGGATTAAAGGATCAGAAAGAGATTGTCTCAAGGCATTTGGGGACTGGTGCGCCCAGAGAAGATCTCCACTGGCTGGAGCTCTGGATGCCCTCCCCAGGCCAGTGACCTCTGAGTCACTCCAGGGATGCTCTGGAACACAGCCTGGACATCATGCTCAGCCTCTGGTCGGCTCGGGGTCTGTGGCTGCCACTGCAGATGTGGAACAGGGCAGACGGGAGGGCGGGGGTGGCCTGGCTAGGGTCTGCTGGTGGAGATGGAGGCCCGGAGTGATGTGTAAAGGCAGGCTCTGGCATGAAGGGTAATGTGAGATGCCCTGTTGCCATTGTTGCAGCTGCCTGTAAACAAAGGCCAAGAAAGGATAAGTTTCGTGGGTGTGAGTGTGTGTGTGTGTCAAGTGGGAAGAGGGAGCTACAGAGCACACCCCCTACATTCTGTTCAAGGCTCATCTTGAAAGGGCCTTGTGGGTAGAAGAGCAGGGAGGCCAATACTTAAGCCAAATGGAGGCTCTGGCCCTCGTTTGCTTTCCTACTTCCTGGGAAAGGACATCCAGTAGCTGGTGGCGGCTGACTATGGCCGGTAGGTCATCTAGTCCAACCCCACACTGTTCAGGAGGACACTGAGGACCCGAGATGAGAAGTGACTTGCCCAAGGCCGCACAAGGAGGCAGAGGTAAAGACCTAGTGTACTTTCCTCCACAGCAGGTCACCTTTGAGTCTGGATGATGGTGGTAGGAAGATGGCAGGGTGACAATCTTTCTGTACCCTGACTTTAGGGATCCCAGATGTCGAGCCTCAAGTCCTGCCCAGCTCGTGTTACAGAGTCTGAGCCCATTATACTCAAAGTCTGCTTTCAGTGGGGCAGGGCTGAGTGGAGCCCTGGGTGGTGCGTTGGAAGCTGGCCCAAGATTATCCATGGACACAAATAAGCCACATGTGGTAAATTGAGAGCTAACTCTAAAAATGAATAAGGTAGAGATTTTCATCCCCACAGAGGCTGAAATGGTCACATGAACTATTGGTACGGATCAAGGATCTCAAATGAGATGTCAGGAAGGAGCTTAGGGAAAACAAGACCACTAGACAGTGGGTCTGGGCTGGTTTGGAGGGGTCTGGCTCCTTGGGGCCCTAGCTGTTCCACTTCAGACGAAGGTCAAGGGCACGTTGTAGTGATGGCAGAAGTTATGGGCACTGGGTCCTCTTGCTATTTTCCTTTGATGCCTCCCCTTCTCAGGTGGCCCCTTCAGTGTCCCTTCTTGGAATGAAGGGGCCAGGGGGTGGGGGGATAGGGAGGGTGTACTCCACTAAGCCTGGCCTTCTGGCTGCCTGGCTTCATCAGTTTATTACTGGCCTGGGCGACAGCTGGGAATGGCAAGGGCATGCTGAGGAGGGAGAGGGTGGTGCTGGGGCCATCCTAAGCTCCCAAGATCTCACATACCATGTGGTAGGGGCCGAGGCGGGGTGGGGGTGGGGGGGAATGGAAGGAATGTCTGTCCATTCTCTCCTCCCCAGTCCCATGCTCAACAGAATGGCAACGCCCAAAAGGAATTTAACAGTGGGCCTTTGGAAGCCATCTTTCTCTCCTTGAGACAAGTTTAGAAAACACTGTTTTTGCCCAAATGACTGAATTAACGAAGAGGGATCTGGCTATTTTCTCTTTGCGCCAAACTCTGAACATGGGAAAATGGGCTTCATTATAACAACAGACGGTGCAATGGGCGCAACGAGTGCTCCATAGTGGGAATCCCACGGCGCAGCAGGGGCTGGCCTCCGAGCAGGTGCGTGACCCAGCAAGGGGGGGACCCCGGGGGTCCTTTAGCTGCTCCCCACTTCTGATAAAATACCCTCTGTGCCCTCTCAGAGACAGCTCCATCTAAGAGGCTTTGCCTTCTTTTTCCATTCTGTATCTCCGAGGGCGTTGTTTTCCCAGCCAGGGTCCCTTCAGTTTCTGCCAACACTCACGCAGCAGGCCCTGGCGTGAAGGCAGAGACAGGGCTCTCCCAAGTGTGGGCCTTACAGTGTAGGGAGAATGGCATTCCTAGGCTCTCACCTTGTATGTGCGTGGGGGTGGCAGGGGGTGGTCAGCGCAGAGGAAGGAAGCTGAGAGCAAGGAGAAAGCTGGTTCACTGAACATGGATCCCCCCCAGGGGAAATCTGGGGACTCCCTCAATGGCTTCTTGGTGAACAGCCTTTCCAGGAGATGACTGTCCACAGAACTTCAACAATGTAGGTCCACTCCTGAGACCTCTGGGAAAACTGCAGGTTTACAGCCTGACCCAACCCCCTCCAAGGTGACTTAGGAGGGACAGATGGAAGGGAGAGATGACCAGCAAACTCTCTGACTTTCTGTCAAATAAGGGCTCTTCTCTGGGGAGCACAGAGATATGAGTTCTGAGTAAAACAAAAGCAAGTTTTGTGCCACCAACTATCACCCTTAGGCCCCTTAGATCCTTAGTAAGTTGTTCTCTCAACCTATTCAAGGGAAAACTGGAAATGTGGTGGCTCTGTGACAACTAAAAGACATTGAATCAGCAGTTACAAATCATCTTGGAGAAAGCATGGAGCCAACATGGCTTTCCTAGTGACAGCTACCAAACATTCAAGGAACAGATAAGTCCTGTGACACAGCTCTTTCAAAGAGTGGAAAAAGGGAACCTCCCCAACACGTTTTATGAGGCTAGTAAAACATGGATACCCAGAATCAGTTTATTATTAGCCTGGACGGCAGTGGCGATGGCCAGGGCATCCTAGAGTGTAAGAAAGAAAACACGCAGGCCCATCTTACTTGTTAATATATCAACACAAAAAGGTGAAACACAAGATCAGCCAGGTCCGGCAATGTACAGAAAAGATAACCTATCGTGACCAAGTTGGATTAATCCTAGGAATGCAAGATGAACTTAACAGGGGAAAACTGATGAATATAATTCACTGTATTAACAGAATAAAAGCAAAAATCTATTATAAATAAAAGCCACTTGACAAAATTCACAGTCCCTCTTATGGAAACTCTCAGGAAACCAGGAATAGAAGCAAACTTTCTTAGTCTTATAAAAGTCATCTGTGAAAACCCTACAATAAATAGCATACTGAGCATTGAGATGTTGCAAACATCAACTTATAGGCCAGAAACAAGATAAAATGCCCATTATCCCTGCTTTTATTTACCACTGTATTGGGGATCTTAACTACCACAGTCAACTAGAAAAATAAACAAAGGCATAAGGTTTGGAATGGAAGAAACAAGACTTACTTGTGTAGTTCGTATTATCGTCTATATAGAACTCTGCAGAGTGATCATTACAATGAATAAGAGGGTTTGAAAAGTTTGCTGGACACAACACCAATATCCAAATGCGAACGATATTATTATCAGTTAACAACCATTAGCTAGAAAATTTAGTTTTAGAAAAGAGAAATTTATAAAGTAATCAAAAAATTTTAACATATAGAATAAATATAATTAAAAATGTATGAGATTTTTAAGAAGAAAGTCATAAACTTTTATGAAGATATATTTTAGAAGTATAAGTCAATAAAGGGATATACTACATTTATAGATCGGGAGACCATATCACAAAGATATCAATTCTCCCCAAATTGACCTATAGAGTCAATGAGACTCTTATCAGAACCTAAACAGAATTTTTTAATCGAACTTGGCAAGACAATTCTAATTAATGTACATGGAAAAGTAAGGGCCAGGAATAGCCAAAATGTTCCTACAACAGAGAGCATAGTACATAGAAGGATTGGCCCTACTGGATTTCAAGACTGATCATAAAGCTTTAGTAATTCAGTCAGTCAGTTCCGGGGGCAGGGATAGAAACATAGATCAAAGAACAGAAAAATGCCCATGCACATTCAGAAATCTATTTGTTAATATGAAAAAAATAGATTACTGAGGAAATAATGAAGGGAATTTCCAAATGGAAAAAAAAAAAGCAAATAGGATCCCACCTCACAGCATACTCAAATGTCAATTTCAGAAAGATTAAAGACTTAATGATAAAGAACTATAAAACTTTTAGATGGCAATTTAAGAAAAGATCTTTTGCTCTTTTTAAGATCTTTTTGATCTTAGACTAGAAAAGGATTTCTTTTTTGTTTTTTAAGTTTTTTTTTTTTTCACCTAGTGTGGGGCTCAAACTCACACCCCTGAGATCAAGAGTCACATGCTCTTCCGACTGAGCCAGTCAGGCACCCCTAGAAGATTTCTTAAATAAGATGCAGGAAGCACAAACCATAAAGGATAAACGTAGTGAATTTAACTACATAGAATAATACTCAAGGAACGAAAAGCCAAACCTCAACCGGGAAAAGATATAGCGAAACCTGTAACTATCAAGGATCTGGGTTCAGAATATGTAAAGAACCCCTACATTTCAACAAGAGAAAGACAAACAACGCAACAGGAACATGGGCAAGCGACACAATAGATAATTCACAAAAGAACAAACATAAACAGCTTGCAGACATAGAAAGACACTGAAATAAGAAGTAATTAAGGTGATGGGGGTTTAAACCAAAGAGAGATGCCATTTTACACCTCTCAGATCGGCACAGAGGAGACGGTAGGAATGGTGAGCGGGGCTGCGCTAGGAACTCCGCAATGGTCTGGAAGAGTTGTATGTCCACTTTGGGAAAACATCTGCCCGCACCTAGTAAAGCTGACCTTGCACGGTCCTCAGATTCTACACATATGTACCAATCAACATGCTCAAAACTGTTCACAGTAATGTTGTCCACGTGAGCCCCAAACTGGAAAGAACACCGATGCCTCTTGATGGCAGAATGTGTAAGTCGTGGTTTAGGCACATGGTGGGATACTCTCTCTCCAGCAGTGAAAAGGAGTGGGTTCCAGCTAAGTGAAGATGAGAAGCCGCAGCAAACACCACGCAGTATGTTTCTACATATGTAAGGTCAAAGACAGTCTAGACTAAACAATATCTTGTTTAGGAATATACACACAGTAGGTAAAACTCAAAGAAAATGAGGGACTGAATAACCAAACTCTAGCTAGAGGGGTGTAGGATGAGGGAGGGGTGCATCAGGAGCTTGGAAAGTACTGGTAATGTTATGTTTCCTTACCCGGTGATGGATTCATGGGAGATACACAACATACCAACATACTCTTTTGTCTGCATGGTAGATTTCATAGCCAAAACAAAATAAGAACCATAGAGATTCAGCTCTCACTACCTAGGTATTCGGACATGGGTGCAGGTGGGGGCAGGGGACTATGGGCCTACCAGGAGAGCTGGTGTATCCGGCCCCCAGAAGGTAAAGGAAGGACAGAGAAGGGAAGAGGAAGGGGAGGCGTGAGTGCCCATCATGAAGAGGGGTTGACGCCACCTGACAGATGAGTTGGTGAGCTCTGTTCCTTTGCCTAAAGTCACATGCTAGTAGTGGAGCCAGAAGTCAGCTCTGCACTCCCCAAAAGGAAACTGCACGGATGTGGCGTATTTCCTTTGAGTTGAGACCCCGAAGGAAGGAAACGTGTGCGAGAGCGGACCTGTGCCCTGGGCTGAAGACGAACAGATTTGTGAAGGCCTGAGCACGGGCAGGGTGCAGAAGCAGAGAAGTCCCCCTTGACAGGGATCTGGGACTGGCTGTACTCGGGTGACCCATCCCCATCTCGAGCTGCCTGCCGGAGTGCCACCCCAAAACCCAGCTTGGGCGCGTGCAAGGCCAGATGGACCATTAGGTGATGCGTGGATTTTCTTCACGGGATGACCAAGCTTCAGCCCAAAGCTGCAAGGACCGTTTGGATGGCTCGGTCATCCAGGTCACTGCGCGCTCATGCTCTTCTGGCCCATCTCGGCCCCTGTAGGCCTCAGTTCTGTACTCAGAACTGGGTGAGAATCAGTCTTCGGCTTAAATTCCTGTATAATGAGGATACTATTGTCCCTGCCTTAT
Organism: Ursus arctos; assembly: GCF_023065955.2. NCBI lineage: Eukaryota > Metazoa > Chordata > Mammalia > Carnivora > Ursidae > Ursus > Ursus arctos. The sequence continues at coordinate 39,538,234 of NW_026622874.1, forward strand.
CTGGCAAGTAGGAGCACTAGCTGACATAGGGCAAGGGAGGGGCCTGAAACAGGATTTAATCTCAAAGTGAGCCCTCAGTACCCACCTGGGATCTGATTCGCATTTTCACGCTGAGCAGCGAGGCAGAGCCCCGAAGAGCAAGAAAAGCTCTTCTCTGCTGCCATCCAGTGTGAATCTTGGGAATGACACCTGAGCAGAGGCCCGCGGGAAAAGCTCTCTGGTGAGGTGAGGTCACCTGGGACCCCCGAAAACTGCCCGCCAGAGTGTGGTGAGATGTGATGCAAGGCCTATCACGCCCCAGATGGGCCACCTTCTCACCTGGCTTGGACCTCTGCGTGCCTTATGTTACCCTCTCCTCCTAGCTTCCCGACCTCCCCAGTTTTGAACTAACAGTGTGCTTAGAAGACTCTGTAAGTAACCACACCCAGGGGCAGTGGGGTGCAAACCACAGATTTATTTTGCAAGTGAAAGAGGCAGCCCAGGAGGGCCCGAACAAAAGGAACCAAGGCTGAGAGCAGAATACTTGGCTATCGAAAGACCACAGAGAGGTCCGTGGACGGGAGCTGGGGAGGCAGGCCGTGGAGTGACCCCGGGCCCTGGCCTGGTGGCCGGGGCTCCACGGGCCTCAGGCGCTTAGCTCCACGTGCAGCATTTGCAGGAGGAGCTGAACACCAGGCTCGGTGGGCAGCTCTGCCGGAACAGCCTCCCTCCTGCACAGCTGTAGTAGCCGCCCTGGTCCTGGGGGTTAGGGTAGAGCCCGTCGGCTTTGCCCTGGCAGAAGGTGTCCTGTTCAAGGCTGGGGCCGTGCTCAGGTTCAGAAGGCTGGTCTGGTGTGGGGACTTCACTTTCTGGGGTGTCTAAAGGCATACAGGGAAACAGGGAAGGTTCAGCCAAGTCTCCCCCAAGAGATCCCCACCCACCGGCCAGGCACACAGGTGATGCCTACAGCAGAGAACAGCCCTACAACAGCCACATCCACAGCTGCGGTGCAGCTCAACAGGGACACGTGGGGCCACACGTGCAAGAGGCAGTCAACGGCATTCTACCATCTGCACAGACCAGCCATATACTGGCGAGGGCCACGGGGAGTGGGGGGGGGGGGTCGCCCTGCAGGCTGAGTGTGCAAGCTTTCTCTGCAGAGAGGAGGGAGCTGCAGGCTGAGGGCCCCTAGAGGGAAGCCCCGGTTACCAACACCCCCCAAAGTCATTGCCACAATCAGAAAGGGGAAGAAGAGCCTGGAAAGACAATAGTTTCAACAGTTTCCTTAGCCCCTGGGGGCGCATGAAATTTGGGAAATCGCAGTGTTGGGACAAGGTTTATTTCCTCAGAAGGAGCCCGGACCTGCAGTTCAGGGAGGGGGTGTTCGTACCCTAGCCCCGAATTCTGCCTTTGGTCCCGGGCCCCTTACTCACTCAGCTGCAGCCGCAGTGCCTTGATGAGGGGGTAGTGGCCTTGGTTGCAGAAGAAGGCAGCAAAGTCGTCCATGTCCAGTGCCCAGACCATGGCCCCGCCCAGGCCCTTCTGCTTCAGGTAGCTGGCCTGCGAGGGGAGCGGAAGCAGGTGCAGGAGCCCAGGGCAGCCCGGCCAGGCCGCCCCAGAGCCCATCCTCTGGCTTCCTCATCGAGACAGGGCTCTTGTTTCCAGCACCCCCAGGCCATGAGTGGTCCAGGCTTCTGGACACAGCCTCGGGCTGGAAGCCCAGGTGACTGAGTCCTGATCCCTATCAGGCATAAGTCATTCTGGAATCTTCCTGCCTCAACAGGAGCATGGCCTGGGGTGGGGGGAGGGTGGAGGTGTGAGGAGTGGATGCGTGTGAACTTCCCTAGGTTGGAAGCTTGAACATCTCTGTCTTTTCTGGGCTGAGCTGCTGCGTTTGGGGGCACTGCCAGTTGTGATGAATCCAGTTACCATAGGGACAATGAATCTTCCCCAGAGATCTGAACAATTTCCTGTCTTTAGATCTTTGTCCTCCCTTGAGGGCCTTCTCTCCTCCACTAGATCCCCAAGTTGTCCCCAGGAAAGGGTAGTGTGTTCCCTTACGAGGGCCTCTCTGTCCCCTAAGCCTGCCAGGGGGCCCTGGCATGAGGCAGGGGTTGGAGGGTAGGGCCTGTCTGGGGCCCCGCCCACCTTCTCTGCTTTCAGACTTTCTCAAAGACCTTTCCACGGTGACCCCTTCTCCTGTCTCCCGTCTCCTCCAGCCGGGATCACACTCCCTGCTCAATTCTCCCAGAGCACTTGATCTGCCCCTCCAGGAAAACCTGCCACTGTCTGCCCTGCATCAGAAGGGGCGTGACCTGTTTAGACGAACAGGCGCGGGTGCCTCTGCAGGAGTTCACAATCTCATGGGGGAGAGAGGCATGGAAATACATAAATGCAGGGGAGGGGGTGGAGGGATGGGCTAACTGGGTGATAGACCTTGGGGAGGGTATGTGATATAAGGAGCATGGGTGTTTTATAAGACTGATGAATCACAGACCTGGACCTCTGAAACCAATAATACATTAGATGTTAATAAATTGAATTTAAATTTAAAAATTAAAAAAAAGAAATACATATATGCACGAGTTTTGAGCCACCAAAATCGGGTAAGAGCCAGAGGGGGGATGGTCACATAAGTAAATCGAAAGGTCTATAATTTGAACATGCACCAAATATGGTCAATGAGCTGAATAAAAGGGTACGTCTCGCTGTATTTCTCCTCTTCATATGTCTGTAGAATTTGCATTTCGTTAACTACAAATACAAGTATGTAATCAAATACAAATTCTTTCAAGAGTGGTACTCAGTGTAGAGCAACTTTCTGTGATTGTGTCTTTCCTTAATCAACTGGCGGTAAAAATACCAAATGCTATCGCAAGAAGATCTGGAACATACTGGGATATTTTAAAGGAGACTCCCCCTTGAAGAGGTTCTAATGTTATGGACAGGCTCGGGCCCAGCCAGGAGCACCCCCCTCCCGGCAGGGCTGGGCCTCACCTTGATTTTGAAGCTTTCCACATCATCGAAACCCACCCACTGGTTGCCCTGGAAGGCATAGGGCACCTTCTGGTCCTCGAGTCTGTGCTCAGCGGCCCCCTTCCAGGAGCAGACCTGTAGGAGCAGAGGGCAGAGCAAGTGGAGACTAGAATTGGAAAACTCCTGTTTAAGGGAGCTTGCAGGACCTAGGAGCTTCTAGACTGAGTGACCCAGAACGCTGTATTCAATGAGGCACTGGGGCTTAATGATAGTCCAGGATGACCGATACGGATGGAATTCACCAGGTCAGAACTCCCGATGCCTGGCATCCTCATTCTGAGACTATGGGAGAAGCAGCAACCCCCACCCCACTCCGTCCTACCTCATAGTAAGCCAGCAGCCCTCCCTCTCTGGTGAAGGGGCCAGGGGATCCAGGCCCCGTGGCTGGGGCCCCCACTCCAGTGTCTGATGGGGAGGCCAGGGTGAAGGATCGTCCGTAGGTGGGCATGCCAAGGATCAGTTTGTTGGCAGGGGTCCCCTTCTGCAGCCACAGCTGCACGGCAAAGTCCTGGTGAAGGACAAGGAGGGGCAGGGTTAATTCACTTTGCCTTTGGCCTGGTTCTGGTCGTTCAAATCTGGGGGCTTCAGAGGAACTTCACAGGCCTTAGTAGTGTTCCGACGCTGCCCTGTCTTAGATCCTGGAGCCCAGAGAGAGAGAAGCTGCACTGCACCCTAGCCAAGACCATGAGCTTTGGAGTCAGACAACCATTCATGCAGCCAGAATTTACTGACGGTCCACTGTGGGCCGGGCGAGATGCTTGGATGCATCCGTGAGCAAAGCAGCCGAGATCCCTGGCTGGCTCAGCAACGTACTACCTAACCTTGCTGAGCCCCGGGCTTCCTGTCTGTAACATAGAAACAACGAAAATTGCTAGAATTAAAGATATAATGCAGGTATAAGTTCCAGCAAAACGCAGTAACGAGTTGCTGTGATCACACTCCGCTCATCGTCGTTCGAAGTTTCACTGAGTACGGGAGCAGGGAACGCGGTCTGTTTCATTTATCTCTGGTCCCTGTGCCTGGAACAATGTTTGACACTCAGATGCTCAAACAGAAAGAACAAGTGAGCACACGGCATCCTCATGGGTCCCTGGCCAGGGCCTTGCCCTCACATATGACGTGACGTGACACCCCCAGCCCGCGACACGCAGAGGTACCCAATCTAAGGATATGGACTAAATGGACAAGGGAGACTCCTCCCTCAAGCCAGGACTACAGGCTCGCTTCCCCCAGGAAGCCGCCCTGTTCAAGTCCAAGTGCTCCCGTTACTCCGCACCCTCTTAGCCCTTAAGTAAGGAACACTTCTCACTAAAAGCATCAGTATTTATTTCCTTTTGTTGGTCTCCATGATTTATCTCTGATCAGACTGGAGCTTTCCGATGGCAGAGGGCGGGGCCCCCTGCTGAGCTCAATGGCACTTCTGGCCAAGTTTGGAAAAGTCACCCTCTGGCCAGAAGCAGTCCCGAGCACACAGGGCAGAGAGCGGAAGGCCTCTTTGTAAGAGGAGAAAGGCCTCCCTTCCCCCACGTGGATCCAGGGCACACAGCCTGGAGAACACAGTGCTGGTGGGATTTCAGGCCCCTCACCTCTCAGCTGAACGTCTCCGGGTATTTCCCGGCCGGGCTGACTTCCCCCCGGGACCCACCCAGCTTTCCAGATGGGGGTGCAGGGGCTGGGCTCAGTGTGAATGATGGATGCTGACTCAAGCGCCCAAAGATGTGTCCCTTATTTGTGAAAGAGCCCCAGAAATCTAAGATGTTCTGCCCCAGCTGGTACACTAAGATGCATGCTCCCCAAAATTAAAAAGCATTTTTATTTAGGGTTTTTTTTTGTTTGTTTATTTTATAAAGAAATAATAGGGTTGTTCTTAACTTTTAAAACTCAGCGTGGGCTTATAAAAAGCCTCTGGGCTGTTCCACCAGGGTGAGCCGGGCAGGAAACCCCCACCCAGACCAGCCTGAAACCAAACCTGCCCTTTCCAGGGGCTGGGGCGGGGGTGGAGGTGACCCTGCCCCGAGGGACATCCCCTGATGTGTTATCAGCTTGGGAAAGCTTCCGCCTCCGAAAGCACCTTCCAAAAAGTCCATCAGAGTGACCAGGAGGGAAAGTTTACCCATTGTCTGGAAGGAAATGGGGTGGGGGTATGAAGAAAGCAAGAAGTCCTGTTCGCCGGACGTTCAAGCTCAAAGACAGCCTCCCAATGAGCCACCGCTTTTTTGCTGTCGTCACACTGGTTTGCAGCGTCTAGTATCAGCCAAGGTGCTACACAGAAGTAAGGTTTCCCCTCAGCGCGGGCACAGGAGAAGAAAAGAAACTAGCAAAGAAACAAAAAGGTCTGGCTACTCGGCCCCGTGCTTGGTGATCCTGCTTTTCGTTTCCATTATTGCCTCAAGGCTCTAAAGAGGCTGCCTGGGGGTGCCTGGGGGCTCAGTCCGTGAAGCCTCCGCCTTCTGCTCAGGTCATGGTCTCAGGATCCTGGGATCAGACTCCCAGCTCAGCAGAAGAGTCTGCTTCTCTCTCTACTCCTTCCCCCCCCAGCTCCTGCTCTCTCTCAAATAAATAAATAAAATCTTTAAAAAAAAAAAAAGGCCACCTGGGGATGGGGAGTCCTGCCTCACCCCTGTAGCCACTCACCACGTTCAATTCGGCTGCTGCCCCGCTCTCCCCCTGCCTCTTGTAGAGGGGGCTGTGATGTCCTGTGGTCCTCTCATAAGAGCCATGGAAGTCGTAGGCCATGAGGCTAATGAAGTCCAGGTTCCTGCAGGAGGCGTGGAGAGGGGCGTGGGGCTCGTGAGCAGCCCGTCCTCGCTCCTTCCTGCCCTCACTGTCGGGCCTAGGGCAGGCCCGCACGGTAAGAGGCAGGGGTGCAGGGTCACCCCCGGTCTGTAAGAGGTGATTAGACAGCACTCCCTAGTTCCCCCCAAGTCCCCAGTATTGAGGTCCTTGTCATTCAGCCTGTGGGGTTGGCAGCTCCCGTCTTTGGCACCCTTCCCACGGCAACCTCAGGATACCTCCCGCTCTTACCATTTTGGAGGGAAATCTAGCTCGTGTGCGCGTGAATCGGCTGGGAACCTCATTCAAACACATTCTCTAATTTAAGAAGCCTGTGGTAGGGCCTGAGCTCCCGCATCTCTAACAGGCACGCAGGTGCCAGTCCTCGGGTGCAGGACTCTAGACGACTCATCCTCTTGCCTTCACTCTTGCCCTCCCAGGGTACTTGATGTTAAGTCCGAGTTCCCAAGGAAAAGGGCAAGGATGCCGAAAGGGAGGATCTGAACACTGGAGTAGCAGACAAAGTGAGCAGATCCCTCCTGGATCTGCTGCTGGAGGGGCCTGGCTTTCCCAAAACGGTACCTCGCAGGTGAGCACCTGCTCTCCTCCCGGGGCAGCTCAGCCTGCCGTGGCCTCTCCCACCTTGGAGAACACTGGTTCTGTACTGTCTGCCTGAGACTCACTGAGTAATTTTGTCCACCTCGTAGCCAGCATCTATGTGCTTTCTCCCGGCCGGGACGGCTGCGCTCAAGAGGAGGCGTTCCTTCCCTGAAGTCTGGGCTTCCTGCTGGAAGGCGTTGGCCAGGTCCTGCAGGCGCAGCTCAGAGTGAGCACAGAGGCAGGGACCAGACAGACCCTTGGGGACCCCAAGCAGATGTTCACTCCCAGGAGTCTGAAAACCGACTGCAGGGCTGGTCTGTGCTATGCTAATACACGAAGCAGTGGCCCCGGGGACAGAGCAGCACCGACATGTCCCGTGAGGCCACCGATCTGGGCCCCCCTGGCCAGCTGGGTGACCCCCTACCCCACGCAGCCATACCTGCACCAGGGCTGTGAAGCGCTGCTTGTCTGAAGGAGGGCTCCCCCGGCTTCCTGGGTACTCCCAGTCCAGGTCAAGGCCATCAAAACCATAATCGCGCAGAAACTTAAGGGCTGAGTTGACAAAGATCTGACGGTTGCTGGCTGTAGCCACCATATCTGTGAACCTGCGGGGTGATGAAGGGCAGTGGGGGTCTGCCTTGCTGACAGGGGGTTCCTCTCTCCCTCAGATGCAAGCAAGAAAGTCCTCAGGATATTGGTGGCCGGCCGTCGGGGCCGGGAGGATGCTGGGAGGGCTGCTGCGATTTTGGCCTTGGAGTTACCAGCCTGGCCTCGGAAAAGAGACAGTCCAGAAGTGCGTCCTGCCCCCAGGGCACATTGACTTGCCTGGAGCTCTGCCTCCCAAAATTCCCTCCACCAGCCTACTGCCAAGTCCCTATTCTGGAATTGTCCTACCCTGCATCAGAGCTGGCTGTCACCCCAGCGTGGAGGTTTAGAAAAGAAGAAAAATCAGTTTCTAAAATGAACAGAGAGAAGTACAGCAAGGTTAGTGAGGATCCGGGTAACCCGAGAGTCTGCTGCTCTCATTCCCTGGTGGGTTAACACGGTCATTCTCTTCAAACTCACATTCGTAAAATGCTTCGCTATGACACTAGTCCAGAGCTCCTCGAAATCCCGAGCTGCCCGAGGAACCCCCTCCCCACCTCCTCCTGATTCCCAGGATCCCTCTAAGAAGTGTCTCAAGGTCTTTATAGACTGATCCTATTTTAATTAGTTTTCAATTGATTTATTACTTTAATTAATAGCAGCAGTTCTTAAGTGGGACCCTTGTGCTGGGATCCCCAGGAGAAGAACCCCTGTATTCCAATTAAAAATCTGCATATAAACAGTACGTGGGGAAGGTGGGTCATAAACTTCATCAGGTTTTCAAAAGGGTTCGTGATACAAAAGTTTTAGAAATGGGACGTCTGGGTGGCTCAGTTGGTTAAGTGTCTGCCTTCGGCTCAGGGCATGATCCCAGGGTCCTGGGATCGAGTTCTGCCATCGGCTCCCTGCTCTCCAGGGGACCTGCTTCTCCCTCTGCCTGCAGCTCCCCCTGCTTGTGCTCTCTCTGTCTCTCTGACAAATAAATAAATAAAATCTTTAAAAAAAAAGTTTTAGAAAGAGTAGTTTAGAACTCTGGGAACCTTACGTTCTGGACTTTCTAGGAAAAGTCTGTGTTCAAATATCTCATTCCATTATCTCCATAATTCCTCAAAAATGTCCTAGAAATGCCAATATTTTTGGCAGCCAAGCTCACTCTCACAGACTACCTTTGACACCCAGAAGTGGGACAACAATTCTCAGATTAGAGAGCCTGTCTCAGAGCTCTGGAAATATAGACACTGTATGTTGTCTGGGATTAGTTGGGAGTCTCCCTCTACCCATTTCATGCAGGAAGAGACTGAGAACTGGAAAGAGGCCAGAATATCTCCTGTGCTCCTGGCAAGACTGGATGTGTAACAGTCTGGAGCTAAGCCCCCTCCACGGTCCTCCCAAATAGCTACCAAGAGCCCAGGAGGAAGGTCAGCCCCCAGAGTCCAGGCCCCCTTCCGACCCCCTCACCCTGACTACGCTTCAGCCGGGTCTGATTCCCTGACCAGGGCTCTCTCTTGCCAGTGAGTCAGGTCCCCACCCAGTGGCTCTCCATACGGGTGCCCATGGCCAACTCACTTCTGGGTGCCGAAGTTCCAGCCCCCGACAGCCAGCAGCGTCTTCAGCTTGGGATTCCTAGGAAAGACAACACAAATGCTGGAATTTACAGAATTTAACGCCCCGCCAGCTCCCGGGGCTCACCTCACTGCTGGAGAAAGCAAGGGGTGGTGGGTGCCCTGATGGGCGCTGCTGGGGTGGGGGTTGTGTAAGTCTCTATGCACAAAGCCTGGTTGGGGGCAGCTCTAGACTGGGAAAGAAAAGGCACGCTCCTGCCTTCAAGGGCCTCCCCCCGGCTGGGAAGATATACACACAAAGAACTTAGGAAGTGAGAGATCATGGTGAATCGCAGAGGGGCTTTGTCAAGGTGGTGATAACGCTAAAGGATGGATAGACTTTAGGAGGAAGAAGGGCGTGCATTCCCAGCAGAGGGAAACAGTTTCCCAACCCCGATCCCACTTAGACCTAAACTAGAAGGGACCTTGAGGACTCCCTATCTACCCCTACCTCCTCCATATAAGCACGGGAAAGCCCAGAGAGGTGATGCGACTTGCCCAAAGCCACACAGCAGATCTGTAGCCGAATTACCGTGCTGGGGAAGATTTCTGGCTGTGAGAAGAGGTACCTGCCTTCTCTACCTCCCCTCCCCCTCCAGAGCTGCTCACATCTTCTTCAGGCCATTGAACTCCCGGTACAGCACGCTGTCGTCCCACTCCACAGGGCTGAGCTGGTGATTGTTCATGCCCGCAAATGCGTAGATGAGGTGCGTGCACAGGTTCGGGTCCACGTCCTTGGGCGAGAAGTGAGCGGCCCCCTGTCTGTACTGGGCCCAGTTGGTGAAGTAGCAGACGAGCTTTGCGGCAGAGCCTGACCATGGGGGGCCAAGGAAAGAAATGGCGGTCATAAGGGTCTGCTGAAGAGTGGCATCGCCCGCCCGGGGCAGGACCTACATAATGCCAGAGGGTGTTAAATATGACTCTTGACCTGCTGAGGCCAGGGAGGCAGGACTTTCAAAAAGCAGCCTGGAATACCTCAGAAGGTTAATTAAAACGCAAATACATGAAGTAGCAGAGAAGAGACCCCGGTTACATGCCTGCATTTATGTTTTGTCTTGCTTTAAAAAGTTTTATTTCTTGCAGAGAATCTATGTGTATTAATATCACTGATAAGTTTCTAATAAAGAGCTTGTTTCATCTAGGAAAAGGCAGCTTGTTTCTGGAATCCCCAGAAAGTTTGGGAACTTGGGGGGTCGTTTGTTCCTAGCAGGTTGATCTAGCAGTGAGGGCCCCTATGCTAGGTTGACCAGATAACCAGACAGCGAGAAGGCTGATTTTTATTCCTGCATCTGTCAGAAATGCACTTTGGGCCGATTGCCTCTTCAGCTCTGGCCCAGGGTCCTCATCTGAAAATGACTGTGCGGTCTCTGAGGTCTCTTCCAGAACTTGCGGTCTATGAGGGTGCAGTCTGCATGAGCCAACACTTTATGCCAGGGATTTGGCAGAATCGTGAGTTTGTACTGGAGTGCATCTATGACCAGTGTCTAGACCCTAGGACTTCCTTTAGGCCTGACAGTGTCTCTCTGCAGTTCCCTTTGGCTTCCATGTGGCCAGTGAGAGGTCAGGGGAGGAGGGGCGGGTGCAAAGTGGCTGCAGGAGGCTGTGTGGAAACCCAGAGCACGAGGGGGCTGTCTGGGACTCCCCTGGGCAGGCCGATGGTTCCCGAAGGAGAAGCTGGAGTCCTTGGGTGGTCGCTGGCTCTAGCCAGAGGCCACTCGGGAGTAGAACTTGCTACGGGGGGCTGGGAGTGTAGCCTGCAGTGATATAAGAGGATTGGTGAACTCCCCAAAGCAAAGGGTTAACCTGGGGAACAACACATCCTAGGACCATCTAGGAGGAAGCATGGAAGCTCTTCTTACATCGTATCCTCTTCTATCAAATATCATGCATGGATTTTTGTACTATGAGACAGTGAAGTGTGAGGGTCTCTGGAATTTTAACGCCTGGGTTGAAATCCCAACTCTGCCACTTTGCAGTCAGGTAACTCAGCTTCCTGCTCCACACCCTGAGAACGATCATCGTTCCTACCTCAAAGGACTGTTGTACGGATAAAGAGTTAGTATGTTAAATATCAGAACACTGCTAGCAGATAGCAAACTCTGTGCTAAGTGCTTTACATATACTAACCGTTACTTCATTCACACGAGACTCTGCTGATATATCTACCACACCGTACACCCAGGAGGAGCTTGGACTTAAGCTTTTGGGGAAATCTTCAACCTTTCTTCCCCATGTTTGTTATTTCTGTGGCCCCTGGCTGTTGCCTCCTGTGAGACCCAGAGGAGAACAATTTGTCTAACGTCACAGCCCAGCCTCAAGGTGCGGGTCTGAGGAGCCAGCACTCCTGGGGCCACTGATTCACAGGGAGTGTGGCGTGGTGGGAAGGGACCCTAGAATCCAACTTGCTGAGCATCCCCCAGAGAACTCTCTCCTGTCTGACACGGTAAGTCGCCCCTCCCGGCTCCCCCGAGCCCTACATGCCATCAGTCCAACAGAAACGGGAGTGAGTATGCTGTCCAGGCTGAACTAAGGGGCTGGGACACGGAGCTGGGTAAGAGTTGGGCTCCTTCCCCCCAGTAGCTCTCCACCTGGTCGGGGAGACCAGTAATTATGCCCAGAACTATGCCAATGATAAGCATCATTGACATACGTACTGGGAAGTGTGCTCAGCTCTGAGAGAACAGAGAGGTTGGAGCCAGTGACCTCAGGGAAGCCCTGAGAGAACTTGACAGTGAAGCCGGCCCCACAGACATGCAGTTCGGCTAGCGGGTAAGGCGGCAAGAACCTTCCCTAAAGGGGCGGCAGGGCTGTTTGTGGCACAAGGACACGTGCAGGGGGCTGAGCTTTGGAGGAGAGGCCCCACAGAAATCTGCCAAGAGCTCTTGATGTGGGGGTGGGGTAAGGTTGGGGCGTGAGCTGGGAGGGGAGCAGAGCCCAGGGAAGGGGCTGAGGGACTCTAGGGCTAACCTCAAAAAGGTGCCCCTTACCCTCCCCCTTCCCAAGAAAGGGCGCATCCAACTCTTGATCTCAGCTCAGGTCTTGATCTCAGGGTCATGAGTTCAAGCCCCCCGTTGGGCTCCATGTTGGATGTGGAGCCTACTTCAAACGAACAGTAAAACAACAAAACGAAAAAGAAAGGCTCCACCTACCCCACTGGATCGTCAGCAGCACTATCAGACCTAAAGCGGCACAAGAGAGAAGGCAGAGCTTGAGCGGTCATTCGTATTTTCCCCGGACCCCTGGGACGTAAAGGTGGTCAGAGAAGGGTAGGCCCAGGATGGTGTCCTCCAGATCGAACTTCTTCTGTCCAAAAGGGACCCAGCAGGACACTGCACCCATCCCTTCACCCCGGCCAGATGGCAGGGGCCCCTCTTTGGCCTGGACTAGTCCCAGAGCTGATGGAAGTTTCTGTGAGGCGAGGCTGCCCCTGTCCAGGGCGTCAGTGGAGGGCGGTGTGTATTTAGGAAGTTTCTAGGAAAACCCGCCCGACTCCTGAGGTTTCAGAGAGAACATTTCTCTTTTGCAACAAGCAGAAAACCTGTCCTGGGGCTGGAAAGAGCCAGTGTGGAAAGGCGAGGCCACAGACGCCATCTCTCGGTGAGGCCTCTGCGCCTCTGCTCACCCCCCCTAGTTCCCTCCTTCCTGCTGCTCTCCCGCCACACCTCACAGGAGCTTGGTTGAGTTACCAGCATCTTGGAGACCTAGGGCCCAGCGGGACTCCATTAAAAAGGTCTATTTCACCTTTCTGGTGACCTTGGATTTTCCTGTTAACCTAATAGGACCTGTGTGAACACTTGCAAGGACACCCAAGGTCATGGCCCCCAGGCTGCCCTCTTTCTTGCGGGACAACCCGCACAGGGTTGGGGAAGAATCTGTTGGCAGTGGGCATCCCTTGGAAAAGGCCAAAGGCAGAAGCCTAAGAACCTGGGGAAGATAAAACCACCTGCCCCAGCGGCGTTCCCTGACTCTGGGCTTGAAGGACAGGAGGAGGAAAAGTCCATTTCAGCCTGTTGAGAAAAGCCTTCCCTTGCAACACAAAGGCTCTTGGATTGAAAGAGCCTGGGGGGGGCCCCACTGGAATGGAATGACCCTCTGAAGTTCTCCCAAATGTTCCTGCTTCTTTGCAGACAGCACCAAGAAGCCACCTAATAACCACATCCTCACCTCTTCACAGCTCCCAGGGCCCAGCCCACTCTCCTAGACGGTGCCCACTCACCTGCCCAGGCCACGGACCGTGCCATGGTGCTGGCTCAGCCTGTGCCACGGCCTCTCCAGACCTGCTCTCCTTTTATCAGGCTGCCCTGTTCCGCCGTAGCCTGCAGTGTTGAAATCAGGGGGTGGTGGTGGGGGTGCTGGGGTATGGCGTGAAGGGCTAGGGTGTCACCCAGCATGGATTGGGCAAACCTAACACAATGGCCTTTAGCAATTCTTGGTTTTCTGGAACAATCACAGAGTGTAAACCGGGCCCTTGCCATGACCAAACTGGGAGGCAGAGAGAGGGAAGCAGGAAGTGTTTCTAAGCCTCCTACTGGACGAGCACGGTTCTGATTTCCTTGGTGGGGGGTGGTGAAGACCCTGAGTGACCTATAACTTAATGGGCTTGGGAGGGAGAGGAATGACTTACAAGTCAGGGGAGCTGGGCTCCTGACCAGCCTGCTTGCTTGCTTGCTTCTCCACTGCCCCTTCTGGAATTCACTTGCTCTCTCTGTAAGATGCTGGGGTTGCAAATAGAATATGTGTTTCCTGAAAGTCCTATTTTATTACTCTTCACATGATAGTAATACATTTTATACCCATTGATTGAGAAAATAATCTGATGACAAATAGCAACTATGAGCTCAGGTCATGATCCCGGGGTCCTGGGATTGAGCCCCACATTGGGGGGGGGGGGGTCGCTGCTCAGTGGGGAGTCTGCTCCTTCCTCTTCTTCTACCCCTCCCCCCCACTCGTGTTCTCTCTCTCTCAAATAAATAAATAAAGAAATAAAATCTTTTAAAAATGTCATTTCTCCTCAAGTTAAAACAAAATAGATAGTAATGATGTAATGATGAGGACATACCATACAGCACTTACTACAAACCTATTGGGATCGAAGCATGAAATTGGCACCAGAAGTAAGAGGTAGACCTGAGCATCTATGGAAAACATATGTCCAACAAAGGCAATGTTTCAATTGAGCAGGAAAAGGATGTTTCATAAAGGTCAGTGACTTACTTGTCTACCAAACGGAAAGAATCAAGGTTGGGTCCAGCACACTGTATGTCATAGTGAAGACTGGGGTAGGAGGAAGGGGTGCCCTGGAAGTAAAAGGGTGTGGCCAGAACCCAGCCAGAGAGGGCAACGGGAGGCTCGGGGAGTGGTGCTTGTGCGGCGCTTTGGGAACTAGCAGTGTGGCAGGCGAAGAGAGACAGGCAGGATGGTTCTGGCAAGCAAACCGGGTAGTCACTGATGGGTCGTCGCAGACAAAACTGTCCATCCTGCTGCAGGGACAGTGGGACATCAATTGTGAAGCACTGACTGAGGAGAGCAGGCTGGGGTGACCTCTGCTAAGGGGCTCTGGGTGGGAGGCCCTGGACACGCTGGCAGGGGAGGAAGGGGTGCATTGCTTTCCCAACCTGGACTTCTTTTGCAATTATGTCTCAGGCTAGGTAGGGGACATCTGAGGCTGACCTGATAGGCCTGACCTAGACTGCAAAATATCGAAGAACAGAAAGCCGCAGGCTGGAGGTCCAGGCCTGGGAAGCAGAAGGCAGACCCATGTCCTGTGAAGCTGGGGAGGGACCTTCCCCAAGGACCGACCCAGAACACCCACCCTTGAATTTCTCACTCAAGTAAGCAGGTCTCGACCTCCAGTGCAGGTGGCCCATGTCTAAGCTGAAAGATCCCTGGTACCTTCAGCAAGTTCAAATCAACAGCACGCCATGCCTCTGCTCCTTGAACTTCTCCCTCTTGGGGCAGCCTTCCTGGCCCCTCACATCTTACAGGGATCCGTCTGAGTCAAGCCTTGCCTCCTCCCCAGTCATGCTGGTCCACACCAGCTCCTGCCATCCGGGAGCTATTCCTTCCAATGGGGGCAGGAACACACCCTGCTTGGAGACCTACGGTCCAGGGTGTGCCTCAGTGATCTCCCAAGAGATGACCTCAGGGACCTTTAAACTTTCCTTCCATCCCCTTGGCTTCTCTCACCCTCTCTTAGCCACACCCCCCCCCAAAAAAGCCAAATTCATGTAAGACCAGTGTGCTCGATACACAATAAAACTTCAAGGTAAACCCCCAGCCCACCCCGCCCTGGAGCAGACGTCTGTAGAGAAATCCTGCTGCCAGCTCTGGTTCCCATGCCCGGGGTGTCTGAGCCCAGCCCAGTTACAACCTCTCCCCGCCTCTGTTTCCTCATCTGCAGAATGGACATAACACTACCTATCTTCCTTGGGAAGTGAATCAAGTAGAGAATGTGTGGAAGGGCTTGTAAGTGACAGGCCACCAACCGGATCTCATCATGACACCACGATCACTATGGCCGGAGTCACGCGGTTCTGCCCTTGCCGCCCGCGGGCGTCTCATCTCGGTAGCTGCACGGTCCCCAGCCAGGTGGGTCTGGGCCTCTCCCCCGACACCCTGGGCCTCCCCGTGCTGAACCTGTGAGGAGCCTTCACATAAGTCCGTTAACTGCTTCTTCCCACATTCCAGCCAGTTCTTCCCCACCACCCAGCCAGTTCCTCCAGTCACCCAGGAAGTGTCCCCGATCTCCTCCCTTTTCCCCCACCCTCACATGATCGGGTGCTACGAGGAGTCCTCCCTCCTGTTCCATGTCCTCCGCCACCCCCAACCCCCGTCAGCTCTCGCCTTGTCCCCTGGAAGCCTCATAACTGTCCTCCCTCCTTCCTTCTCTTGTCCCCTGCCCTCCATTCTCCACACAGCAACCAGGGCGGGCTTGGAGAAACTTCAATGCGATCCTGTCACTCTCCTGCTAAGACCCCCCCCTGTGGTTTCCACTGAACTCAGAATAAACTACAACCTCCTTAACTTGGTCTCTTGAAAATTCCAAGCCTGTTCTTTCATTAAGGCCTTTCCTCCTGCCATTGCTTCTGCCTGGAATGTTCTTCCCCGTGATCTTCACACGGCCGGCTGCCTATCCCCATTCAGGCGTCTCCTAAACACCAATAGAAAGTAGTGCCTCACTCTCAAGTCACTCTTCGTTCTGTTCTGTTGATCTGTTTTCCTCCAAGTACTTCCACAAGCTGAATCTGTCCATCTATCGTCTATCCAGCCACGTGTACGGTGTTTCCGACCGCTCGAGTTCGGGCTTTGTGACAGGAGGGACTTCATCCTGTTTATTCCTTTAACTCTAGTGCCTAGAACATTTCATAGCACGTAGTAGGTGCCTAATTCTTGTCTATTGAAAAAAAGAAAGTGGGGTGCCTGGGTGGCTCAGTCGGTTAAGCATCAGACTCTTGATAAGCGTCGGACTCATGGTTTCGGTTCAGGTCTTGATCTCAGGGTCACGAGATGGAGCCCCACGTCGTCAGGCTCTGTGCTGAGCGTGGAGCCCGCTTAAGATTCTCTCTCTGCCTTTCCTCCCTCTCCAGCTTGTGCTCTCTCTCTCTGTCACAAAAGAAAAGAAAAGAAAACTAGAGAAAAGAAAGAAAGAAAGAGAGGGAGGGAAAAGGAAGAGAGAGAAAGAAAGAAAGAAATTGAGAGCGAGAGACTGGCTTCCAGGGCGCTGCGTGATCCCCACCTTTCAGCCTCTCCTGGGCTGCCGCACCCCAAGCGTCTGGTCCTGCTTCATGAAATGAACATCATCAGCCCTCTCCCACCTCAGGGCCTTGGCACATCCTGTTCCCTCTGCCCGGAACGTGCTTTCTTCCCTCTTCTCGTCCTCCAGGTGTTGTCTCAACTGTCACCTGTTCAAGAGGCCTCCCCTGACTACCTGATTCCTGATACTCTCTCCTGAAGCAGCCTGCTCTTTCCCTTCCAAGCCCTTAGCCTAATTCGCAATTATATACTTATTTTGTGAGTTTGTGTATTTAATGTGTGTGTCTCTCACTAGACCGGAGGCTCCAAGAGAAGGGACAATGTCTGTTTGTCCACTACTGTGCACCAACAGCCCCAGGGGCGGGCATAGGGAACAGGAGGCCTCAATAAATGTCTGGTGAGTGAGCTCATTACTGAATGTTATTTCGTGGTACCCTTTATTTTTTTATTTTTATTTTTTAAAGATTTTATTTATTTATTTATTTATTTATTTATTTATTTATTTGACAGAGACAGCCAGCGAGAGAGGGAACACAAGCAGGGGGAGTGGGAGAGGAAGAAGCAGGCTCATAGCAGAGGAGCCTGATGCGGGGCTCGATCCCAGAACGCTGGGATCACGCCCTGAGCCAAAGGCAGACGCTTAACGACTGCGCCACCCAAGCGCCCCTGCAGTACCCTTTAACACTCATCAATGTCAAGTGCTCAGTGAGTGGCTGCCTGACGTGAGAAATGCGAGCTTCCCCCTAAATATACAAATATACATATACAGTCTAAATATATAAATTGAAATCTCTTAATGTATTAGCAGAAGCCGTTCTCCCCAAAGTGTGGGTGAGGAAGGAGAGAGAAGTTGCAAACTTGTCCAAAGCTGGATAGAAGCGGAGCCAGAGTAGAAGGGAGACTCCCGAGCTCTTCCCTTTCCTGTCCGGGCACCTTGGGATGAGCCTGAGTCCCGGACACGAAGCTCATGGCTGCTGGCTGACGTGGCCTTCAGTCATGCTGAAACTCACGTCTGGAAGTCAGGGAACCCTCTGCGGACAAAGGACGCATTGAGTCCACTCTGGCCAGGCTGACTGTGGCCTTGCCCGTCTAAATGTCAGCTTGTTTTCGGATCCGGGTGGACCACATCCCAGGGGAAGCTACTTCTCTTACAATAACAGGTTTGAGCCTGAGGCAGTTGGCACGCAGTGGGTACCAGAACTGAGAGAGAAGGATCAGGTCCAGCTGAGTGGGTCAACATGGGAAATACAGCCTGTTCACCCCCCAAGGCTCTCCCCCACCTGTCTGCTTCAGACACCAAACAGGGACACCGGCTCCTCTCCTTCTCTTTCCTTTTCTCTTTCTTTTTCTCTCTCTCCCTCTCTTCATCCCTCCCTTGTATATTTCTACACATAATTATGGATATACAATAAGGTCCACTGCATTCTTGCAATATTCATTAAAGTTTGGAATTCTATGTCCCATTAAAAAGAGATAAAGGGGGCACCCACCTGGCTTAGTCGGTGGAGCATGAGACTCTTAATCTCGGGGTTGTAAGTTCAGGCCCCACGTTAGGGGTAGAGATTACTTAAAAATATAATCAAGAAAGAAAGGAATGAAGGATGGGGGCGCCTGGGTGGTGCAGTCGTTAAGCGTCTGCCTTCGGCTCAGGGCGTGATCCCAGCCTTCTGGGATCAAGCCCCATGTCAGGCTCTTCTGCTGGGAGCCTGCTTCTTCCTCTCCCACTCCCCCTGCTTGTGTTCCCTCTCTCGCTGGCTGTCTCTCTCTCTGTCAAATAAATAAATAAATAAAATCTTAAAAAAAAAAAGAAATGAAGGATGGGAGGAAGGAAGGAAGGAAGGAAGGAAGGAAGGAAGGAAGGAGGGAAGGAAGGAAGGAAGGAAGGAAGAAAGAAAGAAAGAAAGAAAGAAAGAAAGAAAGAAAGAAATCCTCAATACATTGTTAAAGAGAAAAGGCAAGGTGTACCCATAGCACATGGCAGGTTGCACAAAGGTATTTATTTGCACTCTTCTGAAAACCCCCAAAATAGAGTTAAAGGAATAAAATGGTACAAATCAACGAAAACAAAGCAAATGGGAGAGGGGACCAAAATTGATGGGACATATCAACAAATGTTTTGAACACGTGTTCAAGTGTTCACACTTGATAATGGACAACGAGTGAACAAGTGGAACCAGCCTGGCAGACCTGAAGAAGCTGAGACCTCACGCTGCAGGTGGGGAGCCCTCGGGAAGCAAGGGACTCACGCCAAGGCACCCTGCAAAGCCACAGGAGTTGGCAGAATTTGCGAAGTGAGGCTGATAATAAGTGCAGGTGAACTGTTAGACCCCCAGATCCTCTTCTTTTTGTAGTCTTACCTGTCCAAATGGGTTCTGCCCACCTTCTGGAGAGCCAGCCAGAAAATATGGATGGACCAGAGTGACTGTACACTTGGGAACACCTTGCCCAGCACAGGGGGTGAGGGTGGGGATGGGGGTATGCGTGCCAGACTGAAGACAGAGACTGATGATTGGGGGGATTACGTGCAAGTCTGCATGTGAGATGCTCGGACCCCAGCCCTTCCTTCCACAACAGCCCCAAGCAGAGCATTGAAAAGTTCCTCTCAGGGAAAACTGGCCAGACTGAAAGAAAAGTTACTGAAGCTCAGACCGCCAAAAACTCAAATGACGTCTGGGGGTCCCCAGTGGAATAGCCATGTCCTTGTCCCATCACCCCAAGGTGGGGCCCTGAGATAAGAAACCACTCAAGCCCCCAGAGCTTCCAGTAGTGGTGACTCAGTATTGCACATGAAAGAAAAGCCAGGATCACCAGACACTTGACGAAAGAGTCCTCACATGAAAGATAGAGCAAAACCAACAGAAAAAAGGAACTTAAAGAAACCAGAGTGGGTGGCAGGAAGGGCTTCTGATTTTCTAACCTCAAACAGTTACGTTCTGCCTACTAGCAATGAGCATACATTACTCTTACTACTTCCAAAAATTTCTTTAATGCACCTGTTTGCTGTATACCATGTAGGTACAAGTCCTGAGCCAGGCACTGGGGACCCTGAGATGAATTCACAGCCCCTGTCTCTGTGGAGCTTACAGCCCGCAGGGTTCGGCACTGCTTTTTGCAGAGGTCATGTCTCAAAATACAAACCCCCCTGTGAGGTATAACCCTCCGAGTAATTCACACTCTGCCTCCTGTAGGGAGCATCTTCGGTCCCAATCGCAGGCTCTGAAGCTTTTCTTATCTTCCCCCAAACTTGAAGTCGAGACTCCTTATCATTCAAGATTTTTTTAAAAGATTTTATTTATTTATTTGTCAGAGGGAGAGAGAGAGTACAAGCAGGGGGAGTGGCAGGTAGAAGGAGAAGCGGGCTCCCTGCTGAGCAAGGAGCCCGATGTGGAACTCGATCCCAGGACCCTGGGATCATGACCTGAGCCAAAGGCAGATGCTTAACTGACTGAGCCGCCCAGCTGTTCCTATCATTCAAGATTCTAAACATGTGTGCAATGGTGGTGGCCTTTAGCTTGGGACCTTGGACCAGAACTTGCTGGTCCCCCTGAGATGGGTTCCACCCAGCCTCTGGGGAGCCAGGCAGGGATGACTGGCCAAAAAAGTCTCCTTGTGGGAGCATCTCAGCCCCAGAAGGGTTTCCTCAGCTCCCACTCAGGGTCTGTGCTCAGCCTTCTATTTTGGGGACTTTCACCCACTCCCTGCCCACTAAGTGACTCTAAGTATCAGCTTCCTCTCCCGTGAGCTCCCCCAAGATCATCATGGGGTGCTTTATCACATGTCCTGACCTGGGCTGGGCAGAGCCTGGCAGGATGCCCTTATATACTTGTTTATAATTCTCACTGTCAATTCTGGGCATCTGAGTTTTTCTTTTTTTAAAAAACACTAGCAAGCCGAAGCTTTGTGTATTTCATTCATCTTTTAAAGGACACAATCTCATATGTTTATTAACTGAAACTGGTAGGAACACTTAAAGAGCAATTGTAATGAATTGTTGGAGGCTGAGCTTGGGCTAGCTTGAGAATGAAAAGCTGCTGGGGGCCCAGTCTCTATAGTAGTGTCACGCTTTATAGACCTTACCTCCAGAAGCCCCATATGCTTCTCACATTAAAATTTAGAAAACAAATATCTTCCCATTCCCTTCATGGGGAGGGGGAAAGCAGCTATTTGGAAATATGCCTTGAGCATTATCCATAACAAAGGCTTGTCCTCTAAGGGAAGTTACTCTGCCAGAGCCTTATCTGAGCTTGAGAGAATCAGCTAGCAGCACCTCAGCCCCTCTAGCCTTGTCTTTTTTTTTTTTAAAGATTTTATTTATTTATTTGACAGAGACAGCCAGAGAGTGAGGGAACACAAGCAGGGGGAGTGGGAGAGGAAGAAGCAGGCTCATAGCGGAGGAGCCTGATGTGGGGCTCGATCCCAGAACACCGGGATCACGCCCTGAGCCGAAGGCAGACACTTAATGACTGTGCCACCCAGGCGCCCCTCCTCTAGCCTTGTCTTAAGGGGAGAAAACACAAAGGCTAAGAATTTCCTCGGAAAAACAGAGCCCAGAAACTCAGGTCCACCAAAAACTGAGATTTAATCATAAAATTATAGAATGCTTCACCTCCCTAATTTACCCCCATATCAACAAAGCTCCAGTGTAATAACAGTGGGTTCCAACTGAGAGAGACTTGATGTGACACAGACATTGTGGAAACAAGAAGTTCTAAGGGAAAACCAAAGACAACGGGGGGGGGGGGGGGACTGGAACAACAACTAGGAAACTGAAGCCACTGGTACTTACAGTCACATCAAACACGAAGCCCAGGCCAGCTCCTTGCTTGATATTATGTTAAAAGCCTTATTATTTCAGTTTTTATGACCTCATACATCATCTCTAGCTTCCAACAAAAAAATTATAAGACATACTACAAAGCAAATAAAAACAGAGTGTGGGAAGGACCAAACTCAGATGGGACACAGATTTTGGAATGATCAGATATGGAAGTTCAAATTAATATGATTAATATGTGAAACACTCTAATGGAAAAGCAGACAACATGCAAGGTACGTTACATACCTATGTAATGTAAGCAGAAGGGGGAAACTCTAAGAAGGAAAAGGAAATGCTAGAAATCAAAAACACTGTAACAGAAATGAAGAATGCTTTTGATAAGGCTCAGAAGACTAGACACAGCCAAGAAAAGAATCAGTGAACTTGAAGACATGTCAATGGAAACTACCCAAATGGACAAACTAAGAGAAAAAAAGAATTCTAAGAAATGGAGTAGAATACCCAAGAAAAGTGGAACAATGACAAAAAATATAACATACATGGAATGGGAATATCGGAAAGAGAGGAAAGACAGGAGCAGAAGAAATAGAATTAACAGTGGCTGATAAATTCCAAAAGTAAAGTATATGTGAATGGTCTAATTAATACAAATCAAAAGATAAAGACTGTTAGCATGGATTAAAAAACAAGGCCCACCTAAGTTATTTATAAGAAATCCACTTTAAATATAAAGACATAGATTAAAAGTAAAAGGATGGAGAAAGATATTCTATGCTGATACTAATCAAAAGAAATCTGAAGTAGATGTTAATTTCAGAAAGCAGACTTCAGAATAAGAAAAATGATCAGAGATAAAGAGGGACATTATGTAATGATAAAAGTGTCAATTCTCCTAGAAGACAAGCAATCTCTAATGTGTGTCCACCGAACAACAGGGCATCAAAATATGTGAGGCAACAACTGAAAACTTCAAGCAGAAACAGAGAAATTCACTAGTAGAGTTGGAGACCTCAATGTCCCATCAGGTACTAATCCCATTCATGGGGGCTCCATCCTCCTTCCCAAAGTCTTCATTAAGTAACCCCCCAAAGCCTCCATCAAACTGGAGGTTAGGATTTCAACACATGATCTGGGGGGAGAAGGGACACAAACATTCAGTCTGTGACATCAGGATAAACACATAGCTGTGGAATGATAGGATCATTGAGTAGATATGTGTTTAACTTTATAAGAAACCTCCAAACAGCTTTTCAAAGTAGTTGTGCCATGTTACACATCTAAGAGCAATGTGTGAGAATTCCAATTATGCCAAATACTTGCCAACATGTGTTGCTGCCAGTTTAAAAAGTTTAAATATTCTGGTGGGCGTGCAGTGAGAGCTCACTGTGGTTTTTGTTTTTTCCTGCTGACTAATGATGTTGAGCACTTTCTCATGTGTTTACTGTCCGTTTGTATGTCTTCCTCGGTAAAGTGTCAGTCTGTCATTCACATTTTTATTGAGTTGTTTGGTTTTGTTAGTGAGTTACGGGAGTTTTCAATATATTCTGGATAGAAGTGCGTGTTCAGATATGTGTATTGTGACTGTTTTCTACCAGTTTGTGGTTTTGTCTATTTCTTTTCTTAGTTGAGTCTTTTGAGGAACAGTGGTCTTTAATTTTGAGTAAGTCATATTTAATTCCAAGACTTCATAAAAGAAGTCTGGTTTCTGGTTAATGATTTTTATATCTTATAGAGGACATCACTTGGCCATATGTGTGTGGGTCTGTTTCAGAACCCTATTCTGCTCTGCTGGGTGACTTCTTTTGACCTTCTTCAAATCCATATACTTCCATAGCTATTGACGTCTCCAACCCTAGATGAAAAATTTAACTTTGCTACTCCCCAGTTTTTGTCAAAGTAAATTGTTATGTAAAACCCCAGTTCATAATAATGAAATCTTTATTATATATAATTGTAAGAATTATCTTTATCTCATTTTCCTGGAGTTTTGCATCCTGCGAATTACTTAGTTTATGTAGTTTTATTTAGTTCTACTGATTTAATCGTTCTTTGCCTTTTCTTTTATAACTTCATTTTTTGAGTTCTTCATTATGATTCATTTCTTAGCCGGCAGGGATGTTTCCTAAAGTAAGATTTTTCCAAAAGGGTTTATGGAAGAGCCCTCGCCCCGCCCCGCCCCGCCCCGCCCCGCCCCGCCCCGCCATGGAACCCGCTAACATCCGCATCAGTCATCACTGTACCGCCTTTCAGCTCCAAATCCACAGCTCTCCCTTGCCCGCTGGTACAGGTTAAGCTCCGTCAGTAGAGGGCGCAAGAGGGGAGGGGGGTGGGGAGAGGAAACTTCTGCTCCCTGGTCCATCGCACTTCCCTTCCTACGTGCTCCCGGGACTGCGGACTCTGGGGGAGTTCACTCCCAGCAAGTTTCTGCATCACTCCTGCTGGCGTCCTCATGGCTACTGCTGTGGGTGTCCCACCTGTTTCCCAATTCCACCGCACTCTCGTGGGTGCCTCCCGAAGAAGAGCAGGGGTGACTGAGCCAGTTTCCTGGGAAGTGCAGCACCAAGTGCTTTCCTGGGGCAGCTTCCCAAGGAGTTCTGCGTGAGCCCCAGGTGGCTTTGCCATGAGTCCATCAGCATCCCCCAAAAGCAGCTTCCCGAGGAATTCTGTGGGCACCCAACAGGAGGCTTCCAGCCAGCAGCCCCAGCCTGCCCTTCTCTGCCCACCAGCCTTGGCTCTCTGAGTGTGGACCAGCTTTGTCCAGAAACAACTCAGAAGGTTGGAAGGAAGGTTGGTCAGGAAGCTGCAACCACACTTTCACCAACAAAAGCTGGGTGCTCTCTCCCCGTTCAAGTGTGTTTCTTTTTTGCATACTTTTCATCAGCCTTAGGAGACTCTAACTGTCCCTTCTATTCTCACTGTGTAGTTAATTCCCTGAAAGTAGTTACTCTTTCTTCTATCAAACCTCCCCTGTTCAAATTACTGTGTGATTCCTCTCTCTTAGAGCAGAGGCTAGAAAGAGCTGTGGGTCATTTCCAGCCTTCTCTACTCAGAATGGAAGGAACCAGTGGAATCTTAATGCCATGAACGTGTCTGAATATTGCACTGGTTTCTGGAATCTACACAGAGCAGGAACCCTGTAAAATTATGGCTTGTTGGGAAGGTGCTATGTAGGGCGAGGTCACTGAGACACCGTAACAGGGCAGTCAAGCCAGTTGGAGAAGGTGCTGTCAGTGTGCCACAAAAATTACATCCTTTCTGACTTCTGCCCCTGGGTCCGTGGGCACATTGTTCTCTTATAACCCGTTGGCTGGAATCACAGTCCTGTTTCCCTCGTTGAGGTCCTTCGCACACTCCCATAGCCACCCTCACTGCCATGGCCCTGCCCAGGCCCTGATCTCCTAGCCTAGGCTGGTGGCTTCCCCTGGGGACATTATTTCCCATCACTCCATTTGCTCCTGAGTGTCCAGCTTAAGCTTCGCCTCCCAGGAAGCTTCCCCACCAGCTCGACTCAGTGTTTTTCCCTAATCTGTCCCCTCCTATTATCTGTGTTGGTCTTAAGGCATTTTCCTAAATCTCCTCTGCCATGTGACTGATCATCCTTACCAACCTGCGCTGCTTTGGTGAAACCTGGTCCAGATTAGCGGAGGAAACGCACTTATTTGTGTGGAAATGGCGCCCTCTGTTGGTAAATGTGTACAACGACTGAAATTTTTTTTCATTGGCTGCATAAGGACCCTCGCTCAGGGCCCAAAGCAGAGAGAACCAGTGATAGCCAAGAAAATTCAGCTGCCCCTCTCTGTTCATCCCATTCCCTTAGCAGGTGAAATGCAATCCACTGACCAACCCATCAGATTTCCACGCCTCACTATCACACTAGAAGATTTCTGATACTCCATTCTCCCAGATAACAATCTCTAACATTTATGGAACACTTGCTGTATACCAGGCATGGGACTAACATCTTTCTCTGTGTTATATCATTTTATCTTCATAGAAATTTTATAAGGTAGACACTTGGGTCAGGTTCCCTAAAAGCAGATTTCAGCACATGTGAGGAAAAACCTTCAGGAGAAAGAGAAGCAAGCAGGATAGGGTAGGGAGCAGGATGGAACTAAGCAAGGTTGTGGTCTCAGCTGTGGCCCAGCATCAGCTTGGTCCTGTGGGGAGCTCAGGAGCATGGGTTGCACCGGAGATAATCCTATCTTAAGGTAAGGGGGAGCTGGCCTTTCCTCCCCCTGTGTCAGGCAGTCACTGGCTGCAGGCTCCCCAGCAAGACAGCTTCCATCCAGCCAAGGGAATTCTCTGGAAAGGGAATAGCTGTGAGTTGTTAGCACCAGTCCTCGCACGGCTGGGGGGTGAGGGCACCAACCCAGAAAAGAGGATCTGGTTGGGTACAAAGTGCCCACGACAATATTATTATTTCTACTCTACAAGTGTGGGATCGCGGTCTTTCACGTTTGTAAATGCTTTACGAGGTCTGAGTGTTTTCATGTTCAGCATCTCGTTCGATGTTGCTGTAACTCTGAGACGTAGTGATCGAAATTCCCGTCATAGGAACCAGGAAAGTGACAAGGTAGGAGACTTCCTCAAGATCACCCAGCCAGTTAAATGTCTTCTCTGTCTGTGAGTAGCGTCTTCTCAGACGTGTATCCAGCTGTTGTGGGTCCTACTTCAGACTCTCCTCGGCAACGTGGAGGTTCTGGTGGTTTTACAGCAGGACCTTAAAGCCCTTTGGACTCAGACCAAGTACTAACACCCCTTCTGAGATTGGGTAAGAGTAAATATACCTTCTTACTAAAAGGGGGCCATGCCTTGCCTGCGTGAAATTGTGCTGGGCTTACACAGCTCCTGCAAAATACCCCAATGGAAAGAGAATGTGCCTGGCGCATCGTTCACCTGTTTTAGCAGGTTTCCTTAGCAAAGTTTCCTTAGAGGTATCCCAAGTGACCAGAGTCTGTCAGAGGAGACTCAGGTGGGGGATGAGGGGGCTACGTGAATGCGCCTGTCACAAAACGTGGCTATGTGGCAAGTCCAATGGCAGAAGGATGAAGTTTCCTGGATCTTGGGGAAAAGGTTCCCTCCACCACCCTCTCAGGGTCCTGGGCTTTGGCCCCAAGGTGCCTCTGGACTCATCAAAGTTCCCTGGGCTGTCCTCGAATAAATGAGTGTGGAGGGTTACGTTAGAGAAGCTTCCCCCTTCTGCAACTCCCACACCATCGTAGTTCCAAGTAGTGCTTCACTCTAAGAGCTTCTGGCAGTACAGTGAGAGCACATACAGAGGCCCCAGAAACGTCCCATCGTAGTGGGAAAGCGTGGGTTTAAGATCTCATTGAGGGGCTCCTGGTCATGATCTCTGGGCTCCACACAGAGCATGGAGCCTGCTTGGGATTTTCTCTCTCCCTCTCCCTGTTCCCCACCCCTGCTTTCTCTCTCTAATTAAAAAAAAAAAAACCTCATTGACTCAGGTTCAAATTCCCCGCTCCATCACTTACATCTCAGTTAGGATGAGGTACAAATGAAGGTAACAGAAAACCCACAACAACGTGGCTTTAACAAGGTAGATGTTTATTTCCCTCCCACATAAAAGCCTAGAGGTACCATGTCCCCGTCTTCTTCCAGCTCACTGTCCTGCAGTTGCTAGTGCGTGGCTCTCATCTCCGTGGTTCTAGGTGGCACCCACCTACCAAACAGCAAAATAGAAGAAGGGACAAAGAGGAAAAGTCAGAAAGCATAAATAGGAGCAGTGCCTTAAGGAAGGTTCCTTGAAACTGCCACAAGACACTCCCTTTGCTTCTCATTGAGCAGAACTCAGTCACATGACCACACCTAGCCGCACAGGAGGCTGGGAAATGTAGTCTTCTTTCTAGGCAGCTCTGTTTCCATAACTGAGATGAAGTAGTAGACAATTATTGGGCAACTACTAATAGCTTCTACCACAGTAGGTGTGTGACCTCGGGCAAGTCTCGTGACCTCCCTGGGCATGGAGATAATGCTCTCTTACCCTGTACACATGGTTGTAGCACTTGAAACCTCACATGCAAATCGTCTAGCCCAGAGCCTGGAACAAACATCCCATGCACAACCTACGTTTTTATTCCTTTCTGATTCCAGGATTCTGGAATGTGCACTGATAGCTCTCACCCTCTCAAAAGTGGCCAGAGCCACTCTAGCTAGTTTCTGAGTGCTGTCCCCAACCAAGTTCCCCGAGCCAGCCTGAAATTTCCCAGGGCTTCAACGTTGGGTCTCACAGTACTAGAGTAAGCCAGAGTGACTTGCTTTATCCCCACGCCTGCCATCCTGGACGCTGTGAAAACAGATTCGCCCCACCCACCTTTCTTAATCAGCTAGTCATTTTGCACAAGAGAACACCTGCCCCCGACTCTCAGGGAGCCTCAGACTCTTGTCCTGGTGCTGGTGGTTGAAGCCCAAGAAAGATCTCGAGTGTGCAAAACCCTGTACGAAGGCTCGGACGGCTCTGCCGAAGGGGTCTTGCTGTGTGTGAGCAGGGACCTCACACACACATCAGACTCTTCTACCAAAAGACTCCCGAAGGCTAAGAGAGTGCCTGTTAACCACCAACCCCTGAGCCCCAAGTTTAGAGCGTAACCCAAAGCAAGTGACCACAAGTAATAGCTCTTCAAATGCATTCAGGGGCATCTGGGGGGCTCAGTTGGTTGAGTGTCTGCCTTCGGTTCGGGTCATGATCCCAGGGTCCTGCCCCGTCGGGCTCTCTGCTCAGCACGCAGCCTGCTTCTCCCTCTCTCTTTCTCTCTGTCTCTCATGGATAAATAAATAAAATCTTTAAAAAAAATGCATTCAGACTTTACATTTTGCTGGTTTACTTCAAGATACATTTCCCTAAATTTTTCTAATAAAATTAACACTCCAGCAAGATATTCCATGTTTATCCTTTAGCTTCCCCTGTCCTTGGCCCAGCGTACATGCTCCTTCGAGCCACTGCGTTACCCTCTTCCATTCCTGCATAACCTCATGTCATACAAGCTATGGCTTGTTGGCCTTTGAAAACACAGGTTTGAATTGCAAGGGTCCACTTATATACAGATTTCTTCTGATAAATACAGTCCGGGACTGTAAATGTAGTTTCTCTTCCTTCTCACTTTCGTGATAACATTTGCTTCTCTCCAGCTTGCTCTAGTGTAAGAATACAGTATATAATACATACCACAAACAGAATCATCGCGATCGTTTAGGATATCGGTGAGACTGCCGGACAACAGTAGTAGGCTCTTCATAGGTAAGTTTGGGGCAGTCAAACATTACACTTGAATTTCTGATTGTGTAGGGGTGTTGACACCACTAGCCCCCCAGTTGTTCAAAGGTCAGCTGTATTATCCTCGCTGACAGATTTGTAAACAGGTTATTCTGAGAGGATATGCGGATTGGCCAAGGTAACACAGAGTAACAGGCTGAGCTGGGATTTGGGTCCCAGTCTATCTGGTTCCAAATCCTCGTCCTGTCGTTACCTCGCTACAGTAAGTAGGGGTTACCCATGGCCCAGTAATGGAACCTGTTGCTAAGGGATTTTGGCCACACAGGAGAACGGGCGAAGAGGGAGGGCTATGAAGGAAGCTTCTCCCAGGTGAGGGGACTGAGCTTTGGGGACCGCGGGTCATTGACCCCAGTAGTTACCACCAAATCAACCTAGCAAGATGCCCAGAGGCTGGAGAGGTTCTCTGACTAATAGCATGGGGCCAGCTTGGGGCTTCCCCACACGCTCCTCATATTGTCCTGGCCTCAAGGGCAGAGAGCAAGGACCTGGTAGGAGTGAGAGCCCCTTGGATCCCTAGCCAGCAACTCTGAACAGAAAAAGCTCCTTTGCGAGCTGTAGTCAGTCCTGAGCACTTATTTCAGCCTGCAGTCCAGGGGAGTTCAGGAGAACTGACCCCAAGATGTCCTGGGCCCAAGAAAAGCAGGACATGGACACTGTCTCAACCTGTATGTTCTCTAGAAGACAGAAGAGGGGCCCCTTGCTGGAAGGACAAGCGAGTGCCTGAGTGCCCGAGGACTGAGCTTGGAGGAGAGGATGAATCCGGAGACTCCGGACATGGCAGGAACAATCTAGGCCTGGCTCCCTACCAGAAACGCCCGCCTGGCGTCAGCCTCGGGAGCCCCCCCACTTCACCTCCATGTGTAAATCCAGTGCCACTCCCTGCTTCAGGGTGTGATTTCTTGGTAGTTCCACCGGGCCTGCCTTTCCCATGATTGAGAGCTCCCCCACAGGAGGGCCATGGCAGGCTCCTTCTCCTGGACCCCAGTTCCTACACCAGGACCCCCTACCTTCTAGGCACTTACTCCCCAGCTGTGGGTGCCTGTCTCACTGCCCCTGTCTGACTGCATCTCTGTTGAAACAACAGTGATTTCTTTGGCCTAGATGTTCACCAAGTGGGCCCAGAACGCAGAAATGGCTCCTTGCTCTCCTTCAAAGAAGGTTTCTGTGCCACACAGCACCACAGAGGGGCTGTTGTCCAGACAGGTCACCTGCAGCCCGATGGGGTCGGTGGTGCGGCGGTAACCACCGTCCAGCCAGAGAGAACGTGGTAAGGAGGAGGCCTTGGCTGATGGAGAGGAGAGGACACTGCGAGGTCTCCCTGCGGGGTCCGGTGGGCCGCGTGGCACACAATGGGCCGGTGTGCGTCCTCGCAGCTTCCGAAGTAGGAAGCTCCAACTTGCTGTGTTATCTGGGGAGAGTCACTTGAACTCTCTGAGCCTCATCTTTCCTTCCACACCACAGAGGTGAATCTGGCCTTTGGGAGAATGAATGGGAGTAAATCCGGCTGGTTCCGTGGAAGAAAAGGACAGGGGAAGATGGAAACTCTTCTCGCTTGCTCCTGTCCGTATCCCCACAGAACCCAGGACGGACGGATTTTCCTGGTGTGTTTGCGATCACCCAACCCGGTGTGGGCACCCAGACTCACCAGCAGGGGGCGCTAAGTCTCTGTTTTGATCTGCGCGGCCCTGACTGGGAGCTGGGCAAGTTCCAACAGGTGTTGCTCTGGGCAAGGTGTGTCTGGCAGTCCAGAAAAGGCACCCCGTCCCCAGAGGTCTAAAATAGCTGATTGTGTTTATTTAAAGCTAGTCACCATTTCTCACCGTCTGACTTCCTCTGGGTGTGTGTGTGGCTGGAAGTGCTTGAGTGGCTGAGTGTGGGGGAAATGCCTGTGTGGGCCTCTGGGCTTTGTCCTGAGTCGGGGGAAGGGGCTTCTCCTGTCAGCCATGCCCTGGGTTCCAGACAGTGGCCAGGCAGCACGTCTCCTAAGCTTGGAGAGGGAGCCCCCCCCCCGCCCTCACCGACAACCAGTGCTTGACAAGAGTCCAGAAACACTGACCTCTGAGTTCAGCCCCGAAAGGAGTCACTCTGTAGGCCCTGCAGTGGGAAGGACCCACTTGGGTGGCCTCCGGAGGAAGCCCCTGGAGGCAGCACCTCCCCCCAACACCCCACCCTCGCTCCTGCTCTCCAGTCAGTTGGGCCCAGGATGAAGGAAGTCTCCCTTGTTTCTCTGGCCAGAGGAAAGAGGCAAATGGTTGCGAAATAGCTCTTAGGTTCCTGGACAGGAAGCCAAAACAAAACAAAACAAAACACAAAACGAAAAGCTCAGCGAGATCACTGTCTTACCCAGAGGGAAGTAATTGCTCAAGTCAAATCAGCCAGCCCGGGCTCTGTTGCCTGCTGAGCCCCGGGAGTGGGCCCTGCCCGGGGGGGACCAGTCCGATGGGGACAGGAGCAGAAGCAGGGCCTCTGTCCTGGAGCTCCTGCCTTGGGGGGAGATGCCGTGTGCCCCTCGGGGAACTGCAGGACAGAGCAGCTTGCAGGATGCTATTCTACCAAGGACAAGTCAGGCTGTTTCGAGGAAAGCCTGAGGCCATATGGAGGCAGAGAAGGTGAACGCAGCCTGCCAAGTAGACAAAGTGCTAAGGCCCTTCCCGCTGCCCAGTCAGCAGCTGGCTCTCCTCTTGCTTCTGGACTCCTCAGACTGTCCCCTATTTTTAATTTTTTTAAAATATTTTATTTATTTATTTGACAGAGAGATAGACAGCACAAGTAGGCAAAGCGTCAGGCAGAGGGAGAAGGAGAAGCAGGCTCTCCGCTGAGCAGGGAGCCCCACAAGGGGTTCGATCCCGGGACCCTGGGATAGTGACCTGAGCCGAAAGTAGACACTTAACCGACTGAGCCACCCATGCATCCCTCAGAGTGTCCCCTTTTAAGCCCTCACTGAAGGGCCACCGTGTGACCATCCTTCCCAAGTTGGGGGCAGGGACAAGAAGCCTACAGAACAGGGTGGGTGCTGGACAATCACCACAGAGTGGCCAGCCCCGAAGAAGCCTCCTGACACGGAAGGTACCTGGGAGGACCAGCTACAAGGAAACCCGAAGAAAGCATTGTCTAGGCAGGTGACAGGGACAAGGCCCCAGCGATGCCTGTCCTGGAGGGACTGGGGACCAGTGGTGACTCAGGGCAGACCACAGAGCACTTCAGTCTCCTGAGTTACTTTACGTCCCTTTATGCTGTGAGGTAGACCAGAGGACAGAGCTTGGGTAAGTTAAGTAACTTACCACAGGACACGCAGCAGAGATCTCCGTTTGCACACCCCAAGCCTTGACTGGGTCCCTAGGTAGCTCCTGCCTGACTGCCACCCCGACTGCCGGAGGCACGACCTCGGTGAAGACAGCAGCGCCTGGCTTAGCTTGACAGGTCTAGAACTCGGTCTTGCTCTATTTCTTAGGTACTGGAGTTGGTGAACGTCTGGAGGCCTGGCTCACGTCCCCAAACACACAGGAGGGGGATGGGCAAAAAGAAGGCCAGTGTGTCCGTTCACAGGGGGGGCGCGAGTTTTTGTCACTGAGGCTGGTGTTGGGCATTTGTGGGAGTCCCCCCGTCCCCCCTGGTGGTGCCCACGAGTGCAGGACCAGAACAAAGGGAGCCAGCCCAGCGAGCGTGAAGGACTTCCCTGTCTGTGAGACCGGCGGAGGGAGAGACATGCGACAGGCCGAGAAGTGTCGGGGGAAGGTGGCTCTGGAGCTGACCTGGGTTGGCATCTTAGCGCTACCCGTTCATGACCATGTGTCCCTGGGAGGTTACTTAAGCCGGAGCTTCTTCATCTGCCCGATGGAGATAATCACAGAACAATCCAGAATAGCTGGGAGGAGCGAGAGGGGTGCCACGGCTACAGCAACACAGAATAAACAGTGGCTCTGGCTGTCACAGGTGTCTGAGCGGCTTCCCTGTCCCCGCAGAAGGTGTCACCACCACCGGATCCACTCCTACGCTGTTGCGACTCCCCAAGGCCTCCTCCCACCCAGGGTCTCTCCAGGCAGGCCCCTGAACAATCCGCTGGGCCGGAGCTCCTGAGGGTGCTCTCCCCTCAACTTGATGGAGACATGCTCTGTTTTTCGGGGAGATCTGAAGACTTCACTTCCCTCAACTGTATGGCCTCCCTGGAGAGGTCAGTACCCAAGGACACAGGCTTCCAAGTCTGGGACCCGCATGACACTACCGTCTGGGACCTTAGCTGTGCGACTTCCTCTCGTGGGACCCCAGCTTCCTGGCCCCTCCGTTGGGGCGCACCCACCCATGGGCCTGTTGGGAGGACCGGACTCTAGCTGTCTGGGGTCTGACCCCTTGCCCAGCCTGCGATCGGGACTCCGTAAATGCTAAGTGTTCTGTTATCATGCTGATGTGGGTTTTCTAAGTGTCAAGTTCAGAGATGTTGTTTATGTAACTATGGCCTCGCGAGGGTGTAAGATGACAAGACCTCATCAACGGATGGCTGTGCTAGCCCATGGGCAGGAAAGACCAACGTCACAAACAGGGCGATGCGGGAGGCTTCCTGCAGGCGTTGGAACCAGGTCTGCTTGCGCCTCTGCCCTCCTGGCTGGTCCCCCTTTCCGAGGGTCCACTCTGGGCGCTCCTGGTATGGGAGCCAGGGAATATGAGAGAGGGAGGGCACCCTGCAGAGTGGTCTGCTCCCTGACACTCCCTGGAGTGCTTCTTGCTTGAAGACCTGAGGGCCCCTGAGGAGTCTGGAGATTTGGGGGTGGCTGGGTAGGAATGAGACTGTGGGTAGCTTGGTTAGGCAGAGGGACCCAGGCCTTCCTAAAGAACTTTTTGTCTCCTCTCCAGCTGCTAACTCTACCCCACATTCTCAACACGAACCCCTGAGGGAGACAGGCAGTCCCTGGACAGGTCTTTTTGGGGGACACCCGATTCAGGCACAGCCTCTAAGAAAGCACACTCAAGCTAGCTCCCCATTCCTGCTGCAGTTTGGAGCCCACTGGGGCCAGGGAAGCATGCACCAGCCTGGAGCTCATGGGACAGAGCTTACAAAATCCCTCCAATGCTGTCACGGTAGTCCCTGCTCACAGCAGTCCTGCAGGGTGCGCAGAGCAGATGTTTGTTTCTTGTTTTTTTGCATTTCAGAAACTTTTATTAATAGTCCCTAAACCGCAAGAATCAGATGGGTTTTTTGAAGAGTGCTAAACGCATAATGATTTCTATCTGGAGCATTTAATTCAAATTCTGCCAAATTCTACATTGTATTCCACCGTCTCAGTTTGCTAAGGCTGTGAGTTTTACTGCCGTCTTTGTTTTCCCAGGTGCAGGGGAAGGGCAGTCCATACCGTGGTGGGGACCCTGCATGCGAACATTTGGGCAACCGAAAGATCTGCCCCACACCAGCCTCAACACGGACATGACCGCCTTCCAACCGAAGTCAGTGCAAATGAGGAACTGGAACTCAAGCTTAGAGTCTAAGTGGATGATCCTATCCAGACATTGAAGACCCACATGCTCGAACAAAAGCTTTCCCTGTGCCGCGGCAGGACTTCGGGGACGCTGGTGATGCAAGGAGCCAGCAAAGAAATGTGGCGAAAGGCACAGGATCTCAAGCCAGACTGCCTGGCCTGAATCCTGGGGAAGGCAGTGCCCTGGGCCAGTTACCTAACCTCTTTGTGTCTCGGCTTCATCAGCTGTAAAATGAGACAGCAGAGTTTTTAAAATTAAAAAAAAAATTTTTTTTATTGAAGTATAATTGACATATAACATATTAGTGTCAAGCGTACGACATAATGATGTTGATATTTGTATATACCATGAAAGGATCAGCACAATACGTCTAGTTAACATCTGTCACCATATATAGTTGCAAAGAAATTATCTGTTTTAAGATTTTATTTATTTGAGAGAGAGTGAAGGGGAGAGAGAGAAAAAACACAAGCTGGGGGAGAAGCAGACTCCTTGCAGAACAGGGGGCCTAATGTGGGGCTCGATCCCAGGACGCTGGGATCATGGCCTGCGCCGAAGGCAGATGCTTCACTGACGGAGCCCCCCAGGCGCCCCCAGAAA
The DNA here is from genome assembly GCF_023065955.2 of Ursus arctos. Taxonomy (NCBI): domain Eukaryota; kingdom Metazoa; phylum Chordata; class Mammalia; order Carnivora; family Ursidae; genus Ursus; species Ursus arctos. The sequence continues at coordinate 39,572,696 of NW_026622874.1, forward strand.
TTGTTTTTCTTATAGCGAGGGCTCTTAAAATCCACTCTCTAAGCAGCTTTCAAATATGCAACGCAGTGTCGCTAGCTGTAGTCCCCATGCCGTACCTTACACCTCCACACCTTGTTTGTTGTGTAACTTGGAAGTACCTTTTGACTCTCTTCACCCAATTCCCTCACCCTCCACCCTCTTCCCCTCTGGCACCCGCCAGTCTGTTCTCTGTTATCTGTGAGCTTGGTGCTTTGCTGTTGTTCCACAGTAGCAAAAGTTTTCTTCCCATTTTCCAGATGAGGAGACTGGGGCCCAAGAGGGAAAAGACCAGATCCCTCACCTTAAAGTCACGAGGAGACCAGGACTCAGCTGTCTCCTGAGGTGAGTGAGTCTCCCAAGGTCCCTGCGGCCCCTGATGAACTGGGTGGCTCAGGAGGGCAGCCTGGCTGACACCCGGCTCCACTTAGCTGCCTGGTGAGCCTTGCCAAGTCCTGGTGCTCCAGAGGACAGGCGGGTACCTAGTGCCCTCCCTGACCCAGGCCCTGACCCCTGGCATGGGGCCCAGCCTCACAAAGAGCTGTCAAAACGTGCCCTCACCACCCCCCCAGCCTGGAACAGCAAGAGTTAGTAAGCCCTTGGGGAGGGAGCTTCTTTCTGCGAATTCCTGTGAGTCTGGGTTTTCCCTGTTTTGCTGATCCCCTGCCTGCTGTTTTGTCCAGAGCTGACAAGCAAGGGAGAAGCTGGTACACGTTTCTGAGCTGGGGATGTGGAAGGGGAACCAGGCTAGGCTCCACCGCATATCAACATCAATTCTGCCCGTTTTAGTAAGTTTAGCGCTGGTTGCGGCTTTGAGGATTGTCATGGTTGAAACGACGTTTGGTTGCCCCATCTCTCTGTCTCTGTCTATCTATGTGTCCCTGTTCCTGTTTCCTGTGCCTTCTTTGTCTCTGTCTCCATATATAGACATTTGTGGGTATACATGTGTATATTTATACATATACTGGTATACACCGTATCTACAGATACATGCTTATGTGTCTAGATACACACACGTACACATATATATTGTCTCTGTCTCTGTGCTCTCTCTTCATTAATCTAACTTGAAGGTCACGGAGCTTCCCATGGATGGGACGAGGGCCACAGGGCCACCTCCTCTACTCACTACCTCTGATCAGGATGGTCCCTGGGCCACTGGAGGTGGGTTAGGTTTTCAAACAGACTTCCCCTTCTCACACTTGCCACTGGGGAGTCAAACAGTCTCCCTATTTCCTCCTTTGGCCAAATGCACACCCTTCGTTCCGCAGTTCAGACACCGGCTTTGGTGTCCCAGGGGAGAAATGGTAAGACCGATCAGATCCCAGCCCAACCCGCTGCTTAATGAAATTTGGTGCTTTATAGGGCTGAGCCTTGCCAAGGGGGAGGACAACGGGTGGCAGAGGCAGCTCGGGGAGTGTGGCAAGATGCTGTCATGGCCCTGTGTGAGACTCCAGCCAAGCGCTGTGCAGGAGAATATTTATAGACACCCAGAGAGCCACGCATGCCCGGGAAAGTACTACTTGTTTCCTGGAAACGCGGGCTGGCTCTCATGGTCTTACCAGATACGGGGAGCGCGTCATCCCAAAACAGGGAAAGCTACGTCCTCAGCTCCCTGGCATCCACCCGCCGCATGAAGAGCCATCTGCCCCTAGAAGCCTGCAGTGATTTCTCCCCGCTCGCAGGAGAAGCTCTTTCCCAGACCTGCCCGAGGCCCCGTGAACCAGTACAGCTCGGCTCCCGCCTCCCAGGCCTCCCCGCACTCCTCCCAAACCGAAGCACCATAGGTGCCATCCTCCAGGGGCACCAGACCCCCTTCCACCTCTGAGCCTTGGCATGGGCGGGGCCCTCGGCCGGGGGTGTTTTCCTCATCCCCTGGTCTTCAGGCGGAACCCCGGCCACACACCGTGTCCGCCGAGTGTCTTCCCCACCCCCGGGCAAAGTTACCCGTTCCGCCGAGGGCTTAGGACTCTGCACACTTAGCTCTGATAACTAGTTACTTCTACTCCTATCTGTCTCCCCCTGCACACCATGCATCCTCCAAGGTTAAGAACTGTCGCTTACTCATTTTTGCATCCTCAACATCTAGTGCAGTGCCTGATGCGGAGCAGACGTGCAATGGAGAGTGGCCCGTGGGCCCGTGCGTCAGACTGTCACAGCGGAGCTGCTAAGGAAGGGCTCAGGGCTGGCGTTCAGTGGAAGACTGGGTTTAAACACCCGCTCACCACTTGCTAGCCAACACACTTTTCCAGTTACTTAGCCTCTCCGTCAGTTTCCTCATCTGTAAAGTGCATAGAACAACAGAACCTGGGGCGCCTGGGGGACTCAGTCGTTAAGCGTCTGCCTTCGGCTCAGGGCGTGATCCCAGCGTTCTGGGATCGAGCCCCACATCAGGCTCCTCCGCTGGGAGCCTGCTTCTTCCTCTCCCACTCCCCCTGCTTGTGTTCCCTCTCTCGCTGGCTGTCTCTGTCTGTCAAATAAATAAATAAAATCTTTAAAAAAAAAAAAAAAGAACAACAGAACCTCATGGGGCACCTGGGTGGCAGAACCAGTTAAGCGTCCGACTCTGGATTTTGATCGACTGAGATCAACTGAGATCGACCGACTCCGTTTGGCTCCGGTCATGATCTCAGGGTCCTGGGATGGGGCTCCCCTCCCCCACGTTGGGCTCGCTGCTTTTCTGAGAGTCTGCTTCTTTCCCTCTCCCTCTGCCCCTCCCCTTGTTTGCACTCTCTCTAAAATAAATAAATCTTAACACACACACAATAGAACCTCACTTACATGATTGTTGCAAAATTCGAATGATTTGCATATAAAGGATTTCATGCAGCACCTGGCATATATACGCATGTAATTTTTTTCTTACAACCCCCATTTTGCCTGTCAGCAAATCCGGTAGGCTCTTCCTTTAACATATCCAACCACTTGTTATCTTCCCAGTGCTCACAGTCCAATCCAAACCACCATCATTTCTCAGGGGCATATTTCGATGGCCACTGTCCTGGTCTTGCTTCCACTCTTGTCCCCCATCACCTATTTTCAACACAGCTGCCAGAGGTGATCCCTTAAAAGTGTTAGTCAAGTCAGGTCCTTCCTCTGCCAAAATTCTCCTTTGGCTTTCCTACCTCACTGAGAGTAAAAGCCCAAGTCCTCGGTAGGGCCTCCAGGGCTCTTTATGATCGGTCAGTGCTGCCTCTGAATCCATCTCCTTGCTTTCCCTCTTTCTCTCCTCACTCCAGCCACCCTGGCTGACATGCTGTAACTCAGCCTCGCCCCACACAGCCCTGCCCCGGTGCCTTTGCACCTGCCATTTCCTCAGCCTGGAATTCTATTCCCACAGAAATCCTCCTGACTTCCTTCCTTACTTAGAGTCTTCGCTCAAGTCACCTTCTCCAGAGGCCCTTGCTGGCCATTCCATCTAAACTTCCGACATGCTTGCTATTGACTCCCTTCTCTCTTTCAGCCTTTATCATTACTAGAAAGATAGATTTCGTGTATTATCTCATTCAGTGTCTGTCTCCCCCAGTAGAATGTTAAGCTCTAAGAGAGCAGGGATTTGCCTGTTTTGCTCACTGTTGTATCCTCAGCCCCTAGAACAGGGTCTGACACAAAGTAAGCACTCAGTAAGTACTTTGTGGAATACATAGATCATTCCAGGAAGTTCTGTGAGAGTCCATGTTCCCTCTGTTACCAGAGCTCAGTGTCCTGACCGCACAGTTGAGAACTGAGATTGCTGTAAAATACTGGGACAGCGGCATCTGGGCTGTGCCAGGGCCCTCCTCACTGCCCCAGGGCGTCAGAACTGACTCAGGAGGCAGAACCCCAAACCGTGCTTCTGTCCTCAGACTGGATTTTCCTCTTCCTCCAGCCCAACCCAGCTGTGTCTGGTAGAGGGTTTGGCTGGGAACTCCAAATGCATCCTTTTCTCTGGAGAGGCTGGGCATCGGGCCTCGGCCCCAGGAAGAGGGAGTGGCGTGTGAAGACCCCCCACCGATCAAAGCCACAGGTACTAACAGTGTTGTCACTGCCCCTGTCCAGTTTTCTTGGGGTGCCCACAGGGCCTTCCAAGGGGAAAAACCAGTGCCATCCTTCTTGGATGTGGTTTCCTAAGAAGCCAACACTCCTCAGAGTGGGTCCACGGCATCACATGTCTGGGCCCGATCCCAGGCCTGCTAAATCAGAGCCTCGGAGGTGAGGCCTGCCCCGGCATCTGCATTCTGCGGCTCTGCTAGGAGATTCTTCATAAAATTAAAACAAGAGCCGCCCATCAGATGTCGATGACCTCCTGGGGCAGGGACCGTGACCTTCTCACACTCCAGCCACCCTAGCTCCAATCTCACCACCCCCCCCCCCGCTTCATTTTCCTCCTTAGTACTTCTCACAATACGATCTGATATAGTACGTGTATGTTCCGTTTGCTTATCCTGTCTAGCATCTGACCTTCCCCCACCCCCACCCCACACACTCCGACTGGACGTTTTTGTCTATTTCAGTCACTGTCGTATCTCCAGTGCCTAGAACAATGCGGAACACATAGTAAGTGCTTCAGCAAATAGTTGTTGAATGAACAAAGCCCTCCTTGATAAGAGCTCGCGGTGAGGGAGGGGGACTGCTGGGAGGGAGAGAGTGATCCTGTTGGGAGCCAGGAGATGGTCCCTACCCTCAGGGGACTCTCGGCGTCCCCAGGCAGACCAACACCCAACAATCCCACGTGAGCTCAGGCTGAGTCATCTTCTACGTGCTATCTGAATGTTGAACCACTTTGTAGAGCACAGGGATACGGGCCAACGGGGCTGGAGACATGCTGCACGCCTTTCCCCTCCCAAGACTCCCTCTCTTTTGCCGTCCTACCCCTCCTGTAGGCCCCTTCCGGCCGGCAGCCCTCCCTGAACGGCTCTGGGCCCCCTCTCGTCCTCCCTCTGGCTGTAAGGAGCTCCAGGGCCCCTCCCAGGCCACCTCCTGGCCTCCCCGTGAGCTCGCAGACAGCACAGACTCCCGTCTTACTCGCCTTCCTCAGCAAAAACCTAGAGCACAGTAGCTACTCAGTAAGTCAGGAGTCTGGGGCTTTAGGCAAGGAAAGCACAGGGAACACAGTTCTGTTCGGGGCTTGGTGGACGCCAGGGCCCAGGGCGGGCTCAGCCGAGGGGTTTTGCTTATCTGTCTGTCGTACAGGGAGTGATGGTGGGGCAAGGGAGTCTGCGGCAACATGCCTCGATGCTGGCCCTGTCACCCACCTATTTCGTCCGACTGCTAGCTCTGGTAATAAGAGCTAACATTTATTGAGTGTTTACTGTGTGCAAAGCGCTGCTCTAAGCATTCCATAAGGATTATCTCATTTAATTCTCATAACATTCTGAGGCAGGGACTTTTAATTACAGATATCACATGTGGTCAGGGCCTGTGCCAGCTTGGGGTAAAGGCTGTGAAGCAGTTGGTGGGAACCCCAGCATGCTGTGTTGAGGGGGTAAAGGAAGAGATGGGGAGGAGGGACTCCATCAGCATGGAGACCTCCCCCACTGCCCATGAGGTCCCATGAGCTTTTCAGAGCGGAGAGGCCTAGCTCCATCTCTGTCGTGGCTTCCATCCTGATACCACAGGGTCTCTGGAATGTCCTTCAGGGTTCCCCAGTCTCTACAAGCTCAGCCTTCAAAAACCCAACCTGGAAGTCAAGGGTCTAGGCTTGTGAATGTTTGCCTGATAGCTGGCCATTCTTAATCTGTTCAACCAGTGAGCTTCTTGTTTGCATTAGGAACGAAATAATTAGGAAATCTCCCTTCCCTCTCCCTAATCCCCACCACCCCCACAGAGGTCTCCCACAGGGGGCAGGGCTAGGTCAGTGCCACTCAGAGGGACCTCTCCACCCTCCCTGCCTCGCCAGCACTATGACTAGGAACTTCTCTTGGTCATCTGGCCCTGGCGGTGGGCCCTCCGCCCTGCTCCCAGGCCCGGCCTCTGTCCTGACAGCACTCTCCCCAGGCCCCCAGCTGTGAGTAACACATCACATATAGGGGCACCAGCCACTCCCGGCTAGAGTGAAGGTGGAAGGGAGAGGGATTGTGACAGGGTGTGAGAAAATCAGAGGGCAGGAGAAATTGGAGAAGGCGGCAAGGCCATGCCCTCCCTCCCAGCTTGGAGGCTGGGTCATTAGACAAGGTCTGTAAATAACATCTGAACGGTCTCGGGTGCTGTGTCTGAACCATGACGTTCTACTCCCCAAATAGACCTTGACTATGTGCTCCAGGCATTCCGTGGGCCCTGGGGGAGGCGCTAGAACCTGCCCCTCCCCCTCAGGGTACTCTAGAGCCAGGATCCAGGGCACGGGGACCCCAGCTCATGGGTTTATGGCAGGGCCCTGCTGAAGGTATTGGTAAGCCTCACCTCTGTCGCAGGCCCATGTCCCGGGAGCATTCAAAGTCCCTGTTTTCACCAGTTCATAAGAGTGACAAATACTGCTGTGTTTCCCCCTGAAAATAAGCGGAGATTCAGATGCTCACGGGCCACTACAGTGGGCTCAAAGGAAGTCCGTGTCTAAGCCCTCCAGACATTCATACCCTCCCGCCCCTGTGTTTTGGGTCCCCCAGGAAGGCTCTGAGGGCGTGCAGTGGGCAGACCCCCAGTGCTCGCTGCTGGAGGTGGCGGAGAAGAGGTAGGGTGGAGGAGAGCGAGGCAGGGTGGAGGAGGACATGGCCAGAGCCACACAAACACGCAGCTGGCTGTTCAGTCCCCATTGCAGGGTCTCCCCCTGCCACCCTCCACGTCTCCCGCCTTCTCCCCTTCTCGCTCCAGTAATCTCTCCTCCTCCCTCTGCAGGGCAGAGGGGTGACCCACGAATCTGCCATCTGTCACCTCCCCCAATGCCCAGGTCCCTGCCGGGGTAACCGAGATAAGCGTCTTGCTGCAATTAAACATTGACAGGCCTGAGCCTGGTGCTCAGCTGCAGAGAAACTCCCCGGGTTAGTGTGTAGGGAGGCAGGGAGACCACAGCAGCTGGGCCTTTAAAAATGGATGAAACCAGCCCCTTTCAGAGGGGCTGTGTCTCTTAAAGCGGCAGTTCTCCTGTTGGCCAGAGAGGCAGGATCCAGGAGGACTCAGAAGAGGCCAACAGCAGGGCCCAGATCCTGAGCCAGTTTCCAAGGCTCGGCTGTTCCTGCCCTTCCCCTTCTGTTGGGTGCGAAGAGCGTCATAGGCTCCAGCGTCAGGCAGCCTTGCTGTCTCAGCTCGACCCCATAGCATGGCTTTCCACACCCTGAACCTTCGTTTATTTATCTGTAAAATGGGCTTAACCCTTATCTAAAGGTTGTTACAAGGATGGAATGAAATAGCATATATAAGTTACCCAGCACAGTGTTTGGCCAAGAGAGGTGATTACTAAAGCTTAGTCCCCTCTCTCCTTCCTCCTGGAAGGGAGTGACTTTCTTTCCAGACTTAAGGGTCCTCAGGGAGACCCTCTCTGGCTGGGCAGGATCCTTTCCCTGCCCGCAGAGCTTCCAGAGACCCTGGCATCAGTATAGGTTTGCTTGTCTGTCTTCCCCACTAAACAGGAAGAACCCCGACAACAGCTATCTTGACCACTACTGATCTCCCAGCCTCCAGCTCAGTCTGGCATATTCTAGCTGCTTGGAGAATGCTGAATTGAATGAAATTGGAAAAAAGAAAAACCTTTAAAAGGACTCACATGAGATCAGCACACCAAAGGTTTGTTGACAAAATGACAGAAGATAGAAGGAACTGAGCGCCTTGTGCACAGAGAGGGTCATCACAGGCTGCCCGAGCTCACGGATGGTCCAACACCCTCACTTTATAGTGGAGGGGATGGAGGCCCAGCGAGTTGGTGGCAGAGCCCAACATTTCATGGGGCTCCTGACTCCTGGCTCCTTGCTGGAGAGCTGGGGCTGGGACCAGCAGGCTCTGCACCCCGTCCCCTGTTCCTTGCCCAGGGACCTGGAGGGGTTATGTGACTGGCCTCACGGAGTCACACAGTCAGCTCAGGGTGAACCTGGACTCAGGCAGCCCTCTGGCTGTCCCGGCCAGCACCGTGGCCCCCTGGGTACCCAGAATGCCTTGTTTGCAGGATAGAAGGGTACTGGGCTCTTCAATCTTGGTTCTAGCAACAGCACCACGTACTCCCTGGACTCTGGGAGGTCAGGGGTTAAGTGGGAGTGTTTGAAGAGGGGAGAGTATGAGCCCTTTCCCTACGCATTGCCCCAAAGAACCCACTGACTCCATCTGTTTTTGAGTCGCCCTGTTGCTGTGGGACCCTGAACTCTCGCAGCCTCCGTGGCCCAGGGGCCCGGCTGGCTGGGCCACTCCTCAGCCCTGAGCAGCCTGCTAGAGCAGAGGTCAGGAGAGGGAGATCCAGTCCCAGCCAGCCTCTCGATAAGTTCTGTACAGCCTATCCTCTGGGATCACCATCATGAAGATTACGTAACACCATAAATGTGAAAGTTCTGGGAGATAAACACTATCAATGTAAAAAAATATTTGGCTGGTGAGGGACTGAATGAATCAAGTCGGGGCACTTGGCCAGCCAGGTTTCTTACACTGAACAAAATCCTCAGACCATCTAACCTCCCAGTCCCCCGGAGTGGCTGTTCTCACCCCACTGTTGGTAGGGGACACTCCTGTGGTCTCCATAGTCCATAGGAAAGGGCTGAGCGTTTTCCTCTTGCTGAACCTGGAGTTCAGAGGCCAGAAGAAATACCCACATAAATGCTGGCCTGATTCAAGGGCATCAGAATTAGGGAGAGAACTTCATTTCATAATAGCAGAGAAATAGATTAGCAGGCCTCTTGAGTATTTATTGAGCCCTGAGTGTTATTGAGTGCTATTACCTCATTAGCCACAAATACTCTTATATGATACTCCTGTAATTCCCACCTTACAGTTGAGGAAACTGAGGCACAGAGAATATTAGGTAACTTGTTCAAGCTAAGGTTTGAACCCAGGCAGTCTGACACAGCAGCCCAAATCCCTGACTCCTCATCACACAATTTTGATTCTATTGGACCACTCCGGGGAGCCTGCTGGGTGAGGGGCAATTCTTGTTACAATGATCAACCCCAAAGAAATTATTCTGGACCTTTGCAGGGAGGTTGAAAACACTCCTCCATCCCACCCAGTTCTAGGTCTGCTTGATAAGCTAGGAATAAAGCTATCTTCTGTATCTTCTAGAAACTTCTGTTCCCTGGGGTGGTAGGGTATTTATTTGAACAGGGCTTCTTCTCACCTCAAAGGCACATCTGCCCCAGCAACACGGGCAGCTCATGGACACAGGCAGTGACAGCTTTCAGACAGGGAGCTGCTGGGGCGCCTGCCCTCTGCCATACCTCCGAGAGGCAAGATCAGCTGGGCAGGACAGCCCACTGAACGCTGAAAACCTGAGTCCTTTGTCCTTCTCCAGGAGGAAAGATTTCCCCAGCCCCTCTCCTGAAGGCCTGGCTCTGCTTGGTTGTCTGGGCTCCTCAGGCAGGCAGCTGCCTTCTTGAATGCCCAGTGAATCCCAAATTAGCTTAATTCATGAGGAAAATAAATACACAAAACCCCTCCATAGCCAGAGAGTGATTCGTCTACAAAGTCCTAAGTAGTAGAAATAAAGTTTCGCCCCAAGGAGCTGTCTGGCTGTGTGCCCTCTCCAAACTACACGCTTGGACTCACTACACTTACTGTGGGCAGAACAAGGAGGTACCGGCCAGCCGCGGATCAGCAAGGAACACGCTTTTATTCTCCTGACCCTAGGACCGGGCACGAGCAGGTAAGACAAGCACACAAACCATGGAACCAACCTGAGGGTATTTCCCGCACCCCACAAGCAACAGGTGTACCTGTCAGTGGCTCGATTCGAGTACGTGAGCCCTGAGGAGATGGAGTGCGATGCGCTCAGCTGCCCAAGGAGGGGAGACTTTATTTGGGTTTCAGGGAAGGAGGGCCCCTTCTACAGATGGCCGCTGGCCATGACCGGGCCTCTGGGTGGCGGCTGGGGGCGGGGGCTATGTGAGGGGGGTGACAGGCAGAAATAAGGCATGTGCCCACATGGTCACGAGGCACCGTCACAGACACATCTCTGCTCTGCTGGCCACTGTAAGCAGGTTTGTCGCCCTCAGAGGCGACGGAGGCTCAGACAGGCTTCTGAGAGGCAGTGGACCCAGGGCTTCTCTGACTCACATCGTCTCCCCTACGAGGAAGGCCACTCCCGAAGCGTGAATGCTTGGCTTCTACAGAAGCAGCTTCCTTGGGGCCTTGGGCAGGAGCCCTGCAGATGCTAAGAAGCGAGTGTGCAGGGGGCCACACCGATGAGGGCTGGCGACCAGCCACCACTGGAGTGGCCCTGAGCACTGAGGGGCTGAGCAGGGAGCTGATCGCCCAGGGAGGACGGGTCTGGCTCAGAGCGCCCGGGGGGGAAGGGCGGGGAGACAGCTAGCCCAGGGGCAACCACCTCTGTGCCCAGGGCAGGGTCTAGCCCGAGGGAAGCGGGCTGTGCCAAGGTCTTTGGAGGTCAGAGGTAAGGGTGAGATAAAGCCAATTTCACTTTAAACTGATCAGCGGGAGGACAGCTGTTTTCTGTTTCCGGAGCCAGCACCAAGGGAACCCGGTTGACCTGGGGTGGGCTGGGGGCGGGGGGGGGGGGGGTGCTTGGGGTAGTGCTGCAGCTGTGAGGAAGTGCAACCTGTCGCCCAAGCACTTCCCCAAGAGGAGTGGAGTGACGGGCAGACGTTTCTCGGAGGCCTCGGAACCTAGAGTAAAAGCAGTCCGCGCCATGATGATGATGACATGGCCCTGGGCTGATGGCAGTGATCCTCGGCTTTGGGAGGGGCAGGTATTCTTGAGTCCGGATGGTGCCTTCCCTCTGTCCTCCTCTCTTCCCCAACCCCTCCGTCCCAGAGGACAGAAGCCTGCTTCCCCAAATTCTGGGGTGGGGGCGCACCTCCCTCGGCCTCCTTCCCTGCTACCCATTTGCTGATAGACAAAAGGACACTAGCTTTTACTGAGTGCCTACTGTGTGCCCTGCCCTGCCCTGGGCTGGGCACTGTGTCACCAAATGAAACAAAGAAGACCCACCTCCTGCCCTATGGGGAGGTCAGGAGCAAGCAACTGTGAGCACTCTGAGGTCTGAAGGCAAACCCATCCAAAGGGCGGTACTCAACATGGCCGAGGCTGTGGAAAGAGCGAGACTTAGGTGTGGAGGAACAGGAAGAGAGCGGGAGCTGAGGCCGGGGAGGGAGAAGTCACCAAGTGGAGAATTGGTCAGTGGGGACAGTCTTTCAAAGTACGTGCACACACTTTGACTCCCTTGACTCTCACAAGAAGAGAAGCGTCCAGAATGTATACTCCCTATTTCAGGGATAAGGAAGTTGAGGCACAGCCTGGACGTGAATGCCTATGGTGTTTCCATGCTCACGGCTCTTTCTTCAAGGCCAGGCTGGGACCTGGATGGAGGAAGAGGTGGCCCAGGTGATGGGGTACTGGAGGGAAAAGACAGATGAGGGACGGGGGACTCAGGAACTTTCCCTGTCGGCACGTAGAGAGGCCTTCTTCAGTCACTGCTGCGGCCTCTAACAGTAATAACAGCTACTATTTATTGTTTTCTCTGTCTCAGACGCACAAACACTGCACAAGGGATTGATATGTGTGACTGCTTGCTAACCACCATCACTTTTAATCCGCAAAAGAACCAATAAGATAGATACTCGTATTCTTATGTTTCAGACAACCCCTTGTCTTGATTTGGGGAGGTTAGGACCACCAGGACCTCACGGCGAGTGGCAGAGCTGCGACTTGAAAGCTCACCCTCATGACCAGGACACCTTGGTATGATCCAGCCCCGGGATGCTGGCCCCCCAAGGAAGCAAGACCTCTGCTCTGCAGTCTCTTCAGTTCCCTAAACCATTTTCGACTAACCACCCTGAGCCTAGGCCTGGGCAGTCGAGGCAAACTGGCTGAATCCTGGGCACATCCCCCAGAGGAGGGCCACTGTCTCTGCCCCTGCCCCGACCGCCGTTTTCTCTCTGTGCTGGGGGCTTGGAGCCTGGGAATCTCCCCCAGCCTCTCTCTACCAGAGGAAGTGAAGAGAGGAAGTAGGCCTTAGATAGGGGAGGGAGAGTGGGTGGGTGAGCACTGTGGGTGTGAAGGGACAGTTTGGGAGGCCCTGGGGACTTTCCCCTATGCCTGAGCCCCACCCCCAGAAGGGCCAGCCAAGTTACTCAACCACAGGCTGAGCCTCTGCTCCAGTTTCTGGCTCTTCCCATCTGCGTCCTACTTCTCTTATACCCTCTCTGCACCGCATCCCCCCCCCTCCTTGGAATCCTTACTCATCACTGTCCCCCAACGCCCCCTCACAGCTTCAGGTGACACAGGCAGACAAGACACAGACTACAAGAGCCACACTCCAACAGGCTTCAGCTGAACACTGCTGGACTTAGAAACGACCCTCCCCGCCCCCCTCCAAGGCTCCACAAAGAAGCCTGGTGGAAATGTGAGCCCTGAATCTCTCTCCTTTGGATTCTCTTCCGTTTCCAGGCCTTCGCCTGGCACTACGCATCCCGAAAACTTCCTTTTTAAGGCTTCTCCTCACTCAGCCACTAAGCCAGATTTTTTTGTGTATTTTACTTGGCTGGGGCAGGGGTGGGTAGGAGGCGGCTCGGTAAAAGGGAAGCCCGTCCCTTACAGGAGCGCGGGTAGGGAGACTTTCGGGGGGGTCTCCGGGAGCACAAGGGCCGCGAGTCATTTTGTTTGTTTAACGAGGAAAAAGATGGAAACGGGGCGGTCTCCAAACAGCCCACGGCAGAGCTCCGCGTCCGTCTCCCGGAGTCAGAACGCGCACGGTTGCGGTCAGTGAAACACACATCCCGACGTTTGCATGCACGACACGCCGCAGACGCCCTTGGCCGTGCCGAGCCCAGGGGACCCGCGCCACCCGGGCACAGAAAGCGCCCAGGCGCGCGACCGCCGCGTAGCACCCGCGTTTACCCCGACGGCGCTCCCTCCCCCTTCCCCTCTCCCCCTCCCCCACCCCGCGACCGGTCCCGCGCGGCGTCACTTGTTTTCGTGCCGCGGCGCCCGCCCCTCTCCGCCGCCCGCTGACGTGGTTCCCGGCGCGTCACTGCCCGGCCGACGGGAAGCGCTGCCCTTATATGGGCGCAGACTCCGGAGGGGCCGGGCGACAGCTGTCCGCGTCCCCAGCCCCGCGCTCGTCTTCCAAGCAGCTCCCAGGAAGGGGCAAAGGTGAGCCAGTTTGGGGAGAGGATCTGGCTTTTCCATCTTGTTCGAGAGCCGAGGCCGGAGTGCCCGGGCGGGCCGCCTTCCCTCCCAGATGTTATCTCCCTGCATCCTCCCTCCTGTGCAGAGCGAGATTGAAATGCAGATGAGGACTTGGCCTGTAATGGATGCCCTCTGTTCCTTAATTCCCCCTGGGTCCCTAAAGTCCAAGGCTGTGATGTGGAGGCCAGTGTGCAGTAGTGGGAAGGACCTCCTTGCCTCCGCTGGCTGACCTTAAGCCTCCTAATGCCTTTGGGCCTCAGTTTCCCTACTCATAAAGTACAGAGGATACTTGCCTCATGGATCAGATGAACCTTCCACTTGTGGGTGCAAAACAGCTTGGTCAACTGTGAAGCGTTGTGCAAAATCACGGGTCGTCACTTTGTGCCCTGGAAGAACCTGTTCGGGTGTCCCTTTGGAAGAAGGGAGCAGCAGGGGCCCACATGCTGACTCAGCCTCCAGAGCCTGCCTCTCTGGGGCCTCCCCCTGCTGCTCTGGGAATGCCCTTTGACCCTGTCGAAAAGTTGAAGCTTTGTAAACAGTCATCTGGTGTTTGCCTCCTGGCTCCCTAAGCTGTGAACCGCTGCTTTGGGCCTCTGGTCAGTAAGCAAGTGGTGAGCCTGCTGGAGATGACCCCTCCAGTTAAACCCAGGAGGGAAACCAGCATTGCCAAGAGCCAGCAGGCCAGTAGCCATTGTGTGAATGCCTCGTATAGTGCTCGACAGTGTACAGGATTGGCCTGTCTGACCTCCGAATCCAGTTCAGGCTCAGAATTGCCAGCTGTTTCCTGCTGGACACCAGCTGACTGCTGGCGCCTCCACTCCATCCCCTTCCGTTTAATTTCAGGCTGGGTTTGTGCAGTGCTCGTCTTGCCCACATGTCTCTGTCCACTGGCTGCTTGGCATGCAGTGTCCTCCGTGTGCATGCTTCCTCATCCTCAGGAACTCGGAGTTTCCTGAGGGCAGGAGCCATGTCTCCCCAAACCAGACAGAAGAGCCCCACTCTCCAGCCCTGAGAGTGGGCACCACGTCTCCTTCCTTTGATCGCTCGCTCTAAGACAAAAAGAACAAAAGGTGTTCGGATCCTGGAGTCAAGGGGTTGATTTATGACCCATACGTAAATGGCAGTGAGTCATGGTGAGAGCCAGACAGAGCGAATGGATCTCTGCAGTGCTTACTCTCCCACTCTTCCTCACCACCCCCTGCCTTCTGTGATCCCCGTGGAACCCGCTCCCTGCCAAGGAGGACCACGCTGGGTTTCTGAGAAGTAGATTGCACAGTGGGCAGGGAGGAACCCTCTTTTGGCTGTGGTTGTCCTCATTAAAGTCAAGACACTTGGGGGCAACACCTATGGCCACGCTCCCAGTGGGTGAGCTGTGTCAGCTGAGGTCAACTGCTCTTTAGGTGCTGGCTAAGAGTTGCTCAAAGATGCATTCCAAGATCTATGGAAGATCCGATGCTCTTCCTCAAAATATTCCAGATTCCTCTGGGAGTGGGGATGGAGAGTGGGGAAGACTTTCCTTCTGTCATTGCCTCTGGCTTTGAGCTCCTATTTTCCTCCCATCAGATCAGGTTAAGAATCATCTTGTTGATCCACGGGTGTTCTCGCTGTTGTGAGCTGTAGGTTTCAGCCCATTTCCTTGCAGATTCCTCCTGTTATCCTTTGCAGAGTAATTCAGCCTTTCCTAACCCCTACCCACATCTCTGAGCCACTTTGTGAATTCAGTGAGATACGTTCAAAGCCTTTATGTGTTTCAGTTCTTAAGCGGAGTCCCTCCTTCTAAGCCAGGCCAGGCTGGAGGGGGTGAGGGCCTTCCTGGACTTGCACGGATTTTTACATAAGGATGCTTACTTACTGTAGATTCTTCTTTGAATTCAGAACCTGGGGAGCAGGGACTTGTTATCTTGCTAGGAGCTTACCCATTCCCACTAAGATCATCATCCTGCTCAAATTTGGGGGTTCCCCCTTCTCGAAATGCTCTAAGCCCTATCTCATAGCATTCCTCTCACCGCTCACCTCGGGAGCCGCTGCCAGGGGACCCACCTCGCTTCACACAACTCCAGTGCTGGGGGGAGGCAGCAGAAAACACCTGCGGCCACCTGGCCACTTGCGTGACTCAGAGGACTCAACCCCTGACCTCAAGGGAGTATCCTGAGCCAAGAGGGCGGGCGGGAGGGAAGGAATCCATGAGCTGAGCATAGAAGGAAACATGGAAAGGATGTTGATTGCTATTTTCCCGGCCATTTATCCTGACTCTGATTACTCCCGCTGTCATCATGGGCTCTCATTAAAGCCCAATTGAGAATGATACTAAATGCCAACTGAGAATAACCTCAGATCCCTTGGCTCCAATATTCCAACACAGGGATTCATACCATAAATTCCTTCTTGAGTTCAGTGTGCGTGTGCGTGTGTGTGTGTGTGTGTGTGTGTGTGTGTGTGTGTGTGTGTTGGGGGGGTTGTTACTTTAACAGCCTAATTTGAATGCTTTCTTACATTTCACAATGAAAACTATATAATGCATATATTCCTTTCTTGCCTTGGCTTTCTGGAATCTCACAGATAATTAAGGGGTCAATAAAGGAACTAATTCAGACACATTAGCAAAAACTAGCTTTATCTCTCTCCCTCATACTACTAATTGGTTTCTGATCTTTAATATAATGTAAATATATACATATAATTATCCTCTTTTATATGTGTGGTTCGATATGTTAAGGTGCCTCAAATTCTTCTTGGAAGGAAACAAAATATAAATTATAAGTAATAATAATTAACACGTACTGACCACTATCACATGTCAGGCACAAATCTAAGTACTGTAAACGCATTTAAGGCAACAGCTGTATGAGGTAAGAACTGTTAGCCTCATATTATAGATAAAGAAACTGAAAAAAAAAAAAAAGAAGAGAAACTGAGCACAGAGAGGTTTAGTAACTTGCTTAAGATTGCACAGCTAGGCTCTGGGGAGTGTGGCTCCAGGGCATGGCCTCTAGCCACCACACTAGAATAAATAAATTACAAGCTAGTTCAGAAGTTTAATTATGACCATCATTGTCAGTCTTCATCAGAACTGGGCTGATAGCCTAAGCAGCTGGGACCACCCATTCTTAATCTGCAGAGATTCCTCCCCACCGATCTTATTCTTGGTGCTGGGGTGGGGGGAGGCAGTAAGATTTAGAATCTCTTCCCACCCCTTCCCAGGCCCACCCCCCCACCCCAGCCCCTTTTAGTCTTTTCTGATATGTCCATCATCCTATCTGTGTGTGCTTTTTCCTTCACTAATATGGGAAGAATAATGTTCTCTATCACGTGCATGGAGGTAGGAATTCAACCAGATTCACCGAGTCTCTACCGTGCCCTGAAGGCCAAGGGGTGTGCCTGGCATTGAAGTCCGAATTTATAAGCCAGACCCCACCTTCAAGGAATTGAATTCAGAACCTCACAGGGCTACACAAGGAACTGTAACACCAGCCTATGAGCTCTGGAGTTATAAAGAAAGGAGGAAGTGACTAATTGCAATAGGGAGTTGGAGGTTGTGGTGAATCCAGGAAGGCTTCACATAGGAGGTGACATAGAAGCCAGGTCTTGAAAGAATGAATAGCCTTTTTGATGGGCAAAGATATGAACAGAGGATTCGAGGCTGAGCACAATATGAACAAAGAAAGGCACAGTGGGATCAAAGTACAAGGGCGTGTTTAAGAAACACTAAAAATGAGGTTAACTGAACTTAGAGGTTGGCCCAGATTATAAAGGCCTTGAAGGCCCAGCTACGAATTTGAACTTCCTGTAAGGAGAAGAGAGACAAGCTAAATCTGTGGTCAGAAGGAGTTCTTACAGCAGAGGATAGACTGAGAACGGGGCGTGAAGGGGAGCACTCCAGGCAGACAGACCCTGTAGGAAACTTGTGATTGTCGGGGGGAGATCTGATGGCAGAAGCTCTAGTGATGCGGATGGAGTAGAAACTGTTTCAAAAGGCTGATCGACAGGGCTGGGTCCCTAACTGGTTATGGGGTATCAGCTCAGCAGGTAGGTCCCCTGGATACCTGTCACCGAATCCGGAGATCCCGTGATCACATATTCTACTGGGCCCCAAGGAGTCAGCAATGTGGAGCACAGATCAAAGATTAAGGAGGAGACAGGTGGATCCCCTGGCCACGTTCTCTTACGAGAGATAAGCAGACTGAGGCTCAGGGCAGTGACTCCCAGTCTGGCCACCAGGCCCCTTCCCCTGAACCACATGGATCAAATGCTTGGCCTCCCCCGGCGGTGAGCCACAGGACTGTTGACAAACACCCTGGGCCCAGAGCCAGGAGGCCAGAGGCGGGAAGCTGCAGGGCCTCTTCTTCAAAATCTTCCTTGTGTCCCTCACTTCTTGAGTCTGTCTCTCTCCACACTTCAGGCCCCACCCCAGGGGGGTCTCTGGCTGTCACAGCTGTGATGTCAGCTTCCTGCCTGCCCCAGACACTCAGCCCCGGGAGGCCCAGCCCCATTATGGTTCTGCCCAAACAACATCTGGGGGAGCTCTGACCGTCTCAGGGCCTCTTGTTTTCTGTCTGGAGATGAAGGGAGTTTATCCTGGGCCCCCGGGAGTGAGGATGAGGAGGGTTTACAACGTGTCTGTCCTCTAAGTTTGGGAAAGAGGCAATAAATTCAGCTTCAGATCTGCCTCTGCCCCCAAGTCCATGTGTTCCCCTGGCGAGTTTCCGGCACTTTCAGTCACACCTTCTAGTCCCATTGGAGAAGGCCCAGAGGGTGAAGGTGTGGGAGGTCACATTCTTGGGGGGCCTCCGGGATAATAGACTTTTAACAGATAGTTTCCATCCTTTTGCTCTGATGATACACCTAGGGGGTCACAGAAGCAAAAACACATCACTGGGGACCTTTCCAGCCCAATGCTGGTCTGGCCATCTGTCCACATCTCCCCCACCCCACCCCCACCAGCCCCTACCTCGTCTCTTAGGCACTCTCTCTCTCTCTCATACACTCTCAGCCATCCCGCCTTGCCTTGCCCTTCCCCTGCCCCAGGCCAGGCTGGTGAAGGAGGGAAGGAAGCAGAGCGTTCGTTCGTTCGTCCGCCTGTGGATGCTAGTGGGTCAGTAGGGCACAGCAGCTGAGGAGCAGGCCTCAGGGAAAAGGCTGTCTTTGGGGGAGCAGATTCCCTCCCTACATGGGGCCTGGCATACCAGCAGCCTCAGTTACAAGTTTGATGAATTAATAACACTTTCCAGCTCTCTCCCAGAGGGAGGCGAGTGAGTCTGCAAGGGCCAGTGTGATGCACGATGACATGGGGGGGGGGGGGGATGAAGGGGTGGGTTTGGGGAGCACAAAGCAGGCCTGAAGAGCCTGAGTCCAAGACCCTGGCGGCCTCACCCCTCCAAGCCACTGAGGTCACCCTGTGGTCTCCCAGGTGCTCCCCCCTCCTCTACCCCCCCCCCCCCCCAGAGCAGAGATGGCAGTTCCCTGGGTTCGCTTTTCTCCCAAAGCCCAGTCGGGATAAATCCCCACTCCTTCTCCTGGCCTGGCCACTGTCCGAAGGGCAAACACTGTCCTCCACACCCCATTATGTACGTGCTCTCCAGTACTCTGACTCCCACAGCCTCCCCTTTGGATCCTCTCACCAGGCCCTCTTTGGTCCAGCAAGTTCCCCCATGTCCTCAACCCCTCTGAACATTTTCGTTACCTCTTGGCCTTAACTGAAGCCAGCTATACCCCGAAGGCCCGCTCCAGGGAGCTTGTCTCTGTGTCACACCCACACCCCGCAGGCTCACGCAGGGGGCAGAGGCCTCCTCACTCTGCATTACCTCTTCCAGGCCATCGTTCCCCATCGCCTTCTCTGAGGCCCGGTCTATCCCCCTGGAACATCGTCTTTGCCCTCCTGCTCACTCCTCATTGACCCAAGATCTTGCACCTACAAGCCTCCGAGTGTTTCTCTCCACCCCAAACTCCCGCCACCGCCTAAGGAAGCTTCAATGTCTGCGCGAGCAGCTGAACTCACTCTGGCCCTGGGCTCTCACTCTCCTGACTGCGTGTTGCCAAGTGACTGTGTCCTGCTGTCAGCCTCCGACACCCACCACTCCCCTGAATCTCCAGAGCCTGGCACCCAGGCGTACCTGCTAGGTACTCCCTGAGTAAGTGAATGAATGAATGAGTGAATGAATGAAGCGTGTGTCACAAGACAGAAGTCTGGAAAATGGAAAGAGCACGGACCAGGTGGGAGATTCAGGTTCTAGTCCACGACGTTGTTTCATGACTTCGGGCATCTTTCCCCATCTCGTGGCCTCCTTTCCTTCATCTGGAAGAGTAGACATTTTGCATAGATGGTCTCTGAAGCCCTTGCTTCTTCAAGAGTAAGAGCTACGGTTTATTGAACATCAGGATATTTAAGTGTGGTGCTAAGCACTTTCCACAGATTATTCGCATGTACCCAATAACTCGGTGAACATCTATTGTTCCCATTTTATTTTATTTTAAAGATTTTATTTATTTATTTGACAGAGACAGCGAGAGAGAAACACAAGCAAGGGGAGTGCGAGAGGGAGAAGCAGGCTTCCCACTGAGCAGGGAGCCCGATGTGGGGTCGATCCCAGGACCCTGGGATCCTGGTCTGAGCCGAAGGCAGACACTTAACGGCTGAGCCACCCAGGCGCCCTATTGTTCCCATTTTAAAGAGGAGAAAATTAAGGATAAGAGAGATTCCATATTTGCCTTGTCATAAGATAGTAGGTGGCAGATGCAGGATTTGAGTCCAGGATGGGCAACAACAGCAAGTACGTCTGGGGGCGCCTGGCTGGCTCAGTGAGTAAAGCACGCTGCTCTTGATCTCGGGGCCATGAGTTCAGGCCCCATGCTGAGCGTAGAGCTTACTTAAAAAAAAAAAAAGCAAGTATGTCTAAATGAGTTTCGTATCTCGAGATCAAAGAAGTCTCACATTCTGAAGGCCTACTGTTGGCTCTTCTAAGCAAGGTCGCTGCTTGTTGAAGGTCTCTCTGAGGTGGCAGGGGGCTGCCGTCAGAAATCTGGCTGGGGTTGAAGACCTAGCTTTCACCCTTTGCAGGGGCCTGCTCCACACGCACTCGGCTCAGCCAACAGTTGTGGGTCAGATCCTGGGGCAGGAGAGGCTGGCTGGGGGTGGGGTGGGGTGGGGATGGTCATTGCAGGGGCTATGTGGGGAGGGAGCAGTTCATGGTGTCTGGGCAGACACATTGGATAACTCTGGGCTTGATGCTCTAAGACAGGGTGTGCTGAGGGGGGTCCACAGGCCACTGCATCAGAATGGCCTGGGTTCTCATTACCAATACAGATGCCCGGGCCCTGCATCCCATTGCTGAATCAAAATCTCAGGGAGAGGCTGCTTCATCTGAATTTTTACGAAATTCCCCAGGTGATCTGAATTACAATCCTAGGAAGTCTCACAGTCTAGGGACTCAAAGGCCAGACGAGAGATTTGTAATTAATTCTGTAGGCAACGGGAAGCCATTGGAGGTCTTTAAAGCCCGAAAGTGGCATGATATTATTCAAGGAAACTGAGTCTGGCAAGCAGTGCTCAGCATGGATTGGAGTGAGGAGGGTCAGGAGAGTAGACTATAAGCACTAGGCCTCTGGCAATGGTCTGGAGGGGACAGAAGGACCGGGAGGGTGGGCAATGCCCACGAGCAGGGGCAAAAACAGGAAAGACGGTGCTGATAGAGACTTACTAGCCCTTGGCAACTGATTATCTGGGGTTAGGTTCAAGATGTCTGCCAGACTGTGAGCCTGGTGACCAGGAAAAGAATCATAATGTCACCGAGAGAGAGAAAGAAATCAGAGGTGGGGAAGAAGGGAGAGAAGGGTCTTGATTTGTTACGTGCTGAGATTAAAATGCTGGATAAGTATTTCAGAGACGTCCAGCTCTCAACTGGAAAAAAACAGTAGGCGGGAGCTCAGCTGTCAAGTTGGGGTTAGAGATGATGGTTTGGGATTTATTCTATATCGGGAGACAGTATAATTTTTAAAAACCCAGCATACCTGCTTAAGAAATGGTAACCAGCCTCAGAAGGGGCGCGACAGCGAGGGCCAGGGACCACAGCGAACTGGTCTTAGGTGCCAGTCACCGCTGAGCAGGAATGTGGGACCAGTGTTAACAGAGTCAGGTTTTTTTGTTTTTTGTTTTTAAGATTTTATTTATTTATTTAACAGAGAGAGAGAGACAGCCAGCGAGAGAGGGAACACAAGTAGGGGGAGTGGGAGCGGAAGAAGAAGGCTCCCAGTGGAGCAGGGAGCCCGATGTGGGGCTCAATCCCAGGACCCTGGGATCACGCCCTGAGCCGAAGGCAGATGCTTAATGACTGAGCCACCCAGGCACCCAAACAGAGTCAGGTTTTTAAAGAGAAATCGTAATTCTAGGGTTTAAAAAAATAAGACACTTCCAAATAGTTAAATGTTGACAACTAACTTTTAAAACACTTAAGTACTCTACAGGCCAGTGTATCTCTGTGGTCAGCTCTGCCCCAGGGCCCAGTCTGTGGCTTCTAAGCCACCCAGGTGACATTTGGGAGAGAGAGTTGAGGAAACTGGGAAGAAATCAGGGACTGTGCTATGGGGAACATGAGCCTCCCAGGCTCCCAGGCTCACCCATGGGTGTGCCCGGGGTTAGAGAGGCCCCGAAGTTTTTAGCCACTGGGCGTCTGGTGGGCTCCCAGCTTTGCGGCAGGAAACTGAAGCTGGTATCTGCCACGGATGTCTCTATTCATCACCTGGACGTCGGGGGGCAGCCACTGACGTTCTGATACTTTCCAGCTTAGATGCCACTTTGGGGAGGAGCCGGCAGCTTTCGCCCTGCTACCCCCCCTGGCCACCTCAGCCCTCCCTGGAAAGACGCCCCGTACCCCAGAGCATGCGGGTCCTGGCCAGAGCAGGCTGCTTGCCGAGCACGTCCGAGATGAGGCTTACCTTCCTATAGGAAGGGACTCTGTTGCCTAAGTTAGCTGCTTTTGGTATTGTTAAGTCTTCTTCTGCTTCTGTCTTCAGAGCAGGTGGTGGAAGGTTTCCTTTTTAGCTTTCGGACTCTTCTCCACTTCTCCACAGGTTCTCAGAAACGGTCCAGAGGGATTTGGAAATCGTTGCGACCCAGGGATTAGGAAGCCCTGCGTATATTTATATTTTACCAAGCCTTCCCTCAGTCCAGAGGGGTGGTTTTCCACTTGACCCTCGACCCTAGTCATCTTTGCATTAGCTATTTCTGTTCCTATTTTCGGTTCACTTTGGGGCAGGTGAAGGGGTTTAAAGACAAATTTTTGAAAGAGCTGAATCCTCAGTTTCATACAGTCGTCATGAGCAGGTCTGAAGGACAATGTCATCTTCTTCTGTCTTTGAGTCCTGTTTCTGATGGTAAAGAGTAACCCCCAGACAGGCTGGCCTGGGGCTGCTCCCGAGAGGTACAACTTCGTGAGATGACGGGGAGCCCAAAAGCTGTCCTGGACATGACCCCGCGATGCTGGCAAAGAGTGATGACTATATTTGGCAGTATTTCCAGCCTGATTAGGAAGTGAGGAAGAGGCGTCTGGTCCTCCTGGGGTGGCGTTTCTTATCAGCTCTGGGCAGCAGAGCGAGGCTGTCACCAGGAAGGTCTGAAAAGAGGAAAGATCAAATTAGCATCTCTAGCAGCCGCATTCAGACATACCCCGCCAAATCCACTCTCCCCGCCAAAACACACACTCCACCAGAACATCCAAACTTCATGAAATGACATTTCTCAATATATACTCATATAAGTACATCTTAACCTCTACAAACACACGGCTCTATTCCCTCCTACCCTCGAACATCAGAGCACGCAACACATTGAAGTGTGTACTCACTCGGATGTATATATGGCCCTCCCCCCCACGCTGACACGCACATGCACACACAGAGACCCACAAGAACTACACGCCACACAGTGTGGGAGTGAGCCGACGTTATCCTCCTAGAATACCTCAGCCCAGCCTCTGCCAGCAGATCGGCTTCACTCCACCTCACGGCTCCACATGTGGTCAGGAAACTGAGAGGTAACCTTGGCAACCAAGCCAAGGCCTTGGAGGCCTAACAGGACCCTGGGAAAGACAAGAGTTGCACCCAACGATCGGGCTGCTCCTGACTGGGGAGTGGAGAGCAAGGCCTGTGTGATGACCCCACAGACAAGGCCAGAGCTGAGAGGCCCGAGGAGAGGGACCCTGTCCTGGGTGGGGTTTTGGTCTGAGGAGGGCAGCGCGGGAAGCTGTGTGTCACTCTACAGTGGGCCGCATTGGTGGGCCAGACAAGTAGGCGAGCTGGGCATCCAGGACCAGGGGAGTCAGCGGGTCAGGATCACAGGGCATAGAAATTTCTGGTCCAGATGAGGCATAAGCTGATGTCCACCCCCACCCCCACCGCTGCCTGCCCCCTTGGCAATGGGCGGGGTCACAGGTTAGTACTGTGTTTCAAGGCATTGCATGTTCAAAATTCAACTCAAGGCCCTTGGGCGAGGGGGGAGAAACGAATGAGGAGGAAGAGGAGCAGGAAGAAGAGGGGGGGAGGGAGGGACCCACTGTCCTTATCCTGATGCTCCAATTACACCTTGAGTATGCCAAGGAACTCCTGGCAGCACGCAACATGCAAAGGGAAGAAGCGAAACTGGGACTTTTGAGTTTCTAAGGATCCTGGTCCTACCAACGGAAGGGCAGGTTCAGGAAATTTCCAAAATAATTTGGACAACTATAATGTATTTGCCCTTATAAGAAACTGATTGAGAATCCAAATCCTGAGTTGGGTACAATTACACTGTGTAGTAACTTGTGAACTTTTGAGTGTGGGATAAATGAAGCCTCCTCTCCCTAGGCTTGTGAATAGAAAGAAAAGGGGATGAGGAAGTAGGAGAAGTGCCTCCTGTTTCCTATGGATGCCCTATACAAAGCTCAGCAACTATCACCAATGAGTAGGCCAAGACACGTCCGGGTAATGGAGGAGGGTCAGGGATAGACCTCCTTGTTCCTTCCCCCAAATGCACCATTTGCCCCCAGTTTGTTGCACCATCACCTGGAACAATGGCTCTGTGGGACCATGTGGAACTGTGGGCCAAGCCATTGTAACAACAGTGCAGAGACTCCATGGGCCAATGGAAAGGGTGCCATATTGGAAGTCGGCAGATCTGGTCCTGGCTCTGTTGAGAACTAGCTGTGTGACCTGGTGAGTGATACAAAAATCTACATAAGGACAGAGTTCTGTTTCCTAAGGCAAAAAACAGGTGATGGTCTGGCAAAAGACTTTTTTTTTTAAATCAGTTCTGGACAAAAGCAAGGCCCAGAACACCCAACCCTTGTCAAAGACACACCCAAGCAGATGTTAAGTATTTTCAGATTTAGGTGCTGAACCTATTTAAAGGAAAAGTGCTGAACACATTTAAAGGAAAGCCAGAGCTAGCTGTATACCTATCTATACTTTAATCTGTTTTCCTGACTTCCTTGGTGGTTGCCCTCCATCAGTTCTGGTCTGGGCGACACGTGGTCTCCCTGGATGATGTACTGTAGGTCTTCCTGTTTCCACGCCCAACCCTGTTTTCTTTTCTTTTTTTTTTTTTTTAAGATTTTTTATTTATTTGACAGAGAGAGAGACACAGCGAGAGAGGGAACACAGGTAGGGGGAGTGGGAGAGGAAGAAGCAGGCTCCCAGCGGAGGAGCCCGATGTGGGGCTCGATCCAAGAACGCCGGGATCACGCCCTGAGCCGAAGGCAGACGCTTTACGACTGAGCCACCCAGGCTTCCCCAACCCTGTTTTCTGTAACAAATCATTTTCTTCTCAGCAAGCAGAGAGAAGAGTCTCATCTGGCCTGATCCTGCGTGGGGAGGAGCTGGTGAAGAGGCTGTCTAAGACATGTGTCCCAGGGCCTCTCGGTGAGCTCTATGAAGCGGTGGAGCAGAATATTTGAAATCTGAACTGTCCTGGACAAATGTAGGACAAATAAGCATAGTAACCTGTTTTTAAGCAGCCCGCAGAATGTTGTTGAGATAAGATGGCAGCCTCTAAAAATATCCCTAATAATACCAAACAATAGGTTATACATGCCACATAAGGGGCACAGATAACATTAATTCTGTAGAGGGAGAATGGTGAGTGCAGGTTTTCAGGGTAGAAGACCAAGCTTCAGCTATGCCTTCAGGAGTGTGGGAGGGAGATTGGGAGAGGTGGGAAGGAGGCAGGGAGGTGTCCAGGACATAATGACATGAGCCCCTGTGCAGCAGAGCCAGGCATGTTCAGGCGTACCTGGAATGGGAGCCATGTTACAGAGCAGGGGTGGGGATCACAGGCAAAATGTTGAGGGCTCTGGGCTGCAGAGCTGCTCTGATGCTTAGAGAACAGTGAGGAGAATGACCCTGGAGCACAAAGTGGCAGAAACCTAACAAGGTGGATAGGGCCACATTATGAAAGATCTTAATATTAGGCAAAGGAGTCTAGACTTAATGCAGTAGACAAATGGGGGTGGAGGATGTTTCAGAACGATCTAAGCAAAAGAGCAAGTGAAAGCAGACTTTTGGGGATGCAGATCTCCTGACAGTGGGAAGGGTGATTTGGGGGTGGGATTTGACAAGTCTGCTGCGGCCATCTAGATAGGAAGAAGCTTGTGGCTTGCGGCTGGATCTGAGGAGCAAAGTACAAGGAGGAGTCAAAAGTGAGTGTGAGTTTTCAGGGTAGAGTGCCTGGGGAAGTGATGGTATCTCTGACAGAAATGGACATCAGGACATCTCCAAGACGAGGACAGTGGGCTTGGACAGACACTGAGGTGGTGGCTGGACACCCAAGGGCAGGACAGAGCAGGTGGTGGGAGTGGCAGGATGAAAGGACACAGACTATGCAGCCGCGACAGTCAGTTGTGAAAAAGTAAACATCAGAGTGGACAGCGTGAATAGGGTTTCTCTGAGGAAGGCAAGTAGAGAGAAAAGGGAGAGGAGTGAGGGGACACAGAGAGGGAACCAGGGGTGGGAGGGGATCCAGGGCAGACACGGCTAGGGAAGGAGGCTGAGAAGCCTGGTATCAGGGGCCCAGAAAAAGGAGGAGGGACTGCCTCCAGAGGTGGTCAGCAGGGCCCAGAGTTCAAGTAAAATAAGAATCTACCAGAAGCCATTGGGTTTGATTGATTTAGCAAACATGTATGGAGGACCTACTATGCCAGGTGCGGGGATGTGGGTTAGAAGTTAGCCCCATTGAGGGGACATCTGCCCAGCACCTGTGATGGTGCTGGGCCCTGAACACAGTCCTGCGTGTGGACCCAGGAGACTGAGGCTGGGTTCTTTCCCCCAAGAGCCTGTGTTTACAAAAGCTTCAATCCACAAGGAGGAAGGAAGGAGAGAGAGGGCTGGGGGAAGAGAGGAGGAAGAGGAAGTAGATGGGAAAATGTGTGCAGTTGAGAGCAGACCACTTATTTAAGAATTTTGGCATTTAAAGGAAAGCGGGAGCTGGGAAAATAACTTGAGGAGACAGAAAAGTCTTACAACACTGCCCCCACCCCTACAGTCAAATAGGTAAGACTTGAGTGCTGCTAGGCAAGAGAAAAGGCATTGGTATAGAGGAAGGGCGGAACTTGTTTGGGGGAGGTGGGATTATAGTCGAAGTACATAGAAGACATAGCCCCCATTTCCGAAGAGCCTAGAGAAACCTATTTAACAAACACGGCAAAACGGTAAAATGGTGACAAAGCGTCCGGGTGAGTGGTTCTGACAATGGAGATTGGAAAATGTGGGAGCCAGAAAAGGGACCGCGTGGGAGAGGTGGCATCAGCAAAGGAAGGCTTCTTGGAGGAGGTGGCCGGTGACCTAAATCTTGAAGGACTGGCGGAGAGGACAGGTCCAGGTATTCCCAGCGTGGAGCGAACTGGACGCAGCTCTCCTCCGCCGAGAGGCTTCGGCCCCTCCCCGGCTCCACTTTTTCTCCCCGCGCCACCCT
The DNA here is from genome assembly GCF_023065955.2 of Ursus arctos. Lineage (NCBI taxonomy): Eukaryota > Metazoa > Chordata > Mammalia > Carnivora > Ursidae > Ursus > Ursus arctos. The sequence goes on from NW_026622874.1 coordinate 39,599,898, forward strand.
CGGCCCGCAAGCCCGGCTCGGGTTCCCAGCACTGACGTCAGCGGGCGATGACCTCAGTGCCGAGGAGGCGGCGGGGGCGAGGGCGGGGGCTAGCGGCCTGGCCGGGCCGGGGGAGCGCGCGGGGCGGGGCGGGGCGGGCGTTTGGCCCCGCCCCCATCCGCTGGCGGTGGCCAATGGGTGCCGCCGCGGGCTCCCCCGCCTCTGAGAACAGTATGAAAGGCGCGTCCCGGGTAAAGTCCGGGCAGAGCCCGAGCAGCGGCCCAGCGAACGGAAGAAGCCTGCAAGGCGGCAAGTCCCACCGGAGACCCCTCACTGCTCTCTGCCGCTGCCACCGCCTCCCGAGCCGCGCACGACATGAGCCAGACCCGCTGGACTGGGAAGAGAACAGACATGCTCCCGGAGATCGCCGCCGCCGTGGGCTTCCTCTCCAGCCTCCTGAGGACCCGGGGCTGCGTGAGCGAGCAGAGACTAAAGGTTTTCAGCGGGGCTCTCCAGGAGGCACTAACAGGTGAGCACCCGCCGAGGATCCTGGCTTCCGTCGAGCCCCGCCTCTGGGGCTCGGTCCCCCTTCCTTCCTGCCTGGGCCGTCTTTCCTCTCCTCTTAGGGCAGGGCTCCCTTCGCGAGCAGCTCCGGAACTCGGTTTCCCTCCAGCCCCCAGGGCGGCCCGCATCCCCCCATTACCCTGGGTCGTGTCTCCCCTGAGCTGCCCCGCGCTCGTCTCGGTCCGTGATGGCTCTGGTCGGGCGCGTTCCTCCACACTGTCGCGGACGCAGACCCTTGTCCTGGAGTGCGAGCCCTGGCGCCGGCTTCTGTCCCGGGAGGAGGCACCTGCGGGTCTGAGTGCGAGCTCCTTCACCCTACTGAGACTCTCCAGGGGCGCTGGGGGCGAGTCAGCCCGGCCAGCCAACGGGTCGCTGTGGGGGAAGAAGGCGCAATTGAGCCTTCACAACAACCTGGATCCTCAGCCGTGGTTCTTCGGCGGCCCCGGGGCTGCGCTGTGCCCGGGCCAGTTGTTGACTCGCTCGAAGTTGGAATCCCGGCCCCCTTTGTATGCTTTGGCCCCCCTTAGCCATCTGCCACCCATTATGGTACTGAGAAAGGCTTGTAGGTAGTAACTGCGCTCTGCTGGCCCGTGTGCCGGGGGCGGGGGCGGCGTGAAACGGGAGGTTGACGAGAGATAACCAGCGGCTGCCAGGGGAGAGACCGATCTCCCAGCTGTTTCTAGCCGGTTGGCCGCGGGTCTCAAGCAGCGATAGCCATCTCCAAACGCGCCCACGCAGATCCTGCCTTCTGAGGAGCAACATATGTTTCATCAAAACAACCGGGGTTTGACTCCTCTAGCCGCTGCAGAAGGTCTTTGGCTTTTGAAGGAGGCAGAGGGAGCCCTTGGGGCCCAGGGTGGGAGACACAACGACTTGCTGTGGGTCTGACAACGATGGCAGCCTTCCGGGCCTTGCAATTTCAGCTCACAGGTCTCCAGAGGCCCTGCCTGGACATGTCCTCCCCAGTCTCACCCCTCCTCCTTAAACAGAGAGTGTGCCAAAAGCAATACACCAGCTACTGGGGATTGCCCCAGAGCTGTGGGACTCCCTCCCCACACAGTCACGTCTGTGACCTAGAAGGAGTGAGGGGGGAATCCTCTAAAACGTTCTCTGCTTCAGCGAGAGGAGGGTCCTGGAACTCCTGAGAAACCACATTGCTTACTTAAAATCTCTGGGTTCCTTCCCCTACTCCTACCCCTCCGTCCCCATCCCGCCTTGTGGGTAGCCTTCACAGCCTAGCCGCTCTAACCAGGGCATCTCCCTCTTGTTCCATCCCCACAGAGCACTACAAGCACCACTGGTTTCCCGAAAAGCCGTCCAAGGGCTCCGGCTACCGCTGCATCCGCATCAACCACAAGATGGACCCCATCATCAGCAAGGTGGCCAGCCAGATCGGACTCAGCCAGCCCCAGCTGCGCCAGCTGCTGCCCAGCGAGCTGACCCTGTGGGTGGACCCCTATGAGGTGTCCTACCGCATCGGGGAGGACGGCTCCATCTGCATCCTGTACGAGGAGGCCCCGGTGGCTGCCTCCTACGGGCTCCTCACCTGCAAGAACCAAATGATGCTGGGCCGGAGCAGCCCCTCGAAGAACTACGTGATGGCGGTGTCCAGTTAGATCCCCCGCCACCCCTACCAGGCACTCTACTGTACTCATTCGGCCGTGACAACAGGCCACCGCATACCTCAACCTGGGGAACTGTATTTTAAATGAAGAGCTATTTATATATATATTATTTTTTTTTTAAGAAAAGGGGAGAAAAAAAACCAAAAGATTTTTTTAAAAGAAAAATCCTTAAAGGGAGCTGCTTGGAAGTGGCCTCCCCAGGTGCCTTTGGAGAGAACTGTTGTGCGCTTGAGTCTGGGAGCCAGTGCCTACCTACGGGACGGGGGGAGTAGGGAGGGGGCCGGCCTGGCAGGGACGGGGTGGGAAAAGCTTGGCTGGCCCCCCAGGAAGATGTGAGAGGGAACAAACAAGGTTAGCAACTGTGAATAAGAGCGGTCAAGATCTGCCCTGTGGCGGGGAGAAGAGAGGCCAAGTCCAGACCTCTTCGCCCTCCGGAGCAGGACACCTGCATCCCTGGCCCCTCTCCTCCGCAGGGGCGCTCAAGCCTGGACTTCAATTATGCTATGTTGCCTAATCTTCTCTTTTTTATTTTTCCAGTGAGATCCAGGGCAGAGAGTGAAAAGGCCTCTCCCGATTGCTTCTGTCCTAAGCCGCTTTTCTTGAAATCATGACTTGTTTCTGATTCTGTGCTCAGGGGCCTGTAGATGTTGCTTCCCAGGCAGGAAACAAAAGCTTTTTGTTTCGTGGGGGTCAGGGGAGTGAGGCAGGAGTTAGAGGTTATTGGGGTTGGGACGGAAGGGTACTCTGCACAAAACCTTTGCTTTGCTGTGTGCTGCTCTGTGTGTATGTGTGGTGAATAACTTGGGGGTGATTTGCAATGGAATTTTGGGACCCAAAGAGTATCCACTTGGGGATATTTGTTTTTGGCCAAAACCCTTCTTTCTGGAACCACATGAAAGTCCTGATGCTGCTGCCATTATCCCTTTGAGAGTTGGCTCAAAAGCTACGGGGAACTCCAGGTTCTTTCTTACTGCCTTCTTTTTCAAAGCACAACACTCCTCCCTGACTCTCCCGCTCTTGTCCCCTTCTGGTTGGGTCACGGAGCCACCCAATCTTCCAGAACGAGAGCTCTCACTCACTGTGCAATATGGCCTCCTGGGTCCCAGGAGAGTCTGAAGAACCGGCTCTCAGAACCTCCTGGTGCCCTGGAGGGCTTAGGGACCTCTCCCTCCGTGCTTGGGACTCTGGCTGGCTGGTCAGCCTCACAGGTAGTCCTTGGCTGAATGGGAGAAGGCCCCAAGTTCTGCAGGACTACTTGGTACTCTTGTAGGGCTGACACTAAAAGCCGCAATCCTGGACTTTTTTTTTTCTCCCTTTCTCCCTGGTGCTCAGAGCACCTGTGGGGAAGTTGCTGTCTCTCAGCACAATCCCAGTTTGTCTGTAGACTTGTGCAATATTTACTGCTCTCGGTTGGAGCCCATGGAAATCCATCCTGGGAAGAAATCCCCTTCCTTCGGTTTTTCAGTGACATTAGTGAGGGGTCCCTCAGAAGGCCTTGAGTTTCCCAACCCCGAATCACTTGAGAAGGACGTAGCTAGAGCATCTGGTCGACCTGGCTCCCCTCCTGTCCAGCCTACCTGGCTGTTGCCCCTTCGTGAGGAACCTTTCTACCCCGACCCAAGGGTCCCCGCTCCACTGCCAGTCCCCTCCCCTGGATTCCTGAACTACTCAGTTCTGACACAAAGGTGCTATTTACCAAACACTCTCCCTACCCACTCCTGCCAGTTCTGCCTCCTCGTCAACTCTAGACTCCGAGCTGCCTTCCTAGACCCTGCTTCCAGCCTTTCTTGCTTTAAAGGTAACTTCAGGCCCACAGACCCAAGAGCCCCCTTTCTGGCCTGTGGGTGGAAACAAAGCTGTGAATCCCCACAGACTGTGGTGTTGCCTCTTGTCTGCAAACAGGTTCCTGCCTTTTTAGAAGCAGCCTCGCGGTCTCGCGCTTCGTCTTGTTTTTTTGATGTTCACTTTAAAAACAGCAAAACACCCAGAGCTGGACTGTTGAGCAGGCCTGTCTCTCCTATTAAGTAAAAATAAATAATAGTCGTACGTTTGTAAGCTATTCTGACAGAAAAGACAAAGGTTACTAATTGTATAATAGTGTTTTTATATGGAAGAATGTACAGCTTTATGGACAAATGTACGCTTTTTTTGTTACTTTAATAAAAATGTAGCAGTTGAAACTGTGTGGTGTAGAGAAGGGCACATTCCCACATCACTCAGCCTTTCCCTTGGATCAAATCCTTTCTCAGTGTCTCAGTGATACTCCAAAGACCTATAGCATGGGGCTGGTATAAAAGAAAAATCTAGTTGTGGGACTCCTTCGTCCTTAAATGTATGTTCTCACTTCCCTGTGACAATGCTGGACGGGACGGGGCTCTAGACTGAGCGCTGCTGAGTCTGGCCGGGTCTCACACATCCTGTTCTTGCCAGGCCTCGGCTGTGCTCACTCATCTGCTCATTCAGCAGGTGTGGACTGTCCGTTCGTACGAGGCACCGAAAATATTAGACGTGATTAAGACTCAAGCCTGAGTGTCAGACTGAGGTGGTGAGCCCGGGACACGGAGCAGGGAGGGCCCTTCCCAGGTTGGGGCAGACTGGTCGCAAAGTTCCAGGTCCAGGCTCTCTTGTCACCTCTGGGACTGCCATTTGGTACCCTCCATTCTTATTAGACACGAGCAGTTGGGCCCCGGGATCTGGGCCCTGGAGCCCAACGTGTGACCGGAGACCGAGGCTACCAGTTAGCCAAAGAGCAGCTGCTCCTGACAGCCACGGTTTGAGAGCCAAAGGTTTGTCACCACTTTATTCCTCCCTCTGGCTGCGTGGATCGGATCTCCGCAAGGAAATAAGAACAGTCTTCATCATCCCTGACTCTTGGCGCTCTGCCTATAAGGTGTTGACACAGGCCTCTACACCCCCACCCACCCCACTTACGAGCTCAGCAGTTCCCACGGAGGTCACAAAGACATCATGGACCTGGGCTAGGTTTTTTTTCTTGACCAGAGGTGGGCTGTATTTAAATTTTAAACACATTGATTCATGGACAGAACCACTCCCCATCAACACACACGCACTTCATTTCACACCTCCATGACCCTCATCGACAAACCTGCGTGTTGACCTAGGTGTCCTGGGTGGCAGGGAGCCCGGAGAGGCTGTGTATGGTACAGCGGGAGGGTAGAGGAGGCAGGAGATGGGGTTGGGGAAGCAAGCTCATCTATCTCACAAATGGAATTGGTTACAAGGACCCACTTGTGTCAAGTGGTTATTTGAAGGCATGGTCTCATTTTCATCTGTAGCTTCTTTTTTTTTTTATTTAAAGATTTATTTATTTATTTGACAGAGAGAGAGACAGCCAGCGAGAGAGGGAACACAAGCAGGGGGAGTGGGAGAGGAAGAAGCAGGCTCATAGCGGAGGAGCCCGATGTGGGGCTCGATCCCAGAACGCCGGGATCACGCCCTGAGCCGAAGGCAGACGCTTAACGACTGAGCCACCCAGGTGCCCCTCATTTGTAGCTTCTAACACAAATGTCCTAGGCACTCATTTGTAAGGCCCCGCCTTTGGGGATATAAGGATAGGGTTAGGGTTGCATTTTTGCCCATTCGGGTGCGCTATTCCTGTCAGCACCTATCTTCTTATTTCCTAACAGGCTCCACTCATGAAGGAGATTTCACTGTGTTCCTGCTGTCCAGCAGAAACCTGGAAGGAAGGGTGATCTGGAGGCCAAGCATCATCTGTCTCCAAGCCAGGGTGACTGCAGAATGGCAGGTGGATTTGGGGATTGTTCTCAGCCCCTGGGTAGCCTGACAGTCCCTCCATTTACATGTGAGTGTTCTGTGATCAAGCAGGGTGTCATTTACTTTAGATCTGACCCATTTCAGCAGTGGCGGCGAGTACCCGTGGGGCAGCTGGGGGTCCAGGGGCTGTGGACCCGAACGGTTTGAGGAGTTGCAGCTGGTAGCTTCCGTGTGTTCAAGGACTGGGCGTTGGTAGGTCCACTCTGCTCCCAGCTTCCCCTCTTGGGACACCATGCCAGCCAGCCTGGGAGACCTGGGCTCGGTCAGGTGTTTCTGGATGATAACACACTGTCCAGAGAGTATAGACAAGGCCTGGGAGCTGCGGATTAAGAGCCCATCCCAGCTTCTGATAAGGACGTTTGGGTGGGGGAGGCCTTGATGCCTCAGCAAGCAAGCCCAGGGCGAAGAAACCCTCCCCTGTGAGTCTGACATCCGCTCTCTAACAGCCTTACGGGGGCCAAGGCAGTGAGGACTCCTGGCTTCCAGGCCCGTATTGGCACCCAGGACCAGCAAAGCATGAGGCAGCGGAAGGAGTTCTGGGCTGGGAGGGAGAATATATGGGTTGTAAACGTCTGGGTTCTTCTGAACTAGCTGTGTGAGTTTGGACAAGCCCCTCCATTTTCCTGTCTCAGAAATTAGGGAGTTGGATTAAATGACCTCTGTTCCTTTCTTTGGCTTTTGATTCTAAATCGTCTCCATTATCCTGGCAAGCACGGAGGACAGATTAGCACAATAATTATCATTATTTTCAATTAGATGAACTGGAAGGTCATTTGGGTTAGGAAGTGGAGAGACAGTCTTCTCCTTGCTTGAATCTGACTCCGGCCTATGATAAAGTTTCAATTTCCACACGCAGTGAGGCCGTGCTGCCGAGGTTAACAGCTCAGGCTCCGGGCTTAGGCCCTCTGGGGGTCTGATCTCACCTCTACCACCTCCCTCCTGGCCCTGCCACCTGGAGCAAATTACTTCAACCAGGCCTCCATTTCCCCATTTGTAAAATGGGACTAAGGATAGAACCCACCTCAAAATGTGGAGGACGATTAAAGGATATCGAAACTATGTAGAATAGCCCTTGGCATATTTAAGTCTGCTACAAATGAGAATTGTAGTTTTAAGTACTAGTTCATCTGAATTGGTCCTGAGATGAATAAGGACACTCTTGACATTCTGATACCTGGGAGGAAGTCATTGTTGAAGGAATATTTCTAGAGCCTCCCAGGATGGTGGCAGTTAACAACATCCAAGCAGCCTGTGGCCTCCCCCATTGAAAGATGGTTTTCAATCCTTTGCTTCAAAGTCTTCACAGCCCACGGGCACCTGGCTGGCTCAGTCAGTAGAGCATGTGACTCTTGATCTCAGAGTTGTGAGTTCAAGTCTCCCATTGGGCATGGAGCCTACTTAAAATAAAAACAAAACAAATAAACAAAAAGTCTTCACAGTCCAGGGAGCCCTTCCTGACGTCATGCAGCCCGGAGGAAGTACTCTGTAAGTCCCTGCAGAATGAATGAATGTACTCCTGTCTGATCTTTGCCATTCTTGCTGAAATGTACCCTGTCCTTTTTCAGACACTTGAGCTCATTGGCTGGAGGGAGCTCTGACCTCTTGGCTCTGTGAGCTGTTTGTGGATTAATACCAAACTGGGCTGTGTGCTCATTCGCACACAGAGTGGGTGGGGAAACGGATTTTCCAATAACAACTTCGCTTATCTCCATCCTGCCCACCGGTGGAATCACACCCACGCGGTCCTTCCAGGAAGAGAGAGAAATGGGGAAGCTGAGAAGGGCAAGCCTGGTGAGTTCTGGAGAGTTCTGGTTTTCCCTCTGCACCACTTCTTTGCAGAGCTGGCATGAAAAACATTTGAGCTCAGTCTGAGAGGCTCTCAGGGCCCTGGATAATGATCTGACACAAACAAGCATACTGAGATGTGTTGCCGGTTCTCTTCCCTGGTTTGAGAGGACCCCGCTTCTCTGGGCACCCACAGCTCCCAAATCATTTTGCTCCCAGCTGAAGTGGCTCTACCACTCTCCACCCCCGTTCCCATAAACAAGGGCAGGCCTTTATTCAACCCTTGTCCAGCAAACCTGTCGGGCTGCCCAGGACACATCAGATAAGACGAGGTTGTAGCTGGGCAGGTTGGAGCAAGGGCTACTTTCCTTACCAGCATGAGCAGGGAGGGGCCGTTTCAAGTCCGGTGGGCACTGGAGGAGCGCAGGTAGGGCCAGGCTGGCAGTGAAGGAAGATGGCCAGACAGAGGCTGCGGTGAGCACAGAGAGTGAGCTCAGGCTTTGTCTGAAAAGGACCTTGCTCTTTAGCTGTAGTCTGCTGTCCTCCTGGGAGACCAGTGATACCAGTTATTGTGATTTTTCAAGAGAAACCTGAAATACAGACTTTTATTTCACATCTCCCTAAGTGCTAACGATGACAACTAATTTTTTTTTCAAGCGGTAAACTGCTTTTAAGTACGTATTTGCGTAGGCTTTCCATTTGTGACTTGTGATGCGCCTTGGATCACCTGGGAGTAGGCATGTAGGGCTTTCTGACCCCATCCCGCCTGCTAGGATGAGGCTATGCATTGAGGACATCGATGGCATACTGTCACCATGGCCATGATCTCTTGAAGGAACATTCTAACATGTTCCTGATAGGACCGAGGACACACATGGGGCCTCTGCTTCCCCTCCAAGGTTTAGATTATAAGCAGCTCAGCCCACCCTCAACTGGTGCCCACTAACTCATGCCTGGGACTGTAGCCTCTGAGCCTTGGCTCAAAGAATGTTCTGCCCCCTCCTACCTACCTACTTTTGTTTAATTAACTCTTGTCTCTCAAGCTTCAGATCTTCTCTTCCAGCTTTTCAATGACATTGTCCCTTCCCATGTTACCCAGTTTTTTCCTCTGTCCTAGTCCTTACAACCCTGAATTTCCTGCTAGAATGCAGGCCAGGGCCCTTACCTGAGCAGTGCCTGGTGCTTAGTAGGTGTTAGTGAATACTGGTTGAACAGATGAATGTTAAAGTTGCCAAGAGTAAAGGCTAATAGATGAAAGGAATTTAGATGAGGGGGGAAGAAAAAAATCAAATCCCTTCAAGGTCTGCCATCGAGGGGTCCCCTCTCAGAATAGCTAACCTGTGATTTCACCTTCTTAAGAAAACAATCCTTTGAATCTTGCAGGCTCTTAGGTCTCTGAGCACCTGCTATTGAAATGTAAATGTTACTTAGAGAGGGGTGGACACACTTTAAATCATAATGTAGGGGAACCTCAGTTATCAATTAACTCCCTAAAGTGGGTTTCCCCAGAAGGTAATCACCGGGGAAAGAAGGCTGGGCTGGGACGTGTGGGGAAGGCATTCTGACCAGGATAGCAGGAGAGGGAGAACACACAGAGATACTGAATACCGCTCCTGTCCACAGAAATCCTTCCCAACGTCTACTTTGGAGGCCAGCCGCTGGGTGGTAGAAATACCTCTAGGCTTAAGAGTTGGGAATTAGGGGCTCTAGCTTCAGGTCTGACAAAAACCAGTACTAGATTAGTCTTTGACATCTCAGACTAGTCTTTTCCCTCTTCTGAGCCTCCGTTTTCTCATCTGTAAAATGAGTCACTCGAGCTAAATCACCTCTCACCATCCCATTTCCATTTCCAGACAGAACAGGAGAATCTCTGCTTCTTCTGGGCCGTGTAGGCCGGCACAGACCCCCGGTCTGCTGTGTCACACTTGAAATAACACAACAGCCTTCCACCTGTCTCCCTACGGGGCCTGGCCAGTAGCGCGGGCTGCCGCAAACCTCATTTTCCTCATGCTGTTCCCTTTCTGCTGCCTTCCTTCGCCGCTCTGAATGTCCACGATGGGGATACAAGGCTCTCTGAATCTTTCCAACCCCAGACACCCTGGGAAACGGCCTCACCAGGCCAGGACCCCCGACCGTCTCCATTCTCTCCTGCTCACCTTTCCTTGCAGCCAGGACCCCCTCTGCAAGTCTCTCTACCCTGCCAATTACCGTGGCCACAAAGCACCTGTCGAAGTGCTCTGACACGTTTTCTTCTAGGACAGGAGCAGCTACTGGGAGCTGACCACCCATGGCTCCCAGGCGCTCTGCCCGGTGCCTTCCACAAAGCCTCTCTCCCGCCATCTCCACAAGCACCCTGGGAGATATTGTCACCCCAGGGTCACAGATGAAGGAGGCACAGCACCAAGAAGCAGAGGCGGACGGTGGTGGAAACAATTAAAATCTGTACGCGTCTGTCTCCAGAGTCCACGCTTTTCTTCCGTTCACCGGCCACCTCTCCAGGATGCCTTCCCTGAATAATTCCGCTTGTGCTCTTGGAAAACATTCTCACCTCCAGGCTTTTCACCATTGATAGCTGTGGTTTAAAACTGCTTACGCTTTCATAATAGATTCCTTATTCCAGGGCCTCTTAATGATGTATGCACATCGTTTATTACTGTTTACATTTGTATAACAAATACAGTCAGCACATCTCCATGTGTCGCTTTGGGTTGGTGTCTGGAGGCTTTGCAAGCTCACGTCCCTCTCTTGCTGTTACCACACGCGCCCCCCTAGGGAGGACCGTTGTCCTCTATTTCTCCCTACACCCCTGTGTGCGGCCCACGGCTTGGGGGTGCCACAGTGTGAGAAAAGCTATGGTTAAGTAAACTGTGTCGTGCCTTGTCCTCACGGCCCTCTTCCCCTCTTCCCACTCCAGACCCAGAAAGAAAGGTGCCCGCTCTGGGAGTTTCCTCAAAGGGCGTGAGGGAGCCCGGTGGGCTGGCGGCCCTGTGTATGTGCACGGTTCCCAGCACACGGTCTACACGCTGGTGAACGTGATCTTGGGCAGACGCTGGTGGTAGGCCTTCACTGACTCTCCTCAGTCCAGTCTGTTCCACCCAGAACCACAGCCACTTGACGTCACGAGCAATGAGTAGGCAGAGACCGATGCAGACCTAGGTAAGTCTGGAAATAAAGGAAGGCTTTTCTTTGGAATAGACTTTCACATGACATGGGCTGCTACCTTGCTTAAGGATTCCCTGTTCAGGCCTGGACCATGGTCCAAAGAGTATCCGACCCTGTTTGAGAGGGAGATGACCACGGGAGGGAGGAGAGGGGCAGAGGCAAAATTCTCTGAGCCATCTTTTCTTTATGGGTGTTCTTGTCCTGGTTCTAGAAAAGCTGGTGCCGGAGGGGATGATCCCTGGAGGGGAAGGGGGGGTGGGGTGGCCGTGTTGGTGCATTTGAGCAACTCAGCAGCCCGTTCTCAGCAGCTGGTGGGGGCCAGGAGACGTGCAACTAAGCACCCGGCACCCTCACCCCCACCCCCAGCTCCTCCCTGGCCCAACTCCTCCTGCGAACTCTTTCTTCTTTCGGGGGGAGGTCCCCCTGCCAGCTGCCCTCTCCTCCAGGTGTTTCCTGTGCGCCCTTTGTTTGCGGGCGGGGTGGCGGAGGCTGGGAAGGAGTCTGCGTGGGCCTCCCGCTAGCCAATGGCAGCCCGTGGGGGGGAGGCGGGCCCTCCTGTATCTGGGGAGAACTGACCAGAAGCAGCAGCTGCCTCCCAACACCTGCCTTCCTGAGAGCCTGTAAACAGCGCGGGCCCAAGGAGGCTTCCTCCGCAGAGCAGGGCAGGGCTTTCGGCGGGGTCAGACCAAAGGGGATCATTTCCCAAGTGAAAATTCCAGAAGCTCCCCCCTCCCACAATTCCCCTTTCCCCAAAGGAGGGGGTCAAGGCCTAAGGTGTGGGCCACCCCAGGAACCTCGGGGCAAGGGACTCGAATCCCTACAGGACGAGCCCAGGTGGCCCTGGGTCACCCTCCACTGTCCACCTGCCACGAAGTGGATGGCATTGCTTCTCGAGGCGAGAGCCAAGAGTGGCCAGGTAGAGCCTCTCTGTCCTTCCCTCAGACCTGGAATAACAGCACACCCCATCCTCACCGAGCCCGCTCCCCCCATCAGCCCCAGCCAGCGGGTGCAAAGCCACATGCCGTCTTGGGTTTCTCGCTGGCCACTCTTCCCAGGAAGGCAGGCACTATTTGTGGGTCAGGTTTCTGAGTTTCAGTTGAAACGATCCACTCATCTGGATGATTATTTATCTATGTCTCCCTGTCAGGCTGTTGGCTCCTGCGGGGCCTGGCTGTTCGGATGCTACTTTTTATCTCCGGTGCTTGCGCGGGGACTGGCACATAGTGGGCCCGTAACAATAGTGTAAACAATGGCGGAGTGTTACCTTTGTAACCCTTTTCTGTCTGTACGTTTGTGGCGGGCCAACAGAATAACACAATACTAAATAGCACTGGGGAGCCTCCCCCGTGTACATAATCTCGTTCAAGCCGCAGAACCCAGGGCATTGACATTATTGCCGTTGGACTAGAGAAGAGGAGACCGAGGCTCTGGAAGGTGAAGCAGGCGAGCTACAGGTGCACAGCTAGTGAGCTCCAGTCCGGGAAGGGCTGAATAAACAGAAACAACAAGAAAAATGAAGGCACAACTGGACCCATGACTTCTTCTCATTCTTCCTGCCCTCCCTGAGCTCTCTGGTCTGCTGGATTCCAGAAACCTTTACGCCAGGCCACAGTTCACGTTGCAGAAAGTCAAAAAAGAGAAGTCTGGGTTCTCAATCTGACACGTCGTTTAAGTTCAAGCTCGGGTTGTCTCTCCTCTGGGAGATCCTTGCCATTTGTCCTAAAGTAGTTTTATAAAAAACTTTTTGAACTCTCAAAGGAAGGAGCTGCTGCTCCCTCCCTCCCTCACGTGGATGGTGTCTTGTGTACGTATGTCTTCCGTGGATTTCTTTTTTGTTTTTGTATCATATTTCCGATCAAATGTAAGGCTGTAGAGATCACCTCTGAGTAGGATCTGGATCTGAATCTGACAGCAAGAGGGCCGGGGGACCAGGTCGTCTGGTCTAGGCACTCCAGTGACCAACCCCTCCTCTGCCCTTTGTGTCTTTCTAGTCGGGACATCTCAGTCCAGTAGGGACAGACCAGCCGGATGGATTGCTTCGCCCTCAGCTGCTGATTTCCCAGCCCTGGTGCAAAACACAGGAACTCCTTGTGTTCATTGTGACCCACTTCCTTTCATCCCTGAGCCTGTCAGGGTGGAGGCTTAGGTCCCAGTGGCGTCTCTTGTTTTCCCAAAAGGATAATAACCTCCCTGTCATCGTCACTGCGTGACCGAGAGACTTTTCCCATGTTACCTCCCAGGTGGGGAAAGCAAAAAATGGAACACTGAGGGTGTCGTGGAATGAGATTCAAAGACACTCACGAGGGTGGAACAGGACGTACACGCACTTGTTAAAATTAGAGTGTTATGGGAATGTGACGGATTGGAGTGGATCAATGCTGGCCTTGGAGTCCAGGGTCTGTATCTGGAGTCTAGCACAGGGCCAGCTGCACGTGACAGCTTGAAAGATCTGTTCTCCAGGTCGACTTTCAGCTTTCTGTCTGCCCTTTGATGCCCTGAGATGGGTCCTTGGGAGAAGCACAGGGTGGGGGAGAAGGCAAAGATGAGGAAACGGAGTTTTTGTCCTCAAGGTGTTGCCAGTCCAAGGGAGGTGATGGGATAATTACATATGAGAGTACACGAAAGACTGAGGCAGGGACTAAATGCAAAGGAGTGGAAATGACACAGAGCAGTACATGGCACAGAAGTGCATACCCAGATGGTGGTTAGACAACTGGAAATGGTCAGAGATGGGTGAGGTTAGCTTGAGCAAGGGTTGGGAAAGAGACATGTTTTGAGAAATGCCTTCACTCTCATCTGCCAGAGAAGAAACCCAAACCAGCCTTGGCCAACACAAACAGTAGGAGGTCAGGTGGGTGGATGGAAGGGCAGGGGCATGAAGCCAGGTAGGAGGAGAGCAGAGATCTCTGTCCCGTGTGTCCCTAGGCAGCCATTCTGCTTCCCCCACCCCCCCGCCTGCCCCCCAACCCAGCCCCCCAGCACCACCAGACCAGACTTTCTGCAGAAAACGCAAGGGGGGGGGGCAGTTTAGCCCAGAGGCAGGCCTGTGGCCTCAGAATCATGATTTTGCATATGCTACACTTTTATTGTTTTAAGACCTAAGGAATGGCTCCCCTTTATTCTGAATTTTTTGAGATCTCTTAGCCCTTTAACCTAGAGTTCCCACTAATCCCCCCCTATCGGGCTGGGCTGATGTTGGAAGGCAGAGAAAGAAGGGAGACAAAAATCGGAGATTCAACAGACCGGCAGGTGGGTGGGGTAAGCAGGGGAAGCCTCCATTATTTCAGGATAAAAAAAAGATCTTTGCATCGCCCTAGACCTTTCTGCTTTCAACTGCCTCACAAAAGAAGAGGTATGAAGTGCTTTGAAAATGTTGAAAGTGCCATGTCCACTCCACCTCCTGGGAGGTATGGGTGCGGGGAAATTGAGAGTAAAGCCTTGTATTTGCACAGCCTCTCCTGTTTATAGAACATTGGATTGCACATCTGCTTATTTTCCACGGTGCCGGGAGGCAGAGGCGGCAGGTGATTTTACCCCCAACCAACAGAGAGGAAACTGGGAATCCGACAGCCAAGGTGACCTGCCCAAGTTACACAACAACCAGATGGGGAGCTGGGAGTGGAGCCGGGCCCGCCGATTCCTGGTCCACTCCTCTCCATGAGCTTCCGCTGTTCGGGAGCATGTGCGGATTATTTTGATGGGATCCCATGCTAGAACAATTCAAACTTGATTATTTAATGGCGGAGGACCCAGATCCCACTGTTCGCCACCTGTCCCCAAGGCCTTGGATTTTCCCTTTAACCCTATTTCTGAGCAGGTGAAACAATACCCAGTCAAGGGATTTTGCATCATGAAAGCCTCAAAGCCCAAAGCCCGAAACTACCACGGCCCAGCACTGCTGCCGTACATTGAGGTCTCCCATCCCGGGGCCCCGGGCCCTGCACGGAGCTGGCCAGAAGCTGAGGAGGAGCATGGGGGCAGAGCCTCCCCAGAGGAGGACAGATGGGCAGGCTGGCCCCGGCACCAGTGCTTTGAACAACCTTTTTGTTTTCCAGCCAAACATCCAGCGTCAGTACCCACCCCCCCGCCCACTCCCTGGCAGCCTCCCACCCCCAGCTCCGCCAACATGTGTCTTTGGGCTGGCTCTGAGGAGCTGATGGGCTCTGGAGGGATGGGGGCTGTTCTTTATGACTGGGAGCCGATGAAAGAAGGCTGGCAACTGTTGCCATCTGTCTGGTGGGACGTCACCAGGGAGGGTCTCGCCCATTCACTCCTTCACGCACCGCTGGGCTCAGGCCTTTTGTTTGGTTGGCTGGCCGTGGGGGGGCTTCTGCAGGGCAGTGAAGGGAGGCAGCGGGTGAGAGAAGCAGCTTCTTTGTGTCTGGACCAAACTTTCAGTGACTCACTAAGATAATTTGCATGAGGACGCTGCCCAAGCCCCAAACCGCTCAACTGATTGACAACCTCCAGCCCTCTCCCCATTTCACACCCCTCCACCTCCCCCTTCTGCCTATAGCTCCCCTGGGGTTGGAGGGAGTGGCCCTAGCTCCTCCGCAGGGATGGGGAGCCCGAAAAGCCACTCTGGTCTCCTCTCTCCACCCTCTGTCCCCATCCTTTTCCCAGTTCCTTGGGTGTCTGGTGTCTTCCTCTCTCCCCACCCCCATCAATCCCTTAGAGTTCCTCGCTTTTTGTTTGGTTTCTGCGGCCTGGCAGGCAGAGGGGCCAGAGCAGGAGAAAAGGCCCATTAGCTGCCGGCAGCTGAGTAGGAAAAGAAAGGCGCTGAATAGAGCCGGTGGGGTTGGCAGCCCTCCAACCCAGCTCCTGGTCTTTGAATAACACCCCAGGCCGGCGGCTGGGATCAGAGTGGGGGAGGCTTTGGGGCATTTAATTATTTAAAGGTCTCAATAAAAGGAGTTAAGTCCCTGGGGAAGGGGGAGGCTAGGCAGATGGTGTGCCCAAGAAGCTGGGAAGCGGGTGCCCCATGAGCCAAGATGTGGGTGGGGGCGGTAGGGAGTCTGAGCCAGAGGTCAGAGGTCAGGCAGTAAGAGTGGCCGGAAGTGAATCAGAGATTGCTCTCTGACCCAAACAGTGCCTCACAAGTAGCTTTTCCCTACACCTCACAAGTAGCTTTTCCCTACACCAGGTGGGAGCAGGGGCTCAACCTCTCCTTCCTGAACTCCTGCCCCACCCCAACTCTCCAACCTCAGAGTTCATATCTGCCCTAAGTGAGGTCCGTTTTGGAAGCATACAACAAAGCTGTAGAGTGTGGGGGTCACCCCTTCACCTCTCTTCTGGCACTTAGGGATGCTTCAGATTGGTGCCCCGGTGGTGATCAGGACTGGGCAGATGGGTGGTAGGCTTTTCTCGCCTTCACTTCCTCTCTCTTTTTCTTTCTCTTTTCTCTTTTCTTTTCTTTCCTTTTCTTTCCATTCTTTCCTTCTTTCTTCTTTGTGGTAAAGCTCCTATATCATAAAATTCACCATTTTATCTGGTTTCATTTTATACGGTGAGACCATACAGTGAGTTTGTGGAAGTACTGACAAGGCAGATAACTGGAGTTCCTGCTCTTGGGGGCACATGCTGCTTCAAAAGGCCACCCATCCCAGCCTTTTTCTCTGACAACATTGCAGTAAGTGTTGCATCATGAAGAGCAAGGTCAGATGGGGCCCCTAGGTGGAAACATACTACCTAGGTTCGAATCTGGCTCTGCCATTTACTAGCTCTGTGACCACAGGCAAGGTACTTCTCAATGCCTCAGTTTTCTCGTCTTTAAAATGAGCATAAAAATTAGTTTCCATTCCATGTTGTTGAGGGGATTAATATATGAGAAGAGCTTAGACGAGTGCCTGGCTCTTAGTAAGCACACAGTGTTACTAAATATTGTTATTACCCTTACCAGCCCAGGAGGCATTTATATAGGCTACACAATGGAGACTGAGAGAAACGGGGAATCCGGGAATTGGGTACGAGGCCAAAGGAGACTCTGGTGAGGGCAACAATTTGCTTCCGCCCTCTCTCCCATTTGTAATGAGCTATGGTTGGAAATGTGGTCTTTACTCTTCCTAAAATCACAGTGCTGCTCGGTAACCCCCTTTCCCACCTGCACCCCTCTTCCACCTTCACCAGGCTGAGCCAGCGGCTCAGGTCCTCAGGTTCCGAGACCCTCTGGTCCAGACCCTTGCTGTGTGGCAGTTTGGGCATTATGGTTAGCCCCATTTTACTGGTGGAATAACCAATCCAAAAGGTGAGGGCACTTGAGATTTAATTCTTTTACTTCCTGGAGCTTTTGTCACTCTCCTTAGCCCCTCCCAGACTGCATGGCCACCTGGCATGAGGTGGTCACTAGGTCACGATGTGGCACACACTGCAAGACAGCATCTTTGTGAAAGTCTCGGTGTCAGGTGGGGTGTGTTTTCTGCACCTTCCAGCGGACGCAGTTCTCTCGTCCTCAACCTGCCTGGGGGGCAACAGCGACGCCTTTCAGCCCGTGACAGCGGAGGATCCCCACCCGGGACGGAATGGCCTGGAATCAGACCTGCCCAGCGAGGGTGGAGCGGCGGGGAGGAGGGAGAGGGGGCAGGCTGCGGGTGTGAGGGCAAGCAGGTGTCTGGCTCCCTCCCTCCCTCCCGGATAAGGGCCGAGGGAGGAGCCCTGGGCCACCCACCCACGTCCCTCAATCCTCCACCGAGCAGCTGGCTGGGACCTTGAAACTTGACCAAACGCGCTCGCTTCTGCTCTCCTCGCTCCGCTACAGCGCGGGCGCCGCCGCGTCCTCTCGCGCTGGGAAGCCCCACCTTGGCAACAAGCTGCTGATTGGCTGGCGGGGGAGCGGAGCGGACCAATCAAAGTCTTCCCTGACGCTGGAGGTGCGGCCGAGAAGTTTTTAAAAAGGGAAGTAGGGGCGGGGGCACTAGGTGGTTGCCAAGCTCAGCTGCTCTGCAGGTTGGCTGCTGCGGAGAACGAGGCCTTTCCGAAAGAGGCGGAAGGCCAAGGGCGGCCTCTTGGCGCGGCGGCTGCGGTGCCCGGAGCCCCTCCCGCCCGCCACCTGCTGCCCGAGTGCCTCGGGTCCCTAAAGCTACCGTCCGTCGTGTCCCCATTTCTCCGACACCCTCGCAGCCATTCTTGAGCAAGTCTAGAGATTCTGGGTTTTCGAACCTCTAATCCTTCCCGGTCCTGTTTCCAAAATCCCTGTAGATGTGGGCGTTTACTTCCCCAAGTTCGTTCCCTGGGCCCTCTTGGTTTTCTTCCTGTATGTCTGCAGGCGCTCACCCACCCTCTAAAACCAAATTGACCATCGCTTCATGTACTCTAATACAGTACATATTTTCTGAGGACACATTACAAGTGTCGTAAGAGAAAGTATCTTGAATAACTTTGTCCCCCCATCCCAGCCCACACAAACATACACACGCATATAGACTCAAAGGACCCAGCGTGGTAGAAACGAAATGAAGACTAGAGACAGGTGACCAGGGGTTGACTTCAGCCTCTTCCACTTACTGATTGTGTGATCTCAAGCAGTTACTCAACCTCTCTGAACCTGTTTCCTTCCATGAAAAATGCTTGTGTTGATAGCACCCGCCTCGTAGCACTGCTGTGACAAAATACCAGGCACGTGAATGTTTACTAATGATGCTATTATTTCAGGGACTGATCACAAAGGAATGAGTATTCCTTTCCCACATTTAATCTCAGCCCTCCGTTCTTGGTTTGGCTGCTACAGAGAATGCTTGATTTTAGGGACATTTAAGATTCCTATCTATAAGGCTACTATCCAAAATCTATAAAGAATTTATCCAACTCAACACCAAAAACCCCAAATAGTCCGGTTAAGAAATGGGCAGAAGACATGAACAGAAACTTTTCCAAAGAGGACTTCCAGATGGCTAACAGACACATGAAACGGTGTTCAGCATCACCCATCATCAGGAAAATACAAATCAAAACCACAACGAGATACCACCTTACACCTGTCAGAATGGCTAAAATTAACAACACAAGAAGCAACAGGTGTTGGCGAGGATGAGGAGAAAAGAGAACCCTCATGCACTGTTGGTGGGAATGCAAACTGGGGCAGCCACTCTGGAGAACAGTTTGGAGGGTCCTCAAAAAGTTAAAAATAGAATTACTCTTCGATCCAGCAATTGCACTGCTAAGTATTTACCCAGACAATGCAAAAATACAGCTTTGAAGGGACACAGGAACCCCGATGTTTACAGCAACATTATCAACACTAGCCAAACTACAGAGAGGGTCCAGATGTCCATTGACTGATGAATGGATAAAGAAGATGTGGTGTATTGCCATTTGCAATGACGTGGACGGAGCTAGAGGGTGTTATGCTAAGCAAAATAGATCAGTAAGAGAAAGACAGATGCCATATGATCTCAGTCATATGTGGAATTTAAGAGAGAAAACAGATGAACATAAGGGAAGAAGGGAAAAAAGAGAGAGAGGGAAACAAACCATGAGAGACTCATAACTATAGAGAACAAACTGAAGGTTGCTGGAGGGAGAGGTGGGGGGTGGACTGGATGGGTGAGGGGCATTAAAGAGAGCACTTGTCGTGTTGAGCACTGGGTGTTGTATGTCAGTGATGAATCACTGAATTCTATTCCAGAAACCAGTACTGCACTATATGTGAACTACTTAAAATTGAAAAGAAAAAGATTCCTATCCATAAAGCGATATGAGACACAGACTAAAACTTAGTATAGGGTACTGCTTTTAGCTCATGGATTTTTACCAAGGGAGAGATGTCTTGGCAAGACAGAATTCCTCTTTTCCTCAAGGCCTTTTCTTCAAATTCCTCTCGCTCAAAAATGTTACAAAAGCAGCATCTGAGGATTTACAATCCATGTCATTTGAATAGGATTTGACATTGTCCTTTTTTTTTTTTATGGACTTGTGGAGTGCGCTATTTCATCTCCCCATATACCTACATTAACACCAAGATGTGATTGTACCCCTCTCCTGAAGCCCCCCAGAGATCCATCTCTTCTGCAGACTTTGCCTCCCCCCAAAATACTACACACTGGTACACAGATTTTCTTCAGGGAAGAGACTGGAAATTCAGTGCTCACAGACCCCCGGTGGCCACCCAGTTCTGACACCTGCTGGGTCCTGTTGATGTCTGAAGGGGGCCTTTGTGGATGTTTTGCATTGTTAAATACAAAGGCAATGATGGGGGGGCACCTCGGTGGGGCAGGATGATGGGGACAGGGACGAGGGCAAGGAGCACACAGCATTGAGGTACAGTTCAATGGGAGGCAGTAGACCTGGGTTTCAGTGTTGAGTCTACGCCACCAGAGCCAAGTCAATCAGAAGTGATAGGTCTCAATTACCCTATCTGTAAAATGGGGTGAATCATACTTGCCTCCATACTGGGTAGATATTTTAGGAAAAGAAATGAAGTCATACAGTTGAAAGCACTTTATATTTTTAGAAAAGAAAAAAAGGTATGTGGGGGTGGGATGGGTGGGTGGGTAATAGGCTGATAAATCCATTACATGTCACTGTTTTCGTTGGGCCCAAAAGAATATGATCCAACAGGTGTTATTTAAAAATTTGGAAACCAGCTCTGTGCTAACTCCGGCGGGGTATGTGAAGGAATCACGTGACATGATCTCTACATTTATTTATTTATTTTTAAATATTTAATTTATTTATTTGACAGAGAGAGAGGCAGTGAGAGAGGGAACATAAGCAGGAGGAGTGGGAGAGGGAGAAGCAGGCACCCGACTGAACAGGGAGCCCGATACAGGGCTCGATCCCAGGACTCTAGGATCATGACCTGAGCCGAAGGCAGATGCTTAACCGACTGACCAACCCAGGTGCCCCCGATCTCTACTTTTTTTTTTTTTAATAATATTTATTTTGTTATATTAACCACCATACAGTACATCCCCAGTTCTTGGTGCAATGTTCCATGATTCATTACTTGCCGATCTCTACTTTTAAAGGATTTACCATCTCAAACCAGGTTGCTCCACGAACACATGAAACATTGATATGTGGTACTGATGGTGGGTTTGCAATGAAGCTTCCCAACCCTATCCTATTCGATGCTACAAGGAAAGGATGATCTGATGATGTGACAGTGGAACTGGTAAGTGGAGGTGCCCCACTTGGACAGCACAGCTGCTGGCCTCTTACTGTTGCCTTTCTGTCCTTGGCAGAGCACGGGCGTCTTACTTCTCACTGCTGCCATCACCAGTGCTGGTGGGTCATGGCCGCATGCCTTGTGACGGGCTGGTGGAGATGCCAGGGTCTTCCCTGGGGCCTCCTGGCCTCCTCACCTCTGATGCTGCCCTTCACCTAGAGTCGTGGAGGTTCCGGCTCCTGACACTTCCTCACCTGTACCCTTCCACCGCCACGAGTTACAAACGCCATCGCAACTACTGTAACTGCAGCACTGCTCTAGGGTGTCCCCACTGGGGTGCTATTGTCCCCATCCCTTCTGTGCTGGCCAAGATAGGCCGCCTTCCTTCCCCCGTCCACAAGAAGAAGGGTGCTAGTGTACCCCTTCTCATCCCTACTTTTGCCCTGGGTAGACTAGAAAAGATGCAAGGTGCTCACCTTTCCCCCCAGCACAGAGGGTTGGGTCCCTGCCTTCTTGGTTGGGGATGCTGGTCTGCAATGGGGTGAAGGACCAGTTCTGTTGCTCATGGTTGGTGGGCTGATTCCAGCTCCAGATTTCCAGGGCTGGGCCAGCAGATTTTGAGATTGCCCCAATGAGGCTCAGCATAGCTTCTGCGGAGGAATAGGTCACTGTAACTGCTCTCATCTTCGAAAATAAAAGCTGGGCTACCCTAATTAAAATTAAGAATCAATACCAAGTCTCAGCCATCAGACTGCCAAAATGACTCAAGTCTGAAGCAGTATTTGGCATTGTGGGATGTGGGGAAATGGGGGCTCTCATGTACCATTGGTGGGAATGTACATTTTTACACCCACTTTGGAGAGCAGGCTGACAACGTCTAGAAGAGGTAAACTGCTCAGACTTCACACTCGGCCGTTCCCTTCCGGGCGTGTAGACCAGTGGTTCTTAACTGGTGGTGCTTTCGGCCCCAAAGGAATATTTGGCAACCCTGGAGACATTTCAGATTGCTTTGTTTTCTATTTATACCAACCCAAAAATATGTGCCCTTTCTTTTCCTTTGTTGCTTGGTTTGGTGCGCATGTGATGCCTACCTCTGACTGTTTTTGCTGTCATCGAGATGTCATCCACAGGACCCGGTCTGCGGGGCCTGGGTCTTAGTGTTTGTCTGGTATTCTGACCCCAAGCCCCTGGAAACATCTGTCTGACATCCTACATGAAGCCCTTTTAGTCTGCTTTAGAGAAGTCCCCTGTAGATGAAATAATGGATTGACTAGTGTACCCCCAAATTATTCATGTCTGTCCAGAACCTTAGAAAATGGTCTTATTTGGAAACATGTAATTAGTTAAGGATCAGGATGAGATCTTTATGAGTTAAATCCAACGACTAATGTCCTTATAAGAAGAGGAGAAGAGACAGATATGGAGAAGAACACGTGAGGATGGAGGTAAGCCCAGATGGCAGTGATGCTGCCATCAGCCACGGAACACGTAAGCCACCAGAAGCTGGAAGCGGCAAGGAGGGATTCTTCCCTAAAGCCGTCAGAGGAAGCACGGCCCTCCTGGCACCTTGATCTTGGCCTTCTGGCCTCCTGAAATGCAAAAGAATGGATACATTTTAAAAAATTGTTTCACACCGGGGTGCCTGGGTGGCTCAGTTGGTTAATCACCTGCCTTCAGCTCAGGTCATGATCTCAGGGTCCTGGGATCGAGTCTCCCATCAGGCTCCCTGCTCAGCGGGGAGTCAGCTTCTCCCTCTCCCTCTGCCTCCCCTCCACCCGTGTTCTCGCTTGCTCTACTCTCTCTCTCAAATAAATAAATAAATAAATAAATAAATAAATAAATAAATATGTAATTATTGAGGCCAATGAAAAATGTTTTCATATTTACAAGCTGCCTATGGGCTGAGAGCCTCCAAGTGGGAGAATGGCCCAGGAAACAGCAGCGGACACTTGCATGGGGCTAGAGTCACCAGGCTGCACTGAGCCCTGGCCCATTTGCCAGAATGCCATCCTCTTCCTAAGTCACCTTTACTCCGGGGCTTAGAGCTGCTTGTGCCCCTGCCTCCCTGACCACATACATGTGGCTCTATTTTGGGACTTGGGTTTTGTGGCTCCTTCCTTGGAATAACTTTCCCTACCCCTTCCTATACAAACTGCCCTCACTGGCCCTCGTATCTGACTCACGTCAGCCTCGGGATCTGCCCTCTAAGCCTGGCGTGCATCTGTTACCATCCCAGCCTCTCTTCAGAGTCGTATTTTGCCAAGGGTCATGGCTCTGTATGACCAGTAGAGGAGCCGTGGGGACTGTGTTTACTGCTGCTGGCTTGCAAGAGGGTTCAGCACTAACCCCACCTGCTTTCGGATGCCTTTGCTTAGGTAGGTAGGTCTTCTTACCTCCTCTTGGGACTCTGACCCATTTCCTGTTATGATTGCTAAAACTGGGTCAAGTGTATTTCTGTTCTTCCTGCTCTGAGCGTAGCTGGCAACCCGGACACCCAGGAGTTGCTGCTCATTTAACTTGAGCATTTGCGGTTCCTGTTGGAGCCCGGCATGACCGGGCAGCGTCTGCCTGGTCCTTTTGCTCATTTCAGGCTTTCTGGGCCCCATGCGGCAGCCAGGGACCTGGTTCCGTCTCTCGTGTCAGTCCTTCTCAAACCATCCGTGGGCTCTGTCCCCAGGGCGTTGTCTAGTTTCCAGGCAGGATTGCTGCTCTGGAAATTCAGGCTGCCATGGGATCGATCAATGTGTTTGCTCTTTTTGGGGCGCAACATGGTGGCCCCGGGGCACCCCAAGGGCTCAGCTAGTGGTGGGAGCCCTGTCTGCCAGCTTCCATCGGTCTGTTTGAGGCAGAGGACTTTCTGGGAGAGTTTGAGGTCTCCCCAGGATGCTGAATCTCCTGATGACACACTTTCAGCTGTGTATTCTGCCCCGGACTGCCGTGGGAGCGCCGTGGCACTGCCGTGGGACCACTTGTGGAGCGGGTCGCTGAGCTAGTGGAGAAAGGAGAGCTTCCAGCCCTCCCTCCCCAGCCCCAGGGGGAGAGGGTGCTTGGGGCTGCTCCTACAGCTTTCCTGGCCACTCAGCCTTAATCATTTCTTCCTCTTAAAACAAATAAAGAGACATTTTGTCCATATACTTCACTCGGCACTTAAGTCTCAAATAAAAAAATACAATCTTTAAAAAAAAACTGTTTCAAGGGTTCTCAAATTAACTGTCTTGTAAATGGCTAAGCAAAGTACATGTTAGTTACTACCGTCTTCACTAAACTCCACAGCAAGTACGAGGAGAGCTTCACAAGTCCATTCTTTTGTATACTGCATGTACTAATTATTGACCTTCGAGGGCTCGGGGTTTTGCACACAATAAACATTTCTTGAGTGATTGAGCTATGCTCATGGAGACCATATATACCTTCTTTTCTTGCCTTTCTTCTATGATCCATCCTTTTGCCTATCTTTCCAGAGCTCAACTTAGAGGGGGTCTGGAAACTTGGACGAGAAAATACTATATCTTGATTTTTCACACAGCTAACAGAAATATAACATTCCCTCCAGTCAAAAAGGTAACAAACCACTGCAGTATTAATGGTCCCTGTGGTTTTGTCACCAACTGAAATCACAGGTATTTTTATGTCATGTTACAATTATTGAAAATAGTTCAAAATGCCATTTATGCTCACCAGTACTTCCAAATGACTGTAGTTAATCAGACTTATTGCTAGGTCTTGCCATTTGTTGCATTGATAAACAAACATATCTATTTTCTATTTTGATAAATGTATTCAATGCAACTGGGTCTCTTTGGAATCCCATGTATTTTATGTCTTTAAAAACATCTTGAGAGGAGGTCCATAGTTTCACTAGCCAGCCTAAGGGGTCCACAGCACACAAAAGTCAAGACTCCTTGGTTACACAGTACCTTCTGGTACCTTGATTTTTTTTGTCAGTGTCCCCTGGGGCTGAGGACCAGCTGATCAGAGCAGTTGGGAGAAAATGGAGTGGATTGAAGCCTTAAAAGGTTTCAGAAAAGGCTCTGATGGTGCAAAGTGAGATGCTGCCCTCTAGAGGCTGGAAGTCAAACTGCAAGACTGACTGTAAGGCACGTTTTTAGAGGGTTTGGCGTGCAGCTTCTTGGTACTTAGGTCTGAAATTAGAGAAGCATAGGCAGTGGACGGTTTTACCCCTGCCCACATATCCCTGATGCTTGAAACCCTCTCCTTCATACTCTGCTCCAGCCATCTTCGCTGTCATTCAGTGACTCAGAAGCTTCCTCCCACTTAAGGAGTTTACACGCTCTGTAACCTCTCCTTCGCTGCCCCTCCCCCCTCTTCATCTAGATAACGGTGCGCTCCCTCCTTATCTATCTGCTCTGGAACTGCCAGTCTAGGTCAGGCTCCTTGATAATCCTCATGCAGACCTGTGCTCATGTCCTTCACAGCCCTCTCTGTTTGTACCTACGTGGTCCCCACCGCAATTATTTTGTGCCACGTTTGTCATTGAACTAGACGGTAAAGCCCGCGAGGTGGGGGCTGCCTGCTTTCCTTCTCTGTAGTAGCCTCGGTGTCCGCCCAAGGATGCTTGTGCATTGATGAAGAGTACATTTCGGTTGGCAATTCATAAAGGGACCGTGAATGCTAGCAGAATGGATTTAGGTACATCAACAGTCAAGTCAGATGGCCTTCCTCTACCTACGGCACCCCAGCTACCACCAAGGCCCCTCCGTGTTCCTAGTAGACCTGCTTACACCTGTGACATGGAGACTTCAGGACCAGCAGAGGAGACACGGTATAGCAAAACTGACAGCTAGAGGTCAGATCCTGGCCTCGATGCTTCCTTCCAGGGTGATCTCAGCTTCTCTGGGCCTCAGTTTCCCCATTTGTAAAACAGTGAAAATACTAGTACCTAGGGCATTGAAGGGTTAGGAATGCTAATAAGGGAAGGTAGGTACAGTACCGAGCACATAATAAGAACTGACCAAATGGTGACCCAAAGGAAAGCCAGCCGAGCCTGATGGATCGTCCACTCCTGCTACCGTCTTGAGAAGCACTGGATATAGAAACCAGAGGAGCCTTGCAACAGGGCAGGCCTGGCTCTGGATTCTTCCCCCTGCTCTGTCTTGGTTGGGATGTTCCCAGGCGATCCTAGGAAGCAAAACGGAGAGGCAGAGGATTCTTCCTTGCAGCTTGTGTCTGTTTCTCTGCCTGCTGCACGTGGTGTCTCTGTGCCAGAGCACCCATCGAGGCAAGTGTGCCAAACTTGCTGTCCCTCAGCCGTGGTTGAAGTTGTGATTTCCTTCTGATTTTTTTAACCCCCCCCCCCCCGCCTCCCATTCCTGCCTAACTCTTGCTCCCTAGAAGAAGAATCAAGTTAGTTTAATCTGGCTGAAGCCATCTTGGCACAGAATTTCACAGACTATTTTAGTGAATATATTCAGTAAGTAATAGATTCAGTTCAGTAAATATCAGTTGTGGTGATTTCCTTATTAGAAAATAGCGGATTGTCCCCAGCGCCAGTCTAGTCTGCCCCCCCCCCCCCCGCCAACTACTGTCACATCAGCTAAGCACCTGGCACGTCGAGGCTTTCCGGAGAGACTGAATGGAAGAGCAGAGAGGCAGCTGAAGGCACTTTCCTCTTCCAGGCCTTACCAGGCAGCATCTGCTTTGACTACCCTCAGTTTTGCACAGTGGCCAGTAGAGGGCAGGCGCAGTCAAGACAACACTACTCAGGACCTGCCAGCCCCTGAATTCCTGGCTTGAGGAGGGAGGATGGTGGAGGGAGAAAAATGTTAATAATGACAGAGAAAACCCAGTTGTTCATTATCTTGGGACCAAATGGAAGGAAATGTGTAGCTAGCGGGATGGAAGTTAGACTTAAGGAAGAACTTCCAGAACACAAAGTTTGGTAACTACAACTTTTACACAGGTGACTTTTTTTTTTAAACCTCCTAGCTACAACTGCCCAAGCAGAATAGATGAGAAAGGGGATTCTTCCAGTCCAAGGCCTATGTGACCCACTAGGTCCCCTTAAAGTAACCCTTCTGTGTGTGCCTTAAATGACTCCATTCTTGCAGATGCAATCGTAAAATAACTTTATTGGTCAGGTTAGCCACCACTCATGCTTTTCCTGTAATAAGGATCCTTTATAGAGGCATGATGGTGTTCACATGCAGACGCTTTCTGAAGAGCCTGGGGCAGGGGCAGGGGCAGCCTTGCCCCCCACATCAGAGCTCCTTTGTTGAAATGAGCTGGTTTGGCTTTTGTGGATTTTTGAGTCTGGAGCCAAGAACATAGTCCAGGGATTCCCCCCCCCCCCCAACTTCTCAGGGAAGCAGCTTCAAAGCATACACAGTATCAGAGACTTAGCGGCATCTGGGCAGAGGCCAGGTTGGGGCTACTTGTCCTCAGGCAGTCCCTGTCCCTGACCGCCCAGATGGCTCCATCCCAACGGTGCCCAAAGGAGCAGGATGGTTAGGCCTCAGGCAACATTACCTTTCAGACATGGGAAGAAGGAATTGCTCTCCAGCCAAGCTATAAAGCAAAAGGCATCTTCAGTAATGATGGTGTAGCTCAGAGATGTGAAAGCAGAGGGTTTCATCCTCCGCACGGGCCAGAGCTGGCTGCCTGGCCCAGGCTTCACGGACCCAACAAGCATCTCCAGCCAGAGCTTTCACTGCAAACTGTGACCTCAGGACAAATCAATTAACACAGCTGAGCCACAGCGTCCCCCTTTGGGCTAGCCAGGCACGTCCGGGGCTGGCTGGAGTCTGCTTCTCCCATCAGGATGTAGACTTTTCTGCTTGCATAAGAGAAAAGGACACACCACCTTTCTCATGCTTTGAGAACCACGTGCCTTGGAGGATAAAGACCCCGGGTAAGGAGCGGCTGGCAACGCAGAGGGTGTTGGGCAAGGGTGGAACTCCGGGGGCTGCTTCCTCAGTTCAGCCGTGGCGGGACGTTTGCCCCTATTAGGGATGCTGATGTAAGAGAGGTCTGGGCCTCTCCTGGGTAGAAGTCTGACCCACCTTCAAAGCACTGCCCAGCTGCTAAAATATAGGCCCTCCAGTTATCAAAGCCTAAGGTTGGTTGTCTCCTCCCACACCAGTCCCTGAATATTGTGATCATGCTGGTGTCCTCTGATCTGGTGGCTTTCAAGGAGCGAGGTTAGGGAGGTGGAGAGGTGACTCTTGGTTTCCTTCCCCCCCCCCCCCAGACACTAGTGTGACTTCTCCGCACAGGGCACGGGGCCGATGCCCACATGGCTTGGAGATGCCCGCATGCGTGAGAGCCTCTGCCTAAGGCACAGAAGAGGTGAACGCGGAGCAAGGCTGAGTGGATGAGGAAGGTGAAGGAGGAGGCAGTCGGGCAAGAGGTATTTTCCGAGGAGCACTGAGAGGGAGCCCAGAGTAATTGCGCCACCCGCCTGGCACGCAGGAGAGCGGTCAAGCGCTGCTCACAGAGAGAGCCGAAGATTGCGGGGGGAAAGCACGCTCCATGCGGTTGCCCAAGCGATTTGTAAAGTTCAGGATGCCAGATCATTGGGAAGAAACTAGGGAGTAGTGAGGTGTCTGGGGTTGGGACTTCCAAGGATTACTTCCTCTGCCACCACGTCTGTCCTGGAAAGAGAGCTGCAGCCGTGTGCCTCAGTAAAAGGCTGCCTGTCCCCTGATCCCACCTGACCCTGCCTACAGGGAAGAAGACTACAGAGGGAGCCCATGGAGTTCTGTCACATGGTCTGTCCCAAACCTTCCAGCAAAAGCCAAACCAAACCATCCAGCCAAATGCAGCGGGGCGTGGGGGCCCCCGGCCCCGTGCCCTGTGCAAGGGCTGCTCAGATCTCGATGAGGCTGGCAAGGCGCAGGCAGAGGGGCGCGTCTACGGGCATGGCGCTGCGCTTAATCTCGTTCCCGTCCAGGCGGAGCACCTGCAGCTTCGAGAAGTTCATGACGTCCACCACGGTGCAGAAGCTGCTGATGGAGAACTCTGTGGGGACAAGAGGGGCGGGGTGGGTGCGAGAAGGCCGGATCAGGGACCCGGATCCACAGGAGGCCGGTCAGCCTCTGTGAAGGGGGCTTCAATACTTCTGAGGGGAGGAGTATGACTTGGCTGGGTGGGGGGGTTGTGTCTTTCGGGATCGGAGTCATACCGACTGGCACCGCTAGGGGGCAGCACTAGGGCCGGAGTGGGGTGTCTGCGTGCATCTGCGGATCCGCTTCCTAACCACCCCTAATCTGCACAGAACTCTGGAATGTCCTTGGGTCTCCTTCCAGCCAGGACCGGGTCTTTTCCCATCTGTGGGCAGCAGGGGGAAGCAGAAGGTTGTCAAAGACCAACCTTAGCAGCTTTGCTGAATTGCTCTGAGAAGGAAGGCTGGGGAAATGGATGGACTTAAATCTGGAATATCTCCTGACACTTTGCAGAAAGAGAGAGGGGCAGGAAATTAAAGAGAGAAAGCCTGGGCAGGGAGACAAGCGTCCTTGCGTGCGGGAGCTTTGAGGGGGTGCATGTCTCCATTCCGTTACCGCCAAAGGAATGAGCAAGGCCCCGGGGTTCAAGAAGGAGGAAATTCATAGACGAATAGGGCTGTCATGGACCTCAAAAGTCAAATAAATAATTCCCTTGCCTCCTGCATTTAATATGATATGGCTTACCCCCCCTTCTTTTAATCTCAAAAGAAGTCCTTTTTTTGAAGAAATTCCCCTCCCCCAAACCACATAATCTTAATAGATACAAGAGTTCTGTGTGGGTTCAACATAAATCCTTCCATTTTCCCTCCAGTTGTCCTCTTGGACATATGGGCCACCTCTGTCTCAAGTCTCCTGGGTTAGGAACTTGAAGGGAAAACCCCAAGAACTCAACTAAAATTCCAGCAGGGCCAGCACAAATCACCCTGAGAAGCTGCCTTCCACACGGTTCCTGAGGGCCTCGAGAAGATGGCTCCTGCCAGAGGAGCTCCCCGTGAGGTTACCTGTCGGATCTCGGATCTCAGATCTCGGTGGGCTCTATTTCCACGGCTGTCACTAACCTAGGGCAGCCCCAGAGCTTGCCTTTGCCTCCATCAGAGGCATTCCTCTGCTTGCCAGGGAGGTGGGGAGGGGTGGGAGGAGCTGGAGGAGGATGGCCTCATGGAGGGTGCGGTCATGGGTGTGAAAGGGAAGACTTCGAGGCAGACAGTGTGGGGGGCTTAAATCGGCTGGCGAGGAAAGTGCTTTTCAATTAGCACTAAAGGTTGTTTTCAGTCCCTCTTAAGAACTGACCAAGAGGAGATAGGGTGAGGCTGCAGCCCATTAACTTGTATTGCAAATGTGAGACAGAAAATCCAGCCCCAAGGAATGATGGGACACTGGACTGGGAAGAGGGGAAAAGACGGGAAATGCCCTCCTGTGGACAGCGTGCAGTGGCAGGGTGGGGGGGAGTGGTAAGGGGATGGGTGGGAATGGGGGTGGAGTCGGGTGGGGATGGTGGAGATCTTTTGGATACTTTTGGATGTCTCCCTTCTGGTCCCAGGAAGTAGATGAAGTGGCCTCTGAGTGGGCAGGTTGGGGGCAGAGCTTAGGTCAGGGGTGGTGCCTGTGATGGGTGGGCTGGGGAGAAGTCATGTGGGTTGGTAATTAGATCACTTCCAGATCTACTGGGGATGGCACTAGATGGGTTCTCTACCCAGCCTCAGGCCCTCAGACCATCTGCTAAGATCCTGGATCCCTACACTTCTATATAAATATGGGGGATACTCAGGGGCTGCTAGACACACCCCATGTATCGATTCCATCCACGCAGCAGACGCACTATGCTCCTCTGTTTGTCTTCCCTACGCTCATGAAGAGGACAGGGCTTCTGCTTGGAGACTCTGGAGGACATTTTCCAGCCTAGATGAAATACTGACCTAAGTCTTTCCAAATTCCTCCTGGGGTACCCACCCTGCTCCCTTGGATCCCACAGCTACTGAATAACATTCCAAGCTGTGTTCCCTTGCTGTTGCCAGGCTGGAAAATCTGAGGGAGATGCTAATGGAAGAGGCAAGTGGGAGGAGGGGACTGGCTTGATTCCCCTGCACACCCTTTAGTTCCTGCCCTCCATTTAGCTCCTCCCCCAGAGGATTGCTTCAGTCCCACCTCCACCACCACCCTCACTGGCTGTGGGAGGACGCCCTAGGAGACGGGCCCCAGCTTGGGGCACTGTCCTTCCTGCTGTTGGTCTGACTCAGAGAGATACTCCTCACATTCTCAGCCAGAGACGCCTGGTGCCAGGTCCTTGGATGTTGAAGGCCCACATTCAGGGTTCTCCCTACATAGCCTGGGTGGCCCGGAGAGATGGCTGCTCCTTCTCAGCGTCCCCGTCTTTGCAATGCAAGAAGTCAAACAAAACAAAACTATGCTTATCAACTTCCAAGTGGCAACGAGAGGAGAAGCTAGTCATAGTTACGGTGTATTGCTTCTCAGTTATGTGCCAGGCCCTGGACCAAGCGCTTCCTGTCTCTTAACTCGCTAATTTAAGACAAAGTAAATACAGGAATTGGTGTTATTTTGCCTCAAAAGAAAACTGACAGAGAGACTAAATGATAACGATAGATCAGCAGTTTTGGTTTAAATGACACAAGAAGGGATTTGGGGAGAGACACCGAACATTTTTAGGTTGTTTGACTTCATGGAGAACTTTCTCGCAAGACCTTGGGACACTTAACTGAAGTGGTTTTGTCATCCTCAGAGCTTTGTGAAGGGGCGGGCCACCCTGTATTGAGTGGCAGATGTGCTCTGCGTGGACACAGGCGGTGACAGGGAGCCGTGATGGCGCCCTTCCCGCCCCGACTTTCTCTGACTGTGTATCATTAGGCAGTAACTAATGGGTTCTCTCCCATGACAGCTGCTCTTTGCTGTCACATTCTCAGGGTCAAACAGCACATAACGTGACATTTCTGATGTGACAGTCCTTCCAGATTTGGAGTAGGGTGGCAGGTGACTTCTGGGTGGAATCATGGACAGCCATGAGTAAATGTCAGACCCTTTGCAGCATGCGACATCTCAGAGACATCTCAGAGCATTGGCCCATTCGGGAATAAGACCCCCCCCCCCCCCGCCAAAAAAAGAAAGAGAGACTTTACATATAAAACAGTTTGGTGCTCATGATGGTGTCTTGCACTTAGAGCCAGAGGACCAGACACCTCCCCTCCTTGCCTGCCCTGCTGCCGACCTCTGGGACCTGGTGCCTCTCTCACTCAGAGGGCTGTCCTGCCTG
This sequence comes from Ursus arctos, assembly GCF_023065955.2. Classification (NCBI taxonomy): domain Eukaryota; kingdom Metazoa; phylum Chordata; class Mammalia; order Carnivora; family Ursidae; genus Ursus; species Ursus arctos. The sequence goes on from NW_026622874.1 coordinate 39,632,136, forward strand.
CTTGTGTCTTGCTAAATGACTGATCTGTTCCCTGAGCACCGGGAGAGAAGAGATGAGGGGAGAGGATGAAGGCTCGGTCCCTATCAGTGCTTTGATGGTAACGTTTGCTCACAGCAGGCTCCGCTTCAAAGCCTTTTGCCAGGGGTCGGTAGTGAGTCCTTTCCCAGGGAAGGGGGGACTTTGCTGACCGAGGAAGGCTCAGTACCTTCCAGCTGGGATTCCAACATCAGAGGCCCTGGGGTAATGTAAGCACATGCTGAACACGGGATCCTGACACAGAGCTGAAAAGCAACTAGATCATTCTATCTGAAATGAGTATTTTAGTTCTAAAAGGCAGAGAGGCAGTCCTTTTGATTCCTTTAGGCATTCCCCAGGAAGTACTTGGAAAACAAGAGGTCTGTGTCCTTGCCCGCCACCCCAGGGCTTTGTGGTGATAGGGCCCCTGTTACCCTGGGGGGACCTCTGCCCCAATACCAGGGGCTCCTTGTACTCCAGGGAGAACGGACCAGAACAAGCACCTCATTCAGCTCGGAGAGGTTGCACATTCTTATCCAACAGCTGTTATGTTTAAAACACAAACAAACAGCCAAACACACGGCAGACTGTAGAGGCAGGAGGAGAGCATGTGGAAACAGAGAGCTCATCCTCTTCTGGGTCAGTGAATAAGAACAAACGCCGTGGTTCCTTGACAGCCTGCCTTCTTCCCAAGATGGACCCTAGAAGCTCAGCCGAAGTCGCCCTCTCTACGAACTGCTCTCATCCCACGCTCTGCAAGCTCATCTCTCCTTGCTCCTCAACACGGGAGCCCTTCCTCTCAGACACACAGATGTCCTGGCTGTCCCCTCCAGGTGACCCGTGAAATGACTGGCTCCTCTGTGGCACTCCCACTTCCCAGAATGGCTTTGTCCCTTTCCTCCAGCCCGCGCTCACTTAGCTCTCAAGACTTAGATCGAAGCCTACCTCTTCCGGGAAGTCTTCCTCCAAGCCAGCCCGCTCCCCACCCAGACTTTTCCCAGCACTGCTGTTTGGTCTAGGGGCGTGCCATCTTGGACCTCTCGTACGGGGGTAGAGCGTGGACTGCAGGTGGCTTCCATTTTGCTCTCTGGTTGCCCTATTCTATGCCTTTTGCATTGCTGCTGGCACTCACAATAGAGTTTTTTTTTTCCCCAATGAAACAGACAGCCACTCCCCACTCCCCTTTGTCAGTGTCTCACCATTGATCCTATTGCCTTGGAGGTAGAGGTTCTCCAGGTTGGTGTTGACTGGGGGGATCTTCTGCAGCTGGTTGTAGGAGAGGTCGAGCTCCAGGAGGCTGCTGGAGTTGAAGGTGTTGGTGGCCAGGCCGTTGTTGGTGAGACTGTTGTGGGACAGCCGCACGTACAGAAGCTTGGGCGAGCCCCGGAAGTAGCTGTCGGGGACGGAGTAGACGTTGTTGTGCTCCAGATACAGCTGCTCGAGGGCGGAGGGCAGTCCGTCAGGCACCTTCCGCAGGTGGTTGTAACTCAGGTCCAGCAAGATCAGTGACCGGAGGCCCCTCATCGCACTGCCCACTTCCTGGATCTCGTTGTGTTGCAGGTACAGGGCTGTGAGGTTCTCCAGCCCCTCCAGAGCGTTGTTGGGGACCCGTGAGATCTGGTTGTGGTCGAGGTGGAGCTCCCTCAGGGATCGAGGCAGCGGGCCGGGCATCCGGGTCAGGTTGTTGTGGTCCAGGTACAGCCTCTCCAGGTGCCTCAGCTTGGAGAAGATCTTCCTGCCCACCTTATCGCTGGTGATCTGGTTGCCATGGAGGGCAATCCAGAGCAGTCCGGTGGCATTGTCGAAGACACCTTCCTGGATGGACGAGATCTGGTTGTTCTGGAAGTAGACGTACTTCATGCGGGAAGGGACGAAGGGCAGGTACTTGAGGTTGCGGTTGTCACAGTACATGGCGGTGGGGAAGTTAGGGGGGCAGTCGCACTCCTGGGGGCAGTCACGGGGCTCTGGAGGGGGCGGAGAGCCGTAGGCATAGGCTGGGCCTTCCTCCACCCCATAGGGGTAGGGCTCATAGGGCTCGTAAGGGTAGGGGTCATAGGGGTCGTAGTAGGTGGACTGCTGGCTACGGAGGTAGTGGAACCACCAGTGGGGGTCTTCGTCATACTGGGCCCGGGAGAGGGAGCAGAGCCCGGCCAGCAGCAGGAGGGAGGCCCACTGCATTTTGTCTCTCTGCAAGAGAGGGGAGAGAAGAGAGCAAGCAGGCATGAGGGAGACAGCAGGGAGGGGGGGTGGGGAGCCCTGGGCTGGGAGCAATTCGATCTAACCCCGCCGCACAGGCTCCTGGGAGTGGGAACCCTGCCCTCACTTCCCGCACGCCTCCCCCCAGTGCCGGCTCTGCGCACCTGGTCCAGCTGGACCGTGGCTACCTGGGGGAGCAGGGTACATTTTATAGAGTCACAGAAACAGAGCCTTTGAGATTAGAAGGAACTTGAATGGGGGGCACTGCGTTTTTTTTATCGAGGGGCAGATCCTTAGAAGCCTCTAGCAACCTGAAGGTTCTGTTGGTGGAGCTGGAAAGCCCCAGCAGTCATCCCTGGGGGGGTGGGGGGGGGTGGGTGCTCTTCAGGCCTGAATTTCTATTCAGTTTGGATTCCCCGGGGATATAATATTTTCCAAGAGTCCAAGGAAAAAGCCCTCTTGTTCTTTCCATGTCTCTGGGAAACCTCCAGAAGTGTCTTGAGACCTCAAAGGGGAAGATCTGAACTACTCCTGGAAGATCTTTTGGTCTCTTGGGCAGGCTGGGGGTTTCTGGTTTCTAGTCTTTGGGGAGGGGTGTGGTCCGTCTGCAGTCCTCGCAAGGCTTGGGCTGCTTTCCAGAATGTCGGTGTCTGTAGCAGTCTGCGGGGTGAGAACACCCTCTGGTTGGCAGTCTGCGGCTGCCCACGCTACCTGGCTGGCACAGGGTCTTCATGTAACAGCGACGGTCCCCTCCGGGCTGGGGACACTGGCACCAGGTATGGCGTTGTCTTCTAGGGTGGGTACCGAGCGTGTGCAGCCCGAGTCTGTGCACTTGGCCTCTGTGGTGTCTAGTAAAGTGTTGGCCCCCTTCGTGTTCCGCCATGGACATTATGCTTGAGCCATGTGGGCCCCAGAGAAATGAATGAGGAACACTGAAAAGTGGACTAGGAATTGAAGACACTTGTGTATACCCAAGAGAACGTGGCTTTGGAATGGGATTCTGGCATCCCCCTCCCCCATCCTGAGCTACCTGTGATGACATCTGGATTACCAGCCTCTGTGACCAGCCCCCCAGTGCCAGGCAACCTGTTACCTTGAGCTTGTATGCTAGTAAGATGAGAAGAGGACAGGCTTGGAGAGAAAGGTGGGTTTGGTGCATTCTGGGAGGGAAGCTGAAGGTAAGAAAGAGGAGGAACCTACTGGTCACCCTACTCTGAATACCTATAGCCAAGGCATTGGAGAGCCCTTGTGAGCAACGGGAACCTTCCAGAGATGTGAGTGTCACCCTTGCACAGAGGAAGCTTAGAACCTTTCCTGGTGCTGGAAGGGTGCCATACATCCCTCACATTGCTGTTGGGCCTCCTGGGGTTGGCAACTGGAGATAGAAGAAAGAAAGGAATCTAAAAGTCAGCATCAAATCCAGTGAACTGGTGGGAAAGAGCCTGACTGTGACCCTCAATCTAGAAAGTCTGCCATCATTCCTCCCAGGCCCCAGACCTCTCTGTTTCCTGAAGGTGATTCTCGTTGGCCCCCTTCATTCCATTAGCCTCTGGGCTGCGGTGGAGAGGCACCTGGCTCATCATCAAGCAGCCTCAGGCCTCAGACAAAGAGCCCACAGTGTTTCTGAGAAGCCAACCCAACTGCCCACTGCCTGGGCGCGCTGGCTGGGCCCTGGCTCCGGCCAGGAGAGAAGACGGATGGAGCGGCCCACTGCCAACAGCACATTTTTCCGTGCACAGCCCTGGGCTGCTGCAGGACCAAGGTGGCTGTCTGGAGGCTGGCACAGTGAGCCTCTGTCTCCATTTCTCCTTCCAGACTGGGCACCTTGGCAGACAAGAACCACCTTCCTCTTCAAGACCCAGCTTTCCAGGGGCTGTGTATCCTGCCCACTTTGGCCTCTCCTTAGGAGCCATGACTGCTAAGAGGGCTGGGGGAGCTCATGGCTCTCCTCCCTTCCATCTCTTAGCAGTGTTGCTCCCAAGTCAGATACTCTTACATTCCCCTGCCCACCCTAATGGCAGAGACCTTCCCGTGCTCAGAGTTTTGTGAGGTGGAAAGTTTCTGGGATTGGCGCTCCCTGAGTTGTGGGGAGCTGACTCAGAAGTTAATGCTGTTCTCTCATTTCTCCACTCTAGAGAATGATCTTTCCCTCCTATCAGGGTCGAGGAGGTCAGACCAGAAGTCATTTCCTCAGCTGGATTGGACTCTCCTTCACAGCTCCCTGAACATGGCTGATTCTCAACACTTCTCTTTATTCTCTCCCTTTCACCCCAGCAACACACACAGACACACACACAGACACAGACACACACACACACACACACACACACACACTCACACCCACACCCTTCCCCTATAACAGCACTCAGGTACCATCATCTGCCTACAGGACAGACTGCAGGGCTGGGGTGGTGGGATTACGAGTACTAGCAGGGCAGAGCTGGCTTCCCTGGATATCTGCTCCTGCCCTTTTTCATGCCTGAGAAGGGGAGGTTACCCCCACCCCCAACAACCAGAAAGGACCCATAGGACAGAGGTAACATGTTCCTTCTACTCCCCTTTGCCCCCTCTCCAGCATCCTGGGGTCATGGCCCAGATGGGAGAATGAGGAGTGGCTCTTCCCTGCCAACCCCTCTCCCCACGCCCCAGCCCTTTCCTTTACTCCCGTTATGGAACTACAAGGGACAAAAACTGAAGTAAAATGACTAAACTTACCTCCAGGTGAAACTTTCAGAGAGTGACCACGTCCCTCTGTCTGGCTTCCTTAGGTTGGAGAACGTGTGAGAGAGAGACGGAGTGTCTACTGAGAGTGTGCGGGTCTGTGCCAGGCCAGGGTCCCGCCCCCGAATTCCTAATCAAATATTGTGAAGAGAGGGACTGAGGAGGCCGGATCCTGGCTTTTTCGGCTCTGCTGCAGGGGCGGAGCTCACACTCAACCAAGCAAAATCCTTCCGTCTGCCTGACGTTAGGAAAACCACCTTCTTTCCACTCACTTATCTTCCCTAAAGCATTGGCAGCTCTGAGTCTCTTTCTGCTGAATGAGTTAGTGGCGTCCTGGAAGGTATTTGTACAGTCTCTTACCAAGTGCCTGGCTTTCTCATTAAACCCACAAGGGCAGATGCAGGGCTGGGGAGGGCCAGCATTGGGGAAGAGGCCATCTTAACTCTTTCAGCAACCCACGTGTCACGCCCGAGAACCAGGACTACTCAGCCTTCTCGCCTCCCTCCCTCCCTACCGGTGGTTAGACTAGTGCACGGGCGGGCATGACACAGGACAACTGGCTCTGGGTTGAGTTCTGTCCCTTACCAGTGTAGACCCACCTGGGCTGCAGGATTTCTCTCCTCCCCTGGATTAATGGGAAGGAAGGGGAGCTCACGTTTGTGCATCAGTTACGGTAGGCCAGCATCACACACTTTCATGTAATCCCCTGGCAACCACCTACTTTCTGTCTCTATGAACTTGACTACTCTATAAACCTCACAGAAGTGGAATCGTACAACAGTTGTCTTTCTGTGACTGGCTTATTTCACTTAGCATCATGTTCTTAAAATCCATCCATCATAGCACGCGGCAGAATTCTCTTCCTACAACAGTCCCTTGTATGTGCAGACCGTATTTTGTTTATCTGTCCATCCATTGATGGACATGTGGGTAGCTTCCACCTCTTGGCTCTCGTAAATAATGCTGCTCTGAATGTGAGTGTACCAATATCCTTTTGAGACCCTGCTCTTAATTTTTTGGATATATGCTTGGAAGTGGAACTGCTGGATCATATGGTAATTCTATTTTTAATTAATTAATTAATCATTTATTTATTTATTTATTAAAGATTTTATTTATTTGACAGAGAGAGAGACAGCCGGCGAGAGAGGGAACACAAGCAGGGGGAGTGGGAGAGGAAGAAGCAGGCTCCCAGCGGAGCAGGGAGCCCGATGGGGGGCTCGATCCCAGGACCCTGGGATCACGCCGTGAGCCGAAGGCAGACGCTTAATGACTGAGCCACCCAGGCGCCCCTATTTTTAATTTTTTAAACCACCATACTATTTCCTGTGGTAGATGGGAATGCCAACAGGGCACAAAGGTTCAAGTTTGAAACTCTCCTTATTTAAAAAAAAGTACCAATTGAGAAAGTCTCAGATTTGAGTTTGAAGAATTTAGAGGTGTCCAGGCAGATGCAACTTTTGGTTTCTCCAATAGGTCTGCCCTGTGTAGGCCACCAGAAAGGTCCTTGTCAGGAGCCCACTCTTCTCAGGGCTAATGAAGAGTTTTTTAAAAAAGATTAAACATAATGAATGGGTATTTGCTGACCACCAGTTATAAACTAAGTGGTCTACTGATGTTATCTTACTTAATGATCACAGTAGGTATTTCGTATTGGAAAGAGAGGTGCAGAGATGTGGTGTGACTAGCTAGAAAGTGGTAAAACAAGGATTTGAACCTTGATCTGCATGATTCCAAAGCCCACAGACTCTCCCACAAAAGGCCAGAGGACTGATGGAGTGGAAGGGGCGATGTCTACCCTGGTGTCACAGTAGACCTCAATTCATATGGAGCCCAATTAGAGTGGCCCAATCTGCTGGAATCTGGGGACAGGGGAGGGTAGCAGCGAGAGGGGGCTGGGATAAAAGGCTTCTCTTTCCAAGTCCAGACATATTTCATTTCAGTTTAATAAACACGAGCCTCTACTCTGTGCCTGGCATGGTCTTAAGTGTTGGGGACACAAAGAAGGTTCTAATATAAAGCCTGCTCCTAATAAAGCAGAAGGCTTTGCAGCAAACTCTGATTCCGTGAGTGAGGCAGGGTGGCCTTAGTGTGAAGACGTCCATCAATCATGCACAGATAACCTTCTCATCATTTGAGTCCAGTTCTTCAACGGAAGACCCTGGTTTTGGTAACGGCCCATGAGACACTTCTTAGATGGGCCTAGATAGCCAGGAACATCCACCCATTGGGTACAGATTTTTTTTTTTAAGATTTTATTTTTATTTATTTGACAGAGATAGAGACAGCCAGCGAGAGAGGGAACACAAGCAGAGGGAGTGGGAGAGGAAGAAGCAGGCTCCCAGCGGAGGAGCCTGATGTGGGGCTTGATCCCATAACTCCGGGATCACGCCCCGAGCCGAAAGCAGACGCTTAACGACTGCGCCACCCAGGCGCCCCGAGATGTGTTTTTTTTTTTTTTTTAATTGCAGCATGCTGAACAATGCTGAATTTACTAACAGCAAAAGTCAGGGGAGCCTGGGGACCAACCATGGGCTGGGATCCTTCCCAACCAAGTCCACCCAAAAAGGCAGTATCTCCATGTGTTTTGTTGACCATTTCTAGAGCAGTGAGATCTGAATCAGGTCTTTCATTATCTATCTTGTTCCGAGGTAGGCTTGGGAGGAAGAAAGAAGGGAGGATGACTGGGACCAGGTCAGGAGGCATGTTCCAGGGGACCATCCACTGTTCAAAATTTCCCCTGTCAGTGGGCTCTAATCTCCATTTTGGCTACTGCTGCTCTGTTTGCCTGGGTCCTGGATCTAGGCCCTCAGAGCTTGGCTTCAATATGGGAAACCAACTAGGGGATAGTGATGTCCTCCAGATGGCCGAGGGAGTCCACATGTGAAAGGGGTTCATTTAGGACACTGGTGTTTTCTGGGAGGTGTCAAGCCAGCAAGTGCCCAGTCCCCAGACTGCAAGCAAACTAAAAAGAGAGGCTATGTTATTCGTTCATGTAACCCCATCCCCAGCTGGGGATACAATGCCTGGTGCTTAGTAGGTAATCAGTAAAGAGCTGTGGAATGAATTGTATTTTTGGCTCCTTACCGTCTGCCTGTCTTCAGTACCCAAAGCTGGGTGGAATCACCACCACCACCAAGGCCAGGAAAACCGTTTGGCCTTCAGGCGTATTTGACTTTCCAGGGGTTCAAGCCACTGCTATTTCCTCCCCACCCATAAAACTACAGGTTAAGCCACAACCACTAGGCACAGCTGATTGTCTCTGATGTTGGAGCCACCCTGTCTGGAAGGGATGAAATGTGTTCTGATTCAAATTCCTACTGGAATTCAAAGACACAGTGACGCTTTGGTGGCCACCAACCCTGTCCTCTTTCTTCCCATAGGACCTAATACCTCTTGTTTTTATAACACAGCCTCTGATCCCGAACAACCAGGGATAGGGGGGATAAGAGTGGAAATCCACCCAAACAGAATTAGTGAGTTGAATATAAAGAGGTCAGGTCAGTAGAAAGATGATGATGGTGATACAATCCAGGCTCTACTCCTGGCCCATTCCGAAAACTCTTGATGCCAGAGAGATTGTTTACTAGTCTGATGTTTCAATGGAAAGTCTAAGCTATCCTGGCACCCAACAGTAGTGTCCCAAAGTTTCCAAGGGAGTTTTTTCTCCTTATTCCCTTGGCATTGAGGGGTCATTAGAAGTCCTCACCATGGATAGTTTCCTCTTCCCGGAAGGATGAGACGAAGATATTGGAGCTGGGGGAGAGACTTGTTTTCTTTCAAATGCAATAGGAGAAAGACCTTGAGTTTGAAGTTCTGGGAAATACATTGAGGGCTTCAGAATTTTCTTCTAATAAGCTCCTTTAAAGTAAGACAGAGAACAACTTTTCTCTTTTAATGGATAACATCTCTTATTTTGGCTGTGTATTTACTGCATGCTTGGTACTATTAACCTGATGATGATGTGATGAATTCCAGAAGATCACCTTCTAGAAACTTTGAATGCACTTGAATTGGGAAATTAGGGTTGGCTCAGGGAGAGATACCTAAATGAGGAAGGAAGCAAAGGAGATAACCCCAAATCTGAGTCTGGAGGCCACTCAGTACAAGGCATCCTTCTTTGTTTGCAAATAAGCTAAGAACGAATGATGTTCTTGAGACTGTGCTGGGGGAGAACCAATGTAAGATGGACCAGTTCCCAGGATTCTGGCTCCAGCTATGATGACCTGGCTGCAGGGAAGACCAGGACCAGGTATTAGCTCTAAAATCCCAGCCACCATTTCTGAGATTCTCACCACAACCCTATCAAATAAGTATTATCATACTTTATTTTTACAGACGAGGAAACGGAAATTTAAGAAGGTTAATAAATGTGTTCGAGATTGCATAGCAATTAAGTGGCAGAGCTGGGATTTTAAACTTGTCTGTCTGCTTCTAGAGTCTGAGTTTCGGACCACTACGCATAGAGAATCTCCAGTGTAAAGGAAAGAACATGGGTTTGGAACACATATATGTTCAGATTTTGGCTCTACCACTTACTGTCTCCATGACGTTGGGCTAATTGCTTACGCATCAATGAGCCTTCATTTGTAAAATGGGGGCCATAACCCTAACCTCATGAGATCTTGGGAGGACTAAATGAGATAAAAATAGAGGCTCCTGGTAGGGTGCCTGTCATGTGTGGTCCTTCAATAAAAGGGTAGCTGCCTTTGGTTGTTTTAGTAGATTGTAAGTTCCCGGGGGAGGGGATGGCAATCTCATTAGTCGGCATAATGCTTGGCCAAGTGCCTGGCATTTATTAGGCCCTTTCTAAACATTGATTGAATAAATGAAAGGTGTAGAAGCTGGATTTCGCTAAAGGGTAGTAAATCTACTTTGGTAACTAAACCCATCAGAGAAAAGCTAGTTAAGGATAAAGGTGGGACTTCCAGTGCCTAGAATTTTCGCTCCTCCTTCTCCACCCCGCCAACGAAGGACAAGAGAGGCGACTGCAAGGACAGTGTGGAACACTCTACGGACATGGAGAAATAGCTTGGGAAGGGGGTTCATGGAAAAGGTCAGAGTCCAAGAGCCAAGTACAGAGCAGCCCAGAAGAGGAGATGCCCGGGCTCCTTCTCAGACAGGGTTGAAGAGTCAGGTTTAGGCTGAAGAGAAGGAAGGCAGAACAAGAATACTCCCTAATCAGTAGCAGCCTTCGGAATCCCTTCGGGCTGAGAAAAGAAATTTGGTCCTACCCGAGGACGGACAGGGCGAGTTTCTCAAAGCAAGAACTGGTGACATGGGCCCATGCAAAGGTCTAAGGACTTGGATCTAATTCTATTGGAATTCAGAGAATAATGGAGAATAATGATCCCTAGTAATGTGTGTGATGTCTTGAACTCTGGTTCATTCTATCGTCCACTTACCTCTGTATGGTCCCTGTAGTAAAGTAAGAGTTTAACAATGAAATAAAAAAAATAAGGGAAACCCCTTAAAAACAAAAAGGGGTTTAGGAAAAGCAATGTATTATTGTTGTCTTGGAAAGGGCGTGGATTTTGAGTTAGAGAGAATGGATTTGAATCCCAGAAATTTAGAGTGTGTTCCTTAATTTCCTTGGTCTTCAGGTTCCTTATCTGTAGAATGGGAATGATTAACACCTAGCTCATTAGGTGGTTTTATGTATGTATGTATGTATTTATTTATTCATTAGGTGGTTTTAAAGCCATTGGACGTGTCTAGCACAGCACCGGGCACATGGAAGACATTTAGAAAAATGTCACTTCTTTTCCTCACCTTGGGTATTTTCCAGGAAAGGGTTGGGGCCTGGGGTGTAGAAAGGAAGACCTGGTGTCCTCATCTACGGAAAGGTCAGAGAGAACATGATTTTGGGAGGAATGTGGGTGGTGGCAGCTTGGAAAGGAAATGGACGATGTACCTGACACTTGTAAGGAAGAAACAGAACTGGAGGTGAGCAGGTCCAAAGGGTCTAGGATTCTGGCAGCACGGTCCTCCATTTGAGGGGACTGGCTCTTAGCCCTAGCTTCATGGGAGAACCAGTGGGGCAGCTTTCGAGAACACCCAGGCCCAGGTGTCACCCCAGATGAATGAAATAGGATCTGGGTTGATGAGACCCAGCATCTTTTCATTGACTGACGGATGATTTTTAGCGTGTAGCCAGGTTTGAGAGTGTTATCTGGAGGCAGGGAGATTGACATGATGACCTCTAAAATAGAGGCCATCGTTGAAACTCTGTCTCTAAAAAGAAGGGCTTTTCAAACTTTCCTTCATGAAGTGTCCAGAAAAGGAGGGAAGAATGCAGGAAGAATCCAGTGATCAAAGGCCACCAGCCAAAGAGCCCGCCTCAAGCTGAAATCTCACATTTGATGTTAAAAAGTCATGTGATTTTTGCATTTGGGTCCATAAAATATTCATGTTTATTTCCATAGCAATCTCCCTCCTCCCCACAAAAACTCCTGGGGTAACAATGGCGCTCTAGATATACCAGGCTTCTCCAGAGGCTCTGTGGACCCCGGGCAAGGACAGACAGACCTTGGCCGTGAGCTCCCTGGTCACTGGAGGGACGCAGCTCCCATCTCAGGGGTGCACCGCGGCTGTGGAGCTCACAGGCCAGCTGCTCCGTCTGTTGCTGGAACATGAAGAGGGGGCACTGTTGCTTCTTCACCACATTTCCTGTTGGACAAACTGCCAGATGGCTCCCAGCCAGGCTGGTTGGTAAGCTGTGCGAAGAGCAAAACTTTTCCAATCCCCATGAGGCTCTATTTCCAAGGGAATTTGCAAGAATAGAAATTGTTTTGATCTTCAATCAAGATACAGAAAGATTCACTCCCTCCCCCTCCCTCCCACTTCTAGATCCCCAGCCACGTAAAGTAACACCCCCGCTGTGGAGAGTTTGCTCCCCGCCCTCCCTGCCAGCAGCCAGCCTCCCAGGGAAGCCTGTTCTGGCTTCTTCCTCTGAGGCATTGCTGTCTGGCCCGTGATGTTTCCTTCCGACCTGCCCCTCTCCGCCTCCAGCTCCCCTCTTCATCCACTTCAACAAAACAGCATCTTCCAGGAGCCAAAGTGTTGGGCTTTGTGGGGTGAACTGGGGTGCGGGGTTAGAAGAAGAGTGCCTTCCTTCTGGAGAACCAGAAAAAGGAAGACAGAGGGAATTGATATTTTTGAAGGCTCTAGGCTGGGTCCTCTACCTACAACATTTAATCTTTGTAAAACCCTGAAACACAGTTACAATTATTTCCATTTAACACGGAAGGTAAACTGAGACTCAAAGAGGTGAACTGAGATTTTAACACAAGCCCAGCATCGGTGCTAAGGAAAGGTTGCCTAGGTGAATGGATGAATGAGTAGATGAAGTCAACTGGGAAGCAAAGTCTGCCCCAGGGCCACCAGCAATCACTGTTGTCAGCTGAGTGCCACCCCCCCCCCTTCCCGGCCCCTGCCTGCCCCAGGGAAATAGACTGACGGAGATTCTCTGGGCTTCTGCCGGGCAAAGCGAACTCTTCACCATCCTCCTTTCTCTTGCTGTGGAGGGTCTCCCATCAATGACAGATGAGGGCAGCAGTGGACACACTCAGCATTTGCCCAGAAGCCCGTATTACAACCCCAACAGGCCTAAAGCAGGCTTCTGTGCCCACCGGGGAGTGTTAGGAAAAAAGCTCTCTTGGAAGCCTGCCCACCCTCCCCCCCCCCCCCGGCTCTGGAAGTCTCCTGGGGTCTCCACCCTGGAGTCTGGGGTGGGACATCACCTAACCTTCTGCAACAGGCCTTCCTGACCCTGTTTGTTCTTTTCCAGAACCAGGCTTCCATGAGAACCAAGCCCACAAGGTATGGAGGTGAATGGGGCCTTCTTTTATTCTTTCTTCCTCTGTCTTCTTGCCTGGGTCTCTCTGACTTTGGCCCTAGCGCTCACTGACGTTGCTGAAGGCAAGGCGCTCCCACAGCCTGGCTCCTACACCGGAGACATCGGGGTGTTTGGTCAGGTCTGCTCCGCGGCATTGGGCATGGCGATGACAGCTGCCAGAGGCAGCATCTTGCCTCCACAGGAGGGAGGAGGGGAGGGGGCGGCGGGGGAGGAGGGAAGCAGGAGGAGGCCCCTGAGGTAGAAGGCCTGGTTTTTAGTCTGCGGTGGGTGGGCGGGTTGAAGGAGAGGCAGGAGCATCCGCAGGGACTGGGGTTTGACGGAGCAAGTGCTGTGCTTTGGCAGAGAGAGAAGAATGGAAAGGTTAGGAGCTGGGCGATGTTCTTGTCTCATATTGCTGTTGTTCTTAGAGCCCCCTGTCAGCAGCCCCGGCCTGGGAGCCCCCGGAGGCTCAGAGCTGTGTGTGTGGGGGGGTGTCACTAGGTAGCATTTTAAGTGAGTGGGAAAAGCGACTGGGGCTCAGACACAAAGCTGATGCTTTAATGAGTGTCCTCTCCTCTGCTGCGTGAGGTCGAGGGCTGGGCAGAGAGCAGCGGCTGCTTGGGGGTAAAGGGGATTCAGCTTCTGACGCTCCGCCAGCTACAGAGACCCGCCTCTGGAAAGCCCTCGCCCCTTTCTGCGTTCTTCTCCCCGCTTTGTGGAGCCCTGGGGTTCGCTCTCCCGGGGCGAGTGTGCATGCATGCATGCGGAAGGGTGGTGGGTACAGAGGGTGCGATTGGCGTGTGCGTGTGCCGGCCCCTCTCCCTTCCCATGAAACCTTCTTCAGACTGCCGGCTGCACCCCAGCGTTGGGCCAACCGCGTGGCAGCCCTCGGGTCGGGCAAGGTCCTGGGGCTGTGGGCAGCTACTTGGGAAGCGCCAGTGCCTCCCAGGCCGATGGGGGGCAGGGATGCAAGGGGACACTCGGGTGCCATTACCCGAGGCCTCCAGCACCCGGGACTTGAGTGGGCTTGGCTGCCAGGGACAGGGAACCTGGAGTGCTGCTGGCAGGGCCCCTGGCCGCTTGCAGGGTAATGGCAGCAGCAGCCCGGGGCCAAGGAGCCCAGTGGCTTGAACTCACTTCCACTTTAGATTTTTGGGCTCAGAGAGGTCACCTGGCCCCGGTCACCTAGGGTCATTAGGGACGTGGCCTCAGGGGCAGCAGGCAGCTCATCCAGACGCTGGTGATGTGGGGCCTGCTGGATGGACCTCGGCATCCTCTGGGGGCCAGAGCAGGGCATGGATGGAGGACGGCTGCTGTCCCTCCTGCTTGGCAGTCGAAGAAAGTAGTCTTTTCCTGGTAAGCTCCTAGCACCTGACACTGTTCTCTTCCTGCCACGCACATACTGCTCTGTCCACCCAGCCCTTCTGGGATCCTCATGCAAAGAAACCCAGGACAACCAGCAGAAGAGGACTGGGTACCCATCTGGAGGGCTGTCCCCTCCTTCCCTATGGTACACATCCAGCCCCTCCTCCCCTCCTGGCCTCTGCCTCTCTGGGGACTCTCCCCAAGGAAAGCAGTGCCCCTTAGGTGCTTGGAGATCAGTGGGGAAGGAGGCTCTAGGGGAGTATGGTGCATTGTTCATTAGCTAAAAGCGAATCCGGCCCACGCCGTGCATTAGGGCCAGCGGGGCCACTACCCCGCAGCCCCCCACATCCCGCTGGCCTGCTGCTTGCTACTGTCTCTGGAGCTGGAGCCCGTCTCACCCTTCTGTGAGCCCTAATGGACACTGCTGTGTAGGAAGCGGCTCGGTGCTAATAGGAACCCGTTGCATTTGCTGCTAATCCCCCGCCACCTGAGATGGGTACGTGGGGAGCTCTGGGCACATTCACTGCCTGCAGAGGGACGGACGCTGCACGTGGGAACTGTGCTCCGAGGAGCAGCCCAGCCCACTGGTGCGTCACATATGCCTGTGCAGTTTGGTGGCACCGCTGGCCCGGGAGGCTGAATTCAACCACATGCGGAGAAGCGCGGCTGCATCGTGCTTCAGACGAGAGCCAAGGCAAGACGCCTTTATCCCTGCTCGTTTTAGAGGAGTCTGCTAGCCAGAGGTACGGACGCCAGTGACTTTACACACGGCAGCGGCTTCCGTATGTATGTACGCACGTGTTTCATTAGATGAAAGTCACACGATACACACACAGCCAGCCTTGCGTGTACATTTCCGGGTAGTTGGTGCATTCCAAGCACCGTGCAGCCGCCACACTCCGGGCTCAAAAAGGTTTTTTCCCCCAGAAGAGCACCCTTTACCCATTAAGCAATCACTCCCCACTCTCCCCTCCTCCCAGTCCCTGGCAACCACGGATCTGCTCTCTGTGTCTGTGGATTTGCCTGTTCTGAACATTTGCCATAGAAGAAATGACACGATATGTGATTCTGCTGGCTTTCACTTAGCATTGCGTCCTCACGGTGCGTCCGTGTGGTAACGCGGGTCAGGACCCCATTTCTTCTTATGGCCGAATAAGATAGCTTTGTATGGATGTACCGCACTTTACCGCCCGTCCGCAGGGAGACGCTGGGGTTGTTTCAGCTTTTTAGCTATTGTGAATAGCTGTGAACATTTGTGAATGAATATTTGTTTGAGTGTCTGTTTTCAATTCTTTGGAGAAAATCCCTAGGGGTGGAATTGCTGGGTCATATGGTAACTCAATGTTTCACTTTTTAAGGAAATACATTTTTATTTGACCCTCACAGCATCCCTGCGTGCTAGACAGGGTAGATATTAGAGAGCACTTCCAGTCTGCTCTCCCAACCCACCAACCCACCACACTGCCCTGCCTTCTCCCTGGGCCTGGGCCACGCGATGCCAGCCGCGACAGCAGGTGGAGTGGCCCTGATTGTAACCGACAGCTGGCTGAACTCTCACTTCCCCTGAGCTCCCGTTGTCCCTACAGAGCCCCTCATTTTCCTGCCCTCCGGCCCATCTGCAAAAGTAGCTTCATTGAGCCTCCCCCTCGGGCAGCCCAGGAGAGTATGTGACCCAGAGGCTTGTCCACAACAGAAAGATCCATCTGCTTGTCTCTTCTCATCTGGGAGTTCAGCTGAACATCTCCTGTTTGCATCAGTGTTAACTCACTACCATCCCACAGGGACTTGACCGGCGCCCTTGCTTCAGAGGGCCTGAGTGACTTTCCAGAAGTCAGGCAAGGGAATAACAGCTCGACTTCCTGGCTGAAGCCTTCTGACTGGCCCCATTCTCTTATGCTCTCCCTTTCCTGACCTGCTCTGCGATACCAAGAACAGGAGCCCAGGCTCCTGGAGAAGAGTGAGGCCACAAACTCAGGCCGGAAGGATCCAAGGAGCCATGCGGTTAACCCCTGCCTTTGGGTGAGATTAGGCCCAAATCCTGAGGATTAGGCTGACTCCTGCCCGGAGAGCAGAGACATCTCTGATGGGAGGAGGGGGGGAGAAGTGGCAGACAGCCTGTCCTGGGGGACTTGGTAATTGTTCTGTTTCTTTAACCCATCCACGATCCCAGCCCTGGGGCCTATCCTTCTGCCCTCCCTCCTCCCTCCCCTCTTGCTACAAAATCTGCAGTTTGACTGCTTCAAAAAAGGGGCAGCCACTCCCAGATTTTATGGTTCTGAAAATGTCAAGACCAGTTGGGAGTTTTTTGTTTTTCCCTCCTGAAGAGAAGGATGGAGAAGAGCCCCAGAGAGGCATAGCTTCAGGGAAATCCTGAGCCTTAGGGGAAAAGTCTAGAGGACTTCCCTAGGACAGAAGCTTCTGACTTTTTATGACAGCTCCATTGATTCTGAAGAGCCCAGATGTCAGAATGGAATGTGTCGTCTGGTGTAAGGAGCGCTGGCCTGGCAAAGGACAGGGACTACCTTGGGGAGGAGGGAAGGAAGAGAGGTTGGCAGGGGGTTCCTGGGAGGTGGGCAGTGTTCTAGTCCTTGACCCAGATGGTGGTTACGTGGGGGTTGCTTTCCTCAAGCTTTCCATTTGTGTTTTGTGCATTTTTATAGATGTGTATTGTAACACTTTACAATAAAGAATTTAAAGAGAAAAAATCCTGGCCTCAGAGTCACAATATTTGGGCTCCGTCTTTTGTTTGTCATGACATCATAGGTTGATCAGTTTCCTGTCTCTGGTCCTCAGTCTCCACATCTATAAAATGGGGTCAACAGACCAAAACTCTCAGAAGGCTGTGAGGATAGACTGAGAAGTTGGGTGTTGTTGGTGCCTTGTAAGCTGTAAAGCATGATTCCGTGTGAAATATTATTTTGTTTTAGGGAGAGCCAGATCAAGGTGGATAGCCCCAGGAGAGCAGGGGCTGCTGATGGGAATGGGGCTGAGGAAAGGTCAGCAGCTAAGCTCTGAGTTTGGGGGGGAGGGTGGGGTGCTAGTTTCCTAAGGCTGCAGGTACAAATTACCAAAAACGGGGTGGCTTAAAACAACAGAAATTGATCCTTCCACAGTTTTTGGAGGCCAGAAGTCCGAAATCAAGGTATCAGCGGGGCCACACTTCCTCCAAAGGCTCCAGAGAAGTATCCTTCCCCACCTCTCCCTATTTTCTGGCTGCCCCCAGCACTCCTCAGCATTCCTTGGCTTATAGCTTATCACTCCCACATCTGCCTCCATCTTTCCACGGACTCCTTCTTTCTGTGTCTCTGTCATTGGCTTTAGGACCCACTCTAGTCCAACGACTTCATTTTAACTTAGTTATATGTGCAAAGATCTTATTTCCAAATAATGTCACTTTCACGGGACAAGCGGTTAGGATTCAACATATTTTTTGGGGGAACACAATTCAACTCACTACAGAGGTATTGGCTGGAGAGACAGCAACTCTGGACCCGGGCCCCACTTCCACCATTTTGTGGCCTTGAGTGTTGACTTCTCCAGTCTAAAGGAAAAAGTAAAGTAGGAAATTAGAATTTGTCGAATGCCTGTAACGTGATATAAGGCTATGGTGAGGTCGATGGTGTCATCCCTACTTTGCAGAGAAGGAGACTGAGGCTGGGAAAAGACATGAAGGTGACTCAGTCCCACTGTAATATGAATCGTTTCCAGGAATATGAGAGGGAATGGAGTGCATGTTGACCCCTTCTGGGTTCAAATTCAATACAGTCAAAGTCTTATGATTTCATCAAATACCAGAGAGTTGATTCCTGTCCCCTAGTGAATTAAAGGATAGGAGATAAAAAAAAATAATAAACCACCATTGAAACCAGAAACCAGGACTCGCACTGCCTTGTGGAAATGACGAAGCGTGCTAGACCCGACACAGGACACATAACGACGTATTTTCCTCTGCGCAGTGGCCAGTTCAGCTCAGAGCTCTGCTTTGCTTATGTGACATGGACAGCAAGAGCAAGACAGAGTCAAATCCCTGCTCTGTCGGCAACTACAGAGGTCCCCAGCTCCAGCCCCAAAGAGTTCTGACCCTTGAGGGCTATGACATCGGCACCATCTTGGTTTTTAATGTTGCTATTGGATTATCTGTGGGTGGTCAGCCTGTCCGTGTGTCCCGCTCAGACCGAGAGACCCACAGAGACCATCTGGTAAGCATTCAGCACGGCCCACTATTCAAGTACCTTCTAAATGTAAGCACTGTGCTTGGGGTGTAGAAGAGAGATGGGTTTTCCCACTCTAAGGAATTGGCCCTATTTCCGGGAGACATTTCCTCTTCCAAACCCGCTGGCCGGCTCCTTCCCTGGGGCCTAGCTCCCCAGCAGGTGAGAATTGATCTTCTCTTGCCCTGACCCTTTCCTGGGGCCACAGCAGCAGCTGCCAGCAGTTCTGGTCGCAGCCCCAGGTGCAGGGGAAAGGAAAAAACCGGTGATGTTTACTCATCTGACAAGTCTGAATAGAACCTTTCAGAAGGGCCTTTGGCCAGGCAGCCAGCAGAAACTGCTGCCAGGTCTCTCCACAGCCCCGGAGAAGCTGTCCACCGCAGCAGCTCCCTTTCAACAGATCGTTCCCTGAGAGAGGACTAGAGATGTCCCGGGCTTTGCTCCCTGCTACCTGGGCTGTGTTGGACGTGCCCAAAGGAGCCACAGCTGGAATCGGAATTCCAGAGGGCTCTCGGATCAATGGTTCCCAAACTTGAATCTGAGAGTCACCGACGGCAGGGGTGCTCCAACTTCTGGATCACCTGGAAGGTTGTTAAAACAAGCTGGCATGGGGGCGCCTGGTGGCTCAGTCATTAAGTGGCAGACTCTTGATTTCAGCTCCGGTCATGATCGCAAGGTTGTGAGATTGAGCCCCAGATTGGGCTCTGAGCTGAGGAGGGAGTCTGCTTGTCTCCCTCTCCCTCTGCCTCTCTCCCCGCTCTTTCTCTCTCTGTCAAATAAAAAAATCTTTGGGGAGGGGAAAAAAAAAACAGGATTACATGGTCCCATCCCCAGCATCTCTAACTCAGTGAGTCTGGGGTAGAGGGAGAATTTGCATTAATAAGAAGTTTCCAGGTGTTGATGCCACTGGTCTGCAGACTACACGGTAAAGACAGGGGTCTAGGGCCAGAGTCTCAGGCCCCAGTCCAGGGGATTCTTAGTCAGAAGAGTGAGGCCCAGGAATCTGCCTGCTTAACAGGCTTGCAGGTCACGCTGAAACACAAGGTTTAGGAAACCAACGACTTAGATTCGCATTGTTAAATCAGGGCCCTAGGACCCCGCAAAGACACACTCAGGGGATGCTGAGGAGATGGGCTTTGAGCCCCTTTAGGGCAAGGACAGTAACGTAGAGAGAGACACCTCTGTCCTGGGCAGCAAGAGCACGGAAGGGTTGTGAAATGCAAGTTCATTGCCGAGAGCCTGCTGGGGCCCCCCAAGATCAGTGGTCATCAGACACTTTGCTTTTTTAATGGGGGTCAACATCAGATAAAGCTGGTAGTTGTGGTTACATGCTAGGACTTCACTCAGCCTGATTAAGGAGTGCCCCCACTTTGAGTTCAGAACCAGATAAGACTTCTGCATCTTCTTTCTCTCCCCAATTCCTTCTTCCTGCAATGGGTAATGTCAATTTCCCTCTGAGATTAGGAGGGAAAAGAGCTGGAGTCCTAATCAGCAGCTTAGAGCTTCTTACCCTCTCTGGGGCTTGGCCCGGTGAACGCCCATAGGACAGGGGAGATAGAAATGAATTGGGGTCTGCCCCTGGGGTGGGTCAGGCACTTGCTAGGGGAGCCCCCTGCAGGGGCCCACAGGGGTCTAGACTGGCAGCAGAACATAGTGTGGGAGAGGGGATACAGCAGGTGACGGTCCAGGTACCCTTAGAGCTGGGGGTCCCAAAGCAAAATGGCCAGGTTGTCCCCACAGGTGGGGCACAGTACAGGAGACAGTGGAGTACACAGACGGACGTGAGAATCATGGCAGTCCGGTCAGTTGAGGGGCCTTAACCTCTGTTAGGACCCCAGGTCTTGAGGAAGAAATGGAAAAAGCAGAGAGGGTAAATTGGTGTCTGCTCCCATGTTAGGTCTAATGGATGGTAGTGATTGTCTGGAGCGCTGGAGTTCTGGGTTCAGCAGAAGAAATAGGCAAGAGTGATACGATTAACAGCAGCTACCATGGGGGCCTTGGGGGGGATATGCCGTCTCTGGGTAGGAACACACAGTTCCCAGGGGCAGGGATTCACCATAAGACGGGAGGCGGGGTGCGCCTGGGTGGCTCAGTCGGTTGTGTTTGCCTTTGGCTCAGGTCTCAGGGTCCTGGGATCGAGCCCCACGTCAGGCTCCCTGCTCAGCGGGAAACCTGCTTCTCCCTCTCCCTCTGCCTCTCCTGCTGCTTATGCTCTCTCTTTCTCAAATAAATAAATAAAATCTTAAAAAAAAAAAACTGGTAGAGAGGCCTAGGTCCTCAGGGCAGAAGAAAAGGGGTGTTCAGAGCAAGGCAGAAAGCTGGTTGTCACGACTCCAGCCCATAGTCAGAGGTGGATAAAGTCAGGGTCTTCACGCACAGACCCAGGGCACAGGGGCTCCGGCGGCTTTAATCCCTCCCGCCCCTGGTCCAGGCCTGAGACAGACTGTGCCATGGCCCCTGCTGGAGTGGGAACCAGGCGAAGCCTCCTGTTGAGCCAGCCTGGACTGACTCATTCCAGAAAGAAGACAAATGGGTTCCTCAGGGCTCCCGAGTCCTACTGGCAGTGCTGACCTCTCGGCCCTCACCTTACCCGCCTAGGCTCTGCTGAGTGACTGGCTGGGCCTGGACAAGTCATTTGGGAAGTGTCTGAGATCAGAAGAAAAATAACATAGCCAGGATCTGGGAGATACATTAATTTTTCCACCCTGTGTCCTGACACCACTTTTTCCATGCCATGCCTCTGCCTTCTTCCTGACCTCTGTGGCCCTGGCTGGGCCTCCTGACCTTGTTGCCTCATCTCATCCTTCAGAAGATAGTGAGCATCTGTTCAGGCAAAGCTCAACCCCGAGATCTCCCACCCAAGCCGCTGTCCGGCGTCTGGTTCCCGTGCAACCCTGGGCTGCTGCTCCAGGCCCGTGCACATTCCTATCTGAGGACAGAAGGGGTCGTGATGGGCTCACAGTTCAGTCCTGGAGCTGCAGAGTGGAGCCCGTCAGTATGAAGGACCCAGATGAATGTCGTGAGGCAGCTTGGGGGACACGGCTGGTCTCAGGGTTCCTGGGCTTTGAGCAGAGCCGGCTGGGGAGAGGCAACAGTAGGAAGGCGGCCCCTTCCATTCACCCCCCAAACCCCCAAATAGCGGAGCTATGGAGAACAGCCTTGCACCTGCACCCAGACATAAAAATCACCCACCAGGAGCACCGCCTCTTCCCAGGCTGGTTCCCTGAGAAGCCCCTCATTTCTTCACCAGGGCCTCAGGGCCCCTGTTCGATTTTCTCTCCACTGCCCACCCTACCCCAGAGAAGCTGGGAAGTGGCCCTGCCAGCTCCTCCTCCCTGGCTCCCCTCCCCCATCTTTCAAACTTGGAGGACAAAGGTCTTTCTACTTAAAGATGTCTCTATGTGGAGCACGCTGGTGATCACCAGAGGGGAGGTGGGCGGGCGGATGGGTGACACGGGTGAAGAGTGCACTTACCGCGATGAGCACTGAGCAACGTACAGAACTGTTGAATTGCTATGTCGGGCACCTGAAACTGATGTAACACTGTATGGGAACTACGCCGGAATGAAAATTTAAAAAAAACAGGTGCTGATCAACCAAATCAGCAATAAAGCCCTTATTTGCTACAAAATTGTACAACTGAGATTGTCCATCACCCACCTCAAGGATACGAGTAGAAAAAAATAAAATATCTCTGTGGAAATGGATGGGAGGGAACAGAATCACAGGGAATATCCCCAGACGCTTTTAAAACCCTTTCTAGCAGGATGAAAAGAGAATCTGGGTCAACTCTCAGGACACGGTAGACAGGTGACGCCTCCAGCTCCGACTCTTCGTGGGGGCACATAGGCTCCTCTTGACCGGACTGGACATTTCCTGTGATTGGACACAACATCCACCCAGCTTGATAGGTCTGCAGGGTCTAGGGGAGTCTGCCTCATAGTAGGGGCTCAATAAATGTTCTACTCCCTCATTCGTTTCGGCCACATTTATTGAGTGTCCTGATGTGCCACGTGTGGGGACTGCAATGACCGATTGGACAGTGGCATCCCTGCTTTCAAGGAGCGCATGACCAGAGAAAGATAGGAACACATAAAGTTGCCAGAGAGCATTGAAAAGTCATTCTAAGTTCTCTTGGCGTGGAGAGTTAGTCCAGGCTTCCCAGGGAGCCTCGAAGGGTCCGGAGGGCAGATGTCATCGCAGAGAAGGACAGGGCAGGCAGAGAAGGCAGACTTCGCCATTCCTCAGAAGCAGGAGGATAGAACCTGGGTGGCCGGACTGAAATAGAAGTAGAGGAACCCTGTCTTTCTTGTCACTCCCTCTCCGGTCCCTTCATTGTCACCTCTCATTAGTGTGGCAGGGGCTGGGGGCAGGTGGGAGACATGAAGCTAAATGGTCCTCCTGCCTTTGTCCTGTCGTCTCTTGTCTGGACCCCTCCTCTTTCAACCCCACGCTTACTGGAGAAGGAGGAAGGGAGGGCCAGTTAGGACGGGGTGCCTGTTTGGTAAGATGGCTGAGCACAGGGACTTTGGACAAGACTTTCTGAGGTCAAATTTGGGCTTTGCTGTTCGCTCACTAGCTATGTGATCTGAGGAAGCGCTTCTCTGTGCCTCAGTTTCCTAATCTGTAAAATGGAGAAAACAGTAGTGCCTACTTCGTAGGGTTCCTGTGAGAAGGAAATAAAACGTAAAGCACTCAGACATAGCAGCCAGCACGTGGGAGAGAGCTAGCAAGTGCTAGAGGCCATCGCCACCCCCCAGCTGCTCCCCTGGTTGTGGAATTCTAAGGGTTTCATCTGCGAGTCTCTCTATAGCATCTCTCATCTCAGCCTCCAGGAACGGACTGTCCTCAGCCAGTCGTTCTCAGACTTCTGTGTGCATCTGGATTCGCTGCGGAGCTCTTGGCGCAGCCAAGGGGACACTATGTCACATTCGAATTCAGGGGTTCTGGGCTGGGGTCCAGGAATTTGTAATTATAACAGCCTCTCCAGGTGTTCCTTTTTTTTTTTTTTTAAAGATTTTATTTATTTATTTGACAGAGATAGAGACAGCCAGTGAGAGAGGGAACACAAGCAGGGGGAGTGGGAGAGGAAGAAGCAGGCTCATAGCGGAGGAGCCTGATGTGGGGCTCGATCCCATAACACCGGGATCATGCCCTGAGCTGAAGGCAGACGCTTAACCGCTGTGCCACCCAGGTGCACCTCTCCAGGTGTTCCTGATGGACATCCAGGACTGGGAACTTTGCGGAGGCCGAGCGTGTCCCCTTTCAGGCTCCGGGACCTGCCATTCTGGGTATCACTCCTGCCAGTCAGGGCTGGGCTCACTGGGACTCTGTTCCCGTAGAGGAGCAGACCTGTGGGAGGCACTTGCACGAGTTGGCATCTTGTTAGCCATTGGGAAGGGATGGAGCCGATTTGGTGTGATGGAGGAAGGGTCGACACAAATGCTGTCCATCAACCGTGACCTGGCCACCATAACCTCAGCTTTCCGTGCTCCAGCCGTGGTGGAGGGCGTGGCTGAGTGTTAGAAGGGGCTGGAGACAAGAGACCCTTGACCAGATTTCTTTATCACTTTGATAAGACCCGTACCGCCTTCTGGCTGCCCTCCTTGCCTTCAGCAGCCATGACAGCCCCCTTCCCCACCATCAGGCTGCTTCCTAAAACACAGCTCTCTCCCATGTCCCCTCCACTGCTCAGTGTTGCCTAGGTCACAAGGCGGACTTTTAGAGCCTTTCATGCTCTGCTCCTTCTCCCCGATCTTACAGAGGATGGCTCCACTCTACAGGTCAACTGATGTCAACTAGGGAGGTAGAGGCTGGGCACAGAGGGGTAAAGCGGACTGGGAAGAGGGACCAACGTCCTGGGGGTGAAGGCATCAGCCCCTGAGACACAGTCACTAGGGAAATAAACATAACATGATAGTGTGGGGCAGGGGCAGTCAGGAAATGGAACCAATGCCACCACAGCTGCTCTGTGTGAGTCACTCTGGCACCCAAGAGCCAGTGAGGCCTCAGAATGCTTCTCAAGAGAGTGGCAAGGGGCCATGCCCACATACTCAGAAGTGACGTGGAGAGGACATCTAGAGACTGTCCCTCTCTAGAAAAGCAAGAGAAGCAGCTGAGCTTCTCTGAACAGTAGACCCTCTGCCTTAACTGGTATCTGGTGGAGAAGTGGCAGACAAAACAGTAATGTGAGCGGTGCAGGGGTGGGAGACATCCACCCTACCTACGCCAGGCTCCCTGGGGAGGCCCCATGGCCACGTGACTGGGTTCTGGTCAATGCAATGAGGAGAAGCTGAGCGCTATTTCGGGGCCTGGCCCCTAAAGGTCTCGGGTGCCTAAGCCTGTGTGACTCTCCCCTGGCCCCCGGGGAGGCAGGGGGTGGAGGGGGTGGAGCTGTAGGATGGGAACCTGGATGCAAGCCACTGCTCAGAGGAGGGCTGCCTCCTAGTCTGGAAGACCCATTTTGGACTTTACGAGAACAAGAATTGTATTTCCATCACACTGGAGGCATATTTATTTTTTGTTTTATTTGTGATAGCAGTTAGCATTATCTTACCCAATACAGGGAGTGAGGGTAGGACTTCCAGGGGCCCAAGCCGAAGAGACGTAAGGATAAAAAGAGGATGCAGCAAGGTCTAGGTTCCAGGGGGAAGTCCCTTCTGGTCCAGGCGTCCTGGAAGAAGGGGAGGAGCAGAAATGTTAGGGTGGGAGCAGAGTAGGGGTATAGGCTGGCCTGGTGGGGGGTGGCAGGAGAAGGGAGAGAGAGGGAGGGAGGGAACACACCTGGGGTGGCAGAGACGCAAGTCCTGGGAGGGACAGGGTAGCCCTTCCACTGGCTTCTCGGAACTCCCTTTTCCTCTGCAACCTCTCCATTTGTCCCCCTTGTTTGGCTCCTGTGTTTCCTCCCTCGTTCTGCGGAGAGGAAGACCTTGCCTCTTCCGTGGAGGGCCAGAAAAGACCTTCAAGAAATGGCAGTCCCTAGAAAGCAAACACATAAATGGATTCAAATGTTAGCTGATTCAAGTATTTGCACCAACAAATGTTAAGCCCATCAATCACCCTCGGGTTGCTCTGCAGGGGTGGGGGGGGTGTTGTGATATAAGGCCAGGGGTTTTAGCTGTGAGTTTGGAGCATTTCAAGGAGGAGAACACTTTTAGTTAAAAGCCTAGTGCTGACCCGAAAGGAAATTGGGCCAAGGGAACTACAAAGTCATTTCTGACCTTGGGAAACCAGAAGGCAAAGCCCAGCCAAGCCCCCAGGCCTGGAGGGAACACAAGCTGATTATTGCAGCGCCTGCAAGGTAAGTATGGTATTTAAAGGTTCAGTGTTTACCAAGCTGTGGCCTCCTAGGGAGCCTGGAAGCTTTCTAGAAGGGACTTGGGGGCCTTCATGGTTTGTTCTGTGACTGCCCCCCTCTGCTTAGCTTGAGCCCCTTCTTAGCCCCAGACTGCCACGAGGGTACAGCAGCAAAGCCTTGGTTTCCTTGGGGCCTTTCCTGACGGGGAACTCCCCAGGGTTTAGGCCTGCAGCTCCCTCAGAAACAAGCAAATGGCATGTTCTCTTCACGAACGTGCTCTGACCTTCAGAGAAATAGCTAAGGCTATAGGACATAGAAGAATCGAGAACAGAGTTCCTGGAAGGGAATTCTTGTACTACAATGGCAGGTCTAGAGTAGCTGAGAACCACCAGCAACTGCAAAATCCAGAGGAAGAAGCATAAACTCCAGAGTCTGAGTTCTTGAAAATGTCTTTATTTCACCTTCTATTTGGAACAATAACATTTCTGTTTGTGCAATTGCAGGTTGAGCGGTTTTTTCCCTCAACGTGTGTCCACTACCTCTGGCTTCCTTCGCTGCTGTGGGGAAGTCTGCGGTTGTCTACGTGTCACGCCCTCGCTGCGGATTCTGCTTTTCTCTTTCACTGATGGCAATAGCCTCTCCTTGACTTTCTTACTCTTCACATTCCTTGGAATGTGTCTAGGTGTGAGTTTCGGTGTGTTCGTTCCTCGTGGTGTATGTTGTATTCCTCTCTAGATTCATGTCATTCCTCAGTTCTGGAAAATTCTCTTCAAATGTTATCTCTCCTCCATGAACTCTCCTCTCTCCTGGGATTCTCATTAAATGTTTATTCAGTTTTTTCATTCTAACCTCCATTCTTGCTTAATGCTTTTCATATGTTGTCTCTCTTTGTCCTGTATTTATTCTTTGCTTAGTCTCTCCTCAGCTATGTCTCATCTCCTGGTTAAGTTCTTCATGGTGTTTCACCAAGGGGCGCCCGGCTGGCTCAGTCAGTAGAGCGTGTGACTCTTGATCTCAGGGTTGGGGGTTCATGCCCCATGGTGGGTGTAGAGATTATTTCAAAAGAAAATATTTCCTAAAATAAAATAGGGTGTTTCACCTATAAAATGTCTTTCTGGTTCTTTTCTCAAACATACCTGGTCACTTCTGGTGGTATGTGTGGAAGCAGGGGGCTCCATTTGCTGTGATGGTTCATTTCTTGTGTGTTTGGCGATCTTTGATGGTGATCTCCAAGTCGGTTGATTTAATTCCTGAAAAATCTGGAGAACTCACATGAAGATCTTTCCTCAGTGAGAATTTGTATTTGTTTCTGCTGCAGGCAAGGGGCACTCCTCACCAGGGACTGTTTTATCCCCATGGGTCCTTGGCTTAACCTCAGAGTCTTGGGTTCAGCTCCCCCACTTTGCAGATGGCCCAAGGCTTGGTCTCCTGAAGGCAGCCCCGATAGGAGCATCTGTCGTCGGGACAACCTTCACCTTTAACTTATGCTCACCATTCCCAGTACTGGTTTTAGTTCCTGGTTTTAAAGGCCTTTCTCAGTCCTGATAGAATTATTTTCTATGAGCCTGGCATTGCAATAATGATGCTTTGTACCGGGTTGGTTGTTTAGTAGCAGAAGACTTCAGAATTTCTAGCCCATCAAACTCCTGGAATGTAAAGTCAAGATCTAAATTTTTAACCTGTTTCTGACCTGTTCTAGCTGCAAATCTTTCCCGGGGCGGGGGGGGGGGGGGGGCTTAGCATTTCTCGTCTCTGTTGGACTCTCTGTGAAGTGGCCTGTAAGAAAACCCACCTGTGGTTGTCATCAGTTTCCCGTTGTCACATGCTGGACTTTGCAATGGATGGCATTCACGTGAATGACATCCTACATTTTTATCATTCCTAAATCAATGTTGCAGGTAAGTAAAGCACTAGGATAATCTGAATTTGTTACAACTATTAGTGTTTGTGAGATGCAGTTGCTGCAGGCCCAGGTAAGATAGCGCTATGTTACATGAAATTTTCCAACCTTTCTAATATTTCCTCCCACTCAAAATGGCATTTTATACTGGATATTTACCCAGAAATACAGCAACACTAATTTAAAGACATATATGCACCCCTGTGTTTATAACAGCATTATTTACACTAACCAAAATTCTGGAAACAGCCCATGTGTCTAGCGGTAGAAGAACGGATAAAGAAGAGAAAGAAGACGTGATTGATATCTATATCTATATCTGTATCTATATCTGTATCTATATATGACTATTATTCAGCTATGAAAAAGAATGAGGGGTGCCTGGGTGGCTCAGTTGGTAAAGCGTCTGACTCTTGATTTCAGCTCAAGTCATGATCTCGGGGTCATGAGATCAAGCCCTGCATCAGGTTCCATGCCCAGTGCAGAGTCTGCTTTTCCCTCTCCCTCTTTTCCTCCCCCAACCCTCATTAAAAAATAAAATAAAATAAATAAATAAAATCTTTTTTAAAAAAAGAAAAAAATGGCATTTTAAAACACAAATCAACAAAAGACTTATGGGATAACATCAACTCTGAATTCTAACAATATAAAAAACATAGATGATTTGAAAACTTGGGAATTTGAAGCAGGCCTTTAAATTGCAAGGAGCTCACTCAAGTTGCTTTAAGGCATATAGGGGTTTTGTGGTGGTTCTGAAACCAGAAGGCCATTGGAATTCAGCCACATTCTCTCTGTTTCTGTTCTGTCTCTCTCTCTGTCTCTGTTTCTTATCATCAACCTCTCTCTCTCTCTTTCTCCCTTCTTATAGCCACCGTTGACTCCCAGTTTCTGCTCCGTTGTAACCTCATTTTGCACATGACCTTCATGGCCGTCCCTTCTTTGTATATCCTAATCTTTCCACCTTAACTTCCACTGTTAACTATCTTCCTTTTTCCAATAGTCCCTAGCTTGGATTCCTGAAAGCAGCCTATATGAGCATCTCAGTTCTCCTTGTTAGTCTGGGCTGGCCTGCTGGTGAATTGGCTGCCATTGGGTCACCTTTGCCTCCAGGCAACTGTATCCAGGGAGACAGAATCACAAGCTTACAGGGGCTGTAGGGAGGGCAATTTTCCTTGGAAGAAATCTGTGTGCTTGGCAGGCTTTTACTTAAGATAGACTTTACAACTGCAGGGGAAATGAGAGAGCAAAGTGTTTGTTACAAAGGTTTGTGTCAAGGCCTACTGACAGAAATGCTGGTCTCTGAGACAGGCGAGGAGCTCAGCAGCTGGTCGATACCAGGTGTTGCATAAATGTTCGTTTCCTTCCTGCAGAAACTCCCCAACCTCGACCCATGAGGACAGGTGACTTCCTGAGGTTCCCTTCCAACTTAGGATTTTCTTTTTACTTTTCTTTTTAAAGGTTTTCTTTCTTCATTCACGAGAGACAGAGAGAGAGAGAGAGGGAGGCAGAAGCAGAGGGAGAAGCAGGTTCCCGGCAGAGCAGGGAGCCCAATGTGGGGCTTGATCCCAGGACCCTGGGATCATGACCTGAGCTGAAGGCAGCTGCTTAACCGACTGAGCCCCCCCAGGTGTCCCCAGCTTAGAGGTTTTCATAGCATGAACAGGTATATCTAAAAGTACTCCTGGTAGTTGGGAACCTTTGATGTCTATCTGTTTCAGCCTTAAACTTTTGTATGCGACCACTAAGAAGAGGCATTAGGCATTGACTTCTCTGAAGTGACACAGAGCCGTGGAGCTGAGTTGGCAGGACTAGGGTGGCCTGATGGCTACCAGCATGGACTCCAGAACCAGACCACTTGGGTATAAACCTTGGATCATGATGCAATCCATTGTTAACTCCATGACCTTGGCCAAGTGTCTACCTCTTTGTGTCTCATTTTCTTCATATGTGAAATAGAGGTAATAATTATCCTTACACAGTTGTGATTAAGTGAGTTGATACACACAAAACCCTCAATCCGTGTCACCATAACAAAGGCCCAATAGACATACGTTATCGTACTGTTAAAACTTCCAGAGGCCATCCTCCTGATTGTATGCCTCTCCATGACTCTACTTTTAATTCACATCAGAGAGCAACGAGTTTCCTCTTAGAATCTTCTGGAAGGGATACCACAAACACTGCAGAAAATCTCATGGCCCTTCAGAAGTAGACATGGTTCTAACCTCTTTCTGCTACAACACAATTTCATGTTGTCTTTGTGTTCCCTTGTCCTCAAGAGAAAGAAGGGCATGGCTCCTGGTCCCTTGCCCATGTGCTTCAAATGGATCCACAGCTAGAGACCAGCTCCTTCTCTTTGAACGGTGGGAGGAGGGCCAAGATGTTTTAAAGGCAGATGGTAGCAGCTGGAAAGAAGCAAGGGGAGCCTGATACATCCAAACCTGCCCCTTCGGGGGCCGTGGCCTCTCTTCCTTCCCCTGAGGACCTTCCTGCTAAAGACTTTTTAGCTTAAAATGAAGGATGAAATCTGTCCCTGGACAAAATCAACAATCCTTATCAGGACAGAAAAATGCAAATATTTGGTATTTTCCCGTTACACATGGGGAGTCTTTAAAAAAAGAAATATGTTAGGGTGTGTTTTTATTAAAAGAAATCCTTGCTTCAAAATATTTCAGTTGCTCTATTTTTAGAAGATGGTGACATGCTCCAAGCATTTGAACCAGGTTTGTGGAATTTGCTGGGCTTCCTTCTGCACACACATTATCACGTCTGCGTACACAAAGGCTCGGGCAGAGGACACACAGCTGCACACATCGTTCTGTCCATGTTCACACACCAGACGTCTCCAGTGTGGCACTCACGTAAGCTTGCCTACACACATACACACGTCTACCTGTGGACATTCGGGGTCATGACAGATGATTCCACTACACACGAACACACAAGAGCAAGCAGAAGCTAGGAGATGGAGCCGTTTTGGCAGTGGCATTGGCGTCCACCAGCACGGAGTCCAAGTCCACAGTGCATCTGTAACGTGGCTAATGCACCAGCAGATTTTGCAGTAGAAAAGAAAATTGTGTATTTTTAGGGAGGATCAGAAATCTAGTGGAATTCCCCATCCTGCTAAGTTCCCCCAACTCCTCCCCGTCCTGTCCTTGGCCCTCGAGTGAAATGACTGGGCTTTGAATGGAATTGGGGCTGGAGGGCTGTTCTTTTTTTTTTTTTTTTTTTTTTTGATAATGATTTTTTATTATATTATGTTAGTCACCATACAGTACATCCCCGGTTTTCGATGTAAGGCTCGATGATTCATTAGTTGTGTATAACACCCAGTGCACCATGCAATATGTGCCCTCCTTACTACCCATCACCGGTCTATCCCATTCCCCCACCCCCCTCCCCTCTGTAGCCCTCAGTTTGTTTCTCATAGTCCATAGTCTCTCATGTTTCATTCCCCCTTCTGATTACCCCCCCTTTCTTTATCCCTTTCTTCCCCTACTGATCATTCTAGTTCTTATGTTCCATAGATGAGAGAAATCATATGATAGTTGTCTTTCTCTGCTTGACTTATTTCACTAAGCATTATCTCTGGAGGGCTGTTCTAATTCAGAACAGCGGATCCTTGAACGTGGGCCCATGAAAGAGTCCCGTGGTGCCTAAGCAATGCCCACTATGGAAGGAGAAGTAAATAGCTCCAGCACTGGAAACAAGTGTCCAGAAAAGAGCAAGTTTATCCTGTCCTAGAGCCAAGGAACAACCAGGTGCCGATGGCATCCCTGGGGAAGGGGGAGGGCGGTGCGGGCACAGACCTCGTCCTGTTATAGGAGAGAGA
Organism: Ursus arctos; assembly: GCF_023065955.2. Classification (NCBI taxonomy): domain Eukaryota; kingdom Metazoa; phylum Chordata; class Mammalia; order Carnivora; family Ursidae; genus Ursus; species Ursus arctos. The sequence continues at coordinate 39,663,510 of NW_026622874.1, forward strand.
GGGGAGGGCAGGATGGGAGGAAAATCTGAATCTATAAGTTTGCTTTTTGCACAAACCAGACTCCTAAGCTTGCTGTATTTCTGCTGGAACTCACATCACAGCCGCCCTATTTACTCACCTCCCGGCTGCATGCCTTAGAACTGGTTCTGTTCCCGTTCAGAAGGAAACCAGGCAGCGCTGGGAAAATATTTCCTCAGCCAGCTCCTCAGCACCGCTGTCTGAGGGAGACCATCTGGCCGAGGTGCCCTTCAAGTAAATGCAGCCTTGCCCCCTCCCTGCAGAGAGGAGCGAGTGGGGAAAGGGAAGAGAAAGAGCCAGGGCGACGCTGTGGTCGTTCTAGCTGCTCTCCCTCAGGTCCCTGGGGTCCAGCGGCGCGCTCCAGCTCTCTGGGGAGCAGGGGTGTGGGTGCTCCCAAAACTGAAGTCACCGACCGCAGAGTTAGGAAGAGCTTCTCCGTCTCGCCCCAATTTACAGTATTTCTGCCATAGAGATACGACAGATGTCCAAAACCTCAAGAGCACAGATAATAATAAAACACAGTAAACTAATTAGCGTGTGAGGAGTTTTCAGTATTTATTCTTTTTGTTAATATCTTTCAGGATTTATTCTCTTTGTTTTTAATGTGACATCGTCACATTAAACTTATATAACTTAATTGCAAATGATGTATGCCTTGAAGAACCCGCTCAGAAGGTTCTGGAAAATTGGACAGTTCGTTCTTGTGAGCCGGTGTGGGCGGCTCCAGTGCACGCTGCCGGGAGTGCCTTTTGTGCTTGGAGTCCGAGGATAAATGTGTCGTGTTAGAACCGCTCCCGTTAGAAGCCATGGCCACCTCCCCAAGGGGAGTTTAGAGTGGGCTCCATTTTCCTTAAAGAGATTCCGTCCTCAGAAGGTGGAAGAGACACCAGCTTGGGGGAGAAAAGAGGCTGAAAAACACTTTTTTTGGTTGCTGGGGGGGGAGTCTACTTATCACACGTGCTTGACCAGAACAGCTCAACACACCGGTCAGGAGTTTCCAGCTTCCCCAGCCAGCTCCGAATCCCACGCACTGCAGCTTCCACAGTCAAGATGACCTGACAACTCCTGGTTGTATTCCCTTGAGACCCTTGTGTTCTAGGGATATAGTTCTCTGGCTGGAGTTCCCTGACATCCTCTGTGTCCTCGGGCTTTGCCATTTTAGCTGGAGGGTCCTGGAGGGTCTGTGGCTGTTGTGTCTCCCTATTATTTCCTGGACCCCACCTAAAGGACTTGGGGTACTGCTTGTCTCCCAATGCTCTCCTGTGGGAAACATTTGTACATGAGCCGGAGAACATTTTACCCAGCTAGGGTTGGGGGGGGCATAGGCCTCCTATGCATCTACCCCAGCTCTGACTTTCTGAAAAATAACTGAGCTTTATTGAAGGCACACAGACCCAGAAATGGCAGGGGGCGGAAAAGTAGAGTGTAGGGACTGAAACGTGAGGGAAAAATCCTTTTAGTGGCATCGCAGGCCCAAGAACTGAGCCGGATTCACAGCTCCTGTGTTTTGTGGAAGGACATACAGAGCACACCGGGGACAGGAGCATCAGACAACAGACGGCGGGAAGTCTCTGAAAGGTTTCAAGGGTAGAGGGCTGGGTGTGAGCGGTGTTACCAGATATGTGTTTTACATTTTAGGGTTGTCTGTGATGGCCGCTTACAGACGCTATCAGCCCCACGGTTCTTCATACCCATCGGGACCTCTGTGAGGTTGGCCCTATGATTTAGCGCCCCTCATCCCCCTCTTGTCTTCACCTGCCTCCTGCCCCAGGTGGATAGTATGGCCCTTCAGTGTACTCACCCCTTGTGCACGTCTGTGTCGTCCTCCAGCATATTCACCCAGCAAACCCAAACCTTGGTAGCCCCAGTGCCCTGTTCTCTGCCATTCCCAAGCAAGCAGACATGGTCAGAAGAAAACCACCACTGCATGGCCTGGTCCTCTTCCTCTCCTAAATGCAAGACGACTCCTATCTCAAGGAGGTTCAGGACTGCCGGGAATCCAGCCACACTTCCCTAGTCGATTCCCCCCCCCCCCCAGTCCCCAGCCACAGGATGAATAGTGTCTGTTCTATTGAGACAGGTCCCTCCCCTGAAACGCTGGGCTGATCCCTTCTTCTCCTGTCTACTCAAGACCTTCGTTACTGTGGTCAACCCCTCTTTCTCCTGACACATCCATTCTTCCCTGTCTATTTGGATCAAAATTCTTAATTTCATATAATATCAAAACTTCTCTCTCTCAGTCCTTATCTGCTTTAGGCCAGAAGTTGCAGGGGCAGGAGGGACGGTGAACAGCTTCTCCTCTGTTTCCCCACCTTGTTCATCTCCTCATCATCCCTTCCCTCACTAGGCTGCCCCTTGACCCCCCAGGCTTTGCTCAGAGAGCAGGAAGATTGAAGAGATAGAAAGGTCTTACCTGACTGTTGTAGCAGAGTTCTGGTCTTTTCTGGCCTTGGTGGGTATTTAAAGCTGACATTCTTCTCTTGCATCTGACGTGTGTTTCTTGGTGGGGCTCCCGTTGGGCTGCTCTGATGGCCGCTTCCTTGATACAGACCATGCCTTTCCTCCAGCTGCCCATTCACTACTCCTTCCTTAGCTCATGAGTATCCTGGGGTCCACACCACACAGATCCTTGTCGGGGCCCTGAAGCTCCTCCGAGCAGTCTTCTTGGGCAGGGTCCCTTTATCGAGAGCCCCAGGCCACCATCCCTATTGCAGTCTCCTATCAGGGCATTGGTCCTACCAATCATGAGAGAACAGAGACTTCCCAACACAGCTCTCTCTGCTCCACTATTGCCAAGGCACTAGCTAGCCACAGTCTCTTGCCTTTAATACTTTCATAGGCATGGGTCCTGCACCAGTCTATTATCCTGTTATATTCTCCATGTGGCCCCTTAAGGTCCTCATCACTTGCTTTGAGGGGCAAGCTTCTCTTCCCCTCCTCTGCAACACTCCTACAGTTTTCTCCCAAAACTCAAATCATCTTTTCTCTCTCTCTCTCTTTCTGTCTCTGACTCCCCCTCCTCCAACTTCAGTCTCAACCCTTCAATACCCTCAAGGTGACTGATATTCTTAGGGTTGCAAAATGGGTTTTTATATATCTCCTTTGCAAGTCCTGCAGAGTGACTTAGCACCTCACTCTGGGATACAGGGTTGCTTTGCACCCCTTGTTTTATGCTAAGCTTTTGGGCCCCCAGTCAAAACTGAGGGAGAAAGAGTTGGGTTATCCATATCCATCTCTAAATTGCAACGGTGTAGCATGGAGAGCTGTGGTTGAGCAAGGAAAGATGACATGAGTTGAGTAGTGTGACTGTAGAGTCGCTGTCTGAGTCTGTTTGGGGCTGAAACAGAATCCCACAGACTGGGTGGCTTGGGAACAAGACGTTGATTCCTCATAGTTTTGTAGGGTGGACAGTCCAAGATCATGGCTCTGGCAGATTTGGTGCCTGAGGAAAGCCCGCTTCCTGGCTCATAGATGGCCATCTTCTCGCTGTGCCCGCACATGACGGAAGTGGAAGGGAGCTCTCTGGAGTCTCTTTTATAGGGGCACTAAATCCCATTTGCGAGGGTTCTTCACTCATGATCTAATCACTTCCCAGAGGCCCCACCTCCTAATACCACGCCATTGGAGGTTAGGATTTCAACACAGGAATGGGGGTGGGGCACACAAACCTTCAGTCCATAGTAGTCATTGTCATGGGGGAGCGCCAGCGCAAAGGGCTGTGAACACCCTCCGATTTCCGTTTCTCCCAAGACCTGGCCGTTCATCTCTTCCTGGGTTCTTGTGTACATGTGACTGCACTGAGGCAATGTGAATGACCCTCTTTCCCCCCATCTCCAGAAATACCCGGCAGCAGGGTAGAAACCTTCCGGGGGATGGTGAAGCCAGAGGAGCGCGGTCTCCCCGGGCTCTCCTCCCAGGAGTCATGCCTCAGATGCGTGTTCACTTTCTGAGTTGAAGGAGATACTAAGCTCTTTCTTTAGTTTTTCTTTGGGCTCTAGTTTCTCCCCACAGACCAGAAAAATGTGGTTTATTCCTTGGATCCTCTTCTATTTTTGATATTTTCTTCTTTTTCTCCTTCTTTTTTGTGGCATTGCCCCTGACTCTATTCACGTTCTTTAGCACTTTTTGTCATTTTTATTCTCCTTCTTGGTGGGAAAGTATTCTGATGTATATAAGCTGCTTGCTCCTGTCTAGCTTTTTTGTTCTTGTTTGTTCACTAAGACTCTTTATTTTTGTATGCCTTTCCCCTCTGGTGTTTTTATTCCTTTGAAGATCTTTGCTTTTATTTTCCATTAATTGTTCATATTGATTACATTTTATACAGAATTTTACTTTGTTTCCTTGTAAAATATTTAATTACTTTTATTTTAAAAGATCCTTAAATACCTAGTTTTAAAAATAATTACTCTTAATAAGGGTTTTTGTTTTTCTATTTTGTTTTGCCCTTTGTCCCAAGAATATCCCATTTGGAATCATGTGTTGAATTTATCTGCTGTGTCTTTGTAATTTCTTCCATCTGGACATTCAATTCCTCAGGTTTTCCTTGACCTTTCATGACCTTGACACTTTTGAGGATTATAGGCCAGTTATTTTGTAGTGGTCTACTGTTGTGGGTTTATTTGATTCCTCCTGATTTGATTCGGGTTATGAGTTTTTGGCAGAAATATTACAGTAGTGGTCTGGGTCTCATTGCACCCTATGAAGGGAAGCTCAGTTTCCATTTGTTCCATTGCTGAAGGGGCTTCTCCAATCACTTCAGTTGAGGTCCACTAGGCTTCTCCGCTACCGTGTTTTCCTTTTCCCGTTGTAACTAGAAAGTATTTTATGTAACTAAGAAATACTTTGAAACTATTTAGATGTACCATTCCTCATCAGACATTCAATTTACTCATTTCTTTATATTAATTTAGACCAGGAGTCAATAAACTCTGTGTTTAAAGGGCCAGATAATAAATATTTTAGGCTGTGCAGGAACAAGAGGCAAAATTGAGGATATTATATAGGTACTTTTTAAAATAAATAATTAACTAATTAATCATTTCTGAGAAAGAGAGCATGAGCAGGGGGAGGCGCAGAGAAAGAGGGAGAGAGAGAGAGAGAGAGAGAATCTCAAGCAGGGTCCACGCTCAGCACAGAGCCCAACATGGGGCTCGATCTCAGGACCCAGAGATCATGACCTGAGCTGAAATCAAGAGTCGGACGCTCAACTGACTGAGCCTCCCAGGTGCACCTTATGTAGGTAGTGTTGTAACAAGAGGGGAAAAAATTTTCCACAGATTTTCACTGATGAAATTAAAAATATAATTATTGAATAAATTTTTTTTTTGTAATTCAGGTCTCCTAATGAGAATGGAATTCTATTTTTGGTTGGGGGGAGATTAGACTGAATTGGGGCTCAAAGTTAGGGTTCCCTATTACCAAACTGACTGCAGGCGTCCCCCGGAAAAACACTCTTGTGGGCCCGACAAAAGCGGACAGCGGGCTGGATTTGGCCCACAGGCCATAGTTTGCTGACTCCCGGATTTGCCTTTTACTCAACGGGTTACAATCTGCTACTAACATGTACCTGGATGTTCGGGTTATCTGGGATTCGACTGTACAAGCCCCTTCAAGCTCACTTCTGTGCCCCTTTGCCTCGATCATTCTTTGAGCCCTTCCTTGCCTTTGGCACGAGATGTTCCAGGCTCATTTTGTACTTTCTCTGCTCCAGCCTTGAAAGCAGGCTTGTCTTCCAAGAGCCCTAGTGTCTTTCAGTGGAGAGTGACAATCAGAAGCTGGGATCTGGGAGCCACATGTGCTCGGAGCTACGGGGGTGTTCCTCTTCCCAGGCCCTCTCAGTGGACGGAGCTAGAACATGTGTGTGTGCTTACAGTGCCCTTGATTGGAATCGAATACTGCGGGATAGTTTCCACTTTTCTCCCTTCCCATATTTGCAACTCCTTTTTCCAACAGAGAGAACTCTGGCTCTCACTATCATTAAAAGACTATCTCATTTGGTCAATTACCCCTGTAGCCAATTTCCCATCCCCGTTGCCAACACTGCCCCTTACTGACACCCTCTTCACGCTGTTCGGGCTCTGATGCCCTTCTCTCGGCCACCCTTGTGTGTGGACATCTGGTCACCACGCATGGACTCTGACTCCCCATGCAAGCTGCTCTTTTATGTGGAAACTCTCCTTGCCCTGTTTGGCCTGACACCTCATGATAGACACCACCATGATTACGTTCTTCATACCCCTGGCCCTGGACTCCAACACCTTCTGTCCCCCCCACCCCAGACTGTCCCCACATGTATACCCTGCTTACCCTGCTTGGGTGCTGACCCCACACCAGTGTTCCTCTTGCCCATGTGGACACCCTGCTCTCCAACACCCCACGCCAGTCCTCTCCCACTACATGGATGCCCTCCTTACCCTGTTTGGGCTCAGACACCCCGTGCTGGGCCTTCACCTAGCACAGATGAATGCCTTCCTCACTGGGTTCAGGCTCCAACACCCCATGCTAGGCCACCCCTCTCCATGGATGCCTACCTTGCTCTTCTTTACCTAAAAGCTTCAGGACTGAATTGTGCAGGAAGGGGAAGGAGTAAGGTTGCTTTCAAAACTCTTTACAAAGTTACTCAGACTCATTTTAAGATACAGTAACAGCTAATGCTCATGGTGCTTACTAAGGGCTGGGCATTGTTCTAAACACTGTGCGTGGAACCCAGGTAATCCTCAGAGTTTCTATAGGAGGTTGTATAATTACAATCTCTAGCTCACAGAGGAGGCAATTGAGGCACAGAAAGGTTTTGTCACTTGTCCGAGGTCACACAGCTCACAAGCGATGGAACCAGGATTTGGACAAATCAGTTTCTAGAGTCTGTGCTGTTACCCACCAGGCTGTATCGTATTCACACTGCAAACAAAACGCAACACATACGGCTAAGCTTCACAGGGAGGAAAATCATTGCGAAAATAAATATCTTGTCTTTTTATGCAATTGTGCGAGTTTCTTTAGAATATGTACGTAGCGGTGGAACAAACTATGAGTTATGTGCTCCTTCAACTCTGCCAAAGTATTTTTCCAGGATGGTTTTACCAGTTTACATCCCAACTAGGAGAATACAAGTTCATATTTTTTATTTCCTTGGCAACGTCCAGTGTTGTCAGACTTTTAAATTTTTCCAGTCTGATGGGTGTGAATATCCTTATTAATTTTCTAATTGACATTCCTTGGTTACTAGTGAAGTTAGGAATATTTTCACAAACATACAGAATTTGGGGTTTTCTCTCTGGTGAATTATCTGTTCATACCATTTGTCTATTGGGTTTATAATTTTCTTACTGATCCGAGGGCATTTTAAAAAAATATAATATGGGTACAAATCTTCTGTTCCGTTATATATGCTGTAAATAATTTCTCCTATTGTGTGGCTTGTTTTTATTTAATAGATGTGGTACTTATACAGAAGATTATAATTTTCAGGCAATCAAATTGATTATTCCTTTATGGTTTCCATTTTCCACTCTTCCTATTGTTTCCAAAGTCTTCTCTATACAAAAGGCATAAAGATATATATCTACATTTTCTTTTTGAAATTTTTAAAGTTTTGCCCTTGAATCATCTAGGTGTCTACTCCACCTGAAATTTATTTTTGTGACCGCTTATGAAGTGACTATCTAATTTTATTTTTTCCATATGGACACCAGTTGTCTCCGCGTCATTTATTTAGAAGTCCATCTTGTCCCTGTTGATTTAGAATGCTATCTCTGTGGTTCGTCAAGCTCCCACACGTGTGGGTCTCTTTCTGCGTTCTCTAATCTGTTCCGCTGGACTGTTTTTCTCTCCCAATACGAACACCACACTGTCCTAATTATGGTAGTTTTTTTTTTTTTAAACAAATCCTCGTATCTATTAGGGCAAGAGTCTCCTCCTGTCATGGCGGGACTTGGCTCTTTGCCTTTCCATCTTAATTTTACAATTGGCTTGTCAAGTTTTGTGTTTGTTAGCTTTCGCCACCTCACTGAGGTGCAGCCGACGTACAAAAACCGCACCCTGTTAACATGTACAATTTGGTGAGTTTCAAAATATGTATATATGCATAGAGTCCTCGGCACAATCCAGCAATTTTCTTGTGGCAGACAGACTCTGAGATGGCCCTCGATTGTCCCTTCCCCCTGCTAGTCATGCCCCCATGTACCCCTGCTATGGTCTGAATGTACCCCCAAATTCACATGTTGAAATCCTGATGCCCAAAGTGGCGGCGTTAGGAGGTGGGACTTTGAAGGTGTGATTAGATGATGAAGACTTCACCATTCCACCGAAACAGTTCTTGCCAGGGGCCCCAGTGTCCTTTATGCTGTCAGACCCCACAGCCATTCCTCATCTTATGTAGCTCCTCACAGATGGACGTAACTGATCATGCCCTCCTTCTGGAAACCTTCTTTTCCCTTGGCCTCCGGGAAGTCCCTCTCATCACTCTCTTCCTACCTCTCTAGAAGCTCCTTCTCCATCACTTTTCCTCATTCCTCTTTCTGACCTCTTCTCTATCTATTCTTACTGCCTTAGATGACATACCAAGTCCATGGCTCTAAATATCATTTCTACATTGATGACTTCCAAATCTACCTTCCCATCTCTAACCCCTGTCCTGCATCTGACACCTCTTTTCAACGACTTACTTATACATCTCCACTGGATGTGCAATGGGTGTAATAAACTTCAGTCTCAAACTAAACTTGGTCTTCCCTCTCAAATCTGGGTTCCCTGTGGTCTTCTCCCTCTCCATAAATGGCATCTCCCCCCTGCCTGCCAATCAATCATGTCAAAAATTTTGTAGTCTTTCCTTCTGTTCCATTTCTCATGCACCCATCAGCAAATCCTGTCAGCTGTATCTTCAAGTCTAACCATTTATCACCATCTCTACCAGTACACTCCTGTCTGAGCCACCAACGAATTCTCCAACAGCTTTTAGCCCACACAGAACGGACTCGAAAGTCTTTGCCATGGTCACGAGGCCATCCATGATCAGTCACTCCTGCCGAGTCTTCGGTCTCATCTCCTACTCCCCTACCCCTCTCTGATTCTACCCCCCTGGACCCTTTGTACACTCCCTCTCCATTCATTTGCACCACTGCTTCTTCTTTCTGGCACACCCTTCCCCCAGCTAGCCCCGTGATTTCCTCCCTCTCTTCCTCTGAGTCACCTTATAAATGTCAACTTATAAAAGAGAGTCTATCACCTTTCTCGTTCTATTCATTGTTCTATTTAAACATTTACAACCACTTACCATGTTATTGATTCATTACTTCATCCCCACCTCCCACCCCCACTAGAATGTGCCGTGGCAGCATGACTGAGAACTCCTGCCATGGGTTATATAATAACGTTATTTTTAAAAGAAAAAAAGAGGAGCAGAAGAGAGTGACCCGTAGAATCCGATGCATTACAAATGTCCAAACTAGTAAGTACTGACAAATGTCTATCGGAGTGGGCAACTGAGAGGGCCAGCAACCCAGAGTGCAGCTTCTCAGGTTGCTGGGCGGACATGCCAGGTTGCCGTGGCTTGAGTACATCCTCTCCCACACAGTCTCCTGGTTCTTCCCTCGAGAAACTCTTTGTCTCCCTTCCCACCTTTCAATCCTTATGATCACACAGTCATACCTATGTGCTAACCATTCCCTGTGGGGCATTGTCAGTCTTTGTTCTGTAGCAGGGCACAGTCTGGTGGAGGAGGGCTCAGCTCAAGGAGCTCCCAGTCAGATGGGGGGGGGTGTGTCGAAATAATGATTATTTAAAAACAACAAAATAAAAAAGCAAAGCAGGAATACACCTACTGTCAAAAAAGTGCATGCAAAAGCCATGCGAGGGAGAAGGGGCAGATCAGGGAAGGAAGGAGGCAGGGACACCCTCTCTGCCTCAGGAGCCCTGGGGCCGAGTAGGATGTGACATCCATAATTCATAGCCAATCAATCCTGCAAGGCCTGGTGCTCTGACTGACCCCTTCGGAAACCCGTCTTTTCTCTGACAGAGAGCCTATCTCCTTGGAGGCCTAGGGCAGGGAAGTTTCCCTCCGAGATGTACTCGGGCGCCCTGCGGCCAGGATGACGGATGAGCGGGCAAGGGCTGTTCGAGGCAGCCTGAGCAGAGAGAGAAATAGGGCAGCAAACACAGCTCGGTGTGGAGAGTGCTGAGGGCTGAAGGGCAGAACCGGCAGGACACCAAGCACGTAAGAGACGGCTCAACAAGGAGGAGGATGCATGAAGAAAGCAGAGAAGGGCTGTCAGCGAAAGATGGAGAAAACAAGAAGCCAAGAGAGAAGACAGCTTCACCGTAAGCAAGGAGGTCACCAAGAGTGATGGCTGAAGGCTCCAGAGACTTCCCTGCTGAAACGCCTGGGGACACCTCCTTTGGATTTGGTCAGTAGGGGGGGTCCCTGGAGGAGTTGGGGAGGGCAGGAAAGGAGGAGGCAGAAACCAAGTTTCAGGGGGCTGGGCCGCCAATGGACAAGTGAGGAAGGGGATCGGAGGTTGGGGGATTGCCAGATTTAGCAGAGGAAAATAGAGAATGCCCTGTCACACCTGAATTCATTAGAAATTTTAGATCAACAATATTTATTTATTTATTTATTGAGAGAGAGTGTACAAGAGCGGGAGGGGGGAGGGGCAGAGGGAGACAGAGGATCCAAAGCAGGCTCCATGCTCAGCGGGAAGCCCAACTTGGGGCTCAGTCCCACCACCCTGAGATCATGACTTGAGCCGAAGTCAAGAGTCAGATGCTTAACCGACTGAGCCACCCAGGTGCCCTTGATAAACAATTTTTAAATGAGTCTGTCCCGTGTATTCATTGTGTGTCTGCAATTCAAATTTAACTTGGTGTCCTGTATTTTATGTGGCAAAATCCTAACAGAATAGTGTGTGGACTTCTCTCCTCCAGCGACACAGCTGGGAAGAAAAGAGGAGCGCTCAGGGCCATCACCCAGGTCGGTGGAAAGTCGTGTCTAGGATGGACCATCCGAGCATGTAGGGCAGACACCAAAGCTGTCACTGGCGTGTAGGGTGAAGGGAAAAGCCGATAGTGGCAGAGGCTAAGGCAGGGTGGGGGAGTAACTGATTATTCCAGCTCTGGGCCTCCAGCCAGACCAGAAATCCTTTCCTTGGACCCGCCCATCAAAAGCAGACAGTCCCTCCCCGGCCCTCCTTCCCGCAAAAAGCTCAGAAAGACAAATTGCCCGTTTTAATTTGCCAGTCGGTTGCTGCCACTTTGACACTGTGGGATTGTGGATTTAATAAGACCTCTCGCCAGTAAATTTTCTTTCTTTTGTTCTTTTTCTTGGTGTTCTAATGGACCACCATAGCTGCAAGCATTTTTCTAAATAGAGCAATTCACTTTGCCAACGTCAACATTTCTACAAACCCCATTGCCAGAGAGAACCAGCTTTAACAGCTAGATTCCTTGACCAGTTCACGCCCTCAGCCTGGGTCTTTCAAAGCGAATGAGTCAGATCAAGCCCCTCTTGCCTCTTTCTGTATTTCGATCTCCCTGTGAGCGGTGAAGCTGACAAAGCTCATTTGACGATGAAAGAGCGCTATCACTGGGGTCACCGCACGACAGTCAACAACTGTTTCTCTTCCTCGTTACACCCGGTTCCAGCTCACATCTGGTTTGAAAACTGGAACGCAGATGTCCTATTCCTCTATTCCTTAGATCTTTGCCAGACTGGTAGCCTTCATCGGTCTGCTGTGGCTGTGTCTGCGTGATAGACAGAAACAAGAAGATCCCCTCCACTTTCCAATACCCGAAATCTGTTTTGTTTTAGTTTCTTGGTGGCAGAGTCCAAGCCACCACGTCTAACGCTTGGCAGGGTTAGAAGCATGTAGACCCCACAGCAGGAGCAGCTCTGTGGCTTCTGCCGCCCCTCCTGAGAATGTCTCTGGCTGTGTGCGGACGCTAGAAAATGTCTTCCCTCCTTCCTAGGGGACTGCAAAACTTCGAGTAAGAAAAAAAAAAATGACAACAGAAGGCTGACAAACTCCCTTTCTCCCAAATTGCTTGTTCTGTACTAGCTTCAAAACAAGTGTTGGCTCGGTCAGTTAAGCGTCTGCCTTGGCCTCAGGTCATGATCTCTGGGTCCTGGGATTGAGCCCTGTGTCCGGCTCCCTGCTCAGTGGGGGAGTCTGCCCTTGCCCTTCCGCCCTACAGCTTCCCCCCATGCTCTCTCTCTCTCCAATAAATAAAATCTTTGAAAAAATAAGTAAAAATTTGAAAAACCCACAAGTGTTTGCCAACCGTCTTTTTTTCCCTAAGATTTTATTTATTTATTTATTTAACAGAGAGAGAGAGAGAGAGAGAGAGAGCAAGAGAGCACAAGCAGGGGGAGCGGCAGGCAGAAGGAGAGGGAGACGTAGGCTCCCCACTGAGCAGGGAGCCTGATGCGGGACTCGATCCCGGGACCTGAGATTATGACCTGAGCCAAAGGCAGATGCTTCACCGACGGAGCCACCCAGCCGCCCCATTTGCCAGCTTTCTTTTCAAGAAAGCACCCACGGACTGCCCCCAGTATTGCTGGTTCTGCTTCTGGCTTTGACAGAATCCATGTAAGTGGAGAACAGTTGGTTTAAACAGATAGTCTCAAGACGATCTGTATATAATATTGCCTTTTGCTTCCTGTCTCGTAGCGCTCGGGCTAGGGCGAGGTCTTCCGTGGTACATGGTATCCAGGACCTGGTGCAGGGAGGTTATGTTTGGGGCCTGACCTCAAATAAAATATTTCCACTCAGTTAAAGAGTAATTTAACACCCTTTCTGTGGCGTCTATCCCTAAGAGGCGGACAAGTGCAGAGGAGCGGGAGCTAAAGTTGAGGCCAGGACAGGAAACTTTCTTTATAGATGAAAATATCGGCTGAGCCTCAAGCAGGCGTGTTATGACGGGCCCTCTGGGTGACTGCCCTCCGCTAGGTGAGCCAGGGCGCCGGGGTGGCGTGGCCCAATATCGGGGGAAGGGAGCATGTGGCCTCAATCACTTCCTCTGGAGACTGAAGACCTTAGACTATTTAACCCAGAAAGGACTTTGAGTTCCTATAGTCCAGAAACTCCCAGACTTTTATTTCCATGGCCTGTCAAACTCGGGGTGGGGGGCGGGGACATAACATAAAATAATAGACTGTTAGTTATCATATCGTCAGCTGAGCAAATAAAACTCATCTCCTGTCATTTCAGAAAAGGACACTTTAACATAGACAATATGAAAGGCTTTCTCTCACTCTTAACATAAAGAATATACCCCAGTCCCTTCCCAGGAAGTCAGTGTTACACTCACACCAGCATTACACAGATGTTTTAAAATACTTGTGCGCACGCATGTGTACCCCTGTGCACACACACTTCTCCTCCTCCTCCTCAGCTTCTCCTTAGCTCGCAGGCAGCCATAGTGGAGCGATTTGTACCTGGACTCTGGGCCCCAATACCCGAGTTCAAATCCAGGCTCCGCCCCTTGTGATCTGAAGAACCTCAGGTAGGTTACTTAACTTCTCTGAGCCCTGGTTTTACCATCTGTGAAGCGAAGGTCATAACCGTAGGACACACTTTCCCTCCGTCATTGTGAGGATTCAATCAGTTCATACGTGAAGAACGCTTAGCACGCAGGAACCAGCCAGTGAGTGACAACCATTGTTACAGTGCAGGGACTGGTGACGCCTTCATAAGCGCGTCCCTGGGAGCCACCGATGGAGCCAACTTTTCTCTTCCAGGGAGGGTAGAACTGAAGTCTGGAGCAGGCACGGCGTGTCCAGCTAAGGTCTGTGAGTGAGCAGGACGGGAAGAGAACCCAGGTCTTCTAGCCACGTCTGATAGACCTCTGAGCTTGCGCAGGAACCGTGAACGTGGCCAGTGGCTGGGGGTGGGGCAGGAAGCCGTGGGCAAGTGTGCGGGTCTCGGGGGGTGGGGGTGGGGACAGCATGCTGAGCTGTAGCAGGGCATAATGACCAGGTTGGGGGCCGCCAGCAAATGTGGCCACCGCGGCTCTCCTTTCTCTGTCTTTCAACCTGGGAGAAGATGAGAATGAGTAGGTTACAGCTTGGGGATGGGGGGGTATGGGCACGGGAGTCCCCATGTGGGAAGGCAGTGGGGGAGTAGCCACACACTCTGCACCCCTTCCTCCTGTCTTCAGTCCAGCCATGGGACGCCCACCGAGTCCCCGTCCTGCTTGCTCTCTGCCTGGGGGCTGGGCCACCCGTGGGGTTAGAGTCTGTTGGGTGGAGGCCGTGTCCTCCCCATGGCCAGTCTGTGGAGGGGCCAAGGCTGGAATAGCCAATGCCCCAACCCTCTGACGCGTTTCTTTTGCTGCCGTGGCCTGGGGGCTGCTCCCCACTTCCAAGCAGACATGGCTGGGGCGAAGGCCGCGGCATCAGGTGGGATCGCACTCTGCGGCCGCCAACAGACCCACGTTTCTGTGGCGGCTTGTTGAGGTCACAGAGCAGAACTCAAGGTTCTTCCAAGCAGGTTCCTCCACCCCGTCTGCCCCACCGCCCTGCACACGTGACTTCTAGCTTCACCCCTGCTTGCTGATCACGTGCTCCCGGCGGGAAGAAGAAAAAGAAAATGTCCCCCAAAGGGAGGAGGGATGGTCTCTATAAGGAAATCCAAACTTTCCCACAAACCCTCCAGCAGCTTCTGCAGACGCCACGTCAGTCACAGCCTTGTCACATGGCTGCTCCTAGCTGCAAGGGAGGCTGGGAGATGTCCTCTGGTGTCTGGGCAACGAACTGTGGTTCCTTGATAAGGAAGAAGAGAATGGATATTGGGTAGAAACCGTCGTCTGCCAAAAAGATGTAACTGGAATAGACTTGAGCCTTTTTGCTTCCCCTCCGCTCCAAAGCCTCGTTCGCAGGTCCCATGTGACGGGACCCCTGGCCCGGCTCCAGAAGCCTGAAGGGCAGTTCGGGTCTTTACTGAATCGCCCACACACGTGGGTCGTGGATCGCAGCACACATCACCCCGCCAACCTTTTTTACGAGTCTCTTTATACTTTCCTCTGCCTCCTTTCAGCAGCTGCCCTGATCTCCCTCTCGCTTCTTGCAAAACAAAACACACCAAGCCCAGCCTGGCCTCCCCCCTCCAACCTCCTCTTGCGCGCTTCCCGGTTTCCCCCATGCGTCTGTGTGCCCTTCCTGTGGAAATGCACTCGGGCTCTGGGCTTTTCCACGTCCGGGACTCCATGTCTCTCCCCTCAAAGCACCAGCAAGGCTGAACACAAAGAATCCGGGAGATGACGTTAAGGTTTGTAAATCACCTGCTGCTGTGTCCCCTGCTACCCAGGTTACCAGTGTAAACACCAGCCCTGCTCACACACAGCCAACCCTGCAGGCACCTGTCGGACACCTGCCCCGGCCAGCGAGCGCCACCCCCCCGCCCTGCCTCCCAGGTTTCCACTGGATTGCCCTCTCCGCTTTGACATCTATCCTATTTGTTTCAGCCAAATAATTTCCATCTGCTCCTTTGAAAGCCACTTGAGATGGGCGCTGAGGGGGCTCTCAGTCACCCCTGCCTGGCTCCAAGCCGGGCAATCCAGGTGCTACTCTGAAAATAAGCCCCTGGTTCATAGTCTTCATATTCGACGTGGGATTCAACCTAGGGATCCCATGTTTTCTTTACATCTGTTCTTTCTCCTCCACAGGCTGGAAGCAAGCTGAGGGTAGGGGCTGACTCTCCCGTCAACCTCTGGACAAAGGTGACTCTTTTTTCTTTTTTCTCCGGCTGGTGTGTTCCAGCTTCCACGTGTCAGGCCCTGACGTAGGTGCTGAGGATAGAAGGCAGACCCTGCCCCGGCCTCCCTCACGATCTGCCTCTCCTGCTCCTTCTCCTGCCCCCGGCACAGAGTTCAGCCCCAACCGCTGGGATGACGGGTCACTGTCTTGATGAGGCAGGGGGTTGGGACTCAGCCTCCAGAGAGGAGACCGCTCACAGTCTCCCCGGACTCCAAGTTCACGGCACTCTGGCGGCCCCTCTGCAGCGTCCCCAGGCCTCCTCCCAGCATCCCAGCAGCCGGTGTTACTGTTGGCTCAGCCCACCTGCCACGCAGCCAGAGCCTGAAGGAGCTTTTATTCCAAATGAGGGCAGTCAGCTGAATTTCCAAATCAAAGATTTTTCCACTTCAATTTTTCTCCTTTTCCCTTTTGCCCAAATAACACGTTCATTCTGTGGAAAGGGGATGGGGCAGTCATCCTTCGGGAGGTGAAAGACTTTATGAGGCATCCCTGGACGGGATGCACAGGGCTCAGCCCAAAGCCCTTCTCGAGTTCGGGGAGGGGGATAGTTGGTGAAGGAGGCAGCGACAGGAGAGGGCTCTCCAGCCCCCAGGAGGACAGAAGGGATGAGATCCAACCAGGGAGGCCAAGGCTTTTGTCCTCCCGACCCCAGCCTGCCCCTTACTCCTTCCCTCCCTTTCCTGCCTTCTACAGGCTCTCCTTCTCCTTCCTCTTCTCTCCTGCACTCCTGCGGTTTCTCAGCAGCGGCTGCCCTGCCCTGTGCTGTAAGCTAAGAGTACAGATGCAGAGTCAAGGCTAGAGGCTCTTATAGTCCAGGGCCTGTGGCGGGTGGGGCGCACAGACGACAGGCCGGGGTGAGGAGTGACAACTGGCAAAGAGAGTCAACTGGCAAGTCTCCAAGTACCTTCAGAGGCTCAGGCAGCACGTACAGAACGTGGGAAACTCTGGGACCAAGGACATGAGCCTTAGAGAACCTCCAGAGCAGCCTGACTCATTAACCTCTCCTGTCCCATCCGAGGGGGAGCGTCTCGGTGGGAGGGAACGCAGACCGGGTGAGCGGGCTGCCCATTCGGATCCGAGGTCCACCCCTTCCTGTGTGATCGGAGCTAGTCACTTACTCGTTTTATTATTACCGGCTCTTTATTAAATAGACCTGTCTGAAGAGCAGTTTTAAGTTCACAGGGAAAGTGAGCAGAAAGTACGAAGAACTCCCCCATCACTGCGGCCCCCACTCCACGCACGGCCTCCTCCACTACCCACGTCCCGCACCAGCGCCGAGCATCTGCTGCCGTCCTCGGACCCGCACCGGCTCCTTGCTGCTGCCCCAAGTCCACAGTTTCCTTTCAGGTTCGCTCCTGGTGTCGGACACTTCGGGGGTTTTGGCAAATATTTAATGACCTGTATCTATCAGTATCATTCAGAATAGTTCCACTGCCCTAAAAATCCTCTGGGGGCGCCTGGGTGGCCCAGTCAGTTAAGCATCTGACTCCTGGTTTCGGCTCAGGTCATGATCTCAGGGTGGTGATGTCAGGGTTGTGAGATCGAGCCCCGCATCGGGCTCTGCACTGGTCGTGGAGTCTGCTTCTCCCTCTCCCTCTGCCCCCCCCCCGCCCTGTTCTCTCCCAAATAAATAAATAAATCTTAAAAAAAAAAATCCTCTGTGCTCTGTCTTTTGCCTTCACTTAATCTTCTTATTCTCAATTTCTTCTTTGTTTTTTTAAATTTTTTAATTTTTTTAAAGATTTTATTTATTTATTTGTCATAGAGAGACAGCCAGGGAGAGAGGGAACACAAGCAGGGGGAGTGGGAGAGGAAGAAGCAGGCTCATAGCGGAGGAGCCTGACGTGGGGCTCAATCCCAGAACGCTGGGATCACGCCCTGAGCCAAAGGCAAACGCTTAACGACTGCACCACCCAGGCGCCCCTCAATTTCTTCTTTGAAATGGGAGGAATAACTGTCTCACGGGGAGATCATGAGGATAAAATGAGCTACGAGACATGAGTGTTCTGTCTTAGGTGTGTGTTGTTTATGTACTATTCCAATGAAAAGCCAGGAGCCCGCCCACGGTGCTCCCTGACTGTCTCGCGTGCTGTTGGAGGCAGGAGAGGACCAGGTGAGGAGGGGGCTCTTACTCCAGAGCAGCAAGCAGTACTCCACCGCCTCATGGGGTCTGGGTGGTGGGCTACTGCAGGAACCACAGTGCGAGGAGGATATGGAGGCCCACGGGACTCCAGAGGCACTCTGGACTCTTCCCTGCTCCTGCAGTAACCCATCCAGCGTCATCCGAGCAGTCCTCTGGCTGCTCTTGGCAGAGGCCCGGACAGAGCCTGCGTGAGTCACATCCACGTGGCTGATGTGGGGAGGGAGGGAGGGAGAGATGGGGAGGGCTCATGCCCAGGCTGGGCCACGCTGGCGTGGAGACGTTGTTCCTGAAAGTCCCTGGCAGGAAGTGAGCTGCTGTGGGCTGTTAACCTGCCATGCAAATAGACAAGTAAACAGTCTCCAATGAGAATCCCAGATGCCTGGTTCATTCCAGAGACCCAGACACTCCTTCTGGCCTCCAGGTGGGGACCAGCTCCAGGGAGCCCTGTGCACAAACTCCCCGGGGCTGCCCGTGTCTCTCGTTCCTCCAGTACCCAGACAGAGACCGTGCCTGGAAGACATCAGTCTCCTTCTGCACCCTAATGGGCAGTGTCTACACAGGGAGAGGGAAACCTGGCACCAGAGATCGCTCAAATGTATTGTATGGCCTTTCCGTCAGACAGGAAATATCATTTTGGGGTCTGCTTGGGCTGTCTAGACAAAGCAGATGACCTACACCAGGGAGCTAGAGACATGGGTGGGCCGTGTGGTAGGCTCCTGTGGTCACCCCCAGGCTCCGCCTCAGTTGGGTCTGTCACCAGGCAGGCACAACGGGGCTTGGGAGATGCCAGGTGCTTGTTGTATATATAGCCAGAATTTACTGCCCTGTGGTAAGAAGGGATGGGAAGGGACAGGATGGAATGGAACACATCTGGTGACCTGATTTTTGTTTTCCTGTTCTCGGTTAAGCATTTGGGCTGTGCTTAGGGCTGGAGAAAAAAGTCAGGGAAATGGGGCAGGGGCAGGAGAAGGGGAGCTGGGGGCAAGGAGTGCACGTTACTTGGCTGGGCTCAGCGCGAGACAGCCGGATCGATCCTGGGAAAGCTTCTGCTCCTCGTGGGGTGGGAGGGGACTCAGTTCCCCTATGTGAAGATTCAATGAGGAAGAAACGTATGATCTCATGAGATGGTGGCTACGGTTGTGAGCAAAGCAAAACCTATAAACTTGTCAAATCACAGCGTCATACACCTGGAATTAATGTAACACCATGTGTCAACTATACTCCAAATTTTTAACAAGTATGGTTCCATGGAACTTAGTAGCGTCTCCATGAAAGATACAACATGCAATCGTATCCATACATAAATCCAAAAGAAATGCATAAACATGCACGCCTTCCGTAGAATTGCAACCACAGCCATCCACTCTACAAAGAAAGCTCAAACACACTGCAACCGAAACACTCGAGACCGGAGAGTCAACTGACTGAAGATCAGAGCAAGTGTCTTCTGAACCATTACAACCGCTGGGATGTTGCAAAGCCTGATGACCATCTCAAGCAGACTTTTGAATGAGATGACCATTTCTGCAAACTTCCAGAGAGCGCTCCTGCTTTTGGTGAATCAATCAGTCCAGGGTCCTCCGACCGTTCCTCATGACTATCCCTGCTCCCCACCACCTCCCTACAGACGGAGACCACAGCAGAAACACTCACAAGGCTTCTGTGGGGTGGCCAACTTGGGAAGATTTGAAGAAAGGAAGAGATTGACTTGGTCTTTGAGGCCACATAGCAATCCGGGGGGGGGTCCCTGTAAGAGCCAGGGGCTAGGAGATCACCGAGGTCCAACCCTGTCTTCCCTGATGCCCCTTAGTCGCCAGTGGGGCTGCGATTTCCATCCTACTCCCAGGCTGGGTTCTAATTTCCAGTTTCGGGAACTGCCTGATTTCCTTTATGTCACACGAGCCCATTCAAACAGCCCGGTCCTGTTGGCTTAAGGGCATTTCATTTACCCCTGCTGCCAGCCCTGCGCCAAGTCAGCCTTCTTCCACCCCGTCACACTCCCTCCTCATCCCAGGAGGGAGCCGTTTCGCCTAAACCTGCATCTCGGCTACCCTGCTGTGCCACCTTCTGACCAGACAGCCTGAGGGACAGGCCCTTGCTCGTCACCCTCAGGAAGCTCCACCCACGGCTGGAGAGAGGAGCAGAGACGCCCAGTCCAGTGGGTTAAATGGCGTCGGGGAGTAGCCAACGTGCTGTTGGAGCCCTGGGTGGACAGGGGGCAGCTCAGGGAGACGAGGTACTACTTGGGCCGGGGAGTGAAGAATGAAGAAAGAATCAGGACAACATTTGAAGACCAGCGCCACAGAGGAAGGTTGGGCTGAGATGGGGACGGGCAGGGCTTGCGTGCTGGTCAGCACCTCGTTTGCCCGACAACTTCATCTAAGGGATCCTTCCCTCCCTCCCAGCCTCCCTCCCATCCTCCCATCCTCCGTCCCTCCCTTCCTCCCACCAGTATTTATTGAACATCTTTTTTTTGTGCCAAGTACCCTGTTAGGTGGTAGAAACAAATATGACCAAGGCCCACGCTGTCTTGAGGGAGCTTGCAAATTAGTAGGGAGACGAACGTATAGAACTCGTTCTAGCTCCTGGTCCTGCAGGAGGGGAAGTCCCTCCAAGGAGACCACTTCTAGACCCCAGACCAGAATCTGACTTGACCCCTCATGACATGGGGCAGCATGCCACCAAGCCTCAGAGCCACCTCAAGCACTCTTAACCCCAGGCCCCTCTTACAGGCTGGTGCCTGCCTGTCTTGGTTGAAGGATAACCTTGCATCTTCTCTGCTCTGGAAGATAAAGAATTTTCTGACCTGAAGGCCAGACACTGGACCAGATGGCCTCTTGTGCTCCTTGAGTTTACAGTCTATAGAGGATCCAAGGAAGCCTCTGAACCCGCCTTTCCCTCACACAGCAGTCTTGTGGGGGTGCACAGGGAGGAGACTCTCAGGCGGCCATCTGCTCTCCTAGTCCTGCTCCCTAGAAGGGGTGGAGGGGAACCCTCTCTCCCCACTGTGCCTCACTGCTCTGGAGGAGTCCTGGCCAGGAGATGGGCTGAGGGACGCATCCAGGGGCACGGGCAGTTAGCGGAGAGGCCCACGGTGGGATCATCGTAGATAACCCTCTGCGGGGCTGCAGGTCTGGTAGCTCTGGAAGAACAATCTTCACCAGGCATCTCCTAAGGCAGTGCTACTGTTGGGGGGTCTGGGGGAGAAGAAGACTCACTCCTTGCCCCTCAAAGTGCTCCCACGGAAGTTGCTGAGACACATAGGCAATGAGTATGTTCGGTAGAGGAAGCTAGCTTCCCTGGGAGAGGTATGCAGAGCCAAGTGAGCTCAGAGGCAGGAAAGGGCCTGCCCGGTCAGAGGGGTTGCAGGGAACAGGGGCCCCTGGGTGGCACAGTCGTTAAGCGTCTGCCTTCGGCTCAGGGCGTGATCCCAGATCGAGCTCCTCCGCTGGGAGCCTGCTTCTTCCTCTCCCACTCCCCCTGCCTGTGTTCCCTCTCTCGCTGGCTGTCTCTGTCAAATAAATAAATAAAATCTTTTTAAAAAATGCAGGGAACAGCTTTCGAGATGAGCCTTTGCATCAGTAAGACTGCCTCTGGCTGCACGCACAGAAGCCGAGGTTTAACAAAAAAGTGCTTATTTCTCTCTTGTAACAAAAAGTGTGGAGGGAAGCCAGTGCAGGTCTCAGGGACATCTTCAAGAACCCAAGACCGTCTTTTTTTTTTTTTTTTAAGATTTTATTTATTTATTTGAGAGAGAGAGAGAGATAGTGAGAGAGAGCATGAGCCAGGGGCATGGGAGGGGCAGAGGGAGAGGAACAAGCAGACTCCTTGCTAAGCAGGGACCCCGACAAGGGGCTCCATCCCAGGACCCTGGGATCATGACCTGAGCTGAAGGCAGACGCTTCACCGACTGACCACCCAGGCGCCCCAAGAGACCAAGCCCTTCCATCTCCCAAGCCAGCACCCTTCACATGTGGCCTTTTTGGGATGGAAGCTGGGTACTCCAGCCTCCAGCATCACATCGTAGACGTTCCAGGGAGTGAGACAAAGAAAATCAAAACACACAAGCCAGACGTGTACCAGCTCTGCCTTCACCTTTTCGGACAGAAAGAATTTATACCATTTACGTCTTGTTGGCCGGAACTGTGTCACATCATCGCTCCTAGAAACACAGGAGCCTTGAAAAATCCGTATTTTTAGGAAGGCACCCTGATCTCTCTTCCCCAAGCAAAATCAGTGGATTGTAAATGAGGCAGAAGGGGGAATGGGCAGAGGTCCGGCAGGAAGCCGTGCTTGCCAGAGTCAGGAAGAACAAGCAGAATCAGCGTGGATGGAGTGTGAAGGACATTGGGGCAGGGAAGCGGCAGGGGCACCGGGCCGGCCTGGGAGGGCGCCAGGAGCGTTCGGGAATCGAGAACAGGCCGCTTCAGCTAGAGCTTAGGGTGGGAAAAGTGGCGAGAGCAGACGGGGGCAGTTTGCATTGCCCAGGCTTGTGGGATGGCCCTCCCACCCAGACACACACCCTGCAGTGCTGGGGGCCAGGCAGGGGAGAGGCAGCAACAGACAACGAGCAACATCTGGAAAAATCAAGTTCAGCTGCAACAGGAGACAGTGATCGAAGTTCCCAGGTAGGCAAATGATGACAGGTCTCCTGACAGCCTGGCAGTGACAGCCAGGGGTGGAGGGATGCCCTCAAGCCAAGCAGACCCTTCAGGGAACCCTCGTGTCCCTCACTGCTCCCTGAATCAACCGTACAATTAAATATATGCATCGGCCTCCTGCCCGAGGTCTGTGGATCACGGCTACTCTTCCTCTCCCCCATCTCTCCTCCTGGTCTGGCCCTTCCAGGCTGCATGGACGGATCAGCATGGGGGATGCTGACTCCAGCCCCAGGAGAAGGTTCACCCATTCGCCGGACTCTCCCCAGAGGTTTCAGACAGCGTCTCTACACACGGCGTGGGGGTGGTCGGTGGGGACGACGCAGCCATCCTTTGCTCTACTTGGGTCATAGATCCTGGCTTTTTTGACAAGGAGGCACTTCGGTCTCACCTCCCTCTTGTTACAGATGAAACTCTTTCCTCCTCTGGCCTCTGAGAAGGCAGAGAGCAGTGGCTAATGTCCTGCTCGAAGATGCTTCAACGATCACAGGGCTCCCCATGCAGCCCTCAGCCTCCCCCTTCCCAAGAAGAGCACTTGCCCATCTTCCTGGATCATCTTCTGACCTTTGCATCCTTTGTGTTCCTGGTTGGGAACCTTCTTCAGTTTCCCACCTTCCATTAAAGGCCAAAACCCAGGGGTGGGATGGGGTGGGGGAGGGGTATCATTGAAGATGTGGGGACTGGGGACTGAGGCTCTGGGAAGACTTTGATCAGACTCATTCATCAGTTCTTTGGTTTCCAGAACAGTACCACTCTGCTCCATGGGCGTGTTGGACTACAGTGCTGATGTGAGGAGTCCCCTCCACAGAAAGGCTGGAATGGAAGGACCAAGTCACTACCACATCATGTAGCCCTAACTCCCCACCTGTTTGAGAAAACCCTCTACAATGTTCCTGCTGGAAGTTGGGCATTGCAGGGGACAGAAAATTCCTTACGACTCAGGGCTCCCTGGTGCTCTGATCCTGTAGTCGGCAGTCCTACTGGTTCAAGGAAGCATCTCCCTCATGTTATAATAGCAGACACCCCAAGGCACCTCCTTTACAGCAGGCCCTGTACAGAAAGAACCCACTACAGGCACTCTGACCCGCAAATTTGGCTCTATTATCCCATTTCACAGATGAGGGTACTGCCAACAAGACAGCTTGAGTCCCTTGCCCAAGGTCTCAAGGCTGGCATTTGAGATTAAAACCCAAGCCTGTGTTCCTTCCATGACATTGTTCCGGGCACTCTTGGCATTTGGAGCTGGAGAATTCTTTGCTGAGGGACCCCCCCCCCCCCACCGAGCATTGTAGGCTACGTAGCAGCATCCCCGGCCTCTGCCCACTGGGTGCCAGCGAACACCGCTTCCTCTAGTCGTGACAACCGAGATCATCTCCAGACACTGTCAGACGTTCTCTTGGGGGGAAGGGGCGTCTGGTTGACCTGTCTGCACCACATCACCTGCTGCCTCTCGGCTGAGCTCAACTCTTTCCCTCCCACCCGCTAGCCTGGTTCCTCCGCTGGAGTCCCACAGAGCACACACTTTGTCTTCATATCGCCCATCAGTCCAAACAACGACGAGGTGCTTCCTTATCTCCAAGACTCTTCTCCAGGTCAGACTCCAAAGGTCCTTCTTTTCCTGCTATGCTGTGGTTTCTAGGCCTTTTGACATGCTGGCAGCTCTCTGCCGCTGAACGTCAGTTGTAAGGAGACTTAGTTTGACGAAACGAAGAACTTTCTTCCTTCCTTCTCCTGCTTGACTCCATTATCAGGAGCAGCCCAGATGAACCATCCCGTCCTTTGCGAAGTGATCACATCCCTCACGCACACAGTAGGCTCGCACTGGAAGCCGTGCAGAGGGATGGCGTGTAATGATAGCACGTAGACAGCATTGGGCACCATTCCCCCAACCAATATGGAAGAGGTTGTTCTGACCAGTGCAGAAACAGAAACAGGGCAAGTGTGCGGCTAAACTCAAGGGCACCTGACCACACCCCCAACTATGCAAATAAGAGAGAAAAGAGGGCTATAAAGGGCTGGACAGCTCTTTTCCTCTGGCCCACATTCTTCTCTGATCCAAGGTCGGAGGTGGGACCATAAGGGAGAGGGGCCTTGGAGAGAGAGGTGAGCTATGGCCCAAGCCCTAGGTCCATGTCACTGGCCAACCCACTAAAAGACTGTGTCCCTCTGGCCCTACACCTCAAAACTCAAAGCCAGCACTTGACTTGGGAGAAGGAAGCGGGACGGTCGTGCTGGGTCACCCTCAAGCCAAGGCAGTGTTTGGCTGTATCCCCAGCTCCAGCTCAGCCCCAACCTGCCCCTGCCTCCACCTTCCAAGACCAGGGGCCACTCCCCAGGAGGCAAGAGAAGGGCAAAAGCAGCGTCCATCGCTGCCTCCGTGGCCACACAAACGAATCTAGCACGCGCCGCGGGGCCCCCCCTTCGTCAAAATGGAAAGGAAACTGACAGGCCAGCGCTGTGGGCTGCATCTAACGAAGTGAAATTTAACAGGGAGAAATGTCAGGCCCTGCACTTGCATTTCAAAATCCAAGTGCCTGAGCGCAGAAGGGTGGAGGCAGGGCTGGGGAGTGGCATGTGCAGGAAAGCTTTTAGGTTTTAGGGGATGATGAGCTTGTTGCGACGAAGTTGCTGGTGAAAACAAGCGTTCGCCCCTTGGCCGTGGGATGTAGGATGGCAGTGTTTCCAGTGTGCTCAGCTCCCTCTCTTGCCAGCCTTGAAATACCCTTTGGGCTGGGCACTACTCTGTGATCCCCATTTCACAGAAGAGGCAGTGGAGGCACTGAGAGATTCCAGTAGTTTACCCAAGAACTCATAGCTGCTAAGTGGTAGCGCCAGAAGTCCTTGGACCCAGACCCTGATTGCTCTGGGCTGGAAGCCTGGAATTTAGGACAGGGAGGCAAAGTCCTTTTCTGCTCTGTGCTGAAAAGAACCCATTTTCCAGAGTCTTCTATTTTGTTCTAAGACCAACACTCCAAGTCTTCCTTAGAGGCAACACGGAGGATATAAAAATTCAGGAACGTTGCAGAAAGGGCTGTTTGGGGACATTACATCCCCCTCTCCATCTACCCAGTGCTCCAGCAGCAATGTGGGGAGCTGTCCTCAATACCACCCTCAAAGCCATCCCCCTGCCTCCTCCCCACACCAGCCCCAAGGCACGGCAAGCTTAGCAGCCCCTGAAAGCCCTGAAAGCTTTCTTCTCAGCCCTGCGTCTCCCTCCCAAACCCACCTCCTCTTGGCCCCTTCACCCCTCCACAGGCACTTCTCGGCCGAAGGCACCAGCATCTCCCTTCTATCGATCGCAGCAAATTCCCCGCTCACCGCTCCTGTCTTCACTCCTGCACCACCAAGCCACTCCCCACAGGACAGCCAGAGCAGGCTCTGACAACCCAAATAGGCCCATGCCACTGTGTCACTTAGAGCCCCTCCCCACGTCAGGCTGTATGTGGAGTATGGCCCCAAGCCTAACTCTGGTCCTACTAATTCTCCAGCCCTTCTCTTACAGGGCTGTCACATGTGCTGTTCCCTCTGCCCAGAACGCTCTTCCTGACCGTCCAGCTCCAGCAGGTGCTCCTGCCCATCCTTCAGGTCTGGGCTCAGTACCGGGCATGGTAGAGTGGCTCACGCTCCCCGATCCCCGCGGGGTTCGCCCTGCCTTCGCCAGCCCAGCACCCTCACCCCAGCTTCCTGCACAGTCCACGGCACAGGCTGAGGGCGACTCATCTGTGCGTTTACTGTCAGGTCCATGGGCACAGGGCCATTCTGTGTTGTTCACACAGCACATGCAAGGCCAAAGCCAGGGGCACATGGTGAGTGTGCAATAAATATCTGTTGAGCAAACGAAGGGCCCACAGAGCTCCATACCTGAGAGGGGACCGTCACTGGTGTCATCCCGTATTTCAGAATTGCGATCCACTTGTTCAGCAGATGCTGACGTGGTGCTTACTCGGCACCGCACACCACTTCTGGCACCTTCTACATGGCCATCAATTGGTCCTCTTCACAGCCCTGGGTGGGTGCTGGCACTACCACTGTTCCACACACAGGGAAACTGAGATCCGGAGAGGCCATAGCTTGCCAAAGGTTCCACAGTCATCAGGGGGCCACACTGGCCCCTTTGCCAGACAGATTTTGAACCAGAGCCCATGCTCTCGAGCACCTCAATATGAGGCCAGTGCGTAGAAGTTTCTGGAAGACCCCTGTCCATCAACAGAAGGCACGCTCTCCAAGGAGGTGGTCCCAGACGCCAAGGGCAGAGGCCAGAGGCCTCCTGAGCCAGCGTGCTGGGAGGGCATCAAGCCTGGACACAGCGGACCTCTGTGACCTCTGACGCCAGTCTCTGCCCTAGCACCCTACCCAGGGCTGCATGGGGAGACTGTGGATTCGTAGAGATGAAGGTGCTTTGGCAAAGGTGGAATGTGCTTCCAGAATCCAAGGTCATGCCGTTCCCCCGCCGGCCGGGACTGGAATGGCGATGAGGCCTTCTAGTCAGACTGAAAGTTGAGGGGCACAGCCAGGCGGGGACATGGCTTCTGATCAATCAACCCGTAACTTCCCTCCAGACCCTTCTGCCTGCCCTCTGTTCCTGACCTTCCCCACCTCTGGGGGGGGGGGGGGGTAGCGGAGAGGGTGAGGCAAAAGGGAGCAGGGAGGCAGGCAGCACAAGAGAAGAGAGGCTGCTTTTAAACAACAACCAGAAATCCCCCCGATTGACGGGGTCTGCTCCCCGCTCGGAGCTTTTGGATTAAACCAAAACCCTTTGGCCCATCCCGTGGTGGCTCGGCACACGGTTTGTTTTCCAGGCAGATTACCTCAGCCTGCCCTGGAATTTTCTGGCAAAGGGGCCAGGGCAGCCCAGGGAGAAGGGTCTGGGGTGGGGACAGGCAGTAGCGCCCATCTTGTGGAACGCACGGGGGCCCTGGGGGTCTCTGGCATTTTGTCAGAGGAGCCGAGAGGGCGGCCTCAATTCCACTTCTCCCGGAGCAGGCGGCTGGGGGAGAGAGCCGGCAGGACCCCGTCTGCAGACTCACATGAGTCGTTCAGTGTCCCTCTGCCCACGCCACCTGCCACAGGAGCTGTGTGTGGGGACAGAGATAAGCTGTCTGCCAGCAGCAGGCACCGAGCATGGCCGAGTTGCCCGAGCCCCCCGGGTCCCGGTGGGATGCCGTGGGAGGGGGCTGTGCACGGGGACAGGTCAGTGTGAGGCCATCTAGAGACAAAGGATGGGGATTGGGAGGCCAGAGAGGGCGGTGGGGGTATTTCCTGAAGCCCTGGGAAAGGGGGAGAGAGGAAAAATTAGGCCATTGAAGAAAGAAGAAACACACAGAACAGGCTAGGTGCTCTCTAAAGCCTTTCCAACGCTGAGCTTATTCACTGGGGCCTTGCTTCCCACTGAATGCCATAGCCTTCCTTTTATTTTTTTTTTAAGATTTATTTATTAATTTTTAGAGAGAGAATTGGGGGAAGGGGGAGAGAGAGAGAGAGAGAATCTTGAGCAGACACCAAGCTAAGCACGGAGCCTGATGTGGGGCTCAATCTCATAACCCTGAGATCATGACCTGAGCTGAAACCAAGAGTCAGACAGTTAACCAACGGAGCCATCCAGGCGCCCGTGCCATAGCTTTCTTTTTTTTTTTTTTTTTTTAAGATTTTATTTATTTATTTGACAGAGAGAGAGAAAGCCAGCAAGAGAGGGAACACAAGCAGGGGGAGTGGGAGAGGAAGAAGCAGGCTTCCAGCGGAGGAGCCTGATGTGGGGCTCGATCCCAGGACCCTGGGGTCATGCCCTGAGCCGAAGGCAGACGCTTAATGACAGAGCCACGCAGGCGCCCCTGCCATAGCTTTCTTATTCCTACTTCTGGTAGTATGTTCTCTTCTGCACACATGCTGTAGCTATGGGGACCCTGCCTGCAGCCCATTCGAGACTGAGGGCTAAACTTGGAGATTATGACAGCTTCTTTAAGAGGGTATGATCAGTTAATTAGCCGAATAAGTAACTAGTCATTTATTAAGCCTGCCGCGTGCCTGACGTGGCACTAAAGGGAGAGAGAGCCTCGACCTACAGCACTGAGGAGCTTCGAGGCTAATGGGAAATCCATCTCCCCAAAGGCGGTCTGCCAAGTGTGATCAGAAATCGTTACTGCTTTATGGAAAAGCTTTGTAAGCCAAGGGCGCTTCAGCCCAGCCTCTGCCACTGGGAGATGAGAAGGAAAGAGCCACGTGAGCCGAGGTGGGGAGTATCTGGGACGCACAGTCTCTGTTTGGACGGCTGCACGTGGGGTCCCTGGATACCAGTTGCCTCAGACATGGAAGTCTGGGTTGCTGGAGTCGTACTCAGTTGTCACTGACCTCGGCTGGCAGTCTCTGGGGAATATGGCAACTCGCTCATGGCCGGGGGACTGTGACCAGTGTGAGCATGGGACAAGCATGGAGCCATGGAGCCACTCTAGGAGGGCTGGCTGACCTTCCTGGGAAGGGAGGCCCCTGGGAGGGGGAGACCACTGATATGGAGGCCAAGGCTGACAGCCTTCCTGTCAGGGGGCATGAGAAGGACGAGAGGCCCGGAGGAGAGAGAGCAAGAGGCTCGTTCCACGGGCTACAAATAAATACTTGAGTCAGTGGAAGGGAGAGACAGAGACACCAGTCAGAGACCAAGGTCAGAGATGGTACTGAAGTGGCTCGAAAAGGTAGCGAAGGGGCTTGGGAGGGACACTGAGCTTTACCCTGAGAGTAACAGAGGAGCTGTCCCTCCTGCCCTTGTCCAGAACCTCCCTTCCGTGGACCGTCCCCTTCCCTGCCTTTCTTTACGAGGCTGCCTGGGATAAATTCCCTTCTGCTTGGCCTGGTCCAATCCTGCCCACCCTCATGGGCTCTAGTTAGATTCCCTTTCTTCCAGGAAGCCTTCTTAGACCTCCTCATTTCTTTCGTGTGTTCATTCACTCATTCGTGCGTTCATTCATTCCACGCTGAAGTGTGCATTAAGTTCCTCCAGTGGGGCGGGTGCTGCGCCGGGCGCTGGCCGAGACCAAGCAGCTCTGGTGCCCACGCTCGCACAGCCTATGCAGGCCAGTGGTTTGGAAGCCTCCGCGATGGCTCCTGCTTCCATCTCCTTGAGGTGCCCAGCCAGTGAAGCTTTCAAGGACCCTTCCAGAAGCCCAGTTTCCTCCCTCTAGACAGACAGCTCCCCAGGACAGAGACCAGCCTTCTTCATGTCTTTATTCTGGGGCTGGTTGGCACAGGGCTGGGCACTTGGGGGGGGGGGGCTCAGTCCACATTTTATTTATTTTTGTTTATTTATTTTTAAAAGATTTTATTTATTTATTTGAGAGAGAGAGAAAGCATGAGAGGGGAGAGGGTCAGAGGGAGAAGCAGACTTCCTGCTGAGCTGGGAGCCCGATGCAAGACTCGATCCCAGGACTCCAGGATCATGACCTGAGGCAAAGGCAGTCGCTTAACCAACTGAGCCATCCAGGCGCCCCTCAGTCCACATTTTAGAGATGTCGGGCTTTCCAGCGACGTTAAACAAAGCGGAAAGTTCCAGCTGACACCCACCCCTTTCCCCAGTCGCCCCAGGTCCAGCACAGCCCCACTGCAAGGAAGAAAGATGGATGTTCCAGGTGACCCTTGGCCCCAGGATGCAGAAAGAAAGCAAAGGAGGGCCTGAGAGGGAGGAAGCGTCTGGGCAGGATGCCAGCCCCCGAGGCCCCAGGGCAAGCGGGGGTTCTCGGTCCTCTGCGTTTTGGAATGTGACAAGGGCTTGCCAGGGCGTCTTGGAGCGGCTCCTCCCCAAGCCACTCACTCCTCACCCTGGACAGAGCCACGCTGGCAGCTCCTCCCGGGCCATCCTCACGGTGCACTGGTGCCCCGCGGTGGACAGAAAGCAGGCCCTGATCTCACTCCCTCCTGAGGCTTCGTGTCCCGCTGATGGAGAGGGCACTGCATACCATTCCTGCCCTTGCAGGGGGTCAGCCCAGGGCATGGCCCCTGCACTCTCTCCGCCATGACCACCAAACCTTTCCCTGGATGCTCAGGATTTGGCCTGACCCCAGCCCAGGTGTTGTCGTTCAGATCAGGCACAGACCACTCCCTGCTGATGGGCGTATTTCAACGCAATCTTAGAGACAGAAACGGGCTGTCTAAATGCCCACATGGGGGCTGGAGCACCCCGTGTCATCCTCCCACCTTGGGGCTGGGGGTGATGGGAGTGAAACCGAGGCTTCTGCCAGCCTGCAGCTGACTGTCTCTCTAGGCAAAAGTAGGAGAGCAGAGTCAGAGGGGATGGCAATGGAGAAGCCATCGAGCCTGGGGGCAGAGGGGTGCAGTGGAAGGCTGGTGGAGGATGGAGTTGACCTGGGGTTGAGACAGAGCCCTGGAATTCTCTAGAATGTAGGAGCATCCGGTTGTTGTTGTCGTTTTAATTTTAATTTTTTCCTCTCTCCCCCCTCCATAATAAGCTGTGTTCAGTTGCTAGAAGATGGGTGTTAACCCTCCCGGAGTCACCATGGGAATAGTCCTATCGTTAGGGCTCATCTCTGGGTGCTGGGTGGCCCCTCATATGCCAGGGCATGAGCCTGCGGGAGGGTTAGTGCCCTCGTTCTATCAAGGGGGCTGAGCAGAGCTAGCGAGAGAAGCGCTACAGGCAAAGGGGCCAGGGAGCTGAGCAGAGCTAGCGAGAGAAGCGCTACAGGCAAAGGGGCCAGGGAGCAGGAACGGAGCCTGGACAATGTCAAAAGGTAAGGAGGAAAGGGCAGGAGGGCAGCTTGAAGAGGTCAAAGTGTGAGGAATGGTCAGATTGGCTGCCAGACGGGGGCAGGGACTGAGCTTACTCGGCAGAGGAAAAGGAGAGCTCAGCACCCATGAGACCCACATGCTAGGGGCAGGGCCAGGGGCTGGCACCCCCTTATTTCCTTTGCCCCACATTGCTGCAAAGCCCTGGCTTCTTTTACAGGGGCCTGAAACTTACATAAGTCATCCAAGTCACCTGCTTGTGGTCCCATGGCTAAAGGGGTCAAGTGCGAATTTGAATCCAGGTCTATCAGATCCCAAATGGGTCCTAACATCTGAGTGTTCACCTGAGAGGAGGCATAGCTGGATCAGAGAGAACCAGGGGGCTTAAACTCCGGGATTCAAGAACCTTGGCACTAAAATCCGGATCACAGAACCAACCCCAACGATCTCCGTGCTTCCCTCCCTACCCCCTCCTCCCTTCCCCCCTCTTTCCTGTTTCTCCCCTTTCCTCCCTCCCTCCTTCCTTCTCTCCCTCTAACATTGTTTACTGAGCAATTACGACCTGTCAGGCATCACGCTAGTGCTGAGGAGCAAATGCAAGAACTTACCCTTGCCCTTGGGAAATTCCAGAAAACTGAGGCAGCTCTTTACATACACCCCACACACACACACTCTCAAGAGGGTTTTTTTTTTCCTCCCTGTCTTTACTTCTGAGCTCCTCACGGGGGCCCAGCAAACCTCCCACATCTCCCTCCTGCCACTTCCAGAGAGAGGTCCGGCAGCTCCGGCCAAGCCCCTCCCGCCCCGAGCTGCTCCAGGGGCTAAAGCCAGAGCCGACAGTGACGCCACAAACAGGCCTGTAAAAACCCTGGGCCTTTGAGCTCCGCTCACACATCTGGACACAGCTGGGCCTGGGGCAGCCCACATTCTCCAGGTCATAAGTCACGCTGGAACAAACGAACATTTCCTTGGCTTCCAGCCTCTTCCCCTCACAGCCTCTGACCCAACCGTCTCCTACGCTAGAACCGCTCACCACACCCCATTCCTCTCTGCTCTGAAGTCACGGTGCAGAACTTCGCCTTCACCCACACGGTCCGTCCTCGCGGCGCTTGCCATCAAATAAGCGCAGTCTGGCAACCCGTCCGTGTTTCAAAATAACTCAAGCTGTTTGTGCAAAGTCTCAGATCCTATGAAGAGGACGCAGTAGACCAGAACAATCCTTCTCAAAATCCTGTTTTCCTCCCCCACGTATTTCTCTGCATACCGCATCAGGCCCTGTACCCCTGCTCTCCACATTCCTGCCTCCCAAACTCCTCTTCCAGCGGCAGCCACACACCCCTTCTCCTCCTTCTCTCCCCTCTCCTCCTGATTCTGCAGCACACCGCCCACACACGACACAGTCTGGCAAAGCCAGAGATTCTGGAGAGACGGGTGGGAAGCAGGGGATGGGGCGAAGCCCCTCTTTCCTAGGCAGGAGAGAAGGCATAGTCTGGAAACATTCACGCAGTGATCATTTAGTCCCCCTCACAGGAGCTGTCACCACAGAGAGCCCTTCCAGATCATGCCAAGTCCCAGCAGGGCAGGACCGCTTCCGGACCAAACGACCATACCAACCTGCCTATTCCAATCAGCCCTGATCTAAATATTTTGTTCTCACCCCAAGTGAGCCACCATTAGTCAATTGTCCCAGTTGTGAGCTGGGAAAATATGATCACCGGATCCCTGACCCACCCTTCCTCTTAGCAACCCTCGTATACCCTGATTATATTAAATACGTCCAGTATTGCTATAGGCTGAATGTTCGTGTCCCCCTAAAAGTCACATGTTGAAATCCTCACCCCCAAAGTGATGGTATTTGGATGTGGGGCCTCTGGCAGGTGAACTAACACCCCATTCTGTCTTCATGAATGGATTAGGGGTGTTATGAAAGGGACCCCAGGGAGCTCAGCGAGAAGAGTCAGGAAGTGGGCTCCTGACCCCCAAGCTGCTGGTAACTCGATGTGGGACTTCCCAGCCTCCAGAACAGTGAGAAATAAATTTCTGTTGTTCACAAGCCCCTCGTCTGTGGTATTCTGTTATAGAAGCCCAAACAGACGCACACATACATTGCTGTTGATTCCGTTAATGTCTGCTTGGTCACCTGGGGACTATAGGTTCCTTAAGGTCCTAGACTATATTTATTCTCATTCTGTGCTAAGCCTCACGAACAGGTGTGTACTAGTTAGCTAATGCTGCATAACAAAGCATCTCCACTATTAATGACTTAAAACAGTCATCATTTATTATCTCTCATTGTTTCTATGGATCAGGAATCTGGGAGTGGCATGGCGGGGGAGTTCTGGCTCAGCTCTCATGCTGTTGTGGTCAAAAGGCTGAAATATCTGAAAGTCTGATTGGGGCCGAAGGATCCGCTTCCAAAAGTTACCTATTCCCGTGGCTGCCAAGTCAGTGCTGACTGTTGGCGGGAGGTCTTGGTTCCTGTCCCACTGAACCCTCCATGTGGCCTGAGCTTCCCTACAACATGATTGTTGGGCTCCAAAGGAAAGCCATCTTGAAACAGAGAGAGGTAGGCAGAAGCTGAACCCTGTTTTATAACCTACCTTTGGGAAGTCACATCGTATCACTTCTGCTTGTGCTCTCTTGGTCAGGGCAATCCCAGGCTCCCACTGATGCAAGGGGACTGTTAAACCCTGCCTCTCAGTGGGGGGAGCTCCAGCCACAGTGTAAGACGAGCTCAAGGGATGGGATAAATATATAAGCATGGCCACCTTTGGAGAAGACAGAGGGCCAGCCCTTGCGAGTCCGTAAATAAATGCCCACTGGTGAACTTAGCACCCACTGGCACCAGCAACTGGAATGGCTATCACAGGGAGCCTGAGATAAAGAGGAAAATACATTTGGTGTCCTAATTCTTCACCCCTCCCGGGATCCACACCCTTGCCGTGAAATCTTAGCACATCTTCCCTACCCCGACTCCGATCCCAACCATATGACTTGCCTTGACGGATAGGTTGTGAGCAGATATGGGTCAAGCTTTAAATGCACTCACACGTTTCTCCTGGGGTTCCTGAACCTAGGCCTTTGACAGGAAAATGAGCTGGGCTGGCCCGTTGGAGGATATGAGACATGCGGAAAGGAGCCGATTTGCCTCAGTTGTCCCAGCTGAAGAGAACCAACACACAAATATGGGAAGATGAGAAGAGCCACCCATACGTCATGGGCTTGTGAGCTAAATGAACGTGTGTAGTTTTAAGGCCTCGAGTTTGGGCATTGATCATTCATGCCGCATTTTTGAAGCAATACATAACTCATATAGCCCCCTCCACTTACTCTCACGGAAAACACCCCATGAGCCGGGAGCCTATGTTCTAGGTCAGGCTTGGTATCTATAGTAGACGGAATAACCGCCCCTCGAGGTCCACATCCTAATTCCCAGAGCCTGTGGACATGTTATCTTATGTGGCAAAAGGGGATTAAGATAGAATTAAGGACCTTGAGATGGACCAACAAGCACGAGATCAAACAGGTCGTGAAGAAGCTCCGTGACATTGCACGGGCAAGGTCAACAGCCGATCAGGCCCGTGGAGAGAAGAAGGCGTGTGTTTGACTGGCTCTTGACTGTGATGCTTTGGATGTTGCTTACAAAATTGGGATCATCTTGGGGCATCTGGATGGCTCCGTTGGTTAAGCATCTGATTCTTGATTTTGGCTCAGGTCGTGATCTCAAGGTTGTGAAACCAAGCCCCACCTAGGGCTCAGTGCTGGGCAAGGAGCCGGCTTAAGATTCTCTCTCTCCCTCTGCCCTCTCCCTCCTGTCTCCCTCTTTTTCTAAAAAAAGGGGGGGATTTTCTAAACCGGGGCACCTGGGTGACTCAGTCAGTTAAGCGTCTGCCTTCTGCTCCGATCATGATCCCAGGGTCCTCGGGTGGAGGCCCATCGGCTCCCTGCTCAGCGGGGAGCCTGCTTCTCCCTCTCCTGCTCTGCCTGCTTGTGCTCTCTCACTGCCTCTCTCTGTCAAATAAATAAATCTTTTTAAAAATAAATAAATAAACTGAGTCCAGCTGGCTAAATCTAAATATAAATGTTTTCACCATAAAAAAAAAAAGATCTTGAGTTGGAGTAACTATCCAGCATTATCCAGGTGGGCCCAGTCTCATCCCAAGGGTCAAAGTCAGAGGCGAGATGTGACAACAGAGGTTGGCGGATGAAGGGTGGGGCCAGGGAACGCAGGCAGAGCCTAGAAGCTGCCAAAGGCAAGGAGACAAACTCTCCTCTAGAGCCTTCAGAAGAAACACCGTCTGTCAAAACCTGGATTTTTACCTGTGAGACACACTGCAGACTTCTGACTTCCAGAACCGTAAGAGAATAAACGTGTTGTTATAAGCCACTAAGTTTATGATAACTGGTTATAGCAGCAATACAAAACTAATGTTGTATCTACCAACGGTATGACCTAGAAGCAGTCAGGTACCAGTCGGGGCCTCACTTATTCCTTCTGGCGAATGGGGATGTGTGGTACATTAAAGATGGCTACCCCCCTTCTGAGATCTGGGACGGCCTCCATGGCGTGCTGAACCAATAGAATGTGGCGTAAGTGATGTTGTGGAATTTTCGAAGCTTGTAATAAGAAAGCTTGCGGGCTTCCTGCCAGATCTCTCAACACTCTTTGGAAGCCCAGCAACCAGTCCCCATCTTAAGCCAGGCCTGTCTCCTAGGCAGCTGGTTACCCTTGCTCAATCTTTCACCCCAAATTTCTACCCCGCAGAGAGCTACTGACCACCCTCCCCATACCCCACCCCAGTCCCTTCAGAGTCTTCTGGGAGGTCCCAGGAACAAAACCGTGGACGGGTGCCCACAGATGGTCTGGACAGAGAATCCAGCTTCCCACCCAGTAATAGCTTGGCTCTCCTCCTCTCTGTATCATGCCTTCCATTGCCTTCTGGAGGCAGGGCAGGCTTGGCAGCTTCCCTGGGAGCTATCATCTCCGGCCGTCCCACCCTGCCATTTCCTTGGAAGCCAGTGAGTGAGGCCTAAAGTTTGGTGGGGTTGGATGGGTGGGGAGCGTGGCTCAACAGAAGACCTTGGAGTCAGAGAGCCAGGGCCTGGAGTTGAGCTAGGACAGGGAGAAGGAGCAGCGCCTTTACAGGTTTCCCGCTTTTCGAAAGTTCACAGCGTCACTTTGGCGAAAGGCCTACATTAGTACCTGTTTTCGATAACTGAAGGAAATCCGAAGAGGATTTTTGCTTTCATGAACAAAGGTGGCAAGCAAAAAGGGGGTGCAGTGTTGGTTTTCCAGGGAACGCTCACAGAGGCAGTGCATACCCTGAAGAAGCAGCAAGAGAACCCCCCCCACCCCGCTGAGCTCCTTCCCCCCAACTATACTCAGCACCTCCGCGTCCAGCCCCCAGAGTTCTGAACTGTGTCTGAGAGCATCTGTGCTTTATCTCCATTTGTTCTGTGCATCTGTTAGCAAGATGTGTCCTGAGGTATCAGAAAAGCTTAAGAGAGGTTATTTTGGCGTCTGGGAATGCTCAAAATTTTTTCCATGTAAATTAATGAGAAGTGCTTCTTTGCTTTATGTCATTTCCTCTTGCAAACATTTTTGGAGGAAGGCCCTACTTCCCGATAGTGAGGGAAACCTGTATTTGCAAGAAGGTGGTGCATTCCAAACCTTCCAACCCATTTACTCCAACTTCCATTATCTACAAGCTTTTTGCAGCCATGGCTTCCATGTCTGTATTTGCCAAACATAGGAACAGGGTCACTATTTTCAACAATGGAAGTTTCAACTTTGCCCCAAAGACACCATCCGTAATTTTAAAATAGATTTTATAGATTTTTCAACTCCTGTATTTTTATGCACTAGTCTACTTATCTCCCAGCTTTCTATATGTCATGCATCCCTCCACATCCTTTCTAGGAAATGGTAAAGCCTAGGAGTTAAGATCCTGGGCTCTGGAGTCAGAGGGACCTGGGTTCAAACCCCAACCTGCCTCTTAATGGCCATGAAGTCTTAGGTGAGTTACTTAGCCTCTGTAAGCCTTGGCTGACTGGCTTTCTTTCTTTCTTTTTCTTTCTTCCTTCCTTCCTTCCTTCCTTCCTTCCTTCCTTCCTTCCTTCCTTCCTTCCTCCCTCTCTCTCTTTCTTTCTTTCTTTCTTTCTTTCTTTTTCTTTCTTTCTTTCTTTCTTCTTTTCTTTCTTTCTTTCTTTCTTTTTCTTTCTTCTTTCTTTCTTTCTTTCTTTCTTTCTTTCTTCTTTTCTTTCTTTCTTTCTTTCTTTTTCTTTCTTTCTTCAGATTTATGTATTTATTTTAGAGAGAAAGGGAGAGGGGGGTGCATGAGCGGGAGGCGGGGCAGAGGGAGAAAGAGAATCTCAAGGCGACTGCAGGCTAAGCACGGAGCCTGATGCAGGGCTTGATGCCATGATCCTGAGATCATGACCTGAGCCAAAACCAAGAGTTGGACACTATCGACTGAGCCACCGAGGCGCCCCTTGGCGTTCTTTTCTGAAAAATGAAGCTGATAAATGTCTCTACTTCCCAGGGCTGTTGGAGGAATTAAATAAGACAGACCACATCAAGGGCCTGGCATGGAATAAGTGCTGAAAAAATGTTTAGACTCTCATTGCTTGGTTAGCTCTGAAGAACTCATTACACAACTGACTTCATCCCTGGGTCTTTATCTAGAAGACAAGATGCTGGGAGACGGGGAGACAGGGGGGACCGCCTTGACCCAAGGCATTCCTGTTCTTCATTCCCACTATGGGCAAGGTCAGAGGGGTGGGCTAATGAATTCAGAAATATTCCTGTATTCGTCAAGAGACTCTGGGACTGGGGGATGGACAGTTATTCTTCTCTGTTCTATCCATTTCTCTGCTCTAGTGGTATCCTTCCAGCTTCAGTCTCCAAGTCCACGGGGTAGGAGAAAATTCTTCAAAACAAGGCTGAGGGAGAAAAGCCCGGTTGGAGGACTGAGGCACCATTGAGAGAACTGGGGAGTCAAACTCTTGCTTGTGTATATGTCTGTGGAAATATTTAAAAGGAAGTTTCTAGGGGCACCTGGGTGGCTCAGTCAGTTAAGCATCTGACTCTTGATTTTGGCTCAGGTCATGATCTCAGGGTTGTGAGATTAAGCCCTGCATCGGGCTCTGAGCTCTTCATGGAGCCTGCTTAGTATTCTCTCTCTCCCTCTCTTTCTGCCTCTTCCCCACTCCCCCTCTCCCCTTCATGTTCTCTCTCTCAAATAAAAATAAAAAATAAAAGTAGAAGGCCCTTTAAAAAACACAAAACTGAATGATGACATTAAGTGACAGAGCCACCCCCTTCTTCCAGACAATCTGACCCAACTCCTACCACCCAATTTCCCGGGGGGGGGGGGGGGGCGGGGACACAAACCCATGCTTTTTGGTCCAGATGATCTGGAAATACTCCCTGACATCTAACACAAATCCCTCTCCCCCTGCTTCCTACCAAAGCCCTTCTCTCCCTTCTCAGGGGTCCCCCTCTTCTTCAGCAAGAATCCCATCCAAGTCCATGTCTGCAGCCCCTCCCAGTGGGAAGCCACCGAAGGCAGAAGGTTCCAGGCTCCACCTCACAAACTGGTGGGGTGGGCGGGGAGCGCAGGGCTCGCCAGGACGCCTTCCACAGGAGCGGGCGAGGCAACTGTTCCAGACATTAAGGCCGCCGGGACATTAAAGACAGAAAGGTCAAAGGCGCCTCTGTGTCTGGCCTCTCCTCCGGGCTGCCCTTACCAGCAGGGACCCAAACACACTGTGTCCATGACCCATTACACCGCCCGAGGTGGCGACAGCTATGAAATTGCAAAACCTTTTCCATCTCCAGCCCCTGTTCGGGTAACTTCACTGTTCATTGCTAATTCTTCCAGTTTTTCCATATTTGCCTAAGATGAATGAATGACTAGATTCAAGAGATTTTTTTTTTCAGTGAAATGTTTGGAAAGTGGCTGCTAGCTCTACAATGACCCTCTTTCTCCTTTTTTTTTTTTTTTTAAGGGAGAGGAGTTGGAATAATTTTTCCTTCTTCTTTTAAAAAGCACCTAAATAGCTACACTTGGGGTGAGCATACCTAACGTATAAAGAAGTTGAATCACTCTGTTGTACACCCGAGATTAACGTAACACTGTGTGTCATCCATACTCAAATAAAAAAAAATTTTAAAGGCACCAAAAGATTCAGAGTTATAGTACCGTGGTCACTTGCCTTACGTCTTCCCAGGAAGTTTTTTTTTTTAATTTTTAAAAAATATTTTATTTATTAATTTATTTGTCAGAGAGTGAGCACAAGCAGGGGGAGCGGCAGGCAGAGGGAGAGGGAGAAGCAGGCTTTCCGCTGAGCGGGGAGCCCGATTTGGGGCTTGATCCTAGGACCCTGGGATCAGGATCTGACCCGAAGGCAGATGCTTAACCGGCTGAGCCATCCAGGTGCCCCTTCCCAGAAAGTTTTTTAAAAGGCGATTTGTTAAATCTGTATGTAGATCTGATTTACATTTTATGAGCTGCTCACAAAGTCATGTGTACCAGAGGTGTGTTGCCTTGCGTTCTTTAATTCCCAGTTTGACTTTTCATTCAATTGGACTGGCAGAATCTTCGAGAACCAAACCCTTTCCCTGAGTGGTAGTGTAGGCCCATGTTCCCTGTTTGCAGAAGCTGCCTCTGGGACCTCCACCACCCCACCTGGTCTTGGTCAGTGGACCTTTCCGACTGTGGCTAGATCCCCTTTGTTTCCGCCCCACGATCCTTTCAGACTGATGGCTCTCTATGTTACCTCTCTGCCTCTCGGGGATGACTCTGGAGCCCCACCCCGTGCGGAACATAGAGAAAATTCCATAAGGCCTTCACCCGCCTGGACATCCCATGTAGCCTGTCTCCTCCCTGAGCTCCTCGCCGCCTGGAGCTGTCCCAGTATGTAAGGTCCAGACCCACGGTTCAGAGATCCCTCTTACCTCCCTGGTGTTTGCCCCTCTCTGGGGCTCAGTCTGGTCACTGAGTGAAGAAATTGGTGTAGGGCCAGCTTCTCCAAAACTCATCGATGTCTGTGCTCTGTCCCCCTCCCATAATGCCATACTTCTGAATTTTAGCAAGTGTCACTCTGGACAGGGGGAGGGGGATATTTCTCTCCCAGATTTTTTATCTAATCTCTGTCATCTCCTCTGGGGGAATGAAAGCCAGGCAGAGAGTGATTTCGCTCTGCCAATGCAATGCTGCCCCGAGGCAATGAACCTAGAAAGGCCTGACCTTGGAGGGAAGGGCAAAAGAGAAGGAGACAATGTGGGAACAGAAGCTAATCTTTCCCAAAGTTTTCCTGCCCAGCCTAAAGACTCACAGACTCATAATATGGTGACCACACGTCCACTATGGTCTATGCCAGTTGCCAATTCGGTTAATTTTATTCTTTAAAGGAGACCCTGCGTTAAGTCTGTAGCTAAATTTGTTTGGAGTCTCTTCCTTTGGCGGTGCTTTTCCTCCGGCTGTGTTGCAGGGCGCAAGCGGAGAGAGGGTGGGAGGACCCTGAGGTCAGCCTCCGTTCATGCACATGGGGGACGCTTCACGGCAAAGTGGGGGCCACCAGCACGCCCCTGTGTGCCAACTGCGTGAGAAGAAGGCATTTCTCAGAAAGCCCTCCAGAGAAAGGAGGGGGGTGTCCCTGAGTACTTGCAGCTCTTGAGGGACCGTGGGTGTGACCCTGATTCCCAGAGCCTGCCAGGGCAGCTCCCCCCTCATCCAGAGAGCTCTGGAATCCTATCTCCTGCAAGGACGTTCACAAAATGACCTCTTGAGTTGATCGCGCCCGAACTTGGAATAGTGACAGTGACATCTCTCACTCCCAGCTCATTTTGTCCTTGTTCTTGTCCCTTACCCCCAAGGGTAGCATCCCTGACTTTTTGCGTATGCAAATCATTCACAGTCAGGGTTTGCTTTGCCTGCTGTGGTGTCCTGAAGGCAGTAAAGGTGAGTCTCGTGTGTGTAAGTCCCACGTGCGCCCTGCGCCCCCTGCTTTGCTCCCCCCACTCACCACCTCTAGGTCACCCCAGCTACTCCCAGGACTTCAGCTACCACCAGGCTGCAGACAACCCAAATGTCTGGCTCCAGCCTGCCCCTTCTCACCCAACGCCCACACCCACGCACCCACGCGCCTGCTGGACATTGCCATGAGGAGGTCAAATCTGCAACACCTCAAATCAACTTGCCCAACAGTGAGCTCATTGCCTCCCCTCGTAAGCCTGATCCTCCTTTGTATTCCACACCTTGGCGTGTCCGATTTGGCCACAGTCAAATTGACCATTTTCCGCTGCGGTTGGGCTCGGGGTGGGGCGAGTGCCTGCGAACCCCCGGAAATTGCATGCAGGATTTTGCTTGGATATACGTTTTCTTTCTGCTTTTTCAGACTCGGACTGAAGAAGAGAGTGAGCACTGAGCTACAGAGGTAAGCCCCGGTCTGTTTTGGGGGCTTCATCTCCCAGCGGTTCCTCCCTGATCCCAACCTCACGCCTCCTGAACCTGTGCTCCATGGGCACGGGCCGACTCAGAGTTCCCCGAAAACGCCATCAGTGGAATGCATCTGGTCCTCTTACCTGAAGGGAGTTGCCTACTGTCTTTGCCCGCAACCTACAGGCGGCAGCTCCTCCGGGAAGCCCCCCTGCCTGTCCCCAGCAGAGCTGGTCGGCCCTTCTCCAGTGCCTGTCCACCTCCATAGGACGCCCATCGCACTACGGGGCGGCCTCTTACACCTGTGTGCCTTTAATAAAATGCAGATGCCCCAGCCCTGCTTCTCCCCAGGGAATCCGGGAACTGGGAGGCACAGCCTGCGTCGGGGATCACAACTGCAGGGCCTCTCTTTGTGTTCCTATTACTTGGAGGCACCAGACTATGAACTCCTTGAGAGCAGGCATCATGTCTCGGTCAGTTCCAATCCCCAGGGCACGCGGAGCAGTGCCAGGACCTG
The DNA here is from genome assembly GCF_023065955.2 of Ursus arctos. NCBI lineage: Eukaryota > Metazoa > Chordata > Mammalia > Carnivora > Ursidae > Ursus > Ursus arctos. The sequence continues at coordinate 39,705,757 of NW_026622874.1, forward strand.
ATAGCCCGAGTGAACCCGGACGTGGTGTTCACTGTGTACCAAGCACTGTCCTAGGGGCTTTACGGGTACTGGCCCATTCAGCACCTCCTAGTTTCCCCCATGAGACACTCCACTAATCCCATTGATAGATGAGGAAATATTTAATGAATGAATGAATGAGTGAATCATACTTTCTAGAGAGCTGATTGGTTTCAAGAAATCTGAATGTGAGTCATTTCATAAACATGGCTTTGTCCAGGGCGAAAAATGTCTCACTCTGTTCTGATCATGTCTAGGGAGGGGAGAAGGAGAGACTCCAGGAACAGATGTGATTGCTTTCTGGAAAAGAGAACTACTCATGCGGTGGCAAAACCAGACCGGAGCTTCCAGAAACCCACTCATGAAGCCCCAGGACAGTCAACCTCAGCCAGCCTCCTCCCAAAGATGAGAGGGCGTGGCACAGGACAGACGCGAGGAGTGACACCACGAGAAGGAGGATGGCATTCTTGCTTCCCATCTCCTTCTTCTGATGGCCACCGGCCCCAGGACCCAGCCTCTGGCTGCCGCTGGCTCTCTTGGGCAGAAAGTGATCAGGAGAATAGTTTCTATCATAAAGTAATGACAAGGCCCCTGCCTGCAGAGGGGCCAGGCCACGGTTACTGTAAGCTGAACAAAGCCTTTGAGACCCCAGAATCCTGCCCCTTACCGCAGAATGAATCACAGGACACTCTCAGCCCCAGGTTTGTTTGGAAGGGCCAGAAGGATTCAGAAAAAAAAAAACTACAGAAGAGTCAGAGAGCAGATCCCCAAATCACACCACAACTGGGCACCTGGGTGGCTCCCATCTTCAGTCTCCTCCCGTGTCTCAAGGCCCTTTCCTTCGGGCACCACGTCTTTCAGAAGCCTTCCTGGAAATCACATACGGGTCTCCTCTCTCGGGCATCCACACACAACTCAACAACGGCGCCCTTCCTCGTGCGGATGCTTCTCTCTCCCCAGTCGGCTAGTCCTGGTCTCCCCAGGGAGCTGTGGGCCTCCTGCATCCGAACCTCCTGGCAGGAGCTGGCAGCCCACGGGGCTCAAGGGACTGATTAGACAGCCTTCTGCTCCACTTACAAATACCCCCCTCCCGGTAAAGTAAGCCCCAGCTGTCAGATGCAACAATTTGCCCTTACATTTTGATGTACGTTTCAGGATGCTCCCAGCACCATTTTCCAGAAAAGAGATAGAGCAAGAGCTTAAAAGGGTCCTGAACTCTAGACCCAGACTTCTTGGGTTCAAATCCCACTCTGCCACCTACTAAATGTAAATTCAGAGGCGAGTTCCTTAACCATGCTGCGTCTCGGTTTCCCCACCTCTGAAGTGGGACTAGCGCCTGCCTCACAGGGCTCGTGTGAGGAGTGGGTGAGGTAGCGTGAGGTCTAGCACTCTGGAGTGCGTAGAACAGGGTCCGCCGCCCAGCCGGAGCTCACCCGGTGATCCTCTCCTTAATTCAGTAGATGCTGTTCTCACCTAGTTCCATGTGATTGTCACAACTAGAAAGTAGGTAAAGTTTCCTCCCCTTCCCAGAGGAGGAAACCAGGCTCAAAATTTAAATGACTTGCCTCAGGCAGCACGGCTCATAAGTGAGCACGTGGTTACTCCAAGCCAGGATTCTGAGCCCCACAGACGTGGCATATGGACGCCCTGAGCTCTGGCATCCCTACCGTCCCTCCGTCTCCCCTCCTCTGGCATTCCTGTGGCTTCCCTACACGTTCTTGAAGTCTTCCAGTTAACAGTCGGTGCTCCCACCCCAAAGCCACCGTGAGCCCCGGGGAATGGTCCCCCTCACCACACTCCTGCCTTTCTGGTCTCGGGCAGGGAGCCCGGCAGGAACCACACTGGGCTCCCGTGGCAGCGCTGGTGGGCGCTGTGGGCGGGCAGGAGCCACGGCCCCCAGCTGGCTCTCCCATGGCCCAGGCTTCACAGGATTCTATAGATTATTTCCTGGCATCAACCTGTCAGGCCTTGCTGGCCCAGCTGCCCAGGGCCCAGTCCAGTGGAGACTTGTCCGGTGGGGATGCCACAGACCCTAGGACTCAGCCACTGAGACAGCCTGGTAGACCAGATGTGCCAGGAAGGGGGCTGAGTAAGGGTCCATGGACAGACTGACGAGCGGCTCTGCATGGGAGCCAGATGTCATCCGAGAGGCAGATGAAGGTGAACAGAACACCTGGGTGGGATCCTCAGATAGGACCAGCCTGGACAGAGACAAACCAGCAGCCCCTGATGAAGTGCTTATGTGAATAGCCATGCTGGTCTCTGTAGAGTGTTCTAGGCTTTGCAACCTACACAGTCCATTCACAGATGTTGTCTCACAACCGCCTTCTGAGTTGGTAGTGATACTATCTCCATGTACAGATGAGGAACTGAAACTCAGAGCTTCTGCCTCCAATTCAGAGGTCTTGCTACTAACCTCTCTATGGGATGGCCGCAAACCTAAGCCGGGAGACCAGGAGGTCCAGACTCGTGAGTGAGTGAAGTGGGCCGGAACCAGGGTGGGGACAGGATAGCGGTCACTGCTCAGTGCCTGCTGATTGTTGCCAGGTGGGAATGCAGCCTCAGGATTGCGAGATCTTTGGATTTTTCCAGAGAAGCTGAAGATCTGGATTTTTTAAAATGTGAAATTTCCCATTTTTAAGTGTTGGGAACTGATTTAATTTTTGCTTAAAATATCTAGTGGGCTAAACAAAACACATTCTTGGGCTGGACTTGACTGCAGGCTGCCAGTTTGCAGACTTGGGCCCACGCGTTTGCCTCCAAGATGCCAGTGAAGCGGAGATTAGCGCCCACCTTCTTCAACTGAATTCAAACCTCCAAGTGCCCCCCAGGGTGGGTCACACGGGAATGTCAAATTTCGTTCTGAGTATGGGCTACAAATTGACAAAAGCACTCTCATGAGGCTTATACTATTCTAAGTGGAGAGACATACCATGAAGATAAATGTGTAAAATTTTTAGTGTGTTAATAATAACCACTAAGAAGAAAGAGCAGGAAAGGCTCTTGAGAAGTTTTGTGCCAGTATTTCAATTACAGACAGGGTGACCAGAGATAGTCTCACTGAGGAGAGGAGATGTGGTAAAGACCTGAACCAAGAGGAGAGGAGGGAGTCATGTGCTTATCTGCAGGAGAAACATCCAGAAAGAGGGAATAGCAAGTGCAAAGGTCCTGAGGCCCAAGGAGACTTCTGGAGTGGTTGAAAGACAGAAAGGAAGCAAGAGTAGCTGGAGGAGGGGTGAGTAGTAGTATTAGAGGTCAGAGAGGTAAGAAGAGTGCGGAGGGGGAAGCCAAAGTGCTGGGGCCTCGGTTTTTACTCTGAATGAAATTGGAAGCCATTGGAGTGACAGGATCATTCTTGCCCCGCTGTTGAGAATAGAATGAAGAGGAGCAAACAATGAAGCATAAAGAGGCTTTCCAAGGCGATTGCAATAATCCCATGTCTGGAGCCAGGGTGGTAAGGTGAAGGTAGTGAGAAGAGATCCAACTTTGGACATACTTGGTAGGTAGACCCAGTGGTGTGCTGGTAAAGGCTTAACAACCGGCTCTGGGGGTGTGTGTGTCTGGTTTCTGTGGTGTAGATATCCCTGACATGGCTGATTTCAAGCCACCAACAGGATGGCAACTGGATCACCAGGATTCCTAACAATTCCCCAATTGGCTCTTGCAAGTCAGTACAGGCCAGCGTCCACACACTGCCGGGTAGAACTGATAGCACTTGCTGAGGGGTTGAACATGAGAAGTAAAAGAAAGAGACACAGAGAATTCTGAGATTTGGGCAACTGATAAAATGGAGTTGCCATTTGTTTATATGGGGAGGAATATGATGGGATCAAGTTTGGGGGAAATATCAGAGATCTCAGTTTGGACATTATAAGTTTGAGAAACCCATTATATCTTTTATTTTAAAACCTCACAAGACATTATTATTACTGTTTCTTATAGTCAATGTTCATTTAGATTTACCCACATATTTGCCACTTTATTTGCTCTTCATTCTTTCTCACCTCTCAGACTTTCCATTTGGGCTCATTTTCCTTCTGCCTAAAGGTCAGGATTTCCCTTAGTGACAATCAGCTGGTAGCAAACGCCCTGTTTTTTGCTTCTGTTTGGGTTTTTTACTTAAAAAAAGAAGATTTTATTTATTTATTTGGGGGGGAGGGAGGGAGAGAGTGATAGAGAGCACAAGCAGGGTGAGGGCAAGAAGGAGAAGCAGACTCCCTGCTGGGCAGAGAACCCATGTGGGACTCAATCCCAGGACCCTGGGATCATGACCAAAGGCAGACACTTAACTGACTGAGTCACCCAGACACCCTTTTTTAACTTTATCATCTGCAAGATCTGCATTTCACCCTTGTTCTGGAAGCGTATTTTCACTGAAAAAAAAGAATTTTAGTTGGGCAGCTATTGTCTTTCAGCATACTGAAAAAAGAATCAAGATTTTTAATTTATTTATTTCTCAGAGAGAGAGACAGAGCACAAGCAAGGGGAGCTGCAGAGGGAGAGGGAGAAGCAGGCTCCCCGCTGAGCAAGGAGCCCAATGCAAGACTCGATCTCAGGACCTAAGCCGAAGGCAGATGCTTAACCAACTGAGCCACCCAGGCATCCCTGAAAAAAAAAAATTTCAGAATGTGTGTCTTTCCTATTTTTCTTTGTGTGTTGATATACTAATAAGTTTCACGATGATGTGTCTGGTTGTGACTCTGTTTGTCGTGCTTGAGATGCATTTGTCTTCTTGAATTTGTGATTTGTTGCTGTTTGTCAATTTTGGAGCATTATCAGTTGTGATCTGCTTACCATGCTGCCTCTGAGATGGTTTAGCTCTCTTGTGTTCCTAGGACTCCAATTAAACATGTGTTGGTTCTTCTCCCTCCGTCCCTCTCCAGCTCTTAACTTTTCTTTAATAGTCTCTTTTTGTTCGTCTGGGCTAAATTTTGGATAATTTTTTGTATCTTGTAGTCTATGAGTTCTCTCCAATTGTATCTTTTGAGCTTTTATGTTCATTAATTGAATTTATTATTTTTGGAAGTTTGATTTGATCTTTTTCCAGATATAAATTGTTATAGCTTCTTATTAACTGCAAATATTTTCAAGCATGTCTTTTGTTTATCTAAACATAGTAATCATACTTGTTTTGTAATCTGTGCCTGATAAATATAAAATCTGACCTTTTTGCAGTTTGGTTTCTCTTGTCTGTTGTATCTGTACTTTCTTACTCATGGTAAGAAAGTGTATGGTAAGAAAGTATGTTCTCTGGTATATTCGATTATTTTGTGTTTGCTGCTCATACTTGAAAAATAACTTGGTGAAATAGTTTGACATGGAGGGGATAAGAGTGCCTTCCTCCAGAGAGGTGTTCTTGTTTGTTTCATTTTGATTTTTTTGCTTTTGGCAACCACTTGTGGGCACTGATCTGGAATCACCTTAAGTCAAGTTCAAGTTATTGAAGTTTCCTGAACCAGATTGTGATGAGAACTCTGGGAAATTTTCACCAAGCTGGTGTAACTTTGGTTTGCCCGTACCCTCAGAGTGAAGTCCTTTGATGTCCTTGCTTATAGAGGACAGTATCTTCCTATCTTCTTCAAGACCCAAGCTTTGATTTGCATTCTCCTGACCCTTGCAGGAACCAAGACAAAGGTTCAAATGTACTGGGATCAACAATGCCCTCAGGGCAAACCTTCAGTTTTTGTCTCTGGGGTTTCCATATTTCCTCTTCAGTTTGGCCTGGTTGTTCATTCTCTATTACTAACTCTCTTGTCAGCTCTTGTTTTTTAGAGAAAAAAATTCAATATTTTGTTTATCAGTTTTACTTTTTTTCCTTTTTTTAAAAAATATTTTATTTATTTGTCAGAGAGAGAGAGCAAGAGAGAGCACAAGCAGGGGGAGTGGCAGGCAGAGGGAGATGCAGTCTTCCCACTGAGCAAGGAGCCCGATGCAGGACTCATTCCCAGGACGCAGGATCATGACCTGAGCCAAAGACAGACGCTTAACCAACTGAGCCACCCAGGTGTCCCTCAGTTTTACTTTTTTTTTTTTTTCCAAAGATAAGCCCACCGTTACTGGAGATTGGAAATTTCAATAAATGGTTTGGGGGGTAGTGGTGACATGACATGGACTTTTTCAGGCTGTTGGAAACATTTTAAATCTGATTGGGTGATGGTTACCCCAATGAGTGTGTACATTTGCAAAAGTTCATCAAACTGTATGCTGAAAATGGGTACCTTTTACTCTATGCAAATTACTGCTTAAAAAAGAACATTGATTTAAAAAGTAAGGAAAAATATCTCTTGTTCTTGATGAAGAATGGATTATAGAGTAGCAAGAGGCCCTGTACAGGATCCTTATGGAACAGTAAAGACTAGGCACTGTTTGCCATCCCAGTCACCTGTGAGCCTAAAGTCTGGCTGTGGGTGGGGAGTGAAATCCCCCCATTTATAAATGCAGTGTTAGTGAGTTTGTATGGTTGTTAAGATGGTCAGCAAGTAGCACGTGGGGTTGAGTTGTTTACCAGAATAAATGCAGAGCTAAGTGGAAATGGTCTGGAGCACCCGAGGAGCTACAGATGGGTGGGATAAACCCAGAGATGCCTCTTGAAGAAGGCAGCCTTGTCTTACAAGAAGAGAAGGGCTTAGAATGCCTTATCCCTACTGCTTTTATGGGCAGATCCTGATGGAAGGGAGGGTCGGTAGAGAGACATAGAAGGGAAGATGGCGGAGCATTCTGGGAGAACAGAGTGGGTCTCCCTATTCATGAAGAGGTGTAGAGGGGTGCGTGAAGGCACTGAGGCAGAGCCCTCCAAGTAGGAGGAAGCCGGCCAACCCACTCTTGCTGGGTCCAGCAGGAGCCTGGGGCAGAGCTGTCCTTCCAGGTCTGTCCATCCCCCTCAGCTTGGTTCCCCAGCAAATTTTGTGGAATCCTGGGCGCCCCACCCATGGGGTGACGAGGAAATGTAGGACACAGATCTTCTACTTGGGCTGCCTGTGTGGCTTTTGACAAGTTATTTAATCTGAATCTCATTTTTCTTTTCTTTTCTTTTCTTTTTAAAGATTTTATTTATTCATTTGAGAGACAGTGAATGAGAGAAAGAGAAAGAGAGAGAGAGGGAGCACAAGCTGGGGAGTGGGGAGGCAGAGGGAGAAGCAGACTCTCCACTGAGCAGGAAGCCCATGTGGAACTCGATCCCAGGACCCTAGGATCATGACCTGCGCTGAAGGTAGACGCTTCACCGACTGAGCCACCCAGGCGCCCCTGAGTCTCAGTTTTCTTATGTTGAAAATGGGGATAAAAATTAAACTGAGGCCATATAATAAGGTTCTTAACATATTGCCTGGCACATAGTAGCCATTTAATGCATGCAAATTATGATTATGATGATTAATGAGACAAGACTAATAGAAGGCAAACAAATGAGAGACTAATTTAGGACAGGATATAATTAAAGATATCTTTAGGTGGTGTAGACCAGACAGCCTTCAGGCTTGGAAGCAAGTAGAGGCAAGAAATAGTAGCTAATTGTAAAAAATTGTAGTTAATTCATCATTCATGCATTACATAAAGGTATGAGGCACCTCCTGTGTCTTCTCTCCTGGCCCTTCAAAGCACTACCTATGACCCGGCCATTTGTGATATTATATTTGTTTCTTTTCTTTTTTGCCAGCTCTATTGAGGTACGACTGACACATAAAAATTGTATATATTTAGGTTTTATGTTGTGATCTTTCTGAAGGCGTTTTATTTTCTGTTTCTCCCACTACACGAGCTTTCCAGGCGGAAAGAGACCACCTCTGTTTCGACATCTTCAGAGCCTTGCATGACGCCAGCCACGAAGTGGGCCCCCAGGGAACATCTGCGCAGGGCGCCAAGCCTGTGCAGGGCGCTGGGAGACACTGTGCGCCTCCCAGAGCTGTGAGGCAAAAGGGGCAGCCCACGCGATTTCAGTTCAATCATTCCTCTGAAGGCAGTCTCAAGGGGCAAGCAGAAGGTTATCAGGCAAGGGGCCTCAAGTGAAGAGAGGGAGAAGGAGGCAGATGATGGGGGCGGGCCCAGGAGCCCTGACGGGGAGGCAGAAGGGCACCAGAAGATGGACTTAGCACGGTCAGATGATGGGATGGGGGACCCGAGAAAGGGCCCAGCGCTGGGCTGAGAAAACCAAGTGGGGTCAGGAGGGTGGGGGAAGACCCCAGGAGGGAGGCTGAAAAGGGAGCAACTTGGAGGCACCTGTGTCCCACCGTGGTGGTGGTGGGGGCTGCTCAGATGGGGAGCGGACCCAGAGCCTGGGGGCAGTGGGCAGCCCAGCACTGAGCTGAAGCCTGGGCAGTCCTGGCGGGCCCGCAGGGTGCGGAGGCTGTGGGGAGGGGAGAAGAGTGCTGCTGGAGAGCAGCGGCCCATGACTTAATCCCGTGGCAATGTGGCCGCTAATGAATTTCATATCCCTTCCCTGAGCTGGGCCGAGCTGGGCTGCAGGAGGAAGCCCAAGGCAGGAGAGAGGGGGAGCCAGGAGCCAGTAGCCAGCAGCCGCCCACCCCCACCCCATGCCCAGGAGAAGAGGAAGCCGGAAGGACAGGTGAAGGGGGCCCCGGCAGGCAGAGGAGGCAGGAGAAGGTAGAGGAGGAAGGCCTCCTTGAGTCCGAGTGTGACAGCCTCACAGCTCCAGGGTCACCCACATCACACCCGCCCTGCCTCAGCCCTGCGTCCGTGCCACCACAGGTCAGGCTCCCATGCGCCTTCCTCCTGTCCCCAGGCTGCCTCCACCCCCATCTCCAGAACAGGAGCGTGGCGCCTTGCCGAGGGCTACTGCGCTCAGAAGGCCCGACAGATGAGTAATGCTCATGCTCTCACAGCGCCAATGACAACACCGGTCACCCGGCACCTGTCTCCAAGGAGCCCAGAGCTCCCTCAAATCCAAGTTCCGCTGAAGGCGGGAGGGGGCTCCCCTCTTCTCCAATAAGGTTCTAAATACAAGAGAGGAGCCTGAATTCCAGCATGAGAGAGGCAAGGTGGAGGCAAGGAAGAACTTCCCAACAAGATCATTTCAGGCTACCGACCACTGGGGGAAGGAAGCATGGTGGGGTGACAGCCTTCATTTCTGGGGGTCTCTAGGGAAAGCAGAGCCACTAGCATCCCGGTTGTCCCCCGCCCCCACCCCCACACCACTTTGCCAACCCCGCAGCCTCTCATTGAGCGCTGGCCCGTGGAGCAGACAGCTGGGGCTGCCAACCACCTTCCAAAACATGTTTTGCCTTTTTGCCTTCATTCTGTGGCTTGGCTCAATGGGGCCTGAAAATTCCCCACACCTGAAATGGGCCAAGATGGGCCGCTCCATCGCTAGCATCACTGTTTCCAGCCTGAAAGCTCTGCTGTCCTCAGAACCGCTTTCTGGGTTGGGACAGCAGGCCTGGGGCCCTCAGATTAACGAGGGGCAGCTTCCAGGGCCGCGGGGGGAGTGGGGAGGGGTGTCAGGAGGCCATGACTTGGAGCCTCGGGGGTCTTGCTGCACAGTCCCTGGTCCCACCCCCAGGGTCAGGGTGCCTCCCAAGATAGGGCATCCAGGATGTTGTCTAAGACCTGGTTGGGGGGGTGACCGTATTAGCTCACTGCAGGGGGACGGCATGGAAGGGGCAGTGTCTGTGCCCAGTAAATTACTTCCCTGCTCCCAGCCTTCAGGCTGGAGCTCCCTTGGCTAAATCCTCTGTCGGTGGATGCCAAGGCCAGTGTAAACACCATGAAGGAAACACAGTGTCTCTTGGCAAAGACACTTCATAACAATGCTCTGGATCCTTCCGTAATACTGTTTCATGAGCTGCAGCCATAAAAAGTTATTTATCCTTTACTGTGTATCTTTGGGGTCAGACAATCGTTAAGGGTCTCAGTGTCCCGATTGTCCTGTCAGTGTATGTATTGCCCATTTTAGTCTGTGGGTCAGCTCTTAGAGGAGAAGAAAGCAAGTCTCTTTGTTCACGCCATGGCTCACTCTGAATGGACCCCAAGGCCCCTCCATCCTCACAGGGCCCTGAGTAGGGCGGGAGAGCAGGGATGAAGTGGAGCGTGGCAGCTCTTTCCCACACCATCACTGGGAGAAACCCTTCTTACACGCTGCTTTTGGGAAATGCCAGTCTGATGGGGGAGACGCGGCGTCTGTCTGGGGACACGTTCAACCTGATAGTCTAAGAGCAGAGCAACAGCGTATGAAGAGCAGAAGTAGGAGCCCCAAGTACAAACCACAGGCAAGAGAATGTGAGCGGGAGGCAGGCTGGGTGTAGGAGCGGAGGGGCTCCAGGGACCTGCTCAGCCGGCCACCTTACCTGGAGGAAAGGTGTTTGCACACAAGCCGGATGGGGGCTCCACTGTCTGCAGAACCAAGCCTGGGGGGATAGGGCAGGCCAGACAGCTCCCCAAGGACATGCTCTCCCTCGTTCTTCCTGCTTCAGTCTACTGCCCTGGGTCACCAGCCCCAGGAGGCGACGGAAGCCCCAGGCAGTGGGAGGGATGAAATACACACATTGCTTGAGATATCCCACAGGAGCACTTTGGACCCAGCAGGCCGAGAAAGCAGGAAACTGGGGGCTGAGAACATTCTGGCTTCCATCTTTGCCTCTGGCTGGGTCCTTCCCCTTTGCAGGGGCTGGAGTCAGGAGGCTCACAGACTCAGAAGGGAGCTGGGGGTGGGCAGCCCCTGAGCCCTGTCGTCAGGCTCCGCATAAGGCCAGGGCTCTGCATGACAAGTGGAAGGAGGGGGCCCAAGAGGCCAAGAGGGAGGTGGGCACTACTCCTCCAGCTGCAGGCCATGTATTTTTTCAGACTTCACAAAACAGAAGAAAGGAGAAATAAGAAGAAAGGAGGCCACGGCCTGTGAGGTAATGGGAGGGCTGGGCGAGCATTCGTGTCACCTGCTAGAAGAGATGACAGCACTGTTATTTTAGTAAAAGCCACAGACCAGGCCTCCGGACACCAGGGCTCCAACCTAGCTTGACACCAGGAATGGCGTGGGCAGACACTAAGTCATGTCATGTTTTATTAACTAACATCCCACCTACACACACACACACACACACACACACACACACACACTGGATTACTGTTCATTCTGTGAGCACTAGCAGTCTGGTGTAGACAGCTTGGACCTTGGAGCCAGGCTGCCTGGGTTCCAATCCTGGCTTCAACATTTAGGGACTGTGTAATAATACTCTGTAAAATGGTAATGACAATAATGATAGTAACACCCACCCCCGGAGTTGTTATGAGGGCAAACGAGCTGATGCAAGGTGCATGCGCAGCACCGAGTAAGCCCTGGGCACACGTTAGCTATTCTGATCCCTACTGATCGGCCAGCTCCTTTGCCAGGATCTGGTTTTCTGCCTGGAGACCCCCAGTCACACAGGGGGGTAGAGGGGAAATGAGCAGCCACGCACAGTGAGTGCAGTAACCCAGCTATGGCCCAGGGGAGCACAGGCAGGAGCGCTCTGCCCGGAGGAATCAGGGAGAGCATCATACAGAAGGTAATGTAAGATTGAGGCCTCGCAGGGTGAATAGGAGCTCCCCAAATGGAGACTAAGGGAAGAAGGCCATCTGAACCCAGGTGGGGCAAAGGCCTAGAGACACGAAAACCAGGGAAACCTGATCTCATGAATCTGGTTCTCAGGTTCTGGAAGAGCCATGGAAGGAGATGCAAACGGGGAGAAAGCGGGGTCGGGCTGCGGGAGCCGCAGGTGTCATGCTGAAACATTCCATCCCGTTCCGCAAACAGCTGAGAAATGCTGCCAAATCATAAGCAAGGGAATTGCATGGTCAGATGTGTGTCTTGGGAAAGAACACACTTCATGGGTCCTGGAAAAGAGATCAGAAGGTGAGCGGGCTGCAGAAACACACACGGGAGCATTTTGTAACGACTCGGCAAACAAAGGAGGAGAGACTGTTCTAGTGCTTCTAGGCTCACTGACGCAGGGTCACACTGGGGCCAGGGCGCGGGACACAGAACACCTACCACGTGTCAGAACCCTGCCAGGTCCCGGGCTCCAAGGAGGAATCTGGTTCATCACAGGCCCCTGGGGAGCTGGTAAGGCAGGCTGAGAGGAGAAGAGAGGAGGGCAGGGACGTGGCACAGATCCTGGGATGGCCACACACCAGGGGACAGCCACAGCACATGGACAGAGTGGTCATCCCTCCTTCCAGTTGAAGAGGAGAGCGCGATCAGCAGAACATTCTGGAAGACAGAACACCTGGGGGAAAGGGGGTGTCTTGACAGAAGGAGCCGTGAGCAAAGATGTGTAGATACAAAATAGCTTGGGGTATCCTGGTTGCTGCCAGACCATCCTCGAGGTTGAGAAATGGGGCTGGGGAAGTATGCAGCGGTCGGAGCATGGAGCTTGGGCTGCGTTCCGTGTGCCCATAGTTGTCAGCCAAGGGTGTGGGCCCAGATCCCTCATGGTGACAGACTTTAAGAATCCAGGTCGGCCTGAATCAGTATCTCAGAGGCTGGGGCCTTGGGGCATTTTTCAGAGCTCTCTGACGACTCTGACACCGGCTATGCATAGGGTAGGGACCATCGTGGGGACGAGGAGCCACCGAGGGGAGACCTGGGCAGATCTGTACCTTAGCAGGAGCCAGAGGAGTGAACAGTGGGAGGGGCATGGCAGGGAGCCCCGGAAGGCAGCTCCAGTAGTGGTCCAGGGCCGTGGCAGGAAAGGGGTGGTGGGCACGAAAACTATCAAGGAAATAGACCTGACAGATCTCGGGCAGCCAGTACGGAAGCAAGGAAGAATCGAGACTAAGTCTCTGTTTTAGAAATGAGAAACTGACATTTGCTGCAACATGGACGGCACTGGAGGAGATAATGCTAAGTGAAATAAGTCAAGCAGAGAAAGACAATTATCATATGATTTCTCTCATCTATGGAACATAAGAACTAGGAAGATCGGTAGGGGAAGAAAGGGATAAAGAAAGGGGGGGTAATCAGAAGGGGGAATGAAACATGAGAGACTATGGACTATGAGAAACAAACTGAGGGCCTCAGAGGGGAGGGGGGCGGGGAAATGGGATAGGCTGGTGATGGGTAGTAAGGAGGGCACGTATTGCATGGTGCACTGGGTGTTATACGCAACTAATGAATCATTGAACTTTACATCGGAAACCGGGGATGTGCTGTATGGTGACTAACATAATATAATTTAAAAAATTAAAAAAAAAAAAGAAATGAGAAACTGAGTCCTGAATCAGTGGTTCTCAATAGTTTCCCGTGTGAGGATTTCTTTTCCATACCAAAAAAATTTTTTTTGGTGATCGTTAAACCTGCATGAGTTGAACATACCTGACACCCAGCTGCATGGATCTGGTGATGATCCGCAAGGATTTGCATCGTATTCATTGCAAGAGCACAGAGGTACGCCAACAGGAGCATGGGAGGCAGAACAGCCCAGGTTCAAGTCCTACCTCTGCCATTACTAGATGTCTGACCTTGGGCACTGTAGCTGTCTCTTCCTCTGTGTCCTACCTGTGACTGCAGCCACCTGCCTCGTGGAGTGGAGTGAGGACCAGAGTTGTACATGGAGAAGAATGCCTGGCGTCTGTAAGCCTCAACAAGCTTTAGCTCTCACTGTCACTATTATCCACTTTAAAGATGATGCTGGGTGTCCATGTGGATGTGAGGACCCCAAGACCATATGTGGTGGCTGCCTTGCTCCTGCCCTCCTAGACCTTGCGACACGGGGCATAACGGACCACACATGTCCAAAGGCTGGTCATTGTCACCTGGCTGCAGCGTGTGTGCCCTCTGTGAGATGGTGTCACGACGCAGCCCTCTCTTGCATGGAGTGGGGTGGCACGGTGGCTTTTCAGATGATACCTGGGACCTGAAAGTGAGAGCCAGGTGTTGTGACTTGGGGAAAGTGATTTTCACAACATAAAACTAAGTTGGACCAGAGTTCCAGGATGGGATGATGGCGGGGCAACAGAGGCATCCCGGAACCTGGGAGATGTCCCCTTGGAAGGCAGGATGCCATCACCACTCAGGTGAGCCTGGCTCTCCAGCACCCTAGGCGTTCCAAAAGCAATGCTGACAGAGCATCCCCAGGTCAGTGTGATCTGCTTACACCAGCTGACAGCATAGCGGGACGGCTCAGCTGGCCCACGAGTTGACAACCCATAGACAGGACGGTGGACAATAAGTAGACAGGGACTTCAGGTCCTTCTGTCCTAGTGTGTTCACCACGTGGCCAACAGATATTCCATTTCTTCCCTCCTTTGTCTTCCCTCCTTGTCTTTGCCCCTCTTTCCCTCTGGTTGGAACAAGTGGACCAGCTCCGTGCTCCCTGCCTTGGGGGACACAGGAGATGGAAGCAGCCTGCAAGTGGCTTTGGCTCCCTGTTCCACAAGCCTCAGCCCTTGGGGGGGTTTCTGAGCAGAGACACCGTGTCTTGGCTAGAAGTAAGATGGACAAGGAAGCTTCCCCCGCACAGAAAAGAAATGGCCCCTGCTTGGGGCCAAGTCAGGGGAGAATGTGGGGTTCCGTGGAAACTGAGCCCCAGGCAGAGAGCCAGGCACCAGCCTATCTCCAGGAGGAAATGACGGTTCTGCAGAAGGTTTCTGAAGTCTGTACATAGTCTCAGAAATTGCCAGAAGGCTGCTCGCCAAGGGAACTCCCAGGATGAAGGGTGTGGCCAGCAGCATCTCAGGTGAAATGCTCGCCCCCACCTGACACCCTTCCACCCAGGCCCTGGCACCCCATAAACTCACCCCAGCTACCGTCCAGACCCAGGAAGAGGGATTCCAAGAAGGACTGAGAGGAAGTTTTCTACCATGCATGAAATGAGCGCTCAGATTCGGAAATTAAGTGAAATGGTAGAAGAAAGTTAAACTACAGAATAACTGAACCACTGAGTTGATGGCCCGCAGTGGATACCTGTCACCTACAGCTGGGAAGACGGAGGCTCAGAGAGGACAAGCCAGAAGCTGGAGGCCACCGAGTTCACGTGGAAAGAAGGCAGAGTCAGAACCAGACCCGAGCTCGTGAGACTCCCAGCTCGGCACTGCCGACCTTATAAATGGGGCAGGAGGACCAAACACCCGTCAGGAAGGACTGGTCAAGTAAATACTGGGCAGAGAGAGAGAAAGAGAGAGAGCCTTATATACCAGGGTGGAGTGATCGTCAAGATACGCCACTACGTAAAAATAAAAGTGCACAGTTGCTTGTAGAAGTCGCCGGAATACGCATTAAATCAATCTAGCAAGACAGGAACTGCTGTGCTGATTGTGTTCTGGAGGAAACTGAGGGATCGGGAGACACGGGGAAGAAGACTGTCCCTTATACAACCTTTTGTGCCTTTTGGATTTTGAATCAAGAGAATGCATTACCTATTCAAATTCAAAAAATAACATGTTTTATAAAGCGAGTCACAGAGAATCTCCTTGTTCAACCCTCTTAAAGGTGATGAAACGGACTCCCACTGAGCACCCAGGCTGTGCCAAGCCCCTGGTGGGGGCTGCGGGTTAGCCGTGATGAGCAGAATATTGCCTCCAACCGCCAGGAGCCCACTTACCCCAGGCAACCCCGGCCCCCCAGGCTGGGTGGGGGGATAAGCGACCACAGGACTCCCACAGCTTCTGTCCGTTCCTCACTTGCCAGGACCCCCAGCCGCCCTATGTTGCGAGCCTCAGTGGGTGAGGGGTGAGGGTCTGTCACAGGGCCAGCCTCTGTGTGCCTGATGACCACGGGGCAGTCCGAGCCAAAACTCCTCCGGGCCACACTGCTTCTTCCTGGCAGAGGCTGGGCCGGGGTGGTGGGGAGGTGGGGAGCCCGAGCTGCCTCCCTTCTGTGTTCTGATGGAAAGGATCGGACACAGTCGTGCCCTTTCTTCTGGGGCTGCGAGTATACACGGCTTGTAACAAGACGGCAGTTACCGTGCAGGTCAAATAAGCAGTGAGCTCTGAGACAGTTTCAACCTGGGTGGGAAGAGTGAGTGAGGCCAGGTTCTCTGTAAATGCAGCTCCAGCCCCATTGGAGCACTGCCCCCTGCTCCTCTCCCTGAATTTTCTGCCCCACATCTTTCCCAGACCAAGCTGCCCCAGCCCCCGCCTAGGAGCAAGCAGCAACAGCCAGCGTATCCTGACTTTTCACCACTTACCCCAGTGTTGTCCTCATGTCGCCCTTGACAGCCAGGAAGAGATAAATGCCTCCCTTGGGGTGAAGCTATACCAGTTGAGGTCCCTAGGACTCCAGGAGAGGAAGCACTTTCTGGAGAAGTCTCAGGCTCTGGCTCTCTGAAGCCAGTAAACCACAAAATGCTCTCCCAGCCGATGTTTCCAATGTCCCTTGAGTTATCCCGGGGGTGCCCTGGACAGGACATGGGTAATGGCCCTAGACCTGCCCACCCACTAGCTAGAGTAGCAGAACTGAGATGTTAGCCCAGGGTCCTGACCCCAGATCTCAGGCTGTCTTCACGCTATGGCTGGAGGAGAACTCAGAGGTCACTTAATACAACTGCGCATTTTCAGATGATGCACTGAGGCCAGAGAGGGAGAGGGGCCTCTGCAAGGTCACGCAGCGTGTGAAAGGCGAAGCCAGGTCTCAAGATCCCAGCCCCCTGTCTCCCACTCTGGAGGTGGTTTTGTCCTCTGTTGAGGGGATGAGAAAGGCAGGTTGGCTGAGAAAACCTGCCACCGTCTCCCTTACAGCGTCCCTGATTTGTCCCAGCTCACTTCATTTCTCAGCTGGTGCCCCTAGACCAGGGCTTGTGACCGCAAACATCTCGGGCAACAGGCAGGGAAGTAATTGAGCGAGGTCATCTAGGCTGTCAACTCCAAGACAGGACCGAAGGATGGTGATTGTGTTCAGCTGGGAAGTGCTTTCTCTGCCTAAAAGCTTCAAATCCAATTTTTGAAAATATCAACGCTCTGGGGCGACTGGGTGGCTCAGTCTGTTGAACGTCAGACTCTCGGTGTCAGCTCAGGTCATGATCTCAGGGTCGTGGGATCTCAGGGTCGTGGGATCAAGCCCTGCTTGGGATTCCTTCCCCCTCCTTCTCCCTCCCCTCTGCTCCTCCCTCGTTCATGCTATCTCTCTAGAATAAACAAATAAAATCTTTGGAAAAAATCAATGCTTAAAAATATTCCAGTGGGTTTTGTGGGAGTGGGGGGCATGGATGGAACAAGATGAGCCAGGAGTCAGTGATTGTGGAAGCGAGTTGTTGGGTATATTGAGTATCAGTAATATTCTGTAATGTGTGTTGTGTATTAATATTTATTGTGTAATGTGTAAACGTGTATATGTTTAAATTTTGCCATAGTAAAAAGGTTTTTTTTTTTTTGTTGATGTGCTATCAAAACACATGTCGGGTCCTCAGGCCATTTTAGATCCACAGGCCACCAATTAGCAAACTCCACTCTTGACATTCCAGAATATTCCCCTGGCCATTGGTATGCTTTATTCTGATTCTCTCTGCAGAGCCTAGGATAGGACAGAGGAGGGAGGGAGGGAGGGAGAAGCCCTGGCTTGACAGGGCTTGGAGTTGGTCATCATCAAGGAACACGGACTCTGGGATGTGGATGGAACTCCTTGAAAATGGATGCAAGTCACACACCCGTGACAATGACCACACACACACCTCCCAACCCTGTGAGGCAGGTATCATCCCTGCAGTGGAGATGAGGACACAGAGGCGTCACGTGATCCGTGACGTGCCCAAAACAGCACAGCTTGTAAGCGGTGGAACCCAGGGCCACTGACCCTAATGTCAGGGTTCCTTCCTCCACCCCAGATTGGAGGCGGGTGGAGGCAGTTCACTGTCACTAGGCTCCATGGCTCTATCTGGGATGACAGAAAAAGTAAACATTGAGTTTTCTAAGTAGTTGTCTGGGGTGGGGGGGTCGGGTGGGCAGGAAGTTTTGCTGGTCACTACTTAGCTGCAAATGGGTTACAGTTTTTAATTAAGGGCGATTGTTGGAGAGTGACGGTCTTACTTGAATGGCTCTTCTGGGAGGACGTGGAGAGGGGGCATTTGGATTTCCTCATGTACTTCGTGTGAGGACCATACAGCCCCCAGATCTCTCCTTAGCGTGAGATGTATGGAGGAGTTGAAAGAAGACACCGATAGTGTCCACATGAGCTAGGGACAGAGGCTTCAGGTCTTACATCAAATCTTAATTCTGTCTGCCTTTGCTGTGTGAGCCCCAGGCCAGACTCTTCCCTCTCTGGTCCTCAGAGCATCCCTCTAGGAGCCAAACCAAGGCCATCTCCCTGCCAGCTCATTGCACAGCAAGACCCTACTCCCTCATAACCCTCCTAGAGAAGGTGAGGAAGGGCAGGATGGTCCCTGTTCAGAGGACACATCCCACACCCCTGGTTGGTTTGGGAATTTAACACCAGGGAAGTGATAGGCATCAGAAGCAGGGCAATGGTGAGCAGGAGAAATGGGACAGGCCAGGGCTGGACCCAGCTATGCAGCTCTGGCCTGTACAGAGGTTGCTTTTCATGCCTTTTTCCTCTGTTAATTTGGCTTGTTTTCCAAACATGGGTCAAACAATCTCCCCCAGAAGCAGCAGCAGCAGAAGGAAATGTTATTAAAAACGAGTCCGTTAGTGGGCATGGTGTGTGGATGAAGTCTTTGGGAGTTTTGGCTGCCAAATAAAGACTTTATTGTTGTCATTCCTCCTTTCCCAAGCTCGCTCCCTCCCTCCCTGCTCCCTCCCTCCCTCCTCCCTCCCTCCCTTCCCTCCTCCTTCCCCTCCCTCTCTACAATCTGCCTGTCCCTCCCCCTAACCTAACCTCCCCACCCCACTAGGATCTGGTAGAAGAAAAGTCAGGCAAACACAAGCACGCAGGCACCACTGGGAGATCAGAACTTCTAGCTGGCTCTCCGCTGCCACAGCTCCACCGAAGGGTGGGGGAGGAAGAGGGGGAGCCTTGCCTTGCCGGGGGACTAAACCCACAGCTGAGAGGAGAGGCAGGTGTGTGCAGGTAAGCCCAGTGGGGAGATGGGGGGGAAGAACCCTTCCTCCAGCAGGTTTCCTCCTACTCTGTCCAACTGACCTTACTGATCTGGACTCCATCTCCCCCTCCCTCCCTCCCTCCCCCCCTTCCTTCCTTCCTTCCTTCCTTCCTTCCTTCCTTCCTTCCTTCCTTCCTTCCCTCCCTCCCTTCCTTCCTCCCACCTTTTCTCCTTTTGATGTCGAAAAGACATCTTTCAAGTGAGCTCCAATGAGCCGTCCCCATTTCTTCTGCACCCTCCTCCTCTACCTTCTCTCCCTCATTCTGTGCTCATGCATTTGCTTGATGCAAAAGTTCAACTTTCTCGGTTCAGAGGTTCACTGTAGCACCGGGAGTTAGGCTGCGCAGGATTCCTACACGGCAGGTGTTTCTATGGAAACTCGACTCTAGAACCCATTTCTTTGCACCTTCCACATACTGTCACACACCGCCAGAGGGGCACACGCACGTCCCAGGGAGGCTGTGTTTTCGCTGCACACGCACACATCAACACACGTTCATCTCCACTCTGCATCCCACCCGCGGAGCTGGAGCTCAGAGACTGGCCGCCCGGCACACACACACACACACACACACACACACACACGCACGCACACTCCATCTTGTCTCTCACACTCTCACATGCTTCCCCAGCTGGAAGGGTAAAGAGAAAGTGCGTCTTCCCACTGAGATGGCAGCGCCAGAAGAAAATCATGTGTCCTGAGTTGAGGCCGAGAGGGAGGAGAGGAACCAGTGCAGGGGCTAGGAGGGTTTTTTTCATGCTTTAGAACTTAATTGGGTAGGAGGGAGAAAAAAGTGCCTTTCCAACCTGCACAGTATCTTCCCAGTAGCTCAGAATTTCCCTCTCTGGTCCAAACCACTTGGCTTTTGGAAAGAAAGGGAAGAAAGCAATCCAGCTTCCAAGACTTGGAGGTCCTAATTCCCAGCTCTGGGGGCAGCTCATTTATTTTTTCTGCAAGCAGCCAGAAAAGACTTCTCTTTAAAGCAATTTCAAAATCATCCCAGGTTGGCAAGGGATCCTTGTGGCAGAGGGCAAAAAGACAGTCATTCCTGAGTCAGGGAGGGGGGAAGCTAAAGTGGGTCATTGAATGGGGCTCCTTTCCAAGTAGCCCCTCCCTCCTCCCCACATCTTCAACTCTGCAACAGCAGGGAGAGTGCTGTCCCAGGGCAGGTAGGGGTGGGCAGATCAGGGTTGACAAATGTAGTTGATCTTCAAAATCACTTGGGGGGGTGGGGGGTAGGGGCGCTTACTAAAAATATAGATGTCTGGACCCCTCACTCCAGGCCTTCAGGATGGAGCCCAGGAATCTATTGTTTAATACTTGAGGGGTTCCTGACGGTCAGCCAGGGTTTGAGAACCTGTATCAGGGGCCTGAGAGAGACCCATGCTGCGATGGAAGAGCCCAGGACTCAGGGCAGTGTTAGCTGGGCAGAAGGGCTGTGTGGTTCCCTGGACAAGAACCGTCCGGTGGAGGAGCTCCAGAGTGTCCCCAATGGGCCACCCTCTTCTGGGCAGTGGGAGCAAGCACCTGAAGGAACAGGGAGGATCTGCTGTGGGCTCTCCTCCACCTCCCTCTTGCAAGCCCCGGCAACCACATCATAAGGAGCATCCCAGAAAGTTCCTCCAAGATAATTCCAAAGAGCATATGTTCCCTCACACTGGCTAATCCACCCACCCTGGGCATTGGACTGGGTCCTTCCCCGTTCCTTCTAGATCCCCTCTCCCCCTGCCCAACAGCTGTCTGTCCTGATATGCTCAGAGAGAGGACAGGCTGAACACCAAGCTCTGTATTCCTCCTCCCGCCCCTCCCTGGTGGGCAGCCCCATTTACTGGGCAGGTGAGGGAAGCATGTCAAGGCTAGAAGGGGCAAAAAAGCCAGGTGCAAAAAGTTGGGAGGACAAGTCAGGGATCACAGGGGCTCCAGAGCCAGCTGAGAAGGTGAAACTGGCCAGCATTCCCTCACCTGCTACAGAAAGCCTTCAGGAGAAGTTAGTGAATTGAAAAGACAGAATGGGCCTTCCCCCAGGTGGCTGGGGGCTTCTATGTTCTCTCCAACTAGTTGGTTCTAAGACCCAAGTGTGGTCTCACAGACCCCAAAGGGAGGACGTTGCTCTGCGTGGAAGAGCTGGAGGAAATCCAGAAGCCAGTATCCCCCTACAAGAATCCCTGCCTCTGGGTGAAGGGCAGGGCTGCCCTCTGGCCAAGCTGAAGGAAAGAGACCCCATTACTTTGAAAATATGTCAACAACAGCTTGACGTTCACTGAGCACTCACTTTCAACACATTCACTCATTGAACCCTCAAAACAATCTGATAAGACGGTGTTACTACGCCCACTTTACAGATGAGGACAGTAGAGCTCAGTAGAGGGGAGGAGGTTTGCCCAAGCATAGCAAGCTAAGCAACTGAAGCCTTGCAGGGCTGTGACCCAGATCCATGAGTGCTCCAGGCATCAGACAGATTCTTCTAGGCTTTCTTCAGGGGTTGGAGATACTGGGGGTTGGAGGCAGAATGAAGGATACGGTGAGGCAACAGGCCGTCAGAGGAGGACAGCCATCTCACCCCATTTCGTCCCTACTCCCTTGGAATAGAAAAACGTGCTCTTCTGGACTAGTGGCCTCAGGCCAAAAAAACTTCACTCTGTTTACACTTTGCCTTGTGGTAGACGCTGGGGAGACAGATGGTCTCTCCATAATAGTGTTATATTTATTTTTAGTATTTTTTGATCTGCAGTTCATTTTAAAGTCGTTTATCACACTTGTTTCTGACAACAACTGGGTGAGGAATATAGGGGTAGGAAATGTAATCCCCGTTTTACGGGCAAGGAAACTGAGGCTGACGACAGGGTCACGTAACTAGGTAGTGGAAGACGGGCCGAGAACCCTCACCCTCCGTCTAGCGTCCCCACTGCCCCAGGAAGGGGGCAGCTGCATCAACAGTGTGTTGAACTCATCAGTCCTTTCGTCCCCTGAGGACCACACATGAGCCCTGCTTGGAGGCCTTGAAAGGGGCGCAGGCCGCCTGGAGCGGGAGGGAGGCTTGTCTCAAAGCCTCTGCTACCAAATGACCACCTGACTCTCCCGGCTTCCAGCCTCTTTCTGGGCTTCAGGAAGAGATCAAGGGAGCAGGACAGCTTTCAGAAGTCTGAGTGTAGAACAGAAAGAAGGGAACAAAGAAAGAGGGTCATCCCAATGTCCATGGGTGTGGCCTGGGGCCGGGGGCACCCCATTCTTCATGACAGGGTGACTGGCTGAGTTAAGCCGTGGAGGTTTAGGGGTGACCAGCTAGGCAGGAAATCTGACAAGAACAAGACTGCCAATGAGTACGGCTGACCCAGCCAGAAATCTGCATGTAACTGTTGATTCCCCCCAAACTTAACTACTAATAGCCTGCCACTGACCAGAAGCTTCACCAATACCATCAACGGTGGATTAACACCTATTCTGTACACCAAATGTATTATATACACTGCTTCTTAAAATCAGGTAAGCTAGAGAAGTGTGATTTAAAAAATCATAAGCAAGAGAAAACACATGTATAGGACTGTACATGTATTTACTGAAAAATATCTGCACGTACGTGGACCCACGATGTTCAAACCTGTGTTGTTCAAGGGTCAACTGTACTGGGGAGTAATCCTTCTTCAACCCGGGGAGACACACCCAACCTTACCCCCAACCCAACCCCAATCCCAGACTCTGCATGCAGAGCCCATTACCCTTAAACTTGCCTGTACTGACTTGCCCAACCCACGTGAACGTCAACCCAGCCCTGCCCTGAGGCTTGACGTTGCACTAGTCCTGGCTGTTGGAGCCTTCGATGAATGAATCCACCAGCCAGGTCGGGATGAGGGCTGTCTTACTTTAAGAATCAGTCTCCCTAGAGAGCCTGCTCTTTTATAAAGAAACGGGCGAATAAACGACCCCCTGCCATTGGTAGAGATTTTCTGCTCTACAACATGCCTTCGTGCGTGTGATCTCATTTCATCCTCACACAAATGAAGAGCCTGGGGAGGAGGGTCCGAGCCAGGATGCAAGCCCAGATCTCCAATCCTTGGAACGGAAATCCGAACCGAGAACTCTCGCAGGAAATGTTCCGAAGTGAGGGAGTGAATGCTGGGTTGGGCTTTGCCCCCGTGAAGCAGCAGCTCTCTTGAGCAGATGCCGGTGCCCAGAACGTGCTGCTGGCTCACAGGACTCAGCTGACGGGGCAGGGAGCACCGCCCAGCGCAAAGCTGGGGGTGGGGAGGTGTGCCTGCAAAAGGATACGATATTTAAAAATCATACACACTCAGGACCCACCCTGAGGGAGTTTCTGATTGGATGGAAGGTTCTGGAAGGCAGGAGCATTCTTCAGGCTTTATGGGGGGGGAGGTCATGACTCCCCTGGGAGTCCAGGGACCTCCACTGCGTCACACGTCACACAGATTCTGCTTTCGGGGACTTAGGACCTCGCTGAGGCCCGCAGGAGCAATGGCTGTGGTCAGGACCTCCCCCTGGACACTCAGGCTCCAGCAGGAAGAGGCGTTGCCCAATGAAAAAAGCCTTAGAAATGAACTTTATTTTCTCAAGAAAGAAGCATGGGCGCGCATACACACACACACACACACACACACACACACACACAGAGTGGAGAGTGGTTGAGCCGTGGGGCTTAGAGAAGGGGAGCTGAACAGATGCAGTGTTTCTCTATGGAACAGGCACAGAGAACTTTTCCTCCGAAATCTCCTCGTGGCTCTGAGAGGAGCTTGGCCAGCCTCAGAGCTTTGGAATGTAAAAGGGTCAGAAGGCAGGTTGGGGGTTGGGGCTGGGGTGGGGCGGGGGGTCTGGCACAGGAGCTGGGGATGGGGAAGACTCGAGCTCACTGTGGATGGAAGGAGAGGAGGCTGGCCTGTGAGTCTGTCCCTCCTGACACTGAGCACCAGGGCTGCCAGGCCCCGAGGCCCCCGGAGACCCTGCAAGCCAAGGCCGGCTGCCTAGTCACAGAGCCACAGGGCGGCTTTGCTGGAAGTTCTGGACAAGTTTTACTTGCTTACCTCAAGGCCCAATACCTGGTAGCTGCTTCTGGTGACAAAGGCAAGGAAGGGCAATGCGGAGCCCGCGGCCAGCGCGGGGCAGCCTTCCTGAAACAGAGCTTCACGTTCTGAGGCATGTCTGGCTTATTTCGGGCTCCCAGGTAATCGGAAAATAAAGAAATGCCAAAACAAATAGGGTCACAGAAATTGGGGCTTTAAAAAATGTTTGTGTTCAGCATACTAATGCTTTAGCCACCCCCTTAAAACGTTTATGACTGTGCTATTTTCAAGAAAATTACAGGGCCTATGAAATATTAATTCACAGTTCACCAGTCCTAAGTGGTGTGGGGCCCGGCAGCAAGACTCAAGTTACAGTGAGTGTCTGCTCTTTTCGGTCCTTGTGGGACCGTTGGATTCTCAGCGGGAGGTAAAGCCGAGAATCTAACTGAAGGGTCCTTCTTTGTGAGAGGAGGCCCAGGGAAATTGCCCTTGGGGTCCCCCTTGGAGAGGCCTGTCTGGGGAGAGACTCCCTTAGAGGGAGAGGAAGAACCACAGAGGCTGCAGGGCAATCTCTTCCCTCCTTCCTCCTCATCGGTCTTCCCTCCCTCCCTTTCTCCCTCTCTCCTTCCCATTCTCAGAGTCCTATGTAAGGACTCACACACAGGCACACGGGGGACATGTGAACATGGGTTTGCTTATGTGTGTGGTGCAGGGAGGGGTGTGTGTGTGTGTGTGTGTGTGCATGAGACAGCAGGCTAGGTGTGGAGGGTGTGTGTGCAAGGTGCAGGGAGACACCCTCTACGCCCCAGGGTTGAGCTCTGCCCTCTGCGCCTTTTCTTGTCACATTCAGTGCCTCCTGAGCCCCAGGCCCAGGACTAAGCCGCTGGTGAGGCTTCTATCACCTTCCTTTGAGCAAAGCCAGCAAGAAGCGAAGGGCAGAGTGCAAGCTGATGTGGGCTCAGAGGAAAGCCAGAGAGAGGCCTGGCACAGGGGCAGGATCCCAGGGTCCAGATGCAGCTGTCAGAGAACCCCAGGAAGCCTGTATCCCCGGGCCCCAGGAGTGGAGGGGCAGACACCACCTCGAGGTGCGGAAGCAGCAAGAGGGCCAGGGGAAGCAGTGTGGGAACGGAGACGGTGGCTGCAGCCCGGAGGGGAGCGTCATCATCGTGGAGGAGAGGGTGCAGGACACCCCTGCCTGCACCCCTCCCAGCCCCCAGCAAGGGGAGGAAGCTGACGGGTGGCCCCTCTGTCGGCAGCCCTGGCCCTCTCGCTGTTTCTCCAGCTTAATTCAACTCAACCCACACGATCCTATCTGAAGCCTCATCAGAGCCACTGGGGAGCACGGCCCCAAAATAGCCCTCAGTGACCTGGTCACTGTGTCACAAGGGCCGGCAGGAAATTCTTCTTCATATCCCGTCTCAATGCCACCAGCTCCAGTGGATATGGGGGCGGCGAGACCATGTCAGAAGAAATGAAAGTGATGTCCCCACAGCTTTTGATCCCCGTCCTGTTTATTTTCCCAGGAGCCTCCACATCTGGGGAGAAATTCCTGTGCGCCTCTGGCCGGCGAGAGCCGCGTTCCCTGCGCTGAGCGCGGGCGTGAGGAGCAAGCAGGGGCAGACACAAGACACAAACGTGTCTCCAGCACGGTCCTTCCTTCCCAGGATCTCCGCGAGCCCTGCTCTGGAAGGCAGGAGACCTGGGTTTTTGGCCCGGGCGTGTGGTTCTATAGCTTCCTGGCCTAGGCACGCCACTTCATCCCCCCTCAGGCCCCAGTTTCTGTCAACAGTAGAATCTGGGCTTGACTGGCGGATTCCAAACCATTTTTAGCAACGCGGCACTTCTTTCAAATATATGCTTTGGCCCAACCTCTCTCTGTCACAGATTTAAAAACACAGAGCTGCTCAGGTTGGCACAGGAGTGAGGTGGGGGTGCCCCAGGGCCACCCACTCAGCGTCCCTCCCTCAGGGGACGCCACAGAAATAGGGGCACGGTCTGAAAACCACTGAATTATGGGATCTCTAAGGACCCTTCCAGATGGACCATTTAGGACTCTATGCTTCATGTCTCCTAACGTCCCTCTTCTAGAAACAGGGATGATTTGCTCATACTGCAAGTGGGAGACTCAGCGCTGGAGAGGTTAAGGGTCTTCTCCAGCAAGGCCCAGCGCTCCTCATTCACAGCCGATGTGCTTTCTGCCAGGATGGCTCACCCTCACCAGAGCAGGCTAGGCCTGGGGGCCGGGGGTCCAGACCCTTGTTATTTTCTTACCTGCTGGATACAGGCAGACGAAGAGATGCTTCGACAGGTCTCTGTCACGGCCCCCCTGGAGCCCATCCTGGCCAACTCGCCTGCCAAGACAGGGCCTCTGATTCTGGAGGCCCAGAAGGCTAATGACTTCCCGTGTCTCCTCCCTGCAGGTGCGTCACCTGGATCATGAGGTCATCCCTCTGCTGGCTCCTCCCACTTCTCCTCATCTTGGCCTCCGTGGCCCAAGGCCAGCTGACAAGACGACCAAGACCCAGGCCCAGGCCCAGGCCCAGACCCAGGCCCACGCCCAGCTTTCCTCAGCCCCATGAGCCAGCGGAGCCTACAGACCTGCCCCCTCCCCTCCCACCAGGCCCTCCCTCTGTCTTCCCTGACTGCCCCCGGGAGTGCTACTGCCCCCCGGATTTCCCGTCTGCCCTCTACTGTGACAGCCGCAACCTCCGGAAGGTCCCCATCATCCCACCCCGCACCCATTACCTCTACCTGCAGAACAACTTCATAACCGAGCTCCCAGTGGAGTCCTTCCAGAACGCCACGGGCCTGAGGTGGATCAACCTGGATAACAACCGCATTCGCAAGATAGACCAGAAGGTCCTGGAGAAGCTGCCCAGCCTGGTGTTCCTCTACATGGAGAAGAACCAGCTGGAAGAGGTGCCCTCGGCCCTGCCCCGGAACCTGGAGCAGCTGAGGCTGAGCCAGAACCAGATCTCGAGGATCCCGCCCGGTGTCTTCAGCAAGCTGGACAGCCTGCTGCTCCTGGACCTCCAGCACAACAAGCTGAGCGACGGCGTCTTCAAGCCCGACACCTTCCAGGGCCTCAGGAACCTCATGCAGCTCAACCTGGCCCACAACATCCTGAGAAAGATGCCGCCCAAGGTGCCCACGGCCATTCACCAGCTCTACCTGGACAGCAACCGGATCGAGACCATCCCTAATGGCTACTTCAAGGGTTTCCCCAACCTGGCCTTCATTCGCCTGAACTACAACAGGCTGTCGGACAGGGGGCTCCCCAAGAACTCCTTCAACATCTCCAACCTGCTCGTGCTCCACCTGTCCCACAACAAGATCAGCAGCGTGCCCGCCATCAACAACAAGCTGGAGCACCTGTACCTCAACAACAACAGCATAGAGAGTGAGTGGGGGCGGGGCGGGACCACGGCCACGGCCGCAGCCACGGCCACAACCACGGCCAGAACCACGGCCAGGGAGAGGGAGGCTCTCATTGCCTCAGTCCTTTCTAGGAGCTCGGGGCAGGGGGAGGGGGGAATGGGTAGAGCAAAAAAGCACGCCATTTGGCACTGGACTTTAAATCTTGATCTTGCCACTTACTATCCGTGTGACCTTGAACAGATATTTCA
Organism: Ursus arctos; assembly: GCF_023065955.2. Lineage (NCBI taxonomy): Eukaryota > Metazoa > Chordata > Mammalia > Carnivora > Ursidae > Ursus > Ursus arctos. The sequence goes on from NW_026622874.1 coordinate 39,733,388, forward strand.
CCTCTCTGGGAAGTTTTCTCATCTGTAAAATAAGAATGGGAACGCCACCTTCGGTCACAAAGTGGACGTGAGGATTTAATAGGTTGATATGGATGAAGTGCCCAGAATACCAAGCTTGGAGGGTAACAGCTTTTCCTCCTCTGTCCCTTCTTGCTAGCCCCAGCTTCTCTGCCCTTGAGATCTACGGGTAGGGTAGACATGGATCGCAGTCCCAGGCATTCTCGTGAAAGCAGAACAGTGACATGTTCTGAATGTCACTACTCTGAAATGTCCTGGCCCTGGCCCCGGCACAAGCTGGCAGCTGTGAGAGGAGGGCTGAGCCTAGGTTTTGAAGAATCTCTGAAAGATGTACGCAGCCAGACAGCTACGTACTCAGGGGAGGCAGCTGGTGAAGATGTGGCAGCCAGAGGGATATGCCAGGGGGCAGGTGCTCTCCGAATCTAGCTGGAAGGCTGGAATATTTCATCACATAAGAGCACACTTAAGGCAGAATTTGCCTAAGCTACATTTATAGGGTCCTGGGCTTGGGTAAAAATTACAGCCCAGAAGAAGAGGCTGGAAGTCCCAGTTTTGCTTCCATCAACAATGTCAGCTCTGAGCAGAGCATTGACAGAAATCTCTAAAACAAAGAGAAAATATTATCTGGTCCTTGAACAAAACCAGCCTCCATCCACACCAGGAATGTAGCAGCTATAGGTTTGTAGGGGACCGAGAGGAAAGGGCAGCATCCCTAAGATAATATTAGGAATCCTCAGTTTCCAAGCCAAAGAGTGAGAGAGAGATTGTTGCAATTCTACAAATGAGATTGTTGAAAATCTTGAAACAAATGGATGGGAGAACAGGCTCGTTCGCTCCTCTGGGATAATTACAGGAAGTAACGGAGGGCTTTTCTTAAAGCTTGCAAAAAACAAATTCAGGAAAAGGGGAAACTGTTTCATTCTGTCCTGCAGGTAGTGAACTGATGAAACACATTACCCCAAAAGCTAGATAGACTGAAAATCCAGGCAGAAAGAATACCTTATTCAATGGCCGGCAGGTCTCTATCAGGGCGTAGAAGGGCAGGCTGCTAGGGGATATCCAGCCTTTTGAAGCTGAAGTCAAAAAATCACCCCCCCTCCACCTGTGTCCCCTGCGCCCAACCTGTCTCCTGTGTCACGGACGGACAGAGTGGACGGAGCCAGCCGTAGGTCAGTGTGATAGCTGTGTTCTCAGCAACGATCTCAAAGCTGCCCCGTGCCCTGTCCTTACAGTCTACACAATGCCTCTGCCAACATCCTCTCCTCTGAGGTGAGGGGCAGGTACCCATTCTTACCATTTCACAGATTTGGGAACTAAATGTCAGGGCGGTAGGTGACAGTCCAAAGTCACACGAGAAGAAAATCCACCGATTTTCTGCTACTCCAACGATGAAGAGAGAGGAAGAAGAAGACCAAGAAGAAGAAGGATATCACTAACAACAATGCTGACGCCACAGATGACGAAAGAGGCAAGATTGAGGGGGAATAAGGAACTCATCAGAAGATGACAAACCTGACGTCATCTCACCTCACGTCATGAGGTGAAGGACACAGCAGAATCTCCTTTTCCATTGGAAAGCCTACCACGCAGGTGGCTACGGCTTACCTGTCCAGCTTATCCCCCTGGGACAGCTCACTGAGTGATTTACTGCTCCTGGATTCAGCCAGGAGCTTCGCTGCCTCTACAACCTCCTTCAGATCGGAGGTCACTCTAGCAGAACACCATCCGCCATGTCTCCACCTGCTGTGGTCCCACCCGTCTCTGAAGGTCCAGCTCACAGTGTACTTCCTCCACGACTCGCTGAGTGAATTTCCAATAACAATGGTTGACTGGTTCTGACTTAATTCATTCTACAAATAAGTAAAGTGAGCCGGGTGGGGTGGGTGTGGGGTAGGGTTGACTCACCCTTGGTCACACATTCCCAAGGTCAGCCCATTCCAGAGAAGAGAACTCCAGTTCTTATCCTCAGTGGTCTACCCTCTTCTCCCTCCTCATCTTTGCCTCCAGCCCCACCTGTCCCAACCCCCACCTACTTCGCCTGCTGACTTCTCCCTTCTGTCTCCACAGAAATCAATGGGACCCAGATTTGCCCCAACGATCTAGTTGCCTTCCATGACTTCTCCTCGGATCTGGAGAATGTGCCACACCTCCGCTACCTGCGGCTGGACGGGAACCACCTGAAGCCACCCATCCCACTGGACCTCATGATGTGCTTCCGTCTGCTGCAGTCCGTGGTCATTTAGGCCTTACTCCGCCCCCCGGATCGCCTCTGACCGCACTTGAATGCTGGTGGCCCGGGTGCCTGTGCCCACCATACGTGTCTTCTACCTTCCTTTCTCGCTCCCAGCTTTGCCTTTCTTATCTCACCTTCCCGAGGCAGGATCTAGCCACATACTCTGCGGCACCTGAGGCTTCTAGAGCAAGACTTCTAAGGGCTTGATTTGGTTCACCCAGCTCAAAGACCCCCACTGTCCACCCACACTTCTGGCCCCAGAAGCACAGAGGTGTGTCTAAAGATATCCTCTTCTCTCCTCCTCCTCTACCCTGTCACTCCTGGGTAAGTTGGGCCGTGGGAGGACATCTGGAACTTGGTCCTGGTCGAAGCAAGCAGGAGGTGGTCAGGAGCAGCCCAGAGGTGAGGTTTGGAAAGTCCTGCTGGAGGCTCCAACATCATGGGCAGCTCCAGCCCCTACAGGCCCCTTAGCCACGGATCCCGTCTTCCAGAACTGCTGCTCCACCGTCCTGCTCACTGGCACCAGACGTTGTGCTGGCTCTTTACCAGCCCGTGTCCTCCAACAAGGAAGTGCAAGGGAATGGTTGAAGGAGGGTGGAGGGTCAGGTTTCCCGCAAGCGCCTGCAGCTGGCAGTCTCTTCACAGGCCTAGCTAGGGCTCTCCTCAACACACACCCTTCTGGCTGGGCCTCTCTATGTCAAGAGTAAGAGCCGGAAGCAACAGTCAAGGAGAAGAATAGCTCCGGGACCTAGGAATCAGCCAGGGGAAGAGGGCTGGGAATCAGAGCCCCGGGGTTGGGTCCCTGTGGGTACAGATGAGTCCCGCAGCCCCCTTGCCAGTCTAGACAAGAGGCCTGATGCCCTGGGCCACACGGTGTCCATAGTTAAGGGTACAGAGCTACCAGCCCCGCCCCACCATCTGTTCTCTATCAGTGTGGATGGCCCAATCCTGTCCAAGGCCCGGAAGCTGTTCCTGAGAAAGTGCTCTGGAAGGGGCGGAGCCCCCCGGGAAACTCCCAGAAGCCTGTTCCACAAGCACAGATGGGCTTCCCCCTCTAAGGCAGACACATCAGTGACACCTGGTGGCTGGTACAGCTCACAGCTGGCTCCGGTCTTCCTCCTCACCTCTCTTTGGGATGGTTTTACAAGGTCAAGGAGCTGGCCTCAGGTTCCAACTTCAAGAGCCATGGGCGATGTGCACAGTCGCTCGTCTGGGATGTAAAGGGTGCAAAGGTACAGAGGCCTTGAGGCCGGGGACTGATTCCCATCATGAGTGAGCACAAGTGGGAACCTTCAGGAACCCAGGTGAGGATACAGTTTGTTCCTGTTTGCTGTCTGACCTTGCCGGTCCCTTCTGTCCTCAGCCCCCATGTCTGGAAACCAAGGGGGTGGATAAGATACCCCGCCCGGGTCCTCCAGCACTCACGGTCTAGTCTGCGGCTCCACTCTTCAAACCATGCTCTGATTATCTATTATCCCTGCCCCTTTCAGTAATTTATTCCCTGTATGGACTGTCTCTCCCCTTGAAAATCCCCTCCCCTCCCTGCCTGGGCCAGGTGAGTGGCTTGGCCGGCCTCCAAGCAGAACCTGGACCCCACGGGGCTCACTCACCTTCCCCTTCTCCTTCATTCCTCTAGGAGATACTGCCCCTCTACAGCTCCCTAGTGTATATGTTGGGGAGGGGGGAGGGGGGATGTTCTAGAAATAGATAGGACACAGGGCCCAGCCTCATGAGGCTGAGAAAAGTTCCAGAGATTTTTAAGAAATTGGATTAAGCTAGGTCCCTAACTTCAAGAAATTCCCACTATAGTCTGTCTCATCTCTCTCTTTTGCTCATTTACAGAAAACGGGGCCCATTTCCTCTTAGTCTCCTTCCTCGTGCTCCCATGTGACTGCCCCGTCTTCCTGGCTGCTGCTGGTTTCTCCAAGGCTCCTGCTTAAAGTCAATATATGGTCACGGCTGTAAGCAGCCTGGCTAAGGCCTGGATAAGCCCCGCTTCCGCACTGTCCTCACACCTTGCGACCTCTGCCCGGCAGATGCCTGGGGTCCCCCTGGGGGCAGGGCACATTTCTGCTCCTGCAAACCTCAACTGTTTTATTTCAGCAGCAAAACAATCACCATCCTCCCATCGCCCCATCTAGACAAAGTCTGCTTCCTCCGTTGCTCCCTGCAGCTGTAAGCCAGAGGGGATTCAGGTGAAGTCGTCTTTAAGCAACAGCCCCCCCAACACACACACAAAATGTGCTGACATCCGGGGATTTCAGGAAGCCCCTCGTCCACACACGAGTTCATTCTTTCAATGCCATTGGCACCTGCATAGACAGGCGTGCGAGTAGATGTGTAGGTTACTCTACGTGTATCTGTTCTTTCTTCAAAGCCATGTTAACTTTGTGAAACAACTTTTACATCCAACACGCTTCACAGCAGAGGAAATAAAGGAATATGAAAAACATCCTGCTTGAACTTGGCAGCATGAACAAGTCAAGGATACCTTGAAGTTCTCTTGCATCCTTCTCCCCCCACCGCCCACCTCTTACCTGGCTCCAAGGAGATGGGTGGAGAAAGGATCCCATTCCTAAGAAACTCTTTTTTTTTTTAAAGATTTTATTTATTTATGTGACAGAGAGACAGCCAGCGAGAGAGGGAACACAGCAGGGGGAGTGGGAGAGGAAGAAGCAGGCTCATAGCGGAGGAGCCTGATGTGGGGCTCGATCCCGGTACGCCGGGATCACGCCCTGAGCAGAAGGCAGACGCTTTAACGACTGCGCTACCCAGGCGCCCCTTTTCCTAAGAAACTCTTAAGAAAACAATTCCAAAGCCTCTTCTTGGCAAATGTCCCCCACGCTCACAACCGTCATGAAAAATTATTCCTAAAGTCAGATCAGAAATCTGATAGCTACATTTGAAGCCCAGAGGCTCAGAATCTTTCAAACCACAGATATCAAACTGTGGAGGGTGTCCCAAATGCCCAGTCCGGAGCCAGATGCTGAAAGACACACAACAGTCACCATTTCCCACCAAGTGCAACTTACAGCCTAGTGGCGGGGCTGCAGCGTAAGGAAGACAGACTAGGTCACGGCCGTATTAGGGGCTAAGAGCAAAGGTTCTCCAGGCCGTGCAGAAGGGCATGGACCCAGTGCCCGGAAGTCTGTCCTCAGACTTCGGGTTGATTCTGGAAGTGGGTTTGTGATCCTCCGTGCCCGCCCCCCAGTTTTCTTTAGAATGAAAACTGCCAGATGCTGCCCTGCCCTCCCACTCTGCCTCCTTAACATCCGCTTTAGCTCAGCTCAGGAGGTTTTCAGTAGACCTTGACTGTGAGCGAGGTTCCCAGCTAAGAATTCAAGGATAGGTAACATCCTGGTCCGTGCCCTTGAGGAAGTCTTAGCTTGGGAAAGGGGAAAGCCCGTGGAGTAATCCCGTGTCCTGTTTGTATGATACAGTGGACGAAGAGCCTGGTGGAGGGGGCCTCCACCCCCGTGGAGGGACACCAGAATGGCTCCTGTCATTTGAGCTTGATCTTCAGGGATGAATCAGATTTTGCCTGGTGGGGGAGGGAGGGAGGAAAGCACATAACCAGGAGAAGAAACAGCGTGAGCCAAAAGGTAGGAAGGCATGGGGTAGCGCCTGAGGAAGGGAGAGGAATGTGTTTAGGTCACAGAGTTAATGTGGCTACAGGTCCTCAGCAGGGAATATATCCTTGCTGTCCACAAAGCAGGAGGGTTCCTGAACTTTCCATGCCCGCCCAGGAAAGGGGCAGCAACAGGGTCAGCTGGCCAGACTCCTGTCCCCACAGCCTGCCACCTCCTTTCCATCAGCATGCCCTGTGCTTCTCCTAATGAGACATGGGGATTAGAAGGGCTCCCGCACCTCCGGCCCCTGGCGCAGGCTCCCAGGGAGCTGAGCCGCTCGCCCCAACAGCAGGATGGTGAGTGGGTTCCCACACATGTCACACACGCAAGCCGTGGACAGTGCTGAACTCCACGGGAACTAGCGCGTGGGACGGGCGAGCTTGTAAAAGCAAGAGTAGAAGCCGGGAGAGGGTCTGAGATGAGACTACTGTGTCGGAAGGGGCTCTTTACTGGAGTGCGGAGGAGCCTGAGCATGCGCCCTAGGAGACTGGCTGTGCCCGCGGGGTGCAGGCTTAAAAAGCGCGTGGGGGAGGACCAGTTGCGGGTGCGTGTCACCGAGAAAGTGGGGTGGGAGAGTGGGAGCAGGCGGCAGGGGCAATGAATGAACAGTCGCATTTGCTTTCCTCGCAAGGAATAAATGGCGTGGGATGGGAGGGGGAGCCGAGCCCAGCCTGCCTGGGGGATGGGGGTGGGGGGTGGGTTAGTCTCTGCCTGCAAAGCCCAGGCTGTGGGGAGAAAGGGGGGAGGACAGCGCGCCAAATGTACCATCTGCTTCCTGGGCACTCTGCTGGCTCCGGGGCTATCTCTCCCTCCACCCAACAGAGCCCCTGTTGGTGCCTGGCCCCCGATGGTGGGCTGCCAGGGGTACGGGAACAGGCGTACCTTTGGTGACCAGGTCCTTGGGCTGGGGGACGCCGCCTCCTCACCAGCTGGTGCCCAGGAACACTGCAGGCCAAGCACGGCGCCTTGGGCCAGGCTATGCGATCTGCCCCTTCACCTGGTATGCCAGGGCACAGATGAGTCCTGCCGAGGCCATCTGTTCCCAGGGCATCAAGGCACATGGTCTCAGAACTGGGGTGGGCAGGGGGGGCAGGAGGAGAGATAAGGTGATTAAGGGGTAGGGTCATATGAACAAAGGACAATTCTCTGGCCTGAGTGTCAGAAAAATCTAGGCCCTGGCCTTGGCTCTGTGTGACCTTGGGTAAGTCATTGCCCCTCGCTGGACCTCCCTCCGTCCCTTGTCTGGTAGATACGCTGTTTGGACTAGATGATCTTCGGGGAGCTTCACAGCCACATTCAGTATCTGGTCAGGGGGAGGGAGTAGGGAGCAAGGGGTAGCATGGAAGAACTCGTGCAAACGTGTAGCACCCACCCCCCACCCCACTCCTGCCTTCACACAGCAGCAGGAGGCACCAAGGAAAAGAGAATCTCTCCTGATACAGACATCTTTGGTGGGGGGTGGGGGAGAGGATTCTTCTCAGCCCCCTGAGGACCCCTACACAATGGCTTCTCGTGTCCATCATCCAGGCCCAACCTCAGCAGATGGAGAGAATTTCTTGTATCCTCCTTGCCATCATCATTATCATCATCGTCATTGGAGACCTTGAACTTGGTCTTCAAATCCTACCTCATCCTCCATTCACCTTCTCTTGGAACTGCCCAGCCTTCAGAGCCTCCCTGGTGAATTTGTTCAGTCATGGTCCCTGTTGGGGTTCCAGGTGGTGGGTGGCAGTGTGATCAGAGTGCCTTAACTCAGCCTCTTTGAATCTGTGGATTCCATCTGGAAAAAAGCTAGAGAGGCAAGCCCCATCCCTCCGAGTGCTCCGTCACCTGCTGCCCGCTCTATTAGAGAGAAGGAACAGCCAGCCCTCTCAACAGTGACTCCGAAAAGAGAAAAGGAGCAGAGAAAGAGAAGGAGAGATGAGGGTGGGAGGTGGGCAGGGGTACATATGCGGGTGGGAGTGGAGGGGGTGGAAGGAGAGAGAATTCCCTCTCACCAAACAAAAGACTGGGATGGGGGACCTGCTGAGCAGAGAGGAGGAGAAACAGCTGGACACCAGGAAGAAGAGAAGTCGGATTGGCCACATGCCCTTGGCCAGCTCCCCGCCTGTACCCTGGCCCACTGCAGAAGACCTTTCCGCCAGAGTCCCCACTTCTCTGGAAGCTGTGAGGCTCGGTTCTGAAACAAGAGTAAGTGAGGGGTAAGGTTCAGGGTTTGAGGCGCGGGGCCTATTGGTATGCAAATGAGGGGCTAGTGTGCAAGCAAGCGGGATTGGGCTGGGGGAGAACCCAGGGATTTTAGGGCTCTAGGTGAGAGCAGTTGGAAGGTGGGGGTGGGGGACCCCTAGCCCAGCTAAACTTAACAGAGAGGGAGAATCTGCTAGACACTTACGAAGCTGGCTTTGGGGAGGGCTGCACTTTCAGAAACACAGCGGGTCCCTCACACCCACACCACACACATTCCTTCCCCCGTCTGTGCATACGTGTGTAAGCTTACACACGCTCGTCACGGGCTCACATGCTCATCACGCACGCACATAGTCACCTGTGCACACAGGAAGACACCTAGGGAACTCTAAATGTGGACACACTCCCACAACCACATACAAAGAGCACTTTTGTTTCTGTCATCATTTGTTTCTAAAAAGCTGCGTTTAGAAAGTATGTCTTGTAAACCAACATTCTTTTTTAGATATGTCAGTTTTTATTTATTTTTTTTTTTAAGATTTTATTTATTTGACAAAGAGAGACACAGCAAGAGAGGGAACACAAGCAGGGGGAGTGGGAGAAGGAGAAGCAGGCTTCCCGCTGAGCAGGGAGCCGGATGGGGGCCTAGACTCGGGAGTTCAATGCGGGGCTCGATGCGGGGCTCGATGTGGGGCTCGATCCCAGGACCCTGAGATCATGACCTGAGCCAAAGGCAGAGGCTTAACGACTGAGCCACCCAGGCGCCCTAATGTATGTCAGTTTTTAAACCCATGTCCTCTGAATGCACTAGGTGTGCCCTATTTATTTCTGCACCCCCAGAGATAAGTCTAGTGCCTGGAACATAATAGACACCCCATAAATGTTTGTTGAGCAAGTGGGTAAGTGAATGAATAAGCTCTTAAAAAGCCACAAGACTCCTTGATGATGAAGTTTCTCTAAATCGAGCTTAGTGACTAATGGTGGTACTCTGTGTGGTTGTATAAGCGAGAACATCCGTATAAATGCATGAGAGTGTGCTTAGTGGGGGGTGTGCATGCGAGGAGTAAACGAGCCTTTGCCAGGTGTCTACACACGCCTGCGTGAGTGAATAGAAATGTGTGTGTGAGCATGTAGGGACTACAGCGGGGTGGCGGTGGGAGGGGCGGGCAGGAGATGCTCCCCCACTTAGCCCCAGGCTTTAGGGGGCTTGTACTGCAATGAATGCACTGAGTGTATCATGAATGGCGTGAGTCTGCAGGTGTGGGGGTGGGAAGTGGGGTGAGTTTGTGAGCCCTGTCTCTTAGATGGCTGCCCTTCCTCCTGCCCACCCCCCAGGACTGGACGCTGAGCCGATTCAGCCCCCTCCTCATTTCTGCAGCCGCCTCCTCCCAGGGCCCCCATGAAGCTCCCGGCTTTCCTGAGCCTTCTGGCCCTGGTGCTGCTGGAGGCAGGGACAGCTTCTCTCCCCAAGGAGAGGAAGAGGAGAGATCAGATGCTCGGGGAAGACGATTCTTATGCAGTTCTGGGCAACTATGTCCTGGGCCTGGACAACTACGATGAGGTCATTGACTTGAGCGACTATGAGGGGCTCATGGACTATGGGGACCAGCTCCCCGAGGTAAGGGGCACACAGCAGACCAGCGGCGTTCCCTGCAAGACACTGGGCGTCGGGGGGCCTTGCCCCTCTCCAGCTGCCCACCGTGCCGGTCTTTCAAGTCTCCACCTCTTTCTCCAGGAGCTGGAGATTCTTGTCCCTCCGTAAGAACTTGTCACTAAGATGATACTAAGAAAGAGGACAAGAAAAGTTCTTAGTTGGTTTGTAGTAAACTTGATGGGATCTGCCCCCCCCTTAAATGTCCTATATCTGTCCCCTTGCCTCGAAGTCAGACCATAAGCCATAGCTCACTGGGAGGGATGGGGATCGGCCGTGTCTTCATACCCTCGCTAGAAAAAGTAGCAGCACAACTCTATGTGTTCTCAGGCTGTCTTCTAGCCTGAAGTCCTTTCTCGGCCCGTCCGGGCCTTTGCAGGGGCTGACCCGAAGCCTGCGCCCATCAGCTCTGTGAGCTTGGTCGGTGCGGCCCGCGGGCCATCCAGACTTGGCTTCTCACCCTGGTGCAGCGGGGCCACCAGCTGCCTCCTTGATCCCTTGTGCTGCCCTCTCTGGGCCCATTTCCTTCTCCATATAAGGAAGATGCTGGATCAGCTACTCTTTAGGTCGTTCCCTTCCTCCCTCTCCCTTTCTCCACAGTGACTCTTTGCAAGTTTGAAACTGGTCACTGAGGTCCCCAGAGTTCAAAGTAAAGTCTTTCTCAGGCAAAAACTGGCCTACTGTGTGCTGTGTGCTCTGTCCCCAGGTCAAAGTGGCCACCCTAGCTGCTCCAACCGAGATCAGTTCCCCTCAGAGCACAGGGACTCCAAGGACACTCTCTTCAAAGCCCACGATGACCCGGCCTATGACCCTGGGCCTCCTGGACTCCCCAAGCAGCCACGGTGAGTTCACGGTCACAGATCTCCATATGCATAGGTCATAGGCCATGCAGCCGTGACCTGGCACAGGGCCTACCACGGTGTAGGGAGTGAAAGGTTGGAGCCAGCCCTCTCTGTAAGGGAGAGGAGGAGAGATAGCCACAGTAAGAACAGAAAGAAAACCCAAAGGGAGAGGCTGGCTATCCCTAATGCTTTGGGCTGCATGCACAAATTGGATGGGAGGGAGGGGAAAAAAGCCAGCACTCTGCTATGCTTAGCAGAGCCACCCTACCTTAATTAACAGCATCACTAGGGGACCAGGTTGAGTGGTAATTAGATTAGAGACAATTAAAAGCCTGTCGAGAAGAATAAATAACTTTGTGGCTGTCACTTGGCATGGGGGCAAATGAAGCAGTCCTACTGCTTTTCAGCTCTAAATTCCCCCCTTAGCAGCTCTTTTCCCCTCCCTGATGCCCTCCTGGAGACTGGGATGCTGGCAGATCTGGCAGTAAGGGGATGGCGCCCTGCTGGGGATCAGGACTGGAGCAGAGGGGGGATGCAGTTAATTCCTGACTTGCTTGTCCCTGTTCCTGTTCTCTTGAGAGATTTGCCTTGGGTGCCTCTAGGGTATTGGGCCATCAATAGGAATCCATGACCTCTCAGAGCTGCAGAACCTCAGGCTTAGAGAGGCCATAAAGGGCCTCAGCTGGATCTGTCATTCAAGGCCTTGGGGTAAGAAAGACGCTGAGGTCGTCTCTGCTCCACCTACACTGGTCTCTGCGTGCAAAGGAGAGCTGCCTCTTCATCGTGGGGCTGCGGCTTTGCTAACCGGTCTCCCCCTTGAGTCGGATGACCGGTGGTCTCCCATTATCTCTGTCCCTTGTAATGGCGAGTGACGGAAACCACCTGCACTCTTGAAAGCCTCCCAACTTTTTAAAGCCAGTTTGGGTTCGATGGCCTGGTCTATGTCTAATGACCGCTCGTCATGGAATGAGAACAGGAGAGAGCTGTGCCCAACAGAAAACTGGGATGCTGACACCATCAGGAGGGGAAAGGAATTCTGGGCAAGCAGTGTCCAGTCCATCGTGGCTTTATTGTGCTGCTTGGAGCCATAGAGAACATGTCTCACTCCTCGCCCACAAGGCAGCCGGCAGAGCCAGCAACCACTGGCCAGTCCACTTAATCCTGGCTTTATATCATCTTCATCATGCCTTTTGGGACCAGAGAGGAGCCCTATGGAAAAGGGACCAATGGATGTCCTAGAAACACCCACCTAGGCCCAGGAAAACCTACAGAGGACTGGAGCCTGATGAAAGCACCAGTGGGCCGGGACTGGGTAATACCTGGGAATGGATCTGCTCCTCTTCGGTTGGGGGCTGAGTGCCGGGCCGGGAGCAGCCAGCAGCACTGACATTCCGTGCTGGCCAGGGCGCAGACGCTCCCCGAGTGAGGACCGTCGGTCCCAGAGGCTAAAGGAAGTCTGAGACGGGCCTCCCTTTGTTCTGTCTTCCGCCTGCCAGGCCTGCCCACCTGTCTGGTCTGCGTGTGCCTTGGTTCCTCCGTGTACTGTGACGAAGCTGACCTAGAAAGCATCCCTCCTCTTCCCAAGGCCACCGCTTACCTGTACGCCCGCTTCAACCGCATCCGCCAGATCCGAGCCGGAGACTTCGAAGGGCTGAGTATGCAGTGCCCCTGGCAGAAGAACCCCCAGCCCCTCTGCCTCACCCCTGCCCCCCGCCACATGAACAGTCACAGACACAGTGTCCCACCTGAGTTAGTCTCTCCCTGTTAGCTTTCAGTCTCCCCAGCTACCACTTGGAAATAGCCCCAAGTCTCTCTAACACTTTCCCTTGAAGATTTTGGATAATAAAAGTGTCCTGTCTTCATTTGTTCTCCCCAAAGCTCTGGAAAACTGGGAAGGGGAAGATAGGATCGAGCCTACATTTTCAGGATTCTGAGCCCCTATCGCTCTGTGCCCTCCTGGCCTCCGGGCCCGACCAGGCTAAATTGGCTCACAGCCCCGACGCTGTTTACCTGTTCATGGCTTGCTGTGTGTTTTGCTCCTTTGTGCCTTATGCTCTCCCTCCGTTGGGAAACCTGGGCTCTCATCCAGATTCTGCCACTAATTCCCACAGCCTTCTGGGCCACAGCTTCCTTTTTTGTAAACCAGTGGTGAAGGGTGGGTGTGGAATGGGTCCAGGCTTCGGTGGGCCTGTTGGGTCTTGCCTTTTCCCAAGCCCATCCGAGGCGGGCAGCCATCACACAGGACAGAAGTCCAGGGAAAGAACTGCAGAATCTGAGGGGGTCCTGGTTTCTGACGTTATTTCTTCCAGCTTGGACCTCATGCAGGTGGAGAACTGGCTGGCGTTCCCTAACTTAAAAGGGATGGAGTGGGGTACAGGTGGGTCCAGCCAGGGCAAGGAAAGACGGTAGGTCCTGTGGCTCTCTGTGTTCTCCGCCATGCCCCACAGCAAAACTGAAGAGGATCGACCTTTCCAGCAATTCCATCTCCTCCATTGACGATGACGCCCTCCGCCTGCTGCATGCCCTGCGGGAGCTGATCCTTCCCAAGAACCAGCTGACAGCCCTGCCTGCGCTGCCCCCCGCCATCGAGGTCCTGGACGTCCGCCTGAACCGGCTCCAGAGCTCGGGGATACAGCCTGAAGCCTTCAGGGTGAGTCAGGGCCTGTAGCCCACCATCTTGCACCTGCCACCCTTGGCCACACCACACACACACACACACACACACACATACCCCATGCCCTCATGGGATAGCCCTGCTCCAACCTCGTTCTGGGTCTGAAAATCAAACCCCATGTTCTTCATCTGTTCCCATTATTTCATTAAACTTTTTTGTTGTTGTTGCAAGAGACTGATTCTGACTTAAGAAAGGGTGTTTGACAACATGCCAGCCCAAGAACCTCCAGGAAAAAGAATTCAGGCCTCGTGAGCCCGTTATTGGAAATTGGGGGGTGGTGGTGCCAGAAGTCAAGGTCAGCAGCTCTCCCTCTCCTTCTTCTGGGCACGCAGTCTCTTGGCTCCTCTCCTCATGTCTGTTCCCTTCACCTGTCTGCACCCTGACCTTCTGCTCCCTTAAAACACTGGCTTGCACGTAACTTGCAGTAGTGCTGGCTCTCGCCCTAACTCTGCAGAAACCTTTATTTCCAAAACCCACTGCTAACTAATCAGTGTCTTTCTGGAAGCAAGTGCATAAGGGAGACAATCGGATTGGGTGCTGGCCGGCCAGTTCCGATGGAAAGGGCTAAACACCGGGCACAAATCGGCCCCTGCGGCTGCCCACTCGACAGGGCTCCGACGAGCTCCAGGAGCGGTTCCTGTGAGGAAGTGAAGAGGGGCATGGACACGACTGCCCCCCACCTCTGTCACACTCATGTATTTGGTCTGCCTTATGTACCCGTGTCTCTCGTTCTGTGGCTCTGGATGTCTCCTCAGCGTGCTTTTCACAGCCATCCCGGGTTTAGCATTTGGAGACTTTTCATTTGGGAAAATCCCTTTCTGATAGCAGAAAAGTTGAGACTAGACTGAAATCGTCCTCCCTTCCACCCCTTCCCTGCCCCTCGCCTGCCCCTCACCTGTTCCTCATCACCAGCTGACCAGCTCCTTCAGGCTCCCCCAGCTGCCAGACCTCGATGGCAGCAGCCATCCTTCTGCCTCCGGTGGGGGTTAGTGCCTGTGAGCTCCCGAGAGACTGGGCATCCCCCGCAGCACCCAGGGTTGAGCCTGGCACGGGGCTGAGGCTCAGGAGACCCTCAATGAACGAATGGGGTCACACCAGGCGTCCGTCCCTGCCAGGTCCAATAGCACCTGCCAACCTCCCATGTCCTTTGCCTCCTTGCTAGGCGCTAGAAAAGCTGCAGTTCCTCTACCTGGCTGACAACCTTCTGGACTCCATCCCCGGGCCTCTGCCCGCCAGCCTGCGCTCGCTGCACCTGCAGGTAAGCAGCCCCCTCAAGGGCAAGGACATTGAATAGAGCTGGGGGCAGCAGAGGTCAGATAACTGGGAGCCTCCTTAGGCAGCAGTGGCGGGCGTCTCCTTCACCGAGAGCTTACTGGAGACGGGTCGGAGGTGTTGCCAGGCCGTTGTCCACAGCCTCAGTGTGACTGCCTTCCTTTCCTTCTCCTGAAAATGCTTTCTGTCCCTCCATGTCCTTCATCCCATTTCCCCTGACTGCTTGCTCCTTCCTTGCCTTCCCTTCCCCTCTGTCTCCTCCTCCTCCCTCCTCTCTCTTTGCTCTTCCTCTCCCCTTCGCTCTCCATCCATCCTCCATGGGCCAGCTCTCCGCACCCCGTGCTGCATGGCTGTGGCCTTATGTGCCTCGGTTTCTCCACTCTTCAGAGGGGAGCTGGTGGGGAAAGCTGACAGATCCGCCTTCGGCGCTGCCTGAGGGCACTCTCCAGGCAGAGGCCTGGCAGCTGTCAGTGTGTTCTTTCCAGAATAACATGATAGAGACCATGCAGAGCGATGCTTTCTGCGACACCGAGGAGCACAAACACAGCCGGAGGCGGCTGGAAGACATCCGCCTGGACGGCAATCCCATCAACCTGGGCCTCTTCCCCAGCGCCTACTTCTGCCTGCCTCGGCTGCCCACCGGCCGCTGCTGCTAGCTCGCCTGCTCCCTGCTGCGCTGGGCCCTCGCCGCCTCCCAGGGGCGCGGCTGCCTCCGCACGTGGCCTTTCATTCAGGCCTGAATCAACCCCCAGACTCAATTGCAGAACTCACCCCTGCCCCCTCTGCCACCTTCTACATGCCTGTGTGTGCGCACACACACACACACACACACACACACACGTGCGCGAGCACACTGCACACAGAGACATGCATATACACACAGACACACACATAGACACACAGACACATACGTGCACACACACACGCGCAAGCACACTGACACACAGAGACATGCATATACACACAGACACAGACACATACGTGCACACAGACACACACACATAGACACACAGACACATATGTGCACACAGACACACACACATATATACACACACACACACGTGCCTGCGTAAATGTCCTTCAGTAGCCAAATTTGCATTTCTCATCCTCTTTCCTTAACACCTTATGGCTCCTGACTCAGAAAAGAGCAGCATCTGCAGTAAAGCTCATTCCTATACTCCACATCCCTCCTGTCCCCATGGAATGCTGGGAAGTCATGGAAGAGGAAGAGGAAGGGGAGAAAAAGAAGGAGGAAGCGGGAGAAGCAATGGCATGCTTTAGCCAGCTCTTACTACTAGGCTTGCAGAACCAATTATGGCATTTTCCAGAATTTTGAAAGCCAGTCGTTAAACACAGCTTTTATTAAAGATTAAATTACAAGCTCGCATTTAAATATATTTTGTTGAAAATGAATGTAATAAATACTCAAATTCATTGCTTTCCAATTATTTTACTATATTTTGCTAGTAACCATGTTCTTTGTTTTTTCTTTTTTTAAAGATTTTATTTATGTGACAGAAAGAGACCCAGCGAGAGAGGGAACACAAGCAGGGGGAGTGGGAGAGGGAGAAGCAGGCTTCCCGCTGAGCAGGGAGCCTGGTGCGGGGCTTGATCCGAGGACCCTGGGATCATGACCTGAGCTGAAGGCAGATGCTTAATGGCTGAGCCACCCAGGCGCCCCTAGTAACCATGTTCTTGAACTTATCTATGACTATGACCTACTATATAATGACATACCTCTCATGCTCATCTCTTCCCAAAGGCACTCAGTGACATCACGTTGGCAGTTTGAAATTGGCCGCGGTATTTACGCCACAGAAATCAGTAAATGCTACACACTGGGGTTTTTTAAGAGAGAGAGAGCTGGGTGTTAAGCATTTGCCAGCACACCACTGAGGAGGAAGAAGAGCTCTTTCACCCACTAGGGGTAGGGTGAGGTTTCTACGGGACTTTATTTTCTTGTTCTTCCTAGGCCAAGGGCTTCCTGTTAGATTTGGGGAGAGCCATTCATAAGGATGGAGACTGACCATAATCTCCACCTGAATGCCCTCTTTGAAGCGCTCACCTGTTCCTGGCTCCCGCAGCCGGCGGGTTTCCATCCTTGCCGCGCTCTCTTCCATGGTTAACCACCAGAGGGCAGCCTTGCGCAAAGAGAAATAAATAAATCTAGCCATTACCTGCAACCTTGGCTTCTGGGCCAGGTCTGCTGTGATGGGAGATGGGAAGAAGGCCAACTATGATCTAGCTGACTTGTTCCTTACATTATAAAGAGAGGAGAGGTGTCACTCTTTGCCTTATAAGGAGATGTTGGGCAAGGGGAACATAATGGGTGCGGGCTTGGCATCGGGTGTTGACTGAAGCATAGAAGAGGGTTGAGGCAGGCAATTTTATTGAAGACCTACCTGCCATGTGCTAGGCGCTGTGTTCCATGATGGTGATGAGACGACCTGTAATAGACACACTGCTTTTCCTCCTGGAGCTTAGAGTCGGCACAGAAAATACACGTGCAACACACAGTCACACAATGGCACTATGCAACTCATGATACAGATGCTAAGAGCAATCTACCGAAAGCCGTAAGAGCTTACAGGGGGGAGACCCAGTCTAAGAGGCCAGCAGACCTTGGAGAAACAACATCAAAGCTGAAACCTGAGGGAGAGGTGGGAGTTAGCTAGGCACTCTGTTGCCAAGGCAATCACTCAATGTGCGGGGGGCATGGGGGGTCCCCAAGTCTGGCTGGGCCCACATAGCAGTGATTGCTCTCATCTGCGTCCCCTGCATGTCTAGCACCCCTAGCACCCCTCCAAGTACTTTGGATCCTCGGGACAGTCCTGTAGGCAGACAAGTCAGGGATTATTAGTCACATTCTTGAGATGAAGAAATCAAGAACTCCAGAAGATAAAAGTGCTTTCTGGAGCTCACGTGGCTAGCTGAGGCTTGGACCAAATCACAACACACAGGCTGCAAACAGAGTGGGAAGTCTTAAAGGTGACAGGTGCCGTCGTGGTTCATGCCCGGCCTGCTCCTTCTCTCCTAGAGATCTGGGGATTCCGGCACGCCTGGGATTGGGAAAACAGTGAGCTGATAGCTCCCGGCCTTGCGGAGCAGTAGAGAACAGCAGAATTTCAGAATGGTGAAGCTCTGGCCCTTCCTCTTCCTGTCTTCCAAGGAGCTCTTTACAGTATGCCGGCTCTCCGTGTCTCCTCTCTCTCTCTCTCTCTCTCTCTCTCTCTCTCTCTCTCTCTCTCTCTGTGTTTGTGTATGTCTCATCCACCAGTCCCATCTTCTTCCATGTCCTGCTTTATCGGATTATGACCAGGCCCAGGCATACAACAGCTGGAAGTCTCAAGGTCCCCAATCGCAAGAAACCCTTGATTGAAAAAAAAGAGAGAGAATTTTCCAAAACTGGGGCTCCTGGGTGCTAGAAGCCACATCATACCCACATGACCCTGGGTTAATCTGTGCTGAGTAGGGAAAGCCATCTGACCCCCCCTCTGGGGCAGAGAAGGGGACTCATAATTCCTGGACTCCTGGAATTTGCCAGATACCATAATAGACGCTAGTATGCACATGAACTCATCCAATCCCGACAACCCTAGAAAGCAGGGAGTTTTATCCCACACTGGAGATGAGACAACAGGCTTACGGAAGGGCAGGGGCCCACATGAACAGAACAGTAAGTGGCAGAGCCAGGATTCAAAACCGGCTCCCTCCTGGCACGGGCTCCCGAGTCCTGCTCTCACATCTCACTTCAGCGTGGGTGCCCCTTTCAAGGCCAGCGGAGGGAGGCAGCTCCTGCCCGTTGCTTCCCTGCCGTTGGGACAGGATCTCCCCGGAGACCGGCTGCCGGTGCAGCTGTCTCTTCGCTAATCTCCCATTTGGGGCTAGGGAAGCCCAAGGAATAGCAAGAATGTCCTCTGCTGGCTGCTCGCTGAAGAATTTCTAAACAGCGCATCTGTCCCCAGGCCCCTCCGGAATCCAGAGAGGGGATGGGCGGGGCAAGAAATCCAGGCGGCTCCCAGCAGCTGTTCCATCCTGACAAGAAGGAGCTGGGGCTCTGACTTCTGGGGGACCTAGAGCAGTTAGCGTCAGGCTCCCGGCCGGGGAGCAGAGAGCACCTCTTTAACCAGCGTGAGGCCCTCCTGTCCTACCGAATGGCAAAGACTGAGGGTGGATGGGAGCCAGAGATGGAGACCATGGTGAGGAGAGAGGGGCAGTCAGGCAGGACGGCGGCCTCACCACCAGCGAGCACTCTGAGTTGGCTCAAAATCCACCTCTTCCAAGTGCAGGACTTTCCGGGCCTCCCTCATCTGGGTTGTCAGGGGCCATCAGTACCCATACTCAATCTTGGCAATCTTGACGAGGGCCCTGGCTCTTGGGTGGCTCTCCTGGGGGCCGTCCTGTCAGCCCTGTAAGAAGAAGCACCTCCCTCTCCCGTCTTCAGCACCCCATGGCCTTGGGACTTCTGCCCTGCTCTGTTCTGTGAGGCTCATGGGAGGAGGAAGGGAACACCAGCAGCGGGAGTTTGCAGGGACTGCCGCCCCACCTGCCCGCCCTCAGCTCCACAGCTAGGCCGGGGCCAGAGGGGACTGGTGCGGAATGGAGGGCGCCAGGGAGTGACCCCACCTAGACTTTCTTCCTCTTGCCTTTTCCCTTAGTCTCCTCCCTGGGGAATAATCTCTTATGTTTGTGCTGCGAATTTGCACGCTACGCAGCTCTTTTACATATGGGATCTAATGCATAGTCCCACCAACTCTGTGAGGAGGGTATTACTACCCCTACTTCCCAGATAGACTATGGGAGGCTAAGTGATTTGTTCAAGAGCAAAATGACTTAACATATAGGAAAACAAGATTGGGGGTGCCTGGCTGGCTCAGTCGGAAGAGCAATGAGGCTCTTGATCTCTGGGTTGTGAGTTCTAGCCCCACGTGGGGTGTAGAGATTATTTAAATAAATAAAACTTAAAAAAAAAAAAGAAAAGAAAAGAAAAAGAAAAAGAAAAGCAAGACTGAGGGTGGGGAGGGACAGCCATCATTTCTTGGGAACTCCTGCAGGAGAAACAGGAAATCTTATCCGGGCTGGGCTGCTGGAGCAAAGCATGAGTGCCCTGCCTTCCCTCCCCAGCCCCCCCCCCCCTCCCCAGAGCTCTTTGACCAGCAAGGAGTGGGGAGAGCCTCTCCCAGGCTGAAAGACAATGGGAGCTGCCCACAGACCCGAGTCCTGAGCCTGCCTCAAGGCCGTCAGGGCCCCGAATCCTGATGGAGCACACGAGGTAATGAGGTGGCAGTGGCTTCTGAGGCTCTGAGCTCAGGAAAGCCCTAGGGCTCAAGGACACGCTGCCCCCCATCTCTGCCCCACCCCGCAGGCACGTGGGCGGTCCAGCACCCACATGCCCGTGTCTGCATCCTTGTTGCTGGGCCCCAAGGAGGGGGGCAGACAGACGGGAGGTGGACAGGGCTCTGCCCCGCCCCCTCCACTGTCTGGAGCGCTCCTCTCCTTCCTCTGCCCTCCCCTCCCCTCCCCCACACTCCACACCAGCTCTGTTTTGCCGCTCCTCTCTCTCAAGGTTGTCTCTCAGGCCCGGCAGCCCCGTCTCCTCTCACGCATCTCCCTCCTGCGGCTGCTGCTGGCCTGAACCAGGCTCTCCTCATGGAGGCAGGACGTGGCTGTGCCCCCCACCCTTCCCATGTCTCCCTTCTCCTCCACGGGTGACAAAGCAGCCGAGGGACCATCTTCTTCCTGCGTCACTGCAATGAACTCCGCAAACTCAGGCCTCCTTGTCTTTAGACCACCCTGTGCCCCCCTCCCAGACGTGGCCAAACCTGTGGCCCTGGACATCCTGAGCACCACTCCCGAACACTGCCCCTTCCCCCCCCCCCCCGCCCACCAAATGTTTCCTGTCTCCTTTCTCTTTGTCCCCTTCTGTCCCTGGGCACCAGAGCAAACAGCTTCTAGCCTTCTCCTGGCAGCATGGTGCCAGCCCTGCCTTCCAGATCCTTTGTCTTTAGCGTATGTCTAACACACGGTTCATACACAGGAGGGAGTGCGGTGTTTCCTGCTGTGGCCACCTGCAAAGGGACTGTGGTGCAGGGCAGTGAGCACTAGAATGAGAGTCCACAGCCCCAGGCCCCGACTTGCTGTGTGACACGTGGCAGGTCACACCTGCACCTTACTCTGTCCACCTTCCCCTTGGAACTCCCTGGGCCCCCGCTCCCTTGCCCAAAGCACATCTAAGCCTGAAGGGTGTTGTATTTATCCCCATCCCCGTTCCATTCCTACTGTTCCCTGCAACATGGACCAATGGTGACAAAGAGATGCCAATGGTAAAGGAGAACTAAGAGAAGCAAGGACAGAGAATACGGACAGCACAGGACATGTCCTGTGTCCCAAGCCAAGGTGTCTGTTCCCACATCAATTGCACTCTGACCCTAAAAGCTGACTTAGCTGCAAGCCTTCCTGAGCCCCTCTCAGGTCCCTGCAGAAGAGGGAACAATCCCAACTCTCCCACTTGGGCCCAGGAACCTTTGACAGGGACACCTGCCCTGACCCATCTTGACCCAAGAAGCCACAGATCCTGAACTGCCCATGGGAGGTGATCAGCAGATGCCCAGCAAAGGACTATGAAGTGCAAGCTCGGGAGGGGTGCTCCCTCCCCCAGAGGGGCCCTGCAACCCCGGACAGGCTCCTGGAGCCTGGCACTTCTCCTGGGGAATCTAAGAAATCCGCAAGGCGCTGTGTCCTGGGAGACAGGCAGGATGGCAGGTTGGAATCTTAGGGACAAGCAAGGGCAGGTGAGCCTGTGGCCTTCAAAGGAGAGCTACGGAGTGCAGTGGGGGGCGGGGGGAACGGGGTGGGCATAGGAGAGGTGGGACCACTGGCAGGGCCTGAGGTCCAGCCATGGCTCCGGGTAATCCTGCAAAATACCAGGCCAGAAAGATGCAAACAGCCCCCAAGCTGGGAAGGTTCTGCGGAGCAGGAAGGTATTAAGCAGTTACTCAGCTGTTTGAAGCTAAAGTCACCTGCAGAGGAAGGGGGAAATGTAGTCTTCAGGGATTCGAGGCTCTCAGATCATCTATATACTTGCGTGAAAATCACCTTGCCGACGTAGATATTACTCCTTTGAACAAGTTGGTCTGAAAATAGGGTCTTTCTGAAAATCAGTGCATCAAGACATGATCCCTGCAGAGATTCTGGGAGGCAGAGAAAGATGGGAAGCTGGGAAAAATTCAATATTCCGAAGGCCCTGAGATTCCTCAGAGGACTTCGGTCTAAGCCCCTGTGTCCAGACAGGACTTCACCTAGTGCAGAAGGTCGTCTCCCCTGGTTTTAAGTCACAGCCAGAGGGCTCCGGGAAAGCCAGCCAGCCCCCATCTGCAGGACCCGGTGCCAGGCCCTGTGCCAGCCCCCTGCACGGCGTGGACGACCTTATTCCATCCCCAGAGTATCTCTAGGAGGTGGGCACTGCCCGTTTTATAGAAGAGCTCAGAGAGGTTAAGTTCTTTGTCCAAGGTCACACAAGTAAGAAGCGGAATGGAAAGACGGCAAAGCCCTCCGCCAGCTCGGATCGGGCGCGGCGTGTCTAGCAGAGGGGTTCAATCACTAGCACCTCGCACTTCCTCCAGGAGCCTTGCATGGAGAACACACCCAATAAACAGAGTGTGGGTCCAGCTCCGCGGCACGGGGGAGGCAGAGCTGCTGCAGAGATCAGATTGTCAACGGCTCACTTTCTGCCCCCTCCCTCTCCGGACATCCCCAAATGGGGCCACAGGCACACCTGGATTTCTCCTCCAAGCCTTTCCATTGTAGATCTTCCCACACCCCCTCCCTTCCTATCTATTGTCTCTGAGCCTAGCTTCTTGGCTCCTGAGCTCCTATTCACTGATTTCATTCCCGTCCCTTCCACCCTGAGCACAATAGGCTCCTTCCGGCGTGTTGGTAAACAGAATCCTAACAAGCCCCAGGGGGTGTGTTCCAGGAGGGGTTTGAGCTCCTTCCCAGGGCAGACAGGAACCCCAGGAGAGGTAACCTGGCCCCTCCCCTGCCTCTCCGCCACCTCCCACATTCTTGCACTCTGTAGCTGGGAAGACTAGGGCTCGTTTTCGGAATTCAGGAGCTGCTCACTCATCTTGTGCCTGGAATCTTGGAAGAGGAATGGGAAGGAGAAAATGTGTGTGTTTGTTTGTTTGTTTGTTTATTTTGGGCCCCTGCCAAGCCAATTCCCACCAATCCACTCCCAGGGTGAGGTCTGGTGAGTGGGCTATATCAGTCCCGGCTAGGACAGCCCGCAAAGAAGCAGTAAGAAAGATGGCGGAATCATCAACACTGGAGAAAGAGGACACGCCCCCGGGAACAGAGCGAGCAGCCCCCCGCTCCTCCATCACAGGGGCTGATGGGGATCCCCTGCTTCTCCATCCAGGCTCACGTGGATCTTGAACCTGAGTTTCCCGAGCAGGGTGGAAGAGGAACCCCTGCGTCTTCAAGGTCCACCGACAGAGATTTACATAGATCCGGGCCCTACCTCGATGTTGACTACCTCTAGCATCCTTCATTGACTCTTTGAACAACAATGCTTTATTAAATGCCAAGCACCAGGGACATCGTAATAAGACAGACAGGGTCCCTGATCTCTGTGGGGAAGACAGGCAGTCATGGAATAAACAAGCAATAACAGATAAAGAATATAATTCAGGTAGGGACAGATACTAGAAGACAACAGAGCTAAGGTGATGTGGCAGAGACTGGTGGTAGAGGCCAGTGACATTAGAAAAGGTACTCAAGGGGGGGCCTCTCAGAGGTGGTGACTGTAGAGCCCAGGCCTTTGTGACCAGCAGGCAGCAACCGTGTAAAAATTGAGGGGACCACTTTCCAGGCAGAGAGGGAAGAGGGGGAGCAAGGCCCTATGCAGACAGAAGCCAGCAGGGCAAGTGCGAGGACGGAGGAGGCCTTGGGGAGTGGCCAGAGCAGGGTGGGAGGTGGGGCAGGAGGCTCCGTGGCCCCAGGCATGAGGGTTCTGTGGGATTTCATCAGAAGTGCCGTGGGTCCTTCTCAAGGAGTTCAGACAACTTTACTCCTCGGTGTCCCTATTCGTGATGCTAGAAGCAGAGTAGGGAAAGGAAGCATGATTCACAAACTGAAAGGTGACAGCGCCAGAGCCAGTATGACCTTTTAAGGAGGAAGAAGCCAGGGCTTGGCTGCGGGGCCTGGGTAGGGTCATGGGTGGAAACGGGGAACGGAAGCGGAGGAAGAAGGGAGGCACCCCGAGCTGAGGGAGGAGGGACAGTAGGAAAGCCTGCCAGGCTGGAGCGCAAAGAGCAGGGGCTGAGCAGCTCCCTGGGTGCGTACTGTCAGGACGACGGGCTGGGCCGAGGCAGTGGAATCTTCCCTTGGTCCTCTGCTCGAGAAGACTGTGCACCATGAGTTCCGCTCTGTCTCAGCCCTGTCGGAGTCAGACGTCCGTGTCCGTAGGGTCAGTCTGTAGCTTGAGGTGTGCTCCGGAGAGGCAGAGGCCCCTGGGCCGGGTGGCATGGAGACTGGAACCCAGGTGAGAGCTGTCCCCGAGGGAACCTGCACCTGCTGTGTGGCCTCAGCAAATGGCTTCTCTGTCCCCCTCCTCTGGCCATGACAGAGTTGGTTTAGATGATCCCCAAGGTACAAACAGTCTGGGACTCTGAGATGCCACACAGCCTTTTGTTTTCTTGACAGAGCCCTGAGAAGGTAGGGCTTAGAGTTGAAGCCACTTACTGAGTCTCAGAGCCAACCAGTGCGCCTTGCCCCCTCATGACGCCCCAGGGAGAGCGGCCTTCCCACCGTGGTGGGCCCCTCTGCTCCCCTTAGCGCAGAGGGGGCACCGTTACCGGGGCATCCCACTCACTCCCGGCGTCGGCACACTGCTCAGACCCAGCCACTTGCAAGGAACTGCCCTCCCTCAGGGACAGGAACTCCCAGAAGCTTCCATAAGTGGCCATCTTTCTGTGCCCGGACTGGGCTGGATGCAGCCCCCACCCCCTGCAAGGCAGACAAAGGGCCCCGGTGACCCGTACATGCCACCCTTGCAAGGAAGGAGTCTGTGACTTCCGTGGGGGAACTATCCCCCCTGGAGAGCAGCAGAGCCCTGTCCCCTTGTGAGAGGGCCTGGGATGGGGGCCGGGGGACGGGCAAAGCCAAGATTTCAGGCCCTCTGTCCTTTTCACCTTGTTGCTTCAAGGCCAAACAGTCTCCAAACGCTGGCCAGCGCTCACCTTCCTGGCTCCGTCCCTCCAGCTCCCGCAGGAGCCCGGGGATAGCTTCCTGAGCGCGGCTGCCTGCTATCTCATGCACAGTAAATGCTTCCCCACAGAACCCGCTGCGCTTTCCACCACATTAGTAATCAGCGCACAGAACGAGAGCTTTCTCTTCCTCTCCTCCCCCGCTCCTGTCTCTCTCCTCCCTTCTCTGTTTCTCTCCCCCACCCTCTACCTCCTCCTCCCGCCTCCTCCCCACCCATCAGAGCCACTGCCACCTCCTGGGAAGCGAGGTCTATCATCAAGTCAGGCTTTGGCATAAGGAAAACAGCCTTATTTTCCTCACTTGGAGAAGGGACTGACAGGGACAGCTAGGGAAGGGCGTTTTGTATATTCAAAGCAATATTACCTCCCTGGCTGATTCTGGCCCTATTTTCTCCTTTCCCAGCACCGTGGCTCCTCTGTCCTGCCTGGGGTCCCCCGTCCTCCGTTCTCCTGCCCCTCACCTGTGAGCCTTTGCCCCCCCCCCTCCGCGGGGTCCACCCACCCCCCACCCCTGCTTCCTTCCTTTCATTCAGTCGCTTGGAGTCATCTCTTTTCAGGTGCCAGGGACTCCAGGCGCTGGGGAGCCGGGCCTGTCGCGGGGGTGCGCGGGTGCGGGGATAAGCGGTTAAAATACAAAGCGTAACAAGCGCCAAGGTGGGGCGGCCACCCCCGACCGAGACCCAGGAAGACGCGCGGAAGGCAGGGTGGTACGGAAAGTGCTGGAGAAGAGACCCGCGGCGGAGGGGGTGCTCGCGGGATGAAGGGCAGGCGGGCGAGAGGCCCTCCAGGCCCCGGCTCGGCTCAGCACCACCAGTGGCCTCGGCGTGCAGTGCTGGGCGAGGCTGCGGGGCGGCTGCGCAGGGCTGAGCCCCGGCAGGAGAAGGGGCCGGAGCGGCCGGGGCTTCGCAAGAGGGATCCGAAGGTCCGGGCCGGCGCTGGGGAAGTCCTGCGCAAGGCGGTTTGGACGGGGATGAGCCGGGAGGCGGGCAGGGAGCCGGCTTGGGGGACGTTAGAATTAGGAGGAAGGTGTGAGTTGTGAGCGAGATGGTCCTGCCAGAGATCGCGCGGATGGGGCTCTGCTCGGAGGGCCGAGCGGCATCCGGGAGTGGTCGTGGGACTGACTCCCCGGCGCCCCTGGCCCGGCACCGCCCCGGATGGCCCCGTGGGCACACGCGCAGACGGGACACCAGAGCGGCCGCAGAGGGGACCCAGAAGGGCAGGGAGAGGACAGGCTGGCCTCCCTGGGAGCCAGTGTGGCCGAGTGCGCGATGGGCGCGGCGGTGCCCTGGCCGCCTGGCCAACAGTCTGGGCTCACCCCCGCCTCTCCCCTCCTCCCCTGGGTCTTCCCGCCGCCACCCATCTTCAGTCACAGTGACGGCTCCAGACTGAGCACCAGTTGGCCGTCCAGGCTTCTAGGCAGGCTCCAGTGGATGGAAACCACAAGACCCTCCTGCTCCGAGAGCTCTGGCTGTAGGGGGCAGGGCGGCACACAATACCCACTCTTTAAGGAAGCAACCTACTGTGAAAGAAGTGCATGCTAAAGCCATACGAGGGAGAAGGGGCCGATCAGGGAAGGAAGGAGGCAGGGACACCCTCTCTGCCTCAGGAGCCCTGGGACCAAGTAGGATGTGACATCCATAATTCATAGCCAATCAATCCTGCAGGGCCTGGCGCTCTGACTGACCCCTTCGGAAACCCCTCTTTTCTCTGACAGCTGAGTCCATCTCCTTGGAGGCCTAGGGCAGGAAGGTTTCTCTGTGAGATGAGCTCAGGAGCCCTGCAGCCAGGATGATGGATGAGTGGGCAAGGGCTGTTCCAGGCAGCTGAGGCCGGTGGGGCTGAGCAGAGAGAGAAATATGACGGCAAAGCAACTCGGAAACAAGAGAGATGCCCCGGGGGGCTTGATGGGGGCAGCGGGGGGGGGGGGGAGTCGGGTCCTTCTCTCAGTTATCTCCCCTTGCCTGCCTGTCTATCCAACCAGGTCCTATGTTCCGTGACACCAACGACACAGAGAGGTTGGGGACAGCTGAGAGGGGAAGGTGAGAGATCAAGGATCTTCTCTTCCCTCTTTTCCAGGACACGGATTGAAAGCCTTCAGGTACCTTGAGGAGCGGCTCACCCAGCAGCTGAGGCTGCTCCCCGTGCCAGTGCCCCAGAAATGGGCCCAGCCCCCAACTACCCTGGCATAGATTCAGGCTCCATTCAATCCCACTTCTTCAGGCATAAAAGACACTGGGGCCAGCAGCTCGCAGAGGGAGAGACACATCTCCTGGGAGTAGGTCCAATCAGGACTCCATTCCAGAGCCCCAGGTAGGATAGAACTGCCGTGATCTCTCCGGAAGCTGCCTGGGGAGCTGTGGACAGGCTGGGCGGTCCATAGATGTGATGGATTAAGGCCACAGCCCACTCTTCCCCCAGCCCTTGGGGGCCCTTTCAGGCCTCCGGGGTGCACTGTCTCCCATCCTTGCACACACAGGCCAGCAAGGATGCAAGCAGGATACCATTGCCGCCGCCCCGCCCCCCATTCCCCATCAGCTGCTAGGGGAGGGGGAACAAAGAAACAGTCAGGGGAGCCATCCTTGCCAGCTACTAATTGATAAGAGGCAGGGCCCTGGGGGAGGGGGTCCTGGGGCTGGAGGCAGCTGCCCTTACTACACGACTGGGTCATTGAGCTCTTTTCTGAAGGTGAGCTTGGGGCGGTCAGGATTACAGAGCATCTCTCAGCTGAGCGCTCCACGCCCTGCGGCTCCCTTCCTCCCAGGCACAAGGGTTATGTTGACGAATCAAACATGTACCGCTCCTAAGGAGTTTACAGTCTGAAGGCCACAGAGGGAGGCCTGTTAGCAATGCTAACGGTGTGAGCACAGAGGCTCAGGAGGGCTGGGCTGTGGTCAGTGGGAAGACTACCTGGAGGAGGCAGTGCTTGAGCTGGCATTGCCCCCTCCTCGTTCACTCAGAAAGCCAGCTCTCATGGGCCAGGCGGGCCATGGACAGCAGCATCCGTGATGACAGCAGGGACAGGCCTTGCAAGCAGAATGTAATGCAGATTCATAGAGTGACTGTTGGCAGCGTGAGTGTTTCTGGAGGTGAGAAGCAGGCAGGCCCTCGTCCTGGGTGGGCTGGCCTTTGCAGCTCCCTCTCTCCCCTTCCTCCTTCCTTCAGACATTCATCTTCTCCCCAACTCCTCCCCACTCTACCTGGCTAGCCTCTCTCTACAGGCAGGCCTCTGTTCCTCTCCTAGGGCTCAAGCACCCAGGACTTCAGGTGAAAGTTTCTGCCCTGAATACAGGCCAAACAACACTGTCTGCTTTCCCGGCCCACCCCTTCCTTGGAACAACAAACAGTGTACATTTCTCAGAAAGTTCCAGAAGCTCCCTGAGCAGACTGGTCGCCATCATTCCCGCCACCACACCCCCCGACTCTCTCGCCTACTCTGTGCCCTGTGCTTGGAAGACTGACCCCCCTTAAGGCAGCGGCATCCGGGCTCCCTGGACGTGCAGCCTCCCTGGCGTCAGTCGAAGGAGACGGGCTGCAGGAGGGCAAAGACTGCTTGGTCCTCATTCACTCTGGTTTCCACACCTCCTGCCAGGCCTGAGGGTTACGGTGACACTCCTCTAGTGAGGCCACAGCTCTCCCCAGGCCCCTGGGACGGCTCTTCTCCCTGTCCCTTCAGGGGAATTTACACCCCCTTGCCGGTTTCCCTTCGCCCAGCCGGGTATGTGTGCCATCTGTCCCCTGGCAGACCCCCACTCACACATACTTTGCCCCTCTCTCCTCACTAGTAGGAGGAAAGAGGGAGAAAACTTGCCCCTAGAAGATCGTCCCGGGACAAGGCCCAGGCTGGGTAACGCAGGGAGAGGAACCTGGGCCTGAATCTTAGTACCGCCACAAGGTTAGTTATCTTTCTTGTGTTTTACTTTTGTCGTCTGTAAAATGGGGATAGCACTCCCTCTCCGGGTTATTATGAGGACTCCGTGAAATAATGCACGCACACGCTGTGCTTGCTGCTGTTTGGCACACAGAGCTGGACAAACAGAAGCACTTGGGACTTGTGCTGTAAGAGAAATGAGGTGCGCTAACCTCTTCCTCTGGAAGCCCCCGTTTGGAACCCAGCCAGCCGTTGTGGTGACCACGGGGCTGCTCTGGGGCCTCTGAGAGACCTCAGGACAGTGCCTGGAATGTGAGGCCAGGTCCTCCTCCCCAAAGGCTCCTTTCCCAGGAGACCTCCCCCTGCTGCCACTTAAAATAGCCCTGCAGGTGTGTGGAAGGGGAGGGAAAACTAACAAAGACCCTTTGTGTCAGGACCCCCACTGCTGCAGGCAGGGACTGAGCGCTGGCCTCTCTGATGCATTTCCAAGTTTCAGGGGAGAAGCTTCCCATGCTTATTATCATACCAAGATCGCCGTGCTGGCTGGCTCCTGTGTGCTATCAGCTTGCTCTGACTCGTTTGCCAAGTCTCAGGATGCCTCAGGAGCCGCAGAGGCCACATAGATACAGAAACATCATCTCTAAGGAGCAGGAAGGGAGGCCTAATGCCTCCAGCCCCGCGGGTGAGGCCAAGGTGACAGCAGCTTCGGGCAATATCAGGCATCGCTGGAGCTGGACCACCTGCAGGCCTGTCGCATCCTGGGCCCAACCAGATGCAAAGAAGAACACAAATGAGCTAGGAGGAAAGGGCAATGGGGAAGTAGGATGCGGGCGGGCCCGCGGTGTGCCAGAGGCCCGGCGAAGCCCTGTTCACCCGCTCTCGCACTCGATCCAGACCTTTGACCAGGTGCTCCGTCCATTTGACAGATGAGGAAAGTCTAAGGCTCTGAAGGATGAGGCGCTTTACCACAGGACCCACAGCTAATCAGCAGGATTCCAGCCCCAGCCCTTCTCTCCCCAGGCCATGTCCCCGCAGGGAGGAATGTACCCTCCCCAGAGTCTTGCTGGGTGGCTGCAGGGCTGCTGTCTGGCAGGGGAGGGGTGGAGGTCAGGGGGCGAGAGCAGGGTGAGGCTTGGTGGGCCCGTCAAGCTGGTGGTATCTGGGCCTGAACGGCAGAGGCCTGGAGCAGCACCCTGGGGGAAAACCAGGGGACAACCAGTACTCCAGGCTCCTGGAGTGGGGAGCTGGGGCCAGGGTGCCTGGGGTTTTCCGAGAGATGGGAGGAGGGCTGGAAGAGAAAGAGGCACAAACCAATCAGAATAATAACAGGGCTGGTTCCAGGGCCAAAAGAGACCCAGCCTTGGGGTCGAGCCCCCCCCCCCAAGGCTGGCCAAGGCTACTGCCGCCCCCACTGGAGCAGGAACCCAGCTCTGGCCCTGCCCCGGACGTGCGTGATCCTGTCCCATGTACAGACGTGGCCCGCAGGTCTCCCAGCCTGAGCTCCGAGATGACAGCCTGGCCTGCCTGCCCTCCAGTCCCTGAGCCGCTCTCAGAGAAGACAGGAAGGAGGGAAGGAAAGGGAAGCTGGGGAGATGAGGGGGAGAGCAGGAGCTCTCTGCACAGTGTGAGAAATGGACTCCTCAGGGGCGCCTGGGTGGCTCAGTCGGTGAAGCATCTGCCTTCAGCTCAGGTCATGATCCTGGGGGTCTTGGGATCGAGCCCCACATCAGGCTTCCTTCTCAGCGCAGGGCTTGCTTCTCCTTTTCCCTCTGCCACTCCCCCTGCTTGTGCTCTCTCTCTCTCTTCAAATAAATGAATAAAATCTTAAAAAAAAAAAAAAAGAGAGAGAGAGAAAGGGACCACTCTCCCAGGGCTCGGGGGCAGGCCTTGGAGGTATTTATGTTTCCTCCTCCTTCAGGTCTTCTCAGAAAGTAGAGGGGCCCCATGTCAAAGGAGCTCTAAGGCATGTCTCTGTGCAGGGACAAATCCCCACTATGGGATTTCTGTGACATTTCCCTGTACGAGCACTCGGCAACACTGTGCCTGAGACATTGCTTGTCCTGACCCCTCGGGCATAAGCCAGCCACTGGGCCAGCCCCGAGAAGGACCCAGAATTCGCAGGCACCAACCACAAAGGCCTGCAATCATTTTTAACTGTTAACACCTAACTCACTTAATATTTTCAGTTGAACTGAAAAATGTTCACATTATACATCCATTTGTTTGTGGGTGTATGAAATTTATTTTCATAATGTTTAATATTTTTGATTTATTGAATTTTCACTTGACTTTTATTGGCTACTCCCCGCTTCTGCTCTTGCTTCAAAAGCTTCACATGGCCATGGTTTGCATAAACCCAGACAGGAGACAGGATGGCATTCTGAGGGATGGGAGAGTGCCAGGCACCAGCCCAGCCGGCAGCAGCACCCCGGGACCACGAGAACCCCCCTCCCCCCAGGCCGTAAGAGACAGGGGCTTCAACCACAATACACCTGTGCAGAAGGGGTCTGGAGGGCACACCAGGAGCTGGAGCTGAAGCCCAGGACAGAGGGCTCAGGAGCTCTTCTCGGTGGCCCAGGGCTATTGCCCAACCCCAGAGCCCAGGCCAGTGCCCCTCACCTAGGGCAGGTTTCATTCTCCCGGGCTCAAGTGCGTAGTGAGTCTAAAGCTCATTGAAGATCTTCAATGCCTGCACAGAACAAGGTTGGGATGTGCAGGACTGATATCCACAAAGATCTAGAAGATTCTGCCACCACCAATCTATGAAATGGAGTTTTCCTCACCTACAAAACATAAGACCAGAGTCCAAGCCCAGCTCTGCCCCTTCCTAGCTGAGCAAACTTGGCCAAGTCACTTTGATTCTCTGAGCTTCAGTTTCCTAAATGGGTTTAGTGATGTGCCTGCTGTTGGAAAGGCTAATGTGAAGATGGAAGAAAATAACACGGGCAGAGCTCCTAACATGCTGCCTGGCATGTACTGGGGCGTGGACAACTGTTCATTGACTCACCCTCGCCCCTGACCCCAGAGACCCAGGCAGGGTGTCATGGCCATGCCCACCTCACCGGGACCACAGCTCCTTACTGGGTCTGTAGTCGCCCAAGCTCTATCCGGCCCAGCCCTCGGCACCACTGGGAGGGATGTGGGTGAACCAGCTGGGCGGTCAAGGAGGGATGCAGGGATCAGGCACTTTGGCCAGGGAAGGGGGCGGTGGTCCATCAGGCCCAGACAGTGCCAGCCATGCCCCAGCTGGAAAAAAACTGCTGATCAGCCTGTGTGGAGAGAAGCCCAGGGTGGGGCCGCTGCCCTTTCCATCCCCCCACTCGGCTGCCAGCAGACCGAGGCCGGATGTTTCTGAGTTAGGTGCTCTCTATGACTCCGGAACCCTGGGGACCTCGCCTGCCTGGATGAAAAGGTCCCAGTGCTGAGCTCCGCACCTGTCCTGGGGTCCTCGGAGGCTCGTGTTACCAACAATAGCTACAAATCTCAGCTTCAAATGCTGCAGCGGGGAGAATCGATAGCCATTGGCAGCTGAGCCTCTAATAAGTCTAATCATCACCATTAAGGGACAGTGTGGGGGGGGTGAGTGGGGCTTCTAATATCGTGATTATATTAATCTGCATCCGTCTGCTCTTGGCATGCCGTCCCCTGGAGCCCACCACGAGGGCAGGGACCGCCAGCCAAAACGGGACAGCCTGGCTTCACCCTAATCCCCGCATCTGCAGGCTCCGCAGCCCCCAACGCCCACTTCTTTCATGGCTGACAGGTCTGAGTCTGTGGTTTGGGGTTCGGAATTCAAGAATTTCTTTCTCTGTGAGCTCTGTGAAGCCAATAACTCATTGAATGGCGTGTCACAGAAACATGCCTAGGACGTGCCACATGCCAAGCATTGCTTTAAGAATTTTGTACCTATAAACTCATTTCATCCTCATAACTGCCTGCAAGGGTGATGTTATTCTTAGCCCCACTTTGCAGATGTGGAAACTGAGTCACAGAGCTGGTTAAATAGTTTGCCTGAGACGACCAAACCCTGAGTGGTGGATTAAGGACTCGAACTAGACCCAATTTTATTGTCTGTGCACTTAACCCCCTTTCCCGTGTGGTTTCTGCAGCCCTTGTGCCTGGCACATGTCATTGGCTGGCTGAGGCAGTAAGCCTCCCCGGGTTCTTGTTTCCACGTGCTCTCCCAGTCCCTCCCAACGATGACATTCAGCACCACCCAGCCCCTCTCTTATTGCATTTAACCCCCCCCATCCCAGAGTCTGGGGATGTTCTAAAATGTTTTTCTAGCAAGCGTTGGTAAGTGTGAGGCCCTGGCCTGTGGGAGAGCGCCCTCCCGTCCCTTCTCCCGCACTCTGCCGAGGTCATAAACGCTGATCCTGCCCTCTTCATGGCCGTGGGACCGTGACGCCAGCACAGAAGCCCCCCACAGTGTTTCCCTGATGATTTACATGCCTGCCCATTCCATGTGTCTCACCTGCTCTTGGAAGTCTAAACCTGGGGCTCCTGGGTGGCTCAGTCGGTTAAGCGGCTGCCTTGAGCTCAGGTCATGATCCCAGGGTCTTGGGATCGAGTCTCACATCAGGCTAGAGAGTCTGCTTCTCCCTCTCCCTCTGGCTGCCACTCCCCCTGCTTGTGCTCTCTCTGTCTCTGTCAAATAAATAAATAAAATCTTAAAAAAAAAAAAAAAAAGCCTAAACCTAAGTGAGCCAGAAGCCGCCATCTCCCACAAGAGGAGTTTTCTGGGGGGTGGGCCAATCCAGAGGGGTTCACTGAAAATGGCCTGGCCCAACTTATCTACTCGGGACCAGCAGAGAAACCCAGCTTCAACCTGCAAACTCAGGGCCCACGAGACATAGTTGATATTTTATCTCAGCTTATCTCGTTCCCCAGAACTGCGGCTCTCCCAGCTCAGATCAATACTGAGGAGCAAAAGGGGCGGGTCCAGCTCTATCTCGTCTCCCTCTGCACTCAGTGCCCAGCACAGTGCCTGGTGCATATGTATTTGTTCCGTGATACAAATGAACTAATGAATGAATGAATGTTCTCCTTTGTCTCATTCATTAGCTCATATTCCAGACTCCAGACAAGTTCCATTTGGGTTTTAGAAAAGAGAGTTTTTAATGTCTTTTTAGTCTTCTTCAAAGCATATTTTTTATCGTGAAAAATATACATAACATAAAATGTACTGTGAGAACTGTTTTTAAGGGTACAGTTCAGCGGCATGAAGTGCATCCACATTGTTGTGTGACCATCACCACCATCTGTCTCCAGAACTTTCCATCTTCCCAAACGAAACCCTGTCCCCATTAAACAGTAATTCCCCAATTCCCCCCCCCCCCCGCGGCCCCCGGCAACCACCACGCTACGTTGTGTCTCTATGAATTTGACCACTCTACGTAGCTCACTATTATGCAATAGTTTGGGTAGATGGCTCTATCAAATTTAGTTCACTGTTCTCCTAGGATTGATCGTATGGGTTATTTCCAAATTTTTTCTTAGTGTCAGTCACGCGGCAACAAATATATTTGTGCAACAGGCTTTCTTTTAATGCGTATCGAGGATTATTACCTTGGGTTTGATGATCAAAATCACGAATTCCTTGGAAAAAAATAACTTAGACATTTTTATGTCAGTTATCTATCCTAAAGGATTTTAGCGGCTTATGTATTACCTCTAAAACATGACACCAGCAATGCATAAATGTGCCCATTTCTCTGTATTCTTACCGCTACTGGATTTCTCTTTAAACGCGTTGCGATTTGTTAGGCAAAAATCTATACGTCATTGTTAGGCTAAAAATATGTCGTGGCAACTGGGCTTTAGTGGGAAGAGGGCTGAACTTGGAGTCAGATCTATTTTTGGAAGGTGAGTATAGAGCAAAATGTACTCTGAACGGAAAGGAAAACAAACAGCTGCTACCGATTTTCAAGTATTTCAGCCCGAAGGGGCTGCAGGAACGAAAAGCGAGGGAAGGGAACAGACCAACACTTGCTTTCTGCTGCAGGAGCCTGGGAGTCCGAGTCCGTAAGGACGTCCCTCGATCTGCTCACCACTGGATAGACTTTTTAAAAAAAAAATCCATTTTACAGATGAGAAAACTGAGGGTAAGAGCTATTAAAGTAACTCGCAAGGTCCTTCAACGCAGTACCCATTGCAGACAATGCGCTGCCCCCCCTTCCTTTGCTCCATGCTGTTTCCTCTTCCCGGAACACCCTTCCTTATCCCCCAACCTTTTTTGGCTTGGCTAACCCATTTGCAACCCTCAGCTCAAAATCAGCCCTGACCACCAGCACCCCACCGCACCCCACCCCCCACTGGGTTTAGGTGTCCCTCCCACGTGCTTTAGTGGACATACCCGCCAAAGCGCTTAGCACACAGCATTGTGCTTGCTTATGTGTCTGTGTCCTCAGCCAGGTGTGTTTAAGATCCCAGGCTGTATTGTTTTCTCTCCATACCCCTTCACCTTAGTTAACGCTCCTGCACACAGTAGGTCTCTACAAGCGTTGAGTGGGTGAACGCCTTCTCTGCCATTCAGACCCAGATTTGGCCCATTCCTGAGGCTGAGGAATTTCTAGCAAAGAAGGGGGGCAGGGCGGGAGGAAGCACACAGGCCTGGATTCTCCCCCTGGGATGACTCCGAAATCTCCTGGGCCAGTCACCATCTTTCCATTCTTCACTCCTTCACCTTGAGACCCACAGACCTGGTCAGAAGGGACTTTGGGATGCTCGGGAGGGTGGTGTTTTAGAAGCAGAAACTTCAGCCTGGCAGCAGGGCGGTAATTAAATTTGTCTGCTGACAGGCTCATCCCGGAACAGCCGCCCCTCCAGCGGGGTCCTCTGGGAGTAGGGACCTGGCTGTTTTTGTTTTCAGCTGCCAGAGCCAGTGGCTGACTGGAAGTGCTGGAGGTTCTGGAAGCTGCAGGCACACGGTGGGGAAAGATGGCAGGGTCTGGGCGTGGGGAAGCTCTCCACGTCGCCTGGAGCCTGGGACCGACAGCTTCTCCAGGATGGTCAGGGGAGCCCCCAGGACCAAAGGCCACCAGGCACAGGGCGCCAGGATTCCAGCCTCCCCTCAGACATGGGCCGTCCTGCTCCTACCCCCGCCCTCCGACACTTAGGACACTTACGGGAATCTCGGCAAAGCAGGGGCACCAAGATGATCTCCAAGTGACTTTCTGCTCCATATCCTGGTCACCATTACGGGAAAATCAGAACTCTTCTGGAGTTCCTTGCCCTGCCTTTATCTTATATTTCATTTTCTGTTACATGGGGATGCGGGGACAGTTGAGAAATCACCATAATCTTTTTAAGGCTTAGTACCCCCTCAGTGTCTTCCCCTGGCCCCAGTAGGCCCATTTGTGGGGAGGGGAGCCCTTGGTGGAACAGATCAAGGAAGACTTCCCGAAGTGGAGTTCAAGAGAGCAGCCTC
The DNA here is from genome assembly GCF_023065955.2 of Ursus arctos. Lineage (NCBI taxonomy): Eukaryota > Metazoa > Chordata > Mammalia > Carnivora > Ursidae > Ursus > Ursus arctos. The sequence goes on from NW_026622874.1 coordinate 39,769,456, forward strand.
GTGGATCCCAGTGAAGTCGAGCCCCTGCGAGGTTTTGTCCGCATCTCGCCTGCGAGGGAGCCTTGCCCTCCCTTCTGGGATGAGACATCCACAGCAGGGGACACTGGGGGCGGCTGCCCTTTGCCTGGCCACAGCCTTGTGGGCTGATGGCACACAGTCATACTTCATGAACCACATCTCCCACTTCCCGACATTCCATCTTCGCAGAGGAAGGTTACAGAGGGGAAGGGAGGGGGTCAGGAGGAGGGTGAGGTGGGAGTGAGGAGGACTGAGCTCTGCCTTGCAGGATTATTAGTCTTTCGGCACGACAGTGTTTAAAGATCAGGATGAAAAATTAAAAAGTAAGAAACAAAACCAGCAAGTCAATTACTCTCAAGAAGCTTCCCTGAAAGAAAAGGGGGGAAATCAATATTTAATTCAGACTTCATTGATTTGCAATTTGGGTCCCACACACGGCACCTGATTTTGTTCAGGATTCTCAGTGAGAGATGATGTGGAGTTGGAGGCAATGGTATGAAGGGCCTCAGGGAGAGGCTGTGATGGAAGGCAGAGGACCGGGGGCCTTACCCTGGAGCCAGCTTCCCCGTGTGCTCCCCTAGCCACCTCCTTGAGGGCTTGGGGACACCCTGACTGAGTACGAGCTGGCAGCCTCCAGAAGCCAGGAGGGATGTGAGGAGAATGCCTGTGGTCCATCCTCCCGCCTCTGAATAGAAGAGTATCCAAATCCTCCCTAAAGGAGCTGTCCGAGCTTACACACACACACACACACACACACACACACACACACACCACTGCCACCATCATCACTGTCATCAGCAAAAATGCCCTAATTTTTTACACATGCAAACTGAAATATCTAGGAATGAAAAATCATAATATCTGTAATCTACCCTAAAATACTCCAGGAAAAAAAACCCAAAAGACCAAAACATCTTCAAAGAGAATCCTCAAACCTTCACATGGTCTCTCCCCTTGCATTTCTCATGCCTTCTAGCTACCTTACTCCCGGTAAAGTCTAGCCTGAGTCCATCCCCTTGCAAGCCACGCAGGTGCGATTCCATTGTCACATCGGCTGACACAGAGACTGGCTGCTCACTGCCGCCCACCCCCACCCACCTGGGCCCCCAAACAGACAAGGAGGCAGTGACTGGATATCTCTGCGTCCATGCAGACGAACTATCAGTCAGCCACTTCGCACACACTGTGGCATGCCCGCCCTGCTGAGTTGCCAGGGCGGGGTGGGGGGCAGGGGGGGATGGGACAGGGATGGGAGAAAAATGGAGAAGTATGATTTCTGGTCTTCTCTGCCCACACACAGTGTAGGTGGAGACACACATGCAGAGTACCCAGGACCAGAGAGCCCCAAGTCAGCAGGGAACAGCATACGCCCCACTAGTGGGTTAGACAGTGAGGAAAAAATAATGAACTAATTAAAATCTACAATACCCCAAATCCTCCCTTAGCCCTTCAGGATTCACGACAAGTTTCGGTGCTTTTAGGTCTATCACCTTCGCCGGTTCTTGTTTGGAATACTATGAAATGTTTAGGACTGGAATTATCTGTCCTCGTTCTACAGATAAAGACACTGAGGCCAGGGAAGTTGTACAACGAGCAGCATAGATGAGTCAGTGGCCACGCGGGGATCAGGACTCAAGTCACTCCCCATGCTGTGGCTCTTCTCCCCAAGGCCTGGTGTCTGAGGGGCACCGGCATCTCTCAACTCCCCGGCTCTGGGCCATCCTCTGTGGCTTGCCTCCTCGCTCGGCCAGCAGATCCAGCCTGGCCCATTCTCCTACTAAAGGGAGCAGGGTATGCCACCCTGAAACGTGCCCCTTTGGCCTGTGGGTTATTTGATCTGAAGTCAATCAAGGCCCAAAAGACTCAGGAAGAGCTCTTACCACCCCCTTAACTGCCTTAAAGAACTTAGACCGGGGGGGGGGGGGGGCTGGATGGGGCAGTCGGTTTAGCAGCAGACTCTTGGTTTTAACTCAGAGTCGTGAGATGGAGCCCGGAGTCGGTTCTGCACTCAGCACGGAGCCTGCTTAGAGTTTCTCTCTCTCTCTCCCTCTGCCCCTTCCCACTGTGCTCTCTCTCTGTCAAATAAATAAAATCTTAAAAAAAAAAAAAAGAATTCAGATTGGGGGCCTGGCCCAAAAAGAGCCCTATTAGCAGAGATAACTTTTTTTTTTATCTACAAGACTGTCTGTAAGGGCAAACATCTAATTACCAAACATCTGCTCCTCTTACCGTCCCTCCCCGCCTCGAAGCCCCAGGCCCTGTCCCACTCCCTGGCTCAGGCTGGCATACAAGCCTCACTGTCCTTGACTCTCCTATCTTTGGGGCTCCCATATGTACGGAAATTAAATTTGCTTTTCTCCTGTTATTCTTGTCTTGTATCGATTTAGCTATTAGACCAGCCAAAGAACCTAGAAGGGAAGAAGGGAATGTTTTTCAGCCCCTACCCTGCTCTTCTCAGAACTTCTCTGGAAACCACTGCCTCTGAGCCCCTCCCTCCTGTGGGGACGGTGGAGATGCAGCATTTCTGTAGAGCTTACGGTGTGGTGGTACCTCTGGAATCCGAAGACCCTGCTTTCCTGTCTGGTCTGGCTCCACACGGGGACGTCCAGGCAGCTGTTCCAGCCTGAAGCCCCGGAACTCCTTCCGGCCCCACCTCTGGTGTTCTCACTTCTCCTTCCCAGCCTCTGGAACGTGCCTGAGACTCCGTCTGCCTCCTTTTCCCCTGAAAAGCTGCCACCACCCACACATCCCTTGGGGTTCCCCTTTTCCCATGGGGTGGGATGCTGTCTCCTTGGTTCCTGTTTCCTGGCTGCCCCCAAATTATGCAGATAGTGATTTTCCTTATTAGGATTTTACTGCTCATCACTCAGGGGAATGGGATGGGGAAGAAGTTATCAAGTGAGGGGAAGTGATAAGCTTCCAGAATCTGTGGGCATTTAGATAGCCTTAGCCTCCCCTGCCTAAGATAGTGAGAGAGAACTGGGGGGGCTGGGGGGAAGCCACTTGCGTCTGTCCTCTGACTGTATTACCCCAAGTGGACTAACTGTATGACCTCTACCGCCATCTGACTGTTCCTGCGTTAGACGAGGCCACCTTGATCCCTGGCCCCTGTAGTCGCTTCCCTTCCCGCTTGGGCCTAGGCAGCTAAGGCAGAAGGGTCCCCGCCCCTCCGGGGGACACCCAGCTCGTCAGCCTCCGTCCTCATTTTTAAGATTTATTTATTTATTTGAGTGAGAGAGCCTGGGGCAGGGAGGGGCAGACGGAGAGGGGGAAAGAGAAAAAATCTCAGGCCGACTCTCTCCTGAGGGTGGAGCCCGGGCACTCGGGGCCCAATCTCCTGACCCTGAGATCACGACCGGAGGTGAAACCAAGAGTTGGACACCTAACTGAGTGAGCCACCCCCGCGCTCCTAAAAATGATTCTTTCTTAGCATTTTCACATTAACTCTGGGGCCTTGACCAAGATACCTCATCTTTCTGAGCTCTGATCCCTCATTGGTGAAAGGGAGCCCAAAATACTTCCTTCCGAGTGTCCAGTGTCAGATGAGTGCCTTATCCATTACAAAGGGCAATTCTGCGATGAGCTATTTGTTGTAGCCAAGGAAAAAAAAAGATCAATGCTTCTCGTTAATAGCTATCATTCACTGAGTGCCAGCAAGGTGCTGCTTACTATATTGAGTGCTTTAAATTCATGACTTCCAATACTCACAAAGACAGAGAGGAAGGCATGGACCCCATTTTATAAATAAGTTGACTAAAACATTTCGCTAAGTGCTGGGGCTGAAATTTGAAGCTAGATGTGTCTGCTGACACAGTCTAGGGGGGTTTCTCTGCCCCAAACTACCTTAGAAGCAAACCCTGGACCACGCACAGGCTTCTTTCTGTTGCTGTATGGATCACATCCCACCTGTCATTTGCTTGTATTTGGGTTTGTCTCCTAGGAGACCATGAACTTGCAAAGGACTGAGATGATACATCCTGGTCATTTTCAATTTTGCATCTTGGTCCTATCTCTGTGACTGTCCCATAGTAGGTATTCACTGCGTGGTTATCGGTTGATTACATAATATGGCCATTTGCCTCTTCTTTCCTCCTCAGCATCCCCAGAGGCCTTGTATCTGGATGGAAGAGCGAGGAGTTGAGGAATAAGCACCCAAGCCCTCTGCCACTCTCTGTCTAGGGGCCTCTAAATCCAGGAGCTGTTCCCAGAAGCCCGCCTCTTCCCTAAGTTCTAAAAGCTCATACATATTCATAAGGGGAAAAAGTGCCAGGAAGAGATATTTTATTTTGTTTATTAAACTGGCATCTTGGCAAATTTATAGCAGAAAATGAGTAAGTCTGTTTCCTCCTGCGCTTTCCTCGACTGAGACGTGAATGGGTGGTGCTCGGCAGGGTGGGAGAGCAAGGTCTGGGCCATCAAGTGATGGCCCCCGGGGTTTGGGAGGCTCAATAATTAATCCCCTTCTTTTCTCCACCCAAGTGGGAAGAAAAACGGAGGAGAGACAGACCCAGGCCTTATAAAGATGGAGACAGAAAAAAACTATTTTAACAAAATATTCACACCTGCTTGTTAATATCCCCTCCGCCAGTACTGAACTTATCCCTTGTTAAAAATTACTGTGAATTGGGGCGCCTGGGTGGCTCGGATGGTTAAGCGTCTGCCTTCGGCTCAGGTCATGATCCCAGGGTCCTGGGATTGAGCCCCACATGGGGCTCCCTGCTCGGCAGGGAGCCTGCTTCTCCCTCTCCCTCTGCTGCTCCCCCTGCTTGTGCTCTCTCGCTCTCTCTGTCAAATAAATAAATAAAATCTTAAAAAAAAATTACCATGAGTGATAGAGAACTTGGAAATAATGCAAAATCATGACTGCTTGTCTTCTCAATGTTATAGCGGATGGTTGTCTAACAGCCCCACCAAGATTTATTTAATTCCCTAGGAGAAATGAGTCTTCACTTGACTTCTATTGACTCCATTTTAGGGCCCAGATTCATTAACATTCATTAACAGTACATGCTGGGGCACCTGGGTGGCTCAGTCGATAAAGCATCCCCTCTTGATCTCAGCTCAGGTCTTGATCTCAAGGTCATGAGCTTAAGCCCGGTGTTGGGCCTACTTAAAACAAAAAAACAAAAAAACCCAACCAGTGCTTGTTAATTTGCAGATTCTTGTCTGATAGAGATGCAGATGGTTTGCATTGGAAGGAAAGTTATTGCACTGTAGGATACTAACCAGTTTTGCCTCTAATTTAATAAACTTATCTCAGGGGCACCTGGGTGGCTCAGTTGTTAAATGTCTGCCTTCAGCTCAGGGCGTGATCCCAGGGTCCTGGGATCGAGCCCCACATCGGGCTCCCTGCTCTGTTGCGAGCCTGCTTCTTCCTCTCCCACTCCCCCTGCTTGTGTTCCCTCTCTCGCTGGCTCTCTCTCTCTGCCTGTCAAATAAATAAATAAAATCTTAAAAAAAAATTTTAAAAAAATGAACTTATCTCTGTTTTCCTTTCCAAGCTTTGTAAATCTCTCATCTTAAGAACAAGTTTTAATGTTTCATCATCAATGAATTGAACAGATCTTTGACACATGTTCATTCTATATTTGTACAGAAGTAATGGTTTTAACTTTTTTGAAAAGCATACTTTGACCCACTTCCACCCCCAAGCAGTGTGTCTGTTCTGAACAGCCAGAAGGTGCTCTGCTAAATTCACCACAGAGTCGACAGTGATTCAGAGAGCAGATCACAAGACAGCGTCTAGGAGGCGCTGGGCACTTATATTCAGCCCCTTCTTCAAAATGGCTGAGCAGGTAGGTCATGCCCTTGCTCCTTGGGTGGGGTAAGAGAGGGATGGGATGAGATGTCAGGAGTGTCACTCTACTGAATTCCTTTCTGGTGGAAACAGGAAGAGTGGAGAATGTGTCCTTACCTGATGGGGCCCAGCGTGAAGAGCAGCCACAGTCCAATGAGAAGTTAAGCCACTTGTCTGGTGGCCAATGCAGGATGACCCGCAATGGACTTGGTGAAGTCCCTCGGACCACAACTCCGATGTCACAGCCAATAGCTAGCACGACTCCATTTGCCCCGGGGCTAAGCCTTCTGTGGCCCAGGGCTCGGTGGGTCCGAGTCTCCTTGAGCATCGTCGCCGCCTGGGTCACTCCTAATTATATCCTTACCCTTCGTATTACCTGGGCCCTCAGTTCCTGGAAGCTCTACATGTGGTCCGGCATCCTGGGGAATCAACCCAGCCATGTCTCAGTGGTCTTTTATTTAGACCACGGAGAAGGTGGCATGTCAGCATTAATCAGAGCAGGAGAAGAAAATAATTCAATTCTGGGTCTTTCATGTACTGGGTAAATGCTTTTGTATATTTTGTAGGTTGCAATCCTCATGACAATTCTGTGAATGGAACTTCTTATCTACTAGATAAACTAAAACTGAGAGGCCAAGTGACTTGTTCAAGGCCACAGACCTAGTTCATATAGAGATGGGGTAAGAATTTAGGTACCCGGCCCCAAAGCCTCCACCCTTAACACCGTGCTGTCTCCTGTGAGCAACCCAGGCAACATCTCTGGGGTCAGAAGTCTGCAGATCCCGTTGCTATCCACCGTGAGACCTCAGACAGGGTCTGAACCTGTTCTTCTTCCATGAGGATCACCACCCCTGACCTCCTCTACCACTTCTGTGGAGAACAGAAAACCAGTACCGTCCCAGACACCCAATCAATTTCCACAGCAGTTTCTGTTGGAGTTGACTTTGCTTCTTGTCCTGAGAGGTTCCCAAAGAGCCAGCTACAGTCATGAGACAGTTAGTGACAGGAGCAGACTGAAGTTAAGATGACCATTTAAGAAACGACAGACCAGGCCGTGTCACCTCTTGAGGAGCCGAGAGGTCTTGCTTGGGAGATGACTCCCTGCTCTTCCCGCTCTTGGCGGACTGGTTCACACCTGGTGAAACCATCACGTAGGATGCTCTATCCCCCACAGCCCAGTCAGTGTTACCACTCTCTAGATGAGGGTCTCGAATCCTTTTCTAGCTGTGGAAATGATGGGTGCACAGGAGTGGTCTATCTTTTTTCTCTTCCCTGAACCCGAGTCTAGGAGGGGCCAGAAACAGAGGCAAAGAGGGAGGCTGAGTAGAGGGAAACGGTTGACGTCACCCAGCCCCCAGAGAGCCCACCTGTAGCAGGCCAAGGAGAGAGGGGCTGCAAGTTAAGTGGGAAGCCTTATTACGTTAATTCCTAAATTGGGACAGAGTCCAATAAGTTAACAAGAACCAGAGGACTTTCTACCTCAGAGTGATCAGAATGTCGTGAGACTGGGTGGGTTGTACAGGAGCAGAGGAAGAAACTTCCCAGCTGAGTACATTTGAAAGGGGACTGGAAGACAAATAAAGTGACTTTGCGATTATAGCCCTTGCGTCCTGTGGGTACCGTGCCCAAGTCCCACTTCCCAGAGGCCAGATGTGATCTGTGCTCTACTTCTGGGCCTTTGCCTTAATCGTTCCCTGCAAAGACTGCCCACCCTACCCCCTTGCCCTGACGGTGCTCTATCCTCCCATTAAAGCCAGTGTTTTCCTTGTCCACAGATGTTTGGGAACCAGTGGCTGGGTCTTTTTCCTATCAGTCCCTCGAAGCCACAGCACTGTAAGACTGTTTTGTCTTCCCTCTGTCTCTCTCAAGACACAGAATAAGTTTGTTATGGGCTGAAACACATACTCCCCAAATTCATATGTTGAAGTCTTCCTACTGTACCACACCTCAGAATGGGACTTTATTTGGAGATAGGGTCTTTAAGCAGGTAATTAAGTTAAAATGAAGTCATTGGTGTGGGCCCTAATCCAATAAGACTGGTGTTCTAAGAAGAGGAAATCAGGACACAGGCACATACAGGTCACAGGGAGAAGATGACCATCTGCAAGCCAAGGAGAGAGGTCTCCGAAGAGACCAGCCCCGCCCACACCTTGATCTCAGACTTCCAGCCTCCAGAACTGCAGGGAAATACATTTCTGTTGTTTATTTATTTATTTTTTTTAAGATTTTATTTATTTATTCGACAGGATAGAGACAGCCAGCGAGAGAGGGAACACAAGCAGGGGGAGTGGGAGAGAAAGAAGCAGGCTCATAGCGGAGGAGCCTGATGTGGGGCTCGATCCCATAACACCGGGATCACGCCCTGAGCCGAAGGCAGACGCTTAAGCGCTGTGCCACCCAGGCGCCCCCATTTCTGTTGTTTAAGCCACCCAATCTATGGTCCTTTGTTAGGGCCGCCCTGGCAAACGAATGCCGCCCCCGCCATCGATATTTGCTGAATTGTTTTTGAATAATACAAATTTGAAGTATCATTTTTAATGTCTTCCTTACACTTCATTACATGGACATTTCATGTTTTATTTAACCAGCTCCTATTGTTGAACTTTTGATTGCTTTCAAATGTTCTCTACTATAAAGAATGCCTCTGTGAACACTATTGTTCAAAGAGCTTTTGGTGTTCTGTTGAATTATTTCCTTAAGTATAAATTTTCTAGAAGCAGGATTACTTGTCAAAGACGTGAACATGTTTATGGCTCTTAAGGACTGCAACAATTTGGAACAATATCAGCATTGAATGAGTGCACCCATTCCCTGAAAGCAGTACCAGAATGGAATTTATCAGCTTCAAGTTACTGAACTCTGAACCAGGGATGCTGCTTTTTTCTATCTCTTAGCTATTGCTCCTATTTTTTTTTTCAAGTGGGCTCCATGCTGAGCAGGGCTTGAGTTCGCGACCCTGAGATCGAGACCTGAGCTGGGATCAAAAGTCGAATGCTTAACTGACTGAGCCAACCAGGCACCCCCAGCTATTGCTCCTATATACTTCAAAGGTACCCCCATCCCCATTGCCGACACAGTCTACCTGCCTGCCCAATTTCTCGTGCATTTCTATCTCCTGATGGAAATTCTTTCTCCAGGAAACCTGTCTTGGTTTATCTTGCATGGCCCTGATCTTTCCTATACTTTGCCTTTTCTCACGCACTCATCTCTTTGGATTCTCTGCTAGGTTGTTAGGTAATTGTGTGCCAGGTAGTGGGGTATGAGAAGCCCTAAGAGGAGCATTCTGGAATTCCTGATGATAAGGGCACCTTAGGCTGAAATGTTGAGATAAGTGAAAGAAATGTGATCGGATTGTACCTAAGCTGGTCAAGCAAGTCATGGTGGTTATAGAGGTCTTCCAGCCTGCTGCGGGAGGGGCTGGGGATGGTGATGGGAACAGGTGGTTCCAAATGATTAGTGTGAAGGGTGCCAAAGAGGAGTGAAGACAACTGGAGCCCTTGTTCACAGATCAGACAGCAAAGGGTCTGGTAACATGCCAATGAATTCAGATTTCTCTACAAAGAGAAAGGAAGCATTGAAGGATTCGAAGCCGGTCAATGACTTGAACAGATTTGGCTTTTGTATACCTGGCAGCCATGTGGAGGATGAGTTGGCAAGGGGAGACACAAGAAGCTAGGAAGTCTGTTAGATGGTTTTTTGTATTCCTCCAAGGGAGAGATGCCCAGGGCCTGAACTAAGGGTCCTGAGTGTTATCGCATATACTTGTTTGGTCTCTTCATTGAGTCTGCTGTGTGGGACTCCTGAGAGAGATAGGACTCCTGGAGGGTAAGGCTGTTTTGTCTTCCTTCTGTCTCTCTCAAGATGGTAGCACTATGCTCTGCTGACCCAAACATTTATGAATGGGCTGGACACAGCAAGCATCCAGGGGAAGAAGGAGCCACAGTTCCTCTATCTTCACGGAGCTCCCATTCTATGTGAGAGAGCTAGAAACCATAGAATAGCTTTAGTCAAAAGGACCTGAGAGATCATCTAGTGAGACCGCTTCATTTTACAAATGGGAAAATTGAAACTCAGAGGAAATGACCCGGGACTGGAATCCGGATCTCCTGGCTCTGGGTCAATGACATGAGCCACATCATAAGCATTTTTCATGGAGGGCATGTGGTGCCTGCTCTTGGGAAACTTCCAGCCTGGTGTGGAAGGCCAGTTGTGAGGGTGGGACGCAGGGCACAGGTGCAGAGTGCAGACATCAACACTGTCATGGACAAACACGGGACAACTGTAGAGTGCAGTGGGTGAGGGGTGAGCAGGGAGAGAACACCTAAGATGAGCCAGGCCCTGTCACCGTGGCCTTCACCAAATGTGCACACCACCCTCACCACGCATGGATGAGCTGATAAGGTTATTCATTCCCGTGCAGAAGATGAAAACACTGCCGCCCGGGCTGATAAGAGTCAGAGCTCTGACTTGATCCGGGTTTGACCGCCTCCTAAGGCGTAATCTCACTGGGGCACCAAGTTGCCTCCACTGAGGAAGTGCAGGGTTTGGGGTGACGGGACTTGGTGTGATGGCAGAAGGAACATGGGACTGGGAAGCGCAGGCCTGGCTTTACATCTATCTCACTCTATCCCTGCCATGCAGTAGGAGCCGCGGGACTTCAGGAAATTATTTAACCCCTTCAAGCTCAGTCTTCTGTAAAATGAAGTTAAATCTGCCCCTACCTACCTTGGTTGAGAGGGTGGTTGAGCGCCTTAACCAAGATAACATGTCAGAAATCTGTTTCTAAACTGTAAAGAAAGTTTTGTGTCAATGACAGGGAGCCCGAGACTCAGTGTATCTTCTGAGGCCTGGCAGCCACAGCCCTGCAAGGATAGGGGTACCAGTTACACTGGGGGAACTGATGCTGAGGGCTTTGAGCAGAACCAACATGAAACCAGGGCCTGTGCTTCTTGGCTCCATTTTTCATGCCATTAAGTACCCTATACACTAAAGCTTTTGCCAAATGACCCACCTCCATGGGAGCGTTTGCTACTCATGGTTCGTAATTAGTCTCTGAAAGCCAGAGCTGGCTTCTCCATCAGAAAGCGAGTTCACCGCCCATGTCTGGCTTAGCAGTCTCAGAGTTCTCAAGGGGAAGGAAAGCCACCACATGGCCTAACAGTGGACATTTGGGGAGTCTGGAAGTAGATTCTGGCTCTGCCACTTGCTAGCTATATGATTTGGGAAGTTGCCTTACCTGCTTGAACTCCAGTTTCCTCGTTTGTAAAACAAGAGAACACTAGAAGTCCTCTCATTCTGTGGGATTGGAACTAGGAGTAAGTAGGTTATCTTAAGTAGTCAGTAAAAGCAAGAAATCATAAAAACAACATATATTTAACTGTTTATTTTCAAGGACATGTATAGGTCAGTCTTTTGATGTAAGGCCAGGGATTTGGGGTTTGCTGATTGAATTCCAAGATAATTTTCTTGTGTGAACCATGCTAGCATCTCATAATCAGCAATTACTTCAAAATGGAGCAACAACTTAAAGGCTTCTAAAAAGAAAGATGGCTATAAAATTCTTTGAGATGTTTATGACTTTATTCCTAATATTTTACCATTGTCCCCCTACACCTAATTTAATGGCAAGTTTCGAGGAACTCACTTTCACAAGTATTTCCAAAGCCTTCAACCCAGTTGTCTTAGTTAAGGAAACACTATTGGCTCTAACAATTAAGCACCTTCATTTTTGGCTCTGCAGTCTTCAGCACATGGCTTGATTTGGGGATGAATCCAGTGGGAAGCGGGGGAAAGAGTGGTGAAGGCATACCTACTCCTTTGCTACCTCTGCCTGGAAGTGATGCATATCACCTTGCTCACATTCCATTGGTGAGAAGTAGAAATATGGCCCCATCCAACGCAAAGGGGTCTGGGAAATGTAGTCCAGCCATTGCCCAGGAATTAAAGGAGACAGGTTTGTAAGGGCTAGCCAGCCTCTGCCATGTCCACTATTACAGAAACAACTCCCTCTATCTTTGCACTCATATTTCACTGATTTCTTTGTTAGTGCCAAGACTGAGAAACTCTGATTTATGTGATGTGTGACTAAATTACATAATTACTGTAAGAAACTTACAAGGATCAGTAACAAAAGCAATTTGGTGAGCACAGCTCTATTGATAAAGCAGAAGTGTAAAGCATTGTAGACAGCGGCCAGCCTTGAGCATTTTGTGTTCCATGCACATCACTCGTTGTGTTTTATGGAGGAAACAGAGAACAACAGTTAATTAGTTTAGTGAATCAATTTAGTGCAAGTCTACTAAGAGACTTTCTACCGTTCTTACTTCATAGGGTTGTTGGGAATATTAGTGAGATAATCCCCGTGAGATGCTTTCTATCACCTAATGTCAATAGTCAACCTTGGGGGTAACTAACATTCTAGGCTGGCTAACCCTTTGCTGTGGGGGCTTGTCCTGTGCATTGTGGGATGTTTGGCAGCATCCCTGGCCTCTACCCACTAGATGCCAGTAACAGCCTCCTAGTTTGTGACAACTAAAAATGTCTCCAGACGTGGCCAAATGTCTCTTGCAGAGTAAAATCACCCATGGGTGTGACTGCTCTTTATGGTGCCAGGCACTTCGCAGTCACTGATTGTATTTTGGTTCCCTCCTCTTCTGGATCCCCCACTTCTGTACCTTCCCCCCAAGAGTCCTCTGCCTCAGCAACGTGACGATGAGTCTGTTAGACTCAAAAATGGGGGAGGAAAGTTAATAATATGTTGGATTCATGGGGGCATTTTACCAGTTTTCTAACTGCTCTTCCACGGGTGCTAGAAACTAAGATTGCCCTCTGAGAATGAAAATAGTAAAACTCATCCACAGTGAATGTGGGAATAAACTGAGATGTTTTCTGGAAAGTGTGACTCAAGAGTTTGGAAACACCCTAGACTCTAATCAAAATAAATTGGGCATAATTTCAGAAAAAGATAAAATTGTAATTTGCTGAGGGTAAACTTAATCAATTACACCCTGTTCAAAGAAAGACTGTGTGACAGAAATAGGGAATGACCTAGTTTTGTTTTGATTTTTTTATTCCTATAAACTGCTAAAGGAAACATCCTTGTGCCCATCTATTACTTAACGATTGTACAGGGGTAAGTATTTCTGTAGGGCAAATTCCTAGAAATTGAATTATAATGTAATAGTTACTACATATTGCCTTCCCAAAACTCAGTATTTATTTACATTTCCATTCCCACCAATGACAGATGTAATCACTCATTTTTCAAAAGCACGAATTATAAATCACTTTGCCTTTTAACTTCAGTCAATGTGATGAGTAGAAAATAATAAATCAGTCTTATTTTAGTTTGCTGGTGAGATGAGTTTCTAAGTTCATTTTCTTTTATAAAGTACCTTTAAAAATAATTAGACCTTTTTTCTTATTAATTTACAGAAACTTTTATATATAATGGATGGTAACCTATTCTCCGCTGTACATGCTACAAATATTTTTTCCAAGTCTGCTTCTTATCTTTTGATTTTGTTTATCACGTCCCAATAGAAGAATGCATTGTGCAGTGAGCTGCATCATAGCGTTTGTTTACCAGGTATGCAGTGGAAAGTTCTCTGGAGGGACTCAGCTTCCTCATGTTTCAGTTATACACATTTCCATTTATCGGGATTGCTCCCCTTTTCTCATCAAGGCTCTAACTTGAGCCATAGAAAGATCATGGCAGAGAATCCAACTGTCCCAATTTGGCAAAGTAAATTAATAATTCCTTGATATGGCCTGAGCAGCTCAGAACACTCGGTACTAGCACAACAGAAAGGGCATCCCACAAAGGGGTACATAATTGCGCCACGTGCTTTCAGCTGGACAACCTAGACTGTATATTGTCCCTCTCTTGCTATACTCCATGCATAACTACAAGAAAGAACCAGCACAATCCATTAGTTCAGGGTTTGCAGCTATGAAGTCCTCCAAAGCTTTGACCCCAGGGAGCCAGACCATCTCTGGGTCCCAAGAGGATAAGAGTGGACAGCACTAAAGACCACTGGTCACCTGTCTTGGGAGGAAAGGATGTTCACATCGCCATTGCTCTTCAGCATGAACTCCCTCCTCAACTCCATGGCCATTCCACATTTTCTTTGTCAGTCCACTGATTACAAACCCCCTTCCTTACACTATTTGATGTCTTAGTAAAGCCAAGTTCCCCAGTGTGGTGCCATGGCTGGTACAGGTGTGCTCATACCATGGTCTAAGAGTATGCCAGACCGGTATTAGAGTTTTCTATCTGCAGCAAAGTTTTGGAAGCACTGTAGTAAAAAATCATTTGATTGGAAGAAGAAAATTCACTCAGACTTTGCAAAAAAGAGGAATTTATTGAAAGATAACAGAGGTGTTTCATAAAACCAAGGAAACACAACAGGAAGCACAAGTGGGCCTTAGAAAGGATGGGAACGGGCACCTTCTCTCTTTCTCCCAATCCTACTCCCTAATAGACCTTTTCTGTTCCATTTACTTATTAAACCAAACACAGCTACCTCAGACCTGAATTCACATAACTTCCCACTTCCAGAAAGTTTAGCATCTCTGAGCACCCCCCCCACACACACACACACTCCAAAATCCTGAAGGCAACAATTTAGTTAACCTAGCACAAGTCAGGTGGCCACTCTAAGCATGCCTGGTCCAAAATGCAATGGCGAGGGTCATGGAGTTTCATACACCACCAGTTCCTCTTGGGGCTTTGAAAGAAGACACAAATGGTTAGGACGGGTGTGGGCAGAGCAGACAAACTGACCCACCTGCCATGAAAGTTTAGGAATCTGCAAAGTTGAGGTCCCCTCCTGGGCCTCTGTGAACTCACCACGAAGGCTCCCTTATGAAGCATCTGGGTAGAGAAGCACTGGCCTTTCCAAGGGACTTCCGAAGAATGGCCAAGAGCCGCATTCAGTTTTTTAAACTCCAGTCATCATAAGTGGAAAGGAGACAATGACAGTCTTAGAAAACCGCTGCTGGAGGCGGAGTAAAGATTAATATTGAGTAGGTAGTGTCTTGATGGCATCAGTCCTGTGGTGTCCAACAATATGAGTATTTCCATTACGGAGAATTTGTTGAAATTCCTTTCTCTGGACCTCTTTTTTCTAGGGAGCACAACCCTGACATTCATGGACATTTTTTGTGGGAGGAGTGGAAAATGCCTGGATCCCTTTCAAAGGAATTACTACAATAAAGTTGTGGGGGTAACTACAGGACCTAAGGTCACCAGGAAACTGAGTGGGTACTGCAGAGTAACTCATCCCCGAGAAGGGGTGCTTGCAGAACTGTAGATTCCTGGTCTGTAGAGTCCAGATGCACCAAATGCATTTGCACTTTGACAAGCTCCCTGCCTGAGACTGCTGTTCACTGACGTTTGGGGACCTCTGTCCTAGAACCTGAAGCCAGAGCTTCTTGGAATGAGCAATTGCCTCATGCACTCGGGGTCTCGTACTCATTTGGGAATATAATGAAAGCAACGGCACCGCTTCCCAGAAGCATGCGCACGAATACCTACGCAGGAAAGCTGCGTGCAGTCTCAGGGGCTTCACTGAATCCCGGAAGCTCTTCTTCAACCCCAGACCAAGACCACCTCCCTGGAGATCGTAGAGACCCTGGAATGAGAGCATGTGGCTGGCTCAGTCGGTGGAGCGCATGACTCTTGATCTCAGGGTTGTGAGTTCGAGCCCCACATTGTTGAGTGCACAGATTGCTTAAAAATAAAATCTTGGGGCTCCTGGACAGCTCAGTCGTTAAGCGTCTGCCTTCGGCTCAGGTTATGATCCCAGGGTCCTAGGATCGAGCCCCGCATCAGGCTCTCTGCGCAGCAGGACGCCTGCTTCTCCCTCTCCCACTCCCCCTGCTTGTGTTCCCTCCTCACTGTCTCTCTCTCTGTCAATTAAATAAATGAAACTTAAAAAAAAAGAGAGAGAGGGGCGCCTGGGTAGCGCAGTCGTTAAAGCGTCTGCCTTCGGCTCAGGGCGTGATCCTGGTGATCTGGGATCGAGTCCCACATCAGGCTCTTCCGCTATGAGCCTGCTTCTTCCTCTCCCACTCCCCCTGCTGTGTTCCCTCTCTCGCTGGCTGTCTCTCTGTCACATAAATAAATAAAATCTTTAAAAAAAAAAAAAAAGAGAGAGAGAGAGAGACCCTGGAATGTCTTGAGGGAAGAGAAGGAGGAGAATAGAAGTAATTGAGGAAAGCGGATCAGGGAAGGGAGCCGGTTACACAAACTCATTAAGATTCTGGAGTCAGGAAGATTTCAGTCCCAACCCTGGCTTGGCCACCCACTCACGAGCTGCGTGACATCAGTCAAGTTGCTCCATCTCACTAGGACTCAGTTTCTTCATCTGTCACATGGGAGCAATAGTATGTCCTAACAGGGTCGCAAAGAATGTTAGTGAGAAAATGTATCTGAAGTACTTAAGGAGGGATAACTATTGAATCTATAGGTCAATCGGTCAATAAATGGCCAGGTTATTCTTCTGAGGAATAAAGTCAAGAAGACAAACAACCTAGAAGCCCCCAGCAGGAATACATTCAGGGAGACAAGACAGCAAAGAGGAAGCATTTCTGTACTAGCAATTCCACTGGCAAGAGGCTTTTCTCACTATTGTTACAAAAATCAGCATGCAAATATGATGAGCAAGGGAGAGACAAGGACAGTGGATAAGGAAATGGGATAAGAGCACAAAACCAGAGAAAAGAGAACAAATACAGGAAAGAATCTAAGTCTTGAGAACTTTAGCTCCGAAAGGGGCCTCCGGCATCAGCTGACAAGCCCATTATGAACAGAACCTTCCGATCAGCCTTTTTTCCTACATCTCTTTACATCTTGCCAAAGATCATATTCACTTTGATGTTGCAGAGCCTTAGTTTGCTTTTTGTGTTTCTTCGCTCCATAATTGAATGTTAGGCCATCCTTTTGTTATAGGCAAATTGGGCTGACAAAAAGAGCATTATAAATCGTGAAAATACAAACAAATTCTCCCAGCTCTGAAATTCGTCTTCTACTCAAGTGGTTGACACAAATAATCTAGGGGATGGAATTCCTCGAGCGCAGGAAGGAACAGAGTTCATTCTTCTCTTGGCAGAAAGAGGCAGCTCCCCGCACAGTTTGCGAGACCGGCCACCAGCGTCTAGGGACGGCCAGGCACTCATGGGTGCCTCTGTCCAGACAGAGGGCCACTGGGGCTGACAGCCGACTCCTCTTTCCTGCAAGTCTTGGGAAGGTGGGGGAGGGGGTTATGTTCCCGGTGCTCCGCCTCTGGTGTGACCTGAGAACTTTGAGCCCCAGACCACTAACTTCTAGGCTTTAGAGAGCTCCCACCTGGGGAATGAGCCTCAAAGAGCTGGAGCCCAGGCAGGACACGCAGTGACAGCATGGGTGGTCAAGGGCTTGAGTCTGTTGCTGATGACGCTGCCTGCATGCCTCACGGGGACCCTTCCCGTCGCTTCCCTGGGGACAGAGGCTGCTCTGGGCATGAACCACGAGATCCAGGCCCATCTTCCCAGGGCCTCTTTAGGAGGGCCCAACAGGACTCACTCCTCTTCCATTCTCGTCCATCTAGAAGGGGTCAAACAACCGCAGAGTCAAGGAAGTCAGCTTTTGAAGTCAGGCTGTTCCAGCAGCCACCGTCTATCGTGAAGGCGTCCTTACTCTCCTCCCCAGACAAAAGCACGTGACCAACGTAACTGACAGACCGCGCCTTCCCAGCTCAGGCCCGCTTGGGGGGTGGGAGGCAATGCTCTAAATTTCCAGGCTTCCAGTGAGCTGCTGAGAAAAGTAACCTGGTGTCAGTGACTTTCCTTTAAGAAATGAAATCCGTCAAATGCGCATTATGCTACTATCTCCGAGTGCGTGGAGTCATTTATTCATTTATTTAAACGTGACTGAGCTCCTACTCTCTGCCAGGTGCCGGGGAGCTAAGATGAGTCAGACAAGGCTCCTACTCACATCTTGGGAACAGAGACACTCCCAGCTTATTCTAATACAGCGAAGTATTATTTGGTTTCAACTGTCGGGCAAAAAGAACCTAATAGTTCATAGAATCTAAGATGGAATCAAAAACTAAAACATGGCAAAGGTAGGGAGGCCTCGAGAGCAAGGGGCACCTGGGGCCGCCCAGGTGGCTCAGTCGGTTGTGTCTGCCTTCAGCTCAGTTCATGATTCAGGGTCTTGGGATCGAGCCCAGCCCTGCACTGGGCTCCCCACTCAGCAGGGAATCTGCTTCTCCTTCTCCCTCTTCCCCTTCCCCACCCTTCGTGAGCTCTCTCTCTCTCTCAAATAAATAAAATCTTAAGAAGAAGAAGGAGGAGGAGGAGGAGGAGGAGGAGGAAGCGGAGGAGAACTGGAACCTGGGATTGGAACACTGTCGGAACTGCCTACCTCTCTTCTCTCTGCTTCTGCCTGATGGTTCAACTCGTTCTCAATAAACACCAGTCCCGGCCACGTGCAGGAAACCCTCCTGCCCTGGCTTAGTGTTTTCCAGAGTCCAACACCTGAAAGCATTTCATTCTTTCTTACTTTCTGGAAGAAAATCTTGGGGAGCTGCCTTGACTGGTCCATTTTGTATCAGATGGCTACTCTTAGGTGGATTATCTGGTAAATATTATACCCCCCCCCAAAGAAGCCATTTACGCATCAAGGTAAGGGGCAGCAGAGTAAAGGGAGGGTGAGTGTCCTTAGACCAATCCCAAAAGGTGTGACTTCATTTTCTTCCCTGGGTAGGGTTGCCAGATACAATGTAGGGTGCTTAAATATTGCATAGGACATATTTATACTAAAAATAGCATATTTTATATATGTATATATTTAGTTAGTTGGTTATATTGGTACTTACAACAATTTGTATTGACAACCCTATTCCTGAGTCACCTCAAGGAAAAGGGAAGCAGTTCTGGCTGCTGGATGGTTTGAGAGACATATTACTCGGTGGTGGGAAAATGGCTAAAATTTCCAGGTTGGGTCTGTGGCTGTCACCCTCAGAAACTGACTTGGGCTAACTTAAGCCACAGCAGGGAATGTACTGGAAGGCTGCGAGGCAAGGCCACCTCTTCAATGACTCCAGAGACAGCATGGGAATGGTGGCCCTGAAGTTGTGCATGTGGCTGCTGATCTCAGGGGAGCTTCCAGAATGAAAGGAGGATTTGGACAACCTCATCTGAGAAGAACAGGACCTGGGGCCATACCCAGCATGCAGCTCCACTTACATAGTTTCCTAGCTGTTCCCTCCAGTGCAATTCTTCTCTCACCTCTTCGAGAATGCATATCAGATGTGAGAGAGAGTGACAGCACTTAAGGATCACCTTGAATTTGTTCTGATTAGTGAGTTATGTAAACTCGATATTCAATATTCAAATTAGTTAGAACTCATGACTCAAGACAACCCAGTCCTAAAGGCCATCCATCTTGTTGCCCAAGACACAACACTGGGGGCCCAGGAGAGACACTGTAGTCAGGTTTGGGTCCGATGCCTCATCAGTGGAGAGAGCAGATCTTGACCACATGGAACAGGCAGTAGACCCTTTCCTGAGGGGAAAGCAAGATGGTGCGAGCAGAAACGGGGAGAAGCGACGCTCAGGGAGGAAAATAAGCAGCTGCCCGTTCCAATGGCGTCTATGTGTTCTGTCCACACCAAAGAGCTGGCACCCCATCACCCCTGCCCTCTGATGCTGCGGACCCTGGGCGGGAAAGCTGGCCAGCTACAGACGTGGCCCATCGTGAAGCAGTCCCTCAGGCTGGTTCTCCACAGCACAGTGTCGTGCCAACAAGGTCCGCCAGAGCCAGGGGTGAGGGTGAAGGCAGGGACTTGGTACTATGAATGCTCAAAACACTTTTAGAGTAATTTACCTTACAAAAATAAATTAGAGCAAAAATCAAGACCAAACCCTCCATCCTGTCACTCTGACTCCCCACGTGGCAAGAGGGCTCAGCGGGGGATGGTGGGGTGGTGGTTAGGAACGACAGCACAGACCACTGTGAACAACCCGTCACCATCAAGAAGCAACAGTCAGCCCCCCTCCTCGAGAACGGGTGTGCGCTTTGCTTCCCCGTGAAATCGGGGTGGGACAGTTGACCCGCACCCTCTCAGCCTGAGTGTGGGTCTTTCACGTGTGCATCATTCAACGCCTAACATGTGGAGAGACAGGTGACGGTCTTGAGGACAGGTACCTGGATTTGTCCCCAACAACCTGACCTTGTCTGGGTTGAGGATGGCAAAGAGGGAGGAGACAGGCTGGGGTGTTCAGAGCGTCCGGACAGCGTGCTGCTCACCCGGTCACTGGCTTGTGGTGATCAAAGGCAATGCCGCACGGAAAACACGGAGAACAGTGACACAGAATATACCTTGCAAGACCTCGGTAACTGCTGGCTGTGTTATTTGTATAGTTAAGATACAAGTTCAGCTGCTGTAACGAAAGTTATAGTAATAGTGGCTTAACCAAGAGAGAGCTGTATTTCTCCCTCAGGAGTGGTCCTTGGATAAGCACTCCAGGACTACACTGGGCAGTTTCCCAGTGCAGAAGACCCAGACTCATCCTATCTTGTCACTCTGCCGGCCTCAACATGCGGCTTCCATCTCAAGGACTAAGATGACTGCTCTGGCTCCTGCCATCACATCCACATTCTAGGCAGGGAAAAAGGAAGTGGAACATGTGCTTATTATGCCTTTAGGGTGCTACCCAGAAGTGGCATGCATCCCTTCCATTCACATGCCATTAGCTAGAACTTTGTCACAAGGCCAAAGCTCGCTGCAAGGGAAGCTGGGAGATAAGAGTCTTGGTGCCTCACTGAAATTCTGAGTTTTATCACTAAAGGAGGAAGAGAAAAAAATAAAATAATAAAATAAAATAAAATAAAATAAAATAAAATAATAAAATAAAATAAAATAAAAAAGTAAAATAAAATAATAAAGGAGGAAGAGACACATGTATCTTTAGGGGCCCTAAGCATGCCCTGCTGTGCTTTTCCTGTTGTTTCCCTGCATACAGAGCCAGAACTTGCCAGAGTCCAAGCCCGAAAACCCTCGGATCTCTCGAAATAACACAGAAATGTGGGGGAGCTTGGGACGGTTGAACAGGGAGGGGACAGAGCACTGTACTGGGGGTGAAGGGAGATTGTAAACCCCCTCCCTCCCACCATGCTCTTCTTTCCTCAGCCTTTGCCCACTGAAATTTCACATACACCTGCTTTCCCTCCCACCCCACCTTCTGTGGTCCCTCAATTCAGGCGATTCCTGTCCAGTCTCCCTTGTCCTATTCTCACCCTGTGTTCCCTTCTAACCCATGCCCCCAACCCTGTCATCCCGCTGGAGAATCCAGGAACTCAAAATGGCAGCTCAGACTTTCCTATGGTGGTATCATAACTGCCCCTTGGGAAGAGACAGTCTCCTGCAGTTACTGGGATATGAACACTGGACTCCCCCGCAGCTGGCCCCAGAGGCCCCCTCGCAGACACAGGGCCCTCCCCGTCAGAGCTGTACACACTTCCTTCCTCTTTCTCCCACAACCCAGAAGGGCAGTGGGCTTGGCCTCAGCATTTTCCAAGAGACAACTGGCCTCATATAGAACAAGTCACTTCCCTTCCTGCCGGCGTAAAGGGGACAGCGACCCTTTCACCTGCACATGTTGCCCTTCCACAGCTGCTCCCTCCAGCCTCTCTGGCCTCTCAGCATCCCCTTATTAAAGCTCCCCCTGCCCCTGGAAGGACTTCCCCCCACCTTTCTGGGAGGGCAGGCCAGGCCCTGGACCCTCCCTGCCTGAGCCCCGCCCTCCTAATGACCCTCTGCGAGAGCAAAGCTCAGAACCCCTGTTCTGCTTTGATGAGCTGACCCTGCTTTTTCCAGTCACAAGGGCAGTCTGAGGCCGAATTTTCCATCGGGGAGAAAGGCGGGAGTCAGGGCAAGCCCGGGGTGGAGGGAGGAGCCAGTTGAGGCTGCTGGGCCAGTCTGCCTCCCGCCGTCTTCGGTTTGCGTTAGTGGGTGCCTTCAGCTACAGCAGATGCGGCCCCTCTGAGAGCTCGGCGAGAGAGGGAGGGAGGAAAACACATTTCTTTTTAATGGGAACCAGATCTGAAAGGGGAAAAAATGAGAATTAGAGAGGAATGAACGCCCAGAAAGCCCAGCAGAGCAGCTGGAGGCCTGCCCAGTGTGGCCTCCCACGACGGGCCTGCCCAGCACCCCTCCCAGGTCCCCTCCTGCCAGCCACAGGGTCACACCTCCACGTGCACAGGCTGCCTTTCGTTCCATCCTCCCACCGGCCCTGCAAAGCAGGCCGATGGGAATCACTAGCCCCCTTGGTCCGGGAGTCTCCTAGGACTCTGAGGGATTATGGGATTGCTCAAGGTCAGCAGCAGAAGGGAGGAGTCCCGGGGCCCGAGGCCCAAGGTCAGGAGCCCCAGGGAAGGAGAGCCCTGGGGCTGAGACGGAATGGCAGTGAGGAGTTCGCCAGCACCCGCTTCCCCAGTCTGCAAGGATTTGCATGTATTTGCCTAAGTTATGCATCAGTACAGTCTCTGCCTATATTTAGATGTCATGAAATAACTTTCTCCTTTTTAAAACTGAGACGGGGGCTATTTTAAGGTAGCCAAAGCTTACCCATTCGTGTACCACACATGCAAAGCTGTATGGAGAATCGCACAAGTTCACAAGCAATCCTACAATCGCATGGGAGCACAGAGAACATTCTTCTGTGTTTGTCACGGCTAGTGGACCGAACACCCTTTCCCACTTTAGAAGGAAAGAAACTGCCCCTTCTCTCCCAAGCAATTAAACCCTGGAGCTGTTTATCTGCTGTTAGAAGCACAGGCTCCAATCTCGGGACCGAGGAAGTCGACCAGGGGAACAAATGCCAATTAGGATTTATCTGCAAGATATGTAATGGCTCCTCTTTCTCCTTCCTCATCCCTTGGCATCAGCTTTGGGGAAGTCTGCAGGTGAGGGCCTACTGGGTGCCAGCGTTACAAACATGAGTAAGACCTACCCTTGGCCTCAAAGTTCTCAAAACAGATGCGGAAAGTGATCACGTCACTATAAAGTGAATTGTGAGAAGACAGAATTACGTACAGCCACTGCGGGACCACCGAGGAAGAACGCTCGGTCCAGGGAGAGATGTGGAAGTTCAGGGAAGCTTCCAGAAAAAAAAACAGAATTAAAAACTGATCGGAGTCTTGAATGGAGGAGGAAGAGGTGAGGGAGGGGGCCACAAGGAGGAAGGGTGTGGTCCCAGGTGTTCCGGCGGAGGGAACAGCATGAGGATGGCATGGAGGCGTGATCCAGCCGCTTGGGAGACCTGGGGGTTCGGGTGGGCTCCGGCTGAAGAGGGCCTCATGTCGCTGAGGGCTTGCCCGCCATCCTCTTGGCAACGGCAGTTTTAAGGCGAAGAGCGGTGTGATGACCGTGAACATGAGTGTTCCTGGCGGTGCCGGGGGACTGGCAGGCTGCAGGGCGGAGGAGGTCCATGAGGAGGTCGAGGAAAGCATCCAGCAGGGCGAGGAAGGTTTGAGCGAGGGCCCTGTCAGTAGGGGGTAAGAGGAGAGAGCGGGTCTGGGAAAGATCTAGAAGCTTAATGAGGAGCACCTAGTGAGTGGGTAGATATGGAGGGAAACCAAGGAGGAGGGAACAGGGACAAGAAGGGGGCCAGACCTACTTTGTTCCCCCGGGGTTGGTTGGAGAGATCTGGAAGCCAGAGACGATGATGTTGTCAGGGAGATGGGAGAAAGGCAGGGTTTTTTTTCCACCTTAATGGGCAAATTGAGCTGTTGGACGACCCCCTCGGGCTGAGGCGCCTCCCCTGATTGGAGACTCTGTAAATCCAACTGCTTTCCAACTCAGGCCGCGTCCTGCTGCCTCTTGAGGGTTTAATTCAATTCAACAAATACTTATTGAACAGCTACTCCTCATAAGGGAAAGGGGAAGAGACAGAGCGAACAATTATTGAGTACTTAAACTGTCTTAGCAGAGTGTTAAGTGCATTTACATGTAATCTCATCTCCCATCACAGTGCCCTCAGCCCTGCATGGCAGGGTCATTTACCTGCAGGGCCCTGAGAGGTCAAGTAATTTGTCCAAGCTTAGGTGGTAAGTGAGGTGGGGGGGGGGATGCAAATCCAGAAGTCGTGCTCCATCTCTGAGACCCGTTGTTCCTCAGGGAACCCAGGAGCTTGCAAGGGACTGATACACAAACTATTTTAAGCAAAAAAGAGAGAGAGAGAGAGAGAGAGAGAAAGCACTGGCTTCTTTAACTAAAAAGCGCATGAGTCAGTGGGCTCCAGGCATAGCTAGATCCAGGAGCTCAAATGGTGCTGTCAGCTCTCTCTTGTTCGTGCCTATAGATGAATAAAGCCATCTCTCTCCCATTGATGTCCTTCCTGGCTCATATATAAGGCAGCGTGATAGTTTGGGGGTCCCACAGGCTGAATTCAGATCGTGGCTACACCTCATGACTTTATTTATTTATTTTTTTTAAGATTTTATTTATTTATTTGACAGAGATAGAGACAGCCAGTGAGAGAGGGAACACAAGCAGGGGGAGTGGGAGAGGAAGAAGCAGGCTCATAGCGGAGGAGCCTGATGTGGGGCTCGATCCCGTAACGCCGGGATCACGCCCTGAGCCGAAGGCAGATGCTTAACCACTGTGCCACCCAGGCGCCCCTACACTGCATGACTTTAAACAAATTGCTGAACTTCTCAGTGCCCTTGTGTCCTCACCTGTAAGACAGGTAAAAGAAGAGCATGGGCCTCACAGGTTCTTGGGAGGAGTGAATGCCATTATCCACACAAGGTGCTTGGGATAGGGCCTGGCACCAAGTCAGCCTCCAATATGCCAGCTATTACTGTTGACTTTTTTCCGAGAGAGAGAGAAAGAGAGAGAGAGAATCTTAAGCAGGTTCTATGCTCAATGTGGAGCCCACTAATGCGGGGCTCCATCTCACGACCCTGAGATCATGACCTGAGCCAAAATCAAGAGTCGGACACTTAACCGACTGAGCCCCCTAGGTGCCCCAAGCAGCTATTATTGTTTCTGTCTCTGCTGTTTTGAGGCAGGCCTCATTGTCTCTTGCTGCAGACAGCTTCCTCCACGTGACCCCAGAAAGATGGCCACAGAAACCCCAATTATATCATCCTCGCGGCTCCTGGTCTCAGAGGAGGAAGACGTTTCTCGGCGTATACCTGTAGCAAATCTCAAGGCAGACTCTGATTGGTTCTGCTCAGGTCACGTGCCATCTCTGAGGCTGGGATGGAGGGTTCTCATTGGCCAGCCAGCATCTGCCTGGCTTTGCACCATGTGAGGCACCTTGATTAGCAGCCCCCCTTGGATCATCTCGAAGGAGAAGAAGGAGGAATCCTTAAAAGATGGATGCAGTGAAGACAAAATAACCTATGTCCAGTGCTCTGCTGTGGGTGTTGTCGAAAGGGTGTGATGAGAGGGGCGCCTGGGTGGCGCAGTTGTTAAGCGTCTGCTTTTGACTCAGAGCGTGATCCCAGGGTCCTGGGATCGAGCCCCGCATCAGGCTCCCTGCTCCACTAGAGCCTGCTTCTTCCTCTCCCACTCCCCCTGCTTGCATTCCTTCTCTTTCTCTGGCTCTCTCTCTCTCTGTCAAATAAATAAATAAAATCTTAAAAAAAAAAAGAAAGAAAGAAAGAAAGAAAGGGTGTGATGAGAAGATGGGTGAGGCACAGCCTTCTCTCCGTGAGAACTTATAGCAAAGTGGGGAAGAGGCAAAGACACACCTAACACCACCCGAAGGCAGATGTTATGGCCGGAGTGCTGGTGTCCCCCCAAATCCATAGGTTGAAATCTTAACCTGCAACGTGAGGATCCTAGGAGGTGGGGCCTTTGGGAAGTGGCACCCTCATGAATGGGACTGTTCCCTTCTAAAAGAGGTGCAAGAACGCTTCCTTGCCCCTTTCTGCCATGTGAGGTTACAGCTGGGACGCAGGAAGCAGGCTCTCACCAGACACCAAATCAGTTGGTGTCTTGGTTTTGGACTCCCCATTCTGCAGGCCTGCAAGAAATAAATGTTTATTGTTTAAGCCACCTAGACTATGGAATTTTTTTGTTATAGCAGCCCAATGGACGGTGATGGCAGATGTCATAACAGATTGTCATAACAAATACCATTTAAGAGAAGGACAACTGACATTCCCTACAATTTTCAGGAAATAAGAGATCACGTCTTGTTGGCTGAATCAGCACAAGTCTTACGAAGAGGGTAGCAATAGAGATGAACTGTGAAGTATGGGTGGGATGTTGGCTCATGGGGACGGTACCCATTCAATGGGAATAATTGTGTTGGGAAGGGGGGACACCTAGTTTGAGAGTACAGGGTGTGGTAAAAGGTAATCTTGAGAGGTAAGGCTGGAAAGCCGAGCTAGCAACAGCACGCAAAAAAGTGGGCCAAGATCAAGAATCATTAGATCAGGGGGCTAGAAAAGAAACAGCTCTACATAAATATTGAATTACTGAGAATGAGGGCAGGGTACGCATGGTGTGAGTCAGATGCTGAGGTCATTTAGAAAGTCCTGGAGTGAGAAGCACTATCAGCCAGGATGGGGAATAGCCAGGATAAGCAGATGGCCAGACGGCAAAGATTTTTAAAGAACCTGAATTCTTGATCCCCCATACCCTCCAAAGACTTCTACGTGACTCATGTAAATTCTACTTAATCCAAGAGAAGTTGGCTTTCTAGAAGCAGTTTTGTATCAATGATAAGTATGCAACCATTCATTCATTCACTCATTCAGTCACTGAATTAACATTTGTGGGGCATTGCTCTGGGCTCCAAGGACACAAATAAATAAGGCTCAGTCCCTGACCTCAAGGAACTCGCTGTCTGTGCAAACTATTACTTTGTTCATACTTGCTGGTTGCACGCTGTATACTGGTTATCTGCTATGTTTTGGCTCCCCACTGGACTGGGCATTCCAGTCAATAAGTGTTTATTGACTGATGAATTGTATCTCTCTCCTCAGCCTCCACTTGCATTGAGAGACTTTAATGAAATAATTTAATTTCAATTATGTACTGTTTCGTGCAGAGTCTGGACATTGTAATAGGAAGCAAGGAGGAAGTTGAGCCCCCTTCATGAGAGAAGCAGCGCTGCCCTCAGAATGTGCCAAGAAAGATCTGGTTCATTTGGAGGAAAAGTTAAATTTCATTTGGGGAGAGGGTGGGGAAGGATTATCTGAGATGAAGTTAACAATAGAAGAGGGTCCAAAGGGCCCCATGAAAGAGACTAGCAGAGGGACTGAGGTGCGGGGCAGGGAAGGGGGGTACATTGGAGGGTGGTAATGACCTTGCTGGGAGCTTGGACACAGAGATCAGAGGGAGGGGGGTTGAGCTTCAGGCAGATGGCAGTGAATTAGGAACAGGTAATCAGGGAGTGGAAGGGGAAGAGCTGAGTGGAGTTTTATTGTAACACATGCAGGAAAATAGAGATGACCAGGAGTTCTTGAATACTCTCCCCAGGAAGAAGTGGGGTCTATTGCTACTGCCCTTGCATCTGGGCTGGTCTGTGACTACATTGGCCCGTGGAATACAACAGAAGTGAGGTTGTGTCAGTTCCAGGCCCAGGCTTTAAGGAGAATGGGGACTCGCTCCTTGGTTTCCAGGAGTCCAGGGCAGGTCTATCTTCAACCCTGATCACCTGTAGCTTGTCACCACTGAGATCCCAGCATCCGTCAGTTGAGCCCCAGTAGGTTACCATAGACCCCAGCATTGGTGTCCTCCTCCCACCTGCCATCCGGCCTCCCAGAGCTGCTGACCTTTTCTGCTAGGGTAGGTTTTACTTCCGAAACACCTCCTAGGAGCAATTGTCTGGCATCCTGTTGGGGGACCCATGTAGTCCTGCACTTGCCACAGCTGTCCCGTTTGAATTTCCTTGGGGTAGCCTGAATCCACACTGTTTTGTCCCCTCCTTGAACAGCTATCTCCAGATGGACCATGGCAGGATCCCCTGGGTCAGTCCCAGTGCCCATTTCAGAGGTGACAAGGAGCTGCAGGTCGGCCCGTCTCCTCTGTCTTCTAACCTGCCCGCGTAGGCGTGGGGCATCCCTTGAGTTCCAGCTGTTCCCGAATTACTACTGCAAGCCTTTCACCTTCCTTCAGCCATTTGCTTCTCTTTCTCTGGTGATTCAAATTCTGGCTCTTCCCAACAGGGCCCTGATCCCTCTGGGGGACCCTATGTCTTCAGCGATGAATATTGTGCCGAAAGGCACGAGATAAACCTGAGACGGCAAGAACAATGTCCTCCCAGCCATGGGGCCAGGCCCCATCCTCCTCTCAGCCCACCTTCTCCTCCAGCAGTTTTCTCAAACAGGAGATGGACAGGTAACACTCCTTGTCAACACAGCTCGTCACTTCCTGAGTGCAGACTGGGGTAGGAGACCACTAAACACCCCCCCCCTTTGTACCTAGAGGGGAACTGAGGCTCAGAAATCACCTGTCCAAGGTCAGAAAACTGGTCACCTGACACTCAGATCTCCTAATGCCCGATCTGGTTCACTCATAACTACTATCTTTCTGTGTCTGACAAAGTCGTGCGTCGTATGGAAGGAAGGCCTATGGGATATTGAGGATAAAGAGTTAGAGAGGGTCAGATTCTGACCTCGGTTGAGATGAACGAAACACAGCTAAGCTTACTCTCAAAAAATTAACGTCCTGGTGGGAGAGGATGTTAATTCAGTGTATTGAAAAATGTTTTATTAAGTACCGACTATGTGCAAGACGTATATTAAGACCTGTGAAGAATATGAAAATGAGTGAAACATGGTCTCTGACCTCCAGAGCTTATGATCCATCAGGAGAGAAAGGACAGGTACACGTGAGGATAAAGTAGCAATGAAAAACTGGAACAGAATGACGAGCCTGGGTTAATTGTATCTCTCCAGTGAATGGCAGGAGCGAATGCTGGGAGAGGTGGAGAAGACAGGGATGTGTCCACACAGCCTCCCCGTTCCAGGGGAACAGCCCACAGCTGGATAAGGAGGTTTTTCCCAGATACTCTTTGTGGCCCCTGCTTCTGGTGCCCGGGAGCTGGGCGCATCCTAGACGTGCCCAGTCAACCTGGCGTGTGCGCATAGGGTATGATACTGTGCTGTCAGACGCACGCACAACTCAAATAACCACTGTTGAGTGAACAGCGAGACGTCGAGTATGAAACCAGTGATGTCAGTTAACATGCACACTCCCATCGTGAATCTTTTCTCAAGAACACACAGGGACGTCAATCAGCATATGAAAAGCAGATGGAAAGATAAATATTTAATGCACTGGGGTGAGTGTCTATAGCGAGGGGCTAACAGAAAGAAGGGAAAATCATAAAATAGAAGGAAACACAGGCCTTGCACAGACCAATGACTTAAGAAATACGATTAGTTCCGTATTATCTAAGAGAAGCGGGGGTCCTTGTGTCTGGGGAGAAGGTTAAGCTCTGTGAGGGACATGGACCCAGGAGCAGTCAATCACCACCCCCGTATTTGCTTGCCAAGCCCACATTTCCAACGTCTGCCAGTGTCTGAGGCCAGAGACTCAGCGAGACCCCCTCCCCCTGCTGCATAGGCACCCAGGACAAGTCACTGGAAGCCTCCACTTCTTCACCAGCAACCTGCCTCCCGCCCTGACCCAGCAGCTCCTGCTCCCCACCAGTAGAGTCACAGTCCCAGACTTCTGACGCTTGGCCCTTGAGCAAAGAGAAAAGGAGGCTGGACGGCACGGTGCCTGTGAGCACTTGCCAACTTTAAGATGAGACAAACTTGAGTTCAAATCCAGACTCCAGCAACTAACTGTGTGACCTTAGGTAAATTACTTAACCTCTCTGAGCTTCATTTCTCCAAGCAATAAAGTACGCACAACTACTTACAGTTGTTTGTAAGGATTCGATTAGCTAATCGTGAAGCACAAAACAGTAAGTTTGTTTGTTGGTGAAGCTCATGGCTCTGGCAGGGACACACAGCAGCTGGGGCCTGAACGGTCGTTCTAGTTAGACCCTGATTTGTGGCGGAGGCCTGGCCCCCGACTCTTCCCCTCCTACCGCACCCTCCCACCCCTGGGCCCTGCTCCCGTCTCCTCTGTTTTCACCCGCCCTTGGGCTCCGCCCGAGCAGGATCTGCTCTTACCACCAGCCCCCAAGCACTATAACCTCTGGGATCCTATGAAGTAAGACGGTGCGGAGAGCTGCCCAACCCTGCGGTTACAGTCTCCCCCCCCCCCCCTTGACCACCTGCCACCCTCATTTGCTGAAGAAGACAGAGCAACACTGCAGTGCTGGCTCCTTTTTGCCTTAAAATGCCAAAGGGAGACGAACACCCTGGGGGCTGGTGTCCAGATCTGACATCCTTCTGCGGCACTATTTGCGATGGGAACTCCAAAGCCATTTGTCACGGTAATGATTGCTGAGTCCAGAGCATTCTGGCGACTGATGGCCCGGCCACCTAAAGCTTGTCTTCACGACTTTTTCTTTCACTAGAGAGCAATCGCGCAGAGTGGCGGCAGGTGGGGGTAGCTAAGGGTTTTGAGATGAGAAGAGCGTCACGGCTCAGCGTGTTACCAACCCTGGGGCGCAAGAGCAGAGAGGGGGGTGCAAAGGAATAGTCAGCTGATAGAGAAAATTCAAACTCTGTGTATTTGGGTGGGTCGTTTCATCGGAATGCCTCTGGGGTATCCCCTCCAGGCAAAAATGTCCCCCACCGAAACAGGGAAAGACATGACAATAGATGTGGTCTGAGCCTTAGCAGAGCGGGCAGGAGATCGGCTTGTCCTGCAACAGCCCCAAGGACAGAGCAAGAGGAATATGGCCGAGAGGCTTCGAGGTGGATGACGAGCGGCTTAAAGAAAATACTTGTCGTGGGGCGCCTGGGGGGCTCCGTCGGTTAAGCATCTGCCTTGGGCTTGGGTCATGGTCCTGGAGTCCTGGGTAGGAACCCCACATTGGACTCCCTGTTCAGTGGGGAGTCTGCTTCTCCCTCTGCCCTTCACCCCACTCGTGCTCTCTCCCTCTCTTTCAAGTAAATAAATACAATCTAAAAAAAAAAAAAAAAATACCAACACCTTGTCCAGCTACCAGGAAGCAGGGCAGGTCCACGTGATTTTCCAAGGAAACATCTGGACATCTGCCCCTCTTTTTGAGGAAGGAGACACATCCCTGTCCAAGGTGGGGATGGGGTCTGAAAGGTTTTGTGTTGCCTGTTTCTAGGAACCTCGGGATAATGAGGTGGGGGAGGGAGGGGGGTGGGGGGAAGGGCCTGATGTGTCCCCTGATCACCCTGACTTGTGACTGGCAACGTGTGGAGGTCTGCTGACCCTTTCCCAAGCTCTGGGGTAAGCGTGGAAATAAGGGAAGTCATGGGTTTCACCCAGAACCCGGGACTGTGACTTTATTTGGAAATAAGGTCTTTGCAGATGTAATTAGGTTAAAGATCTCAAGGTGAAATCTTCCTGGATTTAGGGTGGGCCCTATATCCAATGACTGATGTTCATCTGAGAAAAGGCGAGGACACACGGAGGAGAAAGCACAGGAAGACAGAAGCAGAGTTCGGAGGGTTACACCTACAATCTAAGGAACGCCAGAGAGCGCCAGCAACTGCCAGAAGCCAGGAGAGTCACGAAACAGAGTCTCCCTCAGAGCGTCTGGAAGGACCCAACTCTGCCCACACCTCGATTTCTGACTCGTCCTCCAGCACCGTGAGAGAATACATTTCTGTGTTTAAGCTCCCAGTTTGTGGGGAATTATTTCTTCAGCCCCAGGAAACTAATACGAGGGAGTTGGGCAGAAGAGTTCCAGAGATGCCCCAAGTGCCCCCAGGTGCCCCGGAGCACCGCCTGGCTTAATGGCCCAAACTTTGGCGTCCGTAGGGCCTCTCAGTAGAGCATCTTCAGAAGTAAGAGCTCCCAGGGGCGCCTGGGGGGCTCAGGCGGTGAAGCGTCAGCCTTCAGCTCAGGTCATGATCCTGGGATCCTAGGGTCCTGGGACCAAGCTCCTTGCTCAGCGGGGAGCCTGTTTCTCCCTCTGCCTGCGCTTCCCCGTTTGTGCTCCCCACACACAAATAAATAAATAAAATCTTAAAAAAAAAAAAAAGAGCTTCTATCATGTAGCCCCCCTATTCCTGCTTCTCATAGCCACCCCAGGAATATACAAACCCCAACTTGGACTGCCCTCTGCACCCACTCAGTGTGGGCCTCAGGGGGCTCAGTCCCCAAGCCTGGGGACTGCCTGCCTCCTCTCTGTGCCACCCGTCCGCTCACATCTTCTGGCCTCAGCGTGCTTGGTCCTCCCCAGCCTCTGTCCCTCACAGGCTCAGTGTGAGAGGTGACTGTCCACCACAGACCCCTTGCCTGTTGGACCTCCAGAGCTCCCTTCTCATTCTTAGCCAGGGCACCAGTCACAGAAAACACCCAGTGATCTCTCTGGCCTGGGGGAAGCAGGAAACCCCTGGATGGAAGGCCAAGGGAGGTCAAAACCAGTAGAAACTAAGATCCCAGCACTCAAAATAGGGGCCTCAGAGAAGCCCCAAAACATGACACCCACGTGGACAAGGCACTGTGTTATCCCTTAGCCCCAGTTCCTCCCATGAAGATACCTGGGAAAGACTCCTTCCTTTAAATAGAATATCTGTGTGTGTGCCATGTTTGGGGAGAACATTCCAGAGTAGACAAAGGGCCTCTCTAACAGCAGCCCATATAATTACAATACCACCTAGGAACAGTCGGGTCCCTCGAGTCATGCTCTCTCCCTCTCCGGTCCTCTGTTCCTTCTTGTTGGACACTCTGCCCTCCTCGTAAGCAGCTGTCAGCCACACACTGGAGCACCTTGCGCTTTATCACAGTCTCCGACCTGCTCCGCCCCCCTCAGAGCTGTGGGGGATTGGCAACTCCCAAGACTCAGTCTTCCCTGTTCTCCTGGGTGGCCTTCCAGTTCTGTCGCCTGCCAGGGGAGCCAGAAGGAGAAGGCAGCCGTCCTCTCTTCCCCCCAGGCCTGGGCCGGGGTGGGGAATGGGGGATCTGGGCCTTGGGGCCTTGCTGTTGAAGGAGCTGAGAGGGAAGGGGCCACCAGGAGGGGAAGGGCAGCGGGACCCTGACCCCAGAAGCTTTGATACCCTGGAGGCAGAAGGTGAAACACATCTTGACAAACACGCTGGGACGCTGGGACGTAGGGGCAGGGCAGGCGTGGAGGGGGACGCTGGGAGGTACGGGCAGGGCAGGCGTGGAGGGGGACGCTGGGAGGTACGGGCAGGGCAGGCGTGGAGGGGGACGCTGGGAGGTACGGGCAGGGCAGGCGTGGAGGGGGACGCTGGGAGGTACGGGCAGGGCAGGCGTGGAGGGGGACGCTGGGAGGTACTGGCTGGGCAGGCGTGGAGGGGGACGCTGGAAGGTACTGGCTGGGCAGGCGTGGTGGGGGACGGGAAAGACAAGACTCAACGAGGGGACCATGATCATGGCAACCATCTGTCTGGTTGCGACTCTGCTGCATCGTCCCTGCCCACCTCTGAGTGTTTGTCAGACTGTGTGTCCCAGTGCTTGGTTCGGGACCGCGGCCACCAGACGCGTGGCTGTCTTCCTCCCGCCCACAGCTGCTCGGAGTCTGTGCCAGACTAGAACCCTGCCCTCGTCACTCCCAGCACAGGACCTTCCTCCACGCGAGCCCCGGACTGACTCATCGGGGGAGACTGTGAGCACACGGGGCTCTACGCACCCTCGGCTCTCCTCCCGCCTTCCACCTGTTCCACGCGCCGCATCCAGCAGCTGGACAAGGAAGCGCTGCTCCCAGAGCACAGGGGAGTCCCCTTCGCTGGTGTCTGCGCCGTGCCAAGGGCAGGCTGGGTGGCCTCCACTGAAGTTTAATGGCAGGGCGAGGGCCACATCAGGGTTGTTTGGTTTGGAAAAGCATGCAAAAATGTCTTCAGAACGCCCACAGTTCTCGAGGAAAGGAATTCTAGCACCCAACACCAGAGACCAGGGGTCAGGGACAGGGTTAATTAGGTCCAGAGGCCTACCCTTTAGGAAAGGCCAGAGGGCTGTCAGGGAATTGCTGGGCGTGGGTCTTACGGAGCCCCGGGGAGCTGGTTCCAGTGAGGGCAGGTGCTGGGAGCACATTCACTTGGGAGGGGAAATTGCAGTAGGGGAGACAAGTTTACTAATTACTAATAAAACGTCTTTTGTTCTTAATGAACCGACTCAACTTTCCGCCTCCGACTTGGTTCAGACTCCTGCTTTCTAGGAATGGAGCAGTCCCGAGGTTCCGTGGGTGGGGGGCTGGGGAGACACCCACTCCTCGCTTCCCTGCCAGTCAGAGGAGAACCTGGGAGTCTGGGGTTCTGGTTAGTTTGGGAGGGGGTGAGGCTGGGGGTCCTTAAAGCTACCGGGGAAAAGAAGATGAGGGGAATGGATGGTAGCAGTGGTAAGTGCCCTTTGTAGGAAAGGAGAAGCAGGGGTGCCGGAATCCTCCAGAAGGAATCCCCCCTACTTACCTCCAGAAGGCAGGGTTTAGAGCCCGGCTCCCGGTTCCCTTATCTGAGGGGCACCTCTGTTCCCTCCCTGCTGCTGTGCTCCCTCCCCCTTTCCCAGGAGGACGCTGGGACCAGCTCAACATTTTATCCTGAGCTATTTTGAGGGGAGAAGAGGGGGGCTGAAGCTGGTGGTGGAGCCAAATCACTCCCTTCTCTCTGGTTCCCACCGTCCCCTCCCCACCCATGTTTCCAGGTTGCCAAGGAAACCACCCAGCCTATCCACAGCTTTGGTTTTGTTCCTGTCCAACCCAGGAAACTTTGGAAGGCCAATTCAATGCTGCCAGGCTCCAAGTCGGTGGGCAGGGAGAGGCCGCTCTGCCTCGAAGCTTCCTGCAGGGATGCCCTCCCACACAGCTGTGCACACACACATGCACACACACAAACACACAGCACAGGCTCCGACGGCCCCCCCACACCCCAGCTCCCACTGCCGGCCCGCCGAACGAATGGGAGCAGAGAAGAACAAACGTAGATGGGCGGACATTCGCCCTGCCTGGCCCCCAGTAGAAGCACGTGTGCCTCCGTGCTCCTCTCCTGGGTCTCGTGTCACTGGTGAGGTTTTGGTGCCCTGGGCAGCCCACCCACTCTAACAGCACCCTGTCCCCTCGGGCTTGGCCAGTGTCGGGCTATCCAAGGGCGTGAGTCCCCTCGAGCAGGAAGAGGCACCAAGTGGGCGAAAGGATGTGCAGGAATGACCCGGAAGCTCTGAGGTAGCGTCAGAGGGGTGTGTGACCTTGAGAAGGTCATTCAAATACCTGCTCAAGGTCACCTCCTGTGAAAGGGGACGCAGGTGTGAGCCTCTCCAGATGTTCCAAGTGTGACTGGGATCCTGAGGGCGCAGAGCCCAGATAAGAAACCAAACTGGTGGTAAAGTTGACCAGTGCTGTAGCTTCCTGTACGGCTCAAATTCCAGAACGAAGGTGAAGCTCACCATAAAAGAAGGAACGGTGATTTGAGCTGTCCAGCCAAGGCACAAATTGCTACCTGGGTAGTGAGCTCTCCATTGCTAGAGGTATTCGGGCAGAGGCTGGGGGCTCACTGACAGGGCTACGCTCTGAGGGCGAGCGTAGGCCAAATGACCTCTGGGTTCTGTTGGCAGGCAGATTCCCAGGCCCATGGTTTAGCGTCTTCTCTGTGGGATGGCCTAGGGGCTGAGGGCAGAGGGGCCAACCCTTCCTTCCACACTCTGGCGTTCACGGGTACAGGCGACCTCCACACTGATCGGCCACATGGCCAGGCCATGATTCTTCCTGGAGGGCTGGAGTACACACCTAAGGCAGAGTCCAGTGGTTAGAGGAACAGGAAGAGGAATTAGAGAGGCCAGCACAACCCGCTAAGGGCAGAGGCCCTGTCTAGAAAGCCGATTTCTGCTTGCAATGAAGGATTGTGTCTCTTAACAACAAGCTAAGAAAAGTGGCTTCGTTTCCTCAGACATCAGGGACTGAGAGAGCAGTATTTCTGGCCAGGAAAGAGGGGGGTCGATGTCAGGAGAAGAAAGCAGAGTCGAGACACTATCGTAAGCCCCCTAGGATCAAGGATACTGCTGTGTCCCACAACCCAGGTCCCTGAGAACGGCTGTGGTGCCTGTGTTTGTACAAGGGTACCCCACGGAGCAAGCAAAATGGGGCTGAAATCCAGTCACACTCTGCCAGTCAAGCAGTACATCCTGCAGGATAGAGGCTGCCTGGAGGAGGTGTCATTTTGCTAAATCTCTCCCAGGGGTAGTAGTGGCCCTGCTCTAACTCGGCCACACATTGATGTCCTGTGATCACTACAAGCCTCACCATGACCCCCCTACTTAAACTTCTCAATGGCTGTTCTAGGGGGGAAAAGGCAAACTTCTTAGCCTGGTTGACAAGCCCACGAACGTCTACCTTCCTCCAGGTTTGGTTAACCCGTTTTCTTCACATTAAGCTGCACTCCAGCTACATCACCCCATCTGCCTTTCCCCAGTCTCTGCCCTCTACCATTCCCAGCTTCCTCAATGCTGTTCCCAGCATAGACGAGGCAGGGAACACGGTGGCAAACACCAGAAACCAGCTCGCACTAGCTGAAGCAGATAAGGAATATCCTGAAAAGCGAAATTCTGGAGGCTCAAGAATTGATGGACAAGCCGGAGCAGCAGCTCCCACTGCAGACAGGAACCAAGGGAGGCTGGAGGGCAGAGAAGGTCAGTGACAGGGGCACCTGGTTGGGACACTGCTGCTGGTTCTTCCCCTTCCCTGCCTGCATCCCTCTGCCCCCAGACTAGGTATGTGCTGCTAGGAATCCAGACCAAGCTACCATTGCTGGGAATGACTGCCAACTGTCCCAGCCCTTCCTGTCCCTCTCTCAAGACCCCAAGGGAAGCATCATATTGGTTGAACTCAGGTTCCAGGGGCCCACCCTCCCTCCACACTCCCTCCACCCTCCCTCTGCCCATGCCTGGGCTGCAAGGAGTGCCAGGAGACAAAAAATCTGCCTCCTCAGCATTTGGCGTAGAAGATGGAGTCCCAGGGCATCTGGGTGGCTCAGTCAGCTAAGCATCTGACTCTTGGTTTCGGCTCAGGTCTGCATCGGGCTGGGCACTCAGCACAGAGTCTGCTTGAGATTCTCTCTCTCCCTCTCCCTCTGCCTCTCCCCCTGCTCACTTTCTCTCTAAAATAAATAAGTAAATAAATAAATAAATAAAATATTTTTAAAAAAGAAAAGAAAAAAGAAGATGGAGCCCCACCTCCACTGAGACTCATGTGATGGGGGATCCCTCTGAAAGAGGAAGGATGTTGAGATCCTGGGTAATCACACACACGACCAATGTCCACTTCACTGCCCCCTTGTCTCCTCATCAATCCCATTCATCCCTCAAATGTCACTTCGGTAATAAGCTCAGGTGCTCCTTTTTTGTTCCCATAGCACGTGGTACCTTCTTATTTTATTTTATTAAAATTTGTTTTCAGGCATGTCCTCCTCTCCAGACCATGAGTCCCTTTGGATCTTCGAGCAGGGCGCCCTCATCCGTGACCTCTTGTCTGTCCCCACTCCAGCGGGTGGCACTCATGGGAGCTCAGTAAGTTTATGAGCAAACGACTGAATGAATATGTGTATCCCCGAGACTCCTCACATGGTACGAGTTCAGCTCACAACAGCCTCAGATGCCTGGCAGAGTGTGATGCAAAAATGAGGTCCTTGCGGCGCCTGGGTGGCTCGGTCATTAAGCATCTGCCTTCGGCTCAGGTTAGGATCCCAGGGTCCTGGGATCGCGCCCTGTCAGGCTCCTTGCTCAGCGGGAAGCCTGCTTCTCCCTCTCCCGCTCCCCCTGCTTGTGTTCCCTCTCTTGCTGTCTCACGCTCTGTCAAATAAATAAATAAAATCTTAAAAAAAAAAATGAGGTCCTTACTGTGGAGATGGGGTGCCGAGGAGCACTCAGGAGCAAGGCTAGGTACCAATGCTTACAGGTATTAGACAAAGAAGCCTGTCGGCAAGTGACCTTCTCCCCCAGGAGGCTGTGAAGGGACTTCCTCCAAAAGACACTCCACAGAGGAGCCTGGTGGGCTATGCATTGAACTGTCCCCAGGTCTCAGTTGCTGTAAATCTGGAATCGTGTGGGTTGACATGAAAATGCTTTACAGTCATTAGTCCCCATTGTGAAGGTAATTATGTAAAGTCCTGTTGCAGACACCAGGGCCAGGAGTGGGCTAAAAGCTGCCCCGAATGGCCCCCACAGGGGAGAAGAGTGGGAGAGAAGCATCTGGAAAGGTAGCGAGAACTGCTTAAAATAGAAGGGAAGAAGCAGAAGAGAGGCTGAAGGAGGAAGGCAGAAGAGGCAGGAGCAAAGCCCGGGGACAGGGACAGAGAGTGGGGAGGTGGAGCGGGCGCCACAGCCAAGGGCTGGACCGTCGGTCCTGGCCTGGAGAGAGGAGGTAGGGGTCGAGCAGTGCTGCAGCGGGAGGAGGAGACCAAGAGGGGCGGCGAGTCAGCAGCAAACGCCTTCCTCAGTGCAGTAAGCACCGATCGCCGCCTACTCTGCGCCGGGCACTAAGGACACAAAGGGATAGAAGTGTGCAAAAAAAATGTGGAAACCCCTTACCCTCCAAGGTTTGCAGAAAGTGAAGGAGACAAACACAAAAAACGAGATTTCATCAAAATCGGTTGGTAGAGATATAGATACCTGTAAGAAAAAGAACACAAGGACACATTCATGGGGCCCAGCTCCCAGCCTGGAGCCAGGGGGGACGCCCACTAGGGTCGCTGTTGAAGGATGAGTTTGCCAAGGAAAGAAAGGAGGAAGTGGCTCCCTGCCAGGGAAGCAACTTGAGCAAACACAAGGGGACATAGGCCCCCGTGGCGGGCTGGGGCTCGGGATGAGCTGCAGAGACCAGGAGGGGCCATGTGTCCGTGGACGAGGAGCGGGGACCTGCAGGGGACACTGAGCCCCTGGCAGGTGTTCTCAGGGCATGACACGGTAAGATCTGCCTTTTAAGGTTGTCGACTTGACTGTAGTGTGAGAGAGGGATTCATCTGGAGGAAGACAGTTGTCCAGGAGACCCATTAGGGATTGGTTGTGATTGTCCATGTGAAGGACATTGGAGCCGTTACCGGACGCGGAGGGCACGGAAGGAAGAGAACGGCTAGCGGGAGGGCAGGGACGTGCTGGAGACCAGTGGGTTTAGAATACCTGTAGATCACTGAAGGGCACATGTGTCCAACAGGCATTTGAATGTGGGCATTTGAAACTAAAGGAAGAGATGGTGGCCGGGGACATAAGCGGGGCCTCATCATCATAGAGAGAAGGGTTGGCGTCAGTGGGAGTGGGCGAGCTCTCACAAGAAGAGGTCACACTCGGCCCAGCGGTGGGCCGGGACTGGAGATTCGGGACACGCCAGTGTTCAAAGAGCCCTGGAAAGGAGGAGCCTGAGAAAGAGAACGCAAAAGGAAAGTCAGAGAAGTCAGAGAAGAACCAGAGGAGAGTTAGGGCCCCAGACCGAGGGGCAGAACTTTCCGGGAAGGAAGGAGAGGACAGGGGGGGTCAAAAGCAGGAAAGAGCCCAGAAGGTAAAGACGGAACAGCAGCCATTGGGATTTGCAAAATGAGGGTCATGGATGATGTTTTTTTTAAATGGGGGTGGGGGTGCAGGGCAAGAAGCCAGGCAGTGGTGAGCCCATTATAGGACAGTTCCTTTACTCTGCTTGCAACTTGTCTATGGGTTTGAAATTGCATCAAAATTAAAAGTTAGCGAAAAAACAAAACCAAAAAAAAAGTGTTTTGTTCTAAAAGAATAGAGGTACATTGTAAAGAATCAAATAATTCTAAAAGGCATAAAATAGGAAATGAAAAGTCTGCCTTGTCTCTGCATCCAAACCCCAGCCTCAGTGGTAACTGTACCATGGTTACTAGTTAGTGGCTTCCTTCCAGATCTGTTGTATTTATTTGTTGTTGTCACGAAAATAGAACCATCCCATATTCATCCTGTTTTGCAACTTTAAGATCGATTGCAGGCACTTAGCTATGACAGCGTACCCATTTTACGCGCATTCTTTACCGCTGCACGGTATTCTGTCACATAAATCTAAGAAAATCCGTTATTAATTTTGAAGTTGAAAAACTCAAAGAAAAGCACAGAGAATACAATAACATACACTCATGTACCCACTGCCTTTTTAAAATAAATGCTAACCGTTTGACATACATGTTTCCGATTCTTTTTCTAGAATAGAGTAGGTTTGTTTGAATGGGATGTGATTGAAAAACCCAGGGTGCCTGGAAATTGCCAAAATATGCAAGTCTGACCTCATCACGTCCGTGCCTTCATGCTTCCAGCGGCTCCCCACTGCCTCTAGGGTCAGCCCAAGCTCTGGCACGTGGCATTTTGAGGCCCCTGAACCCCAGCAAACCCACCCTGCTCCCTGTCTCAGCTTGCATTCCCCTCCCCAACTCAGCCATGGTAGGCTGTTCCAATTCTAGCACTTTCCAAGCAGGCATTTCATATGCCATTTCCTCAGACTCCTCTCTTTGGCCACTTAACTTCCCCCCCCACCCCCTCACCCCCGCTACCCACCATCAGTCCACCTGGAGAACCCTTACGTATCTTCGATGTAGGTCAAGAGTTACCCGGGTGTCTTTCTGGGACACCCTCACCCCCTCCAGGTAGGACTGACTTCTCCCC
Organism: Ursus arctos; assembly: GCF_023065955.2. NCBI lineage: Eukaryota > Metazoa > Chordata > Mammalia > Carnivora > Ursidae > Ursus > Ursus arctos. Next base: position 39,809,935 of record NW_026622874.1, read on the forward strand.
ACTTTGGGCCCCTATGGTGCCCTCTATTCATCTCTCTCATGGTGCTTTTAGCCTTTGGTCTTCTCTGCTGACTTGCCAATGGCCTGCCCCTGGACTACAAGTCCCCTTGAGGACAAGATCCATGCCTTATTCAGCTCCGACTCCCTGATGCCTAGAATACTCAGCAAATCCTCTCTAAGTAGCCTTGTGGACTCCTGAATCTCTGGGGGCCCACCAACATGGTAGGTGGCCCCAGCCTGATGTTCCTGGAGGCCTCCAAAAATAAGGGTGCCCAGGACTGCTCTGGATTTCCAGGGTCACCGCCTACAGGAGCCCTGCCCCACTCTCCCCTGTGTCCTAACTGCCCTGAACAGCCTCAGGCCTCTCCTGCCTGTTCTCTGGCTCCCCCGCCCATGTTGCCAGCCAGATCTCTTCTCCACAGAGTCAGCAGGGAGCACTCAGCAAAGCTCATTACTTAACGGTCAATGGCCCAGACTCCCATCTCCCCCATGAGCCCACAGAGGCTGTTTGGAGCCCAGCCCCGATTCCTGTAAATGGAAAGCGATTTGCACTCATTCCCAAGATGAATCATTTTGTTTTAATCGCCCGTCCTTTTGCTGGCACTGCCACTGCCACGGCTGCCTGCTCTGCCTTTTGGCCGTCTATTGGCGGGATACCCTTCCAGGTTCTGCTGATCACCAGGAAGAGAGGTGCTGATCACCAGGAAGGAGGAGGAAGGCGAGGGAAGCCCCGGGAGGAACAGGGTAATTGGTAACAATGAGCCAAAGCTAATGAAAATGACCTGACTGTCCTTCTGGAACCCAAGCAAAGATCCCAAATGGGCAGAGATCAGTGCCCAACTTGTGGCCCCCTTTGGGGGGCTGCTCCAGAGAACAGATGGCTAATATGATGGAAGCATGCAGTGCCCCAGCTCCTGGAGAAAGCTTCCCAACCTGGAGTTCTTCTGAGCTGGATTAGCTTTGTGACCTGGGAGACCGGGGGAAAGAGGTCTAACAGCAAACAGGGAAATTCCAGGACCCAAAATTAGTTCCCTGAATTCTGGGATGAAATGGGTGCCATGTAAGGAGAAGTCAGTCAACATCTAGTTTCCTTCTCAGGCAGCAATTCCAGAAGACCTTGCAGGATAGCGATTGTGTTTTCTTTCCGTCTCTAAGAAGGCTCATTCTGGATCTGTTGGGGGAAGTCCAGCCTGCCGTCAACGAACAGAAAAGCCCCTGCCCAGACTCTGGCCTCTGCCCACAGTGCTGGTGCCCGGCCCCACGGGCTGTTCCATGCCGAAGCCTAGAGCCCAGACTCCGGGCGTTCCCTCTGGATGAAGAAGAACCCTCGGCCACCAGAAGTCCAGGAGTATGCTAGCTCCTCGCAGTAGAATGGACTGTTAACCTCACTCGGATACTGACCTGGCTGGAAAGCGGAGAGCGAGGAGCCGGAGGGGAACTCCTGGCAAGGGAAGCACGAAGACTGAACAAGCCTGGTGGACGCCGATCTCCTCCCAACTTGCCGATCAGGAGGCAGCCAGCGTGCCTGCGGCAGAGGGATGACGTAGATGACCACTGGAGAGCTCTGCCTGCCCAAGGATCCTTGGACTTCTGTTCTAGAGTGTTAGAGCAATCACAGCATGACCTGGGCAGGGGGATGAGGGAACCATGGTCACTACTCGACCGTAACTGAGTGTCCAAGAGAGGTTTTCCATACGGCAGCCCAGCCATCTCGAAAGCCTTTGTGGGGTGGAAGGAAAACACCTGTTTGTGATAACTGAAGACTCCCATCAGGAGCGCTTGACTGGCTCAGTCCGTGGGGCACGGGACTTTTGATCTCAGGGGTTATGAGTTTGAGCCCCACGTTGGGTACAGAGGTTACCTAAAATCTTTTTTTAAATCATTCAGTCAATCTCCCACTGAAGAGGGCAGGCTTTCCTTGGTCCCTTTCTGCCTTCTCTCTCAACACCTTACCCTTTCACCCCATGCAGCACGATGCCTGCCGTCCACGCCCCCCCCCCCTTCCTATGACCGTGTGCCCTGCAATGGCAAGCCTCAAGCGTGGTGGCCGTGTTTGGAGTTGGCCAAGAAGAGCTCCCTCCTCATCCCCGCTCTGCTTCGCCACAGCAAGGGACAGGCTGCTGTTTCCCCAGCAGGCTCAGTAACCTGCCGGGACCCCAGGGAAGCTGTGTGAGAACAGCCAGGACCCGCACATCTCCATCTGCTCCATCCACACTGTTGCTGGGGGCAAGTCCAAGGGCAGAGAGACACGGGCTTCCTTGCAAAGGATGTCTGTCCCAGGGAAGAAAGGACCGGAGACTCACTCAGCAAATATTTTCTGAGTGCCTATTATGTGCCAGGCACTATTCCAGGCACAGCTTTGTGCAAAACAGGCCAAGTCCCTGTTCTCCCGGGGCTGACAGTCAACGGCTGATGGTAGAAGGTCAGAACTGGCCCAGGCCTGAGAGACAGCTCCTGGGCTCCCACCAAGGAGGAAATGGAGCCTCCAGAGGAAAAGTGAGTGAGGAGTGAGCTAGAACAGGGCCCTAGGCTCCCAGCCTCACAGTCAGCACCCAGGAGAGGAAAGGCTGGGCACAGACTGTGACTCCATCCTTCCCCAAGGGCCTATCAAGAGCAAGGGTCCCTGTGCCCAACTGGGAAGATGAGGAGTACTGAGTCCCCAGGCCCTTCTCCTCTCCCTTTCCTTCCCCCTTCCCCGGTGTCCCACTCCCTACCCCCTCCTCTCCTTCTTCCCCTCCTCCGCCTCCTAGCCTGCTCCACAAGCCTCCAGCTGGCTCTTTCCATCCCTTCCTGGCTTAGAGTGTTAGTCAATGCCAGCCAACAGGTCCTGACAACTGTTCCTTCCAAGACACCCCCTGGGGACAGAAAGTCACAGGGGATACCATCCTGAATTCCAAGTCCCAGACAGAGGAAAGTTAAGCAAACAGGGAAAAGCTGCGGGAGGCAAGGAGTTAAGCTCAGCCTGCAGCTGTCTGGGTTAAGGCATACAAGATACTGTGTGTGAGGGCTCCAAGCAGAGAGCCCAATGCATGGCACAGCTCAATAAATATTAATCTTCTTTCCTTCCTTCCTTCCTCCCTTCCTCCCTTCCTCCCTTCCTCCCTTCCTCCCTTCCTCCCTTCCTTCCTTCTTTCCTTCCTTCCTTCCTTCCTTCCTTGTCTCCACTGGACAATACCTCCAATTCAAGTGCCTTATTAATCATCTATAACATCACTGATAGTAATAAGATTCATAAAAATTCAAACTATAGGAACATCGCTCCACCCTTCTGGCTCCAGGTTCAGAGAGCTGCACGTCTCACCCTCCACTGGGAAAGTGGGGGCAATCTCTCACCCCCATTTAGGCTTGTAATTCAGATTGTCCCACTCCTTAGGGTGAGAATCCGTGTAGGTGTCTCATCCGCCCAGACGTGGCTGAGACAGGGGAGAGACAAGGTGACCAGCCTAGGCCCCTAATTCTTGCTTTTCTCCGGAGACAGACAGTGGGCAGTTCCAAGGGCCCCCTTTGGCAAGCGTCAGACAAGATGCCAAGGACCTCTCCCTGTGCCCGTCCGGGTCCTGGCCTCTCTGATCCCAGGCCCCGCCCCCCCCCGCCCCTTTTCTGCCCTTCATGCTAATGGATCTCTCCCGCATGACTTCTTAGCGCCGCAGATGTATGCATCGATCTGGATGAAGCCTTTATGTATCGCCATCGATTTGAAAGACACCACCACCAGCAGCTTAAACTCTAATGTGACGTAACAATAGCTCCAGCCCACAAACGCGCCAGCCTCGCAGAGGGACTCCCAGCGCTTAACAAGTTCTTTTTGGTGCGGGCAACGGCTGTCCCCAATTCCGGGGAAAGTAAGACAGAGCAATGCCTTTGCTTATTTGGGAAGAAGGGCGTCAAGGAGAAGGGGTGGGGGTGTGCTTACTTGAGAGGGCGGGAGAGAGGAGTTCATATTTTGAAGTAATCAGTAAAAGCATCTTCTTCCATTTTTAGAAACCACCCCCATGGCCCCTGGTTTGGGCCACGAGTGAAGGTGGACACATCCTAAGAAGTGGAAAGCAGAGCCCCATGACAGTTTTGGGGGCACCCAGGGCCTGGGTCAGTACCCCAGAAGACAGGGGTGCAGAACCTCTCCGCTGCTCCCTCTGCGCCTTACAGGCTTCCAGGGCTCTCCTGCCTGACTCTACCCCTCCCCCCCCCCACCCCTCCCCATTCTCTTCAGTGTTAATTTACTTCTCCCCTTCTGGGACCTACCCTCAGGGGCGTGCCATTCTCAGAAGCTGGACACTGGGTGACCGAAGAAACTTTGATCCCCTTCCCCACCAGCCCTCTCTGACCTATTCAGCGAAGTCTTTTATTTTATTTTATTTTATTTTTAAGATTTATTTATTTATTTGAGAAAGAGAGAGGGAGGGAGAGAGGGGGGAGGAGCAGAAGGAGAGAATCCCAAGCAGGCTCCCAGCTGAGCGCAGAGCCCGACGCAGGGCACAATCCCACGATCCACGAGACCATGACCGGAGCTGAAATCACGGGTCCGACGCCCAACCGACTGAGCCATCCAGGCGCCCAGGCCAAGTCTTTTATTTTTTTTTATTTTTATTTTTATTTTTTTTAATGATTTTTTATTATATTATGTTAGTCACCATACAGTACATCCCCGGTTTCCGATGTAAGGCTCGATGATTCATTAGTTGTGTATAACACCCAGTGCACCATGCAATACGTGCCCTCCTTACTACCCATCACCGGTCTATCCCATTCCCCCACCCCCCTCCCCTCTGAAGTCCTCAGTTTGTTTCTCATAATCCATAGTCTCTCATGTTTCATTCCCCCTTCTGATTACCCCCCCTTTCTTTATCCCTTTCTTCCCCTACTGATCATCCTAGTTCTTATGTTCCATAGATGAGAGAAATCATATGATAGTTGTCTTTCTCTGCTTGACTTATTTCACTTAGCATTATCTCTTCCAGTGCTGTCCATGTTGTAGCAAATGTTGAGAACTCGTTCTTTCTGATAGCTGAGTAATATTCCATTGTATATCCAGGCCAAGTCTTTTAATTTCTTAAATTTGGAGAGGCCCCTTCCCTCCTTCCAAGCCAGCCCTCCTGTCTGTAACCCACCAGACCCTCTCCCAGCTGCCTTGCCTTGTGGCAGCTGACTCCCAGTCTCAACAGGAAGTGACCCGTCCCTCCCTAGGCTCAGGGGCCTCCCTGCTGTGGCCCCCTCTGCAACATTCTCTGCCTGCCACTCAGCCTCGCTCCCCTTCTCCTTTTACTCTACGGCTGCCTCTCCTTTCACAGTGTTTGGAAACCTGCTCTCCGTCAGACGGTGCTTCTGCTCTGTGTGCATGTAGCCCCCCATCTGACCTGTCTCCCGACAGAGCCAGGCTGAATTATTCAGTAGCAGGAGCAAGCCAGCGAACTGACTGCATCAAACCACCGAGGAGGGTTTGGCGAGCTGTTTCACCATCTCTTATTGATGCATTGAGCTCTTTTCGAACTTGCTAACATCCCGCCAAATAGGAGTGGGGGGCCAAGCTGAGAACTGGAGACCAAAGGGCAAGGCCTTGAGCCCTGACTTTCTTACTCCCCTATTTGTGGGTCTGGCTAAAGGAGTTGATTTCTCAGGGGCTCCCCACTGGGACAGAGAAAAATGGTCATTTTGTCCTCCGGTTTCCCAGACATCAGAGGAAGACATATAGATCTCCTTAAAGTGCTTTAGAGGTTTCTTTGGAGGTTTGTGAAGGAAACACTGCTTTATGTTTGCTTCTTACCTTCCTGCCGCCCAGGGACTCCCAGCAGGAGGCAAGTTTCCTAAGCAATCAGACCAGGCTGCAGCCCCTGGACGGGAGGCAGGATGTAGGGAAAAGTATGTAGCCCTTTCTGAAGACATGTGGCCTCTGCGCTCAGGAAATTTCTGGTCTGGGAGCAGGGAAAGGCACAGAGAAGGGCACATTCACAAAACAAAATAATAATTACCCAAAGCCCCCTAAATCACAAGTTAGATGTAGCTACGCTTCTTCCGCAGAGAATAGATGGGACGGTGAGGAGGCCAATGCAAGGGGTGGGGGCAAACGTGAGCGCGCAGCCCCGCTCCCCCGGCCAGCACTGCTCCTGGGCACCAACCCCCCATCCGTCTGGCTTGACCCATAAGAATAGCACCCCCTGGGCCACAGCTCTCCTCTCCCAAGGGAACAGATGCGGAAACTCAGGATGACAGCCCCAGACCTCTGGTCCCTGCCCACTGAGGCTGTTGCCTGCAGAGAACAAGGGCTACCGGAGGGCAAAGGGCCAGAAGCTTGTCCAGACTGCTCTTCTCATCCAGGCGACCAAAGCCTCCTCTGACTTCAAAGGGGAAGACCTGGGATGTTGGGGTTTGCTGGCCCAGCTTGTTGTGGGGTTGACCCACTCACTCCCAGTCCAAAACGCTTAAAGGGGCCAAGGGGCCATTCCGTCCTGCCCCCACCCCCACCAGCCTGGGCTGCAGCGGTAGGAGGGGCAGAAAGGTGGAGGGGTGGAGGCAGACCAAGAGAAGAATGGGGAGGAAGGGGGAAGGTGCAAACCTGGGGATCCCAGTCCTAGCTGCTGGCTTCTCTAGAAAAGGACAAATTCAAGACTTTGGATGTGAGGAATTCCCCACACCGGCCACAAAAGAAGCTGTTTATTTTTATTTTATTTTATTTTTTTAGAGGACAGGAGGAGCAAAGGGAGAGGGAGAATCTTAAGCAGGCTCCACACTGAGTGCCAAGCCCAACGAGGGGCTTGATCTCATGACCCCGAGATCGTGACCTGAGCCAAAATCAAGAGTCGGACTCTTAACCAACAGAACCACCCAGGTGCCCCAAAAGAAGCTTTTTAAAATGCGTGTTGGATGAGCTTTGGTAATCAATCCCTAAACAACCACATGTCCTTCTGTCCCTTCTTTCCTGCAGACGGGGCTGTCTGTCACCAGCCCAGTCAGAGAGGACAGCAGGTCTTCTCCCCATGTGATTTGATCTGGGCCTGGTGCTCTCGGTAGCCAGTTTGGCCAATCTGAGGCATCGCAGAGCAGAACAATGCAGTTGGGCTCAGCCAAGTCCAAGGTCCCAGATCCCTTTCCCTGCTCAGCGGGAGGGCTGGATGCCCTGAGAATAACCCAAGTGGGCTGTTACTAAAAACAGTAGGAGTGTGGCCCCTGGACTTACACATACACGTGTATACACGCACACGTGCCCTCCCATTGACACAGATTTGCCAAAACATATCTTTTTCTTTTTTTTTTTTTTTTTTTTTTTTTTTTTTTAAAGATTTTATTTATTTATTTGACAGAGATAGAGACAGCCAGCGAAAGAGGGAACACAAGCAGGGGGAGTGGGAGAGGAAGAAGCAGGCTCATAGCTGAAGAGCCTGATGTGGGGCTCGATCCCAGAACGCCGGGATCACGCCCTGAGCCGAAGGCAGGCGCTTAACCGCTGTGCCACCCAGGCGCCCCAAAACATATCTTTTTCAAGCACGAAGCTATACACCCACACACTCATAAAAGCAGAGACGCACACTTTCGGGCCCTGATGTACCCTCCCCCTCCCCCATGCACATACTAGACAGTCACATGAAATCACACGCCTTCTACCCCACTCCAGTTGCCCCTGCCTCCTACATGGGCTGGGTTTCTTCCAGAAAGTCCAGGGCCTAGAGCAGGGGGGAGTAACTGGGAGGGAGTGGTACCTGCAGGCCAGGACCCTGCACCTGCCACAGCCTGACATCCCTGGATTTCACCCAGCTGCTCTGGAGAGCCGCGTCTTTCCCTGGTCCCCTCCCAACCTCTCTACTTTCCTCGAGATGGCTCTTGGCTCCAGCCCGTCAAACTAGATCCTCGGTCCCTGAACACGACACAACCCCACCGCCTGAGAGAACCCAGGCCACTCATCCTGCTCCATCCTGCCCCATCCTCTCCTCATCCAAGAAGTCTTCTCTGATTCCATCTGTTGTGTTCTAAATGTCATGGCTCGTAAGCACTCTGGGAAGAATGGCTTTCTCTCTTTTGCTTGTTGTCTGTGCCTGTGTCAGCTCTGACTCATAGGAGTGTGGTCTCCCTCATCAGATGGGGGCCTCCAGGTCCTCCACACCGTGTCCCCACCCCCCTGGGTCCTGCTGAATCCTGTCCTGGAAGTGGACTCGGCAGAGGCGGTCCTCTGCCTGGGCAGCACAATTTCCGAGACCTCTGCTACTGGTTTGCCGAGGACCCTGATGGAGCCCAGGGCCCTTGAGAAATAGAAGCAGCGACACAAAGCGAGAGCCATTTGGGTTCCAAGAGTTAAAAGCTTTTCCCAGAAATGACGATGTCATTCTCTGTGGAGAGCAGCTCCCCATCTGGTTGCTGAGGTGGGAGATGCTTCTCACTCATTTCCTTGGATTCCCTGAGGAAAGTCGTCCTGTGCCATGAACAGAGGGACATGCGACCGAGACAGCAAGGGGAGCAGTGCAGTCACACAGAGGCCCGGGAGGCTAGGAGTCAGGAAGGAGAAAGGAAGAAGGAAAGGGGGAGGAGGGAAAGTGTGGAGTGGAAGACAGCAGAAAGACAGTGTGTCGGGGGAAAAGGTAAGAGGAGAAGAGAAACAGAAAAAGGAAAAAATAAAGAATGACCAAAAAAAAAAAAAAAAAAAAAAAAAACCAGCTATGACAGAATGAGAAACTGGATGACCCAGAAACACATACAAAGACCAGGACAAAACTCCAAGAATATCTCCATCTGGAGCTTCAAGAAGTGTTCTCAGGAAGTGAAGTGCTTAAGCTGGGGGCTGAGGGGGCTTCTGCACCTGCTGTGGGCCAGTGGCGTTCTGTTAGGTACCTCGTAACACCCCTGTGAGGTAGGCACTATTGTTAACGCCTCTCTACAGATCCGGGAGCCCCAGATGAGAGAGGCGAAGCGACATGCCCCAGGTCACACAGCTGCGAGCGTCAGGGCTACGATTCAAGTCCAAGTCTGACTCGGAAGCTAGTGCATCAGGCTCCCCCCCCCGCCCCCCGCGGTTTCCAACTATGGAAGCGCTCTCACCTGGGCTGCCTTTTCCCCCAGCGTGTCAACGAGCATTGATTAAGCACCCGCCCAGCAGCTCACAGAAGCCCAGGTCTCTGCCCCCACAGAGTTTACAGTCGGGCTGGGGTTACCAGAATTCTTCCCATGCGTGATGGCTTGGTCTCGAATCTCCAGGCCGACAGGATCCCCCTAACAAGGAAATAGCCATCCCTTTGTTTCAGAGGCATGTCCAAGTGACTGACAGGGACAGAGGGGATTTCAGCGTCTTTCTTGGCCACGTAATCTGGATCCATCAGATAGGGACATGGTCTCATGGAAATTCTTAGTCCACTCTGTCCCCAGGCCTTCTTGAGGCCATTTGTCTTAGGACGATGGGAATAAACAAGGAAAAGAGGTTAGTCACAAGGTTGTCTGGACTCTGTCCTTCTCTCCCAAAGGTCTACTTTCCCTGGAAGGCCACGGACATCCCTTCCCTTGCTGGCTGCTCAGACGGTGGGGCCGGTGGGGCGGGGGGAGGAATCAGGATGATCGAAGCAGAGACGAGGACACTGAGGGGCACTTAAGGAACACTGCCGGGGCCGCTGCCCGGAGCCCACGGCCGAGGTTCTCCCTCCTCACATAGAGTCAGACTTTTAGAGAAGCGGGAGGAAGGGCACATAGCAAGCAGGGCCTGGGCTGTGCTGGGGTCCTTTAGAGCTTTAAACTTAGAACATCGCCAATTTCCGATAGGTTATTGGAAGGTCTTGCGTAGAGGTTGGGGGAAGGATTCCAGGAGTTCTCAAGGTCACTAAACGAACTACGTTATGAACCGTCCAGACATACAGAAAACATAAAGAAGATCATAAACACACGTGGTAGCTGTTCTTAGCCTCCAAACTGCCGTGCGTCCCACTGAGGACCCTGCTCGTCTCCCTGATGACAAGCTCCTCTTCTTCCCCCAGACGACCGCTCTCCGGGATTTGGCGTCTACCGCCTTCCAGAGCATTCAGCGTCCTGGTCCTGGGATCCCTGCCTCTTCTATGGGGAGCGGGCCAAAGAGGTCCTTAGGTCTGTCTTCAGCATCGGGACTCCACTCACCCAGGGCTGCCTGATAGGGCTCCCCCCCCCCCCGATTCTCTCCCTTTCCAGATGGCTAAGCAGACGATCAATATTTACGTGAATCTACCAGGCCTGCTGGACAGGGCGGCCCCGCAGACAGAGGCAGAGTCCCCATCCCCAACACCAGCAGGTTGTAACTCGGACACAGAACTCAGCCAGTCAGTCCCTGCGACTCCAGTGGCCGGGTCCGACGTGCGTGCCTTGTCTCGTGGGGGCATCTCCTCCCACCCCTGCCAGAGGTTCATAGCGCCTGTTTACTCCGGTGGTAGGCAGGACACAATCCCTGGGTGAGGCTGCCGAGAGAATAATCGGCAGTTTATTCCCCCTCCTGTGCAGGCAGCAACACAGCTGCCTGGCTGGGGGGAGTTTTGGGGACAGAACCACAGCACCCCCAGGGCCCCAGTCCACCCACCAGCAGCTCGCTTTTCTCCAGCTCATTACCTGCACATCACTCTCCTGAAGGGACACCTGCTCCCCAGCATTCTGCATGGGTCACCCCTCCTCCTCTCAGCATGCCTCCTGGTTCTTGTCTTACTGGCTGGGCTCCTTCCTCCCCAGGAAGCCGTTCTTAGCTAAGCCTCCCTGGCCTAAGCAACCCCCACCCCCACATTCCTTAGTTCTCACACAATCAACCGGCACAATTTCCTCTTGTGAAAATACAGTCTTGTGTGCTGTTAACGGTCTTCCCTGCCCCACTGTATGGCTCTAGAGAGCAGGGACCTAGCTGATCTGTCCTGGGCATCTTTCACACCATTTCCACAAGTGGCTCTGTAAGTGTTTGTTGAATGACTAGATGATTTCTACCCCCCTACATCTGCCTGAGGGTTTCTCCAGGATGGGGCCACCCATGTCTTACCTTTTCTCAGAATCTCCCAGTAGAAACAATCAAAGGGACACCCATTCTTGACTGTTGAGCAAGTGGAGAAAAGCCCTGGAAAAGTCTCTGTAGCCAGCCTACTCAGCCTCTCTTCCCCACCCCCTGCTTACCCAGCCACCCATAGGTCCCTCCCAGGCGGCAGTAGCGCCGATCGGTCTCATCAAGCTCCTTTGAAACCCCTGGCTGATCCTGTTTTGGCGTGATGGGCCTCATCTGAGGGTCTGACTACCTATTTACCAGTCTCCACAAGGGTCTGTATCCAAACCAACCATAAGACAACAAAAGCAGGCTTCAGGGGGCTCTCGGGCTTCCCCACAAACCCCGCGCTGATACCATGTACACGATCTTCACAGCCATAACTCCATCTACACGTGTGGAAACTGAGGCTGGGGACGCAGGCCCTCTGACTCCACTCCACCAGGTGGCCCTGACACCCCTCTGGCGCTCCCCCCCCCCCCGCCCATGCAGTCTCCCAAAAAGCAGCACCTCCAGGAAAGGCATCGATGATGCTTTTAGGCTGGATAGAAAGGTCTTTGAGGATAATCGAAAGCTTTTTGCAAGAAAGAAGATGGAGACAGCCTTCAAGTCTGTGCACAGCTGGGGTTGCTCTCTGGGTTCCTGGCTAGCCAGAGACTTTGGCGGGGGGGGGGGGGGGAGTGGGCAGCAGTTCCTGATGGAGGCCAGGCCAGCTGTGCCCAGGCATGAGATCACTGCTGCGGAGCCAGTGCTCCCAGACCGAGGAGCTCCAGCTTCCTCCTGGCCACCAGCAACTGGGACGGCAGCAGATTCTCAAGCAGCACAGACTCAGGGACGACCTGAGGCCTTCAAGAATCAGCGAGGCATCCTGCCTCTTGACCAGGCGCAAACAGTGCCCAGCATCCTCTCTTGGTTTCCTCCAGGGCCCACGGTGGTCACAGCGGCCCCCTTCTGTGCACAGACAGGCGGCCGCTCTGACCACATGCCTGCACCACCATGTGTCTTCCTGTTAGAAGAACCCAGAAGAAATGAGGAAGGAGAATCCCTATTTACATTTGAGCCAGCTGGGACTCCATGACTAGGTAACCTGTGGGAAGACGTAGTGAATAAACATCAGTGTGCGGGTCCAAAGGTAGGTCCTTCTGAAGCCAATACCCACAAGCTCCCCACTTCTCTGCTCCCTGGAAACCCCCACCTCCACCGCTCTGCTCGGTAAGACTGCACCTCGCCTAGGTTGGGACATTTCTTCTCCTTTAGTACAGTTGGCACACAATGTTACATTAGTTTCAGTATGTATGACATAGCGATGCCACACGTTTACACCAGAACATTTATTTATTTATTTATTTTTATTTTTTTTAGATTTTATTTATTTATTTGACAGGGAGATTGACAGCCAGAGAGAGAGGGAACACAAGCAGGGGGAGTGGGAGAGGAAGAAGCAGGCTCCCAGCAGAGGAGCCTGATGTGGGGCTCGATCCCATAACACCGGGATCATTCCCTGAGCCGAAGGCAGAAGCTTAACGACTGCGCTACCCAGGCGCCCCCAGAACATTTATTTTTAAATTTATTCCTTTCGTTTTAATAGGTCATATATTCAAGAAGTCCCAAACTCAACCATGACAAGAGTATTCCATGAAGTCTTCCTCCCATTCTTGATCCCCAAACATGTATTATTCTGCCCAGAAATAACCACTGTTGCCTGATTCCTGTATCTCCTTCTATATACATTATGTAAAAGGAGTAATTATGTAGAAGTATTCTCTCCCCATTCTTTTTTTTTTTTTAAGAGAAGAAGGGGGGAAGGGGAAGGGCAGAGGGAGAGGGAGAGAGAGAATCTTAAGCAGGCTCCACGCCCAGCACAGAGCCCAACGTGGGGCTCGATCTCACATCCCTGAGATCATGACCTGAGCTGAAATCAAGAGTGGGATGCTTAACCGACTGAGCCGCCCAGGCGCCCCTCCCCTATCCTCTTTAAACAAATGACAGGCTATTATACACACTGCTCCATGCTTGCATTTTCCACTAAACAACGTGTTCTGGGAATTATTCCATATCCATACATAAAGTGTTCTTCCCTTCTCTTAATGACTGCAAAGTACTCCTTTGTCTACAAATCCATTTAACCAGTCCCCTGTGATGGGCATTTAAGTTGTTTCTGATCTTCTGCTGTGAAAAAGAATGTTTCGGTGAGAAACTGTGTGTGTGACGTCATTGTGCCGTGTGCACGGACATCTAGAGGATACATTCCTAGGCGTGAAGTTGCTGAGTAGGTAGGCTCTGGAATTGAACATTCCCAGTGGGGAGCAGCGTAGATTGGTGAAGAGTATACTGATATCCTTCACCCTGGCTCTGTCACTTACCGGCCTGTGACCTCCAGCAAGATACGGAACCTCACTAACCCTTGGTTTCCCAGTCTGTGAAAGTGTTGGCTTCCTGGCAGTGTCACTGTGAGGATTCAGGTGAAAGAAACAATATAAATAAAATGCCCAGCACGAAGCCTGGTTCATGGAGGGACGGAGAGACAGATGATCATTTCCCCTGTCCCCCAGCCCTGGGAAGGAACTTCTCCCACTCACTGTCCCTCTTGCCCTCTCCATGCCTGTCCTCTTCCATGCACTGTGCTCCCAGTGACTCCTTTCACCATCTGTCTGACATCCGGGTTCTTCGTGGAGCTCAGTGTGTCTCTTGCCCACCAAGTAACAACGTTTCCAGAAAGCAGAGACCCTCTTAATCATTTCTGAGACACCCTCACTGCCTGCCAGAGGTCCTGGCACCCAGCGAATGCTTGGGAAAGGTCTGCTGAATTGAATTCTGCTCTGCAAAGTATCCCTCACAGAGGAACCTCCCAGACGCTTGGTACTTCGACAAAGAGACAAGGGTCACCTCCAGCCAGGAGGCTGAAGAGGCGGCCAGCCTCCGTCTCAAGCTCACAGAGGCTTGGTAATCAGGAAAGGTTTTTGTGCCATATTTAAAATCCCCAGCTCCTGCACCCCCCCATCTCCCACAGCCACCCACACAGCCAGAGCCTGGTAGAAAGCGTTCGGATAGTCTACCTCTGGGGAGGGGGTGCAGAAGACTCCCTGGCCCCTCTCCATCCCCTCCCGCGCGTGTCCCTGGTTTGGACTGCACACCGCCAGGGAGATCATCGCTAGGGACCGTTGCCCAGAGAGCGTAGGGAGGTGGGAGGAAATCATTTCGATTTCTCTCTGGGAGCATAAATGCTTTTTTAATTGCTGTCAAAGGCAGCTCCTCGGGAATGTATTATTGATAGCGATTGAAATGAAAGACGGGGAAAGCAGCCATCTCTGCTTTGCTGGCGAGGTGGCCCTCCCTCCCGGCCCTCCTGCCCCTATGACCCCTCCCCTGCTAGACCTGGGGCCTGACCAGCCCACCCCTCTCCCCACCTCCCATCCCCCACATCTCTCTTCTCACCTGCCTTCGCTTTTTATTTCTTTTTATTTCCCGGTTGTTCTCTTTCCTCGCCCCTGCTGGCTCCTGCCCCTCAGGCTGGCCCCTTCCTGCCCCTTCCATTCGCCTCTCTCTCTGGCTGTCCAACCTCCCCCCTCCCCCCTAACCTGAATGTCCACCATGTATTCCCTCTCCCTCCCTCCCATCCCCACCCCTCCAGCCACCATAACCCAACTCCCTCTCATCCTCTCCCTTTTCTGCTTGGGCTCCTCTTCTCAGGGTCCTGGACCCTCAGTTATTCTCTCTTTAACTTAAAGAGGGCTCCCTGGGGGCATTTCCTGCCCCCAAACCTGGGACAGGGAGGTCTTGACTTCCATCCTCCTCTGCACCCAGACTTCCACCCATTCCCAAATTCCCAGCCTGTAATTCCTGCTTTGTGTCAGTTGGTCAGGTGAGCTGCCATCTGGCGCGCTGGCTGTTTGGGGCCCCGCACCAGCAGGGTGTAGAAAACCCCCGAGCTCCTTCCTTCACTCAAGCAGGCCGCTCCGTCCTTTGGTCCTGCCCTCAACGGGCTTTCCCTGCAGCAGGGCCGAGTCTCACCTCTCTCCTGTGACTGGAAGCTGCCAAGGGCTCAGGTGTGGGCTGGATGCCCCCGGGCCCTCTGGCCAAGGGCCTTCGGTGCCTTTAAGAAAGCACAAGCCTTCTGGCACCACCGCTCCTCCTCTACCCCAGCCCCAGCTGGAGGGGGGAGGGGAGCCAAGATGGATATACCCGCAGTGCCCCCTCCAGACAGCTCATAAATAATAGCTCATCTTCCCGCGGGGGACAGGAACTGTTCCGCTCCTGTGGAGCCTGGGCGAAGGGTGACAAGGCTCGTTTATCTACCTCCTTCTGTGCTCTCGCGCTAGTGAGCGAACACGCCTCTCTCCCCCTCCTGCCTTGCCCAGTTCTCCCTCTCGGAATCCTGAGCAGGGAATGGGCTGGGGCAGAGGGGAGAGTTTTGGTCTCCCGCTTCCCCTGAGGTGTTCAGGATGCCTGCCCTGCCCCACCACCCGCTAGTGTTCGCTGAGCAGCTACTGAGTGCTGCTGACTCAGCACAGCACCTCCCCCCACCCTCCACATCCCCCAAACCCACCTGCTGCCCCCCCCAGGGGAGCCAGGGGCCTGGATCAGAGCCTCACCCTATACCCCGAGGGCCAGAGCCGGAGACTCCAAAGCTGTGAAAGCAGTTCTAGTTGCATCTGATGTTAGCATCGTTTGGGATTTTAGACCAAAATGCAGTGGATTGCCCAAACCTCTTCGAAGGTCCCCCCCAGTTCCTGCTTCCCTTCCCCTCTGCTGGGGCTTCGGCACCGCCTTCTCTCCGCCCAGACTCCCCACCTCTGGATAGCCCACGTCCCAGGGGTCCAGCCAGCTCACACTGCCAGCCTGGGCCGGGTCCCAAGTCAGGGCCTTCACCTGCCTGTGGCCTCCATGGCCTTGGCGAGGCAGCTGTGCGAAGCCGTGGGAGCAGATTTCTCCCAAGATTCTCTGAGGCTGCACCCTCTCCCTCTACCAGGCCATACTCCTGTCCCACTCCAGCCAGGCTACCCTGGAGCCCCCAGCTACCCGCCCAGAGGGCACCCCACCTCTGCCCTTATCAGGAAGGGCTGCTCTGCCCCCACCCAAGGCCTCAGGGACCTTCAGCCGCCTGAAGTCTGCCTTGGGGTAAGCTAATGGCAGGCGGGGCTCCTGACGAGGATGTGGGGAGGAGGCCGGCAGGGGTCTAGCAGAAGCAGCTGCTGTTGTTCTAATCACTGCAGGAGATAAACAACTGCCAAGGGCTTTGGGCTGGGCGGGTGGCCTGGACCAGGGGCATAGCCTGTTGCTACCTGTGTGTCACCCTGTGCCCCCCCCCCCCCACCAAGCTAGTGCCCTTCACCCAAAAAGGACTGCAGAGATTTCCTGCCTTTCCAGGTGCACCTGCTCGCTCAGCCTGCTCTCCAGCTCGCTCTCCATCCCCTTCCCTGCAAATCCCTCTTCCTATTTCCTCCCCATCCCTTCAACTTCTTTTCTGTCTCCCTTTTTCTGTTTCTCCCTCAGTGATCACTGCCTCCTTTCTCTCTCTCCGCCCTTCCCTTCCCATCCTCCCCCATGCTCCCTCCCTCTCTTGAGTCCCTCCGCACCCCCCAAATCCACACCACCTTCCCTCCTGTGACTATATTTAGCTCAGAGCCGGGGGTTTGGAAAGGCACTCTGGGCTGGCGGCTATAGTCTTGAAGGGTCTGTCGTGTTTCCATCAGAGGCTCAGCTGGGATGAGTTTATAACTGAGTTGTTTCTTTTCCTGATGCGAGGCCCTGGGGCAGAGTGGAGGCAGAGAAGGGACCTCCAAGTACTGGGGTCGTCTCCCCAAAGGTGGGTCAGCTCTTCAAGAGAGGAAGGAAGTGCAGAGTAATTCAGAGAGCGGATCCAGGCTCACACGACCACACAAGTGAGGACTCTGTCCTGGGTCAGGACCATCGGGAGACCGAGGACAGAGCCCTTCCTAACCATAGGTGGAGCGAGCAGTTGTTCTAATGTGACCTGAGGACTTGGAAATACGCCTTCCCCCAAAGTGTGCCCCCAGCCTGCTTGGACTCTAATCCCCACCACGGTAGCCATTTCTTTCTGTTAAACCAACCCTCTAGAAGACCTGTAGAAACCATACCCAGTATCGGAGGGACACCTTCCCACTGACTACGCGATCTGAACACACCATTGCGTTTCATCCTTGCAATTACAAGTCGAGGAGAGAGAGCCTCATACGTTCGTACAGCTTGCTGGAGGACCCCCAGTTTAGTACGTGCTAAAGCCTGAACGTGAACACAGCTCTCTCTCTCTCTTTTTTTTTTTTTAAGATTTATTTATTTATCTGAGAGTGTACGAGTGGGAGGGGCAGGGGCCGAGAGAACCTCAAGCAGACTCCACGATGAGCACAGAGCCCCACACAGGGCTTGATCTCATGACCCTGAGATGATGACCTGAGCCGAAAACAAGAGTCAGACGTTCAACCGTTTAAACGAATGTACCACCCTGGTGCCCCTGGAACACAGGTCTTTCATCTCTAAATGTAGTGTTCTCTTCACTGCAGTGAGGACCCCCCCCCCATAGGCCACAGCCACCAGGGTCCACAGCTGGAAGGTCAGAGGCCCCCTCTGTGGGAGCAGAGACCTGGCTACAACCCGGTTCTACCATCAGTGCTATGCCCCTTAAGCAGGTCCCTTCACTTGTGTGAGTCCCACAGAGGACTCAGGTGAGAATCAGAGGAGATCATATTCTAAACGCTTGACATATGACTAGGTGTTCCCGAAGGGCACACGGTACCCCTGGTAGGTTAATGTAGGGCACAGACCCCCGAAGGCAGGGGACATACAGCAGTCACATTTCAAGAGGGAAGATAACAAAGGTCTGACCAGGTACGGAGTGCGGTGGAATGGGTGGGCGGCAGCCCGGTTAGCATACAGCAGGGGCACAGGCGTAGCAGAGGGGAGGTGGCTCAGATGTCAACCAGTGCGTCATCCCTGGTACAGCCCAGACCCTTATGGTCTATAAACAACATACACATCCGTCTGCTCATTCACCACCCAGGGTTGGAAGATGGCTTGGAAGGAGAGACAGGGTCAGAATTACAATCCCCATTTTACAGATGTGGAAACTAAGATCTAGAAAGGGAAAATAATCTGCTCAGGGTCACAGCCAATTATTTCATTCATTCACTCACTCCTTCATCAGATAGTGAGTGCCTACTGTATACAGATGCTATGTCATATCTTGGGCAGACCCAGAACCCAGGGTGGGGATACCCAGTCCTATGGGGTGTCTATGCTAAAACCACCATGCAGCCTTTGGGCGACGATTACTGGTTCAATTGGTGGGGAGTAGTTGAGCAGGGAGCAAAGGCACGACCCTACGTGGACCATCTCTAACCCTTTGGCCTTACCCTTCCCTGGCTTCCCCTGAAAGGTGAGCAAAGAAGGAGCAGCATAAAGGGAACTTGAGTTGGTAGACTTCTTGGTCTCTTGGGCCCTTCTAGGTTCTTGACCTTTCTAAGCCCAACCGCAAAAGCCGTATCTACTGCCCTGTGGGAGGATGGCTGTTCCCCTGGGCTTAGGACCCAGGAGTCTTGACTCTTATCCAGAGCAGGGCTTGAGAGACTTCAAGCCACCCAGAGGACAGGTGGGAAGAGGCATTCCATTCTATCTATTCCTCACCTTTCTGGGACAAAGCTTCTTAAGCTACACTTGTGGCTTCTTCTTGGGTTGGGAATACCACTGATAACCTGAGATCATGTGCGCTACAGGGCGAGGGAAGGAAGTTGTCAGCAGGGCCATGGGATCGGGAGCATGTTTCCCGAGCAGACGTGCCATTCCCCAGAGTCCCCTCCACGCATCCATCCAAACACTCTCACTTACCAGGCACCTAAAAGACAACTGTTAACCCCTCAGTTGTTTCTCTTTCTCTTGCTTTCTTTCCTGCACTAGATCCACAGGTGGGAAGCAGGGAGACTTTCCAGAAGTCTCCTCTTCCATCCCTCCGCCTCCAGGAAGAAGGGCGCTCGCTCCCCAGGCCGATAGAGGGGTAGACAGATTGCCCCAGGTGCCCATGCCTGTAGCCAACAGTCTCTGCCACCCAGCAACTTTCATTATGTTTAACCTGAAGGCCTGGTGGCCCAGGAAAGCCGCATCTACCACCCTCCCCCAAACCCTGTGTTCGTCCGCTGTTCTGTGTTTCATTTGCTTCTTCATTCTCCTGGCTCCTGGGAAGACCTGAGGACTGGGAGTCAGAAAAGCTCATTTTGAATCCCAGCTCAATCCCTCACAGTGGAATGGGCACAGCCTCAACTTCTTTGAGCCTTAGTTTCTTCATCTGCACCAGGACTCTAATAATACCCGGTTGCCATAAGGATCGGATGAGCTAAGGGGTGGGGAGCAGTTTTGTGAACTGTAAAACACCATACTCCAGTGAAGACTTATCATTAATTCCCCTTGTTTCCTGGACGCCAAAGGGAGAAGGGCTGGGGAAAGCAGGAGGACTCCGGGTCAAAGATGCAGACTGTGTATCTGGTTGCTAGCTCTGCCCTCTGGCTCTCCAGGTGACTGTGGGAAAGCCCAGTGACCGCCGAGCCTCAGTTTCCCCATCAGTGGGGGAGGAGTCATTACGCGCACTGCCTCCTCCAGCTGGGGAGAGGAGGCTCGTAAATGCTGATTGCTCACTCTCTCTTTCAGAGACGCTCTGAGCTCCCCGCCGCCAATTACGGTTTATTGAGCACACGTGACACCCTCTCCTGCGCTGGATAAACAGACCTTTCAAAGGCACAGGCCTTGCCCAGGAAGAGCAGCCGACGCAGCCCAGCCCAGCCCTGCCAGGGGGCAGAGCGAAGCTTCTTCTCGGCACACGCGTTCCATCCTCGGGGATGGCCTCACCCGAGCAGAAGGGACAGCGGGGTCTCACCCCGGCACAGGCCACCAACCCCCAGCGGGCCCCCAAGTGAGCAGAAAGAAGGAAGGATTTCCTCATCATGCCTGTCAAGAGCTCCATGTCCCTCGCCACTGTCCCTCATCTCTGCTCCTGCCACCCTCTGGAGCTGCCAAGGTGATGTGGCTGCAGTCACCCCTGCCCAGTCCCCAACGCGGTGGCTCGCCTCTCTCCCATCCATCCCACTCGCTGCTGTCCGACGAATCTTCCTAAAATACCCCTATAGCGTCTCAGTTCCCGGCTTGGCACCTTCAGTCATTCCCCAGTACCCAGGGGATGAAGTTCGAGCTGGACGCAGTATGACACGGGTTAAAACAACTTCAGGATCAAGAGAAGCCCGGCTCCGCCCTTGACGCCCTTGACGCCCTTGACCGGCAGGTCGCTCCCACCTCTCTGAGTGTCGGTTTCCTCAAGTGCAAAATGAGGCCAACAGCACTGATCTCCCACTGTGATAACTCCTTGGAATGCTGTGCCTCGCTCACAGGAGTCATTCAGGATACGTTAGCTTCCTTACGCTTTCCTCTTTCCTCGCTGTGACCTGCCTGCACGTCTTCCTCGACAACGGACACGGCGCGCACCTAACTGCACACCCACCCTGGGGATTCTGGGAGACTGACACTGACAACCAAGACATCACCTTTATCGGGGCCAGGAGAGCACGGAGAAGGAGGTAAAGGGCTTTGGGATGATAAGCAGGCTGCTGACACATCAGGCTTCAGGCTTCAAACAGAAAGGAAGGATGAAGTCTACCCCAAGTACTGCGAGCGTCAGAGGCTCCAGGAAGGCAGGAAACGCACCCTGAGATCTTGACATATAAGAAAGACACTTCAGATAGCTGAGTGCATCATTTAAATGGCCTTGGCACAGCTCCTGGGGAACCCAATCCAAATTCTTTCAAAGAGGACTGTCAAACCAAAGAGACCCAGGCACCATTCGCTGCAGAGCTCCCACCCCAGCAGCCAGGAGCCCGAGGAGCATGAGACAAGGGGCCAGCGGGCGCGGCGCAATCAGCAGCCGCAACGTCAAGATGACTTCATGTACCGAGTTATCAAAACCCACAGTGTCTGCCAAGCAAGCGTGTGAGTCACCAGGACCCACAGGAAAGAGGGCCCAGGGACAGTGTGGGGTGGGGCAGGCAGCATGACAGGGTGAGGAAAGCAAGTATTTTGAAGACACTCCGGTTCAAATCCTGATGTAGCTCTGAGACCTTCAACTCTCTGAGCCTCAGCTTCTTTATCTTCAAAAACACGAATAACATCAATGCCAATTACACAGCCTTGTTTGGGGATTAAATGAGTTCGTTTGTGTAAAAAACTTTAGCCATAAATGTGACTTCTTTTGATAGCCAAGTTCTTGATTTATCCCAAGTCGGGGAAAGAAGGGGCACGGCCTCTCCTCATCTCCTGCTGCCCCTGGCAAGAGCCCTTGACTTCAACCAGACTGACCTCAACTCCAATGCTCTTTGGAGGAAAGATCCCCCCAAAGCTCTGGCCTTTCTGCCTTGGTTCCAGCCATTCCCTGGGAGGCCAGATGACCCGGTCCAAACCTTTGGAAGAGTCAACACCTGCATCAACCCTTGACATCGTAGCCTTCCATCATTCTTCCAGTGGCTGTGACAAAGCTAGGCACATACCTGACGCTGAAGCTGTTCGAATGAGTGACTGCGCCGAGCTTAGTTAAAGCATTAGGTTGCTGAGATCAGGGTTTGGGGTCCAAGCTGTCGATGGCTCTCAGAGTCCAGGCCACCCTTGCCGCTTGGTGCTACTGGTCACTAAGGGATGGGCGAGTGAGTGTGAATGAGCCCCCCGCCACTCAGCCAGAGCCAAGGCACATGCCCCGCAGCATCCCTCCACGATGCTGATCGAGTTCAAGGTGACTGGGGCCTTGTAGGAAAAGAAGTAACCAGATAGAACCAGACCAAGACAGCAACATAGGCGCTGCTGTTCGGGCTAGGCTGGGGACAACTTCAGACAGGCTAGGAACATAGTCCAAGTGAACAAATGTGCCCGCGCTACCATGAAAGGAGTTGGTGCTGGGGATCTGATCAGCTTAAGAGGGCATAGCAGACAGACAGCCAACTGTCTGAAGCCCATGAGGGGTGGTGGCCACATTGAGAACAGTTCAAATGCAGAAGGACCCCAGCCAAGGTAGCATCCGGCCTTGGGGAGGCACTATGGACTGGGCCATAACCAAGCTAAAGACCGAAAGGCCCTGGCCGCCTATCTGATTGGAAAGGGCAGGTGTGGCTGCCTCATTAGTCCTAGGCTGGAATATTCTTCTGCTTGCCTCCCTCAGGCATTTGCTACTTAGGATGTTCTTCCTCTCATCTAAGCACAGAATCTCCAGATGAAGAAGAGGAGGCCAGAGGGAAGAATACTGTGGAGGTAATTAATACACGTCCTGCTTCTCCCAATAGTAATTCAAAAACTGGGGCTGGCCGGAAGCCAAGATGGGTGCAGGTGCCAGGGAAGGCAGAAGCAGGGGACAAACAGGAGTGACTGACATATCTAGCTGCGATACATCGAAGAGCAGGGTCCTTTTAGTCTAATGCGTTATAGTAATATCTTACCTTATAGGTAGAGAAATCCCCTAATGACTCGGCCTGTCTAAAATGTGGCCTTGAAATTGGATACCCATACCTGCTAAAATCCCTTTGTTCTTGCGGACATCAGGCCTGGCTGACGAAGCTCTCACCATGTGGTCAAGACTGATTTCTTTCCAACTTATAGCTAGACTTTCATCTACATTGTCTCCATTCTCTAGCAGACATTGGCAAGATAGCCCCAGGAATGGCAGGTGTTAACCCTACTCCCTTCCATTCTACCGGAAGAAGTTTTGACCAAAGTCTCAGAATTGAGTCTTATTGCCTGGTTCGGGTTCTATGCTCACCCCTGGATTCCAGGAGTGGGGTCATCTGCTCCCAAACAACAAGATCTGAGTATGGGCGAGCAGTGTTTTTTTTCCAATAAAAGTCAAAGTGCTGTTACCAGAAGCAGAGAAAGCAGACCCAACAGACCCTCTCTGACATCAGTGAACCAAGTTTCCTAACATGAGGACGCCCAGCTGACCACGGAAGTACATGTCAGCGCTAAGCGAAGCATTTAAACAGATGGATGGCATGAGGAACTTCTGACATACTCCTGGTCCCCCAAGGGCTAGAGCCAGTCTTATCTACCTTTGTCCTCAGTCTTAAAGCACAAGGTCAGGGCGTTTAACTTGAACTACCTCCCTGGCATTTAGGAAAACTGAGCTCAAGGAAAATGAAGAATGTTTAGCAAAAATGTCATTTTTCCTAGTGTCTAAAAGAGGCAGAAACTACTTAGAAAATTCTAGTTTTCCTCATTCAGGCGATCTGTTTACTTTAGTTAGCTCCCTGGGGTTGAGTCTATCCACCAAGATGCCAGACCCAGTAATAACCTATTTCATGAGCTCTAAACTTCTGACTAAATGTTAAGAGAGGGCAAGGAGAGGTAGGGGATAGAGGTGGAGAAAAGGCAGAGGTCCAGAAGCCATGGACTCTAGGCTTTGGAAGAGAAAATACCGGCTCTGGAGTGAGGAAACTAGGTTTGAAAGCTAGTGCTGGGGTGCTTGGGTGGTTCAGTTGGTTAAGCGTCCAACTCTTGATTTCAGTTCAGGTCATGATCTCAGGGTTGTGAGATTAAGTCCTATGTCAGTCTCCATGCTGGGTGTAGAGCCTGCTTAAGATTCTATCTCTCCCTCTCCTCCTCCCCTCCACTTGCTTTCCCTCTGCCCCTCCCCTCCACTCTCTCTCTCTCCCTCTCTAAAAAAGAAAGAACGGAAGAAAGAAAGAAAGAAAGAAAGAAAGAAAGAAAGAAAGAAAGAAAGAAAGAAAGAAGAAGAAAAGAAAAGAAAAAAGAAATCTGATAGCGCTATATACTAGTTACGTGACCTTGCGTAAGTTACCGAACCTCTCTGACCTTCAGTTTCCTCTTCTATAACATGAGAATAATGATACTAACCCCTCAAATTGTGATAGGCTCAAATACAATAGCATAACTAAAACCTTTATCACAGTATCTGGAACTTCAGAAAGTATACAATTAATGGTGAGTATAGACTCCATCCAAGACTTCCTATTTCAAAGCGTTTTTGTTTTTTTTTTTAAGATTTCAACATTTGCTATGCCATAGACAGCCTCAGAAACTGATGAGGGAAACAGAGGGTGTGTTCCTAGAGGAAGAGACATTGAGCCTATTCTTCACTTCCCTGCTTCGTATCTGTGGCTCCCAACAGAGTCAGAGACCTGCAGCCCCATTCCCAGGCCTGGCAAAACCCAGGATTAGCCCAGACCAGGCAGGTGGCCTATCGCTCCTTCTTAAAGACCTCCAGGTAACAGATTTCTTGGCCTCCTTGCCTCTGGAATTCTATTAGGTCAGATGCTCTTCCTTGTGACCAACTCCAAAACCTCCAGAATCAACCAGTTTGCGTCCGTGCAGGTAGTCATTCAACTGTGGTTTCATTCTCGGTATAAAAATTATTGGGCCCCTGTTATGCCAGGTACCATGCCAGCTGCTGAAATACAAAAATGAGTAAGATGCCCTTGCCTTCACAGGGCCTGGAGTCTAGAGGGAAGGAGTACTTCGACAGTCATTGTAGTATACAGTAAGCACCTTCAACAGAGGCCAGCTCTGAACAGTTTGAAAATCCCAGGGGTACCTAACCTGGCTTTGGGAGAGGGAACTCAGGGAAGGCTTCTCGGAGGAGGTGACACCTGAGCTGAATCTTAAGAGACCAGTGAGCAAGCAGATTGGAGCAACAGTTTTTTTGCCACTATTGTTTCTCAGCCTTTATCACACAAGAAGCCAAACGCTGGTTATTGTCGAGCTGATTATCACATGGAGATGATATCATATTGACTGCACTGGGGTAATTACCATGCAGAAGTTGTAGCCCAATGCCTATGATTCCAGGGTGATGACAGCTTGGGCACTATGACCTCTCGTGGTGAATGATGCCCTACAGTCCTGAACAGGATACACCCAGAGGGTTCGTTGCAACCTCCACCTTCAGTGGAAAGTGCAGGAAAGTTCATGGAAGTGCCTGACCCTCACAGACATCGGGAGCGGTGGCCCGCTGGGGTAGAGCGTGGAATCATCCTTTTCCCTTGATCCAGAATCAGATACTGCGTGGGTGGTGACAAGGACCATCCTGCCTAGAATGAGGAAGGAAAGACCCAGATGACCTCTAGAGGTCCCCTCTTTTCCGGGGATTGGACAATTTAAGAATCCAGCTCTTTCTAACTTACCCCAAGGACTTGGCTCAAGGTACTGCTGTTGGTCTTCTCCTCAAACTAATAAGCCTGACCTCACACCACAATCGGAAAGGCGTCCGGGAAGGACGCTGCAGACGCGGGGAGCCCACAGAGGCGTTCAGAAGTCGAGCACTTCACAGAAGGCCACTCAGCAAACCCAAAATAGAATGCTGGCCACTAGCATGGGTCAGATAAGCTACACTCCTCCACGCCACACAAAGAGAAATAGCTTTTCCTGCCTACACACTCTGTCCTCACCCTGAACACCAAATCCCAGAAAAAACCGAGCAGATCAACGAAGCCAGATTGCGGCAACCGGTTAAAGCGATTCCTCTTTACTTCCCCTTGGCTCTGGCTGTTACCCTCCTCTTCCTCACCTGGAGTTCCAGGAGACAAAGGTGCCTTTAAGGCAGAATCCCCCCAACCCCCGTCACAGAGGCTAGTGCAGAGCGGGGTGCTAGCACGACCCAGTGAAAGTCTTCAAAGGCCCCGTCTCCCTTATTGTTCTCTTTCTCTTTCTGGTGGGTGCCTGTCAGAATTTTCGCAAAGAAGGGCTCAGGTTAGACCTCCTGAAGAATTTCCTTGCTTTTTAAAGATAAAAGCAGGAATGTGTGACCCAAGAAGGCAGCGGTCTCCCCAGGGCGGTTTTAAGGAAGAGTGTTCTCTACCTGTTGAGTCAGGTAGGTCTGCTCCGAGGGAGGGATATGCACAGACAGACAGACAGACGGAGTGACGTCCCCGGAGCAGAGCGTGCCAACTTCTCAGAGGTAGGGACAGACAGCCGTGGGGTAGTGAGCAGTTTTTTTTTTTTTTTTTAAAGATTTTATTTATTTATTTGACAGAGAGACAGCCAGCGAGAGAGGGAACACAAGCAGGGGGAGTGGGAGAGGGAGAAGCAGGCTCATAGCGGAGGAGCCTGATGTGGGGCTCGATCCCATAACTCCCTGGATCAGGCCCTGAGCCGAAGGCAGACGCTTAACCGCTGTGCCACCCAGGCGCCCCATAGTGAGCAGTTTTTGTTACAGACTCACGGCCCTAGCTCTCAAGGCCTTTCCCTTCACACTTGGGTCTATCCTCCATTTGCCTGTTCTCCTCTCCCCACCCCCTCCTACATCCCAGGTTAAATACAGAAAGTAGTTCTCCCCTTCCCTCCTCCTTCTTCCTCTGCTAAGAGCCTTTGCAGGGGGCACAGGCGTTTCTGCCATGCTCAGTTCCTGCCTTCTGGAAGCTCGTAAACTGAGATGGACACACAGACTAGCCAGGCATTTACAACATCTTCTCCCTGCCCCTGCCTTTGGGTTGGGCCTGGATACTGCCCCCTCTCTACGTCTGTTCATTCTTTTCAAGTAGCACAGAGGGGTGGGGCAGAGTCAGAATGACGACAGCTGGCCCCAGCTTTGTGACTTACTGGTCATCAGCCCTCACTGATCTGATCGTTATTTCCCCGGAAACCAGCGTAATGACACCTGTTTCCTAGGACTGCCAGAGTGAAAGGACATAAGGCGAGCAAGGTGGCCTGCCCCTTGTCTGGCATGTAGTAGGGCTTGATAAATAGTAGTTGAATGAGTGACTCAAAGGTAAGTGCCCAACCCAAGTGTTTGCCCCGGCCCCAGTGGGAAACTTTGGTTCAAGGAGTCATGGAAATGGGGGCTAAGGAGCTACTGAAATCATGGGAAAGACTGAAGGGGCCAGACACCTGAGCCGCTGCTGCAAAGCCAATCCCACTCTAGGTTTCTCTAAGGGCCCACCTCCCATGGTCCTCCCCAGGTGAGAAGGTGAGGGAAGGGGAATTTCTGGAATCTGGGATCCAGTCTCAGCTTGAGAATGAACCAGATGGGCTAGAATCCAATTCTTGGAATGGAGGCAGATTCCAGGGCTGCCTCCCCTTCCCTGCAGTCCCTCCCAGCAGGGCTGCTCTCCCCAGGTCTCCCCAACACTCCCCCAGTCTATGGATCCTGAAGCCTGTGAAACCCGAGCTGTGCAGGGGGAGGCGGAGAGAGCTTGTCAGTTCAAAGTAGGGGACGAGAGCCCTGGGCCAGCCGCCAGAGGACCTCTGTTCTATTCCTGCCTGCCAAATGAATCGTGTGGTGATCCCAAGCAGTTTGGTCAACCTGTCTGAGCCTCAGTTTCCCCATCTGCAGCATGGGAATAATACCTCACACCCTACCACATAGGACTATTGCAAGGGTCAAATTAAATATGCCATGAAGAAAAGGCACTGTGTAAACTGCGAAGTTCTCTGCAAACATGGACGAGTCAGTGAAGGCTCTGGAGCAGAGGACCTAGGAGATGGGGCAGACCATGAACTCTCCCTGCCTGGCACAGGGGCCAGGAAGGATCCTGGCAGTTGGCTTTTCTTTGATCTGCATTTGAAACTGAATGAGCACTTAAGGCATTGCTGACACTCTAATTAGGATTAAAAATTAAATTCAAAAGCCATCACTTGTTCCCTTCTTTCCACACTCACTCCCTCAGCTCTGCTGAGCACAGCCATTAACCAAAAACTATTTTTAAAGTTGCTGTACGCTAATTTGCTCTACACTGAAACAAATGAAAGACAAATATTTTGTTAGAAAAACAAATCAGGAACCAAACTTGAGTTAAAAAAAAAAAAAAAAGGCAAACCTCGTTAATGAGTTCAAAGTGAAATTCAAACCAAACCACTTACAGCCTCCAAAACAACGGAACCAGAATACACTTGGAACAGTAAAATCAGCTCCCAAGTAAATCAAATTGATTCTGCATATCATTAAAGGCCCTGGATCCAAACCCCACCCCCCCTCCTGGCTGTCACCTCCACCGGTTCTAGCTTTCCCATATCAGATTCTGTGCTCCTTCATTTCGCAGGATGCCCCCCGAAGTCCCAGAGGTGCCAAATCACAGGGGATGCTGAAATGAGGGAGACAGTCCCTTCGGCCCAGGAGCACACGGTCCGACAGGCTTTCCCCCTGCGAACATACTCCCGCTGCCCAGCGCCAGTGCCTTCCCCCCAACACTGCTCTGCCCGACATCGCCGGGTACAATAGAGTTCTCAGCACCCCCGCGAAACCTCGTGATTGCCAGCATCAGAGCCTGAAACCGGCAACACACCAAAACCCCAACAAACCAAAGTTGAGCCACAAAGACCTCTGTGGGGACAGAGATTGGCCATCCTCTGAGACCAGCTCCTGCAAGCCAGCAGAGAAAGCGTGCCCTGCTTTAATTCTGCATCACACGCGTGCTGATGAAGACGCAGCGCTTCGTAATGACCTTAGTAAAGGCTGTCCCGTGCAGTCCTCTCTGCAGGAACTGCAGGAAGTGGGAAAAATGAAATTGCTGCCTGTCGGGTGTAGATGACCACCCACACTCAGCAAGGGCTGAGCCGGAAGCCAGGCCTCCTGTGGAGGACCCAGCAAGGTTCCTGCTGGGGAAAGATGGCCTTGCAGGCTGCTGAGACAGCTGCTGAGACTTGCTTCTTGCTCACACAAATACAGCCAGAGCCGCCCATCCTTATCGCCCTTGAACCCTCCCTGCTGGAGTCACTGTGGTCTTCCAGGAGCAGAATGCTCCCTATGTCTGGTTTCTGGAACAACCCTCGCCACAGACTCTGAGCGAGCTGTTTGATCATATTATCTATCATCTTGGGGGCTGAACCTTGGCTGTGTTATCTAGTTGCAGCCTCCTTTTATCTCCTGTCATCTTGGCCCAGGCCAATTTTATGGACTTCTGTCTTGATGTCTCTGCCTGTCGCTCTTACCCCAGTCCCTCTGGGGGCACATTTGTCCCTGAGCCTTTGGGGCCAACCTGCGGCTACATCAGCTTCCCCAGCTCTGTCTTCCTTGATGCAGTTTCCTCCCCTTGCCCGGGGTGATGTATGACAGGGACTGGAGGTATGGGGGCAGATGTTGCTTGGATAACTAGCTTGCCTTCAGCCATCACCAGACTCCCCTGCAGGGGAGCGGGAAGAGAGACACTGGGAAGAAATTCAAAGTCCAGCTGGAGCCCCACCAGCTGGAAGAAGCCATCCCCCAAAGGCTCCAGCCCATCTTCAGCTTCCCCTTCACTGGGCTGTCTTTGGATTTTTCATCTAGATCCAAGTTTGAGACATGACCACACACTGTTTTGTTATCTCTCCATTTTTTTTAAAGATTTATTTTTGTTTTGTATTTGAGAGAGAGAGAGCACCTGTGCAAGGAGGAGGGGCAGAGGGAGACGGAGCAAGAAGCCTAAGCAGGGGGCAGCGCTCCATCCCAAGAACCCAAGATCACGACCCAAGTCAAAACCAAGAGTCGGACACTCAACCGACGGCACCACCCAGGCACCCCTGTAGTTATCTAGTTCACGTGTCTCCACAACTAGATGGGAGGCTTCTAGACCGTGTTACATATAACACAGGGCACAGATCATCCCTGCCTGCCACCTAGGTTTCCCATCTATCTTCCACACCGCTGCTCAACACAGCCAGCTTGCTCAACACAGACCTGGAGGGGCCACTCAGCACCCTCGGTAGTCCAGCCCCCCAGCCTTCACTCCAACCTTCTTACCTCTGTACCTTTGCTCATGCCATTACCCTCATGGCTCCACCCCACCCACCCCTCCAAAACAGATTAAACCTTACTCTTCAAGGTTTTTCAGATATCTCCAAATACCATTTCCTTTGTAGAGCCTTCTAACATTCCTGTAGGAAGTAGCTGTCTGCTGGAGTGTCCATGGAAGTATGGGAGTTATTGGTATTAACCTCTTCCTGTGCCTAATTGACCAATTAAACTTGATCATAGGTAGGTAGGTAGGCACATATAGGAAAAAACATAACATATATAGGATTCAGTACTATCCAAGTTTTCAGGTGTCCTCTAGGGAACTGCAGAAAACCGGGTGGAGAGGGGACTACTGTGGGGCACCTGGGTGGCTTAGTTGGTTAAGCGTCTGCGGCTCAGGTCATGATCCCAAGGTCCTGGGACTGAGCCCCAGATCAGGCTCCCTGTTCAGTGGGACGTCTGCTTCTCCTTCTCCCTCTCCCTCTAAGCCTCCCCCTGCTCCTGCTCTCTCTCTCTCAAATAAATAAAATCTTTAAAAAAAGGGGGGGGGACTACTGTATTTTCATACTTCACCTTTTAACGTGCATTACCTAGCATATAGTAAGCACTCAATAAATACGTTTCAAAGAATAACTATAACACCTTCTATTGTGGTTACTTATGCTAAGAATCTATTTTTTCCTCCACAAAACTATAAGCTTTATTATCTCTTTACATCTCGTCTGGGCCCAATGGATGTTGAAGCAGTAGTCGTTCAAGAAATGCATCCTAAGTCGAAAAGTAGGTATCCAGTAATGATAAAATGAATGAATAAAATTCACTGAAATGAGCGTATCCAATGGTAGGTACCAGCTCGAAGGGCTTCTATATTACTGTCTATATTACCTCATACAAGGGGCCAAAAAAACCCAATTTAGTGTAGATTATGCATGCACAATGAGTCATGTAACCAACTCATTTGTAGGAACAGCAAGGGCACAGTAGGATATGAGGTACAGTTGACTCAAATGTTCCCAGAACTCACTCTTCACCTCTCCTCTCAGCCTCTCTCCCCATGAAAGCTTTACTCTTTCCCACGGGCAGCCTTCTTCTGTGTGCAGGAAACATGGCCGCCGACAATTCCAGAGCCTCACTCCTCATAGCGTCCACTGTTGGGTGGAAGCAAACCTTGTTCTCTCTGTGGTCCTAAGTTCAAAAATCCCAGGAAAGGATCTAATTGGCTCCGTTTGGGCCAAGTAGGGGTGGGACCTCTAATAAAAGGAGGGTTCCCATGTTAACAGTGAGGAGAAAGACTGTCTTAAAGAAGCGGGTGTGGACGTGGGGAGGAAGGTTCTAGACAGGCAAAACTGTAGATTCTCCCGGGAGGAACAGATGCAGTTTGCATTCAAAGGAGGTGAGGAGAATCAGCAAGTGGGATCTGGGGAACTCAAGAGGGAGCTCCCAAGAGGTTGGAGGAACATCTTCTGTTAAAAACCTAAGGGAGAACCAAGGCTGACTGCACTTTCTTCAAATGAGAGGAGGGGTGGGGACAGGGTCCTCAGTGATGGCCACCCTGCCAAGACTGGCCTCGTGGTGGGGATAAGAAGAAAAGGGGGCTCCTCAGAGGCTTGGGCAGTCAGCCATACACAACTGCCCAATCGGGAACTTTCGGTGGTCAAGGCAGCACCCTCCCTCTTGACATGCTCCGTGGAAGGGGCACAACTCCACCGTCTTACATTTAGTGGTTATTTTTGTGGGTCGATTTATTTTTATCCATTCTAGACCTGACTTCAAGGCTGCTGCTGGAAGAAACAAGGCACAGAGGTTTCTGGGTTTCCAGAAAACACAGGTTTCGGTGGCTGGCTCAGCTATAGAGATCAGGCTAAAGGCCCCTAAAGTCACCTTGACCCATGTCTCACATCCTTCTCTCCTGCCTCCACGAGGGCTGGGGACTGGAATGGGGTGGAGGGTTCCTCTTCTCTCATCCCACAACCCCCACCTGGGCAGGGGGGAGCCCTGGGCTCTGACAGAAGGGAGGACCAGCCAGCCGGAGTTGGGACACACATCAGAGCCTCTTTGTCACACCTCCCCACAGAGCCTGTCTCCCCAGAACCCAGGGATTTTGAAGAGAGGATCTTGCCTTTCAAATACCAACCAGCTAGGAAATGGCATCATGTCTCAGCCCCCACATGCCAGGCAGCCAAAGTAGACTTCTCCTTTAATGGGACCA
The DNA here is from genome assembly GCF_023065955.2 of Ursus arctos. Lineage (NCBI taxonomy): Eukaryota > Metazoa > Chordata > Mammalia > Carnivora > Ursidae > Ursus > Ursus arctos. The sequence goes on from NW_026622874.1 coordinate 39,841,791, forward strand.
CACATCTGGCCTAAATTGTTCCTCCCCCAAGACAAGTTTACTGAACAGTTAGGCGATGCTTCCACGCACAGCCACGACAGACAAGCTTAAAATATACTTTGATACATTTAAAGTACCATTCTGGAGACCGGCTTTCTCATGATAAAGATGCAACTGACACTCGTTGGGCTCGAAAATGTCAAGTTATTGCAATCCAGTGGGGAGCCTGACAAGCCATTAAATCTGCAGCTCTGTTCAGCAGACTCCTTTCCTTCCATTTCCATGTCTTCCCCAACAACCTACCTGGGCTCCTGAAGCTGACATTTTGGTAGGACTGTGCAAACTCTAACAAGCTATGGTCTCTATCCTGGCCAGCAGTTCTTCCACTGAAATGCCCTGGGGAGTGGGGTGGGAGAGACCAAAGAAGTTGGGAGGGGGGCAGGGAGTGAATGGGAACAAATCTCACCCTTGGTGTCCTCTAAGTGCCAAGGAGGGTGAAACTTGGAAAAGAAGTTCATGGATGGTTTCCGTCGAAGGTGACCCTGAAGTTCCCCCACGTCCCTGCAACCTTCCACCAGCTGGGCAGGAGAGAGGAGGCACAGGGCAGGCAGAGGAGGCTTATTTTGGACCTGGTTGCCAAGATAGATGGCAGCAGGCAGTCTCCAGCACCACTTTGGGGAGCTCTGAGTTCTGAGCCCAGCATAACAAATCTAAAAAAATGTCCTCCCCTTTTACCTGTTTAACTTTCCCCAAGGTCAGAAATAGGAGGAGGATGAGTTACTGAGAAACAGTAGGATAGGAAAATAAAGAGAGGAAAAAAGGACCCAAATGTTAGGAAATTGGAGAGGATGCTGAGGGGCAGAAGGAAAGTAGACCCAGGAGTCTAATTCACAAGTCTGTTTCTCCATGTGCCTGCGGTTCTCCGGTTCTCCGTCCTGGGGTTAGGGAGGACAGGATGCAAAGCAGGACAGGTATGGTGTGAAGGGCTGGGTTAGGCTGGAAGGATCTAAGAGTCCTCTTCCCAAAGCCCCGGAGTTCTGGTAGATCACCTTCTTCACTGCACGGTTGACAACCTTAACCTGTGAAGTGTAACTGAACGTGCCTTCCAGAAGCATATGAATATGAATGAGCGGTGTGCTGAGGTAGGTGTGGGAATGTATCAGTCAGTGTAGATTTGTTGTGTGAATCAGGGGATGGTGCATGTTTGTACTTGAAAGCCACAATCAAAATCCAGGCAAAAGCTATGGGTGGCACTCTTGCACAATGCTGGTGGGGGTGTGGCTGTGGAGGTGTGATTAACAATTTATAGGCTGGGCATAAGTGTGCACGGATGCCTGAGTGTGGGCAAATGAAAATGGAAATGTGTGTCAGAGTAGGACACAAGCACAGGAAGATCCATGGACTCTAGAGTCGGTCTGACTTGGCTTTGCCTCCTGACTCTGTCATTAACCAGGTGTATAAGCTTGGGCCAGCCACTGATCCTCAATTTCCTCACCTCTGAAATGAGGATAATAATAAGTACCTTCCGAGATTGCCATGAGCATTGGAAATGACCGCATATACACAAAGCTCTCCTGCTTTGGCCCACACATAGTAGGGCTCATAAGAAAGCAGCTATTAGCATGCACCGTGGATAGGCCCCTGGTAAGTGCAGAGGCAAGTTGGAGCAAAATAGGACCCAGGGTTGTGTGTGTGAAGTCTGGGTGAGGAGGTGTGTGCTAAGATTCCTGAAGCAATTCCTTCTCCTCCAGGGAGTCCCCTATTCAGACAGGGGCAGGAGGGTGGGGGCCTGTGGCCCCAGGGGCCGAAGACACCTTGGTTTTATGGGTCCTGGGTCTGAGTGATCAAGAGGTTGAGAGGCCCTTAGGAGCTGCAGGAAGCCAACCTCCAGCTGAGGCTTCCTTTTTCCCTCCACCCAGCAACGGTTGAATACCGCCACCCACATCCACTCCCCACCTCCACCCCCCACCTTACCTTCCTTCCCACAAGTGACAGCAAGGGCGGGGAGGAAACCAGAGAGAAGAGAGGATTCCTCCCCTCCATTTCTCCATTCCGCCTTAAGACAAACCAGGAAGCAGCTGCAGCTCGAAATCGGGCCACCTTAACAGTAGAGTCATGGTCTGGCCTCCAGCCAAGCCCCACCTCCGTTCCAGCTCTCGCTCCTCCCCCTTCTCCTCCCTCACTGCTCCGGGAGAGCTGGTGAGCAAGAGTCTGGCCCGAGTTGGCTGGAGCTGTTGCCATGACAAGCATTTTCTTAAGAAAGCTCTGCTGTTGAGACCTTCCAAAGCTGGGGCTTGAGGGGGGGAGCACGAACTTCCTGGGGAACCATCCCTCCGAGGAGAGCAAGGCCAGAGACACCCGTCCAGCTCCGCTGCACCCATCTTCTTGGAACCTGAGAGGTCCTTCCCTTTGGGAGGGCCCGGGGAGGAGACCCAGCCCACTCCCTGGTCGTGGCTGGAAAGGCGAGAGAGCAAAGCCAGCATCTCTAGCGTGGTGGCCACCCTGGGGAGACCGGTGGGTGGTCACCCCCACCCTACCACGTCCATGGAAACCCGGAGGGAGAGTCCCGCTTGGAGAAGCCTGGATCTTTGCTAGAAAGAGAGGTAGGCTTGCAGGGAATGAATTGACTCGCGATTTGAAACTTTGTTTCCTTCTTCGCTTTCAATGGCTTCTAAAACTCCCTGAATTTCCTCTGCCTAGCATGTTTCTTGCGACTGGGTTTGGAGTGTGTGTATCTGTGTGTGTGCCTGTGTGTCTCTCTGTGTGTGCACGCACAGATTTGTCAAACACTGTATTTCCTAGATGCCGTTCTGAGAAACCGTATAATCAAACAAGTGATTTTTTCCCTCTTTTCCTAGTTTTTGTTATTACTGGGCCATGGGGATAGGGAAATGAAGGGACTGTCTTTTTCACACCCAAACTGAGCTTTTGGAAAAAGCATTTATTCCCCCCCCCCCATCCGTTCCTGCCCTCCCCCTCCCCCTTGGCTTGGGAATGAGACGCAGAATGGAAAACTGTTGCAAAAATATTTTCCGCGTCTGTTCCCTTTCTCCAAAGCCCCAAAGAGAGATGGAAAAAAAAAAAAAAAAGAAAAGAACCGAGTAAGAAATTTTCAGCAGGAGGGAGGGGCTGCAAGGAGGGACGGGGAGAGGGGCTCACCGGGGGGTGGGCGGAGGTAGGAGAAGTTGAGGGGTGGGGAAGGGGAGTGCACAAATTAAATTTCTTTAGCTTTGTAGAGAAACCTCAGCAGTTTCTCTGTCGCTTGCAAAATATCCTCAGACTTTCCCGTCTATAATTAGCTGTGGAAAAAGCTGGGAGTTCCCTCGCCCGCTGTTGTTGAGTGTGTGCCGCGTCAAGAACCAACTGTATGAGTGTCTCTGAGGGCACCGCCCCACGCATCTCTGGTCCCAAAGGGGAGGAAAGAGCAGGGGGTGAAGTTGGAAACTTTGCCGTTCCGAGGCTGGTGCCTGTGGGGCTGGTGAGCGTGGGGCGGCTGGGGGTTGGTCACAGGCATCCTGGGGAGGGTCCCCGAGCGTCCTGGGCCGCTGCAGCAGTCTTGCAGAAGAGCTGGAAATGAGGCTGGGATGGTGCCTCCCGCTCTCCTGCACACGCTCGCTCCCTCGCATACTTGGCTGGCTCTTGGGGTGGAGGAGGCCGGCTGGCACCCTCCCCAAGGCGAGGCCCGCCTCACGCACCCCCCCACATGTCTCCCAAGGACCCACCGCTCCTCTCCAGCTGCGGGGGGGGGGGGGCACGCGGGAGTGGCCTGCGCATCCTGGGAGCGAGTGGGCACTCTGCTGGCCAGAGGCACCTCCCCCGGGCATTCCTGCCGGACTTACAACAACTTGCAGACGCGGTGTCGGCGCCGGCTGGCCTGGTAGGGGGGATGTCAGATGGAGAAATCGCGGGCACGCAACTGACGCGGCGGGGGAGGGGAAGTGAATCCCGGGCTCCAGCGCCATCTCCTCCTCTGGGTGGGGTGTCTGGCAGGGAGGCTGCAGGGCCTCCCCTCCTTCTTGGAGCTCCTCCCCAGGGCTGCCCCTTCTTGCCCTTCCTATTCCGAGGCCCCTTCCAGCCCCCTCAGCGTCGGCCCTCTTTCCGTGGAAGGAAGGGAAGAGACCAGGGTCGTCCTAGGCTGGGACAGGCCGTGGAGAGGGGCCTAGAGGGTCAGGACGGGCTGGCTGGGCGAAGGTGGAGGAGGAGGAGGGCAGGAAGAGGTGGTGGCTCCGATGGCTTAGGGGTGGTGGCATGGGGAGCGGGCTGTGGGAGGTGGGTCCTGGGCCTGAAGCGGACCGATCAGCGGGCTCAGTTGGCCGGGGCGGGGCGGGGGGGGGGAAGAGGAGGAGGAAGCACCTGCCTTCTGCCCTAGCTGGTTTGGTTGGAAGGGTGGTAAAGGTTGGAGCTTAGCAACTGAAAAGAAGGGGGCAAAGGACTCTTGGAGGAGAGCTTAAGTGGGGCCCAGGAAGCAACAGGAACCAATTTTCATTTCGAGGCGTTGGATGATTGATCTGACTGCACCCCGAGGCCAGGCAGCTTCTCCCTCCTTGTCTTCTGGTGGAGAATGGAAGGAGGCCTTCCCCAGCGGGCAGGGGACCCAAGACAGAATCCATGCCCTTGTTCTGTAGGAAAGGGGGAGGGGAATCCATTTCTTTGCTCCTGCTGGGGAGCCCCATCCTGCCTGCCACCATCTTGCTGAGGTACAACCCCGAAAACACTCCTCCCCCCGCGCGCCCTGCCACCGTGGGGGCCCAGAATCCCACCATCCCAGCGGTTGGCCTGGCTATTCTCAGTGCTCTAACTAGGGGTAGATTCGGGTGGGTTCGGAGAGGGCTTCTCCCGGAGGAGCAGGTCCCTCTCTAGCGCGCGCCGAGGAGCCGGCTCCCCCATCCCCCCCACCCGACCGAGGCCGGGAGTCGCGGGGCGGGCGCGGCGGGGGCACCTCCTGTCGGTTCCCGCCCGGGCTGCAGCAAACCCGCGGCCCCTGGGCTCCTTGCGGCCGGCGCCCCGCCCCGTCGCGGCCTCTCCGGCAGCTCGGCCCCGCCCCCCGCCCCCTCCCCCCTCCGGGCTCTGCCTCCCCGTGAGTACTCCGTGCGGGAGGCGCTCGAGCTGCCCTGCCCAGGTTTGCTGCCTCCCGGCCTGCACACAGCCTCCAGCCCCTCCCCGTCCCGCTGCCACCTCCGTGTCCCTGGCTGGATTCAAGGGCAAGTCTGGATTCGAGGCTGGAGGCACGGTCTTAGCCCCAGGACTCGCAGTACCTAGCACGTTATAAGGTGCTTGGTCAACGTCTGTTGAAAGGAGGAAGTGACATTTTGGGAGAGCCCGAGAATCACCCTCATCCGGGCTGATGCCTCGCTTGCCCTGTGGGCTTCGGTTCCCCTCCGCACAATGGAAAGCCTGCACCCACTGTGATGGTGGGAGGGAGTGGCTGAGTCAGATTTGTCCGACTGCTCTGGTCCTTGGTGTCAGCACAAAGTCAAAATGGGAAGGCCAGTTAGGGGCAGAAGGAGAGCAGCTGGTTTGCCCAAGGTGGGCTGCTGGAAGAAGTAAGGCGGTATGAAGGAGGGGGTGGGGGGCCCTGAGCAATGATACTGGGGAGTCCCACTCTTCCCCAGCGTTGGCTGGAGGGTCTTCAGAGGAAGAGGGGCCCTGGGGCTACTCGGCCCAGCCCAGACTCAGCTGCCACCTGTCAGCTATTCAGCATTCCACAGGCAACTGCCTGTATTTCAAGAATGTGGCTTCTCTCAGTACTCATGGACCCTTTTCTCTTTTTTGTCTATGTTCTTGGTCTTGGCCCCAGCACCCAAAGACATGGATAAGCCCTGCCCTTTTAGGCCCTTCCAGATCCATGATGCTTTAGAGGGAGGAAAGGAAGGGGATCCTTCTGGCTGCCCAGGACCTCAAGAATCCTATTTGGCTTAGGTTGACCCAGGTGTTTGGTTTGACCTTGAAGAGGAATGCCCTACCCTGGGGCCTCACTGCTTTCCCTGGAGGAATTCTTCCACCCCTTTGATGTCTTCCCCCCAGCCTACCCCCAGACTACTCCCTTCCCAGTCCCCGTCCCTGCGCCTCAGACGTGCAGTTGATTCCCCTCATGGCGCATTGGTATTTGGTCAAACTGGGATGCCATCCTCTCCCCTTTCCCCCTTCAGTAGAGCAGTTCTAGAAAGAAAGCAGCCCCCGGGGCTGGAGTCTCCAAGGCTTGTGTGGAATGTTCTGTGCTTCCTCTCCCAACATCTCTGTCTCCTCTCTCCTTTCTCCCTTGTATGAGCCAGACTTGCTCCACTGACTTACTTCCTCTGCACACGTTAAAAAGAGAAATGACAGGGACTTTTGAATTCTGCCTCCACCTTAAGCCAGCCCTCTGTGTTCAGCCCACAGGAGTGTGGGCTCAGTAGGGAAACCAGGCAAGATCCAGTTAGGACCAGAGCCAAGGGCTCGAGCCTTCCGAGCCAATTTGTGTTGGGGAGTGGGTGGCGGGTGGGATAGTGGAGAGGCCAAAGGAGAGAAAAGGGAGGTGACAATTTAGGCATCAAGGGCCAAGGATCCCTCCTCCCTACTGCCTTCTCCACTCTTAATTCGTCTCAGGCTGAAGTCTTCAGCCCCATCACTTCTCTGTGCTCTGATTTCCCAAGTTAAGTACAGAAAGCTCTGGGACAATTCAGGATGATGAGCTGGAATGGAATCAGTGAGACCCCTTCGCTCTTGACTTCCTGCCAGATCACTAGGGCAGGGGCAGTGTGAGGTTGTGTGTTTACTGGGGGGGAGGTCAGGGACTCTCAGATATGGGCTCGGGGAAACTCTCAGCTCAGAACACCTCTAGCAGAATCCACCTAAGTTGCAAAATCAGTGCTCGAAGTGCAAACCAGTACAACTCCTACAGAGGGCAAGCTAGCAATAGCTAACAGAACAGCATATGCAGTTACCCAGCAGTCCTGCTTCTAGGAATTTATCCAGAAAGTGCACATTCACAGATACAAGAAGACATATGCACAAGGTGATTCTTTAAGGCATATTTGTAGCAGGAAAGGAAATCACTGGAAACTACCCAATGCTCATCTCTAACAGACTGGCTGAATGAACAACGGTGCGTCCACATGATGGAATACTATGCAGCCAAAAAAAGTAGAAGCCCCGTGAACTGATAGGATGTGATTTCTAGGATATGTTACATGGAAAATTCAAGAAGCAAGAGTACATATAGTATGTCACCTTTAGGTTGAGAAAGCAGGAGAAATAAGAATCGTTTTTTGCAAACGCACACGCACACTCACACACACAAAGGATAAACCAGGAATTAATTTAAATGGTTACCCATAGGGTGGGTGGGAACAAGGTAGAGGAGACAGAGATGGGAATGAAACTTTACTGATTATACTTTTTTTAAAAAAAGATTTTATTTATTTATTTGATAGAGAAACAGAGAAAGAGTACAAGTGGGAGAAGCAGGCTCCCCGCTGAGCAGGGAGCCCGATATGGGGCTGGATCCCAGAAAGCTGGGATCATGACCTGAGCCGAAGGCAGATGCTTAACTGACTGAGCCACCCAGGTGTCCCTGATTATACTTTCTTAGACAGTTTTGGGTTTTGCACCAGGTAAATATTTTACATACTCACAAGTTCAATTAGATCCAAAAGAAAGAAAACAGTAAAGCCCAAAGCCGACCACAACAGAAACAATGAACCTAACTTAATATCAGTTTGATTACTCCACAAAGAATTAATTCAAGTAATTTTTTGAGTTAATGCCTTGACTCTTAGTGGAATGTATATTCTCAGGATAAAAAGAACTACAAAAAAAAATCTTGAACTTTACTTTCTCATTGTGTTATTAGTCATGGTTGTTGGTGTCATTAATTGGGAACGGTTTTTTGTTTATTGTAGGATACATCCGATGAGTAACCTTACTGGTAGCTCTGGGAATCAGGGTTTCACTGTGGAAGAAGAGAGACAGAAATACAGAACCCTGTGATCCTTTATCTCCTAGGTCTGTTCCCTGGAAGAGTCTAGAAGCAGTGCTACCCAGTAGCGATGAACACATCTCGCGCCCAGATGTTTCTTTCTAAGTACCACTTCCCCCTCCCAGGAAGCAGTGCTCCCCGGAGAGACGGCGGGTTCTAAGTGTGGGACTGGGAATCATGGGATGCTAGAAAGCTAGAACGTGCGCCTGGCCAAAGGACACACGAGTGGGCTTCAGGAAACTCCCAGAGCACAATTTCAGGACACACTGAGCATTGAAAAGAATAACAGTAATAGACTGTGAGACACGGAATAAAAGATGCCATGAGTCCATTCTGACAGTTAAAGTGGAACAGGGAGGGAAAACTCTTAGCACAGAGATGCCAGCCAATGAAAGGTGGAGGCAGTGACAGTACGTGACGTGTACCAGGTTGCAGCCCCTCCTGTTACAGCCGGTTCGCGCCAGGCTTACGAATGAACGTTCAAACCATTGGGTGAAAGGCTGATCTCAACGCCTATCACCTCATGGATTACTGACTCCTTGCAAAATGAAAAACCTGTCTGTACAATGGGGAGATTCAGCACTGAGCGCCCTCACCAAGTAACCAAACGTCCACGGGGGTGAGCCCACCCAGCCTGAGCTCCTCCTGGGGCGCTGGGACGTGCAACCATGTCACCTGTATGCTTCTCAAAAATGCTCATCTGGAATCTAATCACGAGGGGACGCGAGACAAATCTAGAATGGGAGCCAGTCCGCATGACAACTGACTGAGACTTGAAAAAAGTGAATGTCATTAGCAGAAGCCCTGAAATTGCGCGCTAAGGGAGAAGGACAGAGAGGCAGAAGCCAGGCGAGATGTAAAGAAGCTGAAGAAACATTATAGCCAAAGGCCATGAATAAACCTTAAATGGATCTTGGGTCAAAAACAAACAAACAAAAAAGACCATAAGAGACATTCCAGGACAATGGGACAAAATTTAATACAAATATGAGTTGATATGTCATTATTAATTGTGGAAGATGTCATACTGGTGTTGATAATGGTTATGGAGGAGAATATTGTCGTTCTTAGATAGTATGCAAAAGTATTTAGGGGCCACGGGTTGTAAGTGGGTATCAAATGGTTCAACAAAAATAGTATGTGGGGGGGCACGTACTTTGCATACAAAATGTTAACGATCGGTGAGTCTCGGTGAAGGGTCTGGAGTTGTTCATTGTACTATTTTTTTCAGCGTTTCAGTTTTGGAGTTTTTCTAATACTAAGCTGGGGAGAGAAGTCAATACCAGAAAGGACCCCTAGATTCCTGGACTCCTCTCCCTCAACTCCCAGACTCCTGACCCACAGAAGTATCCTTTCTCAGTTCCCCCAGCCGCACACAACACAGGGAGGGGCCTTCTTGACAGCATGGTTTCCCCTGGGGGCTGGGGGGGGCGGAATCTTCCTTCTCTCCCTCACTGTTGTCAGCTCCAAGCTTTCCAAACTTCCAGGTGGGAGCAGCTGGGGCAAAATGGGTGGGCCAGGGGCAACAGGTGGGAGCAGGCATCTCCTCACCATGCTGTGGGCCAGCTGAGGAAGCCTAGGAACTGCAGGCTTCCAGAATCATCCACCTGCCTTTTGGAGAGGGGTCCCAGGGTGTGAGAGGAGGAATCCACCGACAGCCCCAAGGCTGTTTCTAACCAGCCTTTCATAGCCCTTCTGAATTCTATAATTGGGTGATTCTGAGAGAACCTGGCTGTGCCTGCCCTAGGACTTCATGCTTGGGGTAAGCAAGACCTTCTGGGCCCATGCCGCCGCCCCCCCCCCCCCACCTCCCTTACCCCGCCCTTGGCAGCGACTGTGTACCGGCTGCACTGTCAGTGACCCAGATCATCACCGAGCTGTCCACCCCCGCCTTTCCAGCCTGGTCCCAGCCCTGGAGAGAGATCAGGTTTCCAGGACTGCCGCTCTCCCTCTCTCTCTCTCTCCCCTCCCTGGAAACCCTGGCATGACTCAGGGCTCTTTTCATGCAGGAGAGGGCTATTGATCCTTTAGTCAATTCCCCTTCTGTCTTGCTAGGGAGCCTGTAAGAGCACGAGCCAGGAAGTTGGAAGGGGGCAGACAGGGCAGAGTTTGTTCTTGGGTGCTGCCAGGCCTGCCAGAAGAGCATGGGACTGGGAGTCAGAAAACTGGTGATCTGGCCCCTTTCCCGCTGTGTGACCTTGGCTAAGGCGGTGATGTCTCTGGGCTTTTGTCTCCCCCACTGTAAAATGAAACCAGGCTTGGACAAAGGCATTTCTGATTCAAGCCTCCTTTTCTAAAAGGAGTGAAATTCTCAATGCCCAAACCAAACTCTTTCCATCTTAGAGCCTAGCACCATGTACCACGACAACCTGTAGCCAAGTTCCATCCTTCTATCCAGGATGACCAGAGGTAAGGAGACCTAAAGGAATCTGTCCTCTGGACAGCCACTCTTGAAGTTTGGGTGTAGGACAGGTCCTAAGATTCCCCACCTCACCTGCCTGGATGTTCAGTTAAGAAGTATCTACTCAATACCCTCCAAAGCCATAATTCTGCTGTGTCCTAAGCGGGAAACTAAGAAAGATTGGCTAGAGATACAGAGGTCCAGGCCTTCAGGGGGTTTACTCTCTCCTAGGGAACATGACATCCCCAGAGTTATTAGGCTAAACCGTGAACCATATGAAATTGCTAAGATGCTAACAGACCTACAGAAGGCAATTTCATATGGTTCAGCCTCTTACTAATATTAGCAGATATTGGACATCAGTGACTGCACTCCGTGCTGCAGGATAGAGAGATGAGGTTTTCACCCGAACCATGTGTTGGGTTTGGAGAAATTTGGCCAGCTGCTGGGCCAGCCTGCCCTCCCTCTCAATCCAGACTTTTGGCCTTGGAGGTAGACACATCGACCAAACCCTTGTCCAGACTCTGGCTGAGATTCCAACATTAGCCTTTCTGGTAACCGGCCAGGTCAGCTGCCCGTGGGGAGAGAGGAGAGTGCTGTCCACCCACTATTCCTCTGCCCTGAATGCCCTGCCTCATATCTTGGGAGCTGAGGATGGACGGAAGTCAGAAAGGAGGAAATCAGGAATATCCACTTTATTCCCCCCTCCCCCATCTGGTGGCCGACTATAGCAGGATCGATCACACACTTGAAGCCTCATCTGGCACAGGGACAATGACCTGGGGATGCTTGGGTCTGAAGGGTACTAGTGGGAATGTAGAGACCCGGATTTCGCAGGGCTCATCTGGAATTATTCTCGGAGGCGGTAATCGCCAAACAGGATCTCAATGAGGAGAGAGGAGAGATTTGATGGAGGAGAGGTTGGGGGGAGGGGAGGTGGTGGGTTAGGAGGAAGAGCGGGGCTGCCGCATCCAGAAAGGGCAGAGGACACTGAGCGTCATGGAGAGTCAGATGCTGTGGCAGGTGAGGGAGGCTGTCTGCTCCCCCCACTGGAATGGCTCCAGCCTTTGTCCGAGCCGGCACCCGGGTCGCGGGCAGGATGGCATCTGGCCTCAGCAGCAGCCTGCTGCCTGAGAGCTCTGCTGGTGCTTGTGGACCATTAGGATGATTTTTTGATGCTTCCTCCCTGCCGTCTGTACCACAGCCTTCTTTGCGGGACACTCAGATGACATCTGTTAGCATGCTAGGACAGACACAGCTGGCATCCACACTTCCAGGGGCTTCCTGACCTTGGTGCAGAGGAGGTCAGTTACCAGGCTTTGGCTGGGGCGGGTGGGGGAGTTGTTCCTGTTACGGAGCCAGAGCATTGGAGACGGACAGAGTTGGGAAAATGGTGCCATTGCCCTCTTTGGCAAGGGAGAAAACTGAAACCTGGTGACTTACTCGCCCAAGGACACCAGGCGAGTGTGATAATTTGAGGCCAAGCCGGAACTAGACCCCACTCCCCACTCCAAGTCTGTGGCTGGGCCCCTGACCCCATCAGTGCCGCACATGTGACCCAGCTCAATGCCCAGCCTCCTCACTACCTGATCTCTCTACCCGAGTCACAGGGAGGACCACCCCAGCCCCTCCAAGGATGACGTGTAGTAGCGTGGTGAGGTCATGGGTTAGAAGCACTTTGGAAAATGCCAGAAACCATAAAAGTGATGTGCCATGATTGTTATTGTTGCTGCTTTTCTTAACAATCAAAGTCTCGAGCGCTGAAGAAAATGCAGAGGAGAAGCACTGTGGCCCCACCCTCATCGTTGTGGAGCTCCTAATGGAGCTGGGTTTCCTCTCTTGGAACTTTCCGCGGCTCCTCCCAGATAGTGGGCCTGGAGCTGGGAGAAGCAAGGTGATTGAGGGGAGAGCAGAAGTCCTGGAGAGGGGTGGGCAGAACCTTCCTCCTGCCTGGGCATCCCTGGCCCTGCACTTTGCACAGGGTGCGGCACCTCTGAAAGGTCAGAGGAAGTGTGCAGGGGAAGCCCTCTGGGGTCTCCACTTCTTCCTCGACCTGCTGGGTTGGCTGCAGAGCTCTGATTTGGGGGCCAAGAGTCAGCAGGTTGAGGCCGCTGTCATGTGGCAGACAGCACAGGGTGATGTGATTGCCAGAGGCAATCTGTCATTCATTTGTTCGTTTATTCATTTGTTCCTTCAACACACATGAAGTGGGCATAAACTGTATGCCAGGCACTACGTTAGGATTTGGGGAGAAGTCATGTCCAGGACGCAGAGTGGCTAAGAATCACCCCCTTTCGGCTCAAGGACAAGTGTCCTGAGCCTGGGGTCCCACAGCAAGCCCTGAATGGCACAGTGTTCCAGAGAACTTGAATTTGTGTCCATGGAGAGCAGGGAAAGATAACCCCTGACCTCAGAAACATAAGGCCTAGATTCCATACGTAATTGAGCTGAGAAGGACCTTGGAGACCATTGCAGGGCAGCCCCGTGTTACCAATGAACCTCTGGCCGGATGGTGAAGGCTGTGCCCTTGTCCTTTGCCAGAGGAAGCCCTCTCCTGGGCCAGGGCGTGATGCGGAAGCTGGGCGTCCATCTAGCCTGGAATACCCAGTCCTTAGGCTGGCACCCCCGTGTTGTCTGACTTTGTAATCCCCTGCTTACAACCTGGAGCCTCTGAGCCTGTTGGGGCAGAGCCATTCCATTGCTGGGATGCCCAGAAAGGATCTGAATGAAACCTTGGAATGAAAACATAAACTTCCCAGAGAAACCCTCCAGTTTCTCCTGTAATTCTCACTTCCCATTTCAGCCCCTGTACCTTACTTCCCGGAGGCAGTGTGGTATCACGGGATAAAAGAGTGGATGTAGATTTGGTTGGTACATATGACACAGATCTTTACTGAACTTCAGTCTTCCCATCTATAACATGTATATATCATCACCTTTCCTGATCTGCCCTGTGGAGTGTTGTGATGGTTGGTACATATGACACAGATCTTTATTGAACTTCAGTCTTCCCATCTATAACATGTATATATCATCACCTTTCCTGATCTGCCCTGTGGAGTGTTGTGATGGACAAACGAAATACGGTAGGAGAAAGCCTCGCATACATGCTTAAATGCTAGGGACATGCAAGTGCTAGGTATTCCAGGGCCTCGTCTCATTCCCCACTGAGCGTTTTTTTTAAAAGATTTTATTTATTCATTTAGAGAGAGAGAGAGTGCAGGGGGAGAGGCAGAGGGAGATGGAGAGAGAAAGAATCCCAAGTGGACTCTGCACTGAGAGCAGAACCTGACGCAGGGCTCGATTTCACCACCCTGAGATCATGACCTGAGCCCAAATCAAGAGTGGGACGCTTAACCGCCTGAGCCACCCTGGCGCCCCCACGGCTAGTTTCCATTCCTTCTCTCTGCTGCCCAACCCCTTGACCCCACTACGCAGCATATCCTTCTCTGTTCTCTCACTGCCCGCTCCAGATGCTGCTCTTCCTGGGTCCTCCCTCCTCGCCTAGATCAAGACCCAGCACGACACGTGTTGTGTCTTAAACAATAGTGACAGCAGTAGAAGTGATCATGTGACCTACCATTCATTCATTATGTGCTAAATACTAGGATTATCACATGTAATATTTGCATTAAATATTTGATTAAATATTTATAATATTTAATCAAGTCTTGAGTTTAGAGATTAATAAAGGTATTCATATAGCATAAGGCTGAGGTCCAACCCTAGCCTAGAACATATATAGATTTCCTCTCTCCATTGCCGAGTGAGTGAGTGACTGGTTGACAAGAACATGGAGAGATTCGACAGCATTTATTGAATGTCAGCTGAATGCCAGCTGCTTTCACATTGTGTCACAACAAGCACCTTCTGAGACAGGTACAGGATTCGTCTTCCAGATCATCTGGCTACAAAGCAAAAGAAGAGTGGGGGGGGCTTTATCAGATGTTTACAGAGAAATATCACAGAGCTCAGTAGGGGAAGGCGTAGCCCCTGGTGGGGACTCCTCTCTGGGGCTGCGTGCACTCCCTTCTCCTCCGCTCCTTGTCCACAGGCAGAGCACCCATTGCGGTTAACCAGGCAGCGGGTTCAGCCTCCGAATCCATATGACCTTCCTGTTTCGCTCTCCAAGTAGATGAACTGAGTCTCTCAGGCCAAAGAGATGCCAGGAGATGCCGATTCCAGCTTAGGGCCCGTGTCCACCCCTGTGCCAATTATCTGTGGCCTGCTAGAGGGAAGTGGGGACGAATCAGACATGGCCACCCAGGCCTCTCCCTTCAGCAGGGGCTATAGGAAGGAGCAGATGTTTCTAGAGGGGAGATTCCTTGACCTTCTATAGCGGATTCAAACTCAGATACGCTCTTCACCATATCAAACTGTGTCCAGGACATTGTAGAGATGATGCCCTGGTTTCAGCCTCTAAACAGAGGGCATGTGGGTAGTTCTCCCAGAATCTGTGGGTTCAGCTAGGAGGCCTAGAAAAATAAGATCAGCATTCGTGAACCCTGCTAGATGCCAGGCTTTGCATATACATTATTTTTTTAAGGTTTTATTTTGGGGGCACCTGGGTGGCTCGGTTGGTTAAGTGTCCAACTCTTGATTTCAGCTCGGTCTTGATCTCAGGGTCGTGAGTTCAAGCTCCTCATTGGGCTCCATGCTGGGTGTGGCGCCTATTTAAAAAAAAAAAAAAAGATTTTATTTTTAAGTAATCTCTACACTCAACGTGGGGCTTGATCTCACGACCCCAGGATTAAGAGCCAAATGCTCTACTGACTGAGCCAGCCAAGCGCCACCCCCCTTTTTTTTTGCATAGACGCTATTTTTAATCCTTACAGCACTACTACAACATGCCGTTGTCCCAATTTTACAGGTAAGAAAGCTAACACCCAGTGAGTTAAGTATCTCTCCCAGAGGTCTTCTGGCTGGTTAAGGTTGGGCTGATTCTTTGACCCAGGCCTGTCTGACACCGAGACTCATGTCTTTTCCATCACGCACCACCGCCTCCCACAAAAAAGGACGGTTTTACTGTGATTCTGCTGGAATATACACCCCATGAGGGCAAGGTTCTTCGTCTCTTTGTTCACTGGTGTATCCTAGGCCTCGGCGGTAGTGCCCGGCACATAGTAAGGACTCAGTAAAAAATGGAGTGGATTTTGCTTTGGTATCCTCTGTACTCCTGGGCTTCCCATGGTCAGAGGACAAAAGGGTAAAATTCTAACCCCTGGAGAACGACCCCCTGGGTGTGCCTCTGATCCCCACTCCACTCCCACAGTCCGCGTTGATGGGGGCGTTAGGAGCAGTCCCTCAATGCGGAGGGTTGGTCCTGGAACCATCTCTGTTTCCTGGTGGGCACATCTGACCTAAGACACTTCATCCTGTGAGGGGAGGAAGGGAAAAGAGGTTTCCCTGACACTGGGAAATCTATTTCCTGGACCTAGGAAATGAATGCCAAGTTCCTCGATGGCTAGAGAAAAGAATGCTAATTTCCATTAGGTGTTCAGCCCCAGGGGTCAGAGTTTAACAAGTCCTGGATCTCTACCCATGCCTTTCTCTATAGCAGTGCTCTGTGTTCTTGGCCACCCCGTCAGCATTCCCAGTCCCAGCAGCATGGTACTATATGAGAGTGAGGCTTGGGGAGCATCCAGTGGGACTGGGTTCAAGTCTGCCTGGGCAACCGTGTGCCCGTGGACACATCATTTGACCTTCTGGACTCAATTCTCTCATGTTCCAAGCTGCTGGCACAGAGTAGGTGTTCACCAAATTTAAATTTTTCCTCTTCCAACCCTTCATTTCTCTTTCTTCTCCATGGATCTTGCCATGAGCCTGCCTACCTGCTCCCTGCTAACCTTTGGGCTCAGTGCATTTATAGAAGGATGATAGCCCCTTATCCCCTAGTAACCAAAAGGCCCAGAGGCCCCAACCTTCTGCAACTGTCCACCAAGGGGCCCCTGGGGGCCAAACACGGGTTCCACCATTTCCCATGACAGGTTACCCTCCAGGGATGCACTTGATATTTGCGCAAACGCAGTCCTGGAAAAGAAGACTGAATGGCAGCAGCCGAGCTTACCTTGTTGGCTCCTGCCCTGCCTTCCTCCCCTGGAAGTAGATGCCGTAAGAGCCAATGCTGGGAAATCTCTTGTCCATGGAGGGAACTAGGCTGTATCACGCTGTGGCCCAAGGATGCCATCACTCTTCGGTCACCCAGGTCAGCTGCCAGCAGCTGTCGGAATTGAGCCCGCCACTTGATAAACAGGCAGGAGAGTCCCAATCTGGGAGCCCATCCTCTCTCCCCAACACACACCCACACAGAAACTCTAGCTGGAATGAGGTGGCAGCTGGGCCAAGGTAATACAGAAAGCAGAACTTGCCTTTGCTGAGCAGGAAGGGGCTTGGCCCTGAGCGGCTGGGTTGGGTCCCATGCTTGCTCCTGCTTCCTATGGATCGCTTAAGTGTTCCAGGTCCTCCGGGAGTGGGGGACGCTCTCCAGGCCCCTCCCGGTTTCTCAAGGATGGCATCCAGTAATGGGAGATGCTTTCAGAGGAAATGAGGGTGTGAATTTTAGCTAAGAGTTCATGGGAGCAGGCCCAGGGCAGCGTGGCTGCCGGGCTGCGTCAGCAGGCCTAGCCCACGCACAGCCTGTGAGCCGCTCGGAAGGAGGGCTGGTGCCTTAGTCGCCTCTGAACACCCGGTGTTGAGCACAGCCCAGGGCGCATTGGCTGATCATCGCTCAATGTTAGATGGATAACTGGATAAACAAATAGAAATTTTTCATTAAACGGGAGTCGAGATCATAGCAAAGTTGAACTTCTTCCTTCCCAGGGTCACCGCCCCTGATCAACACTTCCTCATCTGGTGCCTAAATAATGGCAAAGGCCTCCTCCTGACAGCCAGGGGCGTCTAGAGACAGAGTTTCTAGATTAGAAGTTGGGAGACCTGGGATTTGAACCATTCAAGTTGCTTTATCACGTCTGGGAAATCACTGAGCCTTTCTTTCCAGGCTTCAGTGTGTTCGTGTGTGACAGGAGCAGTTTGACCTCAGTGTACTTCAAGGACATTTCAACTCTCAAATTCTCTGCCTCCTCCTACCAAACCCCGCAGATGAATGAGACTCGGTTACCAACATTTAAAAGTCCGAAGATTTCAAATAGAAATCCAGATTTCTGGCTCTGTGTCAGAAGTCAGAAGTGCTGACCCCATCGGCCTCCCTCTTTTCATGGCAACAGTTAGCAGGAGCTGAGTAGCTGCGTCCCCATTCAGACAAGGGTCTGCCTGGTTTCTTGTCCCCCGTCACCCAATGTTCAGTCTGCTTCGCTTAGTTTTCTACCTGCCTGGTCCCTTAGGCGTTTGAGTTTGCAGCCTAGAATGGGAAAAATAAAACTTCTAAGTGTGGAGGCAAGGGCACCTAGGATGGGGTGACAGCCCTGGGAGGCAGCTCGCGCTTCGCTGGGCTCAGGTGGCAGAGACTGGGGGTAACTTCCTGGGAAGTGGGGTGATGGGCACGTGAACAGGAAACAGTAGCCAGTGCCCCAGGAGACTTTGCTTAGGGACCTGGCACCCCAGAATTGTTGAGCCAAGCTGCGTCTCCCCCTCCTTGACCTCTGTCCCCCTCCCGGACCCATGTCAGGAGTGTAACTCTGTATAACTGTGCATATATAACTCTATGGCCGCTACCTCAAGGTGGGAAGAGGACTGGGGCTCCATTTTAGAATTTTGACAGTGGTGATAATTGCCTTTTTGCTCCTTTCTGCTGTCCAACCTCCCTTAGTATCTTTGGCCCAAAGCAGGGCATTCTCCCGCTAACTGGCTCAGCTCGTCCCTGCACCGCCGCTGTGGACAGCTGCCCCCCAGAGCTCCCCGGGGCCAGCCCTGTCTGGGGTCCCGAGCCCCAAAGTCCCTTGTCTAACTGGGAGCTAACTTGTGCCCCAGTTTAAGTCAGGGCTGTTGCCCAGGCGGCTCCTTTGTCATCCTGCCCGAGTCCCAGGCAATTCTGCCTCTGTCACCTTAACCAGAGAGCACGTTCCCTGCTTACCCACGACCGAATCTTTTCTTCATACTTTCTGGTTTGTATGCTTTTCTTTAGCTTGTTACTTTTAGTTTGATCAATTATTCTGTGGTCTGGTCTGGTCTTGTGTGTGTGTTTTGTTCTAAAAAAAAAAAAAAGAAAACCATCTATATTTCCTTTCGCCAGCCAGGCATTACTCACAGTCATCATGGCTCATTTGACACCTTTCATATGGACATGACCTATCTAAACGCCAATTTACACGGCAATTACGCTTGTCCCAGTCACTTTCAGAGACTCTGCGTGCTCGGGCAGGCTTTTGTTGTTTTCCCAGAGCCCTTTAATCCAGATGGTGGCTCTTGAGCGAAGTGGTTCTTTATGTTTTTACACACACACACACACACACACCCCGCCCAGCCTAAAAGGAATGCATAAAAATCTCTAATATTTTACTTAGGGCTTACTATATGTTAGGCACCCATACCAAATGTTGAAATTGCATGACCTCCTTTTCCTCCTCAGGACAGCTCTGTGAGGAAGGTGTCGTTCCTATTCTCCTTTTTTCCAGAGAAGAAACCGAGGCTCAGAGAGATAAAATATTTTATCCAAGGTCCCGCAGCTATTAAGTGGAGAATGTGGAATTCAAACCACGCCTCTCAAATTCCAGAGTCTGAGCTCTGTACTGCTTCCATACAAGATCATTCTAGAAAGTTTGGGAAATTCAGAAAAGCATAAAAGAAAAAATAAGATGTCCGTAAGTCCAGAGATAACTGTTAACATTTTGGTGTATTCTCTAGTATTCTTTTATATCTATAGGTGAGTATATACATTTTTTAAATTGGAAACACATTGACTATTGGTGGGTTTTTGTAAATTGACTATTGGTGGGTTTTTGTAAAGATTTTATTTCTTTTCAAGATATTATTTTATTTTTTTTAAAGATTTTATTTATTTATTTGATAGACAGCCAGCGAGAGAGGGAACACAAGCAGGGGGAGTGGGAGAGGAAGAAGCAGGCTCCTAGTGGAGGAGCCTGATGTGGGGCTCGATCCCAGAACGCCGGGATCACGCCCTGAGCCAAAGGCAGACGCTTAACGACTGCGCCACCCAGGCGCCCCTCAAGATTTTATTTTAAGTAATCTCTACACCCAGTGTGGGGGCTTGAACCCCCAACCCCAAGATCAAGAGTCACATAGCGCCACCAACTGAGCTAGCCAGCCGCCCCTAAATATTGTGGTTTGGGTTCTAATTTTTTCCTACCCAATCCTATCTGTATTGTGAGCATTTTCCTACGTTATGAGGAATTGGCCGCAACTCAGTCTCAAATAGGGTCCAGGGAATCTAATAATAGCAGGCAACCGGAAGCAAAAGGTTGGTGTGATTTTAGAAGAGAATTAAAGATACGGATGCCCGCAGCCTCTTCCTTGAAAGTGGACAGTCTGGAGCCAGTCTGGGTGGGGCACAGAGGTCTGAACCTGGGATGAAGAGATCAGAGAGGGGAGAAAGCTTGCAACTCTTGAACTGAACTGCCTTTGAGAAGCTCCGTCCCTCCCTGTGTGTCTGGTTCCTACGTGGATGTGCAGGCCAACTTGTGTTTGAAGTAAGAGTTACAAATGCAAAGTGGCTTTTACACAGGCTCAGCTAAGGGCCAGGAGTTCTGGAAGAAGATATGCAACACCCTAAATCAAGCCCCCTATAAACCTGTGAGTGGAATTACTCACTAACGGCAGAGAGGCTGGCCCTGCCTGGTGGGTGTGTGCTTACACACTTGGCCTCTGGCTGGAAAGAACCATGAGGCTTTCTTGCCTTCCTTCTCTTAAATGTGCATGTGTGAGAGATTTTTATCTGTGGCTATATTTTTAAAGAAAAGAAACTTTTTTTTTAAAAATCATCCAAGAATAGAGCAGGGAGGGCAGAGGAAGAACAGGAGGTTGTCACCAGCCGTAAAATAATGAGCGAATGCAGGGCTGGGGGCAAAGACAGCATCTAGCCTATATGACAGGGCAGAGTGATGCTTGCGGTAGGTGACTCGACACCTCTTTGGAATGACAGCTGAGTTGCCAGCCTCTTGAAGGTCGCACCAACCACTGTTATAAATTCAAGAGTGACAGAATCCTGGTGGCCTCCATGACAGGCACAGTCTTATCCAAAGAATGTTGGCACGTGCTCAGTACAGGCTCCAGGGCTGAGATAGGAGGTCTTGGGTTCATCCACGAGCTGGTGCCACCTCACTGTGTGACTCTGGGGAAGGCTGCTACCACGCTGTGCCCATGATCTGTCCCCTGGCGTACAGGGAGGTTTCCCTCCTTCCTAGGCCATCTTAGGGAGATAGACAAGAAAAATGGAGAGAGATGCTTTGGGTTTCCATTATGAATGTAGAGGAATCTTATGATCGTATTGGTTCTTCCAGAACCTTCTACAGCAACACAGGAAGAAGACAGGGTGCTATCGTTGCACATGTCACTTAACTGCTAAATGGTAGCCTTTTCATTCTACTTAAGATATCAGATAATAGAGTCCTGAATACCTTGCAGGGTTATTACAAGAATCACATGGGGTAATGGATATGGAAGTGCTTTGTACACCGTAGAGTGCCTAAAATATGTGGGTTATGATTTATGAAGATTCTTGGATGGGGAATCCCCTGAGCTTTGGAAGGCCACTTTCCCAGCTTATATAAAATTTGATCCCTCATCTTTGGGTGCGGTGGATTCTCTCTATGGCTGTAGATGGGAGGGCAAGTCCCAGCAAGTGTGACTGAGTCGCTCAAAGTAGGTGAAGAATCTGGGACTCTCCAGGCATTAAAAAGAGCCCCTTAATTGAATTCCACTCTTGACCATGCCTCTTGCTAACACTGTGACCTTGAGCAAGCCCCTTAACCCCTGAGCTCAGTTTCCTCATTTGTTATTTGTTCCTAATCACAAAGAATCGATATGATAACCAGGGGAAGAGTATGGACTCTACAGAGAAGTGTTTGAGAAGTTAAAAGCGCTCTCTGTGTGTGAAAGTCCGTCGTTAGAGCTCAGAGGTGTTCCTGAGGATGCCGAGCTGAGCCGGGGATCCATTAAGACCAGAAGTCCTAGAATCCCGTTATGTCAGTGCCGGAAGGAGCCATAACTCCAGCCCCTCGATTTTACAGCAGAACTGAGGCCACGGAAAGTCCGTGGTTCCCACTTGGACCCTGACCAGGCCAGGCTTTACTCTGGGGCTCAAGTTCCCCACAGGCGCAGTGGGGTGCCCTCCAGTTTACCTCCCCTCAGCCCAGCACCCCCGAGGGAGAACTGAGACATTCACCCTGTATGTACTGTAGTATAGCCTGTTAGAGCCTCTGGGATTTACGCTGTCCTTCCCTTACAGCGGGATGTAAACAGTGCCTTTCACGCTGACGTCCCAGAATCACCCCAGTTTTCATCCCTTCCCCCGGACAGCGTGCAAGCATTGATCATTAACATTTAGGGAGCCTGCCCTGCAGGGCAAAGTGTGGAGCTGGGCCCTGCTGCCAGCGGCCACTGGCAGCTCAGGGCGGGCAGCTCAGCGAGGGACGGGGCTCTCCGGAAGAAACCCTGCTGAGCCGTCGTCCTCGGCTGAGCCACTGAAACCACAGGGCGTTTCGTTGCTCTTGGGGTGTTAGGGAGGCCAGGTGAAGGGAAGGGCGGGGTGAGAACTGGCCGGCTTCCCCGCGGCGTCCGGAGGCTGAAGGGTGGAGATTCCTCCCCGGGGTGTGGCACGGGGAGGATGAGGGTCCTGGGGGAGGGAGGCGGGCCCCAGTGAGTCACAGCCCCCTCCGTGAGCCATCGCTAGCTGGCCAGGGTGGAGCCGCCGCCTTCTTGGGGGGCTTTGGCGCGGAGCCAGACCTGGAAAGAGCTGAGGCGTTAGTGACCCCAGCTGCTCCCCAGGCCGGGCCGCGCTGGAGCGGAGCTGGCCGGCTCGTCGGAACCGGCCGGCCCCCAGCGGAGGGCGAGGGTGGGCGCACCGGCCCTGCGGCCGCGACCCCGGGCTCGCGGGTGTGGGGCTCTCCGCCTGCCTGCCCACCGGGCCGAGGCCGCCGCGCTGGAGGCCGGACAGGACTGGGCGCGGGAGGAGGCTCGGCGGCTTGTCCCCCTCCCGAGCCCTGCGCCCAGAGCTCCCTGGCCGGGTGGGGTTGGCACCGGCTGTGGGACCCAGGAAGTCTCAGCGGCGAGGGGTTGGCGCTCTCCCCAAACTGTTTCACTTTTGATCCAGGAGGAGACCGGCTCTTGGGCCTGGGCCCCCAGTTGCTAATTCCCTGAGTCTCCCTCCCTCCTGAAATGATGCTTCTCTTCCACGTCTCCCCACCCGGAGCAGACCAGGTCACCACCGCCTTCTGCCTCCCAGAAGTGGCGCTCCCCACTTCTGGCTCTCAGCCCCTAGAGGAATCTCAGCCCCTGTGCCCTTTACTCTCATCTCTGCCCCCTCACCCCCACCCGCACCCCCACCCCCACCCCCAGAATCAGAATTTCTAAATTGATTGAGCCTTTCTTACTAGGCTCATATGGTCGAATGCAGTAATACTGATTACCTTGTTCAAGGACAATTTTAGACCGTGACATTGACCATAGAAGTTCTCATCTAAAACAGTCTTGCTAAGTTTTGGTAGATCCATGGCTCTCTTTGATCGTGCAGATTAAAAAATGTTGCAGGCAGAAATGGTGGAAACCTATTTTTCTTTTTCTCTCATCTCTAGCTTTATTTCTCAGGTGCACGAAATTGAATGAATATTCATGATACATTTTCTTCACTGGTTTATGCATATCTCTCTTCACTACTTATTTATGTAGGTTATTTAGTATTTTAATAACTTAATGAGGACACCCGAACCCACCACCCAAGCCAAAAATAAGATCACTACCATAACTTGCATCCACCTA
Source organism: Ursus arctos (assembly GCF_023065955.2). NCBI lineage: Eukaryota > Metazoa > Chordata > Mammalia > Carnivora > Ursidae > Ursus > Ursus arctos. Next base: position 39,865,016 of record NW_026622874.1, read on the forward strand.
TGTGCCCTTTCTATCCCATGCCCCCACCTCATCACCCATTCCAACCACTATCCTGAGTTTTGTGTTTATCAGTCTCTTGATAAGTATGCCTAAGCAAATATATTACTTAGTTTTGCTTTATATTCTGTATTAAAAATATATACTGTATACAATCTTCTAGGGCTTTTTTATTTTCATTCAGTATTATGATACTAAGACTTACCCTGTTGAATGTGGCTGTAGTTCGTTCATTTTCACTGCTGTATAGTATTCTATGGGTGAAGGTATCACCCTTTTTCACACTTATGAACAGAACCGCCACAAACATTCCTATTCATGTCTCATGTGTGCAAGTCTGTCCTGAGTATAGATCTCAAAAGGGAATTGCTAGGTCTTAGTATATGAATATTCAACCTTATAAGATAATAACAGGTTGTTTCCCAATATATTTGTCATAGTTTTGTCCCCACCAGTGAAGTGTAAGAGATGCTGTTTTCCATGCCCTCCCAAGTACTTGGTATCATCAGACTTTTTAATTTTTGCCAACTGAGTGGTGTAAATAGCATCTCTTAGTGGTCTTGATTTGTAGTTCCCTGATTACCAATGAAGTTGAGCAACAGAAATAACACAAATAGATCAGACCTGCAGAAATTGCAGATATTGGGATTATTAGGTATAAAAAAATAGGGGCACCTGGCTGACTCAGTTGGTGGAGCATGTGACTCTTCATCTCAGGGTTGTGAGTTTGAGCCCCACATTGGGTGTAGAGATTACTTAAAAATAAAATCTTTTTAAAAATTAAAATAATTTAAAATATGTATTTTAATATGTCATAAGAGGGGTGCCTGGGTGACTCAGTCATTTGAGCATGTGACTCTTGATTTCAGCTCAGGTCTTGATCTCAGGGTCCTGAGATCGAGCCCCACGTCAGGCTCTGCACTGATATCTGCTTAAGATTCTCTCTCTCCCTCTCTCCCTCCCCCCCCAAATAAATAAATAAATCTTTTAAAAAATATTATAAGAAATAAGAGTGTATTGGAAGAATAATGGACAGGAAACTCAACTGAACAGGCAGCTATCAAAGGGAACTTCTAGAAATGAAAACACTTCTACAATTACCATAAAGGAAATTTAAATTTCAATGAATAGCTTAAAAAATAATATATTACAGCTGAAGATAAAATTAATGAATTGGAAGATATTTCTGAAGAAATTATATAGACGATGGAAAAGATGGAAAATGTGGAAGAGGGTACAGGCAGGAACACAGAGCAGGGGTTGACAAACTTTTTCTTTAAAGGGCCAGAGAGTAAATATTTTAGGCTTTGTGGCCCATATGGTCTTTGTCTTAACTACTCAGCTCTGCTGTCGTAGAGTGGAAGCAGCCTGTGGTCAATATGTAAATGAAGGGGTATGGCTAGATGCTAATCAAACTTCCTTTACAAAAACAGGCAGCAGATTTGGACCATGTGTTATATAGTCTGCCCACCCCTAGAATAGAGTAAAAAGATCCCAGTGTACCTTTAATTAATGTTTCAGGAGGGCAATATTGATGCCCTTCAATATTTGAAGAAACTGTGGTCAAGAATTGATGAAATACAATCATTATATTTATGATACCTAATGAATCCCAAGAGGGGTAAATAAAATTCACCCCTAGACACGTCAAAATGAAACTACAGAACACCAAGGGTTAATTATTTTAGAGTAAACCCAGAAGGTAAATTGCTTTCCTGGGAATGACATTTAAACTGACAACTGATTTCTCAACCTCAACAAGAAGAGCCAGAAGACAGTGGAATAATATCTTCAAAGTGCTGAGAAGATAACTGCTAACACAGAATTCTAGCATCAGTGACAATCTTCCAAGAATGAGGGCAAATAAAGGCCTTTGCAGACAAACAAAAACAAGTTTCTACCAATAGTGACTTCTAAAGGAAATAGGTTCAAGAAGAAAAATGACCTTAAAAGAAGTCTAAAATTCAAGAAGGAATGACGAGCAAAGGAAATTGTAAACATGGTGCTAAATGAATACTGATGTCAAAGGAAATAGAGACCGCAACGTCTAACTTACAGGGATTAAATAAAACTACAGTTAAAATCCCCGGTAACAATAGCATATAAATTGGAAGGTGAGTAATTGGGAGTTCAAGGGTTCAAGTGTTCTAAAGTCCTTGTGTTGTTTGGGAAGAGGTTAAAGATACTGATTATATGGAGTTTTTAAGTTAAATACACATGTTAAGATTTCTAGGCTAACATTAAAAAACTAGGAATAATGTAACTTCAAACTGGGGAAGAAAATGGGAAGAAAGAAAAGGAAACGTGAATGAAGACAATAGAAAATGTGACCATTTAAAAAAGGTTTAAGGTTGTGATTTAGAAAAAAAATAGTAACTATTACCCTCCTGAATAGCTGTCATGGAGTCATTCTGATTTGTTAACATTCATAATTTCATGTGATATGTGTAAGAGTGCCAGGCAGAAAGAAAGCATAAAAATCGTAGTTTCTGTTGTCTTTGCATCTTTGTGCTCAAAACAAGGTCTGGAACTCATAGAAACTCATTTATTAAAGAATGAATGAAAGGGAAGTGAGTATTGATTCCATCTAAAGATGAGCAAACTAAGGTCCTGAGAAACAGCATGGTAAAAGGAAAAGTGTCAACATGAATATGGAACTTGCCTTCCCTACTTATGAACTTTGTGGCATTGAACATAAAAATCCCCTGCAGTCTTTTTTTTTTTTTTTAAGATTTATTTATTTATTTTGGAGAGAGAGAGAGGAAAAAAAGAGTGAGCGCGCACATGCGCACACAGGGGGGAGGGGCGGAGGGAGAGAATCACATGCAGACTCCCCGCTGAGCGTGAGCCGATGTGGGGCTCCATGCGGCTCCATGCGAGGTTCTGTCTCAGGACTCAGATTGTAACCTGAGCAGAAATCAAGAGTCGGTTGCTTAACCGACTGAGCCATCCAGCCTTCTTATCTGTAAAAATAAGCCATAGAGTACTTGATGCCAAATAATGCTCATTAAATGCTAGATGCTCACTAAATGGTAGATTTGGAATTCGACCATAGCTACTTTCCCCTCTACCATGTAGCAGATTTTTCCTCTCTTCTCTAATGCAGAAGCATCATGTAATAGCTGAGAATATGAGTTTTGGAATCAGGCCCAGCTTGACCGCTAGTTAACGATAGGACTTTGGGTCTCAGTTTCTTCAACTGTTGAGAGGCGATAATAGAAGCCATCACAAAAGGGGTTGTAAGACTCAGAGAATGCGTATCAATCACTAGGGTGCTGGAGATCACAAATTAGGTCCCAGTTTAATGTAAGGGAGAGTAGGAGCTAATGTGTAGGCTCATAGGGAACAACAAGAGGAGAACGGTTTCTAACACCGGACAAGAGATTAGTCTAAATGACTTTAAGTCCCTTCCAACCATAAGGTTCCTTTATGTAGAAGCCAAGCAAATACTGCGCTATTTCCACACTCACCTTCGGACCGGTGCCAGGCTCCTAGGGGTCCACACCCAGCAGGTGAAATGGGCTGATGGATAACGTTCCATAATTACCACCATAATTATTTGAGTGCTTACTATGGGCCAGCCCTCTGTGCCTTTATGGGGATTGTTTAATTACCTCAAAATCCTGCAAAACATTTTAAATGAGGTTACCATTATTGTCCCCAGTTTATCACAGCCAAAGCTGATGAACAGAGACATTAACTAACTTCCTCAAAGTCAAACAGGTAATGACAGTGGATGTGGGGTTTGGGTCTGTGTGCTGACAGAGCCTGTGCTCTAGATCCCTACATTATACCATAAGAGAAAATGAGAAAACAAGCCCTCGGATCTGGAACGCACCTTCCAGGCAATATTGTAGAAGTCTAGCCTTTGCCAAACGCTGGTTTGGATTCTAGCTCTGCTTTACGATGTGGCCCTAGACAAAGTACTTAGCCAGTTTTCTTCTCTGTAAAATGGGGGCAGTATTGTCCACTTCCCAAGTCTGTGGGGAGAATCAAATGAGATCGTATACAAGGTCCTCGGAAAGACTGGAGACCCTGTGTTTCCACTGTGAGTCAGGAAGGCCTTGGCTCTGCTGCTCGACGCCGGTGCCTGTGTGCTCTGAGCCAGCGAGGGGGTAACTTTGGGAGAGTGAGTAGGTGAAAGCCAACTTTTTCCCTTCTGCTTGAAAAGAGAACTGGTCCATCGCCCTCAATGCCCTTCCACCACCACCTCTGCTGCCCCCCCCACACACATACGCACAGAGCGTGGTGTTCAGAGAGCCCAGTCTCTTTCGCCTCCCCTTGGCCTTGCCACGCAGCCTTGCCAGGTCACCTGTTGTGTTGTTTGATGTTGCGCCAGGCCCTCCATGGGCTCCCGGCCCTGGACGTGTCAGAGGCCGCTGTCTGGGATAACTGACCTCTGTGCCACTGGGCCTCCGCCTCCATTACCAAGCTGGGGCTGAGCTCCTGGTGGCGGCCGCAACCCGGCTCCTCAGTCTTGAACTTGTTCTGCTCTTCTCTTCTGCCCCTTTTCACCTGTCTGTCCCAGCGCTGTTCCATTTGCTTTCTTATCTTCTTTTTTTTAATTGTATTGTGGCAAAGAAAGAGAACATAAGATCAAACCTTTTTTAGTCTACATCAGTGGCCTTAATTACATTCACACAGTTGTGCAACCATCACCACCATCCATTCCCGGAACTTTGTCATCATCCCAAATGGGCAGGTACCCGCTAAACAATAACACCCCAGGGCGCCTGGGTGGCTTAGGTCGTGATCTCAGGGTCAAGAGATCAGGCTTTACGCTGGGTGTGGAGCCTGCTTAAGATTCTCCGCATCTCCCCCTCCCCACCCACATTCTCTCCCTCTGTCTCTTAAAAAAAAAAAAAAAAAAAAGCACACCCCCTTCTTCCCCCAGCCCCTGGCAACCTGTACTCTACTTCCTGCCTCTGAATTTGGGCCTGGAGTAGGTGCTTCATCTAAGTGGGATCCTACGATATTTGTCCTTTCGGGTCTGGCTTCTTTTTCCCTTCTTTAAAAGATTTTATTTATTTATTTATTTGAGAGAGAGAACGTGAGAGAGAGAAAGAACACAAGCGGGGGAAAGGGGCAGAGGGAGAAGCAGACACTCCACTGAGCAGGGAGCCCAATGCAGGGCTCGATCCCGGGACCCTGGGATAATGACCTGAGCCGAAGGCAGACACTTAACCAACTGAGCCACCCAGGCGCCCCAGGCTTCTTTCACTGAACATAATATCCTCAAGGTTCATCCATGTTGTAGCCAGTGCCAGAATTTCCTTCCTTTTTAAGGCTGAATAATAGTTCATTGTCTGGATAGACCACATTTTGTGTATCTGTCCATCTGTCTTGAATCAAACCTCCTCAGGGATATTGCAGTTTGCTGTAATATGGAGAGAAGCCCCTTTCCTGGAAGCAGGAGACAGGCGGTGGGGAGGGGTGCAGCCCAGTGTGCTTGTGTAAACTGTTCTGGAGCCTCTTCTGGGGTTTTGCCTTCCCAGAGGTCTCTCTTCTCAGCAAGTGTTGTGAGTGACATCACCTGAACCTGGGCTGCTGGTGGGAAAGGAGAGCAGGGATTGTCTGGGGCTACCTTGCCTTCGCGTGCCTTCCTGCGGACAGAGGCTGCCGTTGCCCTCGGGGGTGCTCTGTTCTCAGTACTGTAGGCAGAGCGTCTGGAGACGACAGAGCAGCTTTTGTTTTCTGTGCTTATTGCTGAGGGTTTTTTGTGTATTTCTTCCCCTCATCAGTGTGTCACCTCTGGCGTCCTGCTTGGCTTGATGCCCTCCAGGAGTTCTGTATGCGCTGTGCTAGAACTCTGGGCCTTCTTGGCACAGGCGTGTCCTGTCTTTATGAAGACTTCTAGGTCTGGGAGTTCCCTTCAGGAAGGGGCCCCTTCCTTCCTTTCCCTGACTCTTACCTGCCCCTTTCTGTTCTTTCTCTGTGTGTCCCCCTTTTCTACCCCTTTGCTGCACGGGCAGCCGTGCTGTCTCTGTCTGGACCACAGTCTGTACCCTTAGGGTATCCACAGGCTAAGAGGATGACACACACTGACATCACACATACCCTCAGCATGTCTCACAGATACCTCTGGGTGGAAGTAGAAGAACCTATTTTAATCCTCTGATCTCACCAGGACAGGAATCCCCCTGCTCCAGGGTCCGGGGTGGGGCCTCACATTACCTGACTGGGGACTATAGGCTGCTCTCTTGTTCTCTTATTCCTGTTTCTCCCCTTGTAAAGGACCATGTGGCATGTGGTATGCCTCAGCTTCTTCCCGCCTCTTTCTGTGGTGGTGTGGTCTTCACGGAGTCATGTCACCTTCAGGACCATGGGTTATCAAATGGGTAGAAAGAGTAATATTATCAGTCCTGTCTACCTTAAAAGGCCCGTCCCCAAAGAGCACACGTCAGAGTGCTTTGAAATGGCGAGGCATCACCCGGATGTGAGTTCTTACCACAAGCTTCTTTGACTGTCATGAACTTTTCTGCCTTTCTGCTCAGTCTTGCTGACACCACTTCACAAGGAACCTCAGGCAGACCATACCCCAGATGGAGCTGCAAACGTTGAAAATTCTGGAGAAGTCCATGAATGGGGAGTACCGATGACTTCCTGGTACATAGAGCCCTAGGACCCAGACCCAGCCTTGGGAAGCATAGGAACAAGGTAGCCGGTGGCACTGGGAGCCTCTGACCGAGAGGCAGCCTCCTGGCTTGGCTTCCATCGTTCAGTAGCCTCTCAATGCAAACGCCATGGGCCTTTGTACACAAAAGAAATGACAATCCTCTCTGCTTTTGTCTGAGGTAGGCTATTCTCCTTACCCTTGGTTTTCAGCTGAGGAGTCTAAGGCCCAGGAAGAATGGATTTGGAGGAGGGTGCGTGGAGGGAAAGGCAAGCCCAGTGCTGCCTGTGGAAGAGCTGGTATGGGAGAGCCCGCAGGAGTCTGGCCCTGGCGGTGGCTGCTGGGCACCTCAGCCCTTCCGGGGCATCCCCTGGTCAAAACTGGATTCACTTCCGGGTTTCTTCCTGAGATATTTCTTAGGGCCTAGCGACCCATGGCCACACGCCAGGTTGACAGCTAAGTCAACAGCTACTTGCAGCTACTGGCCTAAGGCACCTTTAAAAAGATGTTCGAAGGATGCCCCCTTCAGATGCCCCTTACAGCCCGTGGGCGCATGACCTGTCCGGGGACACTTAGGCCGTTTCACTCCCAGCCACCTCCTTCCTGGTAACCACGCTCAGGGCACACTCTGCACGGCTGGAAAGCCCTAAGAAAGCTCCGCTTTGCTCACGGTGGGGGCCTGAGCCCATCAGGCGAGTCCAGGCCGTGAGCGAGCTCTCCCCGGCAGCCGCTGGGTGGCTGCGAGCCGGCCTGCAGGGCAGAGTCTGGGGGTGCTGGGCACACACACAGGGGAACGGGTAAAGGAGAGATCCACCTTCATGTGACACCCGGTCACAGATTTCTTTGCCTCATCAGCCTCTGCCTATATTCCGCTTTTCCATGGAGGTTGCTTAGCCTTTTTGTCCCAATGCCCAGCACCGTGGTGGGCTCATCGGTGCTTCACTGTAACACCGGGGGGGTTGTGTTGTATTTTCCTTAAAGTTCCCTTCATGGCTGTGATTCTGGAATTCTGTGAGATGTCTGATACAGAGGGTGGGAAAAGCAGAGAGTGCTCCCGGGAAGGCCAGGAACTTTCTGGCTAGTGCAGTGGCCAGGGATGAAATTGGGGTTAGGTCTGGCCTGCCTCCTAGCGTGTGGTCAGTCAACCCCCGGGCCCGCGCTGCTTGGAGAAGGTGGCAGAGCATACATGGTACTTCATCTGCAGAGCTGCCATCATGGCTGCTCCCGGCTGTGGCAGAGTCCCGAGCAGCTCTGTCTCCTTGCCGTCTCCCCAGTGTGAGCCAAGCTGGCACCAGCTCTGGAAGGGGCAGCCAGGGGGCTTCTCCTACAATGCGGATTGCTGCCTGTGAGTCTGGAAGGGAATTCCTTGGCCAGGTGGCCCTGTTGCCCAGGCAGCTCCTGCTAGGAGGGCATGGTGGCATTTTTGGCACCTGACAGTGTTCTGCCCCATCTGGCTCCTTCGGAAAGACAGTGAAAGAGTCCTGACAAGGGGGCCTGGGAAGGTGGGGGCATTAAGGGTGGGCAGTGGGGTGGGCTTCAATTCTGGGGATCGGCACCTCTCCACATCACTTCTGGGGAGCGTCATCTCCCTGCCCTCCTTGCAAGCAAAACTCAGAGTCTTTGGAGGTCCTTGCCTTTCCCAAAGCAGCCCAACTTCTGCTCTGTGCTCCCTGCCTGCTAGGTTAGGTTGGCTGGGCATTTTAGAGAGAGAGGTTGTTCCTATTTACTTCCTAGGTTTATCTCAGCCCCGGAGAACTACCTTATCATCCTATTAATGGGGCCTTCCACTCCAGCCACCCTGGGAAGAATGGGAGCTGTCAAGACTTTCTTTCCACTAGAACCTTCTGTAACCTCAGCATTTTACCATATCCCCCTCTTGTCTTGGCTCTTGAATTTATTCCCATAGGAAGAAAAGACAGTTCACCCTCCTGCCCCTCTTTGGAGCCAAACCTCTGTTTGTTCCCTTGGAAACCATGGCAACCTGGCCTAAGAGACCTTTTCTACCATCTTGGAAGTTAATGTCCCAAAGCCTCGCACTCACAGCTGTGAGCTCTCTGGCTCCTTTTTCCAAAGGGGGACAAGAGCCTCTGATCTTTCAGATCTGCTAAGAGGAGAAAGTTTCAAACAAACCAACTCCTAGACGATTTTTCCACAAGCAGGTCAGCAGTGGGAGTGATGTGTTCAGTAGGGTCTGGGGCATGAATACAGGCAACCTTAGCTGGGAACCCTGAAGAGTATTCTGGAGTGTGGTCCACACTTCTTTTTCTTCTGCTTTTTTCTTTCACCCCCTCCCCCACCACACTTACTCAGTTACTCAGAAGACTGGTGTTGGGGGGGCGGTTATCTCTTTGCTTCCACCAACTGTTTTTTTTCTTTTTCTTCTCCTCAACGTGTTTGTCCTCCTCGCTCTGGTGCTACCTTTTAAAGCCCAAATCGGGAATCCAGGGAGCCACAGTGATTAACGGCAGGAGCCCAGCAGGAGAATTCCACAGCCTTAGACGGCAAAGTTTCCAGGCCTCGCTGCCCTGGGACTTCCCCCACGGAGGAGTCCTCTTTCTTACGCTGCCTCAAGGGGGGGGGGAGGGGCAGGGAGAGCGGCTGTGTGTCCTCAGCTTCTCCTTGGACTTGGCTGCTTGCAGAGGGAGGGTTCAGCGGCTGAGACCCTGAAGGGAGAGCACTGACCGCCCCCCCCCCCCCCACCAAAAAGGATTGTTCTCCGGTGATGGAGAGCTTACTGACTTGGAACAGCTGGCCAGAGTGCGTGAGCCTGGAGACAAGGGGGGAAAGCATGCTCCTGCAGACTTTTGCAGAAGCAAGTGTTAGGCAGATACCGTAAGACGGTTGCAGAGGCCTGGCTCTGCTGGGTCGCAGTCCCTCGGTGAATCCTCGAATCCTCACCCAGCGGCGGGCAGAAGGCAGCCCTGTCGCCAGGGAGCTGGATCCTGCCTCCATATGTCTACTCCCCTCCCATGTGTTACAGGCTCCGAGTGAAAATGAAGTGGGAGAGTGGAGCTATCTTGCAGCTCGTGGTTAGGTAGGACCAGCTTATCGTGTTCAGTGTTTGACTTTTCCGCCTCTGTGGGCGCTTCGAGCGGAGCCAGAGTCAGACTGTAGCCCCAAGTGCCTTTCAGTCTGTCTAGGCTTCCAGCCCCTTCCTCCACCAGGACGCCTCTTTATTTATGCCAGATTGAGAACTTGGCCAAGTATACTCTATCCTGATTTTAGTTTTTAATCCACGCGATAGTCTCATATCCTTTCTCTTCCCCCATCTCGTTAGGGCTCCCACTGCTGGGGCCTTGGTGTTAGCCATTTATTTGCCTGTACCTCTAGCACACTTAGATGCACGTATGTGGCTTAGCCAGAAGCTCCAGAAGGCTGTGGGAAGGTGTGGGTAGACTCACAGAGTTCATCCTGTGTGCCCTTGGTCCATCGCCCATGACCCCAGGGGCACGGACTGGCACTGCATCGGTGCTCACTGTGATAGCCCCACAGTGCCCACCTGCTTCTCAGCATGCCCATACCCCTTCCTCTCCTTGCGCCAGTGTGCCCTGGGCAGGGTTGATCGGTTCCAGAAACTACCACATAAGGAGAATGGAATTCCATCCAATCAGATGTGGGAAAGAGAATGAGAGATTTTGAGATTGAGATAGATGGGGTCGGGGGAGCTGGGTGGGGGAGATAGAGAGGGAGGGAGGGAAGGAAGGAGGGAGACTGGTAGACTGGGAGAGAGGGAGAGATGGGGAAAGCGATATACATACATATAAAAAAAATAAAGTGAGAAGCTTGGAACTGAGGTATAGGGAGAAAAACGAGGAGATCGAAAGAGTTTGGTGCTAGGTATTTTTCCTATGATTTCTGGCAGCACAGTGCTTCAGAAATAATCCAGAAAGAATCCTTTTTTGCCACTTCCTACAGGCGTCCCTGCTACCACCATCACCATCGTTCTCCCAGGCTTTTCCTTGGAGGTACTGCAGTGGTGTTTAAAATGCTGTGCGTGGGAGTTGAGAATCGAATGGGTGTTGGGAGAACTTCAATTCTTTATGTTTACCTTTGCCTCTCCCCTAGAGAGTGGGTGATTTCTGCAATGATGGCTGGTCTGCCTCTGTCTGCACCCAAAGATCCCTGGGACTGTGTCCTGGAGAAAAAGAGAGAGGTGCCAATCTATCCAGTCTACCAGGACCCCAAGAGGGAGGAGGGGGAGATGGGACAAGTGGTGAGGGAGTGGTTCTTGGGACTTACAGGTAACCAATTCTCTCTGGAGATTGGGTCCCCTTCTGGGACCTCCATGCTTCTCCTTCCCTTGGAAATGGGAGCCCACTGGAGCAGGGGAGCGTGGTTTGTTCCTTAAGTCCACGCGAGGTCAGGAACTGGCACAGGGGCTGGGATGGAGAGGTGAGACCACCTTTCTGCTCACTTGGAAGAAGAAGACACAGTACTCTCCGCTTTCTCTCCTCTTCCATCGACAATGACCAGCTGAGGCCGAGTCACCTCTTTGCCTGCCCTCTCTGTCAACGATGGGCTCTGCGTCCATCACCATGGATCTGGGCTTTTTTGAATAGATGTTCTTTCTAGGCCCATGATTTTTGGAAGCTTCCTCTACCTTGGGGTTTCTGGGGCATGTCTGCTTCTCTTTGTCTTCTTATGTATCCCTAAGTAATGGCCACTCAGCTTGAGTGAATACCCTGAGACTTAAGAATAGAAACACTGGTGTTTGGGACACCAGCATATCCATCAGCCTCCTCTCAACTGTCCGGGGCAGTGCCCCGTAAGGGACCCTTTCCTCACCTCCTCCCTCCTCCCTTCTTAACCCTACAGGGACAATGGAACGTTGATGGCAGTTGGTTTGACAGGCTTAGAAACCATGATTGCTCTGCTCTTTTGACCCCAAGGTGCTGCCAAGACTGATTTCTGTCCCAAGTTCTGATTTTCCCAGCAAGACTTTGTCAGCTAACCAGGGCTGGCAGTTAGGACTTTGACCTCTCCTGGGGCAGCCAAGGGTGCTTTCCTGATGGAAAAGCAGCAGCTTCCCCCTTTTCCTGCCCTCTCTGCTCTCCTGGGCTTGTTTTCCTTATTACCCTCTCAGAGTTACGGTGGCATCTGGAAACATTCAGTTATAATCTGAGATGGAAAGAACTGGAATAGTTTGTGGGATTTGCTCTTCTTAATACTGCCCTAACTTTATTTTATCTCACATGCCCATCATCAGTAGGGTTTGTTTTTTGTTTTTGTTTTTTGTTTTCTCCTCCTAAGGATATACCGAATCCAAAAGGAACTGGAATAAAGTGGAGAAAGAGGGATGATAAAATCCTGTAGCATCTTTCGTGTTCCTGCCAGCTGTTTCTGGAAGGTGACTCTCTCTTACTTAAATGTCATTTAGTGATTGTCAGCCTGTAGCATGTTTGTCAAAGTTGGTACACATTTTTGGCTTGGAGTGCGTGTGCGTGTGCGTGTGCGTGTGCGTGTGCGTGTGCGTGTGCGTGTGTGTGTGTGTGTGTGATTACCACATGGGCTAGTTCCTTCCCCTCTCTTGCCCTTCTTGGGCTGCCTATGACCCACAGCCCATTACTTGTTTGTTACTTTATTTTGGGTTGGACGAATGGAGAAGACAGAAGGCCACAGAGCCCCTGACCAGCGGCTAATCTCTGATCACTCCCTGCCTCCTTTCCCATGTGCCTGGGGCCTTGAAGACATGTGTGTCCAAGGAGGAAACAGCCTTACTTCTGATCATCCTTCAGTATCTGGGCCTCGAGTGCCAGCTCCTTGGTACCAGCCAGGGGCCCTTGCCACCCTGACTAAAACCTTCCATCTTCGTGCAGGATACCCCTTCACCCCAGAGCTCCCCGAAGGGTGAGACATGGATGAAAGTTCTCCGTGCACGTGGAGAAACACGTGTCCCTCTAGAGATCCATCCTGGCAGACCTCCAGCCAGGGGGATGCTTGGGGCTCTCTCTCCATGACTCCTGGTGGAATCCTCCGTGTCCGCTCCCTGATGACATTGGCAGCCAATGGGGGCTGATGGCAGGGGGCAGGAGGGGGGTGTGAGGAATGCTGCTGGCTGGAGCCTGCCTTTGACAGGAAGGTAGAAGACAAAGTGGCTTTGTCTCCTGTTAATACTATAAGTGGTGCAGAGGTGAGAGGACACGGAGTTTGGCCTTTCTCCGTGAGGAGCTGAGGCACAGGCCTGTATGAGCAAGAAGGCGCACATTCCCTGCTGGGAAGGAACAAACCCCATTCTTCACTTCAGCTTTCCCTTTCCTGGACCGAGTCCTAAGCTCTGTCTTCCAGCTATACTCTTTCTGTTCCTGAGAAAGTTGTGGTGGTTCTTTTTTTTTTTTTTTCTTAAGCTGTATTAGGGGGTTGGGAAAGGAAAGCTTTAAAAGTAAAATAATAAAAAACAGACCACTCTGCCATTACAGGCACATAAATAGCTTCCCTGTAGCCAGGCTGCACACTCGCTTTGCCATAGCAACCTGGAGCGGGTGTTTATAGCAGCCTGTCACCCCGACAGGAAAACAGCTGCTTCTCCCCCAGCCGCACCGGCCCCTGGGCCTCAGAGCAGCGGGCAGGCGCCCCTGAGGGGCTGCGGGGGCGGGGGTGGCGGGGAGGGCAGCCTGGGGTCCAGATGGGCCAGCAGCCGGAAACCTGGGGGAGCCCAAAGCAAGTGGTGGGCGTCTTGGGTTTGCACGTTTCCCATGACCTGCGTGCGGCCCCCTCCGTCTCGCATCTCCTGCTGTGGGCTGTAGGAGCCAGGGGCACAGAGGGTGCTTAGCTCCACCTGAACCCAGGAGAGGCCTGGGTGTTCTCTGAAGCTCACGGGGTAGCCTGTTTCAACTTTCCGAATAAACCTTGGCTCCTGTTGCAAGTTTCGGGAGGTCCTCTCGTGTCTGGTTTGCTCCAGGACTCACAGGAGAGGGGCTTTCCTGGGGAGAATGGCAGGTCTCTCCAGGTAAAAGGGGGTGCCCTGAGATGAATGGAAGCAGAGATGGGCACCCTGGGAGAAGGAAAAGCAGGAGCTTTGTGACAAGCCCCTCCCGTGCCTCCAAGATCAGCCTAGGTCCCAGAACGCTGTCCGAACTGGGCCCCTCTTCGAGGCCTACAAAGTGCATTCACCTGGTTTTGTGGGAGGTGCTTGCGACCTTGTTTGAAGACATGCTTCGTCACCTCTGCGGTGTCCTCAAGGTGTGGGCCCTAGACCGGCAGTGGCAGCACCCTTGCGAGGGGGCGTGTTCGAAATGCATATTCCCAGGCCTGGCCTCACTCCCCGCCGCCTCCAATCCGAAGGTCTGGGGCAGCAGTGGGGCCCAGCCCTAGGTGATACTCAGCCCTCCCGGGTACCCTGATGCTTGCCTGAGCTCGAGAATCACTATTCTGAGGTAGGCTGCAAGTGCAGGGGAGAACGGCCAGTCCACTTTCTAAAGCCCAGGGCTGACGTGGTGGCTGCTGTTGGTACAGTCTGTCAACAAGGAAGGGCGAAACTGGGCTGATGGGGTGACATGTGATCAGGGAGTGCCCCCAGCCCCCTTTCCTGGTGCCCGCCCTCTTCTCAGCCTGGAGTCCATGCTCGTCTGCCTGAGACTTGCTGGAAATGGGTGGGTTGAGAGGAGGGCTGGGGGGAGAGGGGGGTTCTTATGCTCTGTACAGGGGAGACTGCCATGGGGTGGAGGGGGGTAGTGATGGGACTGTCGTGGAGGCGCAATGGCCAGTGTGTGGTACCCTGCCTACTGTCCAGGTCACATGGGAAATAGTACTTCGCTACCTCTGCTACTGGGCTCTGGTGGCAGGGCAGCTGCCCGCAGCACTCCCTCCTGGTGGACGAGCTGTGGCCTTCTCAGTCCCAGGCCAGGGGCTTCCCCCTCCCGTTTGAGGACTCCACCCGCACCTGAGGCCTCGGAGCTCCGAGATGCTGCTCCAGTAGCCAAGGGAGACTGACCCTCCTCTCCCTCTCCACCAGCCTGGCGTGACTCTGCTGAAATTTGTTTCTAAAAATAACACAAGATCCAATCCAGCTGCTAAAAAGCCCCTTTGTTCCCTTGGAACCACATCCAAAATGTGGAAAGACCACAGAAAGCAACCCCAAGAAAGGCAATGTATATTGTCCGAGAGAGTACACGTACTGGACATTTGCATGTTACTGCCCAAGGTCTGTGTGCTGTCCCAGTTCTGAGGAGCTGCTCCCTACTTGGGTGTGAGAAGCAGATACCCTTGCAAACCCATATCCTGAGCATTTCCCACGAACAGGTGGGAGGGACTGGGGGAGGCTGCCAGCACCCCTTTCGTTAGACAGCAGACCTTCTGAGTGGCCCTGTCCCTCCCGCCTGAAATCGGCTCTTGTCCTCCGTAATCAGCTGAAGGAAATGGTCAGTGTTATGGTTCCATCCTCCACATTTTTTTAAGCTCTAGCTTGCTGTGGACACTCCCGCACACCCCTGGGGTCACAGGCCGCCGCAGAGGTGACCCAAGCCAGTATGACTCAGATTGTGCGGAAGAGGGTACATTCCCCGTGACTCTGAGCCTGAGGGACTGCCCTTTTTCATCTTGATATACTGATGCTATTTTAGGATAAAGCCAGAGGGGGCACACTGCCCTCTCAGGCCCATTCTGCTTTAGCATCCTGACCCATGCTGGGAAGCTTCCTGGCTTCATCTTGGTGGTTCCTGGGGTCTCTGACGTGAGCTGAATCTCAGCAAGCCAGATGATTAGGAACAAGCTACCAACCTTGGGTCAATTCCTGGTATCATTGTGTAGAGATAGTCTGTGCTCTCGATGGGCCCTCCCTTCCCCTGCCCCCTAAAGGCATCAGGCCCGAGCCAATAATGGTCATCATTGCCATAGCGTATTTTAGACAGGACAGCCCCTCCAGGACTGCAGGTTTTCAGGATCATGGGATGTTTTGTTTTTATTTGTTTGGCTCTCAGATGCAGAGTAAGGGGGCTGACCATACCACTGGTTCATGGCCCTTTGTATCACTGGGCCACGCAAGGCCCTTTGCACCCTGTTACCCCATGTCCCACATCTATCCCCTTCTCCACCCATTAGCAGCATTCTGATGGGCTCATATATATCTTTTTGTTTAAATACATCCCTTAAAATGCATAGCATCACTTTAGATCGTGTTTTTAATTTGTGTAGAAGCTATTAAAGCACTCTGCCCCGCCCCCACGCTGTTTCTAACATCACCGGTATCGTTGTGTATACATCTCATCTGTGTTTCTAACTGTTGCATAATAACCGCTGTTATCTAGCACACATACTCTGCCTGCCCATCCCTGGACAGGGGATTTCAGGTTGCTGTCACCGCCCGTAATGTTCCAGTGAACATCCTTACGCGTGCCCCCTGCTGAACTTGCATGATCATTTCTTTGGGAGATGCACCTAGGAGTAGAGGACGGTCCAGGGTGTGCATAGATGTAGTCTTAACTTAGAAGTACCAGCTGACTCTGGAGAAGAAGGAAGAATTCTAGATCCCTGAGGCTCAGGGGTGGAGGGTGACACCTTTTCTCCAGAAAGATGGCTTTGATTCTAGCACTAGATTTCTACTGTGGAATTGAAGACTTGCTCAGCGTGGCAGACAGGGAGGAGAAGGGTCAGTGAGACAGCCTCACGTGTACTGCCTCCTAACCAGGAAGTGAGGTTCTCTCTTCAGGAAGGGAGTATCATCTAGAACCCAAGTCCTAGGAGCTGGCTGAGAATCAGCATCAGGTTCCAGGGCCTGGACCAGGACCACAGGCCACATTGTGCCATCCTGTGGTCCGTGCGGATGCCTGGTTTTGGTGCCCTCATCCTCACTTGGCTTCCTGGCATGGGCCTGGCTTTGGGGAGATGATGGCAGGGGTGACGCCTACCACCTGAACTTTAGCCAACATACTCTGCCTCTGGCCTTCTTCCCACAGGCCTCCAAAGGGCCTTGGAAGACTGAAGGAGGGTGTGTGTTCAGGTCTGCTTCTGCAAGCCAGCGGGCATTAGAGCAACAACAGGGCAGGGCAGGCATGGGGAGGGAAGGAAGAGTCGGGGACCGTGATGGGGATGGGCTGCCAGACCTGAGTGGCGAGAGCTGGCAAGAGTGGGCTAGGATCCGGGTCATGGAAATGAGGGGCCTGTAATGAGGAGGGAGCAGAAAAGCCTCTGTGTAGGGTTTAGACCTTCAGAGAGAGGAGCCGGCCAGGGCTGTCTCACACCAGGCAGCCCGCCATGTTCAAGGGCTTGCTAGATTTCTTGACAGGGCATGGCCCGCTCCGAAGCCTAGGAGTGCCTGACAGGAGAAGTAAAGCTTTCGGAAACGGTGGGTGATGGCCCAGGAAGTGCCCCTGCTGGAGACAGGAGAAACGGAAGCTAGAGCAGGATCTCTGTGTCTCAAATCACCACTGAGGAGGTGTTTCCCTGCCCTGTTTCAGAGCCTTTAGGCCTGGCTCTTGGCCAAGGGACAGAAAGGTTTATGTGGGCGTTCTCATCAGGCTTTCGGAAGCAAAGCCATAGCTTTTTTTTCCCTTTGTGTCACAGGATTGTCCTGTCCTTGAGGCAGGGTGGGTTGGATTCAGACTGGGGCACAAATCCTGGCTCTCTGAAGCTCTATTTCCCTGCCATAACATGGCGGTGCCCTCCCTACGGGGCTGCCGTGAGGACTCGGTGAAGCAACATACGCAACGATGGTAAGAGCTGCCGCGTGTCGGCCGCCATGCCAGGCACTATGTAACGCACGCGCCCGCGCGTGTGGCTTCTCCCTCATTCCCACACCAAGTGCCTACTGTGGTACCTGGCTCGTTGTATGCGCTCAGCTAATATTATTTCCCTCCCTTCCAACCCCCCATGCCATCCCCTCCCTGTTCCTGCAGATAGAGAGGAAAACAGAGCCTCACTTGCCAGAGGGAGCCTCCGGATCAGAGAGAAGGGAACAGGTTATGGGGCCGGGGGAGGAGGGGTGCTGGGGCAGGTTTCGTATTTCAGTTTGGTGCCATCTACGGTGGGATTGGCCTTGCCCCCGCACCCCCTTCGAAGTCTTCCCTCCTTCGCCCCTCACGTCCTGCATGGCAGTGATGCTGGCGCTCCAGCCAGAGCATCTCTGAGCGCTACCCCCTCGCTCCCGAGCAGAGGCTCTCAGCCTGGTCAAGGGCACACGCCAGGGCAGGGCAGGGCACCAGAGCCCGCTCTACTGAGCGCCCCCACTTGCAGCCTGGAGGCCAGAGTTGAGTGTAGCCCTTATTATTCCAGGCAGGTCCGGCTGCAGTGCTGAACCAGCCCGATTCCCTAGCCCCTGGCCCCTCCCATTTCCTTTCTCCTGTTTCCATTCATACTTCATTTCCCATGCATCGTGCCAGATTCAATAGGAGCCTTTGGCAGGGGAGATTCAGGGGGTGGCTTCCTTTCAGAGCCTCAAAAGACCCCACTCTGTCCCCTACACGGGAGCTACCCTTTCTCCTCGTAGTCTGGGGATGTATCTCTTCCTCAGCGCTGGGAAAGTTTCCAAGAGTGAGGGATTCCTTGGACAAAATTGGAGGAAACAGAGTGTCCGACTATCCTTTATGGTTTGGTGGCTTAGGGCATGAGGTTCTTGTCTCTGGCAGCTCCCTATTTTAGAACTTGCTAGCAAGCCTCGCTGCGGACTGCGTTACCGGGAAGTGTGGGCTGGTTTGCTTCTCAGGTGGGTGTGGGAGCGGGAGAGGGTCTGCTTCAGCCCATGATGTAATGTAGTTGATTCTGAACAAGAGCGAGCAGGAGGAAAAGTCAGCATTTCCTCTAAGTGGAAATGGGTGTTTTCTGTCCTCCAGAGATGCTACCTTTTGAAGGACCTCTTAGATGTTTGTCAGAAAACGAGGAGGTCCTCGGGGCGCCTGGGTGGCGCAGTCGTTAAGCGGCTGCCTTCGGCTCGGGGCGTGATCCCGGCGTTCCGGGATCGAGTCCCACCTCGGGCTCCTCCGCTGGGAGCCTGCTTCTTCCTCTCCCACTCCCCTGCTGTGTTCCCTCTCTCACTGGCTGTCTCTCTGTCAAATAAATAAATAAAATCTTAAAAAAAAAAAAAAAGAAAAAAAGAAAACGAGGAGGTCCAGACTCGAGGGAAGGAGTAAGGTGTCACTAAAAAGAGCGCCAGCCAGCCAAGGATGCTGACTTGCCAAAGACCAAATCATGTCTTATCTTGTTGGACCTCAGTGTCTTCATCTGTAAGGTAAGGGGGTCCCAGCTGTCCTACCTAGAACATGACGGTGCTTTCACAGGTCATTACAAATTATAGAACAGATGTGACAGGGCTTTAGGAAGAAAAACACTGAAATGATTCAGTGATCATGGAAAGTAATACGATTTCTTGCCCCTGAAGGAAGCGATGGGAGGGTTTGCTCTTGCATCCTATCAGCCTTTAAGCTGGCACAATGCTAGAAACTGGGAGTGAGAACATACCTTACCCAGAATGCCCCGGGCTGAATGACTAATCCTGACCTGACAAGAGGTGGTACCTCCCAGGCGTCTGAGCGTTGCGTCTGAGGCTGAGGCTGAGGCGGTGTGAGCACTTACAGATTATTCTTTGCCAGTTGCCTAATAAGGATAGGGGCTAGGCAGGCACGGCAGTTGCAGAGAGCTCACATTCTAAGAGCTCAGAGAGAAGTATGGGTGCCTGCAACGCCTCCGAATTCCAGAAGAATGTTCATAGAGATCCCACCTCAACCTGGGGCCCCCGCTGACACGGCCCGCTTTGACTCTGTGCCAGCAGCTGCCCTCCTCTGTATGTCTCTAGAGCAAAGCTGAGACAGACAGACCTCGTTCTCCTCCACACGCCCTCTGTGTTCTAATCATAAGTGTCCTTTTCTCATTGGTTGCCCACGTAAGTGAAAAATTTCTCCTCTTTCATATCTCAAGGAGAGGTTCAAAGTAAGGAATTCTGGCTCAGACGGTCCCTTCTTCTTTTCTAGAAATCGAAGGCTGCCTAGCCTAGTGGTTTTACCAACGGTCATAACTTAGCTAATGGTTATTGCTAATGAAGCTGCCTTGGAATTTTCCATTCTTTTTGAGGGCTGGGAGTTCCCTCCGGCAAGGAAAGATGGAGGGGCACATGGAGCTTATGGGCCTTCTGCTTAAAGGGCTAGATACCCAAAGTTCCTTAAGATCAAAGTAAGCCTTCTCCCATCACTTGCGAGCAGACCTGCTGGACACTGGACATCTTTCATCTAAGACTTTCAAGCACTATTTCTAGCTCTCATTCCTGTCCTTTATCATTTTCCGAGGATGTTGTGAAGAGGTGGGGCTGATTTTTCCCCCCTGAGGTAAAGGCGGGAGGAACTGAGCCCTAAGAAGGACAAGTGACTTGCCCAAAGGGAGCCTGGGAAGGTGGTCAATCTGGTTCTGAATCTGCTACCAGTTATTCCGCAACAACAGCAGATTAACTGGTTGCCCACCGTGTGTGGGCTCTCTTCAGGCCCTGGGGACAAAGCAGTGAACAAGACAAGTGCAGACCTTTGCCCTCAAGCAACATAGAAAAAAAAATTAAGTAGAAAAAAAGTAAAATCTGATTTCCAGTTTAGCACTCCATCAGCACGGTTCTCAACATCCTCTTGAAAGGTTAAGGAGTTCTACTTAAGGGTCAAGATAGGCTTCTTAGGGGCGCCTGGGTGGCACAGCAGTTAAGCGTCTGCCTTCGGCTCAGGGCGTGATCCCGGCATTCTGGGATCGAGCCCCACATCAGGCTCTTCTGCTATGAGCCTGCTTCTTCCTCTCCCACTCCCCCTGCTTGTGTTCCCTCTCTCGCTGGCTGTCTCTATCTCTGTCGAATAAGTAAATAAAATCTTTTAAAAAAAAAAAAAAAGATGGGCTTCTTACGGCTACAGTCTTCCCCACTGCTTCCAGGCTGAGGCGGGAAGGAGAACTGGAGGGGCATTCTGTGGTAGCCCACCTGTCCCTGTGCCAGTTGGGACGAAGGGAGTTTGATGCGGGGCCTCAGGTTCCTTCCGGGCCTCGATTCCCCAGGCGCCTGGATGACATCGAAAAAGAAAGGCAGAGAAAAGAAAGAAGAAAAAGAAAGGCAGTATGATATTTGAAAAACTTTAGCAACAACAAAACAAACCCCTGCTCGCTTAACCCTCTGTAGGTCAGAGTCGCTCAAAAATCTCCGGGAAAAGGAGGAGGCGAAGGGTGCTTCTCCTGCTTCTCCCTCTGCATGCTACTCCACCTGTTTGCGCTCTTACTCTCTCTCTCTGACAAATAAATGGATAAAATCTTAAAAAAAAAAAAAGAAAAAAGAAAGAAAGAAAGAGCCCCTTCACATTTTTTGAGCCCTTTCGCATTAAAATGATGTGGGGGCGCCTGGGCGGCTCAGTCAGTTAGGCGTCTGACTCTTGATCAGCTTGGATCATGGTCTGAGGGTTGTGGGATCAAGCCCCGTATCTGGCTCCACGCTGAGTACGGGATCTGCTTAAGAGTCTCTCGCCCTCTACCCCTCCCCCATGCTCACTTGCTCACTCTCTCTCTCAAAAAAATAAACCAACAAATTGGTGGCTGGTGTGTGGCAGTGGTCCCACGTGACAGGCAGGAGCTGCTCTCTAAAGCTAAGAACAGCGCGGGGATGAGCCTTGCCACCTTCAGCCCTTTCTGTCCTCACCTGCACCTAGCTGTGCCCCTCCCCCTAGTCAGAGGGGGAGCACCTGCCTGAGGAGAGAAATGCTGATCTGAGACCATCTGGTGCTCACCCACACACGGGCTGACACTGCTCTCCTGCTGACCTTGCTGTGGCCCTGGGCTCTATCCGAATTGATTGCTGTCTTATCCCTGCCAGCCGAGTAACTTCAACACTCACGTTTAACTTCAAACTCTCTTCCTTCTCTTCGGAGGTCCTTCTGTCCCCTTAATGTAAAAAGGCTCCACCCTGTATGGCCAACTGCCAGAGTATTTTACTTTCCCCTTCTGGAGAGAGGGGCAGCTTTTTGGAGGGATGGGGCTTAGCTCCAAGACCTGAACCTAGGACCTGACCGGTGGACAGCAGCAGCAGCGGGCTGCGGGATTTCTGTCCGGCTGGAAGCTGGGTATTCTGAGGGGCTCCAGAGGACGCGGGCATCATCTATCAGGTTGCCCTCCTGGTCTGTAACTGAGTGTGTTGGGGGCAGGTGCAGGGCTCAGGGGTGCGGGCCGCAGAGTGGCAGGCCACCCTGCTGATCACTGTGGTCTGGACTCCTCTTCTGACCTCTTGTCCCCAGTTAGAGGCCAGGTCAGATGAAAGGATTTCGTGGTGGGGCCCTCAAGTGACTAGACAGGGAGAGCGTGAGAGCCGTTAGTTTCTGAAGCTGCCGGATTGGTGTCCCTTGGCTTGAGAGCGGTGTGATGGCAGGCCGGGGTAGTATCTGAAATTACTTCTCTACGTGGGAGTTTACAGGCTGCGGGGGCCTCCTAGGGAGGAACAGGCCCCTCCTGAGTCCATCCGCTCAGCTCAGGCCTTGGCGATGGGTTCGGCTCAGGCATCAACTGTCACCTAAACCCTTGGGCTAGAATGAGTCCCCCTTGCCCTCGCAGATGCTGGATCCTCGTGGCCGCTCTAATCGTTTTTGTCTGTCTGAATCTTTATTCCAGAGATCCAGTTGTCAGCGGTATCCAGGGAGCCCTCCTCTTCCTCCTCCTCCTCCTGCCGCCTCTCTACCACTGCAGTTGCTGGTTGTTGCTAAGGTGGCCTCCATGGTAACATGCACATCCTGTTTACACCTCCATCTGGGCAAGTTGGTCTAAGCTAGGAACCTACCTACCCTGGACAAGCACTTCCGTCACTACCTGGGGACACCAATCAGCGTGACACGTGGTCCGGTTTCCACTCAGTTCCCCCATCCCCTTCCTCCTCTCGCTGCCAAGCTTCATACACAAAAAAGGATCTGGGCTAGAGACTGTGCCTCCGAGGCCTGTTGCACAGGATCTAGTCCATCTCTTTCCTAGCTGGGCTCCCAGAGAAGCAAGAAGGAAGAAGACGCGAGGCCGAAAGGCAGGAGTTCCTGATCAGTTGAAGAGAAACTCCACATTTTCTCTGGTCGAGGGGCTTGGTAACAGCGGGCAAAATGACGAACCCAACAGAACGTGCCTTGCCGGCTAACTCAATGGTCGAGAGCCACGAAGGGGACTTCGGCTGCACCGTAATGGACCTAAGGAAGCTCATGGAGCTGCGTTCCACGGATGCAATCGACCAGATCAACACCCACTATGGAGGTGTGATGAGTCTCTGCAGTAGACTGCGAACCGACCCTGTGGAAGGTAAAGGCCGGACCGGGGGCGGGAACCGGAGCAAGGGGGCTGGTGTTCAGAGTGTTGTTTCCCCAGCACCTGGAGAAGGCCGCCGTGAGGGGCCTCACTGCTAGATCTGTGTCTTTTGAGAAAAAGGTGGTCTCTGAAGCACTGAAAGGGGCTGAGGCCATGGAGCACCATTTCTTTCCTAGAGATGGTGTTCTCTGAAGACCGTGCTTTCTTCCTTTTTCAATGTACAGAAAGGAGATGCAGCTTGTCGCTATTTGACAAATGTTTCTGTTAGAGATGCTTTTGTCAGTAAACAATCAAGTCTCTGATTCAGGATCAGTCTCTGATTACAAAAGAATTTAAGATACGGTTCTGTTCCACACTGATCTTACAGTGTAACTGCGGAGAAGGGGCACAAAAAAACATGAGTGAGTCCGTCTGCCCAATATGGCACTTCTCTATAGTGGACAGTTAGAAATAGGTGGAAAATCCTAAGGTATATAGGAGTGCCTACCGTATCTTTGGATTATTCACTTTGTTTCATGTCAGGGAATTATTGATGACTTTTTCAACCCCGCCTGGTGCGCTTTTAATATAGTTCTTCTTATTCTATTCTTAAAAGAGAATGGGAAACCTGGCTTCATGCTTGCCTGGCTCAGTTCAATTGCCCGATAAGCCATGGTAACATAAAATGTTGCCTCCTCAAAATGGAGACAGAACCAAAGGAAGCTTCTTTTCTCACGTACACATGGTTTCAGCATCTCTTTTACCGGCTCTTGCTTGGTCCTGTCTGTGAGGCAGGACACGGCTAAGTAGCATAAGATAAAGCAAAGATCTTGCCCTTTAGATGCTTTTAGCCTCTTGAGGTGTGCTATTTCTGAGTCTTTCTTGGAGGCTACATCATATTTCTTGCCAAGTCTCAGAAGTTTTGACCCCTGGCCAATGCTGTAAGGTTGTGACTTCGAGTTCAGACTCTCCAGGATTAAAGAGAGAGAGAAAGAAGTTTTTATCTAGATATCTGTACATTGCCCATGTCTTGTTTTCTTTGCAGAGAGAGCTGCCCTCCATGTTCTCTTTCCTTCTAGAACTCAGTTTCCTATCTCTCATTAGTTCAAATTCTAGCTCCACCATTTTCTAGTTTAGTTACTAGTTCATATCACTGAACAGTTTACTTGGCCTCCCCAAGTCTTTTTCTTCTTTGAAAAGAATGTGAACACCTAGTCTGTACAGTTAATCGGGATTACTATATTGGGATTACGTATACGTACAGTGTGCGTCCAGTGCTCAAGCTTATCATGGGTGTTCAATAAATGGGTTGTCTCAGATTAAAATGGAGCCCATGTATCTGATGCCATTTGCCAGAGTGTGAGTGCCCACGGAGTGCAATGTATTATTTTCTCTGGAAAGGCTACCCTAGTCGGCGACCATTTCCTCCTTTCATCTCTTGATGTCAAAGAGATCTGGTTAGGATGGCCGTGTGTAGTCACTTTCTCCAAGCTCACTCTTCGCCTTCTGGCTAGAATCTAATGACTGCCCTTTGGGCACTGCTTACTTCTTGTCAGCTAGATTTCTTCATTCTGCCACTTCTGTAGTAGAGTCGGCCTTAAATAGAGGCTGTTTGTATTATACGTTCACTGAGAAATGCAGGAGCTTAGGAACACCCGTCAGAATTTAGGCAGGACTTTTCTTTTTCCCTTCTTACGCCATTCTTGATCCCCATGGTCAGTTGTTTCTCTCACAAAGTGACACTCAGGAGTCCAAATCAACTGGAACCTGGGATCCCCCTAATAGCAGGATCCGGACTTCCCTCCCCATTTTCCAACCCCTTCCTCGTAGCTGCTGCCATTCGCTTCCTGATTCCCAGAGAGCTTCCTTTCCCAAAGGCCATCCTAATGGCCTAATTCCACCCTAATCTCAGGCTCACAGAGCCTGTTACAGATGTAGTTAATGCCCTTCGATTCTTTCCCAGTCCTAGTCTCAGACCTGTAGTCGAAAGCCACGCCTCTGATGGCAGGTGCCTCTGCCGCTTCGGACCCCGGCCGTACCTGGACCCCAGGACCCCTACCGTGGGCGCCGTTGTCCGCCGCCATTCCCTGCTTCCTTAGATCATGAATCCGTATCCTGCTTTGTTTCAGTGTAAGACTTATCAGAGGGCTGCTCCTAGAGCTGGGGAGGCAAGGCGTCCAAAAACAACGTTTCCTTGAGTAATATTTACTCCCCGGTGCCAACAGTGAGCTCCTCGTGTGCAAGAGGAATAAAGGCACGGAAAAGGAGACGCAGAAGAGCTATGGCACAGGAGTCTCTCCCCAGGCAAAGGTGAGGCTGAGCTGTTGCATCACCATCCAGGTGCCTCGATGAGCGGGCGCTATAAAAAGCCAGCCTGTTCACAGAAGACCACACGGAGGTGCCCGACAGCCCAGCACAGCTTTGTCACCCGCGGGAGGCCCCGGCAGACTAGTAATAAGAATAGAGAAATGACCCGGCGCTTGAATTCTGCCGGTTGGAAACCTAGTGAAGGTTGGGGAGATGGGTTCCTAGAGGATGACCCTTCCCTTTTATTTCTGTTGGGTTTTGTGTAGATTTGACAGACTATTTTAAACCATAGCTAGGAGGGGGCCCTATGGAACTTGGGGTTTATAGTATTTATGACAATAACGTGGTTTTATTATTCGAGATTGACACAATGGTGGAGGCAGGTGGGATTTAATTCTGCTCATCCCCCATGCCCCCTCCCAGGCCCAAAGCCTTACATGACTCACCTAAGTTCTTCTGACCGGGTAGAACGTGATGGGCTCTGCCGTGTTTTCTGCCGGAGCCCGTGACTGCTCTTCTGCCTCTTCGGCCGGAGCAGTAACACAGGGAATCTCAGAAGCAGAGGTGATTTAA
Source organism: Ursus arctos (assembly GCF_023065955.2). NCBI lineage: Eukaryota > Metazoa > Chordata > Mammalia > Carnivora > Ursidae > Ursus > Ursus arctos. The sequence goes on from NW_026622874.1 coordinate 39,890,697, forward strand.
AAGTATGTTTTCTCTTTCAGTGCCTGATAGAATGTCTGATTGTGACCCAGTGCTAATATTCGTGTGATAGTGGCTTATGGTCCTTGAGTACGCATGACTAGCTGCAGCAGGAGGGGTTGCCCCGGGCCGAGAGCTGGTCAGACGCGAGGATGCCGGGAGGCGCTGGGCTTCCACAGCATCCAGTAACAACCAGACGCCAGGCTGAGTGTGTGTGCAAAAAAGGGAAGGAAAGTTAGGGAAACCAGAAGGGGTGGGAGAGACATGAAAGAGGTTACAAGCTCGGCGACTAAAGGCCTCAGCGTTCCTGGCTCTGTCAAACAAAAGCAGCGAGGCAGGGCTGAGGCTGTAGGTCCTGAGTGAGTGAGCTGCGTGGCCTCGGCTTTATGTAGGGAAGATCTGAGCATTTTGCACCAATGGAATCTACTTGGTTGGCCTGCTTCTTTCTTCATTCCAATGTCTTCATCCCCCTCCTGTTATCTCTTCTTTCCCCACCCGATCACCCCCCAGCCAATCTCTCCAACCCCCCAAAGAGCAGAGTGTTTGGATGACACCCCCTAGAGGATAGGCTTTTACCTTCCCACTGGCTTTCTGTGGTTCAGTGAGCAGGAGAAAGCTTTGTGACTCTGGAGCAGGAATCTCCGTGGCTGAGAGGGAAGGAAAAAAAGGTATTTTCCTGAGTCTCAGTCTCTCTTTGTGTGTAGGAAGAAGAGACAATCCTAACGAGATTCTTTGGTCTAGATGGAAAAGTTGTATGAATTCTCCTTTCTCCGTAGAGCTTTTCCACATTGGTCCTCAGCTCTGCTTCCCTTTTTAGGAGGAAGAATGATGTCTTCTGAGGAGGAGCTAGGCCAACAATTAGGAGGAAGGCCTGGGCCCAGACCAGAAAGGGCCGACAAGGGAAGCCCTGACGGAATGATCCATCATTGCCTGTGGGCTTCTTTCAGAAAGCTAAAGACAATTTCTGTGGATTTGGATCGAGTAGAACGTTGGTGGGAACTTCTATTTCACGTCCCCTCTGTACCCTGCGACTTCTTTTCTCCTCTGCAGAGCGAGGGTGTGACAGGGATACAGAGGGCTTCTAGTTCCTTTTCAGCCACACTCAGGTGCTGGGGACCCCATGGTGGGTACGACAGGCACAGTCCCTCCTTCCCTAGAGCTGACAGGAGGTTGCACAGAAACTGAGGCAATTTCAGAAATATTGTCACAGTGCTGTGATGGGGAAGAGCTGGGTGTGATGGAGCACACAGGATGGAGACCTAAGCTGAAGGGACTGCAGGGGAGGGGAAGGGGCTTAGAAGGTGAATATGGCCTCCTGTACATCTGATTGCCTGGAGAAGCCTTGGCCTGGCCACGCGCTATGGTAACTGCTACCGCTCGCTGTGTGTTCCTGATATAAGATGCAAACATCTTTGCCTCACAGGATTACTGAGCAGCCGCTAGGTCTGGGGAGCTGAGATGCTTTGGGGAGTAAAAAGCAGGAGGGGAAATAATCTGTTTTAAGACAATCCAGGCCGAATTACGATTCTGGGTCATTAACTGCAGGATTTAGGGTAATGTTTCCTGCCACCCTAAGATCTCTTGCATTCCTGTTCCCAAGCTTTGGGTCCGTGGCATGTTCTCCCAAGCGTTGTCCGTTTTTCTACAAGCTGGGACATGCAGGGATGGGCTCTTCCTCCATGTGGCAGATCGAAATTTCCAGTAGCATTTTCAGTCTGGAAAAAAATTGAACACATACCCCCAACGATAAATAATAAATATTTACCCACGGCACTACTGTATTACATTTAGTACTTCTAACACTAGTATTTTTTACATAGTAAGCTAGGCAAGAGATTGAAGTGGATGAAGTAATATAAAAAGTTCTGGTATTTCTCCCACATTCTGGCAGATGGATGCACGCGCCCTACTTAGAGACCACTGCTTTAGAGAATGCTAGTGTTGGGGGGGAGTAAAGAACCAGGCGAGCGAATATGGGATGGGAGGGATGTGAGAGGAAGATGGCAACTGGCTTCTTTGACATTTTCCTCCCTGTCTTTAGAGCGTTTGGTGTGTTTTAGAATATCTGTATTTAGGAGCGTGTCAATTCCAGAATAGAAGCAGAGCCAAGCTCCTTCTGTTTCTCCAGCCGTCTGCCCTGTAGCCATCGCCTTGAACTCTTGCCCCAGCTCTACTCACAATGCGAAGTAAATGATCCTAAAAGCAGCGTATATGGGCCTGGCTGCAGAGGCCCGCAGTCTGGCCTGGTCTGCCCACCACGCTTGGGGCAGATCTATTGACACTACTTTAAGATGTGAGAGAGACTCAAGCCAGAAGAATGTCTTGGCGGGAAGGGAGAGAGTGGAGGTGGGCAGACCAGCTCCAACAGCCGGAAAGCAGCTACGCTGTGATGTGAGTAGTTGAGACAGGTCCAGTAGCTTCATAAAAGAAATACTTAGTACTTTATAGAGGGGTGGGAGGGCTTCCTACCAAACCCACGGGAAGCAGCATCAACAGCTGGAAGGAGGAGGGTAGGTGATGGAGAAAGAGGAGAGTGCAAGTGCCCTCCCTTTGTTCCTCCTCCCCCTGCAGGGAATTCCACGTTGCATCCTGGGAGTTCCCTGTCTGATTTGAGTTATGTGCCGAGGGCTGAATGAGGCCAACAGTGTGTGACAGCTCTGGACCTTCTCTTCCCAGCCCGACCCCAGGCTCTGCGAAATCTATTCTGCCCCTCCTTGCCCAGAGCGGGGCTTCTGGGCTAGCTGGCATAATGCTGCCAGGCAGGGGCCAGAGAAGTCTTGATGGGGAGACCGGATAAGTCTCCCTGGGCCTGCGAACCCTCCCTGCTCCCCCCCCTTCCACCTTGCCAGGAGCCCTTTGCACTGCATTCCTTTGGGAGCTCGGCAGAAACTCTTGCAAGTTCTGTGTTGTTTTGAACTTTCTTATTGCCTTGCCTCCACCATCAGCTGGGGCTGGGAAGAAAGATAGCACTCCCTCCTTGGCTGAGCCAGACGTTGCGTCTACCCTTGGAAGTAGGGCTTTCGCTCTTTTTATTTAGCTCCGAGGTGTGAGCTACCAGAGAGCGTGACACTGGAGGGATGCACACGCATGCAGTGTGGGAGCAGGTGGCCAAGCAGAGGGCTGCGGAGGGCAGACAAGGGAACTTGCTTTCTCTGCGCCAGTGTGGAGGGTTCAGAAAAGGCACAGAGCGGAGGGCCAGCCAAAGGGAGACATGCTGCCTTTCTGAACCGGGAATGAGGAAGAGGCCGTTCTCCCCGAAGTCCGGCACCCTCTTGCTGTGACCCGGGGGAGACGGCTTTATCTCTAGGGGCTGGAAGTCCAGCAGGCTGAGAGCGCATGTCCGAGCTGTGGGTGCAGTAAGCTGCAGATGCTGACGTAGGGGAACCCCTCTGTCTCCTCAAAAAGTGGCATTCGGTTAAAGCCTGTGGTCCCTGAACCGATTTTAAGCTCCTTCTCCCCTTTGCCCCCAATCCAAGGTGTTTAAGGTAGGACTTGAAAGGCATTCTTTCTTTCTTTGGACTTGAAAGGTATTCCGATGTCTGTTCTCATATACCAAAGTGGACTGCCTTCGAATCAACCCAGAGAAACCGCTCCCTTGTACTATCTGTGTGGGAGAAGATCCTGCTGTCTCTTTGGCAAGGTATCATCACTCAGACAGCTGGGAAGTCCCTCATGATGTCTAACCTCGCCCCACCCTCTCTGGGGCTGAGCTGGTTCTCATAAGGGGTGCCTCTGCCGACAGTCCTTGGCGTCCTGGGGAGGCTGGCCGTGGCCCTGCCCTGCTGGAGCCAGGCCACGGAGGGCTGGGCCTCAGCCTCTCCTCCCAAGCGCTGGTTCCCTGCACAGGCTCCCAGCAGACACAGATTTTCCACTGCTGCCTGTTCCATCTCCTGCCAGCCTGGGCAGGGGCCATGTAACTCCCCAGCATGGGGTGGGGGCGATGACTTCACAGCCTGACATTCTTGTCGCCTCTCCCAGCTCATGTGTTCAGTCTGGTTCTTAGGGCCAAAAGTACTCCTGATTTGGGTGGGGCTTTTTCTCTCATGTTCTTGGGGACAAAGATTCCTTTCGTTGTTTTTTTTTTTTTTTTTTTAATGTATTTCTAAGGGAAATCCTTTTCCTGTGTTTCCAGCATTCTCTCCCTGCCAAGTGTTCCTTCCCCTCTCCAGGAAGCTGTATGAGTATTTGAGAAGCAACGGCAGAAATCAGGGACTAATACCCTCTCCTTGGCTAGACGAGTATTTTTGTGAAATTACAGCTGCAGAGAGCAGGGCCTGAGAGCCTCTGGGGGCAGGAAGAATGGAATGGAAAGCCCAAAATTGGGATTGGCTGAGCTCCCGGTCCCCGCATGGCTTTCCCGTGCCCTGCCACATGTCAGGGCGAGGATTCCCAAGGATACTAGGCTTACAGCCCTCACCAGCCCCTCCCTGCCCCAGGGCACGCTGGGAACTGGGACAGACACTTGCCATCTTAAGGTAGCCAGTGCAAGAGCTGCAGGTCGCTTAAGGTGGAGCAGACAGAGGAGAGGAAATGGCAAAAAGGAAGTAAGTGTGTGACTCTGAGAGCATCCAGGCAGGAGCAAGGCCTGACCTCTTTTGTTTTCCTTAATGGGTCTTGTTTGGTTTGCTTGGGTCCAAAAAGGCCATCATGGGCCTTTTATCATGTACAAGATCCATTGGCTGGACTCGGATGGGCCTGGCGTCACCATCTCTGAGGCCAGGAAAAAGGCAGGACTATTTCAGCGCAGGTGCGAACAGTAGGAACAGGGCCGATGGGCTTTGAGGCACAGAAGAATGTGGCACATGGGCTGCTGTGCTTGGAGGAAAGCAGGGTGACCGACCATCCTGTTGGCCTGGGACCGAGGGGGGGTTACGGTTTCTCCGGGGGCAGGAGCATCAGTGCCCAAACCCGGGAAGTCCCAGGTACACCGGGGCCAGTTAGTCACCCTGGATTAAAGCCTCAGCGCCCTGCAACTGTGGCCACACCCCAGGCCCCTCGGCGTGTAGGCTGGCATCCAGCTGCTTCCCGGGGAGTGGTGTAGACTCTGCCGCAGACTAGCCGAGCAGTTACATAACCTCTCCGGGCCTTCGTCCGCTCCGAGGTAAAATGGGGTTCACCGTAGCTGCCACAGAGGGTTTGCGGTGTCTGAATGAGAAGACGCGAGTGTGCCTGCTGAGGCATCTGGCACATAGTAATCACTTAAATGTTAGCAACCTGATTTATTACTCATTCATTCAGTTCATTCGGCACGTTTGGGTGCGTACGATGTGCCAGGCACTGCTGTAGACCTGGGGAACAAAGACAGAAGTCCTGCCCTTGTGGAGGGCGATAGACAAACATCCAAAGTGAACACATCATATAACGTATGAGGGAGAAGGCCTGTGGAGGGGAACAATGACACAGGATAAGGGGCTCGAGAGCCCTGGAGCAGAGAAGCCACGATATTAGTAGGATGGTCAGGGTCGGCGTCACTGAGAAGGTGACGTGTGTGCAGAGACCCCAAGGATGTACGATAATGAGCCCTAGCCAGTGAGGAGCAAACTGAGCCAAGGGAAGGGCTCGTGCAGGGCCCTGAAATAGAAGCTTGTCTAAGGCACGGCAGGGAGGCTCGCTGGGCTGGAGCTCTGTGAACAAGGAGCAAACAGTAGAAGTTAAGGGCTGGGAGGCCAGGGGCTCTTAAGGGGCCTTACAGACCATCATCATAAAGGCTTCGGGGCACAGTTTCACTCCCAGTAAAAGCCAGCAGAGCATTCTGAGTAGGGGAGTGGCAGGGGTTGAGTTTGAAAAAGATCATTCTGGCTGCTGTGATGGGAGGAGACTGGGCACAGGACAGCAAGGGTAGGAGCAGGGTGACCAGTTAAAGGATGGTTGTCATCACCCAGGCGAGAGACAGCGCCAGCTCGGACCAGGATGGTGGCAGTGGAAAGTCACACGTGAGTGGACCTCGGGTATTCTTCTAGATAAAGCTGCCAGGATGTGCTGGCTGAAGGGATAGAGTGAGGAGAGAGAGAGAGGAGGTGAGGTTGGTCACGGGGTATCAATCTGAGACCTGGGAGGGCAGGATGACCTCGGGGGGGCTTCTAGTCAGACCTTTGTCATCGCTGCTCTTGTTTTGGCCTCCACTGGGCTCTTGGGAGGTCCCTTAAGATGGTCTCTAATTTCTGCTGTCTGCTTCACCCTCACAGTCGTCTACTCACCTTGTTGGGGGGAGTGGCCTCTCCTCGGTGCTTCCTTGAGAAATGCCCCAGGAAGGTGAACAAATGGTCAGAATTCCTATTTCCCTCAGGCCAACCTGGCCTCCAGGACAGCAGCCCCAACCTGGCTCAGCCTCGTGCTCTCAGGTCCTCGGGGAGAAGGAACCAGCCAGGACCCCCCCGGCTGTTCTGCGTCTGACTGCCTGGGGGTCAAGATGCCCTGCCCAGAAACGCTCCTTTCCCAGGCCCTTGCTTTCCCTTCCCACTGGGAACCTGACTTCCCAGAGCGGTGGAGACAGGGAGCCTCTGGGAAGCAGCCCAGTTTGCTTCCAGTGCTTTGGCCAAACCCCTTCCCCCGCAGAGCTCGGCTGTGCCGCTCAGCCAGAGGCCAGGGTGGTGCACCTGGGTGGCATGACGCAGGAGGCCCCGGATGAGAACATCGGCTCTGCTCCCCTGCCCGGCTCCCTGTTTTCCCTCTCCGAAGCACTGGCCCACCAAAGTGGTCTCCATTCCCCGACCCCACAAGTGTGGATGCAAGTTCACCCCCCGCCCCCACTTTCCCTCCACATAGAGTCCTGTGTCCACCCTCCCAGGCAGTTGATGGTCTTGAGTACTTTGAGTACTCCCCTGATGGTTTTGTTTTTTGGGTGGAGAAAGGGAGGCCGTCTCAGACCCTGCAAGCAATACCCCCCTGGGGGACCTATTTTCCCATTTTCAAAGCCTTTTGCTATCCAAATGTCTTCCTTAGGTCTGACCCAAATCTCTCCTCTTGCCGTGTAAGGTACCACTCTTGGGTCCTGTTGAGTGGAGATGGAGAATAGAGGTTTGTCCACATGCCACGCCCCGGTCCCCACCTGTGGAATAGCCCCTCACATGGACCCGAGTATGAAGAAGTCCTCTGGCCTCGGCATCTCCCCGTTCTCCTTGCAGCGGCCCGTCACCTGCTTTCCCTCATGCCCTGTGTGAGGCTTGGTGGAGTGCCCCTGTCCTCGGATCCTGACTCTCCTCTGCGATGACCTTTTTCCAAGACAAAGGTTGCCCCACCCTGCCTCTGGGGTGGGAGCCCATCGAACAGTGCCACCGGCAGCTTCAAGTGCCAAAACTCCGGCTTATTTGCTGCCGTGTGTAAACAACTTGATAAATGCCAACTGGCATTAACTGAAGTTTTAGGATCTCCCTCCTTCCCTGGCAGCCCAGCAGAGGGGCCCAAATATAAGGCCCGAAATAAAGAAGGCCCTGGAAACAAGTCTGCCTGTCCCTCCCCTGTCTGGGAACATGCCTGGAACGTGCGTGCACACGCAGTACGTGTGTGTTAATGGGGAGCAAGCGGGTAACCAAGGACTGTGTACCATCTGACTTTGTGGCTTCACCTTTTGTTCTCTTTTTATTCGACACGAATAACAGTGCTTCTCTTAAAACCTAACTTAGTCTTAATAGTACTTCTCTAAATGCACAGTACTTAACAGAGTGATAGTACCTCTTAGCGCTACGTGTCTGTGTCCGTTTGTGGGTGGGTGACCGACAAGGAGGGAGTGTGTGCTGCGCGTGGACGCCCGGAGTGGGAGTCTGCAAGCCCCTCCTGTGGATCTCCTCAAGCCCCTGGAGCTTGGAATCAGGACGACTGGTTGGGCCCTGTCTGCTAGGCTCCTAGCGTGACCTTGAGCAGAGAGCGCTTCTGCCGGGCCTTTGTGTGTGAGCCAGCGGATGGAAGCCGACTCTGTCTTGAAATCAACAGCAGCAGATACGTGTTTAACGTGAGAGAAACGTGTTGTCGGCCCCAGGAACCGTTTGAATGTTTGTGTTCTTAGCGCTGGAGCCTGCAGGCTACTGGTGAGGAGGAGGTGAGATTTCAGATCCGGGGAGCTCACCCTGGACACTAAGAGCAGTGAGTGGCCCCTTGTGACCACCTTGTCCCAGTTTGCCCATTTTGAGACTGAAGGTTTCACAGCCCTCTGCGTCCTGGGCAAATTGAGGGGACTGGTCACCCTCACTGGATCTCCTACTCAGGCAAAATAGGAAGGGGGGGGGTGGTCTTTATTTAAAGAAGTCTTTGGACCGCCTTCTCCCATCGTTCATTTCTTCTTACCTGCTCCTCCCGCTCGTATCTCCCTTTCAGGTCTGTCTGGGAACCCTGCGGACCTGGAGAAACGTAAGCAAGTGTTTGGACAGAACTTCATCCCCCCCAAAAAGCCCAAGACCTTCTTAGAACTAGTGTGGGAAGCCCTTCAAGATGTCACACTCATCATCCTGGAGATCGCAGCCATCATCTCCCTCGTCCTGTCCTTCTACCGCCCGCCTGGGGAAGAAAATAAACGTGAGTGTCTAGAACAGCCCAGCGTGACTCTGATCCGTGTTCTTTCCACCCCCACCTCGTTGGAACCCCACCTGGTTCCAACCCCATCGTGGTTGACAGGTTGTAGCTTAAAGGTTTACTGCACTCTCCAGGGTGGGTTCTCCAAAGAAAACCAACAAGTAGCTAGTCAGCCATTCTTCAACCCATCCTGATTCCAGGGTCTTCTTCGCCTTCTCCCACCAAATCCTTAGGCAGAATATCAGAAGAGCTTTACCCTCACCCGACCAAGAAAACCTGCTTCTCAAAGTGCCCCCCACCAATTATCTGGCATTATGGGAAATAGCAGTGACCTAGAGCCCGGAGCAGAGGGCCTGGCCTTGTTGGGAATCATAAGTTCTATACATATGACTGGCCAGTAATTTGTACTGACATGCTTTGTGCTACTTACTCATTAATTTCTTTTGGGCTAACGTAAATACTTATATTGGCGATGACATGGTGCCCAACCCTGCTGTCCTCCAGTATCCTCAGAGGATAACTCCTCTGCCTAAGGGTTGTATTTTCTATTATTCTCTTTCCCTGACTTTACATTCCAGGGGGTTGTGGAAACACTCCTCCCATTTTTAGTGTCCACCATTGCCCCCGGGTGACCCTTACGTTCTGTCCTTTCCCTGGGCTAGAGTGTGGTCTACCTGTAAGTAGCCCAGAAGATGAAGGAGAGGCAGAAGCCGGCTGGATTGAGGGGGCAGCCATCCTGTTCTCCGTGATCATCGTGGTGCTGGTGACTGCCTTCAATGATTGGAGCAAGGAGAAGCAATTCCGGGGGCTGCAGAACCGCATTGAGAAGGAGCAGAAGTTCTCTGTGATCCGAAATGGCCACATCATCCAGCTGCCTGTGGCTGAGATCGTGGTGGGTGACATCGCCCAAATCAAATACGGTGAGAGCTCATGCTTCTCGTACCTATGTCGTCCTCCCAATCTGAGGGCTGGGTCCTTTGGCACAGGGGGCTGGGAATCACTGAGGACCCAGAAAGATAAGACCCCAAATGGCGTTAGCTTCTAAGTTAGTTGAAAGAGGTTGTTGAGAAGGATTCAAAAAAAGAAGAAAGTCTCCCCGAAGAATGTCACACCTGTACCCTGTGTGTCTTAGGGTTAAAAATACATAATGTTGAGGCCATGGGAAGGTGTTGAGGGATCAGTCATTGTTGGAATTTATAAGGAGTCTTGTCCCAGGTTGTCAGAGATGAAGGCATCTTTCAGAGGCTCTCCAGGTACCCCCTGGGCAATTGCCCTATAGATAGGGCCCGTGGGAGCGTCCCTAAGATGGGGTTGGATGGTTCCCACCCTCTGCCAAGCTCTTCCCTACCCTCTTTCCCTGTTGCCCCTTCCCCTCTGCACACTAGGTGACCTGCTGCCTGCAGATGGGATCCTGATCCAGGGGAATGATCTCAAGATTGACGAGAGCTCTCTGACTGGGGAATCAGACCATGTCAGGAAGTCCTTGGAAAGAGACCCAATGCTGCTCTCAGGTATGGCCGCTGGCTGCTCCAGGCCTTGCCCTCTATTCTGGCCCTGCCCCATCTCCTTCCACTAGCTTCATTCGGGGCAAGAGCATATTAGTGTGTTGAATACAAGGTTATCAGGCAACTGAAAAGAGGTTCTCTATGAAGCAAGTGCTGTAGGGGCCTTGATAGTGCTGGTTAGCGGTGGGGATGGGGGAAGGAGGCTTCCCCTAAAGCAGTTAGACACATTTTTTCTCCTTACCCCCCAATTTGCTTGGTCTATTTGAAATGGGCCCAGCTCTTGACCTTTTCCTGCTATCTGCTGAGTATATCATTATCCATGGGGGAGGAAGGAAGAGGGACCGTTTTTATCTAAGTTTGTGTTCCACACCAAAGCTTGGTTAGGTATAAAAAATAACACTCCTTCCATCTCCTTTCTCATATAGGGACCCATGTCATGGAAGGTTCTGGCCGGATGGTAGTGACGGCCGTGGGTATCAACTCCCAGACTGGAATCATCTTTACCCTTTTGGGAGCCAATGAGGGAGAAGAGGAGGAGAAAAAGAAAAAAGGTAAGGGCCATTTGGGATGAGACTATGTCCCCTCCCATCCCCATGGACAGACTAGGAAACGAGGGACGAGACCTGGCTGGAGTGCCTGGTGGGAAGAATCTGCTGGATGAAGATTGCAGATAGCCAAACTTCTTGCAGAGATAAAGATGGCGAGCCTGGCTCTGATGAAAACCAAATCAGGTCGCCTTTGAGCCTCGGCTCCCGTGTCTGTTCGTGGGTTGTAAAGGCGTGAGATGTAAAGCTTGCCCCAAATGAGCCGGCTAGGTGCTGCGGCCGCAGCAGCCCTCTGTGCAGTCCCCCAGTGCTTGCTCCTTCCTCCCGCAAACGTGAGGGAGGAAGCAAACATCCAGGCTGAGGGAAGACCGCTGAAAGCCTGGGCTGTCTGTGGAAGAGAGACACAGCTAGGACAGTGGGAACACAGAGGTAATGTCTGCCCCCAAAGTCAGTCTCATCTTTGCCGTTCGCTTGCTCCTCAAGGAAGGACAAACAAGGAAGGTGACCAGAAAAAAGATACTAAGAGAGCGACACCTTTTCCCTCAGCATTCCTTCTTTCCTTGGAGAAGAGAAGGATTTCTGTCACTTGGCTGGAGGACCGTCTCAGGCTGTTTCGTGGAGGGCAGTTTATCGGAAGGAGACAAAACCCATTCCCTCAGGAACTAGACTGTAGGTGTTTGCAGCTGCCTGCAGATGAGTGAGGAGGGAGGTGGCCTGGTGCTGGTGAACGGACACAGAGACACCCTTCAGAGCCTTTGCCGTCAGGCAGAACCGGTTCCAACCTCTCCCTTTCTAACCCCTACCCCATTTCTGCAAGTGATGGGCCTCGAACCGGGAGCAGCCTCTCAGCAGTCTCTGTGCTCTGGGAGAAGGCGGCCCAGGCGTGGGTGTGTGCTCACCTGCGTGAGGGGTCTGGTCCGCATCCCGGGGAGCCCCATGCGCCCCGAGTGAGCGTGGATGTGAGCAGAGACGTGAACTTCCTCTACATTCCCTTCCCCGCCACTCCACCGTTTTTGCTGTGGCCCTTTTGGGCTCTGAGCAGGACCGACAGATTGGATACCTGATCTCTTAATAGACACCTTGGGTCTCCACCCCACTTTTTTCTTTCTTGTTCAAACAGGTAAAAAACAAGGAGTCCCCGAAAATCGCAACAAAGGTAACCTCTCCACCCACTCATTTACCATCTCTCCCTGCCCACACTCAAACCAGACCTTTCCAGGCCATCTGCCTTCTCCCTTTTCCTCTCCATAAATCTGTTATCTGCTGCTGGGGCCCCGATGCCTCATCCTGAGGAAGGTGCAGAGATTTGGGGGTGGTCTCCGGGTCCCGATCCCCATCTAAGACGGGACAACAGCACCCCCTGCTGTTGTGTCACATCCCCTCCCGTCAGGGTTTCTCTTGGGGAGCACTTCGGATTGATCTGCTCTTCCCCAGGGCGCTGAACTCCCTGCTTCACCGCCCTAGGCCGGATTTAAACACCCACAGTCATCCGGTCATCCGTTGCTGGGCTAGAAGACTTCAGGGTCCCGATGATGGAGGGAGTCGGGGTGGGCAGTCCCTGCACCCTCCTCTTGCTAGCTTCCTCATCGGTGTCCTCTTCTGGTCTGGATCCTTCTCTGCTAGTCTTCTTGGGGTGCTTGGACAGAGCCTGTTCTCTGTACCTCTCCCCACCTCCTTTGTTCTCGCCGTCTGTCTTCTTCCTCCCGATCTGGTGTGTGTTTCTTTTTTGGTGGCTGTGTTTACATCCCGTCTCTGTCTTGTTTGTGAGTCTGACAACAGAGACAGTATCTCAGGAAGGGCATCCTAAGCAAAAGGGCTGAGCTCCACAGGGGTGAAGCTGGGGGGGAGGTGGGAACCGGCGAGAATGGCTCTCTTGAGACAGCTCCTGGAGATTTTTTCCTTTGTACCCACGTCATAGTAGTCTTTAAGAATAAAGTCATCACGTCGGAGAAGCAGGGCTCAACAGGAATAATTCTTTAATTTTAGGTCTCTTTAACTCTTCTTTGGAAAGCAAAATGGATTTATATGTCTGTCTTTATCCCTCTTATTCCAGAGGGTCCCTCTTACCAGCTTCTTCCCTCTCCCCCAAAAGACTTCACCCTGTACCTCCCCACTCTGTCCCTCCCCACCTTCATCAGACAGGGGAGAAAGGGCATTTCCTTCCCCAGTCATTCGACTGATATAAGAAGGAACTGGAAAATACCCTGTTTGGGGGTCTGTGTTTCTTCCATGACAGTCTATAGGGAGAGAGAGATGAACCTTTTAACAGAGCAGACTAGGACCCTTCTGCTCTGGAAACATCTGCCAGCCTTCCCCGGCAGCCCCTTTCTGCACTAAAGATTGCCTATTTTAAACACTGAATTCCAGGAAGGATGGTTGTTGGTAACAGCACTTAGTGGCATGACTAATCGTCTTGCTGGAATAAACCTGGCTTGGGGCGCCGAGGTGGTGCCAGGAAGCGGCCCCAGACGAGGAAATCCATACCCTAAAAGCACTCCCGTTTCATCTCCCGTTGTCAGAATATCATTCTAAAGGCCCTAGCCGAGGGTAGAAGGCATGGTCCTTGCCTGGCATGAGGTGAGAGTGGCCAGAGCTGACGCTGGGCATCCGAGGTGGATTCCGGGAAGGAGACAGAGGAGTTTTGGTTCCCACGTGCTTGCTCCTCTGTGCCGCCACCTCGCACACTCACCTGTCCTATTTGTGTGCACACCCTAGCAAAGACCCAGGATGGAGTGGCCCTGGAAATCCAGCCACTCAACAGCCAGGAGGGGATCGACAATGAGGAAAAGGAGAAAAAGGCGGCCAAGCTGCCCAAAAAGGAGAAGTCGGTGCTGCAGGGCAAGCTGACGCGCTTGGCGGTTCAGATCGGGAAAGCCGGTGAGTAGGCAGCGCCTTCTTGTTACTGGGGCTGCTCTGGATCCTCGCCGCTTTGGCCGTCTTCCTTCTGTCCCAGGCGGGCCGCCAGAAGGAAGCTGAACCTTCCCAGGGGCTAGGGCAGCCTAGGTGGCTGCGCCCCTCTCTCTGACACTCTCTGGCCACCACCTGGGCCTTTTCGGAGAAAAGTGTGCCCCTGTCCGTGAGGGTTAAAGACCCCGCACTCAGTCGCTTCCCTCCCAACAGAAGGGAAATAAAGAACTTGTGTCGCACAGGGGAGATTTACTTTAGCAACAAGGGGGACGTGGGCAGCCACTCACCTGTTTCATGTATTGGCTTGTAAATTCCTTTGGGAGCGAGAAGGCTCCTCTTTGCCAGCGGCAGTCCCCTAGCACAGGGCTAGAACCTGGCCTGGCAGAGCACAATGAACGCAAAATAAGGACTAGAAGAAACGGGAAGACGGTGATTTAGAGGGGCTCTTTCCAGAGGAGGGGTCACTAAAGGCACTCTTATGTATCATGAGAGGAAGTGGCTTCTCCAGCCCCGGCCTCTGCATTCTTTCTCCACCTTCTGTCGGGGGGTGGGGGTGGGGCAGGGGTTGGGGGAAGATTGCCCCTTCCGTGAACACACCTCTCACGGGACCACCTTGTACCACTGTTCGATTTTCTCCTGGCCCCGCCCCTCCGTGGACCACAGTCCATCTAGTCCGGTACATTCTGCGTGGACAGTTCACCTGGGATCTTGTTAAAGTGCAGATTCTGGTTCAGGAGGTCCGGGGCGGGGCCCGAGATGCTGCATTTCTAACAAGCCCCAGGTGATGCCAATGCCACTGATCCACTAACCACATGTGGAGTGGCAGGAATCTACACAGGGCACTACTGTAGCCACTAACCACGCGTGGCTTTTTCCCCTTAAGTGAATTACAGTTACATACAAATAAACATTCAGTTTCTCCGTCGCATCAGCCTTGTTTCGGTTGGTCAATAACCACACGTAGCTAGCGGCTACCTTATTGGACAGTGCGGACGGAGGACGTTTGTAGCATCACAGGGAGTTCGATTGGACAGCATTTAGTCTAACGTATTCATTCAGTTCCGGACCCCAGCTGACAGTGACCACCGTGAAGTCTCTTGCATATCAAGTGTACATGGAGGACATGAATTGCAGGTGCGGAATCAAGTGACTGAGCCTGGCACACAGGTGTGAAACATTAAACAGACCCCACCCGACCCCTCCTGTGGTCCTCCGAACCCCTGCCTCGTTCTTTAGGGAGTACAGGCTACCTGATGGCTGGCCACTGGTCTCCTCTCTTGTTTCAGTTGACGTTTCAAGCTGGGCCAGTAGAAAGTGAGGCAAGTCTGGTGCTTTGTACCACCCCGGGAGGGAGTGCTTCCTTGAATTTTGGACCCTAGGCACCTTGTTTGCCTCACCTTAGCCCTGACCCTGCTAAAGCAAAACACAGAAGAATATGCTTTTATTGATATAATCACCTCTAGCCTTGCTCGGATTCTCTTGCATCATGGGCCCCAGGAAAAGCAAAGACCCACAGTAGACTATGGTCTGAAGCAGAGCTTCAGATATTGAGCCACAGATCGGGACAGTACCAGATACCAACCCCCTCAGCCTTCGGGGTGGCCAGGCAAGCCCCCAGGGCGGTTGGAGCCCCTAACCTAGTTGCTTTCTGACCTTGAAAAAAATTCTTCCATTCACATCAGTGTGTTGGATGACCAGCTTGTCCCAGCTTGCTTGGGACTCTTGATTTTACTGCTGAGAGTCCCACATCCCAGGAAGCTGCTCAGTCTCAGGCAATCCAGAGGAGCGGGTCCCCCAGCCAGCGTGCCACCCCAGGAAACCCTCTGTGGGGAGGTGGGTGTAGGGACGGGCGAACAGGTGATGGGGATTAAATAGGACACTCACCATGATGTAAATAAATAAATAAACAAGGAAGATTTTTAAAAATTTAAATCATAATTGTGTTTTGATCTTCCTTAAAAAAAAAAAAACTCTTTGTGCCTCAATTTCCCCATGAAAGGGGATGATAATACTAACTTATCTCACAGGGGTCTTGTGAGAATTAAATGAGTTCATATATGCGAAGTGCTTGCCTGGCCTCTATAGTAAGCACTATAGAAATATTTGCTTATTATAAACATAAATTACTGTCATCTTCTGTCTATGCCATGTCAAGAGAAAGGTCAGGAAGCACCGTTCTAAAGGTGAGCCATGTAGGTGACAGGCCAACACCATAGGGGTGTCTGTCAACACGTTGGGTGAGTTACCCGACGTTCCACAGCTGCGAGGGGAGAAGCCCAAATTGATAAACTCCTAGGAAATAGGCACATACAGTCACTACGTTATGAGTTGTGGAAAGATTGTAGGTCTGAGAATCATAAAATGCTGTTATAAAAAACGAGACCAACTCCTTATTTATGAGTGAGGAAACGGGCCCAGAGAGAGACAAGGACTAGTCCAAAGCCACGAGTTGAGTTAGTGCCGTGCTGAGACCAGAACCTTTGTCTAGAAGACAAAACTAGCATCTTTCCACGCCGCCGAGAATGGCTCTTTCCCCCACACGGTAACGTACCTGCCACGGAGAACGGTTCGGGGATTCGGGTATGACCCCGGAGATGGTGGTTTGACACCTGGGGAGCGAAGGCTACGCCTCACGCCAACCCTTCTGGCTGGGGCCCCGGGGCCAGCCCGGGCGCGGGCTCACGGGCCTCGTTCCCGGACAGGTCTCATCATGTCGGCCATCACGGTTCTCATCCTGATCCTGTACTTCGTGATTGACAACTTCGTGATCCACCGCAGGCCGTGGCTGTCCGAGTGCACGCCCATCTACGTGCAGTACTTCGTCAAGTTCTTCATCATCGGCATCACCGTACTGGTGGTGGCCGTGCCAGAGGGGCTGCCGCTGGCTGTCACCATCTCACTGGCCTACTCTGTGAAGGTGAGACTGCAACGGGGCCGTCTCTTCTTTTAGGGCAGAGATGGGAGGGGAGGGGAGGGTGCCACGTAGCCTCCGGTGAGAGGAGAGGCCGTCCTAGCTCGGCAACCTCCGGGGGCACCTCACCAGAGCAGGGGCTGCTGGCACCGCTCAGAGACGAGAGGACCCTCCTGACCGGCAGCATCCAGGTTGGGGTGACCCAGTAGACTCTGAAGAAGGGTCACAAGGGTTGTCTCCTGCATTTCCGTGCGGACAAGAACACGAGACGCGGAGACATGTTGGCTAAAAAACGGCCTCTCACGGATATTCGGCGAGCTCCGTCCGTCCCCTCTCAAGTCTGTTCTCATCTCCTTTGTAGAAAATGATGAAAGACAATAACTTGGTACGACACCTGGATGCTTGTGAGACGATGGGCAATGCCACAGCCATCTGCTCTGATAAGACCGGCACGTTGACCATGAACCGCATGACTGTGGTCCAGGCGTATATTGGAGACACCCATTACCATCAGATCCCAAGCCCCGATGCCCTCGTGCCCAAGGTCCTGGACCTTATCGTCAATGGCATTTCTATCAACAGTGCCTATACCTCCAAGATTCTGGTAAGATCTTCCTTTGCCTGGACTCTTAGAGCGGGTGGTTGGAGGGGACCATTAATTTTCTCTGGACAGAGAAATTTCCTCTTATTTATTCTGCCTGAGTTGCCACCCCACAGTCCCACTTCCTACTCCTCAGCAAACATGTTTGGGGTGACCAGGGATTGATCCATGGGAGTAGAGCTGGGGGAGGAGGCAGGTAGAAATCCAGGTGTCTGAAATGCCCGCCAATCACCCTATCATGGCAGTATCTCTAGGAGAGATGAGTTTATTGGGTAAATTACATACTTTCTAGAAACTAAGAGGGGTTTCGAATACGAGATATGAGAGAGGGTGAGATACAGCACCACCCCCCTCCAGGGCAGACTAGAACATCGCAAGCCTGGGGTGGCTCAGGGGACCACGGTGAGCACTGACCGCCGTCTGCTTACCCTTGGAAAAAGACAAACGCTATCTCCCCGCACGGGCTCTGGGTACATACGTGAACATTTCATCAGGGGGTTCTCTCCCGGGTCGGGGCATGTTCCTCAACAACACATGCAATTTTTTTCTCAGCCTCCGGAGAAGGAGGGAGGTCTCCCGCGGCAAGTGGGCAACAAGACCGAGTGTGCTCTGCTGGGCTTTGTCACGGACCTGAAGCAGGATTACCACGCCGTGCGCAACGAGGTGCCGGAGGAGAAGCTCTACAAGGTGTACACATTCAACTCCGTGCGCAAGTCCATGAGCACGGTCATCGAGAAGCCCAGCGGGGGCTACCGCATGTACAGCAAGGGCGCCTCTGAGATCATCTTGCGCAAGTGAGCACCCCGGCCCCCTCTCCTCCCCTTCCAGGTCCTCCCCCTGGAGGGTCTGGGCGACACGCGCCCTGCTGAACCCATCTGAATGGCCAGCGAGCCCCCCTTCCAGGTGGTGACATTGTCACTAACAGCTGAGCACGTGTTCAGGCCGCGGCTTGTGTGCGAGGGCCTCGGGTGGCCCATTCTGCCTCATCGCAGCGCGGTCGAGGCTATTGTCATCCCCGTTTTACAGATGAGAAAGTAGAGGTACAGGAAGTGACGTAACTTGCTCAGGGTGCTTCCACTCGTAGTGGCGCGGCCAGGATTCAGACCTCGACAATCCCACCTTTCTCTGATCTTCTCATGTGAACCCCGAGGAATACCCACGGGGTTACTATGATTGGATGGTTCCGTGCGCACTGGCGCGCCTCGGACCTGCAAGGTCGCTTCTAGACCGCCACAATGAAGCGAGGCAAATGAGTCTTTGGGTTCCCCAGTGCGTAGAAAACTCCTAGTTATACTGGACCGTAGTCTGGTAAGTGTGCAATAGCCTTTTGTATGAAAAGACAACATACATACTGGACTTTGGAAATACTTTGTTGCTAAAAACTGCTCGCTCTCATCTGAGCTTTAGCGATCATCATCTTTTCGCTGGTGGAGGGTCTTGCCTCTGTACCGCTGGCTGATCAGGGCGGTGGGTGCTGAAGGATGGGCGGCTGTGGCAGTTTCTTAAAATAAGACAATGAAGTGCGCCGCATTGATGGACTCTCTTCGTGAACGATTTCTCTGTAGCATGCGATGCTATTTGATAGCATTTTACCCACAGTAATACTTCTTTCAAAATTGGAGTCGTTCCCCCTCAACCCCTGCCGCTGCTTTATCACCTCACTTTATGCACGAGTCTAACTCCTCTCTTGTCGTTTCAACGGTCTTCACAGCATCTTCCTCAAGAGTAGATTCCATTTCAAGAAACCATTTTCTTTGCTCATCTGCAAGAAGCAACACTTCATCTGTTCAAGTTTGATCACGAGATCGCAGCCATTCAGTCCCATCTTCAGGCTCCACGGCTAATTCTAGTTCTCTCGCTCTTTCCACCACATCTGCGCTTACCGTCTCCCCTGAACTCTTGAACCGTGAGGGTCAAAGTCATCCAGGAGGGCTGGAATCAGCTTCTTCCAAACTGCTGTTAGTGTTGATATTTTGGCCTAAATCATGAGTGTTCTTTATGGCATTTAGGCTGGCAAATCCTTTCCAGAAGGTTTTCAATTTACTTTGCCCAGATCCACCAGAGGACTCTATCTCTGGCAGCTATAGCCTTACGAAATGTATTCCTTAAATAATAAGTCTTGAAAGTAGAAGTGACTCCTTAATGCACGGACTGCAGACTGGGTGTTGTGTTAGCCGGCATGAAAACAACATTAGTCTCATTGGGCATCTCCATCAGAGCTCCTGGGCGACCAAGTGCATTGTCAGTGAGAAGTCCTATGTTGAAAGGAATCTTTTTCTGAGCAGTAGCTCTCAACGGTGGGCTTAAAATATTCTGTAAACCATGTTGTAGACAGATGTGCCATCATCCAGGCTGTGTTGTTCCGTTTATGGAGCAGACAGAGTAGATTTAGCGTCATTCTAAAGGGCCCTGGGATTTTCAGAACGGGAAATGAGCACTGGCTTCGGCTTAAAGTCACCAGCTGCATGAGCCCCTAACAAGCAAGTCGGGCCGTCCTGTGGAACTTTGAAGCCGGGCACTGACTTCTCTGTGGCTGTGAGAGTCCTACATACCACCTTCCGGGCTGAGGCTTTGTGATCTACATTGGAAATCTGTTGTTCCGTGTAGCCACCTTCGTGAAGGATCTCAGCTAGACCTTCTGGATCCTTGCTGTGGCTTCTGCAGCAGCACTTGCTGCTTCGGCTTACACTTCGATATTACGGAGATGGCGTCTTTCCTTAAACCTCATGACCCAGCCTCTGCTGCTTCACACTTTTCTTCTGCAGCTTCTTCCTCTCTCCTGGCCTTCATAGAATTGCAAGGGGTTAGGGCCTGGCTGTGGATGAGGCTTTGGCCTGAAGGGAATGTTGTGGCTGGTTTCATCTTCTATCCAGACCTCTCAGACTTGCTCCATATCAGCAGTAAGGCTGTTTCGTTCACAGGACCAGCACTTTTCCTTTCCTTCGAGAACTTTACCTTTGCATTCACTGCTTGGCTGTTGGGCGCAAGGGGCCTAGCTGTCAGCCTCTCTCGGCTTTCAACTTGCCTTCCTCACCAAGCTCAATCATGTCTGGCTTTTGATTTAAAGTGAGAGACATGCGACTCTTCCTTTCACTTGAGCACTTAGAGGCCATTGTAGGGGTATTCATGGCCTAATTTCAATAGTGTTGTCTTTCAGGGGATAGGAGGCCCAGGGAGAAGAAGAGAGAAGGGGAAAGAGCCGGGCAGTGGAGCAGTCAGAACACACAACATTATCAATTAGGTTTGCTGTCTTATATGCATATGACTCTTGATGTCCCCAAACAATTACAATAGTGGCATCAAAGATCAATGATCACAGATCACCGTAACAAATAAAATAATAATGAAAAGGTTTAAAATATTGCAAAACTTAGCAAAATCCAAAATGTGGCACAGAGACATGAAGGGAGCAAATGCTGTTAGAAAATTGGTGCCAACAGACTTGCTCGATGCAGGGTGGCCACAAACCTTCAATTTAAAAAAAAAAAAAAAGAAGAAGAAGAAGAAGGAAGAAAGAAAACAAAAACAGTATCTGCAAAGTGCAATAAAGCAAAGTGCAATGAAACGAGGTACGCCTGTATGTAAAATGCTGGGCGCATAGCAAGTACTAGAAATGTTGGTTGTATGTTCCCTTTTCCTTCTCATGCTCAGTTCTGATTATAGGAAGTTGCATAACTTCATCAAGTGGCTAGACTGTTCACGGGTCTTTAAAGACTGACCTGTGTAGGTCCAACGCCCATAGCTGAATTAACTGGTGCCTCTGTTTGGCTGTAGCCACCTACTTCCCATCAGCCCACCCGTGTGGAGCACACCCTATGCACTGAGTGCTGTTCTAGTACGATGCCAGCAGAGGGAGTTAAAAATGTCGCTCTGCCTTTGAGAAGTTCAAAAGAGCAGGTGACCCACAAATGGCCCTTGGCGTCACGTTCTCAGATGAATTGGAACAGACGACATGGGAGAGTCACACCCTCCGCTTACCTAGACTTTATCCACCTCCAGACCACCCCACCTTGCAAAAAGGGACTCGGCTGGACAAT
The DNA here is from genome assembly GCF_023065955.2 of Ursus arctos. NCBI lineage: Eukaryota > Metazoa > Chordata > Mammalia > Carnivora > Ursidae > Ursus > Ursus arctos. The sequence goes on from NW_026622874.1 coordinate 39,911,705, forward strand.
GGATAGAGATTTCTGGCCTTGGAACAGTGTCTGTGCGAGTAATGCGAAGTTGCCAGAATGTCTGCAAACGAGTGTAGAGGCATATTGGGTGGGAAGGGGGTGCCACCTCCTGACCCTGTGCCTCCCCAGGTGTAACCGAATCCTGGACAAGAAAGGGGACGTGATGCCGTTCAAGAATAAAGACCGAGACGAGATGGTGCGCACCGTCATCGAGCCCATGGCCTCACAGGGCCTCCGAACCATCTGCATAGCTTACCGGGATTTCAGCGACGGGGAGCCCCCGTGGGACAATGAGAACGAAATCCTCACTGAGCTCACGTGTGTCGCAGTGGTGGGCATTGAGGACCCCGTGCGCCCAGAGGTGAGGCTTTGGCTTTGGCCAAGGGGTAAGAAAACATGAAGGGAAGCCTTCCAACAGCCTCTGGCCCACGAGGAAGGCGAGTGTGATGTAATGGAAAGCCATCCCAGAGTCATGGGAACTGGGGGACTGGTTCCGTTTCTAGCCGTGACCCCTCGCAAGTTACCTAACAGCTTCTCACTTACTGGGATAGATATTTCTGTGCTCTTACTGCGCAGAACTCCTGCAGAGTGCCAAGCTGGTGGAGGCTGGCATTCTGACGGCAAATGCTGTCTGAGGAGGGAGAGGCATCGGTTTTCTCGAGCTGATGATCTGGTACCTTCGAACAGCCAGGGGGCAGAGTTAACCGGGACACCAACTTTGCCTCCAGCCACCTTCTTTCAATCAATACATTCTTGCCCAGCGCCCCTCAAATAGCTGAACCGTATTCTGAACACTAAGACATTGAAAAAGGCTCTGCTTATAAGAAGTTCGGACAGATGGGCTATGAGTTGGTCAAGGCCCAAGGGCATGGGAAACTACAAAGAATTGGTTGGGTGGAGTATGGGCCAGCGAGGTGGAGAACGGTAAGAACTTCCGCTAGAAAGGAAGACCGTGGCCAAATCCCAAAGGGGTGTGTAAATAGATAGATAGATAGATAGATAGATAGATAGATAGATAGATAGATATGCCCCGCCAGGGTGTCTAGATTGTAGGGAGAGCAAGCTTTCATGCCTGGCTCCCGAAGCAGATTTCCTCTTTCACTCATGGTACCGGAAGGCAAATTCAAGAGTAGTATTACGGGTAGGACAGAAGTGAGGTGGCTCCAAACAGTGTAACAATGACCAGACGTAGCCCATGCCCCATGGCACTGCTCCTAGGGTGCCTCTCTCCACCACGAAGGGACCCCGGACAGGGGCAGCCTAGCAGGCGTCACCGCCCCCACCTCCTTCTCTCCCCTTGCCTTACTCTCCACAGGTACCCGAAGCTATTGCCAAATGCAAACGAGCTGGCATTACTGTCAGAATGGTGACAGGTGACAACATCAACACAGCCCGAGCCATCGCCACCAAATGTGGCATTGTGACACCTGGGGATGACTTCTTGTGCTTAGAAGGCAAAGAATTCAACCGACTTATCCGCAACGAGAAGGGAGAGGTGGGTCCCAGCTGGGAAGACCCAGGGCCTCATTTGGCACCTGGGTGGGGGGTGGGGCAGCTCTCATGTACACATCTGGGACACGCATCTGGGACTCAGGAGAAAGCGGCTGGGTTGTGTTGTTCTGTTTGCTTTTTTGAAGATCTGATTGGTTTTACTACCTGGTTTCATGACTTGAGCAGCATCCCATATAGCCAGCAGGGGGAGTCGGACCACCACTGCATGGTTAAACTCTATCCATAGCAAACTGTTCCTTCTACCAAGGCTGCTCAGGTGGGGAAACTGGGAGTTGTCTTTCTTCTCATTCTCTTCCTTCGCAAGCTCTCTTTCGAGACAGCGTCACTGACTCTTCACGTCTTCCCGATTCTGTTCAGTCATGGGTTGCTTTTGCACTGATTTCCCTCCACCTCACCCGCCTGTGTCACCGCCCTGTGACTAGCGGGGGGTGGCACGGGTCTGCAAGAGGATGTGGTCTGGGTGTGGAGCAGACCAGAGCTTCCTGGTCTGCATAGAAACCAAACTGAAGATCTCAGAAAGCACTTTGGCCACCTGAGTCAGCAGCTAGCCCGGGCCCACCTCCTGTCAGGGGTCCAAGAAATAGGCGATTGGCTCCCCAGTCAGGAATTGGGAGGGAAATGAAGACACGGACGGCCTGAATGGTCCCCATCAGTGAATCTGCCCTTGGAGACAGAGCTGGCTGTTTCATCAACCCTGGAGGCCATGGTAACACCCGCCATGGGCTGTGGAATGCCAGTGCTCCCAGAATCTCAGAGCTCAGGGAGAAGTAAACTTCTCCAGGATGGCTGTGCTGAGCTTGACTGACCCGGTGTGGTCTGCTGTTGGCAGGTGGAGCAAGAGAAGCTGGACAAGATCTGGCCGAAGCTTCGAGTCCTGGCGCGATCATCCCCCACGGACAAGCACACACTGGTAAAAGGTGAGCTTGGCTCCTGACCAGGTGCCTGGGGCAGATGACAGCAGGCTGGGGCAAAGACAGACAACAAGAACCACGGGCCAAAGCAACTCTCTTGTCTTGAATAGGGAGGTCCCAGGAGAGCTCTCCAGCTCATGGCAGGTGGGGCTGGGGGCGGGGGGAGCAGACAGTTTAGCAAACATCTATATATAAGACATATAATAACGTTGTCTTTAAACATCGCATCTTGTTCGCCAGTAGTACTGTCTACTTGTCAGAGCAGGCTAAATTATTCCCATTTTGCCAGTGAGGAAGTCTGAGGCTGAGAAGACTAAGAACTTACCCAGATTGCCCCGCTGGTGAGAAGAAGTGGTACGGTTCACCCCCCAGGTCTCTGTCCTCAAATCCCCTGGCGCTTTCTCCAGCACATACTAGCTGGCTACCAGATGAGGACAGACTCGCAGCTCCGAGTGCCACCTGGGAAACAGTTGACAGCCTTTGGGTGACGGAGCCTCCAGCATCAGGAAGAAAGAAGGAAAGAACAAAGTAGAAGGGGAGGTGGTACACACACACACTCACACACACTCTCAGACACACACACTCACACACTCGCACACCCTCACACACTCACACTTCTATGGCAGCAGCCTGGACTCCAGAGAAAGGGCATCAGGTTGTGTGTGTGTGTGTGTGTGTGTGTGTGTGTGTACATGTGCACACGTGCATGTGTGTATCTGCTGGTGTCCAGCTCTGACACCCTGATCTTCCGTCCACTCCTTGGCCAGAAGAAGCCAGCCTCCTGGGAAGTGTAATTTTCTGCTTGAACATTTCCCTCCAACTGGTTTACTTCCTGTTCCTGCTCAGGGAGCACACAGCCCTCGTTGGCTGAGACAGGATGGCATGGTGGCTGGGCTTCACCTGCTGGCTTTGGGACCCTGCAGGGCCTTTCCCTCCCCTCTCTGGGTTTCAGTTTTCTCATCTGTAAGGTGGTGGGAGTTGCTTAGATCATGGATCTCTCGGGATGCCTTCCAGCCCTCTGATTATATCATGCCTGTGGCTTCGGGCTGGCTGTTACTGGACCCTCGGCTTCTCCCTGTTCAGGGTGCTAGGCCTACTGGCCCTGGAGGCTGAGACACTTGCCCTCCCCCAACACCAGGGGGCAGGAGAGCAACATCCACTCTAGTTGCCCGAGGGCTGCCGGGTGCCCAATGAGCCGACCTCCCCCCAGGGGCCTGGTCTCACTCCTTCCTGTGGTGTGGTTGTTTTCACCTTAGCTGGACTCCTATGTATGAATGACCTGTGTTTCTAAGCCTGCTGCCAGGGCGAAGGCTGGACAAGGTGCTCCTCCAGCCCTCCCTCTAACCCTCAGACACCTGAACAGAACGAGGCCGACCAGTAGCAGCTGACAGATCTGTTGGCGCTCGAAGAGGGGTCACACTTTCAACATGCTGTAAAGTGAGCTTGTCACCGTCAAAGAAAGAAAGAAAGAAGGAGAAGCAAAGGAAGGGAGGTGGTAGCAGGGACCAGGGAGGAAGACCCAAAAAGAGCGTCTGTGGGGAACAGAGGGCTTGCCGCACGGCCCGCGATGGCGCATGTGGGCTCACTGGTTGGCATCTGTTTTCCCAGGCATCATCGACAGCACTGTTGGGGAGCAGCGACAGGTGGTGGCTGTCACCGGTGATGGCACAAATGATGGGCCGGCTCTGAAGAAAGCAGACGTTGGTTTCGCCATGGTAAGTAGCTCGGCACGCTGTCTCTGCCTGCACGCTGCCTTCTCTACCCGGAAGCCAGGACAGGCCTCTTGCAGCCTGCCTCTTCCTGTACCTTCACCCCCACCTTGTGCTTTTTTCTCTGACGCCGTCTCTCCGGCTGACCTGGCTGATAAAAGTCTGTGTAACGGGAGATCCGTCAAGCATGAAGACTAGATGATCCAGGCAGGGAGATCATGATGCCTCATCACAGGCACGTGGTGGTGTTGTCTGGCTAGGCACACCATAGAACATTCAGGCTCCCTGTGAAGCATGTATTCCGTGGCCAACGCTGTTCCTCCCTTGGCTTTTCACCTGTGAGGCCAGGAGCATCCGAATCACTTGGAAAGTTCATTGAAAATCACGTATTCCAAGGTTCCACAGGTGGCTCTCTTGACTCAGTAGCATCTGGGTAGGTCCCAGAGATGTTTGGCTTTTCCTAATGGCCACGCTTGTTGATTCTGATGTTGCAGCAAATGTGGAAGCCCCCAGAGGACCAAGGACAGCCTCACACTCAAGTGGCTTGTGACTGTAAGCCTCCCATGTGTATTGAACGATTGGTGATTTTTAAGCAGTGGAAGGAGATTTGAGAAGTAATCTGTATTTACGGTGCTTCCTTGAACAACAACAAAAACATTGATTCTAGGAAATACAAGAATACACAGAAGCAGAGAGAATAGTTTAATGAATCCCCATGTACCTGTCCCCCAGCATTAGTTATCAACACCTGGCCCATCTTGTTTCACTGAATGTCCCCCCGACCCTCCCTTCCCCCATCTCCAGCTGAACTGTTCTGAAGCAAATAAAGGACATCATGTCATTTTCGTTTGAAAGAATGCTAGTCTCCTCCTCTGATAAGTGTGCTTCCAGGGCATCCATCTAGGAGAATCGTACCACCATTGTCTCACAGCAGTTCGAGCCCTTACTATCATTAGTCATCTAGTCCGTTCCCCCATTGCCCCAAGTGCTTCATAAATTCTCTTTATCTTTCTTTGTCCAAATCAGATTAAAGAAGATCCGCACACTGCAATCACTTCTGTGTCTCTTCGGGCTCTTAATCTATAGCAGTTTTTGAAGCTCCTGCTCCCAGCTGGGCCTGGAAACTTACAGAATTGCGGGTTCTCAGGCCCGCCCCAGCCCTCCTGGGTCTAAAAGCTCAGAGTTGGGGCCCAGCAATCTGTGCTTTAACAAGCCCTTGACATTTCTGCCACACCCTGAAGCTTGCGAACCGCTGGTCCTGTAGGATCCTTGTGTCAGGGTTCCCGAAGACCAGCCTCTACTTTTGTGGATTCACTGGAAGGACTCATGAGCCTCGGCATAGAGTTGTACTCAGGGCTAAGGTTTATTGCATGGATGTAGTAAGGGAGAAAGCCATAGGCAGAGTCTGGAGGAATCCACATGCGGGCTTTCTGCTCTCTCCCTCCGTGAGGGCTCACACAGAGCACACTCTTCCCCTGGCAACACACGTGTGATGTTTCTACCCAGGGAAGCCCATCAGAGACCCAGCGCCCATGGTTTTTATTGGGGTTGGTCATATAGTCACTTTCTGCCTAATAGGTGCTAAGATTGCGGACTCCTAGGGGCGCCTGGGTGGCTCAGTCGGTTGAGCATCCAACTCTTGGTTTTGGCTCAGGTCATGATCTCAGGATCATGAAATCGAGCTCTGCGCCAGGCTCCACACTCAGCGGGGTGTCTGCTTGAGATTCTCTCACCCTCGCCCTCTGCCCCTCCCCCCATTCGTGCATGCTCTCGCTCTCTCTCCCTCTTTCAAATAAATAATTAAATCTTTTTAAAAAAAGAGAGAGAGAGATTCCAGACTCCTATAAGGAAAGCAGGTGTGCAAGAGAAAACATTATTTGGGCACAGTTTAGGCACAATGAACCACTAATTAATTTTCAGTTAATCGTTGACTGGGAGTGTTCTAAGAGCCAAGGTCCCAGATGCCAACTGAGGGCCAACCTCGCAAACATCCCTTTCTAAGAAGAGCAGCACACTATGTTAGCTCTCCTGCCCAGTCCCCTCCATCTTTTTCCCTGGCTGTTTGGTTTTGAAGGAACCAGGTTGGTTGTCTACACAGAAAAATGGCATAGCGTGGATTTTATTGATTGTATTCTTGTCATAAGCAATCAGATTCTTGAACCCATCTTTCATTAGGGGCTGCAAAATAATGTCTATATTTATTAACTTGAAGACCTCTATAGAAAGAAACTTGTCCTCAAGGATTATTTGGTTACCCTGAAGTTCGGGCTCCTACATGAAAGGCAGCTAAATGCCTGATCCTTTTCCTTTATTTACTAGTTTTCAAAATGAGTTAACTTTTTAGGATACTCCAAAGATGACCAATGAATTATTTTATATATATGTTTTTAAATTTTACTCATTTATTAAGTAGGCTCCATGTCCAATGTGGAGCTTGAACTCATAACCCCAAGATCAAGAGTTGTACATTCTACCGAGTGAGGCAGCCAGGCACCCATGAATGATATTTTTTAAATTTACTAAGTTACTCTACTACGAAGAGTTCATTTTTTTATTTTTTTAATATCATTAGGAACTCACAGATTTAAGTAGATTTGATGTGTTTCAATCCACTGCCTTTGTTACTATTTTGACATTCACGTTGACCCATTATTGGCCTCATGAATACTGCTGGGTCCTTTAGATACAACCCCAGTTGTCCTTACTTCTTTACTCGGTTTCTGGCATGATAAGATGTTCCAGAATCATCATACATATTTCTCATCCTGGGTCTGAAATCATCCATTTCTCAAAGAGTCCTGCTTTTTAGTAAGAAGTGGTACTTAGAGAACACAGTCTGAATGTCAGGGTGTTCCTTACTACCAAGCAAATCATTGTTTCTAGATCTTTCCAATGAGCAAAGCTAGGAAATAAATCTTTTATGTCCCATTTTTGTTTTTGCATTTCTTTGTGTTAAAGATAAAATACTTCATGAATCCATATGGGTATTTTCAAATGAAATGTAGAATCACAGGACTCTAACTCACCACTTTCATTTAACTCCCTTAATTTTACATTTATATCTCTTAAGCTGAAAATTTTGATTCCTAATGGCATTAACATAATCCTTACTTGTTCTACCCTAAAATATAGGTAACAGTCTCAAAATAGCAATAATAATACAATTACTCTGCAAAAAACAGTTCAAGATTTTTCTTATAGTTCTTTTTATCCTATAGATATACTCTGCTAGGTTCTGCCATCAAGGTACTATGTTTTTTTTAAAGTTATTTGGAACATTTTTCCTTTGTGTGGTTGTGCTACCAACTGGTTATACCAGTTCATTTATACCATGTTGCTTTCCATTTTAGAGATTGCTTTTTTTTTTTAAAGTAGGCCCCACAGTGGGCCCAGTGTGGGTCTCGAACTCATGACCATGAGGTCAAGACCTGTGCTGACATCGAGAGCCAAACACTTAACCAACTAAGTCACCCAGGTGCCCCTAGAGGTTGCTTTTTAAACTTAATTTTGATTTATACTCATATAAGGTAGTTACATAGTTTTAAAGTCAAATATACAAAACAAAGTCTATTCCTAGAAATCCAGCTTCTACTCTATCGCCTCCACCCTATTGCCTCCCCTCTTAACCCTAAGTAGCATTTCTTTTGTGTTTGGTGTATCCTTCTGTTTGCTCCTTTAAAATATAATCAAATGTATAATATATTTGTAGCCTGTCCTCTTCAATAGTGATACTTATCTATACAACTATGTATACTTACCTACGCACATACCATACAGTCTTTTTTTCACATTGCTTTTTTTCACTTAACATAACCTGAAGATTATTCCGTAGTAGAAAGTATACATAGTCTCCTTTCCCCCTCCTTTCTTCTTCCAGTGCATGTGACACATTGTGTGGATGTGTTAGAGAACTTTTTGATGGGAAAACTGAATTGTATAGTCTGTAACAGATATTTGTTTATTGCAATCTGGATAGGAAAAGATTACCACCAGGTAAAGAGAACAAATCATCTACTACTACAAGCCAAATTAATGAATAAGCTCCTCTGTGGGTTATAGGCTTTGCAAGACATGGAATAGAAGCGTGGGCTGGGGGTCTTAGTAATGGTTTTGCATCCCATAGACCATTAAAGATAGACAGGGTTTAAATAGACAAGGAAGGGGGATGTTCCAGGTTTAGGGAAATGGTGTAAGTGGAAGTCTACACTCTGGAAGTGAAGGAGAGATTCGGGGATTGTGAATAAACCGGTGGGTTTTGAGCAGAAAGGTTATGTAGGAGCAGACAATGAATCCAAGTTCACCTGTTGAGGGCTCTACCGGTGTAGAAATTTTACTGTTTCTGTAAATACAGATTTCAACCACTGTCTATTTTGCAACCTTGAGTGGTTTCCCAGGAACAGGAGTTTGAACCAGGTTAAGACATCTGAACCAGGCTGCCAGACGACTCCTCCTAGAAAAAAATGTAAGGTGACTTAGAGGTGTGGGGGAGACAAGGACTTGAGTGAGACACTGGCAGCGGCAAAAGAAATATAAGAGTTTAGGGGCACCTGGCTGGCTCAGTCGGTGGAGTATGTAACTCTTGATCTTGGGGTTGTGAGTTCAAGCCCTACGTTGGGTGTAGAGATTACTTCAAAATAAAATCTTTAAAAAAAAAAAAGGAAGGGAGGGAGGGAGGGAGGGAGGGAGGGAGGGAGGGAGGAAGGAAGGAAGGAAGGAAGGAAGGAAGGAAGGAAGGAAGGGAAGGAAGGAAGGAAGGAAGGAAGGAAGGAAGGGAAGGGAAAAAGTGTAGGGGTTTGGAGATAGAGTAGGTAGGACATGAGTTCTCTATTCTTTCCTTCGTTTCTGAGGTGGGGGAGTAGCAAAGAAGGGAGATAGGAATATCAAAGATAACTGTCATTTCCAGTTTGGGTTCAGGAGTAAGACAGTGGCATCGGGCCCTGGTCCTGCTTTCTGTGGACTGACAGCAGCGCATTTTCTCTGGAAGAGAGGAGAACTCAAGAATGCAGTGGTTTGGTAGTTGGCATTTGCGTGGCAAGTGTGCCCTCTAGCGTTTATGGCCGATTCAGAAGCTTCTCAGAGGTCTGGAAATGCAGTCTGGGTTCAGAACATAGATGAACTCTGTTTTATCCAGGTCTTCACTGTTCTCCTTCCCTCTCTTACTCAGGGCATTGCAGGCACGGACGTGGCAAAGGAGGCATCAGACATCATCCTAACCGATGACAACTTCACCAGCATTGTGAAGGCAGTGATGTGGGGGCGAAACGTCTATGACAGCATCTCCAAGTTTCTGCAGTTCCAACTCACTGTCAACGTGGTAGCCGTGATCGTGGCCTTCACCGGAGCCTGTATCACTCAGGTGAAGGGAGTACAGGGTGGGCCTGGAGGTCAGGGATGAGGCGGGGGCTAGGGAACGTGGGGGGTGGGGTCCTGGCTACTGAGGATTAAGGACAAGAGCTCCCCCAGGGGGGTTGGGGCGGGAGTTCGCTCTACTAGGTCTCCACCTGCCCGTGCGGGAGGATGAGAGGTTATCTCCCACTAATTTAGCACTTGTATGTCAGCCCCTGTGATGAGTACTTCTGTGGTCTTCAGAAACCACCTTGCAAAGTAGGTATTCTCCCCATTTTACAGGTGAGAAACCCAAGGCTCAGAGAGGTTAAGTAACTTTCTCAAGGTCACTCAGCTAATAAATGGCTAGATGCAAAGTCTAGGTGGATAGCGGGAGCGAGGCCATTGCAAGGGCAAAGCAGGGGCTGATGAGTGAGGCAGGGGCTGGTTTCCAAGGAAAGCTAAAAGGACCGGTGCTGCCTCCCCCAGGATTCCCCGCTGAAAGCCGTGCAGATGTTGTGGGTTAACCTGATCATGGACACTTTCGCCTCGTTGGCCCTGGCCACGGAGCCTCCCACAGAGTCCCTGCTGAAGCGCCGCCCCTATGGCCGAAACAAGCCCCTGATCTCACGTACTATGATGAAGAACATCTTGGGCCACGCCGTCTACCAGCTCACCGTCATCTTCTTCCTCATCTTTGCCGGTGAGCTGAGGTGGGGCAGGGGCTGGGGACAGGGCGCGCGGTGCTAAGCGGAGATGGGGGCAGAGAAGGGCCCAAGGACAGAAGGGAGCACGGGAGCGAGCTGAGCCCGGGACTGGGGACGACGGCAGCCCCGCCGTGCGGCGCATCGTGCCATCTGACGTACTCCTCTTGCGAATTTCACAGGCTGGCGTTCTGTAGCTTTTTTTTTTTAAGATTATGAAACTGAAGCTCGGGTCACGTGGTGAGTAACTAGTGGCCCTAAGATTGAACCCGTGTCTGCCTGACCCTAGTGCAGCCTTCCCCCCACGCTGCACCATAAGAAGTCAGTCACTGGAGCGGAACGGAGAGAGGGTCACGGTCGCGGAGACCAGAGCTCACACTTCCATATTTGATAACTAGCGTAGCTCAGATCCTGAGCCATTAGAATGGACTCGAGCCGTAAGCCACCAGCTTGGCCACACCTGCGTGTTGTTCCGACTCAACCCGAGGCCTCGCGAGAGCATCCTTCATCCGCTAACACTGCCTTTGTCCCCACCAGGTGAGAAATTCTTCGACATCGACAGCGGGAGGAAGGCGCCTCTGCACTCGCCGCCCAGCCAGCACTACACCATCATCTTCAACACCTTCGTGCTCATGCAGCTCTTCAACGAGATCAACTCCCGCAAGATCCACGGCGAGAGGAACGTCTTCGCCGGCATCTTCCGCAACCTCATCTTCTGCTCCGTGGTCCTGGGCACCTTCATCAGCCAGGTGAGGCTCTCGCTGGAGGCGGGAGGGCCGGGATGGCAGACGTCAGGAACTGGGGACAGAGTTGTCCTGGTACCCAGGGGAAGGAGGGAGAGGGTGATGGGGACTCGGGCTGTGGATGCAATGCCTCTGGATTCCCAGTTGGCTTCCCTTTGCACATTGTTCTGGAACCGGAACCTGAGCTGGGTCAGGTGCTGCGGTGCGAGGCGACACGTTGGTAGCAGATAAAATAAGATTGGTGGGATCCTTTCCTTGTCTTTCTAAAGCAAAAAATTTCACAGAGTGGCCAAGAAGAGGGTCACTCTCTGAGGTCCTTTCTGGGCCCCCTGCCAGTGGACGTGAGATGTGTAGACACGTGCCGTATGGGCTTACTCCTTGTCCCTGCCCCTTCGTTTGTGAGGGGGCCCTGGTAGAAAACGTGTGCACTTCACAGAGAGAGAGAAGTGGAGGGATGGTGCGCAGGGAGTGGACAGATAAGCCTGGCCTGGGCTCCTCTCGTGGAGCTGGGGTCAAGGGCATGGCTGCCCTGGTGGTAAGAGGAGTGGGTCGCTTCCTCCTCGCCCTCGTCCAAGGTACACTCAGCAGCTGCAGATACAGGAGATTATGAGCTCGCCCTATATGAAGGGCTCCTGCCCTCCCCAGCCGGTGTCCCCGTTAATGGCCCCCCCTCGTCAGTTCCTCCTCTCAGTCACTGTGCCTTCTCTTGGCACCTCACCCACTGGCTGTAGTCACACGAAGCCTCCAGCCCCCCTGGATCTGCCAGCTCTTGCCTTCATGATACTCAGAGTGAGTAGCTCTGTCTCCCCATCGGAGTCTCTGTGAAGACTGTGTCTGTCTTCTCGTTTCCCCTTCTGGATTTCTTCTTTCTCCTCCTCCAACAAGCTGGTCAGGACTTGCACCACAGGGATCATGGGGCAGGGGGCTGACGTCGCTTTGGTAGCCTCGGCTGGAGGGCTAGCTGCCCATGACTCGCCTCCCTGATGGTGGGCTGCCTCTGTCTCTGTTCTAGATTCTCATTGTGGAATTTGGGGGTAAACCCTTCAGTTGTACGAAGCTCACCCTGTCTCAGTGGTTTTGGTGTCTCTTCATCGGCATCGGAGAACTGCTGTGGGGCCAGGTGAGTACCGGTAGGCTGGCCCCGCATGGGCGCACGGCCGGCAGACTCTCTCCTCTGAAGGAGATGGGACATGCGATGGTGGGGCCTCCCAGCTCCTCACTGTCATCTCCTTGCCGCACACCCCCTCCCCCCAATTTTCAAGGTCTTTTTGTCTCGCAGAATTCTGGGGTAACATGATCAGTGCCCACCACTCCGGAGGCTTCAGACCTCTTCTCTAACCATGCCTAGAGGCGAGCAGATCCCTTAGCCTCTCTGAGATGGGAGTGCAAATTTTGAATGGAATTTTGCTAAAAAGAAAAAAACAAAATTAAGGGTCCTAGAAGTAGAAGGTTACAAAGCAGAAGTCTTTATTCTAATAGTTTTTATTTTATTTTATTTATCTTTATTCTAATAGAATCTTCTAATATTCTAGTCTGGCTGAGAGCCGCTGGGCTAACCTGGTTTAGGGCTTCTAATATTCTAGTCTGGCTGTGAGCCGCTGGGCTAACCTGGTTTAGGGCTCCCCTCCCCCTCGTGTTCACCACAGCCTTACTGGGTTGAATGGGTTGAATGGCTGACTCTCACCCAAGATAAATCTTCTCTAGAGAAGCAGCTTAGCACCCAGTTCAGAGCATGGACTCTGGGACCAGCTACCCGGGTTCGAATCCCACATCTCCTTTCTACAAGTTGAGTCACTTTGAGCAAGTGTCTTAACCACTCCGTGCCTGAGTTTCCTCAAGTTAGGAGAACAGGATCATTGTTCATCGTTGTTAATCAGCCAATCTGTTACAACACAGAAATGACTTAGAACAATGTCTAGTACCTCTAAGAACACAATAAAAGTTAGCTATTAATATCATGATAATAGGATCAGGTCTGGTAAGTTTTGTTCCTTCCCAGATACCACTTTGTGCGTCCCCCTCATCCTCAACTCTGAGCACGGCTAAGCTCTGCTTTGCAGACCTCCAGTCTCTACCGATGGGCACCTGGCCACCTGGGTGATGGCTTTGCTCTAAGTGGCCCCACAGATCCTTCCCTGGGACTGCAGAGCTTCTCCCGTAGACCTGCTAGTTGTTTCTTTCCTACGTCCCAGGTGCTTCCCTGGTTAATTGCTGTCCCAGTTCCTACCATGAGTCTCTCCACCCTGTTCTGTTTAGTGGCGTTTCTTTACCAGAGGGGCCCTTTTACACCTGGATGAAGCTTGATTGTTTCACCATCTGTCTGAAACTCCCATCTGGGTCTAGTCTCACATGTGGCCACGCAGCCTGGATACTGGATAACAGCCTTCCTTTCGTATCGTAGCAGCTCCTTCCAGTCATCCAAAAGCAGACATTCTTCCCATTTCAAAATCCTTGACTCCGTGTTGGACTGCTCATGCAGTCCCTCTCTATCCTAGCCCTGTCTACTCCTCGTCCATGTGTTGAGAACTGATAGACTGAGGTTCCTGAGTCCAATCTCCTGCCCCATGTCTGAAAATACTCGTACATCCCTTCTTCCCTGGCCTGTCCCACCCACTTCCTCACCCCAAGCCCAAGAAAACCTCTAGTATCCTTTCACCCTCGTTTTATAACACAGGAATTACTTTGCACGTGCTAACTAGAAGAGGGTCTTTCCCTTCCAAAGCTTCTCTTGCCTTTGCCCATACACATGCAATGTGACCGTCCTCTCCTATCCCCAGACTTGTTTTCCCCCAGGCCCTGGTCTCTGGCCCTTCCTACCATGTGCCATGCATTATAATTCTACTTCCCCTAAAAGACACGTGGCAAAATGGAAAGGAGGAACTGAGACAGAAGGAGAACCAAGTATGTAACTAACCAGGCAGATGGCTGGCCCAACACGTGAATGGCAGTTCTCCTTCGTGTGTCCACAAATACAGAAAACCTTCCTGAGGGCCTGCCATTTGGTAGGCCCTGAGGGGTGCTTGCCCGGCTGGGTTGACACTTCTCCCACTCTGCCCCCCCAATGGATGAGGGGGCAACAAATGACTACACGAGGGCCTGACCAAGTGAGCTGAGTGGCCGCCCTCTCGCCCTGATTTTGGTGTCTTTCCTTTTGCTGCACCTGTTCTCAGGTGATCTCCACGATACCTACCCAATCCCTGAAGTTCCTGAAGGAGGCCGGGCACGGCACCGCCAAAGAGGAGATCACCAAGGACGCGGAGGGGCTGGACGAAATCGACCACGCGGAGATGGAGCTGCGCCGCGGCCAGATCCTCTGGTTCCGGGGCCTGAACCGTATCCAGACCCAGGTACTCGGATGGTGGCCTGTCCTCCCCCGGGAGAAGCTGTCTCCCCATTGGGAGGTGTGGGGAGGGCAGCGGTTCTGGACGGCCCACATCTCTTCCCTCCCTAAGGCTCACTGGCTGCCCTAAGGCAGCCCGAGCTCCCCAGCTTCAGGACAGACCGGCAGCGGCCGCTCTCTGGGCTCTTCTGTGAGGAGAGTAGTCCTGGGGCCCAGAGCACCGGACACAAACCGGTAGCCTCATCCTTTAGTTTCCAGTTGGCTCTAAAGCCCACTTCGCCCCCCTCCACGGGGCCAGCAAGCTTCCTGCGTAAGGTCTCTTGCAAGCACCAGACCTGACCTCAGGGTGGGAGATGTTCAGTCCTTCCCTACCCTTCAGAAGGAAGGAGTTAACCAACATCTCGAAGCCAGCATCGCCAGCATACACGTGTACAGCCTCAAGCTGCTGAGAGGGTAACATAGCTGTCATCTGGAGGGATCTTTGTAAAAGAAACGCACCCTCTCATATCTTCCCCGCTCACACTCTAAGGCCATGGTGGGGACGCTGATGGCTCAGTGTGTATCAATGACAAAAGTCTCTCAATGCCTGAGTATCTTTTGCAGGATTCAGGTTTGCTACCCCAAAAGGAAGAAGCTATAATTTCCTCCAACTTTTCCCTTCTCGCAATTTCTGAAATGGCATAGCTGGTGCTCTTAAGCCCCCTGCCCAGGGAGCCCCACAGTAACGTTTTTCCTCCCACTTTCCATGCAGCAACGGTAACCACCTGCTTCTGGGTGGGCGGGCTGGTCTAGGCCCTGGTCATTCTATCACGTTCCCTGTTCTTGCCTAGCTATATGCCTCCATTTTATTAGTCCTGAGATTTCCCGTCTCCAGAGAACAGGCCTATTCCTCTCTGCTGGTTGGCTGGAGATCCCAGAAACAAATTCCACTCTCTAAAATTAGCCTTGCCAATGGCTTAGAAAGCTCCCTGGTCAAGCCCACCTCCTTCGGGCATAGGGAAGAGAGATCAGAGGAATCCTCACAACTGCATACCCGCTGGGGACTTGTCTCCCATAGGCAAACCGTGATGGAGGTGGGAAGGCAAAGCTAGTTAGGAAAGCATGGGGGCTCCTTTCCCCTCTCTCGAGTTCCTCCCCCCAGAGAGGGAAACTCCCCGGGACCTGCAAACACCGCCCCGCCCTCCAGGCCACTGGCTCCTGTCTCGAAAGCCCCGGTGCTTTCCTTCAGGTCTGCTCCTTTCAAAATAACCTGTCTCCTTTTCTCCCTTCAGGGTCACTGCCTCCTCTTCTCCTAAGTGATTGTTTTTTTTCCTAGCCAGGATTCCTTCGTTCCGGCATCTCCTGGCCCCTCGCCAGTCTTCTGTCCTGGGGGGGCTGAGATTCACGGATCTTCCTTCCCCTCTGCTACCAATTCCCCCTCCCTTGACGCTATACCCCGGGGTTCAGATGCACGGCCTGCATAGCTTTAGGTAAACTGCCTTTCCCCATGGGGGCCTGAGGCGGCTAGGCCAGAGTGGCATTCAAGCCTAAACCTAGACGGCAAACGGAACCCTCGAGGATGCCACAGTCACCCAAGTCCTGCCTTTGCGGCGCACCCCCGGCCCTGTAAGCAGACGAGCCCGGACTCCTGGAGCTGTCTCCTGGCAGCAGCTTGTCACCCTCGCAGGGTTCGAACGAAACCCCCTCTGTCCGGGTTGTTGATCCTTGCTGTCATTCTCGTTGAAACACCGGAAGGGGGGAAGGCAGGGGGGGCAGCAATGGTCCCATCCTGGGCCCCTTAGTTTAGGAAGACCCGAAAGCACTGGGGAGCAGAAGCTTTGGGAAGGTAACCCTGGGATCCGTTTTCACTGTGGAGGTGGGGACCTTGTGACACGCATGAGCACTCGGGAAAGTCTCTTCCCCGTAGCGGCCCCCTTCTCACGTGCAGCCCCTTCCCTCCCATGGCATCAGGCTCCTCCATCCCCCGGAACTAAAAACTATATAACGTGATGAAGGGGAATGGTAGTTTAGCTCTGACTTTGGTCTGAATCCAGAAACGAGCCCTGAACATCCCATGGCTTCTCAGGAAGCTTGATAAGTAAGAACAGTTGTGTGCCTTCTAAAGCGCCCACTTTGCCACCTTCTCACCTGGGGAAATGAAGTCAGATGAATGGAGTCAGCCCTTGGTATTAAGCCTGGGGGCCTTCTCAAGATGATTCCACCAGATCCTGAAGGATAAAGGAATTCCTTTTGATTTGTTCCTTGTCACTTAGGGGTCGGGGATAAGGACAGTAAGTTGATCCCAGGCCCCAGACCCAGACCGTCATTGGTAACCAAACGGCATGAATCATGTGTCTCTGAGAAGTAGGACGCAGAAAACCAGAGACCACTCGCTGGTGGCCACTGACCACCACCGCCGACCGGCACGTCTTCCTCCCCGCCCTCAGTCTAGCTACCGAGTTATTGTCGGACGTTGTCGGACATTTCAGGACCCCCAGTCCTGGTGGTGTGCTCGCTAAAGAGCCTGGCTGCTGGGTTCCTGAGCTCCCTGCTCAGGGGCCCTGTCCCTTTCAGGCCCAGAAGAGAGGGTCTCAGAGCAGACCCAGAAGCAGGTGAGCCCAGCAGTCGTGGTCTAGGAGACTTTCCACCCCAGCCACCTGTGTGTGGCCTACTACCCGCCTCGCTTTTTTTCTTTAAATGCAGGAATTATTTTCCTGCAAAATTTGCAAAAATCGGTGGTCAACTTAATTGGTTCAGGGGTTCCTGAGGCTCAAAATTCAGTTAATCTATACGCTTTGCCTTCTGTCTTAAATGGCGTGCCTTATTTTTTTTTTTTTTTAAGATTTTATTTATTTATTCGACAGAGATAGAGACAGCCAGCGAGAGAGGGAACACAAGCGGGGGGAGTGGGAGAGGAAGAAGCAGGCTCATAGCGGAGGAGCCTGATGTGGGGCTCGATCCCATAATGCCGGGATCACGCCCTGAGCCGAAGGCAGACGCCTAACCACTGTGCCACCCAGGCGCCCCGCGTGCCTTATTTTTTGAGTACAGGTCAACACAGTGAATAAGCTCCCAGGGTGGAGAAGTCCCTTTAAATTGTAGATACTTTTGGACACCCGCACACCTAAAATGTCCTTCATAGGCTGCAAGGGAAGAGAAGACCGGATTCTGGCTGGCTATTTGGACTCCATGGCAAATTGTTCTTTAAATGAAGTGTGCTGTGCAATTAATGGTTTCCCCCCCTTCTCCTCACCATTGCTTTGTGTATGAGGGAAACGTCTCTCTTGCTCCTGCTCCTGTCCCCTTTTCCCAGCACTTTCCACCCCCCTTCCGTAACCCTCCAGGACCCCCCCACCACCTCTTTCTCCCCCCCCCCCCCCGCCCCGCCCCTCTCTCTCTGGACTGTGGAGCAAAGCTGTCTCACTGTCTGATTCTTTGCAGATCGACGTAATTAACACATTCCAGACGGGAGCCTCTTTTAAGGGAGTCCTAAAGCGACAGACCATGGGGCAGCACCTTGATGTTAAACATGTTCCTAGTTCATCCTATGTAACAGTTGCGCCAGTCACATCTCCCCCCACCACTTCTGTTCCTGCTGCTGTCTCATCTCCTACTCTGGGCAGTGAGTGAGAGTCTATTATGATGCATGATTTGCTAAAATGACCACAAGAGAGCACGTGGCATCCACTTTAACCAACCGTGGCATCCACTTTAACGAACCGTGGTTATCTTTTCCTTTTGGTTTTTCCCTTTGATCTCTGACTCCAGGGAAGAAAAATGGGACAGAAATCCCACTCCCAAACCAGGCTGTGTGCCCTTTTATTTTATTTTTTAATGTTGAAAAACTATTAAACCATAACCATTTTAAAGGCAATAATCCTGTTTTCTGATCGTTCCTCTGCATTGCTTGTTTCTTCCTTGAGTTGTTTGTTTGGCTTTACTTTGAGTTTTTTATTTGTTTGTCTGTTTGTTTTGCTTTGTTTGGATATGTTGTTGTTCCTCTCCTCTCCTCCTGCTCCTTTGAGTCTAAACTTGATCTCCTGAGGTTAGAGGTGATGTCAGGCCAATGAAAACCCAGCACTCTCTTCATGGGGGGCAAGGGGAGCAGGTCTCCTGGAAGAGAGTATGAAGAGAGCTACCCTTCCCATGGATTTTTCTACCAGGAGATCCCTCATCATTGAGCCAGCGTTGAACTTGGCCGATAATAACGGTCCTTCTGGGCTACCGCTCTGTTGTGAGCTGGCAGTGTTGGCACAGAAGCTATAGCTGAGCGTGAAGAAAAGGTGTTCAGTTCACATACACAGGGCGGAGTGTCCCCAGGTTCCACTTTGCAGGGATGTCAAACCAAGGTCTGGTTTAAGAATCAATGTGTTCACATCTAGGCAGGAGAAATGTATATGCAAAGGTCCAAATAACTTCTTTTTCTTCACTCAAGCTTTTTTTTTTAGGAATTTCTGAAGAGCAACTTTTGGTTTGGTTTGGTTTTCTGCTTCCCCTTTTCTGTAGTTTGTCTCACCCGTAGCCCGCCCTTCATGCCTTACTTTGCTCATAAAGTTTTAGGAGCCCCTTTCTCAGCCAGCCCGTCAGCTGGAATGCTGTCAGTGTTTAACCTAAGATCTGGTGTTGCCGTCGGGAGATGGTTGGATTCTTGCTAATGCTCATGCCTTCCTCTTCCGGGTCATTTTACCTTCCCCAGATGGAGTACAGAGAAGAGAGAAGGCTCTTTGCTGTTAGTGCTATTAAGGTATTTGGTGGGGAAGAAGTCTCTGTGTGTTAAGTCTATTGTGAGCTTCAGATATTTGACTATTTTACTTATCTCTTCTTCCCCCACTTCCAAACTACCCCCCCCAAGCCCCAGAAGGTGGGGGAAGTAAAGAAAGAACGGTTGGTTTATCTGTGGTTCACATGGTTGTGAGCTGTGCCCGTTGACCAGACTTAGATTATTTGTTGTCTTTGTAGCCAAATGTAAGTGTTCTGGTGTGAGATATGAGGAATGGGGTTTTCGAGATACATATTTCTTCAGGCCCAAAGGCAGTCAAAGAACTAAGTAAGTCTTACCCTGCAAATATCTAAGAGCGGCTCCCTCCAGTCCTTCCATATTCCTCTCTTATTTCCTTTTTTCTTCTAGCTTTTCACTGTGCTTCTAACTAGTGTCTGTTCTTTTTTAATCATGCCTTTCTGTGAGGAAGGGTTAGTGTCAGCTGGCCCAATGATTTGAAAGTGGAAAGACACTAAGCAGAAGACAGAGCCCATCAGGCTCTGTGGAATTGCCGATAGAGGGTAAGCTGCAGACCCTCAAAGCAGAAATTCAGTCAGGAGACACAGCCACACCTGCTCTCTCTCCAGCCCTCCTTCTTACCTGGACATTGTAGAAGAAATAGTCATGCATTTCAGGACCGCTATCCCATTTCAGATCTCCAAGTGAATTCAGTTATTTATCTAACCTTCAGGAGATAAATCTTGAAGATTTCCCTCTATAGGAAAACCCTGATCCCTTCTCTTCCCCTGGTTTCTGAAGAGAGAACAGAAGACTGTAGAATCTAGCTGAAGAAATGGAGTCTTCATCTGCCACTCCCTGAGCTCCAGAGAGTGGTTCTTAGCCCTCGTACCTAATCGAAAGGTCCAGCCTGGTTGGGACTCCTGAGACATGAGAAAGAGTTGCCCGTCAATCAACCACTTCTACCTGTAGGACAGGGGCTACAGAAGAGCCATTTCTCGGAGGCTTTGGGGGATGATAAGTGGGGAAGCAAGGGCTGACGGGCTGAGTGGAGAGTGCCTGCAGCTTTCACAGCTGCCACGTCACTAGCTGCGTCTTGCTCCCCGTACTCTGCTCACACACCAGCCGTCAGGGAAGGAGGATGCCACCTTTGCTTGGGTCGATCGGTGGTAATGTATCTGTGTGACTGTTTATCAGCATGTGTTACATATGCTCTGAGGCCAGTGTTGGAGCTGAGGACCGTTCTGGCACAGCCCGAGCCCTCCACCCCCACCCTTCTCTCCGCCACCAGGCCATGAGAGGTGCCGCCTCGTTCCCTGAGTCCTCTTCCTTCGAGCTTCCCTTGCAGGATGCTGGTTTCCCTTTAGATTCTAGAAGCTCTGCAGTCTAGCCGGATGACTGTTCCTTGCTCCCCCAAAGAAGACCTTTTCCCTATTTTTTCCATCTACCCATTCCAATTCACTTTTATCTCCCTTATCGTTTACCCGTAACAGTGTAATTGGTCACCCCAACAGGTGAGAGGAAAAGCCAGAAAACAGGGCTCCAGAGCCTGACTCTAACCCCAATTTTTAAAAAATCTGTTTTCTCTAATGGACTTCACATATAATTATTTTCATTAAGTATTCGTTGGCTTCAAAAGACAATAGAAGCAAGAAGTGTGACACTCACTGACCTTGAGGATGACCAGCTGGTGGTATAGAGGTTCCTGTCTTCTGCGGCCCTTGTTAAAAAAAACTTGGAAATCTCAAGAGCAGGTGAAAAGTGTGGGCTATGTCATCCCTCCTACAGGGGGTGGTATGGCTTTGAACCCATCTCTTGACCAGGGAGAAGGCACTGGGTTTGGGCTCACTTCATCCAAGGTGCCTTGCTCTAAGATTTGACGGAAATCAGTTAAAGCTTGGGGCCTCCGGAAGACCAAATGGAGCCTCTGTTCCATCCGATCTCACCTAGGTCTGGAGCAAAGAAAACACGACAGGTAAAATTCACCCATCAGATGGTCAACGGCAATCATAGAAGGATGGATACGTAGGTCCTTACTTTCTGGTTAGCATGGCGAACGTGTGCCCAGGTTCCTTGCTTCTTCTTGGCTGAAGTGTGGAGCCAGTTCTACCGAGAGGCAGAGAGCCCTTTGCCTTCGAAGCCCTGGGCACCCTCAGTCCTGGGTGGGTGTACCAGGCTGTTGTGGAGTGAGGCAAGACAAGGAAAGCCTTAGCCAGCAAAGACACAACTTCTGTGAATTCTCTTCGTGTATTAGTCTTGAAGGGTCTACACAGTGATAGAAAGCATTGCCTGACTCTTTGTGTCTCTGCTGTCTGCACATTCTTGCCTCTTCTCCAGGGACGTATTCTTTGCTGAAACAGCAGAGGCATGGGAGCGGGGCCCTAGGCCAACATGCTGCATTCCTCCCTCTGCCCCTCCTACCACAGCAGTCTCTCCTGCATGAGCCTCATTTCTTTCCTGAGGGAAGAATTTCTGGACAAGACTAGGATCAGCCACTTCCCCACAACTACAGCTGTCCTCCAGCCACTTTCTTTTCCCCTGGCCTCTGTCTCCAATCTCTCGGGATGCAACCTACTGCCCCGACCCCAGTTCTGCCAACCCAGGTTCATAAATCCTACTTCAGAGAGGCCCTACCATTCAGAAAAGCAGGCTCCCAAAAGAGCTGGTGCCCGTGGATAAGGCAAAGGCTGGCCACAGAAATCAACTGTGGTTTATTTTTTTCCAATTGACTGAATCCCTGCCTTTTTTGTGCGGTAGAAAGAGACTTTGATCTTATAGGGCAATGCGTTTCCCTCGGCCCGCTAAAGCCACATGGTGTTTCCATTTCTCTATCCTCTTCATCTGCCTCATCAGAAAAGCCACTTGTCTGTAGCACGGCCTCCAACTGGATGGTTTCTCTCCCGGCCCCATCCCTTCCCTTCTCCACGTAAGGTCACGTTCCCCTTCC
Organism: Ursus arctos; assembly: GCF_023065955.2. Taxonomy (NCBI): domain Eukaryota; kingdom Metazoa; phylum Chordata; class Mammalia; order Carnivora; family Ursidae; genus Ursus; species Ursus arctos. The sequence goes on from NW_026622874.1 coordinate 39,933,592, forward strand.
CAGTGTAGAAACAGCTGGAGAAAGCCGCAAGCTGGGGCACACGTGCTATGACCAGAGGCAGGGACATGCACTTGAACTGTGAGAGCCAGCTCGTCTCTCCGTAGTCAGGAGGAAGGCATCCTCTCATACCCGTGTTTCAGCCGCATCTGCCAGGGGAGGGACGGAAGGAGCGGAGTACTGCTTGCCGGGGGGGAAGGGGCCACGCGGACGTGGGGGGATAGACACAGATGCATGTTTCCTGACTGAAAGAGCAATTATTAAACTGGAGAGTATAAGAGTTTTAATTGCTTGCATGCTGCTGACACAAATGAGTGTTTTGTCTGCCTTGCTGCACGGTACCCGTGGCCACCTATCACCCAAAGTGTATTATGTCCGGATTGGTATGCGTTTCACTCTTGAAGGGTTTTAAACAGATAACCAAACTTCAGTGTGTAATGTTTCCATTCCACGTTCACGAAATGTTTGGCCTCGACACAGAAAGCCACATTGTCTGAATCATCTTTTAAGTTCAGCTAAAGTTCGGCTATTAATTTGCACCCGGTTCCGATGTCCCTGCCCTCGTCCAAAAGAACTAATGGATCCTTGTTTTCTGTTTTCATTTTAAGAATGGAGTGTTTGGGAATGCCAAGCTTGCTTTGGGTTTTCTACCTTTTTTTTTTTAATGCAGCTTTGAAATATTCAGTTGTTTGCCATTACTCACCCCACCCCACCCCCCATGCTTGAAATTTGCCGTTTCTAGTGTTCCATAATCATTACCCTCTTATGTGTTTGGTTTTGGTTGTTAAGCGGTAGCGTTTTGTACTTGGGTTTTGTTTTTCTCCTCCAACCGCCAGTTCTTTGTTCTACTGGCCAATCCTCACCTTCGTGTTTTCTCCCCCCCTCACCCTGGTACAGATCAAAGTGGTCAAGGCGTTCCATAGCTCCCTCCACGAGAGCATTCAGAAACCCAAGAACCCAAACTCCATCCACAACTTCATGACCCACCCTGAATTCGCCATAGACGAGGAGGTGCCACGGACGCCACTCCTGGATGAGCATGAGGAAAATCTGGACAGTCCTAAGGCCGGGACTAGGGTGCTCCTGTTGGATGGTGAGGTCCCTCCATACGCCAACAAAAACAACAATGCGGTGGACTGCAGCCAAGTGCAGATTGTGGCCTCCCACTCAGACTGCCCTCTACACAGCCTGGAGACATCCGTTTGAACTTCGTTCTCTGACTCCCATCCCCACTTTCCCCATGTCCTTTTTCATCTGTCCCATCTGTAAGGTGACGATGGGACTTTTCACTGTCATGTCAGCTGCTCCCAAGTATGTGTGAACCCCCACCTGACCATGAAGAGGCAAGAGCACAGACCTACGAGGATTCCGACTTAACCTTGAGTTGGGGTTTGTAGCAGGACCCGGTCAAACCCCAGGCAGGTAATGAATGGGAGGATCTACTCCTTGGGTGTATCAGTTGTCATTTTGAAAGAAATGACGACAATCCTCTTGGCATCTGCCCCCACCCAGACTCTCCCCAGTATACATACGTATGTCACCATCTCCTGACTTCTGGACTTTACCCTATGAGTCTGTGCCATTTATAAGCTAAGTCGAGGGTTCCAAGGGACAAATGTCCCCAAAATGAAATGTGTTGAGGTAGGAATGGAATGTTTAGAATCACCCTATAGAGTCATTGTTTTTAAAATGATTTTCCCATTTTCAAAACTTACACCTAAAGCCCTCTAGTTTTTTCTGCCCTTCTAGTCAAACCTCCCTAGGTTTCTTTCGGTCTTTCGTGGCCACTGTCTCCCTTATTGCCACTCTTTCTTGTTCTTTTTACTTAGTTGTTTTTTTGTTTTTGTTTTTTGTTTTTTAAGTTGTGATGATTAAGAAAGTGGGATGGCCATGGCTGAGTGAATCAACTTTGGCCAGTCACCCTTCTGGCCCCACTGGAATCCTTGGTTTAGTCCTAGAGGCAGACAGGTTGCTTTGCTAATGGGATCCTCTTGAAGCAGTTGAGAGCTGGCAAGAATGTGTTTCTGTTGTTGCCAGGTTACCTCCCACTTCTGAACTGCCATCTTGTCAGGTGTGTGTCCTTTCTAAGTGCCAGGGAGATCAGCCTTGACCGTGAAGCTTGCATATGTTCGTTACATAGTTTTTACCATAAGCCTGAGCTTTCTCCTGTTCCTAAAGTGGCGGCAAAAGAATGGATTGAGAATGACCCTGCCTTCTAACTGGACTGGGATATTGGGGACCAGCAGCTGGCGGGTCCAGGACAAAACAGACCATCAGAGCCGACTCTTGTGCCCCCTCCCTCGGTTGACCACTATTGTTTTCAAAGCCTTCCGCCAAGGCTCTTCTAGGACAGGACCTGCTTGTTGGGGGAGTGAGTACTGAGAAGGCTTGGGAGAGGCCAAAGGGCCATACTAGCAGGTTCGGAGAAACCTTCCTCTGAGAAACCAGACACCTTGAGCTTAGGTGCCCACGTACCAGCTTTGACCTACCCCTCAGCTTTCTCATTCTGCTCTGTCGTGGCCCCTAACTCGTCCGGTCTCTCAACAGGCCCCAACATTTCTCACATATTCTGCTTTTTGAAAATACGCATCCCAAGTGGGCTCTAGTGACATTTTGCTGACTTAAAGGAGCAAAAGACCCACCCTGGAAAGTTCTCCTTCCACTCTTCCTCTTTCCCACATGCCCCACTCCAGGCCCTCTCCAGAAATGTGCTCGACTCTGCACAGTAGAGCCCTGCACCTTCTTTCCCTGAACACTGCCCAAAGCACCCTCTCCCCACCTGCCTCTCCGGAGTTGGGGACTTCACTAAGAGATTTTTTTAAGTGTTCCTTAATGGGACAAGGTGGAGCCACGTTTGCAGGAGCTCCATGTTTATCCCCGCTGATGCTGACGTAAGCTCTTCTGTGCAGGGGTTTGTTAACTCGCGTCTACCAATTCCCATGAAAGAAATGAAGCCCCTCCCCCTCTTTCAAGAGTGATGGGAGTGGAGGGTGAGGCCAAATTTCCACTCGTGAGAGTAAGGTGGCCTGAACCTATGCTCTCCAGCCTTCTCTTCGGGCTCCCTCCTCCCTCACCCCTTCCACCTGAGCTGTCTGAGGGAGGAGGAGCGAAGAAACAACACCCCCTCCCCATCCCCATTACCACGCAACCCGCCATATTTGACTTGGGTTTTGTAAAGCTCACACGCTTCGGCAATCTTTTCTCTGTCTTCAATCCTCATGTGGGAATAAAACAGCTCACCCGAGGGGTTAGGTGTGCACATATATATTTATTAAGTACATTGGAAGATTTCGTTCTGTCAAGTCTTTTATTACCTCAGATCAGTTTGAAAAACAAGCCAATAACAAACTTCGGAGGCTGCTGCGCCATTCCTGCTCCCAGAAGACTCTCATGGTGCCTGACAGGTTTCTCTTGAGGGCTTGTGTCTACTTGTTTCAAGTCAATGGCTTTTGTGTGTCTTCTAGTTTCCATGGTAGGAGAGAAAATAGAGAATATTATGCAAAAATATATAGTTTTCTTTAGCTCAGAAACGGATATTTTTGAGTCAGCCATATGTATTTTGTTTAAAGGATTTGAAATAAAGTGCTGTCGTGTTACCCTGTGGAAGGAGCGCATAACCAGCTATTCGACATGACAGGCGACTTAGTATATTTGTGACTGGTTTTAAAACCAATGCACCGTACTTCCTTTCTCCAAACAGCCATCTTTATACTTAGGGGAAAAAATGTGTTGGGTTCTAGACTTTTTTAATATAAATTTTGTTGATATGGAATTGAGTAAGTTTAGTGTTTATGTGCATATGTTTTTTATATAAGTTTTTTCTATTCAGTTGTAGTGATCCAGCTGGCAGTGAGTAAATATGGCGTAAGTTAATAAAGCTCTCCCCCCATATGGTGCTTTAGATCTGAAAAGGGTCTGATGGGGAGAAGGGGAAATGATTCTCCTAGACAAACCTAGGAAAGCGGGCAGTGGACTGTGGACGGGAAGGAAAGCAGCCAGCGAGAGACGAGTGTGTGTCCCCCATGGAGATGGGTGCCGGGCTTTTCCGTGACTAGTGATCAGGGTCAGGGGCCTTGGCTGGATGTGGTTTCTTGATGAGTAGCTGGCAGAGTGGTACCCGAGGCATGACTATCTCTCGGGCTGCAAGGATGCTCTGACTGGGGGTTTGCATTCTTCATGGTTCTTTCACCCGTGTTTTATGGGTTCTTTGCCCCGGGAGTTTTCCGTTAGTGAGTTTTTGTGCAAGGCCCTGATTTGGGACTTTCCCTCCCCTAGAGGTCGTGTGCAATCTGTGAGATGGGCGAGAGAGTTCTAAGTGGAAGTCACACGGGCCGGTTCTAAGCCCGGGTGACCGTCTTGGAGCTAGGTCCTTCCCAGAGGTGCCCTCCGCCCTCTGACATGATGGCTCCCCCGTCCCTAAAGGTCAGAGAGACCACCTCGCGGTCCTTCTGACACTTGTGGGTTCTGTAGGGTCTGGGTTTCTTCTTCGACTTGAGCTTCGGAGGAGAGAGTTTGCAAGTTCTATCTGAGCGATTACATCACTGCCCAAAACCCGGGGCTGGGGAGGGGGTGTGGCAGGTCCGCATGCAACCTCGACATGCCTCGCCTCCTTTCTCTCCTGCTTCCTTTGCCTCCCGATCGATTGAAGCAGCCCCTGATACCATCACAAAGTGCACACTTCCTCACTTCCCGTATCTAGGGACCACCCACGGCCATGGTGGGGACGAGCACTTGTAAATGCCTGCTCTTCTGAAGCCATTCCAGCCTTTTCCTCAGAATAGACCAGACGCCCTTCCATGTCGCTCAGAGCCACTGCTTTGCCTTCCCAGCCCTGCTGTCAGGCCTGCTGTCCCCTTTCCTCTTAATGAGGAGAGACGGAGGGAAGTGAGCTCCCCATGACCGAATTGGCCTTTGGTTCGCGTTTGCTCGCCATCTGTATATATGCCGTATGTGAATTGCCATATGTATGTGCCAACAAATCCATCTACGTTGTTCTTTTCAAATCCGCACGCAGATAGGAATTTTGAGTTTCTTCTTCTTTTTTTTTTTTTTTTCAGTAACTAGTATAACAAGCACTGGTATTTTTATATTAAAAAGAAAAACAAAACAAAAAGATTGACTATTGTGGTCTGCATGACATAAACAAACATGGTGATCTCCAAGCATTGCGTCCCCCAGTGTGTGTTGCCATCATTTGCAGTTCGGCTTAACGGTGCGCCCAATCTGTATTTGCATTCTGATATTATTTAAGCTCTGTACAATGTTTTGCATGTATTTATATGGTTCTTAGGGAAAAAAATGCTGTAAACTGGCAAATCTGAAATGCAAATATGTTGTCCACAGAGACGGAATGAAGAGGAGTTTGAAAAGATGGGGAAAAAAAGGGATAAATTTTTTTTTTTTGGAACCAGTAAAGCTTGTTGCTGACGAGCAGAAACAGTACTGCCGTGCACTGAGAATAAAAACCCATGCCCACTAGAACCTGTGCTGTCCTCACTGTGTCTCCGCTTGCGGGTAATGTCCCTGCGGGTCTGTCGGAGTTTCAGAAGGGACCCGCCGCAGCCGCATCGAGACCCCCATCCGTGCAAGCCCAGAACCCCGCTTGTCACTGGCCCCTGCCACGCTTCTCCGCCAACACGGCCCTCTGGCCACTCTCGGCCCCGCTTGCCAGGTCCACGCGCTGGCGGGACAAGCTTTGCTCAGCTCGCTTTGGGAGGAACTCAGAACTCCCTGCCCCTTTCATCCCGGAGCTCAGTCAAGTTCCCTGCTCTCTCTGAACACATCAAAGGGTCAGGAAAGGGCTTTGTGGGCTCCCCATGGTTTGTTAGGAAACGGATGATGGGGAAGGACAGCCAAACTCTCTGGCTGTTTGAACAGGCTGCTTCTGAAGGCGGAGCAACCCTGGAGGAAAAAGCTTCTGTAGTACGAAGTCTTGTCCCCACGGCTCCTGCCTGCCCCAGCTTGCGCTCCACGGGCTCAGGCACACCGCCTACTTCTTTCTTCAAAACAGGCTCGAGAGAAAAAGTGAATAATACCTAACAGGGGGCTAGATCTAGTTTGATAACAGAAGTCATTCGCAAAACAGAACTAGTCTCTCTTTTTCCCGTTACGGGCTCCCTCCCAATTACCCCTGCAAAAAGGTGCAAAGCACGCGGGCACACACACTCCCCTCGAGTCCTTTCTAAAGCTTGGCCCTGGGTTGCCCCCTACTCCCACCTTGTCTTGGTTGGACCTACGATCCGTGCCTCTCTGCGAGGCCAAAGCAGATCTTAAGCCTCTACACCTCCTAACCCCGGCGTGCGGTGAGGAGCGGAGAAGCATGAGCTTCGAAGCAGCTCTCCGGCCAGGACCAGTGGCTCCTCAGGTGTTGTTTTAATGTCTAAAACCAGCTCAGCTCCTTGGCCTGAGGGACGATACAGAAAAGCACGTGCTCTCTTCTTCCACCTTTTTCCCTGCCCCTGCTTCTAGAAAAGCATAACTGCTCTGCCCCCCATCTTTAATAATGGTTTGCAAGCCTTCCTCAGCCACCATATCCTCTCCCTGTGGTCACGGGCTTTGTTCGAAGCTCTCCAGCGAGGCTCGCTGGTTCCCTCCCAAGTACACACACAAACCAGGCGACTCCTGCTGACTTACTCTGTGCCACATGCAAAGATGAGTCACTGGGTACCCATGAACTGGTTCCCAGCCCCTGACCTAGGTCTCCTAGGGCATAGCCTTCGTGTCCCTGCAAGCACGAAGGTAGGTAGGGCATGTCCTTTACCAGCAAATACTTTGGAAACCCTGTTGTAAATAAAACCTGTAAGCGTGTTGCCGTGTTGGTGCTGTCACGGACATTCGGTTGTCCCCAACATGGACCTAGGCCATGAGAGGCAACAAGTCGCTGGCTCCATGGGGCGTCCTACCCCCGGCCTTGAAAGGGAGCGCCTGCCAGGTTCCGGGCTTGGCCGTATCCCGACGCCGAACTAATCAAACACGTCTTCCCTTCTCCGAGACTCGGGTCAAAGACTACTTCCCTGTCCTCAGAAGACACACACACAGAAGGGAGCAGTCTCTTTGGAGTGGCCTCCCTCTGCCATCTCCTCAGAGGCTAGTGTCAAAACAAAAATGCCATTTCACCCCGACAATGAGATTAGAAAAGCCAAATGACAATCCGAATCTTGGCTTTTGCTCGTGAAGTCTGAGCAAGGGGAGTGACCTGAACCCTCTGAGTAGCCGGAGCCTTCACACTCCGAGCCAGAAGCCTCCGCCTCTGCTCTCAGATAGACCTGGTCCCCGAGTTCAGGCTCAGCCAGCACTCGGGTTCTCCTGTGGCCCCGGTAAGAGCGGCCACGGGGACCGTCCTCCAGGCACGGCACCATCGGTTAGCTTACAGGGGTTTTGGCATCCTGCTGGACCCAGAAACACTGTGTCGTGTGGTTTAGAACTCCAGCTCCCCGTGGCTTGGCCTTACTGAGAGTACACACAAAAACGTCCCCGAAAGAGGAAGCGAAGCCAGGGACGTCAGGGCCAGGGACCAGCAATGGCCTTCAGCACCCGTAAGGGAGAGAATAAATACAGCCGTGATAATCCCAAACCCTTCCTGTGAGTCAAGAATCCCCCCATCTTCCCTACCTAACCTTAGGAACTGAAAGGGGAGGCAGAGTAAGATCGCGAAGTGTGGCCGCCCAGGAGGCGGGAGACCCGCGTCCCAAACCTTGCCTGCCGAGTGGCTTGATTTTCCATCTCCACAAGGAGACAGTTGTAGTCCATCAATGATTTTCAGATTACACTTAAAGACCCGAAAGGGATTCCTTAGAGATGATTCAGAGCCCACAGGTGTTCAACAAAAGTAGCTGGAAAAAAAAATGTATTTGGCTTATAGGTCAGCGGTAGCTTTGAAAAAAATGCCTTCAAGGTCCTGTGAACTCCTCCTGTCTGAGGTTCCCGCCGGCTCTGAAATGATCCAAACGTGGGTGACACCATAACAACAAGAGTTGTGTGATTAAATACACAAACAAGCCGAATCTGGATCCTGTCTTGGTGGTTTTCCCGTTATAATCACCAACGTAAGCGCAGACACAATTGAGTAAAACTTAGTGCTTGTAGTCCGTCCGTCCTGCTAAGATTGTTACCTAGTGATTCACCTTCGGAATTTGTTGTGAAAAGAGCAGTGGTCTGGAGATCCAGATTGCCACCCAGTGGAACGGCATAAAATTACAAGCAAGCTGGCTCCTTTAAGCGCTGGTGGAGAGTGCTGGCCTGGGAACTGGAAGACCTAGGTTACGACCCTGACCCTGCTACTAATTTGTTGTGTGACCTAAGGGTCTCCCCAACTCCGACACTCTTCCCATTCTCAGTCTAGTGTCTAAAATTGCTGTTAATAACCATTGGAGAATGCCTAAGTGGCATTTTGCTTTCATGGCTTTATCTCCCCTGGAATGTGGCATTATCGTGTGTGCTTTGGACACGAGCGCATACCGGGACGTGCGCGGGCAGGCTCGGCCACTTACACCTGCAACAAAGACAAATTGCTCCACAGCCCTTAAAGCACAAGAAATCTGTTTCTTGGGGCGCCTGGGTGGCTCAGCCGTTAAGTGTCTGCCTTCGGCTCAGGTCATGGTCCCAGGGTCCTGGGATCGAGCCTTGTATCGGGCTCCCTGCTCAGCGGGATGCCTGCTTCTCCTTCTCCCACTCCCCCTGCTTCTGTTCCCTCTCTCGCTGTCTCTCTCTCTCTGTCAGATAAATAAATAAAATCTTTAAAAAAAAATCTGTTTCTTTTCTAAATCCAATAAAATCTAGCACCGAACTAGCTCGCAACCCACCGCAGTCTGCAAGAGGCCTCGCGGTTGTTTTTACGGTGTCATCTCCTCCCCTTGGATATTGGTCCGCTCGTCACTCAGCAAGCATGACGTGAGCCAGGCACTGTGGTAGGCACTGGGGATGCAGCAGGGAGTGAAACCAAGTCCCTGCCCTCTTTGAATTTGGTCTCATGGAGGAGAGACGAAATGAAGAAGTAAATACGGAGCATGGCAAATGGTGACAAGGACCAGGGAGAAAGGTAAAGTGTAAGGGAAATAGGGAGCACGGGGCATGAGGGTTGCTCTTTTGTTGATTTTATTTAATCTAGAGAAAGAGAGAGAGAGAGGCAGAGGGAGAGGGGGAGAATCCCAAGCAGACTCCCCATGGAGCGCGGAGCCTGAAACGGGGTTCGATCCCACGACCCGTGAGATCATGAGCTGAGCCGAAACCAAGAGTCAGGCACTCACCTGACTGAGCCACCTGGGTGCCCCAAGGGCTGCTCTTTTGTAGAGAAGACCTCTGTGATGAGCAGAAGTTTGTGAAGGTATGTGAAGGGAGTCAGAGAGTGAGCTAGATAAACATGGGGAGGGAAAAGATTCCAGGCAAAGGGCCCAGCAAGTGCCAAGGTCCTGAGGCAGGATACCGCGGTGTGTTGAGGATGGACGGGGAAGGCAGGAGTCGGAAGTGGGTGACGAAGTGGGGAAGCGAAGGAGGGAAGTGCAGACGTGGAGCTGGGAGCCAGGCAGAGCCTGTAAGCCATCGCGACGTTGGCCGGCATGAAGTGGGAAGCCACCGGAAGGTGTTCACTGAGGAGTGCAGTGATCGGTGTTACAGTTTAAGGGACTATCGCGTGGCTGCCATCTAGGGGAAAACGGAGGGACAACATAGGTGTGACGAGCCTGTGTGCCTTACACATGTGGGCCCAGCTTAATACAGAAGGACACAGGTAAGTCCGAGCCCTCTGTCACGCTGGTGTCCTACGACACACAGAAAAGTGAAAAGAAAATGCTTGTTCCAAAAACATTCAGATCTATTGCTTGAGTTCAGTGACCGAGCTCAGTAAGCCCTGGCTGATGAAGCAATCGAAATGACATTCTACTCCCTCACACGAGAAGGGAACAAAGAAAACCCTCTTGACCTGTGCCCTTCCTGTCCCAGCCTCCCACGCCTACTGCAACCCTCGCTGTCTGGTCCCCAGGCGGGCCCGCAGCCCTCAGGCCTCCTCTGAGATACGCTGCGCCTGCGTCTGATGCCTGATGTGACTGCCCCCCTACCCCGTGCTGCCGAGGAGTCGCCTCCTTCCTGCCCAGAGCCCCAGGGTCAGAGCCCCTCTGCCGGGATGGGCTGGCTGAGGGGAACCAGGGCGCTCACAGCCCTGGGGCTGCGGGGAGACTCGGGGCTGTCAGCAGACACTTGCTCATCCGGACGTGCCTCACAGCTCGCTCGGTCCCAAGGCTCTGTGGCTGCCAGGACTTGAGGGGGGGCTGCCAAACACAGAACTCCAGAAGGACCGAGGAGGCAGGGCCTGCCCTGCTCTCAGGACACCAGACGTCAGGAAAGGCTCCTCTTGCCTGTCAGCAATGCCAACCCACCTCTTCCACGAGGGCCTAGCCTAAGTGGGGGACAAAGTATCCCCTAGGTGGCTCATAGGCCTTGCTTTCAAATTTTCCTCTCGCTCCTCGAGGGCCTCGGGCAGAGCGGGGGCAGGGAGCAGAGAAATCTTTCCATACTTTCTAAGTCTTGTTGTCCTAACCCCGCTCTCTCTCAACTTTAACTTAAAAGGAAAGTATTTGCTGCCTTTGTTCTCGGTTTCAGACTTGCCTGGACTGGAGAAGGCCTCCAGCCCAGAAGCAAGTGAGCAAGGAGGGCGGAGGACTGCCACCGTCAAGGCTCCAGCCGCCACCTGGCTGAAGTTGTCTCAGCCTCCCCACCTTCAAGGACAAAGCCTGGCTGGACTTGTCTTTCACACAGGACAACGTTGGCATGTTTCAGCCCAGAAATACAAAAAGCCACCATTAACCCCTTCCTGGGGCAAAGGAGACCCAACTCATGAGCCAGGTCGCCCTTCCTGCAAGGGGCTGTGGGGGCTGAACCGGGCTTGTCTCTTTCCTTCCAGGCTGAGCACGCAGCAGGAGAAAATACTAGACGCCCATTTCTTTCTCAGTAGCTCCCCCTGTTACACTTAGGTCATCAATTCACAGCAGCAGTAAGTCCCTCAGAGCACCTCTCGCAGGGCCCGCTGGGTTCTGATGGTCAGACGCTGCGCCAGATGCCGCGGACACAATAAATCAAGATTTTTTTTTTTTTTTTTTGAGAGAGAGAGAGAGGGAGAGGGAGAAGCCGACTCCCCACCGAGTGGGAGTCCGACGCGGGACCCGATCCCAGGCCCCCGAGATCATGACCCCGAGATCACGACCCGAGCAGAAGGCAGACGCCTAACTGACTGAGCCACGGAGGCGCCCCTAGAGATGTAATCAATAAAACAGAGTCAGTGCCCCGGAGGGGTTCAAAGTCTACTCGAGGAGCTAGGCATTTAAACAACGAGTCCCGACAGGCGAGAGGTCGTGCTGCGTGCCATGGGGACGCAGGAGAGTCCTCACAGAGGTGGTGACACTTAACGGCCTATTTTTTTAATCACATCTTTTAATAAAAATGACACCTAATCTTGATAATAATTAAAGCAATAGAAGTCCAAAGAAGAAAACAAAATACCTCAAGCCCTACAACCTGGAAACAACCAGTATAAACTCTTCAAATGGATTTTATTGGAATTTTACGAGAGAGAGAGAGAGAGAGAGGAACTGCTGTCACAGTGAAGGAACCAGACCAAAGGCCCGGAGCGTGCAAGTGACAGGAGCCGGGCGTGCACGGAGTACAGAGCGGCGGCAAGGGGGAGCCGGGGGGCGCTCGGCCTGGCATGCGGGCCAGACCGCAGGGCACATGGACAAAGCCAGGCGGCCTCGCGTCCGGCCGTAGGAGACTTCCCAGAAATCCGCACTTAAGGAATAAAGGAACACACGGCAGGAAGGCAAGCTGAGCATCCAGAGAGGAAGAGAGAAAGGCCAAAGGGGCAGGCAGTCCATTAAGTATAAAGAGCTGAGCCCCACGCATAATGAGATAATCACATAATAACAGCCCCACTTAATGAGCTTGCGTATGCCACGTCCTCAGCTGAGCACTTTTCATCGTGAGCCCGATTAATTTTCACAACAGCATTACCTAAGTAGTAGTATCGCTATTTTACACCCAAGGACACACCCAGAAAGACGAGAGGACCTGTCCGAGATAACCCAAGCCGACCTTTAGGATCTGAACTTGTGTTGATACTCTTCACACAGTCCTTCTGTCCTTCCAGAGGATTCCGAAAGGTTTTTAGTATTAACAACATCACTGAGTTAGCGCAGAGCCCGTCCCCTTCGAGGGGTTTGGCTGACTGGGATGCGTAAGTTGTCTGTTTAAAGCCAATCTTGATACCTTTTTTTTTTTTAAAGTAGGCTCCATGCCAGGCTTGAACTCATGACCCTGAGATCAAGACCTGAGCCGATATCAAGAGTCAGACGGTTAACTGACTGAGCCACCCAGGCGCCCCTCATCTTAATACTTTAGGATCACGTGGCATATTCAACCCTGAAATCATTCAAAGTGGTTAAAGGGAAACACCAGAGCAATCGGGTTTAACACATACATCCTACTTCCCAGGAATGAGTAGTTTTCTTCCATTGTCAGGATGAATAATTTCACACACCGATTTTGTGTTTGTTGGTTTGGTTGGTCGTGGCAGGCCCAGGAGGGAAAAGAGAGCAGGTGGCGGGACTCAGCCTCGTCTGGAAAGCTGGAGCTTGTCCGCAGGGCCTCCTTGCAGAAGACTGTGTCCCTCAAGTGTGGGGGGAGGAGGGAGTCAGGAGACCGGAGGGAAGATTAGTCTGACTCAAGCACTCCGGGTAGATAAGAGAAGCGAGGTCTTAAGATGATCACATAGGAGAATTTCTTTAAAAAAAAAAAAAAAAAAAAAAAAATTTTTTTTTTTTTTTAAGTAGCTGTCAGGGTTCTGAGGTTTGGTTCTCTTGGCCCTTCTCTTTGTACCACCTTCCAAGTTCCCAGTTCACACACAGCCTTCTGCTGGCTTCCGTGGCTCAGGACAGGCCTGGAGAGCCTCGCTCTCGCTCTCTCTCCCCCACTAGTCCCAGCCACGGGGGCCGTGGAGCCAAGGATCTTCTTCTCCTGAGTCCTAGTTCTACTCAGACCCGTTCCAAAGGACAAGCGAGCAGAGACCCAGGTTCCCGCTCTCGAACCAGCCGTCTCTGAGCCACTTCTGCTTCCCGCCAGGTAAGGCCACGTGGAGGGAGGGCAGCAAGGGCTTGGAAGGCAGAGCTCCGGGGAGAGCTCCGGCAGCAGCAGCCCCTCTCCCCTGGGGGCCCTGTGAGAGGCCGGACGCGAGGGGCAGGGGTGGACAGCCCGCGAAAGCGGGGGCCTTGGTGTCCCCGGGAAGAGATGGGAGAGAGGCAGGTGCTGAGGCACTGGCTGCCTTCTGTGCCAGCCCTGCTGAGTCCGTTTCCTTGGGGAAAGCCAGGTCAGAGGCCCTTCACAGCCTCATGAAGGTCTTCGTGAGCCCTTCTCTTCGGACCTCTCCCGAGATGCAAAGAGTTTCAGGAGATTGGTGAGGGAAAGAGAAGGGAGCTAGAAACAAATTTTGAACAGTCGTCGAAGTTTGGGACACTTTGGGTAGACACGGGGAGTGAGGTCTCCGGCCTCTGAGACAGGAGCACAGCAATCGGGACGGGGACGGGCCTCCAGAAGAGTCCTGCGAGAGACAGCCAGCAGCCAGGGGCCGGGGAGGGCCGGGCTGCAGGAAGGAATGGCCTCCAGGGCCCCTGCTGCCCCAGCATCGGCTTCATTCTTTCTGACCGTCATTCCCAGGGATTCTCCAAGTGTGTGACACACACCAGCTTTGTCGAAATCACCCGGGAAGTGTCAGTGAAAACAGCCTGTCCCCCTGACTCAGAAACCCAGAGAAACCACCATGAATCCCCCACCACCTCGTCCCATCTTTAGTCACACTCCCTACAGACCACAGCGCTCCCGGCCAGCCCGGGGAACGGGGGTGCAGACATGTTTTCTTCTATCTTATTATAGCTGAGCAGCGTTTCCTGGGCCCCATGCTTCATTAGCACATCGGTGGTGTCGTTTCCTGTGACGACTCTCTGTTTCCATTCTGGCAAATGTTTGCTCTTTGCTGTCTGCTTTGGGGGTTGGGGGAGGATAGCTTCTCACGGAGTCTCTCTCGGGCCTCTTGGCAGTTTCCCCTCTACACCCCTCACACTTCCACCAGAAGGCTGAGAGCAGAGCGTCTCCCTGCGCCGCCTCTCTTGGGGAGCACGGCAGCCGGCTGAGCTCTCGCCTCCCGCGGTGGGCACTGCAGCCACATCCAGGTAGAACCAAACCTGTTGCCATGTTTGGGGTCAACGCAGCCTGACATTTCACCGGGAGAGGCCAGGTAGATGCAAGGTTGGGGGGAAAGAAAGTTCTAGGAAGATTGGAAAACATGGAGATGAGGGAGATTTCTATCAGTCTTTTCTACTTAAAAAAGTGGCTATGATGGTATGTAAAACACAAACGAATTTTGCCTTTTCTCCCGGGGAATGGCAACTTAGGAAGAGCCAGGAGAAGTGGCCACGTGTGTTAGCTGTTGATAATTAAGAGAAGGCTTAGGAGGAGAAGCTGAAGCCAGAGAGGTTGCCATGACAACGGATGTGATCACCCCGACCCTTTCAGAAATCAGAGGGAGGACCTCGGAGGCCAGGACTCTGCAGGTAACTGACGGCAGCCTGGACAGGTAAGTGACTGGAGGTGGTGAGCTCCACCCTCCCCTGATTTAGACAGACAGCCCTGGCAGACCCTGGGGGTTTCTACCCCAGCAGCGCTCCTAGCCCTCACAACCACGCTCAGGTCCACTGAGACCATCAAACTCTAGGCTTAGAGAAGCTTGCTCAGGACTGCTGGGAGGAAAGGAATAGGTATTGAAGAGAAAAGCGAGTTGCAGGGGGAGAGAGAAAGCTGTGTTAACACAGGATTTCCTTAGACCTCGCTGTCTGGCCTGGTTGGATTTCTCACCTCCCAGAGGCCCTATCACTGTCCTCAATCCTTTCTGTCTCAAGTCCCAACGACCACTCTCCCCACCCCACCCCCCAAAAAACGAGGTCCCACCATGATGGAAACAAAAGACCCATTTTTTTTTCAACGATATGTTTCCAGGTCCTAAAAACTTTCCGTGAGTGGAAAATGCAATTATAGATGTGATAAAAATATGTCTTTAGGATATAAAATCTCACAGAACTAATCGTGGCTATACATTTTATTGCTAAAATTTCCAGGATCATACTGACGAAAATAAAAAGTCCAACAGCAGTTGAAGCTTCAGTAACACTTGTAGGTATGAATCTCAGTGCCGTGATAACAGTGCAACTCAGCGATAATAAATTTAAAGTCACTGTCGTTTAGGGAAATAAATGTGATTACCATGACAAACAAATATATGTCACCTGCAGCTGGACAGGAGCAGTGATGGGGAATGAATTCATAAAGCTATCAGAACCCTGGAGCCCCCTGAAATATCTACTTCTGTGTTCATTCATGTTTATTAATTCACTCATTCATTCAACACTATTCATCCTGCCCTTGCTAAGTGCCAGGCACTGTTCCAGGCACCAGATAAACAGAATAGACAAGTCCACGGCTTCCTGGAGCTCACAGTCAAGTGGGAAAGTCCGATATGAACAGACAAACAAATGGATGTATAATGTAATGTCAATCCATCTGAAGTGTGTGAAGAAAAACCAGAACAGAGCTACTGAGCAGGTGACATTTCCGAAGAGACCTGAGGGAAATGCGGGACTGAGCTACAAAGACACCCGGGAGAGGGAGCTGCTTGCGGAGGCAGGCCTGTGCTGTTCATGCACTGGCCAGGAGTCCTGTCTGTCGAAGTCAGAAGGAAAATGGTGGGAAATGAGGTCAAGATGGTAGGCTGAGGGGCACCTGGGTGGCTCAGGCAGTTGAGCATCTGGCTCTTGATTTTGGCTCAGTCACGATCTCAGGGTCGTGGGATCGAGCCCCGTGTCGGTTCCGCCTGCCTCAGCATGGGGTCTGCTCTCCCACTCCCTCTGCACTCTCTCTCTCTCTCAAATAAATAAATTAAATTAATCTTTTAAAAAAGCAGAAGGAGGAGGCAGAGGCCAGAGCCCAAAGCACCATGATGTCCTCACTGGGTAGGGACAGTGGTTGTTATCCCGAGTGTGATCAGTCACGCGGGTCACAAGAAGAGAGGGGACATGATCTGGTTTGCTGTTAAGAGGATCACGCTGGCTCCTGTGTGAAGACAGGCTATTGGGGTCAAGAATGAAAGCAAGGGGCGCCTGGGTGGCTCAGCCGTTAAGAGTCTGCCTTCAGCTCAGGTCATGATCCCGGGGTCTTGGGATCGAGTCCCGCATCAGGCTCCCTGCTTGGCAGGAAGCCTGCTTCTCCCTCTCACACTCCCCTTTCTCACTGTCTCTCTCTGTCAAATAAATCAATAAAACCTTAAAAAAAAAGTGAAAGTAAGGCAACTATCAGGGAGGTTATTGCAAAGGTCCATGTGGAACACACGGTGGCTCGATGGGGGGAAGGGGGTTGGCAGTGGAAGAGCGAGAGGTGATTGAGTTTGGGAAAGATGCCCAGGGTGGAGCACACGGAATCTGCTGGTTGACTGGAAGTGAGGTGTGAAAGAAACGGAGCAGTCAAGGATGGCTCCAAGTTTTCTGCCTGAACCACTAGATGATGGGAGACACCAGAGGAGAAGCAGGCTTCTGGGAGAAGAACAGGCATTCTGTTTCAGACATACTTGGTTTGAGTTGTCCATTGGGCAGCCTAGCAGAAATGTCCGGTATAAATTGGGTAAACATGCCTAGGACTCACGAGGACAAAAGTCTTCCCTGGTAGCTGATCTGGTTTCTAATATTTAGGTCTGCTAATATTTAGATTCCTGCTGTAACCTCCATTGGCTACTTCTTGGCACGGTAGGCAAAGCCGAGCAGTAACCCCAGCCCCGTCAGGGCGTCCCAAACAGCAGGAACTCAGCCCCGCATTTGCATTGGTTACAGGCCAGCTCCCCAAGTCGGTCCATGGGGGTTGCTCAAATGTCACCGAGCAGCTCCCTCATTGTACCTCCTTCCACACAAGACAGGACGCCCAGGAGGAGGGAATGAGGGCAAGTAAGGGCAGGCGAAGCCGCTTTTGCAAGTTTGGAGGACAGGGTGTGGTAGAAAGAGCGTGATCTTTGGACCCCAACAGACCTAGACCCACATTCCACCTTGGCTGCTTTCTACCTGGCGATCTTTGATCTGCTACTCTGCCTTGCGGAGTCTAACCTCAGGTTTCTGGCCCCAAGGAGAGATGCGATTGTTGTAAAGAAGAAATGAGCGTCACACCCGTGCAAAGGCATGGCATCCAGTAGGCATTCAAAAGGGATAGCGGCCTTCTCCTGTGTCCGATTTCCTCTGTCCACAAAGAAGAGCCTCTCTTCAGCCACACAGCCCACCCCCCTCAGCTTTCCCTCACCCGGCTCCCATCCCAAGTCCAGGTGCTCCCATTCCTGCAGGAAGCCTCTTCTCCAACCTCCCCAACCTCCTAGAGCCCAGGCATGGCACTTGTTTTTCCTCACAGAGAGAAAGACCAGAGCAACGCCATCTTTTCTGGGTTTGCGGGATTCCTTGCCATCCTCCTGACCACTGTGATTTTCTACAGCCTGTGGAGCTGGAGTAAATGGAAGAAGCAGCGTGAGTCCCTGGGACATTCATGCCCACCCCCACGCCCATTCCTTCCTTCTGCTTCTGTGTACCAAGGCTTCTAGCTCAAAGGAATTGGGCAAGTGTGAAAATGTATTTTTTTATGATCCATAGTGAGGGTGGGGAATATTTTCAGGGACCATCTCATCCCCAGGGGCCCCCACATTCTATAACACTGGTCTTGCCGTGATCCCCATCTCTCTCATTGCCTTGCAGGACAAGTTCCTTACTTCCGAGTTACCGTCTTGCCCTTGCTGTCTCTGTCTGGACCCAGACAAGGCGCCAAAAACATTTATGACTCCTTGCCCCAGAGGCAAGAAGTGCTGGGTAGGTTTTTCTTTCTAATCCATGGCTCACAGATGTTACTGAACTTCTGTGCCCAGAACGTACCTCTCACCACCCAGAGGCAGCTCTCTTCAAACACTCAGGCCTTTCTGCCCTTCAGGGAGCATAGGGGAGGATGAGCTTGACAGAAGCAGGATGTAACTCCACTGGGGGCCTAGAGAGCTCCAAAAAGGGAGCTGGGTGTCCTTTGGGTTTGGGGCTTTGTTTTGTCTTGATATGAAATTAGTGAAAGACAGATGGACCTGTCTAGGGATGGGGGAGCCATACAGGAGGAGAACATGGCCTCCAGCATTACAGGTGGAGAAGGCTTGCTCCAGGAGCAACCGACCCCTGGGCTGGCTAGTGCCCTCCAGTCCTTGCTAGAGACTGAGGACAGTTCCAGGACTCAGAGCACGTCGTTCCCCCTCGCTCCGACCTTCTCGCCACAGCACACCAGCCCCAAATACCCGACAGCACACAGACCCACTTCACCCACAAGGCGGGGACTGTTAGGGCTGAGCGTTCACGGGGCTGGCCTGCTAGCTTCAGGATTTGTTCTCTGTTCTTTCAGGGAGACGTCAGTCGAGGAGTAACCGTATTTTCAGTACCGAGAGCCTCCTCTCCAGAAATTCTGATAGCCTTCCTTCTGAGCCTGTGGTAAGAGTCAAGCGAGGGGACAAGCCCCTTGGGAGAAATGACATGTCTCTGGCAGAACTGAGGTAAACGAGCTCAGGTCGCAGATCTCCTTTCCTGGCAAACAGCATGTCCCCTGGCAGTGGCCCTGTGGCCCTATTAATAAATTGGGAAGACTGGCCTCAGGACCTCAGTTCTGCCCAGGGAGAAAAAGCAAGAAAGGTAGGAACAACTGTTTGGGATTCCGGGCAAGGCAAGCAGGGCACGTGTGTTCAAGGACATGGTGTTAGAACTGAAGTGGATTGTTTTAACAAAGACAGGTCACAGCTTATCCAAATGAGTATTGTTCCCTTCCAAGTAATCACCTCAGGAGAGTATAGGAATATTCCACCAATGCTGTTGGTGCTCAAAACACCCTTACAATCCTGCTTTGGGAATTCCCTCCGGGGCCTATGCAAATTGTTTCAATTATCCTCAATCGCAGGTATATTTGTAAATCCTGGAGCACGATAGCGGGTGTAGAAAACGTTTGCTCAAATGGGGGATATTTTGCAGAGATTAGCGGGGGAGTGCCACGGTGAATAACAATACCCTGTGTGTCTTCGATCTGGCCCTGAAGACAGCCCTCAGGGAGGAGACTCACAACACCGTGGGGCAGAGACCCCAGAGACAGGAAAGGGAGGGCTTGGAAGCTCAGAGGGCCCATCTCCGTAGATAAGTTCTGGAAGAACCAGTCGCTTCGGTCTGTGGTCATTTCAAGAAAACAGTCCTGCTGCGGCTGAGCCCCTCGTTACCCAGAGCTCTAGGCTCACTTAGCATGCAGCCACCTCCCGGTCCTGCTCCCACATGGCCCACCCCTGGGCTCTGCTCTCACCTCTGAGCCTTCCTGGGGGAGCAAGTCCGCTTGGCGGAGAACATGCAGGGAAGACGGAGCTCCGCGGCCAAAGGGAGTTCCAGCGCTCGGTCCCCACCCCATATAAGGCCACGACATGTTTGGCTTGGACTCTGTAGTGTGCGAAGAACATTTCGAACCAGTTGCCAACAGCTAAAAATCTAAAAGATTTCACATTAAAGTCTGGATGTCCAGCTTTTCTTGAAAAGGCAGAAGCTCTGGAAACAGCAGACCGGTATCCCTGAAGGGCCGTGATGGCCTGAGTCTGTAGGTCAGCTGCCCCTTTAATAATAAGAGCAAGGATGTGCTAGCGTTTTCCATGTGCCAGGAACTCTTCCAAACCCTCTACACGTACTCCTACACTTACTCCCCCAGAAAGCATATCATGTAGACATTATGAGTATCCCCATTTCATATGCTAGGGAAGGAAGGCACGAAGAGATCAGGTAACTTGCCCAAACTTCGCGCGCAGAGTAGCGAGGCTGGGATTTGCGCCGAGTCTAAGGCTGAGTCGCTACCTTTGGCCACTGTGCTATATTGCTTCTCCATGGGCTCTGAGGCAGCAGGTGCTCTCCAGTTTATAATACACCCCCCTACAGACTCCCCATTGAACACCCACACTGTGGCCAGAAGCCAGGAGCAACTTATCATCGCATTGACACTGCTGCTTTCTTTACACTTAGCCCACTTTGCTCACACCTGCCTAGGATCTAAAGCTCTGCAGTTAGGGACCCCCGACTTAGAGATTTTCTCCAAGGTGAAGAGCTGAGCGAAGGGGCTATCAGATAGTGGTACTGGGTGGGGAAGTAGAAAGGCTTCGCCCATATTTCTGCTTCCGTCCTGTCACTGGCTTTCTCTTCTTGCTTATAGCCCTCCCAAGCGGGCAATGCCCTGTGGCTGCACAGAGACCATACCCCTGCCAACGGCTACGCAGTGGGCATCTATGACAATGCCGCGGGGCTCCAGATATGTGGGGACCTCTCTCCCTCAGCAAACTATGTCAATGTCAGAGCAGCCAGAGACTGCCTGAGCATTTCTTCAGAGGATTCGAGAGACTACATCAATGTCCCCACAGCAGAGGAGATTGCTAAGGCTCTAGCTTCTACCAACAGCACCCCGGTGAACCTCTTTGCCCTCCCAAGTGCCCAGGAGCTGGAGCTTACTGAGGAAAAAGACAAGGGCTATGGGAATGCCAGTGAGCACACCAGTTTTTGGTCTCCAAAATCTGAGAGTGATGATCCACTCAATGACGACGAAGACTCTTCTGAGACCTCAAATGACTATGTCAATATGGCAGGATTGACCCTTGAGACCGTCCAGAGGAAGCAGCCCTGGATGGCTTTCCAGTGCTACAGAGATTATGAAAATGTCCCTTCAGTACCCACCAATGGAAACCAGCAGCAGGTGGAGGAGGAAGTGACATCCTCAAACACAGACCAGGAAGAAGGCATGACGGATGGTCCAGGCACCCACATCCAATTTGTCATGCAATCAGGGAGGTTCCTGGCTCTAGGGGAACATGTGACCTGTCAGCCGTCTGCGCAGAGTGAGACTAGTCCGATAAAACATGGAGGAGAAATGTCCAATGACACTTCCAGTGACTACGAGAATGTGCTAGCTGTTGAGTCAGGAGACATGGGCAGCGAGCAGGGGCCGGACACATAGCTCCTTCCTGATGAATTAGAACCCAGGCACCCGGAAGGAGGGCTCTGTGGGGTAGTCTATCCCGCAGGATCCATAGCCACCACGGGGTCTGGTGAAGACTGCTGACCATCCTTACATTCCAGTGGGTTCGTTCGGGTACACTACAAAGAGACGGAGACACACAGAAGCTAAGGAACTCACAAAGGCCAATGTCTGAGAAAGCCGGAAAGGGATTCTTCTCAAGCAGGGTGCTGTTAGCTCTCATACCAACCTAAGAATGTTTGCTAAAACTGCCTTATAGGACGGCTAGTGGATTAAAACTGCGATAGTTGCCTCGTGCACAGTGGAAACATGAGGCAGTCTAAAATCATTACCTTGGCGAATACCAGCAGGATGCAAAGCGAAAATATGGATTAGTTTGTAATCCAGGCAGAGGCCAAAGAGAAGGAAGAAGTCAGAGTTGGGGGGGGGGGCGGGCAGAAGTTTCCAGTTGAAAAAGAGTGTGGACAATCAAATGCTAGAGAAGATGTGGGACACCAGACCGGTCATTCGTTGCAAAGCACAATATCCACTTTGGAAAAGTGTTTGGTGGTTTCTTCTAAACATACGCTTACTATGCAGCCCAGCCATTCCACTCTTGCCTGTTTACCCAAGAGAACTGAAAACCTGTGTTCATACAAAAGCCCATATATGACCATTTATAGCAGCTTTCTTCATAATTGCCAAACTAGAAATAACCCAGATGTCCTTCAACAGGCAAATGGAAAAACAGAACTGTGTATATGCACGTAAAGGGTCATCTATACTCAACAGTAAAAAGGAATGAACTATTGGTTTGTGCAACGACACGGACAAATTTTAAATGCATGTTGCTAAGTGAAAGAAGCTAGACCTAAAACTCTGCATATTGTGTGATTCCATTTATGTGGCATTCTGGAAAAGGCAAAAGTATAGGGGAGGAAAACAGATCAGTGGCTGCAGGTTTAGAGAAAGGGAAGTTTACTACAAAGGAATTTTTAGGTTAGGGGGGTTCTTCTGTACTGCTATTGTGGTGGTAGATACAGGACCCTGTGAATTTGTCAAAACACCAAAAACTATACAGCACAAAGAATGACTTGTATTGTATGTAAATTTTTTTAATTAACCGCACTGTCAGGGGAAGCCATGATGGAATGCAGATTAAGACAAGTAAACCTAACTATATTACAGACGTATGCTCTAACCTCACTGAAGGCGTGGGGGGGAAAGGAGCTGGCCTAATTAACTTTGGAAAACAATGTTTTCACTTGAAACTGCAAAATGAAGACACACACAAAAATGCATAAACACTTTAGTTGGTAAATTCATATTTCAGAGGACTACAGGTTAGCAATTCTGAAACTACTTTAAATGTATACTAAGATTGAACAAATAAGTAAATATAGATAAAGAGGGGCAGGGTTCTCACTGTCAGAAAGGATACAATGAATTCTGTGGTGCTGGATTAGAGCTGGAAGTATAGTTTGAGCTCTTGTTTATTTTAATATATGAATATATATGTATATATATGAATAGATACAGAAATAAATACAGATATGTGCATACATAGGCTAGCAGACATATATTTCTTAGCTCTGTCCATTAGAGGGTCTAGAAGAAATGACACCCTAGAAGTAATGAACCCACTTAGCACCCAGGTCTTGGTTTCTAAATATCATTCTCAGTAGAAGAACCAGACCTCCTTGGAGAAATGGGCAGTTCTAGGGCTGGGTGGGGAAAACACAGGGATGGGGTGCTTGACCGTCTTGCTGATTAAAAAAAAGAAAGAAAGAAAAAGAGAGGAGGGTGGCAGGGGAAGAAAACACAAGAAAATATGAAAGTACGTCTAAAGGAGCCATCCAAAAGAGCTCCCAGGGGCAAAGCTAGAACAAGTTCAGCAAATAATAATAATAATAATAATAATAATAATAATAATGATATAAATTTGTAGCTCAAAGAACAAAATAAATATTCTTGAGTCCATACCAATAAGTGAATAAAATGGAGGAAAGGGAGAAACCTTCCTTCCTGATGAATTCTGAATAATAAATATAGAAGAAATGAAGGGGAAAGAAAATCACTACTAGGGGCACCTGGGTGGCTCAGCCGTTAAGCATCTGCCCTCAGCTCAGGTCATGATCCCAGGGTCCTGGGATCGAGCCCCGCATCAGGCTCCCTGCTCGGCAGGAAGCCTGCTTCTCCCTCTCACGCTCCCCTTGCTTGTGTTCCCTCTCTTGCTGTCTCTCTCTCTGTCAAATAAATAAATAAAATGTTAAGAAAAAAAAAAAGATCACTACTAAGATACCACAGAACTGTATGCTAACTGTACTGGAATTAAAATAAAAACTTAATAATAAAAGACACCACAGAATAATTGCCGTGGGCAAGTCCTAATGAATGCTAAAATTAGTGGATGACACTTTAAAGAGAAATAAGATAGTTGCATAGCCTCAAAGATCTGCCCCCAAATATTTATACATTACTGCGATGACTCTAACACATGCCCAGGAATTAGTCAATACTTCCCCCGGAACTTAATTCCCCTCCCCTTCAGGGTGGAGTGTGGGCTGGAATAAGTGACTCTTTTTTCTAACAAATAGAACATGGAAAGGCATGGAGGAAGCAAATTTAGAGTGGAGAAACTTGGCGGAGACCACCCTAACCATGTGATCAAGGTTAACTCCCCAGTAATATGTCAAGTGGTTATAGGATCAAGGAGAAGGGTACTTCACCTCTGTAGCATTCTTCCCCCAAATCCACAAAACCCCATTCTTATCATAGAAAAAATCAGAACATCCAGATTGCATAACATTCTATGAATACCTGACCTGAACTCTTAAAAGTGTTAAAAGTCACGAAAGACAAGGAAACACTAAGAAACTGTCACAGATTGGAAGACACCAAGGAGGCCTGATGACTGAATATAGAGTAATGGTATTTTGGATTGGATCCTGGTACAGAAAAAGGACATTAGTGGGGGGAAAAATAATAGCATTCAAAAAGTCCATATTTTAGTAAATAGTATTACACTGATGTTAGTTTCTTAGTTTTGATCATTATATCATGGTTATGGAAGATGTTAGCATTAGGGGAAGCTGGGTGAGATATATATAGAAATTCTCTCCTACTTTTCATCTCTTCTGTAAATTATTTCCAAATAAAATAATTTTAAAGCGTGGATAAAGTGAAGACATCCAGCTTCATCCCATTTAAAGAAATATGCCTTGTTCCTTCTTCTGCAAAATGGGTATAACATTAAAGCGTATACTAATGTAATTATTCTGGGTATTTGTTTCTCTGAATTGTTTTATTAACATATTTGATCCATCTCCCTATTTTGCCTGTATCATTTTGCCTGCAGGAACATATATTTAAGTCCTTTGCATTCACCATGGATCTTAGCACAAGGCCCAAGATAAAGGCAGGTTATTGATAATTGATAATTGATGATATGATTTCAGTGCATGTACTTAGGCCATAAAATGTTGAGGGAGGTTTTTTCCTGTCATTCCAGAATCTAGGCTAAGGCCTAAAGCTGGGTATAAAACACCCACATTCTGAACTTAGCATGCCATGAGCTGTTAGGGATCAGCCTAGGGCTTACCGAGAACAGGAAAATTAATCCTACCAAACACTGCCCTCCACCACCCCATGTCCCTGCTCCATGGGCGAGGCCTGAGAGGTGTTGGAGGCTGGCCTTTGAGGGGTATGCTGGTCAGGAAGAGAGGTTCTTTCCTCCTTCACTGTCCCCATCCCTGGGCGGGTGGTAACCACCTCTTTCTGCCGAGTGCCTCGTACCCTTGGGAAAGGAAGAAGACAGTGTTGTCAGAACAGGGGTGGGGGGAGGTGTGAGCAGCGGGCCACCTGCTGTTGGGCCCAGCAACAATAGAAGTATCACCAGGGGAAGGTGACTGGGCCTGGGCCACTCAACAGGGTGCCAGGTAAGGGGCCTCTAGAATGCCTCTGTTGGGTGTAGACCATCTAAGGGTGGCCTCACAAGCACTTGGGTGGATGCTGTAGACTGAACATGTGTGTGCCCCCAAAATTCATGTGTTGAAACCCTGATGTGATGGTATTAGGAGGTGGGGGCCTTTGGGGAGTCATTACATATGAGGCTGGAGCTCTCATGCATGGGACTAGTGTTCCCACAAGAGAGACCCCCAGAAAGATGCCCTGTGCCTTTTGCCACGTGAAGAGACATGGAGAAGACGGCCATCCGTGAACCGGGAAGTAGGCCTCACCAGACGCCAAATCTGCCGGCCCCTTGATCTCGGGCTTCCCAGCCTCCACAACTGTGAGAAACAAATGTTTGTTTTTTACACCACCCAACCTATGGTTTTTTTTTGTTAGAACAGCCTGAACAGCGTCAGCCAGTGGGCCAAAGGAAGATGGTCCCAGGACCTAATTCTCCCACCCCTGATGACGGTATTGTGGGCAGATTCCTTCAGGGCTGTGGGATTCACCCCACGAGTAACCAGTGTTGAAATTCCTGCCTTGTCACAGGAGGCACGATCATCAGTGCTGACGACCCGTCGGGGCTCTCCAGGGACACAAGGACAAGCCCAGGGAGCGTGGCAACCCTACCTGGTCAAGTAAGGAGCCAGGAGGGTCAGATGCCGGGATGAAGTCCCGAGCAGAGCTGAATCTTACGTACTGGCATGAGAGAATTCTCGCAGCCAGGAGAATGAAAAACGAAGAGATCGAACTGAGCCTTTGTTAGGAGAGCTACCGCCAAGTAAGAAAGGGAAGTTCAACCGACCACAGTCAGGGGGCAGGCCCTGGAAGAAATAAAGCCGGCTCATGGTTACACCCCAATAAGCCAGTTATACTTACATACATTCTCCCAAATTGAGAATGAGTGATACACTGTCCATTGTCCTGTATGAGATAGTAACCTTTCTGTTTATTTGTTATACTGAGATTTTTTTTTTAACAAACAAGTGAATGAAAGACTGTTTATGACTTCATTCGTTCTTTCCCTTTATAGTTTTATTGTTCTCACATTAGTTGCCAGGAAATTTTGAGTTCATTTGAATGCCCAAGCGCAGTAACTGGACATGCCCAAGGGCATCTCCCGAGCCTGACGATGCCAAGTAGGAGGTAATTTTTTCAAGATAAGGATGAGGAAGTAGATATAAAGATAACGAATCCGTTATGATTCCTTAATTAGTTAAATATAGTAAATTAATTATTCAAATTTGTATTATATTGATTGGACCTCATTCAGAACACTGTTCAGTATGAAACAGAGTTTGTTAAGTCTCCTTCCCTCTTTGTAATTCACCCTTTAATGGTGAGCAGAAGACAAGATTTGCCGGCCCTCGGCCCTGCCTCCTCCCTGAGCACTCCCATAGCATCATGGTGCTCTGTTACCACTTCTGGGTTCCCTGTGGGCTGAGGGCCTGTACTGACTCGCAAAAACTTCCAGAAACTCTGACTCTTCAACCAGTTGATAAGCAGGGACTACAGAAAAAAGGCAGTCGTGTTCTAACACAAGTGACCTACCATATCCTCTCTTACTTCCCTTACATCTTTATATTAGTTTTAACTACTCGTGCTGAAAATGGCATAGCAAGAAAGCAAAAATAAGGTAACCCATAATTTGTTTTTTTTTCCTTTCAGTCTTTCCTTCCTCATCAATAAGTTAAAGGTGGAGACTGTTGGCAGAATGTGGTCTTATCAAGAATTGGAGTTAACAATTCTGACTCATCATCTCCTGTCTCCCTCTTACAAGGATCCTTGTGATTACACGGGGCCCACCCAGATAATACAGGATAATCTCATCTCAAAATCCTTAGCTTAATCAAGTTGGAAAGTCCTTTCTACCATGTAAGGTCACATATTCACAGGTTCCAGGGATTAAGACATGAACACATATTGTCCACCACAACTGCATAGCCGATCAGTATCTCTGATGACGCACGAAACTGATAACATCTGAAACGAGTTATAAGACTCAAAGATTCCTGCACACACAGGTACACACACACACACACACCTAGGTTTTAAAAGATGAGAGAGTACAAAGAATGCTGTTGGCCTGGTACATTTGCTGATTTCCTGATAAACGGATTCAGATTATGTACCAGATATAGCATTAATTTAGGGGAAGTACTTCCTTTCCTGGAAGTCACAGCAAACATCAAAGCAGAAGGCAGCCACAGAAAGCCACCAATGCTCTGGGAGGTACCAGGCAGACCCATCAGGGGAGGTCTCCAGTTGGCTAAATGTAGACAAGATTCCTAGGTAACTGGCACTCAGATGCTGAGAATCTCTGACAGAAGCTCAGGTCTGTTCCAGGGGTCCCGCAGATCTCTGACTCTTTATAAGAGGGGAAATCCATTCTTGATGATCCCAGATCAAGACTACGTTTTCAAAGGTATTCTAATTTTGCAGAATCTCGCATGAAAAGAATATGTGTTCAGCTGCTGTTGAGTGGAATGCTCTGAAAATGCCAGTTCGGTCAAGTTGGTTGATAGTGCCGTCCAGGTCATCTTACTGATCCTTACTGATGTTCCTTCTGCGGGTTCTAGCAACTATTCAGAGAGAAGTGTTGAAGTCTCCGAACGTAATTGTTGATTTGTCTATTTATCCTTTCAGTTCTACTCTTTTTGTCTCCATGTATCTTGAAGTCCCGTTGTTAGTTGCATGTACATTTAGGATTGTTAGGTCTTCTTGGTGAATTGACTTCCATCATTACAGGATGTCCCTCTATTCTATGATGTCCCTAATAGTCTTTGTTCTGAAGTGTACTTTATCTGACATTCATGTAACCACTACCCCTTCCTTCCTTCTTTGCTTTCACTTAAAAATGTTCAAAACCTTTTTAGTTTGAAATCATTTTAGACTTATAGGAAAGTTCCAAAGATAATGCAGAGATGTCCCACATACACCTCACCTAACATTCCCTAATGTTAACACCTTGCGTAACTTTGATATGATGATGAAAACAGAGCAACTAACATGGGTACAATATTATTAACCAACTTATACACTTTACTGGGATTTTATCAGCTTTTCACCGATGTCCTTTCTCTGTTCCAGGAAGCATTCCAGGATCCCACAGAACACGTAGTTATACAACTTCTTCATCTCCTCCAATCCATGGCAATTCCTCCCTCTTTTGTGACCTATTATTTCTTCTAACATTTTTCTGCATCAGTCTGTCTCTTCTCTTCTTTGGAACTCCAATGGCATAAATATTAGAACTTTCGTGTTTTTAAAGATTTTATTTTTTAAGTGATTTCTACACCCAACATGGGGCTCGAACTTATAACCCCAAGATCAAGAGTTGCACACTCTACCAACCGAGCCCACCAGGCACCCCAATATTTAGAACTTTTGCTATTGTTCCACAGATCTGAGATTCTGTTCTTTTTTCTTCCTGATTGGTTTTCTCTTTGCTCTTTAGGTTGAATATATTCTATTGATCTCTTTCCAGGTTCATTGACTCTCCCTTTCGTCATCTCCATTCTGCTGTTAGCCCATTAAATGAATTTTTAAATTTCATATATTGCATTTTTTCAGTTCTAAAATTTTTCCATTTGGTTATTTATAGTTTCTATTTCTCTGCTGAGAATGTCTCTCTTTCCATTCATTTCAGGCATGTTTACCTTTAGTTCACGAAACACAGTTGCCATCCCTGCTTTAAAGTCTGTGTGGTGGGGGCGCCTGGGTGGCACAGCGGTTAAGCGTCTGCCAGCAGCTCAGGGCATGATCCCGGCGTTATGGGATCAAGCCCCACATCAGGCTCTTCTGCTATGAGCCTGCTTCTTCCTCTCCCACTCCCCCTGCTTGTGTTCCTTCTCTCGCTGGCTGTCTCTATCTCTGTCGAATAAATAAATAAAATCTTTAAAAAATAAAAAAATAAAAATAAATAAAAAATAAAGTCTGTGTGGTAGTTCCAACTTCAGGGTCATTTTGGGTTGGCATTTGTTAATTGTTTCTTGAGAACTACTCACACTTTCTTATTCTTTTTATGTTAAGTAATTTTACATCGTATCCTAGATATTTCTTTTAAGATTTTATTTCTTTATTTATTTATTTATTTATTTATTTAGTGAAATCAACACCCAACGTGGGGCTCGAACTCACAACCCTGAGATCAAGAGTCCCATGCTCCACAGACTGAGCCAGCCAGGTGCCCCAATCCTAGATATTTTTAATATTGTGTTGTATAAACTCTGGGTACAATTAAAGTCTCCTGAAGAATTTTTATTATTATTATCACAGAAATCAATCAATCCAGGTAAGTTTGAACTGCTAGTGATGCTTCACGTTCTGTGGGTAGTGGTTTCACTGTTAGCTCAGTTCTCAAAGCCTTTGCTGTGCTGGTTTGGGTCTGATCCATTCAAGTACGGGTCGAGTGTGAGCCCATGGTGTGGACGGGCTCCTACACAGAATTAGGTGGCCCTCTGCTTGTTCTCTCCTCCTCATGAGTTCTCCCAGCTTCCAGGCCCTCAGAGCCACCTTTCTGGTGCCTCTGGTCAGATGGGATACCAACTGGAATTTTAATTGCCTGACCTGCCACAGCTCCACAGGGAGGGCCCACCTTCAGGGCAAAGCTGAGAGAGGGAAAAAGAAATGAGGATTATATACATTCTCTTCAGTCCCCTCTTTCTGGTTCTTCTTTCCAGAAAGATGGGGTTTCCACCATAGTTTTAGCCTCTTCTCTCCCCTTGCCCCAAACACACTAATTTTTGCAACTGGTACCTGCCCTCAGTTCAAAGTATGAGAGAAAAGGAAAAATTGGAACACACAAGAAACTTGCCTCTATGTAGCTCACTTCCCTCCACAATTCATCTCCTTTTGTTGATTTTCAAGATCCTCATATACTTGCTTTTTTTTTTTTTCAAGATTTATTTATTTATTTGAGGGGCACCTGGGTGGCTCAGTTGTTAAGCATCTGCCTTTGGCTCAGGGCGTGATCCTGGGGTCCTGGGATCGAGCCCCACATTGGGCTCCCTGCTCTTCTGGGAGCCTGCTTCTTCCTCTCCTGCTCCCCCTGCTTGTGTTCCCTCTCTCACTGGCTGTCTCTCTCTCTCTGTCAAATAAATAAATAAAATCTTTTTTAAAAAAAGATTTATTTATTTATTTGAGAGTGAGCACGGGGAGGGGCAGAGGGAAAGGGAAAGAATCTCAAGTAGACACCCCACTGAGTGTAGAGCCCCACACAGGGCTTGATCCCATAATCCAGAGATCATGACCTGAGCCAAAATCAAGAGTCAGGCACTTAACCAACTGAGCCACCCAGGTTTCCCCTCATTGACTTGCGTTTTAGGTTGTGTCCAGAGTGTTCAGTTGTAATCCACAGGAGACAGTGGCTGGAGTGGGCTTATTCCCTCTTGGACAGAACCAGAAGCCTCACTTCTCTTATTTTTATGTGGAATTATTTGATTAAAAAGAAAACAGTTGGCTCGTTCAGCCTGATGCAGAGTCCATCCTGGAAACTCTTACATCTTCTGTCAGATATCATTTCTCCCAGGATGAAAGCAGTTTGGATAATATTCTTTGAAATGTGATGGTTGGGATGTTACACAGAGAGGTTGAGAACCACCGATCTGAAAAGCTATAGTTGATCTTTCGTTCTGGCCACTCCGTAACCAGGCGGCAGCAGAACATCAGCAGAAATGCAGTTGGCCACCTCATTGGGCCAGGGTTGATTTTTTTTTTTTAATGCTATTCTCAACAGGCTTAGCCTCTTAATTGATTAGAAACTTATAAATTTCTGCTATCCCCTGTTTTCTGTGTCTTTTTTTTTAAGATTTTATTTATTTATTTGAGAGAGAGAGAGAGAGAGCAAGCATGAGCAGGGGTGGGGGAAAGGCAGAGAGAGAGAGGGAGAAGCAGGCTCCCCATTGAGCAGGGAGCCTGATGCAGGGCTCAGTCCCAGGACTCGGGATCAGGACCTGAGCCAAAGGCAGCCTCGTAACTGACTGAGCCATCCAGGCGCCCCTGTTTTCTGTGTCCTTTTTTTTTTTTTTTTTTTTAAGATTATTTATTTGAGAGCAAGTACAAGCAGGCGGAGCGGCAGAGAGAGAGGGAGAAGCAGACTCCCAGCTGAGCAGGGAGTCTGTTGAGGGACTCGATCCCAGGACCCCGGGACCACCACCCAAGCCGAAGGCAGACGCCCAGCCTACTGAGCCATCCAGGTGCCCCTGTTTTCTGGGTCTTAAGACCTATTAGGTTGCATTGTCTGTGTGCCCAGGGCTACCCAGCAATTCATCAAGCACTTGATTCCTTTTCCTGACTCTTCTTCTCTCCAACTTTCACATGTTGGCATCCCAGGGCTGGGATCTGCATGTCTTTCCTCTGGCCTGATTTGCTCCCTAGGTGACCACTTCTCCTTCCATAGAAGGAATGGTGTCTCTGTGGGTTCATGACTCCCCTAAATTCCACACATCCCATCTAATTACCTAGGGGACCGCTCTACCCAGCTCTCTGAGAGTATCTCAAGAGTCGTCTATCTAAAGCAGAGTTCTTAATTCCCCACTTCTAGATGTGGGTCTCCTCCATCTTCCCCATCCCAGTGAATGGCACACCATCTCCTCGGCATCTACTTGCTTGGGCCTCCAACCCAGGAGTCATCCCTGATATCCTCTAAGGCTTGTTTCTGCCTCCAAGCTGCTTCTGCCCACAGCCATTGCCGCCACCAGCAGGTCTCTCCCAGATGGCCTCAAAAGCCCCCTGACTTCTCTCCCTGCTTCCTTTGGGGTTTGCCCATTCTCAGTACATTGTGAGCCCAGCAGCTTCTACGGCAGAAACCACATCACCCTCCTGCTTTGAAGCCCTTAAGTGGCTTCCTTTGGCAACTAGAATAAACCCAGATGTCTTTTCGTGGTTTCAGAGGTGCCACATGACCTGGCCCTGTCTTCATCCTCCTTTCTCACTGTTCTCCCATATGCCCCAGGAGGAAGACTGGGCGCGTCTCTGGTCACAGAAGCCACGCGGAAAGAGTGTTTCCAAGAAGGATTGTTCCCTGTGGCCGGTGAGGTGGAGAGGCTGAGTGAGAAGGGGCACAGACAGGGTCTCAGGATTTGCCCACAAGGAGGAATTAGTGACTTCACTTCCTCCATTAGTAAAGTGGGTTGTTCTGAGGAGGATAGATTACGGAGAGTCTGATCCAAGACATCATGGGTCTGAGTTCAAACGATTTTAACTCTGCAGCGATAGTCTATCAGTCATTCTCCAGCCTCAATGTTTATTAGATCGCCCAGAGGGCTTATTAAACCACAGCTGTTCTGATCCATTCAGAGGCATACTTTGCGTTCCTAACAACATTCCAGGTGTTGCAGAACCTCATCCCGATTGACAAATACGAAGTTACAGTCCTTTCCGGGGGTTACCCTCTGCTCTTTTTTGAGAATCCCCATGGTGCCTGTGTGTGCATGAATAACCCGGGTCACCGCTTGCTACTTCAGCACCCTGGTGAAAAGGAGACCAGAATACCCTTTGAGCTAGGCTCTGCAATCCCCAGTCCCTAACAGCCCCTAGGAGATGCCACTCTGACCAAGTCACCCACGCCTGCTGGCCTCTGCCCAGCTTGGGGCAGCCAAGCACCTGCTGCCATTGCTAATAATGGAACCACAGATCCACCACTCGGTAGAGCTAGAAACCTGTTAATGTCACTGGTGTCAGTTTCATGGCTTAAATCCCAGAAGTCCTGAAGGAATCGAACTCTAGTTTACTGACTCCTATAGGCCTTAATGTAGGCATCTGTAGGTTTCCCCAGACAGTAAAACTTGAGTGCAATGGGAAGGAACATTCTCCAACGCGACTAAACCCAGTCAGAGCCATCCCGCTGCGAAGCCGCCCCACTTTCTGAGTGGTGAGCTCACTCAGTTCACACACACACACTGCCCTAGAGTCACCTCCCTCCACCTCCACCTGAACTCACCCTTGGCTGCACACACCACACGCCATTAAAGGGGTGGCCCCGTAGGGCATTAAGTTGCATCTGGGTCGCTGGCCCCGGATCCATTTTCTCTGATAGGGATTTTCCTCTCGAGAAACTGCCCCTCCTTTCCTGAAGTCCAACTTCGGCTGGGCCTTCCCCATCCATCTGTCATGTCTTTGTAGCCTTAAATCTCGGTGGGGGGTGGGGGGGTGGTCAGAGTTGCTGGTCCCTCTGTTTTGTGGGATGGGTTTGTTTCTGAATCAAATTGTGGCTGCAGAAAGATACAAGGGATTCCACCACAATTCACTGAAGACAGCAAACAAGCCCCCAAAGCAAATGAATACACTGCAGGAAAGGCATTGTCCGACCCCTCTCCGCGAGAACACAAGGTCCGCCTGGGGCCAGCGAAGCATTAGCATAGACAAGGCACCGAGGTTCAAGAAGTGACAGCCACTACTATTATTGCCTGTTTCTGCCCTATCAATGCATCCTTCCCCCCACCCAGCTTCCCCTCGGGCTTTTCCTGCCCATCCCAGGACCACAACCCTAATCTCCACTCTCATCTCTTCCCACCCAGATTGTGCCCAACACTTGACTACCTACTCTCTGTCCCTCCAGCATCTCTCTCTCCCCAAGTCCGTTTTGTCCTGCCCTTTCCTTAGACAAGAGACAACGGGTCCCTATTTGCAATCACCCAAACTCCTTCCCTGGCCTCAAACGCTGCTCCCTTATCTCTCCAATCTCAGGGTGTACTCCCCCAAATCCACCAAACACACATCAAAGGCCTTCAGGCGCTGGGACTGCAGAGATGAGCCAGGTGTTGCTGTTCTCAGTGAGCTCACAGTGTATAGAAAGAAGCAAATGAGTACTAAGCCGGCTCCTAAACAAGGTAAGAAGGCCTCGGCTGCTGGAACCCAGTCGGTAGGTTGATTGAGGGTGGGGAAGAGGCATTTGAGGCGAAGAAAGCAGATGTGCAAAAGCATGAGGAGTAGAACACAGTCAGGTCACTCCAGGTCATTCAACATGACGGAGCAAAGAACTAGAGGAGAATGGCCTGATAATTTGGGGGGATGAAGAAATAGGCAGGAGTAAGATTTTGCATATTAGTAGATATCCACAGAAGCTTAGAACTAAGGTTAATGGGCAGTAGCTGAAGGATTTTCAGTAGGGAAGTCAATTTTAATCTTATTATACAGGTTTGAAATTGTGCTGATTCATCGATAAGTCCAAATTAAGGGACATGTTTAAAGTGTGTTTTAGGGGGCACCTGGGTGGCTCAATCAGTTAAGCATCTGCCTTTGACCCAGGTCATGACCCCAGGGTCCTGGGATCGAATCCCAGGTTGGGCTCTCTGCTCCGCGGGGAGCCTGCTTCTCCCTCTCCCTCTGACGCTCCCCCTGCCTGTGGTCTCTCTCGCTCTCTCTCTCAAATAAGTAAATAAAATCTTAAAAATAAAATAAAATGAAATGTGTTTTAAAGATCTAACAATACAAAGAGACTGGTATTTGTGAACACGGAAGGAAAGCTAAGAGAGGTGACCCATATAGTTTCGATTATACCATATGTATCAGGGTCTGTCCTATATAAAACAATAATTAGGCAGTTCATTGGGGAACACAAAACTAGTCATTACTGGTATAATCGCCCTTCATTTTGCATAATACTGTGTATCTGCAAAGAATCAGTATTAATTCATTCATTACAGTGATAGGCAAGCTTGAAGAAGCAAGACAGCTTCCAATCAGTGTAGGACAATACAAGTGAACTCTGCCTCCTCTCACGAGATGGATTATATTCAAATTCTATGCATTGAAAAAAATGTGAGCAGATTAATACATAAACACAGTATAAAACTCAAACACCAAAAGCCAGTGAAAAGGAAGCTTCTTCCCATGCCACCTAGCGGGTTCCCAGCCCCACCCACCTTCCCCAGAGGCAGCTACTCTTGTACGTTCTTCCAAAGCCCATTCTATAATTTTCAAATAGTAACATTTTACAATGGTCTTTTGCATGTTTACACACATTAATACAGGTGCATAGTGCAAAGCACATCATTGTCCTTCATGACAGCATAGAACTTCATTGTACGGCTGTCCTACTTTAAATTTAGCTGTTATCATATTTATAGTTAAATCATAGCCATGTACGTATGTCATTTCTGCTTGTGTGTGAGTACAAGTATAGGACAAACTTTTGGATGTAGAATTGCTGGGTCAAAGTACAGAGATGTTCATTTTTACCAGTTTTTTTTTTTTAAGATTTTATTTATTTATTTGACAGAGATAGAGACAGCCAGCAAGAGAGGGAACACAAGCAGGGGGAGTGGGAGAGGAAGAAGCAGGCTCCCAGTGGATGAGCCTGATGTGGGGCTCGATCCCAGGATCCCGGGATCACGCCCCGAGCCGAAGGCAGACGCTTAATGATGGAGCCACCCAGGCACCCCCATTTTTACTAGTTTTTATAACAAAAGTAACATATATATAGTAAAACAAGATTCGAACCAGTAGCAAAAAGTATTTTTGAATACTTGAAAAGTATTCAAAAGTGAAAAGTGGAAAGTGAAGCCTCCTTTCTACTTCGGACATCCAGCTCCACGTTCCTCAGTTAATCACTTTTAATAGATTCTCCAGAAAGTAGTCCTTGCCTCAGCGTGTGTGTGTGTGTGTGTGTGTGTGTGTGCTGTTTAGATTATACTTGCATCTAATTTTTAATTTTTTAAATTTTATTTATTTGAAGTAATCTCTGCACCCACTGTCAAGTCACAAGCCCAGATCAGGAGTCGTGTGCTCTTCTGACTGAGCTAGCCAGGCGCCCCTATACTTGCATTTTAGGAGAGAAATTCTGCGATTGTTTGGAAGAGAGATAAGAGAGGGCAAGGTGGAGAGGCAGCAAAACCAGCGAAGAGGCGTGGCAGCAATCCGGAAAATGAGCGACACGTGGCAGGGCCTCCACTAGACAGAAGCAATGGGAATGGAAAAGAAAAATGCAGATTCAAGAGATCTTTAGGAGGCCAAGTCAGTAAGGTTCCTAAGTATTTGGACATGGGAGGTGAGGAAAAGAGAGGAGTCCTCGTTCTCTCCCAGATTTCTGACCGCGTAACTGGGCGGATGGTGGGTGACCCCACCCACGAAGGCAAAGATGTCAGGAAGAGGAGGAGGTGTTGGAGACACGGGGTGGTGATTTTGTTTTGGTAAGCTGAATTTAAAGTGACTCTGAAACATCCAATTGGAGATTCCTGTAGGCAGCTGGACAGAAATCTGGGTCAGAGATACAGGTCTGAGTCACCACGTAATTAATTCATAGTTGAAACCAGGGAAGTGGATGGATAACCCAGAGAGAGAATGCAGAGTGAGAAAAGATGAGGGCTGAGGACTGAATCCTGGGGAACACCAACCATTAAGTGGGGGATGGAGGAAGAGGATCATGCAAAGAGACTAGAGAACAGGCAGGCAGAGAATTTGGAAGGAAGCCAAGAGAGAATTTTGTCCTTTCAATCATGGGGCGGGGGCGCCTGGGTGGCTCAGTCGGTTAAGCATCTGCCTTCAACTCAGGTCATGACCTCAGGGTCCTGGGATCAAGCCCCGTGTCAGGCACCCTGCTCACCAGGGAGTCTGCTCCTCCCTCTCCGTTCCTCTCCCCTGCTCATTCTCTCTCTCTCAAATAAATAAAAAATCTTAAAAAAAAAAAAAAAAGCTTTAAACCATGGGAGGGGGAGTTTAAAGAAAGAAAAAATGGGGGCACCTGGTGGCACAGTTCATTAAGCATCTGACTCTTGGTTTGGGCTCAGGTTATGATCTCAAGGTCATGAAATCAGCTCCACAATCAGCGTGCTTGGGATTCTCTGTCCCACTCCCTCTTCCCCTCCCCTGCTCACATGAGCACATGTGCTGGCGGGCTCTCTCTCTGTCTCCAAGGATGGAAGGGAGGAAGGAAGGAAGGAAGGAAGGAAGGAAGGAAGGAAGGAAGGAAGAAAAAAAGAAAGAGAAAGAAAAAAAATGGTGAATGAGTGTCAAATGATTGCATAATGATTTGGAGTTAGACATGAGTGTGAAGCCTGACTTTGCTACTCACTACCAATGACCCGTTGGACTCATCACTAGAACTTTATAAGTGTTTGTGAAAGAAGGTTAATAATAATACTTATCTGAGTAACAGGTAACAGTAGTAATCTAACAGCTATTTTGAGGATTCAGTTGGATAATGTATATAAAAAATGGTTAGTGTAGTGCTTGGCACATGATAAACTCTCAATATAACTGGTTACTAAGAAAAAGAAGAAAAATAAGCACTAAAAAGGAGCCATTCCATTTAAAACTTGACCCCACTGTGGTAATTTCAGAGAAGCCATGAGGATGTAAATGTAAATGAAATACATTGAAGAGGGGCCCCTGGGTGGCTCAGTCAGTTAAGAGTCAGGCTTCGGCTCGGGTCACTATCCTAGGGTCCTGGCATCAAGCCCTGCATCGGGCTCCTTGGAGCCTGCTTCTCCCTCTCCCTCTACTGCTCCCCCTGCTTATGCTCTCTCTCTCTCTGCGTCTCTCTCTCTCTGTCAAATATATAAATAAATAAAGTCTTAGAAAATAAAAAAACCAAATACATTGAAGAGTGTATGTGAGGTGAAAAAGTAGCCAAGGACCTTGGCAATAAAGATAAGATGAGAAATTAGGTGCACCAGAGAAAAAGAAGGAGCTGAGCATAAGACTTCGTCACCACCCAATTTTTCTTTCTAAATAGAAGGGGGAGTCTTGTATGTTGCTAGGCTTGGGGGAACAACTATAGAGAGACAGGTTTAAAATACAAGAGACTGAACGTCACCACTATTTCAGTCTTTCTGAGACACAACTTTGCACACTTTCTACCTTTCTACAAACTTTCTACTTTTTTGTTCCTGTCCCAAACCCTTTGAGGAACCCCTATTGTTTAAGCAATATTATTTATTTATTTATTTATTTATTTAAAGATTTTATTTATTTATTCGACAGAGATAGAGACAGCCAGCGAGAGAGGGAACACAAGCAGGGGGAGTGGGAGAGGAAGAAGCAGGCTCATAGTGGAGGAGCCCGATGCGGGGCTCGATCCCATAACGCCGGGATCACGCCCTGAGCCGAAGGCAGACGCTTAACTGCTGTGCCACCCAGGCGCCCCATAAGCAATATTATTTAAACGCCTTCCCAACATTCAAGGTCTTCTAGATTCTTGCTCACACCTACTTTTACACTGTTCTCTCTTTCTCTAACCTGGGGACTCCTCCAGTTGAATTTCTCTCCTCACCCCGTCAGGGGTTTCCTTACCTAGCTTTTTTCCTTCTCTTCACTTACCTCTCACCTCTGGCCTGCTCAAGTCTCACTCCCTCTAGAAAGCATCTCCTGAAACACTGCACTTTTCAGTGGCCACCTCCTCCTTTCTAACGCTTCTAGAACTAAAGTAGAGGTTGTAGACCAGCCCACAAAGTGATTTCTGTTGTTATTGTTTTATTTGGAGTAGCTTCCAAGTTGGTGAATTAGAAATTGTCACATAAAACTTGAATTTCCAGTTTCTCTTTAAAAATCAGATGTGGTGACGATGAGTCTGCAACCCCTCCTGGCAAGAATGGGCTGGAGTTCGTGGTAACAGCTGGCCTTCTGCTAGGGCACGGACTCCAAGTCTTACCCTTGCAGCTGCTCGCCGTAGTCATATACACATGGATCTGGTTCATGTAAGTATTTGAGTTTGTAACCATGGCTGGATACTTGGTGTGCACTCCCTGGTAGTTATTTATCTTTATATCTATCACGTCTTCCAGAAAACTTCCACATGGGCATTTCCACACCTTAGGCCCATTTGGGATCCCCCACAAAGCCCAGCACAGCAGCCTAAACATAGGAGTAGAGTTAGTGTAAGGTAATTGAGGATGATGAGGATGAAAACTAGTCTGTCTTTTCTTAAACAACCCATCGCCCAATAAAACCAGTTACCCCACCCCAAAATTAAATACCAAGAAAAAAAAGTTCCATATGAGGAAATAAAACAACCTAAGAACACATTGGGAGTGAAGAGGGGAAGGCAGTCCTAGGAAGGTTGATTTCAGTGAAACCAGTTCTGGTCTTGCAACTAGAGCAGAATGTTGAAATGTATCTGTTGTAGTTAGTTAGCAGGTGTTTGTGATTTCTATTTAAGGTTTCTTGCTAGACGGCTCTGTTGGTCCCCATTTCCTCACTCATGTCAGACAGCTGAGCTCCAAAGGCAGGAAGGAAAAGAGAATAGATGACGGACACTGGTGATGGACACTGGGTTGGAGACATGTAAGTATAGAAATGGCTTTCAAGAATACCCCTATTACCCACTGTGCGGACTCATCTAGCATTATGACCCAAAGTCAAAGGGCCAGAGGTCAGATCTTGATGTAAGTGGCACGTAGATTACGGAGGAGAGACAAGGTTTGAAATGTATGGAGCCAGCAGCTAGTCTGTGGAAAATTCTTTCAGTCATCACACTTGTAAAATTGTCAGTGGAAGATTCAGTTATCACTAATACCTGGTATGGTAGAAAGCATCCAAGATAGGCCCCAGCGATCTCTGCCTCGCATTATGCGTGTCCTGCTGAAACTTACTGCAAAACAACCTTACAGTGGAATGGGAACTGTTAAAAAGAATAAAGTAGGCCTCTAAGCACTGATGACCATTAAAAGATATTCAAGATACATTGTACAGTGGGGAAAAAAGCAAACTGCAAAACAATATGGATAGTACAGATAGTTTTAGCTTGTTCCTATTTTAAAAACACTATTTTTTTCATTCTAAAACATATATCCGTTCAACTTTTAATAGCTCTGATTAATGGCCTGTCAGAGGTTAATTGGCTGTTTTTTTTTTTTTTTTGGTCTTTAAGTTATATAAAATAAGATGTGTCTTATTGCTTTACACTTGAGGAAATATGATATAACTATATATAGTATACTGATCAGCACAGGACTGCAGCTTGCAAAGCCCTGAGCTGAAAAACCCTTCAGTTGTTTGGCTAGCCTTCTGCTAAACTGAAAAACCCTATCTAGGTGTTGTGGCACAGACAGAAATTGGTTATCAGGAACCTGCTTCTTAGGTCTGGTTGACATGGCAATCACAGAGTATTGTCACGTAAGGCAGGGATTGGGGCTAAGATTCTAATGTTGTGCCTTCTCACTTTGAAAGGAGATAAAGGCCCAAGTGTGAGGAGACCCAGGACTGCTCTGACCTGTGCTGGCTGAGGCTCCCACGCCAAGCTGGTCTGGTATCTGGTGGAACAAGGCTGGGAGGAAATAAAAGGTGCCTGGAGTCCCATCTGCTTTACCATCAAATGTATGCTTTCTTAGTAATAGAACTGTATCCTTTATCCAAGTTGGGTAAAATGTTGCCAGCAAGTTCTGTTGAGCCACTGACCCAGAGGGGATCTTGGGCTCCTACTCCATCGGAGTAATAGATTTAGGACCATTTGCATACAAAAACGTTAGAAAGAATATATGTTAAATTAGTGAGAGATTATTTTGCAGGAATGAAATTCATGGAGAGTTAAATGTTCTATGGTTGTGTATTACTTAAAAAAATTTTAAAACCACTTATATGTATTACTTTTATAATCAGAGGGGAAAAAGGTAAACACATTCAAATTGGAAAGTACAGGATAATGTTAATAATGAAGTGGCCAGGCGACCACTCCGTTTTCCTTCCCTACTCCAGCCCTCACGAATCTTGTATTGAGCATGAACTATTTTTTTCAATACATAAATTTGTTTTAAGAAATAAAAGAAATTCCCCCAAACCCAATTTCACCTCTTCAAATAAAAATAAAGGCAAAAATCCTTCAACATTGTATGGGGAAAGTAGTTTACTTCTAAATGAAAACTATACATGGTTCAGGCGATTTATTCATGAACCAAATTCTACGAGGGCCTACTGTCTGGTAGACACAGTTCTCGCGGCTTTCTTGCTTACTACCTCATTTGATCCAAAAAAAATTTTTTTTTTAAATCAAACACTCTTTCAAGAACCCCGTAAGTTTCTAAAAACGCATTCCCCCCAAAACGAAGAAACCCCCACGTCCTAGCGCCTCCCCTCTCACGTGACCCAGTGACCCTGGGAAGCCATCTTAAGCATCGCCTCATAGAGGATACTACATCTCCCAGAATCCTCTCGCCTCGCGTCGTGCTGGCACTTTTACTGGCCGAGTCTTAGAGCTGAGCCTGTAGCCAGGCGCCATCTTTGACGCTGGCAGTCTTGGATTTCTGCTGGTGTTGCTGCTGTGAGGACGGCGGGCGGCAGCGGCTAAGAAAGAAGAAAGACTTGGCAGCAAGCGGGAGTCGGGGACGGTGTCGGCGGTTCGGTAAAGTTTCTGTTTTCTGGTAACTAGACCCGTTTTTTGATTCCCGGTGACTCGGGGCAGGGGAGGTGGGGGAGAGGGCGAGGGGAGTGGCTGCGGCCTCCCCTCGCCCGTGGGTTGCGGCCTAGCCCGGGAAGTCAGAGCGGGTCCTTCGGCCCCGCCGTAACGACCCCCCTCCCCCACCTCCCGCCCGCCGTCCTCGCCGGGGCGAGCTGGGAGCCCCGGGCTCCCGCTCACAGTTCCATCCACCCCACCCCCACCCCCTACACCCCACCCCCACGGCGCCTGCTCCTTTCCCAACAACCTTCCTCCCCTCCCCCACAT
Source organism: Ursus arctos (assembly GCF_023065955.2). NCBI lineage: Eukaryota > Metazoa > Chordata > Mammalia > Carnivora > Ursidae > Ursus > Ursus arctos. Next base: position 39,975,245 of record NW_026622874.1, read on the forward strand.
CCGGTGTTGGCGAAACCGTAGGAGCCCGGAGGAGCCCCGGAAAGCCGGCTTGTTCCCCGGCTCCCGGAGAGAGAACTGACACTAGATTGCTTTCTTCGCGACAACAGTTTCCCTAGTTTAGCGGACCCCCACTGCCTAAATCAGACTGAGTGCCAGGAGCTGAATTTACCTACTCTCGTTCCTCTCCAGGGTCCCACTACTTGGGAGATACTCTCAAACTCCACATACTGAAAGCCACCGACCTTAATCCGGTATCCTACACCCCTTCCCTACCTTAATTAACTCCCACCCCAGCCCTCCGCATCGGAGTCAAGAACAACAGGGACACTTCCGTTCTCCTTGTAGGATTGATGAAACCGTAATGAAGAACACCCCCTAAAGTCCCATAATCGGTGCGGATTCCTATGGGGAAGGCCCATGTTGTTGACATCTTGCAGGCCTTGGTTCTGGACCTTGAGAAGGAGGCGGTGGAACTAGTGATAGCGATGCTTTTTAGGGTAAATGTATGTAGGTATCGGGTGAAGGGGAGGGATCAACCGAAAAGGAATGAAAGTGGATTAAAGCTCAAATTTCAGTTTTTGCTGTTCATATAGAGTTCAACTCATGAGTTACTCATTTACAGGCAGTAGAGCTTCTCCAGTCTAAAAATGTCTGAAAACTAAATTCGGATTAACTCTTGATACAAACAGTAAATTGAAAATGCAGCTTGTGACCTTTTAAACTTTTATTCTCAAAACACTTTTTTTAACCATCCACATTTTTAAAAATTTTATTATTTTTATTTAGAGCTGAAAGGGCTCAACTAGCATTTGCTGTTAATGACCAGTATGTGGAGTCTGCTTTATATTGCCAGAATTGACTTTTTGGGTTGTATTGTCAAATCACAGTCCTAAATGATGAATGTTGAATGATGCACTATGTTTTTGTTTAAGTGAAATTTCCTGAAAATAATTAATTTCAGAAATAAGGGAATTTGATGTTGCTACCATGACACATCATAAAAGTATATATTTTAAAAGCTGAAGGCATATCAAGGAGATGTAGTTCTTGATGAAGCAGAAAGAACATGGGCCTGGGATTTGGAAGACCTGGCTTCTAGCTGCTGCTAACTCTATGACTCTGGGAAAGTGGGCCTCGAGTTCTTTTTTTCTGTAACATGAAGAGATTGGACTATTTGAAATCAGATTCAGAACTCAGAAGTTGGAAGGGATCATAAAGCCCTCTAAGAAAAGAATTTGGGAATGTTCTCCATTGCTGTCACTTTTCCTCCAAAAATAACCTGGCTTGGAAGTCATTGTTCCAAAGGGAATCTCATTCCCTGTAGAAATTGGAGACAAGGTAATGCAATTAGGGAGGAACGGCTATATTTCTGTTTGAGTAATAAACCCACTAACAGATTCTGGTACGAATTTTGGAGACATAAAAAGAATGAGTGTATGTACCTTAAGTGTACCAGTTTCCTCACTCTCTCCTGGCAGACGATGCAGCACTTATAGTGGTGCTGGGATTCTGGGTTGTGTTCCTATTAATTCCAATACAGATGAAGAAGACGTGATAGAGGGAAAGATGGTGGCAGAAGGAATGGATAAAGAGGCAAAATTGCCTGCTAAAAAGAAAAGAAAGAAGGGTTTACGGATTAAGGGGAAAAGGCGAAGAAAAAAACTGATCCTTGCGAAAAAGTTTAGTAAGGATTTGGGATCTGGGAGACCTGTTGCAGATACCCCTGCTTTATTAGCTTCCAGTGCCCATGAGCAGGATGAAGAAAGTCTTTTTGAGAGTAATATAGAAAAACAGATCTATCTACCTAGTACCAGAGCCAAGACCTCCATTGTATGGCACTTCTTTCATGTTGACCCCCAGTATACCTGGCGGGCTATTTGTAACCTCTGTGAAAAAAGTGTTAGCAGGGGTAAACCAGGCAGCCATCTGGGGACATCTACTCTGCAACGACATCTGCAGGCAAGGCATTCACCTCACTGGACCAGGGCCAACAAATACGGAGTCACTAGTGGGGAGGAGGATTTTACTTTGGATGTGCCTTTATCTCCCTCTTCCGCTGGAAGCAATGGAAGCTTTGAATATATGTCTTCTGATCCATTAGATGAAAATAGAATGGGTAAGAAACGTGATAAATCAGTGTCTGATGCCCTGAGGGCAGAAAGAGGGAGATTTCTCATCAAAAGTAACATTGTCAAGCATGCCTTAATTCCTGGAACAAGAGCCAAGACATCTGCAGTTTGGAATTTTTTTTATACTGATCCTCAGCACATCTCAAGAGCTGTGTGTAATATATGTAAAAGAAGCGTGAGCCGGGGTAGGCCAGGTTCTCACTTAGGAACATCAACACTTCAACGACATCTGCAGGCCACACATCCCATCCATTGGGCTGTTGCCAACAAAGACAGTGGTGCGGTTGGAAATGGATTAGATGAGGCTGAGACTGAGAGAAATGATCTCTTAAGCGACCCTCTGCGTGGAGAGAAGTCTACAGGCAGCCACGATTTAACAGCTGAGGACCTTAGTGACTCTGATTCAGATGAACCTCCTGTGTTAGAGGTTGAAAACAGTAGAAGATCTGAGAGTCCTGTTCCTGTCGCAGAGCAAGACACTCTAACACTTGCACAGGAGAGAGAAACAACGTGTTCTGAAAATTCAGTCTCAAGTCAAATAAGTCAGGCAATTATTCAAATGATTGTGGAGGATATGCATCCTTACAACTATTTCTCAACTCCAGCCTTTCAGAGGTTCATGCAGATTGTGGCCCCTGACTATAGGTTACCATCTGAGACTTACTTTTTCACGAAGGCTGTACCTCAGTTGTACGATTGGGTCAGAGAAAAAATTTTCTTAACTTTGGAGAATGTTCAAAGCCAAAAGATCCACCTGACTGTGGACATATGGACGCATGACCCATCCACTGACTATTTCATTGTGACTGTACACTGGGTCTCTTTGGAAACTGCACCTTCTTCCAGTAATGGCAGGATCCCCAATTTCAGAAAGTGGGCAGTACTTTGTGTAACAGGGCTGGCCAAAGACTGCTTGATAACCAACATTTTACAAGAATTAAATGACCAGATTGGTCTGTGGCTTTCTCCTAATTTCCTCATTCCTAGCTTCATTGTTTCTGATAATTCCTCTAACGTGGTACATGCAATCAAAGATGGAGGTTTTACCCATGTGCCATGCTTTCTGCATTGTTTAAATATAGTCATTCAGGACTTTTTTTGTGAGCACAAAAGTATTGAGAATATGTTAGTAGCTGCTAGGAAAACCTGTCATCATTTTAGTCATTCAGTCAAGGCTCGTCAAATTCTGCAGGAGTTCCAAAATGATCACCAACTTCCATGGAAGAATTTGAAGCAGGATGAAACTGGCCATTGGATTTCTACCTTTTATATGTTAAAATGGCTCCTGGAGCATTGCTACTCAGTTCACCATAGTCTTGGTAGAGCTAGTGGAGTTGTGCTCACCTCCCTTCAGTGGACTCTAATGACTTATGTTTGTGATATTCTTAAACCATTTGAGGAGGCCACCCAGAAAGTGAGTGTCAAGACCACAGGATTGAATCAGGTGCTCCCCCTAATCCATCATCTGCTCCTTTCTCTGCAGAAACTCAGAGAAGATTTTCAAATAAGAGGTATTACTCAGGCACTCAATCTGGTGGACAGTTTGTCTCTGAAACTTGAAACTGATACCCTACTGAGTGCCATGCTTAAATCCAAGCCCTGTATCTTGGCTGCTTTGTTAGATCCTTGCTTTAAAAACAGTTTGGAAGACTTTTTCCCTCAAGGTGCTGATTTAGAAACTTATAAGCAGATCCTTGCAGAAGAAGTTTGCAATTATATGGAATCTTCAGAGGTCTGCCATATTGCAACTTCAGATGCTTCTGGTCCCTCAGCCATCATAGGAGCTGATTCGTTTACCTCATCTATAAGGGAAGGCACCTCCAGTTCAGGGTCTTTTGATAGCTCAGCTGTAGATAATGTTGCCATTGGAAGCAAAAGCTTCATGTTTCCTTCTGCCATAGCAGTAGTGGATGAGTACTTCAAAGAGAAGTATTCAGAGATCTCAGGAGGTGGTGACCCTTTGATTTACTGGCAGAGGAAGGTGAGCATATGGCCAGCTTTGACCCAAGTTGCCATTCAGTATCTAAGCTGCCCCATGTGTAGTTGGCAGTCTGAATGTATCTTTACTGCAAATAGCCAGTTTCATCCAAAACAGATCATGAGCCTGGACTTTGACAATATAGAACAGCTGATGTTTTTGAAAATGAACTTGAAAAATGTTAACTATGATTATTCTACATTGGTTCTGAGCTGGGATCCTGGGAGTGAAGTTATTCAAAGCAATGAAAAAGAAATATTACCTTAATTTCTTTTTCCTTTTTCCATTTGAAATGGGCAACTTGTTGCTATGCTACTGTATCCTAATTGCTATAGTTGTTATATATAGTTACACTAATTATCCTTCATACACAAGTCTGGGGAAACATGAAAACAAACGTGCTGAAAATTCCTCAGAAGTAATAATAACGCTGACAGAGTGAAGATTAAAAATTTCACAGTAGTAACTCAATGTAGCTGTCTCTCGAAATTTTGTTTATACCAATTAAGAGAGAAAAGATATTTTTTAATTTAAAAAATATAGTGCAGCATTGAAAGGCTTTAAGCTATTTCTGGCTGGAAGATTGAACTTGTAATTGGTTTTAAGTAAAAATTTCTCCCATCATGGGAAGTTTGCTCTAAAACCAATGAAATTGAGGGAAAAAAGCATACTAAGCTGGTATTTCTCCCCCTCTCTCCCATTTTTCTATTTCTTTAAAAACCCTGATCCATTCTTAGAGCTTGGCAAAAACAAAACTCACGAAATTTGGAAATTTCTGATTGCCTCCTCATACTGGTCAGCTTTATCATTTCAACTTACTGAGTGTGATAGAGTTACCCTTTATATTTAGGATTGGATCTGTTGTAAAAGGGAAACAGTAGAAGACAATCAGGAAAAAATTACTTTTAGTCTTTGAATTGCCTTTTTTAACCTTTAGAAAATAGTGTAAAAACAATAAAATAAAGATTGTATGGGTACTTCTTACACGTTATGGGCAAATGGCATAATAAAAAGTTTACAAAAATTGAAAAAGATTGAATGGGAATTGGAGTAAAAGCCCCAGGAGCATACTTTGGACAAACACATTGTCCATTTCCCAAAGAATGTTTCTCTGATTTTAAGTGATCTTAAATGTCTTTAAATATATATGCTGAATGATCCATAATACTGTATTCTTAACTATGAGATTGTTTTTTGGCTTCTAATCTTAGCTGAACATAAGCACTCGATATTTTCAGATGTTAGGAATCATTACCTCACTGGTAAAATGAGAAAATTGATCTCAGTGATCTTTAAAGTCCCTTTCCACTCTTAAAGTATGTTTCTGTGGTTGAGTGGGAGGCCAGAAAATGATGACTTTTAGTAAAAGTCTATTATAGGTTTCAGACTGAATAACTAATGTAAGATCCCAATTTTTCCTTTTTTTCATTTTAGATTTGGGGATATTCCCTGCCCAAAAATTTCCTGGAAAATTGACTAGTATTAAGTGTGAGTAAAAGGTGTCCACTTTTTTTTAAGTTTTGATTTTAGTTTTGTCTTGGATAGTATTTGGCAAGATTTAGCCTAGAAATTATGTAGTATTTATTACATGAGAATCAAAATTGCTTTGTTACGGGGCTGGTTTCAAAATTTAGAACTCATTTCTATGTATCAAAATCGTTTTTTGTTTTTGTTTTTTGGGTTTTTTGTTTTTTTTGGTTTTTCTTTTTTTTAATTCTTAAATGGTAAATGTACCATTGTGAAATGAAATTTCAACTCCGAAAGTTTACCCTTTTACTAACTGGAGTAAATGAATAATTATAAAGTCTTTAGTTGTAGTCATCACTTGTGGGAGAAAAAAAAAAATGAAACCCGGCTGCATAAGCAAGCCTTCGCAGGGCCAATATTGAATGGCATGCCAGTTGACGCTGGTGTTGCTATAAAAAGAAAAAGTCCTCCCTCAGGTAGAAGCTTTCTGTACTTTGACAGTGCCGGTTCAGGATGGCTGTAACGCTGCTCGCCTCTCCAGCTTGCTGCACCACTCTCTAGTTACTCGATAACTGTACGCTTCTATCGTTCTTGGTTAAACACTCCCTGAAGACAATAAATATGATAACGATGTACATACATCCATATTATACACATTGATTCATGTGTAAGGATTTCCCTTCATGTTTGTTCTGTGGGCTGGGCAAAATTTAGTGTAACATTGATACACGTCATGATACTTTGGTATAAGAGTAAGTTCACTATTTTTATAATGAACCCAAATCTGAAGGCTTTTGTAGTGTATTTTAAAAGGGAAAACTTACCCAAATGTTTTATTTCTACACATTTGTGTATATGTGTGTGTGTGTGTATAAACCAGTTAGTATATATGTATATGTATATTATATACATAAAACACTTTATATTTTTTCATACAAGTATGCTTTTATTATACAGATAATAAAGATGGGGGAAGGTTTCTGTTTTTTTCTTAATAGGTGAAGAAATCTTGAAGACCAGAAATTGGATCTTATTGAATTTTGGTGTTCTTTTCTTTTTTCTTTTTCTTCTTTCTTTTTAAATTATATTGTTCGGCTATGGAAGATGGATTTTTTTTTTTTCCAATAATCCTTTGACTCTGAAGTTCATCTTTAAATGAACTCTCTTTTTTGTTGGTTTTTATTTTTGTTTTTGTTTTTGAGGAGATAACTAAGCCTAGCTGTCTCCAGTCTGACAAAGGTTATTCGAATGGACTTAATCTCCCAATAGTTGGGAGATGTTTTAAAAACACGTCCTGTGTTTGAATTGTGGCTGAGAGGTTTCCTTGGCAATGTGAGGAGGAAAATTCTTTCTGCCCCATTATTATTAATTCATGGATTGAGTGTTGGTTCGACCTACAGGCGTAATAGATTGGAACTCAGTGAAGACACAGAGGTTCCTGTTGAGAGCAACCGGCTAATGTAAGTGTGGGAATGGGTTTTTTCTCATTAAAGGAGTGAATATTTTTGTAATTTAAGGCATAATTTTCCTGAATCAGTAAGAAATTTAAGAACCATTGTCAAGATACTTTTTTCTTGTAATTACTTAAAAGCTTTTGGTTTGGGGATGGAAACATTTCCTTCCCCCCCTCTTTTTTGATAGTACATGCACTTGATAAAAAAGGTAAAAACAATATACCAAGGTGGAATCGCCCTGTGATTCCATTTCCTCTTAGGAAAGCACTATCAGTAGTTGATCAGGACATAGTTCCATATCCGTGCACATAGCTGTGGCTCATCTGTTTTTTGTTTTTTTTTTTTAATGACAAGATAGTATTCCTTTATATGGAAGTGCTGTAGTTTAATACATCTCTCATTGATAGACATTTGGGGTTTTGCCATTAAAATAAAAATAGCCCACATCCAATAACAGCCGCTCGTGAGCTATTTCCCTAGAACCAGTTCTCAAATGTAAATTTGTAGAATTATGACAATTCTCTAAAGAGGTTGTACCAGTTTACTGAGTAATTAGTGATGTCTTTTTTGATTTGTTAAAGTTCTTGACATATCCTTTTTAGTAAAAATACTAATCTTTGGTCATGTTGCTGATTATTTGCTGTATAAGTGTTTTTCATTTTATGTAGTTAAGTCTATCAGTTTTATTACGATTTTTAACTCTGGTATCATTCTACAAAAAGTTTTTTTTTTTTTTCAATCTGAGCTTAGAAAAAAATACCGTGTATTTTTTTTTTTTTTTTTGCAGTACTTGGATGGTTATATTTTTTATATTAAAGATGTAATCTAGGGCTACCCTGTGATCCAGCAATCACACTACTAGGTGTTTATCCAAAGAATACAAAAATACTAATTCAAAGGGTTACATGCACCCGATGTTCATTGCAGCATTATCTACAATAGCCAAATTATGGAAACAGCTCAAGTGTCCATCAATTGATGAATGGGTAGAGATGTGTGTGTGTGTGTGTATAGTATACAATTAGCTTATAAGAAAGAATGAAATCTTGCAACAACATGAATGGAGCTAGAAAGTATAATGCTAAGTGAAACGAGTCAGAGAAAAACATACCATATGATTTCACTCATGTGGAATTTAAGAAACAAATGAGCAAAGGGGAAAATGAGAGAGAGAAAGAAAAGCAAATCAAGAAGCCGACCCTCAACTATAGAGAACAAGCTGATGGGTTACCAGAGGGGAGGTGGGTGGGATGATGGGTGAAATAGTTGATGGGGATTAAGGAGTGCGCTTGTGATGAGCACCTGGTGTTATGTGGAAGTGTGGAATCACTATTGTACACCTGAAACTTAATATTACACTGTTTGTTAACTAACTGGAATTTAAATAAAAACTTAAAAAACAAAAATGTAATCTAGGGATTATAGTTATGTGGCATTGCCTCCCCTTACCATAAACATGGTCAATAAAGGTGTCAGATATTGCTTTCCTTTTTGCTAAGCCAGTTATGAATTCAGAATCTTTTTTTTTTTTTTTTAATTTATTTGAGACAGAGCGAGTGAGAGAGCATGAGTGGGGTGGAGGGGCAGAAGGAGAGGGAGAAGCAGACCCCACTGAGCAGGGGAGCCTGATGCAGGACTTGATCCCAGGACCCTGGGATCATGACCTGAGCTGAAGGCAGATGCTTAACCAACTGAGCCACCTTGGCGCTCCCAGAATCTTTCTTAGTGTAGTCCTTTAATTAGTGAGCTGAAGCCTCTTTGCCATCTTTGCTTTTATTCCCTTGGAACCTTTTTGTATGAAGTAGAAATTTTTTTTGTTTGTTTGTTTTTCCCAAATGGGAGGCCAATTTTTTTGTGTTAATTTCAAATGCTACCTTTTTACAAATCACATTTGTGGACTTGCTTAAATTCTGTTGATCCAACACTCATTTGTTTGAGACTATTACACTTAAATGGTATATTTCATATCCGTTATAATATCAAGGAGAGTGAGGTCCTCTCTTCTAAAATTTTTCTTTGTCTTTCTTACTCTAGATGATTTTACAGTCCATCGGGTTCCAATAATAAACTCTTATCATTTGATGTATACATTATTTGGAGAAGTAAACTGCTTTAAAGCCTCTACTCTAGGTCTTCGGCGCCTTAGTAGCTTCACAGTTTTTCAGTTTTTAATTTAACGTGGGTTTTGTATACTTCGTTTTCTTCCTGTATGTTTTACAGCTTTATTGTGAATAGGACTTTGTTACCAAGCTAGCACATAGGAAATTTACTGATTTTTAAAAATACCTTATTAAATATGTTTTAGTTGATTGCTAGATTTTCTAGTTTGCAAGCATATAATCTGCAGGTTCTAAATTTTTTTTGCCGCCTCCTTTCTAGTCTTTATACCTTTCCTTACTTCATGTGCTAGGCTCTGAAACAATGGTGACAGATAGTGGAGACAAGTGCTCCTTTTTTGTTTGTCTGAAATGAGGTCACTTCCAGTGTTTTACCCTTCTGCTTGTGCTGATGGTTTCTTATTGAATGCATGTATGCCAAGGAGGCTCCTTGTACTTTACTGTTTTCATCAGGAGTAGATGCTGCATTTTATCTTTTTTTTAAAGCCATTTTAACTAAAAAAATTCCATTTTTAAATCCTTTTCTTAAACCATGTTTTCCTTTTTGAAATTTTAAGATAGCTGGGGCACTGGGCGGCTCAGTCTGTTAAGTGGCTGCCTTCAGCTTAGGTCATCATCTTGGGGTCCTGGGATGGAGCCCCGAGTCAGGCTCAGCTTGGCGTCTGCTTCTCCCCCCTCCCTGTGCCCCTCCCCCTGGTCATGCTTGCTGTTTCTGTCTCTCTATCAAATAAATAAATAAAAGCTTTAAAAAAATTTTTTTAAGATACCAGAGTTTTTGTTTTTACCCCCCCTTTACTCATTATGTTTATTAATGTAATGAATTTTTTTAATGTTAAAGCACCCTTAGTCCTGGAATAAATGTTTTTTGATCATGTGATCTTATTTTTTTAATATTCTGTAGTTCAGTTTATTTTGGGTTTATGAGCTGTATCATAAGATATCCAAAGCAGTTGTTTTAAACCTTTTTTAAAAAGCAGTGAAATAGTAGAAATGAAGTTCTTTTTCTCAGCTTAGAATACTTCCTTAAGTAATTTTTTCAAGAATATACGGAGTATATAGATGGTATACTTTTTGAGACTTAATGTCTAAAACTTCTTTCAAATCCTGAGGTCTTGAGATGTAGTTTGAAAGGCCAAATCTAAAGTTCACAATTTTCACTTTAAATTCTGGTGCATAACATTTTGTCTTTTGGCATTTAGAGATTCAGATGATAAGTCAGATGTCAAGTCCGATTTTCTTTGTTATCAGTCTGCTTTTTCCTAGAAATTTGTATGATTCTATCTTTATTGAAAATTCAAAATTTTCAGCATATCTCTGGTATAGTAGAGATGTCTTTAAGATTTCTTTTTAATTTTTTGGGGGGTGCCTGGGTGGCTCAGCTTTTAAGTGTCTGCCTTTGGCTCAGGTCATGATCCCAGGGTCCTGGGATTGAGCCCCTCATCGGGCTCCCTGCTCGGCAGGAAGCCTGTTTCTCCCTCTCACACTCCCCTTGCTGTGTTCTCTCTCTTGCAGTCTCTCTGTCAAATAAATAAACAAAATCTTTAAAAAAAAAAAAAAAAAAAGATTAAAAAAAATTTTTTTAAGCAATCTGTACACCCAACATGGGACTTGAACTCACAACCCTGAGATAAAGAGTTGCACCCTTCATTGACTAAGCCTGCCAGGCACCCCAGTAGAGATGTCTTTAAAGAAATTTTCTGCCTGGCATTTAATGAACTCCTTTTGGGTTGGTTTTGTTTTTTTTTTATTGTTGCTTTTTTTTTGTTTGTTTTGGTTTTGGTTTGGGGTTTTTTTTTTTTTTTTTTTGAAGATTTTATTTATTTATTTGTCAGGGAGAGAGCGAGAGCTCGCACAAGCAGGGGAGCAGCAGGCAGAGAGAGAAACAGGCTCCCTGCTGTTTGTTGTATTATTATTTTATTACTATCTCTATCAATTCCATTCCTTTCTTTTAGAATTTCTTTTGTGTAGAAATTGAATCTCCTGGAATTATTTCCATGTTCTGTAACTTTTCTGTTGCGTTAACATCTTTCTGCGTTCTGAGAGATAATCCTGACAATATCTTAAAATTCAGTTTTTGTGTTTTTCATCAGTTCATTGTGCTTTTACTTATATTGAAATCTCTTTTGGGTGGCTCAGTCAGTTAAGCGACCAACTCCTGATTTCAGCTCAGGTCATGATCTTGTGGGGTCCTGGGATCCAGCCCCGCATCAGGCTTACCACTCAGCAGGGTGTCTGCTTTTCTCTCTCCCTCTTCCCCTCCCACTGCACACACATGCTGTTTCTCTCTCTCTCTCTAAAATTTAAAAAAAAAAAAATAATCTCTTGGGGAAAGAGGCTAGAAATTTGAGTTTTCTTATTTTTTGAACTTTGTTTTGTTTCCACTCTTTCATAGCAATATATTCATTTGTATCAAGCTGTATCCTTTTGGGGTGGAGAGGGAGGGGCAGAGAAAGAGGGAGAGAATCTTAAACAGGCTCCATACCCAGTGGGGTACCCACCATTGGCTTGATCTCACAACCCTGAGGTCCTGACCTGAGCTGAAATCAAGAGTCAGACGCTTAACCGACTGAACCACCCAGGAGCCCCTCAAACTGTATCTTTTAAAGCTTACTGAGAACATGACAATTTTAAAGGAATTTCTCCTACATTAATTCAGGGGTGGGATTGGAGAGGGCCAGTTTCTCACCTTAGCTTCCTACTTCTGCTGTTGAAAAGTATTCATATTTTCTTGGTATCATGAATACTTTTGTTTTGCCTTTTAAAACTTAAGAAATTTGGGGTGCCTGGGTGGCTCAGTCATTAAGTGTCTGCCTTTGGCTCAGGTCATGATCCCAGGGTCCTGGGATCGAACCCCACATCTGGCTCCCTGCTCAGCAGGAGGCCTGCTTCTCTTCCCACTCCCCCTGCTTGTGTTCCCTCTCTCACTGTCTCTGTCTCTGTGTCAAATAAATAAATAAATAAAATCTTAAAAAAAAAAAAAAAACAAATTTATCAGTAGGGGGGCACCTGGGTGGCTCAGTCAGGTAAGCAACTAGCTGCCTTCAGCTCAGATCATGATCTCAGGGTCCTGGGATCAAGCCCCACTTCGGGCTCCCTGCTCAGGCATGAGCCTGCTTCTCCCTCTGCCCCTCCCTTGCATGTGTTCTCTCTGTCTCAAATAAAATCCTTTTTAAAAAATTCATCAGTATACATCTTGGTTTTGAGTCTTTGCAAACTTGGGATAGTAGTGATTACTGTCTTTTTTTTTTTTTACATCTTTGGGGAAGGGTTTTTTGGCCATTTTCTTGAATGGCAGTTATATTCTCCCCTCCCCCTCATAGAAAGATACAGAAGTTCAGTGTTTAAAACAGATACACGAAGTAACTGTTCTGTTGAAACATTAGCAAGACTCTGTCCATCTGCTCAGCATTCAGTCTTCATCCTCTGCTTACCTCTGAGGGAGTTTTACGCAGCCTAATTTTTTTTTAATGCAAAACAACAACAACAAAAAAAAACCCTAACATGCAATTCATGCTGTTTTGTTACTATTTCATTAGTACCATTTTGTTGCTTGATGAGTAGCTTGGGGGTTCCTGAAACAAGCAACAGTTTCATATTCGTTCTTTGGGATGTCGTTTTTCAAGAATGTAATTGACCCGTAAGCCTTTTTTTCCTTTCTAAAATATTTTTCAATTGTAAAACTTTTTCATTCTCCTATGATTAGTACTTTTGCTTTTTGCGTATGTGTCATTATAATTATTTGAATGTCCCTTAGAGACTTGATCCTTTTTGGGTTTTTTGTTTGTTTTTTTGTTTTATAGGCTGTTTTTTAAGTTACTTTTGGTGTACCTTCCATTACAGAATGAATTCCTTGTGTTTGGGGTCGGGGAATCCTACTAGTGGCTCAATGAGGTGCTATTAAAGGTCCAACCCTTGTCCCACTCTGTAGTGGATCCTTGATGGGCAAGCCAGTTAAGGCAGACTTAAATTTTTTAGTATATATATATGTTGCCTTGTATTAGAAAATTGAAGGTTATTCTTAACATAAAATAATAAATAGCCACCTATACTCCTACCAACCACTCTAGTAGTAACTGTTGCTAACATTTTGGTTTTGTTTTCCAAACCCTGTTGCTTCATCTTCGTCAGCATTTAGTGGTGTCAGTGTTCTGGATTTTGGCCATTCTAAAAGGAATTTGCAATTCCCTAGTGACATATGATGTGGAGTATCTTTTCATATGTTTATTTACTATCTGTGTGTCGTCTTTGATGAAGTGTCTGTTTAGATCTTTTGCCCATTCCTTAATTGATTTGTTTTCTTGTTGAGTTTTAAATGTTCTTTGTATATTTTGGATACCAGTCCTTTATAAGTTATGTATTTTGCAAAGATTTTTTCTCCCAGTCTGCGACTTGTCTTTTCATTTTCTTAATAATGCTTCCACAGAAACCTCACCAGACACTCCTTTAAAGTTCGGATTTTCTGGTAGCAGTTTCTCGTAGGCTTTTTCTGTCAAGTAGCTCAAAACTTCTAGCTTCTATTGGTGACCTGATTTCAAAGCTTCTTCCACATTTTTAGATATTTTTTCAGCCACACCCCATTTCCTGGTACCAAAATCTGTAATACACTGCATATTACCACGTTGTTTGGATGTACCATAATTTTTTAAAACAGACCCCAGTTTCTGAACATTTAGGTGTCTGGATGTGTCTTCATTTTTAGAAGCAAAGTGGTAGTGAACTTTCTTGTGTTTTATTACTTTGCATATGGGTTGAATATTAACCTCAGGATAAATTCTAGAAATGAAATGGTGAGTCAGAGAGTTTGCAAATTTTAAAGGTTTTATTATATGTTTAGTGGCAGACTCTTAATTCCTAACCTAGGTTGCTGACTTCAAGGCTGGTTTTTATTGTGGCCTGGTCTTCTTGAATTAGGATTATTAATTAGTGGGAGATATGACTGAATTTGATTTAATTGATTTCAAGTTGTAGATCAGTGTTTCTGAAACCTGGTCTCTGATGTACGAGTGTGCAGAAACCCTTTCCAAATTCTGGCATGTGCTCTTGTCATGTGTTTTTACTTTTGTAGAAGCTTTTTAGAACACTTCAGTGTGGGGGCCTTGGTGTGGCAAGGGCTGAGGGTGGGGACTGTTCATGGTTTTTGTAAGCACTGTTTTATGGGAAGAATCCCAAGGACGACTTGTGCTCCTTGTTGTGACTGGTGTGCAATTCCTTGGCCATCTTCATTCCATAAGCTAGTTCTACAGATGTATCCATGGGCAGTTGTTTCAGTTATTCGAGTGAGACAGTTTTTCCCACCTACTTACAGTTACATACTTTTGAAATAAAAATGCTTGTGAATATTGGAACTTTTGTCAGATGAAAAAAATCTAGTTTGTCAGCAATGTAGATTTAGCACATATCCTGTGTAAAATACTATAAGTCCCATTCATGACCTAAAATGTGGATCATTTATGGAGTTAGTGCTTACTTAATCTTATGCTGAAGCCGTGTAACAAGCTCCATAGAGAATACAAAAGAAGGGCATGGCTGTCCTTAACAAAAGTTTTACATTATAAATGAGAATGTATAAAGTTCACATAAGAATAAAATATTAATCAGGGTTCACAAAGCTCTGAATAGGCAAGTACATAATACAGTTAAAATTTGGTTTTAACAATTGGCTTTCAGTTGAGGTGATTTGGAGGAGGAAGTCGAAAGAATTTATCTGAAATACTTTTAATGCATGTCTTCTCATTTTAGGATTGCATTTTAAAGACGATTTCTCTGATTGAGTTGTCTTTTGGAAGATTAAACCCATTTCAAGAGGACTTGGAGCTGGTCCTCGCCTTGAGGAAGCAGTGGCTTGTTTTCAAGAAGCCACTTCTGATCTAAGGATCTACCCAGCATGCCTAATCAAGGAGAAGACTGCTATTTTTTTTTCTATTCTACATGTACCAAAGTAAGAATTGGCGTCTTTAAAATGAGTTCTTTCTACAGTTTCTCTAACGAGATTTGATAAGATTTTCCCAATACACTAAGTTTTTATGTTTTGTTTTGCTCCACCATTTATTACCTGCTATCATCTTCTTAGGAGAGAATAGTACTCCTGGGAGAATTCATTGTTCATCCTTTTTTCCTCTTCATTTTGTTCTTTATGTTCTTCATTTTCTACAAAAGTGAAAAAGTCCACTTTTAGTCATCATTTACTGTTCTCTTATTGATAATAATTATCTGTTGATAGTTAATAATTACCTATTAATAATTACCCTGTTAGGGTGCCTTTGCTTTTAATTAGGAGCACTTTGCCCTGGCTATAAACTTTGGCTGTATTTACGTTGTATTAAATGAATGGGTGGGTTGTATTGTACTTCTAGAAACTGTCGTGGGTTGAATTTGACTTTTTTCTTCAGATTTCCTGCTGAGTAAAAAGCTATTCTTCTAAATACGCTTTTGTAGCATTTTTTCTTTTTCTCTGTCAAAACTTCCTGTTTTTCTGCTTGATTCTTCGGCAGCTCCATTCAGATCTATTCACTTTTCTGTTCCTTTGCGACTAATTCTATAAATGTATATGTTGTTAGAAAAACTTCTGAAATCTTCTCAGTGCTATGTTAAAGTGATCAGTTTTGAGCAAAGCTTGGAGCATATACAGCATTTCGTCTCAGATACTGCCATTGCAGACGTATATAGTGAAGCGTGGAATTACACTTAAATCCTAATCTATTTGTGATTTTCCATCAAAAGCTAGTTACACAAGTCAAGATGTATGAAATGGTTTTGAAGAACTATAAAATATATTTTTAAAGAGTGCCACTTTAAATACTCCCACTTACCTTTTTCAGCCACATCTCCGCTATGTCACTTATGTTGTGAAATCAAATGAAGGATACTGTCACGAAGTAGGTCATAGGAATTATAAATTTGTTGACCTCAGAGTGTTCTTGTCTTCCACCTCAGTTTTCTACCACGCCTGTCTCTCCTTACTCTTTTGTGTTTGTCTGGATGCCAGGAAACTGTTAGAGTGTACACTTTCCCTAAGATCTGTTTTGGTACCACAGTTCTTTTCTGTATTCTTTTCATTGACAGGGTGACAGCTGTCCCTTCCGTCACTGTGAAGCCGCACTAGGAAATGAAACCGTTTGCACGTTATGGCAAGAGGGGCGCTGTTTTCGACAGGTGTGCAGGTTTCGGCACATGGAGATTGACGTAAGTTTTCAGTTTGTGGTATAATAAGCAGTCTGGTGTTGTGATGGGCCAATAAGGAATATAGAGAGAACGGGGCACCTGGGTTCCTCGGGCGGGTAAGTATCCGACTCTTGATTTAGGCTCAGGTCATGATCTCGGGGTCGTGCGATCAATGCCCATGTCAGGCTCTGTGCTGGGCATGGAACCTGCTTAAGAAATGGCACCTTATATGTAATGTGCAGGTTGAATTTTTTTTAATGCCATAGTGAAAGTTCTGTCATAATGCTCACTTCATGTCTTGATATTTTGGAGAATGAGTTGGTATCATTTTCTGGGAGCCAGTGTGGTAATTTATCTAAAGTGTAAAAATTATATGTGTATCATTGGGGAGTATTTATATTTCTGTGTTTATTTTAGACAGTCTCAAACTTAGAGAAACCCTGCAAGTACGTTCTAAAACATTTTTCTAAAAGCCACTTGGGAGTAAACTACTGACATTCCCTGTCACTCCCAGATACATTCATGAATATTTCCTACAAACAGGGACATTCTCCTAGATAACCGTAATACAACCATCAAAATTAGGAAGTTAACACTGATTTCCTTCATGTAATCCTCAGATCCCATTCAAGTTTTGCCACTCTACCGGTTATGTCCTTTATTGCAGAAGGAGCAAGTCCAGAATGGAGTGTCGAATGTAGTTGTCATTGCTCTCTCATTCTCCTTCAGTCTAAAACAGTTGCTCAGTCTTTCTTTACTTTTCATTTGCCTTGACACTTTTGGTAGTTATAGGCCGGTTATTTTGTAGGATGTCTTTGTCTGGTGTTTTCTCATCACTAAGTTCACGTTCCATACAGCTGGCAGGAATATCGTAATTCCTCTCAGTGCACACCGTTAGGTAGCACAGTCATGCAGTTTTAATGATCTCATTACTGGTGGTGGTAACTTTGATCACTTCATTAAAGGTGGTTTGTACCAAATTACTTCGCTATAAAGGTTTCCTCTTTGTAACTAATATGCATTTTGTAGAGAGGTACTTTGAGACCCTGTCATTACCCCATTTCTCACTAAATTTTCAGTCTTTTTCTACTTATTTGTGTTTGTGAACTCATGGTTTCCTCTTTTATTCAGTGTGTTGTACTCCATTACTATAATTTTGTTGTTGTTGTTGTTAAAGATTTTACTTATTCATTCGACGGAGAGAGAGAGACGGCCAGCGAGAGAGGGAACACGAGCAGGGGGAGTGGGAGAGGAAGAAGCAGGCTCCCAGCAGAGGAGCCTGATGCGGGGCTCGATCCCAGAACACCAGGATCACACCCTGAGCCGAAGGCAGACGCTTAACGACTGAGCCACCGAGGCGCCCCTCCGTTACTATAATTTTTAATCCTCGGATTGACCCAGATTTGCCCAGTAAGAGCTGTTCAAGCTGATTTTTGTGTCCTTTCGAGGTTTTCATCATACTTTGAACACCTTTTTGCATTCTGGCCTGGCAAGACTTTTCAGGCTCATCCTATATTTTTCCTCCTCCAGTCCTGGAATCAGTCATTTCTCTAAGGAGCCCTGGATCTTTTCAGTGAAGAATGATATATATATATATATATAGAAATAAGATTTGGGCAGCTCCTGGCGTCTCACTGCTTCTAGACCTGCAGTGGACAGGACAAGAGTATATAAATAGATTTACATACATTTACATCATCATTTATTCTTTATGTCTGTGTATTGAAAATCATGAGTTCACATAGATGCCTTCAGTTCACTGGCACTGCAGGGTTTAGGCTAGGCTTCTCCTTTTCCATACTTGTAACTCTGTTCTCCAAAAGTGAGAAACTTGTCCTCAATATTAACTGATTTGTCAGTTCCCTTGTTGTGTAAGCCAATATCGTATTCCCAGACTCTTCCTTCCCCTCAGGCTCTGACATCGCACATGAAGCTGCTCTTCTACAGGGACGTCTTTCTCACCTTGTTTTGGTTCCAACAACCCTGTACCAGGCCTCTCTCCTTGCTCTGCCATGAGGACCTCATCCTCACCATGCTTGGACCCCAACATCCCACTCGGGACCCCTCTCCCCATGAATGCCCTTTTAAACACCTTGGGACTCTGCTCCTCTGTGTGCCGCAGCCCTCCCACGTGAGATGCATACTTTTCTCATCCTGCTTATGTTCCAGCTCTGTACCAGGTCCCTGCCTGCGAGGACCCTGCCTGCCTTACCCCGTCATTGCTGCCTATTCTGGGTTGACTCTGCATATTACATATACGCTCCTCATCCTACATTGGGATCTCCTTTGCACAGAAGCTTTCCTCACCCTGCTCAGGCTTCAGCACTGTGCCCAGCCACCCTCCTACACAGATGGCCCTCCCAACCCCTCATGAATTCTGACACCCTAGGCCAGTTCCACCTTGTCACCTGGTGCCTTCTTCATTTAGTCAGGCTCCGACACCCTGGTCTGGGCCACGCGCCCTTCCCTCTCCCAGCATGAATGCCTACCTCTCATCTCTCAGCCTCACCTAATACCCTTGGACTAAATTGTTTGAAGGAGGTGGGGAAGGAAGGAAGGTACTGACTCTGCAGTTTGTATGTCTGGGCTCATAGAGCTGTTCCAGGCGGGCTCCAGATTTATGGCTTTTTAACTGCATTCTATGCTGCCTGTCTTCCAAAGAGCAGGGAATTCATGGAATAAGTTCAGAGAAATACTCTGCAGCTTTGTTATATTGCTGGCAGAGTGTGAATTGGCACAACTCCTTGGAACATATGTCAGGGTCTCTAGGAACATCTGCATTGAGAGGTTCCCTAGAGTCTCCTAGGACCCAGCATAGTTATATGGCTAAGATTTATTACAGTGGGGCACCTGGGTGGTACAGTCGACTGAGTGTCCGACTCTTGTTTTTGGCTCAGGTTGTGATCTCAAGGTTGTAAGATTGAGCCCCACGTCTGGCTCCAAGCTCAGCTTGAGATTCTCTCTCCCTCTCCCCCCTCCCTCCCACTTGTGCTCATTCTCTCTCCTTCTCTCAAAATAAATAAATCTAAAAAAAATTTTATTACAGTGATGGGGAGATAACACTGATTATAAGAAAAAAAGAATCCAGAAGGATCCATGTGTGGATTGCTTTTATGATCTCCCTCCCACAAGGTTCACACAGAGCACAAACTTCCGCCAGCAATGAAAATGCAGTACTATGTGTGGGATGTTTCTGCCTAAGGAAGCCCAATAGAGACTCAGACATCCAAGGTTTTTAATGGGGCTGGTCACATAAGCACCCTCTACCTATCACATACCCAAACTCTAAACTCCCAGAAGGATGCCAGGTGTTTAGCACAAGACATACTATTTGCACAGTCTAGGCACTGTAATCAGTTAACTGACTAGAAACATTCCAAGGGCCAGCTTTGCAGGCAGGATATCTAAGGTAGCAGTCTTCGGGCTGCTCAGTTAACTCTTTTCTGCAGGGAGTCTTACTTGGCTACACTTTTCAGAAATACCGTGTGCTCTTTCTGCCTTTGTTTCATCTGTGCTCGTATGTGCAAAAGCCAGATATATACAGAATTACTTGTTGTAGCATCATTTGTAATAATAAAATACGTGAAATTACCTTCATTTAAAACAAATTTGCTACATTCATATAGTGAAATGCTGGACAGCTGTTAAAAATTTTTTAAAGGGAAACTTTATTGATATGGAAAGATAGGATATATTGTCAGTGAAAAAGCAAGGGGCAGAATAAGGTACATAATATGCTATCATTTGTGTAAAAAAGGGAGAAGAATTTGTTTTTCATTTGCATGTGTATTTTTAAAATCTCTAGGAGCATAAAGGAGAAACTTGACAACAGTGGCTGTCAGGGAGTGGAGACAGGAATGGAAAGGAGCCTTTTTACTGTAACCCCTTCTGTATGCAGTTGATTTTCATTATTCATAAGTTCCATATTTGCAAATTTGCCTACTCACTAAAATTTATCTGTAACCCCCAAATCAGCACTTGCAGTGCTTTCACAGGCCATCCGCAGACATGTGCAGAGCACTGAAAAATTTGAGTCGCCTGACTTACCCACTCCTGGTTGAGATTGGACAAGGTGACACTCTGCCACCTTGTTTCAGTTCTCATACTATAAGCAAGTGTCCTTTTTGTGGTCTGTTTCATGCCATCTTTTTTGCATTTTGTCCTTTTTGTTGGTGATTTTGTCCTTTCTGTGGCTGATTAAAATGACCCCCAAGTGTGGTGCGGCAGTGCTGTGTAGTGTCCCTAAGTGCGAGGAAGCTTACGTGCCTTACGTAGAGAGTACAGTGTATTCGATAAGCTTCATTCAGCTGTGAGTTACAGTGCTCTTGGCCTTGAGTTCAGCGTTAATGAATAAAGGTGTCCTTAAACACAAACCAGTTCATGTATTGATCGTTTGATGAAAATGTTGTGGCAGAAACTTGCAGGAACCTAACTGACTCTAACTCTGTGTTTCCTTTAGGAGCAGAGTGGTTCAGTATTAGCTGTTTTAGTATTCATGGTGACTTCATAAACGTAACTACTTCCGATAGTGAGAATCAGCTATATGTCTTTGGACCATGTGCTGTGTTCAGCCTTTCAAACATCTGAAGAAATGATTCTATAGGAAAATGTTACTATGGAGGATGTGTTGCCAAGTAAAAAATTTATACAATTATATGGAATACCTTTCTTTTCAGTGTCCATGTAGACATTTAAATTTTTTTCTTTCATTCTTTTTTTTTTTTTTTAAATATTAAGCTCTGCACCCAATGTGGGGCTTGAACTCATGACCCCGAGATCAAGAGTCTCATGCTTTGCCAATCGAGCCAGCCAGATGCACTTATAATTTTCTTTTTTTTAACGTCCAAGAATTCTATACTCAAGTGATTCTCTTTGGGTGATAGAATGGCAGGCATTTATTACCATTTTCCAAGTGGTTTTCATTATTTGTGTATTACTTTTCATTTAGAAACAAAATCCAGTAAGTGGATTTTTTAAAAGGGAAACTTTATTGATATGGAAAGATAAGGAGATTTTGACACTGACAATAAATGTCATGTGACTCCTGTATATAGAGGATACTATTACAGAAGTCATTCAGTAATTTGAAAACTGCTTCCAGGAAAGAAATAAAAACTTAAAGACAAACCCAGGAGCAAAAAAGATTGGCATTAGGTTCTACCTTGGGGAAGGAGTAATTGAATAATTGTAATTTTTACATAAAGAAACAGTGGTAGCTATTACTATATTTACCCTTTTGGGTGTGCCAGGAGACTGATAAATTCTACCCAATTCTTTGAAAGGTAAAGGAATTTGCTGTACTTTTTAAAAATAGGTGATCATATATGTGGCAATAAACTCAGGACATAAATTTTGTGAATACTTTTTTTTTTTTTTTTTTTTTGTTAACCAAACCACCTTTCAGTGATGTTGAGCTCATTCACATTTCCATTATGAGTACATGGGACTGTGTGGTTCTTCCGCGTTCCTACTGACACAGTGTACTATCGAATTTTCAGTCTCTCAATATAATAGATTTTCATCTTTGCCCTTTTCGATACATTTGAGGATCTTTCTATGATGGTCATTATTTCTGTTTCTCTCATTCATATTTTCAGAATTTTAACCCTTCACTTGCTTATGATGAGAGATCCAACATAATCCAACAGATGGGAATCTGTCTTTGCCCTTTGTCCCTTGATTGTCACTAACCACTCCCTCCAAGTTAACCACTGTCCTGACCACCATGGAGACATTTTGCCTGCTTTGATCTCCCCATCAGTGGAATCACACAGTGTGTACTCTCTGTGTCTGGCTTCTTCCTTCTGCACTGTCCTGTGAAGTGTAGGGATGGTTTACTCCTTCTCAGTATTGGATAGCATGCTATTATACGAATAAACTGCAATGTGTTTATCCATTCGGGTATTGATACACATCTGGGTTTCCATTTTGGAGCTATTATAAATAGTATTGTTTTGAACCATTCTTTATACACATCTAATGTATATATTAGAACTAATGTATCTATTTCTGCTGGATATATTACCTACAATCCAGCAGTTTATTCTAGGTGTGAGGGTATCTTTTTCCTCATTCTCCTTCATAAGCGTGAGGTAGTGTGGGAAGGAAAAGTGCTGTCCTTAGTGTGTTATTTGTGCCTTCCTTTGAGAAGTCATGAAAGGGAAAATTTTCCTCAAAGCTCTGAGCTTTCAGTTTTAAATAAACTGCAGTTTATTGAGTCTTTTCTATGTGCTAAGTGTTTCGTATACGTTATTTCATTTAATCCTCATAAGAAACCAAGTAGATAGCACCTGTTATTGCCATTCTCTGGCTGAGGAAACGAAGGCTGAGAGGCATTAAATTATTTGTCCAACGTCACATGGCCAGTAAGTAGCATAACACTATCTTTGGTTCTTTGGTTCCATAACCCTAACTAATATATTGTGCTGCTGCTTTCAATTAAGTATAGGCATTTAGGGGTTCCAGTAACAGCGGATGAGCTACTGCCCTACTCCCTTCATCTCTCCCTCAAGCACGGAGTGTCACTTCCAGCAACCCCTCTTCCTCCTGCCCACAATCAGCTCACATGCCTCAGAGTTTTGAAGCCTGAATGAACTTTATTCAGAAAACAAACAACTAAATTAATACAGGTCACACCTCATTTTTTTTATCTGAAAATAATGTGTTTTTTCTTCCTATAGAAGAAACGTAGTGAGATTCCTTGTTACTGGGAGAATCAACCAATGGGATGTCAGAAACTAAACTGCGCCTTCCATCACAACAGAGGACGTTATGTTGATGGCCTTTTCCTACCTCCAAGCAAAAGTGAGATGTGTTTTTAATTTTAAAAGAATAGTTACTGTTTGGTGCACACCTGCTATGTACGCCATACAGAGTACTTTACATACACTGCCTTTCAGTCTCGGGAGAGAGCAGTTTTATTTCCACTTTATAAATGAGGGAACTGAACTTTTAGTTAAGGTTAAATGATTTGTACATAGTCATAGTCATAAACAAGTTAAGTATCACAGTCAGGATTAAAACTTTGTTACCAAAAGCCATGCTGCCTCCCAGATGTTTCTTGGCATGACAGTTCAGATTAGTATAGCTTCATTTCCCATTTTCTTATCAGACCCAGTGAGTTTTCCAAAAGAAACTGGATTCTCCAGGCCACGGTTTGGCAAATCTGGTCCTCCACCTGTTTTACAAAATTAAGTTTTATTGGAAGGAAGCCATGCCCATTTATTCACATGTTTTCTGTGGCCAGATTTTCTGCTCCTTCTGCAGAGTTGAGACACAGAGGTCTACAAAGCCTAAAGTACCTTAATACCTAGCTCTTCACAGAAGAAGTTTGCCAACCCGACTCTAGGCTATAATCTAAAATAAAATTTATACTCCCCCCAAAAGCTAGTTTTTATTTCCAAAATCTCCTTTAACATTTCCTACTGGCATGATCAGCCATTTAAGAGCCACATCTTATGTAATTGAAATTTAATGGCTACATATTCCCCCCTGTATTTAAGAGAAAAAAGTGGGCTTGCTTCTCTGGTTTAGTTCTGAAGTGTTATCTACTATGTCTTTTAACAACTACTTTTTTGTTGATCAAAAAGCTTTGAATTTCAGTATGAAAATATTTAAATGTCTAGAATTTGCAAATAATTTTATACATTTAGCCTCCAGATTATTCTGTCTTTTGAACACCTACTTTGATTGTGTTTGTGTGCAGTGACGAGTTATTAGCTAAAAGCCATTTTTTCCTCTCCCTGGGAGTTTAGAACCTAATTGTGAAAATGGCGAAATCAGGTAAAAATACATAAGTGGTCATAAGGAAAAGCACCAAACAGCATATGTGGTTGGAGATTTTTGATGAATTGGGATTTTATCTTCTATTTTTAATTTATGACTGATATTATGTCTAGCTGTGTTGCCCACTGTGCCTGAGTCACCAGAAGAGGAAGTGAAGGCTAACCAGCTCACAGTTCAACAGAACAAATTGTCTGTCCAGTCTAATCCCTCCCCTCAGCTGCGAAGTGTTATGAAAGTAGAAAGTTCAGAAAATGTTCCCAGCCCCACCCATCCACCAGTAGTAATCAATGCTGCAGATGATGATGAAGATGATGATGGTAAGTGTCAGCTCTTTCTTTAAGGCAAATAAATGGTCAGGGTCACTCAGTGACTTGGAATCAGGATTAAAGCTTGGGCCTGCTGTTAATTGTAAATTTGCCTCCCATGTCGATACATAGATCAGTTTTCTGAGGAAGGTGATGAAACTAAAACACCCATCCTGCAACCGCCTCCCGAAGTCCATAATGGATTACGGACAGCCTCTGCCCGGAAACCTGGGGTCAGTTTGAAGCAAGGTAAGAAGAGGCTGCGTTGATGCTGCTTCCTGCTCATAAATCTGAGAGCTCTGTTGAATGTGCCCAAACTATTTTCAGTACATTTGAAATTTAGATCCCGAGCACCACCCCCTCTCTCTCCCCTGACCCCACTATACACACACCCATCCTGACACGTGCTTTCTCTTACTCATTCAGAAAACATTCGAGTGCTTGTGCACAAATAAAATGCAGAGGGCATGAGGTGTTAGTTCTTCATGTGATTTCTATTTGGGTTTCTCAGGTGAATGTTTGAATTTTGGAATAAAAACTCTTGAGGAAATTAAGTCAAAGAAAATGAAGGAAAAATCCAAGAAGCAAGGTGGTAAGTCATCAGTTTTGACACAGACTGTTGGATTTTGCTGGAGAAGAGTAACAGGGACACTTAGAAGATTAAGGACACTGGCAGCAGCCAAAATGAGCACATAGATTTTAACTTCTGTGGCTTGTTTGAAGTATAAAACACAGACTTATTTAAGTCAGGGCTGCTTTTTCAGTACTTGAAAGAATTGCTTTATCTTCAGAAATACAGCTCCAAAGAACAACTTTAAATCACATTGAGAGAGGGAAATCTTTGTCTTATAGTAGATGAATACTTCTTAGGAGCTGCTAGAATTTTCTTCTAGAGCTTGCCTCAGCCTGGTCAGTCTTTATTTCCACCCCTAAAAATTACAGATACAGTGTGAAATGTATTGTTTAGAAAGGATCAAATGGTTGGCTCTAAGTATTTGCTTGCTAAAGCTTGTCCTGTAGGAACCTTGGAGTTGTGTTTTGCAGATGATTGGATTCAATTTTAAAAGATTGAATTGACACACTTGGTGGCTGGTGTGTTTCAGGTTAACTTTCAAATGTTAGCCTTTTGGTAAATAAAAGTAGATTGAGTGCCTAAGTCACTGAAAATTTTATATATATATATTTTTTTACCTTGTGTCCAAAGCAGATAAGAAATAGGGATTATCTCCTCTCTCCCACCCCACCCCAGTTCACTGTAGGCAGATAAGAGCAGAAAGACTGGCTTATAGTCATCCATGGTCTGTACTGAATTTAACTGATCACAAAACAAAATTTCTTGGCTTATAATAGCTTTATTTTCCATAAATTATTTGCTGTTCTTTGACTTGCTTTATTCAGAAGGTTCTTCCGGAGTTTCCAGTCTTTTACTCCAACCTCAGCCCATTCCAGGTCCTGAAAAAGAGAATGTCCGGACTGTAGTGAGGACAGTAACTCTTTCCAGCAAACAAGGTAAGGTATAGGTAGGTCTAGGTTGAGAGTTGTCAGGCTACCACTTTTTAATAACTGGGAGAGCAAAGTCCTTGGGTGTAGTGTATCCTCAGATGTATTTATGGGAAGACTTTAGTATGTTGGTCAGATAGAAGGATGAAAAGAAAAACCAGTGCATTTGATCTTACTTCAAAGGTTGAAATTCTTGCTCAGGCAGCTCTCAGCATTTAGGTGTATTTAATTTTTACATTTACTTTATCTGTATCCATTCAGCAAATTTACTGACTGCCCATTGTGGGTAAAGAACTATAATAAACTCTTTAATTTTATAGGGAAATGTAAGCCTTTTCCCTTAATAGTTTTAAACCTGGTAAGACATACGACACAAGTAATTATAGTATACAGATACATTTAAATGTGCTGTTCAAACAACAAAGAATTAGAGGAAAGAGAGCTCACTTTTTGCTGGTTATCAATACATGAGAGTTAGCAGTAGAGTCTGATTTCATTTAGCGTCTCTAAGTGCACAAGCAAAAGTATAGCTTGGGTTTCGTAAGCAATTGATTAGAACACGCCCGTCTTCATATACTTGGCTCCTGTTAATAATTAGGGCTGTATTATTGATTCCCTTTGAGCTGGGCATTTGGCTATTTAAATTATTATTTAATAGATTAAACCTTTTTTCCCCCGTGTGACAGTCTTAATACGAGATCTGATTTTCAAGAGACTTTCTGGGTGGGCTCATGATATCAGAGCATATTTTGTACCCATTATTAGTTAACTGAATTCAGAAAAATTGGGTAATAGAGAAATTCTGTTTTTGCTATTTCAGGAGAAGAACCCTTGGTAAGATTGAGTCTCACCGAGAGACTGGGAAAACGAAAATTTTCAGTAGGTGAGATGAATTTTGTGCACATCTTTTGTTTTCTTCTGTGCATTAACATGATAATGTCCTCCAAAACTGTCTTTATACAGTGTCCTGTCGGTATTGATTTATTTGCTGGTCCCTCTGAATTCTTGACTGGAAGAACTTATAAAATTTCTTTTTCACATGTGCGTTTTGCATTTTATTGAATTATAGAAATTTATAGTGTTAAAATTTAAGTAGATTATAACCAGCTTTTTAGAAGGTACTATGTTGAAAAAACAGTAAAGAAGATACCTCTTTGTCTCTTTGGACAAATCGAAATTTGAGTTTTTTAGAGGGGAAAAGGTGTCCAGTTAATAGAAATTTGGTCCCTGAGTCTGTTAATGCTATTTTATGTTTAGGGAAGTGTTTTATCATATTATTGAACTGTCATGTACGTAACCCTAATGTGTGTGTCTCAAAAGAATTTTGAAAATCTCTGATTTCAGCTATTTCTTCATACTCTTCTTAAAATGTGCTGGCAAATATGAAATCTTACCTGTTTTGTGTTTTCTTTGATAACCATTTTCACTGCCTGAGAAATTTTAGGTAAAAAATACAGCTTTTTAAATGTCCACATACATATAAACTTTGTGATTTTTGGTCTCACATTTAAATTATAAGTGAGAGTAGAGAGAGAATCATACCCTGTGTAGGGTCTTTCGGATTTTTAATGGGACCCTGCAAAGATTATCTTTAGTAAAGGAATCTGAAGAACAGTTTTTAACTTGTGACATTTAAACAGCTCTCATAAAGAACAGTGTAATGTAATAAACCATGAGTCAGGGAACCCGGTAAGGTCTTGGCTCTATCACTAATTGGTGACTTGAGTAAGATAGAACTTTTCATAACCTTAGACTTCTCATCTACAGTTGAAGAGAGGGGGCTATTTGGTCTTCCAAGTTTTCATGTCACAGGAAATATAACAGTTCCTTCGCTGACCACCAGGAACATCCCGGGTGCATTTAACCACAGCTATGCCTAGAATTCTGCAAGTGGCCATTTAAGATTTTTTTGTATGTGAAGTTTTTTTCATATATTCCTAATTCTGAATTTTGGCCTTAATCAGAGCTTATCATTCTCCATTTGTAGTTTTAGTCAGTTATTTGATAGATACTGATTTGTACGTTCTGCTTTTTGTCCCTTTCCTTATTTATTCTTTCCGGGACATTTTTATTCTCTGACATTGAGTTCTCTAAGGACACTAGTGAATGATCACACTATATAAATGCAGAAAACTGACACAATTATTCTGTGCTTTCTGTTTTGCTTGTATTTCTTGACCTTGTTGAAGATTGTTTAGAACTCTTGAACTACGTTCTCTCCGTTTGTAGGTGGTGACAGCGATCCTCCGTTAAAGCGTAGCCTCGCACAGAGGTTAGGGAAGAAAGTGGAAGCTACAGAAACAAACACTGATAAAGCACCAAAGAAAGGTATCTTCGTTCTCATGTACTCTGTGTGTGTGTGCGTTTTAACCTTGACACTTGTCTCTTGTGATGTTAACAGGTATGGTTCATCATTCTTTTTTGTTCAGGTAAATTAAATTATCTTGTGTCTGCGTTATTCAATAAACATTTGAGTATTCACTCTGCTAGATTCTAGGGAGATGCCACTGGATAAAATAAATACCCTCACAGTCCTCAGGAGCTTATACAATAATGGCAGATAGGAATATTTACATATATTGTGATAAATTCTGTGATGGAAAAAGTGCACAGTATTGTGGAAGCTCACTGGAAGGGCACAGCTGTTACCATCTGTCGGGAAGGGTTCCCAGGGCAAATTATGTTGAAGCCTACACCTGAAACATGAGTTAGGAATTAGGCAGGTGAAGTTGAAGGACCAGAGGCTGTGCCGAGGCAGAGAGAATAACATATGCAAAGGCACAGAGCTAAAAAACCAGGATATACTCAAGGGACCAAGTATGACTGAAACATAGAATTGGGGTAAAGAGCATGTTGACTGGAGAGGAAGAGAGAAGTGGATTATATAAAGCCTTTTAAAGCGTGGTAGAGAGTTTGGGCTTAGTAGCAAACGATGGGACGGTTATAAACAAGGAACAAAAGCTCAGATTTGCATTTTAGAACAACCACCCTGCCCAAAATATGGAGAAAAGAGTAGGAGGGGACAAGGGTGCTGTCCAGGATATGAGGTAGCAGGGTGTTAATAAAATAATCAAGACAAGAGGAGTTAGTGGCATAGATTTAGTGTTCTAAAAGTTGGTATGGAGAGATGTGGACTGTTAATTGAGATATTTGGGAGTTAAAATGATTACGTGGCTGAAGTTCTATTTATAGAAAGAAGTCAAGGTTGGAATTTCTTTTCCTTTTATGACTTGGCAGTGAAACATTGGTGTTAATTACTAAAAGAATAGGTGGGGTTTTTTTTCCTTTTTATTGTGTTTAGTTTTACCTTCTCTTGAAGGTGAGAAACTTCTTTCCACTTTTCCTCTAGCCCAAGAGGCTTTGATGAGTAGATGTTTTTGTTCAGGGTCTTTCTTGTATTCTCAGAGCAGACAAGTTACTCTTTTTCTTCGCAGTCATAACCTTTTTTTCCTTGCCTATCGATCATATTAAAAGTTCTCGTAACTAAAAAGCACATTTTAAATAGATTGGGGGGGGCCTTTTGATGCCATTAAGATTATAGAAGAAGTTTGTACAATAACAAAATTATTTCCCTGAATTCAATAGTTTCTGCTTTTCAGATCTAAAACAAGATTATTTTTTTTTTGAGTCTTCCAAAGTGCTCTAGGGAATCCATGATTTGCATAGGTCTTGTTCTGTGGAAAAGAAAAATAAGACAAACATAATTTGTGAACTTGGAAAAAAAAAAAGGTCTCTGTTCAACTTTTGGTTTTTAAAATACATTTTTTTTTACAGTTCACGTTTCCAAGTCTCTGAAGGAGCGATTAGGCATGTCAGCTGGTCCCAACAGTGAGGAGGCAGCAGGTAGGTAAACCCTAAGACCAGCTTCTGATATTTTTTTCCTTGCCGTAACAATCTTTACTTTTTCTGTTATTTTCCTGTTGCAGTTAGGTTAGGGCTTGTGTTTTTTGTGGTTTTATTTATTTATTTATTTATTTATTATTTTTAAGTAATTGATAACTCACTGGTATGAATTCTCTCTCTCCCTTTTTTTTTTTTTTAAGATTTTATTTATGTGAGAGAACGAGTAGTGAAGAGGGGCCGGCGGGGGTGGTGAGGGAGAGAGAAAGAGAGAGAGAGAAGCAGACTCCCTGCCTAGCAGGAAGTCTGACTCGGGGGCTCGATCCCAGGACCCGGAGATCATGACCTTCGCTGAGGGCAGACACTTAACTGACTGAGCCACCCAGGCGCCCCATGAATTCTCTTCTTAAAAGAAGTGATCAGTTCACCATAGCATCAGTAGTAAGAAATTAGAAACTACCTAAATATCCAACAAAAATTCAACTTAGGTAGTTACGTACAAAAATAATAAATGACAGGGGCGCCTGGGTGGCACAGCGGTTGAGCGTCTGCCTTCGGCTCAGGGCGTGATCCTGGCGTTCTGGGATCGAGCCCCACATCAGGCTCCTCCGCTGTGAGCCTGCTTCTTCCTCTCCCATTCGCCCTGCTTGTGTTCCCTCTCTCGCTGGCTGTCTCTGTCTCTGTCAAATAAATAAATAAAATCTTAAAAAATAATAATAATAATAAATGACAAAATAAGTCATCTTGAACAATAACGATTTGAAAAACTTCTCACATTGTATTGAATGAAGAAAGATTACAGAAGAACATATATTGCTTTTGACCTTTGGAATTATTTTGTGGGGGTGATGAAGTTTATTTTCTTATTATAGAAACTTACTCTCAGAAATAACATCCTTATGTATGAGATGATTCCAGTTTTGTAAAGATAAAAATAAATGCCTGGGGAAAAGACTGCAGAAAATACACCAAAATAATTTTCTTCTCTATATTCTGTACTCTTTCCTTTTTAAACCTTTTACATTGCAAGGTCTGACCGCTTAGTGTATTTATGTACACAGTTTCCAGAATAGTAGAATGAGCCTGTACCCCGCCCGTGTGCTCTTTCGTGCACCGCTCTTCTGATTGAGCCAGCCTGGCGCCCCTCCGTTTGAGGCTTTTTAATTTTTATGTCCGTGTTTTCTTTTTTCATCTATCCTTATCTGGTTTGTATATTAAGATTTTTACCAGCATCATAAAAAGAGAGTCTGATGTCATACATTCTTACTCTTTTGTAAAGAACCTGGGTGTATTCTTCAGGAACTTTTAGAACTTCTCTTTATTCCTCCCCACTGTGCTGGGACTTTTGTACACTAGGTCTCAACATGGCACTTTTGGTTCATTCAGCCCAGTGTTCAGTGGGCCCTTCAAATCTGAGGACTTAGTTCTAGAAAACATCCCTCTCATTTCTCTGAGTATGTCTTCCCACTCTTCTTTTGGTTTCTCCGTGGCATTCTTAGCAGGCAGAGGCTGGAACTTCAGGACATAGGCTTCACGTGTCTTCTAACCTTGCCTTCATGCTCTCCGCTGCTTGGCTTTTTGTTTGTTTCTTCATTTGGTTTTGATTTTTGCCTCACCTTCTATGATCTTTGCTTGGCTTTATTATCTAGGTCAGGGAATGACAGACTTTCTCTATGAAAGGTCAGAGAGTAACTATTTCAGGTGTTGCTTTGCGGTTTCATCACAGCCACTCCACTGTGCCGTCGTCTTGGGAAAGCAGTGCTGTGCAGTGTGTACGTGTCTGTGCAGCTGTGTCCTAATCACACTGTATACACGATTGAGGCCATGGCCACATTGGGCCCATCAGCTGTGGTTTGCCAAGCCTCTTCTAGATGGCTGATTTTTGACCAGCTTTGTCTTTTTTTTATTATTATTCAGTTCCTTTGGTGGGATTTATTTGGGCACCTGTGTTTTTTTATCTTCCAAGACCTTTTTTTTTTTGTTCTCTGGTTTCTCCCTGTTTCACAGCCTGATTTCAGGCTACCCTGGAGTTTCTAATTGGAATCTTAAAAAAAAAAAGTGTGTATTATTTTGTCATCTTCATCATTTCTGTTTGTTTTGGTTTACTTTTAATGTTGTTTTTTTCATAGCACTTGGGTTTCCTGTGGAGGTGCTAAAGGTCTGATGTCCAAGGGGTCCTCTCTCCTGGCTGGGAGACACAAGTGAGGGCTGCCTGAGGCAGGGAGGGCACGCTGAAAGGTAGCTGGTGTGTGTGGGCTGCAGGCTCGAGGGCTGGGGGCCCATACCATTACCAGTAAGAAAGCTTCCTTCCCTAGCTTTCCTATTTCCTCTTCTCCCCTGTTCTTTTTCTGCTTGGCATTTGTTCATCTTCTCCCTTCAGCCTCAGCCTCCTAACTTGCTCCCCTCCCCAGCTTTTCTCCCCAGGAGAAAAGATTCGCCTCTTTTCAGGGAGCAGTTCCCAGGGGAAGGTCGTGACTGGCCCAGCTGCTCTGTAGGCCATCCTTACATTTCTACACACTGTTGCTTTTCCTACTAGTTTGGCAGTTTTCTTTGGCTCTGCTGGGAAGAACAGATCTCACTCCTATAGTTTCATTTGTTCTTTTTCTCTTTTTCTGTAAATTCAGATAGCTGCTGTCTTATCTCAGAAATCCAGTCCCTCGAGATTTATGCTCTACCACTGGCAGCCTTGTTTTCTACTGCTATTGTGGATTTATTCTGTTTTTAATGTCTTTCTCTATTGTTTTGATAAAATGTAGGTAGAGTGGGGAAACGATCTTCATGTCACCATTCACCCACTTCCTTGGAGTGGTAATTTTGAGATCAGTCTGCCATCTTTAAATGGAAGAATTTTTATTTAAAAAGCCTAAGGAAGTAATTCAGTATCTCTGTGAGTGCTTCCTATGTACAGGTACTGTACTAAGCTGTTTCCGGTAACTACATACAGTCAGTTCTCATGAAGTATCTAGTACAGCCGGAAATGCGGGCAGTTGTAGTACTGTGGGAGCAGTGCTGTGACCGGAGAAATAAACTAGATTAGCGGGTGTCAGGTTCTAAACTGAACTCAGTTAAAACTAGGCAGCAGGAGAATGAGACCAATAGGGCATATTCTCCGTAGAAGGGACAGCATGTTCAAAAGATCAGAAGGTGAAACCAAACATATGTTTAAGGTTGCTAAAAGTTATTTTTTGTTTTGGTTCTTTCATTAAAAGCTGTCATTCAGGGGCACCTGGGTGGCTCAGTTGGTTAAGCGTCTGCCTTTGGCTCAGGTCAGGTCCTAGGATCAAGCCCCGGGGAGCAGAGATTCTGCTGCTCCCTCT